>NC_056624.2:104457492-107204992 GCF_002870075.4 Lactuca sativa | reverse complement strand
AAGATGTTGCTTAAAAAAATCAAAAAAATACTAGTAGCAAAATAATACATTGTCCAACAATTTGAAAGGAAAATATTCTTCCGTAGATAATTGTTAGTCCTTAAACGCAATATTCAAAATGGATAATCGCGATCATGTCTTATATTTAGAAGACCACCAATATTCAACGTGTCCTTTTTGTAAGTGAAACCGAATTAATAGAAGATTTGATAAGAAAACATGTGAAACAACGAGATATATTATCTACATTAAAAAAGACAAATTGTAGAAAATGTATCCACTCTTCCAACAATACATAATGCAAGCAAAAACTACAAGAAGAATGAGAAAAATGGCAAAACTCAAATGTAGGTCGTTATGTCTTTCTTAGATAAGAATGACTATATTTATTACATTCGTGCATATATATCAACAAACGAGCTTCAGGAGTTGGTTTTATTCATCGAATATAATTAAAGATGTATGCATTCCCACACGTGATGATGATGGATGTGACATACAAAACAAACAAGTTTTGTAACATCTATTTTTCAAGGTTTTCTTTTGGACCCTTAAGTTTTGATTTTTTGCAAGAAGGGTCCCCGATGTCAAAATCCATGATTTTTGGTGTTGATCGAGTATGCGGAGCATATGCTTTAGTATGCTACGCGTACTCCGTACGTTGGGCGTATGGTAGATGTCTTGTAATATTTATATGGAAGACCAGGATCCAGTCCCTGGCATTTCATGAAAGACTAGGATCTAGCCCCTGACAGTTATATGAAAGACCAGGATCTGGCCCCTGACATCTATATCCAAGAACGGGCTTTGTCCCTCAGCAATGAATGGAAAGACCATGGGCTGGCCCATTGCAGGAAATGGTTATATGACTATGATTTTGCCCATAGCATTTGTTTCCCTTGTATGTGTGGTATTTAGTATTTTGGGGAACTCACTAAGCTTTATGCTTACAATTTGTGTTTATGGTTTCACGTACTTCTACTTCTGTAATATACATAAATTTAATTAAAATTTTAAACTTTTTCAAACATCAAAAAAAACATTTATTACAATTTTTTTTCAAAACAGTTTATCATCATAGAAATCCTAGGAATCATAACACAAAATGTGAGGAGGTGCACAATCAATCCTTCGCCTTTCCACGATCATTATAGGTACATGAAACATAATCCAAAACTGTAAGCCCAAAGCTTAGTGAGTTTCCCCCAAAATACCAATATCATACAAACCAGAATAATATCATAAACAAACAGTATGCATACCGAGCCTTTAGTCTGACTGGACTACTCACAGAACCTTCAACATGATTGGACCGCCTCACCGGGCCTTCAACCTATCTGGACCATTCTCCGGGCCTTCGCCCTGACTGGTACGCCCCGCTGGACCTTTAGTCTATCCGCATCGCCTTGGGTCTGTTATCCTTCAGCACACAGAAGGACCACCTCAACCCACCCGCCATCACACAACATCACATAAATATCAAACACTAGCTAGCATATACAATAGTCATGCATGCCTAACTGATCATCAATCATAGTATTATCCTATATACTAGGACACAGATCTAACCGATCACTACACATAGCATCATATGATAAACCTTGATTTAATCCAAATGGCCGGCATTGGTGCCTTCGACCTTGTGAGAATAGAGAGGAGAACTCACCTCTCAATAAGTGTTGAACCCCCGAAATCCAACTCCAAAAATTCAGCTCCAGACTCAATAGCCTATAACAACCATATGACCGTTTTATCAAAACCCCCAAACCCAAAATGCCCTCAGAGTTAAACTTAGTCAACCATGGTCAAAGTCAAAGTCAACAACCAAGGTCAAAAATTCATGTTGACCCAACTCGTCGAGTGTGTCACACCCCCAAACCGGAACGGCGGAAACGTTCGGGGGCGGAGGACGTCATGTTTAGTATCACAACACATGCATCATAGTAATCATAGTAACAAACAACCATTATGTTAATATTAAAGTGTTTACAAGTAGTAATTCACAAAAGATTGAATCCAAAAGTAAATAACAAAACAAGACATGAAGCTACTATAATTCATCTTCTGAAATCCTAGTGCGTGTACCTACCTACTAGTTTACTGAGAATACAAGTTTTTTTGAAAGAGTAGATCAACATTTAAGCTGGTGAGTTCATAAGATTTTAGTGATGTAAAGTAAGTTGAAAGTTCTTTTAGCAAAGTTCGCATGTTCCTCCAGAAGATCCTATATCTTCTGATATGATGAAGGTCAAGTAAAAATAGCTCTACAATCCTTTCTATGAGTACAAAATGGATACAAATTATATAAAACCCAAAGTAAACAGACAATCGATTATGTGTATCTGCCCTAAGCCCACAACCAAACAAGGAACAGGAAATGAGGCAGAAGTCACACATCCCATTGTTTGTTAGATCTTCGTTGTATATAACCTTGGTGTACTCATTTGGTAATCACGAAGTTAACTATAATAGTTCCTTTATATTTGATGATAACATTATTTAAGAAAACCCTTATTTCTTTTAGTAAAAAGGGTAACCAAAATAGTTCCTTCTATAATCACTTACTTTATACAAGCTACATATAATCTAATATTAAACGGATCATTAATTGTGAGAATCTGCCCTAAGCCCACAACCAAACAAGGAACACAAAGTAAGGCGGAAAACACACATCCAACTACCTATCAGATATTAATTATATATAACCCCGATGTATAAACTAACGTATTATAGAATTAACCACGAAAGGTCCCTTAAGTTATACTGGTTTAATAAAATGGATTAAACCCCAATACTGATAAGTTTCTAGTTTAGTCTACTACATGCTCTATCTGAAAAATATGTTTTTGTACTAGAAAACGGTGTATTGAATTTGTATACTATGACCTGACCTATACCTGGTACTCCTTATGATTACCGGGTGTATACGGAATATATATATATATATATATATATATATATATATATATATATATATATATATATAGCTAAGATCGAATGGATAGTAGACTAGGTGCATCTGTTCTAAGGAATCACAAATTTAGCATTATAGGCCCCTTTCTACTAAATGTTCATGTTACTAGGAAGTTATTTAGCGTTTTTCTGTTTTTTGGACGACTTACTAGAAGTAATGAAGTCTTGTACTCTTAACGCCTTTTATCGATATTGTTGTGAGTTTTGTATATGTTTATGTGTTTTATTTATTATTGTCTGGTACTTTGTAGATGTACCCCTTTATAAATAAACCCGGCACTTTGTAGATTTACCCCATATATAACGCCGGTACTTTGTAGATGTACCCTATATAAAACTCCGGTACTTTGAAGATGTACCCCATATATAATGCCGGTACTTTGTAGATGTACCCCATATATAACTCCAATACTTTGTAGATGTACCCCATATATATATATATATATATATATATATATATATATATATATATATATATATATATATATCCATTATACCACTTTTATTATCATCTTTTGTTTAGAACAATGAGTTAGTGATACGTTCCCTTCCTAGGTTACTGGGAACAGTTAGTATAAATGTGTTAATCATCATTTGTTCTTCTGTTATAGTATATTGTATGTTCCTCCATGTTTCTCTTTATAGTATGTTCCTCCATGTCCTAGTTATAGGATGTACTGAACCCCTAAACTATACATATTATAGTTTACTAGTTTGTTTACTTGAATTGTTTCTGACTTGAATAAAAAACTCATTTATCTACTAAGGTATGATTGTACTTTAAAAACGGTGTTTTCTAAACAATAAAATAACATAATTTAAAAGAGTTTTTGACATGGTTTTGATCACTTATAAACCATAAGAAATCCTTTGAATATGATAGATATCACAAATAACATTTACACAATTTTCATTGTGTTCAACTAGTATTCCCCCCTTAAAAGCATTTACAAACATTTAAAAGATTGATTATAGGGGTATGAACTCACCTTATGTGGGTTATTCAATTGCAGATCCATGTAAGGATGAGAAGATCCACGAATGAATTCCCGAGACACAAACGAGTCCTAGATAGTATATAATGGCATATATAGGCATGTGATTAGTGTTTCACACAACTATTATACAAGGAAACACCCTTAGGAACTAGGAAACACTTGAACTAAGTGTCACAATCACACGTGTAACGCCTGTGTTTCGGGCTTGCCATTTGTAGCAATGTAATAGTCTAGGTTAACCTCTGTAACCCGTTTTGAAATAATAACATTGTATTATTTGAGTATTGTGTGTTTTGTGCTTAATTGCTTAATTATGTGGTTTGATTAATTAAGAATAAAAATAAGCGTCAAAATTTAAGTGTAAAATAAACTTAATATATTTGGTTAATGTTGTAGTAGTTGAAACGAGGTTTCCGAATATATATAGAACGCCCAAATCTGACTTCGTATGAGGAAGTTATGATTTATCGAAGTTCCGGCTTAGCGATATACAGCCTGTTTTACTCGATTTGAGATCGAGCGGTTGTTAGTCGAAGCAATCTAAATGAGAATCGAAGATCTCATTGTTGGTATTGAAACGATAAAAAGTTAGGCGAGAACGGACGTCAAACGAAGAAGTTATGAATTTATAACGAAAGTTTCTGTCCCGGCCTATTAAAAATAATTAATAAAAATAAAGTCAAAATTAGCCGACGGAGTCTAAACGAAAGTCGTAGAGCATGGTCTCACCTTCGCGTGGATATAAAGAACGTCGAAAACGGAGTTCGTATGAAGAAGTTATGAATTTCCGAAGTTTATTAATCATTTTATATTTACTTTTAATTCAAAATCGGAAGCATTATCCGAAGCCGAGTCACCGGTGTGATCCGGAGTACGCCCCGCGTACGAGGTTACGCTACCGCGTACTCAGCATAGTGTCGACACTTCGGATGACGCATGCAATGACGATTTCGGACGCGTACGCGCTGCGTACGCCTGTACGCCCCGCGTACTCCGAGGCTCCAGCCTCTATATAAAGGATCCGAAGACAGCCTTCTTTGTTGTTCATTTTCTTCTCTTCTCTCTAGTCTTTTGCATCGTTTTTCGTGCCGAAGCTATCCCGAAGCCCCGGTATTATACTCTAGCCCCGAGGCAAGTCCCGAGATCCCGAAGATCCCGAGAAGTGCGGTTCCCGAGTCGAAGCTCTGCCCGCGAGAAGTTCGATTTTCGAAGAGATCTTCCAGATCTGCTGTGGATTACTACTTCTATAAGCCGTAGTGCTGTCCGATCATCTTCTGATCAAGTGAGTGTGTAGTTATTTCTTCTAATACAATAATACGAAGTATTTTATATAAAAATACGTGCTATGTGTATATATTTGGTTGTGTTATGTGTGAATGAGTATTCACTCTCTTCTATCTTATAGATCTGCTTATTTCTTTATGAGATATGTGTTATGTGTGTGTGTGCCTCATCTGTTATGTGATATACGTGTTGATTAAAGCATGCTATACAGGTTTTCTTTAAACTATGTATACAAATGTATATTTTTATCTACTAATATGTTGGGTAGAACATGGGTAGACAGTTGGTGTGTAATAAACAGATGAGAGGCCTCGTTGTTGTTTGATTGAGTCATCTAGCGGAGTTTAGATGACGACCACTGGCTATTCTAGACAGTCTTGTGGAAACATTAGCAGGTTCGCCACCTGTAGGTGTTAATGAACTTGGGTGTTCATTCGCTGTACTCCATCCCCCTCATGGTTGCCTTATTTGACTTATATTGCTGAGGTACCCCCGAAGCATGTGTTGTCGCCCCGATGAAATATTCTTAGACTAGGTCCCTTATGTTAGTTGTTTTAGGGACATTAAAGTGAGAATAACGGGAATGGGTAATTGGGTTATTGTTGGTTGGTGAAAATTAAATATGATATTTATTGTGGGTTGAAAACCCTATATGCTCACCAGGCTCCCAAGCCTGACCCACTCAGTTTTAAATTGTATTACAGGTAGTGGCGGAAGGGCATGAGATGGATGAACCATCAAGTTGTTTTGTTTACAAGTCTGCATATGTTTATATTTGTTATATGACTTGTAATGTATTCGTTTATGCTTATTGGTCTGTATCGGAACATGACACCCCGAGTTTTGATTATAATGAAAATACATTTCTTTTATGAAATGCTTCGGTAAACAATGTTTTATCATGTTTTGTTTTTGGGAACAAATTCCGCAACTCTTTCAAATCAAAAGGATTTACTCTGAAAATATTTAAAAGCATAAATGAAAATCGGTCGTTTCTGGCCGAGATTTTGGGGATGTCACAACACGTGATTGACTTAAGGAAGTTCATGGCCTCACAAGAGAGTGTACGGCCAAGGGGTGTACGGTCACTGAGTGTACTGCCGTACACTCATGGAAAAAATGCAAAAGATGATATTTGATCTTTGGGGAAACTAGTGTGCCAAGTGTACAATAAGAAGGTGAACCAAACTCTCATTTTTTAGGGACTTGAGTTGTGTACGGCCACACCAAGTGTGTACGGCCGTACATACTCCAAATGGATGCATTCTGGGTCTTGATTCATGGGGATTCAAGGGTTCAAGAGTTGTAATGGAAAACAAGTACCTAGAAGTGTTTAAGGCTCAATATTATGAACCAAAGAAGGGTTTATGGCCATACATAGAATGTACGGTCGCACACTCTTATTGATCATGAGTTTGATGGTGTTTAAAGGCTAGAAACCAGTGCTTAACATGTCTAACTAGATGACAAGGGAAAAACTCTCATAGTGGAGGTCCTTTAGGGTGTGTACGGCCAATGATCCTATGAAGGGTTCACGGCTGTACACCCTTCAAGATCATGAAGTTCATGTTGAAACATGAAGAATCAGGGCTTGGATCAAGTGGTCTTTCAAGTATAACAAGTTTAAGGATGAAACACTTATGTCTTTGAGGCTTTGGAGTGTTATTGGACGAATCTAGTTGAGAGAGAATGGGGTTGTTTGCGGCCAAAGAAGGAAGAAGTGAAGAAAATGAATTGATTGCATATATATATAGGAGGTGGTGTACGGCCACCTCGGGTGTACGGTCGTACACTCATGTTTATAGCCATACACTCATGTTTACAGCCGTACACACCTCTTGATGGTGTGATTGGCTTGAATTCAACTTGAAGAACCTAAGTTAACTCGTCGCTAGACCCAAAACCTGAATGTATTATGCTTAGAACACTCAAACAAACCCTAAACAATGCTAAAAGATAGCAGAAATGAGTCTGACTCTTGATTGATTAACTGGACTTATAAGACAAAATTTTTTGGGTTGTCACATTATCCCCCCGTTAGATGGAATTTCGTTCCGAAATTAACTTTCCTTGCAGCACTACTGGGGTTGTGCTCCTCTGATTGGCAGAATACCCACTCGTAGATCTGGGCAACTTTGCCCTGATTCCCTTTATAGGATTCATACCTGGTCCATGTATCATTACCCCGTGTATACAAGTCGTATATAATTAAGATTAGTAAGATGCTCGGATGTGTAACTCTGCCCTAGGTCCACAACCAAACAAGGAATAAGAGATAGGGCGGAAACACTCATACTAAATCTGCATAATCATAATTATATACCACCCTCGCGTATACACTCATTAGTGATAGGTGGGTTATATTCGTCCTTAGCCTCCGTGCTTGAACTTGATCTGATTGGACGAGTGGTAGCTTGGGAAGGTCTGCTGAATATACGGCAGCAAGGCTTCAGAGGGCAAGGTACTCCTCGCATGAGTAGTTCAGGGTTTAGAATACGAGGTAAACGATTCCGAGGTTTTGGTCAGGCTGTCATTACGAATGATGAGCGTTTCGTGAATTTGACAGTCGAGTCGATGGAAACATATGAACTTATTATGGTGAGGACCACGCCAACTCATGACGAATGATGACAACGGACTCTTTACCGAAATAAAGGCTAGGCCGATTTGAAAGACGCCTTTGTTATACGATGGTGTATTTTGAGTGTGCTCGACAATGTAATCGGTGTAAATGTTCTAGTGCTTTCTGTTTTCCCTTGATGCTACCACTGTCACACTTGTACCGTGATGAGCGAGTACAAACAGTGCAAGTGTTTTGATAACTAGTGTTGATACTCTATATTATGATCCTCCTCAGTACCACTATGATCGCTTGACATATACAGGTTATGTATAATTAAGATGAATAAGACAGTCAACTGAGTAACTCTGCCCTATATCCACAACCAAATAAGGAACAGGAATTAAGGCGGAATCACTCATTCTAGGTCTTCAAAATCTTAGTTATGCACAACCCTGATGTACACACTAAGCTATCATAGCTTCCCTGAACGGATCTTTAGTTCTCTTGTGAATGTTGTGACTTGATACATATTAGTGAGTTATTATAATTACTTTTAAATGTTTTTCCCCAAGTTTTAATCTTATATAAATTTGACTTAAATTCTTAAAGTAATTCATAATCTGAAGACGAACCATTGGTCGTTGGGGACTCCAAGGTTGCTTCTCCTGCGGTGATCATCAGAATCCTTCCGTCTGCGCCCGAGTTCCTCGTTATCGGGCAGTCCCTCTTGTAATGTCTTGTCTTACCACAACCATAGTAGGCCTGGTTTACTTCAACTTCGGGGACTTGGGAGATCGCTTGTGCTGGAGCCCTGTGGAACCGGGCAGTGTGCCCCTTCCTGCTCCAATTGGTACATTGCACCACTCAACAAGCTCTGTTGTGGTGGTATGTGCATCTGTAACAACTTAGAAGATTTCTAGCATATCACTTGATGGGAGTTATATTGGCAGGTGAAGTGCCAGATGTTGCGACTGCTGTTGTGATTATAGGGGTAGCCACGGGCTATCGTCTCTTGGTAGAACCTTGAGCCAACTTTTTCCCTTTTTTGTACCAGAACTCCTGTTTCTTGTTCTTACGTTTGTGTTCTGGGTTGTCCTTGTCACCAAACACTAGCGGGTTCCCTTGATTGTTATTGTGATTAACATAAACGGCACCGCTTCCGCTTCCATTGGCGTTATTAGCATTGAGTTATGCCATGACGGCTGTCACAACAGCTGTGACCGCAGCCTGAAAAGTTGCAGATTCTATATGCAAAATTGGTGCCTCGCCTATTTGTTGGTTTCCTCCTTGTGAAGACATGATTTTGTTGCATGGCAAACAATGATCTTGTGAGTAATGATGGTTATCGCTAGTTGCATTTCAAAATTTTAAATATACTTAATAGCTCCACTCTTTGCCGGACTATTCTCAATGTTTTTGACAACATTCCTGAGATGTGCCCATGGTAGTGGGTAGAAGTAGGTATTGTATAAGTGATATTTAAACTAAGTTATCCCTGTTCTGAGTGTATCTGGTTCGAACTTTTATAGGGTTCTAGAAACAATTCATAAAAGGGAGTCTATATAGAATAAACTTTATGAATCAGAAGTGGCTATCCTCGAATGAATTTTTGTGAATTGAATAACTGATGCCGGCTGCATGAAAAGAAATAATTCTAACACACAGTGTGAGTAGTGTATCCACTAGATCACTAAGTCAAGTAAGGTAATTATTTATTAGTGTGACGCGTAAGACGTTTTAGTTCCTCCGACTGATCACTTCTTGGAAATCTCTTTTTGAATCTCTTCTTGACTCCTCTGTTGACTGCTATGATGGAGTAGTTACATCTATTTGGGTTTGTCGTACGAGAATGGGAGTGTCTAAAGAATCTATGGGATTAAGTGTAACATTATGGGGTGATCCTTACTGGGTCCTCCTATAATTGCACAATGTATACAAGTTGAATATAATTTAAGATTAAATAGACCTTCAAATAAGTGATCCTACTCCAAAACCACAACCAAACAAGGAACAGGTAGTGAAGCATAGATCACAAATTCTAAGTCTATAAAATCTCAAGTATATAAAACCTTGAAAGCATACACTCCGGAATCATAGACCTACCAGAAGGGTCTTTTAAGTTCTCACATAAGTTATTTATAGTGCCTAAAATACTCATATAGTATTTTAATGTAATGAACTTGATATGTTTTTAAACTTCTTGTTGTCTAGTACTATCATAAAATACTCCCATAGTATTCTAACTTTTTGTTCTGATCTAGAAATCCCTTGAATAGTGTTAGGTAAGTTTTAAGAATGTTGCAACACCACCTCACTCCCAAACACATTTCGGTCACATCTAAAATGAATATAGTTGATCAGGCTATATTGATCCCATATATGATTACATAACTGTCCAACTTTGACCGTGTGTTCAACCTTTAAATACTTTTGTTCTGTCTTCTTGTGATACTTGTTCTAGTATGTATATATGTATAAGCATGTATGTATGTTTTTATAAAGTATTGTTATATTCTTAAAATATATTATTATTCCGAGAACTTAGGCCCCATTGTATTTATAGTTGTATATCTTTTATTGGTTGATATACTTAGTTTACTATAAACAATGCTCTGATACCAATCTGTCACACCCTCAAACCGGAACGGCGGAAACATTCGGGGGTGGAGGACGTCATGTTTAGTATCACACCACATGCATCATAGTAATCATAGTAACAAACAACCATTGTATTAATATCAAAGTGTTTACAAGTAGTGATTCACAAAAGATTGAATCCAAAAGTAAATAACAAAACAAGACATGAAACTACCATACTTCATCTTCTGAAATCCCAACGTGTGTACCTGCCTACTAGTTTCCTGAGAATACAAGTTATTTTGAAAGAGTAGATCAACAATTAAGTTGGTGAGTTTATAAGATTTTAGTGATGTAAAGTAAGTTGAAAGTTCTTTTAGCAAAGTTTGCCTGTTCCTCCAAAAGATCCTATATCTTCTTATATGATGAAAGTTAAGTAAAAATAGCTCTACAATCCTTTCTATGAGTACTAAATGGATACAAGTTATATAAAACCCAGAGTAAACAGACAACTGCCCTAAGCCCACAACCAAACAAGGAACAAGAAATGAGGCGGAAGTCACACATCCCATTGTTTGTTAGATCTTCGTTGTATATAACCATGGTGTATTCATTTGGTACTCACGGAGTTAACTGTGATAACCCAATATTTTCATTCGATCAAACCCTAAAAGTCAATCACTTCATATTATAAGTCAAGTTCACTTTTACTTGTTTTTGGGAAAAATAAGTTCATTTGATTATTTTAATAATTAATCTTTAAACGAACGGGTGAACGGATGGGTCGTCTCGGGTCTCGAAATTTCTAAACCGCAAACACCTCGTGTCTTAGAACTTCACGGCCAAACTTTTATGTTTTGGTCGGAAAATCATCCAAAAACCATGAACTCATGCATAAGCATGATTTTACTCCCCAAACTAGTCATTTATGTTTACTCCCCAATTACCAAAAGAGTAAACTCAAAAACACTCTCAAGTATCATCCAAGAATTTAATCAAGATCTTCAATCTTGTAAATGTTCTAGCCATTCCAAGTTGGTATAACACTTAATATAGTGATTGTACATCTTTTCATCCATCCGTTTTTGTGTTTTGATTAGATTTCCAAAAACACCAAGAACACTAAGAACACACACTAAGTGTTCTTTGACTTTTAGCTCATTTCAAGCTTCCTTATAGTAAGTACTTCCATCCTTGAGTCTTAATAAGCTTGTATTACATATTAACATCAAAGAAAAGTCCCAAGAACACCAAGATCAAGGTGTTCACGGTTTTGGGAGGCTTCCAAAACCGTAAACACCAAATATGGTGCAAAGTGGTGCCTTAGGGTGCCTAGATGCTTCACCATGCCTTAGGGACTTGTCTAGATTCATCCTTGATGAGTTTATCACACAAAAAGCACCAAAACATTACATTTTGATGTGTTTATGGTTTGGGGTTCTCCTAAAACCGTAAACACCCCAAAAGGTGCATAAAAGTCCCATAAAAGTCCAATGGTTATTCCTTATGTCTAAATCTAACCTAGACTATTGCCATGATTGAGCTAAGGACTTGAAAACCCCCAAATACCAAACTTATGGGTTTAAGGTAGTAAACTCATGAGTTTAAGGTAGTAAACTCATGATTTTAAGGTAGTAAACCCAAAGGGAAATGACCATGAGGCCATATATGAAGGGTTTTGAGCCTGCTAACACTTCCTAAGTGTACATGCAACCCTAATAAACCTTGGATCTATGTTTGTCTAAGATACATGAAAATAATTATTTTTCCAAGGTTCATATCCTCACTAGCATGGCATGGGGAACTTGAATCAAATAAAGCTAGTAGAAATACTTACCTTGTAGTTGTAGTTGATTCCTTGGAGTTTTGGAGCCTAGCACCAATAGTGTGGATGCCTCAAATGGAAATCACAAATCACCACAAACTTGGAACTTTGAGAGAATAGTCACTACTATATTGAAATCGGCCCTCTTGCTTTACTCACCTCAACTAGTCTGATTTCAAGAACCAAAGCCTCTTTTATATAGTGTGGTGGATTAGGGTTACATCCATGTAAACCCTAATACCCATGTCTCTTCATTTCCATGAGATCCATGGGTTAAAGCTCCATGGAGTATCCATGGACTTTCCATGCAAGCCTAGCCCATTCCAAATAAGCATTAGCCCACACTATATAAATATAGAAGCCCATATTTAATTAGTAATATCTTTGATCTCTAAATTAATCCTAAATTAATTATAGATCAATACTAATTAAATAATATGATCTTATATTAATATATTAGAACTTATAATATTAATAAATCATAACTTGTACTATTCTCAAAAGATTATCCATGAATTATTCGGGTGAAGTGCAACCCAAATGGACCATGCCGTGTCGGGTCAAGTACATACCAAATATAGTTATGGACTTAGACACTATATCCAATAGTCTCCCACTTGGATAAGTCTAATAACTGTAGTTGCAAGTATGACTTCAGGAACCGATCAGCAATCGTAGATCTTTAAAATCTGTTGAACTAGAACGCGCCATTTAAGATAAGTGATCATATAATCCTCTGTTCTAGATATCAACTGGACAAATACATGGAACATGGTCTTACTTATTGTCCAGCATTTGTTTCCCGATTTCCGATTTGTTTGACATAGAACTTAACTGAACACATCAATTTAGTTCTGACCGGGCCCGGTACATAGGTGAAAACAAAATCATTGAGGGGCCCAGATATCGCTTCTAATCCTAAAAGGAACATATAAACTTCGACTCATATGTTTGTTCTACCACTCATTGAATTATACACAAAATCACGTTTTATAACATCGAGTTACCAATGCGTTTTCGTATAATCAATGCATAACCAACTTGTAAGTAACAAATCATATCTCTAGGTTTGAAGACTTATATGATATTACCGTCTCACAATCACTTGAGATAAATTCCATGAAGTGATTCCAGTGAGCGTGGGTTGAGTCCAATGCTCAGAACTTATGAGCACTCATGATTGTTGTAGCCATGTCCAACACCTTAGACCTCTGCAACCAATCATGACAGTCTTGATTCATACCTACTTCCGACATATGACCGACTGTGGAGGTTTGAATAATATGATATACCAAGCATAATTATTCTGGAAGTCAAAACATGCAAACGAAATATAGTAAACGATCGACAAGAGATAGCAACACTTTACTCATAAATAAAACACCTTTTATTCATCATCTAATGTCAATTACACTTTACAAATTTCATAATTTATCTAACTACTAAAACTTATATCATCCTTCAGCCCTATGCTCCGAGCATGCTGGAGATGCTTAACCCTACTCAGTCCCTTCGTGAGGGGATCTGCTGGGTTCTCATCCGATGATACCCTCTTTGCCACGAGGATTCCTTCTTCTATTCGAAGTCTGATAAAACGATATTTTCAGTCGATGTGACTGGATCTCCCGTGATCCCTTGGTTCCTTGGCTAAGGCAACCGCACTATTGCTGTCACAGAAAATCTCCATTGGCTCCTTTATAGCTGGTACAACTCCAATGTCTCCGATGAAGTTCTTTAGCCATATTGCTTCCTTTGCTGCCTCACTCTCTGCTATATACTCTTATTCACAAGTGGAATCAGCCACTGTCTCCTGCTTGGAACTCTTCCAAGTGATTGCTCTTCCTTTTAAGGTAAAGACCCAGCCCGACTGAGAGCGGAAATTATCCCTCAGTCTGGAAGCTAGCATCACTATACCCTACAACTCTCAAGTCATCACTCCCACCGAGGGTAAGGACCCAGTCCTTAGTCCTTCGCAGGTACTTGAGGATATTCTTTACCGCAGTCCAGTGTGCCTTGCCAGGGTTCCCCTGATACCTGCTAACCATGCTCAAAGCAAAGGCTACATCAGGTCGAGTACACGTCGTAGCATACATGATCGATCCTACAGCTGAAGCATAAGGTAGTCGACTCATTTCTACTATCTCAGCCTCAGTACTAGGGCTTTGTGTCTTACTCAATCTGGCATTACTCTGAATGGGTAACTCACCTTTCTTGGAGTTATGCATGTTGAATCTTTTCAACACTTTGTCCACATAGGTGCTTTGACTAAGTCCAATTAGTCTTTTACTCCTGTTTCGCAAAATCCTTATCCCTAGGATATAGGCAGCTTCACCAAGGTCCTTCATAGCGAAACACTTCCCAAGCCATGACTTTACTTCCTGCAGGGTTGGGATGTCATTTCCTATGAGTAATATGTCATCCACATACAGTACCAAAAAGCTGACTATGCTCCCACTAGCCTTGATATAGACACAAGATTCATCTTCACTCCTTGAAAAGCCAAATTCCTTGATATTTTCATCGAAGCAAAGATTCCATCTGCGAGGTGCCTGTTTCAATCGATAAATGGATTTCTCGAGTTTAGACACTCTATTGGGGTACTCTGTACTGACAAAACCCTCTGGATGAACCATGTAAACATCTTTAGCCAACTTTCCATTAAGGAAAGCGGTTTTGACATCCATTTGCCATATTTCATAGTCATGAAATGCAGCAATGACTAACAGAACCCTAATAGACTTTATCTTGGCCACTGGTGAAAAGGTTTCATCATAATCAACTCCCGGAGTTTGAGAATAACCCTTTGCAACCAGTCGTGCCTTATAAGTGTATACATTACCATCCATGTCGGTCTTCTTCTTGAAGATACATTTGCACACAACTACCTTACGATCAGGTACATGGTCAACCAAGTTGCAAACTTGATTTTCATACAAAAGCCTCGCAGCCCCAAATCTTGATGTGGTCTAGTTTGGGTACTTTACCAGTCCACATCTCGTGAGGAGTTTTGGCAACTTTCTTTGTTGGGACTAGATTAAGGATATGGGCGGCAGTTTCTAAGGCATACCCCCAAAATGAGATTGGTAGCGAAGCTCGACTCATCATGGAACGAACCATATCCAACTAGGTTCGATTACGCCTCTCAGCTACACCATTCAACTGTGGTGTCCTGGGAGGTATCAATTGTGAGACAATCCCACATTCCCTAAGATAGTCGAGGAAATCTGAACTAAGATACTCACCACCTCGATCGGATCGAAGCATCTTAATGTTCCTACCCAATTGATTCTCAACTTCCTGTTTAAGTTCCTTAAACCTTTCGAAAGTCTCTAACTTATGCTTGATTAAGTAAACATATCCATATCTACTGTAATCATCAGTAAAAGTCAAATAATAACGATTAGCATCCCTTGTGGCATGTTTGAATGGTCCACACACATCCATGTGTACAAGGTCCAACAAACCTTCACCCCTCTCACAAGAGCCTATGTAGGGTGACTTTGTCATTTTTCCAAGTAAGCATGACTCGCAACTATCATCTGACTTTAGGTCAAACGACTCCAAGACTCCATCCTTTTGGAGTTGGCCTATGCGTTTCTTCCTTATATGTCCAAGACGACAATGCCTTAATGATGCTTTATCAAAGTTATTATTATTAATAGAATCAATACACATCACATTATTTCCTAAGATATCTACAACAGACACAGCTTCATACACACCATCACAAGGTAATGCTTTAAAATAAAGAACATTATTAAAGAAAGCATCAATAGAACCAACTTCATTATTAAATGAAAAGGTAAACCCTTGTTTATACAATGCATGAAAGGAAATAATATTCCGTGCCATTTCTGGCGAGTAACAACATTTATTCAAATCTAAATTTAACCCACTACTTAGCGACAAAGTATAAACTCCAATCTTGGTGACAGGTGTAACTTTCCTATTCCCCATGATTAAGTTTACCCTTCCTTGCTCCACATTCTCACTTCTTCTTAGTCCCTGCAAGTCACAACAAATATGAATACCACAACCGGTATCAAGGACTTAAGAGTTAGAATTGGGTGAGTTATTAGAAATGATAGTGTAAATACCTGCATGGTTGGGTTTAACTTTCCCATCCTTCACATCTTGCTGGTACTTTGGGCAGTTCCGCTTCTAATGTGCCTTTTCATGGCAATAGAAGCATTCAGCCTCTTTTGGGTCAGAAGAAGGAGTGATGAAACCTTTCTTGGTTCCACTTGAAGAAGAGCCATCAAGGGTCCTAACCTTGGTACCCTTCGAAAAACTCTTTCTCTTCTTCCCTCGTCCTTTCCCGATTGCCAAGACAGGGGCGGTGTTGGTAGGAGTAGGAGTAACAATCGCCTTACCCTTAAGACCATTTTCCGTGGTCTTTAAGAGTCCTTGAAGTTTTCTGAGTGTGACCTCTTCCTTGTTCATGTGGTATGTCATGTGGAATTGACCATAACATGAAGGTAAGGAGTGCAAAATGATATCTATTGCAAGCTCCTCGGGGAAGTTCACATTAAGCTTCAGCAAACGGTCCATAAATGTTTGCATTTTCTGCATGTGGCCCGTGATGGGTTCACCATCCTTCATGCAAGTTGTTATCATGGAGGAGATGATTTCATACCTCTCTTGACAAGCACTTTGATGGTATCTTTCCATCAAGTCTTGGTGCATCTCATACGGGTAGAAATATTCATAGGATTTTTGGAGATTTGCGGTCATAGTGGCCATCATGATGCATGCCACATTGGTGGCATCCCTTTCATGTGCCCTAAACTCAACGATCTCTTGAGGAGTAGCAACTGTCTCATCAATCTCCTTAAGCTCCTTATCGAGGACATATTTCTTGTCCTCGTAGCGAGTAATCATTCTGAGGTTTCTGATCCATTCATTAAAGTTGGATCATCAAAAGTTACTTTCCCACACAAGTTCATAAGAGAAAAGGAGCCACTAGGATTAGAGCCAGAAGCAGCGTTGTTTGCAGACATTTGATAAGAGAAGAAAGAAAGGATTAGTTTAGATATAGAGATACTCCTTAATAAAACACCCAAATGTAGTATTAAGGCTAGGACCCAATCGCAATATATTATACTTAGAAGAGGTATGTCGTAATCTAAGTAATAACATATTTGAAAGGTAGGTGAATGACGATTCACCAATTTCCACCAAAGTCGAAATATTAAAAATATTTAATTTGGTTTTTTTTAGAAACTCCTAGATTCTTTTGAGATTCAATGAACTTTTCAAAGGCATGTTTCAATCTCGAGTGTGCCCTCCAAGTTTTATGACTGGGATGCCGAGGATCACAAAACGAGGTGTGAAGTAACCATGCAAATTACTTGATACCCTTAATAAATTACCTCTCAATCGATGTGCCGAATAACCACACACACTCCATCGATACTATGATAAATATTAAGTCACCCTTTACCTACCTTGTTAAGTCCAAGTTAGTGTGCCAATTAACCACACACGCTCCACTAACGACTTAGACAAAGTGTAAGCTGTAATTTCATGGATTAGCACCTTATTCACATTTTCCTAAAGTAACTAAGATTGGGAATTTAATAAAACATTTAGTTACTTTATAATATTCATCATACTTTTAATGAGAATTTATAAGTCCTTGTCTTACCCGTTCGGCTAACGACCCTCCACCAGTCTAGCAAGCGGTGGGTGAGAGTGGACACCCATTAAGTTGCCATTTTATAGGCAACAACCATATACACACCTTATAGACCGACTTCGTGAATGAGGCGTACTAGCGATAAGACGACTTTAATCTTATACATATATATATATATATATATATATATATATATATATATATATATATATATATATATATATATATATATATATATATATATATATATATTATTAACTTATAATATTATAAGTATAAGGGTTGAATTTTAACTTTTAAAATTCTAAGGGGTTGGAACTAAAGTTTTAATCAAGACTTTACCTATTCCAAAACTTGAGGGCAAGATTTGTAAACTTTCAAAACTTTTCATTTCTTGTAACTTATGAGTTTATTAGAGTATTAAAAATGAAGACTCTTCATTTTTATAACCCATGTGTTCTTCTAATGGTTTTTAAACTAAGTGACTTTTGGTTTTCCATAACTTGAGGACAAGTTATGGACTCCATTAAAACACATAATGATCATGAATTAATCTACCACATAGGTTACAAATAATTCTTATGATCATCTAAACATCATAAGATCAAGAACATGAATATGAACACTTTCATGAATCAAAAATTACATTTAAAACTTTGTAATTTTGATAACTTGTTGTTGTAAATGGATTAGAAAAGACATTACACCATCTAAAACAGGTTTTCAAGTACCAAAACAGTTTAGGGTAATGTTTCTAGTCCATTTCCAGCAACTAAAGTCGAAAATTTGCATTCTGAGGCTCCTACTCGCCGAGTGCACGAACCTACTCGCCGAGTAGGATGAAGATACACATGAACTCGGCGAGTCCCCCCATGGACTCGGCGAGTTCATCAGGCAGAAAACAAGTTTTTCGACTTTTTCCAATATTTTGCATCAAGTATCAAACAAACAAGCCTAGGCTCTGATACCACTGTTGGGTTTTGAGCATTCTAACACTTCCTAAGTGTACATGCAACCCTAATAAACCTTGGATCTATGTTTGTCTAAGATACATGCAAATAATTATTTTTCCAAGGTTCATATCCTAACTAGCATGGCATGGGGAACTTGAATCAAATAAAGCTAGTAGAAATACTTACCTTGTAGTTGTAGTTGATTCTTTGGAGTTTTAGAGCCTAGCACCAATAGTGTGGATGCCTTAAATGGAAATCACAAATCACCACAAACTTGGAACTTTGAGAGAATAGTCACTACTATCTTGAAATCGGCCCTCTTGCTTTACTCACCTCAACTAGTATGATTTCAAGAACCAAAGCCTCCTTTTATATAATGTGGTGGATTAGGGTTACATCCATGTAAACCCTAATACCCATTTCTCTTCATTTCCATGAGATCCATGGGTTAAAGCTCCATGGAGTATCCATGGACTTTCCATGCAAGCCTAGCCCATTCCAAATAAGCATTAGCCCACACTATATAAATATAGAAGCCCATATTTAATTAGAAATATCTTTGATCTCTAAATTAATCCTAGATTAATTATAGATCAATACTAATTAAATAATATGATCTTATATTAATATATTAGAACTTATAATATATTAATTAATCATAACTTGTACTATTCTCAAAAGATTATCCATAAATTGTTCGGGTGAAGTGCAACCCAAATGGTCCATGTCGGGTCTGGTCAAGTACATACCAAATATAGTTATGGACTTAGACATTATATCCAACAGTAAACTGCTCAAAGGAGTGTTTTGTTTCCCTAGTCCTTTCCGAAGCCCTAACCACCAAGTAGAAATGCTTCAAAGGACTTGTAAAACCTCAAAACAACATATGGTCATAAGGTGTAGAGTTTACGACCATAAACCCTTGATTTTACTGCCGTAAACTCCTTGGGTAATGGTCATTAAATCCGTAAACTCCAAAGGAGTTTACCCTTGAACTCCAAACACTCTAGCTTTGCCCTACAAAGAGTTGGATGCAACCCTTGTGATCTTTAACACTTGAAACAAAGTGTTTTCATGTTCTAGAGTGTACCAACATAATTTATTAGTTATAAATTGGCTAATTAGTTATATATATGTTCATTATATGATAACTAGGCTCGTGCACGTGTACAAGTCCCCATTTGTCACCTAGCACCGTATCCGACACTTCAATCCAATCAACTCGCTGCAAGTGAGTTCATACCCCTTAATCAATGTTTTAAATGATTTTAAATGCTTTAATGGGGGGGGGGAATACAATATATTATATTTAGAAGAGGTATGTCGTAATCTAAGTAATAACATATTTGAAAGGTAGGTGAATGACGATTCACCAATTTCGACCAAAGTCGAAATATTAAAAACATTTAATTTGTTTTTTTTAGAAACTCCTAGATTCTTTTGAGATTCAATGAACTTTTCAAAGGCATGTTTCAATCTCGAGTGTGCCCTCCAAGTTTTGTGACTGGGATGCCGAGGATCACAAAACGAGGTGTGAAGTAACCATGCAAATTACTTGATACCCTTAATAAATTACCCCTCAATCGATGTGCCGGTTAACCACACACGCTTCATCGATACTATGATAAATATTAAGTCACCCATTACCTACCTTGTTAAGTCCAAGTTAGTGTGCTGGTTAACCAAACACGCTCCACTAACGACTTAGACAAAGTGTAAAGTGTAATTTCATGGATTAGCACCTTATTCACATTTTCCTAAAGTAACTAAGATTGGGAATTTAATAAAACATTTAGTTACTTTATAATATTCATCATACTTTTAATGAGAATTTATAAGTCCTTGTCTTACCCGTTCGGCTAACGACCCTCCACCAGTCAAGCAAGCGGTGGGTGAGAGTGGACACCCATTAAGTTGCCATTTTATAGGCAACAACCATATACCCACCTTATAGACCGGCTTCGTGAATGAGGCGTACTAGCGATAAGACGACTTTAATCTTATACATATATATATTATTATTAACTTATAATATTATAAGTATAAGGGTTGAATTTTAACTTTTAAAATTCTAAGGGGTTGGAACTAAAGTTTTAATCAAGACTTTACTTGTTCCAAAACTTGAGGGCAAGTTTTGTAAACTTTCAAAACTTTTCATTTCTTGTAACTTATGAATTTATTAGAGTATTAAAAATGAAGACTCTTCATTTTTATAACCCATGTGTTCTTTTAATGGTTTTTAAACTAAGTGACTTTTGGTTTTCCATAACTTGAGGACAAGTTATGGACTCCATTAAAACACATAATGATCATGAATTAATCTACCACATAGGTTACAAATAATTCTTATGATCATCTAAACATCATAAGATCAAGAACATGAATATGAACACTTTCATGAATCAAAAATTACATTTAAAACTTTGTAATTTTGATAACTTGTTGTTGTAAATGGATTAGCAAAGACATTACACCATCTAAAACAGGTTTTCAAGTACCAAAACAGTTTAGGGTAATGTTTCTAGTCCATTTCCAGCAACTAAAGTCGAAAATTTGCATTCTGAGGCTCCTACTCGCCGAGTGCACGAACCTACTCGCCGAGTAGGATGAAGATACACATGAACTCGGCGAGTCCCTCCATGGACTCGGCGAGTTCATCAGGCAGAAAACAAGTTTTTCGACTTTTTCCAATATTTTGCATCAAGTATCAAACAAACAAGCCTAGGCTCTGATACCACTGATGGGTTTTGAGCATTCTAACACTTCCTAAGTGTACATGCAACCCTAATAAACCTTGGGTCTATGTTTGTCTAAGATACATGCAAATAATTATTTTTCCAAGGTTCATATCCTAACTAGCATGGCATGGGGAACTTGAATCAAATAAAGCTAGTAGAAATACTTACCTTGTAGTTGTAGTTGATTCCTTGGAGTTTTAGAGCCTAGCACCAATAGTGTGGATGCCTTAAATGGAAATCACAAATCACCACAAACTTGGAACTTTGAGAGAATAGTCACTACTATCTTGAAATCGGCCCTCTTGCTTTACTCACCTCAACTGGTCTGATTTCAAGAACCAAAGCCTCCTTTATATAGTGTGGTGGATTAGGGTTACATCCATGTAAACCCTAATACCCATGTCTCTTCATTTCCATGAGATCCATGGGTTAAAGCTCCATGGAGTATCCATGGACATTCCATGCAAGCCTAGCCCATTCTAAATAAGCATTAGGCCACACTATATAAATATAGAAGCCCATATTTAATTAGTAATTTCTTTGATCTCAAAATTAATCCTAGATTAGTTATAGATCAATACTAATTAAATAATATGATCTTATATTAATATATTAGAACTTATAATATATTAATTAATCATAACTTGTACTATTCTCAAAAGATTATCCATAAATTGTTCGGGTGAAGTGCAACCCAAATGGTCCATGTCGGGTCTGGTCAAGTACATACCAAATATAGTTATGGACTTAGACACTATATCCAACAGTAAACTCCTCAAAGGAGTGTTTTGTATCCCTAGTCCCTTCCTAAGGCCTAAGCACCAAGTAGAAATGCTTCAAAGGACTTGTAAAACCTCAAAACAACATATGGTCATAAGGTGTAGAGTTTACGACCATAAACACTTGAGTTTACTGCCGTAAACTCCTTGGGTAATGGTCATTAAATCCGTAAACTCCAAAGGAGTTTACCCTTGAACTCCAAACACTCTACCTTTGCCCTACAAATAGTTGGATGCAACCCTTGTGATCTTTAACACTTGAAACAATGTGTTTTCATGTTCTAGAGTGTACCAAAATAATTTATTAGTTATAAATTGGCTAGTTAGTTATATATATGTTCATTATATGATAACTAGGCTCGTGCGCGTGTACAAGTCCCCATTTGTCACCTAGCACCGTATCCGACACTTCAATCCAATCCACTCGCTGCAAGTGAGTTCATGCCCCTTAATCAATATTTTAAATGATTTTAAATGCTTTAATGGGGGGGGGGGGAATACAAGTAGAAAATGCGATGCATGAAATGGTTTTCTATCTTAAAATACCTTGGTAGCAAATGTATTTGTTTTGAAATGTATATTAAAATGTCATCAAGTCATTGTTAATTATTGTTCAAAACTCTTAGATGTCTTACAAAACCATTTTTACCTTCTTGAACAAAACTATATCTATACACTTATGTTCTTATATATGTATTGATGTTATAGTTTTCATCCTTCATTTAGTTTCCCACACTCTTGTGTAGCAAGGGTGTATAAACCTGCTTGGACAACCAATTACCTTCCAGTTAACTATTATAGGGATAGTTAGAAGATACAAAACATTATTTCTATTACAAGGAATTACATCAGAGTCAGTTCATTCATGAGTTTATACTATACATTACATGTTACATGAATACGCTTACATGAATATGCTTACATGAATACCTTACATGCATACCTTTACATAGATACATTTACTTGTATACACTTACATGGATACTTGTACCTCGATTCACTAGGATGATTTATTAGTACATTATGTGTAAATTGTCCTGCCTATCCTAGTTCAACGGGATATCCAGACGGGACTAACCATTCCGGAACCCACCTGTTAGCAACAGTGGTAGATGAACATATACGGATGCCTACGGTTATTACTTATGTTAGGGGTACCTTTACGGGTCTAACCATTCCTTTAGCCTACTGTTCGCTACAGAGGTAAATGAACATCTACGGATGCCTACGATTAATACTTATATTAGGAGTACCTTTACGGGACTAACCTTTCCTTAAACTTGCTGTAGCTACAGAGGAAAATTGAACAATCTACGGATGTTCAAAGGTTATACATTTCGCTAATCATGATGTCGTGTTAATCCTAATACAAAAGGATAACACTTACATGCCTACATTTTTCCTATTACTTTATTTTGTGATACATTCACATAAACGATGAGTTAGACTAAGTACTGTTAGTAATAGTCAAAAGAAAGGAAAAACTATCATTTTTATAGCAAAACATTCGGGTCTTGGTAGAAGACTACATCTCATACTAGTAGGAAATAAGGGATTTTCTAGGATTTTCATACTTATATCAACTATTTCATTTAAAGAGTCACATGGCATTCATAACAGCTTTCCAAAACAAGACAATGACACTTAATTACTTATGAATTCACCAGCTTTAGGCTGATACTCGCTTTCAAAATAACTTGTATTCTCAGGTCACCAATAGACAGGTACGATGGCCAGGTTTTGAGAAGACGGAGCACAGACAAGACTCGTCTTTTATTTTGATTGTATATTTTGGTGTCTTACTACAATGAAAGAACACACATGTATTAAAACTTTACTTTTAATGCAATGGATGATGTTGTTGCTTGTTTACTACTTTACACTGTTGTGATACTGTACATGACGTCCTCCACCCCGAAATATTTCCGCCGTTCTACGGTTTTGGGGTGTGACAGATTGGTATCAGAGCATTGTTTATAGTGAATATAGTATATCAACCCATAAATGATATATTAACTATAAATACATTGGGATTAAAACACTCTGTCTAAGAGTATATACTTCTAAATAGTAAAATATTTAAGTAAGTATACGTGCCTGCATTCATATTAAAATCAGTGTCACAATGACAAGAACCAAAGTATTACGATTGTTGAATATCACAAGTAAGCCTGGGGATATATGGTCAGTCTTGGGAATGGCATAGCCTGATCAACTATGCTGGTCCAAGGAGTGATTAGCATATGCCCAATAATGGTTGTGATGTGGCAACAAGTGTAACAACTTACCAACACAACCATAAAGTAATACGATAGGAGTATTTAGTCTTACTGTAATTATCTTAGTTAGTTCGTCTATTTAGCTATTTCTTATATCCCTTTTCTTGCGTAGATTTTAATGGATGGATTTCACCATGGCGATCCATATTTCCCAAACCAAGGCAACGTTGGATGGCTAGAGGAAGAACCAGAAGATGATCACCCAATCCCTTTGGATGATCACCATGCTGAGGGTTTTCTGATAGTTCTGACTCGGAGCCTGAAGTCAACAACCTACCCCCAGCTGCTCAAGATCCAAACCTGAACCCCCGTCCCGCATTTCAAGGATCCACACCTCTGTGGGCCACTAACTTGAATAGATGGAGTCAGGAATAGGGTCAACCCATTCCCTACAACGGAGACAGAAGTTTCTACAACCTCACTGAGGGAGGTTCTGCTGACAGGGTCCTACCCATCATGGTTCGTAGGATTTCTAGGAACAAGATACTGGGTCAATCAACTATCAATCGAGTCTTGGAGATTGATGCCAACTCTGGCGTTAACACCGTCTGCATTCGCCAACTAGAGTCTGCTCATGAAAAGACTCTGGTCCGCAATGCAGCTCTGCAGAGGGAACTTGCTGAAACTCAAGCTAAAGTTAGGGAACTTCGAGCTCAGCAAGTGAGAACTGACAGGCGTATGAGGGACATGGAACGTCTACTGTCGGGATCAAGAACTCATGCTAGCAGTTCTCGTCGCCGATAGAATCTCGACGACTCATCTTTTGGATATAACCTAGTTTATGTAAAACCTTTGGTCTAATTTCCTATCTATGTAAATCTTAGACCTGTTAGGTCTTGATCTAGTCATAGTTCTGTCAAAATGTTCCTATCTTGGTTGATCTAAGGCCTACTTCTAGGCCATTTTTCCCAAACTTGTTACATCTGTAATCCCAGTATTATTGACAGGTATCTAATCATAAGGAAATTATTATCCAATGCTATCATCTTCATTTAGCTATACTATTCATTTTGTTGCTGGACTATGGAGAGTTAGTCCATGAGACACACTCATTATTCATTTATTCTTATCCATGTCATCATCTTTTAAACGTATAGTTAAAGATACCGCCACCCAGGAATCCCAGGCTTAACTCAAATAACGAAACACCGATACCACCACCTCAACCTCCTCAATCACCTTCTCCTTTCGATGCCACTATGTTCCAGGCAGCCTTTATAGCAGCAGTGGCAACTGCTATGTCAGCCATCAATGCTCCTGTCCCTAGTGGATCGGGAACAGGTGCACCTCCCTCAAACCACGGCGAAAGCCATGGACATCCCCGGGAATGCACCTACAAGGAATTCACGAACGCCAAACTCCGAAGCTTCAATGGAACTGGTGGGGTTATGGTGTTAAGACAATGGATTGAAAAGATGGAATCAGTCTTTGAAATCTATGCTTGCCAGGAGGGCAACAAGGTCAAGTTTGCGGCTTGTACCTTCTCTGACAGAGCACTAACATGGTGGAACGGCCATGTTAAGTATCTGACTATAGTGGTGGCATATTCCATCTGCTGGGAAGACTTGAAGGACATGCTGATGAGAGAGTACTGCCCTCAAGGTGAAACACAAAAACTCGAGCAGGAATTCTGGGGTCTACAAATGGTTGGATCCGACATATCAACCTACACAAATAGGTTCTGTGATCTGGCAATCCTATGCCCTGATATGGTTGCTCTCGAGAGCAAGAAGATAGAGAGATATATATGGGGACTGTCGCCCCAGATCCAGTCAAGTGTGTTAGCTTCCAAGCCTACCACTTTCGATAGTGCCAAGGAGCTGGCACAATCTCTCATAGATCACAGGAAACCTCAGAACCCAACAATCCCTGCACCCGGACCACAAAAGGACAACAACAAAAAGAAGGGGTTGAACAAGAGGAAGAGAGGGGCTTCGCAAGAATCCTCCAAGAGACAACAACTTGTTGCAATCAATGTTGCCACGGCAACTCCCTTTGTCCCTACGAACCCCTTACCATCAAAAACTTATGTTGGAACTCTCCCGAAGTGCAACAAATGCAGCTTCCACCACCACGACCCTTGCAAGGCGATGCAGTGCTCTAACTGCAACAGGAAGGGGCATACAACCCGTTTCTGCAAGACTCCAACAGCTCAGGCCGCCCAGGTTCCTAACGCCGGTATGGGCCAAGCTTGCTATGGTTGTTGCGAAGTAGGCCACCACAAGAGAAACTACCCTAAAGCGAGGATGGTTGGAGGAGTAGGAAGAGTTATGGCCTTGGGCCACGAGGAAGCGGTAGCTGATCCTACGATAGTTACTGGTACGTTTCTCCTCGATAACTCATATGTCTGCATACTTTTCGACAGTGGAGCGGAGAAAAGTTTCGTAAGTCATAAATTTGCACGCCTGCTTAAACAAAAACCATGTGCATTAGATAATTCGGTCACGGTAGAAATGGCTAACGGGAAAACGGAGAGTACTAACTGCATATACATAGGTTGTACTTTAACTTTAGATGGCCATACTTTCAAGATAGACCTCATGCCGGTCCCAATTAAATGTTTCGACGTTATCATCGGCATGGATTGGTTTAGTCTTCTTTGCGCCGACATCATGTGCTTTGAAAAAGCAGTTCGTCTTAACCTTCCTAACAACGAAACCTTAGTTATCTATGGCGACAAACCTAGTACGAGCCTTCGCATCATTTCGTGCATCCAAACCCAGAAGTCCTTGCGAAAGGAATATCATGCATTCCTCGCACACGTCGTCGATACGAGTCAAGAAATGAAAGACATTCAGAACATCCCAGAAGTACGCGACTTTCCCGACATCTTCCTAGAAGAACTTCGCGGATTACCACCACAACGCCAAGTCGAGTTCAGAATCGACTTAGTGCCAGGAGCTACTCCCGTAGCCAAATCTCCTTGTCATCTGGCACCAGCCGAGATGCAGGAACTTTGCAGTCAGCTTAACGAACTTCTTAAGAAAGGATTCATTAGGCCAAGCTTCTCACCATGGGGAGCACCGATCTTGTTCGTCAAGAATAAAGATGGATCGTTTCGTATGTGCATCGACTATAGAGAACACAACAAGCTTACCATTAAAAATCGTTATCCTTTGCCCCGCATTGACGATTTATTTGATCAACTTCAAGGAGCCAACTACTTCTCGAAGATAGATCTACGATCCGGATATCACCAACTACGAGTGCTAGAGGAGGATGTTCCCAAGACAGCCTTCCGAACTCGTTATGGACACTACAAGTTTGTGGTGATGCCGTTCGGATTAACTAACGCGCCCGCAGTATTCATGGATCTGATGAATAGGGAGGGTGTGTCGTCCTTACTTGGATCAGTTCGTCATTGTTTTCATTAATGACGTACTTATCTACTCTCTAAGTAAGGAGGAACATAGTCAACATCTCCGTAGAGTCTTAGAAACATTGCGAGCGGAGAAGCTCTATGCGAAGTTTTCCAAGTGCGAATTTTGGATCCGACGAGTCGAATTCTTGGGCCATGTTGTTAGCGAAGAAGGAATACACGTGGACCCTTCCAAAATCAAGGCCATTGAGAAATGGTCAGCATCGAAGACACCTACAGAAATTCGGCAATTTCTAGGTCTCGCTGGCTACTATCGCAGGTTCATTCAGAAATTCTCCCGCATAGAGAAACCTATTACAACCCTGACCCAGAAAGGCGTGGCCTTTGACTGGGAAGAGAAACAGGAAAGAGCGTTCCAAACGCTCAAACGAGCCTTGTGCACCACACCAATACTATCCCTTCCCGAAGGGATAGAAGACTTCGTTGTCTATTGCGAGGCATCAAGTCAAGGACTCGGATGTGTTCTGATGCAGCGAGGTAAAGTCATAGCCTATGCCTCGAGACATCTGAAGACACATGAGGTTAACTACACCACCCATGATCTTGAGCTAGGAGCACTTGTGTTTGCTCTGAAGATCTGGAAACACTACCTGTATGGTACCAAAAGCACGATCTTTACAGACCACAAGAGTCTACAGCAAATTTTCGACCGGAAGGAGCTCAACATGAGACAACGACGGTGGGTCGAGCTACTCAGTGATTACGAGTGCGAAATTCGTTATCATCTAGGTAAAGCCAATGTAGTAGCAGACGCCCTAAGTCGGAAAGAATATGCTGGTCGTAGAGTCAAATCTTTAACTCTAACTATCCATTCACAATTGTCCATGCAGATTAAGGAGGCTCAGCTCGACGCTTTGAAACCTGAAAATGTGGCAGGTGAATACCTTAGAGGGATGGATAAGAACTTGGAAGTCAAGGGTGGCAGAGCCTTATACCTCATGGATCGGATATGGACACCGAAACACGGTGGCTTCAGAGAATTGGTCATGACTGAGGCTCACAACACTCGTTATTCTGTACACTCGGGATCAGATAAGATGTATCTGGATCTCAAAAAGTTATACTGGTGGCCTAACATGAAAGCAGATATTGCTACCTTCGTAAGTAAGTGCCTTACTTGCATGAAGGTAAAGGTTGAATACCAGAAACCCTCCGGTCTTCTACAGCAACCGGAGATACCAGAATGGAAGTGGGAGCGGATCACTATGAACTTCATAACCAAGTTGCCCAAGACCACGGGTGGACTTGATTCCATATGGGTCATCATCGATAGACTGACCAAGTCTGCACACTTCTTGCCAATCAAAGAAACAGAAAAGATGGAGAAATTTACAAGAACTTACATTAGGGAGATTGTAAGACTGCACGGTGTTCCCTTATCTATTATCTCGGATAGAGATTATAGATTCACTTCGAGGTTCTGGCAGTCGTTACAAAGTTCCCTAGGAACTAGGCTGGACATGAGTACAACCTACCATGCACAGACCAACGGACAAAGTGAGAGAACTATCCAAACATTAGAAGATATGTTGCGAGCCTGTGTGATTGAATTTGGGAAAGGTTGGGATACCCATTTAGCCCTTGTTGAATTTTCCTACAACAATAGTTATCACACGAGCATAAAGGCAGCTCCATTCGAGGCCCTCTATGGCCGAAAGTGCAGATCCCCTCTGTGCTGGGCTGAGGTGGGTGATACCCAGTTAGCTAAGGGACGAGTTCCCAAAAACACTCTCACGGGTCCAGAGATCATTCGGGAAACGACAGAGAAGATAGTTCAAATTCGTGAATGATTGAAAGCCTCTAGAGACCGATAGAAAAGCTACGCTGACAAGTGAAGGAAACCGTTGGAATTCCAGGTGGGTGACCGTGTTCTATTGAAGGTCTCACCCTGGAAGGGCTTGATATGCTTCGGAAAGCGTGGAAAGCTAAATCCAAGGTACATAGGGCCTTTCGAGATTCTCGCAAGAATCGGCCCTGTAGCTTACAAACTCAATCTACCCGATGAACTTCGTAACGTACATTCTACATTCCACGTCTCTAACTTGAAAAACTGTTTGTCCGGCGAGACTCTTGTAATCCCACTCGACGAGATCGAGATCAACAAGAGCCTCAACTTCGTGGAAGAACCGGTAGAGATCATGAACCGTGAGGCCAAGCAGACGGTGCAAAGTCACATCCCCATTGTGAAGGTTCGCTGCAACGCCAAGCGAGGACCGGAATTCACTTGGGAGCGTGAGGATCAGATGAAGCTGAAATATCCTCATGTTTTTCCTTAGTTATTTGTAACTACTTTATTTGTTTAGACTTTAATTTCGGGACGAAATTCCCTTTAACGGGGGGATGATGTGACAACCCGGAATTTTCATTCGGTCAAACCCTAAAAGTCAATCACTTCATATTATAATTCAAGTTCACTTTTACTTGTTTTTGGGAAAAATAAGTTCATTTGATTATTTTAATAATTAATCTTTAAACGAACGGGTGAACAGATGGGCCGTCTCGGGTCTCGAAATTTCTAAACCGAAAACACCTCGTGTCTTAGAAGTTCACGGCCAAACTTTTATTTTGGGTCGGAAAATTATCCAAAAACTGTGAACTCATGCATAAGCATGAGTTTACTCCCCAAACTAGTCGTTTATGTTTACTCCCCAATTACCAAAACAGTAAACTCAAAAACACTCTCAAGTATCATCCAAGAATTTAATCAAGATCCTCAAACTTGTAAGTGTTCTAGCCATTCCAAGTTGGTATAACACTTAATCTAGTGATTGTACATCTTTTCATCCATCCGTTTTTGTGTTTTCATTAGATTTCCAAAAACACCAAGAACACCAAGAACACACACTATGTGTTCTTGGACTTTTAATTCATTTCAAGCTTCCTTATAGTAGGTACTTCCATCCTTGAGTCTTAATAAGCTTGTATTACATATTAACATCAAAGAAAAGTCCCAATAACACCAAGATCAAGGTGTTCACGGTTTTGGGAGGCTCCTAAAACTGTAAACACCAAATATGGTGCAAAGTGGTGCCTTAGGGTGCCTAGATGCTTCACCATGCCTTTGGGACTTGCCTAGATTCATCCTTGATGAGTTTATCACACAAAAAGCACCAAAACATTACATTTTCAAGTGTTTACGGTTTGGGGATCTCCCAAAACCGTAAACATCCCAAAAGGTTCATAAAAGTCCAATGGTTATTCCTTATGTCTAAATCTAACCTAGACTATTGCCATGATTGAGCTAAGGACTTGAAAACCTCCAAATACCAAACTTATGGGTTTAAAGTAGTAAACTCACGAGTTTAAGGTAGTAAACTCATGAGTTTAAGGTAGTAAACCTAAAGGGAAAAGACCATGAGGCCGTAAACTCCTCAAAGGAGTGTTTTGTTTCCCTAGTCCCTTCCTAAGGCTTAACCACCAAGTAGAAATGCTTCAAAGGACTTGTAAAACCTCAAAACAACATATGGTCATAAGGTGTAGAGTTTATGACCATAAACCCTTGAGTTTACTTTAGTAAACTTCTTGGGTAATGGTCATTAAAACCGTAAACTCCAAAGTAGTTTACCCTTGAACTCCAAACACTCTAGCTTTGCCCTACAAACACTTGGATGCAACCCTTGTGATCTTTAACACTTGAAACAAAGTGTTTTCATGTTCTAGAGTGTCCCAACTTAATTTATTAGTTATAAATTGGCTAAGTAGTTATATATATGTTCATTATATGATAACTAGGCTCGTGCGCGTGTACAAGTCCCCATTTGTCACCTAGCACCGAATCCTACACTTCAATCCAATCCACTCGCTGCAAGTGAGTTCATACCCCTAAATCATTGTTTTAAATGATTTTAAATGCTTTAATGGGGGGGGGGAATACAAGTAGAAAACAGTATGTTATTAAATCACTCATATGTATTTTATAACTGTGTTTTCATCCAGTAGATTTCACATACTTCAAAATGTGATGCATGAAATGGTTTTCTATCTTAAAATACCTTGGTAGCAAATGTATTTGTTTTGAAATGTTTATTAAAATGACATCAAGTCATTGTTAATTATTGTTCAAAACTCTTAGATGTCTTACAAAACCATTTTTACCTTCTTGAACAAAACTATATCTATACACTTATGTTCTTATATATGTATTGATGTTATAGTTTTCATCCTTCATTCAGTTTCCCACACTCTTGTGTAGCAAGGGTGTATAAACCTGCTAGGACAACCAATTACCTTCCAGTTAACTATTATAGGGATAGTTACAAGATAAAAAACATTATTCCTATTAGAAGGAATTACATCAGAGTCAGTTCATTCATGAGTCTATACTATACATTACATGTTACATGAATACGCTTACATGAATACCTTTACATAGATACATTTACCTGTATACACTTACATGGATACTTGTACCTCGATTCACTAGGATGATTTATTAGTACATTATGTGTAAATTTTCCTGCCTATCCCAGTTCAACGGGATATCTAGACGGGACTAAGCATTCCGTAACCCACCTGTTAGCAACAGTGGTAGATGAACATCTACGGATGCCTACGGTTATTACTTCTACTAGGGGTACCTTTACGGGACTAACCATTCCTTTAGCTTACTGTTCGCTACAGATGTAAATGAACATCTACAGATGCCTACGGTTAATACTTATATTAGGAGTACCTTTACGGTACTAACCCTTCCTTAAACCTACTGTAGCTACAGAGGAAAATTGAACAATCTACGGATGTTCAAAGGTTATACATTACGCTAATCGTGATGTCGTGTTAATCCTAATATAAAAGGATAACACTTACATGCTTACGTTTTTTCTATTACTTTATTTTGTGATACATTCACATAAACGATGAGTTAGACTAAGTACTGTTAGTAATAGTCAAAAGAAAGGAAAAACTATCATTTTTATAGCAAAACATTCAGGTCTTGGTAGAAGACTACATTTCATACTAGTAGGAAATAAGGGATTTTCTAGGGTTTTCATACTTATATCAACTGTTTCATTCAAAGAGTCACATGGCATTCATAACAGCTTTCCAAAACAAGACAATGACACTTAATTACTTATGAATTCACCAGCTTTAGGCTGATACTCGCTTTCAAAATAACTTGTATTCTCAGGTCACCAGTAGACAGGTACGATGGCCAGGTTTTGAGAAGACGGAGCACATACAAGACTCGTCTTTTATTTTGATTGTATATTTTGTTGTCTTACTACAATGAAGGAACACACATGTATTAAAACTTTACTTTTAATGCAATGGATGATGTTGTTGCTTGTTTACCACTTTACACTGTTGTGATACTGTACATGACGTCCTCCACCCCGGAACGTTTCCGCCGTTCTACGGTTTTGGGGTGTGACATTAACCGCAATAGTTCCTTTATATTTGATGAAAACATTTTTTAAGAAAACCCTTATTTCTTTTAGTAAAAATGGTAACCATAATAGTTCCATCTATAATCACTTACTTTATACAAGCTATATACAATCTTATATCGAACGGATAGGTAATTGTGTGAATCTGCCCTAAGCCCACAACCAAACAAGGAACAGGAAGTCATGCGGAAAACACACATCAAACTACCTATCAGATATTAATTATATATAACCCCGATGTATAAACTAAGGTATTATAGAATTAACCACGAAAGGTCTTGTATGTTATATTGGTTTAATAAAATTGATTAAACCCCTGTACTGATAAGTTTCTAGTTTAATCTACTACATGTTCTATCTGAAAAGTATGTTTTTGAACAAGAATGGTCTATTGAATTTGTATACTATGACCTGACATATACCTGGTACTCCTTATGATTATCGGGTGTATATGAAATATATATATATATATATATATATATATATATATATATATATATATATATATATATATATATATATATATATATATAGCTAAGATCAATCAGATAGTAGACTGAGTGCATCTGCTCTAAGCCCACGACCAAACAAGGAATAGGAAATTAAGCGGAAAGCACACATCCTACTATCTGTCGGACCCGATTAATATATATTAATATATATATATATATATATATATATATATATATATCCCTAATGTATAAACTAAGGAATCATAAAGTTAGCATTATAGGCCCCTTTCTGTTGGATTAGTGTCTAAGTCCATAACTATTTTGGTATGTACTTGACCCGATGGTGCATGGTCCTTTTGGGTTGCCTTCACCAAAGCAACTTGATAGGATGAATTATGGAGAGAAAGGATTAAATATGATTTATTAATATATTATGAGAATAATATATTAAAGGAGAAATCATATTGTTTAATTAATATTAGTCAAGAATTAATAAGAATTAAGTTTGCGGCTAAAAGAGATTAATTAAACTTAAGGGACTTGAATTGTAATTATAAGATAATTGCAATTGGGCTATGGATTGCCTTATATTATAAGGTTGGACGAATTCTATGGGAAAACCCATTGGAAATCATCCAAGGCCTTTAAGGAAAGGAGTCCATGGGTTGCTTAGGGCTTAAGCATCCAAATTAGGGTTTCCTTGTTAGATAACCCTAATACCCTCACTATATATAGAGTCCTTATGCCCCAAAAACGTGGTGAATAAGATCCTTAGGGTTTCCACACGTTTTGGGCAGCCTCCTTCTCTTCTCTTCTCTTCTTCATCCTCTTGCTCTTGGTGTTTGTGAACCACTAGAGGAGTGACATTTGTGACTCTAAGCTTTCTAAAGTCATTACAAGGAGGATTTGAGATTGTTATTGCTACATAACAATCAAGGTATGATCTAAACCCTAATTATATGTTATATTGATCATCATATGCTAGATCTAGGGTTTATAGTCTTGGATATATTGCATGTATAATAGCGAAACCTAGATCCAAGCATTAGGGTTTGTATGAGCACATAGGATGTTCTTTTGACTAAAACCCATCAGTGGTATCAGAGCCTTGATTGGTTTCTATTGTATTGATGCATTATGTAGCTGAAAATCGTATTCTGGCTTACTGTTCAACCTGACTCAGCGAGTCACTACTTGGACTCGGCGAGTCAGCCCTACTCGGAGAGTTCCAAAGTGTGACTCGGCGAGTCGGAGCGTCAGACAGAGGAAATTTCGGATTTTGTTGCTGTTTTGCTTATGGATAATTACCATATTCGTTTTAAATCTATAAAATACGAATTTTATTGTTTCTTAAAGAATATCCTTGCCAAAACACAAGATAATTACGAATTGATTAGATAATAACTTCCTTATTTGATAAAGATTGGATTATTTGTATTAATTAGGTAACTTATTTTGCAAGAAATTGAAAATTAGGTCAAATATAGATAATGATGAAATTAATTGTTTAATTTATATTATTTGTTATTTGATCCTTGTGTTATGAAAAATTTCAATTTTTCCCCTTTAGGTTTCACAGTTTAAATTTGAACTCAAAAGTTTAGTTTTTGAAATTTAAATAGTTGAAACCCTAATGTTTTGATAAGGTTTCAAAACTTGCCCTCAAGTTTTGGAATTTAAATTTTGATTAAAAGTTTAATTTTGATGTATATTTAAATTCAAAACCTAAATGTTTTGAAATGTTTCAAAACTTTCCCTCAAGTTTTGGAATTTAAAAGTTGATTAAAAGGTTTAATTTAGGAATGTTAAATTCTAAAACCCTAGTATTGTTTTGAAAAGTTCAAATCACACCCTTATGGTTTTATTAATTAACTAAGGTGTATAATTAAAAGAGGTTTAATAAATCCATAAAAGTTTAGGTTTACAATTTAATTGAATTAAAAGTATAATTGTTAAATTTGACCTTCTAGTATTTTAAAAGTGTAAAATACACCCTATACTATATATAACATTAAAAGTCTAACATTATATATATGTATGAGTAAATGTCAGTCTTACCGTTAGTAGGCCTCATTTACGAAGCTGGTCTATTAGGGGTGTTTAAGGAAATTGCCTATAAAATGGCGATTGAATGGGTATCCACTCTTACCCACCGCACTCTTGACTAGTGGAGGGTCGTTAGCCGAACGGGTAGGATAGGACAAAAACCTTCCATTATAAGTATGATGAAGTACAAAAGTAACTAAATGTTTTACAAATTCCCAATCCTAGTTACTTAAGCAAAAGTGAATTGATGCAATTCCAGGAAATTACACTTTGTGCCCTTGCGAAGACGTTAGTGGAGCGTGTGTGGTTTACCGGCACACTAAATGGTTCTAAGCAAAGGTAGCAAAGGGTGACTCAATGTTTGTCATAATTCGGTGGAGCGTGTGTGGTTTACCGGCACATCGAATAGGTGACTGTAACATGTGAGGGCACCATGTAAGTTTGCATGGTTATTCACACCCGCTTTGTGATCCTCGGCATCCCAGTCACAAACTAGAGGGGCATATCGAGATTTAAACATGCCATTGAAATGTTCAATGAATCTCAAAGGATCTAGGAGTTTTCATAGATTTAAAACTTAAATTTCTTTTTCGTTTTTCATGGTGGAAATTAGTGAATCGTCATTCACTTACCTTCAAATATTTTGCAACTAGATTATGGCATCCCTTTTCTAGGTTGTAGCGTATTGTGTTGGGTCCTAGCCTTAGTATCTCATTTGGTTGATTTACTAAGGACTCAATCAATCAACTAACTTGAATTTGTTTTCTCCCGTTTTATAGATGTCAAAGTATGACAACTATGGTCTTCCCAAATCCCATGGAACAAGCATTCCGCATGAAAATGATATTCCACGATTTGATCGAGGAACAAGAGATCATGCTTCTCTTCCTCCACCACCTCCAATTATTCTCCCAAACCCACAAGTTCGAAGGCTTGAAAAGTTCAAGCTCACTCAAGCCCTTTTGGCAAGTAAACATAAAGAAGGAAAGTCGATGTGTGCACACGTCCTAGGGATGAAGTCACACATTGACAGGTTAAGAATGTTGGGATCCGTTGTCTGTGAGGAGATGGTTGTTGATTGGGTTCTTCAGTCACTTCCTAACTCATATAGTGAGTTCGTAAGAGAGTATTATATGATGGACTGCGACGTGACCCTTATAGATCTCACTTATATGCTTATTGCTGTTGAATCAGCAATGGTTTGGCGCAATAGAAAAGCAAAGTTGATTGGTGAATCTGCCTTCAAGACCTCTATGGATATAGACAATAGCAACGAAAGACGTGATATGATCGAAAAGTTTGAACATAAGAGAAACGCAATGTCTGAATTAGTTCCATGTCCTGTTCCAAAAGAGTCAATTTGCTTTTATTCCCAAGAGAAGGGGCATTGGAGACAAAACTGCCCTATTTACCTAAGAGATCTAAGAGATGGGAGAGTCAAAACGTATGGCTCTGCTTTAGGTAAAATCCATGGACTAACTCTTTTAAGATTGTATTCTAGATTCTTAATACATAATGTGATAAGATTACAATTGATGTTTTGTAGGATCGAAGAAAAGAGTGGAAGCTTAAGGGAAGAAGTGAGCAGAATCTAACGGTGAAGAAATGGATTTCGATCGCATTACTTGAAGATTAGATTCTTGAGCTACTACTTAGAGTTAGAATTAGATTGCTAAGAAATATGTATTAGCATAGTTTTTCAATGAATTGCATTGTAACAACAATTTTTTTCCGCAATAAAATAAATTTTGATTTTATATTATTTATTTATCCTTGCAATGCCGTGTATGAAAAATTGATGTTTAAATGTTTCTATTATTATCAATAATGGATTAGATTCTTAATTATGGAAATGTCGAAAATTTACCAAATAAGGAGAGTTTCTCATCGCCCAAGTTTCAGTTGGACAGAAATTTGGAATCACGCAACTTGGTTGCATGATGAATGAGAAATTTCATATTTGGAAATTAGACTAATTCATTGACAAAGTGTCAAGTGAAAGGACTAGGAAATCGAGTACACAAGTTGCGTGTTGATCAAGTCCACCATAAGAGTAACAAAGATATTCGTCATGATTTACTAAAGGTTTAGTAAATATGATTATACTTATAAGATTAAGTGTAATTCTGAATTGATTGAAAAAATAAAGTTTAAATCAATAGCAGAATGAATAAGAAGAATCAAGTAGGCAGAAAGATAAAAGTTTCTCCATTCTAAGAAGAAGGGAGAGTACCTTTTATGCTTTATGATAGGTCTTAATGATTAAGAACCATATCTCAATCGATCCTCTAAGTGAGTCTTGGTACAATTGTATGTCTAAGAAGAGGAATCAAGAATTGAAGAAATGGTTAAATCAGAAAGTCAATCATACTTCGTTGCAAAACAAGTCTTAGAGTTAAGATTGTGATATTGAGTGACAAGTATTAGAAAGGTTTATAACATTCATCAAATGTGGGAAGTTGTGATGTCTTGGATAAGACAAAGACAAACTAGGACCAATTTACGAAGTGTTTTGATAAAAACTACACTAACTCTTGAATATTTGTCAAGAAATGTTTATTGACAAGAGAATCTTATATGTCAAGGAGTCAGTGGGAGTCTTAATGGTCTTGAAAGGTTTCAAGAACAAATCAAAATAAACCTTATCGATCATCACTAGCACACGAGTTCAGGTTTACAACCTATCGTGTTGACACGATTTTGTTTCTGTGCCATTCCAATTGAGTTAATTATGCATGTGAGTTCTATGAGTTCTCATTTGAACGCATAAAAGGCAGGCACCTTGATCAATGAAAAGTACATTGATACGAAATGGTGAGCTGCTTAACTACTTGGAAGACATGGTGGACAGCTGTGCTACCATAAGGCAAGAAATCAAGATTAAGAAAGTTCGGTCCATATGAGTTTGAATTTGTCAGAAACCTTAGTTTTGACAAATTCACATGGATAGGAACACATACACCATTAAAATATAAGTGTCATAAGATTCCCTCCTTCATGAAAATGACTGTGAGGAAATGCTTTCACTAAGAGAGATTTTAAAAAGATAGTGATTGTGAAAATTGTATTCTCGAATTCGATTATGGTTACGGTATCCCTTTCCATGATTCGAATTGTGAGATTTGGCAATTAGTTTGAATTGTTTAGACACACATATTAGATATCTAAGGGAAAGGTGTATAAGCTTAGATAAAGGACTATCAAAGCATTAGGTATTAGAAACATGAACTTAAGAAATTCAATAGGTATTGTTTTTCTGAAAGTTAAGCTGGTTTCTGAATACATGTCAAAGCTAGTAGGAGCATAAGTGTTATGTTTATAATAATCAACATGATAGTGGGAGCATAAATGTTATGATTGTATGATTATTATGGAAATTATTGCAAGTTAGCAATATTAATTATAGAAAACAAGAGTTGAAAAGTTGTTTTGCTATAATTAAGGGAGAGAATATTATGCTTCATTTCAAAATTTAAAGGCTTAGGTTGTAAAATGTTAATAAATTTAGTCAAGGAAACATAGTGTGTTCACAAATTTCGATTATGATTACGGCATTCCTATTCATAGTTCGAATTTTGAGAACATAGCACATAAAATATTATGGCAGAAGATTGATAAAGTATCAAATCTTTATGTAAGACATTATGCATCATGTCCCGTACGCTTCGGGTATAGGATTGATTGCAAATGCTATAATATTTGACCATTCTAAAATTTTCCAAATGTCTAGTGCATTGAGAGGGAAAAAGGGCAAGAATCGGTTTTGAATAAGATAATTAAACAACTTTCAAAGGACAATCCAAAGTTCGCCTAGGATTGGTAGCTTGTGAGTAGTTGGAAGTATAGTATTGGATGGACCATATCGACATTATTATGAACAGATAAGATTCAATTGAGAATGAGTTTTCATATGGTAAGTATGGAAAGTTTTCCATATTGGGAATTGAATATTGAAAATCTATGTCTAGATTAGAAACTTTTATGCAAAAGGATGTTCAAAGGAATGTACTTTGAGCGAGAGACATCATATCTAAGGAATTGTATTGTAACAATCTCCGATAGAGGACTTTGTAATATTATTGGCAATAGTCATTGTGACTTTTGTGCTATGACATTACGAAAGGATCATTGCATAAAATGTTAGAATCTAGCATATTCCATAAGTGGCAAGAATTTGATATTCTTTCACTTGTGAAAAGGATTGGGAGTTGTGAAATGAGTATGATTGGAAATGTGTTCATTTGATCTATTTCACAACGTAAGAACCATAGGTAAACATTGTGTGCATGCTAAGAGCATGGGACAAGTGTTGTAATAATTCAAGTAAAAAGTTGATTACCCGAAACAACAAATAATGAGTAATCGATATGGTGATAAATAAAAGGTGTTTTATTTATGCTCAAAGGTTTGAGGCCATATGGGATTAGTATTATTCTTGTGTTTCACTTTGCATGTTTTGACTTCCTGAACAATTTAATTGGTTTAGAACAGTCGGATTATTCGAACGAGCTACAGTCGTTCATATGTTGGAAGTAGGTATGAATTAAGACTGTCGTGAATTGGTGTGTGGATTGTCTAAAGAGTATTAGACATAAGCAAATGTTTGCTGCAACGTTCATGAGTGCTTACGAATATCATTTGAGCATTGGATTAAACCCACGCTCACTTGGATCACTCCGTGAATTGTATCACGAGTGATTGGTGAGACGATAACATCTTATATTCTTGAAACCGAGATGTGTGAGTTGTATCTTGCAAATCGGTTGCACATTGATAATATGTAAACGCACCAGTAACTTGGTGTCATAAAACATATTGTTGTGTGTGATTCGGTGAGTGAGTGCAAGCGAGCATTGAATCAAAGTTTATCCGTTCCTTTTATCCAAAGTAGGATAAAAGCGATATCTTTGGGCCCCTCGATGATTTTGTGATGACAAACGTAAATGCTCGGCCGGGCTAGGGCTAATTTGATTTGTTCAATTAGTCAGTCGTCATAAATCGGAAGTCAAGAAATAGTACAGAGAGAATGATTAGAAATCATGTCTCATACGATATCTAGAATGGAGGAATATATGATCCCTTATCTAAAGGACACGCGTATCTGATAGGATCAGAGTTGTCAACGGCTTTGGAAAGCTACGATTGCAGATCAGGATCTGAAGTCATACGCATAATAGTCATTAGACTTATTCAAGTGGGAGACTGTTGGATTAGTGTCTAAGTCCATAACTATTTTGGTATGTACTTGACCCGATGGTGCATGGTCCTTTTGGGTTGCCTTCACCAAAGCAACTTGATAGGATGAATTATGGAGAGAAAGGATTAAATATGATTTATTAATGTATTATGAGAATAATATATTAAAGGAGAAATCATATTATTTAATTAATATTAGTCAAGAATTAATAAGAATTAAGTTTGTGGCTAAAAGAGATTAATTAAACATAAGGGACTGGAATTGTAATTATAAGATAATTGCAATTGGGCTATGGATTGCCTTATATTATTAGGTTGAACGAAATATATGGGGAAACCCATTGGAAATCGTCCAAGGCCTTTAAGGAAAGGAGTCCATGGGTTGCTTAGGGCTTAAGCATCCAAATTAGGGTTTCCTTGTTAGATAACCCTAATAGCCTCACTATATATAGAGTACTTACGCCCCAAAAACGTGGTGAATAAGATCCTTAGGGTTTCCACACGTGTTGGGCAGCCTCCTTCTCTTCTCTTCTTCATCCTCTTGCTCTTGGTGTTTGTAAACCATTAGAGGAGTGACATTTGTGACTCTAAGCTTTCTAAAGTCATTACAAGGAGGATTTGAGATTGTTATTGCTACATAACAATCAAGGTATGATCTAAACCCTAATTATATGTTATATTGATTATCATATGCTAGATCTAGGGTTTATAGTCTTGGATATATTGCATGTACAATAGAGAAACCTAGATCCAAGCATTAGGGTTTGTATGAGCACATAGGATGTTCTTTTGACTAAAACCCATCAGTTTCTACTAAATGTTCATGTTACCAGGAAGTTATGTAGCGTTTTTCTATTGTTTTGATGACTTACTAGAACTAATGAAGTCTTGTACTCTAAACGCCTTTTATCGATACTATTGTGAGTTTTGTATATATTTATTTGTTTTATTTGTTATTGTCCGGTACTTTGTAGATGAACCCATTTATAAATAAACTCGGTAATTTGTAGATGTACCCCATATAAAACGCCGGTACTTTGTAGATGTACCCCCTATATAACTCTGGTGCTTTGAAGATGTACCCCATATATAACGCCGATACTTTGTACCTCATATATAACTTTGATACTTTGTCGATGTACCATATATATATATATATATATATATATATATATATATATATATATATATATATATATATATATATATATCCATTATACCACTTTTATTATCATCTTTTGTTTAGAACAATGAGTTAATGATACCTTCCCTTCCTAGGTTACTAGGAATAGTTAGTATAAATGTGTTAATCATCATTTGTTCTTCTGTTATAGTATATTGTATGTTCCTCCCTGTTTCTCTTTATAGTATGTTCCTCCCTGTCCTAGTTATAGTATGTACTGAACCCCTAAACTATACCTATTATAGTTTACTAGTATATTTACTTGAACTGTTTCTGACTTGAATAAATGACACATTTATCTACTAAGTTATGATTGTACTTTAAAAATGGTGTTTTATAAAAAATAAAGTAACATAACTTAAAAGAGTTTCTGACATGGTTTTGATCACTTATAAAGAATAAGCAATCCTTTGAATATGATAGTTATCACAAATAACATTTACACAATTTTCATTGTGTTCAACTTGTATTCCCCCCCCCCCCCAACCCCTTAAAAGCATTTAAAAACATTTAAAAGATTGATTATAGGGGTATGAACTCACCTTATGTGGGTGATTCAATTGCAGATTCGTGTAAGGATGAGAAGTTCCATGAATGAATTCCCGAGACACAAACGAGTCCTAAATGATATATAATGGGATATATAGGCATGTGATTAGTGCTTTACACAACTAACATTCAAGGAAACACCCTTAGGGTCTAGGAAACACTTGATCTAAGTGTCATAATCACATGTGATTGACTAAAGGAAGTTTATAGCCACACAAGAGAGCGTACGGTGAAGGGGTGTACGGCCGTTGAGTGTACAGCCTTACACTCATGGAAAACATGCAAAAGAGGGTGTTTGATCCTTGGGGAAACTAGTGTGCCAAGTGTACAATAAGAAGGTGAACCAAACTCTCATTTTTGAGGGACTTGAGGTGTGTACGGCCACACCAAGTGTGTACGGCCGTACACACTCCAAATGGATGCATTTTGGGTCTTGATTCATGGGGATTCAAGGGTTCAAGAGTTCTAATGGACAATAAGTACCTAGAAGTGTTTAAGGCTCAAGATTATGAACCAAAGAAGGGTTTACGGCCATACATAGAGTGTACGGCCGCACACTCTTGATGATCATGAGTTTGATAGTGTTTAAAGGCTAGAAACAAGTGCTTAACATGTCTAACTAGATGATAAGGGAAAAACTCTCACAGTGGATGTCCTTTAGGGTGTGTACGGCCAATGATCCTATGAAGGGTTCACGGCAGTACACCCTTCAAGATCATGAAGTTCATGTTGAAACATGAAGAATCTGGGCTTGGATGAAGTGGTCTTTCAAGTATATCAAGTTTAAGGATGAAACGCTTACATTTTTTAGGCTTTGGAGTGTTCTTGGACGAAGCTAGTTGAGAGAGAATGGAGTTGTTTGCGGCCAAAGAAGGAAGAAATGAAGAAAATGAATTGATCTCATATATAGGAGGTGGTGTACGGCCACCTTGGGTGTACGTCCATACACTCATGTTTACGGCCGTATATACCTCTTCATGGTGTGATTGGCTTAAATGCAACTTGAAGAACCTAAGTTAACTCCTCCTCTTGAACCAAAACCTGAATGTACTATGCTTAGAACACTCAAACAAACCCTAAGCAATGCTAAAACATAGCAGAAATGAGTCTGACTCTTGATTGATTAGCTGGACTTACAAGACAAATTTTTTTGGGTTGTCACAGAGTGCACATGCCAACTCGTTGAGTTCCTTCAGTACTTCAAAAAACTAGAAAACTCGAATCAACTCTCCGAGTTGCTAGAGCAACTCGTCGAGTTTCTATAGTGTTCAAAGGGCAAGTCCAGAAAAGCGAGCCAACTCGCCGAGTCCTCCGGGTGACTCGTCGAGTTCCTTTAGTTTTCCAGAAAAGCGAGAAAACCCCAATCCAACTCGTCGAGTTACCCTTCTCTTAACACATTCAGCCAATTCCTAATCGGATCTAGTGCCACAAACCATAGATATGGTCCCTTAGAACTGAAATACAACGTAAAGTTGCTAACTTTACGTCCATGCATGGCATCAAGAGGCTAAAAAACTAAAACCAATCTTATTAAGGGACTTAGAGCATGGAGGAGGGCCAAGACTTGATAAAGTTGGCAACTTTAAGTCCATGGAGGCCAGGAGATGCCCAGATCTAACGTCATAGCACATGCTCAAATCCCAGAATGGTCCCAAATGGGCCAATAATGGCCATAAACTTTCAAAAGAAGAGATCTAGCAAAGGAATGGTAAAGGTATCAACTTTATACCTCAAAATAGCTGCAACAGCAATGAAAACCCCATATTCAAATCCTTCCTTTGAATCAATCCTCTTCAAGCTTCATGTTCCTTCCAAAAGAGCACCAAAAATCACACTCCAAAATGAGGGAACGATAAGAGAGGCCAACAATGAGTCATAAGGTCTTTAAATAGGGTGCAAAACCCTGGAAATTAGGGTTTCATATGCAACCATCAACTCATCGAGTTTTTCTTAACAACTCGTTGAGTTGAGAGCGTCCATCTCGTCGACTCTGAGGCCATCAACTCGATGAGTTCCAAAGAAGAATTGGTCTTTTAAGCCATAAATCTCATCCCTGAGAGTCGGGATGTTACAACTCTCCCCCACTTGAACTAGGCTTCATCCTCGAACCTTGTTGTGGTGAAGAAATCTAGATAATGCTCCCGCATCACAGCCTACGGCTTCCAGGTCCACTCAGATCCCTTCCGATGCTGCCACTGTACCTTTACCAAAGGTATCTCCTTATTCCGTAGATTCTTTACATTCCTTTCCAAAACCACCGTTGGCCTCTCAACATAATTCAGGCGCTCATCAACATGAATGTCATCCAATGAAATCACTTCATCCTCGTCCAGCACACACTTCCACAACTGTGAAACATGAAAACTGCTATGAATCTAACTAAGCTCCTCCGAAAGATCCAATCTGTAAGCAACCTTGCCAACCCTGGCAATAACTCTGAATGGTCCAATAAATCAGGGACCCAACTTTCCCTCTTCCTGAAGTGGATCACACCCTTCCAGAGTGAGACCTTTAGTGACATCAACCTGAAACTCCAAGTCAGATTGGTGTTGGTCAGCATAACTCTTCTGCCAACTTTGAGCAGTCTGCAACTGCTTCCTAATCTGTTGAATCATCTCGGTAGTCTGCAGACGCACCTCAGTCCGACCCACCACCTTGTGACCAACCTTACCCCAACAGACTGGGGTACGACATCTCCGGACATACAACAGCTCAAAAGGCGGAGCACCAATACTAGAGTGAAATTTGTTGTAAGAGAACTCTGCAAGTGGTAGGTAGGAGTCTCAACTCCCACCAAAATCAATGACGCGGGCCCGTAACATATCCTCAAGGGTCTGAATGGTCCGCTCACTCTGGCCATCGCACTGCGGATGATAAGTTGTGTTGAAATGCAGCCTCGTGCCCAATTCCTCATGGAACTTTTGCTAGAATTGGGAGGTGAAACAAACATCACGGTCTGAAACAATAGAGACCGGAACCCCATAGCGACCAACGATCTCGTGAATATACACATTGGCCAACTTCTCGATCGACGAGCTCTCCTAAATTGCCAGAAAATGGACACTCTTGGACAATCGATCTGCAATGACCCATATAGCATCAAAACACTTTGTCGTTCTTGGCAATTTGATGATAAAATCCATCATGATATGCTCCCATTTCCACATGGGAACCTCTAGAGGTTGCAACTTTCCATGCGACATCTGATGCTCGGCCTTGACCATCCTGCAGGTTAAGCATCTCTCAACATACCAAGCAATCTCTCTCTTCATGAACGGCCACCAATAACTCAACCTTAGATCCTGGTACATCTTGTTGGCCCCCGGGTGAATAGAAAATTAAGACTTATGAGCCTCTTCCAATACACTCTGTCTGACCCCACCAGAGATAGGAACCCATACCCGGCCGCAACGGGTCAACAATCCACGACTGTCAGGCTCAAATCTGGTAATATCACCCCTGATCATCTCAATTTTCAAATTCTCCTCTCGAACACCCTCATTCCGAGCCACCCTAATCAATCCCATAAGTGGAGAATCCAAATATATCCTCATGCACATCATCAAAACAAAAGATCCATCTGACTAGCGGCTCAGGGCATCCGCCACGACATTCGCTTTACTCGAAAGGTAAAGGATCTTGCAGTCATAGTCCTTGACTACGTCCAGCCACCTGCGTTGCCTCATGTTCAAGTTCGGCTGATCCATAATATGGCTCAAACTCTTGTGATCCGTGTAGATAGTATAACGGACCCCATTAAGGTAATGCCTCCAAATCTTGAGAGAGAAAACCACCACACCCAACTCAAGATCATACTTAAGGTATCTCGTCTCATGCGGCTTCAGCTGCGGCGAAGCATAGGCTATTACTCATCCTCTTTGAATGAGGAGTGCCCCCAAGCCGGTGATGGATGCGTCACAGAAGACTAAAAAATCCTGAACTCCCTCTGGGAGGGTCAAAACCGGAGCCTCGCAAAGTCTCTGTCAATGAGTCTCGAATTCCGTCTGCTTCTCAGGGCCTCATCGGAAATCTACCCTTTTCCTCGTCAGACGAGTGAGGGTACCACAATCTTGGAGAAGTCTTGAATAAATGTCTGAAACTACCCTGCCAATCCAAAGAAACTCCTTATATCCGAAGGAGATTTCGGAACCTCCTACTGCATCACTGCCTCGATTTTGGACGGATCGACCAAAATCCCCTCCTAGTTAAATAGGTTCCCAAGGAACTGAACCTATCGCAACCAAAACTCACACTTTGTGAACTTAGCATAAAGTCGCTCTTGCTTTAAGACTCCTAGAAGCTCACGAAGATGCTCCTCATGCTGCTCCCTGGTCTTGGAGTACACCAAGATATCATCAATTAATACAATAACTGAGCGATCGAGCATCGGCTTGCATACCCGATTCATCAGATCCATGAACATTGTCGGTGCACTGGTGAGCCCAAACGACATTACAACGAACACGTAATGCCCATTACGAGTCCAGAACGCGGTCTTCTCCACGTACTCCTCCCTCACCCTGAGCTGATGGTACCTAGGGCTCAGGTCGATCTTGGAGAACCAAGATCCTCCTTCCAACTGATCAAAAAGATCATCAATATGTGGAAGAGGATAGCGGTTCTTCATTGTTAACTTCTTCAGCTCCCTATAATCGATGCACAACTGGTGCGAACCATCCTTGTTCATGACAAAAAGAATCGGCGCTGCCCACGGAGAACTACTCGGATGGATGAATTGCTTGCATAGCAGCTCCTACAGCTGAGATGACAGATCCTGCGTCTTAGGCACTGCCAATTGGTATGACATCTTGGCAAAAGGCCGCACCCGACACAAGGTCAATCTGGAACTCGACCTGCCTCTCAGGAGGCACTCCGAGTAAATCCTCCGAAAATACATCAGCGAACTCTCTAACGACTGGAACATCTGAAACTGAAACACGATCCTTGACCCGTGTATCCACCACATACGCCAAATAACTTGTACACCTATGTTGAATGTACTGTCAAGTCCTGGCTGTCGAACAAAATCATGAACCCAGTCTAGTGCCCGCCTCATGAAGAACCAGTTCTCCCCCACTTGGGGTTCGAACTACCATGTGCTGACCCTCACGATCTATCATGGCACCGAATCGACTCAGCCAGTCCATACTGAATATCACACAAACATCCCCCATATAAATCAGAATCAAATCGATCGGAAAGGACAACCCGAAGATCTCTAGAAGACGCCCCTAATAAACTGAAGAAGTAGAAACCCCATGTTCGTTGGCGATAGAAACTTGCAACGAACATTCCAACTCCCCCATGGGCAAAGCAAACTCCCTACTAAAGGACCGAGAAACAAAAGTCCAACTCACACCTGATTCAAACAACACTAAACCAGGCAAGGATTTCACTAGGAACGTACCTAACAGAGGTACAAATATATAAGCATAAAACAATCATAATTAAAAGATAAGAGATAGAAACATACTAGTCACGACGTCTGGTGCTGCTCTAGCCTCCTCGTGTGACAACCCGATATTTCAACTCTTTGTAACGACCAAAATGGGTCAAGTATTGTAACCACTTCTGAAAAATAAAAAGTTACCTTCATAATAACATGTATAAATAAGTTCTACTTAATTTCCTTCTATGATTAAATGTCTTTGAAACATAATCGTACGTGAAAAGAACGCCCAAATCCGACTTCATATAGCGAAGATGTGATTTTTTCCAAGTTCGGCTTAGCAACAGACAGCTAAAAACTCGAATCGGAGATCGAGCGACTTTTGGCCGGAATGACCTAAACGAGAATCGAAGGTCTCGGCAATGGTATTCCAGCGGTAAAAAGTCTGGCAAAAACCGACATCAGATAAAGAAGTTATGAATTTTCTAAGAAATTCCTTAAACACGATGGATTTTTAATAAATAATAAAAATATAATTTTGGAATTTGCCGACGGAGTCTAAACGAAAGTTGTAGAGCGTAGTCTCACCTACGCGAGGATATAAAGACCATCGAAAACGGAGTTCGTATGAAGAAGATATGGATTTTTGAAGTTTATTAAATAAATTAATTATTTATTTAATTCAAAATTCGGATATTATCCGAAGGGGAGTCAGCATCCTCCTCCGAAGTACGCGCTGCGTACTCCTGTACGCCCCGCGTAACCGAGAGGATTGGCCTCGGATCGTCCACGTCGCCATATCCGAGGAATCCGATCCATCCGACCCGCCCGACCCGTCCGACCCGACGTCCCATCCGACCCGGCGTCCCATCCGACCCACCTCCCCAGCAACCCGTCCCATCCGACCCGAGAACCCAACAACCCGTCCCATCCGAACCGAGGCAGTTGAGGCTTCGGTCATGCATGACGTACGCGTACGCAGCGCGTACGAGCGTACGCCCCGCGTACCGAGGCAGACCAGCCTTCCTATAAATAGAATGCGAGGGTTTCCAAAGAAAGGGTTCATTTCTCTTCTCTCTCTCCCAACTTTGCCTCGTTTTCCGTGTCCGTTCAAACCCGAAGCTCTGGTCTTTTTGGCTCAAGTCCCGAAGGTCGATTTTACTCCCGAGATTCCCAAGAACCCCGAGGAAAATCCGTTTCCCGAGACGAAACTCTGCCCGGTTTTCCATCTCGCTATCTTCAAACTTTCAAGTGAGTTTCATACCCCTAAATCAACCTTTTAATTAGTCTAAATACTTTTATATGCTTTCAAAGGGGGGGATTACAAGTAAAACACACGAGTATTATCGTGCGTTACATAAAGAAATTCTTTTATATACTGTTATATATTCAAATCACATGCGATTTATAAACATTTAAAGGAACTTATGTATATATGTATATATGTATATATATAACATATGTCACAATAGCATTTTCCCTTTTAAAAATATAATGTTGTTGTAATGCATGTATAAACTAATCTGTTCTGAGATTTTTCTTGTCTATCCTAGACTCTACACCCAAAAATCTATACTTTCATAAACAAGCGATTCCTTTTCTCAATGTTTCTAAACAAACAAGGCACGCTTTTTGGAAACTATAATAGGTATGGTTTTACGAAACAAATTTCTAACTCTTATGTAGTAGAATCACATATTTCAAGAAGTTCACTTTCGTGTACAAGAACAAACGTAACATTTTAACAAGTAGATCTGTTTTTATACCACGGATTTGTGAGACACTAACTTCATGTACGTTCGAGTACACATTTCAAGTCCTGTATTATATACCAGAATCCCTTGGAGGGGGAGCATGGTGTTTGTGTATAGATCTATACGGGCTTGACAAACCCGCGCCCTGACTGTTAGCTGCAGTCCACCGTTTGGGGTGACAAACGTCATAACATTTCAACGCCTGAAGAACGTTGTGTATAGGCATTCAGAGTCAATAGTATGGTTATAAAACTCACAAGGGGTATTAAAATGCATTGATTTACAAGGTTTTCAAATTCATTGGTTCTTTTACATTTACATACATTTTAGAAACAAACATTGGTCTTGAGTGAAGGCTACTTTTATACTAGTAGAAAATATTGGATTTTCTAACCACAAACAAACGAAGATAAAACATTTCAGTTCATTCGAACATTGTCACTTAAATACTTATGAAATTCACCAGCTTAAATGCTGATCTACTCTTTCAAAATTACTTGTATGTCCCAGGGAATCAGTAATTTCAGGTATTCATTTCGCTTTTGATGAAGGGATGCTGCGGCGCCAGTTTAATCTCGTATTTTGACATCATATTGTAATTGAGTTTTGAACATGTAGCTTTTGACAAATGTAAACTTTCAATTATATATATGATGGTTGTATTGCTTTCTTTACTATGTATTCATTTGTTACGTTACCACATGAAGTCATCCGCCCCCGAACGTTTCCGCCGTTCAGGTTTGGGGGTGTGACAGATTGGTATCAGAGCAATGTTTATAGTGAACTAAGTATATCGAACCACATAAGATATACAAACTATAAATGCTTAAGGGACTAATACTCTCTGACAAAACAAATTTTCTTTTTACACTTAAGCAGCATTTCGTTCAACTTAAATTGGTAGTTCATTTAAGTACAAATACATGCATACCACGAACTATTTTCATGTTATACAACTATACAAGTATTTAGACAAGTTGACACTACGATTGAGACTCGATATATGTAATCAGATTTTGGACAAATATAGCGTGATCAACTATATTTGCCCAAGATTGGACCAACGTATATCGAGGAATGATCATAGTAAGCAACAAGTCAAAACTTACCAAACCATTTCAAGAATCAAACACAAGAATTTAAATACTATAGGAGTATTTGCTATCTAAACTAGTTTAACTTACATGTTTTACATGTTCCGACTTTACTCAATTCTTATAACCCTATTTCTCGTACAGCCAAATGGCTGGATTTCACCACCCTGGCGACCCCTACTTTCCCAACCAAGGCAACGGAGGATGGATCGAAGATGATCCCGAAGAGGACGAGGAACCCATAGAAGTGGGTGATGACTCCGGTACCGACTCAGAGCCGGAAGTTATCGATCCACCACCCATTCAACCTCCCGTCTTCGTAAGGAACTTTCAAGGACCGACTCCCGTCTGGGGAAGTCACCTCCACCATTGGAGCCAACAGCAAAACCTACGCCCTCCCTACGGCATGTGTCGGGACTTCTATGATGTCCGCGGCGGAGGTTCGGCTGATCGAGCACTCCCGGTAATGGTGGGTAAGTTAGCCAATCAGTCCTATCAGTCTGGAGTACAAGCTAGTCGACTCCGGGATATCAACGTGGAAGTGCAGGTTCACACTTCTGACATCCGTAGGCTGGACAAGATGCAAGACAACGCCCAATTCCAAGCTGAATCATTTCAAGCGCAAATGATTGCAGCCCTCGCCGAACTAAGGGAACAACAAGCCGCTTTCGATAGGCGTCTAATGGAGTCAAAGCAATCAGATACGGAGTCAAGCTCCAAGCGCAACCTTCGACGCAAGTAGTGCTTGTCAAGGACTCAAATTTTGTTATAGCTTAGGACCTCGGCTAAAAGTCTTTAAATTTCTCGAACTTTGTAATCGGAGACCCTTATAGGGGTCAAATTTTCATGATCGTTGTAACAACTTTTATATTAATATAAGTGGCACTATTACTACTATGTTGAGTATTTCGTTCGAACCTTGAATGGTCTTTGAGAACCCCAAATACTTGTTTCATACCTTCAGTCTTACAAATAACTTTCATTCTTCTATTGTAAGACTCATACTATCATCTGTTGTTGAACTATAGCGATTTAGTTCATGAGACACATACATTTTCCATTCTATGAAATTCTTATCCTTGTCTTTTCAATCTATAGTTGAAGGATGCCTCCGCGTAGGAATCCAAGGCGAAACAATGGTGAGGAAGCACCTATACCACCACCACCTCCACCACCTCAATTTGATGCTGTTATGTTTCAAGCAGCAGTCACCGCAGCAGTGGCAGCTGCCATGTCACAGATCAATAACTCGAGTACTAATGGCTCGGGATCTGGCACACACCCATCCAACCATGGCGAGAGTCATGGACCACCTCGGGAATGCACCTATAAGGACTTCACTAATGCCAAGCCCCGAATGTTTTATGGTACTGGTGGTGTGATGGCCCTGAGGCAGTGGATCGAAAGGACGGAGGCAGTCTTTGAAATATGCTCCTGCCCCGAGCACAGCAAGGTCAAATTTGCAACTTTCACCCTTCTCGATAAAGCTTTAACTTGGTGGAATGGCCACGTTAAAGTACTCACCCTAATCGTGGCAAACTCCATAAGCTGGGAGAACTTGAAGGCCATGATGATGAGAGAATACTGCCCACGGGGAGAGATTCAAAAGCTTGAACACGAGCTATGGACTCTCGGAATGGTTGGTACCGACATCGCTACTTATACCAACAGATTCTGCGAGCTGGCAATCCTTTGTCCAGATATGATTGCTCCCGAGAGCAAGAAGATAGAAAGGTACATCTGGGGACTGACGCCCCAAATGCGATCAAGCGTGTTAGCTTCTAAACCTGACACCTTTGAAAGTGCTAAGGAACTGGCACAATCTCTGATCGACTACGGAGGTCATCAGAACTCAACCACTTCTGCACCAGCCCCACAGAAAGCAAACAACAACTACAACAACAACAATGGCAGGAAGAGGGCATGGATTAAAGGGAAGGGTGGATCTTCCCAAGAATCCGCAAAGAAACAGCTGGTGTCAGTAAATGCTGCCACTGTACCTGCTACAGCCCCTACAAATACCTACCCAACAAAGCCTTATATAGGCAACCTCCCAAAATGCACCAAATGCAATTACCACCACCATGGACTTTGTCGAGCTATGCAGTGCGCCAACTGCAGCCAGAAAGGGCACACAGCCCGTTTCTGCAAGGAACCCGCAAAGCCAATCACTCAAATTCTCGGTGCGGGTGTAGGGCAGGCTTGCTACGGTTGTGGCGAGGTGGGCCACTACCAGAGAAACTGTCCTAAGGCAGCAGGCACCGGAGGTGTGAGACGAGTTTTGGCAATAGGCCACAACGAAGCTGTAGCTGACCCAACTATTGTTGCTGGTACGTTCCTTCTCGATAATTCATACGCATGCATATTATTTGATAGTGGAGCGGAGAGAAGTTTCGTGAGTCAAAACTTTATTCATTTACTTAAACCTAAACCTAGCAAGTTAGAAAAATCATTCACTATAGAGATGGCCAATGGAAAAACCGAAAACACAAATTGCATATACATGGGCTGTACGTTAACATTAGACGGCCATTCTTTCCCAATCAATCTCATGCCGGTTCAAATTAAAAGTTTCGACGTCATAGTCGGCATGGATTGGTTGAGCCTTCTTCGCGCCGACATCATGTGCTTTGAGAAAGCAGTCCGTCTTAACCTCCCAAACAACGAAACATTAGTTATCTACGGCGACAAATCTAGTGCAAACCTTCGCATCATTTCGTGCATCCAAGCTCGAAAGTGCTTGCGGAAGGATTGTCGAGCATTCCTAGCGCACATCGTCGATACAAGTCAAGAACTGAAGGACATCAAGAGCATCTCGGTAGTATGCGACTTTCCCGATATCTTTCCAGAAGAACTGCCAGGATTACCACCGCAACGCCAAGTCGAGTTTAGAATCAACTTAATTCCAGGAGCTACCCCAGTAGCGAAGTCGCCTTATCGTCTTGCACCAGCAGAGATGCAGGAACTTTCCAGCCAACTTAATGAACTCCTTCATAAAGGATTCATAAGACCAAGTTTCTCACCTTGGGGAGCACCGGTCTTGTTTGTAAAGAAGAAAGACGGATCGTTCCGTATGTGCATCGACTACAGAGAGCTGAACAAACTTACTGTCAAGAACCGCTATCCTCTACCCCGTATCGACGACCTATTCGATCAACTTCAAGGGGCGAACTACTTCTCCAAAATAGACCTGCGATCCGGATATCACCAATTACGAGTTCTAGAGGGGGACATTCCAAAGACAGCCTTCCGAACTCGTTATGGACACTATGAATTCGTGGTGATGCCGTTCGGATTAACCAATGCACCAGCAGTATTTATGGACCTAATGAATAGGGTATGCCGCCCTTACTTGGATCAGTTCGTCATCGTCTTTATCGATGATATACTTATCTACTCTCGAAGTGAGGAAGAGCATAGTCAACACCTACGAAAAGTCCTAGAAACACTGCGAACGGAGAAACTATATGCGAAGTTCTCTAAATGCGAATTTTGGATTCGAAGAGTCGAATTTTTAGGTCACATTGTTAGCGAGAAAGGTATACACGTGGACCCTTCCAAAATTAAGGCTATTAAGAACTGGTCGGCACCAAAGACACCTACAGAAATTCGTCAATTTCTAGGTCTAGCTGGCTACTATCGCAGATTCATAAAGAACTTTTCGAGCATTGCGAAACCTCTTACTTCATTAACCCAGAAAGGAGTGGCCTTTGACTGGGAAGCGAAACAAGAGAAGGCATTCCAGACACTAAAACAGGCCTTGTGCACCGCACCGATACTATCCCTCCCCGAAGGGATAGAAGACTTCGTAGTGTATTGCGATGCTTCAAATCAAGGACTTGGTTGTGTTCTTATGCAAAGAGGGAAGGTTATCGCTTATGCCTCCCGACAGCTTAAGACACACGAAGTGAACTATACGACACACGACCTCGAGTTAGGAGCAGTGGTATTTGCTCTGAAGATCTGGAGGCACTACTTATACGGAACAAAGAGTACTATATTCACCGATCACAAGAGCCTTCAACACATTTTCGATCAGAAGGAACTCAACATGCGACAACGACGATGGGTTGAGTTACTGAATGACTACGAATGCGAAATTCGTTATCATCCTGGCAAGGCCAACGTAGTAGCCGACGCCCTCAGTCGAAAGGAATACACTGGTCGGAGGGTCAAATCTCTGACCATGACTATCCATTCCCACCTATCCACACAAATTAAGGAAGCACAAATGGAAGCTTTGCAACCTGAAAATGTGGCGGGTGAATCCCTGCGAGGAATGGAGAAGAATTTAGAAGTCAAGGGTGGCGGAGCCTACTATCTCATGGACCGAATCTGGACCCCAAATCATGGTGGTTTCAGATACGTAGTCATGACCGAGGCTCACAATTCAAGATATTCCGTTCACCCGGGTTCAGATAAAATGTATCTGGATCTTAAGAAACTGTACTGGTGGCCTAACATGAAAGCAGAAATTGCTACCTTCGTGAGTAAATGTCTTACTTGCGCTAAGGTTAAGGTCGAGTATCAGAAACCGTCAGGACTACTACAACAACCAGAGATACCGGAATGGAAATGGGAGCGGATTACTATGGACTTCATAACCAAGTTACCCAAGACGACAAGTGGACTCGATACCATATGGGTCATTGTCGACAGATTGACCAAATCCGCACATTTCCTACCCATCAAAGAGACTGACAAGATGGAGAAGCTTACAAGAACTTACTTAAGGGAAGTAGTGTGACTGCATGGTGTTCCAATATCCATTATCTCCGATCGAGATAGTAGATTCACTTCAAGATTCTGGCAGTCACTACAAAGTTCCCTGGGAACTAGGCTAGACATGAGTACAGCCTACCACCCACAGACAGACGGACAAAGTGAGAGAACAATACAAACTTTAGAAGACATGCTGAGGGCCTGCGTGATTGACTTTGGTAAGGCATGGGATATTCATTTACCCCTTGTCGAATTTTCATACAACAATAGTTATCATACAAGCATAAAGGCTGCTCCGTTTGAAGCCCTCTATGGTCGAAAGTGCAGATCCCCTCTGTGCTGGACTGAAGTTGGCGATACCCAGTTAGCTAGAGGAAGAGTTCCTGAAAGCACTCTCACAGGTCCGGAGATCATACGTGAAACAACAGAGAAGATCGTTCAGATTCGTGAACGATTGAAGGCCTCAAGAGATCGACAGAAAAGCTACGCTGACCAAAGGAGGAAACCTTTAGAATTCCAGGTAGGAGACCACGTCTTATTAAAGGTCTCACCGTGGAAGGGTTTAATACGATTTGGAAAGCGTGGGAAACTAAATCCAAGATACATAGGGCCTTTCGAGATTCTTGCCAGGATCGGCCCTGTGGCTTACAAGCTTAACCTACCGCGCGAACTTAGTAACATCCATCCAACCTTCCACGTCTCAAACTTGAAAAAGTGTCTGTCCGACGAGACTCTTGTTATTCCACTCGACGAGATCGAGATCAACGAGAGCCTCAACTTTGTGGAAGAACCAGTAGAAGTCATGGACCGAGAGGTCAAACAAACAAAACAAAGTCGCATACCCATCGTGAAGGTTCGCTGGAACGCCAAGCGGGGACCTGAATTCACATGGGAACGCGAAGATCAGATGAAACAAAAGTACCCTCATCTCTTTCATGTTCACTAGCATCTTTGCTACTTTAAATTTCGGGACGAAATTCTCTCTAACGGGGGGATGATGTGACAACCCGATATTTCAACTCTTTGTAACGACCAAAATGGGTCAAGTATTGTAACCACTTCTGAAAAATAAAAAGTTACCTTCATAATAACATGTATAAATAAGTTCTACTTAATTTCCTTCTATGATTAAATGTCTTTGAAACATAATCGTACGTGAAAAGAACGCCCAAATCCGACTTCATATAGCGAAGATGTGATTTTTTCCAAGTTCGGCTTAGCAACAGACAGCTAAAAACTCGAATCGGAGATCGAGCGACTTTTGGCCGGAATGACCTAAACGAGAATCGAAGGTCTCGGCAATGGTATTCCAGCGGTAAAAAGTCTGGCAAAAACCGACATCAGATAAAGAAGTTATGAATTTTCTAAGAAATTCCTTAAACACGATGGATTTTTAATAAATAATAAAAATATAATTTTGGAATTTGCCGACGGAGTCTAAACGAAAGTTGTAGAGCGTAGTCTCACCTACGCGAGGATATAAAGACCATCGAAAACGGAGTTCGTATGAAGAAGATATGGATTTTTGAAGTTTATTAAATAAATTAATTATTTATTTAATTCAAAATTCGGATATTATCCGAAGGGGAGTCAGCATCCTCCTCCGAAGTACGCGCTGCGTACTCCTGTACGCCCCGCGTAACCGAGAGGATTGGCCTCGGATCGTCCACGTCGCCATATCCGAGGAATCCGATCCATCCGACCCGCCCGACCCGTCCGACCCGACGTCCCATCCGACCCGGCGTCCCATCCGACCCACCTCCCCAGCAACCCGTCCCATCCGACCCGAGAACCCAACAACCCGTCCCATCCGAACCGAGGCAGTCGAGGCTTCGGTCATGCATGACGTACGCGTACGCAGCGCGTACGAGCGTACGCCCCGCGTACCGAGGCAGACCAGCCTTCCTATAAATAGAATGCGAGGGTTTCCAAAGAAAGGGTTCATTTCTCTTCTCTCTCTCCCAACTTTGCCTCGTTTTCCGTGTCCGTTCAAACCCGAAGCTCTGGTCTTTTTGGCTCAAGTCCCGAAGGTCGATTTTACTCCCGAGATTCCCAAGAACCCCGAGGAAAATCCGTTTCCCGAGACGAAACTCTGCCCGGTTTTCCATCTCGCTATCTTCAAACTTTCAAGTGAGTTTCATACCCCTAAATCAACCTTTTAATTAGTCTAAATACTTTTATATGCTTTCAAAGGGGGGGATTACAAGTAAAACACACGAGTATTATCGTGCGTTACATAAAGAAATTCTTTTATATACTGTTATATATTCAAATCACATGCGATTTATAAACATTTAAAGGAACTTATGTATATATGTATATATGTATATATATAACATATGTCACAATAGCATTTTCCCTTTTAAAAATATAATGTTGTTGTAATGCATGTATAAACTAATCTGTTCTGAGATTTTTCTTGTCTATCCTAGACTCTACACCCAAAAATCTATACTTTCATAAACAAGCGATTCCTTTTCTCAATGTTTCTAAACAAACAAGACACGCTTTTTGGAAACTATAATAGGTATGGTTTTACGAAACAAATTTCTAACTCTTATGTAGTAGAATCACATATTTCAAGAAGTTCACTTTCGTGTACAAGAACAAACGTAACATTTTAACAAGTAGATCTGTTTTTATACCACGGATTTGTGAGACACTAACTTCATGTACGTTCGAGTACACATTTCAAGTCCTGTATTATATACTAGAATCCCTTGGAGGGGGAGCATGGTGTTTGTGTATAGATCTATACGGGCTTGACAAACCCGCGCCCTGACTGTTAGCTGCAGTCCACCGTTTGGGGTGACAAACGTCATAACATTTCAACGCCTGAAGAACGTTGTGTATAGGCATTCAGAGTCAATAGTATGGTTATAAAACTCACAAGGGGTATTAAAATGCATTGATTTACAAGGTTTTCAAATTCATTGGTTCTTTTACATTTACATACATTTTAGAAACAAACATTGGTCTTGAGTGAAGGCTACTTTTATACTAGTAGAAAATATTGGATTTTCTAACCACAAACAAACGAAGATAAAACATTTCAGTTCATTCGAACATTGTCACTTAAATACTTATGAAATTCACCAGCTTAAATGCTGATCTACTCTTTCAAAATTACTTGTATGTCCCAGGGAATCAGTAATTTCAGGTATTCATTTCGCTTTTGATGAAGGGATGCTGCGGCGCCAGTTTAATCTCGTATTTTGACATCATATTGTAATTGAGTTTTGAACATGTAACTTTTGACAAATGTAAACTTTCAATTATATATATGATGGTTGTATTGCTTTCTTTACTATGTATTCATTTGTTACGTTACCACATGAAGTCATCCGCCCCCGAACGTTTCCGCCGTTCAGGTTTGGGGGTGTGACACCTCGGCAGTGAGCTGGAAAGTGCAACCCCGAGCCCTCGGGGGCACCGCCCTATCCTGACCCCCAACAGTGATCCTCAATGTAGCTAGTGCGGGGTCCTGCAATGGATTAGCGGCAAGCAACGGATAGTTGGTCCTCACACGGCCAATCTGATCATAATGGTAGCAAATCGTCATACTCTGAATCGGGGCTAACTGGCGTCAATCCCTCACAAAGTGCCCCTCCTTGCCACATTTGTGGCACACACGACCAGATCGAAAAGCTCTGGTATGAAACTTCCCGCACTTCCCACAAGTGCATCCTCGCTGACATCCAGACCTAGGATCAGTGGCATTGAACCGCTTCGGCGTCGGGACCTGCTTCTGCTCCCTCAACTGAAACTCAATCTCCAACTCACGTCGCCTGGCAGACTCCTATAGCTCCAGCAAGGTATCACACCGCGAAGTAGAAACAAATTGTTCTATTTCCGTCTTGACCATGCTCAGATAACGAGTCATTTGAGCCTGCTCTAAAGCAAACTCAAGGCAAAACATTGCCCTCTAAGTAAACATTCGGGTGATCTCCATCACCGACTCCACTCCCTGTCTCAGGTCTAAAAACTCCTGAGCCAACCTCTCCCGCTTGACCCGAGGAATATAGTGAGTGCGAAACATCTCCTTGAACTAATCCCATGATACCACAACCCTCTGCTCATCAGAATAAGATCTTGTAAAAAGTCTCCACCAATCCTTCGCTCCGGGCCTCAAGAGGTTCAGAGCACACTTGACCTTTTGGTCAGCAGGACATGAACACATGAAGAAACACCCCTCCACGTTAGATAGCCACCTCATGGCCACAATCGGATCCTGAACTTCATCGAAAGTCGGGGGCTTCATATTATCGAAGTCCGGTACTGAAAAGCCCGACCTAACCCAACACCTGAAGCCGCCACGGCTACAGAGGCTGCAGCAACAGCCGTCTCAACAATGGCTACGTAGCGGTCATCAAAGAACTCCATCATTGAGGTCTTGATAAACCTGAACATATCCGAAATTTGGCCCCGAAAAATAGCAACCATCTCCTCACAAATGATCTCCCTGACACGGTCCTCAGTCAATGCTGGCCCATCCTGGCTGCAAGTCCTGATCCCGACCCGGACCCGGTCTCGAATCCTCTCGTAAACACCATACTAATAATATACCATGAAGATATAAGATAATCCACCTACATAAAGTGGAACCAACTCCAAACGAAGCCCTATGGGTTGTGACTTCCTTGCTATGCATATGGGTCCCGTGCTTTTAGTAGTACGGGACTATACTACCTTCCACACCTACCCATGTTTGTCTTGATGATCATCACAACAGCCTAACAATACTCATAAGCATAACCGAATGCGCATTCCTCACTCCTAGAGGAAACTAAACATCTCACGACTGGCCGACTGACCTCATCCAACTCAACCATGAAACTTCCACCAACCCTACAACACTTGTGTATGATAGCCATACATAACACTGGACCCTATAGACATTCGAATATATGATCCTACCCTAAGCCCTTCATCAAACAAGAACAGGAATAAGGCCAAACCAAACATCCTCAGGATGTAAGATCTTAGTTATATATAACTGTGATGCATACACTATGAAACTACAATAATGATGTCAATTTCATAAAAAGAAAGGCCCTAGGCTATCAGACAATCCTATCATGTAATTCCTGAACATCCCTACCCTATCACTAGAATATTGTTTTAACGTATCACAATATCAAATAATAACATGGTATTTTGGGGTCTACTTACTGGCTCCGGTCGATCGTACACATTGCATCCTCCTTTAGTATTTTGAAAACCTTTTGAAAATCTTTTCCTTAGTCTAAGACTGGATTCACACGAGTGTTCCTCCAATTCAATCAAACCAAGGCTCTAATACCACCTTGTAACATCCATAAATTTCATAAATATTTTAAACTTTTTTAAACATCCAAAAACCACCATTTATTATAAATTGTTTTCAAAATAGTTTATCATAAGAGAAATCTTAGAAATCATAACACAAAATGTGAGGAGGTGTGTTCGGATTATTATGTTGTGTCATGGGCTCGGTCCTTAGCGCAGTTTTGATTGCCGATATTGGGCCTGTCCAACCGTGCACATTTTGTTCTAGGGTTTAGTATATAAGCTGCATGCATGCAGTCTTCATAGTAAACGCCTTGATAATTTTTCTCTTTGAGTTTTGTAAACCCTAGCTCTCCTCTACAGTGGAAGTTCTTCATCGAGCTCTGCTTAGGCGTGACTTCATTGAATCATAAGCACGTATTTGATTCTATTATGTGTTCATTCTCTTACTGTATTTGTCTTGTTTGATTCTCATATTCATACCTGTGAAAGATCTAATCGATCTAGAGTTTTATTCTCATCAATTGGTATCAGAGCAGGAGACTGTGTAATTCATACACATCTCTTCTGTCGAAGAAGTTATTAGGGTTTTCAATTCCACATTGATTGATATTCATTGAGCCGTCATTCCATATTGATGTATCTCATTAATCGTTGATCCATCCCTAATGATATATTACAAGTCTGATCTTTTACAGGTAATCGATCAAAAGTCATTACAATGTCCATGGATGATTCACAAACCAATCCAATCAACATCTCCAACAGCATTGGTTCGACGACAAGGATACCAATCTTGTATACACAAGACTATGAAGTTTGGACGCATCACTTTGATGATTATGTAATTGGATCGGAGGATAATGGATACTTGATCTGGGAAGCGATCACTGTTGGCCCATTCGATCACTCAAGCACCTCTAAGATTGTCAAAACTCAGAAGGAGTACAATCAGCTTGTTAACGATGTCAATGATATTACTCAAGACGAGAAGGAAAAGTTTCAATGTAACATCAAGGCATTGAGGATGATAAGGTTTGCCTTGCAGTCAGATACGTTTCGTTTGGTAAGTTCTTGTGCCACTGCTAAAGAGATTTGGGACAGATTAAAAGAATTGTATTCCACTGACGAAGACTTGGAACATTCAATTCAAACTCTCTTGCTCTCTGAATTTGGTGATTTCAAGCAGAAGCCCGAAGAGAAACTGGTTCAAGCTTTTGATCGCTTTAATCATCTTTTAAGTAAGATGATAAAGCATGGGATTGAAAGGAAAGTCATCGAACAAAAGGTTACTTTCATGAACGATCTCAGATCCGAATGGATGGCTATTGTATCTATAGTCAAAGCTCATGAACAGTTCAAATCATATTTTCTGGCGAAACTAGTGGGTATATTGAAATCCCATGAAAGTGCACTGTCTAAGGAAACGAATGTGGTTTCTAGTTTGGGTTCTTTAGCTCTTGTCTCTAAAGGAAAAAGCTCGGTTGAAGAAGAAGATGAATTGGATCTTGCCAATTATGATCTAACCGGTGAAGAATATGCCATGATGGTATCCAATCCAAGAAAATTCATTAAGAAGAAATTCCCAGCCAACAAGAACCGAAACTGGCAGGGAAGTTACAGTTCTGAAAAGATCAAGGAGGAACCGAAGATGGGGTCAAAGTCTGAAGAGTCAAAGAAAGAAGGGAAAGTTGGTGGAGACTCAGGATTTGATCGCCATTACTGTGGAGGCAAGAACCATTTTGCAAAAGATTGTATGTTGAAAAAGAAAGAAGAAAAGATAACTGATGAAGATGAGGAAGCGAGCCTCCTGAGAAGACTGGAGGAAATCAAGAAAAGAAAGTCTGCTGCTAACAATACTACTATGAATGCTTTAATTGTGTAGGATACAGACAACCGTGATGAATTTGGTGGTGTGGAAGTTTGGTCCACAGATTCGGAGGATGAAGAAGTCAGGAAGCCCACTCATGGGAAGGCTATGTTGGCGAAAGAAGAACCTGTAACAGGAAGGTGCTTTGCGGTGACCGAAGGTGTGTCTCAAATGAGAGGATATACAACCGACGGGGGAATAGAAGGCGAGAAGGAGCGAGAGGATAGGTGTTTTGCTTCCAAACCTGTCAGTGCACAGATCAACGAATGTGATGAGTTGATGAAGAAGGTACAAAATATTCTTTCTTCTCTAAAAATACCTGTTACTAACTATGAAAAGGAATTAAATAACTTAAAATCTAAATTTTCAATCATAAGTAGCAGTCTCACCCAAACCTGTGTCACAAATTCTAACCTAACTGATCAAATCAGCAAGATTTCATCAAAGAGTGGGGAAAGGAGGATGTGGATCGAGCAGAAGGAGAAGGAGTTGATTAGGTCTAAGGATGATTCAATTTACTTGCAAAGAGACAATCTTAAACTTCTTAAACAACGAAATGTGTTTTGTTTGATTGCTAAAAGACTTTATTTTAACATCACTCAGTTGCATCTTGATTGTGAAATAGGAAAGAAGATACATCGCATGATTTTACCCTTCCTTGAGTTAAAGGAGGATGAAATCGATGCTGAAGCCTACAACTGTGAAAGCGTTGTATCTTCTGACGAAGTCTCTCCTGCATATAAAATTGGTCTTGACAAAATTGAGTCCTACATAAAGTCCAAGGACCACAAGGACATGCTTAAAAATCTGTTAGACAAAAATGATAGATTGAAATTAAGAACCGAAACTGTACAGAAATTTGACTCGTTGAATGCCAAATTAAGTTCAGAAAATAAACTTGATGTTGAAAATGCATCTGAACTTAATGAGGATGATGATCTGAGTGAAATCTCTGTAGAAGATTTGGTGGACTGTTCTGAATTTGTCAAGAGCGAACCTGAAACACGTAAAAATTTGATTTCTGAAAACTCTGTGGAGTTCGCTCGCTCGTCAACAGACAAGACCAAAACTCTTAAAGCAAAAGTTGTTGTGTATCAAAAGGTACAAACCACTCCAAATCAAGTCTACACGGTCCCTGGTGTCACTCCACAACAAACTGCATAATTGACAGCTATGGTGGAAGAAGATAATGTTGTCGGATGTGACGAGTACTTCTGGTCAGTACCAATAGACAACGCAGATGAGACGAAGGTCCTATCTTAGAAGACTTCATGGAGAGTGAAAGGTAGATATGTACCCGAACCTCTAAATGAGTCTGCAAGATATGATGTGCCAAGCACAAGTGGAACCAAAACCTCATTGGGGGAACCTGTGCAAACCACTAGCGAAACATCCTCAACAAAGAGTGACAACTATGCTCCTGCTTCAAGGAAAAAGGCTAACATCCACAAGAATCCAAAACAGGTGGCTGATCAAAAACACAAATGAAATCTGAGATACAAGAAGAATCTCTTAGAAAGGAAACAGTTTTGGAGATCACAAAATCCTCACTATAAGGATTCAAAAGAAGCACAAATCTGAAGAAGAATTAATAAACAGAAATGGCAGTTTCGGTCCCACACTCGAAAGGAACCGAAAGGATAGTTTCGGCTCTCATAACAACACCAACCGAAAGGGTAGTTTCGGTCCCTCGACCGAAAGGAACCGAAAGGAGAGTTTCGGTCCTTCATCCAATAGCAACCGAAAGAGCGGTTTCGGTCCTTCACCCAATAGCAACCGAAAGAACGGTTTCGGTCCTTCACTCAATAGCAACCGAAAGAGCGATTTTGGTCCTTCACCCAATAGCAACCGAAATAGCGGTTTCGGTCCTCATCCCTCCAAGTTCAGATAGACACACAGAAGATCAAATGACACTTCTAATACCAACACCTCTAATTCTAGTTCTCTTTCATCAAAAGATTTAAAGTGAAAAGGAAAGCTCTTTCCAGAAGATAACAAACGTCCAAAAGAGATCCAAAAGAATGCTGACGTCAACATCACAAATCCCAATCCTACTGAATCTAAGCCAAACAAAATTAAAGTTTTCACCATAAAAAGAAAAGATGAAACAACTTTAATTAAACGTACTTACTTGGTTGATATTTCTCTTACTATTTCCTGTTCTGTAAAAGGCTCTCAAGGACCCAAGAAACTTTGGGTTCCTAAATATGCTTAAAATTTTGCAGGTTATTCGTGACGAGCAGTTCGACGAAGAATGGTATATTGATAGTGGCTGCTCTCGTCACATGACAGGGAGGATGGAATAATTGAGGGAGTTTCGGTCTCTCAAGGATGGTGGTATTGTGAAATACGGCAACAACTCATTTGGTACTATCAAAGGCTATGGAATGATTACTAATGGCGAGTTCTCTATAAGAAAAGTGGCTTATGTTTAAGGGCTCCAACACAACCTTATCAGTGTATCACAACTAGTAGTTGGCACTAGATTTAAAGTATCATTTGACGATGAATGCTCATAGATTGTCGAGAAGAAATCTAATAATGTTCTGCTGAAGTCAAAGCGAAAGGGGGAAATGTACCCTTTGAACCTCAACCCAATTCGAGGCAAACCAGCAGTTTGCTTACTCACGAAGGCTCACTCAGATGAAAGCTGGTTATGGCATCGAAGACTCTCTCATCTGAATTTCAAGGATATCAACAAGTTGGTTTTGGGCGATCATGTTCGAGGTCTCCCAGTTCTAAACGTTGATAGAGAACATCTTTATGCAGCATGTGAAATAGGAAAGCAGAGTAGGCAAAGTCATCCTTCTATTATCAATACTAAGGTGATAGAACCATTGGAGCTGTTACATATTAACTTGTGTGGTCCCTCGTCCATTAAAAGCATTGGGGGAAACAAATACGTTCTGGTTATAGTGGACGATTTCTCTTGTTTCACTTGGTTGTTCTTCTTGAAGCAAAAATCTGAAGCTACTCCAAAGCTTAAGCTCTTCATAAAACAGGTCGAGACTCAACTAAGGAAAGTTGTTCGTAACGTGAGAAGTGACAATGGCCTGGAATTCAAGAACAAAGATTTTGAAGACTTTCTTGCTGAGAAGGGAATGACTCACAACTTCTCAACCCCATTAACTCCACAGCAGAATGGTATCGTTGAATGACGAAACCGATCTCTATGTGAAGCAGCTCGCACAATGTTATGCTTCGCCTCCTTGCCTTTGTATTTTTGGGCTGATGCAATTGCTGCTACTTCTTATACTCAAAACATATCGTATTTGAACAAGCGATTCTACATCACTCCCTACGAGATCTTGAAAAATCATAAACCGAATGTGAAATTCTTTCATGTGTTCGGTTCAAGATGCTTCATCTTCAACTCCAGAGAAAATCGAAATAAGTTTGATGCTAAGGCTGATGAAGGAATATTCTTAGGTTACTCCCTGAATTCCAAGGCGTATGGAGTTCTTAATAAGCGCTCTAAGAAGATTGAAGAAACATACTATGTCACCTTTGACGATAGTTATGTTAAGAAGATGAAATCAACAGAAGGTGCAACGCAAGAAATCTTTCCAAAGAATGGTCAAGTTACGACTTCTATTTCAAATCTTTTTGAGCAATATTTGCTTCTGTTTGATGAGCCTCAAAAGGAGATTGACTCTGAATCAATGGCAAAAGACAACAAAGTTGATAATCTAAAACAAATTATCGACGATGCTGCTCAAAAGATGGCTGATGATTAAACGAAAGAAACCGAAAGGCCAGAAGCAAGCGAACCTTCAATTGACCGTCCTAATGTCCAGGGGGAGGGTCCATCTCTTTATCATGATCAAGGTTCATTGTTCTAGGGGGAGAGCTTATCGTCTCATTCTTCAAGCTCTTCTGAGAATCCAATCAAAGGAGGGAATACCAATCCAGGTACTGAACAGGCGTCATTCTTCGAGGGGGAGAACACCAACATCAATGATGATGACATTCTGTCTGAATTAGAAGAAGAAATAAATGCAGAATTGGATCCCACTTATGATCCAAATTACCCACCACTAATCAAATGGACCAAAGATCACCCTCAAAGTCAAATTATCAAGGAATCTTCAGAAAAAGTGTTAACTCGATCTCAAATCAAAGCAAAACAAGCTGCACTCTTTTCTCAAGTAGAGTTTTGCATGTTCAACTCTTTTGTCTCCAAAGTTGAACCGAAGACCGTTAACTCTGTACTTGATCATTCAGACTGGGTTCAATCCATGCAAGATGAGTTAAATGAGTCTGAAAGAAACAAAGTATGGCGTCTTATTCCGACTCCAAAGGATGCTTCGATTGTCGGTCTCAAATGGGTATTCAGAAACAAGATGGACAAGGAGGGGAATGTCATACGTAACAAAGCACAGTTTGTGGTCAAAGGCTACTGTCAGGAAGAAGGCATCGATTATGAAGAGACCTTCGCTCCAGTTGCAAGATTAGAGTATGTTCGTATCTTTCTTGCCTATGCAGCTCACAAGAACTTTGAAGTCTATCAGATGAACATCCAATGTGCCTTTCTTAACGGGGAACTTGAAGAGACTGTATATGTTGAGCAACCGCCAGGATTCGTGAAAGAAAAGTATCCAGATCATTGTTACGTCCTTGACAAAGTGGTATATGGCTTAAAACAAGCTCCTAGAGCATGGTATGAAACTCTAACTCGATTCTTAAAAATGTCAAAATTCAAACAAGGTTCGGTTGACCCAACCTTCTTTCGCAAGAGAGAAGGTAAACACCTTATGATAGTCCAAATTTATGTTGATGACATCATCTTTGGCTCCACGAATCCCAGCTTAACAGTTGAATTCAGGAAGTTGATGGAAACTAAATTTGAGAAGAGCTCAATGGGTCCAATTAACTTTTTCCTTGGCTTAAACATTAGACAGGGACCCGAAGGCATTTTTATTAATCAGGAGGCATACACAAAGACACTTTTGGCTAATTTTGGTATGATGGGTGACTCCAAAGTTAAAGTGCCAATGGCCTTTGGTACAAAGCTTACACCCTCACTGGAAAAGCCAGCTGCAAATATGACGCTCTATCGTCAAATGATTGGGTCTTTAATGTATCTCATAGCTAGCAGACCTGACATCATGTTTTCAGTCTGTTATTGTGCAAGATTTCAAGCTAACCCATGCAAACCTCATCTGCAAGCCGTGAAAAACATCTTTCTCTATCTGAAGCGAACCTCTTCTCTCGGTCTGTGGTATCCAGCCAACTCTGGTTTCTTTGTTCAAGCGTTCTCAGATGCTGATTTAGGTGGTTGTGGTTTATATTGTAAAAGCACCACTAGAGGATGCCAATTTCTAGATGGTAAATTGGTTAGCTGGAAATCGAAGAAACAAACTTGTGTTTCTCTCTCCACTGCAGAAGCTGAATACATTGCTGCAACATCATACACATCTCAAGTGGTATGGATACAAAGTCAGCTAAGGGATTACGGGCTAAACATGAAGAAAATCCAACTATATTGCGACTCTGAAAGCGCAATTAGGATTTTTCACAACCCAGTGCAACACTCGAATACCAAGCATATAGCACTGAGGTATCACTTTATCAAAGTTCACGTCGAAGATGGCAACGTAGAAATCCATTTCGTCAGAACAACTGATCAACTGGCTGATATATTCACTAAGGCTTTACCCGAAGCAAGCTTCAACAAGATTCTACAAGGCCTAGGAATGATGGAAGCAGAATCAGTGCCCAAATCGCCTTCACTTCAATAAAGGTTAGAAGCAAAATAGAGCGAACCGAAATGAACCGAACGTTCGGTCTATTTCGGGTTCGGCTCGACCAAGAACCGAAATGAACCGAACGCTCGGTCTATTTCGGGTTTGGTCCTTCTGAACTCATTCGCTTCTTTTTGCTTCCAAGGCGTTTTGGTTGTATTCATTTGTACACTCTTTTTAATACTTCTTTTTATTCATAAAATCCAAAAATATTTTTCTCTTTCGTTCAATTAAACAACTCTCACAAAATACAAAAATATATTTTTTTTATTTTTTATCTAATATTTCATTTTGTATAAGTGTAATTCTCGATGGTGGAGCTACAATAGGTATATTTCTTTTATTTTATCCAATTAGTTAGGCGTCCCTAGAAGCATGTTGTTGTATGTTGACTAAAGCCTCGAAAGATTTTGAGTGAAGCCTTAATAACATGATATATACAAATCATGTTTTCCCAATCCAGGCTGTAATATTCACTTTAATCATGAGCTACCTTAATTTACTCACATTGAGTTTAGAGTTTTCTGCTTGGTCACTCTTTGTCTTTAGAGCAGAGGTACATTCGCTTCTTATACCCTCTACATCATTTTTCTCCATTATACTTCGTTTCACCAATATAACCCCTGAGACTCTCAGCATTTATCACTGAGGTTTATGGTTATACAAAATCTGCGTTCATGATCTTAGTTTCATGCCACTATGTACTAAGTGAAACCCACAATTCAACACCACAAATGAATTGACGGTGAATTCTCATATTCATGATCTTACTTGTTACCTAATGAAATCTCTTTTTATTTTTGAGTGATCTTTTATGAATTTGTCTAAAACCAAGGCTTTTCTTTCCCTAAAGATCCAGTTTGTTTTTGTTTTTGAGATTTCTATAATTTCTTTTGTCACTATAAAAAGATATCTTACCTACTTGTTCAACAGATCACAATGATCTCACAAATACTTCATTCAGTTTTGATCTTATGTCAAGTATCGAAATGATGAATTGAAGTGAAAGCCACCCTTTATAACCTTCAAAAAGATGTCTTTCAATACTTCTCAACAAGTCATTGATCGTTATTTAATGGGAAACCAAGCAAGCACTTTAATGTCTCTCTTGACTTTGAAGGAAGTGATTCGTGCCCAAAATCCATTGTTTTATGTCTATTTAAGGCATCATAGATTATCCCAAAACGTTTGCTTTATTTCTTTATCTTTTACACCCTATGCACGATAATTTTAATTTTCCACACTCTCGTTCTTTTAAGACTGTTCAATAAATCATAATAGGAAACGGCGATTCAAATGTATTTTGGAGTGACGATTGGGATGAAATGGAAGCTGAATCAGCGTTTATCTAATCGGTTTGGCGATTTGAAAAAGTGAATTTTATGGAATGGTGTGCAAAAAGGAAATGTCATTTCCCTTTCCTGCGTCATCATCGATATGCCAACTGTTCATCCGTCAAGTCAGACGCTATTTTTGAAATAATCCAAGATCTCAGACGGATTTTTGTCTCTCCTCCTTGTACGTATAAAAGGAATTGGAACGATACTCTTTAACCCTTTATCGCTTCCAAAACTCTCTCAAAGAACAACGGCGATTTCTTTTACTGTTCATCATCTTCTCTAAGCTTCAACAATGGCAGACTCTTCCTCAGTTCATGACACCTCGGTTCGCCAAACCCTCCTCACAATCAAACCTCAACAAAACCTGATTATCGATCTCACCCCCTTTGTCTATGAACCCTACATGATGTATGTAGTTGAGTGTCTTAAGTACTCTCCTTTGGTCGATGCTCTGACCAAAGTCGAGATTGTTCCAATGTCCTGTCTTTCTCTTGTCTACTCCACTGCTTACTACGACAAGATTCGTGAGAGGATTCACTTTGAGATCCACAACGAGAAGACTTCTATCTCCAAACACCGCTTCTGTGCCCTAATTGGTCTTTCTCAAGAACAAACTCTGGTAAACCCTGATTCAATCACCACTAGTCAAATTTTTTCCATGTTTTATCAGATGGGGTATAATGAAATCCTCACCACTATAACAAAGTTCAAGAAGTCTTGCCTTCCTCCTCAATGCAATGGCCTGTTTACTTTGTTGTTCAAAGGACTATCTGAACGTAGCGCCGACTCAGATGGGGCGAGCAAGTATTTTATGACTGTGCTATATGGGATGTACAATGGGATCGACTTGGATTATGGAACAATTATGTGGCAGAAATTGGTACAAAGCTTGGTCTCTTCATCCAGGCACTCTGAGATCTTGTGTGGGCAATATTGGTCAATCATCACCAACTAGGTAATGGATCAACTACATGTTCCAATCATGGCAAATTCTCTTCTCTGCTCCATCGCCACTTTTCACACAACCAAAATCATTGTCATAGATCCCACCAAATACTTCTTTATTGGATTTGTTTCTGAAGCGATGCTTACTCGTGTCTCAGCAGTGAGTAACGTTTTGCAACAATACAGGAAAACTCCGTCTTCAGGTCCAAGGGAGCTTATGCCAGCCATGGTTCGCTCCATTGAAGAGGCTGACAAGCCAGCAAAAAGGGGCAAGAAAACTGAAACCTAGAAGGAGGCACAGGTTTCCAAACCAACCAAGGGGCAAACCCCTAAGAAGCGAAAGACTGACAAGGCTGCTCCATCACAGCCTCAATCGAAGAAGAAAAAGAAGCCTGCTAGGAGGCTTATACTCCAATCCTCAAGTGATTCAGATTCAGAGTATGTTCCTCTTAAACATAAGAATTCTCCTCTTTCAGAATCTGAGAGCGCAAGCTCTGATGATGAGGCTTCGGGCCGAGGTGCTACTCCGCCTTGCTCTGCTACCCCAGAAGTTTCGGTCCACTCTCCACCTCCTTCCCCTCTACCAGTATCAATCCCAGTATCCACCCCTCCAGTTTTCCCCATCACCACTACACAACCTTTCGCCTCTATACCCATCCCTACTCCCATATTCACAAACACTAACACCACCACTACTACCACAGGTGCTCATTCTACCGCTCCCACTCCACCTGTTACGACCGAACCACCTGTCACAACCGAACCTACAGCTACTACCAAACCCTTATCTCCTACTCCATCCACAGAAACAACCCCTGTTCAAGGCGGTGAGGACTTGGAATTTTATTCCACGTATTTTATTCCTTACCGTGTACAGAGTGACGATGATGATGATGAGCCTGTTACAAAGCGTCATCTCAAGGCATTGAATGAAAAACTTGATCAACTGCTCTCATCTTCTTCCTCTGGAGCTTACTCTGAAGCAGCATTAAAGGCTTTATTCTCAACTGTTCTTCAAGAACACAGTGCCTCACTCTCTACTGCAGCTAAAGCCATTGAAGCATGGATGAGCTAGATAGGAGAACCTCACAGCTGAAAATGCAAAATTACAAGCTGTATACTGCTATTGTCGAGGTCAACGACCTGAAGTCAGAAAGGGAGGTCATTCAGAGTTATGTTGATGATGTTCACTCCATCCTCCTTCATCTCCTTGATGCTCATGATCCTATCATCACCATAACTATCAGGCGCCATTTGGCTGAAAAGCTCAGACCAGCATTGGACATCCGTAGTCGTATTGAGGGTGTTTCGGTGACTAGTGTCCAGCCGAAACAAGGGGGAGAAAAGCAAACTCAACCTCCTCCTGAACCGAAACCATCCACTGAACCGAAGGGTAATGAAGCTTCGGTTAATAATAAAGACAAAAGGAAGAAGAAAATCAGGGAGGATGACACTGACAATGAAGACAATGTCTATGCTGAGAATCCTAAAAACCCTTTTTAGTAGATAAAGCCCTCGCAGAAAGAGCTAAAAGAGAAATTCAAGAAACAACAGGCTAAACTCAAGCAAAAGCGAAAGGAGATGGAGCTCCTAGAAAAGAAGAAGTCCATGTTTCCTGTCTGGACTATTGATTCGCTTCAAAAATGTGCAATCGATGAGCCAAGCATTCTTTGGCTTGAGCCTGTAATGTCTTTTGGGCTTAACAACTCCAAGGATGCACAGTTTGATATGTCGATCACGTGAAAGGCATTCATCTTTCACTGCTTTAATTCAACTGTTGTTATTCCTTCTCCAGACCCGAAGGTAGATAAGGATCTGCTGGAGTTTTACATAGAATTTGCTCAACCCTAGTACTTGACCTGGAGTTCGAAGAAGATTACTACTATCAAGGTTTTGAAGCCCTACTCAGTGGGGAAGTTTATTAACGTTAAATTCAAAGTGACTCGAGGCACCGAAGGCTCAGTTCACAACTTCACCCTTGCTGACCTACCGAACCTTAACCCCCACGACTGGATACTCCTCAACAATATCTTATTGTCAAATCCTCAGGAGTACCAATCAATAATTGACCATGTCAAGCGAATGCTTGTGTGCTACATTCACGAGGTAGCAGAGATGGACCAGGAGATTGCCTCTTCCATTCACAAGCAAACCACAATCAAGACTATGGGCAAAGCAGTCAATCTCAACACAAGGGTCAAGGGGAAGATTGATACGAAGTACCACACTGTTATGTTCATCAGAGGCGAAGGTCAGAAATGTCTGTTCGCTCTCGTTGACAAACACCTCTTCTCAACTTCTTGCTTGGAGCATATCTTGGAGATCATTCAGATGTGTGATTAGAACAGTCAGCTGACAAGAAGTTGTTCACTGATATGCTAATATGGTATATCCAGTTTCGGCAGACACTTCTGGCAATAATTCCTCGGCTGTTCAAAGTAATAAAGATGGTGAAGCCAACATAGAAGAAATAATCTCACGCCTCATTTAACGCAAAGGGGGAGATTGTTAGGATTATTATGTTCCGTCATGGGCTCGTTCCTTAGCCCAGTTTTGATTGTCGGTATTGGGCTTGTCCAACCGTGCACATTTTGTTCTAGGGTTTAGTATATAAGCTGCATGCATGCAGTCTTTGTAGTAAACGCTTCGATAATTTTTCTCTTTGAGTTTTGTAAACCCTAGCTCGCCTCTACAATGGAAGTTCTTCATCGAGCTCTGCTGAGGCGTAACTTCATTGAATCATAAGCACATATTTGATTCTATTCTGTGTTCATTCTCTTACTGTATTTCTCTTGTTTGATTTTCATATTCATACCTATGAAAGATCTAATCGATATAGAGTTTTATTCCCATCAAGGTGTACAATCAGGTCTTCGCCTTTCCATGATCATCAGAGGTACCAGAAATATAATCCAAAATTGTAAGCCCAAAGCTTAGTGAGTTTCCCTCAAAATACGAATATCATACAAACTAGAACAATATCATAAACAAACAATATGCATATGGAGCCTTCAGTCTAACTGCACTGCTCATAGAACCTTTAGCATGATTGGACCGCCTCATCGGGCCTTCAGCCTATCTGGACTATTCTCCGGGCCTTCGGCCTGACTGGTACGCCCTGATGGGCCTTCAGTCTATCCGGGCAGCCCTGGGTCTGTTAGCCTTCACCACGCAGCAGGACCGCCCCAACCCACCTACCATCACACAACATCGCATAAATATCAAACGCCAGCTAGCATATACAATAGTCATGCAGGCCTAAGCGATCCTCAATCATAGTATTATCCTATATATTAGGACACAGATCTAACCTATCACTACACATAGCATTATATGATAAACTACGATTTAATCCAAAGGACTAGCATTGGTGCCTTCGACCGTGTTAGTATAGTGAGGAGAACTCACCTCTCAAGAAGTGTTGAACCCGCAAAATCCATTTCCAAAAACTCAGCTCTGGACTCAACAGCCTTACAACCACCATATGACCGTTCTATCAAAACCTCCAAATACCCAAAATTCCATCAAAGTCAAACTTGGTCAACCATGGTCAAAGTCAAAGTCAACAGCCAAGATCGATGGTCTATGTTGACCCAACTCGTCAAGTGCACATGCCAACTCGTCGAGTTCCTTCAGTACTTCAGAAAACAAGATAACCCAAATAACCTTGCCAAGTTGCTAGAACAACTTTTCTAGTTTCTATAGTGCTTAAAGAAATGGGGAAAATTCCGAGCCAACTCGCTGAGTCCTCCATGCGACTCGACGAGTTCCTTCAGTTTTCGAAATAAGCAGGAAAACCCCAATCCAAGTCGTCGAGTTCCCCTAGTCTTAAAGCATTCAGCAAATTCCTAAGCGAATCTAGTGCCACATACCATAGATATGGTCCCTTAGAACTGAAATACAACGTAAAGTTGCTAACTTTACGTCCATGCATGGCATCATGAGGCTAAAACACTAAAACCAATCTTATTAAGGGACCTAGAGCATGGAGGAGGGCCAAGACTTGATATAGTTTGCGACTTTTAGTCCATGGAGGCCAGGACATGCCCAGATCTAATGTCATAGCTTCATAACATGCTCAAATCCCAGAATGGTCCCGAAATAGGCCAATAATGGCCATAAACTTTCAAAAGAAGAGATCTAGCAAAGGAATGGTAAAGGTATCAATTTTATACCTCAAAATAGCTGCAACAGCAATTAAAACCCCATATTCAAATCCTTCCTTTGAATCAATCCTCTTCAAGCTTCAAGTTCCTTCCAAAAGAGCACCAAAAATCACACTCCAAACTCACACACTCAAAGTGAGAGATGAGGCACAAACTAGGTTTTCTCTTGATTGAGGGGACGATAAGGGAGGCCAACAATGAGTCATAAGGTCTTTAAATAGGGTGCAAAACCCTGAAATTAGGGTTTCATACACAGTCGTCAACTCGTCGAGTTTTTCTTAACAACTTGTCGAGTTGAGAGCTTCCAACTCGTCGAGTCTGAGGCCATCAACTCGAAGAGTTCCAAAGAAGAATTTCTCTTTTAAGCCACAAATCTCATACCTGAGAGTCGGGATGTTACAAGTTCCAAAGGGAAGGGCCCGACATGATGATGCAACATCCTCTCCTCTTGGCTTCCACGTTTGAAATAAATTGTACTCTAATAATTAAATACTATGATTCATTATGGGTTCTGAAAAAATACTGAATGGTTTGAATGACTTTTAAATGAAAAAAAATATTGCCATTATGGGACGTTACAGGTTGGTATCAGAGCCATAGTTTGAGGGATTCGAACATACTCTCGGGTGTGTCTGAGTTCAAACTGAGTGTTTCATAGATTTTTCATAAAATAAATATGTTATTAAAGGATTTTCTAATAAAAGAAAGGGGTGTGGTGCGTGCAATCAGCTAAGCTCAAGTAAGTTATTCCTAAAATACCCATACATGTTGATATGTTATATAATGTTAATGTTTTCATGCTAGGATAAGGCTAGGAATACTTTTAGGAATTGCATGATAGATTGGCCTGATATGTGATGCTTTGTCACTTAGGATCCATTGGATGCCATGAGTGGGAATATGTATTTGAATCACTAATTGCTAAGTGTATGCTTTAAAAATTGTATACGCTTAGGATGACATATCCCTTGAATGATTGATTTGGCCTTATTTTCTGTTCCTCGTTTGGTTGTGGTCCTATGGTAGAGTCTTTTATTCGACAGTCTATTTGATCATGTATTGTGTTAATTTGCTTGAATAAGGCAACCAGCAGTGAGAGTGGAAGTTCCTAGCATGATTTGTAGTATGTGAGATTGAATGCTCTTTGGTTATTCTATGTCTTGGAGTGTTACTGCACAAACATTGCTTGCTTTGTGCTTTGTGAAACTCTTAGTGATATAAGTTAACTATTAAGTGAATATGTCAATTCAAAAGTTGCAAAGGTTAAATAATCTCAAAATGGTAGATTTGATTCTATTGTGCAGCTCTCGTTTGAGTCTAACCAGTTTAGGGTTAAGTCTATTAATCGAAGGATTATCTAATCTTTGTGGCATGTGATTATATTCATAACGTAGTTAACTGGTATTAGTGGGACTTCTTCAACAGTTGATGGCAAGGTTATGTTGGAAACTTAGGAAGGCCTAGGAAGTGCTTCAGTGGGCTTATTTGCATTGTTTAGCAAGTACTTGAAGTACCAGGTTGAGAAGGTGGCCTGGAGGGTTTGTGGTAATTCTTGATGAAATTATGGATAGGTGTGGAAGGTAATGTTGGTCCCGTACTACTGAAAGCAGAGGATCCATAATCGAATTGAGGAAGGTCTTGGAGAATTTAAGAAACCTATGGGATGAGGATTTTGGGGTATGTTCTAATCATTTGTATGATTGTTTTTTAGAATGGTGATAAGCACTCGTGGAGGAGGTTCTGGTTCTAGTTCATGATCTCGTGCAGATATCGATCCAACTGATGAGCTAGCGGATGTGGGAGTTATCTCGTTGGACATTACCCACGATATTTTGGACCAGACTCCATTGATCTTCAGTATGGTCAATAAGGGGATCATAGAAATTTTGGATGATCGTCTCGAGACTTTTCGATCTGAGATTGTAGCAGGACAGTTGGGGGCCCATCGGGAGCTCAAGGCTTGTGGAACCCTAGAATTTTTCGGGAGGGATGATCCTATTGCTAGTTCTTATCATGAGGGATCAAAGGTGGATTATGCATCCTGCCTTCCTGGGATCAATTCCATGATTGGATTGCCACTGAGGCTTTGCGACCTTTACGTGAGGAGTTACTTGACATTAGTGGTCATGTAACTGACAAACTGGTCGCCAGGGTCGATAATCAGATCTCGGCCGTTCAAGTCGTCGATGGCATAGTCGAGGTGACTAGGGAGTATGAGCTTAATTTGGAGAGGCAACTAGAGAAGAGGAGGCGGAATCATGATTTGACTCTGTTAACATCATATGAGTTGTTTGATGTTGTCATGCCTGGTGAGAGAGTTCTGAGGGACCACAACTTTTGTGCTAAGTGTGGAGGAACCCATGAGCGTCTGTGCGGCGAGTCTAAATGCGATAGGTATGAATGGAAGGGAAATCTTCGCCAAGAGTGCACCTTGAAGGTAGAACTGTGTCATCATTGTCATCAGTCGGATCATATCAGGGCAACTTGACCACGTTTAGTGGTTGGGACGAATCATGTTCCATTTTAGGTGCTTCTGCAGGAAGGGGGCAGAACCCTACGACACTACGGGTCTGTATCGTATCCTTCTCTTTCATGCTTAAATCATTATGCTAATAAATATGTATTGGTGTGTGTGTGTGTGTGTGAAATGTTATGCCATAATTATCTATGAATGGAAGCACCTGTATGAGTAATATAGTTATTTTATCTGGAAAGTTTTCATATGCCATTTTACATACGGCGGGCTGTGTTTAGATGAGGCATCAGTATTCTACATGGGAGACCAGTAACCGGTCATATCTTTAGTGGAATCAACAAGAATTCAAAAGATCTGCAAGGTGGGAAAGTTGGGTTTGAATGAAGAATGTGTTGGGGTACACATGGCTTTGAGGTAATTAGGAATTGGTTTGGTCATAGGTGTAGGATCGGTAGTTTTCAAGTTTATACCTTCGAAGCAAGGTCAGTGACGAGTTGCTTGGGGATTGCTCTAAGTGCAAGTATGTGGTTGAACGGATTGGGTACTTGTTCGATATTGAGATATTGTCCCTCATCAACCGATCATTCGCCAATGACTTGTAGCGGATTCAACGAGAAGTTCCTTAGGATCTTGGAATTCATTGAGGTATTGGGAATGATCAACGGGACTTGGAAGGTATAAGCACTAGGTTTGGTTGGTCAAGGAAAGTTACTTAATGTTAGCTCAGGTTGCCGACTGCTACCATCAGTAGGGAATGAGCAGTGGTAACGTATTACTCTTAAGTAATGGGAAAGTTTTGTTTACATGGGTTATTTTTAGCCATTTTGATTGTCAGCTGAGATCGAATGGTATTTTTTGGCAAACTTTGAATACATCAATTCTTAGGCACGAGAGTTGTTGAATTGTTGATCTGACTGTTTCGATTAAGGGTTATACTCTATGCACTGAGCTGAGGTGGCTTAAGGATTTAGAGTTGTATCATGGGAAGCACATGGGATTGTTGAGCTCCTTGAGAATTCAGGAAGTGTTCATCTGGTTTGGAATGTGTGTGGTAGCTGAGATTGGCTAGTAATGAAATGCTTGTTATTATAAGCCCTGGTTATTAACAGTTGAATTGGTAGGTTGTGGGATGGAGTGGGAATCCCTCAAATTCTTTGTGTATTGGAATAGCACAATCGAATCCAAGTGGTGGAGAATCATTTGGACTAAAGGTTGCACAAGAGTGGATATTCAAGTTTCATTGCACATCAGTCTTGAAACATGGTGGGTATGCGGATGGATCCAGGTTGAGGATCGTGTTAAAGCCTCTATGTCTATTCTTGTCTTATAAAGGCTTGGGGATTCAAAGTATAACCTGAACAATTGATTGGGTATAGTCGGAAGCGGGTCCGACTCATAATAATTATGGTTGGTTCAATAGATGGACTGTAAAACCATGGGTTGGGCCCTTGGCAGAATGAAAGTGTTGCAAGACTATGGGGTAGCTTGTAACATCCCAAAAATCATGCAAAAAATTTCATTTTTATATTATTAAATAAAACCGTAGTTATCAAAATTAGGGGTGTTCGTTTGGATGGATCGGTTTGATCCGATCCAATTAAGTAAATCCAAATTGATTTCGGTTTTCAAAATATGGATCCGAATTGTCCAAACTAAATTCAAATCCGATCCGATCCAATCCAATTACAATTCGGTTGGATCGGTTTTTGTAATTCGGTTTTCAAAAGTCAGAACAATTTAAAACAACATATAATTATAATGTTATCTAAATTTTAATGAAGAAGCAAAAATAAATTCTTTAGTTGTGATTTAAAATTTATAAACAACTAGTAAGAAGGTATATTATAAATTAATATTTAATAGATAAAAAACTTTTGAGAGAAAATGCATATTAAATTGTTTATTATGTTAAACTTTTTGAACTTTTTTGAAAAAAAAAATATAAAATTAATAAATAATTATAGATATATTAAAAATAAATAAATAATAAACTGTTATTCGTTTTTTTGGACTATTAGGTTCTTATTTCATAAACCAAACCAATCCGAAATCCAAAATAATAATTCGGTTTTTGTGAAATCCAATCCAAAAATCCGAATATCCGAACCAAATAGTCCAATCCAAATTGTCCAATTGGACAATTCGGTTTTATCCAAATAGTAAACAGCCATAATCAAAATCATCTCATCAATACATAAGTCATAGTCTCTCAAAACATCATAAATGGTATATACATATCAAAACATTTGTCAAATATATCAAAGTAAACATCCCAGGCTAAAACATCATTGTGTGTGCAATGCAGTCATCCCGAGCTCTTCCCTTTGCTACCGGAAGTACCTGAAATCAAAACTGAAAATTGTAAGCACGAAGCTTAGTGAGTCTCCCGAAACTGCCTCATACCATACACATAATCACATATAAACATATCGTGGGCCCTGCCCCTTCATCAGGCCCCGCTCGACATCAAGCAAAGCTCGATATACATATAAACATATCAACAATTACGCATAGAATAATCTTATAACATAAACATATAAACATTCATCCCCCCCCCCCACCCACCTCCCGCGGGTATCGGTCCGTAATCTGGAAAGCATACAAACATTCCTCGGGAATTTCCCGGAATCGGACCGTAAATCGGAAACATACAAATATAGACACATGCAAGAATCACGAAGACATCAACCATATAAACATTCCTCGGGCACCGCCCGACATCGAATCGTAATCCGGAAAACATATAAACCTACATCAGGCACCGCTGAACATCGGACCTTAGTTTGGAATACATATTGTCATAAATACGGGCCGACATTAGTGCCTTTGACCCGTTCAAACAGGGGGAAAACTCACCTGAATGTTGAATCTCACGGTAAGGAATCTCTAACGACTGCTCCGACGACTCACCAAGATATAATTACCAAAATAACACATAGTTAAAACCCAATAATCCTTCTTATGGTAAAATGACCATTTTACCCCTGATCCAATTCAGGGCATGCTTAAGCCCAAAACCATAACATGAAAGGCCCAATTCTAGATAGCCTTCCAAAGCGCACTAGTGGCCCACCAATGTCCTAATTTTCTAAATTATGCCCAACCCCTCTAATAGGTCTTACCCTAGAACCACAATAAGCTATAATCCAGTAAATCTCAAATGATGATCCACTAAGGCCCATGGTAATAAATTCCAAGAAAATGGCCCAAGGAAGCCCGCTATTGGATCGAACACAAGGCGTTCCCTTGTGGAACGTTGGGCGTTGCTCATCGATTCAAATCGTGGGTCTTGGCCGGAACGTAGGGCCTTCCAGGATCTTACACAAAGCGTTCGTGTCTAAAGTTCAAAAAGCCATTAAGCACTTAATGCATAAGCCATACAACCCAAAACGTAGATCCAAGCCATTTAGGACCTCTAGAACTATAAAGTCACGGACTTGGTGACTTTGCATGCCCCCAAAAGTTCCAATCACAAGAAATAGAAATAAACTTCCATAAAAATGACCTTAACCCATGCATGGGTCGATTTTAACTCCAAAGGTGGCAACTTTATGGTTCTAGGTCCCAAATTACACTAAGAGTGGCAACTACAAGCCTGGGAAACGGATTTGGACAGTAAAGCTTCATCCTTGGGACCAAAAAGGTCCAATCAATCGAACACAAGATATCTAAGCAAATAAACACCAAGTTTAGAGATTTATACCTTCTATAAGTTCCAAATGTTGAGAAGGTTCTGAATCTATAAGCCTTTGCTCCTTTGATGATGCTTCAATAATGGCCGCCTTCCTTCAAAACACCAAGATGCACTCCAAAATGGTCTTCAAAGCTCAAAACACACAAACAAGGGATTAGGGTTTCGTGGGATCTACTTAAGGGTGAGAACGTGGCTGGGCTTTAGGGCATAATGTTTTTTATATATGGGTTAACCCTAAAATTTAGGGTTTTGGGGACTGCATCTGTACGTTGCGCGTTCCCTTTTGGAACACAGCGCGTACGTGCATGGCATCCGCGTCTATAACTCGTGAGTACGCTGTGCGTACTTAGAGTGGTACGCCTTGTGTACGCACTCTTAGCCCAAACATGACAGCCCAATAGTTCCAAGCCCCAACCAATTTAATTAACTAACCCAACATATATATGAATAATACCTTGGGAAATTATTGATCGTTACAATTCTCCCCGACTTGAATCAGACTTCGTCCCCGAAGTCCGTTGCCTTGAACAACTCAGAGTGATGCTCCCCCATTTTCTCATCTGGTTCCCAAGTTCACTCTGGCCCCTTGTGGTGCATCAACTGCACCTTCACTTACTGTAAAACCTTGTTCCTCAAGGTTTTCGTCTTCCAAACCAGAATCGCTATTGGCCTCTCAACGTAGTTCAGGCAGTCGTCCACCTGAATATCCTTTAAAGGCACAGCTGCAGAGTCATCCACTAAGCACTTCCGCATTTGGGAGACATGAAAAGATTTGTGGATCTAACTAAGCTCGGCTGGCATATCCAATCGATACGCAACCTGGGATACCCGAGCCAAAACCCTGAGCAGACCAATGTACCTGGGGCCCAACTTGCCCTGCTTCCTGAACCGGATGAGGCCTATCCAAGGTGACACCTTCAGAAGAACCATGTCGCCTACCTGAAACTTCAGGTCCGACTGATGCTTGTCGGCATAGCTCTTCTGCCGACTCTGAGTAGTTTGGAGCCTGCTCTGGACCTACTGGATATTCTCAGTAGTCTTGAGTACCACTTTCGTACTCCCCTTGACTCTCTGAACGACCTATCCCCAACAGATTGGGGTCCTGCATTTCCTCCAGCAGAGCATCATGAAGGGAGTTCGGTCTATGCTAGCGTGAGAACTGTTGTTATACGAAAATTATGCTAACGGAAGATACGTATCCAAACTCCCTCCAAAATCTAATACACATGCACGCAACATATCCTCTAGAGTCTGAATCATCCTCTTGCTCTGCCCATCCGTCTGAGGGTGAAAAGATGTACTAAAATGAAGACAAATACCCATCCCGTCATGAAACCGCTTCCAAAATCTGGAAATGAAAGGAACATCTCGGTCTGACACAACCGATACCGGCACTCCATGACGTACCACCACCTCGCATACATAGATCTCGGATAGCTTCTCAGCCGATATACCATCTTGGATTGGGATGAAATGTGCACTCTTGGTCAACCGATCCACGATGACCCAAATCAAATCTACTCCACGTGCAATCCTGGGAAGCTTTGTGATGCAATCCATGGTGATGTCTTCTCATTTGCACACGGGAATCTCCAACTACTGCATCTGTTGGATTTCGTGTCTAAGCCCACAACTATAATTGGGATGTACTTGACCCGATAGTAGCATGGTCCTTTCAGGTTGCCTTCACCAGTGCAATTTGATAGGATGGATTTTTAAGAATAAGGTTATTTGTGATTTATTAATATATTACAAATATAATATATTAATATTATTTTATTAGTATTGATCAAGAATTAATTTGGAATTAATTTTTGTGATTAAAAGTGACTAATGAAGTAAATGGTGATTGATTATGTAAATCAATGATTCTTGTAATGTGGGCTAATGATCCATGACTATAGAGTTGGGCAAAACCAGTAAGATAATCCACGGATAGTCCATGGAGCATAAGAATGTGAAAAGTCATGGAGCATTAGGGTTTAAAAAGTGTAACCTTAGCATTTGCCACATTATAAATAGTAACCCTATAAGACAAAATCGGCTACACACTCTTTGGAGTCAAGTATCTTATTCTCTTAAAGCCTCCTCTTGCATATTGATGTTTGTGAACCATTAGAGACATCACACTTAGGGTGATCAAGCTTTCAAAGGTTAAGAACTTTACCCTAATCAAGAGGTATGTACCCAAACTAACTTTTAATATATAGCTTTAGTTATATGATAGCTAGGGTGAATGCTTTGGAAAAATTGAAAATGTATGTATAATTAGAGAAAACATAGATCCAAAGCATTTAGGGTTGGATGTGCACCATAGGAGTGTTATAGTGCTCAAAACCCAACAGTGGTATCATAGACTAGGATTGTTTTCTATTATATTTGATGCTTACTAGTTTTTCAAAGCTGAAAAAGTCAAAATTTTGGCATCTGACTGATGAACTCGTCGAGTACATGAACGGACTCGATGACTCCACTCAGTAACAGAGCACCTCGCCGATTCCAGTTCATGCACTCGACAAGTTGTCGACTCTGTTTGCAAAATTTTGATTTTCTTGGACTGGTTTGGATTGGGAACACGACCACAAACTGTTTTCGATCATTGGAAATGTTTTTTATGATATGGTTGTGCTTGTACTCATCCAACCACAAGATAATTGTCAAAGTTTTAAAATAATTGTTGTTTTTATATGATAAAAAAATTGCTTTCAAATTGTTGACATGAAATTATCTTGATTATGAGTTTAGTTCGATCATAGATTATGTGATAATTTTAGTTGTTAGAAAAATGATCTAGATGAATTTTAATGAACTCCATAACTTGTCCTCAAGTTATGGAAAATGAAAGGTCTCTTCGTTAAAAATCCAATTAAACTCATAAGTTATGAATGTGAAGAGTTTTGACAAGTTTCAAAACTTGCCCTCAAGTTTTGGAATTTGTAAAGTCTCATTCAACGAAACTTTAATTCCAAACCATAGAGTTTTAAAAGTTAAAATTCAACCCTTATACTTTATAATATTATAAGTTTAATAATATATATATATATATATATATATATATATATATATATATATATATATATATATATATATATAAGACTAGTCAGTCTTACCGTTAGTAGGCCCCATTCACGAAGTCGTTCTATAAAGGGGGGTATAAGGTTATTGCCTATAAAATGGTGGTTTAATGGGTTTCCATTCTCACCCACTTCTTCCTTGACTAGTGGAGGGTCGTTAGCCAAACCGGTAGGATAGGACACAAATTCTACCTCATTAGAAGTATAATGATAAAAATATAAAGTAACTAAACTTTTTATTAAATTCTCAATCTTAGTTACTTTAGGAAAAATGTCAAAATGGTGCTCATCCATGAAATTACACTTTGCACCTTGTTAAGTTGTTAATGGAGCGCGTGTGGTTAACTGGCACACTAATATACGACAGACAATGTGTGGCAAAGGGTAACTTCATGTTAATTATAGATCAATGGAGCATGTGTGGTTAATCGGCACATTGATTAGGTGATCTGTAACATTGGGTGTACCAAGCTAGTTTTCATGGTTATTCACACCTTGTTTGTGATCCTCGGCATCCCAGTCACAAACTTGAAAGGCAAATTCAAGATTTAAACATGCCATTGAAAAGTTCAATGAATCTCATGTTGGACTAGATGTCTAAGCCCATAACTATTATTGGTATGTACTTGACCCAAGAGTAGCATGGTCCATTTGGGTTGCATATCATCAGGACATTTTTTTAGGATAGACTCTTGAGAGAAGGTTATGTATGATTTAATAATATATTATAAGTTCTAAAATATTAATATGAAATCATATGTTTTAATTAGTATTGATCAAGAATTAATTTGGAATTAATTTAGTGATCAAAAGAGACTAATTAAATCTATGGGGACGAATTATGGTAATTAGTTATATTTATATGTGTTGGGCTTATGATCCATGTTGGACCAAGTTTATGTATGGATAGATAAAGAATTGGGCCACACGAACCATGGATCATAAACCCATGGGTACGGGTTTGGGTTAACCCATGACCTTTGGAATTCCACATATAAATATGTTACTTCATAGCCAAAATCACCACGAATGTATTCTTGGAGTCTATTGATGATTTTGGTGTGTATGAGTTCTCTCTCAAGTTTCATCCTTTGTCCATGATGTGTTGTGACTTCATTTGAGGCTTCCACACTATTGGGGCTAAGCTCTTAAGGCCAAATACATCAAGAATTCAAGCTACATAAAAGGTATGTTACTCTAACTAGTATCTTATACGGTATATGGCAATTGCATGCTACTTATAGGATTAATGCCTTGGAAACCATTTTCATGTATAATTTGTGAAAACATAGATCCAAGGTATTTTTGGTTTCATATGCACCATAGGATGTTGTAGTATACAAAACCTATCAGTGGTATCAGACCCAAGGCTTGTTTTCAATTATACTTGATGGCAGTTGCTGAAAAAATTGATTTTCTGGTTGTCTGGACTGTGGACTTGCTGACTCCATGAAGAAATTCATCCTACTCATCGAGTAAGTTCATACACTCAACGAGTAGGAGGCCCAGAGCACAGATTTTCGACTTTTAAGGTTGGAATTGGACTACAATCATTACCCTAAGCTGTTTTTGAACTTATAAACCTGTTTTTTATGTGGTAATGATCATGCTAATCCAATTTCAAAGATAATTGTCATAATTTCAAGATTTGTATTAGTTTATATGTTCATGCTAATTTCTTGAAGATTGATGATAAGAATTATCTTATTCTTATGAGTTAGTTTAGATTAATAGAAAAGTTATGTGATAATTCATTTTTTATCCAAATTGATCTAAAAGTTGTTCATAAATTTGTTTTTGTAACTTGTCCTCAAGTTATATGAAAAGTCTCATTTATGAATTTTAAAACTAATAAGATTTTCATAAGTTATGAAAATGAAGAGACTTATTTTTAAATGTTTTAAAGTCTTCCATAACTTGTCCTCAAGTTATGGAACTTGAAGAGTTTTTCATTAAACTACTTTAAACTCATAAGTTATGGAAACCAAAAGTTATTGAATTGTTCAAAACTTACCCACAAGTTTTGGAATTTGTAAAGTTTTCCCCCATGAATACCTTAATTCCAAGTTAAACCCTTTAATAGTTTAAAATTCAACCCTTATACTATTATAATATTATAGGTTTAATATTTATATATATGTATAAGAGTAAGTGAGTCTTACCGTTAGTAGGCCTTATTCACAAAGTCGGTCTATAAGGGGGGGGGGGGGGGGTATAAGGTTACTGCCTATAAAATGGCAGTTTAATGGGTGTCCATTCTCACACACTGCTTCCTTGACTGGTAGAGGGTTCTTAGCCGAACGGGTTTGATTAGGCATTAATTCTCCCTTCATTAAAAGTATAATGATAAATATAAAGTAACTAAACACTTATAAATTCCCAATCTTAGTTGTTTTTTTTTTTTGGAAAGAGGCCAAAGCCCCGGCAAAGATTAACTTAGTCACTTTAGGAAAATGTGAATTTGGTGCTAACCCATGAAATTACACTTTGTACCTTACCAAGTCGTTGGTGGAGCATGTGTGGTTAACCGACACACTAATATGGACTAGTAAGAGTGGAAAAGGGTGACTTAATGTTTATCATAGATCGGTGGAGTGTGTGTGGTTAACCGCACATCGATTAGGTGATAAAAATTAAGGGTACCAAGTCAATTTGCATGGTTATTCACACCTTTTTTGTGATCCTCGGCATCCCAGTCACAAACTTGAGAGGGCACAATCGAGATTTAAACATGCCATTGGATAGTTCAACAAATCTCAAAGGTTCTAGGAGTTTCAATCCAATTAAAACCCAATTCCCTATATTTGAAGGTAGGCGAATGACGATTCACCAATTTCCACCATGAAAACCCAATTCCCTATTAGGTTTTCATGGTGGAAATTGGTGAATCGTCATTCGCCTACCTTCAAATATTTTATAGCTTGGATTACGACATCCCTCTTCCAAGTTATAAGATATAGTGTTGGGTCCTAGCCTTAGTATATCATACTGGGTGTTATATTAAGGACTTAAATCAACTAACTTGAATTTCTCCCATTGTAGATGTCTGGTTCAGACAACTATGATCTTCCCAAATCCCTTGGAACAAGCTTTCCTAATGAAGATGATGTCCCGTGATTGGATCATGGAAATCATACTTCTCTTCATACACCTCCTCCAATTATTTTCCTTAACCCACAAGTTCTTGAAAATTTCAAAGGCCACTCAATCCCTATTGGAAAACAATGTCTATATGTGCTCACATCTTGGAGATGAAGTCACATATTGACAAGTTGGGAGAGTTGGGTGTCGAAGTCTAGAAGACGTTGGCTGTTGACTAGGTTCTTTAGTCACTTTCTGATGATAGATCACGACATGAACCTTATTGATCTTACCTATTTGCTTGTTGTTGCTGAATCAGCAATGATTTGGTGCACTAGTAAAGCAAATTTGATTGGAAGATCGACTTCCCAAACTTCCATGGACATTGATAATTGTGACATTGGAAATCTAGAAAAACTTTCTCTTCCCAATGGAAAGGGATCGACCATATTCAACTCGGTTGAGCTAATGGTAAAGATAAAGGCTAAGTCTGAGATAGTCCCGTGTACCATCCCCAAATAGTCTATATGTTTCTATTGCCAAAGGAAGGGACATTGGTTGCGAAGCTGCCCTATTTACCTAAAGAATCATAAGGATTGTAAAGTCAGAATGTGTGACTATACTTCAGGTAAGTCCACTATCTAACTCTATTAAGTTTCTATTTGGATATTCCTATTACATGATGTGACTAGGTCACATTTTGATGTTTTGTATAATCGAAGAAATGAAAGGGAACCTAAAAGAAGAGTAAGCGGATTCTGATCGCGAAGATGGATTTCGATCGCATGGTTCCATGATCAGAATTTTGAGTTGCTGCTTAAGAGTTATGAAAGATTGCTTAGGATGAATAATAATATAATTTTCATATGTATTTGCATTGTAAGGAAAAGTTTTTCCGCAATTTTAAAATAAAAAGAAAATTTTTTATTTTATTTATTTTAATTATCCTTACAATGGAATTTGTGAAAATTATTGTTTATATGATTCCATTGATAGCAATATTGGAAAATGGATTTGATTCTTTTTTTTGTGGTAGTGTCATAATTTACCAAATAAGGAAAGATTCTCATTACCCAAGTTTTAGTTGGATAGAAACTTGGAATCATGCAACTTGTATTGTATGATGAATAAGAATTTTCATCTTTGGAAAATTAAGACTAATTCCTTGTTCACATGTTCGTGTAAGTCAAGTGAAGGACTATAGGATCGGGTACACTTGATTATGTGTTGGTCAGGTCCACCACAAAGATGGATGATACTATTCGTCATGATTTACTAAAGTTTAGTAAATATGGTTATGCTTACAAGTTTAAGGGTAATTCTAAAACATTGGAAAAGTTTCAGTGTAAGGCAGAACGGATGAAATTCGGCAGGAAGATAAAAAAATTTCCAATCTGAAAAGATGGGAGAGTAATTGAGTATCATTTTTATGGTTATCTTAGTGATTATGAAACCATATCATAATTAATCCTCTAAGGACATCTTAGTGCATTTGTTTCACTAAGAAGAGGAATCGTGAATTGTTGAATTGGTTAAATCAAAAAGATAAGTCATACTTCTTCCAAAATTGAGTCCTAGAGTATTACTCCGAGATTGTGACTTGAGTGACATAATCTTAAGAAGGTTTAAAACACTTATCAAATGTAGAGTAAAAATTTTTCTACTCTTGTACATTTGAAATTGGTAAGCTGTGATGTTTTGGATAAAACAAAGACCAACTAAGACCAATTAAGTGAAGTGCTTATCTTGATAAGAATCCACACTAACTCTTGAATATTTGTTTTGTTGAGGAATGGTTCTTGACAAGAAAATTTTATATTTTAACAGTTCAGTGGGAGTCTTAAAGATGTTAAAAAGTTTCAAGAACTAATCGAGAAAAAAACCTGGTTTTTCTCACTAACACATGACCTGAGGTTTATAGCCTATCGTGTTGACATATTCTTATTTATGTTCCCATTCCAGTTAAAGTTGATTATGTATATGAGTTCTACAAGCTCTCAATTGTTTTCATAATAACCTGGAAGCAATGGTAGTCCCTTTTGCCGCCAAATGGAAAGAAGTTAAGATTGCACAAGTTCAGTCCATATGAGTTTGGATTTGTCACTAACCTCCTCTTGTGGTTATGAAAAATTCACATGGATAGGAACACATACACCATAAAATCTAAGTCTTATAAGGTTTCTCTCCGATTCATGAAAATGATGGTGAGGAAACGCTTTCACTAAATAGATTTTAAGTAGATAGCAATTGTGATATTTGCATTCTCAAAGTCGTTAGTGGAGCGTGTGTGGTTGAACGGCATATTAACATGGACTTGTGAGAAATGGAAAAGGTCTACACAATTGAGACTATGATTATGACATCCCTTTTCATAGTTCTAAAAATTGTTTAGACACACATGTGAGCTACCTAAGGAAAGGTGTATGATTTTGATAAAGTTTTATCAAAGTATCTCGTATCAGAAACCTGAACATTAGCAAGAAAGTCAATAAAGTATTGATTTTTAGAAGTCCAACTGATTTATGGATACATGTCAAACCTTGTGGGAGCATAATTGTTATGCTAATGATTATCATGTTAGTGGTAGCATGATTATTATATTAGGTGTTGCAAGTTAGCAATGTTAATTGTAGAAAAATAAAAGTTTCAATTTGCACAATGTACTTTGCTGGGTTTAAAAAGTTGTTTTGCTATAATTAAGGGAGACTAAATTATACTTCATTTCAAATCTAAAAGCTTAGATTGTGAGTTTTTAATCAAATTTAGTCATAATTACATTATTTGTGTTCTAAAATTCGATTATGATTACAGAATCCCTTTTCATAATCTTAATTATGAGAACATGACAAATAGAGATAGAAATATTATAGAAAAAGACTGGTCTAGTATCATGTCTTTATGTGAGACATCATGAATTGTGTCTCATATGCTTCGGATATAGGATCGACTACATGTGTTGTAATATTCATATGCTTTAAATTTTTCCAAATGCCTAGGGCATTAAGAGGGAAAAAGTACTAGAACTGGATATGACTAAAATGATTAAGCAATTGTTGAGTACAATTTGAGGTTTACTAAATATTGGTTGCTCATGGACAATTGGAAGTATAGTGTTAATTTTGGAAGGACCATATTGACATATTCTGAAAGGTGGAAACTCTTGTTCAGAAGTGATAGTCAAAATAGGAATGTGGAAATGTTTCCATAGCTGGAAGTTATTCATTAAATTTGTGTAAGATTAGAAAACTTAATGCAAGAAAGATGTTCAAAGGAATGTACTTTGAATTTGAGACTTCGTTTCCATGAAATTTCTCTCCATTGTAATACTTTGTAAATGTTTGTTGCCAAGTCTTTGTGACTTTTGTGCATAGTCATTACAAGAGGATCAATGCATATAAGTTTAGAATCTAACAGATTTCAGTAAATGGCAAAGAATCTTGTATTCTTACATTTGCGATAAGGATTTGGGATTGTGAAATGAGCATCATTGGAATTATGTTCAATTGGTTTATTTCACAAAGTAAGGATCATAGAAAAACATAGTGTGCATACTTGGAGTATGACATAACTATTGTTTGGACAAACATAGTGTGCATGCTTAGAGCATGGCATGACTATTGTTTTAATTCAAGTATTAGGTTGATAATTTGAAACATTCTACAATGAATAATGTGTAATCAATATGGTGATAAATAAAAGGTGTTTTATTTATATTCATAATTTCTGAGACCATATTGGATTTGTTTATTCTTGTGTTTCACTTTGCATGTTTTGACTTCCCGAATAACTAGGTTATTCAAACTCTCCACAGTCAATCATACTTTGGAAGTAGGTATGAATCAAGACTGTCATGAATTGGGCGTGTAGATGTCTAAAGTGTTTAGACATAGAAAAAGTTGCTGCAACATTCATGAGTGCTCCTGGAATGAGATTCGAGTATTGGATTAAACCCACACTCATTTGACTCACTTCATGGATTTTATCACAAGTGATCATGAGACGATAATATCTTATATTCTTCAAACCTAGAGATATGAGTTGTTGACTATGAGTTGGTTGTACATTGATTGTACGAAAACGCATCAGTAACTTGATGTTATAAAACGTGCCTTTGTGTATGATTCAACTAGTAGTTAGTACAAGCATATGAGTCGAAGTTTATCCATTCCTTTTACCCTCAGAGGGATAAAAGCGATATATGTAGGCCCATCAATGATTTAGTGATGACAAACGTAAGTGCTCACCTGGGCCTGGACTGATTTAATTTGTTCAATTAGTCGGTCGTCATAAATCGGAAATCGGTAAACAACAAATGGACAGAGAGAATGATTATAATCCATGTCTCGGTCCATATGATATCTAGATTGGAGGAATATATGATCGCTTATCTAATGGACACGTCATTGACTAAGTCAGAGTTTGACATCGACTTTTAAGAGCTACGATTGCTAGTCGAGTTTTGGAGTCATACTTGCAATAATAGTTATAGACTTATCCAAGTGGGAGACTATTGCATTATATGTCTAAGCCCATAGCTATTATTGGTATGTACTTGACCCGAGAGTAGCATGGTCCATTTGGGTTGCATATCATTAGGACAATTTGTTAGGATAGACGCTTGAGAGAAGGTTATGTATGATTTATTAATATATTATAAGTTCTAATATATTAATATGAAATCATATGTTTTGATTAGTATTGATCAAGAATTAATTTAGTGATCAAAAGAGACTAATTAAACCTATGGGGACTAATTATGGTAATTAGTTATATTTATATGCGTTGGGCTTATGATCCATGTTGGACCAAGTTTATGTATGGATACATAAAGAATTGGGCTACATGAACCATGGATCATAAACCCATGGGTATGGGTTTGGGCCATGACCTTTGGAATTCCACATATAAATATGTTACTTCATATCAAAAATCACCACGAATGTATTCTTGGAGTATATTGACGGTTTTGGTGTGTATGAGTTCTCTCTCAAGTTTCATCCTTTGTCCATGATGTGTTGTGACTTCATTTGAGGCTTCCACACTATTGGGGCTAAGCTCTTAAGGCCAAATACATCAAGAATTCAAGCTACATAAAAGGTATTCTACTCTAACTAGTATCTTATATGGTATATGACAATTGCATGCTAGTTATAGGATTAATGCCTTGGAAACCATTTGCATTAATTTGCGAAAACAAAGATCCAAGGTATTTTTGATTTCATGTGCACCATAGGATGTTGTAGTATACAAAACCCATCATCTCAAAGATCTAGGAATTTCAAGCCAATTAAAACTTAATAATCTATGTCATTTTTCATGGTAGAAATTGGTAAATCGTCATTTACCTACCTTTAAATATTTTACAATTGGATTACAGCATCCCTCTTAGCAATTGTAGAATATTGTGTTGGGTCCTAGCCTTAATATTTCATATTGTGTGTAATATTAAGGATAATCATCTAACCTAAACTTAGTTCTTCGTCTTTGTAGATGTCTATCCCAAACAATGCTTCCACGCCAATTCCTTCAGGCTCTTTGTCCTTTATGAACCTATGTGGGAGAGTCATTTTTGATGGCTCGAACTTCAATGACTGGATTCGTAATATCAGAATGGCTATTCTCTATAAGGACAAAGAATATGTTATGGATAAAGAGCTTAAGGAGATTGATGTAATCATTGCGACTACTGAACAAATCGATGAACACACTACTCATGAGAGGGATGCGACAAAGGTGTCGTGTCTAATGATTGCAACCATGAATATTGAGCTACAGAAGTCCTATGAGGACTACTATCCCTATGAAATGTATCAAGATTTGATGGAAAGATACCATCAAAGTGCTCGACAGGAAAGGTATGAGATCCTTGTCTCCATGATCACAACCAAAATGAAGGATGGTGAACCCATCACGGCCTACTTGTAAAAGATGCAGAGATTCGTGGACCGCTTGCTTAAATTGAATGTCAATTTTGATGAAGAGTTGGCCATAGATATTATTCTACACACTTTACCTTCTTCTTATGATCAGTTTTGTATGACCTATCATATGAACAATGAGGAGGTCACTCTTAGCAAGCTTTAAGGCCTTTTAAGGACTACAGAAAGCAACCTGAAAGGCAAAATCGGTTGTGTCTACTCCTACTACTACTACTTCTACTCCTGTTTTGGCAATCGGACCTGGGAAGGTAAAAAAGAGGAAGGCTCCCTCCAAGAGGCACAAGGGAAAGTCTCTTGATGGATCCTCTTCTAGTGGGACCAAAGTTGGTTATGCTAATTCCTCTTCAAATCCGAAGGATGCTGATTGCTTCCATTGTCATGAAAAGGGCACTAGAAACGAAGTCGTCCCAACTACTTGCACGACATAAAGGATGGGAAGATCAAACCCACCTTTGTAGGTCTTTACACTATTCAATCTAAAAACTCATCACATGCTAATTATTGGGTCCTTGATACATGTTGTGGATTTCACATTTGTTTTGATTCGCATGGACTAAAAAGAAATAGGGGTGTGGGGCATGGGAAGATAAACTTAATCATTGGAAATAGGAAAATGTCGCATGTGACAAAAATTGGAGTTTATTCTTTATTGCTTAATAATGGTTTAAATTTAGATTTGAAAAATTGTTGTTACTCGGCTGATATGGAGAGAAATATTATTTCCTTTCATCGTTTGTACAAACAAGGTTTTACCTTTTCTTTTAATAATGAAGTTGGTATTATTAATGCTTATTCTAATGGTGTATTTTATTTTGAAGCATTACCTTACAATGGTGTATATGAAACTGTGACTGTTGTAGATAACCTAGGAAATAATGTGTTGAATATTGATTCGTCAAATGTTTTGGACAATGCATGCTTGTGGCATTGTCGTCTTGGACATGTCAACAAGAAGCGCATAGCCCAACTCCAAAAGGATGGAGTTTTGGATTCATTCGACTTAAAGTCGGATGACACTTGCGAATCTTGTATACTTGTAAAGATGACCAAGTCACCCTTCACTGGTACTTGTGAAAGGGGTGAAGGTCTATTGGATCTCATACACACTGATGTGTGTGGACCATTCAGAACCACCACAAGGGATGCTAATCGTTTCTATGTGACTTTTACTGATGATTATAGCAGATATAGCTATATCTACTAAATCAAGCATAAGTCAAAAACCTTTGAAAAGTTCAAAGAGTTTAAGCAAGAAGTGGAGAATCAATTGGACAGGAAGATAAAGGTGCTGCGATCCGATCGAGGAGGAAAGTATCTTAGTATCGAGTTCCTTGACTATCTTAAAGAATGTAAAATTGTTTCACAACTGACGCCACCTAGGACACCATAGCTTAAGGGTGTGGCTGAGAGGCGCAATAGAACCTTGCTAGAAATGGTTCGTTCCATGATGAGTCGAGCTCCGTTACTTATCTCATTATGGGGGTATGCCTTAGAGATTGCCGCCCATATCCCTAATCTAGTCCCTATCAAAAAGGTTTCCAAAACACCTCATGAGATGTAGACAGGGAAGGTTCCCTCGTTAGACCACATCAAATTTTGGGCTTTCGTGAGACGTGAGACTCATGATAAGATTGAACCTCGGAGTGAGCGATGTATTCTCATCGGCTACCCGAAAAAGTCCTTTGGATATCTCTTGTACAGAACGAGTGAAAATGTTGTCTTCGTCACGAGGAAAAGAGTCTTTCATGAGAGAGAACTCATATGCCAAGGGGACAATGGGAGGCAAATTGACCTTGAAGAACTTCAATATTTAGGCGATGAATGAACCTCAAACACTAGCACTCAACCCGAGGAGGAAACTCTGGTTGAACCAATTGATGAGTCCGTACCTCTCAGGCTATCTAGTAGAGTTAGTGTTCCACCTGTGTTATATGGTTTTCATATAACATCTGAGGGTGACACATTTATCAGTGATAGCACAATGATAAATTTGGATGAACCTAACAACTACAAGGAAAGCATGGCAGGCCCCGAGTCTGCTAAATGGAAAGAGGTTGTGGACAGGGAGATTCAGTCCATGTATAACAATAAAGTTTGGAACTTGGTTGACAATGTATCGGGTCGTAAGACAGTCGGGTGCAAATGGATATTCAAGAAGAAGACCGACATTGGATAGGAAATTACACACATATAAGGCGCGACTGGTTGCGAAGGGCTTTACTCAAACTTCGGGAGTTGACTATGATGAGACCTTCTCACCAGTAGCGAAGGTTTTATCTATAAGGGTTATGTTGGCCATAGCTGCATTTCATGATTATGAAATATGGAAAATGGATGTCAAAACCACTTTCCTTAATGGAAAGTTGGCTGAAGATGTTTACATGAGTCAACCAGAGGGTTTTATCAATGCAAAGTACCCTAATAGAGTGTGTAAGCTTGAGAAATCCATTTATGGATTAAAACAAGCATCTCACAGATGGAATCTTTGTTTTGATGAGAAAGTCAAAGAGTTTGGATTTTCGAGAAGCGAGGATGAGTCATGTGTATATGTCAAAGCTAGTGGGAGTATAGTGAGCTTTCTGGTATTGTATGTAGATGACATACTGCTCATTAGAAATGACATCCCAACGTTGCAAGAGGTTAAGTCCTGGCATGGGAAGTGTTTCGCTATGAAGGAACTCGGAGAAGCTGCCTAGATCCTAGGCATAAGGATATTGAGAAATAGGAGTAAAAGACTATTAGGAATTAGTCAAACCACCTACTTGGACAAAGTGTTGAAACGTTTCGGCATGGAGGAGTCCAAGAAAGGAGACTTACCGATCCAGAGTAATGTCGGACTGAGTAAGACTCAGAGTCCGAGTACAAAGGCTGAGATAGCAGAAATGAGTCATATACCATATGCTTCCGCAGTTGGTTTGATCAAGTATGCTATGATTTGTACTTGCCCTGATGTGGCCTTTGCTCTGAGCATGGTCAGTAGATATCAAAGGAACCCTAGTAAAGCTCATTGGATTGCGGTGAAGAACATTCTTAAGTACCTCCGGAGGATTAAGGACTGGATCCTTACTCTCGGTGGGAGTAATGACTTGAGAGTAACAAGATATAGCGACGCGAGTTTTCAGACCGGCAGAGATAATTTTGCTCTCAGTCGGGCTAGATATTTACCCTAAATGGACGAGCAGTGACATGGAAAAGTTCCAAGCAAGAGACTGTAGCTGATTCAATGTGTGAATCGGAGTACATACCAGCAAGCGAAGCAGCGAAAGAGGCGATATGGTTTAAAATTTTCATCAGAGACCTTGGAGTTATTCCATCCATAAAGGAGCCTGTGGAGATTTTCTGCGATAATGAAGGGGCGGTTGCCTTAACTAAGGAACCAAGATATCATGGTAGATACAGGCATATCGACAGAGAGTACCACTTCATAAGACATCAAGTAGAAGAAGGACACCTCGTGGTGAAGAGGATATCGTCAGAGGACAACCCAACAGATCCCCTCCCAAAGAGACTGACTAGGGTTAAGCACTTGCAGCATGCAAGGGGCATTAGGCTAACTGACGATATTAGTTTTAGTGATTAGATAAACCAAAACTTGTAATAGCTAAACTGTAATTGACATTTGATGATGAATAAAAGGAGTTTTATTTATAAGTAAAGTTATTGTCTCGTGTCAATTATTTACTATTGTTTCAGTTTGCATGTTTTGACTTCCAAAATAATAAGATTTATTCAAACTATCCACAGTCGATCATACTTTAGAAGTAAGTATGAAAAAAGACTGTCATGAGTTGGCTTGTAGATTTGTCTAAGGAGTTATACATAACAACTGTTGCTACACCATTCATGAGTACTCCTGAAATAAGATTTGAGTATCGGATCAACCCGTGCTCACTTGAATCACTTCATGAAATTTATCACGAGTGATCATGAGATGATAATATCATATAAGTCTTCAAACCTAGATATATGAGTTGTTGACTATGAATTAGTTGTGCATTGATGATACGAAAACCCATCAATAACTTGATGTTATAAAACGTATCGTTGTGCATGATTTAATGACTAGTTAGTACAAGCATATAATGTCAAAGTTTATATGTTCCCTTTTATCCTAAGAGGATTAAAAGCGATATCTTGGGCCCCTTGATGATTTTGTTTTGACTTATGTTTCGGACCTGGTTAGAACTAAATTGATGTGTTCGATTATGTTCTATGTGAGACGAATCGGAAATTGGGAAACAAATTGTTGGACAATAAGTATGACATTGCTCCATGTATTTGTCCAGCTGATATCTTGAGAATAGAGGATTATATGATCCCTTATCTAAAGGATGCGTCACTGACTGGGTCAGAGTTGACAACGGCTTTTCAAAGCTTACGAATGCTAAGTCGGATCCTGAAGTCACATTGGCAACTATAGTTATTAGACTTATCCAAGTGCGAGACTGTTGGATTTGGTGTCTAAGCCCACAACTATAACTAGGATGTACTTGACCCAATACTAGCATGTTCCTTTAGGGTTGCCTTCACCAGTGCAATTCGATAGGATGGATTTTTGAGAATAAGGTTATTTGTCATTTATTCATATATTACAAATATAATATATTAATGTTATTTAATTAGTATTGATCAAGAATTAATCTGGAATTAATTTTTGTGATCAAAAGAGACTAATTAAATAAATGAGGATTGATTATGTAAATTAATGATTCTTGTAATGTGGGCTAATGATCCATGACTATATAGTTGGGCTAAACTAATAAGATAATCCATGGATAGTCCATGGAGGTTAACCCGTGGAGCATAAGAATGTGAAAAGTCATGGAGCATTAGGATTTAAAAAGTGTAACCCTAGCATTTGCCACATTATAAATAGTGACCCCTTAAGCCAAAATCGGCTACACACTCGTTGGAGTCAAGTATCTTATTCTCTTAAAGCCTCCTCTTGCATATTGGTGTTTGTGAACCATTAGAGGCATCACACTTGGGGTGCTCAAGCTTTCAAAGGTCAAGAACTCTACCCTAATCAAGAGTTATGCATCCAAACTAAGTTTTATTATATAGCTTCAGTTGTATGCTAGCTAGGTTGAATGCTTTGGAAAAATTGAAAATGCATGTATAATTAGAGAAAACATAGATCCAAAGCATTAAGGGTTGCATGTGCACTATAGGAGTGTTATAGTGCTCAAAACCCAATAGCATCTTGCTGTGAGGTTGCTGGTGCTCGACCTTGACTTTCCTGCAAGTCAAGCACCGCTCCACGTACCATGTTATATCCCCCTTCATGTAGGGCCACCAATAATCAGGGCAAAGATCCTGATACATCTTTGTCGCCCCGGGATGGATGGAGAATCTCGACTTGTGAGCATCCTCCATCAAAACCTGGCGTACACCGCCCCAGTAAGGAACCTAGACCCTCCGATGCAGGGTCAACAACCCACGGTTATCATTATCAAATGAAGCCACCTGACCTATGATTCGCTCACACTTCCAGTGCTCCTCCTTCATTCCCTCAACATGAGCCTCCCGAATCCGCTCCAGCAGCGGAGTAATCACTGTCATCCTCAGGAATATATCCTAAATCGGAGCCGCGAGCATTGGCCACCACATTCGCCTTCCCTAGGTGATAAAGGATCTCGTAATCATAATCCTTCATTACGTCCAACCAACGACGTTGCCTCATGTTAAGATTCGACTGATCCATCAGGTACCTTAAGCTCTTATGGTCTGTGTAAATGGTACAACGAATGCTACGACATGACCCCGCTACATCAGCACTGCACCCATATCCGTGATCGAAGCGACACAGTAAACCGTGAAATCGTCAACACCCTCTGGCAAGGTCAGAATCGGTGCCTCGCACAACCGCTTTCCGAGAGTCTCAAAAGCTGCCTGCTGCTCAGGCCCCAGCGGAATACCACTAACTTCTTGGTTTGTCGGGTGAAAAGAGCAACAATCTTGGAGAAATCCTGGATGAATCTATGATAATAACCCACCAGACCAAAAAAACTTCGAATCTCGGATGCAGACCTCGGAACCTCCCACTGCATCACGGTCTCTACCTTGGCCGGATCGACCAGAATACCCTTCTGGTTGACAAGGTGCCCCAGAAACTACACCTCACACTACCAGAACTCGCACTTGGAGAACTTTGCAAAAATCCTCTCCCTCCTCAGTGTCTCCAGCACCTCCCTTAGGTGCTCCTCGTGCTGCTCCTGAGTCTTGGAATATACTAAGATGTCATCGATAAAAACTATCACAGACCGATCCAGCATCGGTCTGCACACGTGGTTAATGAGATCCATGAATGCGGCAGGAGCATTGATGAGCCCAAACGACATCACCACAAACTCAAAGTGACCATAGCGAGTCTCAAAGGTTGTCTTCTGCACATCGTCATCCCTGACTTGCATCTGGTGATAACCCGGTCGCAGATCAATGTTAGAGAACCAAGATGCACCCTGAAGTTGGTCAAATAAATCATTAATCCTCGGAAGGGGATAACAGTTCTTCACCGTTACCTTATTCAACTCCTGGTAATCTATACACATCCAATGTGACCCGCCCTTCTTCTTCACAAACAGAATCGGGGCTCCCTATGGTGAACTTCTTGGCCTGATAAATCCCTTGTCTAACAGCTCCTGCAACTGTGTAGACAACTCCTGTATCTCGGGAGGAGCCAACCGACATGGTGCCTTGGCTATCAGAGCCACACCAGGAACTAGGTCAATCCTGAACTCTACCTGCCTCTCTAGAGGCACCCCAGGCAAATCCTATAGGAACACGTTCGGGTACTCTCGTACGATCGGTACATCATGCACGGTCGCCTTACCCTTATCTCGGGTATCCATGACATAGGAGACATAATCTGGGCAACTCTGTTGTAGGTAACGTCTCACCCTCGCTGCTGAACATAAAGTCGGTCCATACTGCGGCCTTTCGCCCTAAATCACCAACCCTCCCACACTTGGGGTCCAAACTCGCACTAGCTGCTGCTCGCAGTCGATCACTACCCCATTGGGGCTCAACCAATCCATACCCACGATAACCTTATTCCCTCACAGGGAATGGGGACTAAATCCACGGAATACTGCTCATCGAACAACTGCAGTGTACATCCCCGATGAACCCGCGCGACTCGTACGGTCCTATCATCCGCATTCTCTACATCAAGGGAACAGTCCAGCTCCCTGGGAGCTCCAACAAATCGCTTGCTAAGCGCGAGCGATACAAAAGATTAGTTGGCCCCCGAATCGAATAATACCAGATAATATATGTCGTTCACTAAGAACGATCCTATAACAAAACACATAAACATAAGTGACAATCAATATAAATGAAGAGATAAGGAGAAGATACATACCCGTCACAACATTGGGAGTTGCGCGTGCCTCCTCTGATGTCAGCTGGAAAGCTCTGCTCTTCGCCACAGGTGCCTCGGTCCGGCCCTGACGGCCATCGATAATCCTCAATGTAACAGGAGCGGGTGCCACCACCTGTCTTGCTGCTACTAAACTCGGGAATTGGGACCTCTTATGGCCCCTCTGATTACACTAGAAGCAAATCAGATCAGATACTGTGGTGATGGTGATGGTAGCAGTACAATCTCTGCTGACATGAACAGTTCGGCCACACTTAAAGCAGCCTAAACTACCCACCCTGCACGCCCCCCTCATGCATCTTGCCACACTTTCCACAACAGTTGAGGCCCTGTTGGCTCCTTGATCAGTTATCTGATACCTTGGGCTTTTTACCCGAACTCCCTGTCTGAACCCCCTCTGGTTTCCTCTACCTTTCCATCTCTAAATCCAACTCCCTTTCCCAAGCTCTCGCAATCATATCCTCCAGCGTCTTACAGCTGGATCGGCTCTCAAACTGTCGAATGTCGCTCCTCAACATCTCATGGTACCGGGCCTTTTTCATCTCCTCATCCGCCACATACTGCGGAACAAGAAGGGCCCTCACCCTGAACATAGCGGTGATCTCAGTCGTTTGCTGGAAATCCTGGAACTCCCGCGCAAGCTGTTGCACCTCAATCACATGCGTGAACTCGACCCTGAACTTGGTCGTGAAGTCATTCCACGTCATAGTATCAGGGGCAGCATCACCAATAGCATGTCCAATCTCCTCCAACCAATCATGTCCCCAGACCTTCAAGAGGCAGGAAGCAAGTCGGACCTTGTCCCCCTTGGGACAATGGCTGGTGCGAACGGCGTTGGCGACATCTGCCAACCACCTGCTTCTAGCAATGGTGTCCCTAGCCCCATGGTAGTCTGGATCTCCACAAGCTCGAAACTCCCTGAATGTCATCGTGCACACCCCCATCATGGTCGCCATCTCGGTACGGAATGCACCCAACCTCTCATCAAGACTCTCTAAAATTTCATCCTTGACCATACCGAAGATCACAGGAGTCTGTTCAATGATACTGCACATGATCTTAGATGAAATGAACTCCCTCATCTGATTATCGAGCTTCCCGACTCCAGATCCCGAGCATGATCCCTCGCCTGTGCCAGAACTACCAACGGTCTAGTGCGTAGCATCACCATACTAAAACTACACTATAATAATTATTAGAATACTCATCACAACTCGAGGTATCACACGTACTACAAGTTCCCTGGGTTCATCTCATCCCTCCTTGACTCGAGTACAAAACCTCTGCTTTCATTAGTACATTCCCATACTACCTTCCACATATATTTGATGGGTTTTGGTATACTACAACATCCTATGGTGCACATACAACCCTAAATACCTTGGATCTATGTTTTCATTAATTATGCATGCAAATGGTTTCCAAGGCATTAACCTATAACTAGCATGCAATTTTACATAAACAATACAAGATACTGGTTAGGATAACATACCTCTTTGATGTAGCTTGATTTCATGGAGCTTAAGAGCCTAGTTCCCTAAGTGTGACACCTCAAATGGTTCACACAACACCACCAACAACTTGGAATAACTTGAGAGAAAAGTTTTTATGCTCAAAATCGGCTAGCACTCTCATATGAATCCTTAGAGCCAATTTCTTGAGCTATGGGGTCTTTATATATTGTGGCTAGGTTACACCATGTAACTCATGACTTTCCATATTCTTCATGCTCCATGGGTTAAAACCGACATGGCGTATTCATGGGTTACTCTATAGGTTTAGCCCAACATGAAGAACTATGGATCATAAGCCCACATATATAACAATGAATGATTTACACAATCAATCTTCATATATTTAATTAGTGTCTTTTTTATCACAAAATTAATTCCAAATTAATTCTTGAAATATACTAATTAAATAATATGATTTCATGTTAATATATTAGAACTTGTAATATATTAATAAATCATAAATATCCTTTTCTCACAAAAGTCTATCCAAATTGTTCTAATGCCATGCAACCCAAATGGACCATGCCAAATCGATTCAAGTACATACCAATATAGTTATGGACTTAGACACTAATCCAACAATATCCGTACTTTCCTTAAGAATTGCCTTGACTCCACCAAGTCCCTTTCATTACTACTGCTTTCTGCGCTAATCTCATCCTAGGCTTGTCCTAGGGTAATCTCCGACCCATTCTCTGCCATTAGTTGCATAAGAAGTCCCTGCTACCTTTCCCTAACTACCTTGATAATACCATTACATATTACAAAGACCAAATAATTCTTCGAATGAGAGGTCTCTCCCTACAACGGTTGGACTCAAACAAGAGCTACGAAATAAGGCTAAACCTAACCTTCTGAAATTATTTAGTCCTCGTAATATGTAACTTAGCGTATTTGTTTACTAGTTAGTTAAAGATAGATAGAACTCCTAAAAGAAAAAAGCAAGTAGCATTCGAGCATTGAGTAACCACAATCAAGCATATCCTAATCAGGCCATCATATCACTAACTAATCAGTACGATCATGCAGTTCAATAAGCTCATACAGTAGGCAGACAAGGCATCCTTCCTAGATCCTTATCCCTAATCTAGCATGCAGTTCAAATATTCACAATTCATATCATAACATAAACGTGTAAGGGTAATTTTGGGAGAACTTACTTGAGTTCAGTTGATTGCATGCACCACACCCTTTTCTCTTTTCAAAATCCTTTTTATAAAAATGGTTTTCTTCTGAATTTTTTTTATACCAACTCCTTAGTTTGAGTCCAGACACACCCGAAAGTGTGCCCGAATCCCTTAACCCAAGGCTCTGATACCAACTTGTAACATCCTAAAAATCATGACCAAAAATTTCATATTTAATTATTAAATAAAACCATAGTTATCCAAATCATCTCATCAAAACATAATTCATAGTGTCTCAAAACATCATAAACGGTATATCCATATCAAAACATCTGTCAAATATATCAAAGTAAGCATCACAGGCTAAAACATCATGGTGTGTGCAATACAGTCATCATGAGCTCTTCCCTTTACTACCGGAAGTACCTGAAACTAAAACTGAAAAATGTAAGCACAAAGCATAGTGAGTCTCCCCAAACTACCACATACCATACACATAATCACATAATCACATATAAATATATCGTGGGCCCCGCCCGATATCAGACAGTGTCCAGCATCGGCCCCGTATGGCATCGAGCAAAGCTCGGTAAACATATAAACATATCAACAGTTACACATAGAATAATCACATAACATAAACATATAAATATTCCTCGGGCCCCATCCGACATCGGATCGTAATCCGGAAAGCATACAAACATTCCTCGAGCATTGCGCAACATCAGACCCAGAAACATACAAATAAAGGTACATGCAAGAATAACGAAGACATCAATCATAAAAACATTCCTCGGGCACTGCCCGACATCGGATCATAATCTGGAAAACATATAAACCTACATCAGACACCACTCAGCATCGAACCTTAGTCCGGAATACATACAATCATAAATACGGGCTGAAATTGGTGCCTTCGACCCATTCAAAAAGGAGGAAAACTCACCTTAATGCTAAATCTCACGGTAAGGAATCTCTAACGACTGCTCCAATGACTCCCGAAGATATAATTACCAAAGTAACACTTAGTCAAAACCTAATAATTCTTCTTAGGGTAAAATGACCATTTTACCCCTGATCTAATTCGGGTCATGCTTAAGCCCAAAACCATAACATGAAAGACCTGATTCTAGATAACCTTCCCAAGCCCAGTAGTGGGCCACCAATGACCATATTTTCTAAATTGGGCCAGACCCCTCTAATGGGTCTTACACTAGTCCCATAATAAGCTATAGTCAAGTAAAGCCCAAATAATGATCCACTAAGGCCCATGATAGTAAAGTCCAAGAAAATGGCCCACTTAAGCCTATTGTCGGATCGAACGCAGGGCGTTCTTTGTCGAACGTTGGGTGTTCCTCATCGATCCAAATCGCGGATCATGGCTGGAACGCAGGGCCTTCCGGGATCTTATGCAGCGCGTTTGCACCCAGAGTTCAAAAAGACATTAAGCACTTAATGCTTAAACCATACTACCCAAAACGTAGATCCAAGCCATTTAGGACCTCTAGAACTATAAAGTCAAGGACTTGGTGACTTTGCATGCCCCTAAAAGTTCCAATCTCAAGAAATAGCAACAAACTTCCATGAAAATGATCTTAACTCACGCATGGGTGGATTTTACCTCCAAATATGGAAACTTTATGGTTCTAGGTCCCAAATAACACTAAGAGTGGCAACTCCAAGCCTGGGAAACGGATTTAGACAATAAAGCTTAATCCTTAGGACCAAAAAGGTCCAATAAACCCAACACAAGAGATCTAAGCAAGTAAACACCAAGTTCAGAGCTTTATACCTTCTATGAGTGCCAAATGTTGATCAGGTTCTGGATATATAAGCCTTTGCTCCTTTGATGATGCTTTAACAATGGCCGCCTTCCTTCAAAACACCAAGATGTACTCCAAAATGGTCTTCAAAGCTCAAAACACACAAACAAGGGATTAGGGTTTCGTGGGATCTGCTTAAGGGTGAGAGGGTGGCTGGCCTTTAGGGCATAATGTTCTTTATATAGAGGTTAACCCTAAAATTTAGGCTTGTGGGGACTGCATGCGTACATTGTGTGTTCCCTTTTGGAACGCAGTGCGTACCCGCATGGCATCCGCATCCATAACTCATGAGTACATTGTGTGTACTTAGAGTGGTACGCCTTGCGTATGCACTCTTAGCCCAAACATGACGGCCCAATAGATCCAAGCCCAAACCAATTTAATTAATTAACCTAACATATATATAAATAATACCTAGGGAAATTACTGATCATTACATAGTCGTAGCATAGAATGGATGATGGGCTATTAGGGAAGTGTTGTAAGTCTGTGATGGGATCGTAGTGTTCACCAGAATGAGGTAGGCATTATGGGAGTGGTCGTGGGACTGAGGAATGATCAGTGCATTCCAGGTTGAGGTGGGCAGTATTGTCGGGAGATTATTCTTAGTTGGTATGAGGATCGTTGGAACCGAGACGAAGTTACGTCAGTACAGCACTTGATCAGGTGAGACCCCATGAAGATTGATTGGGGCAAGGTATTGGATTACGTTTAGAGTGTGGTAACTCTGTGATCAGTGATTGATATTCGAATGATGTATATGCTAGGGTAGCCTTTAGTAGTTAGACTCTCAGTAGGAACCTGGTGGTTGGACCAAGTGTGAGACTATCAGTTACAGTAGTAGATTGGGGATTGTATATCTCAGTTTAGTGGAAAGCCGCCGTGGATTCAAAATATTTTTGGATAAAATGTAAGTGTAAATCTTCAGATTTTGGGTTATGGGTCATGCATCAGATTGGAAAATGGGTGGGATTCGCATTAAGAGTCGGCTTTGTATATGAAAGATCTTTTCATCATCAAATTATGGTTAAAGAATCTGTCTGTCTAAGGGTTGAATGGGATAGTTCAGGACTAAAAGGATGTTTTTCAGTTTAGATTGCAATATGGGGTCCTAGTGGTTATGTTTCGGGATAGCCCTACCTGTGTGGAGGTTAAGCAAAGTCTTGGGGTTTCAAAAGTATATCAGTAAGGTGTTGGTTTGTCTATTAATGGATCAGTGATTTGTTCACCGTTAGGAGTATCAGTTTTGATAAGACCCAGAGTCGGCAGAAGAGTTATGACGACAAGCGTTGATGTGACCTAGAGTTCCAGGTAGGAGACTTGGTGCTTCTGAAGGTGTCACCTTGGAAGGGTGTCATCCACTTTCGGAAGTGGGGCAAGCTGGGCCCCAAACTTATCGGACCTTTCAGGATTTCGGCCCGAGTAGGGAAGGTAGCATACTGGCTGGATTTTCCTCATGAGCTCAGTCAGATCCATAACACCTTTCATGTGTCACAACTTCAGAAGTATGTGGCTGATGAGTCTGCAGTTGTTCCTTTAGATGATATTCATTTTGGTGACCGCATGAACTATGTGAAGAAACCGGTGGCGATCTTAGACCGAAAGACCAAGGTGTTGCGTAACAAGGAAGTGTCATTGGTCAAGGTCCAGTGGCAACATTGAAAGGGTTCCGAATAGACATGTGAACCCGAGGAGGAGATGCGAGAGCACTACCCAGATTTGTTCACAACAACAGACTTCGTGGGTGAAGTCTAGTTCAAGCGGGGGAGAGTTGTAACATCTTGTTTTCCAAGTTTGCTTTTGGACCCTTAAGTTTTGATTTGTTGCAAGAAGGGTCCCCGGTGTCAAAATCCATGACTTTTTAGTGTTGCTTAAGTACACGGGGCGTACACTTTAGTATGTTGAGCGTACTATGTCCCGTGTTAGTACATTGTGTGTACTCCAGTACGTCGAGTGTACGTGGTTCAGAACAAAAACCCTAATATTTAGGGTTTGTGCACTATTTTAACCGCATTATAGCCTCAAGACCTTTCCTTTTATCAACCTCATCCCAAGATCGATCCTCCTTGCAAACCCTAGTTCAGTTTGAGAATTTTAAGCCTTTGGAGTGAGTTATGTGCTTCCTTATTTGTGAAGAAGGAACCTCAAGACTTTGGATCCATCATCTCCTCTTCCTTGTGCACCATTTGGAGGTATAATGCTCCAAACATTGTTTATGTTTCACTATCTCTTAGTTTAGTCTTGATTTTCATCGTTTTGTCCCAAATCCAAGAGCTTGGTGAGTACAAGGTACTCCAAAGACTTTAAGGTGTCCTTTTAGGCATTTCATAGCATTTTAAGTCATAAAAATGAAATCTTGGACTATAGGTTATCCCCATGCAAGAGTTATAGAGTTAGAATGGATTGAACAAGTTAGATTTTTAGTATTGGGCTCTCTGTAGCCATGCAAAGGAATAAAGTTTGCAACTTTATGGCCTTAGAGGCCTTAGCCAGCTCATATATGAAATTTGGACATAAACTCTTAAGGCATTAAGACCTTCTGGAGGGTTTTGACTTTGGTTGCGTACGTTGGGCATAAATCCTAGTACGTTGCGCGTACTGCACCCAACCCCCATGAATCCCATTTCGGGCTTGTACACGGGGCATATGACCCAGTCTAGCGAAGGTTTTTGGGCCATGAATCTTTAGGTTTTGCTTATTAGGTTGGAGCATAGACTTTCATGGTATTGGGTCACTTTTGGTTTTGGGTCCATGTTGGATTTTGGACTTTTGGGATATGGGCCCTGTTGGGTCAATATTTTTTCGAACTTTGGGCCATTTTGGATTTGGGCCATAGTGAGCTTTGGGTATCAGTTGGGAGTTTGGGTCGTATTGGGCATTTTGGTGTCAATGAGTTGGCCCCGAATATTGGGCCAAGAGAGGGAAGGCATAACATGGTCTTTTATCATAGTTATTAGACAAGCGATCTAGGAATTTCAATTATAGTTGTGGCCCAATTATTAATTGAGTATTATCTGATGATGTATAGTGCGAAGACTCCCCGGATCAGCAACCCGACCGTTTATTCGATTTTCAGCAGTTGAGGTGAGTTTCCTCACAAGATTCATAGGTCAAAGGCACCAATGTCGGCTCATTGCTTGTGTTGTAGAATGGTAGATGTCTTGTGATATTTATATGGATGACTAGGATTCGTCCCCTAGCATTTGCATGAAGACCAGGATATGGCCCCTGGAAGTTATATGAAAGACCAGGATCTGGCCCCTGACATCTGTATGCAAGACCTGGATTTAGCCCTCGACAATGAATGGAAAGAGCATGGTTTGGCCCATGGCAGGAAATGGTTATATGAATATGATTTTTCCCACAGCATGTGTTTCTCTTTTATGTATGGTACGTGGTATTTTGGGAAACTTATTAAGCTTTATGCTTATAGTTTGTGTTTATGGTTTTAGGTACTTCCAGTTCCAAAGGAAATGGTCCGGCGTGATGGCACAACATCCTCCCCTCATGGTTTCCGCATTTGAAATAATTGTACTCTGATCATTTAATATTATGATTTGTTATGGGTTCTGAACAATTAATGGATGGTTTAAATGACTTTTAAATGAAGAATTTTTTTGCCATTTTTAGACGTTACAAGTTCGAGATGCCCCTCCTTGAAATAGTTGGTATCACTCTAACTAATATGACTTTTTGCATATCATTTGTGTATATGCATAAGGAAACAAAATCCAACTAGGCTTGGGCATTAAACTGTTTAAAATCAATAATGGATGGATGCATGTTTGCACGTGTTGTCACAGATAGAAATTTGGCTTGCATGAAAGCATGCAAAAATATATTTCTAGACACTAAAGACCACCAGAAAAGATTAGTCATATTTGAAACAAAAGAAGCAAGCATTGCCATTGTCTCACAACTCGAAAAAATCCTAGTAGACTATCCAGGTATTTATTGAATATATATTTTATTCTGTTATATTTACTTTAATCAAAAGTTGATGTAAGTTTTTATATATTTAAGACATTATTGTTTATTTGAAACCAACATGGTTGACACCATATAAAGAAAATTTTGTATTTGTTTAGATCGATAAATTTTTTCACGTTAACAATCACACAACCAATAAAGTAAGGGTGAGCATTTGGACTGAATCGAACCAGACCGGTTTGGCAGAAATTTGTTGACCTTGGATCGGACCGGTTGAGGTCGGTCGAGGTCCAGTCTATGTCCGGGTCCATGACTGAGTTTTCTGGTTCTTGTACCAGTTGGACCAATACAACTAGTTGCATATGGTACAACTCATTGAAGCCTACCGAAAGTTAGTTTATCTATTACACTTGTAGGGATCGGTATTTTGACCAAACCAGACCGGACCGGCTCTTGGACCGAACCAATTTTTCATAAATTGATGGACCTTTAACCAAACTTGTTGAGGTCCAGGTCTGATCAGAGGTCGAAATGCTCACCCTTACAATAAAGTGGTGAGTCAACATCTAAAGCTAAAATTGTATTTGGACTAGTCACAATAAGATATGATTTTGTTATATTTATCTTTAAGTTTTTATATCTTATAGATGTTTTTGTTTATTTGAAAATAACATGGTTGACACCATATAAAGAAAAAAAATTACATCTGCTTGACAATTTTCTACACTTCAACAATCAAACAACCAATAGAATGGAAAGTCTAAACATGTCAAGCTAAAACACTCATAATTAGATTTTATTTTGTTATATTTATTTAATAAAAAGTTGATTTAAGGTTTTATATATTTCAGGCACTATTGTATATTTGAATATAACATTGTTGGCACCATATAATCAGACTATTTGGAATTGGAACCAATTCCAATGAATTGTCTCGTATGGAAAGGGTTTTAAGATGCAGGATGGGTTCCTTTCCGTTCATATACTTGGGTGTACCTATAGGAGCCAATATGTCTCTTAAAAAAAATTGGGATCCAATTTTCAATAAATTTTGAGCTAGGCTCTCAACTTGGAAAGCAAAATCATTATCTTTCGGAGGTAGACTCACCTTGATCAAGTCAGTCCTAAACAGCTTTCCCAGTTACTACATGTCATTATTCAGGGCTCCCAATGGTGTTCTCGATGTTCTTGAAAAGATCAGGCGTAGCTTCCTTTGTGGCGGTAGTGAGGATAAGAAAAAGATACACTGTGTGGATTGGGAAAAGGTCACAGCTCTGATAAAAGAAGGTGGTTTAGGAGTCGGCACTCTCAAAGCCCAAAATTTAGCCCTACTTACTAAATGGTGGTGGAAACTTTTAAATAGTAGGGACGAGCTTTGGAATAAAGTAATCATCAGCATTCATAATCTTGATCGTAAGCCTGCCAATTACATCAGGAAAACTTTTCCAGTTGCTTGGAATAATGTTGCCAAATCAATCAAATGCATGTTTGAACTAAACATCGATCAAAATCAAATATTCTCTCTTGTTCTAGGATTGGGTACTCCCATCATGTTCTGGAAAGATGTTTAGTGTGGAGAAGTGTCATTTCAATCACGGTTTCCTTCCTTGTATTCCCTTGAAAAAAGAAAACTATGTTGGGTGAATGACTGTATATCTTCCAGTGGTTTAAATTGAAATTGGAAACAAGTCCCACAAGATGCGACCTCCCTACATGAATTAATTCAACTGTATCGAAGTTTCGAGCGCTTGAGGAGTATGCCAAATACTAAGTTTGGCTTCCATTTCAACTTGACCGCTGATGGTGATTACTCTGTTAAAATGCTTCGTAGCTTAATTGATTCCAAAACAATGAACAACGGTGGAAAAGCAATCTGTCGGTATAAGGTTATTCTACTCAAGGTTAGATGTTGGGCTTGGAGAGCCTCATTGGGTAGAATCCCAGTGGCTGAGTCGTTATAAGAAAGAGGTATCCTAGTTAATAATTTACTATGCCCTCTATGTAAAAAGGTAACTGAATCCGTGGATCACCTGTTGGTCAAATACGAATTCACCAGTAATGTGAGGGATTGGATTTTCAAATGGATTGGTTTAACTTATAGACAATTCTAGTAGCTGAGTCCTAAACAGCCTTCCCACTTACTACATGTCATTATGGGGAACTATCCTCGGAAAAGGCAAATAATCAATACCATCTTTTACTGCTATCTTTGGAATGTCTGGTTAGCAAGGAACGATATACACTTCAAGAAGGCGATGTACTCAGCTACTAGAATTGCTAGAATTGCTGATAATATAATTGCTACATCATATTTATGGTGTAAGCACAGAGGCAAGGGCCTTTGTGGTAAAATTGGATTGAACGGAGCGATCACCACTTTCCATTTCATAGTTATGTCCTTTTCATTTTTTCCAATTTTGTTTTAATTGTTTTTTTACTATGTTTGTATTTTGTTATTGCGGTAGCTCCTTGCTAAGTGCTTTATTTTTTTATAAGATACTCCCTATTTGCCTTTTTCAAAAAAATAATAAATAATAAATAAATACTTGGACGTACAAATTTCTACACTTCGGTAAACAAACAACATGTCAAACTAAAAGAGCACTTGGACTCATCACAATTAAATTTGGTATAAAACATATAAGTCAAAAGTTAAAATCTCTTAGAAAATTACTTGAAATAGTTTTATGAGTTGGATTATGACTTTTTTTTTGTTTGTTTAAAATACAATTTTTAAGCATATATTCCCAAGCACCGATTTTTTAAAGCTAAAAGTTAATACATGTTGCCAAGTATAACCTTAATATACTATAAAGGTTGTTATGACAATGTTATTTTACAGGTATTCTAATGATTTATTTACTTCTTCTAATATTAGTTGTACATATTTTTAAGATTTTCAAGTTCCTATTTTATAAGAAATTGAGAATTTGGAAAGTTACAAGTTACCACTTCGTTTATTATTATTATTATTATTATTATTATTATTTTGTATATGAAAACGTGTTTATAGACAGAATAATCTACTTTCTTTTGTGCATTTGAAGTCAAATTTCATCGACTATTAAGCTCTTAATTTCTAATATAAAGAATCCTTGGACCCGCTAACGTATCAAATAAAAAAAACTGGACCATCTGAACGCAAAATGCTCAATCGTTGCACTAGTTATTCATCGACATGGTTCAAATCCTCTTTATAATATTTTGTTAGTGACATTCTATTTTCTTTTTCTCAAAATTCACAATCTATTTTCATTTTCTTATTCTTGTTATGCATGTAGATCAAATGAATTCAAAAAAATAATTGAAAAATCAAGCATGAACAACAAGAATTGTATCTAATTCTTTCCGTCGAGATCATTGTTTGAAGTATAGTCTCTTAATAGAAAATAAATAAATAAGCGAAACTACATATAATACACAAAAACCAAAAATACAATGCGACTTCTTGCATTTAAACCTTCTAAAATATACACGGTAATATGATGATACAACAAATTTGCCAATGTTAAATTTGGGTTCTTTGAAACGTTATCTTGTGTAATTATTCTCGTTCAGTTTATTTATTAAGTGTGAGACTCATATATTATACGGATTTATAAAAAAAATAGTATAAAATTATAAGCATTACATATTTTTAAAGCAAACTTTTTTTTATAAATAAAAAGAATATAATAAATAAAATAAATAATTTAATATAAAATGTAAGATATTTGAAAGATTGTAGAGCATTTATTATGAAATTTAATAGAATAATCTATTTTTCATGTATATAAATCTCACTAAAATATGGATTTTAAATTTAAGAAAATAAAAAATACAAGAAAATTACAAATGGAAAAAAATATAATTCAAAAAACTCTTAAAAAATAAGATGTGTTATAATGGAATCATTTGTCAAAATTGATTTTTATGTATTAGGTTCGATTAGATTAAGATTTATTTATTTATTTCCGTTCAGCAACTTTACCAAACATAATTACTTTACCAAATAGCACTGATTCATCCGGTGCCTCTTAATGGTTTAGCACTGAAACAGAGATGAAATCAACCGATTAACTTCAAATGCCTTTGATGCAAGAGCAAGAACATTAAATTTTCTCCAGGACGTTGATAAAAATAATGTTTCTCGTTAAACCTAAAAAAAAAAAAAAAAAAAAAAAAAAAAAAAAAAACCTAAAAGTTCTACCAGTACCTGAACCAAATCGCTAAGAAAAACAGGCTCTTAATCGATACAAATATGACTTACCAAATTGCTTAAGATGCACATAAAATCACATGTAAGAGAAACAGGATGCTGATTTAAGTAACAGATTGGAGTAGAAAATGTAGCTCACAAACTACAACAGCTTAATTCGGATTGGATTAAGGAGCAGATTTGCCATAGATACAACAAGTAGAGCTAAAGGAAACAACAACATCGAAACTGTTACCATTTACCAACCGAAACATTAGCATCAGTTGATGTCGGCATCATTGAAATCGTCTTCGAATGAGTTGAAGAAATCGGAATCGGTGAGACGGTGGTGGTCGGCGGTGTCTAACGGACCTTCTCTGAAGATATCTAGTGCTTCAGCGTCATCGACATCCATCTCCATCGTCGACGCTTGATCTTCCATCTCAACGTAGAGCTCCGCCGGCGTTGGCTTCATTTTCTGTTTCTCTGTCTTGATAGTTCTCGAGCCCCAATATTCCCAATATCGTAGATGGGAAATTGCAGATGTGGTCACAGAATAATTGAATATATTAACTCATGTAAAACGTTTCGTCCCTAGACTTCTAAAATATTTTTTTTTTCTTTTTTTTTCTTTTTTTTTTTTTTGACAATTACACGTTATTAAGGTATTTTTACATCTGGGTAAATAAACAGTAGGGATCATCCGAAGAGATACAAATATGTGTGGTCTTAATTTTTTTTTTTTAAATATGTAAAAAATAAATATATAAATAAGAAAATTAATTAAAAAATAAATTAACAAGGGCACAATAGTCTTTTTAGGTAAGACAAAGACCAAACGCGCAACAAAAATAAACGATATTGACCATCCAAGTTAAAAAAACAAGTTACGGACCAAAAACACAAATTCCCCCAAACCACATGGACCATTCGTGTAATTTAATTTTTACTTTTCGTTTTATTCATATTTGGGTAACTATTTTTTTTGTACACATCTAGGTAACGAACTTAATGAAAGCGTTCACATCTAGGATTTAACCTTCTATAGCAGGTCATAATGGTCATATGTGAACACTTCCAACAAGTTTGTTACCTAGATGTGTACAAAAAAAAAGATAGTTACCCAGATGTAAACATACCGAAAAGTTAATTACCTTAATAAGTCATATTCTCTTTTATATAATATTATTTTTTTGGTTTGCAATATCATGTAATGATAAGATTGAATGGAATTATAAGAAGACGCTTCTTTGGTGTTCTTCCGGCAGATGAAAACCAACTAGCCAACCAGAAAAAGGCTTCTATCCTCGGAACTCAAGCTGGTTCTATTTCGGACAAGAAAGCAAAGTCGGGGACCTAGGTGGGAGGAACTGACTTGACTGGTCAAATTCCGGTACTTAGTCATTCTACTGACAAAGAGAGGGCACCAAATGCCTAAACAAGACAAGAACCAACTATATGCTTAACATAAACTTTCTCTAGCACACGGGGATCGGCCCTACGCACCGGGGACGAAGCGTAGAGGTCACTTTAGCTTGTTGTACCGGAGTGGTTCATCGTTAAAACATGGTCTTAAAGCATAGTTTGGACTGCCCTAACCTTTAAAGTCTTTGTAAAGGATGAAGTTTCCTATTTCCTCACCTATCCCTGCCTTTGACCTCGCACCGATGGCTATATATTCAATATATTATTTAATGAAAACTATATATTCAATATATTATTTAATGATAAATAAATTAAAAAGGTATTTTATGTAGTTAGTCTTAGAAAAAATATTTAGTTTTTTCTTTCTTTTTTTAATATTAACGATCCAACTATGATGTTACGATGAATCATATGAATATACAATCCTATTTCGATCTTACTCAAAAATAACCCAAGTAAGATTGGGATCAACACCTTACAACCTTGGATAATTGTTTTGTATAATGTGTTAAGTGTACGTGTATCCCTATACAATCAATACCTTACATCGGTTTTAATTCATTACATGTTTTCTTTAAAAAAAATGGCAAGTCGTGGAGGTTTTGAATTTAAATTTTAAAAAGTAACAACATTGATGAGGGTTTTTTTATAGCTTATTCATTTAGATTTTTTTATTGAGAAATTAATACCATTGGAATATGTAACATTCCAAGAATACAACCCAAAATTTTCGTTTTACTTAAGTTATTACATAAAAACATTCATAATAATATCTCATGTCAAAACCAAAGTGTCACTAATCAAAACATAGTATCATAAAACCATATCAGAGTGTAATCTCAAAGATGTCGTGTGTGGAAAACATGATGTGATGCGTTGCGATAAAGCCAGCTCCTTTCCTTAGAAAACAAAGTACCTGAAACCAAAACTGAAAACTGTAATCACAAAGCTTAGTAAGTTCCTCCATCATATCACATACCATACAAATCAAGTACTGCCAAGCATATCCGGGTTCCCGACCTACCCTATCAGGCATATCTGGGTGCCCAACCTATCCTGCTGAGCATACCGGGGTGCTCAACCTACCCCACTGTCAGGCATATCTGAGTGGTCAACCGGTTAGGGGGACTATTTCACCCCCTACTATTACCACATAATAACACAACATAACATAACCTGTCTAGCATAGTTGGGTACTAGACCACCCCTTTGGCCCTATCGACCGATAACCGGGGACTATCCCCCCACTACCACTATCACATAACGTCATATCATGTTAGCACATAAAACATATCAGATAGTAGCAAACCTAGATAATTATCACAGAGACAATCATCTATCAAATAACTCCTACTAATGGGTCGGCATTGTGGCCTTAGACCCATTCTACTAGAAGGTAACTCACATCGAATGCAGAAGCTCCCCAAAGAAATCCTTGCTGCTGCCCTGTCCACTTCCCGAGCTATTAATACCAATCAATATACCCAATTAGCAATTGGTTCCCATACCAAAATCCTTAATCCATGCATGGGGTAAAATGACCATTCTACCCATGTCCAAGTATGATCCGGACTAAGGCCATAACCCAAACAACAGCCCAACACTATAATGTCCATAATCCAATCAATGGCCTAATTTTCTAAATTGGGCCCAAACCTCAACGTGAGTCTTGCCATGAGGCCCAATCATTCTATCCAGTCCAATACACTTCATATTCTGATGGCCCAATAATAATCCAAACACTTAAGCCCAAAATGCTAAAAAAAATCACTCGCGGCCCAGTCCATTGCCCATTTTTCCAAATTGGGCCTAAGACCATAGCGGGCCTCCATAAATAAAATATCAACCCAAAAGGAGGAGGTTGCATACTGGCTTAAGGGCTTGTACGCTATACGTATAGGCTTGTACATCCGGCGTACTCCTCCTGGTGACCAACTCTCAATCCTAGCTCTTAATCTATTAAGCCAAGACGTCCAAAACCTCAAAATGGCCTAATATAAGTGACTTGATCCATAAAGTCGAATGCTTTAAGCCTTTACATGGCTTAATGAATCCCAAACACCAAAGGTAAATTCCAAAAGGTCAAAATCACTCCCAAAATGTCTTAGAACTTCTTAATACCTTAAGACCTAGTCCAAACTTCCAAATCTGATTTCAAGGGACTTCTTAAGTCATAAAGTTTCCAACTTTATGACTTAGCATAACTCAATGGGGCCTAAATCTAAAACCTAAGTTCCAAACTTCATCAAATGACTACCAAATCATGTATGGAAGGTTTATACCTCTCAAGACCTAAACTTTATAACTCCATAACCTCAGTAAGAACCAAATAAGAGGCTCAAAAGTTCTGGAGTAACTTCTACTCACAAGAACCACCTCAAAGGGACCAAAAACCATAACAATGTACCACTATAACATCCGAAATTTCAGGTATTATATTTATTCATTTTATTTTAAGTTTTGTGGAAGAACTCGGCGAGTTGGTGCGAAGACTCGCCGAGTAGAGACGCGATTTCTCACCCGGATTAATGACTGGACTCGACGAGTCACATTGGTGGACTCGGCGAGTCTGCGCTGTTTAATGAAACCCTAATTTCTCGGGTTTGGGCCTATTTAAAGGGCCTTATGGCCGTCATTTGTGCTCACAGTCCCCAGAGTGAAACCCTAGTGAGCTTGAGCGTTTGGAGTGAGATAAGGAGCCATTGATGACCTTGGAGGTGTTATCTAGCAAAGGAAGGGAAGCAATAGCCAAGGGGAAACAAGAGGATCAACTTCCTGAAGATCTGAGGTCTAGAACATCACGTTTGAGGTACTATTTTCGAACCATTTTTCTGTTATGGTGATGTTCATGTTGATTTAGGGCTTATTGAGCCCTTTTGTGGCTAGATCTAGTGCTTCCTTGGTCCCTTAAGCGAGTTAGGTTCTGGATCTGGACCCTTGGAGGTCCAGAGTGTCCCTTTGTCCAAGCTTTTTACGAATCCATGGAGGTTTTGGATTGGGGTCTTTGTGCTTGAGGTCAAAACACCATTTATGAGTCATTAGGTGTGTTATGAGCGCCAAGACATGAACTTTACGTGATGAATAAGCTTGGAAGGACTGGATCTATAAGTTAGTGAAGCAGATCTGACCTCAGAAGGTCGTTTGGGGTTGTGCATGGAATGCACTCAACGAGTTGGTGCGGGTTGTTCAGTGATTTCGAACCAGGGTTTGAGTAACCGAGTCGGGTGAGTGACTCGGTGAGTCGAAAGGGACTCAGAGGAATCATGTCCCCGTAGAGACTCGACGAGTCCACGCCAGACTCGGCGAGTTGAGTTGACCGTTGACCATTGACCAGAGTTGACCAGTGTTGACTTGATAGGGTTAGTCAACCGTAGTTGGGAAAGTGTTAATTAGAGATGTATTGTGTTATAGGAGGACTATAGCTCGGGAGATCGAGCACTAGTGATTTCAGGGATTTGCGAGTTATCGAGATACGTGAGGTGAGTCTTCTCATTATACTTTACCTTGAGTAGGTAACTAGAGTTATGTGATACAGTGCTTGTATGCTATTTATGTGTTATGTGTTGCACTGCATTATTCTATGTGATTTATGTTGTGCATGTTTACAGAGTTAGAACCTGAGGGTTCACAGAGTTTGGGTGCACGAACCCACAGAGTTATAGCCTCGAGTGGCTAATATGTGCTATGTGTGGTATTTTGGGGAACTCATTAAGCTTTGTGCTTACAGTGTTTGGTGTTATTTGTTTCAGGTACTAGTGATGATCGCGGGAAGGCGCCGGCCTGATCAGTACACACACGGGATTTTTATGATATGAGATCTTGGGATTTTTTATATGTTATGGATTTGAGTTTCAAACACTGATGTTTTTATGAATACTAAATGAATTATGCTTTTATAAAATGCGAAAAATTGTTTTGAAATTTACGGTGTTACAAGTTGGTATCAGAGCCTTGGTTTGAGGGATTCGAGTACACCTTCGGGCGTATTTGAACTCAAACTGAGGATTTGAGAAATATTTTCAAAAAGAGTAAAAGATTTTTTTTGGAAAACGCAGAGCAGAGTCGTGTGTACGATCAGTCCGCGCCCGAACGGTGATTTCCCAAGATACCCTTATATTATGTGTTATGATATTGATATGATGTATTCTCATGCTAGAGTAGGCTAGGTACTCCTATTAGGACTAGAGTGGCCTGATTTGTGATGCCTTAGCCTAGGGAGAGGTGAGCTGCTATGAGATGCTTGAGAGTGAGTAGGTAGCAACGAGGAGCTTATGAGAGATCTGTTAGAGAGTGGATTATGCATAATAGAGTACTTGGAACTTGGGATCCGAAGAGGAGGACTTGGGGTGTATTCTGATATGGTGCGGACAGTAGTACTGGGCCCGTACTACTGAAAGCACCGGGGCGGTGTACAGCCCAAGTAAGAATCTTTGGAATGCCAAGGATCAAGGAGGGATGAGTTGTCGAGTGTGAGTATGCTCGAATGGATTCTAATTTATCGTATGTTGTATTTCAGAGGTAGATCATGGTGAGGACACGTCTTATGCCAGAGAGTAGTGGGGCCAGTGATGAGGAGATCCATCAGATCATCCATGAGGAGGTGGCTGCAGCCATCAGGGCAGAGATACCAGAGATGTTCGGGTCTATTAAGACCACGTTGATTGAGACTTTCGACGAGCGTTATGCTGCTCTTTCTGAGGCTGCTGTTGCAGCGGCCACCACAGCTATTGCTGCCGCGAGGCCGCAGGGTGGTGATGCGTTGTTGTTCCGAGAGTTCAAAAACACAAAACTGACGGAGTTTGACGGGACCCAGGACCCGGTGGCGGCTATGAGATGGATTTCAGACATAGAGGGGTGTTTCTTTACTTGCTCATCTCCTGAGCATTTGAGAGTCCGGTTCGCACTGAACCAGCTTCGCTTGGGAGTGAAGGACTGGTGGAAGTTTGTGACGGCGCACTTTACGCCTGCTGAGCTTGCGGCAGTGACTTGGGAGAGGTTCACTGCCATGTTCCGAGATGAGTACGTTCCCCAGGTGGAGAGGGAGCGTTGGGCCCAGGAGTTTCTGACCCTCAAGCAGGGTACTGAGTCTGTTACGGTGATTACCAGGATGTTCCATGAGAGGGCGATGTTTTGCCCTGAGCACGTGTCCACTGATCAGGCACGTATGAGCCGACATTTGAGTATCTTGAGGAGAGACATTCGGGAGTTCGTGGCAAACTCCTCGTACCGAACATTTGTCGAGCTTCAGGCAAATGTCCGGAAGAGGGAGATTGAGCTAGAGACTCAGGCTAGGGAGGAGGCGGAGTCTCAGGGGAGGGATCGGCGACCGACACAGTCCCAGCCGGCAGCCAATTCAGGGAGCCAGAAGGGCCGCACTTGTGGAAAGTGCGGCAAGGGTCATGATGGAGTTTGTAGAGCTGGATCTTGCTACAAGTGTGGCAAGGAGGGGCATATGGCCAAGGACTGCCCCAAGGGGTTTGCAGTGTGTTTTCACTGCAACCAGACCGGACACCGGAAGGCAGAGTGTCCGCAGTTGTGGGGATCAGCTCAGGGAGCATCTCAGGGATCTGCCCCTGCCGCCATCAGAGCTACCGAGAGTCGGCCAGTGAAGGCCGAGACACCGAGGGCGCGAGGGAGAGCCTTTCAGTTGACCGCGAAGGAGGTCCGCGCAGCACCCGATGTCGTGATTGGTATGTATTCTTTCGTGTATTTATTTTGAGGTTGAGATATTATGCTTGTATTATGTTATGCGTAGGTACTTTTCTTGTGAATTCTGTACCTGCCTTGGTGTTATTTGACTTGGGTGCGAGTCGGTCTTTTGTATCTTTGACTTTTAGTCGGCATATCAGTATTAGTCGTGAGGCGTTGAGTCGGCCTCTGAGAGTTTCCATAGCTGACGAGAGGCTGATATATGCCACGGAGGTGATCCGTGGGTGCGTATTCGAGATTTTCGGTGTTGAGTTCCCGATTGATTTGGTTCCTATTGCGATGAGTGATGTCTGTGTCATTGTGGGCATGGATTGGTTGAGCAGATTCGGTGCGGTTATCGACTGCGAGCGGCAGCTGGTGACCATACGAGACCCTAGTGGGGGAGTTCTTACGGTGTACGGCGAGGGTACACGTTCTGGGTCATCGTTTTTTTCGGCCGCTAGGGTGAGGCAGTGTCTACAGCAGGGCTGTAAGGGCTTTGTGGCGTATGTGGTGGATATGCGGGTTGATTCAGAGAGGTCGAGGTCAGTTGAGGAGGTTCCGATAGTGCGTGAGTTCCCGGATGTATTTCCAGAGGAGTTGCCGAGTGTGCCTCTTGTGAGGCAAGTGGAGTTCAGTATCGATTTGGTTCCGGGGGCCGCACCTATTGCCAAGGTGCCTTATCGCCTTGCACCTCCAGAGATGCAAGAGTTATCCTCGCATCTTCAGGAGCTGCTGGGAAAGGGATTTATTCGGCCGAGCAGCTCGCCGTGGGGAGTGCCTATCCTTTTTTCAAGAAGAAGGATGGTTCACACCGGATGTGTATTGATTACCGGGAGTTGAACAAGCTGACGGTCAAGAACCGTTACCCGTTGCCAAGGATTGACGATTTGTTCGATCAGTTGCAGGGAGCATCTTGGTTCTCCAAGATCGATTTGAGGTATGGATATCATCAGGTAAGGGTGCAAGATGAGGACATCCAGAAGACAGCGTTCAGGACGCGTTATGGGCATTCCGAGTTTATGGTGATGCCTTTCTGGCTCACCAATGCCCCGGCAGTGTTCATGGATCTCATGAACCGAGTGTGCAGGCCGATATTGGATCGGTCGGTGATTATATTCATCGACGACATTTTGGTATATTCGAGATCTAGAGAGCAGCATGAGGAGCATTTGAGGGAGATCCTCGGAGTTCTGAGATCGGAGAGGCTTTATGCCAAATTCTCCAAGTGTGATTTCTAGCTGCGAGAGGTCTAGTTCCTAGGGCATCTCGTTAACCAGAAAGGGATATTGGTCGACCCGGCCAAAGTTGAGGCAGTGATGAGTTGGGAGGTGCCGAGGTCACTCTCCGAGATCAGGAGTTTCTTAGGGTTGGCAGGTTATTATCGGAGATTTATCATGGATTTCTCTAAGATCGCAGTGCCACTCACCAGGTTGACCCGGAAGGGTGTCGCTTTTTCATGGGGCCCCGAGCAGCAAGCCTCCATTGAGACGCTTCGCCAAAGGTTATACGAAGCCCCGGTGTTAGCCCTCCCGGAGGGAATGGAGGACTTTGTGCTATACTGTGATGCGTTGATCTTGGGGTTGGGAGCGGTGCTGATGCAGAGAGGGCATGTGATAGCATACGCATCGAGGCAGCTGAAGCCTCATGAGACGAGGTATCCCACCCATGATCTAGAGTTGGGGGCGGTGGTGTTCGCCCTCAAAATTTGGCGTCACTATCTGTATGGGGTTCGGTGTACGATATACACGGACCATAAGACCCTGAAGTATTTGATGGATCAGCCTAACCTAAATATGCGGCAGAGGAGGTGGTTGGATGTGGTCAAGGATTATGATTGTGAGATCATATACCATCCGGGCAAGGCTAATGTGGTAGCCGACACCCTGAGTCGCAGGGCGGAGAGCGCCCCATTGCGAGATGTATGTTTGCGGTTGACCGTGATGGCTCCGGTGTTGGACGCCATTCGTGGAGCACAGGCTGAGGCTGTGAGATCGGAGAACCAGAAGAGAGAGCGAGTTGTTGGATTGGTATCGGATTTCGTTACCGATGGTCGGGGGCTTATGACATTTCAGGGGCGTATATGGGTACCGTTTGTGGGAGGGACGCGTACCATTTTGATGGAAGAGGCTCATCGGTCGAAATTCTCGATCCATCCTGGGGCCACTAAGATGTATTTAGACCTGAGGAGAGAGTATTAGTGGCCCTGTATGAAGAGGGATGTTGCGTGGTTTGTGGAGAGGTGCTTAACCTGCCGTAGGGTTAAGGCCGAGCACCAGAGACCGCATGGTAAGTTGCAGCCATTGGAGGTTCCCGAATGGAAGTGGGAACAGATTACTATGGATTTTATCACCAAATAGCCACGGACTGCTAGGGGAGTCGATGCAATTTGGGTGATTGTGGACAGGTTGACAAAGAGCGCCCACTTCCTTGCTATCAGTGAGAGTTCTTCCGCAGAGAAATTAGCAGAGATGTACGTGAGGGAAGTGGTATCCCGGCATGGAGTGCCGATCTCGATTGTTTCAGATCGGGATGTGTGTTTTACTTCCAGATTCTGGAAGAAGTTTCACGAGGAGTTGGGTACTAGGCTGCATTTTAGTACCGCATATCACCTCCAGACAGACGGACAGAGTGAGCGAATGATTCAGACGCTCGAGGACATGCTCCGGGCATGTGTGTTGGACTTCGGGGGGAGTTGGGACACGTATTTGCCCTTGGCAGAGTTTTCCTACAACAACAGCCATCATTCGAGCATTGGTATGCCGCCCTTTGAGCTGTTGTATGGGAGGAGGTGTCGGACCCCCATTTGCTGGGGAGAGGTCGGGCAGCGTGTTATGGGTAGCATAGAGATTGTGCTTCAGACGACAGAGCAGATACAGCAGGTCAGGCAGAGATTGTTGACCGCTCAGAGCCGCCAGAAGAGTTATGCGGATAGACGTCGATCCGAGCTTGAGTTCCAGGTCGGTGATTATGTTCTCCTGAAGGTATCTCCTTGGAAAGGAGTGGTCCGATTCGGGAAGAGGGGCAAGCTAGGGCCTCGGTATATTGGGCCGTTCAGAGTGATCGCGAGGGTGGGCAGGGTAGCGTATCGCTTGGAGCTACCTGCGGAATTGGAGCGGATTCATAATACCTTCCATGTGTCTCAATTGAGGAAGTGTATAGCCGACGAGTCGGCGGTAGTGCCATTAGAGGACATTCGGGTGGATGCAAGCCTAAACTACGCAGAGAGACCAGTTGCAATCGTGGATCGAAAGATCAAGGTTCTGAGGAACAAGGAGGTGCCTCTAGTACAGGTTTAGTGGCAACATCGGAAGGGATCCGAGTTGACCTGGGAGCCAGAGCGTGAGATGCGGGAGCAGCATACGGAGCTATTTCAGGAATGAGACTTCGAGGGCGAAGTCAGATTCAAGTGGGGGAGAATTGTAACATCCGGAATTTCAGGTATTATATTTATTCATTTTATTTTGAGTTTTGTGGAAGAACTCGGCGATTTGGTGCGAAGACTCGCCGAGTAGAGACGCGATTTCTCACCCGGATTAATGACCGGACTCGACGAGTCACATTGGTGGGCTCGGCGAGTCTGCGCTGTTTAATGAAACCCTAATTTCTCGGGTTTGGGGCCTATTTAAAGGGCCTTATGGCCGTCATTTGTGCTCACCAGTCCCCATAGTGAAACCCTAGTGAGCTTGAGCGTTTGGAGTGAGATAAGGAGCCATTGTTGACCTTGGAGGTGTTATCTAGCAAAGGAAGGGAAGCAATAGCCAAGGGGAAACAATAGGATCAACTTGCTGAAGATCTTAGGTCCAGAACATCACGTTTGAGGTACTATTTTCAAACCATTTTCTATTATGGTGATGTTCATGTTGATTTAGGGCTTATTGAGCCCTTTTGTGGATAGATCTAGTGCTTCCTTGGTCCCTTAAGCGAGTTAGGTTCTGGATCTGGACCCTTGGAGGTCCAGAGTGTCCCTTTGTCCAAGCTTTTTACGAATCCATGGAGGTTTTGGATTGGGGTCTTTGTGCTTGAGGTCAAAACACCATTTATGAGTCATTAGGTGTGTTATGAGAGCCAAGACATGAACTTTACGTGATGAATAAGCTTGGAAGAATTAGATCTATGAGTTAGTGAAGCAGATCTGACCTCAAAAGGTCGTTTGGGGTTGTGTGTGGAATGCACTCGACGAGTTGGTGCGGGTTGTTCAGTGATTTCGATCCAGGGTTTGAGTAACCGAGTCGGGTGAGTGACTAGGTGAGTCGGAAGGGACTCAGAGGAATCGGGTCCCCGTAGAGACTCGGCGAGTCCACGCCAGACTCGACGAGTTGAGTTGACCGTTGACCATTGACCAGAGTTGAACAGTGTTGACTTGATAGGGTTAGTCAACCGTATTTGGGAAAGTGTTAATTAGAGATGTATTGTGTTATAGGAGGACTATAGCTCGGGAGATCGAGCACTAGTGATTTCAGGGATTTGCGAGTTATCGAGATACGCGAGGTGAGTCTTCTCATTATACTTTGCCTTGAGTTGGTAACTAGAGTTATGTGATACAGTGCTTGTATGCTATTTATGTGTTATGTGTTGCACTGCATTATTCTATGTGATTTATGTTGTGCATGTTTACAGAGTTAGAACCTGAGGGTTCACAGAGTTTGGGTGCACGGACCCACAGAGTTATAGCCTCGAGTGGCTAATATGTGCTATGTGTAGCATTTTGGGAAACTCGCTAAGCTTTGTGCTTACAGTGTTTGGTGTTATTTGTTTCAGGTACTAGTGATGATCGCGGGAAGGCGCCGGACTGATCAGTACACACATGGGATTTTTATGTTATGAGATCTTGGGATTTTTTATATGTTATGGATTTGAGTTTCAAACACTGATGTTTTTATGAATACTAAATGAATTATGCTTTTATAAAATGCGAAGAATTGTTTTGAAATTTACGGTGTTACAAGCACTTAGCAAGATCTACATGAAAACGTTGTCAAGGTTGAGACTTTATACCTCCAGAAGATAGATCTAGGTGCATAAAGCTTGGATCCAAAAGCTCCAAGTCAAACAATGACTCTTCAAGAAGTTCCTTCTTCCTCCTCTAGCACCAAAACACACCAAAAATCACTTTGAAGCTCTACAATCAGTCAAATAGGGGCTAAGGGTTGATTTCTAGGTCTTGGAGGGATGCAGGCTGAAGGTATTAAGGTTAGGTTATGAGATAAGGAGCTTAAATAGGGTCCAAGACCCTAAAATAGGGTTCTGATCTGACTGGCATAGGCCCAGCGTAATTCTGGTACGCACAGCGTACTCCAAAGAACATTCGCGACCATCCTAGTCAGTACGCCCAACGTACTTTAAGGTATGCCCAGCGTACTGCCTTCTTCACTAGTAGGCCCTACGTACTCTTTGTGTACGCCCCGTGTACTCGGCTAAGCCTTAAAACCATGAAACTTCTGAAGGCCATAACTTCTTTGTTATAAGCCTGATTCCAATAATCCTTATATCCACGGAAATGTGACGAGAAGCTCTACGCATCCATCAACTTATCCTCAAATAAAAACCTTCTGAACAAAAATCCAAATTTCATAAAGAGCTCGAACTACCACTTTACCAATATACCCCTTGTCTCCAAAACACGAACCGAACACCCGAATCACTTACAATACATCACCCGCACGCAAATGGGCCTAGATCCTACCTTTTCAAAAGCTATAATCCTTATGATGACCATTCTTCGGGCCACATCCTTAGACTAGAAGTCAATTCTGAACAGGGCGTTACAACTTTCCCCCACTTAAATTAGATTTCGTCCTCAGAATCGCTTCTTACTATCACTCATCTCAAGACAACTATTTGAGGAATACAATCGGAGCCCCAAACCGAAACTTCCATCCCGAAGAAAATTAACCATGAGCACTCTGCTCCTAACAACAACCGACGACTTGTCTTGAACCATCAAGTACTTATTCCTGACATTCGGAGGGGTAAAACCATTATTATGTGCAGTCCATGGCCTTCCCAATGCAACTAGAACCCGAACCGAACCTCTTATCCTGAAATTAACACCCGAAACTTCAACCTTACAACTCATTTTACTTCCTAAGTCCTGAAATCTATAATGATCTGACTTCCCGATAACTCGCCTGTGCTGAACAACTCCTTATTAGGATCTCACTGATGGCAACCAAGTCATAACCCTTCCAACTCTGAGCATTCAACTGATCCTTAGAATAACTCTTCAAACCTGGTGAAGACTGAATTCTCACTCTCTCAAATAAAACCAAACCCACTTGCTTTCCAATCCCTAATCACATTGCTATCTCGAACGGAGCAAAGTTGCTAACCACATATCATGACATCACACTTATACTCGACAGAGGGCTCAAATAATCCCGTTGTGAGTGACTTGTCACTTCCCAATCAACTAGCTATTCCCTCCGTACTTGTAACCTAAAACACAAATACTAATACTGTACAAACATCGAGACTGCCAGAAACACTGACATGCCTGAAGCAGTATGTTGCCACATGGCTGCTTTCCAAAAGCTACCGAGACCTCCTGTGTCTCAATTCGCTCGCCAATCATCTGAAATACCGGGTTTCGGCCTGGCTGCGGAGTCAAAAAACTACCACTTAGTCGCCTCACATGACTTTTGAACGAAATCCTTCTTTGGACTAGTTGCCACTAGTTATCATGCCACTGTGGCTCTAACAACCTTCTGATCTAACCGATCAGATCCATTCATCGAATCCTGTCATCATCAAATCCAAGACTAAAAGTGATTGCTACCTGACCAATGGTAGCTGTATCTCACACGTCCTTAACCAGTCTATTACTTCACTGATCTCATAATTGTAGTGACGCTTCTACAGTCTTATCATTGGCCCAACCAGATCTAATCCATTTGGGTAAATCTGAAATCCAATCCGTGGATTTCCATATCCTCACTACTACACCCAAACTGGTGGGTACTACTGTTCCTTCTGTGTCCTTACAATGCACTCATGCTATCTACCAACCTAGCGAATGATACGGCTACACCCACATACTTACAACACTCTGTCACTATCTGGCTGCTATTGAATGCTACGGCTACACCCGCGGACTTACAACACTCTCCATGCTAACTGGCTGCTAGTGAATGCTACGGCTACCCCCGTAGTCTTACAACACTTTCTATGCTAACTGACTTTTAGTGAATGCTAAGGCTACCCCCGTAGTCTTACAACACTTGCCCCAACCGGGTCGAACACGCACCCGACCTAACCCTCAACTGAACTTGAGTTTAACCGAAGTTCTAACTTAGTTCCCGAAACCTGCTGTTTGAGATTATCGAAGGATGTCTGCTGCTCAGGCCCACAACAAAAGGCCACCGACTTCTTGGTTAATCGGGTCAAAGGAACCACAATCTCGGAGAAGTCCCGTATAAATCTTTGGTAATAACCCGCTAGACCCAAGAAACTTCAAATCTCAGCTAGAGACCGCGAAATTTCCCACTGCATCTCGGCCTCTATCTTGGCCGGATCAACCAGAATACCCTTCTGGTTGCCAAGGTGCCCAACAGATTGCACCTCGCACAACTAGAACTCACATTTCGAGAACATTACAAAAAGTCTCTCCCCCACTTAGATTCGGCTAATTCTTCACGGCACGTGAGAATTGAAGGATTCCCAATCGTTCTCGCTTTCTAATATCCCACTGATGACAACTTGTGCTTACCAATGCTAGCGATCACTTACAAGATAAACCCGGAGATCGCCCATCCTCAGAAACCTTGATGAGTACTCTTGAAATCTAGTCCAGTCTGACACTTCAATCCACCTCCCATAATGACTACTAGAGGTCTTAATCTTCACCCTGGCTGATGAATCCTCGTTCCCACTTCCAATCTTGCAGCACCGTTGAACTCTAACCGAACACAACCCATGCAAAAATATAATTCTCTTGAACATCTAATGACCAACCACTTATGCATCTAACACCCGCAACTGACACTACCCTCTTCATGATACCAGTCCTTTCCTAGCAACGGTAGTGCCTTGAACCCCAAGGTTCTTCAACGGACAACTGACGACCATACCCAAACAAAGATAAAACCGCTGAACTCAGACTTCATTGGAGAACTATCGATCTAATCCTGGCATAATATCCTCTGAATAATACACCCAAACGGATCCCGACAAAGATCCAGAATGATAACGGTCCATGCGGAACCCACTCCGCAAGATGTGTCCCTCTATGGGTTCATCAAGGACTTTTCGGCATGCAAGATGGCATATATGATCCTTGATAACCCAAACACTAGCAAAAAACTGACCTGAGGTGACTTATCCAAACTCACTCACAATTCCCAAGCGATACATATTTCCAACATCCACCTAATAGTAGTAGAAGATGACATACCCGCAACATTTGGAGGAATCCTGATCACCTTCTGCTGACATAATCGACCCCGGTACACTTGTAGCAGCCTAAACCCTTGGAGCGACAAACTCCCTTGTGCACCTTCCCGTACGTGTTGCACTGACTCCAGCCACGCTGGCCTTTCACCCGATGATCAGAAGTCATGGGTCTCTTCTCGGGACCCTCTACTATACGCACCTAGCACGAAACGCTCTTCTCAAAGTGCTCCAAATCGATCTCGCATCTGCAGCCTCTTGCAAATCATATCCTTCAGGGTATGACACCCTGTGACTCTCACTAGCTCACTTGCCAATAACTAAGTTGCAACAACTAGACCATCCTCTGTCCCCAAACCGGGTCACAAACTCCTCCCCAAAGCTTCTCAGATTCTCCAAGACTCTCACTGATTCGAGTATTGATCCTGTGCTCTCAGTAGTATGGGCCCAATACTATCTTCCACACCCATCCATACTTTCCTCAGCAACCCTCCCGAATCCTCCAAGTCACTTCCTCAAATTGGTACACCTAAATCTCACTGAACCTCACTACTAACCCACTGAAACATATCATAGGCTTTCCTAGGTTCCTGAACTCACTTAGTCCTCAACTGCTGAAAGGTTCCAGTAATGTCAACTAGCTGCCCCATGAATATAGCCATAGGCAATAAGATCAGATAATCCTTCGAGTAAGAGGCCCATCCCTAGAACGGTTGGACTCAGACAAGAGTTGCGCAATAGGGTCAAGCCCCATCACTCTTAGATTATCTGGCCTGTGTCCCATGTGACTTAGCATATTCACTTAGTAGCCAGCTCACATCACACAGAGTCCCACAAAGCACAAAGCAAACAGCATTCAGACAATGGAAAATTCTAACCATCATAATCCCATCAAACCATTCCATCCTCTAATCAAGAATCTATACATGCAATTCAAAGACTCATACAATCAGGCATAACCTAAACAGGCTATCCTATCACCGACTGGTCAATACTAGCATGAAAGTCTACAAGCACAAACAATAGGCATATATGGCATCTTCCTAGATCCTCAGCCCTAATCCATCTTGCAGTTCTTATAATCATATCATAACATGTATGGGTCTCTTGGGGAAAAATTACATGAGCTCAGCTGATTGCACGCATCACACACCTTGTTCTTTTAAAGTCCTTTTCTCTTTTCAAATTCTTTTCAAACTTCTTTTTATAAAATGATTTTACTTTTGAAAATTTCCATACCAAGTCCTTAGTTTAATTCCAGACACACCAGAGAGTGTGCCCGAATCCCTCAAACCAAGGCTCTGATACCAACTTGTAACATCCCAAGAATACAGGCCAAATTTTTTGTTTTATTTAAGTTATTACATAAAACCATCAGTATAAAAACATTCATAATAATATCTCATGTCAAAACCAAGTGTCAATAATCAAAACATAGTATCATAAAACCATATCAAAGTGAAATCCCAAAGATCTCGTGTGCGGATAACATGGTGTGATGTGCTGCGATCAAGCCGGCTCCTTTCCTACGAAAACAAAGTACCTGAAACCAAAACCGATAACTATAAGCACAAAGCTTAGTGAGTTCCCGCATCAAACCACATACCATATAAATCACGTACTACCAGGCATATCTGGGTGCTCAACCTACCCTGTCAGGCATATTTGGGTGCCCGACCTACCCTGTCAGGCATATCTGGGTGCCCCACCTACCCTGCTGAGCAAATCGGGGTGCTCAACCTACCCCATTGTCAGGCATATATGGGTGCCCGACCTACCCTCCGATGTATCTCAACTGGTTACGGGGACTATTTCACCCCTACCACTACCACATAATAACACAACATAACATAAACATACTGTCTAGCATAGTTTGGTACTAGACTACCCCTTTGGCCCTATCGACCGGTAACTGGGGACTATTGTGACAACCTGAAATTTTTGTCTTATAAATCTAATCATTCAACTCAAGTGAGTGTCAGACTCAATTCTAATGAGTTCTAGCCTTGTTAAAGGTCATTCTAAGGAGTTTTAGCCTATTACACTTAAGGAATGAGTGCTAGGAAGTACCTGCTAAAGTCACTGTCAAACATTCAAGCCTTAATCCTCATCAAAAGGAGTTTACGACCACAACATTTGACTTTACGGCTGTAAATTCAAGGTGGGCCATAAACTCCCTCCTTAAGTCTCATATTCCTTCAACTTTCTTTCATTATTTCACTTTCACCTCAAGAACACTTGATTTCTCTCTCAAGTATCAACAAGATTTTCATTTCTGATCTTCCAAAATGTAAGTGATTCTTCCTTCTAGTTGTTGTTATCCTTCTTAATCTAGAATCACCCTTTGATTTCATCCATGGAAATCAAATTTTGGCTAGATCTTCAACTTTCACCAAGAACACACTAGTGTTTTTGGACCGAAATAAACCCTTCAAGCTTCAATATCGTGAGTACTCTTCCCTTAACTAGTTGTATGCTAGAAACACTTGATCTACACTTTGAAATCATCCAATTCACAAGAACAAAAGGAGTTTATGGCCAAGAGCATCTCCCTTGGCCGTAAACCCCTATAAATGTGCCATTTTGGCCGAAAACCCTTCTTAAGTAAAAGCCTTTGACCTTGAACCCTTAATGGATGTTGTAGGACCTTAAATCACACACTTAGACATGTTTGACCATGAGTTTACGGCCGTAAACTCCCTTGGCCGTAAACCATAGTCGTAAACACCATTAGTGGTCGTGAACACTCCCTTGATCAATCACATGTGATTCTACAATTCAATTCAAGTGTTTCCTAGTTCCAAATAGTGTTTCCTTGCATGTTAGCGGCTTATAAACCCTATATTCACGCCAATATATACCAATATATGTCATTTAGAACTCGTCTGTGTCTCAGGACTTCATTCGTGGAACTCCTCATCCTTACGCGTATATTCGTTTGAATCACCCACATAAGGTGAGTTCATACCCCGTAATCAATCTTTTAAACGGTTTTAAATGCTTTTAAGGGGGGGGGGGATACAAGTTGAACACAATTGATAAGTGTGTAAATGTTTGTTAAACATCTTTCAAAAGATTGCTTATGACTTTTATAAGTGATCAAAACATTTCAAAAACTCTTTAAAGTTATGTTACTTTATAGTTTAACAAAACTCCATTTTTAAAGTACAAGCATAGCTTAGTAGTATAATAAGTCTTTTCAATAACACTTCTAGTAAAACACTAGTAAACTATAAGGGGTATAGTTTAGGGGTTCAGTTCATACTATAACAAGAACATACTAAGATACTATAACAAGAGAAGATACCAAGATACTATAACAGAACGAACATACTAAGATGCTATAGCATGGAACAACTAAAGGATCTAATTATACCAATGAATCACTAACTCATTATTCTAAACAAAAGGTGATAGTTAGATTAAGTATACATGATCACATACCCTTAATGTGGATTACACGGCCTAGCAAGTGGTTTGCTGAAGTCGTGTTTGGTTCCCAGAATCTCTTGACAGGGAGAGCGTATAGTATAGGTACTAGCCTTCACATTATGACTTTAATAAAACATACATGTTTTAAGGTAATCAGTACGTCAGGATGTCAATTCAAAAGATAACTGAGTACTTATACTTTCCCATTACTTTCATAAAGTGACAGTTCCACTTGAAATTTAATGTAAACTATTTTCGAGTCAATATAGTTATAAACTATGTAAAACTTACATCTTTTCAAACGACAAACAGAACAGTCGGGTCTAGTACATTCAATAGAACGGGACCATAATGCTAACCTTATGATTCCTTAATGTATACATCAAGGGATATATAGTAATAGGATCCGATATGTACTAGGAAGTGTGCTTTCCGCTTCATTTCCTATTCCTTATTTGGTTGTGGGCTTAGAGCGGATTCACCCAACCTATTATCCATTCGATCCTAGTTACATATAAGTTCCGTATACATTAGGTCATCATAAGGGGTACCAGGTATGGGTCAGGTCATAGGACACAAATTCAATGCACAGTTTCTAGTACAAAACATACTTTGCAAATAGAACTTTTGATATACAAAACTAGAAACTTACCAGTAAAGGGTTTAATCCATTTTATTAAACCAAGTATAAACTTAAAGGACCTTAGGTGGTTAACTCTATAAGACCTTAGTTTATACATCAGGGTTATATATAATTAATACCCGATAGGTAGTTGGATGTTCCTTCCGGCTCATTTCGTGTTCCTTGTTTGGTTGTGGGCTTAGGGAAGATTTACACAATTAACTATCTGTTCGTTATTAGATTATATATAGCTACTATAAACTAAGTGATTATAGAAGGAATCACCGTGGATACTATTTTATTATAAGAAATAAGGGTTTTCTTAAAGAAACTTTTCATCAAATATAAAAAAAACTATTACATTTAACTCCATGAGTACCAAGGGAATACACCGGGGTTATATACAACAAGGATCTAACAACCAATGGGATGTGTGCCATCTGCCTCATTTCCTATTCTTTGTTTGGTTGTGGGCTTAGGGTGGATACACATAATCGATTGTTTGTTTACTCTGAGTTTTATATAACTTGTATCCATTTAGTACTCATAGAAAGGATTGTAGAGTCATTTTTACTTATCTTTCATCAAAGCAGGAAATACAGGATTTTCTGGAGGAACAGGCGAACTTTTCTAAATAAAACTTTCAACTTACTAAACTTTCTTAAAAATTAATTACATCACTAAAATCTTATGAACTCACCAGCTTAATTGCTGATCAACTCTTTCAAAATAACTTGTATTCTCAGGAAACTAGTAGACAGGTACTCGTGTTGGGAATTCAGAAGATGGAGCACTATAGCTTCAAGTCTTGTTTTGTTATTTGTTTATGTACTCTATGTTTTGTGAACACATACTTTGTAAACACTTTCTTTCTAATGAAATGGTTGTTTATTACTTTGATTGCTATGATGCATGTCTTGTGATACTAAACATGACGTCCTCCGCCCCCGAATGTTTCCGTCGTTCCGGTTTTGGGGTGTGACAGATTGGTATCAAAGCATTGTTTATAGTGAACTAAGTATATCAACTGATAAAAGATATGCAACTATAAATACAATGGGGCTTAAGTTCTCTGGATAATAATATATTTTAAGAATGTAAAAATAAGTTATAAATATATACCTACTTGCTTATACATGTATACATACTAGAACAAGTATCACAAGAAGAATAGAACATAAGTAATTAGAGGTTGAATACTGTGGTCAAACCCGGGCGGTTATGTAATCGTATCTGGGATCAATATAGCCTGATCAACTATATTCATTTGAGATACGACCGACATGTGCTTGGGAGTGATGTGGTGTTGCAATGGTGTTAAAACTTACCTAACTCTATAAGGGATCTCTAGATCAGAACATGAAAGTTAGAATATTATAGGAGTATTCTATCATACTATAACATGATAACAAGTTTGAAACATACTAAGTACATTACATTAAAATACTATAGGAGTATTTTAGGCACAATATAAATAACTTATGTGATAACTTAAAAGACCCTTACAGATAGGTCTATAATCTTGCAAATGTATACTCCCAAGGTTTTATATAATTGAGATTTTATAGACTTAGAATTTGTGATCTATGCTTCACCACCTGTTCCTTGTTTGATTGTGGTTTTGGAGTAGTATCACTTATTCGAAGGCCTATTTAATCTTAAATTATATACAACTTGTATACATTGTACAATTATAGGAGGACTCTGTAAGGATCACCCCATAAAGTTACCCTAAAACTCATAGATTCTTTAGACACTTCCATTCTCGTATGACGAACCCAGATAGGTGTAACCACTCCCTCATAGCAGTCAACAGAAGAGTCAATGAGGAACAACGGCAAGTTCATGAGAAGTTTTCGAAGAAGTATCAACCGAAGTAACTAAAACTTCATATGTGTCACACTAATAAATAATAATCTTGGTTAACTTAATGAGTTAGTGGAAACACTACTCACCCTATGTGTTAGAATTATTTTCTTTACATGCAACTGGTAACAGTTATGCAGGTCACAAATATTCATTCGAGGATAGTCATTTCTAATTCGTAAAGTTTATTAGGTATAGACTCTTTTATGAATCATTTCCAGAACCCTGCGAAGTCAAGACCCAATACACTCAGAACTAGGATAACCTTTCTTTCACCTTTCAGCTTTTATCCACTGCTATAGACTTATTCCCTCTCATCTTTGTATTCTTTTAGCAAAGATGCCTCCTCGCAAATCAAACAGACGCACTACTCCGATAAATCCTACTCAACTGCCACTACCTCCACCTCAATTCGACTATGCTACTCTCCAAGCAGTGATATCCTCCACAGTGGCAACTGCTCTAGCTCATTTCGGTGAAAGGGGTACCTTCGGATCTAGTAGTGGTACCCACTTAGACAACCCCAGAGTTACTCACGAACACCCAAGGGAGTGTTCGTACAAGTACTTCATGAACTGCAAACCCAAATCCTTCAATGGAAATGGTGGAGTCACCGCCCTGATGCGATGGTTCGAAAAAACAGATTTGGTCTTTGAAATATGTTCGTGCCCGGAAGGGAGCAAAGTGAAGTTTGTTGCCTACACGTTCTCTGACAGGGCCCTAACATGGTGGAATAGCCATGTTAATTCATTAATCCTGTCAGTGGCTAACTCAAAAGGTTGGGAGAACCTAAAAGAGATGATGCTGGAAGAATACTACCTGTTGGGTGAAGTTCAAAAGATGGAACAAGAACTATGGGAGCTCACGATGGTCGACTCAGACATAGTGGCCTACACTGACAGGTTTAGCGACCTGGCAGCACTATGCCCCGGATGGTTACCCTAGAGAGCAAGAAGATAGAAAGATACATCTGGGGTCTAACTGTCACAATCCAAGGAGATGTGTTGTCTTCTAACCCAGCCACATTCGATAGTGCCAAACGCCTGGCCTAGCGAATCATCGACCATGGAGTCCGCCATGGCGTAGAAGTCCCAGTTCCCGAACCATCAAAGGAAGAGGACTATAGACAGAAGTCGGGGAACAAGAGGAAGAAGAAGCAAACAACATAGGAATCCCCGCAAGAGCAACAAACGAGCACTATGTATGCCGCTACAACACCTACTAATCCAACACCTACCAGTCGATATGATGGAACCCTCCCGAAGTGTGGAAAGTGAAACCATCACCACGCCAGAGTATGCCGGGAAATACAGTGTCTGAACTGCCATAGAAAGGGACACAATCCGTTTCTGCAGGGCACCAGCTCAACCGATCTCCCAAGTCCCCGGAGTTGAAGAAAACCAAGCCTACCATGGTTGTGGTGAGACTGGACACTACCAGGAGGACTGCCCAATAAGAAAGAACTCAGGAGCGGATGGATGAATTCTGATGATCACCGCAGGAGAATCAACCCTAGAGTCGCCAGCAAGCAGCGGTACGTTTTCGAAATAGTAATTAATTTAAAAATTAATTTATACTTATATAAGATTAAAACTTGGGGAAAAACACTTAAAAGTAATTATAATAACTCACGTATTGAAACAAGTCACAATATCAGAAAGAACTACAAGATCCGTTCAGAGAAGTTATGATGGATTATTATGTACATCAGGGTTGTGCATAGCTAAGATGTTGCAGACTTAGAGTGAGTGATTCCGCCTTAATTATTGTTTCTTGTTTGGTTGTGGATTTGAGGCAGAGTTACTCAGTCGACTGTCTTATTCATCTTAATTATTCATAAATTGTATATGACAAGTGATCGTAGTGGTACCAAAGAGGATCGTAGTTTAAAGTATCGACACTAGTTATCAAAGCACTTTCATTGTATGTACTCGCTCATCGCGGTACGATACGTAGAAGTGTTAACATCAAAAGGAAAACAGAAAGCACTAGAACATTTACAAAGAGTACATTGACGAACACACTAGGAGTACATTATCATATAACAAACGTTTCTTTCAAAATTGGCCAAACTTTTGTTCAGTAAAGGGTATGTTTCTATCATTCGTCAAGATTTGGCGTGGTCCTCACCATACTAAGTTCATATGTTTCTATCGCCTCGATCGTCAAGTTCACGAAACCTTTTTCTTTCGTAACGACAGTCCGACCTAGACCTCAGTTTTGTGTTTCGTATTCTAAACCCCGAAGTACTCGTGCGAAGAGTACTTTGCCTTCCGAAGCCTTGCCACTGTATATTCAGCAGAACGTCGCGAAATACCACTCGTCCAACAGACCAAGTTCGATCACAGAGGCTAAGGACGAATATAGCTCACCCATCGCTATTTAGTGTATACGCGAGAGTAGTATACGATTATGATTACACAGATCTAGTATGTATGATTTTGCCCTATCTCTTGTTCCCTGTTTGGTTGTGGACCTGGGGAAGAGTTGCACATCCGACCATCTTACTAATCCTAGATTATATACAACTTGTATACGCGAGGTAATGATAGATGGACCAAGTACGAATCCCATCATGGACAATAGGGCAAAGTTGCCAGGTCCACGAGTGAGTATTCTGCCAATCAGGAGAGCAACCCCAGTAGTACTACTAGGAAAGCTAATTTCGGGACGAAATTCCATCTAACGGGGGGATGATGTGACAACCTGAAAATTTTGTCTTATAAATCTAATCATTCAACTAAAGTGTGTGTCAGACTCATTTCTAATGAGTTCTAGCCTTGTTAAAGGTCATTCTAAGGAGTTTTAGCTTAGTACACTTAAGGAATGAGTGTTAGGAAGTACCTACTAAAGTCACTGTGCAACATTCAAGCCTTAATCATCATCAAAAGGAGTTCACGGCCACAACACTTGACTTTACGGCCGTAAACTCAAGGTGGGCTTCTTTCATTATTTCACTTTCACCTCAAGAACACTTGATTTCTCTCTCAAGTATCATCAAGATTTTCATTCCTGATCTTCCAAAATGTAAGTGGTTGATGTGCACAAAAGTACCCACTAATTTTAATATTTATAACCTAACAAACTTAGACTATCTATGCACTTATAGGCAGTGTACCTAGTCAGATTACAGTATAGCTTAGGTAAGTCGGGTGTCGATCACAGGGAACGGTGGATTAATTTAATATATTTGATTATAGGTTATAGGTCACACGAAAATAATAAAGAAAATGGTTTAATAAATCTCAAACTAACAATTAACAACTCTCGATAAACTAACAGGAAAGCACATCTCTTCAGGTACTTTGGTTTAGATAAATTACACCTTAAAAACATAGATAATTGCATACTCAAATTCATTTATTCAATGTTCACCGATTCCTAAAATGATTAGATTCGCGTTCACTATAACTAATCCTTTAGCAAACAAGTCAACTCAAACAGTGATCAGTTGATTAAACTAACATGCTTCCTAGTATTCAGTTCGTATCAAGCAAGACTTGTAAATATAGTTAATCGATTTAGACATTTAATTAACCTCTCGTTGATGGTCATCAAGCAAGGCTCACACATTAACTTACCTATTCTCAAATTAATCCTAGTTTCACATTCGTTATTTCTAGTCTTATAATCTCGATGGTCATCAAAAAATCATAAGAGACAAGCAAATCAAGCAGATGTTCAAGCAACTCAATTCACTTAACAATTAACAGAAAATAATCATCATTAACACATGAGGATCTTTAAACAAGCTTGGCAAGATAAATTAAACACAAATAAACTATTTAATATAGCAATTAGTCTAATAATCAAAGCTTCATTCAATCATAAACACAAAGTAAAAGGTTTTTACACCCAAATCAGAAACTAAATACAGAAAAGTACCACAATGGAATGCTAAACATGGTCACGTTAGCAATCCATATTATAACCGACATGTATCCGCTCTCCAATCCTTCCGATCTCCACTCCCGTTAGCTTAACGGCCTTCCGGCCGCATTCTAGACCCTCAAAACGGCTTAACAGAAGTTAATTGTCGACTAAATTAGGTTAGAAGTCGAATCCCCAGGAAACATTTAATAGGAAACATGTATAGCGGTCAAAAATCGAAGCCTAGTCAAGAACTCGAAGTCACAGGGGTACGCAAGGCGTACGACCCCAAGCTCAAATCGATGGTGTGGGACGGAATTAAGACGAAATTAGGTTCGAGGGCTTAGTGTATTAACCGTAATCGGTCCATTCAAGCCCTAATCAGCACATACAATTGCGAAATCGGCCCTAATTCGAGAAATATATATAAACCCTAGATTTCAAGCAAAAGCTAAATGCAGCTTATTCCACCGATTGAAACACGAATATATGATATTGAGTAACCGAAAAGCTTACTTGTGTGTTGGATTTAACAAGAAACAAAAAAAATCGAGGATCTTGGAGGCTTCTTCCGTCCACAGCGTATGCGAGAAAGAGATTTTGAAAAGAATAACAAAACAGTCAAAGGGTCAAACGATATACCTGGTCGTCGCCTTACGCGAGGCGTAACACAAGGTTACGCGGGGCGTAACCCCATCTCCCTGAAATGTTCATCCGCGATTCAGGGCTCATTACGCAAGGCGTAATATAACTTACGCGGGGCGTAATGTTTATATGAAAATTTCCTTTTTTCTTTTAATTGAATTTCCTTTTCTTTTTAAACATTTAATCTAGGGACTTAAAACTTATTTATTTTTTTTTCTTTTTAATTTCTTAAGCTAATGATGACTTCACGATGAGTGATAAAAAAAACGGAGATGTCATAATCACTTATCTTTGTCAAGATCAAACAACAATGGTTGATCAAAAACCTTTGCATGCAAGAATTGGTTTGCGAAAACACCCACTTTCGGGACCCGTTAGAATATTTCCTTTGTTTTCCTTGCACCTTTAACTAAAAGCGGAACAAGAAGTGACCTAACTAGTCAAGAACAGCAAGAGCTCGGTCTTCCACTTAACCACCACAATACGCCTTGCTATACTACGCCTCATGGATTGAGTTGGACAAATCAACAAAGTAGTAGGCTAAGCAGGTCAAGAATTCCCTAATCGCTTTCATTCCCGAAACCCATGCAAAAAGTAACGTCAAGCAATGTGTATAATCCCAAATTCCTGCAAAATAAAAACAAGAACCTTCCCGACAAGTGAAATGATATCATCGAAAATCAACTAAAAATAAAAACTAACTAAAAACAAATAATCAAATAAAATAAATTAATGACAAGCCGTTCCCCGGCAACGGCGCCAAAAAACTTGATGTGCACAAAAGTACCCACTAATTTTAATATTTATAACCTAACAAACTTAGACTATCTATGCACTTATAGGCAGTGTACCTAGTCAGATTACAGTATAGCTTAGGTAAGTCGGGTGTCGATCACAGGGAACGGTGGATTAATTTAATATATTTGATTATAGGTTATAGGTCACACGAAAATAATAAAGAAAATGGTTTAATAAATCTCAAACTAACAATTAACAACTCTCGATAAACTAACAGGAAAGCACATATCTTCAGGTACTTTGGTTTAGATAAATTACACCTTAAAAACATAGATAATTGCATACTCAAATTCATTTATTCAATGTTCACCGATTCCTAAAATGATTAGATTCGCGTTCACTATAACTAATCCTTTAGCAAACAAGTCAATTCAAACAGTGATCAGTTGATTAAACTAACATGCTTCCTAGTATTCAGTTCGTATCAAGCAAGACTTGTAAATATAGTTAATCGATTTAGACATTTAATTAACCTCTCGTTGATGGTCATCAAGAAAGGCTCACACATTAACTTACCTATTCTCAAATTAATCCTAGTTTCACATTCGTTATTTCTAGTCTTATAATCTCGATGGTCATCAAAAAATCATAAGAGACAAGCAAATCAAGCAGATGTTCAAGCAACTCAATTCACTTAACAATTAACAGAAAATAATCATCATTAACGCATGAGGATCTTTAAACAAGCTTGGCAAGATAAATTAAACACAAATAAACTATTTAATATAGCAATTAGTCTAATAATCAAAGCTTCATTCAATCATAAACACAAAGTAAAAGATTTTTACACCCAAATCAGAAACTAAATACAGAAAAGTACCACAATGGAATGCTAAACATGGTCACGTTAGCAATCCATATGATAACCGACATGTATCCGCTCTCCAATCCTTCCGATCTCCACTCCCGTTAGCTTAACGGCCTTCCGGCCGCCTTCTAGACCCTCAAAACGGCTTAACAGAAGTTAATTGTCGACTAAATTAGGTTAGAAGTCGAATCCCCCCTCCTGGTTAGCTAAAAATCGACATTTATAATCTTTGTGGCCGACCTAAGTACGCTGGGCGTACTTAGGATTACGCAGCGCGTACTCAAGATAATCACGCGATCAAGTCTATCCGGTGCAAAGGTGTACGCGGCGCGTAACCTTAAGGTACGCGGGGCGTACTCGCTACCTCAGCATTCTTTTCTTTCTTTTAGCTTCTAAGCCCGGTTTCCGCTTCATTCTTTTCTTTTGTGCTTTATTGACAACAAATAGCTGCAAAACATAATTCAAAGTATTATGAGTACTTTTTAGTTCTAAAATAGAATAAATAAGGCCAAAATATTAAGATAAAGTGTATAAAAATATATATAAAAATACACATATCAGTGGTTCTTCCTTCTAGTTGTTGTTATCCTTCTTACTCTTGAATCACCCTTTGATTTCATCCATGGAAATCAACTTTTGGCCAGATCTTCAACTTTCACCAAGAACATACTAGTGTTTTGGACCGAAATAAACCCTTCAAGCTTCAATATCGTGTGTAATCTTCCCTTAACTAGTTGTATGCTAGAAACACTTGATCTACACTTTGAAATCATCCAATTCTCAAGAACAAAAGGAGTTTACGGCCAAGAGCATCTCCCTTGGCCGTAAACCCCTATAAATGTGCCATTTTGGCCGAAAACACTTCTTAAGTCCAAGCCTTTGACCTTGAACCCTTAATGGATGTTGTAGGACCTTAAACCACAGACTTAGACATGTTTGAACATGATTTTACAGCCGTAAACTCCCTTGGCCGTAAACACCATTGGTGGTCGTGAACACTCCCTTGATCAATCACATGTGATTCTATAGTTCAACTCAAGTGTTTCCTAGTCCCAAAGATTGCTTCCTTGCATGTTAGCTGCTTCTAAACCCTATATTCATGCCAATATATGTCATTTAGGACTCGTTTGTGTCTCGGGACTTCATTCGTGGAACTCCTCATCCTTACGCGCATATTCGTTTAAATCACCCACATAAGGTGAGTTCATACCCGTAATCAATCTTTTAAACGGTTTTAAATGCTTTTAAGGGGGGGATACAAGTTGAACACAATTGATAAGTGTTTAAATGTTTGTTAAACATCTTTCAAAAGATTGCTTATGACTTTTATTAAGTGATGAAAACATTTCAAAAACTCTTTAAAGTTATGTTACTTTATAGTTTAACAAAACTCCATTTTTAAAGTACAAGCATAGCTTAGTAGTAAAATGAGTCTTTTCAATAACACTTCTAGTAAAACACTAGTAAACTATAAGGGGTATAGTTTAGGAGTTCAGTTCATAACGTCATATCATGCTAGCACATAAAACATATCAGATAGTAGCAAACCTAGATAATCATCACAAAGACAATCATCTATCAAACAACTCCTACTAATGGGCTGGCATTGTGGCCTTAGACCCATTTCTACTGGAAGGTAACTCACCTCGAATGCAGAAGCTCCCCAAAGAAATCCTTGCTGCTGCCTTGTCTACTTCCCGAGCTATCAATACCAATCAATATACCCAATTAGTAATTGGTTCCCATACCAAAATCCTTAATCCATGCATGGGGTAAAATGACTATTCTACCCACGGCCCGGTATGATCCGGAACTAAGGCCATAACCCAAATAAAAGCCCAACTCTATAATGTCCATAATCCAGTCAATGGCCTAATTTTCTAAATTGGGCCCAAACCTCAACGTGAGTCTTTCCATGAGGCCAAATCATTCTTTCCAGTCCACTACACTTCATATTCTGATGGCCCAATAATAATCCAAAAACTTAAGCCCAAAATGCTAAAAAAAATCATGTGTGGCCCAGTCCATAGCCCATTTTTCCAAATTGGGCCCAAGACCATAGCGGGCCTCCACAAATAAAATATCAACTCAAAACCTGATGGCCCAACAGCGCCCAAAACAACAAGCCCAGAAGATGGCCTAAACCGAAACCCAAAAACCAAAATCCCATTTTGTTGAGTACGCGGGGCGTACTTAGCTATTACGCTAAGCGTACTGGCTTAAGGGCTTGTAAACTATGCGTACAGGCTTGTACGTCCAGCGTACTCCTCCTGTTGACCAACTCTCAATCCTAGCTCTTAATTCATTAAGCCAAGACGTCCAAAACCTCAAAATGGCTTAATATAAGTGACTTGACCCATAAAGTCGAATGCTTTAAGCCTTTGCATGGCTTAATGAATCCCAAACACCAAAGATAAATTCCAAAAGGTCAAAATCACTCCCAAAATGTCTTAGAACTTCTTAATACCTTAAGACCTCAGTCCAAACTTCCAGATCTGATTTCATGGGACTTCTTAAGTCATAAAGTTTCCAACTTTATGACTTAACATAACTCAATGGGGCCTAAATCTAAAATCTAAGTTCCAAACTTCATCAAATGACTACCAAATCATGCATGGAAGGTTTATAGCTCTCAAGATCTAAACTTTATAACTCCATAACCTCAGTAAGCACCAAATAAGAAGCTCAAAATTTCTGGAGTAACTTCTACTCACAAGAACCACCTCAAAGGGACCAAAAACCATATCAATGTACCACTTAGCTAGATCTACATAAAAAAGTTGTCAAGGTTGAGACTTTATACATCCAGAAGATAGATATAGGTGCATAAAGCTTGGATCTAAAAGCTCCAAATCAAACAATGACTCTTCAAGAAGTTCCTTCTTCCTCCTCTAGCACCAAAACACACCAAAAATCACTTTGAAACTCTACAATCACTCAAACGGGGGCTAAGGGTCGATTTATAGGGTTTAGAGGCATGGAGACTGAAGGTATTAGGGTTAGGTTATGAGATAAGGAGCTTAAATAGGGTCCAAGACCCTAAAATAGGTTTCTGATCTGACTGGCGGACGCCCAGCGTAATTCGGGTACGCCCAGCATACTCCAAAGAACATTCGCGACCATCCTAGTCTGTACGCCCAACGTACTCCAAGGTATGCACAGCGTACTTCCTTCTTCACTAGTATGCCCTGCGTACTCTTTGTGTACGCCATGTGTACTCGGCTAAGCCTAAAAACCATGAAACTTCCAAAGGCCATAACTTCTTAGTGGGCAAACAGCATGCCCTGCTGTTATCAGTAACCCTAGAGACTACCCAAAGTCCCAACACTCATAAGGTAACACATATCACAGTAATAACACATAGACTCATTTGGTCATCACATATATAAATATATACCACCACATAGGTAAGTATAAGTGAGGAGACTCACATTGCACAAATGACTGATAGAACTCACACTCGAACTATCGAAACTAGACTCCGCCTAATAATTACACCCATTAACCCTAATTAATAATCAAGGTAATTTTCATTATTCACTAATCCCAAGCTAAATCTAATCCATAATTTGGGTAAAGACCATTTTTCCCCTCCTAAGATCCAAAACCCTCATAACTTGTCAAAAAGGCACATTTGGTCAAAAGTCAATGAAAGTCAATGGTGGTTGTACGCATGGCGTACACTTCTCTATGTTGGGTGTAGAGTGTTGGGCAAGAGGAGTCGGATTTGCAATTGGCTACGCTAAGCATAACAAGAAGTACGCTCTGCGTACATGGCAGATTCCAACTCTACACTTGATATTGTCATGTTTATACACATTTTTAGGCAATATGTTATTGCATTTTATTTAATATTTTGGTTATTTGCAAAGATATACGTACTTATTGGATAAATTTGTATTTTGCAGCCAAAAGGAACACTCTTGAAGAATAGGGACCGAAATTGATAAGAATTGGAAGTTTGGAGGATTAAATATTAAAAGAAGAAAATTCCAGCAAAAAAACCCTAGTCATGATGTGGCCATCAACATCACGACGTGGAGAATCCTTGCCCGATAAAGATTTGTACCCAAGTCATGACGTGAAACCCTTGTTCACGTCGTGAAGCACGTATTTTCAAAACTATATATTATCCATCACTCTTACAATTTGAAGAGGCTTTTAGGAGGCTTTTAGAGAGTATTCTGGTGGAGAACTATTCTGAAAAACCGATTGTAGGGTCCAAAAAGTGCACAAAACATCCTTTTAAAGGAGAATTACTTAGAGATCAAGAGATTGGAGAACACATTATCACATCAATTTGGTTTACTTTAATTATGTCGATTTCTTTAGAGATTGTGTCTATCTTTTCATCCATGAGTAGCTGAATTTAGTTGCTTTCGTTTAGCTAGATGATACTTTAACTCATGGTTTAGTTATCTAATTTATGGATTTAATTAATTGGTTTATGCTTGTGTTTGATTATCATTACCTAGCATGTTAATATTTGTGACGTTTATTTCTTGAATTCAAGTTAAGTGTAGCTTAGTAACCGTTAAATTACATGAACTTGTTACCTAGTAGTTAAGTGACTATTAAATTGCTAGAGCTAGGATCGACCCTTTCTCGTGCCATAATCTTCGGATATGTCAACCCATGCCTTTGTTAACTCGATTTCTTCTTTTTGTGTCCATTTTCTCAGATCGACCTTCCCTTTTTTGTTGAGGCTATTGTTCTTCGTATTCGGAATCGGAAAGAATTTCGGTTGAAGGTGTGAACGGCGGTTGGGATTTAAATTGAAATTGGGTTTGGGATGGTTGGGTTTGCAATTTGGATTGCAATTAGGATTGTTGTGGCATTTAGAAATGTGAATAATAGGTAGGAAAACCATCCATTTATGGCCGGTAAGGTGGTGGTGAAAACGGATCGTAGCCGAAAAGTACAAATGTATTGGAAACATTTTGGTTTGGAGCATTTTTCTTGGAAGAGTTTGGATTGTTGGAAGAGATTTTCAATGAAAATTAGTGTGTAAAGTGTGTAATTTGGTATTGTTTTGAAAGAATGGTATGTATGTATGTGTGTGTATGCATATATATATATATATATATATATATATATATATATATATATATATATATATATATATATATATATTTGTTTACAAAAAAGAAAGAAAAAAAAAAGAAGATGAGAAAGTAGACGTTGCCAACCGTTAGCAACGTTCCATTCCAAACCCATCGTTCAATTTTCAAAGTTTTGCTATCAGTAGAAACCTACCGCCGGTATTATATCGACAGTAAATTTTTTGGTGAGTCCCAATGTTTACCAGCGGTAAAGACGCCATGCCAGCGTACCAGCGGTGGCAATTTTACAACACCGTTTAGCCTAAGTGATATAAGGTTTCAAATTAACAACCTAAGGCTGTCAAAGTACACTACAGAAGAGACTATGGATTGACTTGGAATCAACGAAGTAGAATTACAAAAACTTGAATGTCAAAAAGAAGTACTTGTGCAGCTTGATATGTCACATGTATGCTTTCTCATTCTTCATGTTATGATGCTTAATATGTCTTAACTGTTTTTTGTTATGCTTGTTACATGATGTTGGATTTTCTTGCCAAATAATAGTTGAAGGAGTCCCTAAAACTCAAGCACTTGGAGTTGAGGAATAGATGGATGGGGATATTATGCAAGAGGAGGGGATGAATGAGGAAGGAATGGATGAGGAGGGCAACCATGAGGAGAGCATGGATAAGGAGGGGATGGTTGATGAAGGGATGGATAAGGAAGCAATACATGTGTAACATCCCAAAATTCAAGACCAAAAATTTTATTTTTAATTAAGTAATTATAAAACCATTAATATAAAAACAACCATCGTGTCATCCCATATCAAAACCAAAATGTCAATAATCAAAACATGTCATAATAAAACATCATCAGAGTATAACTCCCAAATATCTCATGTGCGGAAATCATGGTGTGATGCGCTGCAATCATGCCGCTCTGTTCCTTTTGAAGAAGAAGTACCTAAACCAAAACTGAAAACCGTAAACACAAAGCTTAGTGAGTTCCCTCATCATACCACATAATCTTATACTTTTAGGCATATCTGGGTGCCCGACCTACCATGTCAAGCATATATGGGTGCTTGACCTACCCTCTCAGGCATATCTGGGTGCCCGACCTACCCTCCAATATATTTCAACCGGTTACGGGGTCTCTTTCACCCCTACCACTACCATATAATAACGTATCATAAACATACTGTCAAACATATCTAGTGCCCGACCTACCCTCCGGTGTATTCAAACCGGTTACGGGGTCTATTTCACCCCTACCACTACCACATAATAACATAGAAATAATCACATAATTCATAACAGACAGTGGCATACCAGACAATTATCACAAAGACAACCATCTCTACTATAACAACTACTAATGGGCCGGCATTGGTGCCTTCAACCTACTCATATAGGAAGGTAAATCACCTCGAATACTGGAATGTAGCTGAAAATCCTCGACTCCGAATGTCAACCCAACTCAAGCTCATAAACATAAAGGATTTCCTTTAAGTATCCTTTCATAATCATAATCCCTTACGGGACAAATTTGGTCAAAGTGAAAGTTAAAGTCAACACTCCGAGTTGACTTGACTCGTCGAGTTTGACCTTTAACTCGTCGAGTCCTCAAGAGTAATAAAATCATGGAATCACGAACCAAATCGTCGAGTTTTCCCTTCAACTCGTCGAGTTCCCATGAATCACAGAATCATGAAATCTCGATCCAACTTGCCGAGTTCTTCCTTTTTAACCGAATCGTAAAAATTCGACCCAACTCGTCGAGTTCCTCTATGAACTCGTCGAGTTCTTCAGTCTTTCAACTTTCTTAATGCATTGAGTCCCTATTCATCAAATCAAGGCCCTACCCTATGGATCTAAGCTGAAAATACGTCTAGAAGGTTAAAGTTTCCAACTTTACCCATTAAGAACCTCTTACCAAGGCATAAACTCAAACCCTAACCCAAACGGGCTTACATCCAAACCCAAAAACCTTCACAACTTCAAGATAGACCATAAAGTCATAGATCTGGGCTTTAGGGACAATTTGGTCACGTAAAACTCCCATATTTACTTGCATGCATGACCTAATGGGGCTTAGAAGACCAAAATGATGGTCTAAAGGTTGCATGGGACTTCCATGGCCATAAAGTCGGCACATTTATGCCATGAAGTCCCTTTAAGGCCCTTGATCTGGAGAGTTTGCCCAAAAGAAACGTCCAAATTCCAGCCATCAACATACTTGGAGCAAAACACCTTAAGACTAGATCTAAACATAACATGGACAAGGTTGAAGCTTTATACCTTAGATGAACCAGAAATGAAGCCCAACCTCTAGATCTATTCTCCTCTCACACGTTCTTGCTCCTCTTTCAAGATTCTCCCTCATCTCATCCTCCAGCTCCAATGTCCATTCTGAGCCCTTGCGGTGCTGTCACTACACATTCACCAATTCTACCCTCTTGTTCCTCAGATCCTTTTTCTTCCTGTTGAGAACAGCTACTGGTCTCTCCATGTAGTTCACGCTATCATCCACCTGAATATCCTCTAAAGGCACAACTGCAGAGTCATCCATTAAGCACTTACGCAGTTGGGAGACATGAAAACTGTTGTGGATCTGTCTAAGTTCTTCCAGAAGATCCAACCTATACGCCACCTTGCCCTCCCGGGCTATAACCCTTAAAAGTCCGAAGGACCATATCCCCAACTTGAAACTCTAGGTTTGATCGGTGTCTGTCGGCATAGCTCTTCTGCCGACTTTAGGCCATCTAGAGTCTACTCCGGACCTACTGGATCTTCTCTGTCGTCTTGAGTATCACTTCATTAATCCCTATGGCCCTCTGTCCCACCCCACCCCCAACATATCAGGGTCCTGCACTTTCTCTAATAAAGCATCTCAAAGGGAGGCTGATCGATACTGGCATGGTAGCTATTATTATAGGAAAACTCTGCCAAGGGAAGGTAGGTATCCCAGCTACCACCGAAGTCTAGAACACACGCCCGTAGCATATCCTCCAAAGTATAGATGGTCTGCTCGCTCTGACTATCCGTCTGCGGTTGGAAAGTCGTGCTGAAGTGCAGGCAAGTACCCAACTCGTCATGAAATTTCTTCCAGAATCTGGAAGTGAACCGCACATCCATGTCAGAAATCACAGAAACTGGCACCCCATGCCGAACTACTACCTCCCTGATGTAGATGTCTACCATCTTCTCGGCCGAAATACTCTCCTGAATCGGTATGAAGTGTACACTATTGGTCAACCGATCCACGATGACCCATATAGAATCTACCCCACATGTGGTCCTGGGAAGCTTTGTGATGAAATCCATAGTGATGTCTTCCCATTTCAACATGGGAATCTCCAACGGCTACGTCTTGTCATGAGGTCGCTGATGCCCTACCTAGACTTTCATGCAATTCAAGCACAGCTACACATACCAAGCTATGTCCCGCTTCATGCAAGGCCACCAATAATCAAGGCGAAGATCGTGATACATCTCCGTCGCCCCCAGGTGAATGGAGGATCTCGACTTGTGCGCCTCCTCCATAAGAACTTGGCGCACTCCACCCTAGTAAGGAACCCAGACCCTACGATGTAGGGTAAACAATCAACGGCTATCATATTCGAATGAAGTCATATGCCCTATAATCCACTCGCACTTTCGGCGCTCCATCTTCATACCCTCGACCTGAGCCTCCCGAATCTGCTCCAGCAGTGGAGTAGTCATTGTCATCCTCAGGCATATATCCTGAATCGGTGTCGCAGCCGCCTTGCGGCCGAGAGCACCGGTCACCACATTGGCCTTCCCTAGGTGGTAGAGGATCTCACAGTGATAATCCTTCACCACACCCAACCAACGTCGTTGTCTAATGCTCACATTTGGCTAATCCATCAAGTACCTCAGGATTTTGTGGTCTGTGTAGATAGTACAGTAAACCCCATTGAGGTAGTGTCGCCAAATCTTGAGTGCAAAAAAAACTGTCCCCAACTCCAACTCGTGTGTCGGATAATTCGCCTCGTGAGGCTTCAACTGCCTCGAGGTGTACGTGATGATGTGCCCCCTCTTCATCAGTATCGCGCCTAAACCTGTGATAGACGCGTCACAATACACTACGAAATCCTCAATTCACTCTGGCAGAGTCAATATCGGTATCTCGCACAACTTCTGTCTCAAAGTATCGAAAGTCGCTTGCTGCTCAGGCCCTCAGCGGAAGGACACCGACTTCTTAGTCAGTCGGGTCAGTGGAACAACAATCTTGTAGAAATCTTGGATGAATCTCCGATAATAACCCTCCATACCAAGAAAACTCCGAATCTCGGATGGAGACCTCGGAACCTCCCATCTCATCACGGCCTCTACCTTGGCCGGATCGACTAGTATACCGTTCTAGTTGACGAGGTGCCCCAGAAACTACACCTCGCGCAACCAAAACTCGTACTTGGAGAACTTTGTGAAAAGTCTCTCCCTCCTCAGTGTCTCCAGCACCTCCCTCAAGTGCTCCTCGTGTTGCTCCTAAGTCTTGGAATACACCAAGATGTCATTGATAAAAACTATCACAGACCGATCCAGCATCGATCTACATACACAGTTCATGAGATCTATGAACGTGGCAGGATCATTGGTGAGCCCAAAAGGCATAACCACAAACTCATAGTGACCATAGCGAGTTCGAAATATTATCTTCTACACATCGTCGTCCCTGAATCACATCTGGTGATAACCCGATCGCAGATCTATCTTGGAGAACCAAGATGCTCCATGAAGCTGGTCAAATAGGTCATCAATCCTCAGGAGGGGAAAACGGTTCTTCACCCTTACCTTATTCAACTCTCGGTAATCTATACACATCCGATGTGACTCGTCCTTCTTTTTCACAAACAAGATCGGGGCTCCCCATGGTGAACTGTTTGGCCTTATAAATCCCATGTCTAACAGCTCCTGCAGCTGTGTAGACAACTTTTACATCTCGGGAGGAGCCAACCGATATGGTGCATTGGCTATCGGAGCCACACCTGAATTCTACCTGCCTCCTCAAAGATATCCCAGGCAAATCCTCTGAGAAAACATCTGGATACTCCCGCACAACTGGCACATCATCCACAACCGCCTTACCCTTCTCCTAGGTATCCATAATGTAGGTGACAAAACCTGCACATCCCTGATGAAGGTAGCGTCTGGATCTCACTGCAGAACACATGATTGGTCCACATTGCGGTGTCTCACCCTGAATCACTAGCTCTCCCCCACTTTGGGTCCTAACCCGAACCAACTGTTGCTCACAGTCGATCACTGCCCCATTAGGTCTCAACCAATCCATGCCTATGATGACCTTGTTCCCACGAAAACGAATGGGAACCAAATTCATGAGATAACGCTTGTCATACATCCTCAGGACACAATCTCTATTTACTTCTAATGCCCGAACGAATCGATCATCCGCAATCTCGACCTCCAAAGGACAATCCAACATACTCATAGACTTTGCAAACCTCTTGCTGAGTGCAAGAGATACGAATGATCGGGTAGCCCCCGAGTCGAATAATACCAACACTGGGATACCATTCACATGAAATGATCCCGTCACCACATCTGGTGCGACACGTGCCTCCTCGGCTGTCAACTGGAAGGATCAGCTCCTCATCACAGGAGCATCTGACTTGCCCTGGCGGCCATCTGTGATCTGCAGGGTCGTTGGAGTTGGCGTCGCCACTGGCGCTCATGATACTAATCTCGGGTAGTTGGCCTTTTTATGGACCCGTTGATTGGAATGGAAGAAAATCAGGTCTGATGTCTGAATGGTGGGTAGGGGCGGTACAATCCTAGCTAAAGTGCCCAGTCTTGTCGCACTTATAGCAGCCCAATCCCTCATCTCTGCAAACTCCCTCGTGTGGCTTGTCGTATTTCGTATAAAGGCTCTAGCCCTGCTGGCCCTTCAACCTCGAGTCGAATCCCTTAGGTTTCTTCGCTAAAACCGCAGTCGTCTGCCCAGCCTCCTCCTTCCTCTTCCGAATGTGCTCTATATCAATCTCCCTCTCTCATGCCTTAGCTATCATATCATCCAAATTCAGGTATGCCGAATAACTGACATATTTTCGAATTTCAGCTCTCAACATATCATGGTATCGGGTTTTCTTCATCTCCTCATCACCCACGCACTGGGGCACCAACAAGGCCCTCTCCCTGAACTTGGCAGTAATCTCCGCCACCATCTTTGTAGTCTGTGTCATATCCAAAAACTCCCTAGCTAGCTGCTAAATCTCCACGGTTGGCACAAACTCTGCTTGAAACCTAGACACAAATTCCATCCAGGTCATGGCGTCAATGGTTGGGGCTCCCAATGTATCACTAACCGTCTCCCACTAGTCTATCGCTCGCTCCCTCAGAAAACCAGCATCAAATCTGAATTTTGACCCCACAGGGCAGAAGCTCGTCATCTGTGCAGACTTAATGTCTTCGATCCAATGTCTCGCCGTAATGGGGTCTTTCACCCTGCTAAAGCCTGGTGCTCCGCATCCCCTGAAATCCTTGAAGGAGAGCATGCGAGTCCCTGACTGACCAGGTCCCATGTCACTCCTGAATGCCCTAAGTCGATCCTCCATCAGCTCAATTATACCCTCCTTGATCGACCCAAAAATCACTGGAGTCGTCTTAAGGATTCCTCTCGTAATCTCGAATGCAATGAACTCGCGCAATCCATCATCGACTGGCTCGGAACCCATACCCGAACCTGACCCAGACCCTGAACCTGAACCTCCTGCTCTGTGACGTGTCACCACCATTCTGAAACACAACACACAATCATCAGGGTCATATGTATCATCGAGAGGTCTCACACTCTGCCACTCTTGGTTTCCCGCAGCTCCCAAAGAGTCAAGTACGGATCCTCTGCTTTCAGTAGTACGGGCTCATACTATCTTCCACATCTATCCATAGTTTCTTATTGGTTTGCCTTGGTTTACCAAAGCCGCCTCCTATCCATGTATACGATTCACAATCAAATAATTTCTTATACTGATCTCATCCTAGGCTTGCCCTAAGGTAATCCCACACTCTGCTATCAGTTGCATAACAAGTACCTGCTATCTTTCCCTAACTAGCTCGTGAATACCATTACATATTACAAAGACCAGATAATTCTTCGAATGAGAGGTCCTACCCTACAACAGTTGGACTCACACAAGAGCTGCGAAATAGGGCTAGACCTAACCTTCTGAAATTATTTAGTCCTCGTAATATGTAACTTAACGTATTCGTTTACTAGTTAATTAAAGATACCTAGGACTCCAAAAAGCACAAAGCAAGCATCATTCAAGCATTGAGTAACCAAAACCAAGCATATCCTAATCAGGCCAACATATCACTGACTATTCAGTACTAGCATGCAGTTTTAATAAGCACATATAATAGGCATACAAGGCATCCTTCCTAGATCTTTAGCCCTAATCTAGCATGCAGTTCACATATTCATACTTCATATCATAACATAACATATATGGGTATCTTGGGGAAAACGTAGTTGAGCCTGGCCGATTGCATGCATCACACTCCTCGTTCTTTATAAAACCCTGAATTTTTAATTTTAGAAAAATTATTTTTCTTGTAAAAAACTCTCAAACCTTGATTTGAGTCCAGACACATCCGAGAGTGTGTCTGAATCCTTCAAACCAAGGCTTTGATACCAACTTGTAACATCCCAAAATTCAAAACCAAAAATTTCATTTTTAATTAAGTAATTATAAAAACATCCATAGTGTCTTCCCATATCAAAACCAAAATGCCAATAATCAAAACATGTCATAATAAAACATCATCAGAGTATAACTCCAAAATATCACATGTGTGGAAATCATGGTGTGATGTGTTGCAATCATGCCACTCCTTTCCTTTTGAAGAAGAAGTACTTGAAACCAAAACTGAAAACCGTAAGCACAAAGCTTAGTGAGTTCCCCCATTATACCACATAATTACATACTTTCATATCTGGGCGCACGACCTACCTTGTCAAGCATATCTGGGTGCTCGACCTACCCTGTCAGGCATATATGGGTCCCCGACCTACCCTCCGATATATTTCAACCGGTTACAGGGTCTGTTTCACCCCGACCACTACCATATAATGACATATCATAAACATACTGTCAAACATATCTAGTGCCCGGGCTACCCTCCGGTGTTTTCCAAGCGGTTACGGGGTCTATTTCACCCATACCAGTACCACATAATAACATAGCAATAATCACATAAATTATAACAGATAGTGGCATACCAGAAAATTATCACAAAGACAATCATCTCTACTATAACAACTACTAGTGGGCCGACATTGGTGCCTTCGACCCACTCATACACGAAGGTAACTAACCTCGAATACTAGAATGTAGCTAGAAATCCTCGACTCCGAATATCAACCCATGTGACATCCCCATTTTCACGGTTAGAAAACACCGATTTGTTTATGCTTTATTTTGAAAATCAGAGTATCTTTTAAAGAAATATGTAGCGGAATTTGTTCCTAGAAAAGCATGATAAATATATTATCAAAGCATTTCCGAAGAAATGTATTTTATTCCTATTTAAAATATTGGGATGTCATCGTCAATACAGAAACATAAGCATAAACAGACCTTACATTCATTTACACTAGTGATCTACATCTCCTTAGTCTCTTAGTGTAATGTAGCTTCGTATCGATACCTGTGATACAAATAAACTAAGTGCGTCAAGTTTGGAAACCTGGTGAGTACATAGGGTTTTCAACCCACAATAATATAGTTATTATGTTTAAACTTCAAACAGTCAACCCAATTACCGATCCCCATTATCTTCTTTACTCTTAAGGATCTACCCTAAGAATCAGCTATTCTTCATTCATTTATTCCTAAGGATTGTCCTAAGGAATAGGCATGAAGTCCATCGTTGCCAATGACACAGTTGTTAATGTTATCTATTAAGCCCAGCTGTCAATATTACCATTTAGGCACAGCTGCCAGAATTATGACATTCTCTATGAGGCACAGTTGTCGATATTATCCTTTAAGCGCAGCTGTCAGGGTTGTGATGTTCTCTATTAGGCACAGCTGCCAATACAATCCTTAGAGCGGAGTTGATATGATGTTTAGAGTACATTGTAGATCGAAACATCTATAGGTTATGGCGCAGCTACCAATGCTCATCTATAGGGTTCTAAGTCCATTGCTGCCAATGTTGACCTATAGGGAACTACGTCCATATTGCCAATGTTCCTCTATATCAACTTTCATCCCTCATCATTTATCTATCCATATTTTACCCAGCATATTTTGTAGATATAAAATACATATACAGTTTAAATCATTTAAAACATGTATAAAATCGTTCATCCAGCATAGATAGCAAGTATATAGATAATATGCACACATAGCACGTAATTTATATAAAATACTTCATATCTATGTGTAAGATGAAAGTAACTATGCACTCATAGCATGTAATTTATATTAAATACTTCATATCTATGTGTAAGATGAAAGTAACTATGCACTCACTTGTTAAAGTGCGACTCGAAATTCGAGTAGCGCTTCACTTCTTAACAATATGATTTCCTTCGACGAAACCTAGTATTATTACCACTAGATTTTAGTCTAATATTTATTGTGACTAATTATTAGTCTAGATTCTTCATTAACTCAAAGTCTACTTTCATGATCTATCAAGTTGGGAACAACCAGGTAGGATCATATCGGATGTAGGTTCCGTTTGGTATACAAAGTATACTGTTTGGAAATCTCACTTTAAACACCTCACTAAATCACAACCTAGACATCATCCCCGTAATTAGATCAATCAGCATAACGACTTGGAATCACTGATAAATCTTGTTTATAGGTTCATAATAACGATAATGAACTTAAACATAAGTTATACTTAAAGTAGGGTAAGCATAACTCACTTACAAGGAGGTTTGGTTAGGAGTCGAATCTGCGGGCGTAGAACTTCCGAGCTGAAAGCTCTTCTTCTCGGAGCCTTCCGGTGCTCCGGGACTCGCCTCTAGCACTTAGGAAATGCTAGGGGAAAGGAAGAAATGACTTGGGGGTAATGGGAGAGAAAGAGGAAGAAAGGTGTGAAGAAAATGGGTGAGTACGCCTCTATTTATAGGCTTTCTGGGCCAATTCACGTCGTGAAAAAGGGTGCTCACGTTGTGAGCCTTGCGTAGGCTCCAAGACGAAGTCTGGTGCTGACACGTGGCGTTGGACGCACGTAAAACAGCCAATCTTTAAAAATTCATAATTTTCGCATACGAACTCCTTTTTTGACGTTCTTTATATCCACGCTTAGGTAAGACAAGATCTACAACTTTCCTTTTGACTCCATTGTCTAATTCTCGACCAATCTTTAAATTTAACAGTATGAGAAGATTACATTGTTAAATGACCGTGTAAAATTCATAACTTCTACATACAAACTCCGTTTTCGTCTGTCTTTTTATCGTTGAGCTCCTATTAACGAGATCTTCAATTCTCATTTAGGTTGTGTTGGCCAAAAATGAATCGATCTAAAATTTGAATTTCGGGTTGTACATTGCTATGTCAAATCTTAGAAAAATCATAACTTCCTCATACGAAGTCAGATTTGGGCGTTCTTTTATGCACGCTCTCGGTTTGACATATACTACAACTTTCATTTAGGTCTATAAGTCTAAAAAGTAGTATATCAAAAATTCACTTTCTATGTTACGATGCGTCGTGCCGGTTTCGCCGTAAAACTTCGACGGGCCATAACTTCTTCGTTATAATTAGGATTTCGGCGTTTTTTATATGTACGGAACCCTTGTGACATATACTATAACTTGGTTAATATTATTCATTAAAAATTATATTCCATCAAAAATTCATTTTTAACGGTTATTGTCTCTAATTTAACTAGCCCGTATCTGCGGGCATTACAACCCAACTCAAGCTCCTAAACATAAAAAGATTTCATTTAAGTATCCTTTCATACTCATAACCCCTTACGGGTCAACTTTGGTCAAAGTCAAAGTCAAAGTCAACGCTCCAAATTGACTCGACTTGTCGATTCCTCGAGAGTCATAAAACCAAGGAATCGCGAACCAACTCGTCGAGTTTGCCCTTCAACTCGTCGAGTTCCCATGAATCACAGAATCCTGAAATCATGATCCAACTCGCAGAGTTCTTCCTTTTTAACAAAATCAGGACAATTCGACCCAACTCGTCGAGTTCTTCATTCTGTCAACTTTCTTAATGCATTGAGTCCCTATTCATCAAACCAAGGCCCTACCCTTTGGATCTAAGCTGAAAATACGTCTAGAAGGTTAAAGTTTCCAACTTTACCTATTAAGAACCTCTTACCAAGGCATAAACTCAAACCCTAACCCAAAAGGGCTTACATACAACCCCAAAAACCTTCACAACTTCAAGATAGACCATGAAGTCATAGATCTGGGCTCTAGGGACAATTTGGTCACGTAAAACTCCCATCTTTACTTGCATGCATGACCTAATGGGGCATAGAAAACCAAAATGATGGTCTAAAGGTTGCATGGGACTTCCATCGCCATAAAGTTGGCACATTTATGCCATGAAGTCCTTCAAGGCCCGTGATCTGGAGAGTTTGCCCAAAAGAAACGTCCAAATTCCAACCATCAACATACTTGGACCAAAACATGTAGAAAAACACCTTAAGAATAGATCTAAACTTAACATGGACAAGGTTGAAGCTTTATACCTCAGATGAACCAGAAATGAAGCCCAACCTCTGGATCTATTCTCCTCTCACACGTTCTTGCTCCTCTTCCAAGCTTCTCCTTCTTCAAACTCACCAAAAATGCACAAGATTAGCTCACAATCACCACAAATGGCTTGGGGTTTCATGATTAGGGTTTTGGGCAGTGGAGGCTGGAGATGAGGCCAACACCTTGGGGTTAAGGTGTTTAAATAGGGTGCAAAACCCCAGGATTAGGGTTTTATTTCAGCCAGCCTACTCGTCGAGTTGTGGCCTCTCAACTTGTCGAGTATGTTTTCAAATCCACATCCAAATTCATCTCTACTCGACAAGTTTGGGGCCTCCAACTCGTCGAGTTTCTGTATAAAATGAATAATACAAGGAACCAGGCATTACAACCTGACACATAACAACTGAGAAGTAGGAAGCCTTCAAAGAGAATAAAAGTGGCTCAATTAAGAAGGATGAAGCCTTCAGATATGATAACAGAGATATGGCTGAAAAAAGTGGTGGTTGATAATCATGGAAGGGGATGAGTTCATACAACCTACTTAATCTATATTAAGGAGTTTATAACTCTTACTTTTGTTAAGAACATGTACAAAACTCTTGGCTTTGGGTAAATGTTGATAACCCTTTTTTGATAGCCATTTTTTGTTTATAGCCATCTAAGCTTTAGTCTTTGGCCCCTTGATCATGTTTTTAGGCATTTATATAACTAGCCATAAAAACTTTTGGCTTTGGTTAATATTACTACGTGCTCTATAATTTATAATGTTTATGTTTGGTTAATTTGATTCCATGTTTATATTATTCATGCTTACATTGTCTTGTTATACTGATCCAATCATGAATGATTCCATTGTTGTGAAATTCTAATATGTATTGATTCCTTTGTTTATTAAGTCCATTGTGTATTGGGTTCATTATGTATTGATTCCTTTTGTTTAATGAGTCTATTATGTATTGAGTCCTTTGTGCATTAATTCCATTATGTACTGATTCATACATTGATTCTATTCATGATAATAGTATAAACATTTATAATTCATACATTGTCACACCCCCAAACCGAAACGACAGAAATGTTCCGGGTGGAGGTGTAACAGATTGGTATCAGAGCTATTGTTTATAGTGAACTAAGTATACCGAACCTTACATGGTATACAACTATAAACATTAAGGGGACGAAGTGCTCTGAACTAAAAGTATACTTTTAAAATATAAGTATCTTATATGAAGTATACAAGTATACATACATACCATAAACAGTACCGCAAGTAGAACAAAACAAAAGTATTTCGATGTTGGACACTGCAGTTAAACTTGGATAGTTATGTAATCATGTCTAGAATTAATATAGTCTGGTCAACTATATTTATTTGAGACACGGTTAACATGTGTTTGGGAGTGACTATGGTGTTACAACATGCCTAAAACTTACCAAGCTATATACAACAAGTGATCGATAGAACAGAACATACAACTTTAAAATACTATAGGAGTATTTTAGCTAGAGCCGAACTCAGTGTAGAGATTCATTCCAAGTGTTGCTAATTATTTCTTTCATAGCGATAGTTCACTTGTATCGGTAGCCTTTCTTTGTATATCGCTTAGTAGAAAACTTTGTCTATTAGGTTGAGATATGTCTTGTTTCATATCACTTGATTCTAAGGGACTTACCATCCTCTTCTTCTTGATTCTTTTAGAGTAAGATGCCTCCGAGGAAGAGACCCAACAGAAAGAACAACAATCCCCCGACAGATCCAACGCCGCCACCTCCTCAGTTCGATCCTGCTATGTTCCAAGCAGCAGTTACAGCCGATGTGGCTGCCGCTATGTCGCAGATTAATTCTGGCAGCTCTAGCGGATCGGGAAGTGGTACCCATCCCCTTAATCTTGATGGTGGCCAGGGACACCAGAAGGAGTGTTCCTACAAAGACTTTATGAAAGCAAAACCCAAATCCTTTGACGGCAATGGAGGTGTCATTGCCCTCACTCGTTGGTTCGAGAAGATCGAATCAATTTTTGAGATCTGTGCGTGCCCCGAGGCAAGCAAGGTGAAGTTCGCCACGCACCTTCACCGATAGAGCCCTGACTTGGTGGAATAGCCGAGTAAAATCCCTAACTCTGCCATTAGCTAATGTCATGGGTTGGGAGAGTTTGAAAGAGTTAATGCTTGCAGAGTATTGCACAAGGAGCGAGATGCAAAAATTGAAGCACGAACTCTGAAACCTGAAGATAAAGGGTTCCGACATTGTTGCGTACACTGCGAGGTTCTGTGACCTGTCTCTTCTGTGTCCCAGGATGGTCACCCCGGAAAGCGAGAAAATCAAGAGGTACATATGGGGATTGACACCCCCAACTTAAGGGAATGTCTTGGCTGCAAAACCTCTAACGTTTGACTGCGCCAAGTGCCTGGCGTAGACTCTGATAGATCACGGGGTTGATCATGAACCTGTAACAGCTGTTCCCGAACCACCAAAAGTGAGTGGTGAGAAAAAGAAGTTCTGGAACAAGCGCAAAGGCAAATATTCACAGGAGCCCTCAAAGAAACAACAAATGGTGGCAGTTTCTGCAAGACACCAGTCCAACCAACCAATCAGCCCAACCAACACGGTACCCTTCCAAGGTGCGATAAATGTAATTTTCATCATCACGAGCAGTGCCGTAAGATGTTGTGCAATAGCTCTGGCAAAAAGGGTCACACAGCCCGTTTCTGCAAGACACCAGTCCAACCAACCAATCAGCCTCCTGGAGCTGGAGTCGGTCAAGCCTGTTATGGATGTGGAGAGACCGGGCACTTCAAGAGAAATTGCCCAAAGGCAACGCCTAGCAACACAGGGTGAGTGCTAGTTATGGGCCAAGAGGAGGCTATCGCAGATCCCACCGTAGTAACGGGTATGTTCTTCCTCGACAACTCTTATGCATGCATCCTTTTTTATTCAGGTGCGGAGAGAAGTTTTGTTAGTCATGCATTTAAGCATCTACTCAAGCATAAGTCCCAACCTCTAACCGAAACTTTTACTGCCGAGATGGCTAACGGTAAGAAAGAGAGCACTGACGACGTATTCATAGGCTATACCCTTACCCTAAATGATCATTCCTTTCCAATCGACCTCATGCCAGTTTCCATAAAAAGCTTTGATGTCATTATCGGCATGGACTGGTTAAGTCTTCATCGTGCCGATATCGTTTGTTTCGAGAAAGCCATTCACCTTAATTTGCCTAATGGCGAAGCCCTCATCATTTGTGGTGATAAACTCAGCAAATACCTTCATATCATATCATACATCAAAGCCCAGAAATATCTTCGAAAAGAATGTCAAGCATTTATAGCCCATGTCGTGAATGAAAAGCAGGAAGTTAAGGATCTCGAGAGCATCCCCGAGGTCTACAACTTTCCTAATATCTTCCCCAAAGATCTCCCCGGAATCCCTCCCGAACGCCAAGTCGAGTTCAGAATCGACTTAATCCCCGGAGCCACTCCTATAGCCAAATCCCCTTCCCGTCTAGCACCGACAGAAGTGCAAGAGTTATCCACTCAGCTCAATGAATTACTCAACAAAGGATTCATTAGACCAAGCTTCTCACCTTGGGGAGCCCCGGTCTTGTTTGTGAAAAAGAAGGATGGATCCTTTTGGATGTGTATAGATTATCGCGAACTAAACAAACTCACCATCAAAAACATCTATCCTCTTCCCCGAATTGACGGCCTCTTCGATCAACTTCAGGGAGCCAGTTACTTCTCGAAGATAGAACTAAGATCAGGATACCATCAGTTGTGAGTCCATGAAGGTGATATTCCTGAGACAACATTTCGGACTCGATATGGTCACTATGAGTTTGTAGTGATGCCATTTAGTCTAACCAACGCACCGATGGTATTCATGGATTTGATGAATCGGGTGTGCCGCCCTTTCTTAGACAAGTTTGTGATAGTATTTATTGATTACATACTTGTCTATTCTCATAGTAAGGAAGATCATAGACAGCACTTGAGGCTAGTGCTTGAAATTTTAAGGGCAAAGAAGCTATATGCGAAATTGTCTAAATGTGAGTTCTGGATCAGAAAAGTAACTTTCCTCGGTCACATGGTTAGCGAGGAAGGCATACATGTGGACCCTTCCAAAATCAGCGAAGACACCCACTGAATCCGTCAATTCTTGGCTCTCGCTGGCTACTATCATAGGTTTATCCAAAATTTCTCCATGATTGCTAAGCCTTTGACCACCCTAACTCAGAAAGGTGTATCCTTTAGTTGGGGTGAAAAGCAAGACACTGTGTTTCAAACATTGAAGCGGGCCTTTTGCAGCGTGCCTATCCCTGTCTCTGCCAGAAGGGACGGAGGAATTTGGTGTCTACTGCGATGCATCCAATCAGGGCCTAGGCTGTGTGCTCATGCAGTGAGGAAAAGTCATTGCTTATGCCTCGAGACAGCTGAAAGTGCATGAAGTCAATTATACAACTCACGACCTGTAGTTGGGAGCAGTGGTCTTCACATTAAAGATATGGAGACATTATCTCTACAGAACCAAGTGCACTGTCTGTTGGATTAGTGTCTAAGTCCATAACTATTTTGGTATATACTTGACCCGATTATGAGCATGGTCCTTTTGGGTTGCCTTCACCATAGCAATATGTAGGATGAATTAAGGAGAGAAAGGTTCAATTATGATTTATTAATATATTATGAGAATAATATATTAAAGGAGAAATCATATTGTTTAATTAATATTGGTCAAGAATTAATTAAGAATTAATTTTGTGGCTAAAAGAGATTAATTAAACTTAGGGGACTAGAGTTGTAATTATAAGATAATTAAAATTGGGCTATGGATCACCTTGGAATAATAGGTTGGACGAATTTTATGGGGAAGCCCATTAGAAATCGTCCAAGGCATGTTCCAGAAGGGGTCCATGGGCTGCTTAGGGCTTAAGCAGTCAAATTAGGGTTTCCTTGTTTGATAACCCTAATAACCTAAGTATATAAGGAACCCTTGGGCACCAAAAACGTGGCTAACACTTGGATTAGGGTTTCCAGACGTTTTTGAGTGTCTCTTCTCTTCTCCTAATCATTCTTGTTGCTTAGTGGTGTTTGTGACTCCATTAGAGGTGCAACACTTGAGGCACTAAGCTTTCTGAAGCCAATCAAAGCAAGGAATTGATTGTTATTGCTATATAACAATCAAAGGTAATTCTCTAAACCCTAATTTAGTTTATAATATGTTAGATCTAGGGTTTATGGCTTTGGATATTCAATTGCATGTTCATTAGACAAACTAGATCCAAAGCTGTTAGGGTTTGCATGTACACCATAGGATTGATGTATTGCTCGAAACCCATCAGTGGTATAAGAGCCTAGGGCTATTTGTTAGTGAATTTGATGCTTATTTGATCGAAAATTAGCTGAAAAACGAATTTTTTTTTTATTTTTGAGGTTGGACTCGACGAGTCCAGTGCTGACTCAACAAGTCAGCGAGTCTGGCAGCGTTTTTTGGCGATTTGCTTGCTGTTTTCGCTTGGGATACTAACCATAAACGTTTTTAATTCATAAAATCCGATTTTTATTGATTTTGGGTGAATATCCTTACCAAAATAGAAGATAATTGTCAAAATTTATATAATCTTTTGTTTTATTTGATAAAGATTGATTATTTGTAATTTAGATTTGAATTATCTTGTGAAAAAGTTTCAATTTTCCCCTTTATGTTTTATAGTTTAAATTTGAACTTAAAAGTTTTGTTTTTGAAATTTAAATAGTTATACCCTAATGTTTTGAAAAGTTTCAAAACTTGTCATCAAGTTTTGGAATTTAAATTTTTGATTAAAAGTTTAATTTTGAAATATATTTAAATTCTAAACCCTAATGTTTTGAAATGTTTCAAAACTTGCCCTCAAGTTTTGGAATTTAAAAGTTGATTAAAAGTTTAATTTTGAAATGTTAAATTCTAAAACCCTAGTATTGTTTTGAAAAGTTAAATCACACCCTTATGGTTTTATTAATTAGTTAAAGTGTATAATTAAAGGAGATTTAATAAACCCATAAAGTTTTGGTTTACATTTAATTAAATTAAAACTATAATTTATTAAATTAGACCACCTAGTATTTTAAAAGTGTAAAATACACTCTATACTATATATATGTAACATTAAAAGTCTAATATTATATATATGAGTAAAGAGTCAGTCTTACCGTTAGTAGGCCTCATTCACGAAGCTAGTCTATAAGAGGTGTTTAAGGAAATTGCCTATAAAATGACGATTGAATGGGTATCCACTCTTACCCACCGCACTCTTGACTAGTGGAGGGTCATTAGCCGAACGGGTAGGATAGGACATAAACCTTCCATTATAAGTATAATGAAGTACAAAGTAACTAAATGCTTTTACAAATTCCCAAATCATAGTTACTTTAGGCAAAATGTGAAATTGTATGCTAATCCATTGAATTACACTTCGTACCCTTGTCAAACGTTAGTGGAGCATGTGTGGTTAACCGGCACACTAATTTGGGGATGTCATTGGTATCGAAGGGTGGCTTTATGTTTATTATAGATCAATGGAGCGTGTGTGGCTAACCGGCACATTGATTAGGTGATAGTAGCATTGGGTGCACCACGTGATTCGTACGGTTATTCACACCTTATTTGTGATCTGTGGCATCCCAATCACAAATAAAAGGGCATAATCAAGATTAAACATGCCATTGAAAAGTTCAATGAATCTCAAAAGATCTAGGAGTTTCAATTCATTTAAAACTTAAACTTCTTTTTCGCTTTTCTTGGTGGAAATTGGTAAATCGTCATTTACCTACTTTCAAATATTCTGCAACTAGATTACGGCATCCCTCTTCTAGGTTGTAGAGTATTGTATTGTATCCTAGCCTTGATGTTTCATTTGGGTGTTACATCAAGGATTCTAATTAACTTAACTTGAATTTTCTCCCGTTTTGTAGATGTCTAGTTCTGACAATCATGGTCTTCCCAAATCACATGGAACAAGTTTTCCAAATGAAGATGATGGTCCATGATATGATCGAGGAACAAGAAATCATGCTTCACTTCCTCCACCTCCTCCAATTGTTCTCCCTAACCCACAAGTTCGAAGGCTTGAAAAGTTCAAGATCACTCAAGCCCTTTTGGCAAGTAAACACGAAGATGGGAAACCTGTGTGTGCACACGTCTTAGAGATGAAGTCACACATTGATAGGTTAAGGATGTTGGGTGTCGAGGTTTCAGGTGAGTCGGTTGTTGACTGGGTTCTTCAGTCGCTTCCTGAATCATATAGTGAGTTCGTTAGAGAGTACTATATGATGGACCACGACGTGACCCTCATTGATCTCACCTATTTGCTTATAGCTACTGAATCAGCAATGATTTGGCGTGCTGGTCAAGCAAATTTGTCTGGTGAATCAAACTCCCAAACTTCAATGGACATTGAAAATGGTGACATTGGAGATCCAGAAAAGGAAAACTCTGAGATAGTTCCTTGTGCCATTCCAAAAGAGTCCATTTGCTTTTATTGCCAAGAAAAGGGGCATTAGAGACGAAGCTGCCCTATTTACCTGAGAGATCTAAGAGATGGGAGAGTCAAGACATATGACTCTACTTCAGGTAAAATCCATTAACTAACTCTTTTAAGTTCCTATTCTAGATTCTTAATACATGATGTGATAAGATTAGATTTTGATGTTTAGTAGGATCGAAGAAAAGAGAGGAAGCTTAAGGGAAGAAGTGAGTTGAATCTAATCGTGAAGAAATGGATTTCGATCGCATTGCGTGAAGATTGGATTTTTGAGCTACTACTTGGAGTTAGAATAGATTGCAAAGAAATTTGTAATAACATAGTTTTTTAATTGAATGCATTGTAAGGACAATTTTTCCGCAATAAAATAAATTTTGATTTTATCTTATTTATTTATCATTGCAATGGCGTGTATGAAAAACTGATGTTTGAAGGTTTCTGTTATTAGCAATAATGGATTTGATTCTTAATTATGTTATTTGTGGAAATGTCAAGAATTTACCAAATAGGGAGAGTTTCTCATCGCCCAAGTTTCAATTGGACAAAAACTTGGAATCATGCAACTTGTATTGTATGATGAATGAAAACTTTCATATTTGGAAATTAGACTAATTCTTTGACAAAGTCTCAAGTGAAGGACTAGGAGATCCAGTACACTAGGTTGTGCGTTGATCAAGTCCACCACAAAGAGAGATAAGATATGATTTACTAAAGTTTAGTAAATATGAATATACTTATAAGATTAAGTGTAATTCTGAGTTGATTGAAAAATGTTTCAATGAATAGCAGAGCGAATAAGAAGAATCAAGTAGGCAGAAAGATAAAAGTTTCTTCATTCTAAGAAGAAGGGAGAGTACCTTTTATTGTGTTTTTATGATTAGTCTTAATGATTAATAACCATATCTCAATTGATCCTCTAAGTGAGTCTTAGTGCATTTATATGGCTAAGAAGAGGAATCGAGAATTGTGAAAATGGTTAAAATCAAGAAGTCAATCATACTTCGTTCCAACATCGAGTCTTAGAGTTATACTCCAAGATTGTGAATTGAGTGAAAAGTCTTAAGTAGGTTTATAACACTCATCAAATGTGGAATTTGGAAAAAATTTCTTATTCTTGCACATTTGAAATTGGTAAGTTGCGATGTCTTGGATAAGACAAAGACCAACTAGGACCAATTTTGTGAAGTGTTTTGTCTTGATAAGAACTACACTAACTCTTGAATATTTGTTTTGTCTAGGAAAGTTTCCTGACAAGAGAATCATATATGTCAAGAGGTCAATGGGAGTTTTAATGATCTTGAAAAAGTTTCAAGACCAAATCAAGAATAAACCTTATCGATCATCACTAGCACACGACTTGAGGTTTACAACCTGTTGTGTTGACATTATTTTGTTTCTGTGCCATTCCAATTGAGTTAATTATGCATGTGAGTTCTATGAGTTCTCATTTGAATGCATAAAGACAAAGCACCTTGATCAATGGAAAGTACATTGATATGTAAGGATAAGTTGTTAAACTACTTGGAAGATATGGTAGGCACTCGTGTTACCATAAGGCAAGAAATCGAGATTGAGCACGTTCGATCCATATAAGTTTGGATTTGTCGCAAACTTTGGTTTTGGCAAATTCACATGGATAGGAACACATACACCATGAAATCTAACTATCATAAGATTCCCTCCTTCATGAAAATGATTGTGAGGAAATGTTTTCACTAAGAGAGATTTTAAGAAGATAGCAATTATGAAAATTGTATTCTCAAATTTGATTATGGTTACGGCATCCCATTCCATAGTTCAAATTGTGAGATTTGGCAATTAGTCTAACATTTGGGACTTAGTAACATAAGTTCTGAATTTGTCTAGACACACATGTGAGCTATCTAAGGCAAAGGTGTATAAAGTTAAGAAGCTTAGATAAAGGCTTATCGAAGCATCTGGTATTAGAAATATGAACTTCAGAAATTCAATAGGTATTGTTTTATGGAAGTTCAGTTGTTTTCTGAATACATGTCAAAGCTAGTAGGAGCATAAATGTTATGCTTGTATGATTATTAAGGCAAGTATTGCAAGTTAGCAATATTAATTATAGAAAACAAGAGTTATACTTTTCAAAGTCGCAAGGGTTGAAAAGTTGTTTTGCTATAATTAAGGGAGAGAATATTATAATTCGTTTCAGAATCTAAAGCTTAGATTGATAAATTTTAATAAATTTAGTCAAAGGATACATAGTGTGTTCTTAAATTTCGATTATGATTACGGCATCCCTCTTCATAGTTCGAATTGTGAGAACGTGACACATAAAATATTATGGCAGAAGATTGATAAAGTATCATATCTTTATGTAATACATTATGCATCGTGTCCCATACGCTTCGGGTATAGGATCGATTGCAAATTCTATAATATTTGACCATTCTAAAATTTTCCAAATGTCTAGCGCATTAAGAGGGAAAAAGGACTAGAATCGGTTTTGACTAAAATAATTAAACAACTATCAAAGGACGATCCAAAGTTCGCTGAGGATTGGTCACTTGTGAGTAGTTGGAATTATGGTATTGGATGGACCATATCGACATTATTATGAATAGATAAGATTCTATTAAGAATGAGTTGTCATATGGAAAATATGGAAATGTTTCCATATTGGGAGTTGGATATTGAGAGTCTATGTCTAGATTAGAAACTTTTATGCAAGAAGGATGTTCAAAGGAATGTACTTTGAATGTGAGACTTCGCATCTATGGAATTGTCTTGTAACAATTTCTGATAGAGTACTTTGTAATTACATTGGTCAAGTCTTAGTGACTTTTGTGCTATGACTTTGCGAAAGGATCGTTGCATAAAATGTTAGAATCTAGTATATTCTAGTAGTGGCAAGAACTTTGTGTTCTTACACTAATGATAAGGATTGAGAATTGTGAAATGAGCATCATTGGAAAAGTTTTTCAATTGATCTATTTCACAAAGTAAGGACCATAGGAAACATGGTGTGCATGCTTGGTGCATGGGACAACTATTGTTGTAATTTGAATAATAAGTTGATTTTCTAAAACAGTAAACAATGCAAAATGAGTAATCAATATGGTGTTTAAATAAAAGTGTTTTATTTACGCTCAAAAGTTTTGGGGCCATATAGGATTAAATAGTATCATTGTGTTTCACTTGGCATGTTTTGACTTCCATAATAACTGTGTTATTGGAACCTCCACAGTCGGTCATACATTGGAAGTAGGTATGAAGGAAGACTGTCATGAAGAGTCTGTAGATTGTCTGAAGAGTTTAGACATAGCACAAGTTTGATGCAGAGTTCATGAGTGCTTTAATAAGATTAGAGTAATGGATTAAACCCACGCTCACGTGAATCACTTCATGGATTTTATCACGAGTGATTGTGAGTCGATAATATTGTATATTCTTGAAACCGAGACATGTGAGTTGTTATTTGTTGGTCGGTTGCACATTGATAATAAGTAAATGCACCAGTAACTTGGTGTTATAAAACTTATTGTTGCGTGTGATTCGATTAGTAAATGCAAGCGAGCATTTGAGTCGAAGTTTATCCATTCCTTTTACCTAAAGTGGGATAAAAGCGATATCTGTGGGGCCCTCGATGATTTAGTGATGACACCTAAGCGCTTGGCCAAGCCGGGACTAAGTTGATGTGTTCAATTGTAGTCTGTTGTTAGTCATCATGAATCGGAAGTCGGGAAAGAGTATAGAGAGAATGATTAAAATTCATGTCATATGTCTATACGATATCTTGAGAATGGAGGAATATATGATCCCTTATCTAAAGGACACGCGTATCTGATAAGATCAGAGTTGACAGCGGCTTTTGAAAGCTACGATTGCTGATCAGGTTCTGAAGTTATGCAGAATAGTTATTAGACTTATCCAAGTGGGAGACTGTTGGATTAGTGTCTAAGTCCATAACTATTTTGATATGTACTTGACCCGATTATGAGAATGGTCCTTTTGAGTTGTCTTCACCATAGCAATATGTAGGATGAATTAAGGAGGGAAAGGTTCAATTATGATTTATTAATATATTATGAGAATAATATATTAAAGGAGAAATCATATTTTTTAATTAATATTTGTCAAGAATTAATTAACAATTAATTTTGTGGCTAAAAGAGATTAATTAAACTTAGGGGACTAGAGTTGTAATTATAAGATAAATAAAATTGGGCTATGGATCACCTTGGAATAATAGGTTGGATGAATTCTATGGGGAAGCCCATTAGAAATCGTCTAAGGCATGTTCCAGAAGGGGTCCATGGGCTGCTTAGGGCTTAAGCAGTCAAATTAGGGTTTCCTTGTTTGATAACCCTAATAGCCTAAGTATATAAGGAAGCCTTGGGCACCAAAAACGTGGCTAACACTTGGATTAGGGTTTCCAGACGTTTTTGAGTGCCTCTTCTCTTCTCCTAATCATTCTTGTTGCTTAGTGGTGTTTGTCACTCCATTAGAGGTGCAACACTTGAGGCACTAAGCTTTCTAAAGTCAATCAAAGCAAGGAATTGATTGTTATTGCTATATAACAATCAAAGGTAATTCTCTAAACCCTAATTTAGTTTATAATATGTTAGATCTAGGGTTTATGGCTTTGGATATTCAATTGCATGTTCATTAGACAAACTAGATCCAAAGCTATTAGGTTTTTCATGTACACCATAGGATTGATGTATTGCTCGAAACCCATCACTATCTTCACCAACCACAAGAGTCTACAGCACATTTCGATCAGAAGGTATTGGACATGAGATAACGGCGATGGGTGGAGCTACTCAATGATTATGAGTGTGATATACGCTATGATCCAGGCAAGGCCAAAGTGGTAGTAGACGCCCTCAACCAGAAAGAGTACTCTGGTCACAGAGTGAAGGCACTGACTATGACCATCCATTCTCATTTATTCGTTCAGATCAGAGAGGCTTAGCTGGAAGCCTTGAAACCAGAGAACATGCCAGATGAAGCTTTGAGGGGAATGGAAAAGAATTTAGAAATCAAGGGAGACGGAGTCTACTATTTCATGAACCGGATCTGGACCCCAAAGTTCGGCGGTTATAGAGAGGTTGTCATGAGCGAAACTTACAGAACTCGATACTTCGTTCACCCAGGTTTAAATAAGATGTATCTGGATCTCAAAAAGCTCTATTGGTGGCCAAATATGAAAGCAGAGATCGCTACCTTCGTGGGCAAGTGCCTGACTTGCGCCAAGGTGAAGGTGGAGTATCAAAAGCCCTCAGGTCTACTTCAACAGTCAGAAATACCTGAGTGGAAATGGGAAAGGATTGCTATGGATTTTATCACCAAGTTGCCCAAGTCTCCGAGTGGGTATGATACCATCTGGGTAATTGTCGACAGATTGACTAAATCCACCAACTTCCTGCTAATCAAAGAAACTTTCAAGATGGAGAGACTGACGTGAATCTACATACAAGAGACAGTCTGTCTGCATGGTGTACCTGTGTCCACTATCTCCAATCGGGATAGTAGATTCACCTCGAGATTTTGGCAGTTAATGCAGAAGGATCTTGGAACTAAGTTGGATATGAGCACAGCTTATCATCCACAAACCGATGGCAGAGTGAAAGAACCCTTCAGACTTTGGAAGACATGTTGAGAGCATGTGTTATAGACTTTGGTAAGTCGTGGGACTCCCATTTTCCCTTGGTCGAGTTCTCCTACAACAACAACTATCATACCAGTATCAAGGATGCGCCGTTTGAAGCCCTTTTATGGTCGTAAGTGCAGATCCCCTCTGTGTTGGGATGAGGTGGGTGACATGCAGCTAGCTAAGGTCCAAGTCCCCGACAACACTCTCACAGGCTCGGAAATCATTCGCGAAACCATGGAAAATATCATACAAATCATAAAGCGACTGAAAGCCTCTAGGGATCGACAAAGAAGCTATGTCGACAGACGACGAAAACCCTTGGAGTTCCAGGTTGGTGACCGTGTTATGTTGAAGGTCTCACCTTGTAAGGGCGTGATACGCTTTGGGAAGAGTGGAAAGCTAAATCCGAGATACATTGGACCATTCGAGATTCTCGCTAGGATCGGTCCCGCAGCGTACAAACTTTGTTTACCCCAAGAGCTTAGCAACATCCATCCCGTCTTCCAAGTGTCGAACCTTAAAAAGTGTTTATCCGACGAAACCCTTTTGATCCCTCTTGATGAGATCGAGATCAATGAGAACCTTAATTTTCTGGAAGAACCAGTCGAAATCATGGATTGGGAAGTCAAACGAACAAAGCAAAGTCACGTACCGACAGTGAAGGTCCGTTGGAATGCCAAGCGGGGACCTGAATTCACTTGGGAACGTGAAGATCAGATGAAACAGAAGTATCCGCATCTTTTTACGAGTACATGATTGTTTTCTATGTTAGAATTTCGGGACGAAATTCCCTCTATCGGGGGGGGGGGGGGGGGGATGTGACAACCCGAACCTTTTTCCGTTAACGTCAGTCGATTTCATTAAATAGATTTTGAATTTTTATTTAGTTCTATCAAGTTCTTACAATTTGTAAAATCATTTAAGTTATATAATCAAACTTTATATAAGAGTCGGAACCAAAATCGTGCGAAAAAACCGAGTTTTCTTCGAAAATCAATTTAGTTCCGGTCCAAGTGGTGTTCACGGCCGTGAACCTGATCACGGCCGTAAATCGTTCACGGCTGGACCCCATCACCGATCATACTCCCAGCCTATAAATATGTGGTTCCTACCCTCATTCATACTTTTCTAGCAGCAAACACACTTTCTCTCTCTAAAAACCCTCACCCAAAAACCCCAAGATTTCTCAAGTTTTCTCTTCATTTATCACTCCATCCACCTTAAAACACGTTTTGGAGCATCAAACACCAGCTTTTTCATCGATTCAAACATTGTAGTTCTTGAGTTCACGGCCGTGAACCCTTCAAATCTTCATATTTCACCAAGAACAGACCGTGAACCCTTCAAACCTTCAAAGACCGTAAACCCTTCAAAGGCAGTAAACTGTTTGCGGCCGAGAACAGTTCATGGTTGTAATCCCATCACGACCGTAATTAGCCCTGCACTGTGAATCTTGGTTGCAAACCCACTTTTCCACTTCGATCGAGCCTCGGTAACATTCCTTAACCGAAAGCAAGTGTTTTTCCAACACTTTATCTAATGAAATCACTAATTTTAGATACAAATATGTGTTTAATTATTGATAGGATTTCGTTAACTTCGCTTACAACTCGAGGGTCCTCAATTCCAGTCTCGTTGTCCGGCACATACACGCAATCATCTGTGAGTTCATACCCCTACGCTTTTATTATTTTAGCGTTTTAAAGGGGGGGGGGGGGGGGGAATACAAGCCAAACACAAATAGTTTTTAATGAACTTTATACACAAAACCTCTATACGATTAAAACTTATGCAATTGATACAACTAAAAGATCACCTATTTTTATAAAGTATTTTGAGATATTTTATCCCTTTTGTAACATGTTGAGCATAAGGGACACTTTCATTTGTACCCTTCGGGGTACGGGCTAAATCCTATCCTTTAGTGTAACCAGAGTCTCTTGGAGGGAGAGCGTGAGATTTGTGAATAGATCTATTCGGGACTGACAATCCCACACCTAAACTGCTAGCTACAGTTAGGCAGGCATGCATGGGGTGACAAATAGCATACCATCCGACGCCTGAAGAACGTCGTAGAGGTCATCAGTCATATTAAGCATGGTTATACGACTCACAATAGTATAAACTAACATTTTGTTTACGGGATTTCATTCTTCATTATTTTTATTTTAATTAATAGAACTACTATACAATACACTGGTGGTAGCCAGGGTTTTCATTTAAAGTAATGATATACAATACTCTTAGTAGTAACCAGGCATGCAACTAATACCTTATGGAACACAGTAACAAACACATATGTTAGAAAATATTGGATTTTCTTGGAAAGCATACAAACATTTTTATACAAATTCGATCACAGGTTTTCATTACAAAAACATCCTTATGAACTCACCAGCTTAATGCTGATACTCTTTAAAAATCGTTTGTATTCTCAGGAAATCAGTAGACAGGTACTCTAGCAGGCTTTTGAGAAGATGGAGCGTATAAAGTCATGTCTTTTATTTTTTGTTATACTTTTGATGTATACAACCTATGTATCAAACAGATGTAAACACCTATATTTCAATGTAATGGTTGTGTTTACTTTAATTACAGTGATGCAATTGTTGTGATATTATACATGACGTCCTCCACCCCCGAACGTTTCCGGCGTTTCGGTTTAGGGGTGTGACATTCATAAACTTGTTAATTCATTCATAATCTGATGAGACACAACATACTACATTCATACCAGCCTAACAATCCTTAGTCATAACAACTTTTTATCCTACCAATCTTTCCACATAACCAACACAAACACAAAAGAAACTACAACCACATAAAACAAGGATTTACATCTTCCACCTTCATTTCCATTTTGATGTTGAATGCCCACTCCCTCCAACGGTAGTTGTGTGTCGCTAGTTGTTCCACAAAGTCTCCAAATAGTTCAAGGTTCCCTGCAGGTTGTTCTTACCCAACCTCCCCAAATATTGCATGGTTCTCCAAATTGACATTGTTGTGAAATTCTAATAAGAGGTTTGCATACCACTAGTTTGGTAGAGGATGATCCACCCAATGAAAGTACTTGCAATCTTTGAGTTCATCATGGTAATTTGGCAGCCTATAAACCTTCTTCACGGGTTTAATGGAGTCCATGAAGTACATCTTCCTACGAGATCACCACAATAGCACCTGCTTCTGAGACTATTCATCATAGCTTGATTTGATCTTTGGCTCCTTATAAAAGATGAAGACGATATCCCTTGCTCCTCCTACTTCGATCGTTGCCTGGTCCGTTTTTAGGGCACAAATGAGTTTGATAGCCTTTAAATTTAACCTACATTTAATGAGTCACCAACCACCTCAACAACTACTGGCAACATCATCAAGTGTTACCCGTTAAATGAGGGTCACCAGATGAAAATGGCTGAAATGTTCAATTTATCCGGTTTCCTGAGTTTTTTTTTGTTAAAAAAATTTGGAACTAAAGGGTAACTTTTCCCAAAAATGGACTTTTCTGAAGATTTTCCTCTAAAAAATGCATAAATATTGCAAAAGTGTGTATTCTCTAGGGCGTACGGAGTTCTGATGTTAAAGGAGTAGACGACCAACAATATCATTATGGCAACGAATCTGACGACTCATAAGGTAGCATTAGAGTGTATGATGGTAGGTTTCATTGTTTTTTCTTTCTACTCTCAAGCTTCTGTTACTTGTAAATCATGCATACAGACTTGTACCAAAATAGTTTTGTATGCTTTAATTAGTTTTATATGTTTTTAATATTTTTATTAATTAATTTTGTATTATTTTAATTAGTTTGTTATTATTTTAAAATTAAAAATTAAAATTTAGTTTTTAACTATTTTAAAATTAATTTTGTGTTATTTTAATTAGTTTGTGATTATGTACCTAAAAGAAAATTATGTTTGAATGAATGAAAAGGAAAGAAGTTAAAAGTAAAATGGGTTTGGAATGAATTTTTGAAGGCATGAGAAATATGGACAGGGCAAATGGATTTGAAGGATTGGGTTGGGTTCCTTTTAGTCTTCTCCTACACTAAAAAAGTCATTAATGTTTCAATCCTATATTATACCTAACATTATATATAGTCTTGGATTTAGTATATATATATATATATATATATATATATATATATATATATATATATATATATATATATATATATATATATAGTTAGATTTTAGTGTAAGAACATCTACATCGGTCTTGCAAATGAAACTGCAAACCACTTTCAAATGACATGGCATGCTTACATACGTATTAGTCTTGCAAATATTGAAAATCTTTCAAGTGGTAAGTGGATCATCTATGTTATCAACTTGTAACATAATAATATATTATTTTATAATTTATATTTATTTAATAAATAATACACCATAATAATTAACTTTATATGATAGGTGTGGCCATTTTTTATATTGAATAGTCTTGCAAATATTGAAAGTCTTTTACCGATATGGATAGTCTAATACTAAATATAATGTTTAATAAAGAACAGTATATCTAAAATATTTTTTTAATGTTAAATATAATATAATAATGTTTAATATAATGGGTTGGAAGACACTATTTTTTACACTATAGCTACCGGTACAATTATTTTTTACACTATAATTACCCGTATAATGTAAAAAAAATAGTATTAAGGGGTGAGATTCGAAACACACAAGGGCATAAATGTAATTAGACATGATAAGTAGTGAACCAAATGAAAACAGCAACACTTGCTTTATCAAGAATCCGGAGTGGACGTTACCTTGTGGATAATGTTTCCGATCGGAAATCAGATGAATTGAAGCTCAAATCCACCGTCCACCACCTTTCAAACAAATGGTTTTCTTAATCTTCTATACACACATACACCCTACGCCGCCGCCTCTTCGCAATCAGCAACTATGGCCGGCTCCGGCCATCTCCCAACCCTTCTTCCCATTAAACCCCACTCCCACTTTCCCACGCCGGATTCACACAAAGGCACGCCGCTGGGACTCGAACGCAGAGACATTCCGAACACAAAGCTTCGATTTTAACTCCGGAGACGACGATGACGATGACGATTTTGAAGACGATGATGCAAATCAGTGGCTCGACATCCTTGAAGACTTCATTGACGGTGTGTGGATTTTTAAGGTGATTTTATGTTTATTTACTTTTGAGTCCTGAAAAATGGGAGGTAATAGCATCCGCCATCGGACTTCATTGACATTTGACAGTGTTATTTATAACCAGTGCAGGTATTCCGATCATTTGGGTGGTTCCTTCCGGCGATAATCTCGTCTCTACTGTTGACGTCAGGTCCGAAAGCGTTCCTTATGGCGATGGCTATTCCCCTCGGCCAATCGGCGCTTTCTATGTTATTTCAAACGGTTTGGGGAAGACCGAAGAATAAAACCAGACGTCGAGGCAAGAGCAAGAGCGAGGGTAAGAGGAAACCGCCGCCGCCGCCGCGACGTGGTGGTGCAAGCTATGTGGACATGGATGAAGAAGAGTACCCCAGAGGGGAAAGAAAAAGGGCGCCCGGGTATCAAACATGGGTGGCCGGAGACGGTGGCGCAAGTGATAACAAAAGTGGTGGTTCATCGGCGAGTTTTGGTGGGTGGGAAGAACTGGATAGAAAAAGTGGGTCGTTTACAGATGGAAAGCGGAAGCCATTGAAGAGTAAATTGAGCAGGAGAGAAAGACGAAGCACGACGCCATTGTTTTTTAGATTGTTGATTGCAGTCTTCCCATTTTTAGGTTCATGGACTAGAATGCTATAATAAGATTACAATGATCTTTTATACAAATAATGAGCAAAATATTTTATTTGTTTATAAAACAGTAGCAATGTATTTATATTTTTGCAGCAAAATGCAAGAACGTTGCTATTTTTTTGGTAAAAAAAATTACATTGCCATTGTAGGAACATTCTTACATAGTTACATCTTTTCGCTGTTAATGAAATATGTAACAAATACTTTTAAGTTTTTATGGATTAAAATACATCAAAGTAGAATACATTGCTATGTTCCTCACAATTTATATTTTTCTTGTATTTCTCTTTCTTCAGTATTTAGAAAACAAATGTGCATATAAAATATAAATTACCACAGCCTCTCAAAAATTCAGTCTTTCATGGAGGAAAAGTATCGCATGAAATTAATGTACTCTTCAAGTCTTAACAAAATTTGATGATTGCTTTGCTAATTAAGGTTCTAATCGCCTCCAGATTTAAGCTTTTTCCTTTGTTTTCTCTTTTGATCATGCAACCCTGAATAAAAAAAATTCAATATCATTAACAAAATAAAAAACGATTTATTTATTTATTTTTATTTTTTTGGAAGATGGATTTTACGTTTTTTATCTTCTTTCCTCTTTCTTCTTAGGTTGTCTAAGCTTCTTCGCTTTTCCCCTGCCCCTTTAAGATCCATGGAAACCTGAAAACATAAATCCAGGATTAGAAGGGTATTCACGTCTTTTGCACAAACGAGAGATCAAGTGTAATGAATGGGGCCTAAAGGAAAAAGGGCAAAATGGGAATAAAATTACCTCATGGCCACTGCTTCTGAGTGCTTGGAGTGGTTCGACACAATCATGACCAATAACAACCATTTTCCTCTTGTTATTATTATTTCTCGGGTTTTCTTTTTCAGCAAGTTTCTGTTTTGCTAATTCTTCAAATTGCTGTTGAAGAAGTGGTGAAATACCAGCCTGCAAAAGAGAAACACTCAAAGGAGGTTCATTTTTTTTTTAATATTCTTGAAAACAAGTCATGAAAGAAAAAGTTTATTTTTATCATTACAATGTGCTTTCATTGATTTAGTCTTATTATAGTGTCATACTTTCATTTCTTCATATTGCATCATTGTTCTTTGAAAATCTACCCTATTCTAGAAATGTCATCCAAATAACAGATTTTTCAGAGTATAATGTTCTGATAAGAAAGCATTGAGGTTTAATCCGAAACACAATATTTTATCTAAAAAGTAGTTTATTCAAACAGGCAAACAGTAAATAGGAAAAAAACAGATTACAAATCTGCAATGATCCTCAAAAAGGGAAAATATATATATATATATATATATATATATATATATATATATATATATATATATATATATATATATATATATATATATATATATATATATATATATATATATATATATAAAATGTAATGATGAATTACCCCTGCCAAATATCGACTTGAGAATGACTTGGGTTGCAATGGACGAGAAAGCAGTGACTTGAGCTCCTGCATGAAAATAGTCAAAATCAGCATGAAGAAAATAATTTATGGTTAAACGAGAATGAGAAAACCAAACCTGTTGAAGGTTTTTTAGTTTTGCAGAATTTGCTTTGGTTTTTCTAATAGTGTTTGCTCTTTCATCCTCGCTGTCATTTTCTTCTACAATCAGTTCAATTGATTCAGCATTTCGTTGAAACCAGGTCTTATCAGCCTTATCCTACAACAAGTAAAGTAATTTATATTTTATAGGCAAGTAAAAAAATAAACTGTAAGTAAGTTGATATCATGTAAGTAAAGTAAAGAAATGAAATTTAAATTTACTTTTACCTGTGATTCCTTTCGCAAAACCCTGTCTATTTGGCGTGCAAGAGATAGGCGCTTTATTACCTCAGGCATGTATGAAGAGTCTATAGGGAATTGCTGGAAACTTTCCTGAAAATGTAAACCAAACCAGAATGAGTTTTTTTTTAAAAAAACTAAAAAACACAAGTATTATTTATAGCATAAAAAACTAACCTTTGAAAATGATTTGCACAAAGAAGAAAACTTTGATGATTCTTTTGGTGAAATTAGCGCAATGCTACACCCATCCGCAGAAGCTCTAGCTGTTCTACCACTTCTATGAACATAAACCTGAAAATTTCACATATTCATTATAAAAATTCTGTTTTTGGTTATTTTTAAAAACTAAAAAATAATCTAAACAAAACTTCTATAAAAAAATTATATTACATTGCAATTTTTCATTAATTAATTAAGGTTTTTCCGGTTTCCATTGCACTCCAATTACTTGTGTTGTTATATGTAAACCTCTTGACTGCTTTTTGTTATTATATATTACAAAACTAAAGAAATAGAGTAAATTACACGAATGGTCCCTATTGTTTAGGGTAATTTGCGCGTTTGGTCCCTAACTTATTTTTTTAACTCGGAAGGTCCCTACTGTTTGTTTTTGTTACGCGTTTGGTCCCTGTCTTACCTAAAAATACTATTTTGCCCTTGATTTTTTAATTTATTTAAATAAACACACCCCCAACCCCACCTCTCACCTTATCTTACCTACCCCACCATTTTTCCCTATTTAAATAATAGTTTTTTTGGGTAAGACAAGGACCAAACACGTAACAAAAACAAACAGCAGGGACCAAGCGCATAATAAAAACAAACAGTAGGGACCTTCCGAGTTAAAACAATAAGTTAGGGACCAAGCGCGTAAATTACCCCAAACCATAGGGACCATTCGTGTAATTTACTCAAAGAAATATTAAATATGACAGAGTAACATTAAGCCTGCGTTTGGTTTGGTTGATTCGGTTTTTAAGAAAATGAAAATTTTCTGTTTTCCAAATGGTATGTAAATTAAAAATGTGATTTTTAGTTTTTTACAGTTTTCCAGTTTCCATTGCCACCAATCCCAAAAGTTAGATAGTTGTGATTGGGAACACAGAATCCGAAAAGTTACTTATTTATTATATACTTATACATAGAAGATAGAAAATTCAATAAATAATATAACAGATAAAAACAAACAAACAACTTACTTCTGCAGAATGAGGAAGTTGATAATGAACAACAGTCCTAACACCAGGAATATCAAGACCTCTAGCTGCAACATCAGTAGCCACAAGTATTCCATGATCATTTGCACGAAAACGATCAATCGCCTGCATTTCAATTTCAATTTCACCAACAATTATGATTTATATAATTTTTTTTTACATATCAAAATAATTATGTTTAACAAATAATAACCTTGAGTCTAGCACGCTGCTGCATCTGTGCATGAAGGGTCAAAACATTGACATTAAGAATGCGCATAAGGGAAGAGATGTGACGAAGGGCTGCAATTGATGTACAAAAGACGATAGTACGCCCTTGTCCATGAACAGATAAAATATAATACAAACATGCATCTTTATCTTCTTCTGGACACCTGTAAATTGATGTTTAATCAAATTCAATATTAAAAAGAGTAAATTACACGAATAGTCCCTATGGTTTAGGGTAATTTACGCATTTGGTCCCTAACTTATTTTTTTAACTCGGAAGGTTCATACTGTTTGTTTTTGTTACGCGCTTGGTCCCTGTCTTACCTAAAAAGACTATTTCGCCCTTGATTTTTTTAATTTATTTAAATGAACACACCCCCAAACTCACCCCCTCACCTTACCTTACATACCCCACCATTTTTTCTATTTAAATAATAGTTTTTTAGGTAAAACAGGGACCAAGGGCGTAAGAAAAACAAACAGTAGGGACCGGGTGCATAATAAAAACAAACAGTAGGGACTTTCCGAGTTAAAAAAATAAGTTAGGGACCAAGCGTGCAAATTATCCCAAACCATAGGGACCATTCGTGTAATTTACTCTATTAAAAAAAAAAAAGCAAACAGATGAATAAAAGGGGAAGGGGTATTATCATACTCAATGAAGGACTCCTCAAGATTATTTGCCATAATTGAAGCATTTGTGAGATCAATAACAGCAGCATTAGAACGCATCCCTGCACGTTCAGATAAGGCTTCAATTGAGTTCAATTCACCATCTGATTTTGTTTTCACAGATCCACGTTTAAGTTTCTTCCTAAAATCAGAAGATAAGGCAATGGTTGCTGAAAACACAAAAGTCTGTCTTTTCTTTTTTTGAAAGCCTGAAGCTGTGACACAGTTTTCAGAATCTTCTTGATGTCCTTCACGAATCATGGGAAGCATGTCAATAATTGACTGCAGCTCATGAAAATGACCATTATCTATCATTCTGTCTGCCTCATCCAGCACAAAGAATGACAGTGAATGTAACTGCAAAAATCATCAACACTTAATATTATTATAACTAATAATAGCATTGTACTTACTTTCAGTTTTTATTTGTGCTTTGAAGAATCTAGCCAATTATAGCATTGTAGTTATAAATTTGTTTCTTAATAAGATGTTGTACTTTGGAAAATGGGTTAATCTCAAAAAATTGTGTTTTTTCTGGATTAAACCTTGAATTTATTTTTAAGACCTTGTATTTTTTTCGTTTTTTCGGAAAAAGCCCTCAACTTTGTATTTTTTTCTGAAAAAAAAACCTCGACCTTCTAAATGCTTCCAAATAAACCCTCTGACTTTTTTAGTTTTTTGCGAAAAAACCCTCGCATTTTACAATTTTTTTTGGAAAAAAAAGGGTTTTATGCAGAAAAGTTCCATTATTTTGGGAAAAAATTTGATAAAGTCCTAAATTTTTATTTTTGAACAGAAAAGTCCCGATTATTTAATAGTTTGCCCAAATTAACAAAAAAGTCCCTTTTTTTATTTTAATAGAAAATGACAGATTATATGATTTTCCCAAAGTAATGGGACTTTTCTGTTAAAAAAAACATTTAGGGTTTTATCAAAAAGATTCCCAAAATAATGGGACTTTTCTGCATAAAACCGGGAAAAAATGACTAAAGGGCCAGATCAAAAAAAAATGAAAAAATGCAAGCTCTTTTTCAGGGAAAAAATAAATTTGAGGTTTAATCTGAAAATATATATATATATATATATATATATATATATATATATATATATATATATATATATATATAAGGTTTTTTTTAGATTAACCCTTAAAAAATCCACCAAATTATAGCATTGAATATGTTTTGTATTTGGATGGCATTGCTATAGTTGGGTAGTTTTTTCAAAGTACAATGTTGTAATAGGGAGGGATAAATGCAAGAAATAGCAACATACTTTTATTTATTTGTTTACTACAGCATCCTATTTTTTCATTTCTTTCTATTACAACATTGTACTTTCAATTTATTCTTATTAAGGCATTCTGATTTGAAAATTCTAGGCAATTATAGCATTGTAATTTTTTATTTTATTTTCTATCAAGACACTGTACTTTAAAAATTCTACCGAATTATACCATTTGGAAAATATATATTGTATTTGGATGACATTAATATAACTGCATACTTTTTCAAAGTATAATGTTGCAACTTACAATAGGGAAAAACGAAAGTAGAATGCTACAATAAACAAATAAATAAAGATATGTTGCTATTTCTTGCATTTAACCCTAGTTTGAGTTTTTATATATTAGACATCAAAAAAATTTCCAACTCACCTCAACAAGATGAATTTCTCCACCTGACATTAGTTCCCATAGCCTCCCTGGAGTTCCAACAACAATCTCAGGTCTTGTTTTCAAAAGTCTTTCTTGCTTTTCTGTTGACATTCCACCAACAATGGGAACAACCCTAACATCTGTCCCTTTTGCCACTTGCTTCAAATGCTCAGTGACCTAAGAGAGGAATAAACATTAATGTTTAGGGTTTCGTGTTTAGGGTTTAGGGTTTAGGGTTTAGGGTTTAGGGTACCTGAAGTGCAAGCTCCCTAGTGGGAGTAATAATAAGTGCTCTTAAAAGACCTTTTGAAACAACTTTTTCATCCGCCTCTCCTTTTTCTTCCACCTGTCTCTCTAATTTATCTCTTTCTTCAAGAAGGCGTTGTAAAATCGGTAATCCAAATGCCAGTGTTTTACCAGACCCTGTCTCTGCAGCACCAATCACATCCTGACAAAGGAAAATGTTAAAAGATGAACCACATAAAACGGTAGCATGAAAACTTGTCAAATTACTAAACAGACCTTTCCTTGATGAGCACCTGCAGGTATACAAGCTTTCTGTATAGGTGTTGGTTCTATGAACTTGAGCCTGGATATTGATTTCATAAGCAATGGATGAAGCCTAAGCTCATACCATGCATGATATTCAGAGTCATCAACTTGATCTTCTTCTTTATCAACTTGATCATTGGTTTCTGCAACTGTTGAAATAATTTTTGAAGGAAGTTTGTCAATACAGTAATTTATAGAGCTTAAAACATGGTATAGTACTTGTTGATTTGAAACTAAAGTAACACTAACCAGTAGCTGTTTCTTCTTCAGTGTCCATGGATTCCTTGGGCTTTTTAGTCTTCTTCTTTTTCTTTTTCTTCTGCTTCTTCTTCGTCTTTCCAACCTCCTTTTCAGTCTCCCCATCAATAACCTCCTCTACAGTCTCATCATTTTTAACCTCCTCCTTAACAACTTCATCACTGTTACTTTCTTCCCTCTTCCTTTTTGTCAGTTTTTCTGGTTTCTTCCCTCCTTTTTGAAATCCTTTTGGAAGCTCCAATCCATACTCTGATTCATCAATCTCTTCAAGAGACAAAACACCTGCAGCAACAAAGCTGAATAGTCAACTAAGATACTAATGAGACAGCTTATGGATCCATTTTTTCATGATACAATATAAACATTATCTACAAATCTGTCTTGATATAGGAAGGATGTAAACTAGACAAAAGAAAGTAACAGAAAGAGCATCTAATGGATACTTAAATTGATGAAAGACAATAACCTAGGAACACTTTAATTTTCATTACTTGCGTTCTCTTTGCTTTCTACAATACATTCAGATATTGTAAATTTGTAACATTTGGTTTTGAGCCTTCGAACAATGAAGCATATATATCAACAGAAGTTATATTTTTCGTAGAGAAAAGAAACTGGATTGATTGTAGCAAGTATTTCCAAACTCTCCTATTCTTTAATTTCAATTACTTCTTGTCTTTTATGAAGAAGAAGAAAGTGAATAGCTAGTGAGCTAAAAACCTATAAACCCTAAAATATCAGCAAAACAAGTTATCATTTCCAAAAATCAATAGAATGAGCTGATGCTAGAGCAAATACGAACCTCCTTCGAAGTCATTCAATCCGGCGAGTGCAGAGAACGGATCGTCGTCGGTATCGGGAAGTGATGAGGTCCATGGGAGTGAGTCGAATCGTTCTAGTTGTCCCGCGCTCTGTCTTACTATATTCCTCTTTCTCTGTTTCTTCTTTGGTGGTTGAGAGGCCATCGCCGGTAGGGTTTTAGCGTAAAACGGCGGTGATGCTTTGCTAAGGGGTTGTGGCGCTGTTCTTACTTCATGCACTTCCTTGGTGAAGCAATTTAGCCTACCAATCAATAAAGTGCAAACCACATAGCCTCACGTACAAGTTCAAGTTATTTTTCTTTTATCAATTTGTCAGGTAATATAAATTTATTTAACTTCGGACACTAAAGTTGTTTTTCTTACTAATTTGTCCGTACTTTGAACGCAGATTGGTTTTTAGAATATGTATGGAGTAGGCAATAATCCACGAATTGATTTAAAAAAATATCAAGTTATAATCGGTTCCGGTTGGATTCGTTTACAACATAACAAAAGTTAAAAAAATAAATTAATAAAATGTTAAATATAATATATTATAACAATATTTATTATATTTCAGTGAGATAATCTATATATTCGAAAAATAAAATAGGATTAAATCAAAAGTTCTTCTATATCACATTCCAAATTAATTTTTAACCGTAAGTTTTTTAATAAATGAAATAATATAATAATATAGTAATATAATAGATTTTTGTATAGAAATCATGATTGAGAGAAGAAATAAGAATATAAGAAGAGAGATGTAGAGACTATATTTACCAAAAACACCCGTTAATTTTGTTCATAATTTAATGACATTAAAACATAAGGAATTTTAAATTTAGAAAGTGTATTATTAAAATTAGTATCCATTTAATACCATATATGAAATTTAATAAAATATAAAGAAAAAACCATAAAATAACATGTAGATATAATTTAATTTAATATTACCACAAAATGTCATATGACAAAATACATGAAAAGATGACAAGTGGCAAAAAAAAAACATTTCATTTATTAGAGTAGATTAACTGGAATCTATCAAAGAATTACAATTTGTCATAAATTGGAATTCAATTTTAGGCTAAGGGAGTGGTAACATTTCCAGCAGTTTAGCACATCAGTTTTTTGGTTGCCATCTTATTTTTTTCTATTTAACACCTAAGGTTAGCATTTGGTAAGAAGTGGTAACACTCCGAACACTTTATTTTTTATTTTCTTTTTCTAATTTAATTAAATTACTTTATTTTAATAAACAAACATTTTTTATGTATGAATATTAAACAAATTTATTTTTTTAAACCACAAACATTTAATATAATATAAAATCCAAACATTCATTGATTTTGCTTGTTTCAAATTTTAAAAAGTAAAGTCTTCCATTAAGAATACATCCATTTCTCTATGTTTTATTTGTAGGTTGTGTTAGATATCACCTGATGATACCACCTGATGCAACCTTATTGTAAGAAAAATAGAACATAACAAGAAGGAAGAAGTGAACAGGGCAAAACAGGGTGTGAATCAAGTAACTTGATTCTATGAATACGCCACACAAACAAGGCAAAGAAACAACAGTAGGACTTTAACACTTCAACAGGGATCAATTCACTTGATTCATTTATGAGACAAATGTTAGTTGTGTAGAAGAAATCTGGGAAAACTACTTTGGCTCCAACTATCTTATTCAACAAAGACTGTAAAAGCTTAATTAAAAATGTCACACAACCATACCCTGTTTATACTAAACTAACTAGAAACCTAAACTAACTCCAAACCTTAAATTTGGAAAGTTTTCCCAAAATACCCATCGGACCAAAACCGTCCCTGTTTCTGAATTAACCCAACAGGTTGTTCTCTTTTAGTGGAGAAATACACCATCTTGATGAGAGAACCTGGTAAGCAAGATTTGGCGAATAAGTTGATGTAAATTGAGGAATTAGTTTGCAATATAACATCATATAACAGTTTCCTCAAAATTGATTCTTCTTCAGAACTTTGTAAACCAAATCACATAGTATAATAATGTTATCACTTATCAAAGACTCAATTATATAATCAGGTGCTTCAAGTTAGCATGATTCCAAATGAAAATGACTAATCAATAAGGATATTACTGTCAAATTCGATTCCAGCAGCATCTTATTGAGCATATCTGAAACATATAAGACAACTAATTAACAAGAAAACATATTGAGATTCGATATGTAAAAGAAAGTTTATTGGGTATTTATCGAAAAAGAAAAACTATGAAATCTAGTTTGGAGAAGGAGAGAGACACCATGGATGAGAGAAAGGGGGTTCTAGAGAGTGATTGTAGAGGGAGATTACGACATCTACAGGCCAACAACCACCAGATCTTTTTCTCTCTCTTCTCGTTATGGTGTTGGCGACCTATTGCTGGCGACCCCCTTGGCGCAAGCCAAGGGGCGGTGTTTAGCACCCTTGACGACCGGTGGCGACCTCCTTAGCGAGGCCCACTCCCCTTAGCCTTAGGGGTATTTGGTAGAATTACAATAGAAATTGGAATCCAATTGTGTGGGATGTTTGGTTTAGGGAAACAAAATTGTTTCTATTTGTGACATCCCCAATTTCATCGCCAGAAAAGACCGATTTGTTTATGCTTTGTTTTTAAAATCAGAGTAATCATTTAAAGAAAATTGTTGCGGAATTTGTCCCCAAAATAAAAAAAATATGATAAGAATTTATTAAAGCATTTCTTAAAAAAAAGTATTTTCATTATATAACAAAATCTCGGGATGTCATGTTCCGATACAGACACATAAGCATAAACAGAACTTACAATTATTTACACTAATGATTTACATCTCCTTTATTCTCTCAGTGAATTATGCCTTCGTATTGATACCTGTGATACAAAGAAAACTGAGTGGGTCAGGCTTGGGAGCCTGGTGAGCATATAGGGTTTTCAACCCACAATAATACATTTATTATATTCAATTATCAACAATCAACCCAAATACCCATCCCCATTATCTTCTTTATTTATTAAGGTTTTACCCTAAGAATCGATTATACTTTCTTCATTCATTCCTAAGGGTTTACCTAAGGAACTGGCACATAGTCCATTTGCTACCACGGTTTATACAACAGGCACTACGTCGCATAGTCACCAGGGTTCATACAATTGGCACTACGTCTCATAGTCACCAGGGTTCATGAAATTGGCACTACGTCTCATAGTCACCAGGGTTTACACAATAGGCACTACGTCTCATAATCACCTGGGTTTACACCAAAAGGCACGAAGTCACATCGTCACCAAGGTTTATCAAATAGGCACGAAGTCGCATCGTCACCAACTATTCCATCTACCCATGTTCTACCCAACATTTTTGTAGATATAAATACAAACACAATTTAAATCATTTAACACCCGTATAAAAACATCAATTCCAAATCCATCTCAAATAGATAATTAATATATAACACATAGCACGTATTTTATAAAATACTTTATATTTATGTGTAAGATGAAAGTGACTATACACTCACGCATATAAACAACAATATATATAAATATACATATAACACGTATTTTATAAAATACTTCATATTTATGTGTAAGATGAAAGTGACTATACACTCACGCATATAAACAACAATATATATATAAATATACACATAACACGTATTTTATAAAATACTTCATATTTATGTGTAAGATGAAAGTGACTATACACTCACGTATATAAACAACAATATATATAAATATACACATAACACGTATTTTATAAAATACTTCATATTTATGTGTAAGATGAAAATGACTATACACTCACGCATATAAACAACAACAATATATATATATATATATATATATATATATATATATATATATATATATATATATATATATACACACACACATAACATGTATTTTATCAAATACTTCATATTTATGTGTAAGATGAAAGTGACTATACACTCACGCATATAAACAACAATATATATATATATATATATATATATATATATATATATATATACACACACACACACATAAAACGTATTTTATCAAATACTTCATATTTATGTGTAAGATGAAAGTGACTATACACTCACTTGATCAGAAGATAATCGGGCAGCACTACGGCTTGCAGAAGTAGTGTTTCTCCGTAGATCTGGAAGATCTTCACAAAAACCGGCTCCTTGCGGGCAGCGCTTCGGCTCGGGAATAACGCTCTTCAGGATCCTCGGGGCTTCGGATCTTGCTTCGGGGCTCGGAAATATTACTGGGGCTTCGGGGTATAGACGGCACGCAAAAACGAGGCAAAAACTAGAGAGAAGAAAGAGTTTGAACAAGAGAAAATGGCTGATTTCGAGTTCTATTTATAGGCTGAGGGTATGGGATTACGCGGGGCGTAATCTCAAATTACGCAGGGCGTACTTTGACGTCATTGTGTGCGTCGACTGGTGGCACTCGAGTATTGGTTAGACAAGTTGCATCCAACTGAGTACGCGGGGCGTACTCAAATTACGTTGGGCGTAATTTGACTCGTCGAACTTCTAAATTGTGTAACTTTCGCATACGAGATCCGTTTTCGACGTTCTTTATATCCACGCGTAGGTGAGACTATGCTCTACAACTTTTGTTTAGACTCCGTTGGCTAATTTTAACCTTATTTTTATTATATTATTTTTAGTAGGCCGGGACTGGAAAAATCCGTTATAAATTCATAGCTTCTTCATCCGACGTCCGTTTTCGCCTATATTTTTATCGTTTCACTACAATTGACGAGATCTTCGATCTCATTTAGATTGTTTCGGCTAAAAACCGCTCGATCTCAAATCGAGTATTCGGGCTGCATATTGCTGAGCTGAAACTTAGAAAAATCATAATTTCCTCATACGAAGTCAGATTTGGACGTTCTTTTTATGCACGCTCACGGTTTAATGAACTCTACAACTTTCGTTTAGATCACTAAGGCTAAATATCGCTCTAACATAAATTCACTTTTTACGTCGCGCTGTGTCGTGCTGGTTCTGTCGCGAAACTTCGACAGGTCATAACTTCTTCGTTATAACTCGGATTTCGGCGTTCTTTATATGCACGAAAACCTTGTAACATATACTATAACTTAGTTAAGATTATTCATTCTAAATAATCTTTCATCAAAAATTCATTTTTTGACGCCTATCGTCTCTAAATTGACTAGCCCTGATCTACAGGCGTTACACTATTACCCTATTTGTTTTGTATTAGAATGAAGAGAAAAAGAGAAAAAATTCAGTTCCATTTCCATCATGTGTTTTGTATTAGAATGAAGAGAAAAAGAGAAAAAAATTCAATTCCATTTCCATCATGAGTAAACCACATGAATTGTTCATATTGTTTAAGGTAATTTGTATGTTTGGTTTCTAATTTATTTTTTTAACTCGAAAGGTCCTTATTGTTTGTTTTTATTACGCGTTTGGTCCCTGTGTTACCTAAAAAAATTATTTTGCCATTGATTTTTTTAATTTATTTAAATAAACACACCCCCCAACTTCACCCCCATCACATTACCTTACATACCCTACAATTTTTCTCTATTTAAATAATAGTCTTTTTAGGTAAGACAATAACCAAGCGTATAACAAAAACAAGCAGTATGAACTTTCCTAGTTAAAAAAATAAGTTATGGACCAAGTGCGCAAATTACCCCAAGCCATAGTGTAACACTCGTGTTTCTAGCCTAGGCATTTATATTGAGGTGATAGTCTAGGTTAACCTTTGTAACTCATTTTGAAGAAATGAAAAGGAATTATGTGAATATTATGTGAATTATGTGGTTTATGCTTAATTATTAGGGTTTAATTAATTAAGAATAAAAATAAGCGTCAAAATTAAAATGTGAGATAAGCCCGATATCTTTACATAAAGTTGTAGTGGTCGAAACAAGGATTTCGGAGATATAAAGAATACCAAAATTTGAGTTATAACAAAGAAGTTATGACTTGTCGAAGTTTCGTGACAAAACCGGCACGGTGCTGAATGTCGTAAAAAATGAGTTTTTGATAAACTATTTTTTAGCCTTAGTGATCTAAACGAAAGTTGTAGTATTCGTTAAACCGAGAAGTTCGATAAAAAGAATGCCCAAATCTGACTTCGTATGAGGAAGTTATGATTTTTCGAAGTTTCAGCCTAGCAGTAAACAACTAAAAACTTGAATTTTAGATCGAGTGATTTTTATCCGACACAACCTAAACGAGAGTTGAAGGTCTCGTCATTAGTAGCACAACGGTAAAAAGTCTAACGAAAATGGACGTGGGATGAAGAAGTTATGAATTTTTAACGGATTTCATGTCCCAGTCTGTTAAAAATAATAATAAAAAAATTAAATTCAAAATTAGCCGACGAAGTCTAAAGGGAAGTTGTAGAGCATAATTTTAGCTACGCGTGCATATAAAGAACGTCAAAAACGGAGCTCGCATAATTTTAGCTACGCATGCATAGTCAAGAGCTGCAACGTTACCCTCGCTCAAAACGCGCCACGTGTCCTGCTGAGTGATCCGAGCACGTGGCCTTATCCGAAGTGGTCCGCTAGAGGTCCGACGCGTGTTCCATTCCTCGTGTCCGAGCCTCGCAGAAGGAGCCACATCGGAAGCCTCAGACTAGACCACGGTCCAATCGAGAGGCGACAACGAGCCCCTTGCAGGTGCGAGCCATGCGCAGCCCACGTGCGAGCCCTCCCTGCGAGCCTTCGGATCTGTGACGCGTGTCCTCTTTCTGGCCGTTGGATCAGAAGCCTCGCCCCTATAAATAGGGGTGCGAGACCTCCCGAGGGTATTTTGAAAACTTGTCATTTTTAGCCCCTTTCTCCATATTTCTTTCATATTATCATCCCCCGAATCCCCGGTATCAATTATAAGCCCCGAAATACGCCATGAAGCCCAAAAAATTTATCTTTTCGGTTTCGAAGCCCGACTTTTGCAGAGCCCGGTTTCTCAATAAAACTTCTGGTTTTATTAAAAACGATCGTTTTAGGAAACGAATTGTTGCCCGATTTTCACCAAAACATGTGAGTGTAGTCACTTTCATCTTACACCTATATATGAAGTATTTTCTATAAAATACGTGCTATGTGTAATTATATTAAGTGTTTATTTGAGGTGACTGTTGAATAAATGTTTTATACAAGTTTTAAACTGTATATGTATTTTATCTACAAAATATGTTGGGTAGAACATGGGTAGATGAAATAGCCGACGTGTGTTAAAATGGTGAGAGGCCTCGATGTTGTTGTTGTTGTTGTTGTTGTTGTCATCTAGCGGAGTATAGATGATGACCACGGACCTTTCTAGACAGTCCAGTGGAACACTAGCAGGTTCGCAACTTGTAGGTGTTGATGACTTAAATGTTCATTGGCGTACTCCATCCCCCTCATGGTTGCCTTTAGGACATGTATGGCTGAGGAAACCCCTTAGCAGTAGTGTCCATCCCGATGATAATCCTTAGGCTAGATCCCTTGTGATAGGTGTTTAGGGACGTAAAGTGAGGACAACGGGAATGGGTAATCAGGGTTATTGTTGATTGGTGAACTTAATAAGTATATTATTATTGTGGGTTGAAAACCCTATATGCTCACCAGGCTCCCAAGCCTAACCCACTCAGTTTTTTATGATTACAGGTAGTGGACCCCGAGCATAGTCGGAAGATGATGAGAGATTTTTTATTATATGTCAGTAGTTGTAAATAACTGTTGAAAGGCTTATAATGTCTTGTTTATGCTTTTGATCTGTATCGGAACATGACATCCCGAGGTTTTGATATGAAATAAAACTATACATTTCTTAAGGAATGATTTTGATAAACTTTTATCATGTATTATTTTGGGGACCAATTCCGCAACATCTTTTAAAAAGATTTCTATGATTTTATTTTAAAAAACATAAATTAAATCGGTCTTTTCTGGCCGTGAAATTAGGGGATGTCACACATAGGGACCATTCGTTTAATTTATTAAATTTCTCTATTATTTATAAAGAAAATAGGGGAATTGAAACGCGAAGGCCTCAGAGAAATATTTAAAAAAAAAAAAAGAAATAAGACATGGAAATCAAAGCCCGCTTTCCGCAGTTCGATCCCTGAATTCTACATTCAACATCTTTTTTTCACTTCGATTTCAACTTTAATTTTGGATTGATGTCTTCGATTTCAAGTTTGCTTTTGGACTACTCGACAATCAAATTCTTGAATTTCAAGTATGATTTTGGACTGGACTACATTTGATTTTATTGTGTGCATGATTATGCCTTACACCTTACTTAATCGTAATCGTGATTTTGGTGCACTTAAATTGAAAATCAATTTCAAGATTGATTTTGGTGCTAGCTATTTTTCTACCAGTCGATTCTTGGCAACCCGACAATTCTTCAATTAAGGTATTTTTTCATATAATGGATTAAATCGCTCATTTGTTCTAACTCATTAGTGTTTGTGAAGTTTAGTTTGATTTATGTGCTTATGGTTTGATCCATTTATTTTGAAGAAGATGATAATTTTTTTGATTTATTGTTTGATCATCTTTGTATCTAATGTAGATGGTAATATGTGTTCATCCATTGCAAAAAAAATTATTGGTTTGTGCTTTATTTATATGTACAAAAGCAATTTTTTTACTATTTCAGTTTTTTATATATTTTTTATCACAACTTTGAACCCTTATAAAATTTTTATATGAGCTTGGAATGAGGTAAATTTTTTTCCAGATTGTAGTTCTCTGTCTTGCCTACGTTTTATGATCAAAAAATAGTTTAATTGGTTAAGATTTTGCTAAGTTATACAACCCTAAACAATTATCGTTGTGATTGTTGGTTAGTATTTCAACATGTTTTAGAAAATTTGCCCCATATTTGAACCACTATAAAATCTTCATACAAGCTCGAAATGGTGCAATTTTTTTTCAAATTGTAGTTCTCTGTCTTTGCTAGGTTTTGGATCAAAAAATATTTTAATTGTTTAAGATTTTGCCGAGTTACACAGCCCTAAACAGAGCTTTTTTTGTGCAGAATTTTAAGTTATGTTTTTTAGTTTTTAGGAACATTGAAGTTGACTATTTGCATATCATATACTAGATATAGTTATGTTTTTTTGGTGCAGAATTTTAAGTTGTGGTTAATAATATTGAATAAATATTAAAGCTAAAGTATAATCATAAATAAACTAAATTTCAATATTAAAATAATATATTTACTTCTATTTATAAAATTATGTCACTAACTTTTAACATATTATACTTAATTTATTAGATTTAAAATGTTGTTGTATGTAAACCATTATCAGTTTAAAGCTACAACTTTTGAACAGTTTGGACAAAATACTTAAATTGTTGATTTAAATATAACATTACAGTGTCAATTTAAATATAAATTTCAGTTCCACTTAAAAAAACCAAATAATATTTAGTAAATAGTTAAAACTGGTAAATGCAAAAACTAAATTTAATTTCAATTTAACTAAAATATTTCCTAAAGATATTTTTATAATCGTTAAAAGTTTTCAAATAAGTAGCTTAAAATAACTTGCAATCACAATAGTTAAAAATAACTCTATATAAATGATTATATTGTTACCTTTAAAATCAAAAAAACAATATTTGATTTAAATAATTATAGTGATAGAAATTAAAACATTAAGCAAATAAATTTTAAAAAATTAATTAACAACAACAAGAATAAATAACATTAAACCATATATTATATTTAATTTTATTCATGTGTAACTCGTGGGTAAAAGTCATTCAAACGATTGAGATTATGCAGTTATAATAGATGTATATATTATCATATAATTCAAAATAATCAATATATTATATCAATTTAGTATACAAATTATTATATCAAATTTAACAACAATGTTATTGTTATATTTTAAAAAAAAACGTATATTTGTAAATACTTCAACTATTTAGGTGTTTCTGCGCAACGCGCGGGCATTCGCCTAGTATATTTAAAACATATTTTAAAAAACATATATTTTTCCTTTCACCACATTCATTTGAAACTCCCATTCATTTTTCCTTTGACCACATTCATTTGAAACTCCCATGATTTTTCAATTTCTTTCTAATAATGATTATAAGTTGGTTAATAAGGTTAAATAAATATCAAACCTAAAGTGTAATCATATATAAATATTAGAAAATATCTTTACTTCTACTTATAAAGTTATGTTTTGTAACTTTTAACACATTATACTTAATTTATTAGTTTTAATATATTGTTGGATGTAAACCATTATCATTTTAAAGCTACAACTTTTGAACAATTTGTATAAAATACTTAAATTATTAATTTAAATATTACATTACAAGGTCAACTTAAATATAAATTTTAGTCGAAATTAAACAATCCAAAGAATATTTTGTAAATAATTAAAAGTGATAAATTGTAGAGTGTTTCTAATAATGATTATAAGTTAGTTAATAAGATTAAATAAATATCAAACCTAAAGTGTAATCATAAATAAACTAAATTTCAATATTAAAATAATATATTTACTTTTATTTATAAAGTTATGTCTTTAACTTTTAACATATTAAATTTAATATGTTGTTGTATGTAAACCATTATCAGTTTAAAGCTATAACTTTTGAACAGTTTGGGCATAATACTTAAACTGTTAATTTAAATATAACATTACAGTGTCAACTTAAATATAAATTTCATGCCACTAAAGAAACTCAAAGAATATTTTGTGAATTGTTAAAAGTGATAAATTGTAGTGCTAAATGCAAAAACTAAATTGTAATCTCAATTTAACTAAAATATTTCCTAAAAATATTTTTATAATCATTAAAAGTTTTCAAATAAGTAGCTTAAAATAACTTACAATAACAATAGTTAAAAATAACTCTATATAGATGATTATATTGTTACCTTTAAAATCGAAAAACAATGTTTGGTGTTTTAAATAATTATAATGATAGAAATAAAAATGTTAAACAAATAAATTTTAAAAAATTAATTAACAATAACAACAATTATAAATAACATTAAACCATATATTATATTTAATTTTATTCATAAGTAAATTTGCGGGTAGAAGTCATTCAAACGATTGAGATTATGTAGTTATAATATATGTATATATTATCATATAATTCAAAATAATCAATATATTATATCAATTTAGCATACGAATTATTATATCAAATTTAATAACATCTTTATTATTATTGATGGGTTTTGAGCACTACAACATTCTTATGGTGTACATGCAACTCTAATGTTTTGGATCTAGGTTTTCTCAAGTTATACATACAATTCAAATTATCCAAAGCATAAACCCTAACTAGTATGTGATTTTCGAAATTCATAAGACAAAACAAAGTTAGATGAATACCTTGGACTTGTAGCAACTAGATGTTGACCTTCAAGAGCTTAGTGGCCCAATTGTTGCACCTCTAGTGAGTCACAAACACCAAAAGCAAGTTGGAAGAATATGAGAGAGGTTTAGGAGGCTCAAAATCAACTGGTATTTTAGGATTCCTTCTAGGTTTAGGAGGCTCAAAATCAACTGGTATTCCTTCTAGGGTTCTAGTGGCCGATTTTAGGAGTCCCAAGAGTTCTTTATGTAGCTAAGCTACTAGGGTTTCAGGTAAAACCCTAATCTAATTGCTTAACCTTCAAGTAGCCCACAAGATCCTTCCAGAAAGCCCCTATGGACGAAATCTATGTGGACTTCCTCATAGAATTCGTCCATCCCTTCCTTAAGGATCCATAAGCCCAACCTTGCAATTATCTTATAATTACAATATCAGTCCCCTTAATTTAATCAGTCTATTTTGATCACCAAATTAATTCTAAATTAATTTTTGATCAATACTAATCAAATAATATGATTTCTCAATTAATATATTATTCTTATAATATATTAATAAATCACAATTAACCTCTTTCTCCATAATTCATCCAGTCAAGTTGCTATGGTGAAGGCAACCCAAAAGGACCATGCTACTATCGGGTCAACTACATACCAATTATAGTTATGGGCTTATACACCTAATCCAACAGTCTCCCACTTGGATAACCCTTATAGACTTGATCTTGGCTACTGGTGAGAAGGTCTCGTCATAGTCAACTCTCGGAGTTTGAGTAAAGCCCTTCGCAACCAATCGTGCCTTGAACGTATGCACTTTCTCATCCATGACACTCTTTTTATTGAAGATCCACTTGCACCCAACCGTCTTACGACCCGATACATTGTCAACCAAGTTCCAAACTTGATTATCATGCATGGACTGAATCTCGCTGTCCATTGCCTCTTTCCACTTTGCAGACTCCGGGTCTGCCATGGCTTCCTTGTAGTTGTTAGGTTCACCCATATTTATTAGTGTACTATCACTCATAAATGTATCACCCTCAACAGTTATATGGAAGCCATATAATACGGGTAGAACACTGACTCTACTAGAACGTCTAAGAGGTAAGGACTCATCAATCGATTCAACAAGAGTTTCCTCCTCGGGTTGAGTGCTAGTGTTTGAGGTTCCTTCATCACTTGATTCTCAAAGCTCTTTAATATCAATTTGCCTCCCACTGTCCTCTTGGCATATGAGTTCTCTCTCTCGGAAAACTCCTCTCCTCGTGATGAAGATACATCGCTCACTACGAGGTTCAAGCTTGTCGTGAGTCTCTTGTCTTATGAAAGCCTCACAACCCCAAACCTTGATATGTGCCAATGAGGGAACCTTCCCTGTCCACATATTGTGAGGTGTTTTGGCAACCTTCTTAGTTGGGACTAGATTAAGGATATAGGTGGCCATATCGAAGGCATACCCCAAGAATGAGATAGGTAATGAAGCTCGACTCATCATGGAACGAACCATGTCCAAGAAGGTTCGATTGTGCCTCTCAGCCACACCATTCAGCTGCAGTGTCCTAGGTGGCGTCAATTATGAAACAATTCCACATTCCTTAAGATAGTCGTGGAACTCGATACTAAGATACTCACCACCTTGATCGGATTGAAGCATCTTTATCTTCCTATCCAATTAATTTTCCACTTCGTGTTTAAACTCTTTGAACTTTTTAAATATTTTTGACTTATGCTTGATCAAGTAGATATACCCATATCTACTATAATCATTGGTGAAAGTCACATAGAAGCGGTTCGCATCCCTTGTGGTGGATCTAAAGGGCCCACACACATCGGTGTATATGAGATCCAATAATCTCTCGCCCCTTTCACAAGTACTAGTGAAGGGTGACTTGGTCATCTTTCCAAGCCAACAAGACCCGCACATGTCATCGGACCTAAGGTCAAATGACTCCAACACTCCATCCTTTTGGAGTTGGGCTATGCGCTTCTTGTTGACATGTCCAAGATGACAATGCCACAATCATGCCTTGTCCAAACCATTGGACAAATTAATATTCAACACATTATTTCCTAAGTTGTCTACAACCATCACAGTTTCATATATTCCATTACAAGGCAATGCTTCAAAATAGAAAGTACAATTAAAGAAAGCATTAATTGAACCACTTTCATTATTAAACGAAAATCTAAAACCTTATTTATATAAACCATGAAATGAAATAATATTTCTTGTCATTTCTGACGAGTAGCAACAATTATTCAACTCTAAACCTAACCTACTACTAAGCAATAAAGAATAAACTCCAATCTTGGTGACATGCGACGCTTTCCTATTCCCCATGATCAAGTTTATCTTACCGTGTTCCACATCCCTACTTCTTCTTAGACCATGCAAATCAGAACAAATGTGAAACCATATCCAGTGTCAAGGACCCAAGAACTAGCATGTGATGAGTTATTAGATCAAATAGTGTAAATACCTGTAAAGGTGGGCTTTATCTTCCCATCCTTAATGTCTTGTAGATACTTTGGGTAGCTTCATTTCAATGCCCCTTTTCGTGAAAGTAGAAGCACTCTGCATCCTTTGGATTAGAAGAAGGAGCAGCAGACTACCATTGGTCCCACTGGAAGAGGATCCATCATGGGACTTTCCCTTGTGGCTCTTAGAAGGAGCCTTCCTCTAGGGGTGAGCATTTGGAGCGGTGAAACGGACCGGACCGGACCGTTTTTTTGGACCCCTGAGCCGGTTCTTGGTTCTAAGATTTCTTTCCGGTTCGGTCCGGTATTTTTCCCGGTTTGGTCCGGTTTTTACCGGGTTTAGAACCGGTTGGACATGATTAAGATTTTTGTGATGTTTTTTAAACACACATAACTCATTCGTTTTAAGTCGGATTGACCTGTGGTTTTTTTCAACATTTATTTTACAGTTTGTAGATGAATTTAGACTATAATTTTGTTTATTTTGGTATTATATTCACCGTGTTACAATCCATCAAAGTAGAGCCATCAAAGCTGAAAAAATTCAGCTTTTCAGCAACATTTTGTAATTTGTGACGTTTTTTAAACACGCATAACTCATTCGTTTTAAGTCGGATTGACCTCCGATTTTTTCCAAAATTTAGTTTACAGTTTGTAGATGAGTTTAGACTATAATTTTGTTTATTTTGGTATTATATTCACCAAGTTACAATCCTTCAAAGTAGAACTATCAAAGCTGAAAAAATTCAGCTTTTCAGCAAGATTTTGTAATCTGTGACGTTTTTTAAACATCCACAACTCATTCGTTTTAAGTCGGATTGACCTACGGTTTTTTCCAACATTTAGCTTACAGTTTGTAGATGAATTTAGACTATAATTTTTTTTATTTTGGTATTATATTCATTGAGTTATAATCCTTCAAAGTAGAGCTATCAAAGTTGAAATATTTCAGCTTTTTAGTATTATTTTATACTATAATTCTGAGTCTGCGTTTAGCACATGTGGTAGAATTATAAGTGAGTATCATACTAGTTTATCGACATTGATAGTTGAAGCTTTGTTATGCACCCAAGATTGGGTGATAAAGTTTACAAATCCGATAGTTGACAACGTTGATGACATCTTGAACGATGATTATATAGCTTTGGGTAAAAAATTACAATCTTTATTCTTTTTTTATACAATTATTACTTTTTATTACATACTAACAACATTTTCATTTGTGTTTATGTAGAGATTGCACAAGCTTTAAATATGTTACATATGGATGACAATGATACGGGGAAGAGGCCAATGGAAGATTAGATTATGAGTTTATGAAATTTGTTAGTTTGATTGACTTTAAAGTTTAAACTATGATTTTTGTTGTTGTGATAATACTTTTGTATGTTTGTCATAAAATTGTTTAACTTTTGTTGGTGAACTTGATTTATATGTTAGTTGCTTTTATTTGGAAAATTAATTTTGCAAATTGCAAGTTATAATATTATACATCAATGTAGATTAGTTAGGCATGAAACGGAAACATATTAATTTTGCAAGTTATAATGTTATACATCAATGTAGATTACTTATTATACTCTATGCAATTAAAGTTGTACCAGTCCAAACGGGTCCAAAAACCGGAAAACCCGGACCTGGACCCGAACACGGACACGGACACGGACACGACTCATCCGGTCCGCTCCATGGTCCACAAAATTCTCCATAACCGGTCCGGTCCAAGAGCCGATCCGGTCCGGGCCGGTACAAATGCTCACCCCTACCTTCCTCTTCTTCCCTTTCCCTTGTCCAGTAGCCAAGATAGGGGCAGCAACAGTAGGAGTTTATGCAACATCTTTGCCTTTCAAGCCGGTTTCAACAGTTCTCAACAACCCTTGAAGCTTTCTCAAGGTCACTTCATCCTTGTTTATATGATAATTCATCTTGAACTTCTCATAACAAGGAGGCAAATAGTGGAGGATAATATCAATGACCAACTCTTCATTGAAGTTGACATTCAACTTGAGCAAACGATCAACGTATATTTGCATCCTTTGCAAGTGGGTCGTGATAGACCCTCCATCCTTCATTTTGGTCATGATTAATGAGGCATATATCTCGCACCTCTCTTGACATGCACTTTAATTGTACTTTTCCATCAAATCTTGGTGCATGTCATAAGGCCAATAGTCCTCGTAGAACTTTTGAAGCTTGGGAGTCATAGTGGCTACCATAATGCATGACACCTTTGTCGTTTCTTTGCATTAAGACCTATATTCTTCCATTTCTTTGGGAGTAGTAGTGTTTTCATTTGTCTCGACGAGTTCCTTGTCGAGAATGTCTTCCTTTTCCTCGTATCTAAGGGCCATGCGGATGTTGCAAATCCAATCATTAAAGGTGGACCCATCAAACGTGACCCTCCCACAAATACCTAAGAGAGAAAGTGGGTTCGAGGAGTTGGTGTTGGAGGAGTTCGAGCCTGACATCTGAAAAAGAAAAAAAACAAAGTTTAGATTAGATAAGAATCATTAATATAACACCCAAATGAAATATTAAGGCTAGGACCCAACACAATATTCTATAATTCGGAAGAGGGATGCCATAATCCAATTGCAAAAGATTTGAAGGTAGGTAAATGTCGATTTACCAATTTCCACCATGAAAAACGAAAATAGACACTTAGGTTTTAAATGAATTTAAATTCCTAGATTCTTTTGAGATTCATTGAAACTTTTCAATGGCATGTTTAAATCTCGATTATGCCCTTCAAGTTTGTGACTGGGATACCGATGATCACAAACAAGGTGTGAATAACCATGCAAATGTGTTTGGTACTCTCGATGTCATTTATCACCTAATCAATGTATCGGATAGCCACACACGCTCCATTGATCTATGATAAACATAGAGTTACCCTTGCCACCCTTGTTAGTCCAAGTTAGTGTGCCGGTTAACCACACACACTCCACTAATGACTAGGCAAGGTGTAAAGTGCAATTTCATGGAATAGCATCATTTTTCACATTTTGCCTAAAGTAACTAAGATTGGGAATTTTATGAAAACATTTAGTTACCTTATAATAGTCATTATACTTATTAATGAGGAATTAGTTGTCATATCCTACCCGTTCGGCTAACGACCCTCCACCAATCAAGGAAGCCGTGGGTGAGAGTAGACACTCATTCAACCATCATTTTATAAGTAGTTTCCTATTACACCCCCCCCCTTTATAGACCGACTTCGTGAAGGAGACCTACTAACGATAAGACTGACTTATCTTTTACATATATAATAATAATAATAATAATAATAATAATAATAATAATAATAATAATAATAATAATAATAATAATAATTAAGCTTGTAATATTGTAATAGTATAAGGGTTGTATTTTAAACTTTTGAAACACTACGGTTTAGAATTTAATATTTCAAAATTAAAACTTTTTAATCAAATTATAAACTCCAAAACTTGAGGGCATGTTATGAAACTTTTCAAAACTTTCTAGATCAAATTTTAAAAGAAATAAAATAATCATATAATTTTATCTTTTACCAATTTGATATAATCTAACTTATTTTAACAAGATAATTCAAATCAAATTTTACAAATAATTAGTTTATCACATAATCTAGTAATTATCTTAAAATTTGACAATTATCCATCAATTAGATGAGGATATTCATTATCATAATGTAAAAATTGAATTGTATCAGTAAAATCAATTTATGGTAATTATCCAAATCTAATTAAGGCTTAAATTCCGAAAATTTTTAAGTCTAACGAGTCAACTCGTCATGTTAGGCATTATACTCGTCGAGTAGGCTCAACTCGTCGATTCCTAATATGGACTCGTCGAGTTCATCTGGCAGAGTCCATATTTCGACTTCTTTCAGCTTTGAACAATCAACCATGGCATCAAATACAACAGAAAAACACCCTAATCTCTGATACCAATGATGGGTTTTGAGCACTACAACATTCTTATGGTGTACATGCAACTCTAATGTTTTGGATCTAGGTTTTTCTCAAGTTATACATACAATTCAAATTATCCAAAGCATAAACCCTAACTAGTATGTGATTTTTGAAATTCATAAGACAAAACAAAGTTAGATGAATACCTTGGACTTGTAGCAACTAGATGTTGACCTTCAAGAGCTTAGTGCCCTAATTGTTGCACCTATAGTGAGTCACAAACACCAAAAGCAAGTTGGAAGAATATGAGAGAGGTTTAGGAGGCTCAAAATCAGCTGGTATTCCTTCTAGGGTTCTAGTGGCCGATTTTAGGAGTCCTAAGAGTTCCTTATGTAGCTAAGTTACTAGGGTTTCAGGTAAAACCCTAATCCAATTGCTTAACCTTCAAGCAGCCCATAAGATCATTCCAGAAAGCCCCTATGGACGAAATCTATGTGGACTTCCTCATAGAATTCGTCCATCCCTTCCTTAGGGATCCATAAGCCCAACCTTGCAATTATCTTATAATTACAATATCAGTCCGCTTAATTTAATCAGTCTCTTTTGATCACCAAATTAATTCTAAATTAATTTTTGATCAATACTAATCAAATAATATGATTTCTCAATTAATATATTATTCTTATAATATATTAATAAATCACAATTAACCTCTTTCTCCATAATTCATCCAGTCAAGTTGCTATGGTGAAGGCAACCTAAAGGACCATGTTACTATCGGGTCAAGTACATACCAATTATAGTTATGGGCTTAGACACCAAATCCAACAATTATATTTAAAAAACATATATTTGTAAAAATTTCAAATATATAGGTGTTTCTATGCAACACGCGGGCACTCATCTAGTATACTTATAAATGATACATTTTCACTTGCACCACATGCATTTGAAACCTTCATTACTTTTCAATTTTTTTCTAATAATTATTATAAATTGGTTAATAATGTCAAAATAATACAAAAAACTAAATTCTAATAATAAATTAAATAAACTACAATATTAAAATAACATATTTTACTTCTATTTATAAAATTATTACTTTAACTTTTTAACATATTATAGTTAACTTATTAGTTTAGACATATTGTCTAAGCAACTATCATTTTAAATTCACAACTTTTGTATAGTTTATGATTTTATGTAATATTTCTAATAATTATTATAAATTGGTTAATAATGTCAAACTAATGCAATAAAACTAAAATTTAATCATAAATTAACTAAAATACAATATTAAAATATCATATTTTACTTCTATTTATAAAAATTATGACTTCAACTTTTTAACATATTATAATTAACTTATTAGTTTAGATATGTTGTCATACGTGAGCAATTGTCATTTTAAAGTCACAACTTTTGTATAATTTATGATTTTATGCAAAATAATAAAATTATTAATTTCAATATAATGTTAAACGGTTAACCTAAATCAAAATTTCAGTTAAACTTGAAAAAAATCGAGAGACTATTTTATAAATAATTAAAAATTATAAATTATAGTGTTAAACCTAATATGTAATCGTAAATTAACAAAAACAAATATGAAATTATTTTTTATAATCATTAAGAATTTTTTAATAAGTAGCTTAAAAATAACTTACAATAAGAATAGCTAAAAGTATTATTATATAAAAAACTATAATGTTATCTTCAAAAACAAAAACCATGTTTGTTGCTTTAAATAATTACAATTAAAGAAATTAACAATATTAATCAAATAAATTTTTAAAAAGTTATATTTCTGAAACTAAATTAAAATAATTAAGAATTTCCACATACGTTATTTTAAATAACTTACAACAACAATAGTTAAAAGTAACATTTTATACAGAAATTATGTTGTTACCTTTAAAAACCAAAACAATGTTTGATGATATAAAAAATTACAATGATAGAAATTTAAATCTTAAGCAAATAAAGTTTTTAAAATTAATTAATGATATCAACAACTATAAATATCATTAAACCACATATTATATTTAATTTTATTCATGAGTAACACGCAAGTAGAGGGCCATTGAAACAATTGAGATTATAGAATTTTAAAAGATGTCTACATGATCATATAATTCAAAACACACAATATTTATACGAACATATTATACGAGTTATTATATAAGAACTAACAATAACGTCATTGATATAATTAAAAAAAACATATATTTGTAAAGATTTCAAATATATTTTTGTATTCTGCGCAACGCGCGGCTATTCGCCTAATATACTTATAAAGGAAGCAATTTTCTTTCACCACATTTATTTGAAACTCCCATGACTTTTCAATTTCTTTCTAATAATGATTATTAGTTGGTAAATAAGGTTAAATAAATATCAAACCTAAAGTGTAATCATATATAAACTAAATTTTGATATTAAAATTATATATATATATATATATATATATATATATATATATATATATATACACTTTTAGTTATAAAGTTATGCCTTTAACTTTTAACATATTATACTTAATTTATTAGTTTTAAAATGTTGTTGTATGTAAACCATTATCATTTCAAAGCGACAACTTTTGAACGGTTTGGATAAAATAATTAAATTGTTAATTTAAATATAACTTTATAGGGTCAACTTAAATATCATTTTTACTTCAACTTAAACAACCCAAATAATATTTTGTAAATAGTTAAAAGTGATAAATTGTAGTGTCTTCTAATAATGATTATAAATTGGTTAATAAGAGTTTCAAAAGTATAATGTGGATGCTGTTGCAGTCAAGTTAGGTTCTTTTCTAGTAATCCAAAAAAATATTAATAACAATGGGTAAGCAAAAACGCTTAGTGAGCTATTAGACAGTTTGTAATATAGCTAAGTAGTAGAAGGGTACAAAGTGTAAATATGTACTCTCTCTCTCTCTCTCTCTCTATATATATATATATATATATATATATATATATATATATTGTAATCATATTCTTATATTATAATATACACACAATATTACAATCTGATTATCTTGGTATCAGAGCACAATTGTCGCTAAACCTAGTTGCCGCCAAACCTTCTCTGATCTTCATCTTCTTTCTTTCTATCTTGCTAACAATGGCGTTAATTGTTGCTTTCACAACGGCTGGGAAAACCTCTCATAATTCCCATAAGTTCGGTTTTACTCTCTCTCCAACAAACTATGGATTTTGGAAAACAATGATTCATCCTTTTCTTATCACAAACAACCTAATTGGTTATGTTGATTGTACCGTCCCTTGCCCATCACCACTGATTGAACAAGCAACATCATCAGATAAAGATGATCCCATACAATCCCAGCCGAACCCGAACTATGCGATATGGGTCGCCAATGATGCTCACGTAAGAATGTTGATTATCTCTACAATATCAGAGGCTGCTTTTCCTCATGTTCAAGGTACTACAACACCTCGTGACGTTTAGTTATCCTTAGAGCGTGCATACGCTCCACATACATCTTCTAGGGAATATACCCTAAAAACACAATTACTAAAGATTCAGATGAAGGGAGACGAAACATCCTCTGCATATCTCAATCGGGCAAAAGAGTATGCTGATGCTTTGGCTAATATTGGCGGATCTTTTAAAGAAAAAGATATTGTCATGCTTGTGATTGCAGGTCTTCGTGATGACTATAATGGTTTGAAATCTACTCTCCTTTCTCGACAGGTTCCCACAACCTTCAACGAGTTGCATGGACTTCTTTCAGATCATGATTAAATGATAAAACAATAAGCTCCTGTTATCCCAACACCACAGGTTTTTCATGCTGCTGCCATAGGAACATTTCATCAGCCACTGCCCTCACAACAGGATTCCATGCAAGCTCTAAATCAGCTTGCTTCACAACTTGGTTTCAACCTACAACCAATTACCCAACAGTCATAAGCATTCTTTACCTCTTCATCTCAGCATAACCGTGGTCGTGGTCGCACCACAAACAACCGTGGACGTGGTTGTGGTCCAAACAATTGAAGCAATAGAGGATAGTTCAATTGGGCATCTAATCAGAATACGGTTTATGGAACATGCAACCAGTGTGGTATTGTCCATATTCCATCCGATTGCCCCAACCGTGACCCTACCACTTTTCGCACCAGGCAACAATCTTCAGCCAATCATGCTGACTACCGTTCACAAGCTCCTTCATGGCTTCTTGACACAGGCTCAAACAGTCATGTAGCTCCAGATTCTTCTAGCATCAACACCGCTGAACCATATTATGGTGAGGACTCTATTCATGTTGGAAATGGTAAGGGTTTACCTATCTTACATATTGGTTCATCTCAGTTTTACTCTCCAAATAAAACTTTTTCCTTAACCAATATCCTTCATGTTCCACAAATCAAACGACACCTTCTTTCTGTTCAACAATTTTGTCATGATAACAATGTTTTCTTTGAATTTCATGATACCTTTTATGCGGTGAAGGACGAGATTTCACGCACTACCCTCCTCACGGGTCCAAGTGAACATGGGCTCTACTCGTTTCATCTTCCGTCTTTTCATCCGGTCTCTAGAAGTGTCTTCACAACTGTTCGTGCTCCTGTTCATACATGGCATCAATGACTTGGTCATCCACATTCACAGCTTTACATTCTATGTTATCAATATAATCTATTCATGTTTTACATAAAACTTCAACTATTCCTTGTAATGTTTGTCATATAGGGAAATCATCCAAACTATCATTGCCATTATCTACTTTTAAGAGCTCTCGTATTTTAGATTTGGTGTTTTGTGATGTTTGGGGGCCTGCTCCTGTTACTTCTTCTGATGGACACAATTATTTCTTATTGTGTGTTGATCATTTTACTTGTTATATGTGGATATTTCCTCTAAAACAGAAATCTGATGTTTACGCCACTTTTCAGAACTTTCTTGCTATGGTTGAACAACAGTTTAACACCAAACTCAAATCTGTGCAAACAGATTGGGGTGGAGAATTCCGAAATCTCTCCAACTTTTTTTCTCTACTTGGCATCATTCATCGTCGCTCATGTCTACACACAAGTGAGCAAAATGGTTTTGCGGAACGCCGCCATAGACATGTGGTGGAAACAGGGCTCACTTTACTCGCTTAATCTGGCGTGCCATCTCGTTTCTGGCATTTTGCTTATGACACGGCTGTTTATCTAATCAATCGCATGTCGTCTCGTACTTCGTCAAATGTTCTCCTCTTGAGCACACTTTTTCTCACAAACCAGATTTCTCCTTTTTATGTGTTTTTGGCTGTGTGTGTTATCCTCACCTTCGTCCATACAATAAACACAAAATGGATTTTCGGTCTCTTTCATGTGTTTTTCTTGCGTACAATACTACTTATCATGGTTACAGGTGCCTTGACCCACAAACCGATCGCATCTACATAGCCCGTCATGTTCGGTTTGATGAGCAACATTTTCCCTTCTTACAAACCTTACAAACCTCAACCATACCACTTTCTCCTTCAAATCCGTATAGTTACCCTACACCCGTTCCATCACCTGATACTACTATACCTACCACCATTCCATCTGATATACCCGTTACATCACCCGACTCTACCATACCTACTACCACTCCTATTAACAACCCTCATACTGAAGACTCTCCTTCCAGCCCCTCTTCCTCCTCACCGAACCAGCCTACTGCTCCCATTAGCGAGCCGACTGCTACTGTGCACACCGATCAACCCCAAACTCGTGCACAACCACCCAATCTTCGTCAAAATCCCAAACCACAGGTTCCCTTTAAACCTTACGCATATACTACCAACACCCACTCCTCTGATAGTGAGCCCAAAACCTTTGCCAGTGCCAACAAATCCCCTTAATGGCGGGCTGCTATGGCCGAAGAATACGCAACCCTAATGCGCAATGCCACATGGTCTCTTGTTCCACCTATTCCTAATGCAAATGTGGTTGACTGTAAATGGGTGTACAAACTTAAACGAGAGCAAACAGGCAAAGTCACTCGTTACAAAGCACGACTTGTCGCAAAGGGGTTTAAGCAACAACAGGGCATTGACTATTTTGAAACATTCCGCCCCGTTGTCAAAGCTACTACTATTCGTACAGTTCTTTCTCTTGCCATTACACAAAGATGGACACTTAGACAGTTGGATGTTCAAAATGCATTCTTGCATGGAGAACTCAATGAGACAGTGTACTTATGCCAGCCACCAGGGTTCATTGACTCAACGAAACCTGATCACCTTTGTTTACTTCACAAATCCTTATATGGGCTAAAGCAGGCACCCCGTGCATGGTTTCATCGGTTAACCAAGGCTTTGCATAACCTTGGGTTTCAAGGATCCAAAACCAACCCTTCACTCTTTATTTATTCCTCTAAGGGCACACTCTTATATATGCTGGTATATGTTGATGATATCATTCTTACAGGTAATAATTCTATTGCCATTGATAAGATCATTAACAATCTGAGTCAAATTTTTGCCATTCAAGATTTGGGTTCGCTTTCATATTTTTTGGGCATTGAGGTAGTTCAAAAGAACTCGGACGTGATTTTATCTCAAAAAAATATATATCCTGGATCTACTTCAATGAGCAAATCTCTCACATGCAAAACCGGTACCATCTCCGATTACTACAACTGCAAATTTATATCTTGGAGATAGTCCCTTGTTTGACAATTCGGTTCAATATCGCCAAGTTGTTGGTGCCCTTCAATATGTCACCTTATCACGTCCAGACATTACCTATGCTGTAAATAAAGTTTGCCAGTTCATGCATTCACCGATTGAAAATCAATGGTCCGTTGTGAAAAGAATTCTACGATATTTTCACGGGACATCTGATTATGGGCTTCTCATCAAACATGACTCGGGGTCTATTCTTCATGCCTATAATGACGCTTATGCCTCATCTTTGTGTGCTTTCTCGGATGCAGACTGGGCTGATAGTCTCGATGATCGTCGATCCACCGGGGGATATGTCATTTATCTTGGAAACAATCTTATCTAGTGGTCAGCTCGAAAACAACGAACTATATCTCGGTCATCAACGGAATCCGAGTAAAAAGCTCTAGCTGACACTGTTGCTGAACTGACGTGGCTTGAAGCTCTACTTAGAGAGCTAAAGGTTCCAATGACATCAGTCCCGATTTTATGGTGTGACATTTTGGGTGCCACATACTTATCAGCTAATCCTATCTTTCATGCCTGTACAAAACATGTTGAGGTTGATTTCCACTTTGTCAGAGAAAAAGTTATTGGAGGGAAACTCTCTGTTCAGTTTATTTCCACTAATGATCAGATTGCAGACATTTTTACAAAGCCTTTATCTTCTCAACGATTTGCTGATTTACGGTCCAAGCTGCAGGTCGTTACCCGGCCTTAGCTTGCGGGGGAATATTAGACAGTTTGTAATATAGCTAAGTAGTAGAAGGGTACAAAGTGTAAATATGTACTCTCTCTTTCTCTCTCTCTCTCTCTATATATATATATATATATATTGTAATCATATTCTTATATTATAATATACACACAATATTACAATCTGATTATCTTGAGCCTACACAATAATCACCCATTATAGTAACCATATACCTCCGAATGGAATATAAATTCAAGCAACATATGAATGCTAATATACATTGGACACACTGAGAAGGATTAATCACATGTTACATCATGATCAAGGGAAGACTAATCACACTAGCGTCATGATTGTCTTATCTCTTACGAGTTCTGAGTGGGATATCCTCAGTTAGTCCATCTCTTTCACTTATACCTATATATGAATACTTTTAATTACACATCGCGTCATGATTTTCTTCCTCCTAATTGATTCATGCGAAGGATATCCTTAGTTAGTCCATCCCTCTATCTTATTATAATCTACCAAATAGGGTATTTGTGGAAAATATTACACGTAAATAGGCAAAACTAACATAATAAATGAGTTAGTGTAACGTAAATAGTCTTGATTCAACTACATAGATTGATTTATGAACAGGCACATCAATTGTGTATCAACCTATAATAATTTTACTAGTTACTTATTATTTGATCATAGTAACTAATAACTATATTCTTCATTAATCCCATTAGTACTAATTTACTATTAAGTAAAGATTCGCCATACAAGACAACCGACCATTTCGGTATATAACATTTCTAAAATCAAACAACCAAGCCAACATGCTCATCCTATACACCTTTCTCATAAGTAGATCAATCAAAATTATAACTGGATTTGATGATTAATCTGATACTTATTGGGTTCATAACAACGATTAGGAATATATTCAGTTATAGTTAAGAGTAAGTGTAACTTACTCGACACTTAGACTTTTTCTAAAAAGATTCTCCAACTCTCAAGCGCTTCAGTAGCAATAATAAAGAACGAATAAATCAAATCACGAAGGACTGAAATCTCGAGGAGAGAGATTTTTCAAGAGAAAATGGATGTGAAATAAGGAGTTTGAGATTGCTATTTACAGACCTTAAAAAAGTAGGAAATCAATGTGGCCTCACGACAGCCATGTATTCGGCAGGCAGCATTTAGTTGGCTACTGCATTGTAAACTGCTATTTTTTCGTTATATTCAGTTAATTGTAACTTTCTCATACGAAATCCATTTTCGACGTTTTTTATATCCACAGTTTCGTATTTTCATCTACTAAAACTTTCCTTTAGATCTCAACAACTAAATCGTGATATATATTTACATTATATTTTTATGAACAATATTGGACATATTGTATCTTTGAAAAATCAGAACTTTTTTCATACAAACTCCATTTCTACGTTTGACTTTCCTTTAGATCTTTTTAGTTAAATCGTAATATAATTTTACATTATATTTTTATAAACAAAAGCTTATAATATAATTTTATGTTATATTTTTTACAAACAAAAGCTTATACTTTATTTATCTTAAAAGTTGAAACGGGATGTTACAACTATCTTCTACTTACAAGGATTTCGTCATCAAAATCGCTTCTGACTCATACCAGGTCTCTAGACTACATCTTTCTGCTGTCCATATTTTTCGTCTATATTGAGATGTTACTCAAACTTCTTCCTTGAATCTCAACTTATAATTTTATCTCATGACATTAGGAATGAATATAGGTTATACTTTTTCCATATTTTGGTGTTTGATACTAAATGTATAACCACACTTAGATCAAATATCCAGTTTGTTTTGGGTCACCGTTTTTTTTTTCAAGAAACAAATATTGAACGAAATGAAGATTGATAATTTTGGACTATAGATACACTATAAATACCTACAACACACAACGGAAGCAAATTAACAAAAACATATTCCATAAGGATCACAAGTTCAACAGTTATTTAATACAACAAAACTAAAACCCTAGAGGGAGAGAGAGGATCGATTGGTACCTTTATCTGATTAGTCGACTTCTTTTGATTTGTCTAGAATAATTGTAGAGTCCAAAATATAACTTCTCACTTTTAGTATCAACTCAAGCTGTAAATTTAGACAACATGACATTTCTTTATTCTCTTTGATGGCAAAACCGCAAACCGTAATTTAATTTGGAGGAATGCCTTTAGCCATAAGAAACTGATGTATGTGTGTGTGTGTGTGTATATATATATATATATATATATATATATATATATAGGGTCCGGATCCGGTTCCAGTGATGACTAATTTTAAAGAGAGGACTCGTGAGGACACCTTAAAAAAATCTTAAAAAATACAAATCATAAAATCGAGCATAGTACCATGTCGAGGAGAAAAAAATTGGAAAAAAATTGCATCATTAAAATTGAATCCCGAATCATAAAAATGATCCATGCTTCAGTTTTAATGATCCAATTTTTTTTTTACTCTCGGACATAGATCTATGCTCGATTTTATGATTTGTATTTTTTTTAGATTTTTTTTTCAATTTTTTTAAGGTGTTATCACGAGTCCTCACTTTAAAATGAGTCATCACCCGATCTTATATATATATATATATATATATATATATATATATATATATATATATATATATATATATATATAGAGAGAGAGAGAGAGAGAGAGAGTTATAGAGAGAGAAAGAGAGATTAAGAAGGAGGTAGGATCCATTAAGAACTTAAAGATTTATAATGTGAAATCAAAAAATGAGAAAAGATGGAATAGTTCATTAATAATTTTCCTTTTGTAATAGTAGCATAAATTATAAAAGGAACTAAAAAAATATTAAAAAAAATCTACCATTAAAATTAATATGGTCATTTTAATCTAGTTGGTGACCAAAGTGAGAATAAAGGCAAATAAGATGGATAATTCATGTTAAAAAAAGAGTTAGGCACTAGCTTGTAAATTATCCCAAACCATGTGCACCATTTATTAATTTACTCTAATATTAATTATAAAGTTAACTAGAATAATAATATTGGATTGTTACCCATGAATTTCATATGAAATGGATTTCCCACACATTTCACATGAAAAGTGTTTGATGCATATTTCACATGAATTATTATAAATAGGTGTTTCATATATATATATATATATATATATATATATATATATATATATATATATATATATATATATATATATATATATACCTTGAATTATTTTAAATAAGTATCCACATATCCTTTATTTTTTTAATATATGGGTAAATCCATGTGTAACTCTACTTAAATTATCCATGGATTTCTCAAGGACTATATTTTTTTCGACTCTTAAACATTATTATTTTTGTTCCATCTTTCACATCACTTAAAAAATCAATGTATTATGGTAGCACCCGATTCTTGGTACGCAGTTAATTCAAGCATTTTTATGTTTTTCTCTGGGACTTGACGAGTCGAAGGACCCACTTGTCGAGTAGAGTCGAGATCCGCAAACATCTTAAGTGATCTACTCGACGAGTCGAGAGATGGACTCGGCGAGTAGGCGCTGTACGAGTAAAACCCTAAATCTGAGGGTTTGCACCTATATAAACACCTTAACTCAACCTCCCTTGTCCCTAACACTCCCTTAGAGTTGGATATCAAAACCCTAGCCGTTTGAGTGTGTGTTAAGGCCATTTTGGTGCTCTTGGTTGGTTTGTGAAGCTTGGAAGGAAGAAAGAAGCTGGGAAATTCGAGTTGGGGCTTGTAGATTCAGATATCTTACTTCATCATCAGCTTAAGCAAGGTAAATGCCCCCTGTTTTGGTCTTCCTTTTTGGTTGTTCATCTTTAGGGCTTAGATTCATGGTGCAATTAGGGCTTCTTAAGCCATTTCCGGATTTGTAAGGTGATTCATGGGGTTCTACTTCCAGATCTGAGTCATTGGAGGGGTCTCATGGCATAAAGGTGCCAACTCTATGGCCATGAGAGCCCCATGCACATTGTAGAGCACCTTCTATGGACTTTTGAGCTAAAAAGCCCATGTGTGTGCATCAAGTTTGGAACTTTACGTATAAAATGGACATTAGGAGGCCAGATCTATGGATTTGGTGTGTTAAATCCCATTTAGATCGATTGTATCGAAATGGTCAAGGTTGGACTCAACGAGTCGTTCTTGGGACTCGGCGAGTCGGTGCGTTTTCAGCCATCTTAAACCCTTCGGCGATGGTCAGTTGTTAGAAAAGGGAGTCCCATAACTGTTTAGACATGTTGAGAGACCTGGAGTTCATAGGACTCGACGAGTGCTAGAACAGACTCGGCGAGTCCAAGGCAATCTCCTAATGGTTGAAGATGAACTCGACGAGTTGTTCATACAACTAGGCGAGTCTAGGACAGGACTTGTTCATTTGAAGAAGGTGAACTCGACGAGTTGTTCATACAACTCGGCGAGTCGGGTGAAGGTTCATTTGATGATCATATAGATGAGGAACTCGTCGAGTCATTGCTAAACTCGACGAGTGGAGTCGTGGATAAGGACGGGTAAAGGGTTAGGGACTTGACGAGTTGGCGGCCCAACTCGACGATTTGACTTGGAGTTGGTTAGGGGTAAAATAGTCATTTTACCCTAAGAGTAGATATCAGATTCTGACTAAGTGTTTTGTGGGGATTATAGCCGGAGGATTCCCGGAGTAGCAGCAGATAGAGGCTTCCCGCACAGATTATCCGCAGCTACTCATACGAGGTAAGTTACCTTCCAGTAGCGGTGGGTCTACGGCCACAATGTCGGCCCACCAGTAGGAGTTGTATGTTAGATGATTGTCTTTGTGATATCATCTAGGTTTGATACTACCTGATATGTTATATGCTGGCATGATATGTTATATGTGATAGTAGTAGAGTTCGGTTGTTAGGACCGAAGGGTAGGTCAGACACCCCATATATGTCTGACAGTATGTGATGTTACGTTTATATGCTGGCATGATATGTTATATGTGATAGTGGTAGTAGGAGGGGAATAGTCCCCATGTTCGGTTGTTAGGACCGAAGGGTAGTTCGGACACCCCAGATATGTCTGATAGTATGTTTATGTTATGTTATATGCGATAGTAGCAGTAGGGGGTGGAATAGTCCCCGAGGGTCGATTGTTAGGACTGACGGGTAGGTCAGCACCCCAGAATGGCTTGACATGGGTAGGTCAACACCCCAGAATGGCTTGACACGGGTAGATTGGCACCCCAGAATGGCCATACCGGGTAGGTCGGCACCCCATAATGGTTGTACCGGGTAGGTCGGGCACCCCAGAATTGTCCAACAGTATGTATTATATGTTATCGTATGGTATGTGGTACGATGGGGGAACTCACTAAGCTTCGTGCTAACAGTTTTCAGTTGTGTTTCAGGTACCTCTTCAGCGAAGGGGAAGGAGTCGGCGCGATAGCTGCACATCATACACACACCTCAGATTCCGCACTATGAGATTCCTTGGGATTGTACTATGACATTATCACTATTTTACGATTTGGGTTTTTAGACATCATACAATTTTTTTGAGATGTTATGATTCGTCAATATTTTCCTACGAATGTTCAATTAAATTAATTAATTAAAATGAAATTTTTGGACATGAAAATTGGGTCATTACAGTTACTTTGTTATTCCAATTCATGTTAATTTTACATATACATACATACATGTAAACCGTTGAAACTTTACTACTCAATACGAACTCTCAAGTTTGTGTATGAATTAACATGCGACCACCCAACATTCACATATATGTATTGATGATGCATCTCTTGCGAGATGGATTGTGATCCCCCTAAATGTACACCAAACAACAAAAAGATTCTCGGTTTACCTCGTTCGGTTTAGTACCTATGCAGTCACGCCTAGTAGAGAAAGCAATATTGGTGCCTATACAATGCCCAAATAGGAAGTATAAGGACGTCATGATCCATAATCTCCTTTTTAAACCAAAAGAAAAAGTGTATCAAAGGAGACACGAAACCACCAACTAAATATTCCATCTTACTGCGTACATGATACATGTTTGACAACACAACTCTCAATAATATATAAACAGTCACACAGTAATTAAACTCATATCTTGTAACAACTGGAAAATTTTGGGTCAAGTAAGGTCTATATTTGTAACCGGGTACAAGTGAACCCATAACGTAACTTGTTGCAATAAAATTTTGAAAGCCAAAAGGGCATTATTTGTATAAGTGAATATATATATATATATATATATATATATATATATATATATATATATATATACATACCTTGAAAACTATATTCGTAATAAAACTTTAGGAGTCAACAAGTTATAGCAAGTCAAGATAAGGCAAATAGTTGGAACATAAATGAAGAATTAAAACTTAGCCTTATAATACTCAGCCTAGTACCCCACCACATTGGTGATTTCGGTTTCGCTAGGACTGTAATCACCCCTTAATAAGTAATACCAAAACCGAAAACACCTTTTGTGGGGAAAGTAGGACCGAAATCACAAGCCTATAACACATCGAGGCCGAAAATCCCAAGATCAAAACCACTAGGGCCAAAATCACTTGGTCAAACCATGCGTAGGACCGAAATCACATATGATTTCGGTCATACTAGGGAGCTTTTAGTGTGATTTCGGTCAAAATAAAGAAAATGTAAGAAAATTGACATTATGATTAGATAGTTCATTAATTTCCCATGCAATATTATACCCAACATATATCCAAGCAATTAACCACCAGTTAACCAAGCAAATATCACCTGATAGTACCTCCATATCTTAGGACGAGTTCACCATAAAATTTTCCACCACTTTCATTCCATTTCCTGTTACTCCATTTTCTCTCATGAAAAAATCAAGTCCAAGCTTCCAAGTTCAAAAATCTCCAAGTTTATCCTTAGAGTTTTGGTAAGATTTTCTTGTTAATCTAGTGTATTTATAAACTCTCATGTTAGATTCATTATATTTACACATATTATTATGTGTTAAAACCCTTATGGTAATATTCTTTTCAAAGAGTTCATCAACCCCATTCAAGAGTTTAGGCTTGGCAACTTCACACCATCACTTCAAACAACCCACAAATCCACTCAATGTGAGTTCATACCCCCACATTTTCAAGTTTTTCATGTTTTAGGGGGGGGGGGGATACAAGTAAAAATTTGTTTACCACACAAATCCTTACATGTTTCATCCTTATGTTAAATATGAGATATTATTTGCGTAAGATACGGTTATCACTAGCTTTTGTACAAATATTTGTGATATATTAGTTTTGAAATGCATAACTAACAAAACAACCATAATCTATGTTATAAAATCATAAGAAAATTTATGATTTGCAAAACTACACAGTTTTGAAATTTTTTACTAAAATATATATTTTGTAACAAAAAAAGGAATACATTCTAGTTATTCCACTATTTTGTGGGTTACCACCCAAAAATATGATGTTTGACCTTAAATTTTGAAACTAGACAAGATAATTACTATATATTTATATAAATGAGTATATAAATGTTCTTGACAAACAAACATGATAAACTATAATTGGTATAGTTTGGGAGTCATAAAACTACAGTATCATTTCAGAAGGAACACATAATTATTTAAAGGTATAATTATTTCATTTACAAGAAAACGAATTTTCGGTATGATAGACGTAAACTGGTTGATACTGGTTATGAGACATCTGGCTTCACCGTACCCACCTAAGTACATAACTAAGACCTGAATTATAACTAGAGTCTCTTGGAGGGAGAGCGTAACACTTGTGTATGGATCTAGACGGGATTGACAACCCTGCACCTCAGTTGTTAGCTACAGTTAAACCGACCAGTCTAGGGTGACAAATGTCGTAAACAGTTCCGACGTCCGAAGCACATCGTTCAGGCCACTAGTCGCATTAGTATGGCTATAATAACTCATATAGGGTATTGACAAAACATTTGGTTTACGGGCTAGCATACATTCAAATAGTTTCACAAAGTGATAAATCTTACTAAAGCTATTTTCCAGTGCCACCTTACTTACATTCTTAGTCTTGGGTTAAGTCTCATAACGAGGATAACATATATTCAAGTAGTTTTATATAAAGACAAAACTTACTAACTTACTATTACTACTTTCCAGCTCAACATTACTCACATTTTAGTGTTGGGATTTTAAGGTGTACACAAGGATAACATATATTCAAGTAGTTTTATATAAAGTTAACACTTCATAATACTACTATTCAATACAACATTACTTACATTTTTAAATCTTTGGATTAAAACTTACAGTTCATTTAAAGAAAATATTGGATTATCTAAAAGTACACACTATCATTTTCACGATGCAGTTACAAATCCTTTTCATACAAAAACGCTTATGTACTCACCAACTTAATTGTTGACGCTTTTCAAAATCACCTGCATTCTTAGGGGAACAGTAAATAGGTAACCACAAGAGCTGTTGGTGGATGGGACGTCGTCACATCAAGTTACTTACTTTTGTTATATGCATTCGATATCATACAAACAATGTTTCAAGTACAATGTAAGCTTATTTAATATTCAATGAAATGGTTGTAATGCTTTGATTCATTCATATTTAATTCTTGTGATACTGTACATGAAGTCATCTGCCCCAGAAGTTTCTGCCATTCTGGTTTGGGGGTATGACATATCTCTATTAACAACTATAAGAGATAGTATCTCTCTACACCCTAAAATACAACCGGTATTAACTTATCCATCATATCATATTGTTAGGATCCATTCTTGTAATATACCTAACGTTCTATTATGATTTCAGGTCTTAGAAAACACCTTTACTACTCTTTTATCACCCATGCCTAATCAACCAAATTAGATCGATATAGTGGTGACATCGATGAAACCGTAGCGAAAAGTGTAACACCCTAGATTTTATGTAATGTAATGTATAAATTTAAAGCACACATAAGTTTTAGGGAGTCCACATCTCTGTTGTTGAAATTATCGACTCCTTTACTATACAGGATGGCTTATAAATTCTTCGTGACCTTGTTCTTCCCAAATCCACAAATCCAAGGTAAAATCGATATCACAATGCATCATCACCTCATTGAGATAAGTGTCTAGACACATGGCAAAATACAACATGTAACGCCCGTGTTTCTAGACTAAGCGTTAGTATGATGATGTAATAGTCTAGGTCAACCATTATAACCTATTTTAAAGTAATAAATGTGAATTACTTGAATATTATGTGAATTACGTTATTTTATGTGATTATATACTTGTTTATAAAGATATAATAAAAATAAGCGTCAAAAATAAAATGTTAGATAAGCCCGATATCTATGAAGAAAGTTGTAGTGGTCGTGAAAAGGATTCCGGAGATATAAAGAACGCCGAAATCCGAGTTATAACGAAGAAGTTACGACCTATCGAAAGTGAGTTTATGATAAAGTGAGTTTTAGCCTTAGCGATCTAAATGAAAGTTGTAGCATATGTTAAACTGAGAGCGTGCATAATAAGAACGTCCAAATCTGACTTCTTATTAGGAAGTTATGAATTTTCTAAGATTTGGCATAATAATGTGCAGCCCGAAATTCGAATTATAGATGGAATGATTTTTAGCCGACACAACCGAAACAAGAATCAAATATCTCATCAATAGTAGTTCAACGGTAAAAAGACAGAAGAAACGGACGTTCGATGAAGAAGTTATGAATTTTTAACGGACTTTTCCTATCCCGGCCTGTTAAAAATATAAATTTAAAAATAAATTTAAAATTAGCCAATGGAGTCTAAACGAAAGTTTTAGAGTACGATCTTATTTACGAGTGGATATAAAGAATGTTGAAAACGGAGCTTGCATGCAAAAGTTATGAATTTTTGATGTTCGAGGGAGACATTTCAAAGCTTATCCGAAGGCACGCCTCGTGTACGAGGGTACGCTAAGCATACCGAAGTACGCCCTGCGTACGAAGCCCGTACGTTGCACAATCTCCTTTTCTTCTGCGGTCCGATGCGAGCCACGTACCACCATCGAATATCAGACGTGTGTCCACTATGCCCCACATAGATCCAAAGTACGCCCCGCGTACCGCGAGGCTCCAACCTTATAAAAGGGGATGCGAGGCCAGCCGACTCCATTACACTTTTACACCTTTATTTCTCTTTTTACTCTCTCTGGCCACCCTAAACCACCCCAAAGCCTAAGGAACCTCCATAGCACTAGAAGAAAGCCCCGGAGAGCCTGAAGTCTCCGATAAAAAGAGTTTTTCGGTTCGGAACTCTGCCCGTGCAGAAACCGGTTTTCAAGCAAATCTCCTGGTTTCATCAAAGACAATTGTTTTAAGAAATGAAGTGTTGTCCAATCACCACCTTATCAGATGAGTGTGTAGTCACTTTCATCTTACACATAGATATGAAGTATTTTTTTATAAATTACGTGCTATGTGTATATATATTATCTATAAATTACGTGCTATGTGTATATATATTATCTGTTTACCTGAGATGTATGTTGTATGAAAGATTTAAACTTTGTTTTTCAGATATGAACTGTATATGTAATTTATTATTGGATAAGGTGTCTAAGTCCATAACTATTTCTGGTATGTACTTGACCCGACCCGGCATGGTCCATTTGGGTTGCATGGCACCATGCAATTGGATAGACTAAATGAGAGAAATAACACTTGTGGTTTATTAATATATTATAAGTTCTAATATATTAATAGTATTATTTAATTAGTATTGATCAAGAATTAGTTTGGAATTAATTAAGTGATCAAAAGATAACTAATTAAATATATGGGTTGATTATGTAAATCATCCATAACTTGTATAGTGGGCTATGAGGCTCCATGGATTATCAAGTTGGGTTAAACCCATAGGATGCTCCATGGGAGTTACAAACCCATGGGTCATGGAAATGAAGAGTCATGAAACATTAGGGTTTACATGGTGTAACCCTAGATGTGTTAACACTATATAAGGAACCCATTCTCCACCAAAATCGGTTACACATGAACAAGTGAGGGCTAGGCCGATTTTACAAGTGTAAGATTCTTTCAAAAGTTTACTCCTTTGCATTTGGTGTTGTGTGAAGCATTTGAGGCATCACACTTGGGGTGCTAGGCTCACAAGGTTTCAAGGATCATAAGCAACAACAAGGTAAGTTATTCTATCTTTCATTCAAGTTAAAAATTGTTCCCCATGTATGCTAGATAGGAATATAACCTTGGAATTCAACTTTGCATGATAATTAGAAAAACATAGATCCAAGGTTATTAGGGTTGCATGTACACTTAGGAAGTGTTAGAATGCTCAAAACCCATCAGTGGTATCAGAGCCTAGGCTTGTTTGTTTGTTATTTGTGCAAAATTGTTGAAAAAAGTCGATTTTGTGCTGTCTGCCTGCTGAACTCGCCAAGTCCATGGGGGGATTCGCCGAGTTCATGTGTAAATTCATCCTACTCGGCGAGTAGGTTCGTGCACTCGACGAGTAGGAGCCTCAGAATGCAGATTTTCGACTTTTGCTGCTGGAAATGGACTAGAAACATTACCCTAAACTGTTTTGGTGTTATAAAACTTGTTTTAGATAGTGTAATGTTTATGCTAATCCATTTACAATGGCTATAATAAAAAATTACAAGTTTATGAGTAATTTATGATTCTTGAAAGTGTTCATATTCATGTTATTGAACTTATGAAGATTAGATGATCATAGGAATTGCTTGTAACCTTCATGGTAGTTTAATTCATGATCATAATGTGTTTTAACGGAGTCCATAACTTGTCCTCAAGTTATGGAAAATCAAAAGTCACACTTTTATTAAAGCCATTAAAAGAACACAAGAGTTATAAAAATGAAGAGTCTTCATTTTTATTACTCAATTAACTCATAAGTTATAAGAAATGAAAAGTTTTGAAAGCTTACAAAACTTGCCCTGAAGTTTTGGAACAAGTAAAGTCTTGATTAGAAACTTTAGTTCCAACCCTTAGAATTTTAAAAGTTAAAATTCAACCCTTATACTTTATATTATAAGTTAATAATATATATATATATATATATATATATATATATATATAAAACTTTAGTTCCAACCCTTAGAATTTTAAAAGTTAAAATTCAACCCTTATACTTTATATTATAAGTTAATAATATATATATATATATATATATATATATATATATATATATATATATATATATATGTATAAGATCAAGTCGTCTTACCGCTAGTATGCCTCATTCACGAAGCTAGTCTATAAGGGGGGTATAAGGTTGTTGCCTATAAAATGGCAACTTAATGGGTGTCCACTCTCACCCACCGCTTCCTTGATCGGTGGAGGGTCGTTAGCCGAACGGGTAAGCCAAGGACTTATAAATTCTCATTAAAAGTATGATGAATATTATAAAGTAACTAAATGCTTTTATTAAATTCCCAATCTTAGTTACTTTAGGAAAAATGTGAATAAGGTGCTAATCAATGAAATTACACTTTACACTTTGTTTAAGTCGTTGGTGGAGTGTGTGTGGTTAACCGACACACTAACTTGGACTTAAGAAGATAGGTAAAGGGTAACTTAAGGTTTATCATAGTATTGGTGGAGCGTGTGTGGTTTACCGGCACATCGATTGAGTGATAAACTTTAAGGGTACCAAGTGATTTGCATGGTTACTTCACACCTCGTTTTGTGATCCTCGGTATCCCAATCACAAAACTTGGAGGGCACACTCGAGATTGAAACATGACTTTGAAAAGTTCATTGAATCTCAAAAGAATCTAGGAATTTCTAAGAACCAATTAAAAACCTAATATTTATATTTCGTTTTTCATGGTGGAAATTGGTGAATAGTCATTCACCTACCTTTCAAATATGTTATAGCTTGGATTACGGCATACCTCTTCTAAGTTATAATATATTGTGATTGGATCCTAGCCTTAATATTACATTTGGGTGTTTTATTAAGGACTCTCTTAATATCTAAACTAATCTTGTTCTCTTCTTTTAGATGTCTTCAAACAATGTTGCTTCTGACTCTAATCCTAATGGCTCCTTTACCCTTATGAACTTGTGTGGGAAAGTCACTTTTAATGGATCCAACTTCAATGAATGGATTAGAAACATCAGGATGATTACCCGCTATGAGGACAGAGAATATGTCCTTGACAAGGAGCTTAAGGAGATTGATGAGACCACTGCAACTCCCCATGAGATCGCTGACTTCCGGGCACATGAAAGGGATGCTACAAAAGTGGCATGCATCATGTTGGCTACCATGACAACGGAACTCCAAAAGTCCTATGAGGACTTCTACCCTTTTGAAATGCACCAAGATCTAATGGAAAGATACCATCAAAGTGCAAGACAAGAGAGGTATGAAATCATCTGCTCCATCATAACAACCATGATGAAGGACGGGGAATCCGTCACGAGCCACATGTAGAAAATGCAAAGGTATGTGGATTAGTTGCTGAAGCTTAATGTGAACTTCCCCGAGGAGCTTGCAATAGATATCATTTTGCACTCCTTACCATTGTGCTATGATCAATTCCGCATGACATATCACATGAATAAGGAAGAGGTCACACTCAGCAAACTTCAGGGACTCCTCAAGACCACAGAAACAGGTCTTAAGGGTAAGTCGGTTGTTAACACTCCTACTCCAAACTCCGCCCCGGTTTTGGCAATCGGGAAAGGTCGAGGGAAGAAGAGGAAGAGCTCTTCGAAGGGTACCAAGGCTAGGACCCTTGATAGCTCTTCTTCAAGTGGAACCAAGAAAGGTTTCATCACTCCTTCTTCTGACCCAAAAGAGGCTGAATGCTTCTATTGCCATGAAAAATCACATTGGAAGCGGAACTGCCCAAAATACCAGCAAGATGTGAAGGATGGGAATGTTAAACCCAACCATGCAGGTATTTACACTATCTTATCTAATAAATCACCCCATTCTAACTCTTGGGTCCTTGATACCGGTTGTGGTATTCATATCTGTTCTGATTTGCAGGGACTAAGAAGAAGTGAGAATGTGGAGCATGGAAGAATAAACTTAATCATGGGGAATAGGATAGCTTTACCTGTCACCAAGATTGGAGTTTATACTTTATCGCTAAGTAGTGGGTTTAATTTATATTTGAATAAATGTTGTTATTCGCCAGAAATGGCAAGAAATATTATTTCCTTTCATGCATTGTATAAACAAGGTTTTACCTTTTCATTTGATAATGAAGTTGGTTCGATTAATGCTTTCTTTAATAATGTTCTTTATTTTAAAGCATTACCTTGTGATGGTGTGTATGAAACTGTATATGTGGTTGATAACTTAGGAAATAATGTATTGTGTATTGATTCTGTTAATGATAATAACTCGGATAAAGCATCATTATGGCATTGTCGTCTTGGACATATAAGCAAGAAACGCATAGGCAAACCCCAAAAGGATGGAGTCTTGGAGTCATTTGACCTAAAGTCAGATGATAGTTGCGAATCATGCACACTTAGAAAAATGACAAAGTCACCATTCACAGGTTCTTGTGAGAGGGGTGAAGGTTTGTTGGATCTTATACACACGGATGTGTGTGGACCCCTTCAAACATGCCACAAGGGATGCTAATCGTTATTATTTGACTTTTACTGATGATTACAGTAGATATGGATATGTCTACTTAATCAAGCATAAGACAAAGACTTTCGAAAGGTTTAAAGAATTTAAACAGGAAGTCGAGAATCAATTGGGCAGGAACATTAAGATGCTTTGATCCGATCGAGGTGGTGAGTATCTTAGTTTAGAGTTCCTCGACTATCTTAGGGAATGTGGGATTGTCTCACAATTGACACCTCCCAGGACACCGCAGTTGAATGGTGTGGCTGAGAGGCGTAATCGAACCTTGTTGGATATGGTTCGTTCCATGATAAGTCGAGCTTCTCTACCAATCTCATTTTGGGGGTATGCCTTAGAGACTACCGCCCATTTCCTTAATCTAGTCCCTACAAAGAAAGTTGCCAAAACTCCTCATGAGATGTGGAATGGTAAAGTACCCAAACTAGACCACATCAAGATTTGGGGTTGCGAGGCTTTCATGAGACGCGAGACTCATGATAAGCTCGAACCTCAAAGCGAGAGGTGTATTTTCATCGGCTACCCACAACAATCCTTTGGCTACCTCTTCTACATACCTAGTGAAAATGTGGTCTTTGTAGCTAGGAGGGCTGTCTTGAGAGAGAGAGAGAGAGAGAGAGAGAGAGAGATTTCATAAGCCAAGGAAACAGTGGGAGGCAAGTTGACCTTGAAGAAATTCAAGAGTCAAGTGATGAAGGAACTTCAAACCCTAGCACTCAGCTTGAGGAGGAAACTCCTGTTGAGCCAATTGACAAGTCTGTACCTCTGAGGCGTTCCACGAGAGTTAGGAATGCACCTGAGCATTACTATGGATTCCATATTACTACGGAAGGTGATACACTTATCAGTGATGAGACACTGATAGGTCTGGATGAACCTAATAGTTACGCGGAAGCCATGACAAGCCCTGATTCAGCCAAGTGGAAAGAGGCAATGGACAACGAGATACAATCCATGTATGACAATCAAGTTTGGAACTTAGTTGAGAATGTACCAGGTCATAAGACTGTAGGGTGCAAATGGATCTTCAAGAAGAAGACCGACATGGATGGTAATGTACACAATTATAAGGCACGACTGGTTGCAAAGGGTTTCTCACAAACTCCGGGAGTTGATTATGATGAGACCTTTTCTCCAGTGGCCAAAATTAAGTCTATTAGGGTTCTGTTAGCCATAGCTGCATTTCATGACTATGAAATATGGCAAATGGATGTCAAAACCGCTTTCCTTAATGGAAAGTTGGCTGAGGATGTTTACATGAGTTAGCCAGAGGGTTTTGTCAATATAGAGTACCCTAATAGAGTGTGTAAGCTTGAGAAATCCATTTATGGGTTAAAGCAAGCACCTCACAAATGGAATCTTTGCTTTGATGAGAAAGTCAAAGAATTTGGCTTTTCTAGGAGTGAAGATGAATCTTGTGTATATGTTAAGGCTAGTGGGAGTATAGTTAGCTTTTTGGTATTGTATGTGGATGACATAATACTCATAGGAAATGACATCCCAACTCTGCAGGAGGTTATGTGCTGGCTTGGGAAGTGTTTCTCTATGAAGGACCTAGGAGAAGCTGCCTATATTCTAGGGATAAGGATCTTGAGAGACCAGAGTAAAAGACTAATTAGAATTAGTCAGAGTACCTACTTGGATAAGGTGCTGAAGAGATTCGGCATGCAAGACTCCAAGAAAGGAGAGTTACCCATCTAGAGTAACGCCGGATTGAGTAAGACACAAAGCCCTAGTACTGAGGCTGAGATAGCAGAAATGAGTCGAATACCTTATGCTTCGGCTATAGGATCAATCATGTATGCTATGACGTGTACTCGACCTGGTAGCCTTTGCCTTGAGCATGGTTAGCAGGTATCAGGGGAACCCTGGCAAGGCACATTGGACTGTGGTAAAGAATATCCTCAAGTACCTATGGAGGACTAAGGACTGGGTCCTGACCCTCGGTGGGAGTGATGACTTGAGAGTTGTAGGGTATAGTGATGCTAGCTTTCAGACTGATAGGGATAATTTCCACTCTCAGTTAGACTGGGTCTTTACCATAAACGGAGGAGCAATTTCTTGGAAGAGTTCCAAGCAAGAGACAGTGGCTGATTCAACTTGCGAATCAGAGTGTATAGCAGCTAGCTAGGCAGCAAAGGAGGAAATATGGCTGAAGAACTTCATTGGAGACCTTGGAGTTGTACCAGCTATTAAAGAGCCAATATAAATTTTCTGTGATAGTGAAAGTGCAGTTGCCTTAGCCAAGGAACCAAGGGATCACGGGAGATCCAGACACATCGACAGAAAATACCATTTCATCAGACATCGAATAGAAGAAGGACTCCTCGTGGCGAAGAGGGTATCATCGGATGAGAATCCAGCAGATCCCCTCACAGAGGGACTGAATCGGGTTAAGCATCTCCAGCATGCTCAGAGCATAGGGCTGAAGGATGATATTAGATTTAGTAGCTAGATAACCTCGAAATTTGTAAAGTGTAATTGACATTAGATGATGAATAAAAGGTGTTTTATTTATGACTAAAGTATTGCTATCTCTTGTCGATCGTTTACTAGATTTCTTTTGCATGTTTTGACTTACAAAATAATTATGTTTGGTATATCATATTATTCGAACCTCCATAGTCGGTCATATGTCGGAGGTAGGTATGAATCAAGACTGTCATGATTGATTGCGGAGGTCTAAGGTGTTGCACATGGCTACAACAATCATGAGTGCTCATAAGTTCTGAGCATTGGACTCAACCCACGCTCACTGGAATCACTTCATGGAATTTATCTCGAGTGATCGTGAGACGGTAATATCATATAAGTCTTCAAACCTAGAGATATGATTTGTTACTTATGAGTTGTATATGCATTGATTGTACGTAAACGCATTTGTAACTCGATGTTATAAAACGTGCTCTTGTGTATAATTCAATGAGTAGTAGAACAAACATATGAGTCAAAGTTTATCTGTTCCTTATTGGATTAGAAGCTGATATCTGGGCCCCTCGATGATTTTGTTTTGACCTATGTACCGGGCCCGGTCAGAACTAAGTTGATGTGTTCAATTAAGTTCTTTGTCAAACAAATCGGAAATCAGGAAACAAACTGCTGGACAATAAGTAAGACATAGTTCCATGTATTTTTCCTGCTAATATCTAGAACAAAGGATTATATGATCACTTATCTTAAATGGCGTATCATCATCTTCTCAGTTCCGAGAGTCCTTGAAAGAGCTACGATTGCTGATCGGTTCCTGAAGTCATACTTGCAGTTATAGTCATTAGACTTATCCAAGTGGGAGACTGTTGGATAAGGTGTCTAAGTCCATAACTATTTCTGGTCAGTACTTGACCCGACCCGGCATGGTCCATTTGGGTTGCATGGCACCATGCAATTGGATAGACTAAATGAGAGAAATAACACTTGTTATTTATTAATATATTATAATTCTAATATATTAATAGTATTATTTAATTAGTATTGATTAAGAATTAATTTGGAATTAATTAAGTGATCAAAATATAATAGGGATGAACCTTTAATGCCTATTGAACAACCTGAGCTGAATGACGGACAGTTAGAGGAAGGAAATTACAGTCGCACTGTCAATCAAGCGGAACCCCCAGTGGCAGAAAGGAATGACCCGGAGAGGGGAATCAAGAGAGATTGACGTATGTATAAGAATTTATTGGGCTCCAAACCGCAAAGTCTTTGCTGAAGCCAAAGCCTGTAGAGATTATGGACTGGATCTCCGAAATGGAGATGGTATTCGAAAGCTTTAACTGTAGCGACAAGCAGAAAACCGTCTTTGCGTTCAGACAACTGAAGACCGGAGTTCTAAGCTGGTGGAAGTTATTAGCGGATACGATGCCACGAGGAGAAGCTCTAAAAATGTCTTAGGAAGCATTCATTGAGCAATTGGAAATGCAGTATTCTTCCAAAATAGATCTGATAGAACTAAACAATGTGTTCCAAAACTTGATGAAGGGGAAAATGAGCATTGATGACCATGCTACTGTATTCACCAAAAAGATGATGTTGTTTCCATACTTGGTGCCGACTGAACTCGCCAAGATAGAGAAATTTGCTAACGGATTGCCATGTGAATTTGGCCCAACAGGCAAAATGGCAAGCACGTTGAAGGCAGTCATTAGAGCAGCCAATAATGTTGAGACCCAGTTAAAGGAAATGGGTCTGGAGAAAACTGAGGTTGGTGAGAAAAGAAAGTTCGATGGATCTTTGAGATCCAACAAGGAAGGTAAATTCTCGAAGTCTGGTTCGAGAGGAGGAGGAGGTGAAGCTTAATGGTGTGAAAAGTGCAAAAAGAAGCACCATGGGAAATGTGATGTGGAGGTCACTTGTTTTAAGTATGGAAAGCCTGGGCACTATGCCAATGAGTGATTCTCCAACAAGAAGTTTGTTATTGGTGTAATGAGGAGGGACACATCTCAAGGGACTGCCCGAAAAAGAAGGAGGCAACAAGACCCATTATCCCATCAAAGCCAAAAGCCAGAGATTCCAGATGACCCTGGAAGCCGCGAAGGATGCATCAGACGTTGCTTAAGGTACCTTTCTTGTAAATGGATTGCCTGCCAATATATTGTTTGATTCTAGAGAAAATTACTCCTTCATATCACATAAATTTGGTGGAAGACTAGCATGACCTATAGAAAAACCTGATAATGCCCTAGTTGTAGAAGTTGCTGGTGGCAAATTCATACCTGTTAGTGATTTCATTAAAAACATCGTCATTGACTTGAACGGAAATGAATTCCATGAGCAGCTGTTACCCATTGAGTTGAATGGTTTTGACATCATACTGGGAATGGATTGGCTTAGCGCTAATGATGTTGAGATATTGTGCAAGAAGAAGATAATGAGGGTAAACCCGCCTAGAAAAGAGTCATTTATGGTGTACGAGGACAAACGCAGAGTAAATTCTGGAATCATTTCCCAGATGAAGGCCAAAAAATGTTTATCTAAAGGATGCATATCATACTTGACAATTATGATTGATGCTAATAAGGAGAAAAAGGAGATGAAAAATATACCAGTGGTGTATGATTATCCAAAAGTCTTTCCCGAAGATCTTCCTGGATTGCCCCCTGATAGACAAATAGAGTTTCAGATATACTTGTTACTAGGAACGACGCAAATAGCAAAAGCACCATACCGATTAGCACCGACAGAGATGAAGGAGCTTATGACGCAACTTCAGGGGTTGTTTGACAATGGTTTCATCAGACCTAGTTCATCACCCTGGGGAGCTCCGGTGTTATTCGTAAAGAGGAAATGAGGAAGCATGAGGATGTGCATAGACTACAAAGAGCTAAATAAGGCGGCGGTTAAGAACAAGTATCCATTGCCAAGGATTGATGACCTATTCGACCAACTGCAAGGTTCAAGCTATTTCTCAAAGATCGATCTTAGGTCAGGATATCATTAGCTGAAGGTTAGAGAGCAAGATATTGAGAAAACCGCTTTTAGAACAAGATATATACATTATGAGTTCTTGGTTATGTCAATTGGACTAACCAATGCTCCGTCTCATTCATGGATTTGATGAACATGGTTTGTAAACCATTCCTCGATAAATCTATGATAGTGTTCATAGATGGCATTTTGGTTTACTCAAAGAGCCAACAGGAGCATGGCAAGCACCTATGACAAGTGTTAGAAGTTTTGAAGAAGGAGAAGTTGTATGCAAAGTTCTCCAAATGTGATTTTTGGATTCGAGAAGTCCAATTCTTGGGTCATGTGGTTAACCAAGAAGGGATCATGGTTGAACCAGCAAAGATTGAAGTTGTGATGAAGTGGGAACGACTGAAAAGCCCCACAGAGATTCGAAGCTTTCTGAGATTAGTCGGATATTACCGAAGGTTTATCCAAGGCTTTTCTTCGATAGCTTCTCCAATGACAACTTTGACCCATAAAGGAGCTACTTATACTTGGAGTGAGAAACACGAAGAATCATTTGAGAAGTTAAAGAAAAAGTTGTTTGAAGCACCGATTCTTTCTCTACCCGATGAAGTTGAACACTTCCTAGTTTATAGCGATGCATCTGGGGTTGGGTTAGGTTGTGTTTTGACCCAAATGGATAAGGTGATAGCATATGCATCGAGACAATTGAAAGAACATGAAAATAACTACCCCACTCATGATTTGGAGTTGGCAGTGGTAGTATACGCACTAATGATATGGAGGCATTATCTTTACGTCACAAAATGAAAACTTTTCACTGATCATAAGAGTCTGCAGTATGTATTTGATAAAAAAGAAATGAATATGAGGCAACGACACTGGCTAGAGTTATTTAAGGATTACGACTATGAAATAATATACCACCCTGGTAAAGAAAATGTTGTGGCTGATGCCCTAAGTCGGAAAGTGAGCCTTGAAAGGAAAAGGCCAAGAGCATTAAGAATTGAAGTTGTCTCAACAATTATGGAAAACATCAAGAAAGCTCAGGAGGAAGCTTCAGAGAAAATGACTGAAAGTCACACCCCTAAACCAGAATGGCAGAAACATTCGGGGGTGGAGGACTTCATTTATAGTATCACAACAAAGGATAATAGTAATCAAAGTACAAAAACAACCATTGTAATTACAAAGTTATAACTTTTACAACTGTGATCCAAATACATAATATATGAACTCAAAGTATAAGTTTAAAAGACACGAGTTTATAGATCTCCGTCTTCTCAAAAAGCTATGGTTGTACCTGTATCACTGTTTCCCTGAGAATACAAGTAGATTTTGAAAAAGTGTCAACAATTAAGTTGGTGAGTTCATAAGTATGTTTGTAAGTGAAATCTGTTTTCTTGTTTATTGATAAAGTAAACATGTCTTTCCCATAAAATCCTATATTTTCTACTATGTTATTTTGTAGGCAAAATGTGTGATACTTTCTGTACTGAGAGTTTGTAAAATGTAGCTTAGTTTTCATAAAACCATGAAAGTATGTTTTCTCTATATTGAAATAGTAATCTATGTTCATACTTGTAAAATATCGTATTATAGTTTTATAATTAAATAAAACCATGCAAAGTATTACTTATTCATACACTAATCATTTTGCTCAATACCAAATTGTGAGTTATTATAACCATACTATATGACCTAGGATCGCCTGAACACAACATTCTTCAGGCGTTATAATTTGTAAGACATTTGTCACCCCAGGCATGTTTGCCTAACTGTAAAGCGAGCACTTCAGGTGTGGGATTGTCAGTCCCACATAGATCTATATACAAGTGTCGCGCTCTCCCTCTAGGAGACTCTGGTTATAATTTTTGTGCTTGGCTGGTACTTAGAAAAGTACATGAAGGTAGTCTCACAAATGCTATATAGATGATTATGCGTAGAACATTGAAAAAGTTACGATGAAATAAATACACTGTAAGTAAGTTTCATAAACTATATAGAATATAGTTTATAGGTTTGTTTTCAGTAAAGTAATCTGTTGGTTTTCTATCTGTTATCTGCTATTTGTTTTCTGTTATGTAATTTGAAACTTGAAACCAATGAATTAATCGTCTAAACTATACATAATATAGTTTAGTTGTTTTTTTCACTGTAAGAGTCTGTAATACTGTTATTCTATGATATTTTCTGTTTATACTCATGTATTATCAAATAGTTTGAACACCATTATTTTATATTTATATAAATGTAATATTTATATAATTGGAATTAAGTAGATCTTTGATTAAATAACTTTACCCCAAGCCCACAACCAAACAAAGAACAGGAAATGGGGTCAAATTACATATTCTAAATCTTCTAAATCAAAATTATATAATTTACACAGATATAAATAATAATTATAACAATTTTAAATATACTAAAACATTTAAAAATCTTTTAAAATATTAACACAATTTAATTGTGTGTCACTTGTATTTCCCCTAAAATAGTAAAAAATCATAAAATGTAGGAGTATGAACACACGTGATAGGTGACAATTCGGTCAATGTTTCGTTTCTTAGAAATAAGTTTTCTTGATGTAACTGAGAGTTTTTGATGAAAAGTCGACTTCAGTCAGACAAAATTTCTGCTGATAGATTGAAAACTTCTGGGCTTCGGGGCTTGCTTTAGGTGTTAGATATGTTACCGGGGCTTCAGGATAGTTTAGAGAGGTTCAAAAGTGAGGAAAAGTAGGAGAGAGGTTGAGAATTTGCAACATAATCCGAGGCCTCGCATCCTATTTATAGGGGGGCTTCTGACCTCATTACGCTGATCATACTACTAAAAACCCTAGTACGCTGGGCGTACTTCGTGTACGCAGGGCGTACTGGTTCGATTCTTATCCGATCTTCAGACGTGGTAAGGCTACGAGGCACGCGTCGAGGATAGTCTCATTACGTTGGGAGTAATCTCGTTGTACGCTGGGAGTACTAGCGAAAATAGCAGTACGCTAAGCGTACATCATCGTATGCGGGGCGTACTCCCTTCGAGCATATCTGAAGTCGCAGACGTGTCTGACACGTGTTGCATGCGAGGGATAAGGCGAAGTGGTCAATCCAAGGCCTTGTCTTTGAGTACGCTGGGCGTACTCCTTGTACGCGAGGCATACTCCTCTTTTTGAAACTTCAAAAATTCATATCTTTTGTATACGAGCTCCGTTTATGACATTATTTATATCCACGCGTAGGTAAGACCATGCTCTACAACTTTTGTTTAGATTCCGTCGGCTAATTTTGATTTATTTTTAAAGTTATATTTTTAACAGGTCGGGACAGGAAAAGTCCGTTAAAAATTCATAACTTCTTCATCCGACGTCTATTTTTGTCTGTCTTTTTACCGTTGGATTTCTTTTGATAAGATATCCGATTCTTGTTTAGGTTGTTTTGGCCAAAAGTTGTTCAAACTAAATATCGAGTTTCGGGCTGTGTATTTTTGTGTCGAAACTTAGAAAAATCATAACTTCTTCATACGAAGTTAGATTTAGACGTTCTTTTTATGGACACTCTCGGTTTAACGTATACTATAACTTTCAATTAGATAGTTAAGGCTAAAAAACATTTTATTGAAAATTAACTTTTTACGTTAAATAGTGTTTTGGCGGTTTTGTCGCGGATTTTCGATTGATCATTACTTCTTCGATATAACTCGGATTTGGGCATTCTTTATATTTTTGGAATCCTTGACAAGATTTCTACCACTATATTTACCCCAAATAAGTTTATTTAACATTTCATTTTTGAGGGTCGATTATGTAAATGCACATAGTATTCAAAAATTTCTCTTTATTATTTTAAAAAAAACTACAAATTGATCTATACTATTACATAGATTTGAAATAACGGGTTGTTATAATAAAGGAGCTATTTATACTTGGAGTGAGAAACACGAAGAAGCATTTGAGAAGTTAAAGAAGAAGTTGTGTGAAGCACCAATTTTTTCTCTACCCGATGGAGTTGAAGACTCCCCAGTTTATAGTGATGCATCTGGAGTTGGGTTAGGTTGTGTTCTGAACCAAAGGGATAAGGTGATAGCATATGCATCGAGACAATTGAAAGAACATGAAAAGAACTACCCCACACATGATTTGGAGTTGGCATCGGTAGTATTCGCACTAATGATATGGAGGCATTATCTTTACAACACAAAATGCAAACTTTTCACTGATCATAAGAGTCTTCGGTATCTCTTTGATAAAAAAGAAATGAATATGAGGTAACGACGCTGGCTAGAGAAGGATTACGACTGTGAAATACTTTACCACCATGGTAAAGCAAATGTTGTGGCTGATGCCCTATGTCGGAAAGTGAGCCTTGAAAGGAAAAGGTCAAGAGCATTAAGAATTGAAGTTGTCTCAACAATTGTGGAAAGCATCAAGAAAGCTCAAGAGGAAGCTTCAGAGAAAAATGACCGAAAGGAAGAACGTTTGGGCAAAACGTTGATGTTCGATACAAACAATCAAGGGTTGAAGGTATTCCAAGATAGGATTTAGGTACCCAAGACGGGAGGAATAAGAGATCTTCTGATGGAAGAAGCTCACAAGAACATGTACTCGATTCATCCTGGTAGTACAAAAATATATAGAGATCTGAAACCCTACTACTGGTGGCCAACGATGAAGCTTGATGTTGCAAAGTATGTGGCCGAGTGTGTGACGTGTGCGAGAGTTAAGGAACAACATCAGAAACCATATGGGAGTTTAGAACCTTTACCTATACCCATGGGTAAATGGGTAGACATCACCATGGATTTTGTCTCTAAACTGCCCAGAACGAAGAGCGGTCACGACATGATTTGGGTGGTCATTGATCAGTTCACAGAAAGGGCACACTTCATAGCAGCCAATGAAAAATGGTCTATGGACAAGCTTGAAAATGCTTACGTGAAGGAGGTAGTAAGACTTCATGGTGTTCCTCTAACGATAGTATCAGACCGTGATAGCCGTTTCACATCAAGGTTTTGGAGGAGTCTACAAGAGGAATTAGGTACGAAGTTGTGTTTAAGTACAGCCTACCATCCGCAAACTGATGTTTAGAGCGAAAGGACGATTCAAACACTGGATGATATGCTAAGAGCGTGTACCCTGGAATTCCAAGGTAACCAGCATGAACATTTACCTCTGGTAGAATTTTCCTACAATAATAGTTTCCATTCGAGCATCAAGATGGCACCTTATCAAACTTTGTACGGACATAAGTGTACGCCATCATGTTGGCTTGAAGCTGGAGAAAAGCAGTTTATGGGCCCCAAAATAGTCCATCAGACTGCTGAAAAGTTGAAAGTGATTAGGAAAAGGATATTAGCAGCTCAGTATCGTCAAAATAGCTATGCTGACAAGAAAAGACGACCGATGACATTCAAAGTTGGAGATTCGGTTTTACTTAAAGTATCACCGTGGAGGGACTTATAAGATTCAGGAAAAGAGGAAAGTTGAGTCCAAGTTTCAATAGACCCTTCAAAGTTCTTCATAGGATTGGGAACCAAGCTTACAAGCTAGAACTACCAGAAGAACTAGATGGTATTCATAACACTCTCCATGTATGTTGTTTGAGGAAGTTCACGGGAGAAGTTCCTGACATAATTCCAATTTCTGAGTTAAGGATGGATGAAAACAAGAGGCTAATTGAAGAACCAGAGGCAATTGTTGACTGTAAGAGTAAGAAGTTGCGATGCAATCTGGTGGACTTAGTGCTTGTGCGATGGAAACATACGAATGAGCCAAATCTCACCTAGGAAACAGAGAGTGATATGATGACTCGCTATCCGCATTTGTTTGTTGATGCATGATTCCAGGATGAAATCATCCTAAGGGGGAGATAATTTTAATTCCCGTGTTTATAGGCTAAGCATTAGTATGATGATGTAATAGTCTAGGTCAACCATTGTAACCTATTACTTGAATATTATGTGAATTATGTGATTATATACATGTTTGTAATGATATAATAAAAATAAGCGTAAAAAATAAAATGTTAAATAAGCCCGATATCTATGAAGAAAGTTGTAGTGGTTGTGACAAGGATTTTGGAGATATAAAGAACGCTGAAATCCGAGTTATAACGAAGAAGCAATGACCTGTCGAAGTTTTGCGACAGAACCGACACAACATTGTGTGACGTAAAAAGTGAGTTTATGATGAAACGCTTTTTAGACATAGCGATCTAAATGAAGGTTTTAGCATACGTTAAACCGAGAGCATACATAAAAAGAATGTCGAAATCTGACTTCGTATGAGGAAGTTATGAATTTTCTAAGATTTGGCATATCAGTGTGCAACCCGGAATTCGAATTATAGATCGAGCGATTTTTAGCCGACATAACCAAAACGAGAATCGAAGATTTCGTCAATAGTAGTTCAATTGTAAAAAGACAGACAAAAACGAACGTCGGATGAAAAAGTTATGAATTTTTAATGGACTTTTCCTGTCCTGGCCTGTTAAAAATATAAATTTAAAAATAAATTCAAAATTAGGCAATGAAGTCTAACGAAAGTTTTAGAGTACGATCTTATCTACGCGTGGATATAAAGAACGTCAAAAACAGAGCTTGCATGCGAAAGTTATGAATTTTTGAAGGTTGAGAGACACATTTCAAAGCTTATCTGAAGGCACGCCTCGTGTACGAGGGTACGCTAAGCATACCGAAGTACGCCCAACATACGAAGCCCGTACGTTGCACAATCTCCTTTTCTTCTACGATCCGAAGCAAGCCACATACCACCACCGAAGATCAGACGCGTATCCACTACGCCCCGCTTACCGTGAGGCTTCAGCCTTATAAAAGGGGGTGCGAGGCCAGCCAACTCCACTAGACCTTTACACCTTTATTTCTATATCTACTCTCTTTCTGGCCACCTTAAACCACCCCGAAGCCTAGGGAACCTCCCTAGCACTAGAAGAAAGCCCCGGAGAGCCTGAAGTCTCCGATAAAAAGAGTTTTTCGGTTCGGAACTCTGCCCGTGCAGAAACCGGTTTTCAAGCAAATCTCCTGGTTTCATCAAAGACAATTGTTTTAAGAAATGAAGTGTTGTCCAATCACCACCTTATCAGATGAGTGTGTAGTCACTTTCATCTTACACATAGATATGAAGTATTTTTTTATAAATTACGTGCTATGTGTATATATATTATCTGTTTACCTGAGATGTATGTTGTATGAAAGATTTAAACTTTGTTTTTAAGATCTGAACTGTATATGTATTTCATATCTACAAATATGTTGGGTAAAACATGAGTAGATGAAATAGTTGATGTGTGATGAAATAAAATGATGAGAGGCCTCGACGTTGACGATGTTCCAGTCATCTAGCGGAGATAGATGACGACCACATACTTTTCTAGACAGTCCAGTGGAATGCCAGCAGGCTCGCAACCTGTAGGTGTTTGTGAATGATGTGTTCACCGGTGTACTCCACCCCTCATGGTTTCCTTAAGGATATTTATGGCCAAGAAATCCCTTCAATAGCAGAGTCCACCCCGATGATGATACTTTGGCTAGGTGCCTTTTATTAGATGCTTTAGGGACGTAAAGTGAGTATAACGGGAACGGGTAATCGGGTTTGTTTGGTTTGATTAAATTAATAAAATTATTTATTATGGGATGAAAACCCTATATACTCACCAGGCTTTCCAGCCTGACCCACTCAGTTTCTTGTATTACAGGTGGTGGTAAAAGCATAGTTGGATGATCTGACGAGAGATTATGGATTTATAGGCCAGTAGAAAATGTATAAAATGTTGTAAATGCCTATATTGTTTTTAGGCCAATTTTGTTTTGTGGCCTATGATGTTTTGTTTATGCTTTTGGTCTGTATCGATGATGACATCCTGAGTTTTGTAATATAATGAAAATACATTTCTTTAAGAAATGTTTTGATAAAATTTTATCATATTTTGTTTTGGGAACAAATTCTGCAACACATTTCTTAAAATATTACTCTGATTTTATTATAAAAGCATAAACGAAATCGGTCTTTTCTGGTCGTGAAATTGGGGATTTCACAGTTGGTATCAGAGCATTATTTTATTGAGCTAGGAATTTGTAGGATTTCTAGACTTAAACTTAGAATGCTAAGCGATGATCGTGAGATGAGTGTCTGCCATATTTTAGACACAAGCACTTGTTTATTTCAGGAAAGATGCCTAAAATGCTTTTATGTGCTAAATGCTATATGTTTGTCGTATATGCTATTGTTCGTTCGGATCTATGGTTTGTTTCCGACCGGATTTAGAAACCTTATGTGTTCAGGATTCTAAATGTACAACTACAATATTAGAACTAGCATGTAACGTTTCGGAGTGATAAGGAGAATTTAAGCGTCTATCTAAATTCACCTAATTTGGTGTATAGATCAAAATGGAAAGACCCGGAGCGGAGCTGGAAACACGAATGAAAACAGGAATCAACAGCCTCGTCCCTAAGTGATTGAGCAGGTTCCAATAGTAGAAGCTGCACCAGAGCCAGTCACTATGGCTGGAGTATAAGCCATGATTCGGGAAATGATGGCCGAACAGAGGGAAGAAATGAGACAACTATTGCTGAATAATAGGGATGAACCTTTAATGCCTATTGAACAACCTGAGCTGAATGACGGACAGTTAGAGGAAGGAAATTACAGTCGCACTGTCAATCAAGCGGAACCCCCAATGGCAGAAAGGAATGCCCCGGAGAGGGGAATCAAGAGAGATGGACGTATGTATAAGAATTTCTTGGGCGCCAAACCGCCATGTCTTTCCTGAAGCCCAAAGCTTGTAGAGATTATGGACTGGATATCCGAAATGGAGATGGTATTTGAAAGCTGTTGTAACACCAGTCAAAATAGGTCAATAACAATCACATGTGACTATGGTAATCATGTAATGTGACTTTGTTAAACTAGTAAAGTGACAAACTTAATATTTAATTCATGATAAAGTATGAACTTTCATACATAATTTATGATACAACTCAAAGTATACGTCCACACGAATCCAAAAATATAGAGAACGTCTAAATCTGACTTTGCGTGAAGAAGTTATGATTAACCCTAACACTAGAAATCTCTATAACAAGAGGAATTTAAAATAGAATTAGAATTAGCTATTGGAGTCTAAAAGAAAGTCATAGTAATTGGAATTACCTATGCGTGCATATAAAGAACACCGAAAATGGAGTTCGTATGCAAAAGTTATGGCCTTCCGAAGATGCAGCTGTCAGAAACTCTAATTTAACTGAACTCACGACGTGAGAAGTCAACAGACACTAATCGGAGCTAGAAAACATGCGTTAAGGCTATAGGATGACTCATGGAAGTTCACGACGTGAATCTATCATGTTCACGACGTGAATGGCCCCAGGACACCCTATAAATAGCGATCGAAGCTTATTCAATCCTTACACCTTCTTCTTTCATTCTTTCTCGTTTCCGAAGGCCGTTTCCCTTCCTGAGCTTGACTACGACGAGCCTCTGACCATTTAGATTCTATAGATCACGCTACTAAGGTGAGTTTCACAGCCCCACTTTCGAATATTTCGGGGGAAAACACATGCTAGATAATATATATATGTTATTATTATGTCTATATGATAGTATATAGTTATAATAGCCGGGGTATAGTTGTTCTAAATATAATATTTTGAATATATACAACTATTATCAACTTATCAGTATGTTAATTTACTAATGTAGATCTTGAGTTATACTTAAGATTCTATATATATGTTGTGTGCGATATAGTTCCGAAGTTATATTCGGAAGATTTATATGTTAAGTTATAAAGTATGTTGTTATTAATAGTTTTATGTCAAGATAAAAATAGGAACATTATATGTTGTTATTATTGGTTTTAGGTCAAGATAAAACCTGGTTTTACTTCAAGAGATAGCTGTTATACTGCCTAAATATTATGAAGTTAGGAGTAATGTTTAAAAGCATAGTCTAGTAACTTAGAGTTTTAGACATGAAAATGATTTTGTTGTTAGAGCTATAGGTAGTCGTCAAAGTCTACATGAGCTACCTCATTCATCAACTAAGATTGGGGATCTTAGTGGAAGTCTTCTGACCTGTAACCATTAATCCCGTGTGAGCGAGGAAGTCGTGTATGAATAAGGTATGAGTTAACGACCCCACTCGTGGTTGTTAATTACAACCCAAGACAAGCGAGTGACGATTCGTTCCTTTTATTTTTATTCCGACGTCGATGAAGCATACGGTGTTGTTTCTCATGGTAAATCATGAGTGTATTTTTTCTCATGGTAAATCATGAGTGTATTGTTTTGCCAGAGGTTTTGTTGTCAAGCAGCGGTTACGGACTCATGGTAGTAAATTGTTAGAGGCATTATACTTTGTCGTTATACAAGTATTAATGTTAAGTATAAGTTTCCCCCTACTTATACCCTAGGTACTACTTGTATATTAAGTATATAATTATACCTAACACACATACTCGTATAGAATGGAAATAGATTTATACGTAGTGGTTTTTACTCGTATAGAATTGAAATAAGATTTATACGTAGCAACTTTCGTTTGTATGGAATTACAAACACTTATATTTCTAATATATGAGACTTATAGGTAAACTACTTATTTGTTAAGTAAACTTTTATACTTAGGATATATATACTATACGCTAGCGAGTCAAAATCATACTTTCAAAACTATACTTTTGAAACTTGAAAAATGTATTATTTTTATATGGAGTAAAAACCTATGGACTCACCAAATTTATGTTGATGTATTTTCAAATACATGTGTTTTCAGGAAGTTGATAACTATGATACGAGAAATGACGTCACACTGCCCGGTGTTTCCGCCGACGGTCGGGGTGTGACAGCTGTTACTATAGCGACAAGAAGAAAATCGTCTTTGCAGTCAGACAACTGAAGACCAGAGTTTTAAGCTGGTGGAAGTTATTAGTGGATACGATGTCATAAGGAGAAGCTCTGAAAATGTCTTATGAAGCATTCATAGAGCAGTTGAAAATGCAGTATTGTTCTGAAATAGATCTGATAGACCTAAACAATGAGTTCCAGAACTTGAAGAAGGGGAAATGAGCATTGATGACTATGCTACTGCATTTACTGAAAAGATGAAGTTGTTTCCATACTTGGTGTAGACTGAACTCGCCAAGATAGAGAAATTTGCTAACGGCTTGCCATGAGACTTTGGCCCAACAGTCAAAATGGAAAGCACGTTAAAGGCAGCCGTTAGAGCAGCCAAGAATGTTGAGACCGAGTTAAAGGAAAGGGGTTTGGAGAAAACTGTGGTTGGTGAGAAAAGAAAGTTTGATGGATCTTCGAGACCCAACAAGAAAAGTAAATTCTCGAAGTTTGGTTTGAGAGGAGGAGGAGGCGAAGCAAATTGGTGTGAAAATTGCGAAAAGAAGCACCATGGGAAATGTGACGGGGAGGTCACTTGTTTTAAGTGTGGAAAGCCTGGGCACTATGCCAATGAGTGCTCCTCCAACAAGAAAATTTGTTATGGGTGCAATGAGGAGGGACACATCTCGAGGGAGTGCCCGAAAAAGAAGGAGGCAACAATAATTGAATTAGTAAAAGATTAATATTCACCCGCACCTTTGAATTTGCTTGCTTGCATCAATAATTTGAGGTATGTATTTACATATGGCACTAAAAGATCCACATACTATTCTGCAAATGTTTTGGAAAGAATATGTCACAACTCAAAATTTTAGACCTAGCATGGTCTAAACCCTAACCAAGTACTACTGTAAACCACATTGCAACCCTTTTTGCATTTTATCCTTTATAGCCTTAACGGAATGAGGATAAGCTAAAACCTAAGTTGATTTATGATAATGTAAATTAATATAAGTCAAAGATTAAAGCTTAAACCACAAAGTAATACCTTAAATAGAGTTTTAGGTCTTAAGCTTCTAGAACCATGGAGTTTACGGCCTAGGGAATTAATGCCAAAGTAGTTCACGGTCCAAAACATTAAACCAAAAAGGGTGTTCACGGTTGAGGATTCATTCATAAAGGTGTTCACAGTTAGAAATCAAATCAATAAGGGTGTTCACAGTTTGGGGAATAAGTCCAAGGTAGTTTACGGTTTGAGTTTTAATGCAAAATGGTGTTTACGGTTGGTCTAAATCCGAAAACACCCTTAATGGGCTGAAAAAACTAGACTAGCCCACCTTAGAACCATAAACCCCAAAGCCCAAGCCCATTATGAACCGTAAACACCGCTATACATAAGTGTGTATCCGAAAACAACTTCATTTCTCACATTTCTATCCGAAAACACTTCCACTTTTTGCTCTCAACTATCATCCATGAACACCATAAATTCACAAGATTCTTGCCTAGATCTTCATATTTACACCTAGAAACCAAGAACACCAAGAACACCAAGAACATTTTACCATATCTTCAAATCTTCAAACATCCACTAAGAACACACCGAAAACACTTTAGCCTCCATCGAGAACCCTTTTCAACATTCCAATTAATTCCAAATAACTATTGTAAGTCTTTCTTACATAATTAAAGTATTGCCTAATACTTTAATTATTAATTACAACGTTATTTAATTTATTATTTAAATTAAGATCTTATTAATTTAAATACGACGTCAGGGATAATTATTTTTAGGATACGATTGCTGTCACGTATTCTAATCCGAGGATCACCGTTAACACTTCGCAACTCAACCGAGCACACACATTCGAGGGGAGTTCATACCCCCGTATTTTTTCAAGCTTTTTCAATGTTTTTAGGGGGGGGGGGGGATACAAGTAAAACAAAAGTAATCTTGTGTTTAAAAATATAAATTACTTATTATATTTTCTTACCGATAACATGCATTTGAACGTGAAAATTAATAGACACACCAAACATCATTACGGTTAAACTACAAAATATCTTAAGTCGTAACAGTTTTTACATCAGAGGAACAAATGAACTATTTTACAAAGTTATAAACTATAATGGGTATAATTTATGGAACAGAGGAAACTATTTTACAAGTTCATATTTTAACACGTAAACAAACTTATAAACTACATTAGGTATAATTTATGGAACAAACGGACTACTTTTCAAAGTTACATGTTATTTACAAAAAGGATTTTCTTTGTTCTACACTTTAGCGTCGATATAGCTTTGTGAGATAACGTCTTCAAGTACTTATTTAAGTGCCAACAAAAGTCCTAAGCTGAATAACCAGAGTCTCCTGGAGGGAGAGCGTGTGTTTATGTATAGATCTATACGGGACTGACAATCCCACACCTTAAATGTTAGCTACAGTTAGGTTGGCAGGCCTGGGGTGACAAATGTCATTAACGATTCCAACGCCCGAAGAACGTCGTGCCAGTCCATCAATCGTATTAGTATGGTTATGAGGACTCACAATTTTGTATCAGTAGTATGATTAGTGTATGAATGTATAAACAAACTTCGTTTAGTTTTATTTAATTATAAAACTACAACAAAGGACTTTACAAATCAGTCGGATCAAAAAGGCTCTTATTGTTAATTCTCAGATTCCTTGGTTTATACGTCAGAGTCATATATAGATAATATCTGATAGGCAGTGGGATGTGTGTTTTCCGCCTTACTTCCTGCTTGTTATTTGGTTGTGGGCTTAGGGCAGAATCACCCAATCGACTGTCCGTTCGATCTTGATTATATATCATTAGTATGTACTAATTAATCACAGGAGGAACAAATATGGGTCTTATCAACATGTATCAGTATAACACACCATTTTCTATAACATAACTTACAACTATGGGGGAAAACATATATCAAAGATATTTTATCAAGTAACAAAACAACAAGTATACAAACTTAACGCACATCAAAATGCAAACACTTTGGTCTTAGGGTTTAAGACTATTTTGTAAATAAATTAAGTAAGGTAATTATATTTAAACCTTTTACTCTTGGAACGTTTAACATTTCAACTCGGTTTCTATGGAAAATATAGGATTTTCCAGGATCAACATTATTCCTTACAAGTAAATAGTATACAATTTAACTTTTTGAAAACAAAAAGGTGATTACTTATCAAAAACGATGATTTACAGTAGAGCGGGTGTAACTAAGAACATATTTACAAAAGATTCAACATTTATTTTCACATCAGAAAATATCGGATTTTATGGAGGAAAACATTAAAATTTTCAAAGAACAAAGAACATACTTTCCAAAACAAAATGCTTATGAACTCACCAACTTTAATATTGACACTTTTTTTCAAACCACTTGTATTCTCAGGAAAATTAGTAGACAGGTACCCTCTTGGGTGTTCCGAAGACGGAGCATGGTAGTTTTACGTCTTATCTTTTGTGATAGTTCAATGTTAAACAAGTAATGTTTTGAACATAATGTAAATACTATGTTTTTAATACAATGGTTGTTGTTGCTTTGATTACTATTATTCAATTGTTTCGATACTATACATTACGTCCTCCGGCCCCGAACGTTTTCGGCGTTCCGGTTTGGGGGTGTGATAGAATATATGCCAAAGTAAGCTAAAACCCATGTAAACATTTGACAAAAGTGTACCTATTTTACCAATTACATAGTCACCATTGCACCGGACAATCCTAAGGAATGGGAAACCTAGGGATGTTAGAGAATGAAGTAGTTTCAAACATATTCAACCCTTGTCCTCTTATAATGCCCAAATATTTCACTATTCCCAACTGCCACGTATTCCTATCTACCCAACAATTTCGTGGTATTATGAAGGAATTGTAAAGTTAGAGCCACAAACAATAACAAACATCCAACAACTACCAATAACCTAAACCTAAACCCAAAGTGTAGTGGTCACAAGAGCAAAGCACTAAATACATATTTAGAGTATGGAGTGTTCAAAGAGAAATATTAAAGGATGTAAGAAATCCTAGATTCATTAGGAAGCTTAACCATAAATCTAGAAGAATAACTTTTTCTTACTGGAGCCCTAAATTTTTTAGGGCGACACCGAATCCTCTACCAATCTACCTAAATCATAGGTACCACCAATAGATTATTCCTACGAGTTACCTTCATCAATATTTCTAAAAGTGAATATTGTCTACCAGATCATGATCATCATTAGACTGCCAAACTTGAAAACATAATATGGAACAACTGACCCCCCCAAATGACCAAATCGACACTTATGAATATCATATGCAATTTTCAAAGTTATACCAAGTTTCTATTTAACCTATTTGACACTACCTTAAATGGAAATTAGAGAGCTTGGTTGAAAATCTTGGAACCAAACATCATTCATAACTTGAAAGAACTCAAAGAGGCATTCCTCACCAAGTTCGTGTAGTTATGAAAATACCTTGCACATGCACACAAAAATAACGTGATGTAGATAATTGGAAGGAGAATGTATTAAATCATTTGAAAAATAATTCAACGAAGCTACTCTAGGAATATCAAGAAAGGATAAGAAAATATCAAAAGATTGTTTAATTAAGGCTTATGACCAGGAACTCTCATTAGAGGTATTAATATAAATATCGATGAATCGACATGTATTAAGAGAAAGGCTTGAGCGGTTAATTAAGAAAGAACTAGAAATAAATAGACAAATATCCAAGGATAATGTTATCCGTCCAATAAAGGATTGTTGGAAATAGTGTCCAATGTCATTAACTATTGGTAATATTTCTAATAATAACTGGGTCCTTTTGGGTTGCCCTCAAGACCTAAATTGAGTAGAATAAATAAAGGAAAAATTGGTTTATTAATTATTATGGATAATAATTAATTAGAAACAAATTAGAAAACATTTTGGGAATTAATTAATAGTTTAATCAGTTAAAGGGTTGAATATTTATTAATCGATAATTGGTTAATCATGAATTTTCCAGAACCCTTATGGGATTAAGGTTGGATGAAAATCACTCCATCCCACATGGGAAAAGGAGTGAATTTTGTGGTTACCTCCTCAGCCCACATAGGAAGGAGTACAAAACCTAGGAAGGGATCCAAGGCTATAAGTAGGGCCTTAGGGATTTCATTCTTCCTTGCACCTTAGCGTGAAGTTTCGCCAATCCTTCCCCCCCCCTCTTAGGGTCGATTTCTAACCCTCTTAGGGTTTGTGAAATTGACCCTTCTCCTAGTTATTTTATGTTTTCATAGGGTAGATGTAATTAGCATGAAACGATAGATCCATTGGTTGCATGTACACTTAGGTATATCATAGTTTCGATTTTTCTGCTACCTAGTTTAGAATGTATTTGATGCGTAGAAAACCCAACAGTGGTGTCAGAGACATTGGTTTATGATTACATTCACCATATATCCATATTTTCTGTAAGTTTTTTGTTTGAAATTGAATGAAAGAAGAATAATTGGAAAGTTCATGACTGAAAAAAACCTTTGTCACAACTCACGACATGAGGGGTTTTATGCTCACGTCATGAGCAGCCCGAATTAGGGTTTCCCTATTCTTGTTTTTTTCAAATTTGAAGGTTTGTTAAATATGGATAAAGACCAAATTTAAAATGTTTTAAATCTGGAAAATTGATGAATATTATTTGAATGTGATTATTTAAATTTGAATGTTTATTTATTATTTAAATAGTGAATTTAAATATTTAATATTAATTATAATAGAGATTTATAAATTTGAATAGTAATCCCTCATGATTTATTAATTCTTACATTGCGTCCTCACAATTAATTAGAATTAATAATAGACAACTAAATTTAAAGAGTTTTAAATTTACCCATTTTATTTATACATAGTAGAATTGTATCTATTATATGTATAAGAGAGTTACAACATGTGTCATCGTATGTTTAAATATTGACATTATCAGTCATACCTTGACTAGGCTCACCTATTCTGGTGTAGGGGTTTAAGGAGGTCTCTATGATTCCTAATGAGGTCGGTCTTTAATATGTTTCGCGCTTACCACCCTCATCGCCGTATTGCATTTTGAGAATGGAGTTTCCGAAAGGGTTTGATAGTGATAATGTCAATCTAAAAGTATTTTAAATACAAGTATAAAACAAAATCTGATTTTATTAATAGAATGTGAAGTTCATATTATCCATGAAAATTACACATTCTCTTTATATTCTATTGATGGAGCTCATGTGGTTAACCGACACATCAATCTAGGGTATAGCAAAGAATGATATGGAACTCGAAAATATCAAGCATAACTTAAGCCAGGTACCATGTGATTTTGTATGGTTAATTCACAATCTATTTAATGTGAATCTTATGTGTAACACCTAGAATCAGTAAGGCCAAGAAAGGAAAGGAAAACCCTAAGTTAAAAGGGGGTCAACTCGTCGAGTCCAAGGAATGACTCGGCGAGTCGAAGCGGAGTCCGTATCGCAGATTAAGTGACCGACTCGGCGAGTCGGCGAGTGGACTAGGCGAGTCTGGTCTGGGTTGGGAAAGCCCTAATTCCGGGACTTGGTACCCTATTTAAGCATCTTATTCTCTTCGCTAGGGTTCAGTTTAGCCTCTCTCATCCAGAACCCCAAAACCCTACCCACCTAACTTCATTTTTGGAGCTTTTGGTGAAGATTAAGGTCTATTGGATTGGATTTTGAAGGCTTGGAAGAAAGGACCAAGGAAGGAAGTGTAGATCCAACCTTCGTATCGTTTTGACAATTGTTAGAAGGTAAAAAATATGGACCTTGAGCTTTCAATTGATAGATCCCCTTTATAGTTTGCTTCTGGTCACATTTGGATCATTTCCAAGGTTAATCCGAGTATTAAACCCTTGAGGATGGATTTTGGACAACAGATCTGGACACTCTTGAGCTTTAGGAGCTAAGAGTTGCTGGCTTTATCTAGCTAAGATCCCATTTCATGACCTAGGTTTTCTTTGAAGCTTGGATTAAGTGTTTTAGCCCCATAACACCTTGCATGCACGTAAAGTTAGCAACTTTACGTGCAATGCTAGCATAAGGAGTCCAAATCTATGAGTTGGAGGTGTTGGGATGTACTGTAATCGACAAAATAGAGATATCACTAGATGGACTCGGCGAGTCAGTTCATGGACTCGACGAGTGGGGCTGCATGCCCAAGCCCTTTTGTTTATGAGTCAGATCAGTGAGTGGGGTTAGAGAAGGACTCAGTCAGTCTGTGTCCATAATGGGCATGATGATCATGGTACTCGACGAGTTCAAGGAGGAACTCGGCGAGTCCAAGGCAATCTCCTTAGTTTATGAAGATGGACTCGACGAGTTGTTCTACAACTCAACGAATCGGTTGATGATGGTCCCGGATGTTAGTTAAAGGAGAACCCGTTGACTCTGACCGTTGACTTTGACCCTGAGAAGGACCTTGACTAGAGTTGACTTAGGTGCTGTTTGTTTTTTCTGAGGCAAAATGTCTGCAGTCTGCGGATCACATCTGTAGACCTCTGCAGTAGAAGAGGTGGACCAAACATCTGTAGTCTGAAAAAAGAAGACTGTTTGTTTTTTTAACATCTGCGGGCTACTAAAATAAACTAAAATATAAATAAACTGATTTTTTTAAACTTCAAAGTGATTTTTTAATATTTTTATGACTTTTTTATAAATAATTAACGAATCTAGATCAAGTTTTATGTATTATTGTATAAAAAATAAAAATAAAATGGTATGAATTAATGTATATATTTGATAAAAACCACCAACTTTGGTTGCAAAGTTATAACTAAATATTATAATTAGTGATCAAAGAATTTGATACATAAATGGATGGAAATAAACTTCGATTTTTTCAATTAAATCCATTAAAAACGTATCATAAATATTTTCTCGAGAAATTGACGATACTGTATTAAATAATGTTTTACAAAATTTGGCAAAAAAAAATATAAGAATATATTATGATTTTTTTTCATATTTATATAAACAACTTCAACGACGATTATTGTAATAAGTTTTTATTTATAAATTTATCAAAAATATCATGTTTATATCGTCGAACATTTTTTTTAAGTTTTGTAATTTCTTTTTTCAAATTGGTTATCATTAATAAAGTTGGACAAAATATTAATTAAAAAAAAACTTGAAAAAATTGAAGATAAATATGTTTTTTTAGGCTAGAAGATGTCTGAAAATGTTAGAAGACTCTGGTCCACATCTGCACCAAGAAGAGGGCGCACATACATTTTTAGGTCTGCAGTTTTCAAAAAAACAAACAATCTGCAAAGGCTAATGTCTGCGCGGCGCAGACAGAAGAGGCCATTCAGATCTGCAAACAAAAAACAAACACTACCTTAGTTGGCTTCTTGAGGACAGTTAGGCTAAGTGTTATTATTGGTATTAGTACCTCGAGGAGCTAGAGGAGCATCAGTTCGGGGAGTTGTCCGATAGCAGCCAGAGGGTTATCAACAGAGTTCAGCAGTGCAGGTGAGTCTCCTTACTGTGTGCATGGGTCTACGGCCACAATGCCGAACCATTGTGTTCATGTTCATGTTTATGCTTATGTATAGAAGGAAGACCCGGGGGTTAGCCCTAGGCACTTATTGATATGTTCCGGGTTACGACTTGATGCCGGGCGAGGCCCGAGGAATGTTAGGATGCTAGAGCTCTTAGTGATTCTTGCATGTGTCGGTATGATAGGATCCGGACCGAGGGTCCGATGTCGGGGGTAAGCCCGAAGTACGTTAGATAATAGTATGTTTCCGGGCAGGGGGTCCGATGCCAGGGTATTCCCGAGGAAGATTCTTATGTAGTGTGTTAGATTATACTTGTTGTCTTCGTGATACTTGTATGTGCCTGGTAAGGAGGTGAGTATGGGTGAGGTCCCGTATCTCATCACTAGCTGAGTATGGATGTGGTTCCATATATCGATATTAGAAGAGCAGGGGCGAGTACCGTGATAGGGAGGATGTGAGTGTGGGCGAGGGTCCATATCTCACTATTAGTAGGAGTGTGGATGGGGCGCCACTACTTCAGTAACAGACCAGGGGTGAGGCCTGAGAGCAGGGTATGGTTAAGGAATGTTTATGTATGTTTCAGTATGTTATTTAATCGTATGTATGTGTATGGCGGGCGAGGCACAGAGTCAGGCGGGGCCTAAGGGAAACATATTTGTATACCGGGCAGGGCTCGATGCCAGGTGGGACCTAATGCCAGGCGGTGCCTGATGACAGACAGGGTCCGATGGCGGGTGAGGCCCAATGCAGCGGGCGGGGGCCCAGTTTGTGATTATGTGCTCACAATTGTATATGGCATGTTTGGATCAATAGATATGTATGGTATGTGGTAGGTTAGGAAACTCACTTAGCTTCGTGCTTACGGTTTTCAGTTTTGGTTTCAAGTATTTCCGATAGCGGAATGAAGAGCTCGGGATGATCGCATGGCACACACCAAGAAGTTTAGCCTGGGACGTTTACTCTGATAAAATGAATAAGTTTTTTGGAAAAGATACTATGATTTGTCATATAGCCCCTTTTGTATGTTTGAATGACTTAATGATATGGAATAGTTATGTTTTTAAAAGAATTTTTTGGTCTTGATTTTTGGGATGTTACAAGTTGGTATCAGAGCCTTGGTTTGAGGGATTCGGACACACTCTCGGGTATGACTGAACTAAAACTGAGGGCTGGGTAAGGAAAACTATTTTTTTTAAAGGAAAATCGTTTTTATAAAAAGAACTAAAAGGAAAAAGGATTCAAAAAGGAAGCAAGAACTTTGTAAAGAGAAAAGGGTGTGATGCATGCAATCAGCCGAGCTCAAGTAAGTTCTCCCAAATTACCCATACAAGTTTATGTTATGTTATGATTATGTGACCAGCATGCTAGATTTAGAGCTAAGGATTTGGGAGGATGCCCTATGCGCCTGTTATATGTGCTTATTGAGCTATATGCTAGTATTGGTTAGACAGTGGTAGGATAACTTTTTTAGGTTATGCCTGATTACATGAGCTTATATCGCATGCTAGTGCAGATTCTTGTTGTGTGGATAGAATTGCTTGATTATGTTCTGGTTAGATTTCCCTTTTGTCTGAATGCTACTATCTTTGTGCTTTATGGGACTCTGAGTCGAACCGTTTTAGGGACGAGTCCTTTACTCGAAGGATTATCTGAGCCTCGTCACATGTGATGGTATTCAGGTAGTGGCTAACTAGCATTGTGACGATGCCTTTAGTAGCTAAGGACGGAGAGAGTGGAGGATATCCTAGAGCAATCCTAGGATGAGCTTAGTGCTAGGAGCAGTAGTAGTAGTAAGGGACTTGGTGGAGTTGAGGCAACTCTTGAGGAAAGTACGGATAGATGTGGAAGATAGTATGGGCTCGTACTACTGAAAACAGAGGATCCATACTCGATTCAAGAAGGGCTGGGATGAGACCGGGAAACTTGTAGAGTGTGTGTGATCCCTCGATAGTGAGGTGTATTTTGATGATTGCTATGACATGTTTTCAGTATGGCGACATTGCAAGATGAACCGGTGGATGGGTCAAGTGTTAGAGAGGGATCAGGCTCGGGTTCAGGGACCGAGCAGATCGAGGAGCGAAAGAGAGAGTTTGTATCAATGGAGGTTACATCTAGTATTTTAGATCAGACTCCTGTGATTTTTGGCACGGTCAAGGAGGGCATCCTAGAGATTGGCCTTTTTGGGAGCGCGTACATTGACATTCCGGGAGTTCAGAGCTTGTGGAGCTCCAAACTATCATGGGGATAGGGACCCCATTACTAGTGGCAGATGGTTGGCTGATGTCGCCAACGCTTTTCATTCCATCCGGTGTCCCGAGGGGGAAAAGGTTCGTCTCGCCTCCTGTCTTCTGAAGGACAGAGCACGAGATTGGTGGGCGGAGGTTGGTCATTCTATCGGGGATGATGCCGCGTTGGGCGCGATGACATGGAGCGACTTCTTGGCCAGGTTCAAGGCCGAGTTTACACCGGTGATTGAGGTGTAGCAGTTAGCCTAGGAGTTTCAGGATCTGAGTCAGACTACAGAGACAGTGGCGGAGATCACCACCAAGTTCAGGGAGAGAGCCCTTTTGGTTCCACTGTATGTAGCGGACGAGGAGATGAAGAAGGCTCGGTACCACAAGATGTTGAGAGCTGACATCAGGAAGTTTGTGAGTAGGTCCAGTTGCACAACACTGGAGGACATGATTGCTCGGGCCAGGGAGAGAGAGATTGATCCGGGCAGGGCTCGATACCAAGGGGTCAGATTCGAGATCGAGGGATTATCATAGCCGAAACTAGTGCGGAAAGTGTGGCAGGACGCACGAGGGTGCGTGTAGGAGTGGCAGTGGTGGTGATTCTGGATGCTTCAAGTGCGGCCAAACTGGTCATTTCAGCAGAGATTGTACTGCTACCACCACCTAGGGATCGGACCTGATATGTTTCCATTGTAGTCAGAGGCACCTGCAACGAGGAGCATGACGTATCATTTGGTTTCAGATGATGTGTGAGCAGCCCGATGCGTCAGGTACATATCTTATTTCATTTTCCCTATCAGCTTATGTTAAGATCTTATGGTTATGGTGCTGCATCGGTATTGATAATGATATTTCAAAATTTTGTGGCCTTCTTGTGATTGAGTTATATGCCATCTGCATACCTTGGATTTTATAATAATAGTAGGAGGTTGCCTCCTTTAGAGCAGGTTATTTTGGATGCATTAACTGTAGCATGCATGTGTGGGCTCGGTGGTGTCTCGCTACTTTGGGAAGGTGTCGTTAGGGGATAGATCGGTTAGATGCCCAACTGTGGTGAGCTCGGGTTTTCAACAGAAGTGGCCAGAGGATGGTAGGGAGAATTGGTAATTCTCTCAAGCTGTGAGCTATGAGGAGATAGACGAATCGAAGTGGGGGAGAGCCACTAGTGGGGGCCAGAAACAGAAGTAAGTGCAAGACTGAGGTGGTTCCCCAGTTTTGGTGAAGTAGGAAGCAGCTCAAGTGGCTATTTGGTTTGTGGAGCAGTTAGGTTGGAAGTTGGGGGAAAACTTCCCAACCTTGAATTCATGTCTTCGCGAGTAGTTGATGACTGGTTCAGTGAAACCAAGTCGGAGAACCTTTGGTAGGTGCGAGTTTAGTCGGGATATAAGGCTGCGAGGTAGTCGCAGCATTCTTCAACAGCGAGTTAGTGAGAGAAGTGATGTAAGACTGCGGGTAAGCTGTAGCATTCGTTAGCAGCTTAGCTAGCGGAGTGTGGGCGGGGGCCCATATCTCCGAGTTCGCATGATAAGAATCAAGAAAGTTTAGCTAGTTTAGATAAGAAGATGAGTGGGTCTGCATAGCCCTGGATAGGTGAGACCTGTGGGAGAGGCCGCTCCGAAGTATAGATGGGTGGGACCCGTGGGCGAGGCCCGTGTTCTTTTAGCAACAGGTGGGACCTGGTAGAGACCTTAGGGTAAGGTAGGGGATCGGGGATCCTAGATCTTCTAAAGCTAGAGTGGCTGGGTTGGTAGAGCAATTCAGGTAGTCGCGGTATCGTCATGAGTCACTAGGAGCGACTGAGGGAATGTTCTCATGTTTGGTAACCAGCGGGGGACCGGTATTTCGGGTAACGATGGATCGGATGGGACCTGGGTGGTCTCGGTTCATCCGGAAGGCGGATGGGAGTCGGCAGGACTTCAGGCATGAATGATGATAAGGTGTTTGGTGCAGAAGGCAGTGAGCTGATCGGGTAATGCTAAGTTGCCCACTGTGGAAATTAGGTAGTCTTGGAGGATGGTCGGAATTCACACGCTGGGTGGAGTTTTCAGTATTGGAGCATTGTATGAAGGGGTATTTCATAAGTGCGGGTATGATGGTCGACGCTGTGAGCGGCCAGGATTGCGGTTTCAGTAGGAGATTTGTTCTTGATGGAGATCGGAAAGATCGTGCTTATAGGAAGTTGCCTTGGAAAGGCCAGTGGCAGTGCAAGGAAAAAGGGGGAAACCCCTTGTGTATCAGTGTAAGTGCACTGGGAGTACTGGTAAGTCTACCGGTTAGGTAAAGGGTTGTACTCGAAGGTAGTAATGGTCAAATTATCCCGAGGATGATGTGTCTAGGAATGGACCAATTGGGTGAAGTGCGTAAAGCTGTAAGAGGATTGTAAGATAGTTGACCATGGCGGACTTCGAGGACGAAGTCTAGTTTAAGCGGGGGAGAGTTGTAACACCCAAAATCAGTAAGGCCAAGAAAGAAAAGGAAAACCCTAAGTCAAAAGGGGGTCAACTCGTCGAGTCCAAGGAATGACTCGGTGAGTCGAAGAGGACTCCGTGTCGCAAATTAAGTGACCGACTCGGCGAGTCTAGTCTGAGTTGGGAAAGCCCTAATTCCGGACTTGGTACCCTATTTAAGCATCTTATTCTCTTCTCTAGGGTTAATTTCAGCCTCTCTCATCCAGAACCCCAAAACCCTACCCACCCAACTTCATTTTTGGAGCTTTTGGTGAAGATTAAGGTCCATTAGATTGTATTTTGAAGGCTTGGAAGAAAGGAGCAAGGAAGGAAGTGTATATCCATCCTTCATTTCGTTTTGACAACTGCTAGAAGGTAAAAACTTTGGACCTTGAGCTTTCAATTGATAGATCCCCTTTCTAGTTTGCTTTTGGTCACATTTAGATCATTTCCAAGGTTAATCCGAGTATTAAACCCTTGAGGATGGATTTGGACAACAAATCTGGACACTCTTGAGCTTTAGGAGCTAAGAGTTGCTGGCTTTATCTAGCTAAGATCCCATTTCATGACCTAGGTTTTCTTTGAAGCTTGGATTAAGTGTTTTAGCCCCATAACACCTTGCATGCACGTAAAGTTAGCAACTTTACGTGCAATGCTAGCATAAGGAGTCCAGATCTATGAGTTGGAGGTGTTGGGTTGGACTGTAATTGACAAAATAGAGATGTTACAAGATGGACTCGACAAGTCAGTTCATGGACTCGACGAGTCGGGCTGCAAGCCCAAGCCCTTCTGTTTATGAGTCCGATCAGTGAGTGGGGTTCGAGAAGGACTCAGTCAGTATGTGTCCATAATGGGCATGAAGATCATGGTACTCAACGAGTTCAAGGAGGAGCTCGTCGAGTCCAAGGCAATCTCCTTAGCTTATGAAGATGGACTCGACGAGTTGTTCTATAACTCGGCGAGTCGGTTGAAGATGGTACCGAATGTTAGTTGAAGGAGAACCCGTCGAGTTGTTGCTAGACTCGATGAGTAAAGTCGAGGTTGTTTTGGGATTTGAGGAGCATGGACTCGACGAGTTGGTAGAACAACTCGGCGAGTTGAGTCAACTGGAAGTTGACTCTGAACGTTTACTTTAACCCTGAGAAAGACCTTGGCCAGAGTTGACTTAGTTGGCTTCTTGAGGATAGTTAGACTAAGTGTTGTTATTGGTATTAGTAGCTCGGGGAGCTAGAGGAGCAGCAGTTCAGGGAGTTGTCGGATAGCAGCCAGAGGGTTATCAACAGAGTTCAGTAGTGTTGGTGAGTCTCCTCACTGTGTGCATGGGTCTACGGCCACAATGTTGGCCCATTATGTTCATGTTCATGTTTATGATTATGTATAGAAGGAAGACCCGGGGATTAGCCCTAGGCACTTATTGATATGTTCCAGGTTATGACCTGATGCCAGGCGAGGCACGATGAATGTTAAGATGCTAGAGCTCTTTGTGATTCTTGCATGTGTCGGTATGATAGGATCCGGACCGAGGGTCCGATGTCGGGGTAAGCCCGAAGTACGTTAGATAATAGTATGTTTCCGGGCCGGGGGTCCGTATCTCACTATTAGTAGGAGTGTGGATGGGGCTCCACTACTTCAGTAACAGACCAGGGGCGGGGCCCAAGTTAGGTGAGGCCTGAGAGCAGGGTATGGTTAGGGAATGTTTATGTATGTTTCAATATGTTATTTAATCGTATGTATGTGTTTGGTGGGTGAGGCCCAGAGTCAGGCGGGGCCTAAGGGAAACATATCTATATACCGGGCGGGGCTCGATGCCAGGCAGGACCTGATGCCAGGCGGGGCCTGATGACGGATAGGGTCCGATGGCGTGCGAGGCCTAATGCAGTGGGCGGGGGCCTAGTTTGTCATTATTTGCTCACAATTATATATGGCATGTTTGGATTAGTAGATATGTATGGTATGTTGTAGGTTGGGGAACTCACTAAGCTTCTTGCTTGCGGTTTTTAGTTTTGGTTTCAGGTATTTCCGATAGCAGAATGAAGAGCTCGGGATGATCGCATGGCACACACCAAGAAGTTTAGCCTGGGATGTTTACTCTGATAAAATGAATAAGTGTTTTGGAAAAGATACTCTGATTTGTCATATAGCCCCTTTTGTATGTTTGAATGACTTAATGCTATGGAATAGTTATGTTTTTGAAAGAAATTTTTGGTCTTGAGTTTTGGGATGTTACAAGTTGATATTAAAGCCTTGGTTTGAGGGATTCGGACACACTCTCGGGTGTGACTGAACTCAAACTGAGGGCTGGGTAAGGAAAATTAATTTTTTAAAGGATAATCGTTTTTATAAAAAGAACATTGAAAAGGAAAAAGGATTTCAAAAAGGAAGCAAGAACTTTGTAAAGAGAAAAGGGTGTGATGCATGCAATCAACCGAGCTCAAGTAAGCTCTCCCAAATTACCCGTACAAGTTTATGTTATGTTATGATTATGTGACCATCATGCTAGATTTAGAGCTAAGGATTTGGGAGGATGCCTTATGTGCCTGTTATATGTGCTTATTGAGCTATATGCTAATATTGGTTAGACAGTAGTAGGATAGCCTATTTAGGTTATGCCTGATTACATGAGGTTATATCGCATGCTAGTGCAGATTCTTGTTGTGTGGATAGAATTGCTTGATTATGTTCTTGTTAGATTTCTCTTTTGTCTGAATGCTACTTGCTTTGTGCTTTGTGGGACTCTGAGTGATGTGTCACACCCCCGAACCAGACGGCGGAAACGTCCGGGGGCTGTCGTGACTCAATTGAATACCATAACATTGAATATATATGAAACATAACAACATTCGTCACCATTCATCAACATAGTACAACCAGTAGTGTTTACATATCTTACATTGTTTAAACATTACATTTCCCAAAAATTAATTTGTTCAATTCGTACGAAAATAAACTGCAACCGTCACTGAATATGATTTCCCTTGATTCACTGGTTCCCTGAGAATACAAGTATTTTGAAAAACGTCAACATATGAAATGTTGGTGAGTTCATAAGTAGTGTTTGAAATCGAATGTTTGTATTGTTTGAGAAACCACCAGAAAATCCGATATTTTCTGAAAAGATAAGCTTTTGAAAACATTTGTGAAGATCCATAGGTATGCTTGTTTGTTTCTATACTTGTAAAAAAAATGTTCATTGAAAATGTATGCATTTCAAATTTGTAAGTGTTGAAAAACCCTAGGAAAACCCGATGTTCTCCTAGTTCCTTGAATTACGTGATGTTACATTGAAACCATTGCATAGCGTATAGTGTCAGTCCCAGGCGACGTTGGAAGGTTCTCGAGCAGGATTATTTACTACAAACCCGCGTTACACAAACGCCCAGTTTATAGTTATACTAACGACTCCGAAGGCGTCGTCAGTACTAATCGCGTTATCCAATCGCCCTGACTAGGTGTAGTCCCACATCCGAAGAGAAAGAGGTCACGAAGACCCCGGTAACTCCATTAGCCGGTTGGGGATAAAATGTACGAGGGGTCCCCGACCCGCCTCGCATGAAATGTAGACTTTACTAGCAATACCAAAGGACCCTTGGGGACCAGTAGTATACAAGCCATTGAAAGTCCATTTACGTTGTGTCGGATCGGTAAAACCCAACACTCCGTAAAAAAAATGTCTTCGGGCCTTAAGATCAGGTCATTGGGCTAGCTAGGCTCAACGAACAAGATTTTACACTTGTGGGGCCCAAAGATGGTGCGTAGACGTCTGTGCACACTCGCATGTATATGTATTACCAAACGTTACTTGTATGAATCGTAGTGTTGAAGAGTTAGTAGTTGTAGATTTCCATTGGCTCGAGACCGAGCCAATTCGTTTAACAACGACTTTTGGTATTGTAATGAGTTGTATTTCGTTGATATTCGAGGTGTCATTATTTGATCAAATTGTACGTATTGAATTAGCCTTGAAATATTTCTGTTTTCAGCCCCTCATTATTTGTAAAATTTACATTTTTAACCCTTTTATTTGCAATATTTACCGGTTTGGTCCTTAAACTATTTTTCTTGACATTTTAACACCAAAAATTATTGAAATTAATATTTTTCAGCATATTTTTCATAGAAAACAGTTTAAGTCCCTGAAAATGCAGTTTTTCTCGGTTTTAGCCCATCTTTTCGCAATTTTGACAATTTTGGCCCAAATTGGAAAATTTTTGCAACTTTGGTCCTTTTTAAATTTGGAAAGCATTTTAAACCTTTGAAAAGGGTTTGGAACACTTGTAGTCCACTGTTTTACAGAAAGTTACAGTTTTGGCCCTCCAAAACAGAAAAATTAGCATAATGGGCCTCCTTGGGTCGAAATTTTCATTTTTAGCCCAATAAGCTTGAAATTTATGTTTTTAATCCTCTAATTGAATATAATTCCAGAAATAGTTTTATGGAAACTGTTTTGGCACATTCCAACCATCAGAATCTGTGAAATGTCAATTTGGGCCCTTATTTTTGCATTTTTCACATTTTAGGCCCAAAATTTGTGTTTTTAACCCAAAGAAAATTATTACTAAACCACTTAGTCACTTTTCTTGAAGCACTTTGTGTTTAGAAATATATTTGAAGCTAAAATCATTTAACACAAGATATATCTCGGTTTTGATGAGTTTTAAGGCTAGATCCAACATAAAAACACATAAAAGCATACATATAAGCATGGAAATCATACAAGGCATACAAAACACATATAGATCTACACTTTCACTTGTATTCCCCCTCCCCACAAAACTCATAAAAACAGAAAATAGGGGGTATGAAGCTCACCTTGGGTGTGGTTTCGGTTTTGGAGAGAAGATGGGAGAAAAATGAAGTGATTTTTGGTCTTAGCACCCTTTGATGAAGATTTCGACCTCTAGGATGCAAGATCACAAGAGTGAATGAATTTAGAAGAGATTTTAACAAAATGAAGTAGCTAGATCATGGATTAGTCATCAACTTACCTTAGATGATGATTTTTGGTGATGGATCTTTCTTGTGAGCCCTTGATTCACGAAATTTTTGAAGAAGGGGGGAAGGAGATGTTCTTCAAGATTTAGAGAGTGTAGGATAGATTTTTGTGAGTGTGTGTGTGTTGTGTTTGGCCGAGAGTGAGAGAGGAGAGAAGAAAGAAGTGATCTTGATATGATGCTTGCTTGGAAACATGAGTTATGTGCATGGAAGTCCAACATGTAAAAGTGAGGTGGCAACCCAAGGTCAACTCTCCCTTTTTCCTTGGGCTTGGGCCGAGAATGGGGAGAGAAGAAAGGATTTTTGGGCTTTTTGCCCCTAAGCCCAACATTAGAGGTAGTTTGGGTGCTTATTAGCCTTATAAAATAAAATTGTGATTTTTATGCTTTAATGAGCTAGGTTAGATTAAATTATGGACCAAAGTTTGTGATTTATTTCATTCTAGGCCCAATATGACCCAAGATGTTGAAATAATTTAGTGTGGGTCCAATTAGAGCCCATTTAGGGTTCTAAGCCCATGATAGTCCAATTGGAAGCTTATTGGTCCATTTGGATCCAATAGGGGAGTCCTAATTCAAAATGGACTTAGCAAGGACTTTTAGGGTTTCCAATTGTTTGATGACTATTTGTAGTTCTAGCATGTTGTATTTACTTGAAGTTTTTGATTCATATTAACTTGGATATATAGATTACATGGCTCAAAATTTACAGTTGTGACATCATCCCCCCGTTAGAGGGAATTTCGTCCCGAAATTCTGTTTGAAAGCTGGATTTAAGAATGCTAGAATAGGTGAGGGTACTTCTGCTTCATTTGATCTTCGCGTTCCCACGTGAATTCTGGCCCACGCTTTGCGTTCCACCGTACCTTCACGATCGGGATGCGACTCTGCTTAGTACGCTTCACCTCCCTGTCCATGATTTCGATTGGCTCTTCGACGAACAGGAGATTCTCATTGATTTCGATTTCGTCAAGAGGAATGAAAAGGGTTTCATCTGATAGGCACTTTTTCAGATTAGAAACATGAAACACGGGGTGCACACCGTTTAGCTCCGGGGGTAGTTGTAGTCTGTAGGCTACCGGACCTATTCGGGCGACGATTTCGAAAGGTCCAATGTACCGTGGGTTTAGCTTTCCTCGTTTTCCGAAACGTATAACCCCTTTCCAGGGTGAGACCTTCAACAATACTCGATCACCGACCTGGAACTCTAAGGGCTTTCGCCGTTTATCAGCGTAGCTCTTTTGCCGGTCACGCGATGCCTGTAATCGAGCTTTGATCTGGACAATCTTTTCTGTGGTCTCGCGAATGATTTCCGGTCCTGTCATTGCCCTATCCGACGTATGTGTTCTTGCTAGCTGGGTGTCACCTACTTCAGCCCAACATAACGGTGATCTACACTTACGCCCGTACAGTGCTTCGAAAGGGGCCACCTTAATGCTCGAATGATAACTATTGTTATATGAAAACTCGATCAACGGTAGGTGGGTATCCCAAGACTTTCCGAAGTCTATCACACATGCACGAAGCATGTCTTCAAGCGTCTGAATGGTTCGTTCGCTTTGACCGTCCGTTTGTGGGTGATACGCGGTGCTCATATCAAGATGAGTTCCCATAGCCTTGTGGAGCGACTGCCAAAAGCGTGACGTGAACCTACTGTCCCTATCCGAGATGATAGATTTTGGCACTCCATGAAGTCTTACAATCTCTCGTAGGTACAAACGCGTCAGCCTCTCCATCTTGTAGGACTCTTTGATTGGCAGGAAATGGGCAGATTTCGTCAGTCGGTCGATTATTACCCATATGGTGTCCAATCCGTCCGACGTCTTGGGCAGCTTGGTCACGAAGTCCATAGAAATCCCCTCCCATTTCCACTCAGGGATTGCCGGTTGTTGTAACAATCCGGAAGGTTTCTGGTACTCCACTTTCACTTTGGCACACGTAAGGCACTTACTAACATAAGTTGCGATTTCCGCCTTCATGTTAGGCCACCAATAGTGCTGCTTAATGTCCAAATACATCTTGTCCGAACCAGGATGAATGGAGTATCGTGTCTTGTGGGCTTCCTTCATAACGGTCTCCCTGAATCCTCCGATTTTTGGAACCCAAATACGGTTCATGAAGTAGTATACCCCATTCTCTTTGACTTCCAGGTTCTTCTCCATTCCGCGTAATGCCTCGCTAGTTCTATTTTCCGCTTTCATAGCCTCTGCCTGGACTGATGCAATTTGAGTGGTCAGATGAGACTGAATGGTTATCGAGTGCGTTTTCGTACTGCGATTTGTGTATTCCTTTCGACTTAATGCGTCAGCTACCACGTTGGCCTTGCCCGGATGGTACTTGATCTCGCATTCGTAGTCGTTTAACAATTCCACCCATCTTCGTTGTCTCATGTTCAGCTCCTTCTGATTCAAGATGTGCTGGAGGCTCTTGTGGTCCGTAAAGATGGTGCACTTTGTACCGTACAGGTAGTGCCTCCAAATTTTTAGGGCGAAGACCACAGCTCCCAGTTCTAGGTCATGGGTTGTGTAATTTACTTCGTGCGTCTTTAGTTGACGGGACGCATATGCTATCACTCTTCCACGTTGCATGAGAACGCAACCTAAGCCTTGATTTGACGCGTCACAGTAAACTACAAAATCTTCCGTTCCTTCAGGTAGAGATAGTACAGGAGCGCTACAAAGAGCTTGCTTCAAGGTTCAAAACGCAATCTCTTGTCGGTCTGTCCACTTAAATGGCACACTCTTTTGCGTAAGCAAGGTAAGTGGCTTGGCGATTTTAGAGAAGTTTTGGATGAATCTCCTATAGTAGCCTGCTAGGCCTAAGAACTGACGAATTTCTGTGGGCGTAGTCGGAGTTGCCCATCCTTCCACAGCTTTGACCTTAGAGGGATCCACATGAATTCCATCTTGGCTAACTACGTGACCGAGAAAATTCACGCTCCGTAGCCAAAACTCACACTTAGAGAGTTTGGCGTAAAGCCTTTCCGATCGCAGCGTCTCTAGGACTTGTCGGAGATGTTGGCCATGCTCCTCTTTGCTTCGAGAATAGACGAGGATGTCATCGATAAACACAATGACGAAGTTGTCCAAGAACGGTCGACAGATTCGGTTCATTAGGTCCATAAATGCGGCAGGTGCATTTGTTAGACCGAAGGGCATTACAACGAATTCATAATGTCCATAGCGGGTTCGGAAAGCGGTTTTAGGAATATCTTCTTCTCGGACCTTGAGTTGATGGTATCCGGACCGTAGATCTATTTTAGAAAAATAGCTAGCTCCTTGGAGCTGGTCGAATAGATCATCGATTCGCGGGAGTGGGTAGCGGTTTTTAACAGTGAGTTTATTCAACTCTCTGTAATCGATGCACATTCTGAAAGATCCATCCTTCTTTTTGACAAAGAGCACCGGAGCTCCCCATGGCGAGTAGCTAGGTCGGATAAATCCCTTGTCCAGAAGCTCACTGAGTTGGCTGGATAATTCCTGCATTTCAGCAGGTGCCAACCGATATGGTGATTTAGCGAGAGGGGTTGCTCCTGGAACGAGGTCGATTCGGAACTCAACCTGTCTCTCTGGGGGTACTCCTGGAAGATCTTCGGGAAACACGTCCGGGAATTCACATGCTACCGGAATGCCTTGGATGTTAATTTCTTCTTTAGTCTTGTCCACTATGTGAGCCAAGAACGCTAAGTTATTCTTTCGCAGGTGTTTTTGTGCCTTGATGCACGAGATAAGACGAAGATTCGTGCTAGGTTTGTCTCCGTAAATTACTAGGGTTTCGTGATTCGGGAGACGAAGGCGAACGGCCTTCTCGTGGCACATAATCTCAGCATGGTGGGGGCTTAACCAATCCATGCCGATAATCACATCGAAACTCCTAATTGTCACTGGCATCAGATCTATTCGAAAGACGTGCTGGTTAAGGGTTAGGGTACATCCAGTGTAGATTTCCCTAGTGGATTCGGTCTTCCCATTGGCCATTTCCACCGTATAGGTTTCATTTAGCTTCTGGGGTTGTTGTTTTAATAAATGTTTAAACTTCTCGCTTACGAAACTTCGCTCCGCTCCAGTATCAAATAAGATGCATGCATAAGTGTGGTTTAGGAGGAACGTACCGGTCACAACTGCGGGGTCCTGAACTGCATCACTCTGACCCATAGTCAGCATTCTTCCTGCTCCTCTGTTTCCTGAGTTGTTGTTGTTGTTAGGGCAGTCTCGACGGAAATGTCCCGTCCTTCCACACCCGAAACAGGTGTGGCTAGGCCCTGCGTTGTTGCCGCCGGCGTTGGTGTTGTTGGTATTGCGGTGGTTGTTGTTGTTGTTCTGGTTGTTTCCCTGACTCTGGTTCTGAGAAGGATAAGTCCTGCAGAACTTTGCAGTGTGTCCCCTTCGGTTGCAACTGGTGCAATGGAACTCCCTACATTCTCCTTGGTGATGGAAACCGCACTTGTTGCATTTGGGATGATTGCCGGAATAGGGTCTTGAAGTATTTGAAGCAGCTGAGGCTGGAGCATGTGATGTGACTGGTACCGGCGCAGTGACAGCGTGAACTGCCACCGTTTGCTGCTTTTTAGAGGTCTCGGGACCCTGGCGCCCCTTCCTCTTGTTGTTCCATCCTTTCTTACCATCACTCTCCTTCTTCTTCTCAGTCTCTACCGGTTTCTCGCCCTTTTTGTGGTTATGATCATATAGCCTCTTTGCCAATCTCTTCGCACTGTCAAAAGTTTCAGGGTTCGCAGCTATCACATTCCCTTGAATGGGGGATGTCAGTCCCCAAATGAATCGTTCAATCTTCTTCCCCTCTGATGTGATCATACCCGGGCACAACAGAGATAGTTCGCTGAATCTCGATATGTAAGCATCGATGTTCCCATTCTGCACCGTGAGATTCCATAGTTCCTGCTCCATCTTCTGTATTTCGCCTCGGGGGCAGTACTCAGCCGTCAACATCTCTTTCATCTCTGCCCAGGGAATAGAGTTGGCGACAGGGAGTGTCATAGCCTCCACATGACCATTCCACCAAGTGAGTGCTTGGTCCACAAAAGTGCAGGCCGCGAACTTCACTTTCATCTGCTCGGGGCACTCGCATATCTCGAATACCGACTCTACCTTCTCGATCCATCGCTTTAGGGCGATCACTCCTCCGGTACCGTTGAAAGTTCAGGGTTTAGCGTTCGCAAAATCCTTGTAGGTGCACGTTTTAGTGAGTCCTTGGTTCGTCCCGTTGTTCGAACTTCCGGATCCTTGCCCGTTACCTCCTCCGTTGTTCCCTCGGTGAAGTTGTGCCATAGCCGCTGTGACTGCAGCAGACACGGCTGCCTGGAAAGTAGTGGAGTCAACTTCCGGCGGAGTTGGTTCGGGATTTCCGCGAGTAGCTGGGCGAGGCATCTTTCTGTCATGAAACGGAAAGATGTTGAGTGTACGTGGTTTCTGTGAGGTGGCGACTCTACTAACTAGGTGTATGGTGCGAACCTAAACATTACTATCATCAAGCATGCAATCATAATGTCTCAACACATAGCAACTGAGAATAATTTAGCAAAACACACAAAAGTTTATTAATATTATCCGCATTTCGTACAAGAAAATTTGCTCGTAGGAGCATACATAAGTAACGCTAATCCGACAGCATAACGGCTCCATGAGTAGTGTAGTCACTTAAACATAGTGCCGGAGTACATAACATAGTTCCTAATAACCTACTATGATAAGTCTATCCCTAACCGCGATGAGCTGCGTCAGGAGGTGGTGCCGAAGATGTGGACGCTCCCTGAAGACGAGCCACCAAGCGTTCTGCATCCTGGAGTCGAGATTCCCACCTTACCTGCCTCATGTGAAACTCCCGGAGGACGTCGCGCGTCTCCTGTTCCGCACGCTCGGCCCTAGTCCACAGCTGGCGTACTTGATCAGCAGTGTCCTGAGCAAGGTCGCCGGTGTCCCGTAATCGTCTCACCATGACCGGTAGGGCTCGGTCGGCCGGTCCTCCGTCCCTCAAGTCAAAGAACTCACGTGACATGCCAAACGGGGGTCGCTGTCCCTGATGTCTGCTCCATCTCCAAAGATCAATGCCCCAAGGAGGGGTAGGTCCAGTGGGTCCCACACGATAAGCAGGCACCCTGATCGGGTAAGGGGGATCGATGACCTCGGACTCTGCGTCCGAATCACCCCCTTCGCTGTCATCAAGCTCCTATCCGAAAGGTTCTTCGTCTTCCTCGGGTTCGGCAGGCTCGCCCTCGACTTCTGCCTCCGGTTCCCCGTCTGATTCCTCTTCGGGGTCCTCCTCAGGTTCTTCTTCAGGCTCTTCCTCAGGCTCCTCCTCCTCTAGCCACCCGTTGTTTCCCTGATTAGGGAAGTAGGGGTCTCCAGGGTGATGAAAACCAGCCATGCTGTCTGCGCGAGTACGTAATTATGCTACATTATTCCTAGGGTACTATGACTATTGTACAGACTAAGCAAACATTCTTTGTTTGGGTGATAAAGGGTATAGTTTTAGGTTCCCTGGCTATTCCGATCTCATCAAGACATGTGTTAGTTTTACCTTGGAGAGAATGTAGTTGATCAGGCTACATTCACTCCTTGGTATCACTAAGAACAGTCCCGAGTTAACCGAGATACCAGCATTATGGTGTTTGATTCAGCGTTAGGTCCTTACTCCTAATGCAAGCAAGTGTATTTTATTTATTTGTTTTGTTCAGAGTTATGTTAGTCCTTCTTTTTGGTTTATAGTTGCATATCAATGTATGGCTCGACATGCTAGTTCACTATAAACAAAGCTCTGATACCAACCTGTCACACCCCCGAACCAGACGGCGGAAACGTCCGGGGGCTGTCGTGACTCAATTGAATACCATAACATTGAATATATATGAAACATAACAACATTCGTCACCATTCATCAACATAGTACAACCAGTAGTGTTTACATATCTTACATTGTTTAAACATTACATTTCCCAAAAATTAATTTGTTCAATTCGTACGAAAATAAACTGCAACCGTCACTGAATATGATTTCCCTTGATTCACTGGTTCCCTGAGAATACAAGTATTTTGAAAAACGTCAACATATGAAATGTTGGTGAGTTCATAAGTAGTGTTTGAAATCGAATGTTTGTATTGTTTGAGAAACCACCAGAAAATCCGATATTTTCTGAAAAGATAAGCTTTTGAAAACATTTGTGAAGATCCATAGGTATGCTTGTTTGTTTCTATACTTGTAAAAAAAATGTTCATTGAAAATGTATGCATTTCAAATTTGTAAGTGTTGAAAAACCCTAGGAAAACCCGATGTTCTCCTAGTTCCTTGAATTACGTGATGTTACATTGAAACCATTGCATAGCGTATAGTGTCAGTCCCAGGCGACGTTGGAAGGTTCTCGAGCAGGATTATTTACTACAAACCCGCGTTACACAAACGCCCAGTTTATAGTTATACTAACGACTCCGAAGGCGTCGTCAGTACTAATCGCGTTATCCAATCGCCCTGACTAGGTGTAGTCCCACATCCGAAGAGAAAGAGGTCACGAAGACCCCGGTAACTCCATTAGCCGGTTGGGGATAAAATGTACGAGGGGTCCCCGACCCGCCTCGCATGAAATGTAGACTTTACTAGCAATACCAAAGGACCCTTGGGGACCAGTAGTATACAAGCCATTGAAAGTCCATTTACGTTGTGTCGGATCGGTAAAACCCAACACTCCGTAAAAAAAATGTCTTCGGGCCTTAAGATTAGGTCATTGGGCTAGCTAGGCTCAACGAACAAGATTTTACACTTGTGGGGCCCAAAGATGGTGCGTATACGTCTGTGCACACTCGCATGTATATGTATTACCAAACGTTACTTGTATGAATCGTAGTGTTGAAGAGTTAGTAGTTGTAGATTTCCATTGGCTCGAGACCGAGCCAATTCGTTTAACAACGACTTTTGGTATTGTAATGAGTTGTATTTCGTTGATATTCGAGGTGTCATTATTTGATCAAATTGTACGTATTGAATTAGCCTTGAAATATTTCTGTTTTCAGCCCCTCATTATTTGTAAAATTTACATTTTTAACCCTTTTATTTGCAATATTTACCGGTTTGGTCCTTAAACTATTTTTCTTGACATTTTAACACCAAAAATTATTGAAATTAATATTTTTCAGCATATTTTTCATAGAAAACAGTTTAAGTCCCTGAAAATGCAGTTTTTCTCGGTTTTAGCCCATCTTTTCGCAATTTTGACAATTTTGGCCCAAATTGGAAAATTTTTGCAACTTTGGTCCTTTTTAAATTTGGAAAGCATTTTAAACCTTTGAAAAGGGTTTGGAACACTTGTAGTCCACTGTTTTACAGAAAGTTACAGTTTTGGCCCTCCAAAACAGAAAAATTAGCATAATGGGCCTCCTTGGGTCGAAATTTTCATTTTTAGCCCAATAAGCTTGAAATTTATGTTTTTAATCCTCTAATTGAATATAATTCCAGAAATAGTTTTATGGAAACTGTTTTGGCACATTCCAACCATCAGAATCTGTGAAATGTCAATTTGGGCCCTTATTTTTGCATTTTTCACATTTTAGGCCCAAAATTTGTGTTTTTAACCCAAAGAAAATTATTACTAAACCACTTAGTCACTTTTCTTGAAGCACTTTGTGTTTAGAAATATATTTGAAGCTAAAATCATTTAACACAAGATATATCTCGGTTTTGATGAGTTTTAAGGCTAGATCCAACATAAAAACACATAAAAGCATACATATAAGCATGGAAATCATACAAGGCATACAAAACACATATAGATCTACACTTTCACTTGTATTCCCCCCCTCCACAAAACTCATAAAAACAGAAAATAGGGGGTATGAAGCTCACCTTGGGTGTGGTTTCGGTTTTGGAGAGAAGATGGGAGAAAAATGAAGTGATTTTTGGTCTTAGCACCCTTTGATGAAGATTTCGACCTCTAGGATGCAAGATCACAAGAGTGAATGAATTTAGAAGAGATTTTAACAAAATGAAGTAGCTAGATCATGGATTAGTCATCAACTTACCTTAGATGATGATTTTTGGTGATGGATCTTTCTTGTGAGCCCTTGATTCACGAAATTTTTGAAGAAGGGGGGAAGGAGATGTTCTTCAAGATTTAGAGAGTGTAGGATAGATTTTTGTGAGTGTGTGTGTGTTGTGTTTGGCCAAGAGTGAGAGAGGAGAGAAGAAAGAAGTGATCTTGATATGATGCTTGCTTGGAAACATGAGTTATGTGCATGGAAGTCCAACATGTAAAAGTGAGGTGGCAACCCAAGGTCAACTCTCCCTTTTTCCTTGGGCTTGGGCCGAGAATGGGGAGAGAAGAAAGGATTTTTGGGCTTTTTGCCCCTAAGCCCAACATTAGAGGTAGTTTGGGTGCTTATTAGCCTTATAAAATAAAATTGTGATTTTTATGCTTTAATGAGCTAGGTTAGATTAAATTATGGACCAAAGTTTGTGATTTATTTCATTCTAGGCCCAATATGACCCAAGATGTTGAAATAATTTAGTGTGGGTCCAATTAGAGCCCATTTAGGGTTCTAAGCCCATGATAGTCCAATTGGAAGCTTATTGGTCCATTTGGATCCAATAGGGGAGTCCTAATTCAAAATGGACTTAGCAAGGACTTTTAGGGTTTCCAATTGTTTGATGACTATTTGTAGTTCTAGCATGTTGTATTTACTTGAAGTTTTTGATTCATATTAACTTGGATATATAGATTACATGGCTCAAAATTTACAGTTGTGACATCATCCCCCCGTTAGAGGGAATTTCGTCCCGAAATTCTGTTTGAAAGCTGGATTTAAGAATGCTAGAATAGGTGAGGGTACTTCTGCTTCATTTGATCTTCGCGTTCCCACGTGAATTCTGGCCCACGCTTTGCGTTCCACCGTACCTTCACGATCGGGATGCGACTCTGCTTAGTACGCTTCACCTCCCTGTCCATGATTTCGATTGGCTCTTCGACGAACAGGAGATTCTCATTGATTTCGATTTCGTCAAGAGGAATGAAAAGGGTTTCATCTGATAGGCACTTTTTCAGATTAGAAACATGAAACACGGGGTGCACACCGTTTAGCTCCGGGGGTAGTTGTAGTCTGTAGGCTACCGGACCTATTCGGGCGACGATTTCGAAAGGTCCAATGTACCGTGGGTTTAGCTTTCCTCGTTTTCCGAAACGTATAACCCCTTTCCAGGGTGAGACCTTCAACAATACTCGATCACCGACCTGGAACTCTAAGGGCTTTCGCCGTTTATCAGCGTAGCTCTTTTGCCGGTCACGCGATGCCTGTAATCGAGCTTTGATCTGGACAATCTTTTCTGTGGTCTCGCGAATGATTTCCGGTCCTGTCATTGCCCTATCCGACGTATGTGTTCTTGCTAGCTGGGTGTCACCTACTTCAGCCCAACATAACGGTGATCTACACTTACGCCCGTACAGTGCTTCGAAAGGGGCCACCTTAATGCTCGAATGATAACTATTGTTATATGAAAACTCGATCAACGGTAGGTGGGTATCCCAAGACTTTCCGAAGTCTATCACACATGCACGAAGCATGTCTTCAAGCGTCTGAATGGTTCGTTCGCTTTGACCGTCCGTTTGTGGGTGATACGCGGTGCTCATATCAAGATGAGTTCCCATAGCCTTGTGGAGCGACTGCCAAAAGCGTGACGTGAACCTACTGTCCCTATCCGAGATGATAGATTTTGGCACTCCATGAAGTCTTACAATCTCTCGTAGGTACAAACGCGTCAGCCTCTCCATCTTGTAGGACTCTTTGATTGGCAGGAAATGGGCAGATTTCGTCAGTCGGTCGATTATTACCCATATGGTGTCCAATCCGTCCGACGTCTTGGGCAGCTTGGTCACGAAGTCCATAGAAATCCCCTCCCATTTCCACTCAGGGATTGCCGGTTGTTGTAACAATCCGGAAGGTTTCTGGTACTCCACTTTCACTTTGGCACACGTAAGGCACTTACTAACATAAGTTGCGATTTCCGCCTTCATGTTAGGCCACCAATAGTGCTGCTTAATGTCCAAATACATCTTGTCCGAACCAGGATGAATGGAGTATCGTGTCTTGTGGGCTTCCTTCATAACGGTCTCCCTGAATCCTCCGATTTTTGGAACCCAAATACGGTTCATGAAGTAGTATACCCCATTCTCTTTGACTTCCAGGTTCTTCTCCATTCCGCGTAATGCCTCGCTAGTTCTATTTTCCGCTTTCATAGCCTCTGCCTGGACTGATGCAATTTGAGTGGTCAGATGAGACTGAATGGTTATCGAGTGCGTTTTCGTACTGCGATTTGTGTATTCCTTTCGACTTAATGCGTCAGCTACCACGTTGGCCTTGCCCGGATGGTACTTGATCTCGCATTCGTAGTCGTTTAACAATTCCACCCATCTTCGTTGTCTCATGTTCAGCTCCTTCTGATTCAAGATGTGCTGGAGGCTCTTGTGGTCCGTAAAGATGGTGCACTTTGTACCGTACAGGTAGTGCCTCCAAATTTTTAGGGCGAAGACCACAGCTCCCAGTTCTAGGTCATGGGTTGTGTAATTTACTTCGTGCGTCTTTAGTTGACGGGACGCATATGCTATCACTCTTCCACGTTGCATGAGAACGCAACCTAAGCCTTGATTTGACGCGTCACAGTAAACTACAAAATCTTCCGTTCCTTCAGGTAGAGATAGTACAGGAGCGCTACAAAGAGCTTGCTTCAAGGTTCAAAACGCAATCTCTTGTCGGTCTGTCCACTTGAATGGCACACTCTTTTGCGTAAGCAAGGTAAGTGGCTTGGCGATTTTAGAGAAGTTTTGGATGAATCTCCTATAGTAGCCTGCTAGGCCTAAGAACTGACGAATTTCTGTGGGCGTAGTCGGAGTTGCCCATCCTTCCACAGCTTTGACCTTAGAGGGATCCACATGAATTCCATCTTGGCTAACTACGTGACCGAGAAAATTCACGCTCCGTAGCCAAAACTCACACTTAGAGAGTTTGGCGTAAAGCCTTTCCGATCGCAGCGTCTCTAGGACTTGTCGGAGATGTTGGCCATGCTCCTCTTTGCTTCGAGAATAGACGAGGATGTCATCGATAAACACAATGACGAAGTTGTCCAAGAACGGTCGACAGATTCGGTTCATTAGGTCCATAAATGCGGCAGGTGCATTTGTTAGACCGAAGGGCATTACAACGAATTCATAATGTCCATAGCGGGTTCGGAAAGCGGTTTTAGGAATATCTTCTTCTCGGACCTTGAGTTGATGGTATCCGGACCGTAGATCTATTTTAGAAAAATAGCTAGCTCCTTGGAGCTGGTCGAATAGATCATCGATTCGCGGGAGTGGGTAGCGGTTTTTAACAGTGAGTTTATTCAACTCTCTGTAATCGATGCACATTCTGAAAGATCCATCCTTCTTTTTGACAAAGAGCACCGGAGCTCCCCATGGCGAGTAGCTAGGTCGGATAAATCCCTTGTCCAGAAGCTCACTGAGTTGGCTGGATAATTCCTGCATTTCAGCAGGTGCCAACCGATATGGTGATTTAGCGAGAGGGGTTGCTCCTGGAACGAGGTCGATTCGGAACTCAACCTGTCTCTCTGGGGGTACTCCTGGAAGATCTTCGGGAAACACGTCCGGGAATTCACATGCTACCGGAATGCCTTGGATGTTAATTTCTTCTTTAGTCTTGTCCACTATGTGAGCCAAGAACGCTAAGTTATTCTTTCGCAGGTGTTTTTGTGCCTTGATGCACGAGATAAGACGAAGATTCGTGCTAGGTTTGTCTCCGTAAATTACTAGGGTTTCGTGATTCGGGAGACGAAGGCGAACGGCCTTCTCGTGGCACATAATCTCAGCATGGTGGGGGCTTAACCAATCCATGCCGATAATCACATCGAAACTCCTAATTGTCACTGGCATCAGATCTATTCGAAAGACGTGCTGGTTAAGGGTTAGGGTACATCCAGTGTAGATTTCCCTAGTGGATTCGGTCTTCCCATTGGCCATTTCCACCGTATAGGTTTCATTTAGCTTCTGGGGTTGTTGTTTTAATAAATGTTTAAACTTCTCGCTTACGAAACTTCGCTCCGCTCCGGTATCAAATAAGATGCATGCATAAGTGTGGTTTAGGAGGAACGTACCGGTCACAACTGCGGGGTCCTGAACTGCATCACTCTGACCCATAGTCAGCATTCTTCCTGCTCCTCTGTTTCCTGAGTTGTTGTTGTTGTTAGGGCAGTCTCGACGGAAATGTCCCGTCCTTCCACACCCGAAACAGGTGTGGCTAGGCCCTGCGTTGTTGCCGCCGGCGTTGGTGTTGTTGGTATTGCGGTGGTTGTTGTTGTTGTTCTGGTTGTTTCCCTGACTCTGGTTCTGAGAAGGATAAGTCCTGCAGAACTTTGCAGTGTGTCCCCTTCGGTTGCAACTGGTGCAATGGAACTCCCTACATTCTCCTTGGTGATGGAAACCGCACTTGTTGCATTTGGGATGATTGCCGGAATAGGGTCTTGAAGTATTTGAAGCAGCTGAGGCTGGAGCATGTGATGTGACTGGTACCGGCGCAGTGACAGCGTGAACTGCCACCGTTTGCTGCTTTTTAGAGGTCTCGGGACCCTGGCGCCCCTTCCTCTTGTTGTTCCATCCTTTCTTACCATCACTCTCCTTCTTCTTCTCAGTCTCTACCGGTTTCTCGCCCTTTTTGTGGTTATGATCATATAGCCTCTTTGCCAATCTCTTCGCACTGTCAAAAGTTTCAGGGTTCGCAGCTATCACATTCCCTTGAATGGGGGATGTCAGTCCCCAAATGAATCGTTCAATCTTCTTCCCCTCTGATGTGATCATACCCGGGCACAACAGAGATAGTTCGCTGAATCTCGATATGTAAGCATCGATGTTCCCATTCTGCACCGTGAGATTCCATAGTTCCTGCTCCATCTTCTGTATTTCGCCTCGGGGGCAGTACTCAGCCGTCAACATCTCTTTCATCTCTGCCCAGGGAATAGAGTTGGCGACAGGGAGTGTCATAGCCTCCACATGACCATTCCACCAAGTGAGTGCTTGGTCCACAAAAGTGCAGGCCGCGAACTTCACTTTCATCTGCTCGGGGCACTCGCATATCTCGAATACCGACTCTACCTTCTCGATCCATCGCTTTAGGGCGATCACTCCTCCGGTACCGTTGAAAGTTCAGGGTTTAGCGTTCGCAAAATCCTTGTAGGTGCACGTTTTAGTGAGTCCTTGGTTCGTCCCGTTGTTCGAACTTCCGGATCCTTGCCCGTTACCTCCTCCGTTGTTCCCTCGGTGAAGTTGTGCCATAGCCGCTGTGACTGCAGCAGACACGGCTGCCTGGAAAGTAGTGGAGTCAACTTCCCGCGGAGTTGGTTCGGGATTTCCGCGAGTAGCTGGGCGAGGCATCTTTCTGTCATGAAACGGAAAGATGTTGAGTGTACGTGGTTTCTGTGAGGTGGCGACTCTACTAACTAGGTGTATGGTGCGAACCTAAACATTACTATCATCAAGCATGCAATCATAATGTCTCAACACATAGCAACTGAGAATAATTTAGCAAAACACACAAAAGTTTATTAATATTATCCGCATTTCGTACAAGAAAATTTGCTCGTAGGAGCATACATAAGTAACGCTAATCCGACAGCATAACGGCTCCATGAGTAGTGTAGTCACTTAAACATAGAGCCGGAGTACATAACATAGTTCCTAATAACCTACTATGATAAGTCTATCCCTAACCGCGATGAGCTGCGTCAGGAGGTGGTGCCGAAGATGTGGACGCTCCCTGAAGACGAGCCACCAAGCGTTCTGCATCCTGGAGTCGAGATTCCCACCTTACCTGCCTCATGTGAAACTCCCGGAGGACGTCGCGCGTCTCCTGTTCCGCACGCTCGGCCCTAGTCCACAGCTGGCGTACTTGATCAGCAGTGTCCTGAGCAAGGTCGCCGGTGTCCCGTAATCGTCTCACCATGACCGGTAGGGCTCGGTCGGCCGGTCCTCCGTCCCTCAAGTCAAAGAACTCACGTGACATGCCAAACGGGGGTCGCTGTCCCTGATGTCTGCTCCATCTCCAAAGATCAATGCCCCAAGGAGGGGTAGGTCCAGTGGGTCCCACACGATAAGCAGGCACCCTGATCGGGTAAGGGGGATCGATGACCTCGGACTCTGCGTCCGAATCACCCCCTTCGCTGTCATCAAGCTCCTCTCCGAAAGGTTCTTCGTCTTCCTCGGGTTCGGCAGGCTCGCCCTCGACTTCTGCCTCCGGTTCCCCGTCTGATTCCTCTTCGGGGTCCTCCTCAGGTTCTTCTTCAGGCTCTTCCTCAGGCTCCTCCTCCTCTAGCCACCCGTTGTTTCCCTGATTAGGGAAGTAGGGGTCTCCAGGGTGATGAAAACCAGCCATGCTGTCTGCGCGAGTACGTAATTATGCTACATTATTCCTAGGGTACTATGACTATTGTACAGACTAAGCAAACATTCTTTGTTTGGGTGATAAAGGGTATAGTTTTAGGTTCCCTGGCTATTCCGATCTCATCAAGACATGTGTTAGTTTTACCTTGGAGAGAATGTAGTTGATCAGGCTACATTCACTCCTTGGTATCACTAAGAACAGTCCCGAGTTAACCGAGATACCAGCATTATGGTGTTTGATTCAGCGTTAGGTCCTTACTCCTAATGCAAGCAAGTGTATTTTATTTATTTGTTTTGTTCAGAGTTATGTTAGTCCTTCTTTTTGGTTTATAGTTGCATATCAATGTATGGCTCGACATGCTAGTTCACTATAAACAAAGCTCTGATACCAACCTGTCACACCCCCGAACCAGACGGCGGAAACGTCCGGGGGCTGTCGTGACTCAATTGAATACCATAACATTGAATATATATGAAACATAACAACATTCGTCACCATTCATCAACATAGTACAACCAGTAGTGTTTACATATCTTACATTGTTTAAACATTACATTTCCCAAAAATTAATTTGTTCAATTCGTACGAAAATAAACTGCAACCGTCACTGAATATGATTTCCCTTGATTCACTGGTTCCCTGAGAATACAAGTATTTTGAAAAACGTCAACATATGAAATGTTGGTGAGTTCATAAGTAGTGTTTGAAATCGAATGTTTGTATTGTTTGAGAAACCACCAGAAAATCCGATATTTTCTGAAAAGATAAGCTTTTGAAAACATTTGTGAAGATCCATAGGTATGCTTGTTTGTTTCTATACTTGTAAAAAAAATGTTCATTGAAAATGTATGCATTTCAAATTTGTAAGTGTTGAAAAACCCTAGGAAAACCCGATGTTCTCCTAGTTCCTTGAATTACGTGATGTTACATTGAAACCATTGCATAGCGTATAGTGTCAGTCCCAGGCGACGTTGGAAGGTTCTCGAGCAGGATTATTTACTACAAACCCGCGTTACACAAACGCCCAGTTTATAGTTATACTAACGACTCCGAAGGCGTCGTCAGTACTAATCGCGTTATCCAATCGCCCTGACTAGGTGTAGTCCCACATCCGAAGAGAAAGAGGTCACGAAGACCCCGGTAACTCCATTAGCCGGTTGGGGATAAAATGTACGAGGGGTCCCCGACCCGCCTCGCATGAAATGTAGACTTTACTAGCAATACCAAAGGACCCTTGGGGACCAGTAGTATACAAGCCATTGAAAGTCCATTTACGTTGTGTCGGATCGGTAAAACCCAACACTCCGTAAAAAAAATGTCTTCGGGCCTTAAGATCAGGTCATTGGGCTAGCTAGGCTCAACGAACAAGATTTTACACTTGTGGGGCCCAAAGATGGTGCGTAGACGTCTGTGCACACTCGCATGTATATGTATTACCAAACGTTACTTGTATGAATCGTAGTGTTGAAGAGTTAGTAGTTGTAGATTTCCATTGGCTCGAGACCGAGCCAATTCGTTTAACAACGACTTTTGGTATTGTAATGAGTTGTATTTCGTTGATATTCGAGGTGTCATTATTTGATCAAATTGTACGTATTGAATTAGCCTTGAAATATTTCTGTTTTCAGCCCCTCATTATTTGTAAAATTTACATTTTTAACCCTTTTATTTGCAATATTTACCGGTTTGGTCCTTAAACTATTTTTCTTGACATTTTAACACCAAAAATTATTGAAATTAATATTTTTCAGCATATTTTTCATAGAAAACAGTTTAAGTCCCTGAAAATGCAGTTTTCCTCGGTTTTAGCCCATCTTTTCGCAATTTTGACAATTTTGGCCCAAATTGGAAAATTTTTGCAACTTTGGTCCTTTTTAAATTTGGAAAGCATTTTAAACCTTTGAAAAGGGTTTGGAACACTTGTAGTCCACTTTTTTACAGAAAGTTACAGTTTTGGCCCTCCAAAACAGAAAAATTAGCATAATGGGCCTCCTTGGGTCGAAATTTTCATTTTTAGCCCAATAAGCTTGAAATTTATGTTTTTAATCCTCTAATTGAATATAATTCCAGAAATAGTTTTATGGAAACTGTTTTGGCACATTCCAACCATCAGAATCTGTGAAATGTCAATTTGGGCCCTTATTTTTGCATTTTTCACATTTTAGGCCCAAAATTTGTGTTTTTAACCCAAAGAAAATTATTACTAAACCACTTAGTCACTTTTCTTGAAGCACTTTGTGTTTAGAAATATATTTGAAGCTAAAATCATTTAACACAAGATATATCTCGGTTTTGATGAGTTTTAAGGCTAGATCCAACATAAAAACACATAAAAGCATACATATAAGCATGGAAATCATACAAGGCATACAAAACACATATAGATCTACACTTTCACTTGTATTCCCCCCCCACAAAACTCATAAAAACAGAAAATAGGGGGTATGAAGCTCACCTTGGGTGTGGTTTCGGTTTTGGAGAGAAGATGGGAGAAAAATGAAGTGATTTTTGGTCTTAGCACCCTTTGATGAAGATTTCGACCTCTAGGATGCAAGATCACAAGAGTGAATGAATTTAGAAGAGATTTTAACAAAATGAAGTAGCTAGATCATGGATTAGTCATCAACTTACCTTAGATGATGATTTTTGGTGATGGATCTTTCTTGTGAGCCCTTGATTCACGAAATTTTTGAAGAAGGGGGGAAGGAGATGTTCTTCAAGATTTAGAGAGTGTAGGATAGATTTTTGTGAGTGTGTGTGTGTTGTGTTTGGCCGAGAGTGAGAGAGGAGAGAAGAAAGAAGTGATCTTGATATGATGCTTGCTTGGAAACATGAGTTATGTGCATGGAAGTCCAACATGTAAAAGTGAGGTGGCAACCCAAGGTCAACTCTCCCTTTTTCCTTGGGCTTGGGCCGAGAATGGGGAGAGAAGAAAGGATTTTTGGGCTTTTTGCCCCTAAGCCCAACATTAGAGGTAGTTTGGGTGCTTATTAGCCTTATAAAATAAAATTGTGATTTTTATGCTTTAATGAGCTAGGTTAGATTAAATTATGGACCAAAGTTTGTGATTTATTTCATTCTAGGCCCAATATGACCCAAGATGTTGAAATAATTTAGTGTGGGTCCAATTAGAGCCCATTTAGGGTTCTAAGCCCATGATAGTCCAATTGGAAGCTTATTGGTCCATTTGGATCCAATAGGGGAGTCCTAATTCAAAATGGACTTAGCAAGGACTTTTAGGGTTTCCAATTGTTTGATGACTATTTGTAGTTCTAGCATGTTGTATTTACTTGAAGTTTTTGATTCATATTAACTTGGATATATAGATTACATGGCTCAAAATTTACAGTTGTGACATCATCCCCCCGTTAGAGGGAATTTCGTCCCGAAATTCTGTTTGAAAGCTGGATTTAAGAATGCTAGAATAGGTGAGGGTACTTCTGCTTCATTTGATCTTCGCGTTCCCACGTGAATTCTGGCCCACGCTTTGCGTTCCACCGTACCTTCACGATCGGGATGCGACTCTGCTTAGTACGCTTCACCTCCCTGTCCATGATTTCGATTGGCTCTTCGACGAACAGGAGATTCTCATTGATTTCGATTTCGTCAAGAGGAATGAAAAGGGTTTCATCTGATAGGCACTTTTTCAGATTAGAAACATGAAACACGGGGTGCACACCGTTTAGCTCCGGGGGTAGTTGTAGTCTGTAGGCTACCGGACCTATTCGGGCGACGATTTTGAAAGGTCCAATGTACCGTGGGTTTAGCTTTCCTCGTTTTCCGAAACGTATAACCCCTTTCCAGGGTGAGACCTTCAACAATACTCGATCACCGACCTGGAACTCTAAGGGCTTTCGCCGTTTATCAGCGTAGCTCTTTTGCCGGTCACGCGATGCCTGTAATCGAGCTTTGATCTGGACAATCTTTTCTGTGGTCTCGCGAATGATTTCCGGTCCTGTCATTGCCCTATCCGACGTATGTGTTCTTGCTAGCTGGGTGTCACCTACTTCAGCCCAACATAACGGTGATCTACACTTACGCCCGTACAGTGCTTCGAAAGGGGCCACCTTAATGCTCGAATGATAACTATTGTTATATGAAAACTCGATCAACGGTAGGTGGGTATCCCAAGACTTTCCGAAGTCTATCACACATGCACGAAGCATGTCTTCAAGCGTCTGAATGGTTCGTTCGCTTTGACCGTCCGTTTGTGGGTGATACGCGGTGCTCATATCAAGATGAGTTCCCATAGCCTTGTGGAGCGACTGCCAAAAGCGTGACGTGAACCTACTGTCCCTATCCGAGATGATAGATTTTGGCACTCCATGAAGTCTTACAATCTCTCGTAGGTACAAACGCGTCAGCCTCTCCATCTTGTAGGACTCTTTGATTGGCAGGAAATGGGCAGATTTCGTCAGTCGGTCGATTATTACCCATATGGTGTCCAATCCGTCCGACGTCTTGGGCAGCTTGGTCACGAAGTCCATAGAAATCCCCTCCCATTTCCACTCAGGGATTGCCGGTTGTTGTAACAATCCGGAAGGTTTCTGGTACTCCACTTTCACTTTGGCACACGTAAGGCACTTACTAACATAAGTTGCGATTTCCGCCTTCATGTTAGGCCACCAATAGTGCTGCTTAATGTCCAAATACATCTTGTCCGAACCAGGATGAATGGAGTATCGTGTCTTGTGGGCTTCCTTCATAACGGTCTCCCTGAATCCTCCGATTTTTGGAACCCAAATACGGTTCATGAAGTAGTATACCCCATTCTCTTTGACTTCCAGGTTCTTCTCCATTCCGCGTAATGCCTCGCTAGTTCTATTTTCCGCTTTCATAGCCTCTGCCTGGACTGATGCAATTTGAGTGGTCAGATGAGACTGAATGGTTATCGAGTGCGTTTTCGTACTGCGATTTGTGTATTCCTTTCGACTTAATGCGTCAGCTACCACGTTGGCCTTGCCCGGATGGTACTTGATCTCGCATTCGTAGTCGTTTAACAATTCCACCCATCTTCGTTGTCTCATGTTCAGCTCCTTCTGATTCAAGATGTGCTGGAGGCTCTTGTGGTCCGTAAAGATGGTGCACTTTGTACCGTACAGGTAGTGCCTCCAAATTTTTAGGGCGAAGACCACAGCTCCCAGTTCTAGGTCATGGGTTGTGTAATTTACTTCGTGCGTCTTTAGTTGACGGGACGCATATGCTATCACTCTTCCACGTTGCATGAGAACGCAACCTAAGCCTTGATTTGACGCGTCACAGTAAACTACAAAATCTTCCGTTCCTTCAGGTAGAGATAGTACAGGAGCGCTACAAAGAGCTTGCTTCAAGGTTCAAAACGCAATCTCTTGTCGGTCTGTCCACTTGAATGGCACACTCTTTTGCGTAAGCAAGGTAAGTGGCTTGGCGATTTTAGAGAAGTTTTGGATGAATCTCCTATAGTAGCCTGCTAGGCCTAAGAACTGACGAATTTCTGTGGGCGTAGTCGGAGTTGCCCATCCTTCCACAGCTTTGACCTTAGAGGGATCCACATGAATTCCATCTTGGCTAACTACGTGACCGAGAAAATTCACGCTCCGTAGCCAAAACTCACACTTAGAGAGTTTGGCGTAAAGCCTTTCCGATCGCAGCGTCTCTAGGACTTGTCGGAGATGTTGGCCATGCTCCTCTTTGCTTCGAGAATAGACGAGGATGTCATCGATAAACACAATGACGAAGTTGTCCAAGAACGGTCGACAGATTCGGTTCATTAGGTCCATAAATGCGGCAGGTGCATTTGTTAGACCGAAGGGCATTACAACGAATTCATAATGTCCATAGCGGGTTCGGAAAGCGGTTTTAGGAATATCTTCTTCTCGGACCTTGAGTTGATGGTATCCGGACCGTAGATCTATTTTAGAAAAATAGCTAGCTCCTTGGAGCTGGTCGAATAGATCATCGATTCGCGGGAGTGGGTAGCGGTTTTTAACAGTGAGTTTATTCAACTCTCTGTAATCGATGCACATTCTGAAAGATCCATCCTTCTTTTTGACAAAGAGCACCGGAGCTCCCCATGGCGAGTAGCTAGGTCGGATAAATCCCTTGTCCAGAAGCTCACTGAGTTGGCTGGATAATTCCTGCATTTCAGCAGGTGCCAACCGATATGGTGATTTAGCGAGAGGGGTTGCTCCTGGAACGAGGTCGATTCGGAACTCAACCTGTCTCTCTGGGGGTACTCCTGGAAGATCTTCGGGAAACACGTCCGGGAATTCACATGCTACCGGAATGCCTTGGATGTTAATTTCTTCTTTAGTCTTGTCCACTATGTGAGCCAAGAACGCTAAGTTATTCTTTCGCAGGTGTTTTTGTGCCTTGATGCACGAGATAAGACGAAGATTCGTGCTAGGTTTGTCTCCGTAAATTACTAGGGTTTCGTGATTCGGGAGACGAAGGCGAACGGCCTTCTCGTGGCACATAATCTCAGCATGGTGGGGGCTTAACCAATCCATGCCGATAATCACATCGAAACTCCTAATTGTCACTGGCATCAGATCTATTCGAAAGACGTGCTGGTTAAGGGTTAGGGTACATCCAGTGTAGATTTCCCTAGTGGATTCGGTCTTCCCATTGGCCATTTCCACCGTATAGGTTTCATTTAGCTTCTGGGGTTGTTGTTTTAATAAATGTTTAAACTTCTCGCTTACGAAACTTCGCTCCGCTCCGGTATCAAATAAGATGCATGCATAAGTGTGGTTTAGGAGGAACGTACCGGTCACAACTGCGGGGTCCTGAACTGCATCACTCTGACCCATAGTCAGCATTCTTCCTGCTCCTCTGTTTCCTGAGTTGTTGTTGTTGTTAGGGCAGTCTCGACGGAAATGTCCCGTCCTTCCACACCCGAAACAGGTGTGGCTAGGCCCTGCGTTGTTGCCGCCGGCGTTGGTGTTGTTGGTATTGCGGTGGTTGTTGTTGTTGTTCTGGTTGTTTCCCTGACTCTGGTTCTGAGAAGGATAAGTCCTGCAGAACTTTGCAGTGTGTCCCCTTCGGTTGCAACTGGTGCAATGGAACTCCCTACATTCTCCTTGGTGATGGAAACCGCACTTGTTGCATTTGGGATGATTGCCGGAATAGGGTCTTGAAGTATTTGAAGCAGCTGAGGCTGGAGCATGTGATGTGACTGGTACCGGCGCAGTGACAGCGTGAACTGCCACCGTTTGCTGCTTTTTAGAGGTCTCGGGACCCTGGCGCCCCTTCCTCTTGTTGTTCCATCCTTTCTTACCATCACTCTCCTTCTTCTTCTCAGTCTCTACCGGTTTCTCGCCCTTTTTGTGGTTATGATCATATAGCCTCTTTGCCAATCTCTTCGCACTGTCAAAAGTTTCAGGGTTCGCAGCTATCACATTCCCTTGAATGGGGGATGTCAGTCCCCAAATGAATCGTTCAATCTTCTTCCCCTCTGATGTGATCATACCCGGGCACAACAGAGATAGTTCGCTGAATCTCGATATGTAAGCATCGATGTTCCCATTCTGCACCGTGAGATTCCATAGTTCCTGCTCCATCTTCTGTATTTCGCCTCGGGGGCAGTACTCAGCCGTCAACATCTCTTTCATCTCTGCCCAGGGAATAGAGTTGGCGACAGGGAGTGTCATAGCCTCCACATGACCATTCCACCAAGTGAGTGCTTGGTCCACAAAAGTGCAGGCCGCGAACTTCACTTTCATCTGCTCGGGGCACTCGCATATCTCGAATACCGACTCTACCTTCTCGATCCATCGCTTTAGGGCGATCACTCCTCCGGTACCGTTGAAAGTTCAGGGTTTAGCGTTCGCAAAATCCTTGTAGGTGCACGTTTTAGTGAGTCCTTGGTTCGTCCCGTTGTTCGAACTTCCAGATCCTTGCCCGTTACCTCCTCCGTTGTTCCCTCGGTGAAGTTGTGCCATAGCCGCTGTGACTGCAGCAGACACGGCTGCCTGGAAAGTAGTGGAGTCAACTTCCCGCGGAGTTGGTTCGGGATTTCCGCGAGTAGCTGGGCGAGGCATCTTTCTGTCATGAAACGGAAAGATGTTGAGTGTACGTGGTTTCTGTGAGGTGGCGACTCTACTAACTAGGTGTATGGTGCGAACCTAAACATTACTATCATCAAGCATGCAATCATAATGTCTCAACACATAGCAACTGAGAATAATTTAGCAAAACACACAAAAGTTTATTAATATTATCCGCATTTCGTACAAGAAAATTTGCTCGTAGGAGCATACATAAGTAACGCTAATCCGACAGCATAACGGCTCCATGAGTAGTGTAGTCACTTAAACATAGAGCCGGAGTACATAACATAGTTCCTAATAACCTACTATGATAAGTCTATCCCTAACCGCGATGAGCTGCGTCAGGAGGTGGTGCCGAAGATGTGGACGCTCCCTGAAGACGAGCCACCAAGCGTTCTGCATCCTGGAGTCGAGATTCCCACCTTACCTGCCTCATGTGAAACTCCCGGAGGACGTCGCGCGTCTCCTGTTCCGCACGCTCGGCCCTAGTCCACAGCTGGCGTACTTGATCAGCAGTGTCCTGAGCAAGGTCGCCGGTGTCCCGTAATCGTCTCACCATGACCGGTAGGGCTCGGTCGGCCGGTCCTCCGTCCCTCAAGTCAAAGAACTCACGTGACATGCCAAACGGGGGTCGCTGTCCCTGATGTCTGCTCCATCTCCAAAGATCAATGCCCCAAGGAGGGGTAGGTCCAGTGGGTCCCACACGATAAGCAGGCACCCTGATCGGGTAAGGGGGATCGATGACCTCGGACTCTGCGTCCGAATCACCCCCTTCGCTGTCATCAAGCTCCTCTCCGAAAGGTTCTTCGTCTTCCTCGGGTTCGGCAGGCTCGCCCTCGACTTCTGCCTCCGGTTCCCCGTCTGATTCCTCTTCGGGGTCCTCCTCAGGTTCTTCTTCAGGCTCTTCCTCAGGCTCCTCCTCCTCTAGCCACCCGTTGTTTCCCTGATTAGGGAAGTAGGGGTCTCCAGGGTGATGAAAACCAGCCATGCTGTCTGCGCGAGTACGTAATTATGCTACATTATTCCTAGGGTACTATGACTATTGTACAGACTAAGCAAACATTCTTTGTTTGGGTGATAAAGGGTATAGTTTTAGGTTCCCTGGCTATTCCGATCTCATCAAGACATGTGTTAGTTTTACCTTGGAGAGAATGTAGTTGATCAGGCTACATTCACTCCTTGGTATCACTAAGAACAGTCCCGAGTTAACCGAGATACCAGCATTATGGTGTTTGATTCAGCGTTAGGTCCTTACTCCTAATGCAAGCAAGTGTATTTTATTTATTTGTTTTGTTCAGAGTTATGTTAGTCCTTCTTTTTGGTTTATAGTTGCATATCAATGTATGGCTCGACATGCTAGTTCACTATAAACAAAGCTCTGATACCAACCTGTCACACCCCCGAACCAGACGGCGGAAACGTCCGGGGGCTGTCGTGACTCAATTGAATACCATAACATTGAATATATATGAAACATAACAACATTCGTCACCATTCATCAACATAGTACAACCAGTAGTGTTTACATATCTTACATTGTTTAAACATTACATTTCCCAAAAATTAATTTGTTCAATTCGTACGAAAATAAACTGCAACCGTCACTGAATATGATTTCCCTTGATTCACTGGTTCCCTGAGAATACAAGTATTTTGAAAAACGTCAACATATGAAATGTTGGTGAGTTCATAAGTAGTGTTTGAAATCGAATGTTTGTATTGTTTGAGAAACCACCAGAAAATCCGATATTTTCTGAAAAGATAAGCTTTTGAAAACATTTGTGAAGATCCATAGGTATGCTTGTTTGTTTCTATACTTGTAAAAAAAATGTTCATTGAAAATGTATGCATTTCAAATTTGTAAGTGTTGAAAAACCCTAGGAAAACCCGATGTTCTCCTAGTTCCTTGAATTACGTGATGTTACATTGAAACCATTGCATAGCGTATAGTGTCAGTCCCAGGCGACGTTGGAAGGTTCTCGAGCAGGATTATTTACTACAAACCCGCGTTACACAAACGCCCAGTTTATAGTTATACTAACGACTCCGAAGGCGTCGTCAGTACTAATCGCGTTATCCAATCGCCCTGACTAGGTGTAGTCCCACATCCGAAGAGAAAGAGGTCACGAAGACCCCGGTAACTCCATTAGCCGGTTGGGGATAAAATGTACGAGGGGTCCCCGACCCGCCTCGCATGAAATGTAGACTTTACTAGCAATACCAAAGGACCCTTGGGGACCAGTAGTATACAAGCCATTGAAAGTCCATTTACGTTGTGTCGGATCGGTAAAACCCAACACTCCGTAAAAAAAATGTCTTCGGGCCTTAAGATCAGGTCATTGGGCTAGCTAGGCTCAACGAACAAGATTTTACACTTGTGGGGCCCAAAGATGGTGCGTATACGTCTGTGCACACTCGCATGTATATGTATTACCAAACGTTACTTGTATGAATCGTAGTGTTGAAGAGTTAGTAGTTGTAGATTTCCATTGGCTCGAGACCGAGCCAATTCGTTTAACAACGACTTTTGGTATTGTAATGAGTTGTATTTCGTTGATATTCGAGGTGTCATTATTTGATCAAATTGTACGTATTGAATTAGCCTTGAAATATTTCTGTTTTCAGCCCCTCATTATTTGTAAAATTTACATTTTTAACCCTTTTATTTGCAATATTTACCGGTTTGGTCCTTAAACTATTTTTCTTGACATTTTAACACCAAAAATTATTGAAATTAATATTTTTCAGCATATTTTTCATAGAAAACAGTTTAAGTCCCTGAAAATGCAGTTTTTCTCGGTTTTAGCCCATCTTTTCGCAATTTTGACAATTTTGGCCCAAATTGGAAAATTTTTGCAACTTTGGTCCTTTTTAAATTTGGAAAGCATTTTAAACCTTTGAAAAGGGTTTGGAACACTTGTAGTCCACTTTTTTACAGAAATTTACAGTTTTGGCCCTCCAAAACAGAAAAATTAGCATAATGGGCCTCCTTGGGTCGAAATTTTCATTTTTAGCCCAATAAGCTTGAAATTTATGTTTTTAATCCTCTAATTGAATATAATTCCAGAAATAGTTTTATGGAAACTGTTTTGGCACATTCCAACCATCAGAATCTGTGAAATGTCAATTTGGGCCCTTATTTTTGCATTTTTCACATTTTAGGCCCAAAATTTGTGTTTTTAACCCAAAGAAAATTATTACTAAACCACTTAGTCACTTTTCTTGAAGCACTTTGTGTTTAGAAATATATTTGAAGCTAAAATCATTTAACACAAGATATATCTCGGTTTTGATGAGTTTTAAGGCTAGATCCAACATAAAAACACATAAAAGCATACATATAAGCATGGAAATCATACAAGGCATACAAAACACATATAGATCTACACTTTCACTTGTATTCCCCCCCCCCACAAAACTCATAAAAACAGAAAATAGGGGGTATGAAGCTCACCTTGGGTGTGGTTTCGGTTTTGGAGAGAAGATGGGAGAAAAATGAAGTGATTTTTGGTCTTAGCACCCTTTGATGAAGATTTCGACCTCTAGGATGCAAGATCACAAGAGTGAATGAATTTAGAAGAGATTTTAACAAAATGAAGTAGCTAGATCATGGATTAGTCATCAACTTACCTTAGATGATGATTTTTGGTGATGGATCTTTCTTGTGAGCCCTTGATTCACGAAATTTTTGAAGAAGGGGGGAAGGAGATGTTCTTCAAGATTTAGAGAGTGTAGGATAGATTTTTGTGAGTGTGTGTGTGTTGTGTTTGGCCGAGAGTGAGAGAGGAGAGAAGAAAGAAGTGATCTTGATATGATGCTTGCTTGGAAACATGAGTTATGTGCATGGAAGTCCAACATGTAAAAGTGAGGTGGCAACCCAAGGTCAACTCTCCCTTTTTCCTTGGGCTTGGGCCGAGAATGGGGAGAGAAGAAAGGATTTTTGGGCTTTTTGCCCCTAAGCCCAACATTAGAGGTAGTTTGGGTGCTTATTAGCCTTATAAAATAAAATTGTGATTTTTATGCTTTAATGAGCTAGGTTAGATTAAATTATGGACCAAAGTTTGTGATTTATTTCATTCTAGGCCCAATATGACCCAAGATGTTGAAATAATTTAGTGTGGGTCCAATTAGAGCCCATTTAGGGTTCTAAGCCCATGATAGTCCAATTGGAAGCTTATTGGTCCATTTGGATCCAATAGGGGAGTCCTAATTCAAAATGGACTTAGCAAGGACTTTTAGGGTTTCCAATTGTTTGATGACTATTTGTAGTTCTAGCATGTTGTATTTACTTGAAGTTTTTGATTCATATTAACTTGGATATATAGATTACATGGCTCAAAATTTACAGTTGTGACATCATCCCCCCGTTAGAGGGAATTTCGTCCCGAAATTCTGTTTGAAAGCTGGATTTAAGAATGCTAGAATAGGTGAGGGTACTTCTGCTTCATTTGATCTTCGCGTTCCCACGTGAATTCTGGCCCACGCTTTGCGTTCCACCGTACCTTCACGATCGGGATGCGACTCTGCTTAGTACGCTTCACCTCCCTGTCCATGATTTCGATTGGCTCTTCGACGAACAGGAGATTCTCATTGATTTCGATTTCGTCAAGAGGAATGAAAAGGGTTTCATCTGATAGGCACTTTTTCAGATTAGAAACATGAAACACGGGGTGCACACCGTTTAGCTCCGGGGGTAGTTGTAGTCTGTAGGCTACCGGACCTATTCGGGCGACGATTTCGAAAGGTCCAATGTACCGTGGGTTTAGCTTTCCTCGTTTTCCGAAACGTATAACCCCTTTCCAGGGTGAGACCTTCAACAATACTCGATCACCGACCTGGAACTCTAAGGGCTTTCGCCGTTTATCAGCGTAGCTCTTTTGCCGGTCACGCGATGCCTGTAATCGAGCTTTGATCTGGACAATCTTTTCTGTGGTCTCGCGAATGATTTCCGGTCCTGTCATTGCCCTATCCGACGTATGTGTTCTTGCTAGCTGGGTGTCACCTACTTCAGCCCAACATAACGGTGATCTACACTTACGCCCGTACAGTGCTTCGAAAGGGGCCACCTTAATGCTCGAATGATAACTATTGTTATATGAAAACTCGATCAACGGTAGGTGGGTATCCCAAGACTTTCCGAAGTCTATCACACATGCACGAAGCATGTCTTCAAGCGTCTGAATGGTTCGTTCGCTTTGACCGTCCGTTTGTGGGTGATACGCGGTGCTCATATCAAGATGAGTTCCCATAGCCTTGTGGAGCGACTGCCAAAAGCGTGACGTGAACCTACTGTCCCTATCCGAGATGATAGATTTTGGCACTCCATGAAGTCTTACAATCTCTCGTAGGTACAAACGCGTCAGCCTCTCCATCTTGTAGGACTCTTTGATTGGCAGGAAATGGGCAGATTTCGTCAGTCGGTCGATTATTACCCATATGGTGTCCAATCCGTCCGACGTCTTGGGCAGCTTGGTCACGAAGTCCATAGAAATCCCCTCCCATTTCCACTCAGGGATTGCCGGTTGTTGTAACAATCCGGAAGGTTTCTGGTACTCCACTTTCACTTTGGCACACGTAAGGCACTTACTAACATAAGTTGCGATTTCCGCCTTCATGTTAGGCCACCAATAGTGCTGCTTAATGTCCAAATACATCTTGTCCGAACCAGGATGAATGGAGTATCGTGTCTTGTGGGCTTCCTTCATAACGGTCTCCCTGAATCCTCCGATTTTTGGAACCCAAATACGGTTCATGAAGTAGTATACCCCATTCTCTTTGACTTCCAGGTTCTTCTCCATTCCGCGTAATGCCTCGCTAGTTCTATTTTCCGCTTTCATAGCCTCTGCCTGGACTGATGCAATTTGAGTGGTCAGATGAGACTGAATGGTTATCGAGTGCGTTTTCGTACTGCGATTTGTGTATTCCTTTCGACTTAATGCGTCAGCTACCACGTTGGCCTTGCCCGGATGGTACTTGATCTCGCATTCGTAGTCGTTTAACAATTCCACCCATCTTCGTTGTCTCATGTTCAGCTCCTTCTGATTCAAGATGTGCTGGAGGCTCTTGTGGTCCGTAAAGATGGTGCACTTTGTACCGTACAGGTAGTGCCTCCAAATTTTTAGGGCGAAGACCACAGCTCCCAGTTCTAGGTCATGGGTTGTGTAATTTACTTCGTGCGTCTTTAGTTGACGGGACGCATATGCTATCACTCTTCCACGTTGCATGAGAACGCAACCTAAGCCTTGATTTGACGCGTCACAGTAAACTACAAAATCTTCCGTTCCTTCAGGTAGAGATAGTACAGGAGCGCTACAAAGAGCTTGCTTCAAGGTTCAAAACGCAATCTCTTGTCGGTCTGTCCACTTGAATGGCACACTCTTTTGCGTAAGCAAGGTAAGTGGCTTGGCGATTTTAGAGAAGTTTTGGATGAATCTCCTATAGTAGCCTGCTAGGCCTAAGAACTGACGAATTTCTGTGGGCGTAGTCGGAGTTGCCCATCCTTCCACAGCTTTGACCTTAGAGGGATCCACATGAATTCCATCTTGGCTAACTACGTGACCGAGAAAATTCACGCTCCGTAGCCAAAACTCACACTTAGAGAGTTTGGCGTAAAGCCTTTCCGATCGCAGCGTCTCTAGGACTTGTCGGAGATGTTGGCCATGCTCCTCTTTGCTTCGAGAATAGACGAGGATGTCATCGATAAACACAATGACGAAGTTGTCCAAGAACGGTCGACAGATTCGGTTCATTAGGTCCATAAATGCGGCAGGTGCATTTGTTAGACCGAAGGGCATTACAACGAATTCATAATGTCCATAGCGGGTTCGGAAAGCGGTTTTAGGAATATCTTCTTCTCGGACCTTGAGTTGATGGTATCCAGACCGTAGATCTATTTTAGAAAAATAGCTAGCTCCTTGGAGCTGGTCGAATAGATCATCGATTCGCGGGAGTGGGTAGCGGTTTTTAACAGTGAGTTTATTCAACTCTCTGTAATCGATGCACATTCTGAAAGATCCATCCTTCTTTTTGACAAAGAGCACCGGAGCTCCCCATGGCGAGTAGCTAGGTCGGATAAATCCCTTGTCCAGAAGCTCACTGAGTTGGCTGGATAATTCCTGCATTTCAGCAGGTGCCAACCGATATGGTGATTTAGCGAGAGGGGTTGCTCCTGGAACGAGGTCGATTCGGAACTCAACCTGTCTCTCTGGGGGTACTCCTGGAAGATCTTCGGGAAACACGTCCGGGAATTCACATGCTACCGGAATGCCTTGGATGTTAATTTCTTCTTTAGTCTTGTCCACTATGTGAGCCAAGAACGCTAAGTTATTCTTTCGCAGGTGTTTTTGTGCCTTGATGCACGAGATAAGACGAAGATTCGTGCTAGGTTTGTCTCCGTAAATTACTAGGGTTTCGTGATTCGGGAGACGAAGGCGAACGGCCTTCTCGTGGCACATAATCTCAGCATGGTGGGGGCTTAACCAATCCATGCCGATAATCACATCGAAACTCCTAATTGTCACTGGCATCAGATCTATTCGAAAGACGTGCTGGTTAAGGGTTAGGGTACATCCAGTGTAGATTTCCCTAGTGGATTCGGTCTTCCCATTGGCCATTTCCACCGTATAGGTTTCATTTAGCTTCTGGGGTTGTTGTTTTAATAAATGTTTAAACTTCTCGCTTACGAAACTTCGCTCCGCTCCGGTATCAAATAAGATGCATGCATAAGTGTGGTTTAGGAGGAACGTACTGGTCACAACTGCGGGGTCCTGAACTGCATCACTCTGACCCATAGTCAGCATTCTTCCTGCTCCTCTGTTTCCTGAGTTGTTGTTGTTGTTAGGGCAGTCTCGACGGAAATGTCCCGTCCTTCCACACCCGAAACAGGTGTGGCTAGGCCCTGCGTTGTTGCCGCCGGCGTTGGTGTTGTTGGTATTGCGGTGGTTGTTGTTGTTGTTCTGGTTGTTTCCCTGACTCTGGTTCTGAGAAGGATAAGTCCTGCAGAACTTTGCAGTGTGTCCCCTTCGGTTGCAACTGGTGCAATGGAACTCCCTACATTCTCCTTGGTGATGGAAACCGCACTTGTTGCATTTGGGATGATTGCCGGAATAGGGTCTTGAAGTATTTGAAGCAGCTGAGGCTGGAGCATGTGATGTGACTGGTACCGGCGCAGTGACAGCGTGAACTGCCACCGTTTGCTGCTTTTTAGAGGTCTCGGGACCCTGGCGCCCCTTCCTCTTGTTGTTCCATCCTTTCTTACCATCACTCTCCTTCTTCTTCTCAGTCTCTACCGGTTTCTCGCCCTTTTTGTGGTTATGATCATATAGCCTCTTTGCCAATCTCTTCGCACTGTCAAAAGTTTCAGGGTTCGCAGCTATCACATTCCCTTGAATGGGGGATGTCAGTCCCCAAATGAATCGTTCAATCTTCTTCCCCTCTGATGTGATCATACCCGGGCACAACAGAGATAGTTCGCTGAATCTCGATATGTAAGCATCGATGTTCCCATTCTGCACCGTGAGATTCCATAGTTCCTGCTCCATCTTCTGTATTTCGCCTCGGGGGCAGTACTCAGCCGTCAACATCTCTTTCATCTCTGCCCAGGGAATAGAGTTGGCGACAGGGAGTGTCATAGCCTCCACATGACCATTCCACCAAGTGAGTGCTTGGTCCACAAAAGTGCAGGCCGCGAACTTCACTTTCATCTGCTCGGGGCACTCGCATATCTCGAATACCGACTCTACCTTCTCGATCCATCGCTTTAGGGCGATCACTCCTCCGGTACCGTTGAAAGTTCAGGGTTTAGCGTTCGCAAAATCCTTGTAGGTGCACGTTTTAGTGAGTCCTTGGTTCGTCCCGTTGTTCGAACTTCCGGATCCTTGCCCGTTACCTCCTCCGTTGTTCCCTCGGTGAAGTTGTGCCATAGCCGCTGTGACTGCAGCAGACACGGCTGCCTGGAAAGTAGTGGAGTCAACTTCCCGCGGAGTTGGTTCGGGATTTCCGCGAGTAGCTGGGCGAGGCATCTTTCTGTCATGAAACGGAAAGATGTTGAGTGTACGTGGTTTCTGTGAGGTGGCGACTCTACTAACTAGGTGTATGGTGCGAACCTAAACATTACTATCATCAAGCATGCAATCATAATGTCTCAACACATAGCAACTGAGAATAATTTAGCAAAACACACAAAAGTTTATTAATATTATCCGCATTTCGTACAAGAAAATTTGCTCGTAGGAGCATACATAAGTAACGCTAATCCGACAGCATAACGGCTCCATGAGTAGTGTAGTCACTTAAACATAGAGCCGGAGTACATAACATAGTTCCTAATAACCTACTATGATAAGTCTATCCCTAACCGCGATGAGCTGCGTCAGGAGGTGGTGCCGAAGATGTGGACGCTCCCTGAAGACGAGCCACCAAGCGTTCTGCATCCTGGAGTCGAGATTCCCACCTTACCTGCCTCATGTGAAACTCCCGGAGGACGTCGCGCGTCTCCTGTTCCGCACGCTCGGCCCTAGTCCACAGCTGGCGTACTTGATCAGCAGTGTCCTGAGCAAGGTCGCCGGTGTCCCGTAATCGTCTCACCATGACCGGTAGGGCTCGGTCGGCCGGTCCTCCGTCCCTCAAGTCAAAGAACTCACGTGACATGCCAAACGGGGGTCGCTGTCCCTGATGTCTGCTCCATCTCCAAAGATCAATGCCCCAAGGAGGGGTAGGTCCAGTGGGTCCCACACGATAAGCAGGCACCCTGATCGGGTAAGGGGGATCGATGACCTCGGACTCTGCGTCCGAATCACCCCCTTCGCTGTCATCAAGCTCCTCTCCGAAAGGTTCTTCGTCTTCCTCGGGTTCGGCAGGCTCGCCCTCGACTTCTGCCTCCGGTTCCCCGTCTGATTCCTCTTCGGGGTCCTCCTCAGGTTCTTCTTCAGGCTCTTCCTCAGGCTCCTCCTCCTCTAGCCACCCGTTGTTTCCCTGATTAGGGAAGTAGGGGTCTCCAGGGTGATGAAAACCAGCCATGCTGTCTGCGCGAGTACGTAATTATGCTACATTATTCCTAGGGTACTATGACTATTGTACAGACTAAGCAAACATTCTTTGTTTGGATGATAAAGGGTATAGTTTTAGGTTCCCTGGCTATTCCGATCTCATCAAGACATGTGTTAGTTTTACCTTGGAGAGAATGTAGTTGATCAGGCTACATTCACTCCTTGGTATCACTAAGAACAGTCCCGAGTTAACCGAGATACCAGCATTATGGTGTTTGATTCAGCGTTAGGTCCTTACTCCTAATGCAAGCAAGTGTATTTTATTTATTTGTTTTGTTCAGAGTTATGTTAGTCCTTCTTTTTGGTTTATAGTTGCATATCAATGTATGGCTCGACATGCTAGTTCACTATAAACAAAGCTCTGATACCAACCTGTCACACCCCCGAACCAGACGGCGGAAACGTCCGGGCGCTGTCGTGACTCAATTGAATACCATAACATTGAATATATATGAAACATAACAACATTCGTCACCATTCATCAACATAGTACAACCAGTAGTGTTTACATATCTTACATTGTTTAAACATTACATTTCCCAAAAATTAATTTGTTCAATTCGTACGAAAATAAACTGCAACCGTCACTGAATATGATTTCCCTTGATTCACTGGTTCCCTGAGAATACAAGTATTTTGAAAAACGTCAACATATGAAATGTTGGTGAGTTCATAAGTAGTGTTTGAAATCGAATGTTTGTATTGTTTGAGAAACCACCAGAAAATCCGATATTTTCTGAAAAGATAAGCTTTTGAAAACATTTGTGAAGATCCATAGGTATGCTTGTTTGTTTCTATACTTGTAAAAAAAATGTTCATTGAAAATGTATGCATTTCAAATTTGTAAGTGTTGAAAAACCCTAGGAAAACCCGATGTTCTCCTTGTTCCTTGAATTACGTGATGTTACATTGAAACCATTGCATAGCGTATAGTGTCAGTCCCAGGCGACGTTGGAAGGTTCTCGAGCAGGATTATTTACTACAAACTCGCGTTACACAAACGCCCAGTTTATAGTTATACTAACGACTCCGAAGGCGTCGTCAGTACTAATCGCGTTATCCAATCGCCCTGACTAGGTGTAGTCCCACATCCGAAGAGAAAGAGGTCACGAAGACCCCGGTAACTCCATTAGCCGGTTGGGGATAAAATGTACGAGGGGTCCCCGACCCGCCTCGCATGAAATGTAGACTTTACTAGCAATACCAAAGGACCCTTGGGGACCAGTAGTATACAAGCCATTGAAAGTCCATTTACGTTGTGTCGGATCGGTAAAACCCAACACTCCGTAAAAAAAATGTCTTCGGGCCTTAAGATCAGGTCATTGGGCTAGCTAGGCTCAACGAACAAGATTTTACACTTGTGGGGCCCAAAGATGGTGCGTAGACGTCTGTGCACACTCGCATGTATATGTATTACCAAACGTTACTTGTATGAATCGTAGTGTTGAAGAGTTAGTAGTTGTAGATTTCCATTGGCTCGAGACCGAGCCAATTCGTTTAACAACGACTTTTGGTATTGTAATGAGTTGTATTTCGTTGATATTCGAGGTGTCATTATTTGATCAAATTGTACGTATTGAATTAGCCTTGAAATATTTCTGTTTTCAGCCCCTCATTATTTGTAAAATTTACATTTTTAACCCTTTTATTTGCAATATTTACCGGTTTGGTCCTTAAACTATTTTTCTTGACATTTTAACACCAAAAATTATTGAAATTAATATTTTTCAGCATATTTTTCATAGAAAACAGTTTAAGTCCCTGAAAATGCAGTTTTTCTCGGTTTTAGCCCATCTTTTCGCAATTTTGACAATTTTGGCCCAAATTGGAAATTTTTTGCAACTTTGGTCCTTTTTAAATTTGGAAAGCATTTTAAACCTTTGAAAAGGGTTTGGAACACTTGTAGTCCACTGTTTTACAGAAAGTTACAGTTTTGGCCCTCCAAAACAGAAAAGTTAGCATAATGGGCCTCCTTGGGTCGAAATTTTCATTTTTAGCCCAATAAGCTTGAAATTTATGTTTTTAATCCTCTAATTGAATATAATTCCAGAAATAGTTTTATGGAAACTGTTTTGGCACATTCCAACCATCAGAATCTATGAAATGTCAATTTGGGCCCTTATTTTTGCATTTTTCACATTTTAGGCCCAAAATTTGTGTTTTTAACCCAAAGAAAATTATTACTAAACCACTTAGTCACTTTTCTTGAAGCACTTTGTGTTTAGAAATATATTTGAAGCTAAAATCATTTAACACAAGATATATCTCGGTTTTGATGAGTTTTAAGGCTAGATCCAACATAAAAACACATAAAAGCATACATATAAGCATGGAAATCATACAAGGCATACAAAACACATATAGATCTACACTTTCACTTGTATTCCCCCCCCCCCACAAAACTCATAAAAACAGAAAATAGGGGGTATGAAGCTCACCTTGGGTGTGGTTTCGGTTTTGGAGAGAAGATGGGAGAAAAATGAAGTGATTTTTGGTCTTAGCACCCTTTGATGAAGATTTCGACCTCTAGGATGCAAGATCACAAGAGTGAATGAATTTAGAAGAGATTTTAACAAAATGAAGTAGCTAGATCATGGATTAGTCATCAACTTACCTTAGATGATGATTTTTGGTGATGGATCTTTCTTGTGAGCCCTTGATTCACGAAATTTTTGAAGAAGGGGGGAAAGAGATGTTCTTCAAGATTTAGAGAGTGTAGGATAGATTTTTGTGAGTGTGTGTGTGTTGTGTTTGGCCGAGAGTGAGAGAGGAGAGAAGAAAGAAGTGATCTTGATATGATGCTTGCTTGGAAACATGAGTTATGTGCATGGAAGTCCAACATGTAAAAGTGAGGTGGCAACCCAAGGTCAACTCTCCCTTTTTCCTTGGGCTTGGGCCGAGAATGGGGAGAGAAGAAAGGATTTTTGGGCTTTTTGCCCCTAAGCCCAACATTAGAGGTAGTTTGGGTGCTTATTAGCCTTATAAAATAAAATTGTGATTTTTATGCTTTAATGAGCTAGGTTAGATTAAATTATGGACCAAAGTTTGTGATTTATTTCATTCTAGGCCCAATATGACCCAAGATGTTGAAATAATTTAGTGTGGGTCCAATTAGAGCCCATTTAGGGTTCTAAGCCCATGATAGTCCAATTGGAAGCTTATTGGTCCATTTGGATCCAATAGGGGAGTCCTAATTCAAAATGGACTTAGCAAGGACTTTTAGGGTTTCCAATTGTTTGATGACTATTTGTAGTTCTAGCATGTTGTATTTACTTGAAGTTTTTGATTCATATTAACTTGGATATATAGATTACATGGCTCAAAATTTACAGTTGTGACATGATGGGAGGTAGCCATTAGGTGAATGCGTTAAGTCACATGTGACCAGGGTTGAATAATCTAAGAATGCTGGATTTGGCCCTATTGCGCAGCTCTTGTTTGAGTCCAACCATTGTTGGGACGAGTCCTTTACTCGAAGGATTATCTGAGCCTCATCACATGTGATGGTATTCAGGTAGTGGCTAACTAGCATTGTGACGACGCCTTCAGTAGCTGAGGACAAAGTGAGTGGAGGATACCCTAGGGCAAGCCTAGGATGAGCTTAGTGCTAGGAGTAGTAGTATTAGTAAGGGACTTGGTGGAGTTGAGGCAACACTTGAGGTAGTAGCTAACTAGAATTGTGACGATGCCTTCATGCATTTGACTATGCTATTCCTGAGTTTCATCTAATTACCACATTCTAATCAATCAGAAAGTGTAACAACGTGAATTTGCAACACAAATTTTCATTTTTAAAACATAATTTCATTCATAAAAAAATCCATTGTATCATATATTATCTCAATAAACAACCCCATAATCTCAAGTACACAATTCTTCATCAGTGTGTACAGATCATGCCGATGCCTTCCCGCAATCCTCGCTAGTACCTGAAACACATATCACATAACACGGTAAGCATAAATGCTTAGTGAGTTCCCCATAATACCACATACAACACATACGCCACTCAAGGCCAAAGCTATATGGGACCTTCCGATCCATGTGTCTCAAGGGACTTTCGTCCCAACCCTGGTAGACCTTCTGGCTCTACCCGTAATGACCTTCCGGTCCTCATCATCTTGACCTTCCGGTTCATACACCGTTGACCTTCCAGTCCATATCATAATGACCTTCCGGTCCATACCATACTACTCATAACATACACATCACATTCATATCATAAAACAACATACGTCGCATTCTACTCGTAGCACATATAACCTTCCGGTCACACATAATTACCACTCTAGGTAAAGTATAGTGACAAGACTCACCTCGTATGAAGTCGGATAAACTCTTGTGCTCGAATATCCCGACCTAGCCTCCTCTTATCAACAGGATAACATCTCTAATCAGAATCCTCTCATGTTCTCATCTCTAAAAATGGGTAGAAGACCATTCTACCCCTCCCTGACCTCTCTTGAATCAACTTGACCAAAACCCTAAGGTCAACTGAAGTCAACTATAGTTAACGGTCAAACTTTGACCAGACTCGTCGAGTGCACATGGGTGACTCGGCGAGTCCATGCGTGTCCTTTGAATCCTCAAAAAGCCTCACTCAACTCATCGAGCTAATCTTTCACTCGATGGGTTACCATTGGTCACGAATTGCGGGGCAACCCGACTCGACTCGTCGAGTCCCCATATGAACTCGGCGAGTTCCCTCCATGGCATCACTCAAATGACCTTCTGAGGCCAGATCTGTTTCTCTAACTTATTGATCTGACCTTCTTACACCCAATAATCACGTAAAGGTTCAATCTTTAAGCTCATGCAACACTCTTATGCCCTTATATGAAGAAATAGCTCCTAAAATGGCAACCTAGATCCATAAACCCAAAGAGACTGTATAAAGCTGGAAGATTGGGACTCTCTGGACCTCTTAAGGTCTATATCTAAAGCTTATTCCACATTGGGACCTCATATACCTCATATTCTTTAAAAGAAAAAGGGGTCAAGAAACCCTAGATTCATGCAATCAACACCATATAGAAGGAAAGGTCCGATTTATTACCTCAAAGTGAAGCTCCTTGCTTGAAAGTCTCAGAATGTCAACCTCCTCTGGTCCCTCATGCTAGAATCCTCCTTCTCCTTTGCAATGTCACACCAAAAAGGCTCAAGATGGCTCTTCTTCACTCTCTAAGCTCTATGGTTCGAAAGGAGTCTCTCAAGGGTGTAGGTGGCCACCACTACAGGCCATAAGGACCTTTAAATAGGTCCTAGACTCGGACAATTAGGGTTTTCCTTAACAGCGCTGACTCGGCGAGTCAGATACCCGACTCGTCGAGTGCCTTCATTAAACTGGTCACCGAGTCACGATTCTACTTGACGAGTTGAGGCGTCAACTCGTTGAGTCACTCCTCATACTCAAGAAGAAATACTCAAATTGTCATGCCTGGAAATCCGGATGTTACAGAAAGAGCAGTTATCAAGTGTACACTGTAAACTGACATATTGAAGTAAAATGGAATTTCCTTGAGTTAAGAGTTGACTAGGGTTAGTCAACTAGCTGACATGTAAATATGATCAGTTAAATCTGATTTTGATATGAACTACTTGGAATTTCCATTAACGAGTTATGTAGTATGTTGAGGTTTCCTTTTGAAACTAACATGTCCAATCATAGAAACTCAAACTTCAAAACACTCCCATATTTTTACTATCATGAATAGAAGTGTCAAGAAGAAGAAAGCCAACTACCCATGGGTTAACAGGCGATTAGTGCTGGTATACCTAATCTAGGCCCAAAATATCTAGGAAAAAAGAAGGCTTATTATGAGACATGTTTTGATAGCTATTCTTTTACATAACAAGAAAGGACTAAGAAAACATACATGCCCAATATATATATATATATATATATATATATATATATATATATATATATATATATATATATATATATATATTTGAAGTGAAAGGACTAAAACATGGAGAAAGTAAATTGATCATGGATTACGAGCCCTTTCTACTTTCCAATGGATCAAGAGATAACTACATGTTTGGTGTTGAATCAAATTTATGGATTCATAATGTCATCAGAACATTGCTTCTAAACCTTAAGTATTTTAATAAGGATTAAGTATTGACATTTACAAGAATATGAAGTGACTAGAATGAAGTAAGAAGACTGAAACATGAAGAAGATAATTTGATCATGAATGTCAAGCCCTTGCTACTATTCATGGGATCAAAAGTCTGTTGGATTAATGTCTAAGTCCATAACTATATTTGGTATGTACTTGACCCGACCCGACATGGTCCATTTGGGTTGCACTTCACCGACACAATTTATATGGATAGTCTTTTGAGAATAGTATATTTACGATTAATATTAATATATTATAAGTTCTAATATATTAATATGGAATCATATTATTTAATTACTATTGATCAACAATTAATTTAGAATTAATTAAGTGATCAAAAGTAACTAATTAAATATGGACTCTTATATATATGGAATGGGCCAAGTTCATTTAGGTTGGGCTAAGCTTTTATGGATAGTCCATGAAGCTTTTATCCCATGGATCTTATGTAAATGAAATGTCATGGGTATTAGGGTTTACATGGATGTAACCCTAATCCTCCAAAATATATAAAGGGGTCCTTGGCTCACAAAATTGACACAAGTGTGTGAAAATAAGAGTGGGCCGATTTTAGTGTGGATACATATTCTCTCAAGTTCTTCCAAGGTGTTTTGGTGATTTGTGATTCCATTTGAGGCTTCCACACTATTGGGGCTAAGCTCTTAAAGCTTGAAGACATCAAGCTACATCAAAAAGTATGTCATCTAACTAGAACTTTGTAGTATAGGTGCTTCATAATATGCTAGTTAGGATGAAACCTAGGAATAGTTAATATTTGCATGTATAATAGAGAAAACATAGATCCAAGGTTTATAGGGTTACATGTACACCATAAGAGTGTTAGAATGATCAAAACCCAACAGTGGTATCAGAGCCATGGGTTGTTTTCTGTTATATTGATGCAAATGTTTTATTTTCAAAGTTGAAATAAAAAGGAAAAAAAACATGACGTTTGTCAAATTTTAAGATAATTACTTGTTTTTGTGAAAAACTAATTATTAGTAAAATTTGAATCATTTGCTATATGAGTTGAATTAGGTCAAATATAGTAAAAGGTAAAATGATATGATTATTTTATTAGTTTTAAAAGTTTGATCTAAAGAGTTTTTTGAAACCTACATAAGTTATGGATATTAAAAGGTTTTAAAAAAATTGATTCAAAGTTTTTTTATGGAGTTACAAAACTTGGTCTTCATGTTTTAAAGAATTCCATAACTTGTTCTTATGTTATTGAACATGAAAAGTTTCATCATAAAACAAACATTAAACTCCATAAGTTATGGAATCCAAAAGTTTTCAAGAGTTACAAAACTTGCCCTCAAGTTTTGGTATTTGGAAAAAGTTTTTATGAAACAAAAAGAATTGAATTCTAAAACTCTTGGGGTTCATAACTTAAACAATTAATTAAATGGTTTTAATTTTGAATTTAATAATTGGAATTATGATATTTTTATTGAATAATTCATTTAACTCTTATGGACTTTATTAATAGATAATTAATGTGTTTAATTAAAATAGAATTAATAGTTCCATAATGACATGGTTTAAGTTTAATTAAGTTAAGAGTATAGTTTAATTAATAGATTAAACCACCAAGTATTTTAATTGTCTGAAATACACCCTTATACTATTATAATATTAAAATTTTAATATATTATATGTATAAGAGCAAGTCGTCTTACTATTAGTAGGCCTCATTCACGAAGCCGGTCTATAAGGGGGGGGGGTATAAGGTTACTGCCTATAAAATGGCAGTTTAATGGGTGTCCACTCTCACCCACCGCTTCCTTGACCGGTGGAGGGTCGTTAGTCAAACAGGTAGGACAAGGACTAATAATTCTCCCTTCATTAAAAGTATTAATGATAAATATAAAGTAACTAAATGTTTTTTTTTATAATTCCCAATCTTAGTTACTTTAGGAAAATATGAATAAGGTGCTAATCCATGAAATTACACTTTGCACTTTGTTTAAGTCAGTTAGTGGAGTGTGTGTGGTTAACCGACACACTAACTCGTATTTAACAAGGTAGGCAAAGGGTAACTTAATATTTATCATAGTATCGATGGAGCGTGTGTGGTTAACCGACACATCGATTGAGGGATAAATATTAAGGGTACAAGTATATTTTCATGATTATTCACACCTTGTTTTGTGATCCTCGGCATCCGTGTCACAAAACCTGAAGGGCACACTCAAGATTGAAACATGCTATTGAAGTTCAATGAATCTCAAAAGAATCTAGGAGTTTCAAAACCAATTAAAACCTAATAATACATTTCGTTTATGTTGGTGGAAATTGGTGAATCGTCATTCACCTACCTTCAAAATATTTTATAGCTTGGATTACGACATCCCTCTTCCAAGTTATAAAATAGTTTGTAGGGTCCTAGCCTTAATATCTCATATTGGGTGTTATATTAAGGACTTTTAATCAACTATCTTGAATATCTCCCAAAATATGTCTAGTTCAGACATCTATGATCCTCCGAAATCTCTTGGAACTTCACTTCCTCCACCTTCTCCAATTATTCTCCTTAACCCACAAGTTCAAGGTCACTCAAGCCCTATTGGCAAGGCAAGGTCTAGGTGTGATCACATCTTGGAGATGAAGTCACATATTGACAAGCCGGGAGAGTTGGGTGTCAAAGTCTTGAGAAAGTTGGTGGTTCAATAACTTTCTAAGTCACTTCGTAGGTTCCTTCGGGACTCCTATGAAACAGACTATGACAAGACCCTTAATTATCTTATCTATATGCTAAGATCAACTTCCTAAAACTTTATGGACATTGACAATGATGACACTGGAAATCCAGAAAAAGCATTCTCTTCCCAATGGAAAGGGATCGGCCATAGTCAACTCGGTTGACCAAATGTTAAAGAGAAAAGCTAAGTCTTTGATAGACACGTGTACCATTACTAAAGGGTCCATATGTTTATATTGCCAAAGGAAGGGGCATTGATTGCGAAGCACCCAAATTTACCTAAGGATGTTAAAATCAATAAGTTTGACTCTACTTCAGGTAAAGTCCATTGTCTAACTCTGTTAAGATCCTATTTGGAGATTCTATTAAACAATGTGACTGGGTCACCTGGAGATGTTATAAGAATCAAAGAAAGAGAGAAATCTTAAAGGAAGTATATGCTGATTTTGGTCGCAAGATGGATTTTGATCGCATCAAAATTTTGAGCTGTTACTTAGGAGTTATGACACATTGCTTAGGAATAGATAACAACAAGGTTTTCATTTGCACTATAAGGATAAGTTTTTCCGCAAAGTTTTAAAATAAAAGGAAAATATTTGATTTTATTTATTTTAAGGATCCTTACAACGGCGTTTGTGAAAAAGTGTTGCTTATATGATTCCGTTGATAGCAATATTGGAAAATGGATTTGATTCTTTCGTTTGTGGTAGTGTCTAAACTTATGAAATAAGGAAAGATTCTCATCACCCAAGGTTTTAGTTGGATAGAAACTTGGAAATCATGCAAGTTGTATAGTACGATGAATGAGAACTTTCAGCTTTGGAAAATTAAGACTAGTTCCTTGTTCACATGTATATGTGAATTAAGTGAAGGACTAAGAGAATGAGTACACATTCTTGTGCACTGATCAAGTCCACCATAAAAGATCTATAAGACTATTCGTCATGATTTACTAAAGTTTAGTAAATATGGTTACACTTACAAGTTTAAGTGTAATTCTAATACATTGGAAAAAATTTTGATGTATGGTAGAACGAATGAGAAGAATCAAATTAGGCAGAAGGATAAAAGTTTCTCAAATCTGAAAAGAGAGAGTACTTTAGTATCATGTTATATTATCATCTTAATGATTAAGAGACCTTATCACAATTCATCCTCTAAGTACATTCTGATAGCTAAGAAGAGGAGCTATGATTTGTTGAAGTGGTCAAATCAAGAAGATGAGTCATACTTCATTCCAAAACAAGTCTTAGAGTCATACTCCAAGACTGTAAGTTTAGTGACATATCTTAAAGAAAGGTTTAAAACAATTGTCAAATGTAAGAGTAAAAGTGTCCTACTCTTGTACATTTGAAATTGGTAAGTTGTGATGTTTTGGATAAAACAAAGACCAACTAAGGCCAATTGTGTAAAGTGTTTGTCTTGATAAAGAATCCAAACTATCTCTGGAATATTTGGCAAGTGAGTCTTATGTGTCAAGAGGATAGTGGGAGTCTTAAAGATCCTGATAGGATAATCAAGAATAAAAACCTATAAGTTTATCGCTAGCACACAACATGAGGTTTATAACCTATCGTGTTGACATATTTCTATTTCTGCGCCCTTTCCAGTTAAAGTTGACTTTGCATATGAGTTATTAGAGTTCTCAATTGGTTGCATAACAACTTGGAAGCAATGGCAGGCCCTTGTGCTGCCAGGTGGAAAGAAGTTAAGATTGCACAAGTTCAATCCATAAGAGTTTGGATTTGTCACTAACCTTGTCTTGTGATTATGGTTTTGACAAATTCACGTGGATAAGAACACATACACCATAAAATCTAAGGGTCATAAGGTTTCTCTCCGATTCATGAAAATGATGGTGATGAAACACTTCCACCAAGTAGATTTTAAGTAAGATAGCAATTGTAATCTTTGCATTCTCAAAGTTGTTAGTGGAGCATGCATGGTTATCTGACACACTAACATGGACTTATGAGAAATGGCAAAAGTCTAAACAATTGAGACTATGATTACGACATAGCTTTTCATAGTTCTGAAATTGTTTAAACACACCTATGAGTTATGTAAAATAAGGTGTATGATTTTGATAAAGTATTATCAAACCAATCTAGTATCAGAAATCTGAACTTTGGTAAGAAATTCAATAAAGTATTGACTTCTAGAAGTCCATCTGTTTTCTGGATACATGTCAAAGCTAGTGGGAGCATAAGTGTTATGCTAATAATCATCATGTTAGTGGGAGCAGGATAATTATGATAAGTATTGTAAGTTAGCAACGTTAATTATAGAAAACAAAAGTTTTAATTCGTGAGGCTGTAGGGGTTGAAAAAGTTGTTTTGTTATAATTAAGGGAGAGGAAATTACACTTCATGTCAATTCTAAAAAGCTTAGAGTGAGATTTTAATAATCTTTAGTCAAGAATATATATATGAATTTCATGTTGGATTGGTTCAACTTAAGGAAATTCTATATATTGTGTTCTCAAAATTCGATTATGATTACGACATCCCTCTTCATAGTCAAATTTTTGAGAACATGGCAAATAAAAATATTGTAGCAAAAGACTGGTCTAGAATCATTTCTTTTTGTGAGGCATCATGAATCATGTCCCATTTGCTTTGGGTACAAGATTGATTACATGTGTTATAATATTTATCCTTTCTAAATTTTCCAAATGCCTTGGGGCATAGAGGAGGGAAAAGGTTTAGAATTGGATATGACTAAAGTGATTAAGCAATTGTCGAGGACAATCTAAGGTTTTACAAAAGATTGGTTGCTCAAGGATAGTTGGAAGTATAATGTTAATATTGGAAGGACCATATTGACATAGTCTGAAAAGAGGCAACTCTTGTTCAGAAGTGGTAGTCAAAATGGGAATATGGAGTTATCTCCATAGGTGAAATTTATTTGTGTTAGAAAACTTAATGCAATATGAGACTTTGTTTCATGGAGTTGATCTCCATTAGAATACTCTGTAATGTCTGTTAACAAGTCATTGTGACTTTGTGCATGATCATTACAAGAGATTCAGTGCATATAAGTTTAAAATCTAAACAAATTTCGATAAATGATAGGAATTAGGAATTCCTAAATTTTTTCGATAATGATTTGGGAGTGTGAAAAGAGAATCATTGAAATTATGTTCAATCGATCTAGTAAGGATCATAGGCAAACATAGAGTGCATACTGTAGGGTTTTAAGCATTCTAACACTCCTATGGTGTACATGCAACCCTATAAACCTTGGATCTATGTTTTCTCTATTATACATGCAAATAAGAACTTTCCAAGGCTTTAATCCTAACTAGCATATTATGATGTTCTTAATCTACAAAGTACTAGTTAGAGGACATACCTTTTGATGTAGCTTGATGTCTTCAAGCTTTAAGAGCTTAGCCCCAATAGTGTGGAAGCCTCAAGTGGAATCACAAATCACCAAGACACCTTGGAAGACTTTAGAGAATATGGATACTTGGTTCTCTCTAGTGAAATTGGCTAGCCCTTCTTAGTGTACCACACTAGTTCCCAATTTCACCAACCAAGGACATCTTTATATAGTGTGGAGGATTAGGGTTAAACCCTAATACCCATGACCTTTCATTTCATATGATCCATGGGTTAAACACTCCATGGACTATCCATGAAAGCTTATCCCAACCTAAATGAACTTGGCCCATTCCATATATATAAGAGTCCATATTTAATTAGTTCCTTTTGATCACTTAATTAATTATAAATTAATTCTTGATCAATACTAATTAAAGAATATGATTCCATATAAATATATTAGAACTTATAATATATTAATATTAATCATAAACATACTATTCTCAAAAGATTATCCATATAAATTGTGTCGATGAAGTGCAACCCAAATGGACCATGCCGGGTCGGGTCAAGTACATACCAAATATAGTTATGGACTTAGACATTAATCCAACAGTCTCCCACTTGGATAAGTCTAAAACTATTTTTGCATATGACTTCAAACCTAACTGGAAATCATAGCTCTTAAAGCCACTGTCGAACTCTGATCTTGTCAACGAACTTGTCCATTAGATAAGGGATCATATATTCCTCCATTCTAGATATCATATGGACTGAGACATGGATTATAATCATTCTCTCTGTCCATTTGTTGTTTCCTGATTTCCGATTTATGACGACTGACTAATTGAACAAATCAAATCAGTCCTGGCCCGGCCGAGCATTTCCATTTGTTATCATCAAATCATCGAGGGGCCCACAGATATCGATTTTATCCCGAAGGTAAAAGGAACGGATAAACTTCGACTCATATGGCTTGTTCTACTACTTGTTGAATCATACATAAAGGCACGTTTTATAGCACCGAGTTATTGTCTCATGATCACTCGTGATAAAATCCATGAAGTGATTCCAATGAGCGCGGGTTGAATCCAATACTCAAAACTTATGAGCACTCATTAGTGTTGTAGTCCTTTGTCCAACACCTTAGACCTCTACAAGCCAACCCATGACAGTCTTAATTCATATCTACTTCCAACATATGACCGACTGTGGATGGTTTGAATAACTTAGTCATTCCGGAAGAATAACCTAGTTTATTCGGGAAGTTAAAACATGCAAAATGAAACACAATAATAATTGAATCCAATATGGTATCAAAACCTATGAACATAAATAAAACACCTTTTATTTATCACCATATGATTACACATTATTCATTGTATACTGTTTCAGCTATCAACTTTATTCTTGAATTTAAAACAATAGTTGTCCCATGCTCCAAGCATGTACGCTATGTTTTCTTAACACTAGTCATGCCATACACCAAGTATGCATACTACATTTGTCTATGATCTTTACTTTGTGAACTAGATCAATTGAACATAACTTCAATGATTCTCTTTTCACACTCACAAACCCTTACTGCAAATACAAGAATTCCATATTCATGTCATTTACTGGAATCTGTTAGATTCTAAACTTATATGCATTGATCCTTTTGTAATGATTATGCACAAAATCAGAAAGACTTGACAACAATCATTACAGAGTATTCCAAAGGAGATCAGCTCCTTGGAAACATCCTTCTTGCATTAAGTTTCCTAATCTTAAACAGATTGAAAATTCTAACTTTGAAACATTTCCAGATTCCATTTTGACTATCACTTCTGAACAAGAGTTGCCTCCTTACAGACTATGTCAATATGGTCCTTCCAGAATTATCACTATACTTCTAACTGTCCTTGAGCACCCAATCTTTGGTAAACCTTAGATTGTCCTCGACAATTGTTTAATCCTTTTAGTCATATCCAGTACTAAACCTTTTCCCTTCTTAATGCCCTAGGCATTTGGAAAAATTTTAGAAAGGATAAATATAGCATATGTAATTGATCCTATATCCGAAGCATATGGGACACGATTCATGATGTCTCACATAAAGACTAAACCAGTCCTTTGCTATAATATGTCCATTTCAATTTGCCAAGTTCTCATAATTCAGATTATGAAAAGGGATGCCGTAATCATGATCGAATTTTAGAACGCAAATAATGGACTCATATACTAAATTTCCTTATGTTGAGCCATTCCAACATGAAATTCATATATATCCTTGACTAAATGATTAAAACCTCATGATCTAAGCTTATAGATTTGAGATGAAGTATAATTTCCTCTCCCTTAATTATAGCAAAACAACTCTTTCCCAATTGAAACTTTTGTTTTCTATAATTAACATTGCTAACTTGCAATACTTATGATAATTATCATGCTCCCACTAACATGATGATTATTAGCATAACACTTATGCTCCCACTAGCTTTGACATGTACTCAGAAATCAGCTGGACTTCTAGAAATCAATACTTCATTGACTTTCTTACCAAAGTTCAGATTTCTGATACTAGATTGTTTTGATAAGACTTTATCAAAATCATACACCTTCCCTTAGATAGCTCATAGGTGTGTCTAAACAATTATGAAGAGGGATGCCGTAATCATAATGGTTAGACCTTTTTGCCACTTCTCACAATTCAGGTTGGTGTGCCGGTTAACCACACACGCTCCACTAACGACTTTGAGAATGCAAATATCACAATTGCTATCTAGCTAAAATCTACTTAGTGAAAGTGTTTCCTCACCATCATTTTCATGAATCCGAGAGAAACCTTATGACACTTAGATTTAATGGTGTATGTGTTCTTATCCATGTGAATTGTCAAAACCATAATCACAAGACTAGGTTAGTGACAAATCTAGACTCATATGGACTGAACTCAATCTTAATTTCTTGCCACCTGGCAGCTCAAGGGCCTGCCATTGCTTCCAAGTTATTGTGCAACAAATTGAGAATTCTAAGAACTCATATGCAAAGCCAACTTTAACTAGAATGGGCACAGAATATGTCAACATGATAGGTTATAAACCGCAAGTCGTGTGCTAGTGAAGAACTTCAGGTTCTATTCTTGATTAGTTCTTGAGACTTTCAAGACCTTTAAGACTCCCACTGTCCTCTTGACCTATAAGACTCCCTTGTCAAATATCCAAGAGATAGTGTGGATTCTAATCAAGACAAACACTTCACACAATTGGCCTAAGTTGGTCTTTGTTTTATCCAAAACATCACAAGTTACCAATTTCAAATGTACAAGAGTAGAAAACTTTTACTCTTACAATTAACAAGTGTTTTAAACCTTCTTTAAGACATTTCACTCAAGTTACAATCTTAGAGTATAACTCTAAGAATTGTTTTTGGAACGAAGTATGAATCATCTTCTTGATTTAACCACTTCAACAATTCAAGTTCCTCTTCTTAGCTATAAGAAGGCTCTTAGAGGATGAATTGCGATAAGGTCTCTAATTCATTAAGATGATCACAAAACTGATACGAAAGTACTCTCTCCCATCTTTTCAGATTTGAGAAACTTTTATCCTTCTGCCTAATTTGATTCTTCTTATTCGCTCTGCCATACATTGGAACCTTTTCCAATGTCTCAGAATTACACTTAAGCTTGTAAGTATAACCATATTTACTGAGCTATAGTAAATTATGACGAATAATCTTATCGATCTTTTGTAGTGGACTTAATCAGTGCACAAGACTATGTACTCGATCCCTTAGTCCTTCACTTGACTCACACATCCATGTGAACAAGTAATTAGTCTTAATTTTCCAATACTTGAAAGTTCTCATTCATCATGTTATACAACTTACATGATTCCAAGTTCCGGTCCAATTGAAACTTGGGTGATGAGAATCTTTCCTTATTTGGTAAATTCAGACATTACCACAAATGAAAGAATCAATTTCATATTTCCACTATTGCTATTAATGGAATCATATAAGCAACAATTTTTCCTCAAATGCCATTGTAAGGATATTTTAAAATAAATAAAATCAAAAATTTCCTTTTATTTTAAAACTTTGCGGAAAAACTTATCCTTACAATCCATATGAAAACTTGTTGTTATCTATTCCTAAGCAATATCTCATAACTCCTAAGAAGTAGCTCAAGAATCCGATCTTCAAACTACGCGATAGAAATCCATCTACGCCATCAGATTCATCATATTCTTTCTTTAAGTTTCTTCACCTTTCTTTGATTCTTAAAACATCACCATGTGACCCAGTCACATCATGTATCAGGAATCTCAGAATAGAAACTTAACAGAGTTAGATAGTGGACTTTACCTGTAGTAGAGTCAAACTTATTGATTTTAACATCCTTAGGTAAATTTGGCAGCTTCGCAACCAATGCCCCTTTCTTTGGCAATACAAACATATGGAACCTTTGATAATGGTACACGAGACTATCACGGACTTAGCTTTTCTCTTTACCATTTGGTCAACCGAGTTGACTATGGCCGATCCCTTTCCATTGGGAAGAGAATGCTTTCCGGGATTTCCTATGTCACTATTGTCAATGTCCATTAAGTTTTAGGAAGTTGATCTTATCAAATAGATAAGATCATTAAGGGTCTTGTCATAGTTTATTTCATAGGTGTCCCAAAGGAACTCACTATGTGACTTAGAAAGTGATTGAACCACCAACTTTCTCAAGACTTTGACACCCAACTCTCTCGGCTTGTCAATATGTGACTACATCTCTAAGATGTGATCACACTTAGACCTTGCCTTGCCAATAGGGCCTGAGTGACCTTAAACTTTTTCAAGAACTTGTGGGTTAGGGAGAATAATTGGAGGAGGTCAATGCAGTATGATTTCCAAGGGACATCATTTTCATTTAGGAAAGCTTGTTTCAAGAGATTTGGGAAGATCATAAATGTCTAAACCAGACATGTTTTTGGGAGATATTCAAGATAGTTGATTTTAAAGTCCTTATTATGACACCCAATATGAAATATTAAGGCTAGGACCCAACAAACTATTTTATAGCTTAGAAGAGGTATGCCGTAATCCAAGCTATAAAATATTTGAAGGTAGGTGAATGACGATTCACCAATTTCCACCAAGATAAACGAAATGATTTATTAGGTTTTAATTGGATTTGAAACTCCTAGATCTTTGAGATTCATTGAACTGTTCAATGGCATGTTTCAATCTCGAGTGTGCCCTTCAGGTTTTGTGACTGGGATGCCGAGGATCACAAAACAAGGTGTGAAGTAACCATGCAAATTACTTGGTACCCTTAAGTGTTTACCCCTTAATCGATGTGCCGGTAAACCACACACGCTCCATCGATACTATGATAAATATTAAGTCACCCTTTACCTACCTTGTTAAGTCCAGGTTATTGTGCCGGTTAACCACACACGCTCCACTAACGACTTAGACAAAGTGTAAAGTGTAATTTCATGGATTAGCACCTTATTCACATTTTCCTAAGTAACTAAGATTGGGTATTATTAAGAGTTTAGTTACTTAGTATTTATCATTAATACTTTTAATGAAGGGAGAATTATAGGCCCGTCAAACCCGTTCGGCTAACGACCCTCCACCAGTCAAGCAAGCGGTGGGTGAGAGTGGACACCCATTAAGTTGCCATTTTATAGGCAACAACCTTATACCCACCTTATAGATCGGCTTCGTGAATGAGGCGTACTAGCGGTAAGACTGACTTTACTCTTATACATATATATATTATTAACTTATAATATTATAAAGTATAAGGGTTGAATTTTAACTCTTTAAAATTCTAAGGGTTAACTTGGAATTAAAGTATTCATAAGAGAAGACTTTACAAATTCCAAAACTTGAGGGCAAGTTTTAAAACTATTCAAAACTAATTAATTCCATGATTTATGTGTTTAAAGTAGTTTTAATCCAAAAACTCTTCAAGTTCCATAACTTGAGGACAAGTTATGGAAGACTTTAAACTAATAAAAGAATTACTTTTCTTTATTTTATAACTTATGGAATTAATTAAGTTTACACTTTATTTATTTATTTATTAATTAAGTGACTCTTGAACCTCCATAACTTAAGGACAAGACTCTTCATCTTTTGTAACCATTGCCAACTTTTATGAGTTTTATGAAACTTAAATGTGACTTTTCATATAACTTGAGGACAAGTTACAAAAACACATTTTAGAATCACCTCTTAGATTAATTTGGATTGAAAACAACTATTTCACTCAACTTTTCTATTAATCTAAGCAACTCATAAGAACAAGATAATTCAAATCAAACTTTTTCATGTAATTAGCCTAATCACTAAACTAATTCAAAACATGAATCTATTGACAATTATCTTTGAAATTGGATTAGCATGAACATTACCACATCAAAAACAAGTTTATAAGTTCAAAAACAGCTTAGGGTAATGTTCCTAGTCCAATTCTAGCCAAAAACCACGAAAATATGCTGTCTGGGGCTCCTACTCGTCGAGTGCATGAACCTACTCGACGAGTAGGATGATTTTACTCATGGAATCGGCGAGTTCATCAGTGGACTCGGCGAGTCCAGTGCCCAGAAAGCCAGAAAATCGAGCTTTTCAGCATTTTTCAGCAATTTGCATCAAGTATAAGAGAAAGTAAGCCTAGGCTCTGATACCACTGTAGGGTTTTGAGCATTCTAACACTCCTATGGTGTACATGCAACCCTATAAACCTTGGATCTATGTTTTCTCTATTATACATGCAAATAAGAACTTTCCAAGGCTTTAATCCTAACTAGCATATTATGATGTTCTTAATCTACAAAGTACTAGTTAGAGGACATACCTTTTGATGTAGCTTGATGTCTTCAAGCTTTAAGAGCTTAGCCCCAATAGTGTGGAAGCCTCAAGTGGAATCACAAATCACCAAGACACCTTGGAAGACTTTAGAGAATATGGATACTTGGTTCTCTCTAGTGAAATTGGCTAGCCCTTCTTAGTGTACCACACTAGTTCCCAATTTCACCAACCAAGGACATCTTTATATAGTGTGGAGGATTAGGGTTAAACCCTAATACCCATGAACTTTCATTTCATATGATCCATGGGTTAAACACTCCATGGACTATCCATGAAAGCTTATCCCAACCTAAATGAACTTGGCCCATTCCATATATATAAGAGTCCATATTTAATTAGTTCATTTTGATCACTTAATTAATTACAAATTAATTCTTGATCAATACTAATTAAATAATATGATTCGATATTAATATATTAGAACTTATAATATATTAATATTAATCATAAACATACTATTCTCAAAAGATTATCCATATAAATTGTGTCGATGAAGTGCAACCCAAATGGACCATGCCGGGTTGGGTCAAGTACATACCAAATATAGTTATGGACTTAGACATTAATCCAACACATACTTGGTGTATGGCAAAGCTATTGTTTAAGAAAAACATATTGTACATGCTTGGAGCATGGGACAACTAGAGTTTTTAATTCAAGTATAAAGTTGATAAAACCGAAACAATGAATAACGAGTAATCAGTATGGTGATAAATAAAAGTGTTTATTTATATTCATAGGGTTTGATACCATATTTGATTCATTTATTCTTGTGTTTCACTTTGCATCTTTTGACTTCCATAATAACTAGGTTATTCTTCCGGAATGACTAAGTTATTCAAGCCATCCACAGTCGGTCATATGTTGGAAGTAGATATGAATCAAGATTGTCATGGGTTGGCTTGTAGAGGTCCAAGTTGGTGGACAAAGTTGTGCTACAACACTCATGAGTGCTCGTAAGTTTTGAGTATTGAATTCAACCCGCACTCATTTGAATCACTTCAGGGATTTTATCACGAGTGATCATGAGATGATAATATCTTATATTCTTCAAACCTAGAGATATGAGTTGTTACTATGAGTTGGTTGTACATTGATTGCACGAAACCGCATTCAGTAACTCGATGTTATAAAACGTGCCTTTGTGTATGATTCAACAAGTAGTAGAACAAGCCATATGAGTCGAAGTTTATCCATTCCTTTTAACTTCGGGATAAAAGCGATATCTATGGGCCCCTCTATGATTTAATGATGACACATGTGAGTGCTTGGCCAAGCCAGGACTGATTTGATTTGTTCAATCAGTCAGTCGTCATAAACTGAAAATCAGGAAACAACAAATGGACAGAGAGAATGATTGATAATCGATGTCTCAGTCCATATGATATCTAGAATGGAGGAATATATGATCCCTTATCTAATGGATAAGTCATTGATAAATGTCAGAGTTTGTTGACAAGGTCAGAGTTCCACAGTGGCTTTAAGAGCTACGATTGCCAGTTAGGTTTTGAAGTCCTACTCAATAATAGTTTTAGACTTATCTGAGTGGGAGACTGTTGGATTAATGTCTAAGTCCATAACTATATTTGGTATGTACTTGACCCGACCCGGCATGGTCCATTTGGGTTGCACTTCACCGACACAATTTATATAGATAGTCTTTTTAGAATAGTATATTTATGATTAATATTAATATATTATAAGTTCTAATATATTAATATGGAATCATATTATTTAATTACTATTGATCAACAATTAATTTAGAATTAATTAAGTGATCAAATGTAACTAATTAAATATGGACTTTTATATATATATATATATATATATATATATATATATATATATATATATATATATATATGGAATGGGCCAAGTTCATTTAGGTTGGGCTAAGCTTTTATGGATAGTCCATGGAGCTTTTAACCCATGGATCCTATGTAAATGAAAGGTAATGGGTATTAGGGTTTACATGGATGTAACCCTAATCCTCCATAATATATAAAGGGGTCCTTGGCTCACAAAATTGACACAAGTGTGTGAAATTAAGAGTGGGCCGATTTTAGTGTGCATACATATTCTCTCAAGTTCTTCGAAGGTGTTGTGGTGATTTGTGATTCCATTTGAGGCTTCCACACTATTGGGGCTAAGCTCTTAAAGCATGAAGACATCAAGCTACATCAAAAGGTATGTCATCTAACTAGAACTTTGTAGTATAGGTGCTTCATAATATGCCAGTTAGGATGAAACCTTGGAATAGTTAATATCTGCATGTATAATAGAGAAAACATAGATCCAAGGTTTATAGGGTTGCATGTACACTATAGGAGTGTTAGAATGCTCAAAACCTAACAAAGACAAATCTCCTAAATGTTTAGTATATGGTATTATAATTGAAATTGTTTACACTATGATTCATGAGATAATTCTGACTTATTTTGATGTAGAGCAATCTAACATGATAAAAGAAAGTTATGAAATCTATGAAGCTATTATAGTAGCAAGAATTCAAAACTGATTTAAATATTTGAATAAGGTGTATTATTATGGTGTAAATATTTGTTAAAATTAGTTTACCTAATGGATCATTCAGATTGACCACAATACATACCAATTCAAATACATACATAAGGTTTGGGTGAAATGTATTTGTGGAATCATAGTCTTGGATACATAAATGAGAAATACATTAACAAGTATCTAGTTGGATCGGATTTCAGATACAATTTGACCTTGAGTCTCATGATAAATGTAAATCTTGTTTATCAAGATAGATGATGAATACCTCACTGGCTAATGTTAATATATGTCAGAATTAGTTTGCACTAATGGACCGTTCATATTAACCATGATACATAGTAAGACCAACTTCGTAAGAACGCGATTCTGGAACCTTTCAAGTGTTTAGAGCTCTCATAAAGCAAAGTTAAGAATCAACTGAGCAATAGGATGAGATCGATAGTGATCATCTCATTCAAAACTTCATCGATCATATAAGTAATTGTGAAAGAGTTTTACGAGCTATCTCAACCCAGAACACTACCACAAGGAGTGTTAGTTGGATAGAGAAACAAATTTCTCATTGATTTGATACTAGATGAGTCACACTATGCTTGCTAACAATTCATGGATTGTACCATGAATAGTGTTACGATAAGTCCTTCGGTCTTGTACCAACTAAGTAGGTTCAAGATACACTCTATGGTATGTGAAGTGGGATTTAGTCCTCATTGGCACATATGGAAGTTCACGATTATGAGGCTTACCTCTTGTGAAGCGCTTGACAAGTTGGAACTTAGAATAGTGATGTGTTATCATGTTGGAGAACCCATCAAGCATTATGGATGATTGTTTAACAATCATTCTTAGAACAAAGTATATGTTGCTCGAAGGGCTGTCTTCCAAGAAAGAGAGTTGATTTCAGAAAGGGATAGTGGGAGCCACATTGATCTTGATAAGATTCGAGAGTCAACCAAAAAAGAACCTAAAGTTGGACATAACATTCAATTCAAGGTTGAAAGAGCTGTTAAGGAAGCTGACATATTTCCACCTCTTCCTTATAAATCTGAGAGGGGAAGCCATACACCTAGTTATATAAGAGTTTATATTACTAAGATAAATGAGTCACTAGTATGGAGCAATCAGAGTATACCAGTTATTGGAAGCTATGGTAGGCCCTAAAGGCTAGAACTTGGAAGGAGGAAATGGAGAGCGAGATTCAGTCCATGTACGTGAAAAAACTTGGTAGATCAAGCACATGGCCTTAACAATTAGGTAGAAGTGGATCTCCAAGAAGAGACAAGCATGGATAGAAAAAAGCACATAATCAAACCAAGATAATTTATGAAGGATGTGTAAGCTTAATAAGTTCATTTATGGACCGAAATAAGCATCTCACATGTAGGATCTTTGTTTAAATGAGAAAGTTCAAGAAGTTTGAATTTTGAGATATAAAGATGAGCCATATATATGTCAAAGCTAGTGTGAGTAATTGGAATATTTGTTTCAATGAAAAAGTTCAAGGAGTTTGAATTTCAAGAAACATATATAAACCATATATATTTCAATGCTAGTGGGAGCATTGTGTTAGATTTGTTTTCTAAGCCCATAACTGTAATTGGTATAAACTTAAATTGATAGTAGCATAGTCCTTTTGGGTTGCCCTCAAAGCTGGCAACTGGACAAGATTATTTTGGAGAGAGAGAGAGAGAGAGAAAGAGAGAGAGAATGATTTATTATTTGATTAGTAAATTGGAATCTATAATTTTTTAATATATTATATGAAAAATATGTTAATTAGAAATTATAACATATGATTAATAATTAATCAAAAATTAATTGGAATTAATTTTGGGATTAACTGGATCAATCTATGGTGTGTGGGCTATTTGGCAATTTATTGATAGTTGAGGAAAATGCTCTAGAACCTCCTTGTGAGGGGTTGGATGAAATCTTCTAGGATGGGCATAGAATTTTCATCCAACGGCTCTTGGATGGAGGCTTGTGGGATGCTTGTTCACCAAGCAAAGGGATTAGGGTTTCCTCCCCTAAACCCTAGCTTTAGCTCTAAGCTACCTCGCACATATAAGGAGCCTTGGCCTTCACAATTTCGGCACTTCTAACCCTATGAGACTTCTGGCTAAAATTCTTTCCCTCCCTCTCCATAATCCTTAGTTGCTAGCCTTGGGTGTAAACCATTAGAGGCATGACACTTCTGGTAGTAGTTACCAATGTTTTGAAGAAGGATACACGATTGTTTACGATAACAATCTAAAGGTTAGTTTTCTTGTCTTATGAATTAGTTTATTCATAAGAAAATTTTGTATGCTAGTGTTCATAGTATGTTGCTATATGTGAAAGAAATAGATCAAATTAGGTTGCATGTGCCCTAATAAATTAATTTTTTTATGATTGTTTTCCGCTTATGGTATTATAGTTGTAACCTAGATTCCCCATCAGTGGTATCAAAGCCTAGGTCTTTCTTTCACGTATTTGCACATTGGTCAATCAAAAAAGAAACCTGGTTTTGGTTTAGTTGTAGGTTACGACGTGACCTCGGTCAGATCCGTAAATCTGGACCAAATCTGCTTAATCTGATTTCTGGGATAATTATCTGCTATATTTACTTTCCAAATCTGATTTTGCTGAATATATCATGATAATATGAATGCCTTAAAGTTAGGAGATTTATATTTGACTTGATTAATTGTTTTGTGATTAATATGATTGACTTTTAAGTGGCTAAATAATTAATTTAGACATTAATTGTCACACCCCCAAACCAGAATGGCGGAAACATTTGGGGGTGGATGACTTCACGTAGTATCACAACCATTGAATATTGTAAAGAAAGTAACACAACCATATATATATATATATATATATATATATATATATATATATATATATATATATATATATAATGAAAATGTATGTTGTTGCGTTATACATATTAGCAAAAGAATATTACAATATGATGATAAATGTTCAATAATAAAACATCCTTAGTGTTCCCTTCTCCAAAAGCTAGTGGTTACCTGTATTACTGATTCCCTGAGAAATACAAGTGGTTTCGAAAAAGTGTCAACAATTAAGTTGGTGAGTTCATAAGAGTTTTGTATTGAAAAGTATGTCCTTTTTGATAGTAAATCGATGAACGAGGTTTTCAGAAAATCCAGTATTTTCTATAAATGATTTGAAAAGTTTCCAGTGTTGGAGTGCATTAGTGTTTTCCATACTTGAATAATAATGATAAAATTTGTGTTAACAATAAAATGGAAAACTGAATGCATATATGAATCTCGTAAATCAAACTTGTTTTTATACTTTTATGTGAGTTTTATAACCATACTATTGACACTGACGGCCTGTAACAACATTCTTCAGGTGTTGTAGTGTTATGACATTTGTCACCCCAGACCTGCCGGTCTAACTATAGCTAATAGTTTAGGTGCGGGGTTGTCAATCCCGTATAGATCTATACACAAGTATCACGCTCTCTCTCCAAGAGATTATGGTATATAATACAGGACTTGAAATGCATACATACGAGTACGTTGAAGTTTAAATGTCTCACATTACTTGGTACAAACAGATTTACGATAATAAAGACTTTACTTCTTTTGAAAGTATTTCATTTGTCGAGATGTATATGTAAATGTATGAATAGCTGGAATACTATACTCATTATAGTTTCTCAAAAAGTATGTTTCCATTTAGTAATAACAACTTGGTGATATTATAGCCCTTTAAACATAAAGATATTTTTGTATCGAAACCCTATAAGAACGATATTATAATTATGTTTATAAACTGATACTTTGACCTGTAATGTACTTGTATTCCCCCCCCCCCTAAAATGTGAAAATAATTGAAAAGTAGGGGTATGAACTCACTTGTTAAGTTTGAAGAGAGAGGTTAGAGTTGAGCAGAGTTTCGACCGCGGAAAGTTGCGTTTTCGGGCTCTCGGGAATCTCTGCAGCGTAGATCTTTCGTCGGGGGCTCGAGTGCGGAAACCGAGGTGAGGGAATGGTCTCTGGAGCTGGGAGAATGACTGAGGAATTGTGAAAGTGTGCCAAAACTCGAAGCTCAACCTCTCTATTTATAGTGCTGGAGGAGTGAGTACGCGGGGCGTAATCACGTACGTGACGCGTACCTCGTTACCCTGGGCATAATATGGCGTCATGGCTTACGACTCCTGGCTAGCTAAGCGTAGAGGGGGCGGGCCGATGGGACTCGACTCTGGGCCTAGTACGCGGGGCGTACTCCCAGAGAACGCGGGGCGTAATCCGGCCTGTCCTCTTCTAAATTCCGTAACTTTCGCGTACAAGTTCCGTTTTTCGTGTTCTTTATATCCACGCGTAGGTGAGATTATGCTCTACAACTTTCATTTAGACTACGTCAGCTAGTTTTGACTTTATTTTTAATGATATATTTTTAATAGGCCGGGCCTCCTAAAGTTCATTAAAAATTCATAGGTTCTTTATTCGACGTCGGTTTTCGTTTGTCTTTTTATCGTTTTATTACTACTGAGGAGATCTTCAACTTCCGTTTAGGTGGCGATAGCTAATTAACACTCGATCTTCAATCTGAGTTTTTAGCCCTCTACTACTGTTACGAAACTTTGAAAATTCGTAACTTCTTCATACGAGGTCCAATTTGGGCGATCTTTTTATGCACGCTCACCTTTCAACGAGATCTACGACTTTTGTTTAGATACTTAAGGCTAAAATGTATTTTATTGAGATTTTACTTTTTATGTCAAATAATGTTTTAACGTCGTGTCGTAAATATACGAGTGGTTATACTTTCTACAATATAACCCGGTTTTGAGCGTTCTTTATGTTTTTGGAAACCTTGGCATGATATCTAATATTTGAGGCATCCCAACTTAGATGCTTGAACATTTTATTTTTGAGGTTAATTTCGTTGTATTTGACTTTCGAGTGTTACAATGCTTTTGGAAAATATAGGGTTGTCACATTAATGAACCTTAATAATTAATGTCAAATATTATTGGGTTTATTTTAAATTTAAAATTAAAAGGTCTAATTTTCAAATTTTAAAAATGTAAACTAGTATTTTTTGAAAAGTTTTAAAAATACACCCTTATATTATATGAAACATTAAAGGTCTAATATATATATATATATATATATATATATATATATATATATATATATATATATATATATATAAGACAAGTCAGTCGAACCGCTAGTACGCCTCATTTAGGAAGCTGATCTGTAAGGGAGGTATAAGGAAACTGCCTATAAAATGGCGGTTGAATGGGTATCCACTCTCACCTACCGCTTCCTTGATTGGTTGAGAGCCGTTAGCCAAACGGGTTCGATAGGAAAAACTAATTCTCATGAATAAGTATAATGATTTATAAAGTACCTAAACTTTTTTTTTAAATCTCAATCTTAGTTACTTTTGGAAAAATGTGAATTTGTATGCTAACCAATGAAATTGTACATTGCACTTTATAAGTCGTTAGTGGAGTAAGTGTGGTTAACCGACACATTAATAGGGACAAACAAAGAGTAGAAATGGGTGTCTAGAGAAATTATCATTGATTAATGGAGCATATGTGGCTAACCGACCATTAAAATGAGATGATAAATGAAATCGAGGGTACCAATGTAATTTGCATGGTTATTCACATCTTGTTTGTGGTCCTCGGTATCCCAGTCACAAATGAAAGAGCATAATTGACATTAAACGTGTCATTGAAAAGTTCAATGAATCTCAAAAGATCTAAGAATTTCATTTAAAAACCTAATATGTTCAAATATCGTTTTTCGATGGTGAAATTGCTAAATCATCATTTACCTACCTTTATATAACTTACAATTAGATTATGACATCCCTTTTCTAAGTTGTGAATTATTTAGTTGGATCTTAGCCTTGATATTTCATTTTGGGTGTTATATTGAGGATTATTCTTATCTAACTAAAATTATCTTTCTTTTATAGATGTCTATTTCAACTGATGCTTCTGGTTCTTCCTCCTCCACCAACAATAACTTCTCCTTATTGAACATTTGTTATAAGGTGCAATTAGATGGCACCAACTATAACGATTGGATGCGCAACATTATAATGCCCCTTTGTTTTGAGGACAAGAAGTATGTCCTCGACACACCATTGATGAAGAGAAGGCCACTCTTGAATAAATGGTCACCTACAAGAAACACTATAATGATGCCACAAAATATGTGTACATCATGCTGGTCACAATGACTCTAGAATTGAAATGGCACTATGAGGATTACTGACCGTACAGGATGAACAAGGACCTTATGGAGAAATACCATAATCTAGCTCGTCAGGAGACATACGAAGTGGTAAAGTCCCTCATTGCTATCAAGATGAAGGAGGGAGAGTCTATTAGCAGCCACGTTCAGAGAATGCAATGATACATGGATAGGCTTATCAAGCTGAATGTGAATTTTGATGATCCATTTTCTATTTATAACAAATATTGTTGAACCATTTTTAGGGACATAGTTTACATATATACATTTTTAAATTTACTAAATAATCATATCACCTATCATCAATATTACATCAAGTCTCACACTTCATTAGTCCGTTTGTGGTCCATTTAATTAAACACGAGTTCAAGAAACTTATAAGATACACATAAGTCGTATCTATTTATATCAACACCCCGTTTAGGCTATAAAAAGACTCTTATATTGTTCCTTACTCATGATAAAATCTTATCTATGATACCCATATGTAAATGCATATATATATATATATATATATATATATATATATATATATATATATATATATATATATACAGAGAGAGAGAGAGAGAGAGAGAGAGAGAGCTAGGTTCAAATGTGGATTGACATTTATTGTGTGGACGTGTGGATAATAGTATTATGTGAGAATTACAAAGAAAATATGTTGTTTGATAATATGAATACGTTCAATCTTATATAATTATTTTAATTATTAACCATTTTCACTAATTAAATCGTATATAAGGTTATTATACATTTTTTTTTAATTATTCTCATTCTGTTAGAATTTTATCAGGATGTTTATTGAGTCGTATTCTATAAGAATTAATATAAATAAAAAATGATGAATGAGAACAAAAATGAATTAGAACTGGTGAGAATCCATTAAAATAACAATAGTTCTGTGAGATTGAACGTATTCACATTACTAAACAACATATTCTCTTAGTAATTTTCATAAAATAGCATTATCCACACGTCCACACAATAGTTGTCCATCCACATTATAACCTAGCCATATATATATATATATATATATATATATATATATATATATATATATATACACACACACACACACACACACACACACACACACTTATAAAAGAGGCACTTTTACATGCACCATATGCATTTGAAACCTCCATAACTTTTCAATTTCTTTCTAATAGTTATTTTAATAATTATTATAAATTGGTTAACAATGTTAAATTAATATAAAAACTAAATTTGAATCATAAATTATCTAAACTTTAATATTAAAATATTATATTTTACTTCTATTATAACATTATAACTTTTACTTTTTTAACATATTAGTTTAAATATTCTGTCGTGAGCAATTATAACTTTTAAGTCACAACTATTGTATAATTTATGACTTTATGCAAAATAGTTAAAATATTAAGTTAAATATAATTTTAAACAGTTAACTTAAATCAAAATTACAATTAAACTTGGAAAAAATCGAGAGACTATTTTATAAATAGTTAAAAGTTATAAATTATAATGTTAAACCTAAATTATAATCCTAAATTAACAAAACAACAAAAACATGAAACTATTTTTTGTTATCATTAATAATTTTTAAATTAGTAACTTAAAATTAACCTAGAATACGAATATTTAAAAGTAATATTATATAAAAAAATTATAATGTTATCTTTAAAAACAAAAACAATGTTTGTTATTTTAAATAAATACAATCAAAGAAACTAACAATATTTATCAAATAAATTTTAAAAAAGTTAAATTTATGAAACCAAATTAAAAAAATTAACACTTTCCAAATACTTTATTTTAAATAACTTACAACAACAATAGTTAAAAGTAATAATATATACAAAAATTATATTGTTACCTTTAAAAACTAAAATAATATTTGATGTTTTAAATAATTAGAATAATAGAAATTAAAATCTTAAGCAAATATACTTTTAGAAATTAATTAATCATAACAACAACTATAAATATCATTAAATCATATATTATACTTAATTTTAGTAATGAGTAACCTACATGCAGAGGTTATTGAGACAATTGAGATTAAAGAATTATAAAAAATATCTACATTATCATATAATTCAAAACAAACAATGTTTATACCAACTTATTATAAGATTTATTATATAAGAGCTAACAATAACATCATTATACTTAAAAAACATATATTTGTAAGGATTTCAAATATATTGTTGCATTATGCACACACATGGATATTCAACTAATATACTTACAAAAGAGACATTTTTACTTGCACCACATGCATTTGAAACTACCATGACTTTTCAATTTCTTTCTAATAATTATTATAAACTGGTTAATAATATTAAATGAATGTAGAAACTAAATTCTAATGATAAATTAGCTAAACTACAATATTAAAATATCATATTTTACTTCTACTTATAAAATTATGACTTTAACTTTTTATTATATTATAATTAACTTATTAGTTTAGATATGTTGTCGTACGTGAGCAATTGTCATTTTAAAGTCAAAACTTTTATATAATTTATGATTTTATGCAAAATAATTAAATTAAGCAAATAAACTTTTTAAAATTAATTAATCATAACAACAACTCTAAATACCATTAAACCATATATTATATTTAATTTTATTCATGAGTAACCCGTAGGTAGGGACCGTTAAGAAAATTGTGATTATAGAATTTTAAAAGATGTCTAAATTATCATATAATTCAAAACAAATAATGCTTAAACCAACTTATTATAAGCTTTATTATATAAGACCTAACAACAATGTCATTGGTATATTTAAAAAACTTATATTTGTAAATATTTCAAATATATTGTTGTATTCTGCACAACACACGGGTATTCGCCTAGTTTGCTATAACTCTATCCTTTTGGAAGATCTTCAAGGTGAGGTATATTCAGAAAACAAGATGAAACACATAGCATGTATATAAGGTTTTTACACATAACCTTGAAGATATATCTTGGTAATTTCCTCAGCAAAGAAGGTTGTATATCTTTCTTCAGATGAAGAACAATTTTCTTTGAATCTAAGTTATTCTTATGAAATTATCATTTGATCATCTCATGAGATCTCATTTGAAAAGCTTTATTCACATTAACTACTTTCCTCCTTTTATTTTCATTTATTCCCATCAGCTAGCCTTTTTCGTTCGTTTTCATTCGCCAGTTATGCAATACTTTTATCAGAACAAATCATTTGGCGTTACCCGCCTTTTCTCATGACTACTAGAAAAACATTTAATCATCTAGAACTATCCATAAAAGAACAATTTACATTGAATCTAATCAATGTTTAACAATTTTCTTTTCATCATCTCTTGAGATATTATTTCATTACCTTATTCTGTTTACTGTGCTTTGTTCTCTCTTGAGTCATCAAAAAATGTCTTATTCAATAATGAACATTACAACCTTATCTTATTCCATACTCTCTGTCGATGTTGTCAACATTTGGACATTCTCAGGTTCATTATGTCTCTGCATATGTACTCAACTATCATGGTATTTGATAATGTTAAGCTCAATTTAGTTTATGGATAATCATATAGTATGTATTATTTAGGTAGTCTATTTTTGCTCTGCTATTGTAAGCACATTTAATGATGTTCATTTTAATCTTAGAGGCATATAAAAAGTAACATGTTTAGTCTTTTATGTTTTTTTGCTGACATTTCAAATAAGAACTTTTATATACCAATGCATATTGTCACATTACATGTTGTTCATATGTATTTATTTTTATAATTTATGCACATATACTTATTTGAAGCGTATATTAATAAAATTTTATCTCAAACATTTATTCGAAGCTCATAATAATAAAATTTTATCTGCAAGTACAAAATTACATAAGTAACCATTATTACATGAGAGTTGAACGTGTAGTGTAGAAACTTATTGATTTCCATGTTATATAACTATCTGTTATTTATGGGGAAACTAACTTACCACACATATGTAATGTAATTAACAGTTTTGAATGAAGAAATTGTAACCTCCTTCAATAATTATAACCATATAATCTTGTTGCATTTGAAATTAACTTTGCTTCTTTATGTAATATGTACTATATAAACATGATCATTTTCTTCATATCAACTTAGACTTTGTGTCCTCCATAATAATGTATACCTTATGCTCAAAACAAGAAATTATGTTTTTTTTACATAAAGATATCGCATATGATATGGAACGATGCTAAATTACAATATCATCATTAGAAGAAACCATGAAAGTTATTGATGAGCATATGTATATTTTGAAGAAACTTTGATCGTATCTAGCCTCTTCAAGCACCTGAATGGAATAAGTCTTAATGTATAAGTCAAAAACCATTCATATGAAGCTTATTCAATATGTAATGGAGTTAATTGATTTTCTTTGTAAGAAGATCAAAAAAAAATTAATTTGCTTGACGAGTGCATGAAAGACTAAAAAGATGACATCTGATTTTTTTTGGGTTTTTTGCAATGTTTTTTAAATGTTGAGTTTAAAAATTATGAAATATAAAACCTATATAAGTTTGTTCAAAAAAAGTATTCCCACCAAACATATTATATTACTACTGAACATATTTTTTGTTTTATATTTGCATGAGCTTCTCAAGTAGCGATACATAAAAACTAACTCTACAATTAAGCGACATCAAGACCTTCTCCAAAGTTGTTTATTATTGCATGTCCCTTTTGATTATCTCAATAGAGTATAGTCGTGTGATATTGAAACATCCCAAAAATACGGTCCAAAAATTTCATTTTTAAATCATTGATAAAACCATAAATATCATCATCGTATAAAATCATAAACCATGTATCTCAAAAATATCGTAATATCTGTCAACATATCAAAATCTCATATCAAATATCAGAGTAAATATCCCAGGCTAGAAGCGGTGGTGTGTGCCACACAATCATTCCGAACCCTTCCCTTTGCTAGCAGAAGTACCTAAAACCAAAAGTGAAACTGTAAGCACAAAGCTTAGTGAGCTCCCCCAAACTACCACATACCATACACATAACATATAACATAAACTTTGGGACTCCGCCCAGCTGCATCAGGACGAACTCGACATCGGCTTACCCGACATCAGACTCCTGCCCGACATCGGGCTCACCCCAGCATCAGACCACGTCTGGCATCAGGCTCACCCCTACATCGGGCTTGCCCCGACCTCGGGCTTACCCCGACATACACAAATATCATATATCATAAACACATAACATATGCATATAAAATACATCGGGCTTACCTCGGCATCGGACCGAAGCCCGGAACACATAACACATAACATATAAGCTAACATGCATCGTGCTTGCCCCGACATCGGACCTAGGCCTGGAACACATAACACATAACATGCACGAATCACAAAGACATAAAGCATATATATACACTTCTTGGGACTGCCCCGACATCGCACTGAAGTCCGGAAACATATAATCTACATAGGGCTAACCCTAAAATTATACCAAAGTCCGGCATATGCTAACATACATAAACGGGCTGACATTGGTGCCTTCGGCCCGTTCCTACTAGAGGAAAACTCACCTCTCAAACTGGATTTTGAACTCGTGTGTAAGGAATCTTTGCTGGCTGATCCCACGATTCCCCGACTAACTCTGTACAATAATACTTAGTCAGAAAACTCAAAATCTGTCTAATGGTAAAATGACCATTTTACCCCTATTCAAAGTCAATGCTCTGGTTAAAGTCAACATTTTGAGTTGACCAACTCGCCGAGTTAACCTTTCAACCTGTCGAGCTCTTAAACTCAAGAATCCTGAAATCGCGACTTAATTCGCCGAGTCGTTCCTCCGACCCGTCGAGTCCTATCGAGTTGCTCGTAGTCGCGACTCGGCAAATCAACTCGTCGAGTCCCTCTACAGACTCGTCGAGTTATATAAACTGGAACAGGACAACACGACTCGACTCGTCGATTTCTCCTATGGACTCTACGAGTTCCTCTATATGTTTGGTCATCTTAATAGATTATGCCCCTATTCTCTAGATCCAAAGTCCATTCTTTACATGTTCATTGGAAATGATCTTTCTAAGGGTAAAGTTTCCAACTTTACCCATTGGTAGCCTTTCTTGATGGGTTTCGCTAAAACTCTAATTCGTTTAGGACATAGATCTTGTCCAACAAGCCTTAGCATTCCAAACCAAAGCATGAAAACCTAGATCTAGGGTCTAGATACCAGTTAACCACGTAAAGTCTTGAGCTTGCTTCAATGCATGACCTTTTAGGGCTAAAAAGGCCATATAAATGCTTAAAAACTTGCATAGGGATTCCATGGTCATAAAGTTTACACCTTTATGCCATAGAACCCCTCCTAGATCCTAGATCTGAAACATGAATCACTTGAGATGTCCAAATCCCAAAGACCAAGGCTCTTGAACCAAAACCCTCATAAAAAGGAAGTAAATAGATCTAAGAAAAGAATGATCAAGTTAGAGACTTGATTACCAAAAAATGTAGCAAATGGTGTGTAGCTTCTAGATCTACTCCTTCCTTCTTGATCCCACTTTTTTCTTCTTCTGCCACAAGCTTCAAAATGCACAAAGATCACTCAAAATGGCTCACACACTCAAGGAAAGCTCTAGGTTTTCGTGGATTAGGGTTTAGGACAAGAAGGTTGTAAATGAGGCCAAGGGGTGGGGGTTATGATGCTTAAATAGGGTGCAAAACCCTGAAATTAGGGTTTCACTATGGACGAGCTACTCGTCGAGTCGGGGATCTTGACTCGCCGAGTAGGTAGCTTAAAACCCACGCATACTCCGCCCTCTACTTGACGAGTTAGGGCCACCAACTCGTCGAGTCCTTCTTTCAAAATAAATAAATAAATGAGTTAAATGCGTACCAGGAACCAGGAGTTACAGATATCCTTGCTTAGAAAATTAGACGAAGTAGCAACAAGTGAGAGTATTACTATTTTTGGTTGTTGAAGTGCATCTATGACATCCCATGTGGCTAGCATCTTTTTCATACTTGCATGATCCATGTCCAAAGCATGCTGGATTTCTTTATCAAGTTCAGTTATATTACAAACAATTGAAGTTGCCGTTGATGGATATCCTATTGCTAACTAGATTTGTAGCAGTGTAGTTTTACGATGTTCTTAACTGTGTATAAGAAAGGATACACGGTATCCGCATCCATAATTTTTCAGTTTTGATGAGACTTTTGGTGTCTACAATGTTTCAAAGAGTAAAAAAGTTAAGTGACTGCAATTATTAGAAGCATTAACTACGATTTATGTGAATCATTTACTTAATGCATGAACTTTGGGTTGCTTAAAGGATCATCTTATGTGTAAATTTATTTTCCTTACCCCTTTTAAATCTATTCATTCTACCAGCTATCCCATCTTCATATTTATTTTGCGTCGCTCTCGCTTTCTCCCTATATCGGTTCGTCCCTCTTTCACAATGTCAACTAACACAATTCTTGAGAAATATTACAAACACAATGTGGCTTTGTTTTTGGAATCATGTAATAAGAAACCGATGCATTATAACATGCTGATGATGGATAACATAGTTTTACTTCAATCCGACCAAAAGAGAAAATGGGAAACAATTCAGGAATTGAAACATAAAATAGAGTTTGAGCTCATTAAATTGGCAATAACATTCTATTATGAACAAAATTCTACTGACAAAGCTCTTATTGGGTCTATAGAAGACGTTCTAGAATGTTTTTAAGATGAAAATAAAATCTGGATATTTTTATTTACTTTTTAAAAATATTGTAACATTTTAATATGTATTTAATTTTTTTAATATAAACAAATAAAATATGTTCCTTCATATCAAAGAAGTACTTCATCGTTAATTTGAAGCTCAATATCCATGCGCTCATGTTCACACTAGACTATTCCCTACTCTCCCTCTCTCTCTCTCTATATATATATATATATATACACACACACACACGCACACACATACACACACACACACATATATATATATATATATATATATACACACACACATACACATAGATGAACATTCCTCAAGCATACAATATCGGGATTTGAGCCCTTGAACTAACTTTTCGAACCCTTACATTCTAGAAAGCCTGATGACATTGATTCAACCATCATACAACAGCTTTGAACCAGTGGCCTATTAGAAGTGGAAGGCGCTCTGGTGGGATCCTCATGGACATGCAATCATTTTGATAAGGATCGAGTGACATTGCTTCTTCGACCTGAACCAAGGAATTCCTTAGATATGATGCAAAATGGATATTGTTCTATCCTTGATAAGAGATTTCTCTCCTTAACGGTCGACAGGTAGCACTTCTCCAACTAAAATAGAGCTTCCAAGCAGGAGAGGAGTGAAAAGCCTCTCGCTTTCAAGTTGAAGGCGGGAGATGAGCAAAAAGTCAAACTACAATAACAACAACAACGACGACGACGACAACAACAACAACAACAACAACAACAACAACAAAAAGGGCTAATGTCATAAAAGTCCTCAAAATTTTAAGAAATGTTCAGTTATGTCCTATGTCTAATTTTTGTGTCCATAAAAGCCGCACATTTGTGCAAAAATTGTCATAATTGCTCCTTTTCCGATTTTAACCTTCTATGGCATTAGGGGATGTTTGGTTTCAGGATTAGGGTAGGTTTAGTTTGTTTAAAAATAAACTCGAACGAAGACGATGCCAAATATCGAACTCCCGACCTTTAGGAAAAAATGCAACATGTTATTCACCAAGGTGGGCTTCGTCTGATGTTCATTTGGGTTATTTATTATACATAAATATTACTTCCACCACCACCAAGACGCATCACAAGATCTCAAAAATTCGCGACCTCAATAATGGCGACGAGAAGAACACTTGGGTTTATGTCGCCGACCAAAATTTTCATTTTTAATTTATAAAATAGATTACTGAAAACATCATCAATGTCATATCATATCATCAAAACCCATAAGTCATAGAATTCGAAACATGTCGTAGCAAAATAATCTCAGAGTACAAAATCCCAAGAATCCCATAGTGTGGAAAATCATGTGTGATGCACTGCAGTCATTGTGGCTCCTTTCCCTTCAAAGAAGAGGTACTTGAAATCCAAAATTGAAAACCGTAAGTACGAAGCTTAGTGAGTTTCCCCATCATACCACATACATACAATACACATACTGCCTAGCATATCTAGGTGTTGGCCTACCCTTTTGGTCTTTTTCAACCGGTAACCGCCTAGCATATCTGGGTGCTGGCGTACCCATTCGGTCTCTTTCAACAGTAACTGCCTAGCATATCTGGGTGTTGGCTTACCCCTTCGGTCGCTTTCAACCGGCAACAGGGACTATTTCACCGCTATCACTACCGCATATCATCCTAATGCATAAACACATAAGTCACGTACCGCCTAGCATATCTGGGTGTTGGCCTACCGCTTTGGTCCTTTCGACCGGTAACGGGGTCTATCCCACCCCTCCTACCACTAGCACATAATATCATAAAATACTAGCACATAAGCATAACATATAGTAACGTACCAGACATTTATCACAAAGAAAATTATCTCACATATAATTAACTACTAGTGGGCCGACATTGGTGCCTTCGACCCACTTACATTGAAAGGTAACTCACCTCAAATGCTGCAAAGTTGCTGAGCTGTCTTCGGCTCTGAAATGTACCCCACTCAAGCTCCTACACATAAAAGGTTTCCTTTAATTATCCTTTTCATACTCATAACCCCTTTAAGGGTCAACTTTGGTTAAAGTCAAAGTCAAAGTCAACATTCTGGTCAAAGTCAACATCCTGGGTTGACCCAACTCGCCGAGTTGGTCCACCAAATCATCGAGTTCCATGAATCATAAACCCCGTAATCGCGATCCAACTCGTCGAGTTCTTTCACAACTCGTCGAATTTCTCCTATCCGTAGAATCGGGACTTCTCTAGTCAACTCGTCGAGTCATCCTTGAACTTGTCGAGTTTTGCCCTTTACAGACTCGGGACACTTCGACCCAACTCATTGAGTTCCTCCATAGACTCGACGAGTTCTTCAATATGTTGACCCTTCTTAATAGATTAAGCTCCTATCCTTTAGATCTAAGTTCCATACTTCACTTACATACCAAAAATGTCATTTTAAGGATAAATTTTTCAACTGTACCCGCCAATAGCTTTTGTTAATGGGTTTTAGCTCAAACCCTAACTCTTTAAGGCCTAGATCTTGATCCAAAAGCCATTTATACTTCAAGCCAAGGCATACAAACTAAGATCTAGACTCTACAAACTACATGAACACGTAAAGTCTCTGACTTTGTCTCCACGCATGGCATTTTGGAGCTTAAAAGTAAAAAAAATGACATCCGAACGCTTGCATGGGGCTTTAATGGCCATAAAGTTTGCACCTTTATGTCATGAAGGCCCTCCAAGGTCATAAATGTAGATGTATACTTACTTGGGATGTCCATTTCCCAAGGACCGTGCTACTTGGACCAAAAACTCAATAAAAGGGAAGATGAAGAGATCTAAGTAATCATTAAGCAAGTTTGAGACTTGCTTACCAGAAAATGCTGGAAATGGAGTGAAGTTTCTTGATCTACTCTCTTCTTCTTGAGTCCTCAAGCTTCTTCTTCTTCCACAATCTTTAAATGCACAAGTTTTCTCTCAAAAAAGACTCAAAAGGTCACACAATGCATTAGGGTTTCGAGATTTTGGGATTGGGACTTGGAGGCTATAAATGAGGCCAGACATTGGAGGTTAAGGTGTTTAAATATAGTGCTAAACCCTGAAAATCAGGGTTTCACTCTGGCAGTTCTACTTGTCGAGTTGAGGGTCTCAACTCATCGAGTAGACTTTACATCTCGCGTCCAATTTCCACTCCTACTCGACGAGTTTGAGGGCTCCAACTCATCGAGTTTCCATACAAAATTTAATAATTTTTATTTAAAGTACATACCAGACTGGGCACTACAAATCTCCCCCACTTATTTTAGACTTCGTCCTTGAAGACTGCTGCGTCTGGGAAAAGCTTTAGGTAGTGCTCCCGCATCTCATCCTCCAGCTCCCAAGTCCATCATGATCCCTTGCGGTGCATCCACTGCACCTTTACCAACTCCACCCCCTTGTTCCTCAGATCCTTCATCTTCCTGTCGAGGATGGATACTGGTCGCTTGATGTAGTTCAGGCTGTCATCCACCTGAATATCCTCCACGGGCACCACTACGGAGTCTTCTACTATGCACTTCCATAGTTGAAAGACATGAAAGTTGCTGTGGATCTGGCTATGCTCGGTTGGCAGATACAGTCGATATGCAACCTTACCCACCCGGGCTATGACGCTAAAAGGTCTGATGTATCTGGGGCCCAAGTTGCCCTGCTCCCTGAATCGGATGACACCTTTCCAAGGTGACACTTTCAAGAGGACCATATCTCCTACCTGAAACAGCAGGTCGGATCGACGTCTGTCGGCATAGCTCTTCTGCCAAAACTGGGCCATCTGGAATCTACTCTGGACCTGATAGATCCTCTCTGTCGTCTTGAGTACCACTTCAGTACCCCTCATGACCCTTTGTCCAACTTCCACCTATGGAAACGTATCTATATTCCCATTTTGACAATCATTTCTGAACAAGAGTTGCCTCTTTACATAATATGTCAATACGGTCCATCCATTTTTATACTTCCAACTATAAGAGACCAATCGTTGGCAAACCTTAGATTATCCTTAACAATTGTTTAACCATTTTAGTCATATCCGGTTCTATTCCTTTTTCCCTCTAAATGCGCTAGGCGTTTTGAAAATATAGAACGCATAAATATTATAGCACATGTAATCGATCCTATATCCGAAGCATATTGGACATGATTCATAAAGACATGATACTTGACTAGTCTTTTGCTACAATATTTTTTATTTGCCATGTTCTCATAATTTGAATTATGAAAAGGGATGTTGTAATCATAATCGAATTTTGAGAAAGCAATTAACACATCCATATATAGAATTTCCTTATATTGAACCATTCCAACATAAAATTCATATATATATATATATATATATATATATATATATATATATATATATATATATATATATATATATATATATATCCTTGACTAAATTTGATTAAAATCTCAATCTAAGCTTTTAGATTTTGAAATGAAGTATAATTTCCTCTCTCTTTAGTATAGCAAAACAACTTTTGAAACTCTGCAACTTGTAAATTGAAATTTTTGTTTTCTATAATTAACATTGCTAACTTGCAACATTCACCATAATTATTATGCTCCCACTAGCATAATAATTACATTCTTATCAGCATAACACTTATGCTCCCACTAGCTTTGACATCTACCCAAAAATTAGCTAGACTTCTAGATATCAATACTTCCTTGATTTTCTTACCAAAGTTCAGATTTATGATTTATGATTTTCTTAACAATTTAAGAACTTACAACAATAAGTCTCAAATGTTTAGACCTTTTGCCATTTCTCACAATTCGAATTACGAAAAGGGATGCCGTAATCATAATCGAATTTGAGAATGCGAATATCACAATTGCTATCTCCATAAAATCTACGTAGTGAAAGCGTTTCCTCACATCATTTTCATGAAGAGGAAAGAAACCTTATGACACTTCGATTTTATGGTGTATGTGTTCCTATCCATGTGAATTTGTCAAACCATAATCAAAGACAAGGTCAGTGAAAAATCCAAACTCATATGGACTGAACTTGTTCAATCATAATTTCTTGCCACCTGGTAGCACAAGGGACTACCATTGCTTCCAATTTGTTATGCAAACAACTGAGAACTAATAGAACTCACATGCATAGTCAACTTTAACTGGGATGGGCATAGAAACAAGAATATGTCAACACGATAGGTTACAAACCTCAAGTTGTGTGCTAGTGTTTAACAATAGGTTTACTCTTGATTAGTTTTTGAAACTTTCAAGATCTTTAAGACTCCCACTGAACTTTTGAAATATAAGATTCTCTTGTCAAGAACCATTCCTTGACAACCAAATATTCAAGAGTTAGTGCGGATTCTTATTAAGAAAATTACACAGTTGGTCTTAGTTGGTCTTTGTCTTATCCAAGACATCACAACTTACCAATTTCAAATGTACAAGATTAAGAAACATCTTAATCTACATTTGATGAGTGCTATAAACATTTCTTTGAATCTGTCACTCAAGTCACAATCTTGGAGCATAACTCTAAGATTTCGTTTTTGGAACGAAGTATGATTCACCTTAATTGATTTAACCATTTCAACAATTCACGATTCCTCTTCTTAGTCATGCAAATGCACTAAGATGTCCTTAGAGGATCAATAGTGATATGGTTTTCATATTCATTAAGATGATCATAAAACACGATACTAAAGTACTCTCCCATCTTTCCAGATTGAAGAAACTTTTATCCTTCTTCCTAATTTGATTCTACTCATTCGTTCTGCTATACATTGAAACTTTTCCAATGTTTCAGAATTATACTTAAACTTGTAAGTATAACCATATTTACTAAACTTTAGTAAATCATGACAAATAGTCTTATCGATATTTGTGGTGGACCATGACCAGTGTACAAGTATGTGTATTCGATCCCTTAGTCATTCACTTGAATCACATATACATGTGATCAAAGAATTAGTCTTAATTTGTCAAAGACGAAAATTCTCATTCATCATACAATACAACTTGCACGATTCCAAGTTTCTGTCCAATTGAAACTTGGGTGATGAGAATCTTTCCTTATTTGGCAAATTATTGACACTACCACAAAGGAAAGAATCAAATTCATATTGCTAATATAGAAACATACAAACATCAATTTTTCACAAATGCCATTGTAAGGAGATATAAGATAAAAATAAAAAAATTATTTATTTATGAAATGCGGAAAAACTTTTCCTTACAATGCAATTTCAAATGAAAACTATGTTATTACATATTCCTTAGCAATCTATCATAACTCCTAAGCAGCAGCTCAAAAATCCGATCTTCGAACCATGTGATTGAAATCCATATTCACAATCAGTTTCAACATACTCTTACTTTTAAGCTTCCTTCCCTTTGCTTGATCCTACAAAACATCAAAATGCAACCTAGCCGCATCATGTATTAAGAATCAACAATTAGGAACTTAACAGAGTTAGACAATGGACTTACCTGAAGCACAACCATACATTCTGACTAAAGTTCTCAGGTCGTCAGGGCAGCTTTGCTTCCAATGTCCCTTTCCTTGGCAGCAAAAACACACAGGCTCACATGGAATAGTCTCAGAATTGGCCTTTCTCGTATGATCAAAACTTTTGAACACGACTAATTCCTTTCCTTTAGTAGAAGTAATCTTTTGAACTGGGATGTAGATCTCCCAGCTAGATTTGCTTGACCATTGCGCCAAATCATTGCTGATTCAGCATCAATTAGCAAATATGTGAGATCAATTAGGGTAATGTCGTGATTTGTCACATAGTAGTCTTTAACAAACTCACTATATGACTCAAGAAGTGACTGAAGAACCCAGTCAATAGCCAACTTCCTTTGGAAGACGACACCCAACATTCTTAGCCTGTCAATGTGTGATTTCATATCCAAGACATGTGCACACACTGACTTTCCATCCTTGTGTTTTCTGTCCAATAAGGATTGAGTGATTCTAAACTTTTCAAGTCTTTGAGCTTGTGGGTCAGGGAGAATAATTGAAGGAGGTGGAGGAAGTGAAGCATGATATTGTGGAACATCATCTTCAAGAGGAAAGCTTGTTCTAAGAGATTTGGGAAGACCATAGTTGTCTGAACTAGACATCTACAAGGGAGAATTTTAAGTTGGTTGATTTAAGTCCTTAACATAACACCAAAATGAAATATTAAGGCTAGCACCCAACACAATAATTTACAATATGGAAGAGGGATGTCGTAATCCGATTCTAAACTATTTGAAGGTAGGTAAATGATGATTTACCAATTTCCACCACGAAAAAACAAAAAAGAATTTTAAGTTTTAAGTGAATTGAAATTCCTAGATCCTTTGAGATTCATTGAAACTTTCAATGACATGTTTAAATCTCGATTGTGCCCTTCAATTTTGTGACCGAGATGCCGAGGATCACAAACAAGGTGTGAATAACCATGCAAATTAGCTTGATACAACAAATGTTACAACCACCTAATCAATGTGCCGGTTAACTACACACGCTCCATTGATCTATGATTAACATCAAGCTACCCTTTGCCATGCACTATCAGTCCAGATTAGTGTGCTGGTTAACCACACATGCTCCACTAACGACTTAACAAGGTGCAAAGTGTAATTTCATGGGTTAGCACCAAATTCACATTTTCCTAAAGTAACTAAGATTGGGAATTTAATGAAAGTTTAGTTACTTTATAATTATCATTATAAGTATAATGAAAATTAAAATGTCCTGTCAAACCCGTTCGGCTAACAACCCTCCACCAGTCAAGGAAGCGGTGGGTAAAAGTGGATACCCATTAAACTGCCATTTTATAGGCAGTAACCTTATACCCCCTTATAGATCGGCTTCGTGAATGAGGCCTACTAACGGTAAGACTGACTTTACCCTTATACATATATATAAATGGTAAACCTATAATATTATAATAGTATAAGGATTGCATTTTAAGCTTTTAAAATTATAGGGATTAGAATTAAATGTGTCAAAAGAAGAATCTACATTTACAAATTCCAAAACTTGAGGGCAAGTTTTGAACTATTCAAAAAACTTTGGAATCCATAACTTATGAGTTTAATATAGGATTTAATGAAAAGACTCTTGAAAATCCATAACTTGAGGACAAGTTATGGAGTTCATAAAAACATTTATGGAAAAAAAACTCTTCAAGACCATAACCTATGAGTTTAATGAAGTCTTTTAGAAGAAAAACATTTCATTTTCCATAAGTTGAGGACAAGTTATGGAATACATTAAAGGCCATACAATTTATCAAATAAACTAACAAGCATGTCAAATAATGTCCACGATCTAGAGTAAACTCATAGGAACAAGATAATTCATATCAAACAAATTTCATGTAATTAGCATAATCATATAAACTAATACAAAACATGAAACTTTGACAATTATCTTATAAATTGGATAAGCATGATCATTACCACATCAAAAACAAGTTTATAAGTTCAAAAACAGCCTAAGGTAATGATCCTAGTCCAATTCTAGCCAAAAACCTCGAAAATCTACATTATGGAGCTCCAACTCGTCGAGTGTATGAACAAAATCGGCGAGTTGGTCAGTTATGTGCATGGACTCGGCGAGTCCACTATCTAGAAAGCCAAAAATTCGATTTTTCATGCTATAAACACAAGTTGCATCAAGTATAACTGAAAACAAGCCTAGTCTCTGATACCACTGATGGGTTTTTTGAACTTCTAACACTCCTATGGTGTACATGCAACCCTAAAAACTTTGGATCTATGTTTTCTCTAATTATACATGCAATTTTGTTTCCAAAGCTTTAAGCCTACAACTAGCATAAATATCATACAAATGAGTTTTAGAATTACCTCTTTGTTGTAGCTTGTAGTTTTGGCCTTCAAGAACTTAGCACTAATAGTATGAATGCCTAAAATGGAATCATGAGACACCTTTGGAAAAAGGATGACTTTTGAGAGAATATCCTCACACCAAAATCGGCTCAATGATCATTCAAGAACTAGTGCATCATTTTGGAGGCTAAGAGGCTTCTTATATAGTGTGGCTTAATTAGGGTTACACCATGCAAACCCTATTGTGTATGACTTTCCACATTCCTTAGGCTCCATGGGTTTTAACCTCCATGGAGTATCAATGGGTCACCACATGGGTTTAGCCCAACATAAAGAACTATGGATCATAAGCCTACTTTATAAGAATGAATGATTTACCAAATCAATCCTCATTTATTTAATTAGTCTCTTTTGATCACAAAACTAATTCCAAACTAACTCTTGATCAATACTAATTAAATAATATGATTTCATATTAATATATTAGAACTTATAATATATTAAAAAAATCATAAATATCCTCTTCTCAAAAGTCCATCCTATCAAATTATCCTGGTGATATGCAACCCGAATGGACCACGCTACTCTCGGGTCAAGTACATACCAAATATATTTATGGACTTAGACACTAATCCAACAATAACATGCCCCCTATATATCAACACTACGCCCAAAACTGAGATGGACGCATCACAATATACTACAAAATCCTCAATGCCCTATAATAGGGCTAAGATCGATGCCTCTCACAACCTCTATCTTAAAGTCTCAAATGTTGTCTGCTACTCAGGCCCCAAACGAAATACAATAGCCTTCTTTTCTAGCCGGGTCAAGGGTACCGCTATCTTGGAGAAATCCTGAATGAATCTCCGATAATAGCCTACTAAACCGAGGAAACTCTGAATCTCAGATGGAGACTTTGGAACCTCCCATCTCATCACGGCCTCTACCTTAGCCGGGTCAACCAGAATACCGTTTTGGTTGACAAGGTGCCTCACAAAATACACCTTTCACAAACAGAACTCGCACTTGGAAAACCTGGCGTACAAGCTCTCCTTCCTCAGGGTATCCAACACCTCTCGCACGTGCTCCTCATGATGCTCCTGCGTCTTGGAGTAAACCAAGATGTCATCAATAAAAACTATCACAGACCGATCCAACATCGGCCTGCATATGCGGTTCATGAGATCCATGAACGCAGTAGGAGCATTGGTGAGCCCAAACAGCATCACCACAAACTCGTAATGGCCATAGAGAGTTCGGAAAGCAGTCATCTGTATATAATCCTCTCTGACTCTCATCTAGTGGTAGCCTGAACGCAAATCGATCTTGGAAAACCAAGATGTACCCTGTAGCTAGCCGAAGAGATCATCGATCCTCGGGAGTAGGTAACGGTTCTTCACCGTTACCTTATTCAACTCCTGGTAGTCTATACACACCTGGTGGGATCCATCCTTCTTCTTCACAAATAGAATCGGGGCTCCACAGGGTGAACTGCTCGGTCTAATGAATCCCTTGTCTAACAGCTCCTACCCCTGTCTAGACAACTCCTGCATCTCAGGAGTAGTCAACCGATATGAGGCCTTGGTTATCTGAGCCACACTCAAAGTCAGGTCAATCCTAAACTCCACCTGTATCTATGGAGGTATCCCAGGGAAATCCTCTGGGAATACGTCTGCATACTCTCTCACAACTGGTACATCATCCATAGCCGCCTTACCCTTCTCCCGGGTATCCATAACGTAGATGACAATCCCCGAACATCGCTGATGAAGGTAGCGTCTGGCTCCATCTGCAGAACACATGACCGGTCCACACTACGGTCTCTCACCCTATATCACTAGCTCTCCCCCACTTGGGGTCCTGACCCGGACCAACTGCTGCTCGCAGTCGATCACTACCCCATTAGGGTTCAACCAATCCATGCCTATAATAACCTTGTTCCCATGCAAAGGAATAGGAACCAAGTCCACGAGGTAATGCTCTTCATACCTCCTGATGACACAATCTCTGTAAACCTCCGATGCCCGTACAGACCGATCGTCTGCAATCTCGACCTTTAAAGGACAATCCAACATGTTCATAGACTCGACAATCCTCTTGCTGAGTGTAAGAGAAACGAAAGATCGGGTAGCCCCTGAGTCAAATAATACCTATACTTGGATGCCGTTCACATGGATCTACTTTCCTCCTTTCATTTCATTTATTCTTATCAGCTAGTTTTTTTCATTCGTTTTCATTCCCTAGTTATGCAATACTTTTATCAGAACAAATCATTTGGAATTACTCGCCTTTTCTCACGGCTACTAGAAAAACATTTAATCATCTAGAACTATCCATCAAAGAACAATTTACATTGCATCTAATCAATGTTTAACAATTTTCTCTTCATCATCTCTTGAGATCTCATTTCATAACCTTATTCTGTTTATTGTGGTGCAAGGAAGAATGAAATCCCTAAGGCCCTATTTGTAGCCTTGGATACCATCCTATTTTTTGTCCTCCTTCCCATGTGGGCTGAGGAGGTAACCACGAAATTCACTCCTTTTCCCATGTGGGATGGAGTGATTTCCATCCAACCTTAATGCCATAAGGGTTCTGGAATATTCACGATTAACCAATTATCAATGAATGAATATTCAATCCTTTAACTAATTAAACTATTAATTAATTCCCAAAATGTTTTCTAATTAGTTTCTAATTAATTATTACCCGTAATAATAAATAAACCAATTTCTCATTTACTTATTTTCCTCAATTTAGGTCTTGAGGTTCCTGTTATTATTAGAAATATTACCAATAATTAATGACCTTCGACACTATTTCCAACAATCCTCTATTAGACGGATAACATTCTCCTTGGATATTTGTCTATTTATTTCTACTTCTTTCTTAATTAATCATTCAACCCTTTCTTTCAATTCATGTCGAGTCATCGATATTTATAATAGTACCTCTAACAGAAGATGGGGTAGCCCCCGAGTCAAATAATACCTATACTGGGATGCCATTCAAATGGAACGGTCCTAAACAAAACACATAGAATATAAATATCAAAACTGACATATAACAAGAGATAGGGAGAAGAAACATACACGTCACCACATCTGGTACAATGCGTGCCTCCTCAGTAGTCAGCTAGAAGGCTCGGCTCCTCATCACTAGAGCATCTGTCTTGCCCTATCGGCCATCTGTGATCAGCAGGATCGTTGAAGCTGGCGCCGTCACTAGCGCTGCTGGTATCAATCTTGGGCATTTGGCCTTTTTATGGCCCTTCTGATTGCAATGAAAGCAAATCAGGTATGATGTCTGAAAGGGGGGGGTAGGGGCAGTACAATCCCTGCCATAGTGTCCGAACTTGCCGCACTTATAGAAGCTTGATCCCCCTAACCTACAAACACCCTCATACACCTTGCCGCATTTCCCATAGCGGCTCTGGCCTTGCTGGCCCTTTGACCTAGAGTTGAATCCCTTGGGTTTCTTCCCAAAAACCCCAGTCGTTTGCCCAGACTATGCCTTCCTCTTCCTGATGTTCTCTATATCAATATCCCTCTCCCCCACCCTCGCTATCATGTAATACAAAGTCGGGCATGCCGAGTAACTGACATATTTCTGAATGTTAGCTCTTAACATATCATAGTACCGGGTTTTCTTCATCTCCTCATCACCTGCGTACTGAGGTACCAGTAAAGCCCTCTCCCTGAACTTAGTGGTGATCTCCGTCACTGACTCAGTAGTTTGCCTCATATCCAAGAACTCCATAGCTGGCGTGAACTCAACCTAAAATCTGGTCACAAAGTCTGACCAGGTTATAGCCTCAATACCTGGCGCTCCCAAGGTATCACTAACTGCTTCCCACTAGTCTCTAGTCCTTTCTCTCAAGCATCCTGCAACAAACCTGGCATTCGACCCCTCAGGCCAGAAGCTTATCACCTGTGCAGGCTCAATGTCTATGATCTATCGTCTGGCAATAATGGGGTCCTTCACCCCGCTGAAGTTTGGCACTCCGCATCCCCCAAAATCCTTTAAGGAGAGCATTTGTGTCCCTGATTGTCTAGATGCCATGTCACTCCTAAATTCCCTGAGGCGATCCTCTATCAACTCAATGATCCCTTCCTTGATCGACCCAAAAATCACCGGGGTCGCCTCAAGGATGCCTCTCGTAATCTCGGATGCAATGAAGTCACGCAATCCGTCATCAACTAGCACATAACTTTTGCCCGATCCTGACCCAGACCCTGAACCTCCTACTTTGTGATGTGTCACCACCATTCTGAAACAAAACACATAATCGTCAGGGTCTTACATAATATCGAGAGGTCTCATACTCTGCCACTCTTGGTTCATCGCAGCTCCCCAAGAGTCAATTACGGATCCTCTGCTTTCAGTAGTACGAGCCCATACTACCTTCCACATCTATCTGTATTGTCCCCTTGGTTTGCGTTGGTTTCCCAAAGCCACTTCCTATTCTTGTATATGATTCTCAATCAAGTAATCTCTAATACTAATCTCATCCTAGGATTTCCCTAGGGTAATCCCTAACCCACTCTCCACCATCAGCTGCATAAGAAGTCCCTGCTATCTCTCCCTAACTAGCTCGCGAATACCATTACATATTACTAAGACTAGAAAATTCTTCGAATGAGAGGTCCTACCCTACAACGGTTAGACTCAGAAGAGAGCTGCGAGATAAGGCTAAACCTAACCTTCTGGAATTATTCAGTCCTCGTAATATGTAACTTAATGTATTCGTTTACTAGTTAATTAACGATGACTAGGACTCCTAAAATCACAAAGCAAGCAACATTCGAGCATTGAGTAACCAAAACCAAGCATATCCAATTCAGGCTATCATATCACTGACTAATTAGTACTAGCATACAGTCCAATAAGCACATACAACAGACATATAAGACATCCTTCCTAGATCCTTAGCCCTAATCTTGCATGCAATTCTCATACACATAAAACAGACATACAAGGCATCCTTCCTAGATACTTAGCCCTAATCAAGCATGAAGTTCTCATAATCATATCATAACATAACATGTATGAGTATCTTGGGGAAAACTTACTTGAGCCCGGCCGATTGCACGCATCACACACCTTGTTCTTTCTTAGAACCCTTAATTTTAGATTTTGAAAAATAAATTTTCTTATAAAAACCTTTCAAACCCTCGATTTGAGTTCAGACACCCCCGAAATTGTGTCCAAATCCTTCAAACCAAGGCTCTGATACCAACTTGTAACATCCCAAAATTTAAGACCAAAAATTCCATTTTTAATTTATAAAACATATTACTGAAAACATCATCAAGATCATATCATATCATCAAAACCCATAAGTCATATAATTCGAAACATGTCGTAGCAAAATAAGTTCAGAGTACAAAATCCCAAGAATCCCATAGTACGTAAAATCATGTGTGATGCGCTGCATTCATGCCGACTCCTTTCCTTTCGAAGAAGAGGTACCTGAAACCAAAAACTGAAATCCGTAAGCACAAAGCTTGGTGAGTCCCCCCATCATACCATATACATACAATAAACATACTGCCTAGCATATCTAGGTGTTGGCCTACCCCTTCGGTCTTTTTCAACCGGTAACTGCCTAGCATATCTGGGTGTTGGCCTACCCCTTCGGTGTCTTTCAACCGGTAACTGCCTCTCATATCTGGTTGCTAGCCTACCCCTTCAGTCTCTTTCAACTGGTAATGGGGACTATTTCACCCCTATCAATACCACATATCATCTTAATGCATAAAAACATAAGTCACGTACCGTCTAGTCTGGGTGTTGGCCTACCCCTTCGGTCCTTTCGACCGGTAACGGGGTCTATCCCACCCCTCCTACCACTAGCACATAATATCATAACATACTATCACATAAGCATAACAGATAGTAACGTACCAGAAAGTTATCATAAAGACAAATATCTCATCTATAATCAACTACTAGTGGGCCGTCATTGGTGCCTTCGACCCACTTCCACTAAAAGGTAACTCACCTCAAATGTTTCAAACTCGCTGGACTATCCTCAGCTTTGAAATCAACCCCACTCAAGCTCCTACACATAAAAGGTTTCCTTTAATTATCCCTTTCATACTCATAACCCCTTAAGGGTCAACTTTGGTCAAAGTCAAAGTCAAACTCAACAATCTAGTCAAAGTCAGCTTTATGGTCAAAGTCAACATCCTGGGTTGACCCAACTCGCTGAGTTGGTCCACCAACTCGTCGAGTTCCATGAATCATAAACCCCATGATCGCGATCCAACTTGTCGAGTTCTTTCACAACTCGTCAAATTTCTCCTATCCATAGAATCGGGACTTCTCTAGTCAACTCGTCAAGTCATCCTTGAACTTGTCGAGTTTTGCCCTTTACAGACTCGGGACACTTCGGCCCAACTCGTTGAGTTCAGTATGTTGAGCCATCTTAATAAATTAAGCTCCTATCCTTAGATCTAAGTTCCATACTTCGTGTACATACTGAAAATGTCCTTTTGAGGGTAATGTTTCGAACTGTACCCGTTAATATCCTTCCTTAATGGGTTTAGCTCAAACCCTAGCTATTTAAGGCCTAGATCTTGATCCAAAAGACATTTATACTTCAAGCTAAGGCATAGAGACTGAGATCTAGACCCTAGACACCACACGAACATGTAAAGTCTCTGACATTCCCTCCATGCATGGCCTTTTGGAGCTTAAAAGGCAAAAATGACATCCTAAGGCTTGCATGAGGCTTTAATGGCCATAAAGTTTGCACTGTTATCCCATGAAGGCCCTCCAAGGTCCTTGTGACAATCCGAAATTTCTATCTTGTACATCCATTCGATTCAATCAAATTCAGACTTGTTTTTTTGCTATCTTTTAGCCCTGTTTAAGGTCCGTTTGAGTGTTTTAAGCCTATTACCTTAAAGGATAAAGTGTTAGGAAGTATCGTATGGAGTTCAATGATCGACATACAAGCCGGAAACTCCACCATAACGAGTTTACGGCCGTAAACTAGAGTTTACAACAGTAAACTAGAGTTTACGACCGTAAACCCCTCCTTGGCTGTGAACTCGCCTCATTAAGTATGATATTCCTTCTTCCTTCACCACTTTTTCCACCTCTAACTCAAGAAATCGGATTTCCTCTCAACATTCATCAAGTTTTCACCTTGATCTTCCAACATGTAAGCAATCCGTCCATTTTATTTATGTTATCATTCTTGATCTTATATCACCTTTTGATTTCATCCATGGAATCATTCTTCTGGTTAGATCTTCAAGCATTCAACACTTTCACTAAGAACACATACTTGTTCTTCGACCGTGAACCCCCTTACAACCTCCAAAAACATAAGTAATTCTTCAATCTCATAGTTAGATTGGCTAAACTCTTGATTTCTAGCCTTGGATCATCACAAAACACATGAGCAAAAATAGTTTACGACTGTGAACCCTTGCATGTCCGTAAACTCTTGTGTTGGTGTATGTTTTTGCTTCAAATTGCTTCAAGACCAAACCTAGGACCTAGAACACTTAGGGAATGCTGTTTAGAGCCATGAAAACGCCTTGTTTGCAAGTTCTCCCATGAGTGTACAGCCGTAAACTCCTCGAACATATACTCCATGATCGTATACCACAAGGGTCGTAAACCCTTTGGTCGTATACCTCTTTGGCTGTAAACTCTTGGCCGCACACACCTTTGTATCGCCATAAACCCCTCTTAGACAATCAATTGTGATTATAACACTTCAATATAAGTGTTTCCTAGTACCTAAGGTGTTTTCCTTGCATGATTAGTTGTATATACACTAATTCTATACATATATTTGCCATTATATGCTAGATAGGATCTGTTTGTGTTCGAAACTTACTTGACACTTAGCATGCTATAACCGATCTTACATTCACATCACTCACTACAGGTGAGTTCATACCCCTTAATCTACCTTTTAAATGATCTTAAATGTTTTATAGGTGGGGAATATAAGTTGAACATTATAGTTATTGAATCAATGACATGTGGTTAATAACTATCAAACAAATGGATTTCTTATACTTCAAATTGTTTTATCAAACAATCTTTTTCAAAACATTGTATCTGACTCTTTTACATGCTAAAATCTTTATCAAACTCTTTTACATGATAAACTCTTTATCAAACTCTTTTATATGCTAAGCTTTTCATTTAACTCTTTTAAACTTATATATTGTCGAAATCATGTCTATACAAATATAGTTACTGAAATAAGGTTGGAAGGACTTAGGACTGACAACTCACTTTATTTCATGTTTCTTGTTTGGTTTTGGACTTAGAGTATCCTGTTGTTTGTCCGAGTGTCATTTGAATCTTAGTTATATATTATGTATATGTGTGTAGATATAAAAGCTTTTACCTCAGTTCCAACACCTTTGGGTAGCAAGGGTGTACAAACATACTCAGTCATTCAAACAACATTACTAGTAAACTATAATAGGTACAGTTTAGAGGTCTACTACTCACTATTTCCAGTAAAATGAAACATACAAGAGTCATTTCATACATGAGTCAGTTCAAATATACTATAAAGAGAAACAAAAGAACATACTATAATGAGAAACAACCAGGAAGATACTATACACTATACAAGAGAACATACAATATACTAGTATAGAGGGAACATACTATACAAATACAAGATAATGCATGCAATAAGCTACACCTAATTTTATATTTATAACCAGCTAACTCAACTAACTAAATTGAACCTAGGTTTTGGGGTGTGACAGATTGGTATCAAAGCATTGTTTATTGTGAATCGAGTATATCAACCCATAAAAGATATACAAACTATAAACACTAAGGGATTAAAATACTCTGACCAAGAGTTTATACTTTTTAAATAATAAATTATTTAACTAAAAGTATGCATACATGCATTCATACTAGGATCAGTGTCATACTAGAACAGAACAAAGTATTACGATTGTTGAACAACACAAGTTGGCTTGGGGATGTGTGGTCACTTATGGGAATGACATAGCCTGATCAACTATGTCGGTCCGAGAAGTGATTAGCATATGCCCAAGAATGGTTGTGATGTTGCAACAAGTCTAAAAACTTACTAACACTACTACAAGGAAACTTAAAATACTATAGGAGTATTTTGTGTACTATAATTACTTATGTGAAAAATAAAAAGGTCTTTACTAGTAGGTCAAGAGTTGCTGAGTGGATACTCTAAAGTTGTATGTAACTAAGGTGTCATAGACTTAGAATCTGTGATCTTTGCTTTACTTTCGATTCCTTGTTTGGTTGTGGATTTAGAGTTAGCGTCATTTATTTGAAGGTATATCCTGTTTTAATTACATATAACTGGTATGCACTACGCGAGTATTGAAGTAACTGGTAAGGATCATCTTATAATTATCTTAAGTAGTACGTCGATTTATATAAGATTCTTATACCCCTTTTTCTCGCATAGATATCATGGCTGGATTCCATCCCCCTGGTGACCCGTACTTTCCCAACCAAGGAAATGGTGGATGTCTCGATGCGGAGCCAGAAGAAGATCATGCAATCCCTTTGGATGATGACCTCGTAGAAAACTTCTTCGAGGGTTATTACCCCAAGCCAGAAGTTAATAACCTACCTCAGTTAGCTCCAATCCCAAATCCTAACCCTCGACCAGCATTTCAAGGCCCAACACCCCTGTGGGCAACAAACTTGAACCGATGGAGTCACGAGCAGGGTCAACCCTTACCCTACAATGGGGACAGAAGCTTCTACAACCTGAGAGAAGGAGGCTCAGCAGACAGAGACTTGCCTATTCTGGTTCGCAGGATTGCTCGGAATAAAGAGCAGGCTCGGGCAGCGATCGACCGAATCATGGAAATTGATGCCAATTCGGGCATTAATACGGTCTGTAATCTCTATCTGGAAGAGGCTAATGGAAGGGATAGAAGAGCCATTGAGGCTCTACAGCAAGCATTAGCTGCATCCCGAGCTGAAGTCATAGAACTCCGAGCACGTCAAAGAGTTCATGAACGACACCTTCTTGACTTAGAGCGTCAACTGGCAAGTTTGAGGGTTCTCCTGAGGGGTGCCCATCGCCGGTAGAAGATGATCGACTCGTCCTTTCTTTGGGTTTAAGGAATAGCCTTCTTATCTATGCTCTATGTAGCACTTTCCCTGTAAAATATTCCTGTCTTTCAAGTACTGTAACTAGACTTCTATGCTGTCAAAATTTTCTTGTCCTGGTTTGATGTAAGGCCTACTTCTAGGCCATCTTACCAAAGTTATTCCATCATTAATACCAATATTATTGACAATTATTTAATCGGTTGGAAAATATTTATCCAAGTGCTTTCGTGCTCCTACTGTTATATCTTTATTTTAATCATACTCTCATTTGTTTGTTGGACTATGGCGAGTTAGTTCATCAATCGCTCTCATTATTCTTAAAATTGATTCTTACTATTATCTTCATCTCTGTAAACTTTTAGTTAAAAGATGACTCTGCGTCGATCAACGAAACGTAATCCTCTGATAACTCCAACTCAACCACCACCACCACCACTGCCTCCTCCACAATACAATCCTGCAGCTCTCCAAGCTGTGGTATCTGCGGCTGTTGTGGCGACCTTAGCTCAATTTAGTATGAGCGACAATAGCAGAGGTGGAACAACTATACATTCTACTCAAGGCGATGCTCTAGTGTGCTCTAGGGAGTGCTCATACAAGGACTTCACCAACTGCAAGCCCATATTCTTTAACGGAACTGGTGGAATCATTGCCCTCTCATAATGGTTCGAGAAAACGGAGTAGATCTTTGAGATTTTCTTCTGTCCAGAAGGAAGCAAAGTAAACGTTGCTACCTGAACCTTCTCGGATAAATCCCTCACATGGTGGAATAGCCATGTCAAGTCACTTACTCTGATAGTGGCTAATGCTATGGGTTAGGAAGCTCTGAAGGAGCTCATGATTAAAGAATACTGCCCGAGGGGCGAGGTTCATAAACTTGAACAGGAATTCTGGAGCCTAACCATTAAGGGCTCCAACATAGTGGATTATACTGCCAGATTCAGCGATCTAGTGGCACTATGTCCATGAATGGTCCCTATTGAGGGAAGAAGATAGAGAGGTATATCTGGGGGCTGGTGCATCCACATCATGGGAATGTCTTAGCTTCAAACTCCACTACCTTCGACAGTTCCAAGCGATAGGCACAACGGCTCATTGATCATGGAGTCCGCACACCATCAACACCAACCATCACCGTCCCAGAACAATCCAAAGCCGCTGACAACAAGCAGAAGTTTTGGGACAAAAAGAAGAACAAGTCGGCACATAAATCTGCCAAGAAGCAGCAGGTCGTGGCTGTTCATGCTGCGAAAACCCCTACTGCTACTGCGCCAAAGAAGCAGTATGATGGGAGCTTGCCCAAGTGCCACAAGTGCAACTTCCACCATAATGGACCCTGCCGGGAAATGCAGTTCGCTAACTACAATAGGAAAGGGCATACTGCTCGTTACTACAAAACTCCGGCAAGGCCAATCACCCAAGTCCCCGACACTGGTGTGGGCCAAGTTTGATACGGTTGTGGCGAGGTGGGTCACTACAAAAGGAATTAACCAAAGGCATGGAACACGAGCGGAGTTGGAAGAGTTTTGGCTATAGGCTACGAGGAAGCGGCAGCCGACCCTATTATGGTCACTGGTATGTTTCTGCTCGATAACTCTTATGCAGGCATACTGTTTGATAGTGGAGCAGAAAGGAGTTTCGTGAACCAGAAATTTGCTCACTTACTTAAACAAAAACCAAGCGCACTTAAAGAACCATTCACTGTATAAATGGCTAACAGAAAGACCAAGAGCACTAGCAGTATATACATAGGATGTACACTAACTCTAGATAGGCATTCATTTCTAATCGACCTCATGCCAGTCTCCATTAAAAGTTTCGACATCATAATCGGCATGAATTGGTTGAGCCTTCATCGTGCCGACATCATGTGTTATGAGAAGGCTGTTCGCCTTAATCTACCATCTAACGAAGGTATAGTTATCTATGGCGAAAAACCCGACACGAACCTTCGCATCATCTCGAGTATTCAAGCCCAGAAGTACTTGCGTAAGGAATATCATGCATTCCTTGCTCATGTTGTCGATACAAGCCAAGAGTCGAAAGACCTGAAGAACATCCTAGTAGTACGTGACTTTCCCGACATCTTTCCAGAAGAACTACCAGGATTACCACCGCAACACCAAGTCGAGTTCCGGATCGACTTGGTTTCAGGGGCTACCCCAGTAGCCAAATTGCCGTATCGTCTAGCACCAGCTGAGATGCAAGAACTATCCAGTCAACTTAACAAACTGCATAGGAAGGGCTTCATTAGACCAAGCTTCTCACCCTGGGGAGTACCGGTCTTATTCCTGATGAAGAAAGACGGATCATTCCGTATGTGCATCGACTACAGAGAATTGAAAAAGCTAACCCTCAAGAATCGTTACCCTCTGCCTCGCATAGACGATTTGTTCGACCAACTGCAAGGGGCAAATTACTTTTCAAAGATTGATCTGAGATCCGGATATCACCAATTACGAGTGCTAGAGGAGGGTGTTCCAAAGACAGCCTTTTGAACTCGTTATGGACACTATGATTTTGTAGTGATGCCATTCGGATTAACTAATGCAGCCACAGTATTCATGGATATAATGAATAGGGTGTGTCTTCCTTACTTTGATTAGTTCGTCATTGTATTCATCGATGACATACTTATCTACTCTCGTAGTGAGGAGGAGCATAGTAAACATCTGCAACAGATCTTAGAAACACTATGGTTGGAGAAGCTTTAAGAGAAGTTATCTAAATGTGAATTTTGTATCCGAAGAGTCGAATTCTTAGGTCACGTGGTTAGCAAAGAGGGAATTCACATGGACCCTTCCAAAAGTAAAACCATTGAGAACTGGTCATCACCGATGACGCCTACATAAATTCGTCAATTTTTAGGTCTCGCTGGCTACTACCGTAGATTAATTCAGAACTTCTCTAGGATTGCATAACCACTTACTACATTAACCCAAAAAGGCGTGGCCTTTGATTGAGAAGAGAAACAAGAAAAGGCGTTCCAAACGCTAAAGCGAGCCTTATGCTGCGCACCGATACTATCTCTCCCAGAAGGAATAGAAGACTTCGTGGTTTATTGCGATGCATCCAACCAAGGGCTCGGCTGTGTCCTCATGCAACAAGGTAAGGTCATCGTCTATGCCTCAAGACAGCTAAAGACACACGAGGTCAACTACACCACACATGTTTTTGAGTTAGGATCAGTGGTATTCGATCTGAAGATCTGGAGACACTACCTGTATGGTACGAAAAGCACTATCTTTACAGACCACAAGAGCCCTCGACATATATTCAACCAGAAGGAACTCAATATGAGACAAAGACGCTGGGTCGAGCTACTCAATGAATATGAATGCGAAATTCGTTATCATCCGGGTAAAGCCAACGTGGTAGCTGACGCCCTAAGTCGGAAAGAATATTCTAGTCGTAGAGTCAAATCATTGACGATGACTATCCATTCGCATCTGTCCACGCAAATAAAGGAGGCTCAACTAGAAGCCTTGAAACTTGAAATTGTGGCGGGTGAGTCCCTAAGAGGAATGGATAAAAACTTGTAAGTCAGGGTGGCGGTGCATTATATCTCATGAAACGAATCTGGACACCGAAACACGGTGGTTTCAGACCGAAGCGTAAAACACTCGATATTCCGTCCACCAAGGTTCAGATAAGATGTATCTGGATCTTAAAAAGTTATACTAGTGGCCTAACATGAAAGCAGGGATTGCTACATTCGTGGGTAAATGTCTTACTTGCGCCAAGGTTAAGGTCAAATACCAGAAACCCTCAGGTTTACTACAAAAACCGGAGATACCAGAGTGGAAGTGGGAGCGGATCACAATGGACTTCATAACCAAGTTGCCCAAGACAACGGGTGGTCTCGATACCATTTGGGTGACCGTAGACAGGTTAACAAAGTCCGCACACTTCCTACCTATCAAAGAGACTGACAAGATGGAGAAGCTAAAGAGAACATACATTAGGGAGATAGTACGATTGCATGGTGTTCCTATATCGATTATCTCCGATAGAGATTCACTTCAGGGTTCTTGCAGTCACTACAAAGTTCCCTAGGAACTAGGCTCGACATGAGTACAGCCTACCATCCACAGATCGACAGATAAAGTGAGAGGACTATCCATACCTTGGAAGATATGTTGCGAGCCTGTGTGATCAACTTTGAGAAGTCATGGGATACTGATTTACCTCTTTTCGAATTCTCCTAAAACAATAGTTATCACACGAGCAAAATGGCTGCTACATTCGAAGCCCTCTATGGCCGAAAGTGCAGATCCCCTCTGTGCTGGGCTGAGGTGGGTGACACTCATTTAGCTAAAGGATGAGTTCCTGACAGCACTCTCATAGGTCCGGAAATTTTATGGGAAACGGCAGAGAAGATCTTTCAAATTCGTGAACGATTGAAAGCCTCTAGAGACCGACAGAAAAGGTGTGCAGACAAGAGAAGGAAACCTTTGGAATTCCAGGAGGGAGACCGCGTTCTATTGAAAGTCTCACCTTGGAAGGGCTTGATACGCTTCAGAAAGCATGAGAAGCTAAATCCAAGATACATAGGGCCTTTCGAGATTATCGCTAGAATCGGCCCTGTAGCTTACAAACTCAAACTACCTCGCGAACTTAGTAACATACATTCTACTTTCCACGTTAAGAACTTGAAAAAGTGTCTATCCGATGAGACTCTTGTAATCCTACTCGATGAAATCGAGATCAACGAGAGCCTCAACTTCGTGGTAGAACCTGTAGAGATCATAGACTGAGAAGTTAAGCAAACGAAGCAAAGCCGTATCCCAATAGTGAAGGTTCACGGGAATGCCAAGCGGGGACCTGAATTCACTTGTGAGCGCGAGGATCAAATGAAATTAAAGCATCCTCATATTTTCTCTTAGTTATATGTAATTGCTTAAACTCTAATTTCGGGACGAAATTCTTTCTAACGGGGGGGGGGGGATGATGTGATAACCTCAAATTTCTATTTTGTACATCCATTAGATTCAATCAAAGTCCGATTTGTTTTTAGCTATCTTTTAGCCCTGTTTAAGGTCAGTTTGAGTGTTTTAAGCCTAGTACCTTAAAGGATAAAGTGTTAGGAAGTATCGTATAAAGTTTAGTGTGCAGCATACAAGCCGAAAACTCCACCATAAGGAGTTTATGACCATAAACTAGAGTTTATGGCCATAAACCCCTCCTTGACCGTGAACTCACTTCCTTAAGTATGATATGCCTTCTTCCTTCACCACTTTTTCCACCTCTAAATCAAGAAATCAGATTTCCTCTCAACATTCATCAAGTTTTCACCATGATCGTCCAACATGTAAGCAATCCTTCCATTCTATTTGTGTTATCCTTCTTGATCTTATATCACCTTTTGATTTCATCCATGGAATCATTCTTTTGATTAGATCTTCGAGCATTCAACACTTTCACCAAGAACACATACTTGTTCTTGGACCGTGAACCCCCTTACAAGCTCCAAAAACGTAACTCTTCTATCTCCTAGTTAGATTGGCTAAACTCTTGATTTCTAGCCTAGGATCATCACAAAACACATGAGCATCAAGAGTTTACAGCCGTAAACCATTGCATGGCCGTAAACTCTTGTGTTGGTGTATGTTTTTGCTTCAAACTCCTTCAAGACCAAACCTAGGACCTAGAACACTTAGGGAATGCTTGTTAGGGCCATGAAAACGCCTTGTTTGCAAGTTCTCCCATGAGTGTACGATAGTAAACTCCTTGGCCGTACACTCCATGACCGTATACCACAAGGGCTGTAAACCCTTTGGCCGTATACCTCTTTGGCTGTAAACTCCTGGCCGTACACACCTTTGTATGGCTGTAAATCCCTCTAAGACAATCAATTGTGATTATAACACTTCAATATAAGTGTTTCCTAGTCCCTAAGGTATTTTCCTTGCATGATGAGTTGTATATACACTAATTATATACATATATGTGCCATTATATGCTAGATAGGATTTGTTTGTGTTCGAAACTTCACTTGACACTTAGCATCCTACAACCGCTCTTTCATTCACATCACTCACTATAGGTGAGTACATACCCCTTAATCTGCCTTTTAAATGATTTTAAATGTTTTTTAGGGGGGGGGGGAATACAAGTTGAACATTATAGTTATTGAATCAATCACATGTGATTAATAACTATTAAACAAATGGATTTCTTATACATCGAAATGTTTTATCAAACAAACTTTTTCAAAACATTGTATCAAGCTGTTTTACATGCTAAACTCTTTATCAAACTCTTTTATATGCGAAGCTTTTCATTTAACTCTTTTAAACTTATATATTGTCAAAATCATGTCTATACATATATAGTTATATAAATAAGGTTGGAAGGACTTAGGACTGACAACTCACTTTATTTCATGTTCCTTGTTTGGTTGTGGACTTAGAATATCCTGTTGTTTGTCCAAGTGTCGTTTGAATCTTAGTTATATATTATGTATATGTGTGTAGATATAAAAGCTTTTACCTCAGTTCCAACACCTTTGGGTAGCAAGGGTGTACAAACATACTCAGTCAGTCAAACAACATTACTAGTAAACTATAATAGGTATAGTTTAGAGGTCTACTACTCACTATTTCTAGTAAAATGAAACATACAAGAGTCATTTCATACATGAGTCAGTTTAAACATACTATAAAGAGAAACAAAAGAACATACTACAATGAGAAACAAGGAGGAACATACTATACACTATACAAGAGAACATACAATATACTAGTACAGAGGGAACATACTATACAAATACAAGATAATGCGTACAATAAGATACACCTAACTTTATATTTATAACCAACTAACTCAACTAACTAAATTTCACCTAGGCAGTGTACCTAGTCAAATTGTAGAATAGTTTATGTAAGTCGGGTGTCGATCACAAGGAACGGGTTTGACTAATTTATTTATCTACTACTAAATTAACCTAATCAATTACAAAGAAAGAGGTTTTATCTAATTTTGCAAGTTTAGATGAACTTAATTCTTTAACACAAACTCAATCAATAAACACAACACTTATGTTAGTTCGAATCCACTTTCACTCAATGGTTATACATTAGTTATGACTATTACCGTTGGTTACCAATTAATAAAGTATTAGCAATTTAGTTCTAAATCTACTAATTATTAATCAATTCATGTAATTCTATGTATGGTCACACAATAGTTAACACAAAATCAATTATTAAATGAAATTGGAGCTATGTAAGATTGATTTGATAAACACACATTATGGTCATATTCATGAATTCTCTAGCACAACTTAATTTTAATAATTTAGTTGCTTAACTAAGATTGGTTTGATCTTAGCTCTAATAAACTAGTGTTCACTGAATTATTAGGTATTCAAATTCATGCAGATTTATATTCACTAACTACACAGAACAAGAATTTTAAGCAATTAATTATCAAACAAACATACTAGGTAAAATCAATCCAACACAAGCATATTAGCAACAAGTAAAGTCAAATCTAATGCATTAAAACCATGAGTTCCAGCTTCATCTAGCTAACAAAAGCAGCTAGATTTAGCTGGACATACTAACAACTAAACAAACAAAAACTAAAATCAAAGACATGTTTAAGTGTACCAATCTATAAACCAATTTATGAACTTCTTCTTCCTTGGTGTTAAAACCAACTTACAGGTCTTCTCTTCCTCTAAAATCCGTCTCTAGGAACCCTTCTAAGCCAACCAAAACTTCCAAAGTCGTAGGGATCAAGGATATATATAGTTTTTAATTTTTCCCGATTCACCTCGTGAATTTTCAAGATTCACCTCGTGAATTATGTAAATATCCGTATACAACACAGATTCCTGATCCGCGATGTTTATCTTCTAGAAGGATATACTCATCTCGTGAATTTTAAAGATTCACTTCGTGAATACGCCTTTTTCTGATTTTCTTGTCTTTCAAGCCTTCAACCTCCAAAGTTCCATTCTTTAACGCTTTTAGTCCCTTTTCTTCAAAATGTTCTCTTTTTAGCTGCAAAATATATTTTAACCTTATAAGTACCATTATTCTTTTCAAATAACCAAAATATATGTAAAATGTACTTAAATATTGCCTAAAAACATGTATAAATATGACAATATCAAAATACCCCACACTTACTCTTTGCTTGCCCTCAAGCAAATCTAATTATTAATTCAAACCTTGATCACCATCATTACATAGAACAATCCAACTCAAACTCAGCCATTTTGCCAAGACCTCAACGCATGCATTTGTGTCTAAAGTTTTTCCTAAGTAACCCCCTTAATTCTAAATACTCACAATCCTCATAAACATGCCCCCACTTCTTTTGAACAATGCTCATTTTATGCGACCCTCCGAATCCATCCTCAGAACGCTCTCTAACCTCAAGGTATTTTTGTAAAGCCACAATATGGAGCTCTTGAATTCTTCACTTCTTGATATTTTGATCTTTGATTTCTTTGAATTCACCAACTTTTTGTGTAATTTTGATATCTTCAACTTTTGAAACCTTAGAATTTTTGATCTTTGATCTTCATACCTTGATACTTTTATGTTCCAAAAATTCTTCAATTTTTCACGTTTTGGTAATGTCTCTCTTTTTTTACATGTACTCAATTTTTTTATATCACTCAAAAACCTACATGCTTAAGCAGGGGCGATTTACTTCAACCTTTATTGGTTAAGATATTAGTTTTCTTGGATACATTTCAAGTACAGGCTGCTAAACTTATTGCATCCCTCAAACTAAGCGAGGTTGTGTTTTTGTTCCATGATTTCACTAGAATAAAGGAGGACAAAAAGTCACTATAACGTGTATCTGCTCTACTAAATGATGAGTTTAAGAAACTCTTTGATCGTTTAGATCTTATAACAAGTAAACGACGAAAGTGAAAAACAACAATATAAAACACAAGAATGAATCTGAATAAGTCGAATGATTCAATTGATTCAATCCTCAGCAGAGCTCGATAAAGAACTTCCGCTGTAGAGGATATTAGGGTTACAAAAGATAAAGATCAAAATACGTGACAGAATAACTTCCAAAATCTTACGTACAAGGATGCTTGCAAGACCTATAAATACAAAACCCTATAAAATAACTCACGGATGGACAGGCCCATACCGGAGACTAAATGGACTAAATAGCGAGCCCAAGACGCAACACCTTCTGGACCTAACAATCTCCCCCTTTGCGTCAATTGGAGCGAGACTATCTCTTCGGCTTGCTGGGTCCAGCTGCAGGAACTTTCTTAGTGGTATCAAACAGACGTGGGATGAGAGCAAGGATAGTCTGTCTGAAACGAATGTACCACTGAATCATGTCATCGAAGTACTTCTCGTCATCTGCTGAATTCTGCTTGCATCGATGAATGATACCTAGAACATGTTCCAAGAATGCAGTGGTGTAAAGGTGTTTGTCAGCCGAGGCGAACAGGCATTTCTGGCCTTCGTTCCTTGTAAACATGAAATAATTCCGCTTTGGGTCAATTCTTCCCATCTGCATCATGTTCAAATCACTGGCAGAGCCTATAGGAGAAATAGTGGACTTTTTCCTGAAGATGCTAGCGATCTCCTGATCCATCTTGACAACCTCCATAATGTAGCATACGAGCATCCTTTTGAAGTGATCAATAATTGGACCATACTCAGCTTCGTTGGTGAGGAGGATGTTGTGCAAAATAATCCAGTCATGTGGATTCAGGTTGGGAAGATCAGCAAGTGATATCGCGTGTTCGGTTTTAGCAGAACCTCTCAGCACTTTGAACCGAATGTTCGTAAAGTTCCCTTCACGAAACGGCTTGAGGACCCGAACGTTGACGATCTTCTGAGTGCTCCAAGTTTGATACTGTGGTTGAGCAGACTTCAGATAGAATTCAACGAGTTCCCTATCAACCTTTGGATGAGGATGAGGGACATCATCAACGTTATCAAAGGCATGAAAGATGAAGGCTTTTCGGGTCAGTGACATGTCGAAATGAGAATCGACAGAGTTGATACGATCCAATGAAATCACTGGTTCGAGCCACAGAATGTTGGGAGTTTCAATAGCCTCTTTCAGAAGCTTCTCGAGAGTCCAAGGAGGAAAAAGAGTTTTCCTACTCTCAAGAAGGTCATGAGGTTCCTTCATTTTCCTTTCGGTCGCCTCAGCCTCTCTGGCAACACGAGCTCTCATGTCAGCATCTTTATCATGACCTTGTTTCTTTAAGAGATCTGCAATCGTCTCTTTATCATCTTCACCACTGTCTTCAGCAATTTTCTTTCCTTTGTCTTTGACAGCTGAACCTGAGGCTTGACCTGCTGGAGGAGGTTCGGTTGCTTTAGTTGCTGTAGAAGTAGGAGGTGGTTGGGACCCAGACATATCTTCTCCCCCTTGTTTCAGATTGGACACGAACTCCAGGAGCCCTTCAAGTTTGATTAAGAGAGCAAGGGCAGGAGCAAGCTTTTCTGCAAGAGTGTGCCTCACCGAGTAGTTCAGAATCGGATCATGGGCTTCAATGATGTTGGAAAGGGCGGCGTGGACATCCGAAACACATGAAGAAATAACTTCTCGCTCAGATCGAAGAGATTCAACTTCCTTTTGAGAATGAAAAAGCTAAAGAATCTTGACCTTGAGAGCAGTGGTCTTACGAGCGAGAGCGTCCATTACTGAGTTCTCGGAAGCTAGGTCTTCATGTAGCTTAGTCAGGCACTCCTCAATAGCCGCCTTAAACGATGTGTTGTCATCACTGAGAGATTGACGAAGACTGGCAAAGGACTCCAGTTCAGAAGCAACTGAGGTAGCCAGCTTGTTGACAAGAGAGTCAAGCCTTTCTGCATTGGAGTCGGCGGTACCCTGTAAAGACTGCAAAAGAGAAGACGCATCAACAAATAGTTTTTCGACTTTTTCGGTCGCAGCAGCACACGCCTTGGTAGATGCATCAATGGTGGCAGTGGCAGAGTTGATAGAGGTTTCATGAGCCTTGGTAAACGTATCAACAATCCCCTGAATAGCAGCCTCTAAGATAGTAGAGTGTGAGGAAGAAGAGGAGGAAGCAATGAGAGAATCGATTTTCTCATGAAGCTCCTTGAGATGCTTCTTGGTGACTGGAGCATCATCATCATCATCGTTTTGCATTTGATACAAACTGTAATAGACCGAGTCAAATGTCATGTCCTCTCCTCCAAGAAAAGGGTCTTCATTATCTGCTGAGTGAGCAGGAGATGAAGGAGAGGGTGAGGGTGGAGGCTCGATTGTGGAAGTAGGTTCGGGTACGGATGTATGTTCGGTAGTGGTAGTGGGAGTGGGTTCGGGTGCTGAAGTAGGAGACCTCGTATCAGATATGTTGGTTCTAACTCCAGCGGTGGTTGTTGTAGTAGCTTCAGTGAAAATGGAAGGTGGTACAGGGATAGAAATGGGTGGTATTTGAGTAGTGGAGGTTATGGGGGGAATGGAAATAGAGATGGAGATTGGGGGAGGATTGACAGGTCTAGTGGAAACATGTACCTCAGGGGTAGGCGAACGTGGAGGAGTTTTACCACATAGAGACTCTTTAGAGTCGGAACTCTCTTCCTCAGATTCACTGGAGGAGGAGGCAAGAATAAGCTTTCACCTAGGTTGAGTCTTCCTCTTCTTTGGTGGAGGAGATTGAGCTGCTTTGGAGGGTTTACGTTTCTTCGGAGAAGGACCTTTCGCTCCCTTGACAACCTTCTTGTCTTTTCCCTTGTCATTCTTCTTTCCCCTTGGAGCAGGCCGATCAGCATCATGAATGGATTGAATCATGTCAGGAGTGAGCTCTCTAGGACCAGAGCGACGAAACTCCTTGTAAGTCCTGATGATCCGGCTGTTGCTTGGAACATCCCCATACATTGACTTAGGGATCGAGCCAATAAACTGAAACTTAGAGGAATCAGAGACAATTATCTTCATAGTTTGGAAAGTACCTATCGAAGAAAGTGGAGAATCAGCGACTATTGGAACGTGATACTTGTCCATCACCCACTTTGCGACCAGCGTCCAGAATCAGGCATAAGAGATCTCTGAATGGTGAGATGTAGATGCGAGACTCTGAATCAGCTACTGCCATAAAACTGACCCATAATCTAGGTTGATGCCATGATACAACCCATAAAGAATAGCCATAAACAGACGACTTGCCCCGTCTGAACCAGCACTGCGTTTTGAAAGCCCCTTGAACAAGACGGTGAAGAAGCCGTTCCACTGAGGAGGTAGGCAAGATTTCTTGAATTTGGTCACCATCGTCAGAATTTCAGTATATCCCATGTTATAAAACATGGAAAACAACTGTCCCACCGGGATGGATTCAGGGTTAACCCTAGATTCGTCGGGCTCAAACCCTAAAAGCAAACTGAATCGCTGCTTGGAGATGGAGGCCTTGTGATCAAGAATGTCGAAGAAGATTCGATCGACAAACTTGTCATAGTGGGCTGTGGAGAATATATGTGAGAGACACTTCATTGGAACTGTTTCGACCTTAGTGAGAGATGGAACCAGCGGCGAGTACTTGAGACATTCCATGATTGGAAACATGAATGCATCGTAAACTTGAGGAGTAAGGTTGATAATCAGGCTTTGTTGAGGACAGATTGGCAGAATGTGAGAAGTAGCATGAACTGAGGATGAGTCCCCCTTTGAAGAGAAGGATTTGGGAGAGATGATGAACAGTAGAAGAAACGAAGCTTTTCTTGCTCTCTGAATATTTGGTGCAGTAAAGAGGTAAATAATGGTAGAAATTACCTTTTATACCGTGGTGAGAAGAGAGAGAAAAATCTGTTCCCAAATCTTCAAGGGAAATACGAAGAGTTTCCTTAGGAGATTGATGCGTGACAGTGTAGAGCCCTGATGATTACGCAGGAGAGAGAAAGACTGTCCCGTATCACACGCCTTCCCATCAGGCGCCGTTTGAAATGTCAAAAACGGTTCCACTTCACACGCCTTCCCATCAAGCACCTTTTGAAATATTTAACTGATTGGACTTTCGGCTGAGTCAGCAAGTTATCCCTTTAGAGTGAGCTGTCGTCATAAAGCAAAATAACCACGTGTGACATTGTGAGCCACATCTCTTTTAGAACCTCAAATTCCATGGCAAAAAAATAGCTTGTAAGTAATGAAACCAGAATTATGGAAAATCAAACAGATTTTCATGCATAGTGTGTAAAAGAAAAAGAAATAAAGCAACACATATGTGGGAAATTGTGATGTCAGTAAAAACACGAAACAATAGATCCCGGGCACGAATCTCTTCCTTCAAAGTCAAGAGAGACCTTAAAGTGTTTCTGTGGTTTCCCGTTGAATTACGATCAAACACTTCTTAAGAAGTGTTGAAAGGCATCTTTTAAAAAGGCTAACGTGGGTGGCTTTCGCTTCAGTTCAGAATTCCTGATCTTGACATAAGACAGAAGTCAACTGAAGTACTTGTGAGACCAATGTAGTCTGTTGAACAAGTAGGTGTGAAGAGAATTTAAGTGGCATGTGTAAAATACTTTTAGGTGAAATCTCAAAAAAAATAAAACTGGATTCTAAGGGAAGAAATGTTATGGGATTTAACAATTTCGTAAGAATCACACAGAAAGAAAATTTAGAGATTTCAAGGTACAACCCCATGGGTGATTTCGTTAATTCAATAGTGAAAACTAGAGCAAATTTAATTGTTCACCGTCAATGCATAGTAGGTATTGAATTGTGGGTTTCACTTAGCACGTAGTGGCACGAAGCTAAGATCGTAAACACAGAAACTGTGTAACCATAAACCTCAGTGGTAATTTCTGAGAGTCTCAAGGGTTACGTGTATGAGGCGAATAGGATGGAGAAAAGTATTGGAGATGGTGTAAAGAAACCACAGTACCTCTGCTGTTAAAATAAGGACCAAGCAGAAAACTCTTATCTCATGTGAGAAGAGAGTAAGGTAGCTCATGATTTGAATAAATATAAAAGCCTAATTGGGAAGACAAGGCTTGTATATACCAAGTCAGTAAGGCTATTATTCAGAATTTGGTGAGGCTTTGGACACATACAACAACATGCCTCTAGGGACACTTAACTATTAAATACGTGAGAACTAGAATTTCCCCACAAATATCCACAAAAAAAATTTAACGAACACAAACAAAAAAAATGTTTTTGGAGTTTTTGATTAAAAGAAAAATATATTTTTGGAGTTTTTTTGAGTTAAAGAAAGAAAAATAAATAAAATATTTTGGAGTTTTTGATATAGAGAAAAAAAAAACAAATCAGAAGAAAAAAAATAAATCAGATAAAGAAAAAAAATATTTGGAACCGAACCGGAAAAAGATCGATTGGGTCCATTGAAATGAAATGTGCTTTTGCTTTTAGTTTGATATTCTACTTTAAACGATCCCCTTGAATGGGCTTATAGTAATGATTGTCTTTTGATAAAGCAATCAGTCAGTTAAAACAATAACGAGGAAATTCAAACCCGAAATAGACCGAACGCTCGGTTCATTTCGGTAAAAAAAAAAAACTTTGAAAAAGAGAGAGAAAAAAAACTTGGAAAATGAGAAATAGGAGTACAAAAAGTTTACAACCAAAGGAAATACCTTTAAGTGATAAGCGAAGATAAGAGAATAGGACCGAACCCGAGCGCTCGGTTCATTTCGGCACTCACGTGAACCGAACCCGAACGTTTGGTTCATTTCGCTTCCAACATTTAGTTTTGAGAAGTAGTTTTTGGTACTGACTCCGATTCCATCATACCTAGACCTTGTAGAGTTTTATTGAAACTTGCTTCAGGAAGGGCTTTGGTGAAGATGTCAGCCAGTTGATTAGTAGTTCGAACAAAATGAATCTCTATGTTTCCGTCTTCTACGTGATCTTTAATGAAGTGATACCTCAATGCAATGTGTTTGGTTTTGGAGTGTTGCACTGGGTTATTACAGATCCTAATTGCACTTTCTGAGTCACAATATAATGGGATCTTTTTCATATTGAGTCCATAATCCCAGAGTTGGCTTTGGATCCAAATCACTTGAGATGTGCAAGAAGCGGCTGCAATATATTCTGCTTCGGCTGTAGACAGTGAAACACATGTTTGTTTCTTAGATTGCCAGCTCACCAACTTTCCATCGAGGAATTGACATCCTCATGTAGTGCTTTTCCTATCTAAACCACATCCTCCAAGGTCTGCATCTGAGTAGGCTTGAACAAAGAAACCAAAGTTTGATGGATACCAGAGACCAAGTGATGTGGTTCGCTTCAAATACCGGAGTATGTTTTTCACTGCTAGCATGTGTGGTTCACGAGGATTCGCCTAAAACCTAGCACAATAACACACAGAAAACATTATATCGGGCCTGCTAGCTGTGAGGTACATCAGGGAACCAATCATTTGGCGATATAGCATAATATTGACTGCCGGTTTTTCCAAGGATGGTGTGAGTTTGGTGCCGAACGCCAATTGAACTTTGACCTTTGAATCTCCCATCATGCCGAATTTTGCAAGAAGAGTCTTGTTGTATGCTTCCTGGTTGATAAAGATGCCTTCGGGTCCCTGTCTAATGTTTAAACCAAGGAAAAAGTTAATCGGACCCATTGAGCTCATTTCAAATTTAGTCTCCATCAGCTTTCTGAATTTAGCAGTTAAGCTAGGATTCGTTGAGCCAAAGATGATATCATCGACATAGATTTGAACTATCATAAGGTGGTTACCTTCCTTCTTTCGAAAGAAGGTTGGGTTAACCGAACCTTGTTTGAATTTAGACATCTTTAAGAATTTAGTCAGCGTTTCATACCATGCCCTAGGCGCTTGTTTCAGACCATAAACTGCCTTGTCTAGAATGTAATAGTGATTTGGATGCTTTTCATTCACAAAACCTGGAGGAGTACAAAGTCACTTCTCAATTCGTATTTGGTATACGAAAGTGCGGAAGGCAAGCCCTTCTATCTGACTTTGGCTTCTCAATTGCATATACCAAAAGACTGTGCCAAAAGAATTGCTACCTTTCTGTTCGATATTGAATTGACCTAGACATCGAGATTTCATATACCAAAAGAATTGTACATCGCTAGGAAGACTGGTCGTTCTTCCCCTTTCAGTCTATTAATAGCTCTAGGCAACTACCTAACAGACTAAGAAGAAGCCCAAAGAAAGAGTCTTCTTACAGGTTAGTTGATAGCTTTCCAGTGTGACCTCTGATCTTCCTTGCTCCTCAAGGAGGAAATCGATAGCCTTTAAGATAAGAGGCTAGCTCCTGTCTTGTTTGGGATAGCTAGCTTATTAGTCCACTGCCTCCCCAGCTAAGCAAGAACGCAAGAAAGCCTTCTCGCAAGTAAGCAAGAAGGAAGGCTTTTAAGATGGAAAGCCCCTATTGAGTAAGATTGCTCGCTAGTTGCCATCCTGTAGTAGTAGGCACTTCTAGGCCCCTTCCCGGCTACTGGATCACTCCAGTGCTTCGAGTACTACAGACCCTCTGCCATCCATTGCAGCAGAGCCCTTTCATGAGCGGGGGAGGGCTAAGCACAGTTCTTTGAATCAAACGTTGAATGAAATAGATTCTTTTTTCGATATCAAAATAGAAATCGGATAGGATAGATGGATGGATCTATCTTTCTATTTATATATATTACTAAAAAAAAGGAGTTTTCTAGTGAAGTAGCGTAGCAAGAAGCCCCAAATGGCAGTAACGAGAAAAATGCCCCACTCCTCCACATTCATAACAGTTACCGGATCTCCTCTGCAGCAAGCTCTGCTGGCCTCGCGCTCCAAACTGATGGCGTCTCGACGTTCTCCTTGAAGTCGTCCTATCGCTCTCCCCTTTTAAGAAGTTTGTAAAAAGGCTCAAGTTTTTTGGTGCTTTAGTTTTCGAATGTCTCGTTCAGCGTCACGAGTCTACAAGCCTTTCTCATTTAAGTGCTCGCCCTTTGAATCTTCAGTAGGGGCCTTTAGTCTTTTGGTTAGAGTAGGGGTCGCGAGAGAGCAGAGCGTACTGCCCTGCCATAGTCGCGAGTCTGTTTATAGTTGCGACTGTTGTCATAGTCAACAAGGTTGAAAGGAGATGAGGCCTTTTGGCGAAGCCAAGTCAATTTCGGGCCACCAAACCCTGCAACTGATGAAAAGGCCCTATGGTATGGAGTAAAGGGAAGCGTGTATGTTGTCACACTCCCTGCCTTCCAAAGGTGCCTAGAGGACGGGCCAGACGCAGTAGAGCGCCGACCCGGGAGCGGATTCCCCACCGGCGGGGGGGGGGGGGGGGGGGGCAGGAGACGACCATCTCAAGGCACATCACGACCTACAGGCAACACCGGCGAGACCTGGGAAGGCAACCCGATGGGGAGTCAGAGGATCCATAGTACCTGCAGCCTCCCGGACTTCATATTCATCATTTTTGAAAGCGGGGGGAAGGGATCTTTTTTCTGCAACAGAAAAAAAACAGAGCAGATTTGACTCGGCACAACCTAACGATACATCCAATACCAATGATCTGTGCTTAGAATGCGTTGTTAGATCTCTACTCTAGAAAGCTATATAGGTAACAACGAGTGCGGGTTGACCCGGGGCTTACCTTTAATTACTTCTTTCACAACGAGAGTACCGCGTCCGCATCAGTCGAAGTGGTGGACGGCCCCCTGAGTCAAAGGGAGATCTTCTGCGCCTCTCTCCAAGAGAGACGATTCGGTATCTGAATCGGCTGAAGGAGAGTGAGAGTTCGAAGTTGCCGGTAGGTCAATATCCGGGGGTTGCTTTCCCTTAGTAATAGTCCTTCTTTGAAATACGAGGCCCAGAACCCTATACGGGGCAGTGCAGAAGGAATAAGAGCCTTTATGCCTTGAGCCTTGAGCGAAATCATTGACCTTGCGCCTGGTTTGATTAGGACATTGTCGCATTTCATCTCAAAGAGGATCTAACTCTTTCTTTCCGGCTTAGCCGAACTACTTGGCTCGGATCAATTCACTCTTTCTTTATCGCAAGCAAATAGCCAAAGAGCTGATGAAAGAGCACTGTCTTCTCTTATTCCTGAAAACATCTTCAGAGCAGGTATTACAAAAAGACTAGCATCTCTAACAGGAAAAGCAAGCAAAGACCTCCCCTTTGGTTTGGTGGCCTCCTTCCTTGATAAGAGTGAAAGCAGAATCAGAATCAGACTCTTGGACGTGGGATCTTGCCTAAATAAATTTCCATTGAGCGGGGTAGCAGAAAATATAGGATTTTCTGGGGAAAATGATTCTTTTATGATTTCGATAACGATGAACTAGAACGCACACAATCAATTTTACTCGATAAGAGGAACATGATTTTCAACCATATTTCCTTTTTGAAAATAAGAGATTTTTCTTGAGACGGTTGATTGTTACTATTCAAAAGAACTATTCTCGGACACAACTCGCTTTTACAAATCACACTACTTTTCAAAATCACTCCTTATAAGGATGAACAAAAGTAATGACATGCACACATATATCCATGATTTTCAAGGCAAGACTTCAAATGATTTCATAGAAAATATCTGATTTTCTGAAAGTACAACGAGAACAATTCTAAACGAGTGTAAACGATTTTATATAAAAATGCTTATGAACTCACCAACTTTTTAGTTGACGCTTTTCAAAACGACTTGTATTCTCAGGGATCTAGTAAGCAGGTAACAAGGGATGCTGATGCAAGACCATTTAGCTGTAGTTTGGATTTTTTTCTACTTATGCAACTTTTGTGTAACTCGAAGAACTAATACAATATGTAAACAATGTAAGTTTGTTATCTTAATGTATTATGTTTGGATTGCTCTGTTTCATTTATATTCAATTGTTATGATACTGCAAAATGAAGTCACCCGCCTCCGGACGTTTCCGCTGTCTGGTCCGGGGGTGTGACAGATTGGTATTAGAGCATTGTTTATAGTGAACTAGTATATCTAGCCATACGAGATATACAATTATAAATACAATGGGACTAAAACAAACTCTGTCTAAAAGTATACTTTAAGAAGATAATTATTTATAAAAGTATACACAATTACTAACCCAATATCATAACAAGAAGAAACCAAAAGTAACTAAAGGTTGAACACTATTGTCAAACCTAGGCAGTTATGTAATCATATCTGGGAACAATATAGCATGATCAACTATATTTATTTGAGATATGACCAACATGTGCTTGGGAGTGATGGTGGTGTTGCAACAACCCTATGACCTAACAACTATGCATACAAGAGAATACTAGAATTCGAACATCAAGTTTAAAATACTAAAAAAGTATTTTAGGATACTATAAACCCCTCACATCTAAACTATCCCCGTATATCACGAGCCGCGACTCTTGTACAAACGACGTATTTGAAATTCCTCACCCAGACTTCTACAACCCTATCACGATGATTTGGAGCCCACCGCTCATAGCAATTGAGGCTAGGGCAGCCTTAATAGTGTAAGGAACACAAAAAGGGCACCCTTAATATAAGTGGAATGGCCTAGCACTTTGTGCGCCAAAAGAGGATCACCACACTACTCGCCGTAGGTTCATAATACCCTTAGTCGCAAGCAACAATAGTGAATCGAGAGGAGTACATCCTCTAAAAATTCATACGACCAAACCCGTTAACCATATTGCTAGCTATGTGCTATGACGACGGACTTTACATCAGACAATACATGTTCCCACCCTCCACCATAACTGCATCATGGGGATGTAGGTCGAACCGATTAACACCAGTACGTTAGGATTATACGAGTAAACTCACTTAGAACTAACTACGAGTACTCACAAGCTCACTTTTCATGTGCAACAGAGTTATGTATTCTCATGAAGGTAACCAGTATCTCGACCATGCACCAGTCCTACAAATAGACTCCGCCACTTTCCAAGCCACTGTAACAACGACCGTGGTAGCTGTCATGGCATACGTCAATACCAATGACACAAACGAAGTTGGAAACAGCGTCGGTAACTTCGACCGTAACAATAACTAAAGAAACCAATGAAGAACAACTCACCCATGCACTCAACAACCTAAACCTAACAACAAGAAATGAAAGTTCAGGAACGAAAAAGGAGGTAGTTCTACTCAGAGTTTTACTAAAAGGAAACAAGCGGGACCAGTCCCTACCCCTACTAACCCTATTCCTCCCCCATCGAGACAATCATACTTTGGAGACAATCCACCCTGCAACAAGTGCAATTACCACCATTGGGGAGCCTATCAAACATTCTGTGGCAAAAGGAGCAACAAGATGGGGCACATATCTCGCTACTGTAGGGCCCCGACCCCATGCGTCACCCCAACCCAGAAGTAAGTCAAGTTTGCCACAAGTGCGGTGCAACATGACATATCAAGAGAGATTGTCCAATAGAGATGACTAACAAAGGAGTCCATGACTAGACAAGAGTCGACGACAAGAAACCCTACCGCGATTTATGGTACGTTTCGAACGATAAACTTCATATGACGAATATTCACGAAAAGGTCTTGAAAATTGAAAACATAATCAAAAACTATTTCCCCATTCGTCTAAAGGAATATCTGGATTCTCCTCCGGCTCCTCATCAGGCCATCCCCCATTTCCCTGATTGGGAAAGTACGGATCTCCATGATGATGAAAGCCCGTCATGATATCTATGCGAGAAAAGAGGTGTAAGAGACAGTTAACAGTCATTTAAACTATTAATACTTATAGGTGGGTGATTCTCATTAGTTACTTCTATAATTATGTAGTGTGTACCGGTTATTTATAAATTGTGACGGGATAGACCTTGGAATAAACGACTCAACTCTAAGTCCACAACCAAACAAGGAACAGGAAGTAAAGCGAAAATCATAGATTCTGAGTCTATAACATCTAATTTATATATAACTTTTGCGTATCCAGTTCATAATTATAGACCTACTAACAAGAGTCTTTACTTTTCACATAAGTTAATGTTTACACAAAATACTCCTATAGTACTTTAAGCTTGTTTTATGTTCCCTCAGATTCTTTGTGGAAGGTTGGTAAGTTTTAGACTTGTTGTAACACCACAACCATTCCTGGGATATGCTAATCACTTCTTGGATAGACATAGTTGATCAGACTATGTCATTCCCGGAACTGACCATACATCCCCAAGTCCGCTTGTGCTGTTCAACAATCATAATACTTTTGTTCTATTCTAGTATGATATTGATCCAAGTATGAATGCATGTATGTATACTTTAGTTAAATATTTTATTATTTAAAAAGTATAACTCTTGGTCAAAGTATTTTAATCCCATTGTAATTATAGTTGTATATCTTTTATGGGTTGATATACTTAGTGCACTATAAACAATGCTCTGATAGCAATCTGTCACACCCCAACACCGGAACGACAAAAAAGTTATAGGGCGGAGGACGTGATGTACAATATCATAACAATGCATAACAGTAAATCAAGCAACAACATCCATTGCATTAATAGTAATAGTTAATACATGTGTTCTTGTAAAGTTTAAATGACACCAAAAATGAATGTATAACAAAAACAATAAGACGGGTCTTGAATAAGCTCCATCTTCCCAAAACCTGGCCATCTGTACCTGTCTACTGGTGAGCTGAGGATACAAGTTATTTTGAAAGAGTTGATTAGCATTTAAGCTGGTGAGTTCATAAGTATTTTAGTGTCAAATGTTTGTATTAGCTTGATGAAAATGTTTGTAAGTGCTTGATAAAAACTGTTTGTATAACTCCTAGAAAATCCTATATTTTTTTACAAAAACGGAAAGTAGTCTTCTACCAAGACCTAATTGTTTTGTGTGTTTGTTCATTTGTAGAAATATATGTTTTCCCAAGTTTATAACTATCTTTTACTCAAAAATAGTTTGCATTACCTTTTATATGAGAATATCACTATATGAATGTAATGGGAAAATGCAAGTGTGCAATAATATCGTATAAAATATCTACCGACTCACTAATTACCTTAAAAACAATTTAGTTGAATTAAGGTAAAATGTGATAAGATTGTAACCATACTGATTGACTGATGTACAACACAACGACCTTCTTGCGTCGAAACTCAATATGTGACATTTGTCACCCGTAGACCGATAGGTCCCACTACAGCTAGCAGCGAGATGTGGGATTGTCAATCCCTATAGATCTACAAACACAATGCCCGCTCTCCCTCCAAGAGACTCTAGTTACAAAATGTGACACAACAAGTGTACTGTTGTGTCATGAAGTAGTATTTCATATTATCGTTATCTTGTTGTAGTTATGACGTACACGTTTCTTTTGTAAATGTATATGTTCCTTTGTTAATTGTATATGTGTATGTTTATGTTCCTTCCTGTTCTTGTAAATGTATAAGTCCTTCTTGTACTTGTATATGTATAGTATTCTTCTTGTACTTGTATATGTATATGTTCCTCTAAACTATACCTATTATAGTTTACTAGTATGGTTGTATTATAACTAACTTGTAGAAAATAATCCATTACTCAATTTGTATAATTGAGTTAAGTATAACTTTAAAGGAAAGATTTAATATTGCTACAGGTATTTATAAATATGAGTTAATCGACAGTCTGACTAGTGTATCCTACCCTAATCCCACAACCAAACAAGGAACATGAGTCGAGGTTATTAACAATAGTCCTAAGTCCATTATAGCATGTTTATACTTAAATATCTATATGAATATGATTTTGAAAGTAAAGAGTTTTATAAGTAATTTAAAAAGGGTTTTGAAATGAAGTTTAACAGTGTTTAAGAGTAGTAAAGTTCTTATGTTTGCAAGAATTCAATGTATAACTAAACACAATTCAATTGTGTTTCAACTTGTATCCCCTTAAAAGCATTTTAAAAACAAGTAAAAGGTTGATTGTAGGGGTATGAACTCACCTTCAGTGAGTGGTTTGACTGAAAGATTGATTTAGGATGTAAAGTATGCCAAGTGGAAATCCCAAGCATAAATAGATCCTAATAAACATAGAATAACACATATTGATGAGAGAAGAACTTTGAGATACATTTGAACAAAAATGGTTAAAACAAGTATTTAGCGGAATAGTTAATCTCGAAGGATCTGTTAGCTCAACAATAATATTAATAGTTAGGAGTTAGTGAGTTAGATGCGGAAAGTAAAGTAATGTAAATGACAACAATTGTTATATCAAGAATACTTGTAAGTTGATTCATAACTTGGAATGCATTCAAACCAAAGTTAGTAAGAGAGATCGAACTTAGTGAAGAAGTCACAAGGACTTGCTCCGAAGAGAGATTATGATCAGATATGATAGTGAGCAAGTGAGGGAAGAAGATTTCAGAGATAAGTAGTAAAGATACTTGAAGATGCGTATATTATTCAGAACAAGTGAGCTCTATTTATAGAGACTCAAGCATTACAAAAGATAACTTCTAGATGTAGCCATGCAAGGCATACTAGAAAATAGAAAGCATAAAGAAAAGACAAAAGAGACTAAGTTCAAAAGCTTGTTGTCTTCTGACATCGGATGACTGCGGTAGATGCTTTCATTGCGATAGCAAGTTGGCTGCGGTTCGGTAAAGTTCAAGAGGGTCACTTTCAGTGTTCTAACACATATATGTGTACTATTAGTGTATTTAGCAACTAATCATATATGTGAAACACCCTTAGGAACTAGAAATCACTCACAATGGAGTGTATCAATCACATATGATTGATAAGAGGGAGTTTACAGCCACACTTAAAGGCGTTCACGGCCCTGGGTTTGTTTACGACCGTAAATGCTTGATCTTATGAGGGTTTTCGGTCCTAACTTGTATCTTAGAAGTGTTTATGGTCTCATTGGGTAACCCAAGAAGGGTTTTCAGCCAAACTATGAACTTTTGAAGGGTTTACGGCTATAAGAAGAGTTTACAGCCGTAAACTCTTGAAGATCATGCATAAAATGGTTTTTTCCAAGTTGTAAGTCTAGTGACTCTAACAGATAACAAGATCATAGAAGGAAAACTTACGATTTGAAGGCTTATGAGGGTTTACGGCCACCAAAACAAGTGTGCATTCTTGGTGAAATGGATGAAGATTTGAAGATCTAGTCAAAAGAGTTGGATTTATGGATGAAATCAAAGGGTTTCATTTGAATGTGAAAGATATTAACTCAAAATGAAGGAAATACTTACAACTTTGAAGAACAATGGAAGTGTTCTTGATGATAGTTGAGAGAGAATTTGAGTTTCAGCCTTGAAGATGTGAGGAATGAGGAAGAAATGAAGGAATATGAAACTTAAGGGAAGGGGTTCACGGCCGCCTTGGAGTTTACGGCCGTAAACCCGAGTTTGCGGCCGTGAACTCCTTGTGATGGAGTTTCTGGCATGATTTCTACTCGACTGACTTAAGTTAACCCCTCTCTAATCACACACGTTGAATGTACTAGGCTTAGAACACACAAACAGGCCCTTATCAATGCTAAAAGATAGCAGAAACGAGTCTGACTTTTGATTATATTGATTCACACTACAAGATAGAAATTTCGGGTTGTCACATCATCCCCGTATTAAAGGGAATTTCATCCCAAAGTTAGAGTTTAAGCATATATAAATAATTAAAGGAAAAGGTGAGGATATTTGAGTTTCATTTGATCCTCCCACTCCCAAGTGAATTCAGGTCCTCGCTTGGCATTCCAGCGATCCTTCACTATCAGGATACGACTTTGCTTCATTTTCTTGACCTTAGGGTCCATGATCTCAACCGGTTCTTCCACGAAATTAAGGCTCTCATTGATCTCGATTTCATAGATTGGGATTACAAGAGTGTCATCGGATAGACTCTTTTTCATGTTCGACACGTGGAAGGTGGGGTGTATGTTACTAATTTCTTAGGGTAGTTTGAGTTTGTAAGCTACAGGGCCGATTCTAGCACGAATCTCGAAATGCCCTATGTATCTTGGATTTAGCTTCCCACGCTCTCCGAAGCGTATCGGGCTCTTCTAGGATGAGACCTTCAATAGAACTCGGTCTCCAACCTGCAATTCCAAAGGTTTCCTTCTCTTATCAGCGTAGCTTTTCTGTCGGTCTCTAAAGGCTTTCAATCGTTCAAGAATCTGAACAATCTTCTCTGTCGTCTCCCGAATGATTTCTGGACCCGTAAGAGTGCTGTTAGGAACTCGTCCTTTAGCTAACTGCGTGTCACCCACTTCAGCCCAGCACAGAGGGGATATGTACTTCTGGCCATAGAAGGCTTCAAATGGAGCAGCCTTTATGCTGGTGTAATAACTGTTATTGTAGGAGAACTCGACAAGGGGTAAATGAGTATCCCATGCCTTCGCAAAGTCAATCACACAGCCTCACAACATATCTTATAAGGTTTGTATAGTCTTCTCACTTTGTCCGTCGGTTTGCAGATGGTAGGCGATGCTCATGTCCAGCCTAGTTCCGAGGGAACTTTGCAGCGACTAACAGAATCTTGAAGTGAATCTACTGTCTCTATTAGAGATAATAGATATGGGAACACCATGCATCCGTACAATCTACCTAATGTAAGTTTTTGTTAGCTTTTCCATATTGTCGGTTTCTTTGATAGGCAGGAAGTGTGCGGACTTGGTTAACCTGTCCACGATCACCCAAATGGTATCGTGACCACCCACTATCTTGGGTAACTCGGTTATGAAGTCCATAATAATTCGCTCCGAGTTCCACTCAGGTATCTCCAATTGTTGAAGTAAACCTGAGGGTTTTTGGTATTCTACCTTAACTTTAGCGCGAGTAAGACACTTACTTATGAAGGTAGCAATTTTCTGCATTCATGTTAGGCCACCAATATAATTTCTTGATATCCAGATACATCTTATCTGAACCTGGGTGAATAAAGTATTGAGTATTGTGCGCTTGATTCATGACCACATCTCTGAAACCACCATGACTAGGTGTCTAGATCCGAATCTTGAGATATAAAGCTCCATTACCCTTGACTTCTAGATTTTTATCCATTCCTGTTAAGGCTTCACCTGCTACATTCTAAGGTTTCAAGGCTTCAAGTGGTGCCTCCTTGATTTATGTGGACATATGTGAATGGATAGTTATAGTCAATGATTTGACCCTTCAACCAGAGTATTCCTTCCAGCTTAGGGCGTCAGCTACTACGTTGGATTTACTGGGATGATAACAAATTTCAAATTCATAGTCATTGAGTAGCTCGACCCACCATCATTGTCTCATGTTGAGCTCCTTCTAGTCGAATATATGTTGAAGGCTTTTGTGGTCCGTAAAGATAGTGGTTTTCGTACCATACAGGTAGTGTCTCTAGATTTTAAGAGCAAATACCACTGCTCCTAACTCAAGATCATGCGTCGTGTAGTTTACTTTGTGTGTCTTTAGCTGTCTTGAGGAATAGACGATGACCTTTCCTCATTGCATTAACACACAACAAAGCCCTTGGTTGGAAGTGTCACAGTACACTATGAAATCTTCTATCCCATCAGGGAGAGATAGTATTGGTGCGTTACAGAGGGCTCTCTTGAGCATTTGGAACACATTTTCCTGTTTTTCTTCCCAGCTAAAATTTACACCCTTTTGCGTCAGGGTGGTAAGTGGCTTAGCTATTCTTGAGAAGTTTTGAATGAACCTCCGGTAGTAGCTAGCGAGACCTAGAAATTGACGAATTTCCGTCGGCGTCCTTGGCGCTGACCAGTTTTCTATTGCCTTGATTTTGGAAGGGTCCATGTGGATACCCTCTTTACTTACCACGTGACCCAAGAATTCGACTCTTCAAATCCAAAATTCGCACTTAGAGAATTTCACATAAAGTTTCTCTGTTCGCAGTGTTTGTAAGACTTGTCGTAGATGTTGACTATGTTCCTCTTTACTGCGTGAATAGATAAGTATATCATCAATGAACACTATCACGAACTTATCCATGTAAAAATGGCACTCCCAGTTCATTAAATCCATGAACACTAGGGGCGCGTTTTAATCCGAAGGGCATCACTACGAACTCGTAGTGACCATAGCGAGTTTGGAAGGCTGTTTTGGGAACATCTCCCTATAAAACTCGCAGCTGATGGTACCTGGATCTTAAATCAAAATTTGAAAAGTAGCTCGCTCCTTGGATTTAGTCGAACAAGTCGTTAATGCACGGAAGAGGATAGCGATTCTTAACGGTTAACTTGTTAAGCTCACGGTAGTCGATTCTTATAAATCCTTTACTAAGAAGTTCGTTAAGCTGACTGGAAAGTTCCTGCATTTTTGCTGGAGCTAATCGGTAAGGCGACTTGGCTACAAGGGTGGCTCCAGGAATTAAGTCGATTCTAAATTCGACTTGCCGCTACGGGGGAACCCCTGGGAGATCCTCAGGAAAGATGTCGGGGAAATCACGTACATATGGGATGCTCTTCAATTGTTTTATCTCTTTGCTCAAATGGACAACATGGGCTAAGAATGCATGGTGCTCCTTTCATATGCACTTCTGGGCTTGAATGCAAGAAATGATTTGAAGGTTTGAACCTGGTTTGTCGCCGTAGATCATTAAGGTTTCGTTGTTTAGAAAGTTTAGACGAATGGCTCTCTCAAAGCATAGAATGTTAGCATCATGGAGACTTAACCAGTCTATGCCGACTATGACGTCGAAACTTTTAATTGAAATTGGCATGAGGTTGATCGGAAACGAATGGTTATCTAGAGAGAGAGTGTACATCCTATGAAAATTTCACTAGAAGTCTTAGTCTTTCCATTAGCCATTTCTACGACGAATGTTTCTTTTAGTGCTTGTGGTGCTTGATTAAGTAAGTGTTTAAATTCTTGGTTCACGAAACTCCTCTCCACTCCAATATCGAATAGTATGCATGCATATGAGTTATTGAGGAGGAACGTACCCGTGACTACGGTAGGGTCCACCACTACTTCCTCGTGACCAATTGCAAGAATTCTTCCTGCTCCGCCAACTTTCTTGGCCTTAGGGCAATCTCTTTTGTAGTGCCCCGTTTCTCCACACCCGTAGCAGGCCTGGCTTGCTCCTGTGCTAGAGAACAGGGTGATTGGCCTAGCTGGTGGCTTGCAGAATCGGGCTGTGTGACCCTTCCTGTCATAGTTAACACAGTGCATTTCACGGCAGGGACCGTTGTGATGGAAAATGCACTTGTTGCACTTGGGCATGCTCCCTGCATTTTGTTTTGTTGGCGCAGGGGTTGCAAGGGTTGGTGCAACATGAACAACCACAAGTTGTTATTTCTTGGCAGATGGTTGTGTTGCTTGGGTTTTCTTGTTATCCCAGAAGTTCCTCTTGTTATTACTTGTTTTGGCTGGTTCTAGGACAGCATGGGTAGTTGTGGTTACTTGTGATGGGACTCCATGTTCAATGAGTCTCTAGGCCAACCGCTTGGCACTGTCGAATGTAGAGGGGTTCGAAGACAAGACATTCCCCTGAAACGGAGGTACCATCCCCCAAATATATCTTTCGATCTTCTTTCTCTCCATGAGGACCATACCTGGACATAAGGCCACCAAATCACTGAATCTTGCCGTATAGGCCACTATGTTAGAACCTTTCATCTTAAGGCTCCATAGCTCTTGTTCGAGCTTTTGGACTTCGCCTCTCAATCAGTACTCCGCTAACATAAGGTACTTCATCGTATCCTATCCCTTTTCGTTAGCCCCTACTAGGGTGAGTGACTTGACATGGCCATTCCACCATGTCAGGGATCTATCAGAGAAGGTTCAAGCAACAAATTTTACCTTGCTAACCTCCGGGCAGGAGCAAACCTCAAAGACTGACTCGGTCCTTTCAATCCATTGCGACATGGCAAGGACTCCTCCAGTCCCATTGAAGGTCCTGGGTTTGTAGTTGGTGGAGTCCTTATAGGTGCACTCCGTTGGACGTGCAATATTGCCACCTTGGTTTGAGTAGGTACCTGTTCCCGCTCCACTGGTACCACTAGAATTCATCTGTGTCATGGCTACGGTTACGGACGCAGTCATAGCAGCTTGAAGCATTACCGCATCGAACTACGGTGGAGGTGGTGGCGGCGGTGGAGTTATTGAAGGATTTCATCTTGGACGTTTGTGAGGCGGCATCTTTTAGCTATAATGGATGAAACAATGGTAAGACTTCCATAGAGTTTATCAAGAGGAATAGTATTTAAGGTTGATTAGAGTTTGATAGAGGACATCGTTAACGAGAATAATATTTGTCATATTAGTTAGTATTGAAACTATATCGAGTTTAGAAAATTTGACCCAAGAGTAGGTCTACGTCATACCAACAGAGGGGAAAACATGACAGGATAAAGTTCTAGGGAAATAATACTTCTAGACAGGAATATTTACATAAAAGATTGCTACTTAAAGCATCTACGAAGGCTAGTCCTTTAAACTTAAAGAAAAGGGCGAGTAGAGCATCTTCTACTAACAATGGGCACCCCTCGGACGAATCCTTAACTCAGCGAGCTGACGCTCCAGACTAAGCAGGTGTCTCTCGTATACTGTCAGACATGCTCGGAGCTTAATGACTTCAGCTTGAGTTGCATCTAGCTCTTGTTGCATAGCTTCATTGTCCCTCATAGCTCTGTGTGACAACCCGAAACTTCTATTGTGTACAAACATGTCGGGTTAATAAAAGTCAGAGCAACTGCTGGTAAGTTTCAAACTTTTTGGAACAAGTTTGAGTATTTTAGGATTTACACTTCGGGTGATAGCAAGAGAGAGGATGCCCTAGAGTATTTTTGTGCATCTTGAAAGTTTCAAAACTCCACGAGTTTGGAGTTTACGACTCAAATAATATTTTTGGACCGAAAACTCAACGGACTATATAAAGGACACTTAGCCATTTTAGTTCATTTCTTCCATTTTCAACTACAGAAAAGCCCGAATTCTCTCCCAAGGATCTTCAATCTTTTGCTCCGTATTGTAAGTACTTCAACCCTAGAGTGTACTAAAGTGTATTACATGCTTAGATATGATTGAAAACACTCATGAATCAAAAGAAAAAGGAGCTTACGGCCCAAGATCTTCTTGGACCGTAAACCCTAATTTGGGTGCCAAAGTGCTCCCAACTCTTTCCTTATGCTTAGAAGCGAGTATCGAACCTTCCCTTGATGTGTTTAGCACATAAAAATCTTCAAGTTACCCCATTTATAGGTGTTTACGGTTTGGGGATCTCCCAAAACTGTAAACACCCCAAAGTGATCATAAATGGCCCATATTCCTTCCTTATGCCTTGAATCAAGCCTAGACTATTACCTTGAAGTGTTTAGGACTTGAAAACATCATAAAACCATGTTCCATAGGAGTTTATGGCAGAAAAACCATGGAGAAATGGTCCATGGGTCGTAAACTCCATTTAGGGGAGTTTTCATGCCACAAACACTTCCATAGGCTTATACTTCAATGTAGGAATACTTGGAATGACTTAGAAGGCTTCAAATCACAAAATGGTCAAAGAAGTATGAGTTTACGGCTGTAAACTCAAGAGTTTACGACCGTAAACCCAATGAGTTATGGTCTCCAAACAGTAAACTCACAAAGAGGGTTCCTTTGAACCCTAAGCTCAATAACCTTTCCCTACAACACTTAGAAGCAATCCTAGGGACTTATAACACTTGTATGAGGTGTTTACCATGTCCTAGTGTGTCTTAACTTTGTTTATTAGTTGTTTAAATTCTAATTGGATACATATATGTGATATTATATGTTAACTAGGATCATAGAGTGTTTTCAAGTCATCACTTGACACCTAGAAATCCTACATCTTCAGTTCATCCAAACCACCATCTACAGGTGAGTTCATACCCCTTGAATTAACCTTTTAAATGTTGTTAAATGTTTATAAATGCTTTATATGGGGGAATACAAGTTGAATCAGGTTTAGTTATTATATCAATCACATGTGATTAATAACTAACATGCAATTGGCTTTACTTTACGTAACTGTTTTACCAATCAGATTTCTTCAAATGTTTATCTTAAACGTTTTTAGGTGTTTAAAACACTTTATTAAACTGTTTATTAAACACTGTATATTCATTTCAAACCCTGTTACATTGTGTTTCAAACAAAGGTTCCTTTATACTTAAACTGTTTTTGTCAAACAAATACTTCCAAACCGTTTTATAAACTGACATCAAGTCGATCTTTTCTTAGGTATTAATCTTTTTCAAAGGTTTTATAAAACTCCTTATATTCTTTTATATTGTCAATTGCATGCCTGTATATGTATAGTTATATAAATAATGTTTAAAAGACTTAGGAAGGCTAACCCGCTTTATTTCCTTTTCCCGTTGGGATGTGGTCTGGTAGGGTATCGGGTATCCGTCCGAATGTCGTTTAACTATCAGTTATATATCATGTATACATATAGAGACATAAAAGTTTCCTCAGTCAGTTCAGTACCTTTGGGTAGCAAAGGCATACTTCAGGTTATACACGTACATTGTTAGTAACTATTATAGGTATAGTTAGGAGATACCACTTACCATTCCATGTATAGGAATCACACAAGAGTCAGTTCATTCATGAGTCTATACTAGTACATTACATGTTACATGAGTACGTTTACATAGATACAGTTACATGAATACGTTTACATAGATACGCTTACATGAGTACGTTTACATAGATACGCTTACATGAGTACGTTTACATGGATACTTTTACATGAATACTTTTACGTAAATGTTATATGATGAGTTATTATTACATATTATATGTGTAGATACTGTTATATAATTCTCCTTCTTATCTTTATTTTGTGTTACAATCACGTAATCGATGAGATAGATTGGACTTTATATCCTCGTTCCAAAGGATACTTTGCGGGACTAACCATTCCTAGAACCTCTATTAGCTACAAAGGTAAATGCATGTCTACGTATGTCTTCGGTTGATACCCTTATAGGTATAATTTAAGGGACTAACTATTCCTACACCCAACTGTTAGCTACAAAGGTAAATGCACATCTACGGATGTCTTAAGTTAACATTGTTAGTTATCCTAGTACAAAAAGGATAATACTTAGGTCATTATATTATTTCTTCCTTTACTTTGTGACACATTCACATGATCGACGAGGTAGGATATATTTGATATAGATAACTATTTTCCTTATTACCTTTATATTTTGACTCATACACATAAAGGATGAGGTATACTATAGTTTTATACTAATAGTTAAATAGGGAAAAACCATCACATTTACAGAGATGCTTGCTTTCAAAGCAGTAGGGTCTTGGTAGAAGACTACTTTCAAAACAGTAGGGTCTTGGTAGAAGACTACTTTCAAAACAATAGGGTCTTGGTAGAAGACTACTTTCAAAACAATAGGGTCTTGGTAGAAGACTACTCTCAAAACAATAGGGTCTTGGTAGAAGACTACTTTCAAAACAGTAGGGTCTTGGTAGAATAATACTTTCAAAACAGTAGGGTTTTGGTAGAAGACTACTTTGAAAACAGTAGAGTCTTGGTAGAAGACTACTTTCAAAACAGTAGGGTCTTGGTAGAGGACTTCTTTTATAGGGATCATAGGGATTTCTAGGGTTATTCAAATGCTTTCCATTACTTACAAACATTTCCACAGTTATACGAACTTTCTTTCAGAACAATGTCAATTCTTTCCTTACAAGTTTTACAAATCAAAGACACAGTAATACTTATGAATTCACCAGCTTTTTGGCTGATCCTCGCTTTCAAAATAACTTGTATTCTCAGGTCACAAATAGACAAGTACGACGACCAGGTTTTGTGAAGACGGAGCAGTCCAGACTCTTTTTTTATTTTGATTATTCATTATGTTGTCTTATACTGTGAAAGAACACACTTGAAACTAAAATTATACTATTAATGCAATGGATGATGTTGTTGCTTGTTTACTACTTTTCACTATTGTGATACATTACATGACGTCCTCCACCCCAGAACGTTTCCGCCGTTCTCGGTTTTGGGGTATGACACTCTCCCATGAGAAACTTCCAGTTGACGAATGCGATCCGTATTGGCACTTGAATCTGCCTCAAGTTCTACAGTTTGCTGAATGGCTACCACACCTAGCTCAACATTGCGAGCCACTCGACGAACCAGGATTGGAAGGGCACTCTCTGTTAAGCCTCCTTCGTTCAGGTTGTAGAAGTTGCGGTCCCTATTGTATGGGAGGTGTTCACCTTGCTCATGGCTCCACCTATTCAAATTCTCAACCCACACAGGCGTTGGACCATGGAATTCAAGTCGGAGGTTTGGATTTGGCAATGGGGCCGCTAGAGGTAGATTCTCGATGTCACCCTTTGAGTCGGCATCTTCAAGAAAGTTTTATGTAAAGTTTTCGTCTAAAGGAATATGAAGATTCTCCTCCTGCTCCTCATCGGGTCATCCCCTATTTCCCTGATTGGGAAAGCACTGGGGCCATCCCCCATTTCCTTCGGATTCTTTGTGGAAGGTTGGTAGGTTTTAGACTTGTTGCAACACCACAACCATTCCTGGCCATATGCTAATCACTTCTCGGATAGACATAGTTGATCAGGCTATGTCATTCCCAGAACTAAACATACATCCCCAAGTCCGCTTGTGCTGTTCAAAAATCATAATACTTTTGTTCTGTTCTAGTATGATACTGATCCTAGCATGAATGCATACTTTATTTAAATATTTTATTATTTAAAAAGTATTACTCTTGGTCTTTTATGGGTTGATACACTTAGTTCACTATAAACAATGCTCTGATACCAATCTGTAACACCCCAACACCGGAACGACAGAAACGTTCTAGGGTGGAGAACGTCATGTTCAGTATCATAACAATGCATAATTGTAAATCAAGCAAAAACATCCATTGCAATAAAGTAATAGATAATACATGTGCTCTTGTAAATTTTAAATGACACCAAAAATGAATGTATAAAAAAAATAATAAGACGACTCTTGAACAAGCTCCATCTTCGCAAAACCTGGCCATCTGTACCTGTCTACTGGTGACCTGAGGATACAAGTTATTTTGAAAGAGTTGATCGGCATTTAAGCTGGTGAGTTCATAAGTATTTTAGTGTCAAATGTTTGTATTAGCTTGATGAAAATGTTTGTAAGTGCTTGATGAAAACTGTTTGTATAACTCCTAGAAAATCCTATATTTTTTACTAAAATGGAAAGTAGTCTTCTACCAAGACCTAATTGCTTTGTGTGTTTGTTCATTTGAAGAAATATATGTTTTCCCAAGTTTATAACTATCTTTTACTCGAAAATAGTTTGCATTACCTTTTATATGAGAATATCACTATATGAATGTAATGGGAAAATGCAAGTGTGCAATAATATCGTATAAAATATCTACCGACTCACTAATTACCTTAAAAACAGTTTAGTTGAATTAAGGTAAAATGTGATAAGATTGTAACCATACTGATTGACTGATGTAAAACATGACGACCTTCTTGCATCGAAACTCAATATGTGACATTTGTCACCCGTTGACCGATAGGTGCCACTATAGCTAGCAGCGAGATGTGGGATTGTCAATCCCTATAGATCTATAGACACAATGCCCGCTCTCCCTCCAAGAGACTCTGGTTACAAAATGTGACACAACAAGTGTATTGTTGTGTCAAGAAGTAGTATTTCATATTATCGTTATCTTGTTGTAGTTATGACGTATACGTTTCTTTTGTAAATGTATATGTTCCTTTGTTAATTGTATATGTGTATGTTTATGTTCCTTCCTGTTCTTGTAAATGTATAAGTTCTTCTTGTACTTGTATATTTATAGTATTCTTCTTGTACTTGTATATGTATATGTTCCTCCAAAATATACCAATTATAGTTTACTAGTATGGTTGTATTATAATTGACTTGTAGAAAATACTCCATTACTCAGTTTGTATAATTGAGTTAAGTATTACTTTAAAGGCAAGATTTAATATTCCTATAGGTATTTAGCATGTATAATTATGAGTTAATCGACAGTCGTACTAGTGTATCCTACCCTAATCCCACAACCAAACAAGGAACATGAGTCAAGGTTATTAACAATAGTCCTAAGTCCATTAAAGCATATTTATACTTAAATATCTATACGAATATGATTTTGAAAGTAAAGAGTTTTATTAGTAATTTAAAAAGGGTTTTGAAATGAAGTTTAACAATGTTTAAAAGCAGTAAAGTTCATATGTTTGCAAGAATTCAATGTATAACGAAACACAATTCAATTGTGTTTCAACTTGTACCCCCCCCCCCTAAAAGCATTTTAAAAACAAGTTAAAGGTTGATTGTAGTGGTATGAACTCACCTGCAGTGAGTGGTTCGACTGAAAGATTGATTTAGGATGTAAAGTACGCCGAGTGGAAATCCCGAGCACAAACATATCCTAATAAACATATAATAACACATATATGTGTACTATTAGTGTATATAACAACTAATCATGTATGGGAAACACCCATAGGAACTAGAAATCACTCACAATGGAGTGTATCAATCACATATGATTGATAAGAGGGAGTTTACTGCCACACTTAAAGGCATTTAAGGACCTGGGTTTGTTTACGACAGTAAATGCGTGATCTTTTGAGGGTTTTCGGTCCTAACTTGTATCTAAGAAGTGTTCATGGTCTCATCCGGTAACCCAAGAAGGGTTCTCGTCCAAACTATGAACTTTTGAAGGGTTTACGGCAATAAGAAGAGTTTACGGCTGTAAAATCTTGAAGATCATGCATAAAATGGTTGTTTCCAGGTTATAAGTCTAGTGACTAATAGATAAAAAGTTCATAGAAGGAAAACATACGATTTGAAGGCTTCTTGGGGTTTACGGCCCCCAAGAACAAGTGTGTGTTGTTAGTGAAATGGATGAAGATTTGAAGATCTAGTCAAAAGAGTTGGATTTGTGGATGAAATCAAAGGGTTTCATTTGAATGTGAAAGACATTAACTCAAAATGAAGGAAATACTTACAACTTTGAAGAACAATGGAAGTTTTCTTGAGAGAGAATTCGAGTTTCAGCTTTGAAGATGTGAGGAATGAGGAAGAAATGAAGGAATTTGATACTTAAGGGAAGGGGTTCATGGCCAACTTGGAGTTTATGACCGTAAACCTGAGTTTGCGGCCGTGAACTCCTTGTGATGGAGTTTACGGCATGATTTCTTCTCGATTGACTTAAGTTAACACATCCCTAATCACACACCTTGAATGTCGTAGGCTTAGAACACTCGAATAGACCCTTATCAATGCTAAAAGATAGTAGAAACGAGTATGAGTTTTGATTCAATTGATTGACACTACAAGATAGAAATTTCGGGTTGCCATAGTGGCGGAGGTCGTCAGTGCACATTATATATACACGTTTCCGATGATTTAAACATAATTAGTTCCATAGTTGAGTTGGTTAGAGTGTTTTAATTTTGTGGGTATGAACCATGTTCGAGTATTGTCGTATGTTTATCTGTGATATTAAGTTTTTGAGCAAACCAAACACACTTTAATCCTAGAACCAAACATCCCCTAAGCCATGGAAGGGTAACATCAGAAAAGAGGGAAATTATGACAATTTTTTGCACAAATGTGCGGCTTCTGTGGACACAAAAATGAACTTAGGACATAGCCGAACATTTCTTGAAAATTTGGGGGCTTTTGTGGCATTAGCCCTAAAAATAACAATAACAATATCATCAATAACAAAAGATAACAATAATAATACATGTTGTAATAGTATTTTTAATAATTTTAGTAATAATAAATATAATTATAATTAAGTAGTTAATAAAAATAATAATAATAATAATAATAATAATAATAATAATAGACTATTGACCACAAATGGCAAATGGAATGAATTTCATACAATTTTTCACATAGAAAGTATTTCACACGTAATGTGTTTCACATGAGATTCCCAACTTTCTCATAAGTAATTAGTAAAAAATTATCCATGGACCTTTACTATTTTTAAAAAAAATGGTTTTCATTAGTTTTACATACAAATTCGCTCCAATTTGTCCTGTATTTGTAATGCATAGGAAAATGTCAAAGTTTCATGCTTAGAATTACCTATGGTCTTTTTCTTCGAAAATTAAGAATGTCTTTTAAATTAGTGTTTGTAAGTTTATGGGAAATATATGGGCAGGTTCGGTCCTAATGGTGGACTACCCAGGCGGTCGCCCATGGCCTATGTATATAGTATATATGTAACAATCCAATTTCAAGCCATAAGATTTCACTTTTAAATTAACAATTCCATTAACATTTTTACCAAATATTGTTGAATAAACAACACGTCATAAAATCATATTATCGTGTCCCAAACCATAATGGCAAGAATAATAAAAATTAGAGTACACTCCCAAAAACTCCTTGCGAAAAACCATGTGTGCATGTGATGCGCTACTACACCGCCAACTCCTTCCCCTTCGACGAAGAGGTACCTAAAACCAAAACAAAAACTATAATCACAAAGCATAGTGAGTTCCCCCATCATACCATATACCATACATTAACGTCGGTATCTTTCAACCGGTAACCTTCATCGGTATATTTCTGTTGGAATAGTGTCTAAGGCTAAAACTATATTAGGCAAGTATTTGACCCGATTGTGCATGGTCCTTTTGGGTTCCCTTCACCATAGCAACTTGACAGGATGATTTATTATGAGAGAATAAATATTATTAATATATTATGAGAATAATATAAGGAATAATAATATTGTTATTTCATTAATATATAAGTCATAGATTAATTAGAATTAATTTGGTGACTTAGAGAGATTAATTAAATAAGAGGGTATAAACTGTCAATTGTTTGATAGTTACACTTTGGGCTGTAAATTCTTGATGGATAGGGTTGGACGATTTCTAGGGCTTGGGATAAGCCGCAAATCGTCCAAGGGCTTATCTTGGAAAGGATTTGGATTGCTTTGAGTAAAGGGTATCCAATTAGGGTTTAAGGGTGAAACCCTAGGAGCCTTACAAGTATAAATAGACCCTTGGGGCAAGGGAAATCGGAACCTGTGCAAAAGCAAAGAAACCCTAGCCGATTTCTATTCCCTCTCCTCTCTCTCAAATCATTCTCTTGCTAGTTGGTGTTTGTAAGCCATTAGAGGAGTGACATTTGTGACTCTAAAGCTCCAAGAAGAAGAAGATCAAACAAGTGTTTCAAGGTAAGCTTCTAACTCTGATTTTGTATTGTTCTTATACTCTATTAGCTATTACAAGTCTTGGATCCAATGCATGTTTAATTAGAGAAACCTAGATCCAAGCATTAGGGTTTGTATGTGCACATAGGAATGTTCATATGGATAAAACCCATCAGTGGTATCAGAGCCTAGATTGGTTTCTATTAAATTGATGCATGATTGTTTGTTTCTTGCTTGAAAAATTCGAATTTTGTGGTTCTGAGTCATGGACTCGGCGAGTCCCATGGTGGACTCGGCGAGTTGGCCTGACTCGGCGAGTCCAGTTGGGCACTCGGCGAGTCCGAGCGTCAGGAAGGGCCAAAATCGGGATTTTTTGATATTTATCTTATGGAAACTTGCCTTTATCATATTAGATCAACCCTAATCCGATTTTTTGATATATATGACTATAATCTTGATCTAATTGAAGATATTTATCAATTAATAAAATATTTAATTTCCTTATGTGATAATTAATTAATATTTTGATTAAATTGGTAAATTATTTTTATAGAAATCATTAAATAAATCAAATATGGATAACTATGGAATTAATTGTTAATTAAGATTATTTGTTATTTGATCCTCTATGTTTTAAATGTTTAAAACTTGCCCTCAAGTTTTGAAATTTATGTTTTGTGATTAATAGTTTAATTTAGACAATTTAAATTTCAAACCCTAGAATTTTACAAGTTTAAAATACAACCCTATACTAATATAATATTACAAGATTAATATATATATATATATATATATATATATATATATATATATATATATATATATATATATATATATAACTAAAATGCTAGTCTTACCGTTAGTAGGCATCATTCACGAAGCCGGTCTATAACGTGAGTATAAGGTTGCTGCCTATAAAATGGCGCTTAATGGGTGTACACTCACACCTACGACTTGCTTGATCGGTGGATAGGGCAACCTCATCCTCTCATTAAAAGTATAATATGAAATACAAAGTAACTACATGTTTTTTAAAAATTTCCCAATCTTAGTTACTTTAGGAAAAGTGAATTGATGCAATCCCATGAAATTACACTTTGCACCCTTGCTAAGAAGTTAGTGGAGCGTGTGTGGTTTACCGGCACACTAATTGGTTCTAAGCAAAGGTGGCAAAGGGTGATTCATTGTTTATCGTAGTTCGATGGAGCGTGTGTGGTTTACCGGCACATCGAATAGGTGATCGTTACAATGAAGGCACCATGTAAATTTGCATGGTAATTCACACCCGCTTTGTGATCCTCGGTATCCCAGTCACAAACAAGAGGGGCATATCGAGATTTAAACATGCCATTGAAAAGTTTCAATGAATCTCTTCCAAACCTAGGAATTCTCAATACATTTAGAACTTAATGTTATGTTTTTATGGTGGAGAATTAGTGAATCGTCATTCACTTACCTTCATATTATTTGCATGTTGGATTACGGCATCCCTTTTCTAATATGTAAATATTGTTGTTGGATCCTAGCCCTAATTTTCTTATTGGGTGATAATTAGGGATTCATATTCTAATCTATCTTTGTCCTTTCTATTTGTAGATGTCGAACGCAAACAACGTTGCTGCTAGTTCATTCACATTGATGAGCCTTTATCAAAAGGTCACTTTCGATGGGACAAACTTTAGCGAATGGATAAGATACATTCGCACTATTTCTCGCTATGAGGACAAGGAGTATGTCCTCGATGAGAAGATCGAGAAAATCAACCCTGAAATCGCTACTCCGGCTGAAATGACCACTTTTGAAACTCACAAGCGTGATGCAATAAAGGTTCATTGCATCATGATAGCCACTATGAACTCCGAATTCCAAAAGTCCTATGAGGACATGTACCCGTACGAGATGCACCAAGAATTGTTGGAGAGATACCACCAAAACGCGAGACAAGAGCGTTATGAGATTTTCACTAGCATGATTTCCGCTAAAATGGGTCATGGAGAGTCTCTTACCGTGCACCTGCAAAAGATGCAAAGGTATGTCGACCGTCTTCGCAAGTTGAATGTTGACTTTGGGGAAGACTTGGCGATCGACATGGTGCTTCACTCTTTGCCTCCAAGTTACAATCAGTTTAGGATGACCTACCACATGAATAAAGAAGAGGTCACCCTAAGCAAACTCCAAGGTCTCTTGAGGGTCGCTGAGAGCAACTTCAAGGACAAGTCTGTTGCACCAACTCCCAATCCACCTGCTGCTCCTATGTTGGCTATTGGACAAGCAAGGGGAAAGAAGAGGAAGGCTTCGTCTAAGAACCATCGCAAGGTTAAGCCCCAAGATGGTGCCTCTTCTAGTGGGACCAAAGTTGATCCTGCTAAACCCTGCCCTAACCTAAAGGAGGCAGAGTGCCACCACTACCACAAGATAGGACATTGGAAGAGAAGCTGCCCAGAGTACCTGCAAGCCATCAAGGAAGGAAAGATCAAGCCGTCTTTCGCAGGTATATACACAATTAGATCTAACGATTTATCTCATGATATTTCTTGGGTTCTTGATACCGGTTGTGGTTACCACATTTGTTCTAATGTGCAGGGACTAAGAAGAAATAGAGAAGTGGAGCATGGAAGAATAAATCTAATCATGGGGAACAGAAGATCGTCGCCTGTGACCAAGATTGGAGTGTATTCTTTAGTTCTTAGGAATGGTTTATCTTTAGATTTGAACAATTGTTGCTATTCGCCAGAAATGGCTAGAAACATCATTTCATTTCATGGTTTGTTTAGACAAGGTTTTAGATTTTCTTTTAATAATGAGAATGGTTCTATTTTGGCTTATCTAAATGGTGTCTTTTATTTTGAAGCTATACCATGTAATGGAATTTATGAAACCGTTATGATTGTAGATAACTTAGGAAATGATGTTTTATGCATGAATTCTTCCAATAGTATGGATAGAGCATCCTTGTGGCATTGTCGTCTTGGACATGTCAACAAGAAGCGCATAGACCAACTCCAAAAGGATGGAGTGTTGGAGTCATTCGACCTTAGGGAAGATGACACATGCGAATCTTGTTTACTTGGAAAGATGACTAAGTCACCCTTCATAAGTACGTGTGAAAGGGGTGAGGGTTTATTGGACCTAATACATACCGATGTATGTGGAATGTTTAGATCAACCACGAAGGATGGGAACCGCTTCTATGTGACTTTTACCGATGACTATAGTAGATATGGGTATATCTACTTAATCAAGCAAAATTCAGAAACTTTTGAAATGTTCAAAGAGTTCAGGAATGAAGTGGAGAATCAATTGGGCAGGAAAATCAAGATGCTTCGATCCGATCGAGGAGGAGAGTACCTAAGTCTTGAATTCCATGATTATCTCAAGGAGTGTGGAATAGTTTCACAATTGACGCCACCTAGGACACCATAATTGAATGGTGAGGCAGAAAGGCGTAATCGAACCTTGTTGAACATGGTTCGCTCTATGATGAGTCGTGCTTCACTACCTATCTCTTTTTGGGGGTATGCCTTAGAGACTGTCGCCCATATCCTTAACCGAGTCCCTACTAAGAAGGTTGCCAAAACACCTCACGAGATGTGGACAGGGAAAGCTCCCTCGTTGGCACATATCAAGGTTTGGGGTTGTGAGGCTTTCGTAAGACGAGAAACTCATGACAAGCTCGAACCTCGAAGTGAGCGATGTATTTTCATCGGCTACCCGCAAAAATCCTTTGGATATCTCTTCTATAGACCGAAGGACAATGTCGTCTTTGTTGCGAGGAGAGGAGTCTTCCGAGAACGAGAACTCATAAGCCAAGGAGACAGTGGGAGGCAGATCGAGCTTGAAGAGATTCAAGAATCGATAGATGAAGGAACCTCTAGTGCTGGCACTCAACCCGAGGAGGAAACTCCGGTTGAACCGATTGACGAATCCTTACCTCTTAGACGTTCCGAAAGAGTTAAAGTTCAACCCCAGTTTTATGGTTTTCGAATTACTATCGAAGGGGACACGTATATTAGTGATGGTACACTAACAAACCTTGATGAACCTAATAGATATAAGGAAGCCATGGCAGGCCCGGAGTCTGCGAAATGGAAAGAGGCAATGGATAGAGAGATCCAATCCATGTATGATAACCAAGTTTGGAATTTGGTTGATAATGTGCCCGGACGTAAGACCGTTGGGTGCAAATGGATCTTCAAGAAGAAGACCGACGTGGATGGAAACGTACACACATATAAAGAGCGATTGGTCGTGAAGGACTTTACTCAAACTCCCGGAGTTGACTATGATGAGACCTTCTCACCAGTTGCGAAGATAAAATCTACTAGAGTGATGCTAGAGATTGCCGCATTTCATGATTATGAGATTTGGCAAATGGATGGCAAGACCGCTTTCCTTAATGGGAAGTTGGCTGAGGATGTTTACATGGCTCAGCCAGAGGGGTTTATGGATCAGAAGCATCCAAATAGAGTGTGTAAGCTTGAGAAGTCCATTTATGGACTTAAGCAAGCATCTCGCAGATGGAATCTTTGCTTCAATGAGAAAGTCAAAGAGTTTGGATTTGTACGAAGCGAAGATGAATCGTGTGTATATGTCAAAGCCAGTGGGAGTATAGTAAGCTTCCTCGTCCTATATGTCGATGACATATTACTCATAGGAAACGACATCCCGACTCTGCAGGAGGTTAAGTCCTGGCTCAGGAAGTGCTTCGCTATGAAGGACCTCGGAGAGGCTTCCTATATTTTGGGAATAAGGATAGTAAGAGAGAGAAGTAACAGACTAATAGGACTTAGTCAGAACACTTACTTAGAGAAGGCACTAAAACGTTTTAGTATGGAAAACTCGAAGAAGGGAGAATTACCGATACAAAGTAATGCCAAGTTGAGTAAGACTCAAAGTCCGAGTACCGAAGCCGAAATAGAAGAAATGAGCTTAGTACCATACGCTTCCGCAGTTGGCTCAATCATGTATGCTATGACTTGTACTCGCCCTGATGTAGCCTTTGCGTTGAGCATGGTTAGCAGATATCAAGGGAACCCTGGCAGAGCCCACTGGATTGCGGTTAACAATATCCTTAAGTACCTTCGGAGGACGAAGGAATGGTTCTTAGTCCTCGGAGGGAGTGATGACTTGAGGGTTCGAGGGTATAGTGACGCCAACTTTCCGACCGACAGGGACAACTACCGTTCGCAGTCGGGCTGGGTCTTTACCCTGAATGGAGGAGCAGTGACTTGGAAAAGTTCCAAGCATGAAACCGTAGCTGATTCAACGTGAGAATCAGAGTACACTGCAGCGAGCGAAGCGTCGAAGGAGGCGATATGGTTGAAGAACTTCATCGGTGATCTTGGAGTTGTACCTGCCATAAAGGAGCCCATGGAGATTTTCTGTGATAATGAAGGATCGATTGCCTTGACCAAGGAACCAAGGGATCATGGTAGATCTCGACATATTGACAGAAAATATCACTTTATTAGACATCGTGTAGAAGAAGGACAACTCGTAGTGAAGAGGATATCATCAGAAGATAACCCAGCATATCCGCTTACGAAGGGACTTAGTAGGGTTAAGCACTTGCAGCATGCTAGGAGTATTGGGCTGAAGGATGATATTAACATAGATTAGATAGTAGTAGAAACGTGTAATAGATAAATGTAATTAACATTTGATGATTAAATAAAAGAGTATTATTTATGAGTAATGTTACTGTCTTATGTTAATTGTTTAACTATTGTTTCATTTTGCATGTTTTGACTTCCAGAATAATTGAATTTATTAAGAATAATCAAATTATTCAAATTGTCCACAATCGTTCATATGTTGGAAGTAGGTATGAATGAAGATTGTCATGAATTGGTGTGTAGATTGTCTAAATGGTATTAGACATAGCAAACGGTTGCTGCAACGTTCATGAGTGCTTATGAACTAGTTTTGAGCATTGGAAGAAACCCGCGCTTGCTGGAATCACCTTATGGAATATGATATAAAAGGCTGATCGCAAGAAGATAATATCATACAGTCTTTAAACCTAGATATATGGTTTGTTATTTGTTAATTGGTTGTACATTGATAATGCGAAAACGCATCAGTAACTCGGTGTTATAAAACGCATTGTTATGTATAGTTGATTAATGAATAAGTAAATGCATATAAGTCGAAGTTTATCTGTTACTTTTATCCCAAGAGGGTAAAAGCGATATCTCGGCCGCTCAATGATTTGATTTGACTTATGTGCCGAGCCCGTTCAGAACTGAATTGATGTGTTCGATTAAGTTCTATGTCGAATAAATCGGAGACCGAGAAACCAAATGCTAGACAAATTGTTCCATAGAATTGTCAGCATGATATCTAACAGAGGACTGTACAATCCCTTATCTAAAGGACAAGATTTATTAGATCAGAGTTTGACAGCGTCTTTGAGAGCTACGATTGCAAATCCAATTGTACTTGTGCATACAGTTACTAGACTTATCCAAGTGGGAGACTGTTGGAATAGTGTCTAAGGCTACAACTATATTAGGCAAGTATTTGACCCGATTGTGCATGGTCCTTTTGGGTTGCCTTCACCATAGCAACTTGACAGGATGATTTATTATGAGAGAATAAATATTATTAATATATTATGAGAATAATATAAGGAATAATAATATTGTTATTTGATTAATATATAAGTCATAGATTAATTAGAATTAATTTGGTGACTTAGAGAGATTAATTAAATAAGAGGGTATAAACTGTCAATTGTTTGATAGTTACACTTTGGGCTGTAAATTCTTCATGGATAGGGTTGGACGATTTATAGGGCTTGGGATAAGCCACAAATCGTCCAAGGACTTATCTTGGAAAGGATTTGGATTGCTTTGAGTAAAGGTTATCCAATTAGGGTTTAAGGGTGAAACCCTAGGAGCCTTACAAGTATAAATAGACCCTTGGGGCAAGGGAAATCGGTACCTGTGCAAAAGCAAAGAAACCCTGGCCAATTTCTATTCCCTCTCCTCTCTCTCAAATCATCCTTTTGCTAGTTGGTGTTTGTAAGCCATTAGAGGAGTGACATTTGTGACTCTAAAGCTCCAAGAACAAGAAGATCAAACAAGTGTTTCAAGGTAAGCTTCTAACTCTGATTTTGTAATGTTCTTATACTCTATTAGCTATTAGAAGTCTTGGATCCAATGCATGTTTAATCAGAGAAACCTAGATCCAAGCATTAGGGTTTGTATGTGCACATAGGAATGTTCGTATGGCTAAAACCGGTCACTTTCATTCGGTAACCATCATCGGTATCTTTCAACCGGTAATCAACATCGGTATCTTTCAACCGGTATACATCATCGGTATCTTTCAACCGGTATCCATCATCGGTATCTTTCAACCAGTAACTGGGGACTATTTCACCCCTACCACCAGCATACAATCATCAGATATAAACATACAGTCAGGCATATCCGGGTACTGACCTACCCTCGGGTCCTAAGGACCACTGATAGGGAAACTAATCCCTACTATACACATAACATATCATCCACATAAGTCTCACAACCAACACATAACCAGACCAAGATAATTATCACAAAGACCATTATCTTCTAAATACCCCTTTTTGGTGGGCCGACATTGTGGCTTTAGACCCACCCCTATTGGAAGGTAACTCACCTCAATGTCGTGTAGTGTTTGAATTCTCTTTGGCGCACAAGTCGACTCCCTTCGACTCCTCAATCCCTACACGAAAACCATCAAGTCAACACACATCACATGAAACCCTAAACAGGGTCAGTCCAAGTCCAGAAAAAGTCAACTTCAAGTTGACCTGACTCGCCGAGTTGGGTCGTCAACTCGCCGAGTCCCTCACCCTTTACTCGTCCTCATCCATGACCCCACTCGTCGAGTTGGGCCGTCAACTCGACGAGTTTTTCTCTCATATGAACATCACATGAAAACTCATCCACTCGACGAGTTGATGAACAACTCGTCGAGTTCAACTTCATCCTTAAGAAGATTGCCTTGGACTCGCCGAGTCTGTTCTAGCACTCGCCGAGTCCCATGAACTCCAGGTCTAAACTCACGTCCAATGCATTGGGTAACTCTTTCTGTCCGGTTACAAACCTTCTAACAATCAAATGGGTTCCTTTGACTCTCAACAGATATGGGGAACAAAGCCTCGGACTCGTCGAGTCCAAGAACGGACTCGCCGAGTTGGTCACATCCACACTCTAAATATTTGATTTTTGATGGACAACCTTTGATCAAAAGATAGATCCAGGCTTCTATAATCGATCTAGCATGTAAAGTTACAAACTTTACGTGTTTGCATGGGACATTGTGCTTAAAGAGACATAAAACAAGCTCTTAAGATGCATTGGGCCTTTCATGGGTGCAAAAGCCACTCAAATCTGCCTAATAACCCCTTAAATGATGTGATCCAGAAGCTTTAACCCCCAACCATGTTTGCATACATGGTTCGCCACCAAAAATGGCTTAGAAAGCCCTAAATCTCCCCAAAGAGGGATCTAACAAATGAATGAGCAAGGTTACAAATTTTTACCTTCAATGAGCTGTAGAAAGTGCACAATTTCGGGTTCCCTTGGTCTCTATTTTCTACCTCAAGCTTTTCTCCTTCCTTCTCAAGACCACAAGCACCAAAATCCACCAATAAGGCTTAGATTGCTTCAATGACGACTATGGTTTCAATGAGAGGTGTTTTGGGAGCATAAGGGATGTTTTGGACGACATAACATTGTTTAAATAGGGTGCAAACCCTTGGATTAGGGTTTTTGTCCAGACAACTTCTACTCGCCGAGTCCGGGACCCGGCTCGTCGAGTCCATCACTTAAATCTCGTGTTCTGTCCCGCTTCTACTCGGCAAGTTGGTCCTTCAACTCGCCGAGTCCAAGGCCAAAAATGCAAAATACTTAGAAAGAAATACATACCAAGAACCAGGTGCTACAAATCTCCCCCACTTATTTTAGACTTCGTCCTCGAAGTCTGGTGCTCGATCCTGAAACAGCTCTGGGTAGTGCTCCATCATCTCGTCCACTGGCTCCCAAGTCTATTCCGATCCCTTCGGGTGCTGCCATTGCACCTTCACGAGTTCCAATCTCTTGTTCCTCAGATCCTTCGACTTCCGTTCGAGGATCGCCATAGGTCTCTCAATGTAGTTCAAGTTGTCGTCGACCTGAATGTCCTCCAAGGTAACCGTTGTTGAGTCGTCCACCAGGCACTTTCGCAGCTGGAAAACGTGGAAAGTGTTGTGGATCTGACTAAGTTCAGCTGACAAATCCAGTCTATACGCCACCTTGCCCACCCGGGCTATAACCCTAAATGGTACAATGTACCTGGGTCCCAACTTGCCTCGTTTCCTCAATCGGATAACGCCCTTCCATGGCGACACCTTCAGGAGAACCATATCCCCGACCTGGAATTCCAAGTCTGATCGGTGCTTATCGGCATAACTTTTCTTCCGACTCTGAGGAGTCTGAAGCATGCTCCGGACCTGCTGAATCCTCTCTATCGTCTTGAGCACTACTTCAGTGCTCCCCATTACCCTCTGGCCAACCTCTCCCCAACATATCGGGGTCCTGCACTTCCTCCCGTACAACATCTCAAATAGAGGACGATCAATACTCGCCTGATAACTATTGTTATGGGAGAACTCTGCCAAAGGGAGGTAGGTATCGCAACTACCTCTGAAGTCTAACACGCATGCTCGCAGCATATCCTCCAGAGTCTGGATGGTCCGCTCGCTCTGACCATCCGTCTGAGGGTGAAAGGCGGTGCTAAAATGCAGACGAGTACCCAGCTCATCGTGAAATTTCTTCCAAAACCTGGCAGTGAACCACACATCTCTGTCTGAAATCACCGATGCTGGCACCCCGTGCCATGCCACCACCTCCCTGATATAGATGTCGGCCAGCTTCTCGGTCGAGATGCTCTCCTGAATCATAATAAAGTGAGCGTTCTTGGTCAACCGATCAACGATGACCCAAATCGAATCCACCCCCTCGCTCGGTCCTGGGAAGCTTTGTGATAAAATTCATCGTAATGTCCTCCCATTTCCACAACGGAATGTCCAACGGCTGCATCTTGCCATGTGGCCTCTGGTGCTTGGCCTTGACCTTCCTGCAGGTCAAGCACCGCTCCACGTACCATGCTACATCCCGTTTCATGCAAGGCCACCAATAGTCCATGTGAAGATCCCTATACATCTTCATTGCCTCGGGATGAATGGAGAATCGGGAATTGTGCGCCTCCTACATCAGATCCTAGCGCACACCCCGAGGTACGGCACCCACAGCCTTCGGTGTAGTGTCAATAACCCTCGGTTGTCATAGCCGAAGGAGGAAACCTGCCCCACAATCTGCTCGCACTTTCGATGTTCCTCCTTCATGGCCTCCTTTTGGGTCTCCCGAATCCGCTCCAAAAGCGGAGTCACCACTTTCATCCTTTGACAGATATCCCTGATTGGCGCTGCCTTGCGGCTAAGCGCGTCGGCCACCATATTGGTCTTTCCCGGATGGAAAAGGATCTTGCAATCATAATCCTTTACCACATCAATCCACCGATGCTGCCGCATATTCAGATTTGGCTGGTCCATGAGATACCTCAGGCTCTTGTGGTCTGTGTAAATTATACAACGAACCCCATAGAGGTAATGACGCCAAATCTTGAGGGCGAACACAACAACCCCCAGTTCCAAATCATGTGTCGGGTAGTTCTCCTCGTGAGGCTTCAGCTTCCTCAAAGCGTAAGTAATGACATGCCCTCTTTGCATCAATACTGCACCCAAACCAAAGATGGACGTATCGCAGTACACAACAAAATCCTCCATGCCCTCCAGCTGGGCTAAGATTGGCGCCTCGCACAATCGCTGCGTCAAAGTCTCAAATGCAACCTGCTGCTCAGGCCCCCAACGGAAAACCACGGCCATCCTTGTTAGTCTGGTCAGGCGCATGACTATCTTGGAGAAATCCCAGATGAATCTACGATAGTAGCTGGCTAATCCTAGGAAACTCCGAATCTCAGATGGAGACTTCGGAACCTCTTACCTCATTATGGCCTCCAACTTGGCCGGATCTACTAAAATCCCGTTCTGGTTGACAAGGTGCCCAAGAAACTGCACCTCACGCAACCAAAACTCGCACTTGGAGAACTTAGCATACAAGTTCTCCCTCCTCAAGGTCTCCAGAACCTCTCGCAGATGCTCCTCGTGCTCTCTCTGCGTCTTGGAATAAACCAAGATATCATCAATAACCACTATCACCGACCGGTCTAACATCGGTCTACACACGCGGTTCATGAGGTCCATGAACGCGGCAGAAGCATTGGTGAGCCCAAAAGGCATCACCACGAACTCATAGTGACCATAACGCGTACGGAATGCAGTCTTTTGTACATCCTCCACTCGGACCCTCATTTGATGGTATCCTAAACGCAAATCGATCTTGGAGAACCAAGATGCTCCCTGAAACTGGTCAAAGAGGTCATCAATCCTCGGGAGTGGGTAACGGTTCTTCACCGTCACCTTAGTCTGCTCCTGATAATCTATACACATCCGGTGCGACCTGTCCTTCTTTTTCACAAACTGCTCAGGGTGAACTGCTTGGTCTAATGAACCCCTTGTCTAACAGCTCTTGCAGCTGTGTAGACAGCTCCTACATCTCAGGAGGAGCCAACCAATACGGTGCCTTGGCTATCGGAGCCGCACCAGGGACTAGGTCAATCCGGAACTCCACATGTCTCTCCGGAGGTATCCTAGGCAACTCCTTGGGGAATACGTCCTCAAACTCCTGTACTACGGGCACATCACCCATCGTCTCCCTACCCGCCTCCCGGGTATCCATAACATAGGCGACATAACCTGCGCAACCCTGATGAAGGTAGCACCTAGCCCTCGCTGCTGAACATAAAGCTGTTCCTTGCTGTGGCCTTTCGCCCTAAACCACCAGCTCTCCCCCACTAGGGGTCCTAATCCGCACTGACTGCTGCTCACAGTCGCTCACTCTCCCATTGGGGCTTAGCCAGCCCATACCAATAATGACCTTTTTCCCCCGCAAAGGTATGGGAACCAAGTCCACCAGATAACATTCCTCGAACAGCCTCAAAACATAATCCCGGTCTCTGACGCTCGTACCGACCGGTCGTCCGAAATCTCGACCTCTAGAGGGCAATCCAACATGCCCGAAGACTCAGGAAACTTCTTGCTAAGCGCAAGAGAGACAAATGATCGGGTGGCACCCGAGTCAAACAACACCAGAACTGGGATACCGTTCACACGAAACGATCCTAAGCAAGGCACATAATATATCAGAATTACAGTGACATAACATAAAATCATAAATAAGAATTCATACCTGTCACCACATCAGGTGCAGCGTGTGCCTCCTCGGTTGTCAGCTTTAATGCTCGGCTCCGAACCACTGGAGCCTCCGACTTGACCTTCCGGCCATTCACAACCCGTGTTGTCGCTGGAGTCGGCGCCACAACAGGCGCCACTGCTCCTGTCAATCTAGGGCAATTGGCCTTTTTATGGCCCCTTTGATTGCAATGAAAGCAAATCAGGTCTGATGTCTGAATCGCAGGAGTAGGGGTAGTAGAATCTCTGCCAAAATTCCCAACCTTGCCACACTTATAGCAGCCTGATCTCGGACAAGTGCGACAAGCCCCCTCATGTGTCCGACCGCATTTACCACAGCAGTCCTGTCATGACTGGCCTTTCGGCCTACCATCGAGTTCTTTGGGCTTCTTCCCCAAAGCCCCTGTCGTCAGCCCCTCCTCTGCGTTCTTCTTCTGGATGTGCTCCAGATCAATCTCCCTCTCCCTAGCCCTGCCAATCATTGAATCCAGGGTAGGGCAAGCTGAAAAACTGACATGCTCCCGGATGTCAGCTCGTAGCATGTCATGGTAGCGAGTCCTCTTCATGTCCTCATCACCCGCATACTGGGGCACCAACAAATCCCTCTCCCGGAAGTTGGCGGTGATCTCCGCCACAGTCTCCGTAGTCTGTCTCATATCCAAGAACTCCCTGGCCAGCTGCTGAAGCTCCACAACTGGTGCGAACTCGGCCCTGAATCGGGCCACAAAATTTGACCACTTCATAGCCTCAATGGTTGGGGCTCCCAACGTGTCACCAATCAACTCCCACCAATCTTGGGCTCGGTACCTCAAACATCCTGCAACGAAACGGACCTTCGAACCTTCCGGACAGAAGCTAGTCAGCTGTGCAGACTCGATGTCTGCGTTCCATCTCCTAGCGGCAATGGGGTCCTTCGCCCCATGGAAATCCAGTGCACCACTGCCTCTGAAGTCGTTAAAAGATAGTGTGCGCATGCTCGTCTGGCCAGATGCCATATCACTTTTGAACGATCGGTGGCGATCCTCCATCAGCTCAATGATCCCCTCCTTGATCGATCCAAAGGTAACCGGTGTCGCATCAAGGATACTGTGAAATCCCCTAATTTCTTGGCCAGAAAAGACCGATTTAATTTATGCTTTTTAAAATAAAATAAGAGAAATCTTTTTAAAAGATGTTGCGGAATTGGTCCCCAAAACAAAACACGATAAAAGTTTATCAAAACCTTCTTTAAGAAATGTATAGTTTCATTTCATATGAAAACCTCGGGATGTCATGTTCCGATACAGATCAAAAGCATACACAAGACATTATAAGCCTTTCAACAATTATTTACAACTACTGGCCTATAATCCAAAAATCTCTCATCGTCCTCTGACTATGATCGGGGTCCACTACCTGTAACATAAAAAGCTGAGTGGGTTAGGTTTGGGAGCCTGGTGAGCATATAGCGTTTTCAACCCACAATAATATTAAACTTATTAAGTTCACCAACCAACAATAACCCTGATTATCCGTTCCCGTTATCCTCACTTTACGTCCCTAAACACTTATCACAAGGGACCTAGCCTAAAGAATCTCAAATCACATCGAGGCCTATCATCACTTTTATTTTATCACACATCACTATCTACCCATGTTTTACCCAACATATTTGTAGATAAAAATACATACACAGTTTAAAACTTGTATAAAACATCAATTCAACAGTCACCACAGTTAAACAATTAATATAATTACACGTAGCACGTATTTCATATAAAATAGTTCATATCTAGGTGTAACATGAAGGTGACTAGACATTCACGTGATTTGATGATAATCGGGCAGCAATTCGTTTCCTAAAACGATCGTTTCTAATAAATCTGGGAGTTTTTTTAAGAAACTGGGCTCTGCAAAGGTTGGGCTTCGAAACCGAAAAGATAAATTTTTCCGAGCTTCTCGGGCACTTCGTCGAGTATTCTGGGTGTTTGGTATAATACCGGGGCTTTGGGGGAAGTTGGAATGACAGAAATATTGAAAAAGGGGGCCAAAAATGACAAGTTTGCAAAGTATACCCGGGAGGCTTATGATCCAAGGGTTGAGAAGAAGCCATGCATCGCAGATCCGAGGGCTCACAGCACCTGCTCGCACGTGGGCTCGCACATGGCTGCGCATGCGAAGGCTTGCTGGCAGCTCCTGATTGGACCGAGGTCTAGTCCGAAGTAGGGGGTCCGTCACACCATGCGAAGCTCGGATGCACGAGGGAAGGGGCACGCGTCGCAGATTCATTGGAACATTTCCGATAAGCTCTCCGGTTCGGACGACTCAGCAAGACACGCGTCGGATGCGAGGCGAGGACACGTGGCCGAAGTCCACGTGTGCGAAATTCCCCGGTTTTGGGGAATTTTCTCGTTTTTCGTGCCAAAACTTCTAAAATCCATAACTTTCGCATAGGAGCTCTGTTTTTAACGTTCTTTGTATGCGCGCGTAGGCAAAATTACGCTCTACAACTTTCGTTTAGACTTCGTCGTCTAATTTTGACTTTAATTTTTATATTATTATTTTTAACAGAGAGGGACGGGAAATCCATTAAAAATTCATAACTTCTTCATCCGACGTCTGTTTTTGTCAGAATTTTTACTGTTGTGCTACTAATGATGAGACCTTCAATTCTCGTTTAGGCCGTGTCGGCTAAAAATCACTTGATCTAAAATTCGAGTTTTTAGCTGTCTACTACTAAGCTGAAACTTCGAAAAATCATAACTTGCTCATACGAAGTCTGATTTGGGCATTCTTTTTATCAAACTTCTCGGTTTAATGAATACTATGAATTTTGTTTAGATCAGTAAGGCTAAAAAGTAGTTTATCAAAAACTCACTTCTTATGACATTCAGCACCGTGCCGGTTTTGTCGCAAAACTTCTATAGGTCATAACTTCTTCGTTATAACTCGGATTTCGGTATTCTTTATATCCTCGAAATCCTTGTTTCGACCACTACAACTTTATGTAAAGATATCGGGCTTATCTCAGACTTTAATTTTGATGCTTATTTTTATTCTTAATTAATTAAACCCTAATACTTAAGCAGAAAACACATAATTCACATAATATTCACATAATTCTTTTTCATTTCTTGAAAATGAGTTACAAAGGTTAACCTAAACTATAATGTCAATATTAATGCCTAGCCTAGAAACACGAGTGTTACAATTCTCTCCCCCTTAAGATTGATTCCGTCCCCAGAATCACATATCACCAAACAACTGCGGGTAGCGACTCATCATGTCACTCTCCGTTTCCCAGGTGAGATTTGGCCCATTCGTATGTTTCCAACGCACAAGCACTAAATCGACCATCTTGCGTCTCAGCTTCATAGTCTTACGGTCAATGATTGCCTCAGGTTCTTCGATCAACCTCTTGTTTTCATCCAACCTTAACTCAGAAATCGGAATTATGTCGGGCACATCTCCCGTGAACTTTCTCAAATAACACACATGAAAGGCGTCATGAATACCCTGCAGTTCTTCCGGTAATTCTAGCTTGTAAGCTTGATTCCTGATCTTCTGAAGAAATTTAAATGGTCCAATAAACCTTGGACTTAACTTTCCCCTTTTACCAAATATTGTAAGTCCATTCCACGGCGAGATTTTAAGTAAAAACCGAATCTCCAACTTCAAAGGTTATCGATTGTCTTTTCTTGTCAGCATAACTCTTTTGTCGATCTTGAGCAGCTAACATCCTTTCCCTTATCACTTTCAACTTTTCAACAGTCTGATGGACTATTTTAGGTCCCATAAACTGCTTTTTCCCAGCTTCCAGCCAACATGATGACGTTCGACACCTTTCCCCATACAAAGCATGATAAGGTTCCATCTTAATGCTTGAGTGGAAACTATTATTATAGGGGAATTCTACTAGAGGTAAGTGTTCATCCCAGTTACCTTGGAATTCTAGGGTACATGCTCTCAGCATATCCTCCAATGTTTGAATCATTCGTTTGCTATGACCATTGGTTTGCAGATGGTAAGCTGTACTCAAACACAACTTGATACCCAATTCCTCTTGTAGACTCCTCCAAAACCTTGAGGTAAAACGGCTGTCACAATCAGATACAATCGTTAACGGAACACCGTGAAGCCTCATAATTTCGTTCACGTAAGAATTCACAAGTTTATCAATAGACCATTTCTCTTTGGCTGCTATGAAATGTGCACTGTTAGTGAAGCGATCAACGACCACCCAAATCATGTCGTGATCGTTCCTTGTTCTGGGTATTTTAGTCACAAAATCCATGGTGATGTCTTCCCATTTACCCATGGGTATGGGTAAAGGTTCTAAACTCCCATACGGTTTCTGATGTTATGCCTTAACCCTAGCACAAGTTACACACCTGACTACATACTTAGCAACATCGAGCTTCTTCGTCGGCCGCCAATAATAGGGCTTTAGATCCCTATACATTTTGTACTGTCGGGATGAATCGAGTACATGGTCTTGTGAGCTTCTTCCATCAGAAGAACTCTTACTCCTCCCATCTTAGGTACCCAAATCCTATCTTGGAATACCTTCAACCCTTGGTTGTTTGTACCGAATACTAATATTTTTCCCAAACGTTCTTCCTTTCGGTCATTTTTCTCTAAAGCTTCCTCCTGAGCTTTCTTTATACTTTCCACAATTGTCGAGACAACTTCAATTCTCAACGCTCTTGGCCTTTTCTTTTCAAGGTTTACCTTCCGGCTGAGAGCATCAGCAACAACATTTGCTTTACCGGGGTGCTAAAGTATCTCACAGTCGTAGACAATGAGTAACTCTAGCCAGCGTCGTTGCCTCATGTTTAATTTCTTCTAATTAAAGAGATATTGGAGATTCTTATGATCATTGAAAACTTTGCATTTAGTACCATAAAGATAATGCCTCCATATCTTTAAGGCAAATACTACTACTGCCAACTCCAGATCATGAGTGGGGTAGTTCTTTTCATGCTCCTTCAATTGCCTCGATGCATACGCGATCACTTTATTCCTTTGGGTCAGAACACAACCTAACCCAACTCCAGATGCATCGCTATAAACTGCAAAGTCATTAACTCCTTCAGGAAATGAAAGAATCGGTGCTTCACACAATCTCTTCTTCAACTTCTCAAAGGATTCATTATGCTTCTCATTCCAAGCATAAGAAGCTCCTTTGTGGGTCAAAGTTGTTAATGGAGTAGCAATCGAAGAAAAGCCTTGGATAAATGTTCGGTAATATCCAGCTAATCCTAAAAAGTTTCGAATCTCCGTAGGACTTTTTGGTTGTTCCCACCTCATAACAACTTGAATCTTTGTTGGGTCAACCATTATTCCTTCTTGGTTAACCACATGACCTAAAAATTGGACTTCTTGAATCCAAAATTCACATTTGGAGAACTTTGCATACAGCTTCTCCTTTTTCAGGACTTCTAGCACTTCATGCAGATGTTTTTCATGCTCCTGGTTGCTTTTCGAATAAATCAAGATATCATCTATGAATACTATCATGAATTTATCTAGGAATGGTTTACAAACCCTATTCATCAAATCCATGAAATCTGCTGGGGCATTGGTTAGTCCGAACGACATATCCAAAAATTCATTGTGTCCATATCTCGTTCTAAACGCAGTCTTTTTCGATATCATGCTCTCTCACCTTTAGTTGATGGTATCCCGACCGAAGATCGATCTTCGAGAAATAGCTCGAACCCTATAACTGGTCGAACAGGTCATCGATCCTCGGTAACGGGTACGTGCTCTTTATCGTTGCTTTGATTAGCTCTCTGTAATCAATGCACATTCTCATGCTCCCTTCTTTCTTCTTTACAAATAACACAGGGGCTCCCCAGGGCGATGAACTAGGTCGAGTGAAACCTTTGTCCAATAACTCCTGAAGTTGTGTCATAAGTTCTTTCATCTCGGTTGGCGCTAATCGATATGGTGCTTTTGCTATCAGCGTCGTTCCTAGTAACAAGTTGATATGAAATTCTAATTGTCTATCAGAGGGCAATCCGGGAAGATCTTCGAGAAAGACTTCCGGATAATCACACACCACCGGAATATTCTGCACCTCCTTCTCTTCCTTCTTAGCATCAATCACGAACGCTAGATATGATGTACATCCCTTGGCCAAACACTTTATGTCTTTCATTAGGGAATTTATTCCAGAATTTACTCTGCGTTTGTCTCCATACAGCATAAATGACTCTTTCCCTGGCGGGTTTACTTTTACCATCTTCTTCCTACAAAATATGTTGGCATCATTGGCACTAAGCCAATCCCTTCCTAAAACTATGTCGAATCCATTTAACTCGATAGGCAATAATTCCTCGTGGAAGTTATTCCCATCCAAGTCAATGAGGATGTTTTTCATACGATGACTAACAGGTACAAACGTGCCACTACCAATCTCGACTAATAAAGCATCAACTAGCCAATCTACAGGCAAAGCTAGTTTTCTACCAAAATCATGCGATATAAATGAGTAATTGGCTTCAGAATCAAACAAAATTTATGCAGGCAATTCGTTTACGAGAAAGGTACCTGAAGCGACATTGACTTCTTCTTTTGTAGCTACAAGTGTCATCTGAAAGGCTCTCACTTTCGGCTTTGGTGGTAGATTGGGCTTTGCTGCATCCTTCCTCTTTGGACAGTCTTTAAAAACATGCCCTACTTCATGGGACTCCAAACATACCCTCTTGTCGGACGGACACACGTTGGCATAATGCCCAGTCTTTCCACATTTGAAGCAAGTCACCTCCTCACTACATTTCCCAGAGTGCTTTTTCCTGCACTTCTCACACCATTTCACTTCACCTCCTCCTCCTCCAAACTTCTTGGACTTAGAAAATTTGCTTTTCTTGTTAGAACCTAAAGTTCCTTCAAATTTTCTCTTTTCACCAACTTTTGCCCTCTCCAGACCCTTCTCTCTGATCTAAACCTCAACATTCTTAGCAGCGCATATGACGGCTTTCAAAGTGGTTGCTTGCTTAACCATCAGACCAAAGTCTGCTGGTAATCCGAGGGAAAACTTGTTGACCTTAGAGAGTTCAGTTGGAACTAGGTAAGGAACAACCTTCATCTTTTCCGTAAAACTAGCAGCGTATTCAGTAACGCTCATCTTTCCCTTCTTTAAATTTTGGAACTCGTTATTAATTTCCAGAAAATCCTTCTCAGAGTAGTACTGCAATTTCAGTTGTACCACAAAATCTCCCAAGACATCTTACTAGATTCTCCCTTAGGCATCGAATCAGCTAGTAACTTCCACCAGCTCAACACACTAGACTTTAATAGAGGAATTGCAAGTGCGGTCTTTTGTTTGTTGCTGCACTCACAGCTTTCAAACATCGTCTCCATTTCGGAGATCCAATTCATGACTTCCACCGGTGTCGGACTTCCAGATAGACACGTCAGTTTAAATGCCATGAAATATTTGTATTTGCATCCACGTCCATCAACTCCTCCATCCTGGTTGTTTTGTCAAACTATCGATGGGTTGGCTTGACCAAGAGTCCCACTGTAGTTCCCTCCTACTGATTGCCCTTCATTCAATATGGGCTGTTCAACAGGTATCGTAGTCTCTTCCCTATGCTGTTGTGGTAGTCGCCTTGTCTCCTCCAACTGGCGATCTAACATCATTTGCATCATTGCTTGTACCCCGACCATCTTCATTGGCTTACGTGCAGCTCCTACAACAGGTACTTGCTCAACTACTTGAGGTTGAGGCTGTTGATCCTTGTTTCCGTTTCCATTTGCAACTCCACTACGAGTTCTTGCCATTACAATCTATATAACGAATAAGGCGAATTTAGGTCTTTATCCTTGTTAGACATTTTAATTCCCTTATCACTCTGAAACGTTTACATGTAAGTTCTAATCTCGTAATCATACGCTTAGAATCCTACACACATAAGGTTTCCAGATCCGGTCGGCAACAGACCATAGATCCGAACAAATAATGGCACACATGGCAAACACATAGCATTTAGCACATAAGGGAATTTTAGGCATCTTTCCTAAAATAAACTAGTGCTTGTGTCTAAAATATGGTAGACACTTATCTCACAATCAAAACTGTCACACCCCAAAACCGATAACGGCGGAATACGTTTCGGGGTGGAGGACTTCATGTACAGTATCATCACAATTGCATAATAGTAAAAACAAGAAACATACAACCATTGCATTACATAGTGAGTTTAATTACAAGTGTGTTTTGTAATATTTAACAAACACCAAAAGTAATATAAAAATAAGAGATGGAGCTTGTATGCTCCACCTTCTCCAAAATGCTGCACCTGTACCTGTCTATCTTTGACCTGAGGATACAAGTTATTTTGAAAACGAGTATCAACATAAAGTTGGTGAGTTCATAAGAGTTTAGTGTGAGTTTTCGTATAAAACGCATTAGAACCGATAGTATGAAAAGCTGCAATTTACATTCATAAGCAGTAAAAAAACCTAGAAAATCCTATATTTTCCAGAATTACATTGTAAGTGAAAACCTTTAAGAAACATGTAATTTTTTATCATTGAAAACCATTTATTGTAAAAGTATAATAGTGAATCTCCAATAAGTAATCCAATATGGTAGGTTATGCCTAAAGTCAATAATAGTGGTGCAAACTTCCTTTAGTGTTAGATACTTGATTACTTCGGGATATTAACTTAGCCTTTAGTTTAGTATTTTAGTGTGGTTATAGTATATTCCTTGTATATTACCAATAGTGTGTATAACAGAGGATCCCATGACCTTCCCGGTCAAGCACAGTGTAGTGAAGTAGCGGCATCCCTGGGCCGGCACGGCTCGGACTGAAATTTACAGTCGGGATGTAATAGTGTCTGCCCCATATAGATCTATACATGTAGCGTCGTTCTCCTGTCGGAAAACTCTGGGTGTAGTGTGTAGCGAATAGAGTATCTCATAGTGAGTTAGTGTGTTATCTTCGGATTAGTACATTCTCTTGTATTATAGTGTAGTAGTCTTTTGTATAGCTCGTAGTGTGTTCTCTTATTAGTGTATAGTCTCGTAATAGTGTGTATTATAGTGGGTAGAGTAGTAGCTATAGCGAGTAGTAGTGGCCTTAACTATACCTATTATAGTTAACTTAGTGTGTATGGTTCTTGTCAATTTAGTGGTTTAAGCATCGGATGAAATGAAAATACTCGTATCCAACACTAATATACATGATATATAACTAAGAAATCAACGACAGTCAGACGAATAACAACTACCCTAAGCCCACAGTCAAACAAGAACAGGAAATAAGGCGAGCTATCGGTCCTAAGTCCTTCAAGTCTTACTTATATAAATATATTAGTGTGGTTACATTTTTGTAAGAAAAATTTATTTAATAAAAATCTTATCCAAAGGGAACATTTAGAAAATTGTTTATTTAACCAAAATAGTTTTGAAAACGTAAAATCCTTTTATAAAGCATAGCGGTAAATCACATGTGATTTGAACTACGGATAGTGAATCACATGTGATTAATTTCCATAAACATGTATATTTGACTTGTATCCCCCCCCCCTAAAACATATAAAAACATTTGAAAGGTTCATTAAACGGGTATGAACTCACCTGAAACCGAGTAAATCGGGTAAATCGGGTGAAAGTGTCGGTTGAGCGTTTTGTACCAAATAAAGACTTGTGCACCTTTTAAGACACTAATATCATATGAAATATGTATTTTACAAAAAATTAATCATTTTATGCTTTTCATTAAAATATTTAGGCATTCTAGCATTGATTCGGGGTCTTAGGGCGTAGAAGGGGTTCCCGGGAATCGTATAAGGCCAAACAGGGGTTACGGGGGAGTCCAAGAGTTTACTCCCTTGGAGTTTACGGCCCAAAGGCCACTCCTTGGGAGTTTACGGCCGTAAGCCCCAAGGCTTGGCCATAAACTCTTGGTCTCCTCCAAAAGTGAAAGTTAAGGCCTCAAATCAACTCCATACTTTTCTAGTAAATGTCTAGGACCAATTTGGGGGTTTAAAACCTACATTTGGTTGAGTTTAGGGGAGTTTACGGTCCTATCTTACGCTTGGGCCGTAAACTCCCTTTTAGGCTCTAAAATGTGTTGCTTTATGGCCTTAAACATTTCCTAAGATCATATCTAAATTCTATCATGCCTTAGATGAGTTTTTGGGGCAATTTAACATGGAAAATGGGTGTTTACGGCCTAAGCACAAGCTTGGGCTGTAAACCCTCTTTTAGACTCTAAAAACTTATGTTTTGATGTCCAAACTCATCTAGGCAATTTCCTTAATTAGTATACAAGCTTAAAAGAAGGAAAAATGGGACTTTTGGCCAAGTTTTGGGTGTTTACGGCCTAAGGGGCTTCCTAGGCCGTAAACTCCATGTTTTTTTACTAATTCTTGTGATTTTTGTGTTCTAAATACAATGGAATATTTTTAGAACAAGATAGGGAAGAAAATCTTACGTTAGGAAGCCGGAATTCGCGGTTTTCGGGGTCGGGATCGAGTCTAGAGAGGGAAAGTAGTGAGAGAGAGTGAGAGGGTGGTAAAGAGTGTTCAAGTGGTGTCCACTTCCTTTTTATATGCCTCGAGTATTGCACCCGGTACACGGCTACCCGATGTTAAAGTTTAACGGGGTTAAAACTTTTTACCCGGGTGAAGTGGTTGGAAGGTAATATAACTTTATTGGGTTAAACGGGGTTAACACTTACCGGTTTTATTTACTTATACTAAAATGATAATGTCAAGAAAATATAAATAAATAGATATTTATTTATTGACGACTTCAAATATTTCGGAAATTAATACATAACGACGAATTCCGTTAGTGAAAACGGGATTATGTAACGACAATAAGTTTGGGTTGTCACATCATCCCCCCGTTAGGGGAATTTCGTCCCGAAATTTAGAATTCATACAGATAAGTATTACAATACTACTAAGCGAAGAGATGGGGATATTTGAGTTTCATTTGATCTTCGCGCTCCCAAGTGAATTCCGGTCCCCGCTTGGCGTTCCACCGAACTTTCACAATTGGGATGCGGCTTTGTTTCGTCCGTTTTACTTCCCGATCCATAATCTCCGCAGGCTCTTCCACGATGTTAAGGCTCTCATTGACCTCGATCTCGTCGAGGGGAATCACGAGAGTCTCGTCGGACAGGCATTTCTTCAGGTTTGAGACATGGAAGGTAGGATGTATGTTACTTAGCTCGTGGGGTAGATTGAGTTTGTAGGTTACAGGGCTGATTCTAGCAAGGATCTCAAAAGGCCCTATGTACCTCGGGTTCAGCTTTCCACGCTTTCCGAAGCGTATCGTGCCTTTCCAGGGCGAGACCTTCAAAAGGACTCGGTCTCCCACCTGGAATTCCAAGGGTTTTCTCCGTTTGTCTGCGTAGCTTTTCTGTCGATCCCTAGCGGCTTTTAATCGTTCGCGAATCTATACAATCTTTTCGGTCGTTTCTCGAATAATCTCCAGACCAGTGAGAGCGCTATCAGGAATTCGTCCTTTAGCTAACTGAGTGTCACCCACCTCAGCCCAACACAGAGGGGATCTGCATTTCCGGCCGTAGAGGGCTTCGAATGGAGCTGCCTTGATGCTCGTATGATAACTGTTGTTGTAGGAAAACTCCACAAGAGGTAAGTGTGTATCCCACGATTTACCGAAGTCGATCACACAAGCTCGCATCATATCTTCTAGGGTTTGGATCGTCCTCTCACTTTGTCCGTCAGTCTGCGGATGGTAGGCTGTACTCATGTCCAGCCTCGTCCCTAGCGCCTTTTGTAATGATTGCCAAAATCTAGAGGTAAATCTACTATCTCTGTCCGAGATAATAGATATAGGGATGCCATGCAGCCACACTATTTCCTTTATGTATGTTCTTGTGAGTTTCTCCATCTTGTCCGTTTCCTTGATGGGTAGGAAGTGCGCAGACTTGGTCAATCTGTCGACGATGACCCAAATGGTATCCAACCCACCCGCTGTCTTGGGTAGCTTGGTTATAAAGTCCATTGTAATCCACTCCCACTTCCATTCTGGTATCTCTGGTTGTTGGAGGAGTCCTGATGGCTTTTGATATTCGACCTTGACCTTCGCGCAAGTAAGGCACTTGCTCACGAAGGTAGCGATCTCCGCTTTCATTTTAGGCCACCAATATAGCTTTTTGAGATCCAGATACATCTTATCTGAACCTGGTTGGACGGAGTAGCGAGTGTTGTGTGCTTCCCACATGACCAAGTCTCTGAAACCTCCATGCCGCGGAGTCCAGATTCGATCCGTGAAATAGTAGGCTCCGTCACCCTTGACCTCCAAACTTTTATCCATTCCGCGCAGGGATTCTCCCGTCACATTCTCAGGCTTAAGGCTTCCAGCTGAGCCTCCCTAATCTGCGCGGATAGATGCGAACGGATAGTCATTTTCAATGACTTGGTTCTTCTTCCAGGATACTCCTTCCTACTCAGGGCGTCTGCTACTACGTTGGCTTTCCCCGGGTGGTATCGGATTTCGCAATCTTAATCACTTAGTAGTTCGACCCATCGACGCTGCCACATGTTGAGTTCTTTCTGGTTCAGTATGTGTTGGAGGCTTTTGTGATCAGTGTACACCATGCTCTTCGTCCCATACAAGTAGTGTCTCTAGATTTTTAGTGCGAAGACGACCGCTCCTAACTCGAGGTCGTGAGTAGTGCAGTTCACCTCATGTGTCTTTAGCTGTCTGGAGGCATAGGCGATGACCTTACCTCGTTGCATCAAGACACAACCGAGCCCCTGATTTGATGCATCACAGTATACAACAAAATCCTCTGTCCCTTCAGGAAGGGATAATAACGGTGCGGTGCATAAAGCTCGCTTCAGGGTCTGGAATGCCTTCTCCTGTTTCTCTTCCCAGTCAAATGATACACCCTTTTGTGTCAACATGGTGAGAGGCTTCGCAATCCGAGAGAAGTTTTGGATGAATCTGCGGTAGTAGCCAACGAGGCCTAGAAATTGGCGAATTTCTGTAGGCGTCTTCGGTGCTGACCAGTTCTCAATAGCTTTAATTTTGGAGGGATCCACGTGGATTCCTTCTTCACTAACCACGTGTCCTAAGAATTCAACTCTTTGGATCCAAAACTCGCACTTAGAGAACTTCGCATATAACTTCTCTGATCGTAGCGTTTCCAGGACTCGTCGCAGGTGATCCTTGTGTTTTTCCTCGCTTCGAGAGTAGACGAGTATATCGTCAATGAAGACGATGACGAACTGATCTAGATATGGACGACACACCCTATTCATCAAGTCCATGAATACTGCGGGGGCATTAGTTAGTCCAAAGGGCATCACTACGAACCCAAAATGCCCGTAACGGGTTCGGAAGGCTGTCTTCGGGACATCTTCCTCAAGCACCCGTAACTGGTGATACCCGGATCTAAGATCAATCTTGGAGAAGTAACTTGGTCCTTGCAGTTGGTCGAATAGATCGTCGATACGAGGGAGAGGATAACGATTTTTAACTGTGAGTTTGTTGAGTTCCCCATAATCGATGCACATACGAAATGATCCATCCTTCTTCTTCACGAACAAGACCGGAGCTTCCCAAGGTGAGAAGCTCGGTCTTATAAAACCCTTGTTGAGCAGCTCATTGAGCTGACCGGATAGTTCTTGCATTTCGGCAGACGCTAGACGATAGGGCGACTTAGCTACGGGAGTAGCTCCTGGGACTAGGTCGATTCTGAACTCAACCTGACGTTTGGGAGGTAGACCTGGAAGATCCTCTAGGAAAACATCAACGAATTTGCATACAACGGGAATGTCCTTTGGATCTTTCGATTTCTGGCTAGTGTCGACAACGTGAGCAAGAAAGGCGCGATATTCCTTGCGCAAATATTTCTGGGCCTGAATACTGGAGATGATACGGAGGCCCGTATCGGGTTTATCTCCATAGATCAATAGGGTTTCGTGATTTGGAAGATTCAGGCGAATGGCTTTGTCGGGGCATAGGATATTTGCGTGATGAAGACTCAACCAGTCCATACCAACAATGACATCGAAATTTTTGATTGAGATTGGTATAAGATCGATTGGAAATGGGTGATCATCTAACGTGAGGGTACAACCTATGTAGATTTCGTTAGAGCTTTTAGTCTTCCAATTAGCCATTTCTATGACGAATGTTTCTTTTAGTGGTTGAGGAGTTTGTTTGAGTAAGTGTTTAGAGTTTTGATTTATGAAGCTTCTTTCTGCACCACTATCGAATATGGCACAGGCATAAGAGTTGTTGAGAAGAAACGTACCCGTGACTACTGTGGGATCCGCTACTGCCTCATTATGACCAATAGCGAGTAGCCTTCCAGTTCCCCTCGCATTCGCAGCCTTCGGATAGTTCTTCTTGAAATGACCAGCTTCACCACAGCCATAACACGTCGGGGTCACTCCCGAACTGGGAACTTGTGAGATAGGTTTGGGAGGGGCCTTGCAAAATCGGACAGTATGGCCTTTCCGACTGCAGTTGGAGCATTGCAATTCACGGCAGGGGCCGTGGTGGTGGAAAGGACATTTGGGACATTTGGGCAGATTCCCACTATAAGCTTTTGGCGGGGCAGGTGCGGCTGGAGTGGTGGCAGCATGGACCGCCACAATTTGCTGGTCCTTGGAGGAGGTTTGAGTTTTCATGCCTTTCTTCTTATCCATACGCTTCCTCTTTCTGTCAGATGGATCTGGGGGTGCAGTGGTAGTTGTGGTTGCTGTCGCTGGAGTGGAAGAGATCTCGTGGTTGATCAAACTCTGTGCCAATTCCTTGGCGTTGTAAAAGGTGGTAGGGCGTGAGGCTAGAACATTTCCTCGATACGGGGGTATTAGACCCCAGATGTATCGTTCGATCTTTTTGCTTTCGGATGGGATCATGTTGGGACACATAGCCGCCAAGTCGCAGAACCTGGCCGTGTAGGCTGTTATGTCAGTCCCTTTCATCTTGAGGTTCTAGAGTTCCTCCTCAAGTTTCGGGATTTCGCCCCTAGGGCAGTATTCCTTCCTCATAAGATCCTTTAAAGTGTCCCAGCCCATGGCATTGGCTGAAACCAAGGAGAGTGCACTGACATGGCCGTTCCACCATGTCAAGGCCCTGTTGGTGAGGGTGGCAGTAGCGAACTTGATTTTGCTCTCTTCGGGGCAAGAGCACATTTCAAACACAGCTTCGGTTCTTTCGAACCATTGAGACAATCCCAGGATTCCCCAGGTACCATCGATGAAGGTAGGTTTACAGACAAAAGATCTACGGAACATAGAGAGGAAAGGCTAGTCCTTTAAACAAAAGAGTGAGGTAACTAGACGTCTTCTACTGGCGACGGTTACTTGCTGGGTGAATCCTCAGATCCGCTAGCTGATGCATAACTTCTTGAAGGTGTCGATCATGAGTCCTTTGGCGTGCTCGGAGTTCCCTAACTTCGGCTCGGGATGCAGCCAGCTGATGCTGCAGAGCCTCGTTGGTCCTCCTTGTCCTGTCCATGGCTTCTTCAAGTTAGCGGATGCGAACCGTGTTGAGATTCGAGTTGGCATCCACTTCTACAACTCGACCAATAGCAGCTTGACCCTGCTCGACATTCCTGGCAATCCTTCAGATCATGATGGGAAGAACCTGATCCGCTGATCCTCCTTAGCTTATGTTGTAGAAGCTTCGGTCTCCATTGTAAGGTAAATGTTGACCCTGCTCCTCGCTCCATCGGTGCAAGGATATGGCCACATAGGAGTGGGACCCTGAAATGTCGGACGGGGGTTAGGGTTCGGAGCTTCAGGAGGTTGGTTGTTAACTTCTGGTTCAGAGCTCAAGCTATCCGAGAAGCCTTCAGCATAATGATCATCCAAAGGGATCGGGTGATCATCGTCTGACTCCTCATCGAGCCATCCTCCATTGCCCTGGTTTGGATAGTACGGATCACCGGGATGGTGGAATCCAGCCATGCTATCTACACGAGAAAGGGGAAAGGAAAGGTTAATAGACGTACTACTTTAAGACACTTATAAGATGAATCGTTATTAGTCGACCCAATACTTGCGTAGTGCATACCGATTACATGTAACCGAAGCAAGATAGTCCTTCGAATAAGCAACCCTAACTTCAGACCCCCAATCAAACAACAACAGGGAATGAAGCAAAGGCTACAGATTCTGAGTGTATAGCGCCCTAGTCACATGTAACCATGGCGTATCCACTTAGCAACTATTGTCCTACCAGTAACGACCCTTTTACTTATCACATACGTATGTTTTAGAGGTACAAAATACTCCTATAGTATTCTTATGGTAACGTTATTGTGGTAGTGTTGGTAAGTTTTTAGACATTTTGCAACACCACAACCAAGCTTAGGCACATGCTAGTCACTCCCAGGAAAACGTAGTTGATCAGGCTACATCCCCCCAAATGTGACTATATGTCTCTAAGCCCAATTGTGCTATCCAACAATCTTAATACTATTGTTTTGTTCTAGGGTGATACTGACTTCTGTGTTTTATAGTGATGTGTGTATATATATACTTAGTTAAATCTTTTAGATACTTAACAATATATATTCTTGGTCAGAGTGTTTTAGTCCCGAAGTGTTTATAGCTCGTATATCTTTTATAGGTTGATATACTTGATTCACTATAAACAATGCTCTGATACCAATCTGTCACACCCCAAAACCGATAACGGCGGAATACGTTTCGGGGTGGAGGACGTCATGTACAGTATCATCACAATTGCATAATAGTAAAAACAAGAAACATACAACCATTGCATTACATAGTGAGTTTAATTACAAGTGTGTTTTGTAATGTTTAACAAACACCAAAAGTAATAGAAAAATAAGAGATGGATCTTGTATGCTCCACCTTCTCCAAAATGCTACACCTGTACCTGTCTATCTTTCACCTGAGGATACAAGTTATTTTGAAAACGAGTATCAGCATAAAGCTGGTGAGTTCATAAGTGTTTAGTGTGAGTTTTTGTATAAAAAACATTAGAACCGATAGTATGAAAAGCTGCAATTTACATTCATAAGCAGTAGAAAAACCTAGAAAATCCTATATTTTCCAGAATTACATTGTAAGTGAAAACCTTTAAGAAACATGTAATTTTTTTATCTTTGAAAACCATTTATTGTAAAAGTATAATAGTGAATCTCCAATAAGTAATGCAATATGGTAGGTTATGCCTGAAGTCAATAATAGTGGTGCAAACTTCCTTTAGTGTTAAATACTTGATTACTTCGGGATATTAACTTAGCCTTTAGTTTAGTATTTTAGTGTGGTTATAGTATATTCCTTGTATATTACCATTAGTGTGTATAATAGAGGATCCCATGACCTTCCCGGTCAAGCACAGTGTAGTGAAGTAGCGGCATCCCTGGGCCGGCACGGCTCGGACTACAATTTACAGTCGGGATGTAATAGTGTCTGCCCCATATAGATCTATACATGTAGCGTCGTTCTCCTGTCGGAAAACTCTGGGTGTAGTGTGTAGCGAATAGAGTATCTCATAGTGAGTTAGTGTGTTATCTTCGGATTAGTACTTTCTCTTGTATTATAGTGTAGTAGTCTTTTGTATAGCTCGTAGTGTGTTCTCTTATTAGTGTATAGTCTCGTAATAGTATGTATTATAGTGGGTAGAGTAGTAGCTATAGCAAGTAGTAGTGGCCTTAACTATACCTATTATAGTTAACTTAGTGTGTATGGTTCTTGTCAATTTAGTGGTTTAAGCATCGGATGAAATGAAAATACTCGTATCCAACACTAATATACATGATATATAAATAAGAAATCAACGACAGTCAGACGAATAACAACTACCCTAAGCCCACAGTCAAACAAGAACAGGAAATAAGGCGAGCTATCGGTCCTAAGTCCTTCAAGTCTTACTTATATAAATATATTAGTGTGGTTACATTTTTGTAAGAAAAATTTATTTAATAAAAATCTTATCCAAAGGGAACATTTAGAAAATTGTTTACTTAACCAAAATAGTTTTGAAAACGTAAAATCCTTTTATAAAGCATAGCGGTAAATCACATGTGATTTGAACTACGGATAGTGAATCACATGTGATTAATTTCCATAAACATGTATATTTGACTTGTATCCCCCCCCCTAAAACATATAAAAACATTTGAAAGGTTCATTAAAGGGGTATGAACTCACCTGAAACCGAGTAAATTGGGTAAATCGGGTGAAAGTGTCGGTTGAGCGTTTTGTACCAAATAAAGACTTGTGCACCTTTTAAGACCCTAATATCATATGAAATATGTATTTTACAAGAAATTAATAATTTTATGCTTTTCATTAAAATATTTAGGCATTCTAGCATTGATTCGGGGTCTTAGGGCGTAGAAGGGGTTCCCGGGAATCGTATAAGGCCAAACAGGGGTTACGGGGGAGTCCAAGAGTTTACTCCCTTGGAGTTTACGGCCCAAAGGCCACTCCTTGGGAGTTTACGGCCGTAAGCCCCTAGGCTTGGCCATAAACTCTTGTTCTCCTCCAAAAGTGAAAGTTAAAGCCTCAAATCAACTCCATACTTTTCTAGTAAATGTCTAGGACCAATTTGGGGGTTTAAAACCTACATTTGGTTGAGTTTAGGGGAGTTTACGGTCCTAGCTTAGGCTTGGGCCGTAAACTCCCTTTTAGGCTCTAAAATGTGTTACTTTATGGCCTTAAACATTTCCTAAGATCATATCTAAATTCTATCATGCCTTAGATGAGTTTTTGGGGCAATTTAACATGGAAAATGGGTGTTTACGGCCTAAGCACAAGCTTGGTCCGTAAACCCTCTTTTAGACTCTAAAAACTTATGTTTTGATGTCCAAACTCATCTAGGCAATTTCCTTAATTAGTATACAAGCTTAAAGGAAGGAAAAATGGGACTTTTGGCCAAGTTTTGGGTGTTTACGTCCTAAGGGGCTTCCTAGGCCATAAACTCCATGTTTTCTACTAATTCTTGTGATTTTTGTGTTCTAAATACAGTGGAATATGTTTAGAACAAGATAGGGTAGAAACTCTTACGTTTGGAAGCCGAAATTCGCGGTTTTCGGGGTCGGGATTGAGTCTAGAGAGGGAAAGTAATGAGAGAGAGTGAGAGGGTGGTAAAGAGTGTTCAAGTGGTGTCCACTTCCTTTTTATATCCCTCGGGCATTGCACCCGGTACACGGCTACCCGATGTTAAAGTTTAACGGGGTTAAAACTTTTTACCCAGGTGAAGTGGTTGGAAGGTAATATAACTTTATTTGGTTAAATGGGGTTAACACTTACCAGTTATATTTACTTATACTAAAATGATAATGTCAAGAAAATATAAATAAATAGATATTTATTTATTGACGACTTCAAATATTTCGGAAATTAATGAATAACGACGAATTCCGTTAGTGAAAACGGAATTGTGTAACGACAATAAGTTTGGGTTGTCACAAAAACTTAGCATTCTAAGTTTAAGTTTAGAAATCCTACAATTTCTTAGTTCGCTTAAAATAATGCTCTGATACCAACTGTGACATCCCCTAATTTCTCGGCCAGAAAAGACCGATTTAATTTATGCTTTTTAAAATAAAATCAGAGAAATCTTTTTAAAAGATGTTGCAGAATTGGTCCCCAAAACAAAACATGATAAAAGTTTATCAAAACCTTCTTTAAGAAATGTATAGTTTCATTTCATATCAAAACCTCGGGATGTCATGTTCCGATACAGTTCAAAAGCATAAACAAGACATTATAAGCCTTTCAACAGTTATTTACAACTATTGGCCTATAATCCAAAAATCTCTCATCGTCCTCCGACTATGCTCGGGGTCCACTACCTGTAACATAAAAAGCTGAGTGGGTCAGGCTTGGGATCCTGGTGAGCATATAGGGTTTTCAACCCATAATAATAATAAACTTATTAAGTTCACCAATCAACAATAACCCTGATTACTCGTTCCCGTTATCCTCACTTTACGTCCGTAAACGCTTATCACAAGGGACCTAGCCTAAAGAATATCATCGGGATGGACACTACTGCTAAGGGATTTCCTCAGCCATACATGTGCTAAAGACAACCATGAGGGGGATGGAGTATAACGAATGAACACTCTTAGTTCATTACACCTACAGGTTGCGGGTCTGCCAGTGTTCCACTGGACTATCTAGAAAGTCTATGGTCGTCATCCAAACTCCGCAAGATGACTGGATCTCAAATCACATTGAGGCCTCTCATCACTTTTATTTTATCACATATCACTATCTACCCATGTTTTACCCAACATATTTGTAGATAAAAATACATATACAATTTAAAACTTGTATAAAACATCAATTCAATAGTCACCTCAGTTAAAGAATTAATATAATTACACATAGCACGTATTTCATATAAAATACTTCATATCGAGGTGTAAAATGAAGGTGACTGTACACTCACGTGATTTGATGATAATCGGGTAGCAATTCGTTTCCTAAGACGATCGTTTCTATTAAAACCGAGAGTTTTATTAAGAAGTCGGGCTCTGCATAGGTCGGTCTTCGAAACCGAAAAGATAATTTTTTTCCGGGATTCTCGGGCACTTCGTGGAGTATTCTGGGTGGTTGGTATAATACCGGGGCTTTGGAGGAAGTTAGAATGAAAGAAATATTGAAAAAGGGGCCAAAAGTGACAAGTTTGCAAAGTATACCCAGGAGGTCTCGCACCCTTCTATTTATAGGGGCGAGGCTTCTGATCCAAGGGCTGAGAAGAAGCCATGCATAGCAGATCCGAGGGCTCGCAGCACCTGCTCGCACGTGGGCTCGCACATGGTTGCGCATGCGAAGGCTTGCTGGCAGCTCCTGATTGGACCGAGGTCTAGTCCGAAGTAGGGGGGTCCGTCACACCATGCGAAGCTCGGATGCACGAGGGAAGGGGCACGTGTCGTAGATTCATTGGAACACTTCCGATAAGCTCTCCGGTTCGGACGACTCAGCAAGACACGCGTCGGATGCGAGGCGAGGACACGTGGCCGAAGTCCACGTGTGCGAAATTCCTCGGTTTTGGGGATTTTTCTCGTTTTTCACGCCAAAACTTCTAAAATCCATAACATTCACATACGAGCTCCGCTTTTGACGTTCTTTATATGCACGTGTAGGTAAAATTACGCTCTACAACTTTCGAAAAAGACTTCGTCGGCTAATTTTGACTTTAATTTTTATATTATTATTTTTAACAGACCGGGACAGGAAATCCGTTAAAAATTCATAACTTCTTCATCCGACGTCCGTTTTCGTCAGACTTTTTACTGTTGTGCTACTAATGACGAGACCTTCAATTCTCGTTTAGGTCGTGTCGCCTAAAATCAACCGATCTAAAATATGAGTTTTTAGCTGTCTACTATTGAGCTGAAACTTCGAAAAATCATAACTTGCTCATACGAAATCAGATTTGGGCGTTCTTTTTATCGAACATCTCGGTTTAACGAATACTACGACTTTCGTTTAGATCACTAAGGCTAAAAAGTAGTTTATCAAAAACTAACTTTTTACGACATTCAGCACCGTGCCGGTTTTGTCGCGAAACTTCGACAGGTGATAACTTCTTCATTATAACTCGGATTTTGGTATTCTTTATATCCCCGAAACCCCTGTTGACTAAAAATTTATGTAAAGATATAGGGCTTATCTCAAACTTTAATTTTGACGCTTATTTTTATTCTTAATTAATTAAACCCTAATACTTAAGCAGAAAACACATAATTCACATAATATTCACATAATTCCTTTTCATTTCTTGAAAATGAGTTACAAAGGTTAACCTAAACTATAATGTCAATATTAATTCCTAGCCTAGAAACACGAGTGTTACAGATACCTCTCGTGATCTCGGACGCGATGAACTCGCGTAATCCATCATGCACATGCTCGGATCCTGCACCCGAGCCTGATCCTGACCCGGATCCTGATTCTCCCGCTCCATGTCGCGTGACCCCCATTATGAAAATAAACATACTATTGTCAGGGTCACATACACTTTCCATGTTTCCTGGTTCCATCTAGGCCCTACTTGACTCGAGTACGGGTCCTCTGCTTTCAATAGTATGGGCCCATACTACCTTCCACATCTACCCGTACTTTCCTCAAGGATTGCTTCGAATTCGCCAAGTCCCTTTTACCGATACCCTTTCCACCGACCTTATCCTAGGCTTCCCTAGGGCACTCTCCGACCTACTCTCCGCCATCAGCTGCACTAGGAGTCCCCACCACCTCCCCTTAACTAGATTGCGGATACTGTTACATATCCGCTCCTTAGTTAGTTGGAGCTGGCCCGAACCCCCATAACACAAAGCAAGCAACATTCAAGCATTGAGTAACCAAACCAGGCATAACCTACACAGGCCATCCTACTGCTGACTAATTAGTCCTAGCATACGGCTCATACAACAGGCACATAAGGCATCCTTCGTAGATCCTTAGTCCTAACTAGCATGCAATTCTCAGAATCAAATATCAGGCACACAAGGCATCTTCCTAGATCCTTAGCCCTATTCTAGCATGCAGTTTTATGAATCAAACCATATATCATAACATAATAAGTATGGGTATCTTGGGGAAAACTTACTTGAGCCCGGCCGGTCGCACGCATCACACACTTCATCTTTTAAATTTCCCAATTTATATTTTGTAAAACCATTTTCCTTTTAAAAATATTTCAGTCCCTCGGTTTGAGTCCAGACACCCCTGAGGGTGTGTCCGAATCCCTCAAACCAGGGCTCTGATACCAACTTGTAACAACCTAATTTACAGCTCGAAAATTTCACTTTTAAATTAAAAATTCCATAAACATTTTTACCAAATATTGTCGAACAAACAACACGTCACAAAATCATATTATCGTGTCCCAAACCATAATGTCAAAAATAATAAAAATCATAGTACAGTCCCAAAAACTCCTTGCGGAAAACCATGCGTGCGTGTGATGCGCTGCAACACCGCCGACTCCTTCCCCTTCCACGAAGAGGTACCTAAAACCAAAACCAAAACTGTAAGCACAAAGCTTAGTGAGTTGCCCCATCATACCACATACCATACATTAACGTCGGTATCTTTCAACCGGTAGCCTTCACCGGTATCTTTCAACCGGTAACCTTCATCGGTATCTTTCAACCGGTAACCATCATCGGTCTGTTTCAACCGATAATCAACATCGGTATCTTTCAACCGGTATCCATCATCGGTATCTTTCAACCGGTAACTGGGAACTATTTCACCCCTTTACCACTAGCATACAATCAACAGATATAAACATACAGTCAGGCATATCCGGGAACTGACCTACCCTCGAGTCCTAAGGACCACTGATAGGGAAACTAATCCCTACTATACACATAACATATCATCCATATAAATCTCACAACCAACACATAACCAAACCAAGATAATTATCACAAAGACCATTATCTTCTAAATACCTCTTTTTTGGTGGGCCGACATTGTGGCCTTAGTCCCACCCCTATTGGAAGGTAACCCACCTCAATGTCTTGCAGTGTTTGAATTCTCCTTGGTGCATAAGTCGACTCCCTTCGACCCCTCGATCCCTACACGACAACCTTCAAATCAACACACATCACGTGCAACCCTAAACAGGGTCAGTCCATGTCCAGAAAAAGTCAACTTCAAGTTGACCCGACTAGCCGAGTTGGCCCGTCAACTCGCCGAGTCGCTCACCATTTACTCGTCCTCATCCATGACCCCACTCGTCGAGTTGGGCCATCAACTCGGCGAGTTTTTCTCTCATATGAACATCACATGAAAACTCATCCGACTCGCCGAGTTGATGAACAACTCGTCGAGTTCATCTTCATCCTTAAGAAGATTGCGTTGGACTCGCCGAGTCTGTTCTAGCACTCGCCGAGTCCCATGAACTCCAGGTCTAAAACCACGTCCAATGCATTGGTTAACTCTTTCTTTCCAGTTACAAACCTTTTAACACTCAACTGGGTTCCTTTGACTCTCAACAGATATGGGGCTCAAAGCCTTGGACTCGTCGAGTCCAAGAACGGACCCGCCGAGTTGGTCATGTCCACACTCTAAATCTTTGATTTCTGATGTACAACCTTTGATCAAAAGATAGATCCAAGCTTCTATAATCGATCTAGCATGTAATGTTACAAAATTTACGTGTTTGCATGGGACATTGAGCTCAAAAAGACATAAAACAAGCTTTTAAGATGCATAGGGCCTTTCATGGGTGCAAAAGCCACTCAAATCTGCCTAGTAACCCCTTAAATGATGTGATCCAGAAGCTTTAACCCCCAACCATGTTTTCAAACGTGGTTGGCCACCAAAAATGGCTTAGAAAAGCCCTAAATCTCCCCAAAGAGGGATCTAACAAATGAATGAGCAAGGTTACACCTTTTTACCTTCAATGACCTGTAGAAAGTGCACAATTTCGGGTTCCCTTGGTCTCTACTTGCTACCTGAAGCTTTTCTCCTTCCATCTTAAGTCCACAAGCACCAAAATCCACCACTAAGGCTTAGATTGCTTCAATGACGGCTAGGGTTTCAATGAGAGGTGTTTTGGGAGCATAAGGGACGTTTTGGAATTCATAACATTGTTTAAGTAGGGTGCAAACCCTTGGATTAGGGTTTTTGTCCAAACAGCGTCTACTTGTAGAGTTCGGGACCCGACTCGTCGAGTCCATCACTTAAATTCCACATCCCGTCCCGCATCTACTCAGCGAGTTGGTCCTTCAACTTGTCGAGTCCAAGGCCAAAAATGCAAAATACTTAGAAAGAAATACGTACCAAGAACCAGGTGCTACAATATACATGTATATGTTTAATTTACTTATTTGTTTTTTAGGCACCCGGTAAGCCAAATTCAAATTAGGCTAAAACGTGGATTTAATGGACTGATATACATCTGGAAAGTGAAAATGGATAATTCATTGGGCACCTTTCAAGAATCGACATCCACATGTAGGAGAATCGATCGAGGCCCTCAACTTGTGGAATCGACATCCTCGTTATTGGTTAACCTAGTTAATGGCAAACATATACAAGATTTCATTAATCTACTTCTTAATTTGACAATTTCGATCTTGCCTTCCGCATTCCCCTAACAGGCTTGACTGTTTCTCACAATTTTTGAATTTCGCCTTTATTTGCAAGATACAGCCATCCTGAATCTCGACTGTTCTTTGAATATGGTACAACTTGTAGTGACCCGATTATGATGACGAATGCGGTATTGTAATGCTAAAGTGAATCATATCATATCAAACACAAGAAGTAAATAAAACGGTTAAGCTCTCATTAATCTAGTAACCTATTATAAAGTGGGTCATGTAATCATTCTCTCACTAGACTAGTCTCTCATATGTGTTCTTAAACAAAATAGGAGCCATTAACTTCCTATTTATAAGAAAGGCTAAACCCATTACATAATATAAGAGGGTGAGCCTACATGACATCCAATGAGAACTTTGCACCCTAACATCCCCCCTAAAAGTTAGTATTGGATGTCCTGACTTCAATATCCAAACGAGCCCCAAGCGATCAAGACCAAACCCCCTCGAAGTAACACCAATCGTCATATCATCTTTGAAAAAAATATCCAATAATCTTCGAATACCCATTTCAAATTCCCCCCCCCCCCCCCCCTTTCTATAATCAACAAATGATTATAAAACCCACAAGGGTATGAGAAAGACTCGAGGAATAAACCATACGAAACTCCCCCTCGATATGTAACAAAAATGAAACTCTTCAATCCAAAAAAAATCCAAAAAATACGCCGATGTCTTCAAATCTTTGACTTCCCAGACTTGAAAATGAAAACACATTGTTCATATACCCCAAAAAAATCTTGCAGCAAAAACAATCATGAAAATCCGAGAAAATATTTCAAGAGTTGTGAAAATTTCGACTTTTGGCTGAGAGCTGCAAGAATTTGAAAAAATGGGTACAAACAACCATTTTCACAAGTACTTCCAGGACCAATTGTGAAAAATCAGCTTCAAATGCAAAACTTTAACCTAAATGCAAAAATAGGGATAAAGTGCCATTTCGCATAAACTTCAGGGACTAAATCTATAATATTGCCAATTTATTCCACATATTGTGAGTTTTTCAACTTTTTGATGTATTATGCCAATTTATTGAATTCATAAGGACCATATGCCAAAAAGTGTTGTGTTCATCCCCAATTCGATCCCAAATGTGAACGAACATAGGTACCAGTCAAAATCACATTCGACTCGAATCAACAATCAACACCGTTAAAATCAATTTCGACTCCAAGCAAGCTGTTGTTTACTATAAATCCCAAAATACATTTGACTCCGTATGCTTTCGACTCACAAGCCTTGTTGAACATTCGAATCTAATGCCTTACAAGTTAATTGCATAACAGTCGAACTCTCATTCTCCACAAAATCGAGACCTATTGACTCGAAACTTCATCTTTCTACTCCAATTCTTCAATTTCGACTTGTCGTCGATTTCTTGTAAGTCCTCACTTTTGATTCATACACATTTGTTTTTATCCCAAAGCAACTTTAGCTACCACAAATCTTTTGGCTTTCGATGTCGACTCGTATCCTATCTTTCGATTCCTACCCATTTGGCTTTTGACTTAGTAATTGATTCCCAGAGATCATGGATTCTTACACTTTTGGTTTTAATCTCAAGAACTTTTTTCGATTCCATGTCCTTTCGACTGTCAAGCTCGATTTCAACCATTCATACTAAAAAAATCAATTCCACCATTCACATATTGATTTTCATTCCCAGGATTTCATATTTGACCTTCGTTAATCAGACACTCCAAAATCGATTATGAAATTTGTTCCCTTCAATCAAAATCCATCATCTACTTTCCAAAACACATAACTTGAACACCAAAAGTCAAGTTTGACTATTCAGTTTGAAGATCTTCCCAATCGTTCCAAAACATATCAGGACTTTTACTAATTTTGATTCAAGCATTCAACAACGAATTTCGACTTCTAGCCACTAGATCACAACCAAACTTTTGAGTTTGACTCTTCAATTTCAATTTTCAATTCTCAAATAATCAACGAAGATACAAACACACTTTCATTTCAGATCTTCTTTCCAATCAAGAATCAACACCAAAACATCTCAATTTCAACTTGAAATTTTATTTTGAATGAATAAAATGATTTATGTGTGATGAACAGTAATGAGAAAAAAGAATAGGTGAAGAAATCGACTTCATGAACAGTGTTCAGATATTTTTTACTGGGCTCAAGGTTTATCAAATGAATAGAAAATATGATTTTGGGCTCAAATTAATGGATCAATGAACATTAATAACTGGAAGATGGGGGTCAAAAATTAAAATAAAATGAGATTTCTTTCGAATTTTGAGCAAACTTGGATCGTTCATCTTTGGATCTTAAAAAAAATTAGGTATCGAATTCAACAAGAATTTTTCGGAATCCATTTGAGAATTTGTGAAACCCCCTTGGAAATCCTTTTTCCATTTGCAATGCATGAATCGAACATGGAAGATTTAGTTTCCTTTGTTGGATTTAGAAAATTTCCAAATTGCATATTTTACTATCCATGATGCACATTGTACCATCCGTGGATCTTACTTCATTATCATGTCTAATTTGAGAGTCTTCAATAATTTTGGGTTTGGAATTTGATTTCGTAACAAAATTTGATCGTTTTTTGCTTTAGGACCCAAAATTTCTTCATTGGTTTCGGCATCCAAATGACATTTGAAGAGTTTTGCTTAGAAAACCAAAATTTTTTGTTTTTGATCTTCTTCTTCTTCTTCTTCATCTTTTTGGATCTTGAGGATTTGAAGCCAAAAACAACATCATTCTTCACAACTTCAACTTTGGATCTTTGAATCAAATCTTTTGGAGTTTGATACATTTAAACATACAGGATTGAAGGCTTTCTATATGGCACCATTCATTCAAATGAATCACAAGAATACAAACAATCATCAGTTTGAACTCCAATTAAAAAAAAACATCCACAACCTAAATAGAATCGCATTGAATTCCCTTGTCTTGAACATCATAAACTTCTTCAAGAACATCTTCAACAAATTCAAGAGCATGAAGATCACTTGGATCTTAAATTACAGAAACATATTGCTTTATAATAATTCTTTTTCGCTTCCCTCCTTTTTATTTCCATCCCAAACTAAAATGTTCGTTGTTATATCAATCAAAATTTTGATCTTACAAAGAGGTTGAAAGATGTCACCACCCCGGCCGAGGCTGCATAACATGTCGGGCTATGCGACTAAGTTCATGGAACACAGATAAAACTAGATATATAGCACAAGTACAACAATAGGTAGCTCTTTACATAAAGATCTTCTTCTAAACTGATTATCTCATGTACATTCTCCAACTCTTCGTGAGTACTTTTAGAATATACTTATAGTCATCTAATGACTTTCCCATATATCTTATTGGTATTTTATGATATTATCATAACATAATCATGTACATAACTTGTGCATATTATGACATAAATGAGATTTATTCATCAAAGCATAAAGAATTTAAATTTTTTTTATCTAGATTAAATTTATGTGCTAGGTCGTTTTATGGTGAACTCAAAATGGTGTCAGGTGACAATGCCAAGAGTCCTCCAAAGGAATCTTATATATCATTAAAAATATTGTCAACATATGCATAAAGACTTAAAACTTAACATTCATTTTATCTATCTCTTTTGATTTTATATTCCAAGAATATATTTTCTCTTTCCAAAGTCTTTCATTTTAGAAAACACTTTCCGAGTCAAGGTCAAACAACAGTGCATAGTCAGAATGTAATTTCTCATGATTAAGTATGTCTTATTCATACAAGATTAGGAATATCACTATGCTCCAACTAGTCCTTAGTAAATTAGGGGTGTTCGTTTGGATGGATCGGTTCGATCCGATCCAATTAAGTAAATCCAAATTGATTTCGGTTTTTAAAATATGCATCCGAATAATCCAAACTAAATTCAAATCCGATCTGATCCGATCTAATTACAATTCGGTTGGATCAGTTTTTATAATTCAGTTTTCAAAAACTAAAACAATTTAAAGTGACATATAATTATAATATTATCCAATTTTTATAGAAGAAGCAAAATTTATAAACTACTAAGAATGTATATTATAGTTTAATATTTAATAGATAAAGAACTCTTAAGAGAAAATGCATATTAAGGTTTTTATTAGATGAAGCTTTTTGAACTTAATTGTGAAAATAAAATAATAAATGGTTATAGTTATATTAAAATAAATAATAATAAATTGTTATTCGGTTTTTTTAGGATTATTCGGTTCATACTTTACAAACCAAAACCAATCCGGAATACAAAAATAGTAATTCGGTTTTGTTTAAAACCAATCCAAAAATCTGAATATCCGAACCAAATAGTCCAATCCAATTTGTCCAATTGGACCATTCGGTTTTATCCAAATAATGAACAGTCCTACTAAACACATATGTTATCTTCATTTTGATGTAAAAACATACTTTGTGTTTTCATATTAAAATGACTATTCCAACCTTGAGATGTTTTCTTTATATCCGTAAATGGATCTCTAAAGCTTATAGATTTTCTTAGGATATCTAGGATTAACAAATCTCCAAGCTAAGCTATATAGACATCTTTAAGTAGGCGTCTATTAAGGAAAACGGTTTTCTTGAAATCTATTTACCATATCTCATAATCCTAATATGTAGTTATGGTAAACAACATCCTTTTTGATCTAATCATACTACCTAAGAAAAGGTTTTGGTGATAGTCAACGAGATAAGTATGAGAAAATCCTTTTACAACAAGGCTTGCTAAACATGTAGAGATCTCCATGTTTTTTTTATAATTTAAGGAAGCATCACTTACTCCTTCTAGTCTTAATATAGGGAAGAAGATAAATCAAGCTTATACTTGACTATTATACATGGATTACATCACAGTGTTCATGACTCTAAGTGGTTTACCATATTCAAAGTGTGATAAAGCATTTTGGTAGGTAATGCATTTGCCAGAAACCATCAAGAAGAACTCATCAGTGAGAGACTCCATATTTCTCATGTTATAGATGATTTCTACCATATATGCAAAGAATTTGTGTTTATGAATAACTTCTATTCATGTTAAACTATTTCTTATTAAAATTAGTGCCAAATTTTGCTACATCAGACTATCTTTCTTGAGCTACTTCAAGTTCCATGTGCCTCCCATTTTCTTTGTAATTAGAAGCTTGTTTTCTAACAACTCAGGTTTCAGAGGAATAAGTGACCTTATTCTTGGTGGGTTTGTAAATAATAATCTAAATAACATGTTTATAATTTTCTACAAATATGTAACTATTAGATTTTGTGTTTAGAAGCTATAGTCTTATGTAGACTTTAAATCCTCAAAACATTAAGTAAGATAAGGATGGAGTCTTTCCATACTAAATATTATTAAGTGTGTTGTCTACTTCTTAGTTGGTGTTTGTATTCGAAATACGAATAGTGATTAAAAGATAATCCCAAAAGGATAAAGGAAGATAATTTCTACTGATTAGAAAGTAAACTGTGTCTAGTAAGGTTTATTTTATACTTTATTATCTATAAGGCTTTTGATGGTACTACTAAATTATTTCTCAACTTCTTATTTGAAAACTTCTAAAGATTTCCCATTTATCTTTTATCAAATAAAATATAATTACAAACGACAATAATTGTTAATAAAAATGATTATGTATCTTGTACTAAATCTAGATATTCATTAGAATGGAAGTCATGCATCACTATGTATAGTTCTCAACTTCTTACTCTTCTTGAATATCTATAGGAATTTACAAACATTATATTAACATAAAGCTTCAAGTATTTGAGTGTTAAATGAAAAGTATATGTTCTATCTAATAGATACCTGAATGACTTCTCCAACCAGTATTTCTCATATAAGAGGAGCAATACCTGTTCTAGTATCCTGGCATTTTTGGATTTCTTAGGCTTATATGTATCCTTTCCTTGAACTATGAGATTGTTAGAACATACATGGTGACTATTTTCAGCTTTTTATTATTCCTATGTTTGAATTGGCTCGAACCAAATAGCACTGTATTTGAGGAATATCCATTTCACCTGATGAAACATACAATATGCTTGCAAGATTTCCAATACCTTATGAAGTTCAAAAATAATTGTTCCTGATATGATGTCAAAAACATCTTCAACATCACAGTGATGCTTCCACCAGATATCGTGTTCAGATCTACTGCTCAGATAAAGTGTGTTAGGAATGGAGCCCTCAAGAATATAGAATTTCTGATCTTTCTTGAGCCTGAATCTCAAAGCACGAAGCCAGTCATAGAGATTATATCCGTCAAATTTTATTATGTCCTGTAGATCAACAAGAGAAAGATAATGCATGGTAATGAGATTGTATTTTGTTTTCATCTGCAAAATTTAATAGAATTGATTTAGTATTTTCAATATTTAAATATTTAATAATTAATACTCTTTAAGTTTCTAAAAATATTAATTATCAAAGTCTAGGATCCAATTTGTAAAACAAATAAATGGTTAGGTATCCTTTCTCCCATTCATTTAATTCAACTAGGTAGATAACGATTATCAATTATATTCTAATATATAATTCCAAGCCTTATAGGATCGCTAACAACTTATGTTGATAGACATGTTTCATCCCATCTATTCTTCAAACTTATCTTATTTAGGTGACCTTTATCACAAAAGATTTCAGCTAAATCATTCATTTTGTACAACATATGTAATCAACCTATAAATTTTTTATAGAAACTGTGACATCCTCATTTTTACGGTCATTATAAAACTTTTTATTTATGCTTATTTTAAAACACAGTATAAAATGTTTTGCAGAATTGGTTCCATAAAAGTATTTCTAAAGAAATGCTTTTCATTGATTTATAAAAACTTGGGATGTCATAAATGATTCAAAACATAAGCATAAACAGGTCTTATGGTATTTTAGACTAACAATCTATATCTCCTTGAGTCTCTCATCATTCATGTACCTTTGTACCGCTACCTGTGATACAAAGTAGTCGAGTAGGTGATTAGGTTGGGAAACCTGGTGTGTACATAGGGTTTTCAACCCACAATAGTATAGTTAATATGTTTACTTATCAAACATTTAACCCAATAACCCATCCTTGTTTTCTTCTATATTCATTTCTAGAAACCTCTCCTAAGTATCATTACCTATGTTGTGTTTTCTTATATTATCATTGCTAAAGAATTCTCCTAAGGTTCATCGCCTATCATTGCATTTTATATTTTCATTGCTAAGGACTTCTCCTAATGTTCATCGCTGATCATCGCATTCACAATACTACTTCGGGGTTTACTCAACAATACATGTCAGTAGAGTACATCGCATGAATACATCGTCATTCATCTGGCGTCATCATCTATACTCTAGTAGGTGACTACATCTCACTCATCGCAAACATCACAAGTAAAACTCAAGGCATCTCATAGTGTGTGTGCGTATATATATATATATATATATATATATATATATATATATATATATATATATATATATATATATATATATATATATATAAAGTACTAAAATACTTATATAATTAAATCGAGTAAATCATCTCATATAAATTCATCAAACACATATTGCAAATAATAGGTTCACATAACATTTAATTATCTAAATACATCATATCTATGTGTAAGATGAAAGTAACTATGCAACTCACTTGATAAAAGTGGATGCCTCAAAATTTGGGCAGAACTCCACCTTAATACCTTAGATTTTCCTCTTAGATGACCTGTGTTCATATTACTAAGTCTTAGTTTTATATTATTGGCGACTAATGGTAGTCTACATTACTCACTAATCCCAATGTCTACATTAATATCTATCAACTAAGGAACAAATGGTTAGGTTCATATCGGGGGTATGGTATGTTTGGTACACAGAGTATACTATTTGGAAATCCCACTTTAAGCACTTCACTAAATCCAGCCTGGACATCACCCACGTAAGTTGATCAATCAGTACAATGTCTTGAAATTTATGATAAATCTTTTTCATAGGTTCATAGTTGCAACTATGACTATATATATATATATATATATATATATATATATATATATATATATATATATATATATATATATATATATATATATATATATATATATATATAAGTTACACTGAAAGCAGTATAAGTGTAGCTTAACTTATAGAGATTTTCTAGAAAAAAGTTCAGAAATTGTACTGGCCAAACTCGAACCTGCTAGCTACTAGATTTCGGGCCTAATGACCATGTAAAATTCATAACTTTTACATACGAACCAAGTTGTAGGCTCACTTTATATCGTTGGAATCCTTATAATGAGATATTCAATTATTCTTTAGATTTCTTTGGCTAAAAATTGACCGGTCTAAAATTAGATTTTTGTGCTGAGACAACTACGCTGAAACTTCAAAAAACCATAACTTCCTCTCACGAAGTCAGATTTTTACGTTCTCTATATTCATGCTCTTGGTCTTATGACTACTATTACTTTCTTTTAGATCACTTAGGCTAAAAAGTAATTTATCAAATTTCACTTTTTATGATACATAGAGTTGTGCACGTTTGATCGCGAAACTTCTAAGAAGCATAACATCTTCATATGGAGTCGGATTTCTGAGTTCTTTTTATGTATGGAATCTTTGTCACATATAGTATAACTTTAGTTAAAATTATGTATCCTAAATAATCTTCTCTAAAAAATTCATACTTTTATCGCTTATTTGTCTAGCATGAATCTCGAGCGTTACATTTATCACCCCTTAGGATGATTATGTCCCAAAATCATCAGCAAAACAGGCTTAGTAAAATGACTATGCACATTACCTTTCCATTCTAGGTAATAACCATAAATCTTAGACTTCTTGACTGTTAACGGTGCTCAATCCTGCACATGCTCTTCCTTCTAAAGGCGATCCTTATTGGAGATTTATGCTCCTTCTAGAATAGACTTAACCTTAGATAAGGAATTTTCTTCGACTATCGTAACATAATGAATAGTCATGCTCTAATGACCTTCCATCACATTATGCAATGGCTAGACTCAGACCTCTTTGAGTCATATTCCAGCATGGAAGATACCTTACTTCATGTTCCAATGTGATGCAATCACATCATGATATGTATCATTTCTTGCTACATAATATTTAGTATTAACGACGACTGTGATGCTTCTTTCGTTCGATTTGATCGTCTTTTCATCTCTTAACTAAAATCAGATACTACATTGAACTTACTCTATAGATTTGTCGGACTCGATTCGATATGACTGCTAGGGTCAGAATAATATTTATCTTCATAGTCACTACCGGAACAAAGGTAATGATGGAAATGAAAAAAATAGCTCAGCTACTTAGAGACTTAGTAACCTTGTGACTTTCCCTGATCCAAGTGCAAGTCATGTGCTTCTGGTAGTATAGGACTCTACTACATTTCACACCTACTCATACTCATCCCAAGTATTGGCTCATAGTTCGCTAAGTTACCATAAAAGAAGGTTATATAGCAACTTAACACATCAGATAATGTAACAGAGCTAAGGATTATATTACTTCTTAAAAACTATTATATTGGTATTCAAGTTGATCATACATCATGCATTTTACGTTAGACTACATAGGATAATACTACTTATATGGTTCCTTCCTTCAAGTAATCCCGATAAACAGCTCTGAATTCCGACCCTTCTATTTCCTCATCCAGTATCATGTGGTATGCTCTGGGCTTTGCCTTTGGTGGCACATCCGGTCTTGCTGCTTAATTTTTCTTTGGGAAGTCCCTCAAAATATGACCACCGTCTCCGCATTCGTAACATTTCTTGTCATTAAACATACAATCTCTGGAATAGTGACACGTTCTTCCACATTCCTAGCAGGTCAACTCACGTCACATCTCCCCAAGTGCTTCTTCTTGCACTTATCACACCATTTGGCTTTATTGTTAACCGCAAACTTCTAGTAATTATGGTTAAATTTTTAGAACTTATTTTTTTGTCGGATCTTGAAGATCCATCAAGCTTCATTTTCTGTCTTCTCTTGCTCTTTCCAAATCCTTCTCTCGTATTCGGGTCTTCACATTTTTAGCTGATTAGATAACCTCCTTCTAATTTTTTTGCTATTTTCACCGTTAGATCAAAGTCTACTGGTAGTCCACTTGCAAAATTTTCAACCTTGGAGAGTTCGGCAAGTACCAAATGCGTTACTAGCTTCATTTTCACAGTGAATGTGGTAGCATACTCGCTGACACTCATCTTGCCCTTCTTCACGTTTTGGAATTCATTGTTAATTACCATAAGGTCTTGCTCAGAGCAGTACTATCTTTTTAGTTGCACAAGAAAAATCTCTCAAGATAGCTTCTTGCTTATCCATTTGGCATGGAGTTAGCCAATAGTTTTCACTAGCTCAATATGCCATGCATAATTTTCTAGCAATGAAGATTGTCTTCAGCCTATCATTTAAATCAGAACTTTTGAATACCATCTGTATTTCAAAGATCCAATCCATAATTTCTACTGGTGTTGGGCTTCTAGAAAGACTTGGCGGCTTGGATGCCAGGAAGTCCTTATACTTGCATCTATCTTTTTCAATCCCTCCGCCCGAATTGTTTCTTCTAACCAATCGGGGTTCAGCTTGACTATCAGTTCAGCTGTAATTCCCTCCTCCGATTGTTCCTCTTCCAACTCACATTGCATGATTGATGTAGTGGGTTCATTTGGATTCCCTTGAAGTACATGCCTTGTCTCTTCCATCCGACGATCTAACATTGTCTGTATAATTTTCATCATGATTCGCTCGGGTGCAGGTATTGTCTCTGGTGCACACTTGATTATATGAGGCTTAGGTTGTCAGTTTTCATTACCGTTTCCCAATGTACTTTGTGTCCTTATCATGGTTTTCTGTACACCAAAGCATGCGTTTAGTGTATCGAAATGAGAATATAGATAGGGAAGGTTTAGGCGAATAATTCTCCTCATCACTCTGAAAATTTATATGTCAGCTTTAATATTGTAACTAAGTTCTTAGAAACCTAAACACATAAAATTTCCTAACTCTAGGTTAGCAATAGACCTTAAACCTAATAACATCAATTTAGGTAGGCAACCTAAGTCATGCTATAATACAATCCATTCAGCACATAAAAGAAAATTAGGCATCTTGTCCTAAAGTAAGGCAATGTTTGTGTTAATTCATGTGTATTACCTAAAATATAATAGACATGCATCTCACGATCATTGCTTAGCATTCTAAGTTTAAGTCTAGAAATCCTCCAAATTCCTAGTTCGCTTAAACTAATGCTCTGATACCAACTATGACATCCCCATTTTTATGGTCATTTTATAACTTTTTATCTATTCTTATTTTAAAACATAGTATAAATTATTTCGTAGAATTGGAGACTTAACCAGTCAATGCCGACGATGACGTCGAAACTTTTAATTCAAACAGGCATGAGGTTGATCGGAAAAAAATGGTTATCTAGAGAGAGAGAGCACATCCTATGAAAATTTCTCTAGAAGTCTTAGTCTTTCCATTAGCCATTTGTACGAAAATTTTTTCTTTTAGTGCTTGCGGTGCTTGATTAAGTAAGTGTTTAAATTCTTGGTTCACGAAATTCCTCTTCGCTACACTATCGAATAGTATGCATGCATATGAGTTATTGAGGAGGAACGTACTCGTGACTATGGTGGGGTCCGCCACTGCTTCCTCGTGATGAATTGCAAGAAGTCTTCCTGCTCCGCCAGCATTCTTGGCCTTAGGGAAATCTCTTTTGAAGTGCCCTGTTTCTCCACACCCAAAGTAAGCTTGGCTTACTCCTGTGCCAGAGACCTGGGTGATTGGCCTAGCTGGTGCCTTGCAGAATCGGGCAGTGTGACCCTTCCTGTCATAGTTAACACAATGCATATCACGACAGGGACCGTTATGATGGAAAATGCACTTGTTGCACTTGGGCATGCTCCCTGCATATTGTTTTGTTGGCGTAGGGGTTGTTGCAACATGAACAACTACAACCTGTTGTTCCTTGGCAGATGGTTGTGATGCTTGGGTTTTCTTCTTATCCCAGAATTTCCTCTTGTTATTATTTATTTTGGCTGGTTCTGGGATAGCCAGAGTAGTTGTGGTTACTTGTGATGGGACTCCATCGTTAATGAGTCTCTGGGTCAACCGCTTGGCACTGTCGAATGTAGAGGGGTTCGAAGCCAAGACGTTACCCTGAAACGGAGTTACCATCCCCCAAATATATCTTTCAATCTTCTTTCTCTCCATGAGGACCATACATGGACATAGGGCCACCAAATCACTGAATCTTGCCGTATAGGCCACTATGTTGGAACCTTTCATCTTAAGGCTCCATAGCTCTTGTTCGAGCTTCTGGACTTCGCCTCTCGGGCAGTACTCTGCTGACATAAGGTCCGTTAGCATATCCCAACCCATTTCGTTATCCCCTACTAGGGTGAGTGACTTGACATGGCCATTCCACCACGTCAGGCTCTATCATAGAAGGTACAGGCAGCAAATTTTACCTTGATAACCTCCGGCAAAAGCAGATCTCAAAGACTGACTCGGTCCATTTGATCCATTACGACAGGTCAATGACTCCTCCAGTCCCAATGAAGGTCTTGGGTTTGCAGTTGGTGAAGTCCTTATAGGTGCACTCCCTTGGACGTGCATGATTGCCACCTTGGTTCGAGTGGGTACCTGTTCCGGCTCCACCGGTAACACCAGAATTCATCAGATTCATGGCTGCTGTTACGGCTGCAGTCACGACAACTTGAAAAATTACCGCTTCGAACTGTGGTGGAGATGGTGGCGGCGGTGGAGTTATTAGAGGATTTCTTCTTGGACGTTTGTGAGGCGGCATCTTTTAGCTATAAAGGATAAAACGATGGTAAGACTTCCATAGAGTTTCTCAAGAGGAATAGTATTTTAGTTGGATTAGAGTTTGATAAAGGAGATCGTTAACGAGAATAATATTTTTCATAATAGTTGGCACTAAAACTACATCGAGTTTGGAAAATTTGACCCAAGAGTAGGTCTACATCATACCAACAGAGGGGAAAACTTGACAGCATAAAGTTCTAGGGAAATAGTACTTCTAGACAGGAATACTTACATAAAAGAGTGCTACTTAAAGAATCTACGAAGTCTAGTCCTTTAAACCAAAAGAAAAGGGCGAGTAGAGCATGTTCTACTAACGACGGGCACCCATTGGACGAATCCTTAACTCAGCCAGCTGACGCTCCACATTATGCAGATGTCTCTCGTATACCGTCAGACGTGCTCGGAGCTCAATGAATTCAGCTTGAGTTGCAGCTAGCTCTTGCTATTGAGCTTCATTGTCCCCCATTGCTCTCCCATGAGCAACTTCCAGTTGACGAATGTGATCCATATTGACGCTTGAATTTGCCTCAAGTTCCACAGTTTGCTGAATGGCTGCCACACCTAGCTCAACATTGTGAGCCACTCGGTAAACCAGGATTGGAAGGGCTCTGTCTATGGAGCCTCCTTCGTTTAGGTTGCAGAAGTTGTGGTCCCCATTGTATGGGAGGTGTTGATCTTGGTCGTGGCTCCACCTATTCAAATTCCCAACCCACATAGGTGTTGGACCATGGAATTCAAGTCGGGGGTTAGGATTTGGTACTGGGGCCGCTAGAGTTAGATTCTCGACTTCAGGCTCTGAGTTGGAATCTTCAGGAAAGTTTTCTGCAAATTCGTCATCTAAAGGAATATCAAGATTCTCCTCCGACTCCTCATCAGTCCATCCCCCATTTCCCTGATTGGGAATGTACGGATCTCCATGATGATGAAAGCCCGTCATGATATCTATGCGAGAAAAGAGGTATAAGAGACAATTAATAGTCGTTTAAACTAATAATACTCATAGGGGAGTGATTCTCATTAGTTACTTCTATAATTATGTAGTGTGTACCAGTTATTTATAAATTATGACGAGATAGACCTTCAAATAAACGACTCAACTGTAAGTCCACAACCAAACAAGGAACAGGAAGTAAAGAGAAAATCATTGATTCTAAGTCTATAATATATAATTTATATATAACTTTTGTGTATCCAGTTCATAATTATAAACCTACTAACAAGAGTCTTTAGTTTTCACATAAGTTAATGTTTACACAAAATACTCCTATAGTATTTTAAGCTTGTTTTATGTTCCCTCGGATTCTTTGTGGAAGGTTGGTAAGTTTTAGACTTGTTGGAACACCACAACCATTCCTAGGCATATGCTAATCACTTCTCGGATAGACATAGTTGATCAGGCTATGACATTCCCAGAACTGACCATACATCCCCAAGTCCGCTTGTGTTGTTCAACAATCATAATACTTTTGTTCTGTTCTAGTATGATACTGATCCTAGTATGAATGCATGTATATATACTTTAGTTAAATATGTTATTATTTAAAAAGTATAACTCTTGATCAGAGTATTTTAATCCCATTGTATTTATACTTGTATATCTTTTATGGGTTGATATACTTAGTTCACTATAAACAATGCTCTGATACTAATCTGTCATGCCCCAACACCATTTAGTTGAATTAAGGTAAAATGTGATAAGATTGTAACCATACTGATTGATTGATGTAAAACACGATGACCTTCTTGCGTTGAAATTGAATATGTGACATTTGTCACCCGTAGACCGATAGGTCCCACTGTAGCTAGCAGCGAGATGTGTGATTTTCAGTCCCATATATATCGATACACACAATGCCCGCTCTCCCTCCAGGAGACTCTGGTTACAAAACGTGACACAGCAAGTGTATATGTTCCTTTGGTAAATGTATATGTATATGTTTATGTTCCTTCCTGTTCTTGTAAATGTATAAGTTCTTCTTGTAGTTGTATATGTATAGTATTCTTCTTGTACTTGTATATGTATACATTCCTCTAAGATATACCTATTATATTTTACTAGTATGGTTGTATTGTAACTGACTTGTAGGAAATACTCCATTACTCAGTTTGTATAATTGAGTTAAGTAAAACTTTAAAAGCGAGATTTAATATTCCTATAGGTATTTAGCATGTATAATTATGAGTTAATCGACAGTCGGACTAGTGTATCCTACCCTAATCCCACAACCAAACAAGGAACAGGAGTCAAGGTTATTAACAATAGTCCTAAGTCCACTAAAGCATATGGATACTTAAATATCTATATGAATATGATTTTGAAAGTAAAGAGTTTTATAAGTAATTTAAAAAGGGTTTTGAAATGAAGTTTAACAGTGTTTAAAAGTAGTAAAGTTCTTATGTTTGCAAGAATTCAATGTATAAGTAAAAACAATTCAATTGTGTTTCAACTTGTATCCCCCCTAAAAGCATTTTAAAAACAAGTAAAAGGTTGATTGTAGGGGTATGAACTGACCTGCAGTGAGTGGTTCGACTGAAAGAATGATTTAGGATGGAAAGTATTCCAAGTGGAAATCCCGAGCACAAACAGATCCTAATAAACATATAATAACACATATATGTGTACTATTAGTGTATATAACAACTAATCATGTATGGGAATCACCCTTAGGAACTATAAATCACTCAGAATGGAGTGTATCAATCACATATTATTGATAAGGGGGAGTTTACTGCCACACTTAAAGGCGTTTACAACCCTGGGTTTTTTTACGGCCGTAAATGCTTGATCTTATGAGGGTTTTCGGTCCTAACTTGTATCTAAGAAGTGTTCGTAGTCTCATCTGGTAACCGAAGAAGGGTTTCCGTCCAAACTATGAACTTTTGAAGGGTTTACGGCCATAAGAAGAGTTTACGGCCGTAAAATCTTGAAGATCATGCATAAAATGGTTGTTTCCAGGTTGTAAGTCTAGTGAATCTAATAGATAATAAGATAATAGAAGGAAAAATTACGATTTGAAGGCTTCTGGGGGTTTACGGCCACCAAGAACAAGTGAGTGTTCTTGATGTTCTTGGTGAAATGGATGAAGATTTGAAGATCTAGTCAAAAGAGTTGGATTTATGGATGAAATCAAAGGGTTTCATTTGAATGTGAAATATATTAACTCAAAATGAAGGAAATACTTGCAACTTTGAAGAAAATTGGAAGTGTTCTTGATGATAGTTGAGAGAGAATTCGAGTTTCTGCCTTGAAGATGTGAGGAATGAGGAAGAAATGAAGGAATTTGATACTTAAGGGAAGGGGTTCACAGCTAGCTTGGAGTTTACTACCATAAACCTGAGTTTGTAGCCGTGAACTCCTTTTGATGGAGTTTCCGGCACGATTTCTACTCGACTGACTTAAGTTAACACATCCCTAATTACACGCCTTGAATGCATTAGGGTTAGAACAGTCGAACAAACCGTTATCAATGCTAAAAGATAGTTGACACGAGTCTGAGTTTTGATTGAATTGATTCACACTACAAGATAAAAATTGCGGCTTGTCACAACGGCGAAGGTCGTCAGTGCACACTATATATACATGTTTTCGATGATTTAAACATAAATAGTTCCATATTTGAGTTAGTTAGAGTCTTTTACTTGTGTGGGTATGACCCGTGTTCGAGTGTTGTCCTATGTTTATCTGTGATATTAAGTTTTTTAGCAAACCAAACACACTTTAATCCTAGAACCAAACATCACCTAAGCCGTGGAAGGGTAATATCAGAAAAGAGGGAAATTATGACAATTTTTTGCACAAATGTGTGACTTTTGTGGACACAAAAATGAACTTAGGACATAACCGAACATTTTTTGAAAATTTGGGGGCTTTTGTGGCATTAGCCCTAACAATAATAATAACAATATCATGAATAACAAAAGATAACAACAATAATACATGTTGTAATAGTATTTTTAATAATTTTAATAATTATAAATATAATTATAATTAAATAGTTAATTTAAATAATAATAATAATAATAATAATAATAATAATAATAATAATAGACTGTTGACCACAAATTGCACATGGAATGAATTTCATGCAATTTTTCACATAGAAAGTGTTTCACACGTAATGTGTTTCGCATGAGATACCCACCTTTCTCATAAGTAATTAGTAAAAAAATTTCTGTGGCCCTTTATTATTTAAAAAAAAGGATTTTTAGTTGTTTTACATACAAATTCGCTCGAATTTGTCTTGTATTTCTAATTTATAGGAAAATGCCAAAGTTTCATGCTTAGAATTACTTATGGTCATTTTCGTCGAAAATCAAGAATTTCTTTTAAATTAGTGTTTGTCAGTTTATGGGAAATATATGGGCAAGTTCGGCCCTAATGGTGGACAACCCGGGCAGTTGCCCATGGCCTATGTGTTGGATTAATATGTAAGTCCATAAATATAATTGGTAAGACTTGACCCGACCCGGCATGGTCCATTTGGGTTGCATGGCATCATGCATTTGGATAGACTAAAATGAGAGAAATAACACTTAAAGTTTGTCAATATATTATAAGTTCTAATATATTAATAAGATTATTTAAATAGGATTGATCAAGGATTAATCTAGAATTAATTAACTGATCAAAAGAAGACTAATTAAATATATGGGTTGATTGTGAAAATCATCCATACTTGTATAGTGGGCTAATGCTTCATGGATTGTCAAGTTGGGCTAAAACCCATAAGATGCTCCATGGTATATGTGAACCCATGGATCCAAGGAAATGGAAAGCCATGACAATTAGGGTTTACCCTAATTGTCACTAACTATATAAACATCTTATTGTTGACAAAATCGGTCACTATGAGTAACAGAAAGGGCTAGCCGATTTTCTTGGAGTGTGGATTTCTCTCTAATCTATTCCATGTGCATTTGGTGTTGTGTGAACCATTTGACGTGTCACACTTGGGGCACTAGGTACTCAAGCTTCATGAAGACATTCTACATCAAAGAGGTATGTAATTCTAACTTGATATATTCATATGAATCAATGTTATTATGCTATTTAGGATAAATACCTTTAAAAGATCATATTTTCATGTATAATAGAGAAAACATAGATCCAAGGTATTTAGGGTTGCATGTACACTTAGGAGTGTTAGAATGCTTAAAACCCAACAGTGGTATCAGAGCCTAGGGTTGTATATCCGGTGAGACTCTTGTAATCCCAATCTATGAAATCGAGATCAATGAGAGCCTCAATTTCGTGGAAGAACCGATAGAGATCATGGACCCTGAGGTCAAGAAAACGAAGCAAAGTCGTATCCTGATAGTGAAGGATCATTGGAATGCCAAGCAGGGACTTGAATTCACTTGGGAGCGGGAGGATCAAATGAAACTAAAATATCCTCACCTTTTCCTTTAATTATATATATATATATATATATATATATATATATATATATATATATATATATATATATATATATATGCTTAAACTCTAATTTTGGGACGAAATTCCCTTTAATACAGAGATGATGTGACAACCCGAAATTTCTATCTTCTAGTGTCAATCAATTCAATCAAAAGTCAGAATCATTTCTGCTATCTTTTAGCATTGATAAGGGCCTGTTCGTGTGTTCTAATCCTAGTACATTCAACGTGTGTGATTAGGGATGTGTTAACTTAAGTCAGTCGAGTAGAAATCACGCCAGAAACTCCATCACAAGGAGTTCACGGTCGTAAACTCCAAGCTGATCGTGAACCCATTCCCTTAAGTATCAAATTCCTTCATTTCTTCCTCATTCCTCACATCTTCAAGGCTGAAACTCGATTCTCTCTCAACTATCATCAAGAACACTTCCATTGTTCTTCAAAGTTGTAAGTATTTCCTTCATTTTGAGTTAATATCTTTCACATTCAAATGAAACCCTTTGATTTCATCCATAAATCCAACTCTTTTGACACGATCTTCAAATCTTCATCCATTTCACCAACAACACACACTTGTTCTTGGTGGCCGTAAACCCCCAGAAGCCTTCAAATCATAAGTTTTCCTTCTATGATGTGGTTATCTATTAGAGTCACTAGACTTACAAACTGGAAACAAACATTTTAGGCATGATCATAAAGAGTTTACGACCATAACCTCTTCTTATGACCGTAAACACTTCAAAAGTTCATAGTTTGGCTGAAAACCCTTCTTGGGTTACCTGATGAGACCGTTAACACTTCTTAAGTACAAGCTAGGAACGAAAATCCTCATAAGATCAAGCATTTAAGGTCATAAACAAATCCAGGGCCGTAAACGCCTTTAAGTGTGGCTGTTAACTCCCTCTTATCAATCATATGCGATTGATACACTCCATTGTGAGTGATTTCTAGTTCCTAAGGGTGTTTCCCATATATGATTAGTTGCTATATACACTAATAGTACACATATATGTGTTATTATATGTTTATTAGGATCTGTTTGCGCTCGGGATTTCCACTTGGCATACTTTACATCCTAAATCAATCTTTTAGTCAAACCACTGACTGTGGGTGAGTTCATAACTCTACAATCAACCTTTAACTTGTTTTTAAAATGCTTTTAGGGGGGATACAAGTTGAAACACAATTGAATTGTGTTTAGTTATACATTGAATTCTTGCAAACATAAGAACTTTACTGCTTTTAAACACTGTTAAGCTTCATTTCAAAACCCTTTTTAAATTACTTATAAAACTCTTTACATTCAAAATCATATTCATATAGATATTTAAGTATAAATATGCTTGAATGGACTTAGGACTATTGTTAATAACCTTGACTCATGTTCCTTGTTTGGTATTGGGATTATGGTAGGATACACTAGTCCGACTGTCGCTTAACTCATAATTATACATTCTAAATAACTATACGAATATTAAATATTTCCTTTAAAGTTATACTTAACTCAATTATACAAAATGAGTAATGGATTATTTTCTACAAGTCAGTTACAATACAACCATACTAGTAAACTATAATAGGTATAGTTTAGAGGAACATATACATATACAAGTATAAGAAGAATACTGTACATATACAAGTACAAGAAGAACTTATATATTTCCAAGAACAGGAAGGAACATCAACATATACATATACATTTAACAAAGGAACATATACATTTACAATAGGAACGTATACGTCATAACTACAACAACATAACGATAGTGTGAGATACTACTTCCTGATACAACAATACACTTGTTGTGTCACGTTTTGTAACCAGAGTCTCCTGGAGGGAGAGCGGGCATTGTGTGTATAGATCTATATGGGACTGAAAATCCCACATCTCGATGCTAGCTACAGTGGGACCTATCGGTCTACGGGTGACAAATGTCACATATTCAGTTTCGACGCAAGAAGGTCGTCGTGTTTTAAATTAGTCAGTCAATATGGTTACAATTTTATCACATTTTACCTTAATTCAACTAAATGGTTTTTAAGGTAATTAGTGCGTCGGTAGATGCTTTATATGATATTATTGCACACTTGCATTTTCCCATTACATTCATATAGTGATATTCTCATATAAAAGGTAATGCAAACTATTTTCGAGTAAAAGACAGTTATAAACTTAGGAAAACATATATTTCTACAAATGAACAAACATACAAAACAATCAGGTCTTGGTAGAAGACTACTTTCCATTTTAGTAGAAAATATAGGATTTTCTAGGAGTTATACAAACAGTTTTCATCAAGCACTTACAAACATTTTCATCAAGCTAATACAAACATTTGACACTAAAATACTTATGAACTCACCAACTTAAATGTTGATCAACTCTTTCAAAATAACTTATATCCTAAGGTCACCAGTAGATAGGTACTGATAGCTAGGTTTTGCGAAGATGGAGCTTATTCAAGACTCATCTTATTATATTTGTTATACATTCATTATTGGTGTCATTTAAACTTTACAAGAACACATGTATTAACTATTACTATTAATGCAATGGATGTTGTTGCTTGATTTATTTTTGTGCATTGTTATGATACCATACATGACGTCCTCTGCCCCAGAACATTTCCGTCATTCTGGTGTTGCGGTATGACTGATTGGTATCAGAGCATTGTTTATAGTGAACTAAGTATATCAACCCATAAATGATATACAACTATAAATACAATGGGGTTAAAAATACTTTGACCAAGAGTTATACTTTTTAATTAATAAAATATTTAACTAAAGTATACATACATGCATTCATACTAGGATTTTGTGGAAGAACCGGTAGAGATCATCGACATGTGGAAAGGAGGGTGTCCGTTACTAATTTCTTGGGGTAGTTTGAGTTTATAAGCTACAAGGCCGATTCTAGCGAGAATCTCAAAAGGCCCTATGTATCTTGGATTTAGCTTCCCACACTTTCCGAAGTGTATCAAGCCCTTCCAGGGTGAGACCTTCAATAGAACTCGGTCTCTAACATGGAATTCCAAACCTTTCCATCTCTTGTCAGTGTAGCTTTTATGTCGGTCTCTAGAGGCTTTCAATCGTTACGAATGTGAACAATCTTCTTTGTTATCTCCCAAATGATTTCTGGACCCGTGAGAGTGCTGTCAGGAACTCGCCTTTAGCTAACTACGTGTAACCCACTTCAGCCCAGCACAGAGGATATCTGTACTTCCGACCATAGAAGGCTTCAAATGGAACAACCTTTATGCTGGTGTGGTAACTGTTATTGTATGAGAACTCGACAAGGGGTAAATGAGTATCCCATGCCTTCGCAAAGTCAATCACATAGCCTTACAACATATCTTCTAAGGTTTGTATAGTCCTCTCACTATTATCTGTCCGTTTGCAGATGGTAGGCGATGCTCATGTCCAGCCTAGTTCCGAGGGAACTTTGCAGCGACTGCCATAATCTTGAAGTGAATCTATTGTATCTATCAGAGATAATAGATATGAGAACACCATGCAGTCATACAATCTGCCTAATGTAAGTTCTTGTTAGCTTTTGTATCGTGAACTTGGTGTGCGAACTTGGTTAACCTGTCCACAATCACCCAAATGGTAGCGTGACCACCCGCTATCTTGGGTAACTTGGTTATGAAGTCCATAAGAATTTGCTCCGAATTCCACTCAGGTATCTCCAGTTGTTGAAGTAAACCTGAGGGTTTCTGGTATTCTACCTTAATTTTAGCGCATGTAAGACACTTACTTATGAAGGTAGCAATTTCTTCTTTCATGCTAGGCCACAAGTATAATTTCTTGAGATCCTGATACATCTTATCTGAAACTGGGTGAACGGAGTATCGAGTATTGTGCGCTTGCTTCATGAGCACGTCTCTGAAACCACCATGACTATGTGTCCAGATCCGATCCTTGAGATATAAAGCTTCATTACCCTTGACTTCTAGATTTTTATCCATTCCTCTTAAGGATTCCCCTACCACGTTCTCTAGTATCAAGGCTTCTAGTTGTGCCTCCTTGATTTGTGTGGATAGATGTGAATGGATAGTTATAGTCAATGATTTGACCCTTCGAGCAGAGTATTCCTTCTGGCTTAGGGCGTCAGCTACTACTCTGGCTTTACCAGGATGCTAACGAATTTCACATTCATAGTCATTGATTAGCTCGACCCACCATCATTGTCTCATGTTGAGCTCCTTCTGGTCGAATATATGTTGAAGGCTTTTTGTGGTCTGTAAAGATAGTGGTTTTCGTACCATACAGACAGTGTCTCTAGATTTTAAGAGCAAATACCACTGCTCCTAACTCAAGATCATGTGTCGTGTAGTTTACTTCATGTGTCTTTAGCTGTCTTGAGGAATAGACGATGACCTTTCCTCATTGCATTAGCATACAACCAAGCTCTTGGTTGGAAGTGTCGCAGTACACTATGAAATCTCCTATCCCATCAGGGAGAGATAGCATTGTTGCGCTACATAGGGCTCTCTTGAGCGTTTGGAACACATTTTCCTGTTTTTCTTCCTAGCTAAAATTTACACGCTTTTGCATCAGGGTGGTAAGTGGCTTAGCTATTCTTGAGAAGTTTTGAATGAACCTGCGGTAGTAGCCAGCGAGACCTAGAAATTGACGAATTTTCGTCGGTGTCCTTGGCACTGACCAGTTTTCTATTTCCTTGATTTTGGAAGGGTCCACATGGATACCCTCTTTACTTACCAAGTGACCCAAGAATTCGACTCTTCGAATCCAAAATTCGCACTTAGAGAATTTCACATAAAGTTTCTCTGTCCGCAGCGTTCGTAAGACTTGTCATAGATGTTGACTATGTTCCTCTTTACTGCACGAATAGATAAGTATATCATCGATGAACACTATCACAAACTTATCCAGTTAAGAACGGCACACCCGGTTCATTAAATCCATGAACAATGCGGGCACGTTTTTCAATCTGAAGGGAATCACTACGAACTCGTAGTGACCATAGCGAGTTCAGAAGGCTATTTTGGGAACATCTTCCTCTAAAACTCGCAGCTGATGGTACCTGGATCTTAAATCAAAATTTGAAAAGTAGCTCGCTCCTTTGAGTTGGTCGAACAAGTCGTCAATGCAAGGAAGAGGATATCACATACGGAAAGATCAATCCTTCTTCTTTATGAACAAGACTGGTGCTCCCTAGGGCGAGAAACTTGGTCTTATAAATCCTTTACTAAGAAGTTTGTTAAGCTGACCGAAAAGTTCCTGCATTTTTGCTGTAGCTAATCGGTAAGGCGACTTGGCCACAGGGGTGGCTCCAGGAAATAAGTCGATTCTAAACTCGACTTGCCACTGCGAGGGAACCCCTGGGAGATTCTCAGGGAAGATGTCGGGGAAATCACAGACATTCGGGATGCTCTTCAATTGTTTTATCTCTTTGCTCAAATTGACAACATGGGCTAAGAATGCATGGTGCTCCTTTCGTAAGCACTTCTGGGCTTGAATGCAAGAAATGATTCGAAGGTTTACGCCTAGTTTGTCACCGTAGATCATTAAGGTTTCATTTTTTGGAAAGTTTAGACGAATGGCTCTATCAAAGCACAGAATGTCAGCATGATGGAGACTTAACCAGTCGATGTTGAAGATGACGTCGAAACTTTTAATTCAAACAGGCATGAGGTTGATCGGAAACGAATGGTTATCTAAAGAGAGAGTACATCCTATGAAAATTTCGCTATAAGTCTTAGTCTTTCCATTAGCCAATTCTAGGACGAATGTTTCTTTTAGTGCTTGTGGTGCTTGATTAAGTAAGTGTTTAAATTCTTGGTTCACGAAACTCCTCTCCGCTCCACTATCAAATAGTATGCATGCATATGAGTTATTGAGGAGGAACGTACCCATGAATGTGGTAGGGTCCGCCACTGCTTCCTTGTGACCAATTGCAAGAATTCTTCCTACTCCGCCAACATTCTTGGCCTTATGGCAATCTCTTTTGAAGTGCCCTGTTTCTCCACACACGTAGCAGGCCTGGCTTGCTCCTGTGCCAGAGACCTGGGTGATTGGCCTAGCTGGTGCCTTGCAGAATCGAGCCGTGTGACCCTACCTGTCATATTTAACAAAGTGCATTTCACGGCAGGGACCGTTTCTGATGGAAAATGCACTTGTTGCACTTGGGCATGCTCCCTGCATATTGTTTTGCTGGCGAAGGGGTTGTTGCAACATGAAAAACCACAACATGTTATTTCTTGGCAAATGGTTGTGCTGCTTGGGTTTTCTTATCCCAGAACTTCCTCTTGATATTACTTGTTTTGGCTGGTTCTAGGACAACAGGAGTAGTTGTGGTTACTTGTGATGGGACTCCATGGTCAATGAGTCTCTAGGCCAACCACTTGGCACTGTCGAATGTAGAGGGGTTCGAAGACAAGACATTCCCTTGAAACGGAGGTACCATCCCCCAAATGTATCTTTCGATCGTCTTGGTCTCCATGAGGACCATACATGGACATAGGGCCACCAAATCACTGAATCTTGCCGTATAGGCCACTATGTTGGAACCTTTCATCTTAAGGCTCCATAGCTCTTCTTTGAGCTTCTGAAATTCACCTCTCGGGCAGTACTCCGCTGACATAAGGTCCTTCAGTGTATCCCAGCCCATTTCGTTAGCCCCTACTAGGGTGAGTGACTTGACATGGCCATTCCACCACGTTAGGGCTCTATCAGAGAAGGTGCAAGCAACAAATTTTACCTTGATAACCTCCGAGCAGAAGCATATCTCAAAGACTGACTCGGTCCTTTCGATCCATTGAGACAGGTAAATGACTCCTCCAGTCCCATTGAAGGTCCTGGGTTTGCAGTTGGTGAAGTCCTTATAGGTGCACTCCCTTGGACGTGCATGACTGCCACCTTGGTTAGAGTGGGTACCTGTTCCGGCACCACTGGTACCACCAGAATTCATCTGTGTCGTGGATACTGTTACTGCCGTAGTCACGATAACTTGAAACATTACCGCTTCAAACTGTCGTGGAGGTGGTGGCGGCGGTGGAGTTATTGGAGGATTTCTTCTTGGACGTTTGTGAGGCGGCATCTTTTAGCTATAAAGGATGAAATGATGGTAAGACTTGCATAGAGTTTATCAAGAGGAATAGTATTTGAGTTGGATTAGAGTTTGATAAAGGAGATTGGTAATGGGAATAATATTTTTCATATTAGTTGGTATTGAAACTACATCGAGTTTAGAAAATTTGACCCAAGAGTAGGTCTACCTCATACCAACAAAGGGGAAAACTCGATATCATAATGTTCTAGGGAAATAGTACTTCTAGACAAGAATATTTACATAAAAGAGTGTTACTTAAAGAATCTATGAAGGCTAGTCCTTTAAACCAAAAGAAAAGGGCGAGTAGAGCATCTACTACTAACGACGGGCACCCCTCTGACGAATCCTTAACTCAGCCAGTTGACGCTCAACACTAAGCAGGTATCTCTCGTATACTGTTAGACGTGCTCGGAGCTCAATGACTTCACCTTGAGTTGCAGCTAGATCTTGCCGCAGAGCTTCATTGTCCATCATAGCTCTCCTATGAGCAACTTCCAAATGACGAATGCGATCCGTATTGGTGCTTGAATCTGCCTCAAGTTCCACAGTTCGCTGAACGGCTGCCACACCTAGCTCAACATTGAGATCTACTAGGCGAACCAGGATTGGAAGGGCTCTTTCTGCGGAGCCTCCTTCATTCAGGTTGTAGAAGTTGTGGTCCCCGTTGTATGGGAGGTGTTGACCTTGCTTGTGGCTCCACCTATTCAAATTCCCAACCCACATAGGCGATGGACTATGGAATTCAAGCAGGGGGTTAGGATTTAGCACTGGGGCCGCTAGAGGTAGATTCTCGACTTCACGCTCTGAGTCGGCATCTTGAGGAAAGTTTTCTGAAAAGTCGTCGTCTAAAGGAATATCAAGATTCTCCTCTGGCTCCTCATCGGGCCATCCCCCATTTCCCTGATTGGGAAAGTACGGATCTCCATGATGATGAAAGCTCGTCATGATATCTTTGCGAGAAAAGAGGTATAAGAGACAGTTAATAGTCGTTTTAACTATTAATACTTACAGAGGAGCGATTCTCATTAGTTACTTCTATAATTATGTAGTGTGTACCAGTTATTTATAAATTGTGATAGGATAGACCTTCGAATAAATGACTCAACTCTAAGTCCACAACCAAACAAGGAACAGAAAGTAATGCGAAAATCATAGATTCTGAGTCTCTAACATCTAATTTATATATAACTTTTGTGTATCCAGTTCATAATTATAGACCTACTAACAAGAGTCTTTAGTTTTCACATAACTTAATGTTTACACAAAATACTCCTATAGTATTTTTAAGGTTGTTTTTTGTTCCCTCGGATTTTTTGTGGAAGGTTGGTAAATTTTAGACTTGGTGCAACACCACAACCATTCCTGGCCATATGCTAATCACTTCCCAAATAGACATAGTTGATCAGGCTATGTCATTCCCAAAACTAAACATACATCCCTAAGTCCGCTTGTGCAGCTCAACAATCATCATACTTTTGTTCTGTTCTAGTATGATACTGATCCTAGCATGAATGCATGTATGTATACTTTAGTTAAATGTTTTATTATTTAAAAAGTATAACTCTTGGTCAAGAGTATTTTAATCCCATTGTATTTATAGTTGTATATCTTTTATGGGTTGATATACTTAGTTCACTATAAACAATGCTATGATACCAATCTGTCACACCCAACACTGGAATGACGGAAACATTCTGGGGCGGAGGACGTCATGAACAGTATCATAACAATGCACAAGAGTAAATCAAGCAACAACATCCATTGCATTAATAGTAATAGTTAATACATGTGTTCTTGTAAAGATTAAATGACACCAATAATGAATGTATAACAAAAATAATAAGACGAGTCTTGAGCAAGCTCCATCTTCACAAAACCTGGCCATTTGTACCTGTCTACTGGTGACCTGAGGATACAAGTTATTTTGAAAGATTTGATCAACATTTAAGCTGGTGAGTTCATAAGTATTTTAGTGTCAAATGTTTGTATTAGCTTGATGAAAATTTTTGTAAGTGCTTGATGAAAACTATTTGTATAACTCTTAGAAAATCCAATATTTTCTACTAAAATGGAAAGTAGTCTTCTACCAAGACCTGATTGTTTTGTGTGTTTGATCATTTGTAGAAATATATGTTGTTAGGTCCGATTCTGGATCTAAAACTGATAATCAAACATACATGGATCAAGAGTAACACAGTAAGATGAATGAATTGAGCTTGTACACGATTAAACACAAGAAATCGCCAGGTGTAACTCAAGAGTAACCATAAACTTCTAAAGCAACCAACCATACAAAATACCGGCTCCTACACTATATATATACCCATCTGGACCGCAAACTGTGTTTGCGGCTGTAAACGTGTTTACGGTGGTAAACACAACAAAGTTCAAATTAACATAAAGCGAAATTACATACACAAAACAAAACACATAACATGCTAAGCCTAAGCCTAGCCCAAACCAATTACATGGCCCTTCAATCTCCCCCTTGGTTTGGAGCAGGCTTGGATTTAGTCTTTGTCGACAACCAGCACGCTGGACCTCCCCATAGCTCCATTCCATATCCTCTTGTCAATAATTGTAGCCACCATCTATGTATATTCCTTTGCAGCAGGATCAAACAGCTCATCAGCAACAACAATTTGACAACTTGCAAGCTGATGATTGTCTCGTTCACTAAACATAAGTAGATCCCTTTTGTCATACAAGCGAATACAATCTTCCTTGAGCTGGATGACTTTAGCATCTGATGTTTCATCATACACCCAATAAAGCATAGAGTGTAGAGATCCATCAGGACAATTTTGAGGAACAGGGATGTGTTTTACTTGAGCAGTTGCCGGCCACATTACTGCCCGGATAGGCTCGCTGGTTTCTTTATCCAATACATGCTTGTGAACTGCAACAAAGGACTCTGCAGTTTTCATTGATGGAAATCCTTTAGCGACTTGATCTTCCAAAAATGATTTGAATTAACTGGCCTTGGAATTCTTTGATGGATTCGAGAAGGGAGCTTTAGATAGCTCAATGAGATCAACCTTAGTAAAGGAGTTGAAATCATGAGCATCCTTGTACAGTTCTTTATTTCCACTCTTCCTTCGAACCATGAACATGTCTAGTGTATCATGAAATCCCCATAAAATAATTCCTGACCTATTACCATACATGCCTGTGAAGGTTTGATTGCTTAGGTCAGTGATGGTTACTTGAGGTCTATCCCAAGGATATATATGATCCACACTTCTTTTAAAGAGCCATTTGTTCTTGTCAGTCGACTTATCAGCAGCTTTCTTTCGTTTAGCTCCTTTTGCCTTTGCAGCTCTGTAAGCCTGTTCTGGATCCACATCAAAACGATCAACAACGATGGAAGATCGGATTGGTTGAGAGGAAATGGGAGTATCATCTATGGGAGCATCAACATTTGGAGCGTCTGGAGCGGGGGAATCGACATGAGGTTCATCAACAGTTGTCTTGAAATTATCACAAAACCTGTCTTCAAGCTTCTTTTGTAACTCCAGGACATTTGCAGCCAGACTACCATATTGCGTCTGAAGATCAGAAATCTGCTTAGTCTTCAGAGCATTTTCTTCTTTAAGTTCAGCCATTTGAATGCTGAGCTCCTTATTCTTAGATTGGAGGTCTGCGATTTTGATTACCAGCTCAATGTTCCTTTGGTCAAGCTCAACATTCTTCTGTTTAATGGCATCAATCTGGCTTTGGAGTGAAGGGAGTAATCTCTTGTGCTATCACCTCCGATGTGAATTCCCTTGCCACGAGAAGGCGGCGTCGAGAATTGTTCCTCAGCTAACAGATGAGCTAGCTTGACTGAGGCATCGTCTTTGTTTGGCCTTGGAGGTGAGAGATCCGCTTGAAATGAGGAGGCACCAGCATCGAATACAGTGTTGGGACCTTCACCTATGGGTTTGGCTGAGACAATAGCTGGTGTGATTGTTGGAGGAGCTGTAACACTTTATGTCGTTGAACTTTGATTTGCAAATCTCAGAACAAGTCTTCGTTGGATGGTGGTAAGATCTTCTTCCATTGGTGTGGAGGTAGCTAACCCAGTATCAAGAGGAGGAATTCCTGACACTGTCACCATAGGAGTTGTTGTTTCTGCCTTTGGATTGGAAGTGGAGGGAGCGGTCACAAAAATTTCTTCTTCTACCCTTGTCTCAGCAGTTACATGAGCTACTTCATCGACATCATTAAGCAACTTGCCGAGGTTTACATCATACAAAAATACATCATTGTTATCAAAGTTTAATGGGATATCATCTCTGTCAAAATCCGTGACATCAACATTCTCATTTTCTTTGTCATCTTTTCTCAAGTCTTCATTGTAAGTACTCTGAACTTGAACTGACTTCAATTCCTGTTCATCATCGACTTGAGTTTCGAGGGCTGGAGTTTCATCATCCTCGTGATCTGAAACAGTGATGATGCCAATAGAGGATACTCTTTCTGATGAAGTTGGCTCAGACAAAGTCTTCTCAGAAGTTCCGTGCGACTCAGAAGACTCATTGATCTCTGTAAATTGTCCAAACTTCACCAAGGGATGATACCTTGAAATACTACTTTACCCTTTCTGTTTTGTTTGATGAGTCCAACGGTGTGAGGACCCAAAGACTTTGTGTCCATCCTATCACCAGGTTTAACCATGTCAGGAAACTGATCATCAATGAAGGTCTGAATGAATCTGGGGTACATTAGAAATGCATCTCTGTTTCCTCGAGTTAGTGCACCGATGTTCACAAGAAACTCATCAAAGATATACTTTGAGAAGTTGAATTTGTTGCCAGATGCTAGGGATACAATCGCTCCTGTGTTTCTGATTGAAATCTCATCCGCTCCTGATCTTCTTCCTGACACACAACTAATGAACACGTGAGCCAAGAAGCGCTAGTAAGGAGGTAGAAGCTTTTTCACTGTTGGACGATAAGAACCCTCGTATCCCATTCTCTCAAGAATCCTTGGAATTTCTTCAGCATCAGCTTCAGTTGGATAATCAGGCTCATCAAGAATCATCAGAGTTTCTCTGATATATTGCTCCGAAATCTGGATCTTGCAATTTTGAACCACAGCTTCAATGATCATTTCCTTATTCTTCTTGGTTACTTTGGTTGTTTTCCAGAACTCTTGAATACGACTTTCATAAGTGATAGGATTCACCGTAATCGCATAAGCCAAGCAACACTCTCGAAGACGGTACATCATGGACATGAAGTCTCTGTGAGCCTTTGGTGGATCATCCAACACGATTGCAATGTTGTGCATCTCAGCTGTTTTAAGATATGCCATTGTCTGCACTAAACAAGCCAAGTGAGAAAAAAATATTTTATGGTCAAACTAGGTCAACGGACCGTAAACTAAGTTTACGGTCAAACTAGGTCAACGGACCGTAAACAGAGTTTGCGGTCGTAAGGCCAAACCTAGTTTACGGCTGGAAGACCAAGGGACAGTTTACGGTTTATGAATCAGAACGAGTTTATGGTCTATGAGTTTACTCTTGGAGAGTTTACGGTCTATGAGTTTACTCCCTATGAATATTCAGAAACCGTAAACTCCGACAACCTTAAAAACTCAAACTGTTCCATGATTCAAAGTCAATTTGAACAAAAAATTACAAGTTCAGAGTCGGGATTAACATACCTTTGACGTGGACTAGACAATTTTGGGAAAATCACACTTTGATGTTCGAAGATTAGAGAGAGATGATGTTCACGGTTTTCTTAATAAAAGAAGCAGTAAAGAGAGTTTACCGCAGTAAACTCCCATATATATTCCTTTGACTTTTTCAAAAGTCGCATACACTAGATTGACTGTCCAAATTCCAAACAAAAATTTTAAAATAAAACCTTTTGAGGATAAAAATAAAAATAGAAAAAAAAATGCTAATGAAAATTTGTCTATTAGTTAAAAATAAAAATAAAAATAAAAAATTCTAACTAAAAAACATAAGTAAAATTTTTGACTTCATCTTGAGGTACTAGGATCAAAGTTGTTGGACAATCATTATCCACTTGTCGGTACCTTCCATATTCACATCTTTGTCTGGTCGATCGTCGGTATTGTGGTCCACTTAAACATGAAAAATTATGACAGATTTAGGACATACTACTTGTTACAAGACAAAGTGAACTTAAAAACCTAAAATTTATATCTGATCCTAATTCCTTAGATACTATATCTTAAGGACCATTCATCTGACGATGACCAGGGATATTGTTGTCCACCTAAATTGAGCAGCGAGATCTATAGACAATCTGTATGTGTTCAATTTTTAAGTGTACTAGAATGTGTTTCCCGCTTCCTGATATGCCCCAGCCATCAAGAACTTCCAGAGTACTCCTTACACCGGGTGAGCAGACAACCATTCAGAGAGAGAAGAGATTCAGAATTCTATTACTTATTACTTATAATTTCATAGGGGTTGAGAGGTAGAAGGTTGCATATGCTGTGTACCAGGTCGGATTAGAAGTCGCGCAGAGGAGACAACATATGGCTAACAGATAAGAAGTCTTTCACATATATACAACTTGCAGAGAAATATAGTTACATATGTTGTGTACCAGGTTGGATTGGAAGTTGCGCAAAGGAGAAAACATATGACTAACAGACGGAAAGAAAGAAAATGATATTCTACAGACCTAATTTATCGGAATTTACCAGTCACTCCATCCAACCAGAATTAAGGACAGAATCCGCACATCGAGGAAAAGTTAAACCACAGTTCCAAGTACGGGTTCATTTAATGTGACGAGTAGATTCCCATATATATCTGATGGGTTTTAGACATAAGAACAATCCTATGTGCTCATACAAACCCTAATGCTTGGATCTAGGTTTCTCTATTGTACATGCTTTGAATCCAAGACTAATAAACTTAGATCTAACATATTATAAACTGAATTAGGGTTTAGAGAATTACCTTTGATTGTTATATTGCAATAACAATCAATTCCTTGCTTGGATTGGCTTCAAAAGCTTAGTGCCTCAAGTGCTGCACCTCTAATGGAGTCACAAACACCTTATGCAACTTGGATGAAGAGGAGAAGAAAGGAGGCTGCCAAAAAACGACTAGAAACCCTACAGAATTAGTTCCACACGTTTTTGGGGCCTAAGGGGTCCTTTATATACTTGTGTGGGCTGCTAGGGTTTTAGTAAAAACCCTAATGGACAGCTTAAACTCTAAGCAACCCATGGAACCTTCTGGATAAGGCCATGGACGAAAATATGATGGGCTTCCATCATAATTCCGTTCACCCCTTATTCCCTTAGCATTCCTTAACCCAATAACTCAATTATCCAATAATTGCAGTCCAGTCGCCTAAATTTAATTAATCTCTTTTAGCCACAAAATTAATTATCAATTAATTCTTGACTAATATTAATTAAACAATATGATTTCTCCTTTAATATATTATTCTCATAATATATTAATAAATCATATTTAAACCTTTCTCTCCTTAAATCATCCTACATATTGCTATGGTGAAGGCAACCCAAAAGGACCATGCTCATATCGGGTCAAGTACATACCAAAATAGTTATGGACTTAGACACTAATCCAACAGTCTCCCACTTGGATAAGTCTAATAACTATTTTCCGTAAGACTTCAGAACCTGATCAGCAATCGTAGCTTTCAAAAGCCGCTGTCAACTCTGATCTTTTCAGATAGCGTGTCCACTAGATAAGGGATTATATATTCCTCCATTCTCAAGATATCGTATAGACAAAAGACATGAATTTCAATCATTCTCTCTATACTGTTTCCCGACTTCCGATTTATGACGACTGATAACAGACTATAATTGAACACATCAACATAGTCCCGGCTTGGTCAAGCGCTTAGGTGTCATCACTAAATCATCGAGAGGCCCACATATATCGCTTTTATCCCACTTTGGGTAAAAGGAATGGATAAACTTCGACTCAAATGCTCGCTTGCATTTACTGATCGAATCATACACAACAATAAGTTTTATAACACCAAGTTACTGGTGCGTTTACTTATTATCAATGTGCAACCGACCAACAAATAATAACTCACATGTCTCGGTTTCAAGAATATACAATATTATCGTCTCACTAATCACTCGTGATAAATCTATGAAGTGATCCAAGTGAGCGTGGGTTTAATCCAATACTCTAATCTTATCAAAGCACTCATGAACTCTGCAACAAACTTGTGCTATGTCTAAACCTTTCAGACAATCTACAGACTCTTCATGACAGTCTTCCTTCATACTTACTTCCAACGTATGACCTACTGTGGATGTTTGAATAACCTAGTTATTCTGGAAGTAAAAACATGCAAACTGAAACATAACAATAATACTTAATCCTATATGGCCCCAAACTTGTGAGAGTAAATAAAACACTTCTATTTATCCACCATATTGATTACTCATTATTTATCATTTAACGTTTCGGATAATCAACTCATTACTTGAATTACAACAATTTTCCCATGCTTCAAGCATGCACACTTTGTTTCCTATGGTCCATACTTTGTGAAATAGATCAATTGAAAATCTTTTCCAGCGATGCTCATTTCACAATTCCTTAATCCTAACTATTAGTGTAAGAACACAAGGTTCTTGCCACTACTAGAATATGCTAGATTCTAACATTTTATGCAACGATTCTTTTGTAATGTCATAGCACAAAAGTCACCAAGACTTGGCCAATGAATTTACAAAGTACTCTATCAGAAATTGTTACAAGACAATTTCATAGACGAGAAGTCTCACATTCAAATTACATTCATTTGAACATCCTTCCTGCATAAAAATTTCTAATCTAGGCATAGAATCTCAATATCCAACTCCCAATATGGAAACATTTCCACATTTGCCATATGACAACTCATTCTTAATAGAATCTTATCTATTCATAATAATGTCGATATGGTCCATCCAATACCATACTTCCAACTACTCACAAGCGACCAATCCTCAGCGAACTTTGGATCATCCTTTGATAGTTGTTTAATTATTTTAGTCAAAATCAATTCTAGTCCTTTTTCCCTCTTAATGCGCTAGACATTTGGAAAATTTTAGAATGGTAAAATATTATAGCATTTGCAATCGATCCTATACCTGAAGCGTATGGGACACGATGCATAATGTCTTACATAAAGATATGATACTTTATCAATCTTTTGCCATAATATTTTATGTGTCATGTTCTCACAATTCGAACTATGAAGAGGGATGCCGTAAGCATAATCGAATTTTAAGAACACACAATGTATCCTTTGAATGAAAATATTAAAATTCCTCAATCTAAGCTTTAGATTTTGAAACGAAGTATAATATTCTCTCCTTTAATTATATTAAAACAACTTTTCAACCCATGCAACTTTGCAAATTGAATCTTTGTTTTTCTATAATTAATATTGCTAACTTGCAATACTCCCCATAATAATCATACAAGCATAACACTTATGCTCCCACTATCATGATGATTATTATCATATAAGCATAACACTTATGCTCCCACTAGCTTTGACATGTATTCAGAAAACAAATGACCTTTCAGAAAACAATGCCTATTGAATTTCTGAAATTCATATTTCTAATACAGGATGCTTTGATAAGCCTTTATCTAGGCTTCTTAACCTTATACACCTTTGTCTTAGATAGCTCATATGTGTGTTTAAACAATTCAGAACTTATGTTACTAAGTTCCAAATGTTGAAACTAATTGCCAAATCTCATAATTCGAACTATGGAAAGGGATGCCGTAACCATAATCGAATTTTGAGAATACAATTTTCACAATTGCTATCTTCTTAAAATCTCTTTTAGTGAAAGCATTTCCTCACAGTCATTTTCATGAAGGAGGGAATCTTATGACACTTAGATTTTATGGTGTATGAGTTCCTATCCATGTGAATTTGCCAAAACCAAAGTTTGCGACAAATCCAAACTCATATGGACTGAACTTTCTTAATCTTGATTTCTTGCCTTATGTTAACACGAGTGCCCACCATTTCTTCCAATTAGTTTAGTAACTTGTCCTTACATATCAATGTACTTTCCATCGACTAAGGCTCTAGTATGAATTCAAATGAGAACTCATAGAACTCACATACACAATTAACTCAATTGGAATGGAACAAAAACAAAATAATGTCAGCACGATAGGTTGCAAACCTCAAGTCGTGTGCTAGTGATGATCGATAAGGTATATTCTTGATTTGTTCTTGAAACCTTTCAAGACCATTAAGACTCCCACTGAATCCTTGACATATAAGATTCTCTTGTCAAGAAACATTTCTTGACAAAGCAAATATTCAATAGTTAGTGTAGTTCTTATCAAGACAAAACACTTCACAAATTGGTCCTAGTTGGTCTTTGTCTTATCCAAGACATCACAACTTACCAATTTCTAATGTGCAAGAATAAGAAAACTTTTCCAAATTCCACATTTGATGAGTGTTATAAACCTACTTAAGACTTGTCACTCAATGTCACAATCTTGGAGTATGACTCTAAGACTTGATATTGGAACGAACTATGATTGACTCTTTGATTTAACCATTTCTAGAATTCTCGATTCCTCTTCTTAGACATGCAAATGCACTAAGACTCACTTAGAGGATCAATTGAGATATGGTTCTTAATCATTAAGACTTCATCATAAAACACAACAAAAGGTACTCTCCCTTCTTCTTAGAATGGAGAAACTTTTAGCTTTCTGCCTTCTTGATTCTTCTTATTCGTTCTGCTATCGATTGAAACTATTTCAGTTAACTCAGAATTATACTCAATCTTATAAGTATAACCATATTTACTAAAATTTAGTAAATCATGACGAATATCTTTGTCACTCTTGTGGTAGACTTGATCAACGTGCGACCTAGTGTACTCGATCTCCTAGTCCTTTAATTGACACTTTGTCAAAGAATTCGTCTAAATTTCCCAAATGTGAAAGTTTTTCATTCATCATACAATACACGTTGCATGATTCCAAGTTTCTGTCCAATTGAAACTTGGGTGATGAGAAACTCTCCCTATTTGGTAAACTTTTGATATGTCCACAAATAACATAATTAAGAATCAAATCCATTGTTGCTAATAGTAGAAACATTCAAACATCATTTTTTTCATACATACCATCGCAAGGATAAATAAATAAGATAAAATCAAAATTCATCTTATTGCGGAAAAAATTTGTCCTTACAATGCAATTCAATTGAAAAACTATGTTATTACATATTTCTTAACAATCTATTCTAACTCCAAGTAGTAGCTCAAGAATCCATTCTTCAAGTAATGCGATCAAAATCCATTTCTTCATGATTAGATTCAGCTCACTTCTTCCCTCAAGCTTCCTCTCGTTTCTTCGATCCTACAAAACATCAAAATGTAGTCTTATCACATCATGTATTAAGAATCTAGAATAGGAACTCAAAAGAGTTAGATAATGGATTGTACCTGAAGCAGAGCCATACGTCTTGACTCTCCCATCTCTTAGATCTCTCAGGTAGTTAGGGCAGCTTCGTCTCCAATGCCCCTTCTCTTGGCAATAAAAGCAAATGGACTCCTTTGGCACAGCACATCGGACAAACACAGACTTAGTTCTTTCCGCACTTCCAATGTTGCCAGTGTCCATTGAAGTTTGGGAGTTTGATTCACCAGACAAGTTTGCTTAACCAGCACGCCAAATCATTGTTGATTCAGCAGCTATAATCAAATAGGTGAGATTAATGAGGGTCACGTCGTGATCCATCATATAGTACTCTCTAACGAACTCACTATATGATTCAGGAAGTGACTGAAGAACCCAGTCAGCAGCCAACTCGCTTGAAATCTCGACACCCAACATGCTTAACCTATCAATGTGTGACTTCATCTCTAAGACGTGTGCACACACAGGTTTCCCATCTTCGTGTTTACTTGCCAAAAGGGCTTGAGTGAGCTTGAACTTTTCAAGCCTTTGAACTTGTGGGTCAGGGAGAACGATTGGAGGAAGTGGAGGAAGTGAAGCATGACTCTCATTTCCTTAATCGTATCTCGGAACGTCATCTTCATTTGGAAAGCTTGTTCCAAAGGATTTAGGAAGACCATTGTAAGATTCAGACATCTACAAAACGGGAGAAAATTCAAGTTATGTTGATTAGAATTCTTGATGTAACACCCAAATGAAACATCAAGCTAGGATCCAACACAATATTCTACAACCTAGAAAAGGGATGCCGTAATCTAGTTGCAAAAAATTTGAAGGTAGGTAAATGACAATTTACCAATTTCCACCATGAAAAACGAAAAGGAAGATTAAGTTTTAAATGAATTGAAACTCCTAGATCTTTTGAGATTCATTGAACTCTTCAATGGCACGTTTAATCTCGATTATGCCCTACTATTTGTGAGTGGTGCACCCAATGCTACTATCACCTAATCAATGTGTCGGTTAGCCACACATGCTCCATTGATCTATGACAAACATCGAGTCACCCTTCGCTACCAATGTCATCCCCAAATTAGTGTGTCAGTTAACCACACACGCTCCACTAACGTTTGACAGGGGTACGAAGTGTAATTCTATGGATTAGCATACAATTTCACATTTTTCCTAAAGTAACTATGATTTCGGAATTTGAAAAAGCATTTAGTTACTTTGTACTTCATTATACTTATAATGGAAGGTTTATGTCCTATCCTACCCGTTCGGCTAACGACCCTCCACTAGTCAGGAGTGCGGTGGGTAAGAGTGGATACCCATTCAATTGCCATTTTATAGGCAATTTCCTTAAACACCCCTTATAGACCAGCTTCGTGAATGAGGCCTACTAACGGTAAGACTGACTGTTTACTCATATATAATACTAGACTTTTAATGTTATATATAGTATAGGGTGTATTTTACACTTTTAAAATACTAGGTGGTTTAACTTAGTAAATTATACTTTTAATTTAATTAAATGTAAACCAAAAACTTTATGGGTTTATTAAATCACTTTTAATTATACACTTTAATTAATTAACAAAACCATAAGGGTGTGATTCGAACTTTTCAAATTACTAGGGTTTTAGAATTTAACATTTCAAAATTAAACTTATAATCAACTTTTAAATTCCAAAACTTGAGGGCAAGTTTTGAAACATTTCAAAACATTAGGGATCAAATAACAAATAATTCAAATTAAACAATTAATTTCATAATTATCTACATTTGACCTAATCTTATTTTAGTCATTAGATAATTACCAAATAACATTAAATAATCCATATATATCACATAAACAACCAATATTTAAAAGATTTGAAATTATCTATTGTTTTGGCAAGGATAAACATTTAATTAAGATAAAATTTGGATTTTAGCTTCAAAAAACGAATTAGACATCAAATCCAAGTCAAAACAGCAGCTAAATCCCGAAATACCCTCTGTCTGACCCCTGGACTCGCCGAGTCAGGGACTGGACTCACCGAGTCAGACAGACTCGCCGAGTTCATCCACTGACTCGCCGAGTCAGGTCGGGTAGAGGCCAAAAATTCGTTTTTCAGTAATAATTCAACATAGCATCACATACAACTGAAACCAATCAAGGCTCTGATACCACTAATGGGTTTTAGACATAAGAACAATCCTATGTGCTCATACAAACCCTAATGCTTGGATCTAGGTTTCTCTATTGTACATGCTTTGAATCCAAGACTAATAAACTTAGATATAACATATTATAAACTGAATTAGGGTTTAGAGAATTACCTTTGATTGTTATATTGCAATAACAATCAATTCCTTGCTTGGATTGGCTTCAAAAGCTTAGTGCCTCAAGTGTTGCACCTCTAATGGAGTCACAAACACCTTATGCAACTTGGATGAAGAGGAGAAGAAAGGAGGCTGCCCAAAAGCGACTAGAAACCCTAGAGAATTAGTTCCACACGTTTTTGGGGCCTAAGGGGTCCTTTATATACTTGTGTGGTCTGCTAGGGTTTCAGTCAAAACCCTAATGGACAGCTTAAACTCTAAGCAGCCCATGGAACCTTCTGGATAAGGCCATAGACGAAAATATGATGGGCTTCCATCATAATTTCGTTCACCCCTTATTCCCTTAGCATTCCTTAGCCCAATAACTCAATTATCCAATAATTGTAGTCCAGTCCCCTAAATTTAATTAATCTCTTTTAGCCACAAAATTAATTATCAATTAATTCTTGACTAATATTAATTAAACAATATGATTTCTCCTTTAATATATTATTCTCATAATATATTAATAAATCATATTTAAACCTTTCTCTCCTTAAATCATCCTCCATATTGCTATGGTGAAGGCAACCCAAAAGGACCATGCTCATAATCGGGTCAAGTACATACCAAAATAGTTATGGACTTAGACACTAATCCAACAATATCTCCCTGCTCAACCTATCCGAGTGTCGTATTGTCAGGCTGAACGGATCTAACTAGGTCAATATTTGTCAAGTCTATGAATTTCCTAAGTTGAACTTTGCCTAGTCAAGTCCATTTAAATTTTTTTGTGGCTACCGACGCATCAAGTCAGAGCATAGACCCTTCAACTTCGGGTACGTTACGCAGACTCAGGTTGCCTGTTATCACTTGATCATATCACTTCCCAGAACATCTCCCTCAAGCAGCACATTTCATAACGAACAAATTTTTTTTTTGATTTTTTGATTTTCTAATGTTTTTGGATTTTTAAAATTTTCTAATTTTTGTTTTGTTTTTATTTCTCCCCCTAAATTTGTGCATAGGAGAGAAACGAAAGTAAATGCACAAATTTAAACTATCCTAAAACAAAAATTAATCCTCAAAACGAATCATTTTTAAAAATCCCACAAGAACATCGAATCGAGCTTTGTTAAACGGCTTAGTGAACAAATCCGCCACATTGCTAGTGGTAGGAACCTGTTCTAGCCAGATGAGCGAGCGCTCATAACAATCTCTGATGAAATGAATGTTGATGTCAATGTGCTTGGTTTTGGAATGTTGGACAGGATTTTTGGTTATTTGTATAGCGGCGTCATTATCACAGTGAATTGGGGTTTCTAGATAGTTCAGACCGTAATCCAACAGCTGATGTTGGATCCAGATTACTTGATAACAACATGCTGAGGCAGAAACGTATTCCGCTTCTGCTGTAGCAGTAGATACCGTATGCTGTTTCTTGCATTGCCACGATACCAGTCTATCACCAAGAAACTGACACCCTCCTGATGTTGATTTCCTGTCAAGCTCACAGCCTCCATAATTACTGTCAGCAAAAGCATATAAGTTAAATTCAGAATTTTTCGGATACCAAAGACCCAGTTTTGGACTGCCTTTGATATACCGAAAAATTCTTTTGGCAGCAATAAGATGTGAAAGTTTAGGATTAGCCTGATAGCGAGCACATTGACACACTGCAAACATGATGTCGGGACGACTTGCAGTGAGATACATCAAGGAACCGATCATCGATCTGTAGTGAGTTTGATCTACGGATTCATTGTCAATATCTGGAGTCAACAGGGGTCTTTCAGCCATGGAAGTTGAAGCAGGTTTCACGTTTGAAAATCCAAACTTCTCAAGAATATCTTCAACATACTTTGCTTGATGTAGCAAGATTCCGGTTGAATTTTGATTGACCTGAAGCCCCAAAAACATGGTCATTTCACCTAGAGAACTCATCTCAAATCTCTTCTTCATGACGCTTTTGAATTCTTTGCAAAGCTTTGAACATGTGGACCCGAAGATGATGTCATCAACATAGATCTGAACCAGTATCTGATCATCACCCACATGCTTGATGCATAAAGTTTGATCAATAGTACTGCGAGAATAGCCATGTTCGAGCAAGTGCTTTGTTAGGGTTGCATACCATTGTCGAGGAGCTTGATGTAACCCATACAATGCCTTGTCCAACTTGTAGACATGATTAAGGAACTTTGAGTCAATAAACCCAGGGGGGTGATCAACATAAATTTCTTCCTTCACCTTGCCGTACAGGAAGGCAGTCAAATTTCTTCCTTAACCTTGTCGTGAAATTCTTATAGGAAGCATACGCGAGGAAGATTCAAATCGCCTCCAGACGAGCCTCGGGAGCATACACCTCAATATAATCAAGACCCTCGATCTGTCGAAACCCTCGGACCACCAATCGCGCTTTATTTTGAACGATTACACCAGAATCATATTGCTTATTACGATAGACCCAACGCGTGTCAAGAGACCGTTTGCCTTTTGGTAACTCAACCAGTTTCCAGACCCCCAGTTTTTCAAATTGATTTAGCTCTTCATGCATCACGTCTACCTAGCTGGGATCATTTAGAGCCATTTCAATATTTTTAGGCTCAACTTGAGATATAAAGCAAGAGTAAAGACATTCATTAACGTCTCCACTCTGACTTCTAGTTTTAACTCCATCACCCAGCCGGCCAATGACATTTTCGATCGGATGATCGCGCTGAATTCGGGAAGGTATGTCTTGGTTGATCTTATTGAGAGAAACAGGAAGAGTGTGAATATTGAAACCTCCATCATCTGCTGGTTGAGTCCGATTAGAAGACTCTGATACAAATTCATTTGCAATTGCTTCAGGAAAGAGGAGTTCCATAAATGTTGTATTGACAGCGGAAGCACCTCTAGACATGAACTCTCTTTCGATGGGTGTTAGAGGTGTAGCATCAACATTAAGAGTTTCAGTTTGAATCTCAGACACTGGACTAGTCGTTTGTACAGATGACTCCCTCTCAGATTGAGCAGAGAACTCCCCTTCAAGTGGAGCAGAGGATCCCCTTTCAACCGTTGGGCGTCTGTAAACAACCTCTTCATCTTCGTCTTCAATCATAGCAACATTCTTCAAACCGGAGGAAGTTCCACTTGAATTATTCGAAGACACGTTTAGAGATCTGAATAGGGATCTGTAATCAAATAACCAGTCGGGACCCACTCTAGCATCAATTTCATTCTCCTCCAGCCAGCGCACGTCATAAGATTCAGTAATTTGCTTAGTCCTTTTGTTGTAGACCCTATATGCGGTGCGCGCAGCATACCCCACAAAGTAACAGTCATCAGCTTTGGCATTAAATTTAGCGTCGGAATCTAAGTGAAGAAGGGTGCAAGGACAGCCAAATACACGGAAATGGCTTACGGAAGGCTTGTGTCCATAAATAATCTCATATGGTGTCTTCATTTGTGCTTTGTTGATTAGAACACGATTCTGCACATAGCAAGCAGTGTTAATCGCCTCGGCCCAAAAGAAGACAGGTAGCTTGGAGTCACAAAGCATTGTCCTTGCAGCATCTTTCAATGTTCTGTTCCTTTATTCAACAACACCGTTTTGTTGAGGCATGTGAGTAGAACTATATTGATGCACTATCCCCTTTTCTGCGTAAAAATGATCAAGATCGAATTCTTGAATTCAGTTCCATTATCAGTGCGAATCGCCTTCACTTGATTGTTAGTCTGCTTCTCAATCATCACCACGAACTTCTTTATCAGATCAGCAATCCCTGTTTTGTTGTATAAGAAGAAAACCCATGTAAATCTAGAGAAATCATCAATCACAACAAGACAGTACGAACTTCTGTTGATGCTCAGGACGTTGACCAGACCAAATAAGTCCATATGCAATAGTTGAAGCACTTGATTGATTGAGCTGATTTGCTTGGGTAAGTGTGGTTTCTGATGATGTTTGCCTTGAGCACATGAAACACACTTTTCAAACGTGATAAAGTCTTTGACAGGAAGGCCTCGGACCATCTCATTTTTCGCAAGACGATTCAGGTTTTTCGCATTAGCATGACCAAGTCTTCGATGCCATAGCATTGCATTGTGTTCGGAAACCTTTGAGAATACACAAGTGACTTGTTCAGGTAGGTTACTGTTCATATCAATGATGTAGGCGTTCCCATCCCGTTTTGATTTGACTAGAATCCATTCTTCTGGGATGACGATGCCAGGCTTCAGAATCATACACTCTTTATCAGTAAAATGCGTTGAGTAGCCTTTGTCACATATCTAAGAAACGCTCAACAAACTATGCTTAACTCGGGTGCAAAGTTGACATTTTCAAAGCTCAATACTCCGTTTGTAACAGTTCCGCGCTGTGTGATCTTTCCACCGTCTCCGCCCGAAAAGGAAACATAACCCCCATTAAAAGATTGAATTTCGCTCAGCTGGGAGATGTCTCCAGTCATATGCCAGGAACAGCCGCTATCGACGAACCAAGGACGGACGATATTCCTTTGCAACTGTCCCTGCAAAATGAGCGGAATCATTTAGACTTAGGAACCCAGGTCATCACTGTCCTGGGTTTCCTTTTCAACTTTTCTGATTTAGACTTTAAAATTTGCAAATTAGGATCTTCATTTCTAATCACTTCAGAGGGAGGTAACGATAAACATGAGAGTGATTTGGGCTTCCATTGAAGTTTAGGTTTTACAACAGTCTCTGATGATTTTGAAATAGACTTCACAGGAGTTTGCATAGACCTTCTGGATTTTCTACCAAAATTAGTAGAAGATCTAGAATTGCTTTTTGACGAAACCGATCTTGGTTGAGCCTTGTTCGGTTTTGACAACCTGTTTCGAGTTTTGTTAGTAAAAACCTTTTTATTTGTTTGAAAAACAACCCTTTTTCTGTTCTTACTATCTTTTTGATCCTTACATTGAGAACGAGTTCTTGAGGATTTTCTAATTAAAGACCTTCCTCGAGACTCATTCTCCCCTCTTGGTGACAGATAGTTTACAAAGATCCTATTTTGACAGTTTCTAGCTATGTGACCACCAACTGCACAATTAAAACAAATCTGTTTATTATTTGAATTTGTATTGCATTTTTTAGATTTATTTTCTTTACAGACACTGTTACTCTTCTTAGAAGAACATGCGTGAGAATTAGATTGAGAAATAAGTGAGGGTGCCTCATTTGATTTGACTTGTGGAGTTGATGATTCCTCATGAGAATCACAAGCATCAGAATTACCAAACAATTCATCAAACATATCGAAAAAATTAAATTCAACATTATCCAATGATGAACTAACACAAGGAGCTTTTTCAGTCTTATCATCAGAAACACACTCAAATTTGTTCACAATAGAAAAATCAAAATTAAAAACAGAAACAGATTCTCCAGCTTCACACTTGGCCTGATCTAAGGGTGTATCTGCAGAGGAAGTAGAAACATTAGTACTTTCAATGTTAATATAACCTCTTGAAACAAAACCAACAGGTTTGCCATATCGAAGATGTGGCTCCCTGTTAGTTTCATTCTGTGTCAAAGGGATTGATGTGTAGTTATGATTAAAAGGAGGAGGAACACAATCATACCCTAAACCCTTGTTTTGATTTTCTTTAAATTTCAATTAGGTTTCATACAAAGACTCAACTGTTTTACTAAAAGCATAATAATTTTTGAAACTCACATCTGTTTTTCCACTTTTAATTTTTAACTCGTCAAGTTCTTTGGTCACACCATCAAGTTGTCTCTTAGTATAATCATAAATTTCACACTTTTCACTGAATTCTGATTGAATTTTTCTAAAATCTTTTGTTTTCGCTTCTAGTTGGGCCTTAAGTGGTTTCTGTCCCTTCCTAAGTTGATAAACCTCATATTTAAGGTCCTCTACTCGCCTACGTAAAGTTTGAATTTCATTTCGAAGAAGTGTAACATATTCTTTGCAAGAAAAAGAACAAGACGGTAGATTTACCTCGCTTCTCTTGGGCTTAGAGGAGGTGGAAACCATTAGGGCAAACTGCAGCTCCATCGTTTTTGCCTCGGGATCAGTATCATTGTTCTTTGAAGCAGCATCATCAATTTGAGCTAAATGAGCATTTTCTGACCCTGTGATGTTTAAAGCTTGAATTTGATCTTCCCAATCAAATGATTGAACAACCATAGCTGTTTCTCCATTGGTTGTAGCTCCTACACGATTGTTTCCCACTACGACCATCTGTCGGTTATTGTTTACTCTGCGATCTGGCTTCGGGCAGTCATGAGCAAAGTGACCCGGCTCGTGATAGTTAAAACATCTCAGCATACTTTTGATGAATCCCACCTTTTTGGCAGCATTCATAGCCCAGTTGTTTTTCCCTGTTTTCTTGGCGAATTGTTTGTCTCTGAAAACAGCAATGGCAATCTGCCAAGTAATGTCCATTTCCTCTACATCATCAGGATGTATCTGGTCCAAGTCAGCAAAGGATAGCTGAGGTGGAAGATCTCTGGCTACAAAGGCATTGTAGCAATTAACTAGCCTAGTGGCTAGAGCAAGATTTTCATCAGATTCTTTGGTGTATGAAGAGGAGACTTTGGCTGACACATTGGGAGCAGGAATAGTTTGTTGAGATGGCACACTTGAAGGTTGATGCTAAGGGATGGATGTTGCAGCATTGAGGGGTTGAGTCTAAGGTTGTTGAGCTACGAAAGCTTGACCTGAGGAAGCCATGAAGGATGATAGTGTTGTATTGTTGGATGAAACACCAAGGTTTGCAGTAGAATATGAATTCATATGGTTGATTTCTCTCTGTTTGTCATCAATGTCACAAGCTTTGATGATTGCCATAACCTCTGCAAGAGTGAGACAAACCAATTTCTTGGTTTTCTTAATTACAGCAACATTCATATCCCATGAACGAGGAAGTGCATTCAGAAGTTTCTTGTTGATTTCCGACTTGGACAAACAGATCCTTGAAATGTTCATGTCAGTTGTGACAGCGATGAACCTTTGCAGTTGAGCCTCGAGGGTTTCTCCTGGAATGTAGTTAAACATGTTAAACTTCTGTCTTAGCATATCCTGCCTACTTTCTTTCATATCTTCATTGCCCTCGTAGATCTCAATAAGAGCTTCCCATAGAGCTTTAGCAGAAGTGTACTCACGAAAACCTTGAGCAATATCAGGAGATAATGCCATGGTTAAGGTGGCTAATGCTCTTTCCTGTTCTTCAACCAGTTCAAATTCTTCATCAGTATAGTCCTCCATAGCTTTGTCAATCAATTGACCTCCGACAGTCATAGTCACTCTGACAGGACCTCTAAGTATGCTTCTCCAGATCTTGAAATCTTTCATTTTGATGTACTTCTCGATTCTGTATTTCCACTCGGGAAAACCTTCAGCAGACATCAATCTCGGAATGCATGTAGTAGTGCCCATAACAGCATCAAGTTCCTGAAAATGAGTTTGAGAATCCATTTGAAAGTGATTTAACAGTTCCAAAAGAGTTTACGGTTGAGGTTAGTTGAAATGAATGTGACCATAAATAGAGTTTACGGTATGAGATTTATGGTTTAGATGTTTATGGGTTTACGGTTTTGGGTTTACGGTTCTTAGGTTTACGGTTTAGGTGTTTACGGTTTTGGTGTTTACATTTCTTCAACTTGTTTACGGTGTAGGATTTTTTAGTGATTACGGTTTCGGAATAAACAATAAACAGAGTTTACGGTTGGCAGTAAACTCTCGATCAGCCTTTAAAACTCGTATTTTTCAAACGGAATGTTTCTTCAAAGCTCAGAACGCAAAATCCAACAATCAATCGATGAAAACAACAGCTTGAACACACAAAATCTCGATCAAATGAGTTTGATACCAGTTTACTGCTCTGATACCAATTGTTAGGTCCGATTTTGGATCTAAAACTGATAATTAATCATACATGGATCAAGAGTAACACAGTAAGATGAATTAATTGAGCTTGCACACGATTAAACACAAGAAATCGTCAGGTACAAATCAAGAGTAACCGTAAACTTCTAGAGCAACCAACTATACAAAACACCAGCTCCTACACTATATATACCCATCTGGACCGCAAATTGTGTTTGCGGCCGTAAACACGTTTACGGCCGTAAACGTGTTTACGGTGGTAAACACAACAAAGTTCAAATTAACATAAAACAAAATTACAGAAAAAAAACAAAACACATAACATGCTAAGCCTAGCCCAAACGATTTACATCGCCCTTCATATGTTTTCCCAAGTTTATAACTTTCTTTTACTCGAAAATAGTTTGCATTACCTTTTATATAAGAATATATCTATATATGAATGTAATGGGAGAATGCAAGTGTGAAGTAATATCGTATAAAATATCTACCGATGCACTAATTACCTTAAAAACCATAGTGATTGACTGATGTAAAACACGACGACCTTCTTGCATCGAAACTGAATATGTGACATTGGTCACCCGTAGACCGATAGTTCCTACTGTAGCTAGAAGCGAGATGTGGGATTGTCAGTCCCATATAGATCTATACACACAATGCCTGCTCTCCCTCTAGGAGACTCTGGTTACAAAATGTGACACATCAAGTGTATTGCTGTGTCATGAAGTAGTATCTCACATTATCGTTATCTTGTTCTAGTTATGACGTATACGTTCCTTTTGTAAATGTATATGTTCCTTTGGTAAATGTATATGTATATGTTTATGTTCCTTCCTATCCTTGTAAATGTATAAGTTCTTCTTGTACTTGTATATGTATAGTATTCTTCTTGTACATGTATATGTATACGTTCCTCTAAACTATACATATTATAGTTTACTACTATGGTTGTATTTTAACTGACTTGTAGAAAATACTGCGTTACTTAGTTTGTATAATTGAGTTAAGTATAACTTTAAAGGCAAGACTTAATATTCCTATAGGTAGTTAGCATGTATAATTATGAGTTAATCGATAGTCGTACTAGTGTATCCTACCCTAATCCCACAACCAAACAAGGAACAGGAGTCAACGTTATTAACAATAGTCCTAAGTCCATTAAAGCATATTTATACTTAAATATCTATATGAATATGATTTTGAAAGTAAAGAGTTTTATAAGTAATTTAAAAAGGGTTTTGAAATGAAGTTTAACAGTGTTTAAAAGCAGTAAAGTTCTTATGTTTACAAGAATTCAATGTATAACTAAACACAATTCAATTGTGTTTCAACTTGTATCCCCCCTAAAAGCATTTTAGAAACAAGTAAAAGGTTGATTGTAGGGGTATGAACTCACCTGCATTGAGTGGTTCGACTGATAGATTGATTTAGAATGTAAAGTATGGCAAGTGGAAATCCCGAGCACAAACAGATCCTAATAAACATATAATAACACATATATGTGTACTATTAGTGTATATAACAACTAATCATGTATGGGAAACACCCTTAGGAACTAGAAATCACTCACATTGGAGTGTATCAATCACATATGATTTATAAGAGGAAGTTTTGTGACATCCCCAAAATCACGGCCAGAAAAAGACCGCTTTCATTTATGATTTTTAAAATAATTTCAGAGTAAATCCTTTTGATTTAAAAGAGTTGCGGAATTTTTTCCATAAACAAAATATGATAAAATAATATTTATCAAAGCATTTCATCAAGAGATGCATTTTCATTATATAATCAAAACTCGGGATGTCATGTTTCGATACAGACCATAAAGCATAAACGATAACATTACAAGTCATTCAACAAATATATACATATACAGACTTGTAAACAAAACAACTCAATGATTCATCCATCTTATGCCCTTGCGCCACTTCCTGTAATACAAATAAAACTGAGTGGGTCAGGCTTAGGAGCCTGGTGAGCATATAGGGTTTTCAACCCACAATAAATAATTTATATTTAATTTCACCAACCAACAATAACCCGATTACCCATTCCCGTTATCCTCACTTTACGTCCCTAATCTATCTCAAGGGACCTAATCTAGGATTTTCATCGGGACGGACATTACTGCTAAGGGGTTTCCTCAACAATAGATATCCTAAAGGCAACCATAAGGGGGATAGAGTACACCGGTGAACACATCATTCACAACACCTACAGGTTATGAACCTGCTAGCATTCCATAGGACTGTCTAGAAAAAGTTTGTGGTCGTTATCCATACTCCGCTTAATAACTAGATCAACAACAACAACATCGAGGCCTCTCATCTGTTTGTTACACACCAACTATCTACCCATGTTCTACCCAACATATTAGTAGATAAAAATGTATATTTTTATACATAGTTTAAAACCTGTATAGCATTTTCACTCAATACATATTCCACATAACAGATGAGGCACACCCACATAACACGTATTTCATAGAAATAAATCAGATCTATGAGATAGAAGAGAGTGAATATACATTCACCCACATAACAACAAAATTATACACATAACACGTATTTCGTATAAAATACTTCATAATTATGCGTTAGAAGAAAGTAACTACACACTCACTTGATCAGAAGATGATCGGACAGCACTACGACTTGTAGAAGTAGTATTCTTCGGTAGATCTGGAAGATCTTCACAAAAAACGGGCTCCTCGCGGGCAGAGCTTCGGGAATCGCACTTCTCGGGATCTTCGGGGCTTCGAAACTTGCTTCGGGGCTCGGGATTGATACCGGGGCTTCGGGATACTTCTGGCACCCAAAACGATGCAAAACGGGAGAAAGAGGAGAGAATTTGGCAAATGGAGTCGGCTGCCCTCGCAATCCTTTTATAGGAGGCTGAGGCCTTGCAGTACGCTGGGCATACGCCGGTACGCTGGGCGTACTCCTCCGAAATCGTCCTTGCATGCGTCATCCGAAGAACTCGAGTGCGAGGGTCGTCATGCTTCGCTGTACGCAGGGCGTACGCCAGTACGTTGGGCGTACTTCAGATAAGTCCGGTGACTCCCCTTCGGATAATGTCGGATTTAATAATTAAATATATATATTAATTATTTAATAAACTTCAAAAATTCATATCTTCTTCATACGAACTCCGTTTTCGACGTTCTTTATATCCACGCGTAGGTGAGACTACGCTCTACAACTTTTGTTTAAACTCCGTCGGCTAATTTTGAATTTATTTTTATTATTTATTTTTAGTAGGCCGGGACAGGAAAACTTCGTTATAAAATCATAACTCCTTTATCCTACATCCATTCTCGCCTATCTTTTTATCGCTTCGCTACCCATAACGAGATCTTCGATTCTCGTTTAGATTGTTTCGGCTAAAAATCGCTCGATCTCAAATCGAGTATTCGGGCTGCATACTGCTAAGTCGAAACTTCAGAAAATCATAACTTCCTCATACGAAGTCAGATTTGGGCGTTCTATATATATATATATATATATATATATATATATATATATATATATATATATATATATATATATATATATATATATATATATATATATTCGGAAACCTCGTTTCGTCCATTACAACTTTATGTAAAGATATCGAGTTTATTTTACACTTAAATTTTGACGCTTATTTTTATCTTTAATTAATCAAATCACATAATTAAGCAATTAAGCACAAAACACATAATACTCAAATAATACACTTCTATTATTTCAAAACGGGTTACAAAGGTTAACCTAGAATATTATATCAACATTAATGACAAGCCCAGAAACACAGGTGTTACAAGTTTACTGCCACACTTAGAGGCATTTACGTCCCTGAGTTTGTTTACAGCCATAAATGCGTGATCTTATGAGGGTTTTCGGTCCTAACTTGTATCTAAGTGTTCACGGTCTCATCTGGTAACCCAAGAAGGGTTTCCGTCAAAACTATGAACTTTTGAAGGGTTTACGGCGATAAGAAGAGTTTACGGCTGCAAAATCTTGAATATCATGCATAAAATGGTTGTTTCCAGGTTGTAAGTCTAGTGACTCTAATAGATAACAAGATCATAGAAGGAAAAATTACGATTTGAAGGCTTCTGGGGGTTTACGGCCACCAAGAACAAGTGTGTGTTGTTGGTGAAATGGATGAAGATTTGAAGATCTAGTGAAAAGAGTTGGATTTATGGATGAAATCAAAGGGTTTCATTTGAATGTGAAAGATATTAACTCAAAATGAAGGAAATACTTACAACTTTGAAGAACAATGGAAGTGTTCTTGAGAGAGAATTCGAGTTTCAGCCTTGGAGATGTGAGGAATGGGGAAGAAATGAAGGAATTTGATATTTAAGGGAAAGGGTTCATGGCCAACTTGGAGTTTACGGTCGTAAACCTAAGTTTGTGGCCGTGAAATCCTTATGATGGAGTTTCTGGCATGATTTCTACTTGACTGACTTAAGTTAACACATCCCTAATCACACACCTTGAATACACTAGGCTTAGAACACTCAAACAGACGCTTATCAATGCTAGAAGATAGTAGAAACGAGTCTGAGTTTTGATTGAATTGATTGACACTACAAGGATAGAAATTTTGGGTTGTCACAGTGGCGGAGGTCGTCAGTGCACATTATATATACATGTTTTCGATGATTTAAACATAATTCGTTCCATAGTTGAGTTGGTTAGAGTGTTTTACTTGTGTGGGTCTGAACCGTGTTCGGGTATTGTCCTATGTTTATCTGTGATATTAAGTTTTTGAGCAAACCAAACACACTTTAATCCTAGAACCAAACATCCCCTAAGCCATGGAAGGGTAACATCAGAAAAGAGGGAAATTATGACAACTTTTTGAACAAATGTGTGGCTTCTGTGGACACATAAATGAACTTAGGACATAACCGAACATTTCTTGAAAATTTTGGGGCTTTTGTGGCTAACAATAACAATAACAATATCATGAATAACAAGAGATAACAATAATAATAATAATACATGTTGTAATAGTATTTTTAATAATTTTAATAATTATAAATATAATTATAATTAAGTAGTTAATTTACATAATAATAAAAATAATAATAATAATAATAATAATAATAATAATAATAATAATATTAATAATAATAATAATAATAATAATAATAATAATAATAGACTACTGACCACAAATAGCACATGGAATGAATTTCATACAATTTTTCACATAGAAAGTGTTTCACACGTAATGTGTTTCACATGAGATACCCACCTTTCTTATAAGTAATTAGTAAAAACTTATCCATGGGCCTTTATTATTTTTTAAAAAAAAGGGGTTTTCATTAGTTTTACATACAAATTTGCTCGGATTTGTCTTGTATTTTTAATTCATACGAAAATGCCAAAGTTTCATGCTTAGAATTACTTATGGTCTTTTTCGTCGAAAATCAAGAATTTCTTTTAAGTTAGTGTTTGTGAGTGTATGGTGAATATATGGGCAGGTTCGGCCCTAATGGTGGATAACCCAAGCGGTCGCCCATGGCCTATGTATATAGTATATACATGTATATGTTTAATTTATCTATTTGTTTTTAGGCACCCGGTAAGCCAAATTCAAATTAGCCTAAAACGTGGATTTAATGGACCGATATACATCTGGAAAGTGAAAATGGATAATACATTGGGCACCTTTCACGAATCGACATCCACATGTAGGAGAATCGATCGAGGCCCTCAACTTGTGGAATCGACATCCTCGTTATTGGCTAACCTAGTTAATGGCAAACATATACAAGATTTCATTAATCTACTTCTTAATTTGACAATTTCGATCTTGCCTTCCGCATTCCCCTAACACGCTTGACTGTTTCTCACAATTTTCGAATTTCAACTTTATTTGCAAGATACAGCCACCCTGAATCTCGACTGTTCTTTGAATATGGTACCACTTGTAGTGACCCGATTATGATGACGAATGTGGTATTGTAATGATAAAGTGAATCAAATCATATCAAGAACACAAGAAGTAAATAAAACGTTTAAGCTCTCATTAATCTAGTAAGCTATTACAAAGTGGGTCTTGTAATCATTCTCTCATTATACTAATCTCTCATATGTGTTCTTAAACAAAATAGGAGCCATTAACTTCCTATTTATAAGAAAGGCTAAACCCATTACATAATATAAGAGGGTGAGCCTACATCACATCCAATGAGAACTTTACACCCTAACATTCCCCCTAAAAGTTAGGATTGGATGTCCCGACTTCAATATCCAAAAGGAGCCCCAAGCGACCAAGACCAAACCCCCTCGAAGTAACACCGATCTTCATATCATCTTTGAAAAAAATATCCAATAATCTTCGAATACCCATTTCAAATTTCTCCCCCTTTCTATAATCAACAAACGATTATAAAACCCACAAGGGTTTGAGAAACACTGGAGGAATAAACCATACGAAACTCCCCCTCGATATGTAACAAAAATGAAACTCTTCAATCCAAAAAAATCCAAAAAATACGTCGATGTCTTCAAATTTTTGACTTCCCAGACTTGAAAATGAACACACATTGTTCATATATTACGAAAAATCTTGCAGCAAAAACAATCATGAAAATGCGAGAAAAAATTTCAAGAGTTTTGAAAATTTCGACTTTTGGCTGAGAGCTGCAAGAATTTGAAAAAATGGGTACAAACAACCATTTTCACAAGTACTTCCAGGACCAATTGTGAAAAGTCAGCTTCAAATGCAAAACTTTAACCTAAATGTAAAAATAGGTATAAAGTGTCATTTTGCATAAACTTCAGGGACTAAATCTGTAATATTGCCAATTTATTCTACATATTGTTAGTTTTTCAACTTTTGGGTGTATTTTTCACACCCCAAAACCAGGAACGGCGGAAACGTTCTGGGGCGGAGGACGTCATGTAAAGTATCACAACAGTGCAAAGTAGTAAACAAGCAACATCATCATCCATTTCATTAATAGTAAAATTTTAATACATGTGTGTTCTTTTATAGAATAAGACATGATAATAAGTAATCAAAATAAAAGACATGTCTTGACTGCTCCATCTTCTCAAAACCTAGTCATCGTACCTGCTTAGTGGTGACCTGAAAATACAAGTTATTTTGAAAGCATAGATCAGCATTTAAGCTGGTGAATTCATAAGTATTTTAGTGTCAGTGACTGGTAAAACTGTAAAGGAAAGACTTGTAAATGTTTGATGAAAAAGTCTGCATAAGTATGAAAACCCATGAAAATCCCATATTTCCAACTAGTATAATATATAGTCTTCTACCAAGACCCGGCTGCTTGGAAGGTTAGCATCTCTATATGAATGAAGGTTTTTCCCATGTACAACTATTATTATAAAATTATAGTCTACCTCATCATTTATGTGAATGTGTCACAAGATAAAAGTAACAGGAAAAATTATATAATCATTGAAATCGTATCCTTTTGTCTAGTATAAACACAAAGTGGTAACTCGCCGAACAATACAACCGAGAACATCCGTTGATGAACAGGTCCTGCTGTAGCTAGCAGCCAGGTGTAGGAGGGTCAGTCCCTTATAGTATGTAGTAATTCTCCTTGTATAGTATATAGTATTTCTCTCTGTATAGTATGTAGTAATTCCCTTTGTATAGTATGTAGTAGTATCTCTTCATATAGTATGTAATAGTATCTCTTCATATAGTATGTAGTAGTATCTCTTTATATAGAATGTAATAGTATCTCTTCGTATAGTATGTAATAGTATCTCCTCATATAGAATGTAATTGTATCTCTTCATATAGTATGTAATAGATTTGTATAGACTCATGAATGAACTGACTCTTGTATGTTCCCTTTGTTACTAGGAATAGTAAGTAGTATAACTCTAAACTATACCTATTATAGTTTACTAGTAATGTAAGTATATGAATGAACGAAAGTATGCCTTTTCTACCCAAAGGTATTGAACTGACTAATAGAACTTTTATGTCTACATATGTATACATAATATGTAACTAATATTTAGACGACATTCGGACAAATAACCGATACCCTAAGGCCACATCCAAACAAGGAAAAGGAATTTAAAGCGAGTTAGCAGTCTTAAGTCCTTTAAACATTACTTACATAACTATACATACATAGGCATGCATTTGACAATATAAAAGTTTTAAAATAAGTTTTGTAAAACATTTGAGGAACGATTTAAAAGCAATTTGTTTGGTATAAACAGTTTAAAGTATAAGAAGTCCTTTGTTTGAAATCAGTTGTAACAGAATTTGAAAGGAAAGATTTAGTACATAACACAAGTTTGATAAGTAAAAACGTTTGAGAAAGTATTTCAAAGTAGTTTGCTTTGTAAAGCAACTATAAGTGTAGTAAATCCACAGTTGGATAGTTATTAATCAGATGCGATTGATATAATAACTATAATGACTCAACTTTTATCCCCCCCCCTCCCCCGCCCCATAAAAGCATTTAAAAACATTTAAAAGGTTGATTAAGGGGGTATGAACTTACCTGGAGTGAGTGATGCGAATGTAAGATCGATAAAGGATGCTAAGTGTCAGGTGAAGACTTGAGCACAGACGGATTAGTATAGAAGCTTGTAAGGGTGCTTAAGGTCCAAGAACACTAGTGTGTCTTCTTGGAGTTGTTGCTGAAATGAAGAACACTTGAAGCTAATTTTGGAAGATTGGAAGAAAAGTGTTATGATAATTGAGAGGGAAGTTGACGTTCTTGAGCTTGAAAGTTGGAAATGAGGAAAATGAAGAGTAAACTCATGCTATATGCATGAGTTTATGGCTATAAGGGAGTTTATGGCCCAAACTCCAAAAGTTTGGCCGTGAACTCCTTATTAAGGAGTTATGTGTGTGTTTGCTACTCCAAGACCCTAGAATGTACTTCCTCGTTTGAAGAATTATTAATAAAACACCCAAAACGGACTTTAAACCGGCTAAAAATTAGCAGAAATGTGTTTGACTTTTATTTTAAGTGCTTGACTGTAAGGTTTGTACAAATGGAAATTTCAGGTTGTCACGGTATTCTGCCAATTTATTGAATTCATAAGGACCATATGCCAAAAAGTGTTGTGTTCATCCCCAATTCGATCCTAGATGTGAACGAACATAGGTACCAGTCAAAATCGCATTCGACTCAAATCAACAATCAACACCGTCAAAATCAATTTTGACTCCAAGCAAGTTGTTTTTGACTATAAATCCCAAAATACATTTGACTCCATATGCTTTAGACTCACAAGCCTCGTTGAGCATTCGAATCTAATGCCTTTCAAGTTAATTTCATAACAGTCGAACTCTCATTCTCCACAAAATTGAGGCCCCTTGACTCGAAACTTCATCTTTCTAATCCAATTCTTCAATTTTGACTTGTCATCGATTTCCTGTAAGCCCACACTTTTGATTCATACATATTTGTTTTTGATCCCAAATCAACTTTAGATACCATAAATCTTTTGGCTTTCGATGTCGACTTGTATCCTATTTTTCGATTCCTACCCATTTGGCTTTTGACTTAATAATCGATTCCAAGACATCGTTGATTCTTACACTTTTGCTTTTAATCTCAAGAACTTGGTTCGACTCCATGTCCTTTCGACTGTCAAGCTCGATTTCAACCATTCATACTTAAAAAATCAATTCCACCATTCACATATTGATTTTCATTCCCAGGATTTCATATTTGACCTTCGTTTATCAGACACTCCAAAATCAATTATGAAATTTGTTCCCTTTAATCAAAATCTATCATCGACTTTCCAAAACACATAACTTGAACACTGAAAGTCAAGTTTGACTATTCAGTTTTAAGATCTTCACAATCATTCCAAAACATATAAAGACTTTTATATATTTTGATTCAAGCATTCAACAACCAATTTCGACTTCTAGCCACTGGATCACAACCATTTGACTTTGAATTTGACCTTTAGTTTGACTCTTCAATTTAAATTTTCAATTCTCTGATAATTAACAAAGATACAAACACACTTTAGTTCCGGATCTTCTTTCCAATCAAGAATCAACACCAAAGCATCTCAATTTCAACTTGAAATTTTATTTTGATTGAACAACATGATTTATGTGTGATGAAGAGTAACAAGAGAAAAGAATAGGTGAAGAAATCGAGTTCATGAACAGTGTGCGGATAATTTTTACTGGGCTCAAGTTTGATCAAATTAATAGAAAATATGATTTTGGGCTCAAATTAATGGATCAATGAACATTAATAAGTCGAAGATGGGGGTTGAAAATTTTTAAAAAAAAATGAGATTTGTTTCGAATTTTGAGCAAACTTTGATCGTTCATCTTCGGATCTTAAATAAAAATGAAGTATCGAATTCAACAAGAATTTTTCGGAATCCATTTGAGAAGTTGTGAAACCTCCTTGAAAATCCTTTTTCCATTTGCAATGCATGAATCAAACATGGAAGATTTATGTTACTTGGTTGGATTTAGAAAATTTCCAAATTGCATATTTTACTATCCATGATGCACATTGTACCATCCATGGATCTAACTTCATCATCATGTTTAATTTGAGAATCTTCAACAATTTTTGGTTTGGAATTCGATTTCGTAACAAAATTTGATGATTTTTTGCTTTAGAACCCAAATTTTCTTCATTGATTTCCGCATCTAAACGACATTTGAAGAGTTTTGCTTAGAAACCCAAATTTTCTTGTTTTTGATCTTCTTCTTCTTCTTCATCATGTTTTTGGATCTTGAGGATTTGAAGCCAAAAACAACATCATTCTTCACAACTTCAACTTTGCATCTTTGAATCAAATCTTTTGGAGTTTGATACATTTAGACATACTGGATTGAAGGCTTTCTATATGGCACCATTCATTCAAATGAATCATAAGAATACAAACAATCATCAGTTTGAACTCCAATTAAAAAAAAACATCCACAACCTAAATAGAATCGCATTGAATTCCCTTGTCTTGAACATCATGAACTTCTTCAAGAACATCTTCAACAAATTCAAGAACATGAAGATCACTTGGATCTTCAATTATAGAAACATATTACTTTATAAACAATTCTTTTTCTCTTCCCTCCTTTTTATTTCCATCCCAAACTAACATGTCCTTTGTTATATCAATCAAAATTTTGATCTTACAAAGAGGTTGAAAGATGCCACACCCTCGGCCGAGGTGCCAGAACATGTCGGGCAGTGCGACTAAGTTCATGGATCACGGATAAACTAGATATATAGCACAAGTACAACAATAGGTAGCTCTTTACATAAAGATCTTCTTCTAAACTGATTATCTCATGTACATTCTCCAACTCTTCGTGAGTACTTTTAGAATGTACTTATAGTCATCTAATGACTTTCCCATAAATCTTATTGGAATTTTATGATATTATCATAACATAATCATGTACATAGCTTGTGCATATTATGACATCAATGAGATTTATTCATCAAAGCATAAAGAATATAAAAATTTTTATCTAGATTAAATTTATGTGCTAGGTCGTTTTATGGTAAACTCAAAATGGTGTCATTTGACAATGCCAAGAGTCCTCCAAAGGAATCTTATATATCTTTAAAGATATTGTGAACATATGCATAAAGACTTAAAACTTAAAATTCATTTTATCTATCTCTGTAGATTTTATATTCCAAGAATATATTTTTTTCTTTCCAAAGTCTTTCATTTTAGAAAACACATTCCGAGTCAAGGTGAAACAACAATGCATAGTCAGAATGTAATTTCTCATGATTAAGTATGTCTTATTCATACAAGATTAGGAATATCACTATGCTCCCACTATTCCTTAGTAAACACATACGTTATCTTCATTTTGATGTAAAAACATACTTTGTGTTTTCATATTAAATGACTATTCCAACCTTGAGATGTTTTATTTATATCTGTAAATGGATCTCTAAAGCTTACACATTTTCTTAGGATATCTTGGATTAACAAATCTCGAAGCTAAGTTATATAGACATCTTTAAGTAGGTGTCTATTCAGGAAAACGGTTTTCTTGAAATCTATTTACCATATCTCATTATCATAATATGTAGTTATGGTAAACAACATCTTTTTTGATCTAATCATACTACTTAAGAAAAGTTTTTGGTGAGAGTCAACGAAATAAGTATGAGGAAATCCTTTTACAACATGTCTTGCTAAACATGTAGAGATCTCCATGTTTTTTTATAATTTCTGGAAGAATCACTTACTCCTTGTAGTCTTAATATAGGGAGGAAGATAAATCAAGCTTATACTTGACTATTATACATGGATTACATCACAGTGTTCATGACTCTAAGCCATTTACCATATTCAAAGTGTGATAAAGCATTTTGGTAGTTAATGCATTTGCCAGAAACCATCAAGAAGAACTCATCAATGAGAGACTCCATATTTCTCATGTGATAAATAATGTCTACCATATATGCCAACAATTGTGTTTATGAATTACTTTTATTCATGTTCAACTATTTCTTATTAAAATTAGTGCCAACTTTTGCAACATCAGACTATCGTTCTTGAGCTACTTCAAGTTCCATGTGCCTCCCATTTTCTTTGTAATTAGAAGCTTGTTTTCTAACAACTCAGGTTTCAGAGGAATAAGTGACCTTATTCTTGGTGGGTTTGTAAATAACAATCTAAATAACATGTTTATAATTTTCAACAAATACGTATCTATTAGATTTTGGGTTTAGAAGCTATAGTCTTATGTAGACTTTAAATCCTCAAAACAATAAGTAAGATAAGGATGGAGTCTTTCCATACTAAATATTATAAAGTGTGTTATCTACTTTAAATCCTCAAAACAATAAGTAAGATAAGGATGGAGTCTTTCCATACGAATAGTGATTAAAAGATAATCCCAAAAGGATAAAGGAAGATAATTTCTACCGATTAAAAAGTAAACGGTATCTAGTAAGGGTTATTTTATACTTTATTATCTATAAGGCTTTGGATGGTACTACTGAATTATTTCTTAACTTCTTATTTGAAAACTTCTAAAGATTTCACATTTATCTTTTATCGAATAAAATATAATTACAAACGACAATAATTGTTAATAAAAATGATTATATATCTTGTACTAAATCTAGATATTCATTAGAATGGAGGTCATGCATCACTATGTATAGTTCTTAACTGTTTACTCTTCTTGAATATCTATAAGAATTTACAAACATTATATTAACATAAAGCATCTAGTATCCTGACATTTTTGGATTTCTTGGGCTTATATGTATCCTTTACTTGAACTATGAGACTGATAGAGCATACATGGTTACTATTTTCAGCTTTTTATTATTCCTATGTTTGAACTGGCTCGAACCAAATAGCACTGTATTTGAGGAATATCCATTTCACCTAATGAAACATACAATATGCTTTTAAGATTTCCAATACATTATGAAGTTCAAGAATAATTGTTCCTGATATGATGTCAAAAACATCTTCAACATCACAGTGATGCTTCCACCAGATATCATGTTAAGACCTACTGCTCAGATCAGGTGTGTTAGGAATAGAGCCCTCAAGAATATAGAATTTTTGATCTCTCTTGATCCTGAATCTCAAAGCACGAAGCCATTCATAGAAATTATATCCGTCAAATTTTATTATGCTGTGTAGATCAATAAGAGAAAGATAATGCATGGTAATGAGACTATATTTTGTTTTCATCTACAAAATTTAATAGAATTGATTTAGTATTTTCAATATTTAAATATTTAATAATTAATACTCTTTAAGTTTCTAAAAATATTAACTATCAAAGTCTAGGATCCAGGTTGCAAAACAAATAAATGGTTGGGTATCCTTTAGCCCATTCATTTAATTCAACTAGGTAGATAACGATTATCAATTATATTCTAATATATAATTCCAAGCCTTATAAGATCGCTAACAACTTATGTTGATAGACATGTTTCATCCCATCTATTCTTCAAACTTATCTTATTTAGGTGACCTTTATCACACAAGATTTCAGCCAAATCATCCATTTTGTATAACATATGTAATCAACCTATAAATTGGTTATAGAAATTGTTACATCCTCATTTTTACGGTCATTTTAATACTTTTTATTTATACTTATTTTAAAACATAGTATAAATTATTTTGCAGAATTAGTCCCATAAAAGTATTTTTGAAGATATGCTTTTCATTGATTTATAAAAACTTGGGATGTCATTGTTGGATTAGTGTGTAAGTCCATAACTATTTTGGTATGTACTTGACCCGATGGTGCATGGTCCTTTTGGGTTGCCTTCACCAAAGCAACTTGATAGGATGAATTATGGAGAGAAAGGATTAAATATGATTTATTAATATATTATGAGAATAATATATTAAAGGAGAAATCATATTGTTTAATTAATATTAGTCAAGAATTAATTAGTAATTAGTTTTGTGACTAAAAGAGATTAATTAAACTTAAGGGACTGGAATTGTAATTATAAGATAATTGCAATTTGGGCCATGGATTGTCTTAAATTAAGGAGTGGACGAATTCTATGGGGAAACCCATGAGAAATCGTCCAAGCCCTTAAGGAAAGGAGTCCATGGGTTACTTAGGGCTTAAGCATCCAAATTAGGGTTTCCTTGTTAGATAACCCTAATAGCCTCACTATATATAGACCCCTTAAGGACCAAAAACGTGGCTAAGCTTTGTTCTATGGTTTCACACGTTTTTGGGTAGCCTCCATCCTCTCTCCTCTTCATCCTCTTGCTTATGGTGTTTGTGAACCATTAGAGGAGTGACATTTGTGACTCTAGGCTTTCTAAAGTCAATACAAGGAGATTTGGGATTGTTATTACTACATAACAATCAAGGTAACATCTTAAACCTATTCTCATGTTAATATGATTACTTGAATGCTAGAATTAGGGTTTATAGTCTTGGATAACTTGCATGTACAATAGAGACACCTAGATCCAAGCATTAGGGTTTGTATGAGCATATAGGATGTTCTTAGGACCAAAACCCATCAGTGGTATCAGAGCCTAGACTGGTTTCTATTGTATTGATGGATTGTATGATTGAAAAATTCGATTTTTGTGGTTCTGGAGGCTAGACTCGCCGTGTCCATAGATGAACTCGCCAAGTCCATGCTGACTCGACGAGTCCATGCCTGACTCGGCGAGTCGGCTCGTAAGAAGGAGGGAAAACCGGGATTTCTTGCTGTTTTTGCTTAAGGATAGTTGCCTTTTTCATATTAGATAAATATAAATCCGATTTTATGATATATTTGACTATATTCTTGATCTAATTGAAGATATTTATCAATTAATGAAATATTTGTTTCCCTATGTGATAATTGATTAATTATTTTGATTAAATTGATAAATTGTTTTGCAAGAAATCATTAAATAAATCAAATATGGATAATTATGTGATTACTTGTTAATTTAGATTATTTGTTATTTGATCCTTGTGTTATGAAAAGTTTCATATTTTCCCCTTTAGGTTTTATAGTTTAAATTTGAACCCAAAAGTTTTGTTGTTTTGAAATTTAAATAGTTAAAACCCTAATGTTTTGAAAAAGGTTTCAAAACTTGCCCTCAAGTTTTGGAATTTAAATTTTGATTAATTGTTTAATTTTGATGTATATTTAAATTCTAAACCCTAATGTTTTGAAATGTTTCAAAACTTGCCCTCAAGTTTTGGAATTTAAAAGTTGATTAAAAGTTTAATTAGGAATGTTAAATTCTAAAACCCTAGTATTGTTTTGAAAATTTCAAATCACACCCTTATGGTTTTATTAATTAATTAAGGTGTATAATTAATAGAAGTTTAATAAATCCATAAATGTTTAGGTTTACAATTTAATTGAATTAAAGGCATAATTGTTAAATTTAACCACATAGTATTTTAAAAGTGTAAAATACACCCTATACTATATATATAACATTAAAAGTCTAACATTATATATATGTATGAGTAAAAGTCAGTCTTACCGTTAGTAGGCCTCATTCACGAAGCTGGTCTATAAGGGGTGTTTAAGGAAATTGCCTATAAAATGGCGATTGAATGGGTATCCACTCTTACCCACCGCACTCTTGACTAGTGGAGGGTCGTTAGCCGAACGGGTAGGATAGGACGAAACCTTCCATTATAAGTATAATGAATTACAAAAGTAACTAAATGTTATACAAATTCCCAATCTTAGTTACTTAGGCAAAAGTGAATTGATGTAATTCCATGAAATTACACTTTGTGCCCTTGCGAAGACGTTAGTGGAGCGTGTGTGGTTTACCGACACACTAAATGGCTCTAAGCAAAGGTAGCAAAGGGTGACTCAATGTTTGTCATAGTTTGGTGGAGCATGTGTGGTTTAGCGGCGCATCGAATAGGTGACTATAACATGTGGGGGCACCATGTAAGTTTTCATGGTTATTCACACCCGCTTTGTGATCCTCGGCATCCCAGTCACAAACAAGAGGGGCATATCGAGATTTAAACATGCCATTGAAATGTTCAATGAATCTCAAAGATTCTAGGAGTTTTCATAGAATTAAAACTTAAATTTATTTTTCGTTTTTCATGGTGGAAATTAGTGAATCGTCATTCACTTACCTTCAAATGTTCTGCAATTTGGGTTATGGCATCCCTCTCCCGAGTTGTAGAATATTGTGTTGGGTCCTAGCCTTAGTATCTCATTTGGGTGATTTACTAAGGACTCAATCAATCAACTAACCTGAATTCATTTTCTCCCGTTTTGTAGATGTCAAAGTTCGACAGCTATGGCCTTCCCAAATCCCGTGGAACAAGCTTTCCACATAAAGATGATATTCCACGATTCGATCGAGGAACGAGAGATCATGCTTCACTTCCTCCACCTCCTCCAATTATTCTCCCTAACCCACAAGTTCGAAGGCTTGAAAAGTTCAAGCTCACTCAAGCCCTTTTGGCAAGTAAACATAAAGAAGGAAAGTCAGTGTGTCCACACATCCTAGGGATGAAGTCACACATTGATAGGTTAAGAATGTTGGGATCCGTTGTCTGTGAGGAAATGGCTGTTGATTGGGTTCTTCAGTCACTTCCTAAGTCATATAGTGAGTTCGTAAGAGAGTACTATATGATGAACTGCGACGCGACCCTTATAGATCTCACCTATATGCTTATTGTTGCTGAATCAGCAATGGTTTGGCACAATAGAAAAGCAAAGTTGATTGGTGAATCTGCCTTCAAGACCTCTATGGATATAGACAATGGCAACGAAAGACATGCTATGATCGAAAAGTTTGATCATAAGAGAAAGGCAATGTCTGAAGTAGTTCCATCTCATGTTCCAAAAGAGTCAATTTGCTTTTATTGCCAAGAGAAAGGGCATTGGAGACGAAGCTGCCCCATTTACCTAAGAGATCTAAGAGATGGGAGAGTCGAAACGTACATCTCTAATATAGGTAAAATCCATTAACTAACTCTTTTAAGCTTCTATTCTAGATTCTTAATACATAATGTGATAAGATTACAATTGATGTTTTGTAGGATCGAAGAAAAGAAAGGAAGCTTAAGGGAAGAAGTGAGCAAAATCTAACCGTGAAGGAATGGATTTCGATCGCATTTCTCGAAGATTAGATTCTTGAGCTACTACTTAGAGTTAGAATTAGATTGCTAAGAAAGATGGATTAGCATAGTTTTTCAATGAATTGCATTGTAAGGACAAAATTTTTCCGCGATAAAATAAATTTTGATTTTATATTATTTATTTATCCTTGCAATAGCGTATATGAAAAATTGATGTTTGAATGTTTCTATTATTAGCAATAATGGATTTGGTTCTTATTATGTTATTTATGGAAAGTCGAGAGTTTACCAAATAGGGAGAGTTTCTTATCGCCCAAGTTTCAATTGGACAGAAACTTGGAATCATGCAACTTGGTTGCACGATGAATGAGAAATTTCATATTTGGAAATTAGACTAATTCATTGGCAAAGTGTCGAGTGAAGGACTAGGAGATCGAGTACACAAAGTTGTGTACTGATCAAGTCCACCACAAGAATAATAAAGATATTGGTCATGATTTACTAAAGGTTTAGTAAATGTGATTATACTTACAAGATTAAGTGTAATTCTGAATTGATTAAAGGGTTTAGATCAATAGCAGAACGAATAAGAAGAATCAAGTAGGCAGAAAGATAAAAGTTTCTCTATTCTAAGAAGAAGGGAGAGTACCTTTTATGCTTTATGACAGGTCTTAATGATTAAGAACCATATCTCAATTGATCCTCTAAGTGAGTCTTAGTGCAATTGTATGTCTAAGAAGAGGAATCAAGAATTGAAGAAATGGTTAAATCAGAAAGTCAATCATACTTCGTTCCAAAACAAGTCTTAGAGTTAAGATTGCGACATTGAGTGATAAGTATTAAGAAGGTTTATAACATTCATCAAATGTGGAGAGTTGTGATGTCTTGGATAAGACAAAGACCAACTAGGACCAATTTATGAAGTGTTTTGATAAAAGCTACACTAACTCTTGAATATTTGTTTGTTAAGAAATGGTTACAACCTATCATGTTGACATTATTTTGTTTCTGTGCCGTTCCAATTAAGTTAATTATGCATGTGAATTCTATGAGTTGTCATTTGAATGCATAAAAGGCAAGGACCTTGATCAATGGAGAGTACATTGATAAGAAAAGGTGAGCTGCTTAACTACTTGGAAGACATGGTGGGCAGATGTGCTACCATAAGGCAAGAAATCGAGATTAAGAAAGTTCGAATTTGTCGTAAACTTTAGTTTTAATAAATTCACATGGATAGGAACACATACACCGTTTAAATCTAAGTGTCATAAGATTTCCTCCTTCATGATAATGATTGTGAGGAAATACTTTCACTAAGAAAGATTTTAAGAAGATAGTGATTGTAAAATTGCATTCTCGAATTCGATTATGGTTACGGTATCCCTTTCCATAATTTGAATTGTGAGGTTTGGCAATTGTTTAGACACACATATGAACTATATAAGGCAAAAGTGTATAAGAAGCCTTGATAAAAGATTATCACAGCACTAAGTATTAGAAACATGAACTTAAGAAATTCAATAAGTATTGTTTTTTTTCTGAAAGTTAAGATGTTTATGAATACATGTCGAAGCTAGTGGGAGCATAAGTGTTATGTTTTATAATAATCATCATGATAGTGGGAGCATAAATGTTATGATTGTATGATTATTAAGGCACGTATTGCAAGTTGGCAATATTAATTATAGAAAACAAGAGTTATACCTTGTAAAGTATTAAGGGTTGTAAAGTTGTTTTGCTATAATTAAGGGAGAGAATATTATGCTTCATTTCAAATCTAAAGGATTAGGTTGAGAAATGTTAATAAATTTAGTCAAAGGTACATAGTGTGTTCTTAAAATTTCGATTATGATTACGGCATTCCTCTTCACAATTCGAAATTTGAGAACATAGCAAATGAAATATTATGGCGGAAGATTAATAAAGTATCAAATCTTTATGTAAGGCATTATGCATTGTGTCCCATACGCTTCGGGTATAGGATCGATTGCAAATGCTATAATATTTGACCATTCTAAAATTTTCCAAATGTCTAGTGCATTTAGAGGGAAAAGGACAAGAATTGGTTTTGACTAATATAATTAAACAACTATCAAAGGACAATCCAAAGTTCGTCGAGGATTGGTCGCTTGTGAGTAGTTGGAAGTATAGTATTGGAAAATATGGAAATGTTTCCATAATGGATGGACCATATCAACATTATTATGAATAGATAAGATTCTATTAAGAATAAGTTGTCATATGGAAAATATGGAAACGTGTCCATATTGGGAATTGAATATTGAAAATCTATGTCTAGATTAGAAACTTTTATGCAAAAGGATGTTCAAAGGAATGTACTTTGAGTGAGAAACATCATATCTATGGAATTGTATTGTAACAATCTCCGATAGAGGACTTTGTGATTTCATTAGCAGTAGTCTTTGTGACTTTGGTGCAGTAATATTACAAATGGATCGTTGCATAAAATGTTAGAATCTAGCATATTCTATAAGTAGCAAGAATTTGATATTCTTTCACTTATGAAAAGGATTTGGAGTTGTGAAATGAGAATGATTGGAAATGTGTTCAATGTGATCTATTTCACAAAGTAAGAACCATAGGTAAACATTGTGTGAATGCTAAGAGCATGGGACAAGTGTATTAATTCAAGTAAGAAGTTGATTACCCGAAACGACAAATAATGAGTAATCGATATGGTGATAAATAAAAGGTGTTTTATTTATACTCAAAGGTTTGAGGCCATATGGGATTAGTATTATTCTTGTGTTTCACTTTGCATGTGGTGACTTCCTGAATAATTTAATTGATTTAGAACAGTCAAATTATTTAAATGGGCCACAGTCGTTCATATGTTGGAAGTAGATATGAAAGAAGACTGTCGTGAATTGGTATGTGGAATGTCTAAAAGAGTATTAGACATAAGCAAATGTTTGCTGCAACATTCATGAGTGCTTATGAATATGATTTGAGCATTGGATCAAACCCAAGCTCACTTGGATCACTCCATGAATTGTATCATGAGTGATTGGTGAGACGATAACATCTTATATTCTTGAAACCGAGATGTGTGAATTGTATCTTGCAAATCGGTTGCACATTGATAATATGTAAATGCACTAGTAACTTGGTGTTATAAAACATATTGTTGTGTGTGATTCGGTGAGCGAGTGCAAGCAAGCATTGTATCAAAGTTTATCCGTTCCTTTTATCCAAAGTAGGATAAAAGCGATATCTTTGGGCCGCTCGATGGTTTAGTGATGACAAACGTAAATGCTCGGTCGGGCTAGGGCTAATTTGATTTGTTCAATTAGTCAGTCGTCATAAATCGAAATTCGAGAGATAGTACAAAGAGAATGATTTGAAATCATGCCTTATACGATATCTAGAATGGAGGAATATATGATCCCTTATCTAAGGACATGCGTATCTGATAGGATCAGAGTTGACAACGTCTTTGGAAAACTGCGATTGCAGATCAGGATCTGAAGTCATACACATAATAGTTATTAGACTTATCCAAGTGGGAGACTGTTGGATTAGTGTCTAAGTCCATAACTGTTTTGGTATGTACTTGACCCGATTGTGCATGGTCCTTTTGGGTTGCCTTCACCAAAGCAACTTGATAGGATGAATTATGGAGAGAAAGGATTAAATATGATTTATTAATATATTTATGAGAATAATATATTAAAGGAGAAATCATATTGTTTAATTAATATTAGTCATGAATTAATTAGTAATTAGTTTTGTGACTAAAAGAGATTAAATAAACTTAAGGGACTGGAATTGTAATTATAAGATAATTGCAATTTGGGCCATGGATTGTCTTAAATTAAGGAGTGGACGAATTCTATGGGGAAACCCATGAGAAATCGTCCAATCCCTTAAGGAAAGGAGTCCATGGGTTGCTTAGGGCTTAAGCATCCAAATTAGGGTTTCCTTGTTAGATAACCCTAACAGCCTCACTATATATAGACCCCTTAAGGACCAAAAATGTGACTAAGCTTTGTTGTATGGTTTCACATGTTTTTTGGGCAGCCTCCATCCTCTCTCCTCTTCATCCTCTTGCTTATGGTGTTTGTGAACCATTAGAGAAGTGACATTTGTGACTCTAGGCTTTCTAAAGTCAATACAAGGAGATTTGGGATTGTTATTACTACATAACAATCAAGGTAACATCTTAAACCTATTCTCATGTTAATATGATTACTTGAATGCTAGAATTAGGGTTTATAGTCTTGGATAACTTGCATGTACAATAGAGAAACCTAGATCCAAGCATTAAGGTTTGTATGAGCACATAGGATGTTCTTAGGACCAAAACCCATCAGTCATAAACAATTCAAAAGATAAGCATAAACAGACCTTACGGTGTTTTAGACTAACAATCTACATCTCCTTGAGTCTCTCATCATTCATGTACCTTTGTACCGTTACCTATGATACAAAGAAGCTGAGTGGGTCAGGTTGGGAACCTGGTGAGTACATAGGATTTTCAATCCACAAAAATTTAGTTAATATGTTTACTTATCAAACATTTAACCCAATAACCCATCCTTATTTTCTTCTATATTCATTTCTACAAATCTCTCGTAAGTATCATTACCTATATTGTGTTTTCTTATATAATCATTGCTAAAGAATTCTCCTAAGGTTCATCGCCTATCATTGCATTTTATATTTTCATTACTAAGGACTTCTCCTAATATTCATCGCCGATCATTGCGTTCACAATACTACTTCGGGGATTAATCAACAATACATGTCAGTAGAGTACATCGCATGAATACATCGTAATTCATCTGGCGTCATCATTTGTACTTTAGTAGGTGACTACATCTCACTCATCGCAAACATCACAAGTAAAACTCAAGGCATCTCATAGTATATATATATATATATATATATATATATATATATATATATATATATATATATATATATATATAAAGTACTAGAATACTTATATAATTAAATTGAGTAAATCATGTCATATAAATTCATCAAACACATATTGCAAATAATAGGTTCACATAACATTTAATTATCTAAATACTTCATATCTATGTGTAAGATGAAAGTAACTATGCAACTCACTTGAAAAAAGTGGATTCCTCGGAATTTGGGCAGAACTCACCTTAGTACCATAGTTTTTCCTCTGAGGTGACCTGGGTTCATATTACTAAGTCTTAGTTTTATATTATTGGCGACTAATGGTAGTTTAGATTACTCACTAATACCAATATCTACATTAATATCTATCAAGTAAGGAACAAATGGTTAGGATCATATCGGGGGTATAGTCCGTTTGGGACTCAGAGTATACTGTTTGGAAATCCCAGTTTAAGCACCTCCCTAAATCCAGGCTGGACATCACCCCTATAAGTTGATAAATCAGTATAATGTCTTGAAATTTATGATAAATCTTATTCATAGGTTCATAATGGCGACTATGACTATATATATATATATATATATATATATATATATATATATATATATATATATATATATATATATATATATAAGTTACACTAAAAGCAATATAAGTGTAGCTTTACTTATAGAGATTTTGTAGAAAAAAGTTCAAAAATTGTACTGGCAGAACTCGGACCTGCTAGCTACTAGATTTCGGGCCTAATGACCATGTAAAATTCATAACTTTTACTTAAGAACCAACTTTTCGGCTCTCTTTATATCGTTGGACTCCTTATAACGAGATATTCAATTATTTTTTAGATTGCTTTGGCTAAAAATTGACCAATCTAAAATTAGATTTTTGTGCTGACACAACTACACAGAAACTTCGAAAAATCATAACTTCCTCTCACGAAGTCAGATTTTTATCTTCTCTGTATTCACGCTCTCGGTTTTATGACTACTATTACTTTCTTTTAGATCACTTAGGCTAAAAATTAATTTATCAAATTTTACTTTTTATGATACATAGAGTTGTGCACGTTTGATCTCGAAACTTCGAAGAAGCATAACTTCTTCATATGGAGTCGGATTTCTAAGTTCTTTTTATGTATGGAATCCTTGTCACATATAGTATAACTTTAGTTAAAATTATATATCCTAAATAATCTTCTATCAAAAATTCATATTTTTATCGCTTATTTGTCTAGCCTGAATCTCGGGCGTTACATTTATCACCCCTTAGGATGATTATGTCCCATAAACATTAGCAAAACAGGGTTAGTATAATGACTATGCACATTACCTTTCCGTTCTAGGTAATAACCATAACTCTTAGACTTCTTGACTGTTGACGGTGCTCAATCCTGCACATGCTCTTCCTTCTAAACGTGATCCTTATTGGAGATTTATGCTCCTTCTAGAATAGACTTAACCATATATAAGGAATTTTCTTTGACTACCGTAACAAAATGAATAGTCATGCTCTAATGACCTTCCATCACATTATGCAATGGCTAGACTCAGACATCTTTGAGTCAGATTCTAGCATGGAAGATACCTTACTTCATGTTCTAATGTGATGCAATCACATCATGATATATATCATTTCTTGCTACATAATATTTAGTATTAACGATGACTGCAATGCTTCTTTCGTTCGATTTGATCGTCTTTTCATCTCTCAACTAAAGTTAGATACTACATTGAACTTACTCTATAGATTTGTCGGACTCGATTCGATATGACCGCTAGGGTAACATTTATCTTCATAGTCACTACCGAAACAAAGCTAATGATGGAAATGAAAAAAAATAGCTCGGCTACTTAGAGACTTAGTAACCTTGTGACTTTCCCTGATCCAAGTGCGAGTCATGTGCGTCTGGTAGTATAGGCCTCTACTACATTGCACACCTACTCATACTCATCCCAAGTATTGGCTCGTAGTTTGCTAAGTTAGTATAAAAGAAGGTTATATAGCAACTTAACACATCAAATAATGTAACAAAGCTAAGGATTATATTACTTCTTAAAAACTATTACATTGTTATTAAGTTGATCATACATCATGCATTTTACGTTAGGCTACATAGGATAATACTACTTATATTGATCCTTCCTTCAAGTAATCCCGAAAAACAGCTCTGAATTCCCACCCTTTTGTTTCCTCATCAAGTATCATATGGTATGCTCTGGCCTTTGCCTTCGGTGGCACATCCGGTCTTGCTGCTTAATTTTTCTTTGGGAAGTCCTTCGAAATATGCCCACCATCTCCGCATTCGTAACATTTCTTGTCATTAAACATATAATCTCTGGAATAGTAACACGTTCTTCCACATTCTTAGCAGGTCAACTCCCGTTACATCTCCCAAAGTGCTTCTTCTTGCACTTATAACACCATTTGGCTTTATTGTTACATGCAAACTTCTAGTCATTGGGGTTAAAATTTGAGAACTAATTTTTTTGTCGGATCTTGAAGATCAATCAAGCTTCATTTTCTCTCTTCTCTCTGCTCTTTCCAAACCTTTCTCTCGTATCTGGGTCTTCACATTTTTAGTTAATTAGATAGCCTCCTTCAGATTTTTTGCTATTTTCATCATTAGATCAAAGTCTACTGGCAGTCCATTAGAAAAAATTTCATCCTTGGAGAGTTCGGCAGGTACCAAATGCGTTACTAGCTTCATTTTCTCAGTGGATGTGGTAGCATACTCGTTGACACTCATCTTGCCCTCCTTCAAGTTTTGGAATTCATTGTTGATTACCAGAAGGTCTTGCTCAAAGCAGTACTATCTTTTTAGTTGCACAAGAAAAATCTCTCAAGATACCTTCTTGCTTATCCCTTTGGCATGGAGTTAGCCAATAGTTTTCACCAGCTCGATATGCCATGCTTAATTTGTCTAGCAGTGAAGATTATCTTCAGCCTATCATTTGAATCACAACTTTTGAATACCATCTCCATTTCAAAGATCCAATCCATAATTTCTACTGGTGTTGGCTTCTAGAAAGACTTGGCGGCTTCGATGCCAGGAAGTCCTTATACTTGCATCTATTTTTTTCAATCCCTCCGCCTGGATTGTTTCTTCTAACCAATCGGGGTTCAGCTTGACTAACAGTTCTGCTGTGATTCCCTCCTTCGATTATTCCTCTTCCAACTCACGTTGCATGATGGATGTAGTGGGTTCATCTGGATTCCCTTGAATTACATGCCTTCTCTCTTCCATCCGACGATCTAACATTTTATGTATCATTTTCATCGTGATTCTCTCGGGTGCAGGTATTGCCTCTGGTGCACACTTGATTATATGAGGCTCAGGTTGTCAGTTTTCATTACCATTTCCTAATCTACTTTGTGTCCTTATCATGGTTTTCTGCACACCAAAGCAAGCGTTTAGTGTATCGAAATGAGAATATAGATAGGGAAGGTTTAGGCGAATAATTCTCCTCATCGCTCTGAAAAGTTATATGTCAGTTCTAATACTGTAATTAAATGCTTAGAAACCTGAACACATAAAATTTCCTAACTCTAGGTCAGCAATGGACCTTAAACCTAATAACATCAATTTAGGTAGGCAACCTATGTCATGTTATAATACAAACCATTCAGCACATAAACGAAAAATTAGGCATCTTGGCCTAAAGTAAGGCAATGATTGTGTTAATTTAGGTGTACTACTTAAAATATAATAGACACACATCTCACGATCATTAGCATTCTAAGTTTAAGTCTATAAATCCTCCAAATTCCTAGTTCACTTAAACTAATGCTCTGATACCAACTGTGACATCCCCATTTTTATGCTCATTTTAAAACTTTTTATTTATTCTTATTTTAAAACAGAGTATAAATTATTTCGCAGAATTGGTCCCATAAAAGTGTTTATGAAGAAATGTTTTTCATTCATTTATAAAAGTTGGGAATGTCATAACTGATACAAAACATAAGCATAAACAAACCTTATAGCATTTTAGACTAACAATCTACATCTCCTTGAATCTCTCATCATTCATGTACCTTTGTACTACTACCTATGATACAAAGAAGTTGTACCTTTGTACCGTTACCTATGATACAAAGAAGCTGATTGGGTCAGGTTGGGAAACCTGGTGAGTACATAGGATTTTCAATCCACAAAAATTTAGTTAATATGTTTAATTATCAAACATTTAACCCGATTACCCATTCCCATTTTCTTTTATATTTATTTATACGAACCTCTCCCAAGTAATATCACCTACATCGTTTTTTCTTATATAATCATCACTAAGGACTTCACCTAATGTTCATTTCCTATCATCGCTTTGACAATACTACTTCATGGATTCCTCCGCAATACATGTCAATAGAGTATGTCGCATGAATACATGGTTTGTACATTGCCTGAACTCGTAATTCTTCACCTACAGGTTCCAATCCTATGGGTCGTCTGTTGGACTGTTTAGATTAGTCTGGGGTCTTCATCTATACTCGGGTATCTCCTATATTGTTATTGATAAGGACCTATTCTAATCATATTTCATTTCTCATCTCCCACATCTCATCACCCATCACTACCCGATATATATATTGTGACAATTGCGACAATTGCCTCCAGTCACAGATTGTAAAAAGGACTTGGAAAATGAAAAATATCTAAAGACAATACTTAGAACCTCATAATAGAAGAGAAAATAAGTTAAAATATAAACAATTAAGTGCATGGGCGGATCTATAGTGGTGCATGGGGTTGCACGTGCAACTACTCAATTTTTTTGAATTAGTATAAAAAAGTTTAATATTTTTATATAAATGTGCACCCATAAAAATACTTAATATTAACATCATAGTTTAAAATTTTGATCACAAGTTAAGGTGGTTGAGTTGGTTAAAGAGCGCAAGTTAAGTTTCTTGTTTTATTGATTGCTCGAGTTCAATTCTTGCTCAAAACAATTTTCTATTTTAATTTTACCTTCAATTTTCCTTTTAATGCACCTTTTGTTATTGGGCTCCAAAAATTTTATAGCCAAAAAAATCATATATATGTAAATTAATTACCTTAGTCTCATGTAGTCGAGGTCCTATCTTTTAGGTCCTATCTTTTAAAATTTCTTCCATACACGAGTTACACATATACATGGATGCATTACATTTTTTTCAAACTAAACGAGGGATTTTCTTCACAATTACATCATTAAGTTGTTTAACTCAATTTATGTTCATTCTACATTTTGAATTGATTTGTTTGTTCTGTCAAGCAAAAAAAATATCAAAATGATAAAAATGCATTAATTAGTTGGCATTTGTGTATTATATTTTGCTCTAAACAATGGAATATGTCGATTTATTTTGCATTCGTAGCTTTTATAGTATCTTAGGCAAGCAACATCTTGTGATGATGGTACCAACACGAAAATAAACTCCCACAAGGCCAACAACATGCCAATGAAATGACCAATTTGTCCTTCAGAAAGTTTGTCTACACTAGTTTGTTATATTTAATGCGCTCGTAATTTTTTTACATTATTACATTTGATCGAAACTTTTTTTTGGTGCACCTACTCCTACACATTTCTGCGTCCACCCATGATTAACTGCGTAAAAAGTTGCGTTAACTAGATTAAATAGGTAATATATTAAGAAAGTACGTTGTGAGGAAAATTCAAGGATATAAATTGTAAGTCCCCAAATATGCTTGTGTATCAATCAGATCTGTTTGATGGTGCGGAATCCCAATCAAACGGATGACGTCAGATCAAGTAGAGGAAAAGGAGAAGAAGAATAATATTAATCTTCAATGTATTGAATAGATTGGAATGATGCTCCTTTACATGAGATTCACACACACACACATAAAATCATGTTTCTCTCTTCTCTCGTTCATCACTCTTTTCCTCACACCCCTCACCCCTATATATATATATATATATATATATATATATATATATATATATATATATATATATATATATATATATATATATATATATATACATGAGAATATTGGCCGGGTAAACATGGACCGTAAACAGGGTTTACAGCCGTAAACCTATTTACGGCCGTAAACACCTCCCTGGCCGTAAACTTGACCGTAAACACAAAAGATATTACATAAAAATACAATTTCATAGAAAAGCAAAGTATAAACCATAATATTGACCCAACAATCTCCCCTTGGTTTATAGCTTTCTTTTCTTTTCTTAAATGACCAAACAAGCTACCCCTAAAAAGTAGTTGGCTTTCTTGATAATCTTCATTGGGAACTTGGCTTCAGCATTAATCTTCAAATTCTTCACGACTTCAAGATGAACTTGATGAATCTTCAATGAATGACTTCATCTTGAGCGGTTGGGCATTTCTTCAGAATTTGGCATTGAACGCACGTTGGGTGAGGAGGCTTGACGTACTGATTCTTGAAAGATAGTGCTTTCAGCTTGAGAATCTTCAGAGAGAACATCAGGGAGAACAAATCTTCTGGATCACTTCAGCAGGTACAAAGATAGCAACAAACTGACTGAGGAGGCTTGAATGCAATCTGTCACATAATCTTCAGTTGTAGCTTCACCTTGCTTCTGGGGTTGAAAGATTGAATGCTGAAAGAATAATCTTCATTTCTTGCTCCTTTGAATGTGAATTCTTCGATGCTCATGGGTGAGGCTTTGGCTCAGAAGTCTTCAACACAAACTCAATGAATCTTATCTATACCTGAAATCACTTTTCAAGACAAAACAAAACTAAAAGAAAACTTAGCACACAAATTAAAACAGAAACATAAATATTTTTTGGATTTTTTTTTATTTTTTTTAACAAGAAATCAAACAGAAATAACACTATTTTTGGATTTTTAATGTTTCTGATTTTTCTTTGATTTTTGAATTTTTCTGATTTTTTTTTCTTTTTTTATTTTTAATTTTTAATTCTCCCATCATATTTAAATTAGAAGAAACTATGACAAATTTAACAAAAATAAAATGATATCTAACTTTAAGAAAGATTTGGGATCAAAGCTTTTAGACAACCTTTATCCACTTGTCGGTACCTTTCATATTCACATCTTTGTCTGGTCGATCGTCAGTATTGTTGTCCACTTAAACACGAAAAATTGTGACAAATTTAGGACATACTATTTGTTACAAGACAAGGTGATCCTAAGTTCCTATATATTATATATGATCCTAAGTTCCTAGATACTATATCTTAAGGACCATTCAACTGACGACGATCAGGGATATTGTTGTCCATGTAAATTGAGCAACGAGATCTATAGACAATCTTTGAGTGTTCAATTTTAATTGTACTGGAACGTGTTTCCCGCTTCCTGATATGCCCCAGCCATCAAGAACTTCCAGAGTACTTACACCGGGTGAGCAGACAACCATTCAGAGAGAGGATAGATTCAGAATTCTATTACTTATTACTTTAGAGGGGTTGAGAAGTAGAAGGTTGCATATGCTGTGTACCAGGTCGGATTAGAAGTCACGCAAATGAGACAGCATATGTCTAACAGATAAGAGGTATTTCACATATATAACATGCATAGAATAGAGTTGCATATGTTGTGTACCAGGTCGGATTGGAAGTCACGAAAAGGAGTGTTGGGCTGAAGTTCTGTTTTGTATTGCGTCTTTTGGGCTCGTAGATTAGCCTTGTATTCTCCGGTTTGGGCCTGTCCAACCGAGAGCCTTTTATGTATTGTATATAAGTTATCGCTTACATGCATATTAGGTTAAGATTCAAGATTTCTGTTTTAGCGTTCCAGAGTTTACGATATTGCTCTCTTGTAATCTTCCAATCCTTTACAGTTGATGTTCTTAATCGAGCTCTTCTAAGGATTTTATTTAATCATTCGACACGTTTGATTCAAGCTGTTTGTTCTTATTATTGCGTTCTGCCTTGTTATTTATATTGTGTTCTTGCAGTTTCATATTCATATACTTGTTCACGATCTAATCGATCTTTATAGATTAAAAGTTATTGTTTTAATATCATCAATTGGTATCAGAGCAGGAGGCTGTGTAATCGATACACTTCTTTTCTGTGAAAAAGATTTTCATTAGGGTTTTCCGCAATCATCGATATTTATTGAGCCGTCATCTTAATTGACGTATCTTAGTATTTATTGTTTTGCCCTAATCTGCTTTATTACAAGTCTGATCTTTGAACAGGTTATTACGATCATTATGGACGCAACGCAATCAAACCCTATTAATATTTCCAACAGCATTGGTTCGACGACAAAGATTCCAATCTTATACACCCATGACTATGAAGTATGGGCACATCATTTTGAAGATTACGTGATTGGATCGGAGGACAATGGTTTTCTCATATGGGAAGCCATTATCAATGGACCATTTTCTCATTCCGCGACATCCAGAGTTATTAAGACGCAAAAAGAATACAACGATTTGCTCAAGGACGTGACGAATATTGCGCAGGATGAGAAAGATAAATTCCAGTGCAATATTAAGGCATTAAGGTTGATCAGATTCGCCCTTCAGTCCGACACATTCAGACTAGTCAGTTCATGCACTACGGCGAAGGAAGTGTGGGATAGACTTCGCGAACTGTATTCAACAGACGAAGATCTTGAACACTCCATCCAAACCTTGCTTCTATCTGAGTTTGGAGAATTCAGGCAAGGGGCCGAAGAAACCGTGACCCAGACGTTTGATCGCTTCAATCATCTTCTCAGCAAGATGATCAAACACGACATTGAAAGGAAGCTCATCGAACAAAAGGTTACTTTCTTGAACGTACTGAGATCGGAATGGAGAGCAGTAGTTTCCACAGTCAAAGCCCATGAACAGTTTAAATCATACTCTTTGGCGAAACTGGTGGGTATTCTAATGTCCCAAGAGAAGATTGTTGTTCAAGAGAAGAACGTTGTGTCTAGTCTTGGTTCGTTGGCTCTCCTATCTAAAAGTAAAGCCGTGATGGAGGATGAAGAGCTCAACTTGGAAGAATATGACCTCACCACTGAGGATTATGCCATGATGGTATCCAATCCTAAGAGGTTCATAAAGAAGAGATTCCCCAGCAACAAAAACCGAAACTGGCAGGGGAGTTATAGCTCTGAAAAGGCAAACAATGAACCGAAGGCTGAGGAGTCCAAGAAGGAACCGAAGGCAGATGGCGATTCCGGAGTAAGCTGTTTTTACTGTGGTGGCAAGAACCACTATGCTAAGGACTGTGTTCTTAAAAAGATGGCTGAAAAGGATGACGGAAAGGATGAGGAAGCCGTACTGCAGAAGAGGTTGGATGAGTTGAGGAAGAAAAAGTCTACCGCTAACCCTTCTATTAATGCTCTTATTGTGCAGGGTTCGGTTAATAACGATGAGTTCGGTAGCACCGAAGTTTGGTCTACTGACTCAGAAGACGAAGAAGTGAGGAAGCCTACTCATGGAAAGGCTTATATGGCTAAGGAGGAAAGCAGTGGTGGAAAATGCTTCATGGTGTCAAGCGCATCTCAAATGAGGGGATACAACACCGATGGAGGAAGCAATGGACCGAAAGTGCAGGAAGATATGTGCTTCACAGCCAAACCACTCAGCCAACAGTTCAATGAGCTTGACGAACTCATAAAGAAGGTACAATCTGTTTTTATTTCATCTAAAGTACCATCATCCTCATATGAGAAAGAACTAAAAAGCGTTAACACAAGAATTTCTCATTTAGATAGTAGCTTAACTCAAACTAGAGTCACCAATTCTAACCTGACTGATCAATTAAGCAGGGTGGCGTCGAAGAGTGAGGAGCGGCGTATGTGGATTGAGTTAAAAGAGTCGGAATTAATTAAAGTCAAAGACGAATTGAAATTGTTAAAACAACGAAATGTTTTTTGTTTAATAGCTAAACGTTTATATTCCAATATTACTCAGCTGCACTTAGACTGTGAGATAGGCAAAAAGATCCACCGTATGATTTTACCATTCCTAGAATTTAAGGAGGATGAAATCGATGTCGAAGCTTACAATTGTGAGAGTGTGATTTCGTCTGATGATGTCAACCCAACTTATCAAATTGGACTGGACAAAATTGAGTCCTTCATTAAATCCAAAGACCATAAGGACATGCTCAAAAATCTGTTGGACGAAAATGATAGACTTAAACTGAGAACCGAAACCATACAAAAGTTTGACTCTCTAAATGCCAAAGTAAGCTCAGAAAATAAAATTGATGTTGAAAATGCATCTGAGCTTAACGAGGATGAAAACATGAGTGAAATTTCTGTAGAGGATACGGTTGACTGCTCAGAATTTGTGAAAAGCGAAACTGAAAACCACAAAAATCTTGTTTCTGAAAATTCTGTGGAATTCGCTAGATTGTCCCAACAAAAGTCCCCGAAATTAGTAGAAAAGGTTGTTGTCTATCAAAAGGTCAGAACCACTCCGAATCAGGTATACAAAGTGTCTGGAGTAACCGAACATCAGACAGCTGAACTCACGGCTATTGTTATCGAAGACAATGCTGATGGCTGTGATGAGTTCTTCTGGGAAGCTCCTATTGACAATGGAAACGAAACCATTGGCGTATCCGAAAGAACCTCTTGGAAGAAGAAAGGGAGATACATACCTGAACCCTTGAACAAACCTGATAATTTCAGTGAACCAAGCACAAGTGGTACAAAAGACACTCCTCAAGAGGTTGATCATTCAGTAAAAGAAGACATTCCTTCAACGCCAACAGCTCGAAGTGAAACTTCATCAGATACTCCTTCCACTTCCCCAGGACAAACTGAATCTTCTTCAGATATTCCCTCTGCTCCCTCATTTCAAAGAAAAACTCCTAAAGTTCAAAAGGAATCAGCAAAGGTTACATCAAAAGCGAAAGCGAACGTTCATCATCAACCTAAACAGATGAGGGATAAAAAGATAGAAAGGAACCTAAGATACAGGAAAAATCTTTCTGAAAGGAAACAATTCTGGCACTCCCAGAATGCATACTATTCACACAAGGACAAGAATCTGAAGTATGAAAGTAATCTCGTAAGAAAGCACGATAATTCCAACAACCGAAAGCCAAGGTTCGGTTCGCAGGAAGATACCAACCGAAAGCCAAGGTTCGGTTCGCAAGAAGATACCAACCAAAAGCCAAGGTTCGGTTCGCAAGAAAATTCCAACCGAAAGCAAAGGTTCGGTTCTGAAAAGGATTTCAACCGAAACCAAAGGTTCGATTCCAAGAACAACTCCAACCGAACTCAGAGGTTCAGTTCTGAAGTCAGAAGAGAACAAGACTCAAAAGTTAAACCCACCAACGATCAAAAGCAAAAGGGTCACCTAGAGTCATCAGCAAGGAAGACACCTCCATCCAAATCCAAATCCTCTCTTCCTAATTCTTCTTGTTCATCTCCATCTTGCTCTAACACTAATTCCATGGGTTCTCAAAAACCACGTCCATCTGCTGAACAGAAGGAAAAGCAGAAAGTCGGTGAATTCAAACCTGAGTCTAAAGCGAACAAATCCAATCCTAACAAAATAAAAGTTTTCACCATTAAAAAGAAAGATGAAACAACTTTAATTAAAAGAACATATCTTGTTGATATCTCTCTAACTATTCCTGTTCCCATGAAAACCTCACATGGACCCAAGAAACTTTGGGTTCCTAAATCTGCTTAATTTTTGCAGGTTATAAGTGACGAGCAGTTTGACGAAGAATGGTACATCGACAGTGGCTGCTCGCGTCACATGACAGGAAGAAAGGAGGAACTCAGGGAATATAGATCTCTTGCAAATGGTGGCAACGTTAAGTTTGGAAATAACTCTTATGGCACCATAAAGGGATATGGGATGTAACGAATGGTGATTTTACCATAAGAAAGGTGGCTTATGTGGAAGGACTTCAACACAACCTCATCAGTGTATCTCAGCTTGTTGGAGGTACAGGTCTCAAAGTTTCATTCGATGATGAAGGTTCTGAAATCATAGAGAAAACAACAAAGAAGGTGATTCTGAAGTCAGAGCGAAAGGGTGAAATGTTTCCGCTGAACATGAAACCCATCAAAGGAAACCCAGCAATTTGTCTGCTATCAAAAGCTTAATACGACGAAAGCTGGTTGTGGCACAGAAGACTCTCTCATCTCAATTTCAAAGATATCAACCGACTTGTCACTGGAGGGCATGTTAGGGGTCTTCCATTGCTCAAGTTTGACAGAGAGCATTTATGTGCTGCATGTGAAATGGGAAAGCAGAGTCGTCAAAGTCACCCATCCATTGTTAACACAAAAGTTGTTGAACCACTCGAATTGCTTCATATCGATTTATGTGGTCCTTCATCTATTGAAAGCATCGGTGGTAGCAAGTACATTCTTGTTGTCGTTGATGACTTCTCTAGATTTACATGGGTGTTCTTTCTAAAGCTCAAATCTGAAGCGACTCAAAAGCTGAAAGTGTTTATCAAGCAAATTGAAGTCCAGCTCAAGAAGGTCGTTCGCAACATCAGGAGCGACAATGGTCTCGAATTCAAGAACAGGGAGTTTGAAGCGTTTCTTGCAGAAAAGGGAATTAGCCATAATTTCTCAGCTCCCTACACACCACAGCAGAATGGAATAGTCGAAAGACGAAACCGATCTCTGTGTGAAGCTGCCCGAACTATGTTAAGTTTTGCTTCCTTACCTCTATATTTTTGGGCTGATGCTATTTCTGCTGCTTGTTATACACAAAACAGGTCCTATCTCAACAAGCGATTCACGCTCACACCATATGAGATTCTAAACAACAGGAAGCCCAATGTGAAATTTTTCCACGTTTTTGGCTCAAGGTGTTTCATCTTTAACTCTAAAGAACACCGCAACAAGTTTGATGTCAAAGCCGACGAGGGAATCTTTCTGGGTTACTCACTCACTTCAAAGGCGTACAGGGTCCTAAACAAACGATCAAGAAGGATTGAAGAAACATACTATGTGACCTTCGACGATAGCTATGTCAAGAAGCTACAGGCCATAGATGACACTGCCAGGGAAATCTTTTCTCAAACTGGTCAAGTCACAATCTCAATCGCCAATATGTACGAGAATTTTCTGGATCTCTTTGATGAACCGGAAAAAGCTTCTCTCTCAGAAGCAGGGGCAGCCGACAACAAAATAGATCATATGAAGAAGATTGTCGAAGATGCTGCAAGAAGAATGCATGAAGGAGAATCGCCTACTGATGAATCTCCAACCAACAATGCTTCAGTCGAGGGGGAGCCAAATTCTCTTGTCGAGGGGGAGCCTACCTCACAAGTCCAGGGGGAGCCAAGCTCTACTACTTCAACCGAAGGTCCTTCATCAACCGAAGATGCACCTCCTCACGAAGGTCCTTCAATGTCTGAAAATCCAGCACCACAAGAAACCCCTGAACCTCACATTTGTCAAGACTCATCAATTGAGGGGGAGCATGATGATATAACGCTTGATTTTGATAGCCAATCCGAGCCTGAAGAGATGATCAACGCTGAACTAGATCCATCCTTTGATCCGAATTACCCTCCTCTTACAAAATGGACCAGAGATCATCCTATCTCTCAAGTAGTTGGTGATGTATCTGAAAAGGTTCTGACCCGATCTCAACTAAAGGCAAAACAGACATCCTTATTCTCAAAAGTTGAGTTTTGTATGTTTAACTCATTTGTATCAAAAGTCGAACCGAAGACAGTGAACACTGCCCTCGATCACTCTGATTGGGTTCAAGCTATGCAAGACGAACTAAACGAGTTTGAGAGGAACAAAGTCTGGCGCCTCATTCCAACTCCTCCGGATGCTTCAGTTGTTGGTCTCAAATGGGTTTTTAGAAACAAAATGGACAAGAAAGGTAATGTCATAAGAAACAAGGCTCGCCTGGTTGTCAAAGGATACTGTCAGGAGGAAGGGATAGATTACGAAGAGACGTTCGCTCCAGTAGCTAGGCTAGAATCGGTTAGAATATTTCTGGCCTATGCTGCTCACAAAAACTTTGAGGTTTTCCAAATGGACGTCAAGTGTGCATTTCTCAATGGAGAACTTGAAGAAACTGTGTATGTGGAGCAACCTCCTGGGTTCGTGAACGAAAAGTATCCACATCATTGCTACATTCTGGATAAAGCTGTGTACGACCTCAAACAAGCTCCGAGAGCCTGGTATGAAACGCTTACAAAATTTTTAAAGATGTCCAAATTCAAACAAGGTTCGGTTGACCCCACCTTCTTTCGCAAAAAGGAAGGTAACCACCTTATGATAGTTCAAATTTATGTCGATGACATCATCTTTGGCTCTACGAATCCCAGCTTAACAGCTGAATTCAGAAAGTTGATGGAGACTAAGTTTGAAATGAGCTCAATGGGTCCTATTAATTTTTTCCTTGGTTTAAATATAAGACAGGGACCCGAAGGCATCTTTATCAATCAGGAAGCTTACACGAAGACTCTCCTAGCAAAGTTTGGCATGATGGGAGACTCAAAAGTCAAAGTCCCTATGGCATTCGGCACCAAACTTACCCCTTCACTAGATAAACCGGCCGTCGACATCACGCTCTATCGTCAAATGATAGGCTCACTGATGTATCTAACTGCTAGCAGGCCTGATATCATGTTTTCTGTATGTTATTGTGCTCGATTTCAAGCTAACCCACGCGAACCTCACATGCTGGCAGTGAAGAACATCCTACGCTATCTAAAGCGAACCGCCTCCTTGGGTCTATGGTATCCATCCAACTCTGGCTTCTTCGTTCAAGCCTATTCTGATGCAGACCTTGGAGGATGTGGACTCGACCGCAAAAGCACAACTGGTTGCTGTCAATTTCTTGATGGGAAGTTGGTCAGCTGGCAATCCAAGAAACAAACATGTGTGTCGCTGTCTACTGCTGAAGCGGAATACATTGCCGCTGCATCCTGCACATCACAAGTGATTTGGATCCAGAGTCAACTTCGAGACTATGGACTCAATATGAAGAAGATCCCTCTATATTGTGACTCTGAAAGTGCAATTAGGATCTGTCATAACCCGGTGCAACACTCTAAAACCAAACACATAGCACTGAGGTATCACTTCATCAAAGATCATGTGGAAGATGGAAATGTCGAAGTTCACTTCGTAAGAACCACTGATCAACTGGCTGATGTCTTTACCAAAGCTCTTCCTGAAGCATCGTTCAACAGAATATTGCAAGGGCTAGATATGATGGAATCAGAGTCAGTACCTCACACTACCACTCAATCTCAACCGTAAGAAGCGAAACCAACCGAACGTTCGGGTTCGGTTCAACTATCTGACTCGCTCATTACTTCAAAGGTAGTTTTTCTGTGTTGTATATTTCTTGTGCAAAATTTATTTTTCTTTATGTAAAAAGTTTTTTTTATTGCATATCTAAACTCCTTGGTTTCTTAAAATTTTCAAGAACCGAAACCTCCAGAAGGTTCGGGTTCGGTTTTTCAAAATTTTCCTGAACCGAAACCAACCGAAGGTTCGGGTTCGGTTTTTCAAAATTTTCAAGAACCGAAACCAACCGAAGGTTCGGGTTCGGTTTTTCAAAATTTTCAAGAACCGAAACCAACCGAAGGTTCGGGTTCGGTTTTTCAAAATTTTCCTGAACCGAAACCAACCGAAGGTTCGGGTTCGGTTTTTCAAAATTTTCCTGAACCGAAACCAACCGAAGGTTCGGGTTCGGTTTTTCAAAATTTTCCTGAACCGAAACCCACCGAAGGTTCGGGTTCGGTTTTTCAACTTTTTCCAACCGAAACCAACCGAACGCTCGGGTTCGGTTTTTCAATCTTTTTCCAAGTCTTTTTTTAAATGTTTTTTTTTTTACTCTTCTATAATTTTTTTATTATTATTATTTATATATATAAATTTCAAAAACTACAAAAATATTTTCTTTTGTTTTTCTTTGTGTGCTCATTTGTTTATGGGAATATATTCCAAGCCTTACTTAGTTGTCCCTAGAAGCATGCTGCTGTATGTGACCCAAGCCTCATAAGATTTTGAATAATAGCCTTCATGACCTGGTAAACACAAACCTTGTCTTCCCAATAAGGCTAACTTATTTATTCTAATCGTGAGCTACCTCACTCTATTCTCACGAGTTCAGAGTCTCCTGCTTGGTTCTTATGTTCGCAGCAGAGGTACTATGTCTTCTTTCACCATCTCCATTACAAATTCTCCATAACATTCGTTTCATCACTGTAACCCTTGAGACTCTCAGCAATTTCAACTGGGGTTTATGGTTACACAACCTCTGTGTTTATGATCTTAGTTTCGTGCCACTACGAACTGAGTGAAACCCAAAATTCAACACCAAAGAATTGACGGTGACCAATTAACTTGATCAAGTTTTCACCAATGAATTGACGAATGTACCTTCATGAAATCTCAACTTCTTTTCTTTTTGCGTGGTTCCAATGAAATTGTTACACACCATGACATTTCTTCCAATGGGATCCAGTTTTAAATTTTTATCTGAGATTTCATATTAATCCAAGCCACTAAAGAATCAACTCAAACCTACTTGTTCAACAGACTACACTGGTCTCACAAGTACTTTGTTCACGTTCGTTCTTATATCAAGAATTGAACTGTTGAATCAAAGCGAAACCACCTTTAATTAGCCTTATTAAAAGAAGCCTTTCAACATTTATTAATGAATGTTTGATCGTAATTCAACGGGATTCCACACTAACACTTTGAGGTCTTTCTTGACCTTGAAGGAAGAGATTCGTGCCCGGGATCATCAGTTTCGTGTCCTTATGGACATCACAGATTATCCTAAAAAGAGTTGCTTTATTTCTTTTTCTTTTACACTCTTTGCACGAAAATCCAAGATTTTCAAAAATTCCGTTACTAATTATTTTACAGGCTGGATATTTACTGGATGGTTACAAATGAAGTTATGGTCAAAAATTAGCCACGTGGATCATTAATTCCAAACAGCCGTTTAAAAGGGGAAAAGACAAAAGATGCTGACGCGGCGGAAGTTCAAAGGATAGGAATTCAAACGACGGTAAAAAGCAGGCGCGTGAATTTGAAGAGGCCGCGCTTTTTCTGACACTATTGGACGCGTGTGCAAGTATTGAAGCGTCATCCATCAGGCATTAATGGCGCGTGTTGAAATAGAAACGGTTCCTCTCTCTGAACCGGCGCTTATTGGGCGGCGTGATCCTAGGAATCTGACACTCTCTCTCCTACGTGATCATCGCACGTCCCAACTGTCACCAATCAGTCACTCAAAAACCCTTCCATATTTCCATAAGAGATTTGAATCGATCTTTCTCTCTCCTATCACCTACTATAAAAACCCATCCAGACCACCTTTTACCTCTTTACTGCCCCATAATTTCCAAAGCAAAAATACTTCCAAACTCTCTCCCGGTTATCTTCTTCTCCAACCTGCAACAATGGCTGAATCCTCTTCCGTCCATGCTACTTCTCAGATTCTTCCAATCCGTCCTCAGCAATGCCTCGTGATTGATCTGAACCCACTGGCCTATGATCCCTACATGTCGCCGGTCATCGAGTGTCTCAAATACTCCCAGCTTGCTCCGGCACTGTCAAGAATTGAAACGGTGCCAATGGTGGCACTCTCTCAGGTCTATGCGACGGCCTACTACGACAAGGGCGTCGACAGGATTTTTTTCGAAGTGGCGGAACACAAGACGTCGATTTCTCGTTCCCGCTTCTGCTCTATGCTTGGGTTTGCCGCTGACCCATCGCGTGTTCACCCGGAGACAATTCCGGTTGGTATGCTCTACAGCATGTTCTACAACATGGGCTACACGGAAGTTCTCACCTCCGTCGCCAGATTCAAGAAGTCATGTCTACCGCCCCAATGGAATGGGTTATTTACAGTTCTCTTCAAGGGACTGTCAGAACGAAGCTCAGGATCGGACGGAGCCAGTCGTCTTTTCCTGTCGATTATGTATGCGGTGTACAACGGGATCAATCTGGACTACGGATTTGTCCTTTGGCAACAATTGATTCAGAGCCTCTCTTCCGTTTCCCGACACTCCGAGGTGTCACTAGCCCGGTTCTGGATCTTGATCACAAGATGGGCTATGGACAAGTTCGATGTCCAAACTGCTGACGGTGCACCGATGTCTTCGATTGGTACATTCCACACCACGAAGATCATCGTATCCGCTGCATCGAAATTCTCCTTCATTGGCTCTATCCCGGAGTCGATGTATGGCAGTGTGCCATCAGAAAGCAGCTTCATCAAGGCGATCAAGGAGTTAGGGCCATCTGGTCCGAGGGAACTGACACCGGACATGTTGAGATCAATCCATGATGCCGACAAACCGGTGGCAAGGGGTAAGAAGACAGACAAGGGGAAGAAACCATCAAAAGCCCCAAAACCCACTCCCAAGAAACGCAAACAACCAAAGGCTGCTTCCTCTCCAAAACCGAAATGGAGGAAGACCCAACCGAAACGGACGCTCGTCCTTTCATCAACCTCCAGTGAATCCGAAGGTGGGAGTTCGGGCTCTGAGGGGTCACAAGGAGACGAATCTCCACAAAGAGGCAACACACCCCCTCGGTCCCCAACCCCGGAGATGGAACTTCACCAATCCCCAGTTCCTTCCCCTCCACCCACAATACCTATTTCCATTCCCACCATAACCCCTACTATACCACCAACCTCATTCCCTATACCTCCACCCATCTTCACCACCTCAACCGAAACACCACCTGTAACCGAAACCACACCTGTAACTGAACCTCCACAAACCGAAACCCATACACAACCACCACCCGAAACTCACCCCCCACCTACTCAACCTGCACCAACCAAACCCATAACACCCCCCGCTTCCCCACCACCTCCATCTCCAGAAGACGCCTCCGATGGCGATGATCAATACCTCGGTGGTGACCATCTGAACTTTGATTCGGTCTACTATAGTCCGTTTCAAGTTCAAAGTGATGAGGAGGATGATGCTCCTGTAACCAAGAAGCATCTCCGTGAGCTGAACGAGAAGGTTGATCAACTTCTCGCCTCCTCTTCCAATCAGCAGTCATCCTTATCTGAAGCTGCCCTTCAGAGGATAGTTGATGCCTTCTCTAGGGCTCAACATGACTCAGTGGCCACTACTACTGCTGCAATAGACGCCTCCACCCGAGCTTGTGAGGCGGCGACCGAAAAAGTCGATAAACTATTCCATGACGCTACAATCCTGCTGCAGTCTATGCAGGAAAGCGCCGATGCCACCAAAACAACACTGGAACCACTTGTTAATCAATTGGCCCAGTTTGTGAAGACGGAGTTATCCTCGTTCGCTACCCTCAGACAAAACCTTAGCGACGACAACTCGGCACTCCGTGCCTCCATTGAAGCCCGCTTGGCAAAGCTACAAGAGGATCTTGCGGCTGAAAATAAACTGATGGACGTCCTGGCGAGTAAGACTACTGCCCTCAAGGTCAAGAGCACCCAACTTTCCAACTCCGAACAACAATTGGAGGCTCTTCGATCCGAAAGGGAAATCATCAAGACGTGTGTTTCGGATGTCCACGCCGCTCTATCCAACATCCTGGAAGCACACGACCCCATCCTGAATCACTCGGTGAGGCGTACCCTCGCTGAGAAACTCTCTCCGGCCATGGCTCTCTTGAGTAAAATTGAGGGCCTACCCAGTTTCGTGTCCATTCCGAAACAAGGGGGAGATGAGAAGAAAGGATCGAAACCACCTCCTTCCTCAAAAGCAACTCACACAACCGAACCACCCCCAACTGGTCATGCCTCGGGTTCGGGTGTGAAGGACAAGGGCAAAAACATTGCAGAGGGAGGAGATGAAGATGAAGATGAAGATGAAGACAAGGAAACTATTGCGGACATGTTAAAGAGAAAGAACAGTCGCAATACTGATGACGATGTCAGTCGTGTGGCACGTGAAGCTGAAGAAGCTGAACGTAAACAAAAAGAAGCCAACGATCTCCTTGAGAGCCGAAAGCTGCTCTTCCCTGCCTGGACCAGGGATCGACTGATAAAAGAGGCCATAGAGACTCCAAGCATACTATGGCTCGAGCCGGTGATATCATTCGACTGCATCAACTCGGTCGATTCGCAATTTGATATGCCGCTGACTCGAAAGGCGTTCATCTTCCACGCCTTCTCCAACATTTTCGAAGTCCCGCATCCGAACGATGAGCTTGACAGGGAGCTCATTGACTTTTATCTGGAGGCCGCTCGCCCTCAATACCTTACATGGAGCGCCCAGAAGATTGTCAATGTTCGGGTGTTGAAGCCGTTTGCCGTGGGGAGATTCACAAACGTCAAGTTCAAGCTTATCCGAGGATCTGCAAGAACTGCTCACATGATCTCTCTGGCGGATCTGCCCAATCTGAACCCTCATGATTGGATAGTCTTGTACAACATCTTGCTGACAAACGAAGCCGAATATGGTCCCATCTTAGACCATGTCAAAAGGATGCTGGCATGCTACATCATGGAGGTGGCCCTAATGGATCAGGAGGTTGCCACAGTATTTAAGAAGAAACCGAAAGTCAAGCCTGTGGGATCGGCCAGTGATCTAAACACGATGAAAATGGGCAAGATAGATTCGAGGCGAAACTCTGTGATGTTCACCAGAGCCGAAGGACAGAAATGTCTGTTCGCGTTAGCTGACAAGCACCTCTACACCACTCCCTGCTTGGAACACGTCCTATCTATCGTCAAGCGGTGTAAGGACAATTCGGCTGATGACATCAAATATTTTGAAGATATGATCAATTGGTACATCCGGTTTAGACAGACCATCCTTTCCATAACCAAGTGTCTGTTTAGTACCGTGAAGAAGAAGGTACCAGCTTCAGCCGCCGGCCCAAGTACGAAGTGATGGTCTCGCTCCAAATTGACGCAAAGGGGGAGATTGTTGGGCTGAAGTTCTGTTTTGTATTGCGTCTTTTGGGCTCGTAGATTAGCCTTGTATTCTCCGGTTTGGGCCTGTCCAACCGAGAGCCTTTTATGTATTGTATATAAGTTATCGCTTACATGCATATTAGGTTAAGATTCAAGATTTCTGTTTTAGCGTTCCAGAGTTTACGATATTGCTCTCTTGTAATCTTCCAATCCTTTACAGTTGATGTTCTTAATCGAGCTCTTCTAAGGATTTTATTTAATCATTCGACACGTTTGATTCAAGCTGTTTGTTCTTATTATTGCGTTCTGCCTAGTTATTTATATTGTGTTCTTGCAGTTTCATATTCATATACTTGTTCACGATCTAATCGATCTTTATAGATTAAAAGTTATTGTTTTAATATCATCAAGGAGAAAACATATGACTACCAGACGGAAAGAAAGAAAATGATATTCTACAAACCTAATTTATCGGAATTTACCAGTCGCCCCATCCAACCGAAATTAAGGACAGAATCCGCACATCGAGGAAAAGTTAAACCACGGTTCCAAGTACGGGTTCATTTAATGTGACGAGTAGATTCCCATATATATCTCCCTGCTCAACCTATCCGAGCGTCGTATTGTCAAGCTAAACGTATCTAACTAGGTCAATATTTGTCAAGTCTATAAATTTCCTAAGTTCAACTCTGCCTAGTCAAGTCCATTTAGAATCTTTCGTGCCTATCGATGCATCAAACCAGAGCATAGACCCTTCAACTTCGGGTACGTTACGCAGACTCAGGTTGGCTGTTATCACTTGATAATATCACTTCCCAGAACATCTCCCTCAAGCATATTTCATAACCAGCATATATTTTTTTGATTTTCTGATTTTCTAATGTTTTTGGATTTTTTAAAATTTTCTAATTTTTGTTTTTATTTCTCCCCCTAAATTTTTGCATAGGAGAGAAACGAAAGTAAATGCGCAAATTGAAACTATCCTAAAACAAAAATTAGTCTTTAAAGCGAATCAGCTTAAGAAAAACTCAGGAGTATAGAGAAGAAAACTCAAACCGTAAGTCACCGATTGAATTTGCATGCAGAAGGTCTGAGAACAGCACGCGTAATCTCAGAACAGATCCAAAAATTCTTCATGTCATTAAGCACTAACCCTGTTTGTGATCACTTCTTTTCTTCCTTTCCCGCAAAAGGACACATACTCTCAAACAATGTTCTGAGTGTTGTACAGTTGAGCGGTGCCTCATATCATGTGCCTGGAACAGCCACTACCAACAAACAGAAGTCCGATGATATGCGTCCATAGCTACTCCAGCACAGAGCGGGACCAGTTGGTCTTTGGAACCCAGTCCATTTTGAAACTGGGTCAACCTTTGTCATCCTTGCACGGTACTCTCTCCCATGACATATCCTGTTTATCACAAACAAAAGATGATGAAATATTAGAGTAATTTGTTGATTTAGGAGAGTGAACCTTTGGAACCCATTTGTAGTTGGGTTTAACCCATTTCTTTTTCGATCTGATGGGTGGCTTAGTACTTGCTTTTGATCTTGATGTCGGTCGTTCATATGACTTTGATTTTGGCTTCACGGGAGCATCTCTTGAACTAGACTTCTAGGCCAGCATACCCTTCTTGTTCTTGGGAGTTGGATGCTTGGCCTTGGGAGTTGGATGCTTGGCCTTGTGGGTTTGATTCTTGCCCTTCTGCGCGTTCCAGTCACCATTGTCTGAACGTGACTTGGAAGGGTTTCTTTTGAAGTATCTCCCACTTGGTGTGTTTTTCCATCCTTGTGCATAGTAGGGAACGTATGCACGATTAGGACAGTTTCTGGCAATGTGTCCAGGTGTTCCACAATGAAAACATGTCTTTTTCTTCACTGTGAAGTTGTTTCTTCCTGCCCCTAGTGGCGTATCTTTGTCTTGTCTCTTGTTGTTCCCATATACACACTTGCCACAAGAACTATGTTGCGTTGGAATTGGTGGTCTGTATTTCTCAACGGCAGGTTGATCGGAAGCAGTTGAGTTCGAAGCAACAGATTCAAAGTTCAAGGAGATGTTGGTTTGTTCAATGGTTTTATCCTTGTTCTCATCTTCTGCTACTTTACCTACACATGAAGTAGAAACATTAGTATTTTCAACATTAATAACTCCTCCTGACGCAAATCCAGCTCGTTTGGCATATCGAAGATGTGGCTCCCTGTAAGTTTCGTCATTTGTCAGAGGGATGGATGTGTAGTTATGATTATAAGGTGGATGAACACTATCATACCCTAGACCCTTGTTTTAATCTTCTTTGAATTTTAATTAGGTTTCATATAAGGACTCGACTGTCTGACTTGACGCAGTATAATTTTTAAAACTAACGTCTGCTTTTCCACACTTAATTTTCAAGGCATCAAGTTCTTCAGTTACAACAACAAGTTGTCTCTTAATATAGTTATAATTTTCACACTTTTTGCTATACTCTTCCTGAAGCTTCCTAAAGTCCTTGGTTTTTGCTTCTAATTCAGCCTTCAAGGGTTTCTGTCCTTTCCTGAGTTGATATCCTTTATATTTCAGGTCCTCAGCTTCCCTTTTTAATAAATCAATTTGTTCCTGAAGAAATTTAATCGTATCTTCACATGATTGAGAACATGAAATTTCACATGAATGAGAACATGACACTTCATTGACCGAAAGGTTTGCGGAACTCATTGTTTTTCGACAATTCAAAGCGTTAAGTTCTTCAATTATATTAGCCAGACTAGGACGATTGAGATCTTTTGTCTTCTTGATGTCAGCCACGTCCATATCCTACGATCTCGGAAGTGAATTCAATAGCTTTTTGTTTATCTCAGATTTGGACAAGAAGATCCCAGCTATATTCATCTCTGTAGTGAGTGTAGTAAATCGCTGCAACTGAGTTTCGAGGGATTCTCCAGGGATATAATCGAACATGTTGAAGTTTTGTCTTAACATCTCCTGATGACTCTCTTTCATGTTTTCAATTCCCTCGTAAACTTCAAAAACTATTAAAAGCACAAGTAGAAGTCAAATTTAAAAAAAAAATCCTTTGACTAAAAACTTCAAAAGTCAACCTTAAAAGTCAAATTTAAAAAAAAAAAAATCAAACTCAAAAGTCAAACTTAAAAGTCAAACCGAAAAAATAAATTTGAAAATTTAAAAGTCAAACGAGAAAGTCAAAGGTCAAACTTTAAAAGTCAAATTCAAAATTTTAAGTAAAAAGTCAAAAATAAAATTCAAAAATTAAAAAATAAAATTTTTGGTTTGAAAATGGAGCTTAAAAATGAAAGAAATTCATTTTTCGACAAAAAAATGTAAAATTTGCGAAACTTGGAAGCGGTAAGGAGTGGTTAAGTTTAAAATTTGGGAGGGAAGGAACAAAGTCGCACCTTGAAGAGTTGGTTATCGCGTTGTGTTGCTGAACCGGAGGTCGCAGGTTCGAGCCCTATCACCTCCAAGTCGTATCCTATTTTTTAAGCGCACTGCTGATCTTAGCCGAGCCGAGCCGTTCTCCAACCGCGATCCAAGTCGAGCCGTTCTGTCGAGCCGAGGTCACACACCGCCGCCGTAAACCGCCGGCCGCAAACTCCGGCGATTGTAAACCGCCGGCCACAAACTTCGGCGACCAGTTTTCGGCCGTAAACTCCGGCCGTAAACCCTTTAGAAACCGTAAACTCTTCAGAAATCGTTGTTCTTGACGAAAAACAGCGTTTTTTCACCCTTTTTGCTCCGAAACTCGATCAAAAACTCGTTTTTAGGAAAAAAGCGAAGAACAAACCCCCCTTATTTTTGCGAGATCTTACCAAAAATGCAAAAATCTCTTCAAAATAAGATCAAATAAACTCCAGATCTGAAAAAAAAAATGATTGATACAACCAAGCTCTGATACCAATTATAAGTCCCCAAATCTGCTTGTGTATCAATCAGATCCGTTTGATGGTGCGGAATCCCAATCAAACGGATGATGTCAGATCAAGTATAAGAGAAGGAGAAGAAGAATAATATGAATCTTCAATGTATTGAATAGATTGGAACGATTCTCCTTTACATGAGATTCACACACACACACACATAAGCTCCTATTTCTCTCTTCTCTCGTTCATCACTCTTTTCCTCACACCCCTCACCCCTATATATATACATGAGAATAGGGGCCGAGTAAACATGGGCCGTAAATAGGGTTTACGGCCGTAAACACCTCCCTGGCCGTAAACTTGACCGTAAACAAATAAGATATTACATAAAAATACAATTTCCTAGAAAAGCAAAGTATAAACTATAATATTGACCCAACATAAACATCCTAAATATCTAACTTCGGTTGGAGAGGTTATGATTTTTGTTGGAGGTAAATTCGGTCGCGTCAATAACTTTCACAACGTCAAAATACTACTAAGGGATTGGTTGTGTTTTAAATAAAATTCTTTAAAGGAAAGTCATAGTAGACCTCGAGATAAGAACTTACAAGCAAAGGACAACAAATGGAGTACGTACAAAGAAGATATGATTTTTGGGAAAACATAAAATACGGGCTAAAATGGAAATTGGAATTAGCGAAAACAACCTAAAGGAAAGTTGTAGTACTCATCAATAGCTACACAAATATATAAAGAATATCAAAAACAATATTCATATAAGAAATATATGTTTTTTATGAAATAATAATCGTGTGCGTGTAATTCATACTACGCACGATGCGTACGTCTAACACATAGATTCATCGAGATACGAGAGACATGGACCATCAGGAAAGTACGTGGCTAGTTTTGAATGGAGCCACGAAGACCATGCGCAGCGCGCATAGATATTTGAGTCGTGCATATGCCAAATTTGTCCTTATAAATATAGGCCTTCACATCTCCAAATCTTCACACCTCAAACTCTTTATCTTTCTCTATGAATCGATCTAGAATTTTCTCCTCCTCCCGAGATGGCTGGAAGTTCCTAATGTGATAACATGAGTCTTTCAAATCAGACTGTTAAGGTGAGTTTCATGGCCCAACTTTTACTGTGTTCAAATGTTTTATGGGGGGGATACATACTATAAAACTATTTCAAAATGCCTAAGATTATACTAAAGGATAATATTATGTCCAGTAGTTACTCTGCCTAAGATTAAGAATGATATTATGCCTAGTCATTATAATGCCTAAGATTATACTAAAGGATTAAACCTTGTTGTTATGCTGACATATTCCCTAGAATTACCTATTTTCTAGTTTTTATGTTGGCCAAATGTTAGGATAAGCATTGTATGTAGTTGTTACTCTACCCTAAAGTCCTATAAATTTCAAGAACCTAATAATTATTTTATAGATATGGTATAATATATACGAGTATCAAAATAATTATGGAATAAACTATATCAAAAGAAAACTTAAGGATAGGCAATGCACTTAACTATATGATGCCCTATTGAGCACTATAACACTCTTATGGTGGACATGCAACCCTAGATGCTTTGGATCTAAATTTTCTCTAATTGTACATGCAATTTCAGTTTTCCAAAGAACACACCCTAACTAGCATACATTGGAGATATACAACAAAAAACCAAGTTAGATGAATACCTCTTAGTGTAGCTTGTTAGTTCTTGGCCTTCAAAGCTTTAGCACCTCAAATGTGATGCCTCTAATGTGCCAAAAACACCAAATGCAAGAGGAGGCTTCTGAGAAGAGGCTATGTAGCTCGAAAATCGGTTATGGTTCTTCTTTTGGAATGTATGGGCTAATTTTAGGAGTTAAGGGGTTGCTTTTATAGTGTGGCAAAGACTAGGGTTTCATCCATGCAAACCCTAATTCACCATGACCCTTCATATTTCTTAGGCCCTTTAGGTTAAACCTTCATGGACTATCATATAGGTTTAGCCCATCCCTAATCAACCATGGATCATTAGCCCAAACTACAAGTATTACCAGTGTTGTAAAACTCTCCGATTTGGCCGATTACTTGTCTCAGTACTCGCTATTTGGCCCCTTATCGAGGCGAGTTAAAGAATCCCAGTACTCCTCGATTGACCACTTATTGAAGCGAGCAATGTTGTAAACCTTGGCCAACTCAGTGATTAATATGTACAATATACTTAATGATTTATTATTTAACACACACATGTGATTATTACTATAATTACATCTTAAATTTTCTATAATTATTCACAAAGTGGCACTATTATGTGTTTTTCAGTTTTTGTGTATTCATATGTATCTAATTTTGTTATATATTTCAATCAACTTATGGTTTTAACTTATGATTTTGACATATATAATTTTCCTAAAAATATTTCTACATGAATTACCGAATTCGAGTACTCCCCAAGAACTCTGGAGTACTCCTGAGTACTCGCTACTCGGTAGTCGGCCGAACCGGTACCGACTAGCGAGTTTTACAAGCATTAGTATTACTGATTTACTTAATCAGTCATCGTAAATTTAATTAGTCCCTTTTGATCACTAAATTAATTCCAAATTAAATCTTGGTCAATACTAATTTAATAATATTATTTCTCAATTAATATATGATACTTATAATATATTAATAAATCACAAATAACCTCTTTCTCAATAGTCCATCCTATCAAATTGCTCTGGTGAAGGCAACCCCAAAGGACCATGCTACTATCAGGTAAACTACATACCAATTATATTTATGGGCTTAGACACTTAAGCCAACAGTCTCCCACTTTGATAAGTCTAATAACTATAATTGCCAATGCAAATTCAAAATCCGATTAGCAATCGTAGCTCTCAAAAAAGTTGTTGTCGAACTCTGACATGGTCAGTGACGCGTCCTTTAGATAAGGGATCATATGATGATCATATAATACTCTGTTCTACAAGATATTGTGTGGACAAAGACATGGAATAAAGTCACACTCATTGTCCAACAGTTTATTTCCCGATTTCCAATTTGTTTGACATAGAACTTAATTGAACACATCAATTGAGTCCTGACCAGGCCCGACACATAAGCCAAAAAAAATCATCGAGGGGACCAATATATCACTTTCAATTCTCTTAGGATAAAAGGAACAGATAAGCTTCAACATATATGCTTGTACTAACTACTCGTTAAATTATACACAATAATACGTTTTATAACATCAAGTTACTGATGCATTTTCATACCATCAATGCACAACAAACTCATAGTCAACAACTCATATATCTTGGTTTGAATACTATATGATATTAATGTCTCACAATCACTCTTGATGAATTCCATGAAGTAATGCATGTGAGCCTGGGTTTAATCTAATACTCAAATCTTATTTCAAGAGCACTAATGAATGTTGTAACAAAATTTTGCTATGTCTAACACCTTAGAAAATCTACAAGCCAATTCATGACAATATAGCCTCATAACCTACTCCTAAGGTATGATCTACTGTGGATAGTTTGAATAATCTTATTATTCTGGAAGTCAAAACATGCAAAGTGAAACGATAGTAAACAATTGACATAAGATAGTAACTTTGCTTATAAATAAAAGTCCTTTTATTAAATCATTAAATGTCAATTACATTTTAGCTATTACAAGTTTATAAATATTTATCTAATCACTAAAACTAATATCGTCCTTCAGCCCGATACACTTAGCATGATGCAAGTGCTTAACCCTACTCAGTCCCTTCATAAGGGGATCTGCTGGGTTATCCTCTGAGGATACCCTCTTTACTATGCGGAGTCCTTCTTTTACTCGATGTCTTACGAAGTGGTACTTTCTGTCGATATTTCTGGATCTTCCATGATCTCTCGGTTATTTGGTTAAGGCGACCGCTCCTTCATTATCACATAAAATATCCATAGGCTCCTTTATGGGTGGTACAACTCCAAGGTCTCTAATGAAGTTTTTCAACCATATCGCCTCATTCAATGCATCTCTCGTTGCTATATACTCTGATTTGCACGTTAAATCACTTATACTCTCCTGCTTGGAACTTTTCCATGTCACTGATCCTCCATTTACGGTAAACACCCAACTCGACTGAGAGCATAAATTATCTCTATCGGTCTGAAAACTGGTGTCACAATACCCTGTCACTGTCAAGTCATCACTCCCACCGAGGGTAAGGACCTAGTCCTTAGTCTTCCGTAGGTACTTAAGAATGTTCTTTATTGCAGTCCAGTGAGCTCTACCAGGGTTCCCTTCATATCGACTAATCATACTCAAAGCAAAATCCACATCAGGGCGAGTACACATCATAGCGTACATGATTGAGGCAACAGCGGAGGCATATGGTACTTGACTCATATCCGCTATCTTTTCATCAGTTCTTGGACTCTAAGCCTTGCTTAGTTTGGTATTGCTCTGGATAGGTAAGTGACATTTCTTGTAATTCTCCATGTTGAAACTTTTCAACACCTTATCCAAGTAGGTACTTTGACTAAGTCCTATTAGTCTTTTACTCATGTTTCTCAATATCTTTATCCCTAGAATGTAAGAAGCTTTCCCAAGGTCCTTCATAGCAAAACACTTCCCAAGCCAAGACTTAACCTCCTGCAAGGTTGGGATGTCGTTTCCTATGAGCAGTATGTCATATACATACAATACCAGAAATCTAACTATACTCCCGCTAGCTTTGACATATACGCAAGACTCATCTTCACTTATCGAAAAACCAAACTCTTTAACTTTCTCATCAAAACAAAGAATCCATCTACGAGATGCTTTTTTCAATCCATAGATGGATTTCTCAAGCTTACACACTCTATTAGGGTACTTTGCATTGACAAAACCCTCTGGCTGACTCATGTAAACATCTTCAGCCAACTTCCCATTAAGGAAAGCGATTTTCACATCCATTTTCCATATTTCATAATCATGAAATGCAACTATGGCTAGCATAACCCTTATAGTTTTAATCTTCGCTACTGGTGAGAAGGTCTCATCATAGTCAACTCCACGAGTTTGAGTAAAGCCCTTCGCAAGTAGTCGCGCCTTATATGTGTGTACTTTTCGATCCATGTAAGCCTTTTTCTTGAAGATCCATTTGCAACCAACTGTCTTACGACTTTGTACATTGTCAACCATGTTCCAAACTTGATTGTCATACATGGATTGAATCTCTTTGTCCATTGCCTCTTTCCATTTTGCAGACTCGGGGCCTGCCATGGCTTCCTTGTAGTTGTTAGGTTCATCCAAATTTACCAGCGTGTTATCACTAATAAATGTATCACCATCTATAGTAATATTGAACCATATAACACAGGTGGAACACTAACTCTACTGAAATGTCTCAGAGGTATGGACCCGTCAATCGGTTCAACATGAGTTTCCTCCTCGGGTTGAGCGTTAGTGTTTGAGGTTCTTTCATCACTAAACTCTTGAAGCTCTTCGAGATCAATTTGACTCCCACTATCCTCTTGGCATATGAGTTCTCTCTCTCTCTCTCTCTCTCTCTCTCTCTCTCTCGGAAAACCCCTCTCCTCGCAACAAAGACAACATTGTCACTCGGTCTATAGAAGAGATACCCAAAGGACTTCTGCGGATAGCCGATGAAAATACATTGCTCACTACGAGGTTCGAGCTTGTCGTGAGTCTCTCGTCTTACGAAAGTCTCACAAGGACCTTCCAAAAAGCATCAAGGGCTCCTGAGAAATGCAGTGTCGGAACTTCAATAGAACCGAAAGTTATGAAATAAAATGAACGGTCGATCTTCACTAGAACCTTCCAAAAAGCGACAGGAACCGACAGTTCATGCCGTTACTACTACTCCAGCAAAGTAGTATGCTGGAGAACTCCCAAAATGCAACGAGTGTAATTTCCACCACAATGGAAATTTCCATGAAATGCAGTGTCGAAACTGCAACAGAAAAGGGCACACAGTTCGGTTTTGTAAATCCCCACCTCAACCAATTACCTAAGCTCCCGGTGCTGGAAAAACCCAAGAATGTTATAGGTGCGGCGAATTTGGACATTTCAAAGGAGACTATCCAAAGACAAGTAATGACGAAGGAACTCACTTCTATAGAATTCCAGCCCAACACATCACTTCAACCACCAATGCTAATACAAGTGAAGTATGTCATGCATGTGGTGAAATAGGACATCTCAAGAGAGACTATCCAACAGAGAAGAATGACGAGAGAACAGGAGGAGTCTGAATCTAGACCATGGGGAAGTAAGAAAGAACCTTGCAATAATTTTTCTACGCTTCCAAACCCCAATAATTAATCGAAATTATATTCACTCTCTCGTTCGAACCAAATCATAACACTCATATAAAACTAGGAACCCTACCAGGTAAGCTATAATGGTTTAGTGTATACATTAGGACCATTTATAATTTAGATTTGTAGGCTTAGAGTGAGAGATTCCGCCTCATTTCCTTTTCCTTGTTTGGATGTGGATTTAGGGTAGAGACACTCAGTCAACTGTCTTCCCAATCTTAATTATACATGACTAGTATACACCAAGCGGTTATAGAGAGACCTAACAGGGATCATTTCATGAAAGTTCATTATTTCAATATTATCAGAACCCTAGTATTCTTAGTACTCGTTAATTTTGGATCAAAATGTTCGTGGTAATAATACCAAGGACAAACCAAAGGCACTAAAAACTGATGTGCATATTATAGCACATCGTCCGAATAATCAGTTCTTCCTAAACGACTTAATATTTATTACGTCGAGAAGTTCCGAAATCGTCCCCTGACGTGGTTTGGACCTAGTCCTCACTATACCAATTTCCTATTCTGTGTAAAAGAACTTTTCCATTAATCAATCCTCAGACAAAATTCATTCAATCAATAATACGAACCTGTATATCGTTTATCGCTTCCAAAGTTCAGAAGTACCCATACAAGAGGTACCCTGTCTTTCTAGCCTACTCAGTAGATAGGATACTTGAGGCGAAAAACACCAAAGATGTCCCACAATCATCCGAAGTATCCCTAATAGATCACCCAGGAATATCACTCACAACAAGCCAAGTTCAAAAAAGAAGAACAAGAACCCGTGCGGTTAACATATTACTATTAAGTGTATGTGTAAGAGTAGTACATAATTAAGATTCTACAGACTTAGAGTTGATGATTTTGCTTTGACTCCTTTTCCTTGTCTGGATGTGGGCTTAGAGAAGAATCATTTATTCGATTGTCTTTTTAATCTTGATTATATACGACTCGTGTACACGAAACCGTAATAGATTAACCAGGCATAGGTCATGCAATGAACTTCATAATCAAGTTACCTAAGGCAACGGGTGGATTTGATACCATTTTGGGTGATCATCGATAGACTAACCCAGACCACACACTTCATGTAAGTTGAAACAAACAAACAAGATAGAGAAGTTAACTAAAACATGTGTTAGAGATTTTGTTAGACTGCAAGGTGTTCCAATATCTGTTATCTTCAATAGATATAGTAGATTCACCTCACGATTCATGCAGTCACTTTAGAAATCTCTGAGAACTAGGCTAGACATGAGTATAGCCTACCATCCATAAATCGACAGACAAAAGGAAAGAACGATTCAACATTTAGAAGTATTGCTGAGAGCATTTGTGATAAACTTTGGCAAAGTGTGGGTTACCCATTTGCCAACTAGTCGAGTTATTTACCATACTAGAATTAAAGTTGTTCCATTTGAAACCTTTTATGGTCATAAGTGCAGATTCTCTCTGCACTAGACTAAAGTAGGTAACACGCAACTAACTAAAAGTCAAATTCCAAACAGCTTTTTCGCTGGTCCGGAAATCATCTGAGAAACTAGCAATAAGAGAGTACGAATTCGAGAGCAACGTAAAGTTTCCAGAATCAGTCAGAAAAGCTACCCCTTCAATAGGAGAAAATCCTTGGAATTCCAGGTTGGTGACCACGTCATGTGAAGGTCTCACCCAAGAAAGGCATGATACGTTTCGGAAAGCGTGAAATACAAAATCCAAGGTACATAGGACCTTTCGAGATTCTCACTAGGATTGGTCCAGTCGTTTACAAGCCCGACTACCTCGAGAATTCCATAATGTACACTTTATCTACCATGTCTTTAACTTGAAAGAATGTTTGTCCAACGAGACTCTTTCTATTCCATTTGATCAAATCGAGGTAAACGAGAGCCTAAACCTTGTGTTTTCCTGTAGAAATCCTAGCCAGTGAAACCAAGAGGACAAAACAAAACTGTATCCTGATAGTGGTGGTCCACTGAAATGTAAATCGAGGACCTGAAATTCACTAAAGAGCGGGAGGATCAAATGTGAATCTGTACCTTTCACATTCATCCATGTGTATCTCTTAGACTTAATTTCAAGATGAAATTTCTTCTAACGGGGGGATAATGTAACAACCTGTTATTTTCTAGCCTTTGAAATCAACAAAAGTCAACCCAAGGTCATTCATGTCCAATAAAAGTCAACTTAAAATAGTGTCAAAAATAAATTGTTCAATATTCTTGTTTGGGTTAGATAAAGTAGTAGATATTGTAACAAGGTTTCCAAAAATATAAAGAACACTGAAATCATCGTTATAACGAAGAAGTTATGACCAATCGAAGATCCACAACAAAACCTTTAAGACACTATTCAGCATAAAAAGTGAGTTTTCAATAAAAATCTGTTTTAGCCTTAATAATCAAAATGAAATTTATAGTATAAGTTAAACCGAGAACTTTCATAAAAAGAACGTCAAAATCTAACTTCGTATAAGGAAGTTATGATTTTTCTAGAATTCAGTATAACAGTATACAACTAAAAACTCGAAATAAAGACCAAGTAAACTTTAGCCGACATAACCTAAACGAGAATCGGAGGTCTCGTCAATAGTAGTACAACGGTAAAAAGACAGACGAAAACGGACTTCGGATGAAGAAGTTATGAATTTCTAACGGATTTTCCTATCCCAGTCTGTTAAAAATAATAATATTAAAAATAAATAAAAAAATTAGCCGACGAAGTCTAAACGAGATTTGTACATAATATTCTCACCTACGTATGCATCTAAATAACGTTGAAATGGAGCTCGTATGCGAAAGTTATGAATTTCGGAGGTTTTTGGCTCAAAAACCGAAAAATAATGGAAAACCAGGAAAATTCGCATGGACAACATTCGGCCACGTCACCTCGCACGCGAAGAAGACCCGTGTCCGCCTCAGGTCCTTCGCTGGTTCGGCTGAAGTCGCGGTCCAATGAGAAGGCGACGTGCCTCGCACTCGTGGAGTAGCCCAGCCGAGACACGTGTACAACCCGCGAGATCGACGCCTGGCCTCCCCTCGCACCCGAAGCTGACATCTGTCTCCCCTCCTCGCCACCTGTCCGAACCGAGAAATTTTGCATATATATATATATATATATATATATATATATATATATATATATATATATATATATATATATATATGCAAGATTTCTCGGTTCCCTCACCACTTTTAGCTCATTTGCACATCTTTTTCAATATTTTTAACTCCACAAACCTACCTACAACCCCCCGAATCCCCGATATCATATCCAACACTCAAATAACACCCCGAGATTCCAGAAGTCAGCAAAAATAGAGTCTTTCGGTTTGTAAATTCGAACCCTCACAAGGCCCGGTTTTCAGAAATAAAGTTTTTCTAGCAACGAAGTGCTACTCAATTCTTCATTACTATCAAGTGAGTTTATACCCCTATGTTTTCACTATTTTTATAATGTTTTAAGGGGGAAAATACATGTAAAATACAAAGATTTCTCGTTTAAATAACAAAATTTGATTATCTAGTTTGTGATTCTTATAAACAAACTATTTTACCAGTTTGGATTTTATTACAACAATAAACATATAAATTACAATAGGTATAATTATGGTTCATGCATATTTATCGATACACTTTATGGAGCTACATATGCTTTCTAGATATTCAGAGTAACTATGAAAATAACTATATAAATTATATTTAATATAATTTATGAGATATTTACAATATATCTATTTCAAAGATATTTATCATTATTCTACACATAACTATCAGTATAAGCGTTTGTGAGACAGGCTTCAAGTACTTTTTTAAGTGCTAAAAAAAAGTCCTTAAAGTTATAACCAGAGTCTCCTGGAGGGAGAGCGTGACACTTGTGTATAGATCTATACAGGACTAACAATCCTACATCCTGATTGTTAGCTACAGTCAAGTCGACATGCTTGGGATAACAGTTGGTGTACCATATAACAACACCTAAAGAACGTTGTGTTTCAGGCGAGGCTTAGGTCATCAAGTATGGTTATGATAACTCACAATTTGGTATTTAGCTAAAATGTTAGTGTAAGAATAAGTAAGCAACTTTGTATAGTTTTAATAAATTAAAACTATAATACAATAATTACAATTTCATACAAGTACAAATATGGAATACTATTCTAGTACAGAGAAAACAGACTTTTCATAGTTTTATGGGAATTTAAAATTATACTATTTTAGAATACAAATACATATACAACAGAAAATATAGGATTTTCCGGGAAAGACATGCTTACCTTATCAATGAACAAGAAAAACACATTTCACTTACAAACATACTTATGAACTCACCAGCTTTATGCTGATACTCTTTCAAAAGCTACTTGTATTCTCAGGGAAACAGTGATACAGGTACAACCACAGATCTTTCGAGAAGACGGAGATTTATAAACTCATGTCTTTTAAACTTGTACTTTATGTTTTGAATACAGTTGTAAAAATTATAACTTCGTAAATACAATGGTCGTTGTTGTACTTTGATTTCTATATGCATGTGTTGTGATACTGAACATGACGTCCTCCGCCGCCGAACGTTTTTGCCGTTCCAGTTTGGGGGTGTGACAGCAGTTTATAAGGTATACCCCCAGAATGAGGTAGGTAACGAAGCTCAACTCATCATGGAATGGACCATGTCCAACATGGTTCGATTACACCTCTCAGCCACACCATTCAACTGTGGTGTCCTAGGTGGCGTCAACTACGAAACAATTCCACATTCCTTAAGATAGTCATGGAACTCGATACTAAGATACTTACCACATCGATTGGATCAGAGCATCTTTATCTTCCTGTCTAATTGATTCTCCACTTCTTGCTTAAACTATTTGAGCTTTTCAAAGGTTTCTGACTTATCTTGATTAAGTAGATATAGCCATATCTATTGTAATCATCAATAAAAGTTACATAGAAGCGATTAGCATCCCTTGTGGCGGATCTGAAGGGTCCACACACATCGGTGTGTATAAGATCCAACAGACCTTCACCCCTTTCACAAGTACCAGTGAATGGTGACTCGTTCATCTTTCCAAGCAAACAAGATTCGTAAGTGTCATCCGAATTCAATTCGAATGACTCCAAGACTCCATCCTTTCAGAGTTGGGCTATGCGCTTCTTGTTGACATGTCCAAGACGACAATGCCACAAGCATGCCTTGTCCAAACCATTGGACGAATCAATATTCAAAACATTATTTTCTAGGTTATCTTCAACCATCACAGTTTCATATATACCATTACAAGGCAATGCTTTAAAATAAAATACACGATTATAGGAAGCATTAATAGAGCCAACTTCATTATCAAATGAAAATATAAATCCTTGTTTATACAAATCATGGAAATAAATAATGCTTCTCGCCATATCGGACGAGTAACAACAATTATTCAACTCTAAATTTAACCCACTAGTAAGAAAAAAAGAATAAACTCCAATCTTGGTCACAGGCGACACTTTCTTATTCCCCATGATTAACTTTATCTTCCTTTGCTGCACATCCCTACTTCCTTTTAGTCACTGCAAATCAGAACAAATGTGAAATCCACAACCTGTATCAAGGACCCAAGAATTAGCATGTGATGAGTTATTAGATAGAATAGTATAAATACCTATGAAGGTGGGCGTTATCTTCCCATCCTTAATGTCCTACAAGTATTTGGGGCAGCTTCATTTACAGTGCCCATGACAATGGAAGCACTCTGCTTCCTTTGGATTGGAAGAGGGTTTAGCATAACCACCTTTGGTTCCACTAGAATAGGATCCATCGTGAGACTTTCCCTTGTGGCTCTTAGAAGGAGCCTTCCTCTTCTTTCCCGTCCCATGTCCAATTGCCAAGAAAGGGGCAACAATAGTAGGAGTGGGTACAACAGACTTTCCTTTCAAATTACTTTATGCAGTTTCTTAGTAGGCCTTGAAGCTTGCTCAAAGTGACTTCCTCCTTGTTCATATGATAGGTCATTCTGAACTGATCATAACAAGAAGGCAAACAATGTAGGATGATATCAATATCCAACTCTTCATCAAAGTTCACATTCAACTTCAGCAAGCGGTCCACAACCCTTTGCATCTTTTGCAAGTGGGCCGTGATGGACTCTCCATCCTTCATTTTGGTTGTAATCATGTTGGTAATGATTTCATACCTTTCTTTTCGAGCACTTTGATGGTACCTTTCCATCAAATCTTGGTGCATATCGAAGGGCCAGAAGTCCTCATAGGACTTTTGAAGCTCAGCAGTCATGGTAGCAATCATAATGCATGACACCTTTGCCACGTCCCTCTCATGAACCATGTATTCCTCGATTTGCTTGGGAGTAGTAGTTTGTTCATCAGTCTCCTTTAGATCTTTATCAAGGAAATATTCTTTGTCCTCATAGCGAAGGCCCATACAAATGTTTTGAATCCAATCGTTAAAGTTTGACCCATCGAAGATAGTTCTCCCAACCAATTCATGAGGGAAAACGAGCTAGAAGGGTTGGAGCCTGAAGCATTGTTTGGGATAGACATTTGAAAAGAAAGAAGAATAAAGTTTAGATTACATAAGAATCCTTAATATAACACCCAAGTGAAATATCAAGGCTAGGATCCAACACAATATTCTATAATTCGGAAGAGGGATGTCGTAATCCAATTGCAAAATATTTGAAGGTAGGTAAATGAAGATTTACCAATTTCCACCATGAAAAAACGAAATTGATTATTAAGATTTAGATGAATTGAAATTACTAGATTCATTGAGATTCATTGAAATTTTCAATGGCATGTTTAAATCTCGATTATGCCCTTCAAGTTTGTGATTGGGATACCAAGGATCATAAATAAGCTGTGAATAACCATGCAAATTTCTTGGTACTCTTGATGTCACTTATCACTTAATCAATGTGTTGGTTAACCACACACGCTCCATTGGTCTATGACAAACATCAAGCTACCCTTTTCCACCCTTGTCAGTCCCAAATTAGTGTGCCGGTTAACCACACACTCCACATACGACTTGGCAAGGTGCAAAGTGAAATTTCAAGGAATAACACCATTTTCTCATTTTTCCTAAAGTAACTAAGATTGAGAATTTTATAAAAATTTGGTTATTTTATAATTTCATTATACTTATTAATGAGGATTAATGTCCTGTCATACGCGTTCGGCTAACAACCCTCCACCAGTTAAGGAAGCAGTGGGTGAGAGTGGACACCCATTCAACCACCATTTTATAGGTAGTATATTTATACCACCCTTATAAACCGGCTTCGTGAATGACGCCTACTAACGGTAAGACTGACATGTCTTATACATATATATATATATATATATATATATATATATATATATATATATATATATATATATATATAAGTATTAACTTTTAATATTTTAATAGTATAAGGGTTGAATTTTAAACTTTTAAAATTCTAAGGTTTGGAATTAAATGTTTCATAAGTGAGACTTTACAAATTCCAAAACTTGAGGGCAAGTTTTGGAACTCTTCAAAACTTTTGGTTTCCATAACTTATGAGTTTTAATGTTCATGAATGTGATTTTTCATACTCCATAACTTGAGGACAAATTATGAAACTCTCTTCAAGAACAATTTAGATCAATTATAACTTATTCAATTATCATATAATTTGTTATTCATCAAGTTGTTCTAATCTAACTCATATAGCAAGGCAATTCACATCAAATAATATAAATAATCAAGTCATTATCTTAGAATTTGATAATTGTCCTTTAATTTGATAAGGACAATCACTACCATATCAGAAAAAACATTTATAATGATACAAAACAGTCTGTGGTAATGATCCTAATCCAATTCTGGCCAAAAACTCAAGAAAATTACCATCAGATGATACAACTCGTCGAGTCTGGAAATGGACTCGTCGAGTTCATCATCTAATTATACAACTCGTCAAGTTTAATCATAGGACTCATCGAGTCCAACAGTCAGATTCCAGAATTACACTTTTTTAGCTTTGAAAATAACACAATAGCATCAATATAATAGAAAACAATCATAGGCTCTGCTACCACTGTTGGGTTTTGAGCACTATAACACTCCTATGGAGCACATGCAACCCTAGATGCTTTGGATCTAAGTTTTCCCTAATTATACACGCAATTTCAATTTTCCAAAGCACATACCCTAACTAGCATACATTGGAGATATACAACAAAAAACCAAGTTAGATGAATACCTCTTAGTGTAGCTTGTTAGTTCTTGGCCTTCAAAGCTTTAGCACCTCAAATATGATACCTCTAATATGTCACAAACACCAAATGAAAGAGGAGGCTTATGAGAAGAGGCTATGTAGCTCCAAAATCGGTTATGGTTCTTCTTTTAGAATGCATGGGCCGATTTTAGGGGTTAAGGGGTTGCTTTTATAGTGTGGCAAAGACTACGGTTTCATCCATGCAAACCCTAACTCACCATGACCCTTCATATTTTTAGGCCCTTTGGGTTAAACCTTCATGGAATATTATATAGGTTTAGCCCATCCCTAATAACCCCTCATTAGCCAAAACCACAAGTATTACTGATTTACTTAATCATTCCCCGTCAATTTAATTACTCTCTTTTGATCACTAAATTAATTCTTGATCAATACTAATTAAATAATACGATTTCTTCATTAATATATTATACTTATAATATATTAATAAATCACGAATAACCTCTTTCTCAAAAGTCCATCCTATCAAATTGCTCTGGTGAAGGCAACCTAAAAGGACCATGCTACTATCGGGTCAAGTACATACCAATTACAGTTATGGCTTAGACACCTAATCCAACAGTCTCCCACTTGGATAACAACGCTCGGTTATGGGGACTCATGGTAACAATGCTCACAAACCTTAATAAATTAAAGTACCTAGAGGAGAATGCCTAGGAAGTAATTAAAGTATGAAAATACAAGTTAAAGAAACGTATATGTATGAAAGGAATAAGTACGAAAGAACTAATTTATCCTATGAAAAACGACATATAAAGTGTATGATCAAATATAATGATAGATACTTTCCTAAGTATACTATCTAATAACTCCTCAAAATTAATTGAGTGGGTTAACCAAATCTATTCCCGTAAGACGGAAGAAGCAAACCGAACATTAAAAGAAAATATAGTAAGTTACGAATGAAAAAAGAGAAATGAAATACTCCCTAGAAACTTATAGTGTTAGAAAAGATTTGAAAGCCTATATGTTCTTAAACAAATATCCTATTTTAAAGCTTCAAAACCTAGGAAGTCAAAAGAATAAAAGATCGTTGCAAGGAAGGACAAGAAGCACAAAGTTAGTTAGATTATATCATGTAAGAATCAATGTGCATATATGTTATAAATAAAATAATTATGTTGTTCGTTTTATTCACTGTGATTTAGATAATCAAACGTACCCTATAATTGCTCGACATTTCCACCGCCGGCCGAGGGTGTGACAGAGAATGGTATCAGGGCTGAAGGTCATAGCGAACTAGTGTTTCCTTAAGAAATTATGACTATAGCCTAGGGCATATACTCCGTTAAGTTTTTCCTCAAATCTATAAATAAAAGTATTATTATTAATCACATTACTGATAGACTACTAAAGGGAGAGGTGACTAGTTAGAACTGTCACTTGCGTTGCTACATTTCAGAATGACTATATGTTAAAATGGTCTTTCCCTTCGACACTTCTCACCTAACCAATCCTTATATGATAGTCTACAAGTACATAACAAACATGATAATCGCCAATATTGAACATTTAAGTACAAGAATCAAAGCATCAAATATAATAATAAATTATCTTAAGTAAATCAGTGTACATATGTTAAGCCACAACTAAACGTAGACTGGTCACCTATGATTAATTATGGTTAGACCAATGCACCAATTGAATTTTGATTCGGTGATTGATAAACATGGAAAGCATATATATATATATATATATATATATATATATATATATATATATATATATATATATATATATGTGTGTGTGTGTGTGTGTGTGTGTATGTATGTATGTATGTATGTATGTATGTATGTATGTATGTGTGTGTGTATATACATATATATATATAACCCATAAAATTTAAACCAAATTTTAACTTTTCAAAACAGTTAAAATCCAAGTGTTATTACAAATCTTTGTTTTCAAAATAGTCTTTATCAGAGTTTTCCCAAAAACATAAACAAAATGTGAGGAGCTGTATGATCACGCCTTTGTATTGTCGCGATCCCCTGATGTACCTGAAACAATAAACTAAAACGGTAAGCCCGAAAGCTTATTGAGTTCCCCCAAAATACCCATACTCACACAATACAAATATAACCATAAATAGCATACTATGGGTCCAATCAACCATCAGGTTGGAATACCCCAAGCCCTCAACCTTCCCGTTGGAATGCCAACATATTATGGGTCCAATCATCCTAGGGATGGAATACCCCTGGCCCACAACCAACAGGTTGGAATGTCCACATACTATGAGTCAAGTCATCTTCAGGATGGAATACTCCGGGCCTACAACCAGCAGGTTGGAATGCCTAGGTCTATTGGCTTTCGCACAAAGCAGATAAGCCTCAGCCAATCAACAAACATGTGCACATATAACAGATAATCACATAACAGTCTATAGACAACAAAATAAAATACCAGATCATACCACATAGCATATAATATTATCCTACCCTCTAGCATATCTAACTAACAGGTCATACCACATATCACATATTATCATCCTACCCTCTAGGATACCGATCTAGCAGATCATACAAGCATAACATAAACAATAACTATTCGAAAGGTTCTGCCTTTGTGCCTTAGACCCTAGAGTATAGTGAGGAAAACTCACATGATTAGTAGTGCCGAAATGCTGAAATTCTAACCGCTGCCTCACTGGGAATCCCGAGCTGACACACATAATAAATACTAGGTTATTACCAAACATCACTCCCTTGACTAAGTGTCCATATAATTCATAAAGTTTATTTCTTTTTGTTAGGCCAAGGCCCAACACCAATTCCTTATCTTGAAGGTCCATACTCTAAAGTCCATTATTGGCCCAATTTACCAAATTGGGCCCAAGCTCCTTATTGGGCCTAACCCCATGATCCACTATCATAACTTGGCCCAAAATATCCTATTTGCAGAGTCCAAAAAAGGCCCAAATCCATTTAGCCCATAAACCTAAAGCCCATTTGACATGAGCCCAACAGAGAGCGTACGCGGGGTGTACCTCTCTGGTTACGTTCGGCGTAATGTCATTCTACGCTGACTGTCGTCGAGATATCTAACCCCATACGCTGGTTGTACAGAATTTACGCTGAGCATATGCGGTGTTTTAGTAAAACCCTAATAAGTGCTTAACGGCTTAAGCTATTAAGCCCAAATTCCAGATCCATCGACCAAATATGCCATGGGACCATAAAGTTCTAGACTTTATCACTTTGGACGTCTAGAAAGTCCATACTCATTGTCTTAACCCATTAAGACTTTCTCACTTCATGCATGGGACAAGCTTAACTGTTGGGAACTGATTTTTATCACTTAAGACCTCTCCTAAGGTCTAAAAGGACAACTCATTTCGTCTAAGACATCAGATGCACCATCTTGGGGATTCTTGGGACAATAAGACTTTCATAAAGTTGAATGTCTAGATCTATAACTAGTAAGAACAAAGTTTCAAGATTTTTACCTTCTGGAGCTTCAATGGCACAATATAACCTCAGATCTATATCCTTGCTTTCCTCCTCTAGCTCCTTGGTGTAATTTCTTCACTTCCCAAGGACCAAAATGCACACCAACTCATACTTCTCACACACACTAGGGTTTGGGACGTTTTTCTAAGGTATAGAGGTTGAGGGTAAGCAAAAGAATGAGCCATAAGGATGCTTATATAGTCCCCAACCCTGAATATTAGGGTTTTCATCGGACATAAATACGCCCAGCGTACTAGGGCGCGCCTAGTACGCCTAGCGTACCCTTATGTACGCTCAGCGTACTCCTTCCAGTCCCAAAGTTGCAACTTTAGTCCTTATACTTCTTGCAACCCAACACAACTATCTCCAAGGTCGAACAATAACAACTTATAAAAGGAAGAAGGGTTTTCAACATATACCTGCAAGGTTCGGGGAATTACAACTCTCCCCCACTTGACCTAGACTTCGTCCCCGAAGTCGGATGCAGCGAAAAGATTTAGGTAGTGCTCTCTCATTTCGGACTATGGCTCCCAAGTCCACTCAGATACCCTCCGATGGTCCAATTGTACCTTTACCAAAGGCATTTCCTTGTTTCGTAGGATCTTCACCTTCCTCTCAAGAATGGCCACCGGTCTCTCCACATAATTCAAGTGCTCATCGACCTGAATGTCATCCTACGAAACTATAGCATCCTCATCCAGGATGCACATCCGCAATTATGAAACGTGGAAAGTGTTGTAGATCTAACTCAGCTCCTCCGGGAGCTCCAACCTATATGACACCTTGCCAACCCTGGAAATAACCCTGAATGGCCCAATGAAGTGGGAACCCAATTTCCCCTTCTTTCTGAAGCGGATGACACCCTTCCGAGGTGAAACCTTCAGGAGTACCATATCACAAACCTAAAATTCCAACTCAGATCGATGCCGGTCGGTGTAGCTCTTCTGCCGACTCTATGCGGTCTGCAACCGCTGTCTAATCTGTTGAATCCTCTCATTAGTCTATAGAACCACCTCGGTTCAGCTCATCACCCTGTGACCAACTTCACCCCCAACAAACTGGGGTGCGACATGTCCGCCCATATAACAGCTCAAAGGGTGGGGCACCTATGCTGGAGTGGAAGCTGTTGTTGTAGGAAAACTCCGCAAGTGGTAGATAGGAGACCCAACTCCCACCGAAGTCAATAATGCAGGCCCTCAGCATATCCTCGAGGGTCTGTATAGTCCGCTCACTCTGGCCATTAGTTTGCGGATGATAGGTTGTACTGAAGTGCAACCGCGTGCCCAATCCCTCGTGGAACTTTTTCCATAAACGGGAGGTGAACCGAACATCACTATCTGAAACGATAGATACTGGTACACCATGGAGAGAAACGATCTCGCAGATATATACCTCGGCCAATTTCTCTGCCGACGAACTCTCCCGTATAGCTAAAAAGTGGGCACTCTTGGTCAATCGATCCACGATGAACTAGATAGCGTCGAAACCCCTGGTCGTCCTCGACAACTTGGTGGTGAAATCCATCGTGATCTGGTCCCATTTCCACATGGGAACCTCCAGAGGCTGCAACCTGCCATGAGGCCTTTGGTGCTCATCCTTGACCATCCTACAGGTCAAGCACCTCTCGACATACCATTCGATGTCTCACTTCATACATGGCCACCAATAACTCAACCGTAAATCTCGATACATCCTTGTGACTCCCAGGTGGATGGAGAAATGAGAATTATGAGCCTCCTCCAGAACAACCTGTCTGACCCCGCCGGACATCGGAACCCAGACCCGACTGCAACGGGTCAACAACCCCCGACTATCCTGCAAGAATCGGGTGTTCTCACCCTTAATCCTTTCCAGCTTCCAATTTTCTCGACGCATGCCCTCTGCCTGAGCTTCCCTGATCAAACTCACAAGTGGGGAATCCACTGATATCCTCATACATGCCACCACAAAAGAAGGTCCTGCTGATTTGCGGCTCAGAACGTCCGCAACCACATTTGCTTTACCTGGGTAGTAAAGGATCTCACAATCGTAGTCCTTAACTACATCTAGCCACCTACGTTGCCTCTATTCAGGTTGGGCTGATCCATAATGTGTCTCAAACTCTTGTGGTCCGTGTATAAGCTACAACGAACCCCATAAAGGTAATGCATCCAGATCTTGAGAGCGAATACCACTACTCCCAACTCTAAATCATGAGTAGGGTATCTCGTCTCATGCGGCTTCAACTGCCGTGAAGAATACGCTATAACCCGTCCCCTCAGCATAAGAACGACTCCCATTCCTGTGATGGATGCATCACAGAAGACCACAAAATCCTCCGCTCCCTCCGGGAGGGTCAAGACTAGAGCCTCGCATAATCGCTGTCGTAGGGTCTCAAATGCCCTCTGCTGCTTAGGGCCCCACCGGAAATCCAGCCCCTTCCTCGTTAGACGAGTGAGGGGTACTGCAATCTTTGAGAAATCTCGAATGAATCTCCGATAGTACCCTGCTAATCCCAGGAATCTCTTGATATCTGAAGGAGATCTCGGCACCTCCCACTGCATAACTGCCTCGATTTTGGCCGGGTCGACCAAAATCCCCTCCTGGTTTACGAGGTGTCTGAGGAATTGGACCTCTCGTAACCAAAACTCACATTTCAAGAAATTGGCATACAGTCGTTCTTGTCTAAGAACTCCCAACAATTCCCTGAGATGCTCCTCGTGTTGCTCTCGGGTGTTGGAATATACCAAGATATCATCAGTAAACACAATGACCGAGTGATCTAGCATCGTTCTGCATATTCGATTCATCAGATCCATAGATACTGTTGGTGCGTTGGTGAGTCCAAATGGCATCACCATGAACTCGTAATGACCATAACGAGTCTAAAATGCAGTCTTCTCCATGTCCTCCTCTTTGAGCCGGACCTAATGATACCCTGATCTCAAATCAATCTTGGAAAACCAAGATGCACCCTGCAACTGATCAAAGAGATTGTCTATCCTTGGGAGTGGATAACGGTTCTTCATCGTTAAGTTGTTCAACTCCCTATAATCAATACACATCCAGTGCGTACCATCCTTCTTCCTAACGAAGAGGATCGGTTCTCCCCATGAAGAACTGCTCGGACGAATGAACTGCTTGCCTAGCAGTTCCTGCAACTGAGACAACAGCTCCTGCATCTCAGGAGGCGCCAAATGGTACGGCGCCTTGGCAATAGGAGCCACACCCGGCACCAGATCGATCCGGAACTCGACCTGCCGCTCCGGAGGTACCCCTGGCAATTCCTCCGAAAACACATCCGCAAACTCCCGAACCACTGGAACCTCTGATACTGAAGTCTGATCCCTGACCCGCGTATCCACCACATACGCTGGATTGCCCGCACACCCATGCTGAATGTACTGTCAAGCACTGGCGGCTGAACAAAATTGTGATCCCACTATGGTGCCCTCGCCATAAATAACCAGTTCTCCCCCACTTGGGGTTCGAACCACTACCCGCTGGCCCTCGCTATCAATCATGGCACCGAACCGACTAAGTCAGTCCATTCCCACAATCATGCATACATCTCTCATAGGAATCGGAATCAAGTCTATCGGGAAGGATATCCCGAAGATCTCCATCTCACATACTCGGTAAACTGAAGAAGCATAAATCCCATTTCGTTAGCTATAGAGACTCGTTACAGACACTCTAGCTCACCCATAGGCACTCTGAACTCCCCGCTGAATGTCTTAGACACGAACGACCGACTCGCTCCCGAGTCGAGTAAAACCAACGCAGACAAGGAGTTTACTAAGAACGTACCTATTCATAGGTACTACAGATAAGCATAAGACATATATAATAAATGAGATAAAGGATAGAAACATACCAGCAACCATATCCGGTGTTGCCTTGGCCTCCTCGGCTGTAAGCCGGAAAGCACGCCCCTGAGCCTTTGAAGGCTCCGCCCTAACTGGCCTCCCATCTATGAGCCTCAAAGTAGCCAGTGCTGGAGCCTGCATCGGCTTGGCAGCTAATAAAGGACATTGGGCCTTAATATGGCCCACCTGCTCACAATGATAACAAAGCCTGAACCTGGAAGTCGGAGCCTACTGCCTGCAATCTCTGGTCAGATAGCCCTGCTTGCGACAACGGTGGCACCCATTTCCTGCTCGGCATGTCCCTGAATGAGCCTTCCCGCACTTCCCACAAGTGCGGCCTGCCTGTCCCCCAATCCAGGTATCAGCGGTCTTAGGCCGCTTCGGCACCGGTTTCGACTGTAGCGGGCCCGCTGCTTCTCCCTCAGCTGCAACTCAATCTCCAACTCACGATGCCTAGTGGCCTCCTGTAGGTCCAGGAGTGTATCACATCTCTGAGTAGCGACAAACTGACAGATGTTAGTCTTGAGCATGCCCAGATAACGCGTCATTTGAGCCTGCTCCAAGGCAAACTCCGGGAAAAACATCGCCCTCTCCGTAAACATGCAGGTGATCTCCGTCACTGACTCAGTACCCTGCTTCAGATCTAAGAACTCCTATGACAACTGCTCGCGCTCGACCCACAGAATGTAGCGAGCGCAGAACATATCCCTAAATTGCTCCCAAGTAACCGCAGCTCTCTAATCATCCGTGTATGACCCAGTCACCAACCTCCACCAATCCTTTGCCCCGGACCGCAACAAGTTCAGGGTACACCTGACCTTCTGGTTAGTAAGACACGAGCACGTGAAGAAATATCCCTCCACATCAAACAGCCACCTCATAGCTACGATATGATCCTAAACACCATCAAATGTTGGGGGCTTCGTGTTATCGAAGTCTCGGTACTGGAAGCCCCGACTGGCTCCTCCCCTTCCTGTCGTTGTTACAGCCGAGGTAGCTGCAGTGGCAGCCGTCTCAGAAAGGGCTGCATATCTATCATCAAAGTACTCGCTCATAGCAGACTTAATAGTCCCAAACAACTCAGGAATCTAACCCCAGACAATCTCGACCACCTCCTCGCGGATGATCTCCCTAACCCAATCCTCTGTCATCACTGGCTCCTCCTGGCCGGTAATCTTCGGTTTTGTTGGGGCCTCCTGATCACCAGTCCTAATCTCGATCTGGATCCAGTCACGAAATGCCTCGTAACCACCATACTGAAATATAAACAGGAACATATCAGACAATCCGCATAAATAACCGGGAACCAACTCCCTACAAAACCCTAGGGGTTGTGACTTCCTTGCTACGCATATGGATCCTGTGCTTTCAGTAGGACGGGCCCAATATTACCTTCCACACCTACCCATATTTGTATCAACTATCATCACAACACCCTAACACTATACATACATATGGTGGTCGCTCAACCTAACTCCTCAAGGAAGGATAGCTATCTCACCACTGACCTACCGGCCTTACACAACTCACCCATGAAACTTCCACCAACCCTGGACACTAGTGTATACTAGCCATACAGAACGCTTGACCCTATAGACTTCGAACATCCAATCCTACCCTAAGCTCCCAATCAAACAAGAAAAGAACATAAGGTCAAATCAAACATTCTCAGGATATAAGATCTTAATTATATATAACTGTGATGCATACACTAAGCAACTACAGTAATGATGTCAATCTCATATAAAGAAAACCCTAGGTTAGCAGGCATCATGTAATCAGGCAATTCTATCATGCAGTTCCTGAAGATCCCTAGCCTAACACTAGCATGTTGTTCTAACATATTACAGAATCAATATATGTATGGTATTTTGGGGTCTACTCACTGGCTCCTACTGATCGTACACTCTACATCATCCTTTACTTATTTTGAAAACCATTTTAGAAGTTATTTTGAAAATCTTTCCTTGATTTGAGACTGGATTCACATGAATGTTCATCCAATTCACTCAAACCAAGGCTCTGATACCATCTTGTAACACCCATAAAATTTAAACCAAATTTTAACTTTTCAAAACAGTTAAAATCCAAGAGTTATTTCAAATCTTTGTTTTCAAAATAGTCTTTATCATAGTTTTCAGAGAAACATAAACAAAATGTGAGGAGCTGTACGATCACGCCTTTGCCTTATCACGATCCCCTGATGTACCTGAAACAATAAACTGAAACTGTAAGCCCGAAAGCTTAGTGAGTTCCCCCAAAATAGCCATACTCACACAATACAAATATAACCATAAACAACATACTATGGGTCCAATCAACCATCGGGTTGGAAAAACCCAGGCACTCAACCTTCCGGTTGGAATGCCAACATACAATGGGTCCAATCATCCACGGGATGGAATACCCCAGGCCCACAACCAACAGTTTGGAATACCCACATACTATGAGTCCAGTCATCCTCGGGATGGAATACTCCAGGCCCACAACCAACAGGTTCGAATGCCCGTGTCTATTGGCTTTCACACAAAGCAGATAAGCCTCACCCAATAAACAAACATGTGCACATATAACAGATAATCACATAACAGTCTATAGACAACAAACTGATCTACCGGATCATACCACATAACATATAATATTATCCTACTCTCTAGGATATCTAACTAACAGGTCATACCACATATCACAAACTATCATCCTACCCTCTAGGATACTGATCTAACAGATAATACTAGCATAACATAACCAATAACCATTCAATAGCGCTGGCCTTGGTGCCTTAGACCCTTGAGTATAGTGAAGAAACTGTTGGATAAGGTGTCTAAGTCCATAACTATTTCTGGTCAGTACTTGACCCGACCCGGCATGGTCCATTTGGGTTGCATGGCACCATGCAATTGGATAGACTAAATGAGAGAAATAACACTTAGAGATTATTAATATATTATAAGTTCTAATATATTAAGAATATTATTTGATTAGTTTGATCAAAGAATTAATTTAGAATTAATTAAGTGATCAAAAGATAACTAATTAAATATATGGGTTGATTATGTAAATCATTCATATCTTGTATAGTGGGCTAACAGGCTCCATGGATTATCAAGTTGGGTTCCACCCATAGGATGCTCCATGGATGCTCCATGGGAGTTACAAACCCATGGGTCATGGAAATGAAGAGTCATGACACATTAGGGTTTACATGGTGTAACCCTAGATGTGTCAACACTATATAAGAATCCCATTCTCCACCAAAATCGGCTACACATATGAAACAAGAGGGCTAGGCCGATTTCAAGAAGTGCGTATTCTCTCAAAAGTCTTTCCAAGAGCATTTGGTGTTGTGTGAAGCCTTTAAGGCATCACACTTGGGGTGTTAGGCTCACAAGGTTTCAAGGAACATAAGCAACAACAAGGTAAGTTATTCTATCTCTCATTCAAGTTAAAAATTGTTCCCATGTATGCTAGATAGGAATATAACCTTGGAATTCAACTTTGCATGATAATTAGAAAAACATAGATCCAATGTTATTAGGGTTGCATGTACACTTAGGAAGTGTTAGAATGCTCAAAACCCATCAGAAACCTCACCTGACTAGTAGTGCCGAAATGCTGAAATTCTAACCGCTGCCTCACTGGAAATCCCGAACTGACACACATAATAAATACTAGGTTATTACCCGACATCACTCCCTTGACTAAGTGTCAATATAATTCATAAACTCCATTTCTTTTTGTTAGGCCAAGGCCCAACACCAAGTCCTTATCCTGAAGGTCCATACTCTAAAGTCCATTATTGCCCCAATTTACCAAATTAGGCCCAACCTACTTATTGGGCCTAACCCCATGATCCACTATCATAACCTGGCCTAAAATATCCTATTTGCAGAGTCCAACAAAGGCCCAAATCCATTTAGCCCATAAACCCTAAGCCTATTTGACATGAGCCCAACAGAGAGCGTAGGTGGGGCGTACATCTATGGTTACGCTGGGTGTAATACTGTTCTACGTTGACTGCCATCAGGATAGTTGACCCAGTACATTGGGCGTACAAAATTTAAGTGGAGCGTACATGGGGTTTTACCAAAACCCTAATAAGTGCCTAACGTCCTAAGCTCTTAAGCCCAAACTCCAGATCCATCGACCAAATATGCCATGGGAGCATAAAGTTCCAGACTTTATCACTTTGGACGTCTAGAAAGTCCTTACTCATGGTCTTAACCCATTAAGACCTTCTCACTTCATGCATGGGACAAGCGTAACTGTTCGGAACTAATTTTTATCACTTAAGACCTCTCCTAAGGTTTAAAAGGACAACTCGTTTTGTCTAAGACATCGCATGCACCATCTTGGGGATTCTTGGGACAATAATACTTTCATAAAGTTGAATGTCTAGATCTATAACTAGTAAGCACAAAGTTTTAAGATTTTTACCTTCTGGAGCTTCTATGGCACAATACAACCTCAGATCTATATCCTTGCTTTCCTCCTCTAGCTCCTTCGTGCAATGTCTTCACTTCCCAACGTTCAAAATGCACACCGACTCACACTTCTCACGCACACTAGGGTTTGGGATGTTTTTCTGAGGTATGGAGGCTGAGGGTAAGCAAAATAATGAGCCATAAGGATTCTTATATAGTCCCCGACCATGAATATTAGGGTTTTCATCGGACATAAGTACGTCCAACGTACATGAGTGTATGCCCAGCGTACTAGGGCGCGCCTAGTACGCTTCGCGTACCCTTATGTACACTCTGCGTACTCCTTCCAGTCCCAAAGTTTCAACCTTAGTCCTTATACTTCTCGCAACCCAACACAACCAACTCCAAGGACCAACAATAACAACTAATAAAAGGAAGAAGAGTTTTCAAGATATACCTACAAGGTTCGGGGCGTTACAATATATATATATATATATATATATATATATATATATATATATATATATATATATATATATATATATATATATATATATATATATATAACCCAAAACAAAAGTATAATTTACATAAAGAGTATCAACAAAATAACCTTAGAACAAGTATCAAAAGACAACAAACTATTAAATCAAACCATCCTCGTCAATTCCACCATTACCATCGTCGTCATCACTCGCATACTCGTCTTCCTCATTCTGATCGCTGTCAACATCACCATGTTGTGTTCCTGAAGGGCCAACATCGGGGTTTGGTCATGGAAAGGGTAGAAAATCTATCCCGTGAAACTCCATGATGTTGGTAAGAGTTGCCATGATCCACTGTTGAGCTCATATGATGGTCTGATGCTCCTACTATAGAAAATCCATGCGTCAAGATAAGTGGTGGTAGTCAAACCCAGGCTTAAGATCCCATCGACTAGCCTCGGGTGTGCACATAGGTCTCTCTCGCCTCAAGAAAGCATGCTTAGGAACAGGATCCGACTCCACTTGTCTCAAAGGCGGAACGATATCATCATCAAGGATCCTCAGTACATGATCAACTCCTTGTACCATTGCCTGTATCTTCCCCAGAGCAGTCACACCTAACTCGATGATAGGACGTGAAACCATCCAGACGGTGTCAATCCTATAAGAACAAACCAAATGGGTAACCCAATGACCCCCACAGATTCAACTTTTTGCCATAGAGCCTACAGTTGAAGTAGATAAGTATAAAACAAGAGTATAAGTGAGTGTGAGGTGAACCTTAGGGCAAATCAAGCAACACATCAAGAAAAGGTCACCCGATGGAACCTTGTCACACTCCTTGTGGTGATAGATAATGGAAGAATTAGGCGATGGATTAACGTGAAGATAGAAGATCTAAAAGAGCTATCTTTAGCCGACCTACAGACATAGATGCCCCTAGCGTGATCCCATACCTGTAACTAGTCATACTCCTAAGGTGGAGAAAGGATGCACCTATCTAGAAAGGACATAAAATGAGGACTAGCAACCTCCTCCTCAGTATAAATCCCTAGTCGCCATCCCAACTTTGCAATGTTGTAGGAGCGCGATACTCCTACTAAACGAAAGGTAAAGATGAACTGATTTTTCCAGACTGTCAACCGCCTAGCAAAGTGAACAGTAGTAAAGAACTCCTGGCAGAGCTCATGATATATGACCTCCTGAGTCTTGATTATCCAACGCCACTTGTGGCAAGTAAAAAGCCCAACTCCGTTATCAGTACTAAGGACCCGAGTGAGATACGGCTCCAAACGGGCAAATAGTCTAAGATCATCAGCAATCCGCCATACAAGGGACTGAGGAATAATCAACTGCTTGGACAAAAGATCAATCAACCAAGAAATGAAGAAGCTCCGGTCCTCAGAAGGAATATCATCTGCAAACTACAGAAATGGATGAGATGGCCAGTTAGGCGGTATCTAACCAGCCCTCTGACGACCTGATCGACTCATAACCTGAGAAAAATAGGGCACCACAGTTAGAATTAAGATAAAATGGGTAAAATGATTGCAAAATAACAAAACAAAATCGTGTGCATCAAGAACTAACCCGCACGCATGATGAAGATGCCCGACGTGCATTGAAGATACACTACGCGTCTCAAGAACACGACGAATAGTCGGTTCCAAAAGCAATGAATTCATCCAAGTTTCAACCTATAATCTATAGGGGAATCTTAGGCAAAGCTTATACAAGTAAAATACACCGTCAATTTGGTCAAAAAGCTTAAGAATCAATAGATTTAGTAAAACCCTAGGTTTTACCCCAAAACCGAAAACCCCAAATTGAGGTTAGATTAACCGAATTAACTAGAAATTAAGCATTAGGGTTTAGTAATTGGTAGTGAAAATATTTATATTTAGCTAATAAATTTTGAGTATTACGAGTAAAAGTGATAAAATCCTAAAAACTTAAAAACCCAAAAATTGAGAATCTAACGGCAATATAGTTGCTAAGGTTTAGTATAAAAAGTACCTTAGAAGTACGAATGAAGCTCGAAAATAAAAAACATGTGGCATGCTCTATGGGACCAGCTACGAGGTGGGGATCAGTTGGAAAAGGAAGTAAATGTCGAATAAAGCTAAAAATCGTCATTAAATATTGATTGGTTGAAGGTGCCCAAGGTGCAAACGACATGTCTGACATGTAGAACCCAATTTTCAAAAATCGAAACTTTTTACACTAAAATTTATTTAGCTATCACTTTTACACCCTAAGAATTAAAAAGAGCACTAAGCTTAGAAACCTTGGGCGAATGGAATAAAGTGCCATTATTCTCTTAAATGAGAAGGAAACCAATTTAAAGACAGACAAGCTATCCAATAAAAGCATAGACCGATAAGAAGACAGGTTGCTCTGAAATTAACTAGTAAAAAGCCATAATATTTGTTAAAAACACAAGCAGTAAGAATAGTGCATTCTTGAAAACGCATAAAAGATTTAAAAATCTCAATTATACCAGTCAAATCTATGCAGAAGAAATAACAAGTAACCCTATTATAAGACGATAAAATGACAACATTAGCCTTAGTAGATCCTCGACTATCAAGTCAATGATTAAACGTCAAGTCTCAGATGCTCTAGAAAAATTCGGAGCTGCTAAAAAGGAAGGAAATATCGACCAAATCGATAAAGAAGGTAAAAAGATAATAGACAATTCCAAGGAGTTTGTCAATAGCAAACTGAGAAAGTTCTATGGAGACAAAAAAGTAAATGGATGATCCACTGGATAAAGGAAATGGAAAGTAAATGTGCCAGGCACTGTAGAGTGAAGTTTACAACCCACACATTTATGGGTAAGGCTCTTATCTGGTTGAATGCTCAGGTTAAAACCTTAGGTATAGACACAACCTACACAGTTTCATAAGAGGAACTGAAGAAGCTAATGATGATGAAATTCTATTCTAGGGAATACGTGACCCAGGTGGAACATGAATTCCATGACCTAACTACAAGGAATACAAGTTTGGCAACCTATACCATACGCTTTGAGGACCTAGCGATAGTATGTCCAAAATTGATCAGCTCAGAAGGTAAGAAGATCAAAGCATACATCAAAGGGCTAGCTCCACAAATTTAAAGGATGACATGCACGATGCAACCCAATACTTACCAATAGGCTAGACGATTAGCCTATAATCTAGCAGAACCAGTGATCAGACAAAAATCCTTTACAAAGAATTAGAAATGACTCAAGGATTTCAGAAAGAAGTGAGAAGAAGGTCGCAAAGGAGAATCCAGTCAATGTTCATGGAAGAAATATAATAGGAAGTCTCGAGAAAGATTGTCGATTCCACCAAGAGAGTATTTGGGGAGCCTTCCCAAGTGTGACAATTGCAGCTATCACCATGAGAGAAAATGTAGAAAACTTGTTTGTGACAGTTGCGGTAAAAAGGGCACACCACAAGGTCTTGCCGAAAGAACAAATCCAATAGAAAGATGCTTGAAACGAAGTATTTTGAAACAATGTAGTATTGTAGCAAGTAGATTTTAGGGTTACCCTATTAAGGCATATATATATATATATATATATATATATATATATATATATATATATATATATATATATATATATATATATAATGCTTGGGATATAAATGGAATGGCAAGCCTTGAAATATTTACTTTTAGAAGAAATATAAAATATATGCACATATTTATGTGCAAAATCTTTCTAAAAAATAAAAATAGAAAAGATCGGTAATTACACATGGAGATTAGAACATAGAAATCTCTCCAAAAATCAATAACAAAACAAAGAAGAAATAAAACCTGAACCTAGGTTTCATCTTGGTGTAAAATAAGAATAAAGAAACACCAAAAAGATGAAATTGAAGAATTAAAGGTAGAAACAACATAAATCCAAAGATGAGTAATAAAAGGGGAATAAGTTATCCTAACAGAAAGTAAGGATCAAACAAGGATTAAGACCCCGATCTCCCTTAATAAGAAAAACTCAACACTCTGAATTTTCGGACGAAAATCCTTTAACGGTGTGAGAATGTGAGAATTGCGACAATTGCCACCAGTCACCAATTGTAAAAGGACTTGTAAAATGATAAGTATCTAAACATAAGTCTTAGAACCTAGGTATAGAAGAGAAAATAGTCCAAAATATACACGATTAAGTATGCAAAAAGTTGTGTTAACTTGAGTAAATGGGTTAAATAATAAGAAAGTATGTTGCGATGCAAATTCAAGGATATAAACTTCGTAAATATCTAACTTCGATTGGAGAGGTTATGATGTTTGTAGGAAGTAAAATAAGTCATGTCAATAAATTTAACAACATCAAAAGAGTACTAAGGGATTGGTTGAGTTTTAACTAAAAGTCATTAAAAGGAAAGTCATAGTACTCCGTGGGATAAGAACTTAGAAGCAAAGAAGTCCAAAAACGGAGTACATACAACGAAGATATGATATTTGGAAAAACATAAAATATGAGCTAAAAATGGAAATTGGAATTAGCCAGTACTCATCAATAGCTACACAAATATATAGAGAATGTCAGAAATAAGATTCATATAAGAAATATATGGATTTTTACGAAATAATAATTGTGCATGTGTAATTCACGCCATGAACAACGTGCACGTCTGATGCGTAGATTTGTCGAGATACAAGAGATGTGGACCATTAGAAAAATGAAAAATGTGATGTTTTGAATGGAGCCATGAATCCCATGCATGACGCGCATAGATATTGTCACACCCCTAAACCAAAACGGCGGAAACATTCGGGGGTGGAGGACATCATATGTAGTATCACAAAAATTGCATCATAGTAATCAAAGTAAACACAACCATTACATTAAGATATGAATATTTACATCCGTTTGATACATACTTTGTATACATCAAAAGTATGACAAAATAAGTAAAAGACGTGTATCTATACGCTCTGTCTTCTCAGAATGCTACATGAGTATCTGTTTACTGATTTCCTGAGAATACAAGTGATTTTGAAAGAGTATCAGCACAAAGCTGGTGAGTTCATAAGATTTTTTGGTAACAGAAATCCTGTCAATGAATCTCAAAAGTTGTATGTAGGTTTCCCAAGAAAATCCAATATTTTCTAAAGTATGAGTTCTGTTTGAAAACCCTGGCTACCACTAGTTTGTTTAGTAGTTTTATTACTTAAAATAAAAACGAGTATTGTATCCCTAGAATCCTCCAGTGTAGTGTATGGTAGTTCTATTAATTAAAATAAAACCAATGAAGAATGAAATCCCGTAAACAATTGTTAGTTTATGCTATTGTGAGTTCATATAACCATGCTTAATATGACTAGTGACCTCAGCGACGTATCTTCAGGCGTCATACGGTATGATATTTGTCACCCCAGGTACGCCTGCCTAACTGTAGCTAGCAATTTAGGTGTGGGATTGTCAGTCCTGAATAGATCTATTCATAAATCTCATGCTCTCCCTCAAGGAGACTCTGGTTACACTAAATGTTGAGGATTTTACCAGTACCCTGAAGGGTACAAATGAAGAGTTGCCTCACAATCCTGTATTAACTAGTTTACGCGTGGTTTGTATCATGTTCTCGTATCGAAACTGTTTGTATACTTGGTAGAGTATCAATAATTATAGTAAAATAATTATTTATTGTTGTACTCTTGTTATCTGAATGTAGTAATGAATATCATAAATCTAAGCTATCATAAATTATATGTTTGCTCATGTATATAGTCTAAATTGGTAAAAACTGCGTAATGAATTCCCCAAACTATACCTATTATAGTTTGCCTGAAATGTTAGGTACTTGGTTCGTGAATTGTTCTAAAAACTATGCAATTATGAATTCAGGTTGAAAGTGCCCAATATGCTCTTCATATTACAAAAGGGATAAAATATCAAAATATTTTATAAAAATATGGAAATCGTTAGACTGTATCAATTGCATAATTTTAAACTTTTTGAAATCCTTTTGTTTTAGTTCACAAAATCATTTGTGTTTGGCTTGAATCCCCCCTAAAAACGTTAAAAATCATAAAAGCGTAGGGGTATGAACTCACCGTTGGTGTGTGGAATGTCGAACAATGAAACTGGAAATCAAGACCCTCGGGTTGATGTATGCAGCACTCAACAAGATCCTAATCAACAATTAATTACATAATTGTATTTTTATTAGCGAAACCATTTATTATAGTGTTGGAAAAACACTTTTTATTGGTTTAGGAATGTTACCGAGACTCGATCAAGCTGGAAAAGTGGGTTCGCGGCCAAGATTCACAGTGCGAAGGAGTTTGCGGCTGTGAAGAGGAGTTTACGGTCGTGAACTGTTTACAGCCGTGAACAGCCTCTTAAAGAGTTTACGACCGTGAACAGTTTACAGTCTTTGATGATTTGAAGAGTGTACGGCCGTAAACTCATGAAAAATGATGTTGGATTCAGTGAAAAAAGCAATTTAGATGCTCCAAAATAACCTCCAAAGGTGATTTCTTGATGATTTTTAGGTGAAATGAGGGTGTTTTGAGGTTTACGGTCGAGAGGTAGAGAGAGATAGAATGAGAGAGTTTTCAGCCAAGAAGGTTCAAATGAAGGTGGGGGTCTCATATATATATATATATATATATATATATATATATATATATATATATATATATATATATATATATATATATATATATATATATATATATTGGGGGTATGTTCGGTGTTGCGGGCCACCTAGCACCAGCCGTAAACGAGTGTACGGTCGTAAACTCACTTAGGCCGAAAACTTCTGGTTTTTCATGAAAACTTCGTGTTTTTCGCGCGATTTTGGTTCCGAATCGTATATAAAATTTAATTATATAAAACTAGATGATTTTCCTACCAAATAAATCTGACGGAACTCAATAAAATTCAAATTTTATTAACGGAAAAAGGTTCAGGTTGTCACATCATCACCCCGTTAGAGGGAATTTCGTCCCGAAATTCGAATATAGAATACAAATCATGGACTCGGAAAAAGATGGGGATGTTCCTATTTCATTTGATCTTCGCGCTCCCAAGTGAAATCAGGTCCCCGCTTGGCATTCTAGTGGACCTTCACTATCGGTATGCGACTTTGTTTCATTTGTTAGATTTCCTGATCCATGATTTCGACTGGTTCTTCCACGAAGTTAAGGTTCTCGTTGATCTCGGTCTCATCAAGAGGGATCATCAGGGTTTTGTCGGATAAACACTTTTTAAGATTTTAGACGTGCAAAACGGGATGAATGTTGCTAAGCTCTTGGGGTAAACAAAGTTGGTATGCTACGGGACCTATCCTAGCGAGGATCTCGAAAGGTCCTATGTATCTTGGATTCAACTTTCTACGCTTTATGAAGCATATCATGCCTTTCCAGGGTGAGACCTTCAATAAAACACGATCACCAACCTGGAACTCCAAGGGTTTTCGTCTCTTATCAGCGTAGCTCTTTTGTCTATCTCTCAAAGCCTTTAGTCGTTCCCGGATTTGTACGATCTTTTCTGTGGTTTCACAGATGATTTCTGGGCCTGTGAGAGTGCTGTCAGGGACTTGCCCCTTGGCTAGCTACGTGTCATCGACCTCATCCCAGCACAGAGGGATCTGCACTTACTGCCATAGAGGGATTCAAACGGCGTGGCCTTGATACTGGTATGATAGCTGTTGTTGTAGGAGAATTCGAACAAGGGAAAATGGGTGTCCGACGACTTACCAAAATCTATGACACATGCTCTCAACATGTCTTCCAAGGTCTGAATGGTTCTCTCACTCTGCCCATCGGTTTGCGGATGGTAAGTTGTGACCAGCTTAATTCCAATAGATTTCTGCAATGACTGCCAAAATCTCAAGGTAAATCTACTATCCCGATCAGAGATAATGGACATAGGTACACCAAGCAGACAAACTATCTCTTGAATGTATATCCGAGGTAGTCTCTCCATCTTGAAGGTTTATTTGATTGGCAGGAAGTGGGCGGATTTGGCCAATCGGTCGACAATTACCCATATGGTATCGCACCCACTTGGAGATTTGGGTAATTTAGTGATAAAATCCATTGTAATCCTTTCCCACTTCTATTCAGGCATTTCTGGATGCTAAAGTAGACCTGAGGGCTTTTGGTATTCCACTTTCACCTTGGCACAAGTCAAACACTTGCCCATGAAAGTAGCGATCTTTGCATTCATTTTTGGCCACCAATAGAGCTTTTTGAGATCCAGATACATCTTATCTGAACCTCGGTGAACGGAGTATCTAGTCTTATGAGCTTCGCTCATGACAACTTCTCTGTAACCACCAAACTCTGGAGTCCAGATCCGGTTCATGAAATAGCAGGCTCCGTCTCCCATGATCTCTAAGGTCTTTTCCATTCCCCTCAAGGCTTCATCCGACCCGTTCTCTGGTTTCAAGGCTTCCAGCTGAGCCTCTCTGATTTGAGCAGACAAATGGGAATGGATGGTCATTGTCAGTGCCTTCACTCTACGACCTGAATACTCTTTCCGGCTGAGGGAGTCCGCTACCACATTGGCCTTGCCTGGATGATAGAGTATTTCACACTCATAATCATTGAGTAGCTCCATCCATCGTCGTTCCCTCATGTTCAACTCTTTCTGATTGAAAATATGTTGTAGAATCTTATGGTCGGTGAAGACAATGCACTTGGTTTCGTAGAGATAATGTCTCCATATCTTTAAAGCGAAGACCACTGCTCCCAATTCCAGGTGGTGAGTTGTATAATTGACTTCGTGTGTTTTCATCTGTCTTGAGGCATAAGCAATGACCTTACCTCGCTGCATGATAACATAGCCAAGGCCTTGATTGGATGCATCGCAATAGATAATGAAGTCTTCTGTCCCTTCTGGCAGAGACAAGATAGGTGTGCTGCATAAAGCCTGCTTCAATGTTTGGAACGTAGTGTCTTGTTTTTCACCCCAACTAAATGATACACCCTTTTGAGTCAGGGTGGTCAAAGGCTTAGCAATTCTGGAGAAATTCTACATAAACCTGCGATAATAGGCGGCGAGGCCCAAGAATTGATGGATTTCTGTGGGCATCTTCGTTGCCGACCAATTCTCTATCGCTTTGACCTTGGAAGGGTCCACGTCTATACCTTCTTTGCTAACCATGTGACCAAGGAAAGTTACCTTTCGGATCCATAATTTGCATTTGGAAAACTTTGCATAAAGTTTCTCCACCCTCAGTGTTTCTAACACTACCCTCAACTGCTGTCTATGATCTTCCTCGCTTCGGGAATAGACAAGTATATCATCAATGAACACTATCACGAACTTGTCTAGGAAAGGGCGGCACACCCGATTCATCAGATCCATGAATACTATCGGTGCATTGGCTAGACCAAAGGGCATCACTACAAACTCATAATGACCATATCGAGTCTGAAATGTTTTCTTAGGAACATCACCCTCATGGACTCGTAGCTGATGATACCCTGATCTTAGGTCTATTTTCGAGAAGTAGCTGGCTCCCTAAATTTGATCGAAGAGGTCGTCGATTTGGGGAAGAGGATAATGATTTTTGATGGTAATCTTGTGTCACACCCCGAAAACCGAAGGCGGAAACATTTACGGGGTTGACTCCACGTTGAGTATCAAATCCAATGTACATAGTAAGTAAAGTAAAACAAACATTACATTACATATATGAAAGTTTTACATTTGTTTCAAAAGCATAAGTTATACAAGTGATACATAGTATATATGAACAACACGAAACGAGTCTTCTGAGTACTCCGTCTTCGCACAAAAGGATCTTCGGGTACCTATCTAACACGGACCTGAGAATACAAGCAGTTTGAAAATCAGCATAAAGCTGGTGAGTTCATAAGCCGTTAGTTTTTCTGAAAATGTACGAGTTCCTTTGGTTTCCTGAAAAAGTAGTTATCCAAGTTCGGGTTGTGGCTTTGTTACACATGGTTAACCTCTCAATCTACAATCTCAATTGATTCAAACACGAAGGTTCAGATTTTCATTGGTTTTCATCTCCTCAAAGAAATTTACTAAGGTTTCGTCAGGTCGGCAAGCCTTACGAATAAAGATGTGGAACACCAGATGGTTGCTACTGAGTCCTGAAGATAGCTCGGAGAGGGCTATGGAATCAATTCCTAACGAGGATCTCGAAGAGTCTAAGGTTTCATAAGTTAAGCTTTCCGCACTTCCCAAGGCGTACTATGTCTTTCCAGGATAAGACCTCCAACAAGTGGGTACACTTTCACATGGCAGAGTAACTAAGGGTCCGATGGTTCTAAGGGAAACTTCTACATGAGTCTACAATTATAGTCGGCGGAACCCTAGTATCGACAGGTTTCCAGGGGTGTTCCCGATGTCGACTAATTCTTTATTGCCTTAGTTTTTGGAAAGGTTTACAAGTATAACTGCATTGCTTATCTACATGACCAAGAAAAATGGTTTGACCGAAGGGCGCCACTACTACCTCATAGTGATCGTATCATGCCCTGATTGCTGACTTGCACACATCGTGCTTACTGAGGTTTCGTTACGAGGAAATTCTCAGGATTAGGTCGATGCGAGACTGGACTACGCGTTCGGAAAGAATTCTCAAGAATTCTTTGAAAACAGTATCGAGGAAAGAATCGTAGACTTCTCGTTTCTTGGTGATCACTCGGATGAGAGATACAGGGGAAAACTTTTAAGCTTCGATGCACGAAGATCATGAGAGTCGAGTCGGAGGAAGGTTAGAATGAATGGCTTTTTCAAAACTAGGAAAGACAGCATGAATGAGACTCGGTCATTACATGCTAAGGGTGGCATCAAAGCATTTCATAAAAAGTTTGCCAATAGGTCGAATGGAAAGAATAATCCCTCGGATTGAAAATACAATTTATGGATACGACACAAGCGTTCTCGTTCTCACGTGGTAACCATCTCGAAGATATACATTTTCGGTTAGTCGCAGATGACGGGGTTAGAAAATGTTCAAATGGATGGTTAACGAATTTCTTTCGGTGCTAGAATTGAAAAGAATTCACACACATATAAATTTAACGAGGGGAAATATACCTGTGGCAATAGTGGGATCGATGGTTGTCTCCTCTTGTCCTATCGCTAGAACTCTTCCGGTGTTGCCAGGTGTTACAGCCTTGGGACAATTTCGCTTGAGATGCCCCACTTCTCCACAACCATAGCAGGCCCGATCAATGCCCGCTCCGGAGGTTTAACTCGTTGATTGAGTTGGTGTCTTACAGTTTTTCACCATGTGACCCTTTATGCCACATTTGTTGCAAATTACTTCGATACATGGACCAGAAGGAAGATGATGATAGTTGCACTTGTCACAACTAGGAAGGGTTCCAGCATACTTACTGGCAGGTTTTCGAGTTGAGGATCTATCAACAGACACAGTTGCAGGGGAAGTGGCAGCGTGAACTGCCACCGTTTGCTGTCTCTTCGAAGACTCGTGCGATGCCTGACTTTTCTCTTTCTTCCCAAGTTTTCTTTTCTCCCCACTCCTCACTGTCGGCTCAGGAGTGGTAGTTGTCTCCTCAAAGTCTTCACTATGATCGATTAGGATTTGAGCTAGGCGTTTGGCACTGTCGTATGTATCCGGCCTCGCAGCTATGACGTTTCCTTTAATTGGCTGGATCAGCCCCCAGATGAATCTCTCTATCTTCTTACTCTCCGGGTAACCATTCCCGGGCAGAGTAATGCCAAATCGTCGAACCTGGATGTATAAGCAGTGATGTCGGAACCTTTCATCTTCAAGTTCCAAAGTTCGTGTTCTAACTTCTGCATTTCGCACCGATGGCAGTACTCAGCCAGCAGAAGTTCCTTCATGGCTTCCCAACTCATGGCGTTGGCTACAGGTAAGGTTAAGGATTTGACTCGTCCGTTCCACCAAGTCAAGGCTTTGTCGATAAAGGTGCAAGCGGCAAACTTCACCTTGTCTGAATTTGAACAGGCGCAGATTTCAAAGATGGATTCGAACTTCTCGAACCATCAGATGAGGGAAATGACACCTCCAGTGCCATTAAAGGACGGGGGTTTTGCATTCATGAAATCCTTATAGGAACCCTCTTTCCGGCGTCCCTGACTACTTTCATGGTTTTGGGTTTGGGTACCACCTCCTGAACCACCGGAACCACCAGAGTTTAACCGCAGTGTACAACACCCATTTACTTATGTTTTGTTCTACTAGTAGTTACGGATCTCGACGGGTCGGTATACTTATATACTTTTGAAAATACTTATATTTTGAAGGATACTTTTAGTTCAGAGCACTTAGGCCCCTTAATGTTTATAGTTTTATACCATGTAAGGTTTGGTATACTTCATTCACTATAAACAAGGGCTCTGATACCAATCTGTCACACCCCGAAAACCGAAGGCGGAAACATTTCCGGGGTTGACTCCACGTTGAGTATCAAATCCAATGTACATAGTAAGTAAAGTAAAACAAACATTACATTACATATATGAAAGTTTTACATTTGTTTCAAAAGCATAAGTTATACAAGTGATACATAGTATATATGAACAACACGAAACGAGTCTTCTGAGTACTCCGTCTTCGCACAAAAGGATCTTCGGGTGCAGCATAAAGCTGGTGAGTTCATAAGCGGTTAGTTTTTCTGAAAATGTACGAGTTCCTTTGGTTTCCTGAAAAAGTAGTTATCCAAGAAAATCCCATATTTTCTTATGTAAAGTTAATTTCCAAATCCGAAAGTGAAGTAAACGATGTACAATGAAAACATGATTGTTCTTGTGATTTGTAGTTCAGTTGTTTAACTTGTTACACTTTTCTAGATACGTACTACTGTTATTCAGGAAGAACCCCATGTTCTCTTAACTATGTGTGTGTGGGAACTATTACCAAATCTAATTATGTTCGGTGTCCTTCCCAGGAAAACCCCATGTTTCCCTGACTGTGTGTGTGTATCTTTACCGAATCTGGTTATGTTCAATGTTCTCCCCAGGAAAACCCCATGTTTCCCTGACTGTGTATGTATGTGTGCCTGCCATTCTTGAACGTACATTAGCTTTACTACGAACATAAAGCTAGTAAATGAGACTAAAGCGTTAATAATCTAGATTGCGAGTCCTTAACCAAACTCAGACTGGATATGACTCGAGTCGTGATCAATATCCTTTCTATGACTTTCGTTACCCTTGAACCTTTCGGTTCGGCTGTAGCTAGCAGCCAGGTGTGGGATTATCAATCTCGTATAGATCTATACACTCAAGCCACGCTCTCCTACGTATGGAGATTCTGGTTATAGGGGCAGTCCCCCACTATCTCGTGTCGAGGAAGTGTTACAGAGGACGTGTCTCCAATCTTTAAGATTACTTTTTACTTCTTGCCTAGGGAAGTAGTATCTACAACTAACTAAGTTCTAACGTGCCTAACCTTTACACTCAAGCCTAGGTGTTTTATTAAGTGCATTACACTCGAACCTAGATGTTATCTAAATGATGACTGTCCTTTACACTCGAGCCTAGGTGTTTTATTAAGGACATTACAGTTGATTTGCTTGTCATAATGATGTTTATCTTTCACACACTCGAGCCTAGGTGTATTGTTAAGAATATACAGATGTTTTATGTTTTTTGATGGTGTCTGTCTTTTACACTCGAACCTTAGTGTTTTATTACAGGCATTACAATGGTTTATGTATTCTATCAGTTTAAGGTTGAACAATCAAATGCAAAGTACACAATATAACAGTGTATAATAAGAATTAAAAATCGGGTTAAAACAAACAACTCTGCAAACTAAAACAGTTTGTTAAAAGGTTTTAAATTCTTAAAATGTACAATTATGAAACCATTTAACTGAAATCATGTGATTGAGTACAAGATATTCTTGAACTTTTGCTTGTATTCCCCCCCCCCCCCCCCCCCCCTGAAAACATTGAAAAACCATTGAAAAAGGGTAGGGGTATAAACTCACCGGACGCGGAAATGTGTCGATTTCGGGTGCTAAACGTTGAATCGAGGCCTGATAACACGTGAGGTTCCTATGTAATATGAAATAGCATACAAATATATCTAATTAAATTCACAAATTCTAATTAGATATGAAGTTACACTCCAACGAACGAAAACACCTCAAAACGGGTGTTTGGAGTGACCCGGGTGACATCTACGGACGGGAATTGAAACGAGGGACTTGGAATTTGAGTTTACTCCCCAAGAGTAAACTTGCTAATGATGTTTACGGCCTAAACACCCATTCCCCATGATTTTACGGCCGTAAACTCATGGTGGGGTGGTTTATGGTGTTTAATGGGTCACAAATGTATATTAACACTTGGAAATGCTTGGAATAATTTTACCTAAGGCTTGGATTGAATTAAAATCACCAAATACAACACTTAAGGGCGTTTATGGCCTAAGCATGGGGTCTATGGCCGTAAACTCTCATATCCTCTTGAATAAGTGTTTTTAAGGTCTCAAAATTAATCATATGTGATTCTAAAAATTCCTACAAGCCTAGAAATGAATTTTTGGCACCATTTGACATGTTTTTAGGAGTTTACGACCATAGGGCATGTTCTATGGCCGTAAACTCTCAAATGTGGGGTTTTGATGTGTTTAAAGCCCTTAAACTATTTTTGGTTGGTTCTATGATTTATTCCAAGGCTTTTGGTGGTGTTGGATGGCTTTCTAACACCTTAGAAGTGAGTTTACTCCCTTGTTTAAGAAGTTTACGGCCCAAGCACAAGCCTAGGTCGTAAACTCACACAAATCCATCAAAATTTATGTCTAAGGTGTTCTAGGTCCATTTCTAATATTCTAAAAATCATATCTAAGTCTTGTTTGTGTCTTGGAAGGGTTAAATGGCATAGAACCCCTTTAAATATGTGTTTACGGCCTAGGCACCTTCCAGGGCCGTAAACTCATATACAAGGCTTTAAATCTTGTTTTGAGGCATTCTAATTCCATTTCATAAAGTCCTCTAGCCATATTCAAGGTCCAATTGATGTTTGGAAGGGTTTTGTTGCTCTAAAAACCCCTTTTATATGAGTTTACGGCCTAGGATAGTTCTAGGGCCGTAAAATCATGGTAATGGCCCTAATCCATGGTTTAAACTCGAATTTGAAGGCTAGAGAGGTTCCAAAACAAATTAGGGAAGGTACCTTGATGATTTGAAGCCTTAAACTTGAGATTTTTACCCTTAAATCTAGTTTGAGGAGAGAGGTTGGAGTGAAAGTTGTAAAATGCTACAAAAGCTTCAAAATGGAGACTTGGATCGCTTTAAATTGTGTCCAAGTTCGGGACACGGTAGAATTCTACCCGATACCGGCGTTAGGCGGGGCTTTTGGTCGCACCAGGCCAATTTGCGGTAACCCGATATGGTTGATTCTAGAAATGTTTCGATCATTAATATGAGGCATTAGAATGAGTTCTAAGGTTATTAAGACAGTTATTAAGTCATAAAATAAAAATCCACATTAACGACTTAATAAAAGGTCGGAAACGGAAACGAAATCGGAAACGGCGATTGGATGATCGGAACGGGTTGCGAAAAGGGTTACATTTAGGGATATGAATTTCGGGTTGTTACATTATCCCCCCGTTAGAGGGAATTTCATCCCGAAATTCAAAGATTTGTACACAGATCACGAAGTGAAAAGAGATATACGGATGAATCTACTGCTTCGGGTCTCCGCTTAACATTCTAGCGAACCCTCACTGTCAGGTTGTGGCTTTGTTACACATGGTTAACCTCTCAATCCACAATCCCAATTGATTCAAACACGAAGGTTCAGATTTTCATTGGTTTTCATCTCCTCAAAGAAATTTACTAAGGTTTCGTCAGGTCGGCAAGCCTTACGAATAAAGATGCGGAACACCAGATGGTTGCTACTGAGTCCTGAAGATAGCTCGCAGAGGGCTATGGAATCAATTCCTAACGAGGATCTCGAAGAGTCTAAGGTTTAATAAGTTAAGTTTTCCGCACTTCCCAAGGCGTACTATGTCTTTCCAGGATAAGACCTCCAACAAGTGGGTACACTTTCACATGGCAGAGTTGATGGGTTTTAGGTAAAACAAATAAACTAGAATACAATTCCTAAGTTCACATGCAACCTACTTTGGATCTATGTTTTAGCTATTGAACATACAACTTTGAATTGCAAAGTAAGAACCCTAGAGGAGAGAGGCTATTTTCGAAATTCACAAACTAGGGTTTAGAAATTACATACCTTTCAATTGTTATAGTAAACAATTGATAATTCCCTTGATCTTGATCTTGATCTTCTTGGAAGCTTAGCACCATAAGTGTAATGCCTCTAATGGAATCACACCCAAACTAGCAAGAAGGAAAGTAGAAGGAGAGAAAGGGAGTATGCAATTTTCGGCCCTAAGGGTTTCTTCCAAAGAAAGAGTGACCAAAATGTGAACCAGGAGGCTCCTTATATAGTTGAGGGATCTAGGGTTTAGGAAAAACCCTAATGCTCCTTGCTTAGGGCCTAAGCAAAGCCAAAGGCCTTATCCAAGCCCCCTTGGACGAAATCCTTAGGGTTTCCCCTATAGATTTCGTCCACCTCCTTCCAAGGAGGTTCTGGAGCCTTCCACTCAACTATTAGATAATTGCAAACTAGTCCCTGCACTTTATAATTAATTCTTTTAACCCCAAAATTAATTCTAATTAACTTCTGGCTAACAATTAATTAAAAAAAATGATTTCTTATTAATATATTAATCTTTTAACATATTAATAAATTCATTTATATTAAATTAATATCTCTCCTTTCATAATTTCCTTGTCCGGTTGCTAGGTTTGAGGGCAACCCAAAAGGACTGTGCTGCTATCAATTCAAGTATATACCAATTATAGTTATGGGCTTAGACACCTAATCCAACAGTCTCCCACTTGGATAAGTCTGTAACTATAATTGCTAGTATGCCTTCTAAATTTGACCAGCAAATTGTAGCTTCCAAAAAGCTGCTGCCGAACTCTGACCCAGTCAGTTACGAGTCCTAAGATAAGAGATCACATGACCCTTCGTTCTACTAGATATCTCTAGACATAAGACATGGAATACAATCAATCTCTTTGTCTAGAATCTATGTTTCCCGATTTCTGATTTGTGATGATATAGGACTTCTAATCGAACACATTAATTAGTCCTGGCTGGGCCCAGCACATAAGTCAACACCAAATCATCGAGGGGCCCACAGATATCGCTTTTCCGGTTAGGGCAAAAGGAACGAATAAACATTGACTCATATGCTTGTATCTTTTACTCATCAAACCATACATGACAATACGTTTTATAATACCAAGTTACTGATGCGTTTTCGTATCACCAATGTATAGCCGACTTGCAAATTACAACTCATATATCTCTGTTTCAAGATCATAGATATTATCGTCTCAGTATTACTCGTGATGAATTCCATGAAGTAATACTCTGAGCGTGGGTTTATCCAATACTCAAATCTCAATTTCTGAGTACTCATGAACGTTGCAGCAAATCTATTGCCATGTCTATCCTTAGACAATTCTACAATCCAGTTCATGACAGTCTTGATTCACTACTTACTTCCAAAAGTACGAGCGACTGTGGAGCTTGAATAATCTTATTATTCGGGAAGTCAAAACATGCAAAGTGAAACGCAATAATAATATTAATCCTATATGGCCCCAAAGCTTTTGAGCGTAAATAAAAACACCTTTATTTAAACACCATATTGATTACTCATTATTCATTGCTTTCAATTTCAGAAAATCAACTTATTACTTGAATTATAACCACAATTGTCCCATGCTCCAAGCATGCACACTTTGGTTTCCTATGGTCCATACTTTGCGAAATAGATCAATTGAAAAACCTTTCCAATGATGCTCATTTCACAATTCCCAATCCCTATTATTAGTGTGAGAACACAAGGTTCTTGCAACTACTAGAATATGCTAGATTCTAACATTTTATGCAATGATCCTTTCGCAAAGTCACAGCACAAAAGTCACCAAGACTGGGCAAATGAAATTACAAAGTACTCTATCGGAAATTGTTACAAGATAATTCCATAGACGTGAAGTCTCACATTCAAAGTACATTCCTTTGAACATCCTTCTTGCATAAAAGTTTCTAATCTAGACACAGACTCTCAACATCCAACTCCCAATATGGAGACATTTCCATATTTGCCATATGACGACTTATTCTTAATAGAATCTTATCTATTCATAATAATGTCGACATGGCCCATTCATTACTATACTTCCCACTACTCACAAGCGACAAATCCTGAGTGAACCTCCGATTTTCCTTTGATAGTTGTTTAATTATTTTAGTCAGAACCGATTCTAGATCCTTTTTCCCTCTTAATACCCTAGGCATTTGGAAAATTTTAGAATGGTCAAATATTACAGCATATGCAATCAATCCTATACCCGAAGCGTATTGGACACAATGCATAATGTCTCACATAAAGACGTGATACTTTATCATCCTTCTGCCATAATATTTTATGTGTCCTATTCCCACAATTCGATCTATGAAGAGGGATGTCGTGATCATAATCGAATTTGAGAATGCACTATATATCCTTGACTAAATTTATTAATGTTTCTCGATCTAAGCTTTAGAATTTTGAAACGAAGTATCATATTCTCTCCCTTAATTATAGCAAAACAACTTTTCAAATATTACAACTTTGCAAAGTGAATCTTTGTTTTCTATCATTAATATTGCTAACTCGCAATACTTTACCATAATAATCATGCTCCCACTAACATGATGATTATTTTCTTACCAGCATAACACTTATGCTCCCACTAGCTTTGACATGTATTCAGAAAACAATTAAACTTCCAGAGAACAATGCTTATTGAATTCCTTAAGTTCATATTTCTAATACATAATGCTTTGATAAGCCTTTATCAAAGCGTCTTAAAATCATACACCTTTGCCTTAGAAAGCTCATATGTGTGTCTAGAAAAATTCAGAACTTATGTCACTAAGTCCCAAATGTTCAGACTAATTGTCAAATCTCATAATTCGAATTATGGAAAGGGATGCTGTAACCATAATCGAACTTGAGAATACAATTTCTACAATCGCTATCTTCTTAAAATCTCTCTTAGTGAAAGCATTTCCTCACCGTCATTTTCATGAAGGAGGTAATCTTATGACACTTCGATTTTTGTGGTGTATAAGTTCCTATCCATGTGAATTTGTCAAAACCAAAGTTTGTGACAAATCCAAACTCATATGGACTGAACTTTCTCAATCTTGATTTCTTGCCTTATGGTAACACGAGTTCCCACCATGTCTTCCAAGCAGTTTGGCAACTCATCCTTGCTTATCAATGTACTTTCCATTGATCAAGGTGCTTTGTCTTTATGCATTCACATGAGAACTCATAGAACTCACATGCATAATTAACTTAATTGGAATGGCACAGAAAAGGAGTATGTCATCCAAGATAGGCTATAAACCTCAAGTCGTGTGCTAGTGATGGTTGATAAGGTTTATTCTTGATTTGTTCTTGAAACCTTTTTCAAGATCATTAAAACTCCCACTGACCTCTTGACATATATGATTCTCTTATCAGGAAACTTTCCTCGACAAAACAAATATTCAAGAGTTAGTGTAGTTCTTATCAAAACACTTCACAAAATTTGTCCTAATTGGTCTTTGTCTTATCCAAGACATCACAACTTACCAATTTCAAATGTGCAAGAATGAAAAAAAATTTCAAAATTCCACATTTGATGAGTGTTATAAACCTTCTCGAGACTTGTCACTCAATTCACAATCTTGGAGTATAACTCTAAGACTTGATGTTGGAACGAAGTATGATTGACTTCTTGATTTTAACCATTTCCACAATTCTCTATTCCTCTTCTTAGACATGCAAATGCACTAAGACTTACTTAGAGGATCAATTGAGATATGGTTCCTAATCATTAAGACTTATCATAAAACACAATAAAAGGTACTCTCCCTTCTTCTTAGAATAGAGAAACTTTTATCTTTCTGCCTACTTGATTCTTCTTTATTCGTTCTTCTATTCATTGAAACTTTTTCAATCAACTCAGAGTTACACTTAATCTTATAAGTATAATCATATTTACCAAACTTTAGTGAATCATGACGAATATCTTATCTATTTTTGTGGTGGACTTGATCAACACACAACCTAGTGTACTCGATCTCCTAGTCCTTCACTTGACACTTTGTCAAAGAATTAGTCTAATTTCCAAATACGAAGTTTCTCATTCATCACGCAATCAAGTTGCATGACTCCAAGTTTCTGTCCAATTGAAGCTTGGGCGATGAGAATCTTTCCTCATTTGGCAAATTCTCGACATTTCCACAAATGACATAATTAAGAATCAAATCCATTATTGATAACAATACATTAATTTTTCATAACGACTTCATTGCAAGGATATAAAATTATTCAAACCAAAAAATTTTATTTTATTCATAAAAGCAGCGGAAAACTTGTCCTTACAATGCAAAATCAACTGAAAAACTATGTATTTATTCCTAACAAATCTATCATAACTTTCTAAGCTCAAAATCTGATCTTCGAATCCATGCGACGGTGATCCATTTCTTCGTGATCAGACTCATCTTGCTTTTCCATCAAGCTTCCTCTCTTTTCTCTGATCCTGAAAAACATTCAAATGTAATCTTATCACATTATGTATTAAGAATCAATGAATAGGAACTTGATGGAGTTAGATAGTGGATTTTATACCCAAGGAGGAGTCATAACACTAGACTCTCCCATCTCTTAGATCTCTCAGGTAGATAGGGCAGCTTCGTCTCCAATGCCCCTTCTCTTGGCAATAAAAGCAAATGGACTCTTTTGGAATGACACAAGGAACAATCTCAGAGTTTACCTTTTCTGGATCTCCACTGTCATCATTTTCAATGTCCCTTGAAGTTTGGGAGTTTGATTCACCAGACAGACACGCCAAATCATTGCTGATTCAACAGCTGTAAGCAAATAGGTGAGATCAATGAGGGTCACGTCGTGATCCATCATATAGTACTCTCTAACGAACTCACTATATGATTCAGGAAGTGACTGAAGAACCCAGTTAACAGCCAACTCACTTGAAATCTCGACACCAAACTTTCTTAACTTATCAATGTGTGACTTCATCTCTAAGACGTGTGCACACACAGGTTTCCCATCTTCGTGTTTACTTGCCAAAAGGGCTTGAGTGAGCTTGAACTTTTCAAGACTTCGAACTTGTAGGTTTGAGAGAACAACAGGAGGAGGTGGAGGAAGTGGAATCAAGTTAGTCCACATGGTACGGATTGATCTTTCACCTTCATAGTGGAACAGACTTTGAGCATGAATACTTTTTCCTTTAGATTCGGGAAGACCATGGTTAGATTCAGACATCTACAAAAACGGGAGAAAATTCAAGTTAGTTGATAAGAATCCTTGATGTAACACCCAAAAGAAACATCAAGGCTAGGATCCAACACAACATTCCACAAATTGGAAGAGGGATGCCGTAATCCAATTTGCAGAATATTTGAAGGTAGGTAAATGACGATTTACCAATTTCCACCATGAAAAACGAAAAAGAAGGTTAAGTTTTAAATGTATTGGAAACTCCTAGATTCTTTGAGATACATTGAAACTATTCAATGGCATTTTTTAATCTCGGATTATGCTCTTCTATTTGTGACTGGGATGCCGAGGATCACAAACAAGATGTGAATAACCATGCAAATGTGCTTGGTAACCTCATTGTCTTTATCATTAACTATTGATGTGCCGGTAAACCACACACGCTCCATCAAAATGACAATTATGAGATACCCATTACTACTCTTTATTAGTACCTTTTAGTGTGCCGGTTAACCACACACGCTCCACTAACCACCAATAAAGCATTATGTGCAATTTCATGGATTAGCATACTTTTCACATTTTTTCTAAAGTAACTAGAGTTAGGATTTTATAAAATAATGTTCTAGTACTTTCTTTAATAACATTATACTTTTAATGAGATGTAGTTGTCCTATCAAATCCGTTCTACTAACGACCCTCCACTAATCAAGGAAGCGGTGGGTGAGAGTGGACACCCATTCAACTACCATTTTATAGGCAGTTTCCTTATACCCCCCTTATAGATTAGCTTCGTGAATGAGGCATACTAGCGATTTGACTGACCATATTCTTATACATACATAATATTTAACTTTTAATTATTATATATATATATATATATATATATATATATATATATATATATATATATATATAAGGTGTGTTTTAAAACATTTTAAAACTCCAAGGGTTTATATAAATTTTTCGAAATTTAAACTATTAAATTTTAAATTTAAGTACACCAATTAATTAGATTTAATATTTATCTATTAATTAACTTTTAATTAATTTATTAAATCTTTTAAGGATTATCTAATTAAATTAAACAATTAACTTAATCCTAATCCATATCCTTTCTAGATTTCGAAAATATGGGGATAGGATAATTTCCTTATTTATCTCAATAATCCAATAAGGCAACTATTATCCAAAACAAAGAAACCCTAAAAGAGGGAGCATATTTCGAAATTACAAGGGGAGGAGGCTAGGGTTTTGGAAACCCTAACCCTAATTTCGACTAGGGTTCATGGAGGCTAGGGTTTTCGAAAGCCCATAGCACCAAAACCCTAAAATCAAAAATTTTGGCCTTTATGGTTTAATGGCTATAAACCCTAATTTGCAATTCAACTATTATAGCAATTCAATTTAAAAAACAACAATGGCTCTGATACCACTGATGGGTTTTAGGTAAAACAAATAAACTAGAATACAATTCCTAAGTTCACATGCAACCTACTTTGGATCTATGTTTTAGCTATTGAACATACAACTTTGAATTGCAAAGTAAGAACCCTAGAGGAGAGAGGCTATTTTCGAAATTCACAAAATAGGGTTTAGAAATTACATACCTTTCAATTGTTATAGTAAACAATTGATAATTCCCTTGATCTTGATCTTGATCTTCTTGGAAGCTTAGCACCACAAGTGTAATGCCTCTAATGGAATCACACCCAAACTAGCAAGAAAGAAAGTAGAAGGAGAGAAAGGGAGTATGCAATTTTCGGCCCTAAGGGTTTCTTCCAAAGAAAGAGTGACCAAAATGTGAACCAGGAGGCTCCTTATATAGTTAAGGGATCTAGGGTTTAGGAAAAACCCTAATGCTCCTTGCTTAGGGCCTAAGCAAAGCCAAAGGCCTTATCCAAGCCCCCTTGGACGAAATCCTTAGGGTTTCCCCTATAGATTTCGTCCACCTCCTTCCAAGGAGGTTCTGGAGCCTTCCACTCAACTATTAGATAATTGCAAACTAGTCCCTGCACTTTATAATTAATTCTTTTAACCCCAAAATTAATTCTAATTAATTTCTGGCTAACAATTAATTAAACAAAATGATTTCTTATTAATATATTAATCTTTTAACATATTAATAAATTCATTTATATTAAATTAATATCTCTCCTTTCATAATTTCCTTGTCCGGTTGCTAGGTTTGAGGGCAACCCAAAAGGACTGTGCTGCTATCAATTCAAGTATATACCAATTATAGTTATGGGCTTAGACACCTAATCCAACAAGAGTAACTAAGGGTCTGATGGTTCTAAGGGAAACTTCTACATGAGTCTATGATTATAGTCGGCGGAACCCAAGAATCGACAGGTTTCCATGGGTGTTCCCGATGTCGACTAATTCTTTATTGCCTTAGTTTTTGGAAAGGTTTACGAGTATGACTGCTTTGCTTATCTACATGACCAAGAAAAATGGTTTGACCGAAGGGCGCCACTACTACCTCGTAGTTATCGTATCATGCCCTAATTTCTGACTTGCACACATCGTGCTTACTGAGGTTTGGTTACGAGGAAATTCCCGGGATTAGGTCGATGCGAGACTGGACTACGCGTTCGGAAAGTATTCTCAAGAATTCTTTGAAAACAGTATCGAGGAAAGAATCGTAGACTTCTCGTTTCTTGGTGATCACTCGGATGAGAGATACAGGGGAAAACTTTTTAAGCTTCGATGCACGAAGATCATGAGAGTCGAGTCGGAGGAAGGTTAGAACGAATGGCTTTTTTGAAACTAGGAAAGACAGCATGAATGAGACTCGGTCATTACATGCTAAGGGTGGCATCAAAGCATTTCATAAAAAGTTTGCCAATTGGTCGAATGGAAAGAATAATCCCTCGGATTGAAAATACAATTTATGGATACGAAACAAGTGTTCTCGTTCTCACGTGGTAACCATCTCGAAGATATACATTTTCGGTTACTCGCAGACGACGGGGTTAGAAAATGTTCAAATGGATGGTTAACGAATTTCTTTCGATGCTAGAATCGAAAACAATTCACAGACATATAAATTTAACGAGGGGAAATATACCTGTGGCAACAGTGGGATCGATGGTTGTCTCCTCTTGTCCTATCGCTAGAACTCTTCCGGTGTTGCCAGGTGTTACAGCCTTGGGACAGTTTCGCTTGAGATGCCCCACTTCTCCACAACCATAGCAGGCCCAATCAATGCCCGCTCCGGAGGTTTGACTCATTGATTGAGTTGGTGTCTTACAGTTTTTCACCATGTGACCCTTTATCCCACATTTGTTGCAAATTACTTCGATACATGGACCAGAAGGAAGATGATGATAGTTGCACTTGTCACAACTAGGAAGGGTTCCAGCATACTTACTGGCAGGTTTTCGAGTTGAGGATCTATCAACAGACACAGTTGCAGGGGAAGTGGCAGCGTGAACTGCCACCGTTTGCTGTCTCTTCGAAGACTCGTGCGATGCCTGACTTTTCTCTTTCTTCCCAAGTTTTCTTTTCTCCCCACTCCTCACTGTCGGCTCAGGAGTGGTAGTTGCCTCCTCAAAGTCTTCACTATGATCGATTAGGATTTGAGCTAGGCGTTTGGCACTGTCGTATGTATCCGGCCTCGCAGCTATGACGTTTCCTTTAATTGGCTGGGTCAACCCCCAGATGAATCTCTCTATCTTCTTACTCTCCGGGTAACCATTCCCGAGCAGAGTAATGCCAAATCGTCGAACATGGAAGTATAAGCAGTGATGTCGGAACCTTTCATCTTCAAGTTCCAAAGTTCGTGTTCTAACTTCTGCATTTCGCACTGATGGCAGTACTCAGCCAGCAGAAGTTCCTTCATGGCTTCCCAACTCATGGCGTTGGCTACAGGTAAGGTTAAGGATTTGACTAGGCCGTTCCACCAAGTCAAGGCTTTGTCGATAAAGGTCCAAGCGGCAAACTTCACCTTGTCTGAATTTGAACAGGCGCAGATTTCAAAGATGGATTCGATCTTTTCGAACCATCGGATGAGGGAAATGACACCTCCAGTGCCATCAAAGGACGGGGGTTTTGCATTCATGAAATCCTTATAGGAACCCTCTTTCCGGCGTCCCTGACTACTTTCATGGTTTTGGGTTTGGGTACCACCTCCCGAACCACCAGAACCACCAGAGTTCCGTTGAGACATGGCAGCTGTCACTGCGGCTGTAACAGCTGCCTGAAATACTACAGGATCAATTTGGGGAGGAGGTGGTGGCGGAGGGTTGTTGGTCTTGGAGCTGGGTCTCTTTCTTGGAGGCATCTTGATCTAATAAGATCAAGAAAGAGAGGATGATAAGTCCTCTGAATTGAATCAAGAGATATGACATATGTATGTTGAATAAGCGATAAAGTAGGATAGAGTTATCAAGGCAAGAAAACTATCGCTAAGAGAATGATCAAAGAACAATGTATAAACGAGGGTTTCTACCAAGGATTGGCTCGAGAAATACTCCCATAGTATTTCATGATTCGTTACGACACTAGCTCGATGTTTGTGGTATTAGGGTAAGTTTTAGGCATGCCGCTTACCACAGTCACTCCGAAGCACATGTTGGCCGTGTATCAAGTGAATATAGTTGGCCAGGCTATATTGATCCTAGACACGACTACATAACTGCCCAGTTTTAACCGCAGTGTACAATACCCATTTACTTATGTTTTGTTCTACTAGTAGTTACGGATCTCGACGGGTCGGTATACTTATATACTTTTGAAAATACTTATATTTTGAAGGATACTTTTAGTTCAGAGCACTTAGGCCCCTTAATGTTTATAGTTTTATACCATGTAAGATTTGGTATACTTCATTCACTATAAACAAGGGCTCTGATACCAATCTGTCACACCCCAAAAACCGAAGGCGGAAACATTTCCGGGGTTGACTCCACGTTGAGTATCAAATCCAATGTACATAGTAAGTAAAGTAAAACAAACATTACATTACATATATGAAAGTTTTACATTTGTTTCAAAAGCATAAGTTATACAAGTGATACATAGTATATATGAACAACACGAAACGAGTCTTCTGAGTACTCCGTCTTCGCACAAAAGGATCTTCGGGTACTTGTCTAACACGGCCCTGAGAATACAAGCAGTTTGAAAATCAGCATAAAGCTGGTGAGTTCATAAGCGGTTAGTTTTTCTGAAAATGTACGAGTTCCTTTGGTTTCCTGAAAAAGTAGTTATCCAAGAAAATACCATATTTTCTTATGTAAAGTTAATTTCCAAATCCGAAAGTGAAGTAAACGATGTACAATGAAAACATGATTGTTCTTGTGATTTGTAGTTCAGTTGTTTAACTTGTTACACTTTTCTAGATACGTACTACTGTTATTCAGGAAAAACCCCATGTTCTCCTAACTGTGTGTGTGTGGGAACTATTACCAAATCTAATTATGTTCGGTGTCCTTCCCAGGAAAACCCCATGTTTCCCTGACTGTGTGTGTGTATCTTTACCGAATCTGGTTATGTTCAATGTTCTCCCCAAGAAAACCCCATGTTTCCCTGACTGTGTATGTATGTGTGCCTGCCATTCTTGAACGTACATTAGCTTTACTACGAACATAAAGCTAGTAAATGAGACTAAAGCGTTAATAATCTAGATTGCGAGTCCTTAACCATACTCAGACTGGATATGACTCGAGTCGTGATCAATATACTTTCTATGACTTTCGTCACCCTTGAACCTTTTGGTTCGGCTGTAGCTAGCAGCCAAGTGTGGGATTGTCAATCTCGTATAGATCTATACACTCAAGCCACGCTCTCCTACGTACGGAGATTCTGGTTACAGGGGCAGTCCCCCACTATCTCGTGCCGAGGAAGTGTTACAGAGGACGTGTCTCCAATCTTTAAGATTAATTTTTACTTCTCGCCTAGGGAAGTAGTATCTACAACTAACTAAGTTCTAACGTGCCTAACCTTTACACTCAAGCCTAGGTGTTTTATTAAGGGCATTACACTCGAACCTAGGTGTTATCTAAATGATGACTGTCCTTTACACTCGAGCCTAGGTGTTTTATTAAGGACATTACAGTTGATTTGCGTGTCATAATGATGTTTATCTTTCACACACTCGAGCCTAGGTGTATTGTTAAGAATATACAGATGTTTTATGTTTTCTGATGGTGTCTGTCTTTTACACTCGAACCTTAGTGTTTTATTACAGACATTACAATGGTTTATGTATTCTATCAGTTTAAGTTTGAACAATCAAATGCAAAGTACACAATATAACAGTGTATAATAAGAATTAAAAATCGGGTTAAAACAAACAACTCTGCAAACTAAAACAGTTTGTTAAAAGGTTTTCAATTCTTAAAATGTACAATTATGAAACCATTTAACTGAAATCATGTGATTAAGTACAAGATATTCTTGTACTTTTGCTTGTATCCCCCCCCCCCCTGAAAATATTGAAAAACCATTGAAAAAGGGTAGGGTATGAACTCACTGGACGCGGAAGTGTGTCGATTTCGGGTGATAAACGTTGAATCGAAGCCTGATAACACATGAGGTTCCTATGTAATATGAAATAGCATACAAATATATCTAATTCGATTCACAAGTTCTAATTAGATATGAAGTTACACCCCAACGAACGAAAACACCTCAAAACAGGTGTTTGGAGTGACCCGGGTGACATCTACGGACGGGAATTGAAACGAGGGACTTGGAATTTGAGTTTACTCCCCAAGAGTAAACTCCCTAATGATGTTTACGGCCTAAACACCCATTCCCCATGATTTTACGGCCGTAAACTCATGGTGGGGTGGTTTATGGTGTTTAATGGGTCACAAATGGATATTAACACTTGGAAATGATTGGAATAATTTTACCTAAGGCTTGGATTGAATTAAAATCACCAAATACAACACTTAAGGGAGTTTACAGCCTAAGAATGGGATCTATGGTCGTAAACTCTCATATCCTCTTGAATAAGTGTTTTTAAGGTCTCAAAATTAATCATATGTGATTCTAAAAATTCCTACAAGCCTAGAAATGAATTTTGGGCACCATTTGACATGTTTTTAGGAGTTTACGGCCATAGGGCATGTTCTATGGCCGTAAACTCTCAAATGTGGGGTTTTGATGTGTTTAAAGCCCTTAAACTATTTTTGGTTGGTTCGATGATTTATTCCAAGGCTTTTGGTGGTGTTGCATGGCTTTCTAACACCTTAGAAGTGAGTTTACACCCTTGTTTAAGGAGTTTACAGCCCAAGCACAAGCCTTGGCCGTAAACTCACACAAACCCTTCAAAATTTATGTTTTAGGTGTTCTAGGTCCATTTCCAATATTCTAAAAATCATATCTAAGTCTTGTTTGTGTCTTGGAAGGGTTAAATGGCATAAAACCCCTATAAATATGTGTTTACGGCCTAGGCACCTTCCAGGGCCGTAAACTCATATACAAGGCTTTAAATCTTGTTTTGAGGCATTCTAATTCCATTTCATAAAGTCCTCTAGCCATATTCAAGGTCCAATTGAGGTTTGGAAGGGTTTTGTTGCTCCAAAAACCCCTTTTATATGAGTTTACGGCCTAGGATAGTTCTAGGGCCGTAAACTCATGGTAATGGCCCTAATCCATGGTTTAAACTCGAATTTGAAGGCTAGAGAGGTTCAAAAACAAATTAGGGAAGGTACCTTGATGATTTGAAGCCTTAAACTTGAGAGTTTTTACCCTTAAATCTAGTTTGAGGAGAGAGGTTGGAGTGAAAGTTGTAAAATGGAGCAAAAGCTTCAAAATGGAGACTTGGATCGCTTTAAATAGTGTCCAAGTTCGGGACACGGTAGAATTCTACCCGATACCGGCGTTAGACGGGGCTTTTGGTCGCACCCGGCCAATTTGCCGTAACCCGATATGGTTGATTCTAGAAATGTTCCGATCATTAATATGAGGCGTTAGAATGAGTTCTAAGGTTATTAAGACACTTATTCAGTCATAAAATAAAAATCCACATTAACGACTTAATAAAAGGTTGGAAACGGAAATGAAATCGGAAACGGCGATTGGATGATCGGAACGGGTTGTGAAAAGGGTTACATTTAGGTATATGAATTTCGGGTTGTTACAGCTTGTTTAGTTAATGATAATCTATGCACGTACGAAAGGATCCATCTTTCTTCTTCACAAACAAGATCAGGGCTCCCCAGGGTGAGGAACTAGGTCTGATGAATCCCTTGTTGAGTAGCTCATTGAGTTTGTTGGATAACACTTGCATTTTTGCTGGTGCGAGACAGTATGGGGAGGAATTAAGTCCATACGGAACTCGACTTGGCGTTCGGGAGGAATTCTGGGGAGCTCTTCAGGGAAAACATCTGGAAAGTTGCAGACTTTGGTTTGAAAACTAGTATTTTAGTATAATCTAGTTGTTATGATGATCTATTCCCTAGAATAACCTAGTTTCTAGTTCTTATATTGGTCAAATGTTAGGATAAACATTGTATGTATTTGTTATTCTACCCTAATATCGTATAAATTTCAAGAACCTAATAATTGGTATAATATATATGTATCAGAATAATTATGGAATAAACTATATCAAAAAAAAACTTAAGAGTAGGCAATGTACATAACTATATGATGCCCTAATATCCTATCAAAGATATCAAATTAAAGATAATTACTATATACAAGGTTATATATATATATATATATATATATATATATATATGTGTGTGTGTGTGTGTGTGTGTGTGTATGAATAATTATGTAAGGAAAAGTATGCTAAAGGAAAAAACTAATGAAAGAGTAACAAATCATACTTAAAAGGTTCAAAGTAAGTGTTAAATGAGAAACATTATTCGTCGATAACTTATTGATATTCGGCTACCCCAGACTTATAATTGTTAATATTAAGTGAGCGTTAAAGGTATGTAAAGATCTATATGGAATTGACACTCCCACCTGTGGTTGTTAACTAAAACACTGACATGCATAACTTTATAGTCTTTTTCACGATGTTCGATGAGGCGTTGTGGAGAGGAAATATCAAGTCATGTACATCGGTTATAGGGACTCATGGTAACAATGCTCACAAACCTTAATAAATTAAAGTACCTAGAGGAGAATGCCTAGGAAGTAATTAAAATATGAAAATACAAGTTAAAGAAACATATATGTATGAAAGGAATAAGTACGAAAGAACTTATTTATCCTAGGAAAAAACAAGATATAAATTGTATGATCAAATATAAAGATAGATACTTTCCTAAGTATCCTATCTAATAACTCTCAAAATTAATCGAGTGGGTTAACCAAAATTTTCCGGTAAGACGGAAGAAGCAAACCAAACATTAAAAGAAAATATAGTAAGTAATGAATGAAAATAGAGAACTTATAGTGTTGGAAAAGATTCGAAAGGCTATATAATCTTAAAAAAAGATCCTATAACAAAGAATAGTTTTAAAGCTTCAAAACATGTGAACTCACCAACATTATGTTGACCGTTTTTAACACCCATGTATTCCTAGGAAGTCGAAAGAAGAGAAGTTCGTTGCAATGAAAGACAAGAACCGTTGAGTTAGCTAGATTATATCATGTAAGAATTAATGTACTTATAGGTTATAAACAAAAGAACTATGGTGTTCATTTTATGCTCTATAATTTGGATAATCAAACGTACATTGTAACGGCTCAGCATTTCCGCCACTGGCCGAGGGTGTGATATAATATATATATATATATATATATATATATATATATATATATATATATATATATATATATATATATATATATATATATATATATATAAGTAATAAAATACTTATATAATTAAATCGAGTAAAATCACGTCATATAGATTCATCAAACATACATTGCAGATAATAAGCGTGCATCGCATTTAATTATCTAAATACTTCATATCTATGTGTAAGATGAAAGATACTATGTACTCACTTGATTAAACTGGATGCCTCGAAATTTGGCCAAAACTTCGCTTTGGTACCTTAGCTTTTCCTTTGATGTGACCTAGGTTCATATTAATAAGTCTTAGTTTTATCTTCCTGGTGACTAATGATAGTCTAGATTCCTCACTAATCCCAATTTCTAACTCAATATCTATTCAGTAAGGAATAACCGGGTAGGATCATATCGGAGGTATGGTTCATTTGGTATACATAGTATATTGTTTGGAAATCCCACTTTAAACACTTCACTAAATCCACAACAGACATCATCCCCGTAAGTAGATCAATCAGCATAATGACTTGAAATTACTGATATATATTATTTATAGGTTCATAATAACGACCATGACTGTAAATATAAGTTACACTGAAGGCAATATAAGTGTATCTTAACTTACAGAGATTTTCCTAACAAAAGTCCCGGAATTGTACTGGCAGAACTACGGTTTGCTAGCTACTAGATGTTGGGCTCTCAGAGACCTCAAGGCTTCGCCAAGTATTTAAAACTAAGGGAAAATGGGGCTAAGGTTGAGAGAAACCCGAGAGAGGATGTTTGGGTTGGTGTGGAAATCAAATGACAGGGCTGAAGTATCTATAGGATGATTTTTCAAGGTACGCGTTGCGCCCAGACTAGGTGCATGTCACGCCCTATCCTAGTACAAAAAAAATTTCAAAAATACTTATATCTGCATGACCGGTGGCATGCGATGGCTGGAGCAGCATAACAGGGGGTAGGTATGACCAAAATCTTCCGAAATTCATATATCAGCCATACGAACTTCGTTTTCGACGTTCTCTATATCCACGCGTAGGTATTTCTGAGTACTACAACTATGATTTAGATCCCATCGGTTAATTCTATGATAACGGGGAAATTTTCATCAAAACCGTCACTAGAGACAAAAGGTAGCAATAGAGTTTTTCATATTTTGGGAAAAAAAATATGATCAGATATGCTTTGATTTATAAGCGAGACAAAGGTTAATAGGGTAAAAATGAGTGACCAAAATTTTATATCACTATGAATAATGGTTAGTGTATTTGGAAAGTACACAATAATGTAATACCAAAGATATAAACATTGTAAAAATCCGACTTTGATTGAGGAGTTATGCTTTTATAAAAAAGTAAAAATCATTCGTGTCATTAACGTAATCAACGTCAAAATAGTATAAAGAAATCAGTTGATTTTTGCTAAAGTCATTAAAAGGAAAATCATAGTACTCCGAGATTTAATAACTTTGAAATGAAAAAGGTAAAAAAACGGAGTTCGTACAAAGAAGATACGATTTTTGGAAAAATATAAAAATACGGGTTAAAAATGAAAGTTAAAATTTGCCAACACGGCCTTAATGAAAGTTGTAGTAGTAGTAGTAGACAGCTACCCAAATATATAAAGATGGTAATAAACAAGATTCATATAAGGAAGATATGAATTTTTATACAAAAGTTAGCGATGCACACGAAGTGCGCGCCATGCTTGATGCGCACGTCTGACACCCAGATTCGTCGAGATTGGAGAGACGTGCACCATCATAAGTGTGGCACATGGGAAGCTTTGGATGGAGCTACGAGTCCTGCGCACGATGCACATAAGGTGTGTCGTGCGCATATGTACTATAAATAGAGGTGCTCACTTCCTGAATTCTCCACACCCAAGGAGAGTTCACGGCCCCATTTTACTATTTTCAAGGTTTTAAGGAGGGGGGAGGGAATACATGCTTATCAAACTGCTTTATCAAAATATTATATATATATATATATATATATATATATATATATATATATATATATATATATTAGTAGTTAAACAAAGTATGAAACTCTAGGATACTATATCCATAGATACTCTACCTAGTTGTAAGCTATGATATTATGTGTAAGAGTTATGATGCCCAATAGTCTAGGAAAATATTTTACCTAGATGTTATACTGGCCAATTTTTCTAGGGTAACATAGTACCAATAATCAATGATGGTCAATTATATGGATATGCAATGTACTTAATTGATACGCTGCCCGAATATCCTGTTTTTAAATCAAACATAATTAGGGTATATATACATGGTAAAATACTATATATATATATATATATATATATATATATATATATATATATATATATGGGAAAAGTGAATATACCCTTAAGGGTATATAAGCTTACGTACCCAAATACACTATAATACGTCGTTTTGTTTAATATATTTATTATAATGTGTGTAAACTTCAACTCTTAACTTGATTAACTTTCAAGATTTTTGAAATTTCACTAATATCTTTCTCTTATATCATATCTTTTTGCCGAACACTTATTAGGCTATATATATTGTAGTTGAAAATGAAAATTACGTAAGAGGAAGATTTATGTGTAGTTTATAATAATCTTGGAAGTAAATCAAGTTTGAAGTTAAATTATAAGAACATTGAACAATTAGAATGTATTATATGATACAAAACGACGTAGTATGGTGAGTTTGGGTACCTAAGCTTATATACCCTTAAGGGTATATTCACTTTTCCCTATATATATATATATATATATATATATATATATATATATATATATATATATATATATATATATATATAAGATAATTACGATGTATATAGATTATAATTATCAAATATAAAGTAAAAGAATTATATAGTGATAATTAAAGAATGTATTAAGTAAAAGAGTTAAAGAAAATATAAAACACCTAAGGTTAATGTGTTAGTGAGCTTTTAATATTCATCCTTAGCTTGATTAAATTTCGCTACCCTGAACCTATAACTGTTTATCTTGCGAGAGCCAGAAAGATATGTATATATCTATATGGGGCTGAGACGCCCATCTGCGATTACTAGCTACAATCCCAACATGATAACTTTCTTTATATACAAGCATTATTCGACATCTGATGAAGCATCGTGTGGGGAAATTATTAGTCCACAACGTCGATTATAGGGGCTCATGGTGATACAACCTGAAAATATTAACTAACTAACTACCTAGAGGGAAGCCTTCAAGTAGTTAAAATTATAATGGATTAGGATAGGTAAAATATCCTAAAATATACTAAAATAGATTAGGATTTGTAAAATGTCCTGAAATATACTATAATAAATTAGGATTAGTAAAATAGACTAAAAATATCCTTAAATAGGTAATGTTTAGACTTTTTGGAAGGAGGCAATGATGGTTGCGAGATCTTAACCTTTGAATTGTGTTTTTGGGCCAAAGAGTAGAAAAGGGAAAAGTCATAGGTCAGGTTCTTGTATGAAATATGGATTCTTGTTCGAGAAGTTTTTAGTCCAAGATATCTAGATAATATTATGGGGCTCTTCAATACCTTTCTGTGCATATAAAGAATGCCAAAATCAGATTTGAATCGAAGAATTTTTAGTAAATTAAAATTGGGTTAAAGTTGGGAAGGAGGCTGGAATATTAAGCCTACCAGCATGACAAAGTCGGCCATTTAGAAGCGTACACTGGGAGTACGCGATCAACACCTAGACTCTAATTTTGAGGTTTTGAGCCTTATTTAAGCTCCTTAACTTTTCCAAACCCTTTCCATTATCAGCCTCATCCTCTCCCACATCCTCCATTGAAACCCTAACCATAGTTTGAGCCTTGTGAGCTAAAAAATGTGTTTTTGAGTGACTTTGAAGGAAGAAGAAGGTGGTAATTGTGCTTAAAAGCTTGAATTAACCTCGGATCTGGAAGTTCTCCTCTCTCATTCATCTCCAGAAGGTATAAAGTTAGAAGCTTTAAGATTGATTCCTTAGATCTAGGTTAAGGTGTTAATGTTATGTCCTTTTGTCCCTCAAATTGCTCCATTTGAGTGTGGGTTGTCCCAAATCTTATGAGGTGCCATTTCAGGTGTATATGGTGGTGTTAAGTCATAAAAATGCAATCTTGGACTTGTTCTTCCATTCATGCATGAGTTTTGAATCTTAGAATCTTATGAAAAGTTAGGGTTTTGGATTGGACATTTTCTAGCCATGCAATATCATAAAGTTGGAAACTTTATGATTCAGAATATCATATGGACTTAGATCTCAACTCTCGACAAAAGGTCTTAAGCTATAAAGTGCTTAATGGAAATATTGGAGCCAACTTGCATACACTGGGCATAAGTTGAGTACACTGACATACTAGGTCTGAACCACGCACCTTGGGCATAAGTTGAGTACGCAAGGTGTACTCAGTCTGCCTTGGATTTTGACTTTTTTTGACCGTTCACTTTTTGACAAAGTTTGACTTTGGGAAAAACTTTTGGATTTTGGGCTATTGATTAAGATTCTATCTGGTTCTAGTGTTAGTGCATTCGTGGGTGCACGCAATGTAGAAAAGGGATCGTGTCGCTGTGTTTCAAAGTTCTTCTATTCATATGAGTTTTTCCTCATTGTACCATGGGTCGAAGGCACTAATTTCAACACACTAGTTTGGTTATATTTTAGTAGAGGGATTTCATAAAGATTGTATGTAGTCACGTAGTATAGACGAGAACTCTTGATTTAGGCTTTCTTGCCTATTCTTTGTTTTGTTGTGGCTTTAGAGTAGGATCACCTATCCAGGTGTCTATCCTACCTCTAGGTGTATACAGTTATGCATTCCTTGGATTGTTGGTTATGTATCCTTATGTATAGTTTGTTGTTGTGCTGTAGTGATCTACTAGATCTATGTATATATCCTTATATAGTAGGATGCTAGGGTAGTGGTATGTTGGTTAGAGTGCTAGTAGACTAGTTATCATCTAGTGGAGTTCCCTAGGGCTGTATGTATTCAGGTAATATAGTGTGAGAGCTCGTGATCTAGGCTTTCTTGCCTAGTCGTTGTTTAGTTGTGGCTCTAGAGTAGGATCATCTGTTCAAGTGGCTTTCTCACCTCTGATTACTTATGGTTAGACACTTCATGAAGGTTAGCTAGTAGCAGGACAGTGCATTATGAGAGAAGTAGTAGGCGGTAGTGAGTTGTATGATTAATGTTTGCATGTACTGTATACCCACTTGATCCTTGATTGTTTATATGTCGACATATGGTGGTAGTGGGTTGAGGTGATCCTGCTTTGTGATGTAGGACAAGATACCTGGTACGGGCCGACTATAAGCCATAGGCACGGAGGCTTGGGAAAAGCAGTTGGGTTGAGTTGGTAGGCCAAAAAAACCCTAGGTATTCCAGCCTGATGACTGAGTGGATCCATTACATGTTGGCATTCTAGTCCGAGGACTGATTAGGCCTAGGCATTCCAATCCGATGATTAGGGAAACTCACTAAGCTTTGTGCTTACTCAAACTAGGATCCGAGAATTTTTGCAAAATGTTTTTGAAAAAAAAATATAATAAAAGGGTTGGGTTAGGGACATGGGCTTAGTCTCTTGTCATGTTCTTGTTTGATTGTTGGCGTGGGATCATGAACATGAACCTTGACTTAACTTTCATTTTATAGGAAGACACGGTGTGTACAGTTAGCCAGAACCTGAACAGGAAAGTTGTCCCCAAAATACCCATACTTGTTATATATGTTGAGTTTTGATTTTGCTGATATGTGAATTGTTAGAAAAGCATGCTAGAGGATAAGCTAAGGTTCTTTTAGAAACTGTTGCATATAAGTGCTTGATTCAGTAATGCCTTATGATATTGAGAATTTCTTGCTAGATGTTACTTGATTTTATGACTGCTATGTGTATGTTGATTAGTTGTATATGGTCAGGATTAAATAGCCTTAGAATGATCGACTTAGCCTTACTTCATGTTACTTGTTTGGTTGTGGACTTAGGGTAGAGTTGATTATTTGGCAGTCTATCTTACCCCTTATTATGTACAACAAGCATGCACAAAAGCAACCAGTAGTACGGGGGCGAGGATGGTCCTAGGAGTGGTCTAGTTTAGCACCATAGGTCCTTGGGATGAATCCTAGAACGACTACATATAGGTGCGGAAGGTCGTATGGACTCATATTACTGAAAGCACAAGATCCGTATAAGATTCAGGAGAAACCTCAAGGCTGTTGAGGAACTAATAGGAGGGTATCCTAGTGTGTTGAGCACTGTGTTTTGATGTTTGATCTTTCTATGATATATTTTCAGTATGTCGGCTATTAAAGGTTCAGGATCAGGAGTTGGCGACACCGGGGGAGTAGGTCTGAGCGAGGAGGAGATCCATTGGATCATTTTTACCGGAGTGGTTGAGGCATTCAAGGATGTTATTCTGGAGTTGTTTAGGTTGGTTAAGATTGCGTTGACCGAAGAGTTTGACCGACACTATGACGTCGTCAGATAGTTGTTGTCGTAGCCACAACAGTTGTCGCCATTGTAGGATCTCAGGTAGGCGGGGCGATACAGTACTGAGAGTTCATTTATACGAATCCTCCATAGTTTAGAGGCGACATGGACCCAATCGTCGCTTCGATATAGATTTCTGATGTGGAGGGATGTTTCTTCACGTGTTCATGTCCCAAGGGCCAGAAGGTGAAATTTGTGTTGAATCTTCTTCGCTAGGGTGCGAAGGATTGGTGGAATTTTGTGACCCAGGGCTTTTCGCAGGCCAAGAGATCTGCAATGACCTAGGAGCAGTGTTTGGATATGTTTCGAGCGAAGTATGCTCCTCTTGTGGAGTGAGACCAACTGGAACAAGAATACATGTTATCACCAAGGTGTTCACGAAGAGGGATTTTTTTCTGCCCTGAGTATGCCATTTCAGAGCAAGCGCCAATGTCACAATTCTTGAGTATGATCAAGACAGAGATTTGAGAGTTTGTGTCTACCTAGTAGTATCAAACCTTGAACGAGATGCATTCAAACACCAGGAGGAGGGAGATTGAGTTGGAGATTCAACAAAAAAAAGGAGGGAACAACTTCAAGACAGTATCAGCCGGTGGCCAAGCGGGTCAAGTCTGCCGACCCGGGTTCAGAATCAGCTGAGGGGAGGAGTTCCAAGTATGGCAGGTGCGGGAAGTTTCATGATAGGAGATGCCAATCATTTGTATGTAATATGTGTGGTGAAGATGGTCATTTTGGTAGGTATTGAAGGCGAGGTTCACCAGTTTGTTTCCATTACGGCCAGGAGGGTCACATCATAGCTCGTTGTCTATTTATCGTTTTTAGTGAGGTGTTGGGCCCTACACCCCTAGCTTAACAATTACTCGACGGCCGTCATGTGACAGCGGGAGTTTTGGGTGTCGAGGTTTGAGTTATCAGTTATTATATTAGTCGATGGTTGTAGTGTTTGTCACACCCCCAAACCGGAACGGCGGAAACGTTCGGGGGTGGTTAACGTCATGCGTAGTATCACAACAGTTGTATCATAGAAAGCATAGTAAACACAACCAAACATTGAATACATATTTGAATAAAGTTTACATTGTCTTAGTACGTAGTTTTGTTCATGAAAAAAGTAAAATTGAAAGACGTGACTCTAATGCGTCGACTTCTCCAAAAGTCCTGGAAGTACCTGTTTACTAATTCCCTGAGAATACAAGCAGTTTTGAAAGAATATCAGCATAAAGCTGGTGAGTTCATAAGTATTTAGTTTTGAAGGAAAATGTTTTCTTGAATCCTTTTGAAAAGTGTTCCTCAAGTAAATCCTATATTTTATTATGAAAAGCGTGTTTAAAAAAAACATTCCTTGCATGACATCCAGATTCATACAAGGTATGTACAATCCAAGGAGTCGTGGAATGGATATGAATATCCGTTAGTTTCATGTAAAAACAATTTGTTTATGAATAGCCAAGTGATCCCGGGAAAATCCTATATTTTCCCTAAAAGTTGATGGTTGGTTATTCGTTCTAAACTGAGGTGTACAAGTATCTACCATACTTAGATCGATAAACGTAGTTTTCTTTTAAAAACTCTAGTTACTCCCAGTGAGGTATATTAGCCCTATTTTAAAAATAAAACTAATAAAAGAAAACGTGTTGAACTAAATCCTGAAGGTACTATTAATACCCTCTAGTAATCAAATCGGTTATTACTTTGAGGTTAGTTCACGTGATTCATTATTACAAAAGTAAATCTCTGCTATCTAGGTTGTGAGTGTCATGACCATAACTAACTCGATATGGCCCGCGACGGACGGTATCCTTAATGACTTTGTCACCCTTAGACCTGCCGGTCCGACTGTAGCTAGCAGCAAGGTGCGGGATTGTCAGTCCCGTATAGATCTTACACAATAGTCATGTTCTCCCTACAAGAGACTTTGGTCACAAGTGATAGTCCTACACTCTGTTTCTTGTGGTGAGTGTTAGCAAGTACGTGTCTCCAACTTAGACTAACAAATTTACAAGTAATAATCTAGAAATCCTTTTGTGATTAACATTTATCCTTTATAAAACGATACATTTTGCTACATGATTCATAAGTTCATTGCTCTAGTTTTGAAAACTGTTTCTACGAGTTGATTTGTTAATCATTTGGTAAAACTGTTTTCCATGTTAAAAGCACTCTAAAAATATAATTATTTTAAACAAATAATATACTTTGAGCACAAGTTTCCTTTTACTTTTTCTTGTATCCCCCCCTGAAAACATGAAAAACTCGGAAACACGTAAGGGTATGAACTCACCTCGGTCGATTTGAATGAAAGATCGATACAGAATGCCAAATGTTCAAGTGAAGCCTTGAACACAATTTGATCCTAAATAACATGTAATGACACATAAAGGAGTCAAATGAAGGTATTTCTCTACTAAATGTGATGGAGAACCACTCTAAGAACTTGGGACTAGCTACACTAAGTGCTAGAACCTTAAAGGATTGCATGAGGGAGGTGTATGGCCACCTTAAAGGTATGTACGGCCATGGGTGTGCGCTCCATTGGGTGTGTGGCTGTACACTCATGATGGAAGGTGCTTTTGAGGTGTTTTCAAGGTCCATACTTGCATCCATGAAGTGTTCTAGGTCCATACTAAGTTGTAGTACAAGTTTAGGGTCTTAGAAATGAGTTTGTGGTCCTAGGGTGTGTGTGGTCGCACACGGGAGTGTGCTGCCACACAAGGGTGTGTGCGGTCGTACGCCCTACATGATGATGTCCAAAAAGCCAATTCTAAGGTGTAGCAAAGCTAGGTTCATGTCCAACTCGAATATGGAAGTCCAACTCTCACTTTGGAGGGTATTTTAGGAGTGTGAGGCCACCTTATGTGAGTGTGGTGCCACACTCCTTCAAAGAGATGATGAACATGACGGGACTCAATGATTCAAGGCTTAGATTAAGTGGTTCTTCAAGCACAACAAGCTAAGGGATGGATTACTCATGTTTTTGAAGCCTTGGGAGGGTTTGTGGTTGAAGAAGCTTGAGAGAAATCGTGTTGTGTGTTGCCAAGGTGTTAATGGAATGAAAGGAAAGGGGTGTACCTTTATATAGGGGTGGGTGTGTGGCCATGAGGGGTGTGTACGGCCGTACACCCATGTGTGCGGCCGCACATTCCTCTAAAAGGGGTGTATGGCCCGGTTTCGTCACTATATGATTTGTTGACTCATTCCTAATCTAGACCTTGGTTGTACTCAAGCTTAGAACGCTTAAATGAACCCTTAATCAGTGTTAGCAGTTAAAAGAAATGAGTTTAAGTTAGATTAACTGACTAGATGTACCAAGTAGAAGTTTCACGTTGTCACAGTGTTGGTATTCCTATGTATGTTCTGTTTACGTTTCGAACTTCAGTTATAATTTTGGAAGATCAGTTGAATGGAATTATCTTATTTAGATTTGTTTAAATTGATTTCTTGTTATGAATGGATTAATTATCATTGCCCTCAGAATACATGTGTGTTGGAAATTTATGAATGTTGTGTGGGTCAGATTCTTCTGTGTATCAGGATATCAGTGGTTGGGATCAAGTGGTATAATTCAAGTTAGTCTAAGTATTGAAATATTGTGAAGTTTTCAAATTCTAGCATATCTCAAGTAGAGGAAAGTGGAACCTCACAGCAGGATGACCTTGTGCCAAGGTTCGGTTCTCAGTCGAATTTCTCTGTGTTCAAGACTTCTTTGCAACTAATGACTCTTCAGCTTTCACATAAAGATCCTCATCAACTGTTAGATTTCCATTCAATTCATATTAGTTTTAGTTATGATTCCATCTATAGAGCATGCTTGGGCCGGAGACTCTAGGATGTTAAGAGCCCAGGTTGAGGGATATGATGAGGGCTTCCTTGTCTGTTCTTGTTTGATTAGGACTTGGAGGCTTGAGTCATGGCCCGCAGACCTGGTAGGATCAATTAAGTCTAGTTGAGCCTGAGTGCTATTGTCGGTGTTGGTTGGTGGATCGTGGGTAAGCCCGAGTGCTATTTTCGGTTAGTAGATCATGGGTAATTCTGAGTGTTGTCAGTGGGTAGCTAAGCGAGGTTGTCAGACCCGAGTAGGAGTGTGGACTAGTTTAGGATGTGACTAGTTGGGTTTTTCGTGATGGTGCACTCATGTGCGAGATTAGCATGACTACGTTTGGCCGAGAAGGTCTATAGTTGATCAAATCTATGGGTTTCTGGACAGTTTGGTTGATGTGAGGGGTTGCATCTTGAAGTGGAAGCGAGAGCTGATTTCGAGGATGAAATCTAATTTGAGTGGCGGAGGGGGGAATGTAGCATCATGTTTCCTATCATTTCTTATATCAGGTCTGTGGGACGAAAGTCGATTGTGTAAACCCTTTGGTCCTTAAGGAGGTAATGTTTAGTGTTGGATAAGGTGTCTAAGTCCATAACTATATTTGGTATGTACTTGACCCGATTTAGCATGGTCCATTTAGGTTGCATGGCATTGGAACAATTAGATAGACAAATGAGAAAAGGATACTTGTGATTTGTTAATATATTATAAGTTCTAATATATTAATATGAAATCATATTATTTAATTAGTATTGATCAAGAATTAGTTTGGAATTAATTTTGTGATCAAAAGAGACTAATTAAATAAATCGGGATTGATTTGGTAAATCATTCATTCTTATAAAGTGGGCTTATGATCCATAGTTCTTCATGTTTGGCTAAACACATGTGGTGATCCATGGATACTCCATGGAGGTTAAAACCCATGGGTCATGAGGAATTTGGAAAGTCATGACTTACATGGTGTAACCCTAATATGCACACTATATAAAGAAGCCTCATACTAGCAAAATTGGCACTTAAGATACAAGAATGAGGGCTAGCCGATTTTTGGTGCAAGTATTCTTCTCTCAACCTATTCCAATTGTTGGTGGTGTCGTGTGAAGCATTTGAGGCATCACATTTGGGGTGCTAGGCTCACAAAGTCTTAAGGAATCCAAGCTACAAGAAAGGTATGTCATTCTACTAGATTTTTGTATTACATGTATCTCATGATATGATAGTTAGGATGAAAACCTTGGAAAATCAAAGTTTGCATGTATAATAGAGAAAACATAGATATAAGGTTTCTAAGGTTGCATACACACCATAAGAGTGTTAGAATGCTCAAAACCCATCAGTGGTATTAGAGCCTAGGCTTGGTTTTCAATTATATTTGATGCAATAGCTTAAGAATCGGAATTCTGGCTTTCTGGACAGTGGACTCGCCGAGTTCACTAGGGGACTCGTCGAGTCCAAGAGTAAATTCATCCAACTCGCTAAGTTTGTTCCTGTCCTCGACGACTTGGTGCTCCAGAGCGCAGATTTTCGACTTTTAAGGCTGGAATTGGACTAGGATCACTACCCTAAATTGTTTATGATCTTATAAACCTATTTTTGATATGGTAATGATCATGCTAATCCAATTTCAAAGATAATTGTCAAAGTTTCAAGTTTGTATGATTCTTGAAAAATGTTGATTTGAATTATCCATGTATATGAGTTTTGATAGATGATAGATTATTTGGCATTGCATGTTAGTTTAATTATTGATCTTGAATGTCTTTTAATGGACTCCATAACTTGTCCTCAAGTTATGGAATTCTAAGAGTCTTTTACATTAAAATCATTAAAACTCATAAGTTATCGAAATGAAAGGTTTTGATTAGTTTCAAAACTTTCCCTCAAGTTTTGGAATTTGTAAAGTCACTTTAGAAAACATTAATTCCAAACCCTAGAATTTTAAAATTTTAAAATTCAACCCTTATACTTTATGGTATTATAAGTTAACATATATATATATATATATATATATATATATATATATATATATATATATATATTTAAGAACAAGTCAGTCTTACCGTTAGTAGGCCTCATTCACGAAGTCGGTCTATAAGGGGGGTACAAGGTTGTTGCCTATAAAATAGCAGCTTAACGGGTGTCCACTCTCACCCACCAGCCGAACGGGTAGGATAGGACACTAATTCTCATTAAGTATAATGATAATTATAAAGTAACTAAACCTTTTATAAATTCTCAATCTTAGTTACTTTAGGAAAATGTGAAATTGATGCTAACCCATGAAATTAGACTTTGCACCTTGCTGAGTCGTTAGTGGAGCGTGTGTGGTTAACCAACAAACTAAATTGGAATAACAAGGGTGAAAAAGGGTGGCTTAAGGTTTATCATAGACTGGTGGAGCGTGTGTGATTAACCGACATATCGATTTGGTGATAAAATTCAGAGGACCAAGTTAATTTGCATGGTTATTCACACCTTGTTTGTGATCCTCGGCATCCCAGTCACAAACTTGAAGGGCATAATCGAGATTTAAACATGCCATTGAATTGTTCAATGAATCTCAAAAGATCTAGGAGTTTCAATCCAATTAAAACCTAATACCTATTTCGTTTTTCATGGTGGAAATTGGTAAATCGTCATTTACCTACCTTCAAATATTTTGTAGCTTCGATTATGGTATCCCTCTTCCAAGTTAAAAAATATTGTGTTGGGTTCTAGCCTTAATATTTCATTTGGGTGTCTTATTAAGTACACTTTATCTAATATAAACTTGTCTTTCTTCCTTTTTAGATATCTTCAAACAATGCTTCTGGCTCAAACCCTATCGACTCCTTCTCTCTCATGAACCTTTGTAGGAGAGTCATCTTTGATGGAACTAATTTCAATGATTAGATTAGGAACATAAGGATCGTCACTCGTTATGAGGACAATGAAATATGTCCTCGACAAGGAGCTTAAGGTCATCGATGAGTCGTCTGCTACTCCCGAGGATATTGTTGAGTACACTACCCATGAGAAGGATGCCACTAAGGTATCTTGTATCATGTTGGCTACCATGACATCAGAACTCCATAAATCCTATGAAGATTTCTACCCTTATGAGATGCACTTAGACCTGATGGAAAGATACCATCAGAGTGCTCGTTGGGAAAGGTATGAAATCATCACCTCCATTATAACAACAAAAATGAAGGATGGAGAGTCAATCACGGGCCACCTACAGAAAATGAAAAGATTCGTGGACCGGTTTCTTAAGCTGAATGTTAACTTTTATGAGGAGTTAGCAATAGACATTATTCTACACTCCTTACCCTCTTGTTATGATCAGTTTCGTATGACTTATCAAAGGTAAGAATGTTGTTACCGCTCCTACTGATGCCCCTGTTCTAGCAATCGGGCAAGGTAAAGGGAAAAATAGGAAGACCCCTTCAAAGGGTACCAAGGGAATGTCTCTTGATGGCTCCTCTTCAATTGGAACCAAAGGTGGTTCTGCCACTCCCTCTTCCAACCTAAAGGATGCTCAATGCTTCTACTGTTAGGAAAAAGGGCACTGGAAGCGAAGCTGCCCCAAGTAGTTGCAGGATGTTAAGGATGGGAAAGTGAAACCCACCCATGCAGGTATTTACACTATATTGTCTAATAACTCACCACATACTAATACTTGGGTCCTCGATATAGGGCGTGGAATTCACATTTGTTCTGATTTGCAGGGCCTAAAAAGAAGTGAGCATGTGGAGCACGGGAAGATAAACTTGATCATGGGGAATAGGAAAGCTTCACCTGTCACCAAGATTGGAGCTTATTCTTTATTGCTTAGTAGTGGGTTAATATTAGATTTGAATAAATGATGTTACTCGTCTGAAATGGCAAGAAATATTATTTCCCTTCATGGTTTGTACATACAAGGATTTACTTTTTCATTTGATAATGAATATAGTGACATTAATGCTTTTCTTAATGGTGTTTTTTATTTTAAAGCATTACCTTGTGATGGTGTATATGAAACTATGTCGGTTGTAGACAACTTAGGAAATAATGTATTGCATATTGATTCTTCCACTATTTTGGATAAGGCGTCCTTGTGGAATTATCGTCTTGCACATGTCAACAAGAAGCGCATAGCACAACTCCAAAAGGCTGGAGTCTTGGAGTCATTTGACTTAAAGTCACATGATAGTTGCGAATCTTGTTTACTTGGAAAAATGACTAAGTCTCCCTTCATTGGTACTTGTGCTAGGGGTGAAGGTTTGTCGGACCTCATACACACAGATGTGTGTGGACCCTTAAAAACTACCACAATGGATGTTAACCGCTTCTATGTGAATTTTACTGATGATTACAGTAGGTATGGCTATATCTACTTAATCAAGCATAAGTCAGAAACCTTTGAGAAATTCAAAGATTTTAAACAAGAAGTGGAGAATCAGTTGGGCAGGACAATAAAGATGCTCCGATCCGATCGGGGTGGTGAGTATCTTAGTATCCAGTTCCTTGACTATCTTAAGGAATGTAGAATTGTTTCATAATTGACATCTCCTAAGACACCACAGCTGAATGGTATGGCTGAGAGGCGCAATTGAACGTCGTTAGACATGGTTCGTTCCATGATGAGTCGAGCTTCGTTACCAATCTCATTCTAGGGGTATGCCTTAGAGACTGTCGCCCATATCCTTAATCTAGTCCCTACCAAAAAGGTTGCCAAAACACCTCACAAGATGTGGAATGGGAAAGTTCCCACTTTAGACCGTATCAAGGTTTGGGGTTGCAAGGCTTTCATGAGGCGCGAGACTCACGACAAGCTCGAACCTCAAAGTGAACGATGTTTTTTCATCGGTTAGCCATAGAAATGTTTTGGTTATCTCTTCTACAGACTGAGCGACAATGTCGTCTTTGTTGCGAGGAGAGGAGTCTTTCTTGAGAGAGAATTCATAAGCCAAGGAAACAGTGGGAAGCAAATTGACCCTGAAGAACATCAAGAGTCATGCAGTGAAGGAACCTCAAACACTAGCAATTAACCTGTGGAGGAAACTCCTGTTGAGCCAATAGATGAGTCTATACCTCTGAGGCGTTCCACAAGAGTTAGGAGCACACCTGAGTTTTATTATGGTTTCCATATTATAATAGAAGGTGATGCATCTATCAGTGATAGCACACTGGTAAATTTGGATGAACCTAACAACTTTAAGGAAGCCATGGTAGGCCCTGAGTCAGCCGAATAGAAAGAGGCTATGGACAGCGTGATTTAGTCCATGTATGACAATCAAGTTTGGAACTTGGTTGACAATGTACCAGGTCGTAACATAGTCAGGTGCAAATGGATCTTCAAGAAGAAGACCGACATGGATGGGAAGGTACATACTTATAAGACGCAACTGTTTGCAAAGGGCTTTACTCAAACTCTGGGAGTTGACTATGATGAAACCTTTTCACCAGTAGCGAAGATTAAGTCTATTAGGGTTATGCTAGCCATATATGCATTTCATGACTATGAAATATGGCAAATGGATGTCAAAACCGTTTTCCTTAATGGAAAGTTGGCTAAGGATGTTTACATGAGTAAGCCAGAGGGTTTTGTTGATGTAAAGTACCCTAATATAGTGTGTAAGCTTGCGAAATCCATCTATAGATTAAAACAAGCATCTCGCAAATGGAATCTTTGTTTCGATGAGAAAGTCAAAGAGTTTGGCTTTTCGATTAGCGAGTATGAGTCATGTGTATATGTTAAGGCTATTTGGACTATAGTTAGCTTTTTGGTATTGTATGTGGATGACATACTACTCATAGGAAATGACATCCCAACCTTACAGGAGGTTAAGTCCTGGATTGGGAAGTGTTTCGCTATCAGTGCCTTGGAGAAGCTGCTATATCCTAGGGATAAGGATATTGAGAGATAGGAGTAAGAGACTAATTGGACTTAGTCAAAGTACCTACTTGGATAAGGTGTTGAATAGATTCAGCATGTAGGATTCCAAGAAAGGTGACTTACCGATCCAGAGTAATGCTAAACTGAGTAAGACTCAGAGCCCGAGTACAAAGGTTGAGATAGCTGAGATGAGTCGAGTACCATATACTTCCGCTGTAGGCTCGATCAGGTATGATATGACTTGTACTCGCCCTGATGTGGCCTTTGCTTTGAGCATGGTCAGCAGATATCAAGGGAATCATGGCAAGGCTCACTGGACTGTAGTGAAGAATATTCTCAAGTGCCTACGGAGGACTAAGGACTGGGTTCTTACCCTTGGTGGGAGTGATGACTTGAGAGTAGTGGGGTATAGTGATGCCATCTTTCAGACTGACAGGGATAATCTCCGCTCTCATTCAGGTTGGGTCTTTACCCTAAATGGAGGAGCAATTACTTGGAAAAGTTCCAAGCAGGAGAGAGTAGCTGATTCAACGTGCGAATTAGAGTACATAGCAGCAAGCGAGGCGGCGAAGGAGGAAATATGGCTGAAGAACTTCATTGGAGACCTTGGAGTTGTACCAACAATAAAGGAGCCTATGGAGTTTTTTTCATAACGAGAGTGCAGTTGCCATATCCAAGGAACCAATGGATCATGGTAGATCCAGCCACATCAACAAAAAATACCACTTCATTAGACATCGAATAGAAGAAGGACTCCTCGTGGCGAAGAGGGTATCATCGGATGAGAACCCAGAAGATCCCCTCACGAAAGGATTGTGTAGGGTTAAGCATTTACAGCATGCGAGGCGCATTGGGCTGAAGGATGATATTGGTTTTAGTAATTAGATAGCTTTCGAAACTTGTAATAATTGACATGTAATTGACATTTGATGCTTAAATAAAAGGTATTTTTTATTTACTAGTATGGTATTGTCTTGTGTCAATCATTTACTATTGTTTCATTTTACATGTTTTGACTTCCAGAATAATTATATTATTCAAAATGTCCACAGTCAATCATACTTTGGAAGTAGGTATTGAAATAAGACTATCATGAATTGGGTTTGTAGATTTCTCTGAATTGTATTAGACATAGCAAATTGTTAGACAGTAATATCATATAAGTCTTCAAACCAAGAGATATGAGTTGTTCACTATCAATTAGTTGTACATTGATAGTATGAAAACGCATCAGTAACTTGATATTATAAAACGTGCTATTGTGTACAATTTGATGATTAGTTAGTACAAGCATATGAGTCGAAGTTTATGTGTTCCTTTTAGTCCTTGGAGGATTAAAAGCGATATCTTGGGCCCCTCGATGATTTTGTTTTGACTTATGTGTTGGGCCCGGTCAGAACTGAATCGATGTGTTCGATTAAGTTATATGTCAAACAAATCAAAAATCGGGAAACAAACTGTTGGACAGTAAGTACGACGTTGTTCCATGTATTTGTCCGGCTGATATCTTGAGAATAGAGGATTATATGATCACTTATCTTAAATGGGGCGTCTAGTTCCACGAGACTTTGAAGAGCTACGATTCCTGGTCGGATCCTGAAGTCATACTAGCAACTATAGTTATTAGACTTATCCAAGTGGGAGACTGTTGGATAAGGTGTCTAAGTCCATAACTATATTTGGTATGTACTTGACCCGGTTTAGCATGGTCCATTTGGGTTTCATGGCATCGGAACAATTGGATAGACAAATTAGAAAATGGTACTTATGATTGGTTAACATATTATAAGTTCTAATATATTAATATGAAATCATATTATTTAATTAGTATTGATCAAGAATTAGTTTGGAATTAATTTTGTGATCAAAAGAGACTAATTAAATAAATGGGGATTGATTTGGTAAATCATTCATTCTTATAAAGTGGGCTTATGATCCATAGTTCTTCATGTTGGGCTAAACCCATGTGGTGACCCATGGATACTCCATGGAGGTTAAAACCCATGGATCATGAGGAATGTGGAAAGTCATGAGTTACATGCTGTAACCCTAATATGCACACTATATAAAGAAGCCTCATACTAGCAAAATTGGCACTTAAGATACAAGAGTAAGGGATATCCGATTTTTGGTGCAAGTATTCTTCTATCAAGTTATTCCAATTGTTGGTGGTGTTGTGTGATGCATTTGAGGCATAACATTTGGGGTATTAGGCTCACAAAGTCTTAAGGAGTCCAAGTTACAAGAAAGGTATGTCATTATACTAGATTTTTGTATTACATGTATCTCATGATATGCTAGTTAGGATGAAAACCTTGGAAAATCAAAGTTTGCATGTATAATAGAGAAAACATAGATCCAAGGTTTCTAGGGTTGCATGCACACCATAGTAGTGTTAGAATACTCAAAACCCATCATTTAGAACTTTTGGAAGGAGGCAATGATGGTTGCGAGTCTTAATCTTTGAGTTGTGTTTAAGGCCGAAGAGTAGACAAGGGAAAAATCATAGGTCGGGTTCTTATATGAAATATGGATTTTTGTTTGAGAAGTTTTTAGTCCAAAATATCTAGATAATATTATGGGACTCTTCAATACCTTTTTGTGCATATAAATAATGCAACAATCAGAGTTGAATAAAAGAAGTTGTAGTAAATTGAAAGTGGGTTAAAGTTGGGAATAAGGCTGGTACATTGGGCGTACCAGCATGGTGAAGTCGTGTATTTAAAAGTGTTTGTGCATACCATTTGGTATGCTAAGGGTAAGCGATCAGAACTAAAATCCTAATTTCAGGGTTTTGATCCCTATTTAAGCTCCTTAACTTTCCCAAACCCTTTCTATTCTCAGCCTCATCCTCTCCGACATCCTCTATTGAAACCCTAATCATACTTTGAGCCTTGTGATCAAAAAAATGTATTTTTGATTGACTTTGAAGGAAGAATAAGGTGGTAATATTTCTTAGAAGCTTATTTGGGGTAACTTCGTTTCTAATGCCCCTTATCATGGTAGTAAAAGCAAGTAGCCTCCTTAGGATCAGAGGTAGGAGGAGCATCAAAACTGGCTTTTCCTTTGGGTCCATTGCGTGAGGACCCTGCATGGCACTTTCCCTTCCAATTATGTTTTGAAGGAGCTTTCCTCTTCTTCCCCTTCCCTTTACCAATAGCCAAGATAGGAGCAGCAGCAGCAGGAGTAAAGGCAATACTTTTTCCCTTCATCCCACTTTCAGCAGTTCTCAGCAAGCTCTCAAGTTGAGTCAATGTGGTTTCTTGGCTGGTTAAATGATAAGTCAATATGAACTGATCATAACAGTTGGCAATGAGTGTAAGACTATGTCAAAATCCAATTCCTCATCAAAGTTCACATTGAGCTTCAGCAAGCGATCCACATATCATTGTATACATTGCAAGTCGCTCATGACAGACTCTCCGTCCTTCATCTTGCTGGTAATGAGGGACGTTACTACATCGTATCTTTCTTGAAGAGCTCATTGATGGTGCTTTTCCATCAAGTCCTTGTTCATCTCATACGGCCAGTAATCCTCATAGAAACTTTGTAGCTCAGGAGTCATAGTATCCACCATGATGCATGCCACTTTGGTAGCATCATTGCAATGTCTCCTATACTCAACTAGTTATTCAGGAGTATCTTGTGTTTCATCAATCTCGACTAGTTCTTTTTCGAGCACATATTCCTTGTCCTCGAAGCATAGAGCCATCTTGATGTTTCGCATCCAATCATTGTAATCGGTGCAATCAAAGGTGACTTTCGATCAAATGGTCAATAGCGAGAAGTTGTTGTAGGGGTTGTTGTTGTTGGAGGAGGAACCAGAAGCATTGTTGGAAGTTAACATCTGAAAAAAGAAGAAGGATAAGTTTTGATTAGATAATAATGATCCTTAATATATGTCACACCCTCGAACCGGACGACAGAAACGTCTGAGGGCTCGTGTGATTATCAATTGAATTATCATCACAATGAATATACATGAATCGTAACACGATCATTGCCAAAAATTACATATTACAACAAACATTGTTCACATAAAGTACATTGTCTAATATTACATATTTAAAACATAAATTGTATGAGAGTTGTCATTTCTCAAAATAAGATTCCCAAAATACACTTGAAGGTTCTTCGACTTAGTGGTTACCTGATAATACAATATATTTTGAAAACGATCAACATATATAATGTTAGTGAGTTCATAAGAAAGTTTGATTAAAACTTTGTATTGATGGTATAACCCAAAAAATCTGATATTTTCTGTAAAAGTTTGTTTACGACATGATGTGATGATCTAATATATGTGTGTATATGTGATTTCAAAACATATGTAAATGAATGAATCCCAAAAGTTTTCCTTGTTTTGTATTTGAAGTATGTAAAAGAAAGAATGATGATATTTCTCGGAAAATCCGATATTTTCCGATCTATAATAGTATTGTAATAATTGTATTATTGTATGAATTGTTTTGTATCGCCACAATATATATGAATTTGATTTTTCCCTGAAAAGTATAGATGGTAATGGATCTCTATGTGAGTCGTTATAACCATGCATGATAAATGACTAATTCGCCTGTCTTGGCATTTTTCAAAACGCCGGTTTTGATCAAGATTTTGTCACCCTAGACTCACTGAGTCTAACTATAGCGAACAGCTCAGGTGTGGGGGAGTCACCCCCGTATAGACCTATACACGCTCTCCCTCCTGGAGACTCTGATTATAACTACAGGCTACGGCCAAACACTCAATGGTGTCGACCGATAATTCTCACTAGACCCCAATGATTTCCTCATGAATATGTTTAATGTTAAACATAATTTGATTTACTAACACTTGACGATACTTGAATGTGAAAGACACAACCCAACAAACATGAATAAGCACAACTGCGGCCCATTAAACACGTAAGTTATTTTAAGGCTTGATGACATGCAAACGGGCACATTGAAGCCCATTAAGCATATAATGATTCTCTCCGGGCAAAAATTAACATGAAAATGGGCCACTAAGGCCCATTAACATGTAAAAATTAATTTAGGCCCATTGAGCATGTCATTGGGTCACTAAGGCCCAATAGACATGAATTGATTATATTGGGCACAATAAACATGCAAATGGATCATGAAGGCCCAATAAGCATGTATTACAAATACCAGGCCCAATATTGATACCATTGTTCTATTTTTCTATATTTGATGTGGTGTAATGTTTTTATATGAAACATTTACTTATGATATTAAGATACTCAATGTTTGATCTATAATGATATTATTGGTTTATAAATTATACCATTTTTAAATCCTTATAAAAACTTATATTTTTTTGGTCCAGTGTTTTAATAATTGCCATGTTTGACTAAAAATATTTATTTGGCCATTCCAACCCTTTATTTGTAAGAATTTATATTTTCAGCCCTTATTTGTAAAAAAATTCACTTTTGGCCCAAATCTCGTGAATTTTACATCTTTGGCCCAAAATCCAAAAACTTTGCATTTTTAGTCCCAATTTAGAAATAAATGTTATTTTCATCCCTAAATTTGGTTTATTTACATTTATGGCTCAAACTTTGATCAAATAACATTTTTAACCCCAAAACTTCTTATTTTTCGCAATTTTGGGCCCAAAACTGTGAGGCCCAAATATTAAGCCCATTAAGCTAAAATTTACATTTATGGCCCTTTAGAAAGCATGTTTATCATAAAAACCCATTTTTTCACAAGTATGACCTGTTAGCTCCTTATAAAGTCGAAAAATGTCACTTTTTGCCCTTATCTTTATTTTCTTAACAAATATGACCCTTAACAAGATTTTTGCTTTAAACTTTTATATCTTAAACATGTAAGTATTTCTAACTTGATAATATGATGTATAAGGTGTCTTAGTACAAGGATTATTACTCATTATTGCATAAAATGTCGAGATGAGTATAGATCTAGCATATTTTCACAAGGTAAACCAAAATCACACATATCAAGCATATAACACATAGATCTACACATTTTACTTGTATTCTCCCCCAAAAATCATGTAAAAACCAAAAACAAGGGGTATGAACTCACCTTGGGGTTTGTTGTTTCGGTTTTGAAGAAGAATGGAAGAAGATATTTGACCTTAGCAAGCCCTCTTGAGTAGATTTCGAGATTAAGAGGCTTTCCAAGAGTGTGATCATGGAAAAAAAACTATGTAAGAAGGAGTTCTTAATGTTAAAATGAAAGGAGATGTTTGTGTTTGATAACACTTACCAAAGATGGAAAATACTTGATGAAAATCCTTGAAACACAAGCAAATTTTCGAGATTCTTGGAGGAAGGAGGATGATCTTTAATAGTGTTTGGAGAGGATTTGAAAGAGAGTGTGTGTGTGTGTGTGTGTGTGTGCTAGCTCTCGGCTGAGGGGATAAGAATAGGAGGGAAGTGGGAAGGTGGATGCCTTGGAACATGAGATCTTGCCTACTTACATGATGGAAAATTTGCATGGATATCTTCCATGCAAACATTATGTGTCATAGCTTGGATAATTGGTCAATTCTATTTTTTTACACATGGGCCGAGAATTAAATTAAGAGGCAGAAGATGAATTATTTTGGCTTAATCTTGATCTTTACTCGAAATCATGAGGCCTATAGAGAAAGTTTTTGGCCCATTGGGCCTTTAGGATGGTTCACGGCCCAAATAGCATAAAAGAACGGGTTTTATGATCCATTAGGGTTAATTGGAGATGTTATGGCCTAATAAGGCCCATTAAGGGTAAACTAATACATTTTAGGCCCATTATGGCCCAAAATGTTAAGTTTAATGAAAATGGGTCCAACTAGAGCCCATTTAAGGGTCCTAAGCCCAAAATAGTCAAATTGGAAGCTTATTGGTCCTTTAGGCCCAATAAGGAGATCCTAGTCCATCATGGACTTAAACCGGGATTCTTAGGGTTTCCAAATCCTAAGTTGACTATTTGAAATGTTTTGTATAGAGTTTTTGAATTTCAATTGGATTTTGATACACATTTTCAAGTCATGGTTAGAATTGTTTCCATTGATAATGTTTACAAAAGTATAAAATTTCCTAGCAAATTTGCTAGTTGTGACAATATAACATCCAAATGGAATATTAAGGCTAGGATCCAACTAAATAATTCACAATTAAGAAAAGGGATGTTGTAATCTAATTTAAAATTATTTAAAGGTAGGTAAATGACGATTTATCAATTTTACCATGAAAAACGAAATTTAAATGAATTAGGTTTTAAATGAAATTCCTAGATCTTTTGAGATTCATTGAACTATTCAATGGCATTTTTAATCTTGATTATGCTCTTCCATTTGTAACTGAGATACCGAAGATCACAAACAAGATGTGAATAACCATACAAATTAGCTTGGTACTCTCGATGTCATTTATCACCTAATTAACGTGCCGGTTAGCCACACATGCTCCATTAATCAATGATAATTTACGAGACACCCATTGCCACCCTTTATTAGTCCATATTAGTGTGCCAGTTAACCACACATGCTCCACTAATGACTTTTATAAAGTGCAATGTGCAATTTCATGGATTAGCATCAAATTCATTTTTTTCCTAGCCGACGGAGTCTAAATGAAAGTTGTAGAGTACATTCTCACCTACACGTGCATATAGAGAACGTCAAAAACGGAGCTCGTATGCGAAAGTTACGGTTTTTACAAGTTCGAGGCACACAAACCAAGAGGATTTACGCGCAGCATACCCTCGTACGCCCAGCGTACTCGGGTGCTAGGCCTCGGTTCGTCCACGTCACTCCGTGTCCCATCCAATGCTTCGTCCGAGGATGCGGTAAGCCATAACGCATGCAAACGCGCCGCGTAACTTCACTGGTACGCCCAGTGTACGCGAGGGTTCCAACCCATATAAAAGGGATGTGAGAGTTTTGGGTTTCTTTGCTCATTTTCTCTCCTTCTCTCGCGTTTTTACCTCGTTTTGCGTCAAAGTAATATCCCGAAGTCCCGGTTTTCATATCCAAGCCCCGAAGGAAGTTTTACGCACTCGAGATTCCCGAGAAATCCGCTTTCTCCTGTCGAAGTTTTGCTCGATTATTGCCTTATCTTCTTCAACCCGCCTCTTCAACCAAGTGAGTTCATACCCCCATTTTGTCACAACTAGAAATTTTGAGGCCTTGTAACTACAACACTTATATCAATTATGAATCAACAATATGAAAGCATGTATGATGCTTATTCAATAACAACAAAACTTCATCAAATACCCCATTCAAGCACTGCAAATAGTCAACAAAGAATTGGAAACCTTTGAAATTCTGGTTTAAGTCCATTTTATACTAGGATTTCCTTATTGGACCTAATGGACCAATGAGCTTCTAATTTAACTACCTTGAACCTAGAACTCTAAAATGGGCCCTAATTGGACCCATATACATGAAACTTAACATTTTGGGCCTTATAAACCCAAAATAAACTAGATTAACTTTAATGGGCCATATTGGACCAAAACAAATTTTAATTAGTCCTAATGGGTCATAAGAAAACATCCTATGATTTATTGGGTCAAAAATCACCTAGTGGGTTTGTAATTTGGGCTTAAGCATTTAAGGGTCCAATTCTTTCCTTTTCCCCCTCTCCATTCTCGGCCCAAACCACAAAGGAAAGAAGAGTTGACTTCTCATGGCCACCTCACTATTATTTGTGGGGTTTCCATGCAAAATCTCATGCTTCTATACAACCATCACCTCACTCACTCTCTCTTTCCTACTCTCAGCTGAACAAAACACAAACACACACACACACCTCACAAAAATTCTCTCTAAACCACTCTCAAGATCATCTTCTTCTCCTTTGAAGATCTCGAAATTTTGGCTTGAAATCTAAGGATTTTCATCAAGTAGTTCACATATTTGGTAAGTTATTTCTTTGATTCATAACATATCTTGTTCATCTTACCAACAATCTTCCTTATCTCATGCAAAATCATGATCACTCTCTTAGAAATCATCTAAACTCAAGATCTACCAAGAGGACTTGCTATGATCGAAATTTTCTTCCTTTCTCTCTTCAAAACTGAAACTACAACTCAAGGTGAGCTTCATACCCCTCCCTTTTTGGTTTTCATGTGTTTTATGAGGGAGAATACAAGAAAATGTGTAGATCTATGTGTATATGTGTGTTATGTGTGATTTTATGCATGTATGTGTATATTTATGTGTTTTTGTGATGAATATGTAACTAAAAAGGGGTAAATCTCAAGATCTATGGTATGAGGAGAGAAACAAATATAATCTAAGTTATTCTACACTAATCAAGTCAAGAATAATAAATTATAAGGTTATGATAAACATATTTCAACATAAAACCCCATTTTTGGGCTTAAAATGTCAAGTATAAAAAACTAGGGTTAAAAATGGCCAAGTCATGGTTTCTTAAGGGCCAAAAGAGTCAAAACAGTTTTCATAATTGTTTTTCTGAATAATAAAATTTTCAAAGGACTTAAAATGTAAATTTTTAGCTTAATGGGCTAATTTTGGGCTTTTTGGCCCAATAAGCCTCAAATTGCGAAAAATGACAAATTTAAGGGGCTGAAATGAAACTTTCTGTAAAACAGGGGATAATTAGCATAACAAAACTATTTTAAGGGTCAAAAATGCTTTTCACTATCAAAAAGGACCAAAAATGTAAAGTTTTTAGATTTTGGGCCAAAACTGTAAAAGTTGTGAAAAATGGGGTTCTAACCGAGAAACACCATTCTGGAAGGGCTGAAGCAGTTAACAAAATAAATTTTGGGTTAAAACTGTCTTTTCAACAAGTTTATGATACAAAAGTGTTAAGAAAATATTTTAAGGACTAAAAAATGAAATTCTTTTATATAAATGACTAAAAGTGTTATTTTTATAAAAGAAAGGTAGTGAAAAGGTCAAATTCTACTTTTAAACAAATTAATTCATTAAGACAAAATACAAGATCCATGACTACCGACAAAATGAAAAATGAATACACATTCAACACCAAATATCGTTATAAACGAATTGATTCGGTCTTGAATCAATACAAAACAACAATCGTTAAATCAAAACACTTCAATAGATACGCGATAACTACAATGAGCAAACTTACAAACTTTGGGATTGAGAGTTTCAAATCATGCTTGATGGATCTTGCAAGTCCATCAAAATGATCTTTGGGCCCAAAGGGATAACGCTTATATGTTATTGGGGCTCCTATGACCCAATTCCGTGTAAAAGGACTTTCAATAGCTTTTATGTGCTATTGGGCCCTAGTGGCCCATTAGTAAGGCTAGTAAGGTCAATGAAATCAAATGCTAGTTGGACCATCGTGTCTTCTGAATTCCCGACACCCTAAGGTACTTATGATAGTAACAGGACATAGTGCTCCTCTTCTCTTCATTCGCTAAGGCTTATAAGAAATCAAAGTAGACGAAATTAGGATGATATACAATGGGGAGTAATCAATATTCATTTGATATGAAAATACAAAAATCAGTAATCACGGATACCTGTCAACATCGGAAAACATCGGGTTTTCCGAGGAATTCAATATTACTCGCTCAAAATTTTATAACTATAATAGTACAAAATACCCTTCATATATATGTTTTTGAAATCATTCATGAATCAACTTATGGATCTTCACACTTTGATAAACAAAAGTCTTTTCAGAAAATATCGGATTTTCTGGGTTTTACAAACTACACAAATCATTTTATCACAACATTGTTTATGAACTCACCAACATTTCATATGTTGACGTTTTTCCAAAATAACTTGTATTCTCAGGTAACAGGTAAGCGGAAGAGTAATATGAAGTAATGCTAGGATGTTATGTTGTTAAAAACACTCAAACAATTTATGTTATGAATGTGTAATGTTAAAACAATGTACTTTATGTGAACAATTCCAGTTGTAATATATTGATGCATGGTGACGTTTATGCTATGATTCATGTATATTCATTGTGATGATATTCAATTAAAGTCACGCGAGCCCTCGGACGTTTCCGCCGTCTGGTTCGGGGGTGTGACAGGTTGGTATCAGAGCATTGTTTATAGTGAACTAGCATATCTAACCACACATTGATATGCAACTATAAACCAAAAAGGGGCTAACCCAACTCTGAACAAAACAAAACAAATAAAAACACAACTATAAAACATCTTTGCCTGTGTGAATTAGGAAACAAAATATAATACCAAACCAAACAAGATAATGCTATCATCTCGGGTAAGCCGGGATTGTTCATGGTTGTATCAAGGAGAGGATGTAGCCTGATCAACTACATTTCCTCTAAGGTACAACTATCACGTGTCCCGAGGAAATCGCGATGGTAGGAAGACCTAAAAACATACCCCTTTATCACCAAAAAGAGAACATCAACTCAATCTATACAATAATTAAAACATCTTAGGAAATGATATTAGCATGTTTATACACCCTCGCAGACAGCATGGCTGGTTTCCATCACCCCGGAGATCCTTATTTCCCTAATCAGGGGAATAACGGATGGTTGGAAGAATCCGAGGAGGAACCTGAAGAGGACCCCAAGGAGGAGTCTGAAGAGGAACTCGAGGAAGACCCTGAGGAGGAATCCGAAGGGAAACCTGAGGCGGAAGCCGAAGGCAGACCTACCGAGCCAGCGGTGGACCAGGAGGAAGAGGAAGCCGAAGGAGGTCTCGAGGAGGAACCCAGTGAAGACGAAGATGGTGATTCGGATGCAGAGTCCGAAGTCATCAACCCTCTTATCTTGTTAGAGTGCCCGCTTATCAGGTAGGCCCCACCGGCCTACACCCCCCTGGGGTATTGATCTTTGGAGGTGGAGCAGACAGCAAGGACAGCGACCCCCGTTCGGCATGTCACGCAAGTTCTATGACCTGAGGGATGGAGGACTGGCCGATCGTGCTCTTCTGGTCATGGTGAGACGATTGCAGAACACTAGCGACTTAGCTCACAGCACCGTTGATCAGATGCACCAGATGCGGATTAGGGTCGAGCGTGCAGAGCAGGAAATGCGAGAGGTTATCCGAGAGTTCCACATGAGGCAGGCGAGGTGGGAGGCTCAACTCCGAGATGCGGAACGACATGTGGCTCGTCTTCAGGGAGCGTCCACTTCCTCAGTACCACCCCCTGGCATATCCCACCATGACTAGGACTAGTCGTACCCGTCTTTAATATTATGTTACTAGGATCTATGCTATGTACCCCGACTCTATGTTTAAGTGATTACACTACTCATAGAGTCGTTATGCTGCCGAATTTGCACCACTTATGTATGCTCTTTTGAGCAAAATTTTCATGTATCAAAAATGCGGATAACATTTCTACATTTTTAAATACTTTTTAAATGCTTTTAACACATTACGGGGGAGAATACAAGTAAACACACGGTTAAATTTGTGTGAAAACATCTATCTTTCGTTATACATTTCAGATTGCTTTTAATAACTATCATATGGATTTGTTAACATGCAAAACATCTGACCTTACCTTACCTTCTCGGAATAAAACATGATTATAAATACTATAAGCTTATTTATACGTTTGCATCATATTAAGGGTAACTATTTTTCAGTATACCATTTTTATACATACAAGAACATCCACCTTTTATTATGCCTTTGTTAACATTATGAAAAAGGATAATCATTTCAGAAACAACATTATTCATTTTAATACGGGACTTAATTGAGAATCTGTGAGACATTCATCTTCATTATACCTATTAAGGTATTGCTAGAAGTCCTTTTTATAACCAGAATCTCCCATCCAGAGAACGTGACAAGTGTGTATAGATCTATACGGGACTAATGATCCCGCACCCTGACTGCTAGCTACAGTCCCCAGGGCGACAAGTGTCATCTCATTTCGACGCCTGAAGAACGTCACTACAAGCAAAGTATGATAGTACGTTTGTAAAACTCACTGGATAGACAATTATTATTGTATTATGTTTTCACGGGGAAAGTGACTATTACGGTCACTTTTCATTTACAAATACGATCTTCTTATAGTTTTGTTTTATAATAAAACTATACATCTTTCTTTTGAGCATGTCATAGTTGCTTACAGCTTACGGTCTTGATCATTTGAGACTACATTTCACTTTTAGTAAAATAAGGGATTTTCCTGGTTCAAATACATTCATTTTGTACAAGAACGATTTACAACATCATTCTTAGGAAAATAAGGGATTTTCCTGGTTCAAATACATACAGTTTATACAACGATCTTTCATACTCATTTCCTACATCTAATAGAAAATAAGGGATTTTATGGAAAACATACACGAACTTTCGAATGACATTCATTTTCTCAAAACACTACTTATGAACTCACCAACTTTATTGTTGACACTTTTTCTTTGAAATAACTTGTATTCTCAGGAAACTGCTAAACCAAGTAGCAACTACTTTTTAAGACTAACACGCTGGTGTTAGTAACATATTTTGGGATTACCATATTGTATTTGATTTCTTTTGCAAACATGTAACACATACAATCATGTAAAATTTTCGAATATATTTATATTATGGTGGTGTGTACTTTCTTTACTATTTATTTGTTATGATACTTGACATGACTTCCTCCGCTCCCGAACGTTTCTGCTATTCAGGTTTGGGGGTGTGACACTTGAGAACTAGTGTCACAAGTTTAACACATCTAATGGCTCACAAACACACTTAGCAAGAGGATGTATGAGAGAGGAGGAGGAGGAAGCTTCAAGATTTCGTCTCTTCTTAGAGTTAGAATAATGGAAAAAATCTCAAAGGGGTATGCCCTTTATATAGTTGTTGGTAGCTTAGAGCCAAAGCTAGAGTTTTAAGGAGGAAACCCTAATTCCTTAGCTTAAGGCCTAAGCAGCCCAAGAACCCCATCCAAGAGGCAATTAGACGAAATTTCTAGGCCTTCCCTAGAAGATTTCGTCCAACCCATCTAGGAACATTCTAGAGCCCAATTCTACAACTATCAATAAATTTCCAAATAACCCTTGCACTTTTAATTAATTCATTTATTCCTAAAATTAATTCCAAATTAATATCTGATTAAATATTAATTAAATAAAATGATTTCTAATTAATATATTATTTCCATAATACATTAATAAATCATTTATTTCAATTATTAATCACATAATAAATTCTTCCTCTTTCTCAATAGGTCATCCTGTCTAGTTGCTAGTATGAAAGCAACCCAAAAGGACTGTGCTACTATCAATTCAAGTACATACCAATTATAGTTATGGGCTTAGACACCTAATCCAACATTTTATGCATATTGAAGAGGAAGGAGAATATTAAAGACTCATCCTTTGGTGAAAAGCTTAAAGATCCAACTTTAACTTCTCCATTACGTGGCTTTTGAGGTATAAAGTCCAAAACTTGATAACTCCTTGGTTTTATCTTCTTATGGGCTTCTTTATGGTCACTTTGGTCCCTTTTGTTTAGTCCTTGTGAGCTAAGGCCGTTTTTGGAGTTAAACCTTTTAGATATTGACATATTAAAGGGTTCCTTAAGCATAAAGATGCAAACTTTATGGTGTTTATGGACTCATGTTTGTGTTAAGACCCTTGGTTAAGCTCTTTTGAGCACTAGAGCCCCATTAAGCCATGCATGCACGTAAAGTTTCCAACCTTACGTGATAAATCATCTTTTAGGACAAGATCTGGGAGTATGAAATAGGGTATGAATGAATTAAGTGTTGAATTGTTGAGGTTGCCCAACCGATAAGTATGATGGGTGTACCAAGCTGGTACCAATACCGACCCATGGTTTATTATGTTAGTGTGCTAGATGTCTGTGTGACTCTTGCATGAGTATGTATGCTGAATGGGCGGGGCCCACTGGGTAATCTGTTTGTCAATACTTGTTATACTTGTATATTTATATGGGGGGGGGGGGGCTCTTTGTGAGAGTTAGGGCGAGGCCCGTTATACTCAGTAGGTGGGGCCCGTTATGCGAGTTAGGGCGAGCCCCGTTATACTCACTAGGCAGGGTCGGTTATTTGAGTTAGGGCGGGGCCCATTAAATGTTTGATATGTGTTGTATGTGGTATTTGGGGGAAACTTACTAAGTGTTATGCTTACGGTTTTCAGTTTATGTTTCAGGTGCTTCTGGTGTAAAAGGGACGAGCTTGGGGTGATTGTAGTGCACACACGATATAGTTCGGCATTTTCATGATAACTCTGATAATTTGTGATGTTTTGATACAATTGATCCTTTTGAGAATTATGTTGATGTTTCGGGATAATGCTTTTATTACTTGAAAAATGAAAATTTTGAGTCTTATTTTTGGAATGTTACATTAGGGTTAGAGTGTTGGGATTCATTTTTGTTAAGAAATAGAAAAAAAATGATAGAAGAATGTTTGATTTTGAAGGTGAAATAAATGGGCTATTTATAGGGTTGTAAAATGATTTAAAAAAAAAATTCAAATTAAATGTTTTTGACCATTTAGGATTAAAAAAAAAGATAAAACGTATTTTGTTTAACAGTTGGGAGGGATTATATATATATATATATATATATATATATATATATATATATATATATATATATATATATCACCGACAACCAATGAAAGGAAGAAAGAGAGGAGTGGGGTATCTTTCCCACACCTGTGTTTACATGATCTAAACCGCACCCAGGGTATGATGTTCCTAGGTGTGGTTCCCGCTTCCGCTCACTCATACTATTCAGTCTTATAGTTGATTGCTGTAAAAAAAAATTTAAATTTTACATTTTAATTGTATACAATGTATATGTATGATACAAACATAATGACTACAACGATGTCTATTCAATGTAATTTTATATTACTTAAAACCAAGGTTATAAAATTTAGGCATGAGTCAAACAATATAGTAGGGTTAAGTGTCTAATCGATTTAGACCGTGATTAATTGGGCTTAGACGGGGACCCTTAATTCTACTAAATTTCTTTTTTAAATTAAATATTACCTATATCCTAATAAAATTAATAAATATGACAAATTTTTATGATTATTACTTATTTTGATAGAATATATACAATTTATTAAAAAATTATTACATTTTAAGAAATACATATTTGAAAATTTGAAATATTAAAGTATGAAATTTGAAAATTTAGAAGTATTATTTGAAATTTAAAACACTTGACATTTAAAATTTGAAAATTTAAAATTTTTTGGTGAAATATTTGAAAATTTTAAAAAATTGAAAATTATAGACAACTGTAGAACCACCTACCTACGCATAGGCTAGTCTAAACTAATGTTTATCGGTTCCATATAATTTGATCGCCTAGCAAAAAACATAGGAAGTTCATATCCACCTAGCGCTTAGGCGCCATCTAACCCACCATTTACAACACCGCGTAAAACTATAAACAAAGGAAAAAAATCGTTTTCTTACTTTAAAAACTTGAAAATTCCAGTTTTGCGTTTTATGTAATATTTACTCATTTTTATTTTTTTTTTATTTTTTTGTGGTTTAGATTTTTTAGTTTTCTATTTTATTTTTATACAAAAACCAAAAAAATAACAAACTAAATATATTGATTTAAATTCAAAATCTAATTAAAGGCTAAGTTTTGTTGAATTTTGTACTGATATAAAAAAATCATTAATAAACCTGATTTATTAAAACACAACAATACAACAAAAGCTAAAAACACTTTAAATAGTTAATTAAATTAAAAAAAACTTATAAAATTTGTATAACCGAGGACTTTATTATTAACTAAGTGTAAAAAACATATAATAGACGAGTTGATTTAAAAAGATTAAATATCAAAGTGTAAACAATAAATATTTTTTAAAATAAAATTTCAAAATAAGGAATGAAAAACATATTAATTGCAATTTATTTATTATCACATTTATTACATTTAATACTTTATATATATATATATATATATATATATATATATATATATATATATATATATATATATATATATACAAGTATAAGTATTATGTGATTTTAACTCTAAAATCGAAAAAATCTAAAGATTGACATGTGGATATTATTTTATTTTAAAAATATCTCAAAATGATAAGTGCCAAAACTTATTAGAGATTGACATGTGACAACATTGATCTTCATTTATTATAGTGGACTAGGTGTAAGACCCGTATATTACATAAATTTCTTAAAAACAAAAGTTTAATATGAAGTTGTAAACATTATATACATTTAATAATAATACTTTTAAATAAATACAAAGAATATAACAAATAAAGTAAGTAATTCAATATATACAAATGAAAAAATCTTGACATTTTAAAAATTAAGATAATGCATGATACAATGATTTAAAATTTAATTCTAGGAGATTTGAAAGAGAAAGGAAATAAACATAACATTTATTCTGAAATTTAATAGAATGATCTACCTTACATATATAAACCCTCACTAGAATATAAAATTTAAATTTACGAAAATGAAAAATACAAAAAATGCACAAGTGGAAAAAAATTAAAAAAATCCTAAAAATGACACGTGTCAAACTTAATGAAAACATGTCATTTGACAAATATGATTTCATTTATTGGGTTATAGGTTATAGTTCGTGGAAACCACGGTTACAGAAATAAATAAATTTTATAGTAAAACGTCATAATTGTTAATCAATTATTTTCAATAAATTATTATTTAAGATATTTAGATTGTAACCCCTAGAAACCGTTGTTACAGAAATAAATAAATTTTTATATAAAAAGTCATAATTATTATTTTATTATTTTCAATAAATTATTAATTAATATATTTATGTTTTTTATTTATGTAAAGTTATAATCACTAATTCAAATAAAATTATAATTATTGATTGCCAAATAGTTTGAATTTCAAAATGGTAATAAATAATGCTAATTTTAAAGGAGTTAGAAGCATTTAAATCATCTCTAATAAATGAAAGTAATTTTTGCCATATGTCTTCTTCTCATTCATTTTGCCACATGACTTTTTTTTAGTTTTTTTTTCATTTTCTTATTTTTCATTTGTCATTTTTTGAGGTTTTTCATTCTTACATTAAATTTTCAGAATTTACCGAAAAACACCAATAACACGAGTTATTAGAATGAAGAAGTTATGACCATCTGCAAATAGATATAGATTCAATCTTGTTTCTTTTTCGTCATATCAAAATTTACGGTTCTATATATGAAAGGTTCTCATTCTATTCATGTAAGGTTATCATTTTATTAATTTGAGAATAAATTCACATAAATGTTACAAACTCATTGATTTACTTTCTTTTTTCAATTATTTTATAAAATGTTAAATGTTTACATATTGACATTAAAATTTTTATTTTTAATAAACATGTATAGTATATGGGTCTCACACCTAGTTTGAATATAAAATCATAGAAACATACAAGTGTCATTTTTAGAGAATGAGAGAAACAAAATTAAAAATTATAAGAAAATGACAAGTGGCACACAAACTATTCTTTTATTAGTATAGGAAAATTATTTTCATTAAGTTACTAGTTGTGAGAACCATGTATTACATGAGTTAATTTAAAAAAAAAATATAAATGTTAAAATATTTGAGAACTTTGAATTTATAAGAAAAATAAGAAAATTAATGAATTATTATAATTGAAATGTTTTTATCTTTTAAATTCAAACAAATAATTTAAATAAATAAACAAAAGAAACTAATGAACTTTAATTTGGGAATTTTGAAATCAAATGGTAATTTTATTAATGAAGTTGATATCTATTTATTACTACAATTATTATAATTATTATATTAAAAGATTATGTTGAATTTAATAAAATAGAAAAACTAAAAAAATGTCATGTGAAAAGAAAATTAATTCAAAATAACCACAAAATAAAATTTTGGCAAATTGAATAAGAGTGTGACACGTGGCAAAAAAAACCTTCATTTGTTAGAGTAGATTATTTTCAATAAATTATTAATTAAGATATTTATGTTTTTTTTTATGTAAAGTTATAATCACTTATTCAAATAAAATTATAATTATTGATTACCAAATATTTTGAATTTCAAAATGGTAATACATAATGCTTATTTAAGGGATTTAGAAGAATTTAAATTTAAATATAAAATCATAGAAAAAGACATGCGAGATTTTTAGAGAATGAGAAATAAAATTAAAAATTATAAGAAAATGACTAGTGACAAAAAACTATTCTTTTTCTCCTTAATAAATGAAAATAATTTTATCATCATGTCATTTTCTAATGCATTATGCACATGTCATTCTGTCATAATTTTAAGATATTTATTTTTCCACTTGTCATTTATTCAATTTTTCATTTTTCAGTATATCATTAATTTAGTTTCTATAAATTAAACATACCATAATAATTATATTAATTTCAAACATCAAGTTTTAAATTTTAAATTTCAAACTTCAATTTCAATTTTATATAAATTACAGTTAAATCTTCGTATTTAACATTTTGTTATAATTAACATGTTTATTATACGAGTCTGACAACTAAACACATAAATTTAATTTATTTTTTTGCATGTTTTTTTTCCTCAAAATTTTTACTTATTTCAAATTTCAAATTCAAATACATTTTTCTTTTAATCATTTGTATTTAAAATCTTGTTTTAATAAATCCGTATAATATACAAATTTCACAATTAATATTAGTATAAGGAGAAACATAAACACTTTAAATAGTTAATTAAATTAAAAAATTTATATAATTTATACTATAACCCTATGATTTTATTTTCGATACATTCATTTAAAATTTTTAACTTTGTTTTAAAAAGTTCAGAAAACCAAACAGTCTTTTTTTTTTTTTTTTAAACCTGATTTTTGATCAAAATTTTGAAAACCAAACAATCAGTCTTTAATAATTTTATTTTCGATAAAGTAAAGTTGAGGGAGGGAGAGAGTATTGTTTTTTAAGAAAGACTTTTTTTCCATCCAAAAAAGTAAAACAAAAACAACATAGTTTCAGACAGTTTACATTTTCTTAACTTCATTTCTTCTTGTTGTTATTTCTTCTTCTTGTTGTTTGTTGTCGTCGTTGTTGTTGTGTTTCATTTCTACTAATTTTACCTCTCTTTCTCTCCTTTTGCCGGCGGAATCGCCGTTTCAGCGTCATCAAGGTCTCTGAAATTCTTGATATAATCCCTAAAATTACCATACTTTTCAAATGGGTTCTTTGATTGACCTAAATCTTTATCCCGATTCTCCTGTCAGAGACACACCCGACGTCACCGCCGGTAACCTCCGGGAAGCCACCACTTTCTTAACCCTAAACATCCCTAAACTCGAACCTAAAGAAGAACCTCTCGACGAACCACCCCAGCCCCACCACCATTCTCATATTAATTATGCAAACCCTAACATTAATTTCACACATCTCGATACATCACAACCTGTCGAGCAACCCGCCGGTGTTGAAAACGATGTTTATTCCGAATTCAGCAGGATTCAGGAGATGTTCCGGACTGCCTTTTCTAATAACACGGAGAAACACGATGCAGCTGGGTTCATCGATCCAGACGCACAAGCAATTGTCCCGGTTCCCGAAGAGAACCAGCATTCCGCCGTCGGAGATTCATCTCGTCGGAAGTATCAGCAGCGGTCAGGTGAATTAGTCAGGGTTACAAACCTGGGAGTCGAAGACGAAAGGTATTTTCGAGACGTGGTGAGAAAAACAAGGATGCTTTACGACTCTCTTAGGGTTTTCGTTACGATGGAGGACGAAAAGCGTCGGAGTCATCAAGTATTCGGTCGTATTCCCCGTGCAAGAGGCGATTTGAAAGCTTCCTCGGTGATGAAAGACCGTGGCCTATGGTTGAATCGTGATAAAAGGATCGTCGGAGCAATTCCAGGTGTTTACATCGGTGATATCTTCTTCTTCCGAATGGAGCTCTGTGTTGTCGGAATGCATGGTCTACCTCAAGCAGGGATTGATTACCTGACCTCGAGTCAAAGCTCTAATGGAGATCCAATCGCCACCAGTATAATCGTTTCAGGTGGGTATGAAGACGACCAAGATGCCGGCGATGTTATCATCTACACAGGACACGGTGGGCAAGATAAATACTCCAGACAAGCCGATCATCAGAGGTTAGAAGGTGGAAATCTCGCCATGGAAAGAAGTATGCATTATGGTATCGAGGTACGCGTTGTTCGTGGGTTTCGATACGAAGGAAGCCCAAGTGGGAAAGTGTATGTCTATGATGGGTTATACAAAGTCATCGATTCATGGCTCGAAATTGGAAAATCCGGTTTTGGTGTTATCAAATTCAAGCTTATAAGAATGGAAAATCAACCCGAAATGGGGAGTGCGATTCTTAAATACGCCCAAGATCTTAGAAACGGACAGATTAAGCCTGTGGGATATGTCCACACAGACATGTCAATGAAGAAAGAGAAACTCCCAGTGTTACTCTTCAACGACATTGACAACAACCACGACCCAATGTTCTATGAGTATCTATCCACATCTGTTTTCCCTCCTTTTGTTTATCATCTTGGAGGGAAAGGGCACGGGTGTAACTGTGTTTCTGGATGCTTGGATGATTGTGTTTGTGCTGCGAAAAACGGTGGCGAGTTTGCTTACGATCAGAACGGTTTACTCGTTAGAGGAAAACCGTTGATTTTCGAATGTGGGCCCCACTGTGGTTGTAGTGCCACGTGTCGGAATCGCGTAAGCCAGAATGGAATTAAAAACAGGTTTGAAGTGTTTAGGTCAAGGGAAACAGGGTGGGGAGTTAGATCATTGGATTTGATACAAGCTGGATCTTTTATCTGTGAATACACGGGTGTAATTCTCACAAGAGAACAAGCACAACTTTTTACAATGAATGGTGACAATTTAGTTTATCCGAATCGATTTGGTGAGAGATGGGCAGAATGGGGAGATTTGGGACAAATATTTTCTGATTATACACGTCCATCTTATCCATCTGTGCCTCCACTTGATTTTGCTATGGATGTTTCTAGAATGAGGAATGTTGCGTGTTACATGAGCCATAGTTCGTGTCCAAATGTGTTGGTTCAATTGGTGTTGTATGATCATTCGAATTTTGCTTTCCCTCATCTTATGTTGTTTGCTATGGAGAATATTCCTCCTATGAGGGAGCTTAGTCTTGATTATGGAGAAGCTGATGAATGGACTGGGAAACTGGCCATTTGTAACTAAATCAACTTGGAGTAGCTTTTGTGTAACCTGAATGTAAATTCAGGGATGCATTATGCATCGAGGTAACTAACTAACTAACTAACTACTCTTTATTTTTTTTGGTATATGCATGTCTTGTTTTGTACCTTTGATTTGTTTTTTACTTTTGTCCATGGTAGATGCAAAAAGTTTTTTCTAATCCTTCATTCGATTAATTTATTCCTTCTGTTTATGATGTTTTTGTTGTGTCATATGGTTTTAAGGTCGAGGTTAACTTGATTTTATATTTTCATCAAATTGCTTTTTAGAGTGTCCTTTTGTATTCAATGTTAATGAAGGTTTGAATTGAATGTTGCATCATGGCGTAATCTAGAAGGTGAACAACCAAATGATGTTTTTCATAATATGTTTTAGGTTTTCCAATCTATGTCATCTAGAATCTTATAATATTTGGTTATAGAAGTTTACAAAATCATCCACTTGGCACACAATAAAACTCAAAGTTTATGTATATTTTATTAAAAATATACATCCGTCTTTAATCCCAATTCTTTATTATGTAATAAGATAAATTTTGGTTTCTCGTATGCATTTTTTCTTTAAGTTTGCCTCTAATATCAAGCAAAGTTTCTTGGTGCTTTAAAGTTTGCAATGTTTTCTCATATCAAGGGGTATTTTAGGTATATAATATATAACCATTAGCCAAAGACTCATGAAACTATGTGTCAAGTCAACTGTTGCATATTTTTTGTTAAAAAAAGTAAATAACGAATTTCGTTCCTATGGTATTGGTATGTCAAAAGTTATGGTTTTAGTCCAAATGTTTGGTTTGTTGCATTATTTGTCTTTGGCTTGGATGTCAAATTACTATTTTGCCCACATCTTCATCTCCTGAAAAAGTCATTGACATAAAATTTGTTGCCTTTTGCAGGTAGGCATAATGATAAGATCTCCTGGAAACTATGCAGCTCAGTCTCATAAAAAATCACATCTTATTTATCTCCCGAGAAAGTAAAAGTTTTGTTAAAAATTTCACAAGCTCTTACAACCAGTCCACGTAATATGCTGATGTGGAATTATAATTATAATTACATATAAGGGAGTGAAAGTGAAAGATGGTTGCTATGATTGAGCTATATACAGCAGGTGATGATATATATTATCTATATATGACCACATGACATGGCCACATCCATGATGAGAGTGGTCTTGGATAAATGTGATTGTTTTGTTGTAGACTTGTTGTGTGACTCACTGCTAACCTTACTTTTAAATGTTATAGTTGTTTGTACATATTAAGTTCAAATTTTATAGATGCTCTCCTTGTATAGTGCTTGTCTTGGATTTTTTTTAATTGATTTATTTAAATTGTCTTCATTATTTTCAATCTGTTGTTGGAAGATGTAGCATCATCTATATTTCCTTTGTCATTCCGGGTATTATTATTGTATCTTACCTTTTATTTTGGGACGATTATCACTCATGGAGTCAGAGCAATCTTCATTGCCGTTATGTTAAGAATATAAGGCCCTGTTTGATAAGCAGCTGATCCAACCTGTATTAAGGGTGACAACTCTCGAGCCAACCTGTAACCCGACACTGACCCAACCCAAAAATAAATGGGTTTGAGTTGAGATTTTTGACCCATCAACTTGCCAACCCGTTAACCTTTATATATATATATATATATATATATATATATATATATATATATATATATATATATATATATATATATATATATATATATATATATATTACATTTAAAAAAAATAGATATACCTAAATTATAAATGAAATCTGATTTTCTTCCGTATTCGTAATATTTCGTATCATTGTATTCTTTCTCTATGAGTATGTTTCTATTTTGTGTTTGTGATGTTTCTATTTTGTGTTTGTGGGTCCCTAAACAAAAAAGAAAAAACACATGTCGTCATTACTAGATACTCACAAGTTATGAACGAATAACGGATTTACTTTGTATAAATGTTTTCGTTTTTAAATTTTATTTAGATGTTAATCAGTTTATGAATTTATGTTGAAAATATCTTTTTCTTATGTTAATTACTTTAATCACTTTATGATTTTATGTTAAAAATTTATCATTTTTGAAAGTCCTGCTTATTTATTAAACGAGTTATATGAGTTGGGTTTGACCCGTTATTGTAAATGCGCGAACCCATATACTTAAACGAATTATATGGGTTGGGTTGGATTGAGGTTTCCAACCTACCAACCCGAACCCAATCCGATTGCTAGACGTAGTCTGTATTTTTGGCTGACTCGGTCCGGTCAGTCTGTTTGATAAAGGGCTAATTGTGTCTTACTGGTCCAATATTCTGACTAGGTCTTGAGAATCAGTCCATGACAAAAAGGATGCTGGCTGAAAAAAACCATCCTCCTTTGCCCTTGTTATTCTCGTTTCCTTGTTATTCTCGTTGCCTACCTCTGCGTCAGCAACATCATCTGCATTGCGACTCTCTTCTCCTCCCCCCGACTTCATCTACCCCTTCGAGCGTCGCCTCCCTAAGCTCCAGCCTCCTCATAATTCATTCAAGATTGGTGAAATTTCTTCTTTACTGACGCTCGCTACCTAGCCTCAACATCCTTCCTTTGTCGTCCTCTTTTGTCCACCGACGCCAATCCTTCCCTGCTCAACAACGCCGTCGTCCTCCACCAGTCCACCCTCCTACTCTCCGACGCTTTCCTCGACCAGGTCGATTTGCAATTCTGACTGTAATTATTATTATTATTATTTATTTTTTTTTGGAAATTAGATACACATATGTATGCATTTTTTGAAATTCGATGTTATTTGTGTATCTATTTCTTTAAATTAGATGCAATTTGTGTATTTAATTGCAAAAATTTCATCTTATTTGTGTATGGATTTCAGTGATCTTTTATTGTCTATCATTTGTCTTCAAAGAGGAACTTAACAAAACTGTTGGTTTCGAGGAAATCAATGAGTATGAGGTTGATTTTCTTTTCGATTTGGATGAGTTAACCATGGAAGAAGCATATGAAGATGTAGGATTAACACTGAGTGGTTATGTTTATGATACCATATATCATGTTAAGATAGTTATGGAGGCCTAGAAGCTGATTTTAGTTCTATTTCCACAAATTAAATCAACAAGAAATCATTGGTGTAAATTAAAAGTAGAAAGTAGTGCTAGTGCTCAGTTTTGTATGGTATGATGTAGTGGATGATTGGATTAGACTAGAATGGATGAAGTTTGGAGAAATGGTGTATGTGTGATCCATGAATGTTGTATAAACCTTAGAATTGATTAACTATATGTATCATAATACCTATTGCTTATGATCCTAGTGTTATATTTTCGAAGAATACTTGTAAATTACATCATTTTGTCTTTGTCTTATATTTTTATATGCATCTTTTTTTAAAGAATGGTTGTAAATTACATATCCATTTTGTAAATTACACGGTAATTTTATAAATCCAATGGTTAATCATAGATGAATTATTATAATTTTTTTTGTTTGAGGGTAATATAGTCATTTTGTATCGTCAGTCAGATGTAAAATCAAACAACAAAGTTCATTCAGAAGTTAACTTAGTCAAAACTTCTAACACGGTCAGTTTCTAACCCAGTCAACTTCTAACCCCTCTAACCAATTTAGCAATTATCAAACGACCCCTAAGTGAATTTATTGATGGGTTTTTTTCCTAAACCAACATTTTTTATCCAATCATGTATAATTCCTGGATCTTGAATGTTGTTTCAAAAGAAATCTCTTCAAGTGTCATGCTTGTAGAAATAACTTTTGAAATATGGAATGATTTGAAAGATTCATTTCAACAACACAATAGTGCAAGAATTATTCAATTTTGTAGAGAAATAATAAACTTGAACCAAAATCAAGACTTGGTTGTTATTTCACAAAATTGATGTCTCTTTGGATGAACTATCCAATTCTTGACCTTATCGTTTCCGTGGGAAATGTCGATAAAATAGAGTTAAAGAAGTAGAGAAATATTTTCAAATGAAACTTGTTATGAACTTCCAAATGGGATTAAAAGATTTCATCTCTCGCCGCTCCAGGTCAATTTCTTATAATGGATCCTATATATCAAATTAACCATGTTTTCTCATTGGTCAGAAGAAACATAGAATGAAAATCAACAATAAAAATTGTTAAGTTTGGTTAGAGCTATAAACAATATTTCAAATATTTTACAGTAGGGATTGAAATGACATTTAATCAAATTTGTCTTGTTTAGCGTGCTTCTTATCAGGATACAACACAAGTGACCACATGCATATGAAGTGTTGGGGGATATATAATATTGGCAACAACACACTGAGTGTTGGAGAGACTCATTAAAGGTGGTTTGATTCACCATTTTTTTCTTGTTTCAAAAGTGACACCCTCCATATTGAACTTTTTACTTTTTTTCCCAACGTATTGTACAAACATTTTATGTGTTAAACCCAACCAAAATCAAATAGACCCATATTAGCGGCAGTTGAGAGGAATCAGGTATCTTTGGTATACGCAGTTCAACTGCTTCTCCATGTTCCTTCTTCGATAGACAGTTCCATAGTCTCTGACTGCATGTCTCCTTCACCCTCTCCTGAGTTCAACTCCTTCCCCACGCTCTTACTCTCTCGCTATTGATTGTGTCTGTAAGTTGCTTTTCAAGGAGTACAAAGGTCTCCACCTTATATTTATTTTTTATCTTTTCATTCGTCTTCTTTTTCTGTTCTTGCTAATTTGATTTAAATTATTGTTGCACGTCTCAAGTAATATGAACTTATGACATCAAATCCCTGTTACACCCTTGACCCTCTACTTTGAATCATTTCTTTCACTCGATTTTATTTTGATTAATGTGATTTTCATATAGTTGGTATAAATTTTTATTTTGATATGGTTTTTTTGGTAGGTTTTGAAGTAATTTGAAGAAGTCAGATTATATGTGACTGTCAATTAGATGCTTCGTGCTTGAATTCCACTGTTCATATCTCTCATCTCCAATAAGCCTTACCTCTCGTTTTTCTCATTTCTATATTTGAATCCACTTTCCTTATATTTATGTTGACTAATAGGAACAGAATGGTTTATTTCTGTCATAAAGTCTTCTTTGTTCTTGGTTTTGATTGTCTTCCTCGAGGTAACATTATTGACCTTCACTACTATATGCTGGTTTTAATTGCTGTTTGAGTTGGTGGTTTTATTGTTCTCATTTTGTGTACAGATCGGCTGCTGATTTTGGTGCTTTCGTCATAAAGACGAAGGAAACAGATCTCTTCCAAAAATAATTTGTGAGGTTTGGTGTTACTACTAGGAATTTTAAACTTCTTCTTAATTGTATTTTAATTCTTGTTTTAGTTTCACTTTTATTTATTTTAGTTTTACATTACAACTTATGTAATGTAAATTTATTTATTAAACTTGACTTCAATTACAAGTGGTTGGCAGTGATGTATATTTTATTTTGTTTTATTATTGGTGTGGAGTTTTGTGTACATGTTACCAATTCTACTGAAGACATAGAATTTTAGATGTGATAAGGAGATATGTATTCATCATTCTCACAGTTTCATATTCTCCTTGTCACTTCAAAGATTTCATCTACAATATATTCAGGCAATGGGGTACTCAGAACATACACCACTTTCAGAGTTTTGTTATTACATTTTAGGTATGGAAATATTTTTATTACCTATTTAGTTTTATATATCTATGTTTCTATTAAAGAGTTGATGTGTTAAATGTTCACCAAATTTAAAAGATCAATATGCAGTGTATATTGTTATCTATTATTAGTCATAAATCAGTCTAAAAAATTCAACCTGACAATTATCTTCATTGCTTCAATTAAATAAACTTTACCTTCCCTGTTAACCTTATTGACCTTTCATTTACTAGTAAAGTCTTATAAATACCGTAAATTCATCTTATAACTTTAATCTATGTTTTATTACACAGCTTGATATCCTCTTTCTAAAATCCCCTTTATAGGAATGGGCAAGTGCAATGTCCCTTGGGTGATCAGAGGATCGACACCTACAAGGCCTCTTGTGACGTGTATAAATATTATAATGCCATGTATGAGGGTGCATCATCTTGGGTTTTTCATAGGGCTACCCGAGCAGAAATATGCTAGAGAACGAGTCACTTATGTGGAGTTTGTCAACATTCATAAGTTGATTCCTCAAACACTCCAATACATTGTCAGTGAACTTGGGATTAAAACAAAGGTAAATTGGTGATCTCTCATATGTGGTCAGACATTGGATTACGGTCTCATACCACTACACACTGAGTACTACAGTTAACGTTTTAAACTAAGTATTTTCTTGATGATTGCAACATGATAGTTTACATGTTCATCGATGAAGAACCACCAAGATGTGATATTTTTTGGCTAGATACACTTAAGAGGGATTGCCCTAAAAAATTGGGAATATGCTTTATGATTTTGTCTTCGCCAATCTAGATTCAACTCTTGAAGATGCTACTAGCTAGATTTAGGAACACTATGTTGTTCGAATTCCTGAATCTTACATGTTACTAGGGCTAGAATATGCTAGAATGTTAGTTACATATTGGCAGATTGTAGGATGTAAATGAGAATAACTCTTGATGAAAATATTTTTCCTTTATTTTTTTGGTTTATGTTTCTTTTATTGTGAAGGAAAACACAAGGAATGTATTTTTTGTTTGGCTTGTAAAAAAATATATATAATGTTATGTTTTGTTAGAACTGTATGGAAATTGTCATTGTTCATAAGTTTTGTTGCTGTTTTTCTATACATACACAGGGAAAATAGTCTATATTTGTACATAAAGGCAGTTGTCCTTACTGTGTATTGCCAAAAAGTTTATAATAAAATATCTCAATTACATTATAAATAGGATATGGATGATGAACTCATTTTTGTTTTGTATTAAGTGCAAATTTTTTCGTTATCAGATATGACATATGAGCGTTTTGCTACATCCGCAGTAATATCATTTGTATAAGGTAGTTGAATTTGTAGCTTATTAGAGGCTGCCGATTAATTATAACATTTATGATTGCAAATTTGAACTTATTTTTGTTCGTTGATGACTATATTGTCTTTTTATTTGTTGTTGAAACACGAGTTAGTTTGATCGAGAGAAACCGAAAATTATTGACCAATATTTGAAGATACCAATTATCTTCCAGATGCAATCATTGGCAACCCTGCTCCTGCTTTTGCTCCAATCAAATCATGATAGGATGCGGATGGATCAAGATCATATTGTGAATCACTTTAATTGTTCTTGTTGCAGCTCCATTGAAATAATGACAAGCTACAGATATATCTGGATCGACAACTCTTATGAATCACTTTAATTATTCCCTTCGTAGATAAAGACTTTCTTTTTAATTGTTTGTAATAAAATCAATGCTTTTGTAAAAAAGAATACCAACTAGTACTAAAAACATATAACAGTATATATAGTGGCGGTTATTCAATATAATAACCTCCTGCACTCCATACATAACCGTCTAGGCCACTTTCTTTATAACCGTATGCCCAAGTATTTATGTAACCATGTCCAATTATCTACTTAACATACTTGGTTTTGTAGATAAAATCGTGATAAAAATTGAGTGCTAAGGTGTCACACCCTCGAATCAGGACGGCAGAAACGTCTGGGGGCGGGTGACTTCATCTTGTAATATCATAACAATTGAATACGAATGAAACATAACAATCAAAATCATACATTAAGGATACCAACATGTATTTTTAGAACATTAAGTTTGTTCATGAAAATACATCCAAAATAACATAAGGTGTGATAATCCAAAAATACAACAAATATCCAATGTCCATGGCTGAGAAAACCTACTCAATGCGTTCCTGAGAATACAAGTCATTTGAAAAGCGTCAACATATATGTGACAACCGTCAATTTCCGACCAATTCAAATTCAGATAAAGCCAACAGGTCAAACCGATCAACTCATCTAACCCTTGAATATTAGGGTTTACACTATGCTACCATCGCACAACTTACTATTTTAATAAGAAGTCATCACTTGGAAAGTTCATTCGTTCAGAAATTCTAAACCATAATCGGGGTAAGTGATGAAACTATTTGATAAAACGTTATTCCATACCCCTCGGGGGCATATAACCATCATAACGAGGCTTAATGGGGTGTACGAACCTTGCGTTGCGAAGCTAAACATCCAGAAAGGTCACAAATGAAGTCTCTCTCAATACCTCTTTATTAATCTCTCTCTCTCTCTCCCAAATCTCTCCCAAATCTCTCCCAAATATCTCTCAAATCTCTCTCATAACCCCCCCTCAACTTTTTATAGTGATTTGGGGGCATTCCGACCCTTAACTTGGCCAAAAATTGCGCAAAACGGAGAGTTTACGCGAAAATAGCTTTAAGGAGCCGAAACCTCTCAAGGAACCGAGACCTCTTAGACCGAACTCCTTCTATAGAACCGAAACCGAAGCCTGCTGAGGACCGAACCTTCCAAAACGAACCCAAACCCCTCCCTTTCGGGCCGAGACCCTAACTTCGCCTTCGCCTCTCGCGCCTGACTTTGCCTTCGCTTCTCACCCAACACTTTCACCTGCAAAATTACTCGGTTCAGCCAGCTTTCGGTTCCCAGCCCATGGACCAAACCTACCTTTGGTTCTAAGCACAAGGACTGAACCTTCGGCCCTGATCTCGTAGATTCCTTCTTTTTTTCCTGGTTTTCAATACTTTTAGCGTTTTGAGCCCGTTTTTCGTGATTTTAACGTGGGATTTTCACCCAAACTTATATTTTGACATATAAAACCCTATATTTTCATAATTTAAACACATTTTAGGGAAATATTTATTTAAGAATAAAATCTAGTGGGTAAGATATTGAGGTGGAGTGTTGACTTTACCTTAGAGTTATGACACAGGCAACCCTCCACAATCACTCTAGGGCCATACCAAGCCACTATTCCCCCATACCTAGTCAATCATTGTCCTTTTTACACTCATTTCCAGCCATAATCTTGATCAAAGGCTAGAAGGATCCTTATCTTTCCTCCCATTTCACTCACTTTTCACCAAAAAGCAAAACCCATTCTCTTTCACTTCTTCTCACCAAGAATTCGAGATTCAAGGCTGATCTTGAGCTCTTCACACACCTTTGGTAAGTAAATCTCTTCCCACACTTGAGTTCCTTACACTTCTTCACTCAAATCATGAGTTCCTTACACAAATATCGTCATATTTATGTTAGATCTTCGAATCTTCAAGCATCATCTAAAGTGTTCTTGAGTTGAACACTTCGCTTCTTCATCATCCATTCACTGAAACCACACAAGGTGAGTTCATACCCGTATCTTTTCATGTTTTTCTTAAGTTTTAAGGGGGGAATACAAGTTAAAACACCAACAACTTAACTAAACTCAATCATCAGCTTCCAACAGAAAAGTTAATGTTCATTCACGGACTGTTTTGAACATCTTAAACTTTTTAGTTTTCAAAACTGTATTAGAGGAAAATCTTTCAGGTTTATACCTTTAAAATGACTACTTGCACATATTCACACTATTTGTCTACAATTTTTGGCGATTTTTACAAAACTGCCTATCACTGTAGCTACGAATTCGGACCAATCTGTGAATATGAACGTTTTCACACCAGTTATGAACTTCTAAAAATCATGATAAAATTATGAACGAACTAAAAACAATTTCTAAACTCTCAGAATTTACGGAATTAGTTTTTGACTCCGTATGATTTTTCTATAATTATTCCAAGAACAGGAACAGAAAATATAAAACTAGCAAATGGTTGATAACTTATTTACACCTTGTTACATGCCGAGCAAGGTGTGTATTATCATATATAAATACATGTTGGTTATATTACATGTATTTTACCTCATTATAAAGGTTTACATCATATACTAAGAATATTTCTACCATTACCAAACATTTTTGATAAGCTATAATAGGTATAGTTTATGGTTCCATTAACACAACAAACACATTTCGGAAGGTTTTATTCCCATAGAAAAAGGTTGTACACTCATGCAAACTACACGTAAACTTATTAAAGTAAATTGTGAGACATTCTTCTCAGTACTTGTAACGTCCCAAAATTCAAGACTAAAAATTTCTTTTTAATAAAACATTACTTAAACCAAAGACATCATTCCAAAACATAATCTGAGTATAAGTTTTCAAAACACATGTTTATTATCAGAGTAAACGTTCCCAGGCTGACTAATCTATGGTGTGTGCTATGCGATCACCCCGAGCTCCTCCCTCCGTTACCGGAAGTACCTGAAAAAAAGGTTGTACACCCTGGCTTCGATCCCCGCTCGGATACAGATCTGTTTCACTTAGGCCTCGCCTGTCACAGGGCCTCGCCCACTAGCATATAATAGCACATAAACATATCACATAACATCACATAAGCGAAACATATACTAACAGCTCTTGCTCTAAGGCCTCGCCTATCTCTGGGCCCCGCCCATGTCCTGCTACTGATGAGTCATGGAACCTCGTCCATACTCCTGCTGATAGTGAGATACGGGCCCAGCCCACCCTCACTCCTTTCCTAACTTGGGCCTCGCCCCTGCTCTTCTGCTACTGAGATGTGGAACACCATCCACACTCAGCTATTGGTGAGATACGGGACCTCGCCCACACTCACCTCCCTACCAGGCACATACAAGTATCACACAGACAACAAGTATAAACTATCACACAAACCGCTCCTTGGGCACCCGCCCTCTATCATTGGACCTCGTCCGAAAATCATACTAGCATACTGTGCCTAGGGCTAACCCCCAGGTCTTCTACTCATAGATACATGGGCCGGCATTGTGGCCGTAGACCTATTCATACAAAGGGAAACTCACCTGATACTGCTGAACTGCTGCTGCTAATTCCTTTGACCGCTACCTGACCACTGACTCCGAACTGCTGCTCCACTAGCTCCCCGAGCTACTAATATCAACACAACACTTAGTCTAACTGACCTTCAAAGGTCAACCAAGTCAACTCTGGTCAAAGTCAACGTCCTGGTCAAAGTCAACCTTCCAGGTCAACCCTACTCGTCGAGTCACCCTACTGACTCGCCGAGTTCATAAGTCCAGAGTCCTTCCGAGTCATGCATGAACTCCAAACTGTAGATCTACCCTTCCCAAGCCTATTCCCCACGTAAAGTTGCAAACTTTATGTGTAGAGAGGGAGATCTAGGCAAAATGCACCAATAACTAGGGTTTAAGACCAAGAGGCTCCATAACCCACCCAATGGCTGATACTTTACGGGATTCTAAACCAAAACAAGCATGGATCTGAGGTAGCAACCTCAGATATGGACCTCAAGCTCAAGATTGATCTTAAACATGGCTTAAAAGCCCCAAAACTCATAACCAAGGAAATTCTGGAGGAGAGAAACGACTTAATACCTTCAAATGCTCTGAAATGCTCCCCAAACTTCGGATCCAAGACCACTCCTTGATGCTTCAAAGATTCCCACTCCTTCTTCTTCCTTAAAACCACTCAAAAATGGCTAAAAGCTTGAATGAACACAATGGGGGCTTAGGGTACGGCGTTCTGGGTGTGTGAGGCTGTAAAGGAGCCCTAGGAAAAAGATTGAGACGTTTAAATAGGCTCCAAGCCCCGGATTTAGGGTTTTCCTCGCATAGACCAGACTCGCCGAGTCCACTTGGCCGACTCGCCGAGTTGGTCACTTACTCCTCGACCCGGATCCCGCTCTGACTCGCCGAGTCCTTCCTTGGACTCGCCGAGTCCCTCCTAATTTTAGGGTTTCCTTTACTTTCTTGGCTTCCAAAATCTTGGGTGTTACAGTACTCTTAGAGTACGAGTTAAAATTTCCTGGTAGTTATAACCAGAGTCTCTTGTAGGGAGAACATGATAGTTGTGTATAGATCTATATTGGGTTTGACAAACCCACACCTTAGCTGCATGCAACAGCTAGACCGGCAGGTCTGGGGTGACAAATGTCATTTAACATTTCGACACCTGAGAAATGTCGTGGCAGGTTCATAAGTCATAGTATGGTTATAGCGACTCACATAGGGAGTTAATAACACATAAAGTTTACGGGGATTTTCTCAAACTAAAAAGGGTTTTGTGTCGATTTAAAATCACTTTTTGTATCAATAAGTATGGATATTACTTGTACACTTTCGGTCTTGGAATTAAAGACCAAACATAACCTTTGTAAGGAAAATATTGGATTTTTCTTGGTAACACACAACTCATTACAAAGATTGATTTTCAAACTCTTCATCTAAAAAGCTTATGAACTCACCAACTTAATTGTTGACACTTTTTCAAAACTACTTGTATTCTCAGGAAATCAACGAACCCAGGTAACCACAAACTTTTGAGGATGGAACGCTATGGCGTCGAACAAGTATTTTTACATCATGTTGTAATCAATCATTTTGAAATATGTAACACTTGAAACCATGTAATTCTTTTCCAGTTATATTTATGATTGGTTGTATTGCTTTGATCACTATTGTACTCGTTGTTATGATAATATACATGAAGTCCGCCACCCCCGGACATTTCCGCCATCCTTGGTTTAGGGGTGTGACAATATAAAATGTTGATGAGTTAATAAGCATGTTTGTAAGAAAAACTTTGTAATAGTTTGTAAGCTCCAGAAAATCCAATATTTTTTGTAAAAAAAAATAGTTTGAGAGTCTTGTTTAAAATCGTCTGTGTTTGCATGTGTATACTTTGTTTGAAAATTTCATAGAGAGTGTTTCAGAAAATCCTATATTTTCTGTTTATACAAAATATTGTGGTCCTAAAACCCTAAGAATAGAGTGATGAGACTAGTGCAAAATAGGAGGCACGTAGTTTTGTACTTTGTAAAACGTGTAGAGTGTATGTCTTGCGTAAATTTTTAAAATGATGATGTTATTCTCTATGTGAGTCATTACAACCATATTGATGTGACAAGAGCACCTGTCTTGACGTTCTTCAGGCGTCAGTTTCGAAAGATATCTGTCACCCTAGACTGACCTGTCTAGCTGTAGCGAACATCTCAGGTGTGAGGGTGTCAAACCCCGTATAGATCTATACACAATATCCTTCTCTCCCTCCAGGAGACTCTGATTGTAACTACAAGACTTATGATGTACACTAGGTAGGTACGAGCGAAGGAGTGTCTCATAAGAGCCTTAACGAAAATTTACGCACTTATTGAATCCCGTTATTTAATGTTATAAATCATGTTATTAGTGTATATTTTCGACTGCCGTTTATGACGCGCAACTTTTATATCAGGAAGTGAATTTTTGTTCACCAAATTGATAGATTTATTTATAACATTATTTTTATAAATAATTAAAGTTGGAACTAATATAATTAGGCATTTTTACCATAATTGACAGAATAATCCATTTTTATCGTAAGAGTAAAAAACGACAAATTATTATTGAAAATGTTACTTCTATATAAATAGACTTAGTATTGAATATTGGAATAACATCACTAGTGTCAATAGACTATTTTGTATATGATTTCTGTCAGTTGTTCATTATGGTGTTTCATTTTTTAATGTTTTACTTCCAAAATATTAAGACAGTTCAAACATCCATAGTCGATCATACTTTTGGAAGTAAGTAGTGAATTAAGATTGTCATGAATCAGACTATAGATTGTCTAAGGGTTTAGACATAGCAAAGGTTTGCTGCAGTATTCATGAGTACTTTTGAAATAGGGATTTAAGTATTGGATGAACCCACGCTCAGAGAATTACTTCATTGAATTTTTATTAATCAGGTTGCATATACGAAGACCTTGCTCACTAAGTTTGGAATGGTGTGGCACTCAAAAGAAAAGGTTCCAATGGCATTCAAAATGAAACTAACACCATCTCTGGAAAAAACAGCAACTGATATGACTCTTTATCTTCAGATGATAGGATCATTGATGTATCTAACCGCTAGTAGACTAGATATCGTGTTTTCCGTTTGTTATTGTGCTAGGTTCCAAGCGAATCCTAGAGAACCTCACATAACGCCAGTCAAAAACATCTTCAGGTACTAAAAACAAACTTCATCGCTTGGCATTTGGTATCCAACAACCTCAAGACTCTTCGTACAAGCGTTTTCGGATGCTGACCTTGAAGGATGTGGATTAGATATAAAAAGTACAACCGGAGGATGCCAATTTCTTGATGACAAACTTGTCAGTTGGCAATCCAAGAAGCAAACTGTAACGCCCCAATTTCTGGTATGTAATTTTAATATAGTTTTTCCCTTTCTTAATAGGTAGTCGACGAGTAAGTGGCCTGACTCGTCGAGTAGAGACGCGATTTGCTCGTGCTTTTAGCGAGCGACTCGACGAGTCCATATTTCGGACTCGGCGAGTTCGCTAGTCTAGATGAAACCCTAATTCCAAGGTTTGCACCCTATTTAAACAACGTTATGAGCCTTAAAGCAGCCTCCATCACCTTCAGAACGTCCCTTTGCAAAACCTTAGCATTTCCTTTAGCTATTTTTGAGTGTTTCTCACCTTGTGAAGGACTTTGGTGCATTTTGGGTGTAAGAAGGAGAAGAGAGAAGAGGGGTATTCAAAGAGAGCAAAGAGGATCCGACTTTTGGGTCACATTTGAGTTCCCATTAAGGTATAAGCTCAAATATTTACTTACTATCATTTAGATCTCCTTAAAAGCTTGCTATTGTTATTTTGGGCTATTTCTTGACTTTGATGTCTATTTGAGAAGTAGTGGAGTTAAATGGGCTTCGGATCTAGGCATTTCAGAGTTTCATAAGCTCAAGGTTGCCACCTTTATTGAGCCAAGTTCCTATTCCAAACCTAGATCTCCACTTTTAGCTTATTTAGGGTATTTAAGCTCAATATTATCATTCATGCACGTAAAGTTAGAAACTTTACATGAAAAGCCAACCCTAGGAACCCAGATCTGTGAATTGGATGCACTGAAATCGAATGTATAGTGTTAGCATGCATGGGACTCGACGAGTCACCCTCAGGACTCGGCAAGTCGGTTCATGCTCAGGAGCAGACTCGACGAGTTGTTCATACAACTCGGCGAGTCACAGACTGGACGTGTTCATATGATGAAGGAGAACTCGACAAGTTGTTCATACAACTCGACGAGTCGGATGAAGTTAGATTCGATGTTAGAATCGAGGAAAAACTCGTCGAGTTGTTGCCAAACTCGACGAGTTGAAGCGAGTAGAGGATTAGAAAAGGTGTTAGGGACTCGGCGAGTTGGCGGCCCAACTCGGTGAGTCCGGTCAACTAAAAGTTGACTTTGACCTGAAAGTTGACTTTGACTAGGAAGTCGACTTTGACTTGGATGTTGACTTTGACCAGGGGTAAAATTATCATTTTACCCTGAGATTTGTTATCAGTATTTGATTTAGTGTTTATGGGATTTGTAGCCGGGGAGTTCCGGGCCAGCAGTCAGACACTTTCACATTTAGCACCTCAGCAGAGAGCGATACGAGGTGAGTTTCCTTCCAGTAGGAACGGGTCTACGGCCACATTACCGACCTGTTTTAGTTAGCAGTAGTTTCGGACTTCGATCCGACGCAGTAGTTCAGTGTGCTTGATGTCTTTGTGTTTCATGCATGTTTTTTGTAGTACGTCGGGCAAGCCCGATTCAATATGTGAATATGCTACATGTTCATGATATGTTATATTCCGTTTATTCCGGACTTCGGTCCGATCCCGGGTGGGACCCGATGCAATGGGCGGGGCCCAAGATATTCCGGACTTCGGTCCGATGCCAGGTGTGGCCCGATGCAGTGGGTGGGGCCCAAGTTATTCCGGGCTTCGGTCCAATGTCGGGCGGGGCCCAATATGTGTTATTTGTATTATTATGGTATGCGGTAGTTTGGGGGAGCTCACTAAGCTGCGTGCTTTCAGTTTCAAATTTTGGTTTTAGGTATTTTCGCAAGTAAGGGGAAGAGCTCGGGATGATGGCATGGCACACACCACAACTTTAGTTTTGCTTGGGAGTTAGACTCTGATATTTTGATATGATCTCGACACTAGTTTCGATTTGATAAACTTGTTGTGATATTTTGAGATACATGATTCATGGTTTTTATCTTTTGATACTTCATATTATGGTTTAGTAAAGTTGTCAAACAAAAATTTTTGGGTTGTATTTATGGGATGTTACAAGTTGGTATCAGAGCCTTGGTTTGAGGGATTTGGGCACACTCTCGGGTGTGTCTGAACTCAAACTAAGGAAATGGTATAAGGTTTTCAAAAGAAAAACATTTTCGAAAGAAACTTTTGTTAAGAAACCTAAAAAGAAAATAGTTTTTGAAAAAGGAAAAAGGGTGTGGTGCATGCGATCAGCCGAGCTCAAGTAAGTACACCCAAATTATCCATACAAGTTTATATTATGATTCTCAGTTTCAGTTTTAGTAGAACAACATGCTAGAATAGGATTAAGGATCTAGGAGGATGCCTTATGTGCCTGCTATATGTGTTTCAACTTTTTGAGAATTGCATGCTAGTAATGAGTAGACAGTAGTAAGATAGCATGTTTAGGTTATGCCTGATAGTATGAGCTTAACATTTTATGCTAGTGCAAATTCTTGTTTGAATAGAATTGCTTGGGTTAGATTCCCCCCTTTGTCTGAATGCTGCTTGCTTTGTGCTTTGTGGGACTCGGAGTGGTGGGAGTCAGCTATTAAGTAGATACGTTAAGTCACATGCAATCAGGGTTGAATAATCTCAGAGTATTGGATTTGACTCTATTGCACAGCTCTTGTCTGAGCCCTAACCGTCGTAGGGATGAGTCTCTTACTCGAAGGATTATCTGAGCCTCATTGCATGTTATGGTATCCATGTGGTGGGTAATTGGCATTACAATGAGGCCTTCAGCAGCTGAGGACTAGTTTTTGGAGAGTCATAGATTTCCCTAGGGGAAGACTAGGATGAGAGTAGTAGAGATTAGTAGTTGTAAAAGGGACTTGGTGGAGTCAAGGCAGTTCTTCAGGAAAGTACGGATAGATGTGGAAGGTAGTATGGGCCTGTACTACTGAAAGCAGAGGATCCGTACTTGAACCAAGGAAGGCCGAGGCAAGACTAGGAAACTTGTAGTAGTAGCGATCCCTTGAGATATATTTGTATTCTTGACGTTCGTCATTATGTGTTTTTAGAATGGTGGTTTTGCGCTCTAGGCCAGCAGTTGGCAGTTCTGGAGCCGATGAGGGATCAGGATCTGGCTCGGAGGCCGAGCATCCGGATGAGCAGACTAGGGAGTTCCTCTCCTCAGAGGTTACTCATATCATACTTGAGCAGACTCCTGTGATCTTCGGTACGATTAAGGTGGGTATTATGGAGTTGATGGATGAGAGATTGAGCATATTCCATGCTGAGGTGGCGGCTATGATAGGGTCGCACACACTTACTTTCAGGGAGTTTCGGGCTTGTGGATCTCCAAAATACCATGGGACGCGGGACCCCATAACGAGTACTAGATGGTTGGCAGATGTCGCCAACACATTCCGCACCAGCAGATGTCCCGAGGGGGACAAGGTCAGACTAGCATCCTGCCTTCTGAAGGACAGGGCACGAGATTGGTGGGAGTAGATTGGACATGTCATCGGGGATGATGCAGCTCTCGATGCGATGACCTGGGCTGATTTTACTACCAGGTTCAGAGCCGAGTTTGCATCAGTTATTGAGGTGCAACAGTTAGCCAGGGAGTTTCAAGATCTCACTCAGACTACAGAGACAATGGCGGAGATTACCGCCAAGTTCAGGGAGAGGGCTCTTCTTGTTCCTCAGTATGCAGCTGATGAGGAAATGAAGCAGGCCCATTATCATGAGATGCTGCGGAGTGATATCCGCCAGTTTGCGAGCTGGTCCAACTGTAAAATGCTGGATGATATGATTGCGAGGGCTTGTGAGAGGGAGATAGATCCAGAGATATAGAGGAAGAGGAAGCAAGAGGTGGCTTCTGGTACAGGGAGTTTGGGCAAAAGGCCCAAGGTATCAGATCATAGGTCCACGGGACCGTAGAGCCATAGTCGGTGTGGCAAGTGTGGGAGATTGCACAATGGGGCGTGCAAGGCAAGGAGTCCTAGTTGCTTCAAGTGCCGCCGGACCGGGCATATGAGCAGAGATTGTACAACTACTACCACCACCACAACATCTGATCTAATTTGCTTCCATTGCAACCAGAGGGGACATAAAAAGTCCCAGTATCCGAGTTTGGCAGCAGTAGGGAAGGTGGCGGCACCTGCCCCTGCTACCTTGAGGATTACAAACGGCCGTTAGGGCCGGGGTGAGGCGCCAGTGGCGAAGAGTAGAGCTTTCTAGATGACAGTAGAGGAGGCGCGAGCGACTCTCGATGTGGTGACGGGTATGTGTTTTCCGCTTACCTCTTTATTGATATTGATTGTTTCTTATGGTTACATGTTTTCGTATAGGGTCGTTCTTAGTGAACGACATTTCAGCCACAATATTGTTTGACTCGGGGGCTACCAGATCATTTGTTTCACTTGCGCTTAGCAAGAGGTTTAGCAGAGCTCCGGGGGAGCTGGGTTATCCACTAGAGGTTGAGATAGCGGATGACAGGACCATCAGGGTCGTGAGAGTACATATAGGGTGTTCGTTGCAGTTATTTGATGAGCAGTTTTCCGTGGACTTGGTTCCTATTCCCCTGCGAGGGAATAAAGTTATAGTGGGTATGGATTAGCTGAGCCCCAATAGGGCAGTGATTGATTACGAGCTGCAGTTAGCAAGGGTTTTCACTCCCAGTTGGGGAGAGTTAGTGATTCAGGGCGAGAGGCCACAACGCGGACCATTCCTTTGTTCAGTAGCGAGAGCGAGACACTACGTTCAACAGGGTTGCGTAGGGTACGTCACATATGTCCTAGATGCCTGGGAGAAGGGTATGGCGACAGTTGACGATGTACCAGTAGTGCGAGAGTATCCAGATGTATTCACAGAGGACTTACCTGGGATACCTCCGGAAAGACAGGTCGAGTTCCAGATTGACCTGGTTCCGTGTGCGGTTCCGATAGCCAAGGCACCATATCGGTTGGCTCCTCTAGAGATGCAGGAGTTGTCTACGCAGTTGCAAGAACTGATAGACAAGGGTTTCATCAGACCGAGTAGTTCACCATGGGGAGCCCTGATCCTATTCGCGAGGAAGAAGGATGGGTCGCACCGTATGTGCATAGACTACCGGGAGCTGAATAAGGTAACGGTGAAGAACTGTTACCCACTACCGAGGATAGACGACTTGTTTGACCAACTTCAGGGAAAAATTTGGTTCTCCAAGATTGATCTACAGTCAGGATACCACCAGATGCAAGCCAAAGATAAGGATGTGCATAAGACTGCTTTTAGGACCCGCTATGGTCGTTATGAGTTTGTGGTGATGCCGTTCGGGCTCACCAACGCTCCAGCCGCATTCATGGATCTCATGAACCACATATGCAGACCAATGCTGGATCGGTCTGTGATAGTGTTCATTGATGACATCTTGGTTTATTCTAAGACTCAGGAGCAGCACAAGGAGCACCTGAGAGAGGTGCTAGAGACGCTGAGGAGGGAGAGACTTTTCGTGAAGTTCTCCAAGTGTGAGTTCTGGTTGCGCGAGGTGCAGTTCCTTGGACACCTCGTCAACCAGAAGGTATTCTAGTGGATCCGAATAAGATAGAGGCCATGATGCAGTGGGAGGTCCCGAGGTCTCCAACTGATATTCGGAGCTTCCTAGGACTAGCCGGGTACTACAGGAGATTTATCCAGGATTTCTCCAAGATAGATGTTCCGCTCACCCGACTGACTAAGAAGTCGGTGGTGTTTCGCTGGGGGCCTGAGCAATAGGCAACATTTGAGACCCTCAGACAGAGATTTTGCTAGGCTCTGATTCTTAACCTACCAGAGGGAGTAGAGGATTTTGTAGTCTACTGTGATGCTTCGATCATAGGTATGGGAGCTGTTTTGATGCAGCGAGGCCATGTGATAGCTTATGCCTCTAGACAGTTGAAGCTTGACGAGGCTAACTAACTGACACATGACTTAGATTTGGGGGAAGTAGTGTTTGACCTCAAGATATGGTGGCATTACCTCTATGGGGTCCGTTGTATGGTTTACACGGATCATAAGAGTTTGAGGTACCTCATGGATCAGACGAATCTGAACATGAGGCAGCACCGATGGTTGGACGTGGTAAAGGACTATGATTGTGAGATCCTTTATCATCCAGGCAAGGCCAACGTAGTGACTGATGCCTTGAGCCGCAAGGCGGTAGCAACCCCGATCAGGGATATATGTCTGAGGATGACAGTGATTACTCCATTATTGGAGAAGATTAGAGAGGCACAGGTTGAGGGCCTGAAGGAGGAGAGACATAAATGCAAAAGGATTGTGGGTCGAGTAGCTTCCTTCGACTATGACAGTTGAGGATTATTAACCATGCATGGAAGAGTTTGGGTGCCATACTGGGGCGGAGTACAACAGGTGTTGATGGACGAGGCTCACAAGTCTCGATTCTCCATCCACCTAGGGGCTACAAAGATGTAGAGAGATCTTCGACCTAATTATTGGTGGCCCTACATGAAGCGGGACGTAGCCTGGTACATGGAGAGATGCCTGACCTGTAGGAAGGTCAAGGCGGAGCATCAGAGACCACACGACAAGATGCGGCCATTAGACATTCCCGTGTGGAAATGGGAGGATATCACTATGGATTTCATCACTAAGCTTCCCAGGACTGCACGTGAAGTTGATTCGATTTGGGTCATAGTGGATCGGCTGACCAAGAGCGCGCATTTCATACCGATTTAGGAGAGCATATCGGCCAAGAAGCTAGCCGATATTTATGTACGATGCAGTGGCAGGGCGTGGAGTGCCTGTATTAGTAGTATCAGATCGAGACGTCAGGTTCACTTCCAGGTTTTGGAAGCAGTTTCATGACGAGATGGGGACTCGTCTTCACTTCAGCAACGCTTTCCACCCTTAGACGGACGGGCAGAGCGACAGGACGATTCCGACTCTCGAGGACATGCTTCGGGCATGCGTCCTAGACTTTGGTGGCAGTTGGGATATGTATCTTCTGTTAGCGAAATTCTCGTATAACAACAGTTATCATGCCAACATTAACCGCCCTCCCTTCGAGATGCTCTATGGGAGGAAATATAGGACCACAATATGTTGGGGCAAGGTTGGTCAACGAGTCATTGGGAGTACTAAGGTGGTGCTCAGGACCACAAAGTTGATCCAACAGGTCCGTAGCAGACTGCAGACTACAGAGTCGACAGAAGAGTTACGCCGACAGGAGGCATTCGGGTTTGAAGTTTCAGGTGGGAGATATGGTCCTCCTGAAGGTATCACCTTGGAAGGGTGTCATCAGGTTCCGAAAGAAGGGCAAGTTGGGCCCCAGATTCAATGGTCCCTTTAGGGTTTTGGCCCGGGTGGGTCGGGTTGCTTATCGTTTGGATCTTCTAGCAGAGCTTAGCCAGATCCACAACATTTTCCACATTTCTCAGTTACGGAAGTGTTTGGTGGACGAGTCAGTGGTAGTACCATTGGAGGATATTTAGGTTGATAGTAGCCTGAATTATATCGAGAGACCTGTTGCGATCTTGGATTGGAAGATAAAGACCTTGAGGAACAAGGTGGTTCAGTTAGTAAAGGTGCAGTGGCAGCACCGGAAGGGTTCAGAGTGGACGTGAGAGACTGAGGAGGAGATGAGGGAGCACTAGCCGGAGCTATTTTTGGGATCGGTAGTAGCAGACTTCGAGGATGAAGTCTAAAATAAGTGGGGGAGATTTGTAACGCCCCAATTTCTGGTATGTAATTTTAATATAGTTTTTCCCTTTCTTAAGAGGTATTCGACGAGTCAGTGGCGCGACTCGTTGAGTAGAGACGCAATTTGCTCGTGCTTTTAGCGAGCGACTCGACGAGTCCATATTCCGGACTCGGCGAGTCTGCTAGTTTGGATGAAACCCTAATTCCAAGGTTTGCACTCTATTTAAACAACCTTATGAGCCCCTAAACCAGCCTCCATCACCTTCAGAACATCCCTTGCAAAACCTTAGCATTTCCTTTACCAATTTTTGAGTGTTTCTCACCTTGTGAAGGACTTTGGTGTATTTTGGGTGTTAGAAGGAGAAGAGAGAAGAGTGGTAATCAAAGAGAGCAAAGAGGACCCCAGTTTTGGGTCACATTTTAGTTCCCATTAAGGTATAAGCTCAAATCTTTACTTCTTATCATTTAGATCTCCTTAAAAGCTTGCTATTGTTATTTTGGGCCATTTCTTGACTTTGATGTCGATTTGAGAAGTAGTGGAGTTAAATGGGCTTCAGATCTAGGCATTTCAGAGTTTCATAAGCTCAAGGTTGCCACCTTTATTGAGCCAAGTTCTATTCCAAACCTAGATCTCCAATTTTAGCTTAGTTAGGGTATTTAAGCTCAATATTATCATGCATGCACGTAAAGTTAGAAACTCTACGTGAAAAGCCAACCCTAGGAATCTAGATCTATGAATTGGATGCACTAAAATCAACTGTATAGTGTTAGCATGCATGGGAATCGACGAGTCGCCCTCAGGACTCGGCGAGTCGGTTCATGCTCAAGAGCAGACTCTCGACGAGTTGTTCATACAACTTGGCGAGTCACAGACTGGACATGTTCATATGATGAAGGAGAACTCGACGAGTTGTTCATACAACTCGGCGAGTCGGATGAAGTTAGATTTGATGTTAGAATGGAGGAAAAACTCGTCTAGTTGTTGCCAAACTCGACGAGTTGAAGCGAGTAGAGGATTAGAAAAGGTGTTAGGGACTCGGTGAGTTGGCGTACCAACTCGGCGAGTCCGGTAAACTAAAAGTTGACTTTGACTAGGAAGTCGACTTTGAATTGGATGTTGACTTTGACCAGGGGTAAAATAGTCATTTTACCCTGAGATTTGTTATCAGTATTTGATTTAGTGTTTATGGGATTTATAGCCGCAGAGTTCCGGAGCAGCAGTCAGACAGTTTCAGATTTAGCACCTCAACAGCCAGCGATACGAGGTGAGTTTCCTTCCAGTAGGAACGGGTCTACGGACACAATGCCGACCCGTTTTAGTTAGCAGTAGTTCTGTACTTCGGTCTGATGCAGTAGTTAGTGTGCTTGATGTCTTTGTGATTCATGCATGTTTTGTGTAGTATGCCGGGCAAGCCCGATTCAGTATTTGAATATGCTACGTGTTCATGATATGTTATATTCAGTTTATTTCGGACTTCGGTCCGATGCCAGGCGGGGTCCGATGCAGTGGGTGGGGCCCAAGATATTCCGGACTTCGGTCAGATGCCGGGCGGGGCCCGATACAGTGGGTGGGGCCCAAGATATTCCGGACTTCGGTCAGATGCCGGGCGGGGCCCGATGCAGTGGGCGTGGCCCAGTATGTGTTATTTGTATTATTATGGTATGTGGTAGTTTGGGGGAGCTCACTAAGATTCATGCTTACAGTTTCGGTTTTTGGTTTTACGTACTTCCACAAGTAAAGGGAAGAGCTCGGGATGATGCATGGCACACACCACAACTTTAGGTTTTCCTGGGAGTTAGACTCTGATATTTTGATATGATCTTGACACTAGTTTCGATTTGATAAAACTTGTTGTGACATTTTGAGATGCATGATTCATGGTTTTTATCTTTTGATACGTGATATTATGGTTTAGTAAAGTTGTCTACCAAAATTTTTTGTGTTGTATTTCTGGGATGTTACACAAACTTGTGTATCCTTGTCAACAACTGAGGCTAAATATATAGCTGCTGCCTCATGCACATCCCAAGTTATTTGGATTCAAAGTCATTTTCATGACTATAGATTAAGTATGAAAATAATTCCATTGTACTGTGACTCGGAGATTGCTATTCGTATTTGTCACAACCTAGTGAAACACTCAAAGACGAAACACATAGCACTGAGGTATCATTTCAATAAGGATCACATAGAAGATGGCAATGTTGAAATTCACTTTGTAAGATCCTCTAATCAGTAAGTTGACATATGCACAAAAACCTTGCCTGAAACAACCTTCAATATAATTCTTCAAGGCCTAGGAATGATGAAAGCCGATTTTGTTCAGAAACCACTTTTGCATACATAATGTTTATACTGCGAGTTGGTGCAGACATTTGCAGTAGTTCATAGTCCATTGTTCATTCGCAGTCTACTTTAATGCTGTGAATCGATGAGAACGCTCGTAGTAATTCGCAGTCAACTTTTCATTTGTGGTTCGCATTTTCCAATATACTTTTGTACATTATGTTTACTGTTTCTTATCTTTATTTCGATTTTCAATCTTTTATGTTTTAATTTCTTTTTTCAAAAACTTTCAAAATACAAAAATATTTTATTTGTGTTTATTTTTATTTCTTTTATTTTCACAAATCACAAAAAAACCAAAAATATCTCAAGAAGATCATGGAGGAACAGGTTCGTATCATATCTCAATTTGTGTGATGGGGCAGGTATAAATCTCTTTATCTATATATTAGCTAAGTGTCCCTAGAAGCATGGTGATGCATGTTGTCTGAAGCCTCAATCGACTCGATGTGAAGACTTAATGAACTGATCCTACCAATCATTTCTTTCCAACCAAGCTATTAAATTCACATTAGTCATTATCTACCTTATTGTTCTCATTTTGAGTTAAGAGTTATTTGCTTGGTCACTTTCTCCTAACAGAGGTACATTCACTTCTTTGGAACCACCTTCATGCTTCTCCACTACCTTTGCACTCATGAATGTAACCCTTGAGACTCTCAGCTATACCACTGAGGTTTATAATTACACAACATTTGTGTTAATGATCTTGAAACGAATGATTTATTAATGTATTATGTAAATAATATAGTAATTAGAAATCATAATATATAGTTAATGGTTAATAAGAAATTAATTGAAATTTATTTAATTAATTAAAAGTGCAGGGGTTGCTTGGTAATTTATTGATAATTGAGGAGCTCTAGAACCCTCCTAAGAGGCTTCGACTAAAATCTTCTAGTGAAGCCCTAGAATTTTCGTCTAAGGGCTTGTAGATGGAAGGTTTGAGGCTTGCTTGGTCCTTAAGTAGAGCAATTAGGGTTTCCTACTCTTAACCCTAGCTTTGGCTCTAAGTTACCTCACTATATAAAGACCCATTCCCTTATGAATTCTGACCACTAGAAACCCTAGAGAGTTATAGCCGATATTTGAAGCGTCTCTCATCCTCTTGCTAAGTGTGTTTGTGATTGATTAGAGGTATTACACTTGTGATACTTGCTCTCAAGCTTCAAGATCTAAAGGGTTTTGGATTGTTATTACAATATAACAATAAAAGGTATGTTTCATAGCCCTTTATTTTTATGATTTTCGTTTATTATCTATAGATTTAGGGTTTGCATGTCGTTGTTTATATGGTATATTCCATTTGAGAGACATAGATCTTTTTAGTGTTGGATGCACACATAGAATTGTATGTTATGCTAAAATCCATCAGGGGTATCAGAGTGTTGGTTTAGTTTTCAATTGAACTGGTACTAATATGAACTTGAACAAGTAAAAGTTTTTCAGAATCTGCATTCTGTTCCGCCACCTCGACGTGGTGTTCTTAACCACGACGTGGTTCCTGTGATTTTTGCCTTGCCATGACATGTTAATTGTTTACCACGACATGTTAAGCTGTCAGATGTAAAATATTTTTGTTTTCGATATGTTTTGAAATTGATTAGGATAATTACAATTTATAATATTGTTTAATTGTGTAAACCTAAATATTTTGACTTGTAATTTGATATCCTTATCTAAAATTGATGAATTGATGATTAGTTATACATTTAATTTAATTAATTGGATATTAATTTTGAAAATTTAAAATATGACCTTAGTATTTTTAAAAACTTTAAAAATACACCATTATAATATATGTAACATTAAAAGTCTAATATATATATATATATATATATATATATATATATATATATATATATATATATATATAAGACAAGTCAGTCGAACCGATAGTATGCCTCATTCATGAAGCCGATCTATAAGGGGGGGGGGTATAAGGAAGCTGCCTATAAAATAGTAGTTGAATGGGTGTCCACTCACACCTACCGGTTCCTTGATTGATGGGGGGTTGTTAGTCGAACGAGTTTGACAGGACACTTAATTCTTATTAATATGTATAATGAAATTAATAATTTACCTAAATGTTTTTTTACATAAATTTCCAATCTTAGTTACTTTAGGAAAAATGTGAAATTGATGCCATCCCACTAAATTGCATATTGCAATTTGTATAAGTCATTAGTGGAGTGTGTGTGGTTAACGAGGACACAAATATTGATTAATAAAGGGTGGAAGTGGGTGTCTCATAACTTATCATAGATTGATGGAGTGCGTGTGGTTAACCGACACATTGAGATGATAAATGTCATCGAGAATACTAAGCTAATTTGCATGGTTATTCACATCTTGTTTGTGATCATTAGTATCCCAATCACAAATGGAAGAGAATAATCGAGATGAAACATTCCATTGAATAGTTCAATGAATCTCAAAAGATCTAGGAATTTCATTTAAAACCAAATTCGTTTAAAATTTTGTTTTCATGGTGAAATCGGTAATTCATCATTTACCTACCTTTATTTATCTCACGAATACATTACGGAATCCCTTTTCTATTTTAGGAAAATATCTAGTTGGATCTTAGCCTTAATATTTCATTTGGGTGTTATATTGAAGAACTTCTTATCAAACTAAAACTTGTTACTCCTAATGATACTTTTGGTTTCTCCTCCAATAGCTTCACACTTTTGAGCATCTGCTCGAGGGTTACCTTTTATGGCACCAATTTCAATGATTGGATGTGAAACGTCAAGATGGCTCTTCACTTCAAGGATAAAGAGTATGTGCACAAAAAGGAAGTTCTTGAGATTGATGAAACAAAAGTTACTCCTGAAGAACAGGATGGGTATAGGAGACACTATAATGATGCTACCAAAGTGGCATGCCTCATGGGTGCTACTATGACTCCCGAGCTTCAATGGTTCTATGAGGATTACTGGCCATACAAGATGAACAAGGAGTTTGTGAAAAAGTACCACCAACAAGCTCATCAAGAAAAGTATTAAGTAGTAAAGTTCCTCATCACCAACAAGATGAAATATGGAAAGTTTGTTAGTAGCCACTTGCAAAGAATGCAAAGATATGTGGAATTCCTGGTGAAGCTCAATATGAACTTTGATGAGGAATTTTCAGTTTATCATGACTTATCATTTGAAAAACCAAGATACCATATTGGCTCAACTTCAGTGCTGCTGCGAACGGCTGAAAGTGTAATGAAGGGAAAAAGTGTTTCCTCTACTTCTATTACTACTACTACTACAAATCCTGTCTTGGTAATATGGTAAAGAAAGCGGAAGAAGTGAAAAGCTCCTCCTAAGTAGAATTAGAAGGGAAAGTCTAAAGTTGGGTCCTCAATTAATTGACCCAAAGGAAAACCCCATTCTGACGCTCATCCTGTCTCCGATCCTAAGGAGGCTACTTGTATTTTCTGTCATGAGAAAGGGCATTGGAAACGAAGTTGCCCAAATACTTGCAAGACATAAAGGATGGAAAGGTGAAGCCAACCTCGAAAGGTAGATATTCTTTTGATAATGAGAATGGATCGATTTATGCTTATATTAATGGTGTATTTTATTTTGAAGTTTTTCCTTGTGATGGCGTGTATGACACTATGATGGTTGTAGACAATTTAGATAATAATGTTCTTTAAATTGATTCGTCTAATGGTTTAGAAAAAGCATGCTTGTGGCATTGTCGTCTTGGACATGTCAAGAAGAAACGCATTGCCCAACTCCAAAAGGACGGATCGTTGGAATCGTTTAACTTAAGGTCAGATGATACATTCGAGTCTTGTTTACTTGCAAAGATGACTAAATCACCTTTTATTGGCTCTTGTGAAAGAGGTGAGGGATTGTTGGGTCTCATACATATAGATGTGTATGGGCCCTTCAGATCCACCACAAGGTATGTAAATCGATTCTATGTGACTTCTACTGATGATTGTAGCAGATATGGATATATCCACCTAATCAAGCATAAGTCCAAAACCTTTGAAAATATCAAAGATTTTAAACAATAAGTCGAGAATCAGTTGGGTAGAAAGATCAAGACGCTTAGATCTGATAGAGGTTGTGAGTATCTTAGTATCGAGTTCCATGACTACCTTAAGGACTGTGGAATAGTTTCAATATTAACACCTCCTAGGACACCACAACTTAATGGTGTGGCTGAGAGGCATAATCGAAACTTGTTGGACATGGTTCATTCCCTGATAAGTCGAGCTTCACTTCCAATCTCATTCTGGGGGTATGCCTTAGAGACTGTCGCCCACATTCTTAATGTTTTTGCAACAAAGAAGGTTGCCAAAACACCTCACGAAATGTGGACATGGAAGGTTCCATCATTGGTACATATCAAGGTTTGGGGTTATGAAGCTTTCGTTAGATGAGGGACTCACAAAAAGCTTGAACCTCAAAGTGAGAGATGTATTTTCATCGGCTACCCGCAAAAGTCCTTTGGATATTTATTCTATAGGCCTAATGAAAACATGGTCTTCATAGCACAAAGGGGAGTCTTTCATGAGAGAGATCTCATATAATAAGAGGATTGTAGGATTACAATTGATCTTGAAGAAATTCAAGAGTCAAGTGATGAAGGAACCTTTGAACATGCTGTGGCTCAACCTGAGGAAGAAATTCCAGTTGAACCAGTTGACTAGTCATTACCTTTTAAACGTTCTAGTAGAGTTAGCATTCCGCCTGTGTTGTATGGTTTTCATATAACGACAGAAGGTGATACGTTTATCAGCGATAATACGCTGGTAAATTTGGTTGAACCTACTAACTACAAGGAAGAATTAGAGGGCCCAGAGTCTGCTAAGTGGAAAGAGGCAATGGACAGCAAAATCAAGTCCATGTATGACAACCAAGTTTGGAATTTGGTTGAAAATGTACCAGGTCGTAAGATAGTTGGGTGAAAAAGGATCGTCAAGAAGAAGACCGACATGGATGGAATGGTACGCACTTTTAAGACTCGACTGGTTGTGAAGGGCTTTACTCAAACCCCACGGGTTGACTATGATGAGACCTTCTCAATAGTTACTAAGATTAAATCTATTAGGGTAATGTTAGTTATAGTTTCATTTCATGACTTTGAAATTTGGCAGATGGATGTCAAGACTTCTTTCCTTCGTAGTGAACCGATCCACGACCACCCAAATCATGTCGTGACCGTGCTTCGTTCTGGTCAGTTCAGTCACAAAATCCATGGTGATGTCTTCCAATTTACCTATGGGTAAAGGTAAAGATTCTAATGTCCTATATGATTTCTAATGTCGTGCTTTAACTCTCACACATGTTACACATTTTGCCACATACTTTGTGACATTGAGCTTCATTGTCGGCCACCTTGTCACACCCCCGAACAAGGACGACAGAAACTGCCGGGGATGGATGATGTCTTTGTATTGTAGCATCACAATTGAATATAAATGGACATAGCAACCAAACGATATATATATTAAGATTAAAATCTTCATAATTTTAAAATTTGTAATTGTTCAAATGTTACACAAAAGTGACAAAATTGTAAATTTCATAATGCACCAAAATATCCAAAATCCATGGCTCAAGTATCTGCTTACTTACTGGTTTCCTGAGATTACAAATCGTTTTGAAAAGTGTCGACATAGAATGTTGGTGAGTTCAGAAGCATTTTTGTATGAAAATAGCTTGTATCTGTTTTGCTTGACAAAAAAAATGTTGTATGCTTCCAGAAAATCTATTAAATTCCATAAAAAAGAATTGTATGTTTATTTACAAAACCATGAATATATGTATGCACGTTTCTTTGAATCATGTGAATGTATGTTCATGAAAAATCCCATATTTTCTGATTGTATGAAACTGTAGCCATAAACCCTAAGATTGGTATAGTGACAATTGAGTACTGAATTTAGTGTGTAGTTTTATACTTTATAAAACCAGTGAAGTGTAAGTTTTCCCGTAAATCAATATGGAATTGTTAATCCCTATGTGAGTCATAATAACCATGCTTGATGTGACTGTTATGCCTGTCATGACGTTCTTTAGGCGTCAGATTCGGTAAGAAATTTGTCAACCTAGACTGGCCCCGTCTAGCTATAGCGAACAGCTCAGGTGTGGGGGTGTCAATCCCCATATAGATCTATACACAATTACGTCGCTCTCTTTCTTGGAGACTCTGGTTATAATTACAGGGCTTATAGTCTACGCTAGGTAGGTACGGTGAAGATAGTGTCTCACTAGAGCATTAATAGTTTAATGCAAAGTTCTACTCTCTTTATTGAATAATTAAATAACATCACTAGTGTAAATTCGTGACAAATGTTTTATGACATGCATATTATAGAATTTGGTAATATGCTGTTTTATGACATGTGATTCCCAGATTTAATGACAAGTAACTTATTACTTATGCAATATGAGTTTTATGACAGACAGTTTATGACACACGTTTTTCTGTCATATAACTGTTTTGTATATGATTTTGGTTAAACTATTTACAACATTTTATATAAATAGACTTTAGTGAATATGTCTAGTTGTAACATATGTTGCAAAAATAACATATTTTCTTTGGATTGTAAACGATCCAAAAATGATGACGACAAGTTTACGACTATTTTACTAATAATATTATTTTTTGTAAAATATCAAACTTTGTGTTTATGTTTAACATCCTTTTTGCTAGTTTTTGCAAGTTTATAACACCAAATATGTTGTTTAAGTTTAACTCAAATATGTCACGACTTTTGTAGCACCATAAATGATATACTTAATAATTTATCCAAATATTAGTGTTGGTTTTTAAAAAGGGCAATAAGTATTTATCCGAAAGTAAACATGCATGGATATATACATACTATAATTTTGAAAATTTTGAGTGACCAACCCATGTCCACAAATTTTTGTATAAAAAATATGTTAATGAACATGTTCATCACGATTTTTATGAAGCTATATAAGATAATAACCTTTTTACACATATATTTGTTCCATATTCACCACATAACCATGATGCATGTAATTGTTCAATGGATAAACTTAATCTCGCAAACATAAGGCTTGTAAGTCACAAGTTTATGGTGTATCAACATGAGATATTCAACATCCTAAGCTCAAATTGTTACATAAACATGTAGGTGCATGCAAATATCGAATGATTAAACAAAACTTGAGTTGTATTCCCCACCCCACCCCCCCGTAAATAAATGAAAAACATGAAAAAGCATGGGGTATGAAGCTCACCTTCTTGTTTTCATGAGTTGAAGGAAGGAAGTGAAGAAGATTTTGAGTCTAGCCTTGCACAACTTGAAGAATACTCAAAAATTGCTAGTGTTCTAGGGACTACACACGAAATGGTGTGTGTAAAGGTGGTGTTTTAGCTTACAGAAGTATAAAAAACACTAGAGGTTTTCAAGAATACTTACCAAGTTCTTATGAGTTTCTTGAAGAATTTTCTCTTGAAGGTGGTATACGAAAATTTGAGAAGGAAGGGAGAGTGATTTGGAGAGTAAGTTGATTGAAAATGTGTTGTGTGTGTGTGTGTGTGGGTGCTTACGGCCGATCTTAAGAAGGGAGAGAGAAATTGACTTGGTTGCATGGTGTACAATGTGGTGTAGGGTATGGATGTATGGAAGGTAAAAGTATGCATGGTGTGGATACATGAAGAGTAATAGGATGTAAATGCATGAGGTGTCAATGTTTTTGATTTTCTTTTCTCTTTTGTTTTTGTCTTCCCAAACTGAAATCCTATATGATTTCGGCCTACATGGGCTAAGTTCATGGGCTTTCGGGTTTTAGCTTAGCCCATTAAGAGGTTTTCGGTCCATTAAAGTTCAAGGGTAGAAGGGTTTTTGGTTTGGAGTGTGTATGGGTTTTTGGGTTTCATTGGGTCCAATAAGGTCCAAGGAAAAGCTTTCGGCCCAATAAGGCCCAAGGAAGGGAGTTTTCGATCCAATAGGGTGTTTGGGCTGAAGACTCTTGGTCAAAGGCCCAAAATTGACTTTGTTTAGCTATTGGATCAAATTTGGGCTTACATGAGGCTATTTCAACTTGATTGTAAATGTATGCACACATAAATTCATATAACATTATAGTTTGAATTTCACTAATTAGATGCTACAAGGTCACATAGAGGAAATTGCTGTTTACAAGCTCCATGATCTAAGCCCTAAATTGCTAGTTGTGACTTCATCCCCTCGTTAGAGGGAATTTCCTCCCGAAATCCGTTCTAAAGTAGCCTTCAAGAACTAGGGAAAAGGTGGGGGTACTTTTTCATCATCTGGTCTTCATGTTCCCATGTGAATTCAGGTGCGCGTTTGGCACTCCATCAGACCTTTACAATAGGAATGCGGCTTTTCTTTGTTCTTTTCACCTCCCTATGCATTATCTCCATGGGTTCCTCGATGAAATGGAGATTTTCATTCATCTCAATCTCGTCAAGCGGGACAACTAGTGTTTCGTTAGATAAGCATTTCTTCAGGTTTGACACATGAAAGATAGAGTGTACATTGCTGAGTCCTGGTGGTAACTATAGATTGTAAGCCACCGGACCAATCCTGGCAAGGATTTTGAATGGTCCAAGGTATCTTGGGTTCAACTTTCCATGCTTCCCAAAGCGTATCATCCGTTTGCAAGGAGAGACTTTTACCAGTACGCGATCACGCACTTGAAATTCCAAAGGCTTTCAACTTTTATCTGCATAGCTCTTTTGTCTGTCCCTGGACGCTTTTAGTTGTTCCCTAATCGGGACAATCTTATCAGTTGTTTCTCTAATGATTTCAAGACCGGTTAAAGTGCTATTGTGTACCAGTCCCTTTGCCAAATTTGTGTCTCCTACTTTCACCCAACAAAGAGGTGATTTGCATTTTCGTCCATATAGGGCCTCAAAGGAGCGACCTTGATGCTTGTGTGATAGCTATTGTTATACGATAATTCAATTAGTAGAAAGTGGAAATCCCATGCCTTGCCAAATTTTATCTCACATGCCCTTAGCATATCTTATAAAGTTTGGATGGTCCTCTCACTTTGTCCATCTGTCTGGGGATGGTAGGCGGTGCTCATATCGACCTGGGTCCCTAGTGACCTTTGAAGCAATTGCCAAAACTGACAGGTAAATCTACTATCTCTGTCTGAGATAATAGATATTATCATGCCATGTAATCTCACAATCTCCTTTATGTAGATCCTAGTTAACTTTTCCATTTTATCAATTTCCCTTGTTGGCAGGAAGTGGGTGTATTTGGTCAGCCGGTCTACAATAACCCAAATAGTGTCAAGTCCGCATGTTTCCTTGGGCAACTTAGTTATGAAATCCATCGTTATCCATTCCCAATTTCACTCGGGTATTTCTGGTTGTTGTAGTAGCCCCACAGGCTTCTGATACTCTACCTTTGCTTTAGCGCAAGTCAGGCACTTGCTCATGTAGGTAGCTATTTCAGCTTTCATATCCGGCCACCAATAGTGTTGTTTGAGATCTAAGTACATTTTTCGGAACCCGGATTAACAGAGTACTTTGTTTTGTGGGCTTCGTTCTTGACCACGTCTCTGAAACCACCAAACTTAGGGGTCTAGATCCAGTCCATGAGGTAGTAGGCTACGTCCTCTTTGATTGTAAGATTCTTGTCCATCCCACACATGGCTGCGTTTGCGATGTTTTCCGTCTTCAAGGCTTCCAGTTGAGCCTCCTTGATTTGTGAAGACAAATGAGAATGAATGGTTATTGTTAGCGTTCTTGCTCAGTGACCCGAGTATTCCTTTCTGCTCAAAGCATTTTCCACTGCATTGACTTTTCCCGGGTGGTAACGGATCTTGCACTCGTAATCGTTCAGCAACTCGACCCATTGCCGATGCAGCATGTTAAGTTCTTTCTTGTTCAGGATGTGTTGGAGGCTTTTGTAGTCCGTGAAGATAGTGCACTTTGTCCCGTTTAGGTAGTGTCTCTAATTGTTAAGAGGGAAGACCATAGCTCCCAACTCCAGATCATGAGTGGTATAGTTCACCTTTTGAGTCTTTAGTTGCCTTGACGCATACGCTATAACCTTTCCGTGCTGCATCAGTACACAACCTAACCCCTAATTGGAAGCATCATAATATACCACGAAGTCCTCCGTTCCCTCTGAGAGATGTAGTACCGGAGCACTGTAGAGAGCTTATTTTAAAGTTTGAAAAGTAGCCTCTTGTTTCTTCTCCCAGATTAAAGCTACAACCTTCTGAGTTAATGCGGTGAGTGGCTTGGCGATCTTGGAGAAATTAGGGATGAACCTCCTATAATAACCAGTGAGACCTAAGAATTTCTTGATGTCCGTTGGGGTTCTTGGAGTTGCCCAACCTTCAATTGCCTTAACCTTGGAGGGATCCACATGTATTCCCTCTTCACTGGCGACATGACCCAGAAAATCCATTTTGCGGATCCAGAACTCGCATTTGGAGAATTTTGCATACAACTTCTCCACCCTTAGTGTTTCCAAAACCTGCTAGAGATGTTGGCTATGTTCTTTACTTTGTGAATAAACGAGTATATCATCAATGAATACAATCACGAAGTTGTCAAGATATGGTCGGCAGACTCGGTTCATCAAGTCCATAAATGTTGTAGGCACATTATTTAGATCATAGGGCATTACTATGAATTCATAGTGACCGTATCGGGTTTGGAAGGCAGTTTTAGGGATGTCTTCTTCTCGGACCTGTAGTTGGCTGTATCCGGATCTTAAATCTATCATTGAAAAGGAACTTGCTCCTTGAAGCTTTTCAGATAGATCGTCAACCTGGGGAAGAGGGTATCAATTCTTAACGGTGAGCTTGTTAAGCTCACGGTAATCAATACACATGCGAAATGAACCATCCTTCTTTTTGACAAACAAGACTGGAGCTCCCCAAGGAGAGAATCTTGGCCTTACAAACCCCTTGTCTATTAAAATTCACTCAATTGTCTGGAAAGCTCTTGTATTTCTGTAGGAGCTAGTCTATATGGCGATTTGGTGATCAGTGTGGCTCCGGGTATCAAGTTGATTCGAAATTTTACTTATTGTTCGGGAGGTATTCCCGAAAGGTCTTCACGAAACACGTCGGGAAAATCACGCACCTCTGGGATGTCCTTGATGTTCTTTTCTTCTTTCTTTTTATCCACCACATAGGCTAGAAAGGCATGGTTCTTTTTGTGTAAGCAAATTTGTGCCTTGATACATGAGATGAGACGAAGATTCATACCGGGTTTTTTCGCCATATATAACTAGGGGGTGAAGGCGAACACCCTTCTCGTAGCACATAATATCAGCACGGTGGGGGAATAACCAATCCATGCCGATGATCACATCAAAACTCTCTATAGTAACCGACATTAAGTCGATTTGAAAGGAGTAGTTATTTAAAGTTGATATGCACCGTATGAATACGTCATTGGTGGTTTCCATTTTCCAATTAGCCATTTCCATCGTGAAAGTTTCATTTAATTTTTTTTTTGGGATTTTGATTGAGTAGGTGTTTAAATTTATGACTCACAAAACTTCTTTTTGCCCCACTATCAAACAAAATGCATGCATAGACGTTGTTGAGGAGGAACGTACCGGTGACTGTTGTCGGATCCTTCATACCCTCTTCATGTCCTATTGCTAAGACTCTTCTGGTTCCTCCTGTATTTCGGTTGTTGGCCTTTGGGCAGTTTCTTTTGTAGTGGCCAATCTCTCTACACCCATAACATGCTTGACTTACACCATCGTTGGTAGGTTGATTGGTCAGTTGTGCAGGCATTCTACAATATCGGGTGATGTGCCATTTCTTATTGCAGCTAGTGTAGTGCATATCTCGGCACGCACTGTGATGATGAAGGTTGCATTTATACATTTTGGGAGATTACCCATATATGGCTTGGTCGCTGCTGGTGTGGCAGGAGTGGCAGCAGCATGAACAACCACTGTCTGTTGCTTCTTTGTAGATTCCTAAGTTTTTTGCCCCTTTCTCTTGTTTCCCGAGTTTTTCTTCTCATCACTTCCTTTCTTCGGTTCAATGACGGAAGTCGTTGCACCCTTTTGTACTCCATGGTCATATAGCTTTTGTGCGAGGCGTTTGGCGCTGTTGAACGTTGTCGGATTTGCAGTAATTACATTCCCTTGAATCGGGGGAGTTAGCCCCCAAAAGAAACGTTCGACCTTCTTACTCTCAGAGGTGATCATTCCAGGATTCAAGATTTCTAGGTCTCTGAATCTGGTAGTGTAAGCTTGAATGTCGGAGTCCTTTACAGTGAGATTCCATAATTCTTGCTCTAGTTTCTGTACCTCCCTTCTAGGATAGTACTCTTCAAGCATCATGGCCTTAAGGTCTTCCCAATCCATCGAGTTCGCCATTGGAAGTGTTAGAGCCTTGATGTGGCCATTCCACCACGAAAGGGCTCTATCAACAAAAGTACAGGTTGCAAATTTCAATTTGCTTTCTTCCGGACATCCACAAATTTTGAAGACTGATTCCATCTTCTCAAACCATCTAGTTAGGGCTATGACACCCCCGCTCCCTTTGAATGGCCTTGGCTTCCCGTTTGTGAAGTCTTTATATGAGCATACTCGTTGAGACCCTTGATTAACTCTATGGTTAGAACTACCTGTTCCATTCCCACTTACGCCTCCATTGGAAGCATTGTTGTTGATATCTGCCAGAGCCGCAGTGACTACAGCTGAAACTACTGCCTAGAATGCGGCCGAATCCATTTGTGGTGGAGGCGACGGTGGTGGTGGTGGTGCTGTTGTGATATTCTTACACTTGGTGTACTTTTGGGGCGACATTTTATTGCAATAGATGAAATTTACATGAGTTTTTGATCAGAGTTACGTTCTGAACACTATTGTAATGTAACATTGCATTTATGTGTATGTCAAGCTAGTGGTTATGGAGTATTACTTTGTACATGTAATTGAAATCCTGTTGTACCAAATAAAAATGAACAGATAATACATAGCAGATAACAACATCCATAAATAAAACACATATTTGTTTCGGTAGTAACAAAGTAGTGGTACATAATAGAATATATCAAGTTAACAATCCGGCAGCATAACGACCCTCTGAATAGTGTAATCACTTAAAATTAGGGTCGGTCCTACATACAAAATAAAAAGAAAGGGGTAGCGCTAATGCATACCCAATGTCCAGTCTATCATAGCGGGGGAGTAGGATAGATGCTACTCTCACCGAGTAGTCCCATGTGGTGTCTTGGATAAAGTGGAAGCACCCTGCAGCTCAGCTAGTCGAAGCTCGACTGCCAGTACCCTTTCTTTAAGGGTAGCATGTCTCATATGGTATTCCCTTACTTCCGCTTGTGCGGTAATAAGGTCATCAACAAGTCGGTCTACAGGGTGGATATCCCTTGCGAGGTCCTCGGTGTGTGCAGTCATGAGCTCCACAAAAGCTCTCATCTCTCCAACTCCGTTCGATGTCGTCTGAGCCAGATCACCGATATCTGAGATCCGCCAGACCAAGTTAGGAAGGGATCGGTCGGCATGTCCTCCATGGAGAAAATCATAGAACCCTTGCTCCATCTTGAAAGGTGGACGCTGCCTCTGGTGCCTTCTCCATCTCTAAGGATCATAATCCCAGAGAGGCGTAGGGCCAATGTAGCCCCATCGATGCGCTGGTACGCTCACCATGTTGGGAGGTTCAATGACTTCGGACTCTGTGTCCGAATCATCCTCCTCCTCCTCCTCGTCGACCACCTCATCGATCTCCTCTTCCTCGATCTCTTCTGGATCCTCATCTGAATCCTCCTCTATCCATCCCCCGTTCCCTTGGTTCGGGGGAAAAGGATCTCCTGGGTGATGACAGTCTGGTATGGCGTCTGTACAAGAATATGTAAGTACGAGAAAATAGAAAGAATACCAAAATACCCTTATAGTATTTTATTTCTTTTAGTTTTGTTTTTAGACCCTTTTTGATTTAAAGTTGGTAAGTTTTAGATTTTGTTGTCCACCTCGATTACTTATAAACACATGTTGGTCATGTATCGAATAAATATAGTTGATCAGGCTATATTTAACCTAGATGTGACTACATAACTTTCTAAGTTTAGTCGTGATGTCCAACTCCTCTAAGGACTTTTTGCATTCATATTAGGACCCTACTTTCAACGTATTCACACGTAGGTATACTTTTTATAAAATACTTATATTTTTTAAGCATAATTTTAGTCAGAGTGTTTTAGTCCGAATTTATTTATAGTTGTATATCTTGTATGGTTAGATATACTAGTTCACTATAAACAACGCTTTGATACCAATCTGTCACACCACAGAACCAGGACGGCGGAAATGTTTGTGGGCGGATGACGTCATTGTATTGTATCATCATAATTGATTATAAATGGACCTAACAACCGAACGACATACATTAAGATTACAATCTTCATAAGTTTACAATTTGTAATTGTCCAAATGCTACACAAAAGCGTTAGAATTGTAAATTTCATAATGTAGCAAAATATCCAAAATACATGGCTCGAGTATCTACTTACTGGTTTCCTGAGAATACAAGTCGTTTTGAAAAGCGTCAACATAGAATGTTGGTGACTTCAGACAAATTTTTGTATGAAAATAGCTTGTATCTGTTTTGCTTGACAAAATATATGCTTCCAGAAAAATCCAATACTTTCCATAAAAGTGAATTATATGTTCATTTCCAAAACCATGAATATATGTATGCACGTTTCTTTGAATCATGTGAATGTATGTTCCCAGAAAATCCCATATTTTCTTATTGTATGAAACTGTAGTATTAGACCCTAAGACTAAAATAGTAACAATTGAGTATTGAAAATAGTGTGTAGTTTTATACTTTATAAAATAGTGAAGTGTAAGTTTTCCCATAAATCAAGATGGAATTGTTAATCCCTATGTGTGTCATTATAACCATGCTTGATGTGACTGTTATGACTTTAATGATGTTCTTTAGGCATCGAAGTCGGTAAGATATTTGTTACCCTTGACTGGCCCCTTCTAGTTGTAGCGAACAACTCAGTTATGGGGGCGTCAATCCCCATATAGATCTATACACAATTACCCCGCTCTCCCTCTAGGAGACTTTGGTTATAATTACAGGACTTAGGGTGCATGCTAGGTAGGTACGGTGAAGATAGTGTCTCACTAGAGCATTAACAGTTTTATGCAAAGTTCTACTCTCTTTATTGAATATTAAAATAACATCACTAGCTCAGATTTCATGACATGCACCTTATTACTTATGCAATATGAGTTTTATGACAGACAGTTTATGACATAAACGTTGTTTTGTCATAAAACTGTTTTGTATACGATTTCGCTTAAACTTTTTACAACATTCTATATAAATAGACTTTAGTGAATATGTCTAGTATTGAATATTGAAATAACATCACTAGTGTAAATAGACTATTTTGTATATGATTTCTGTTCATTGTTTATTATTGTGTTTCATTTTTTCATGTTTTACTTCCAAAATAATAAGACTATTCAAACATCCGTAGTCGATCATACTTTTGGAAGTACGTAGTGAATTAAGACTTTCATGAATCAGACTGTAGATAGTCTCAGGGTTTAGACATTCGACATAACAAAGGTTCTGCTGTAGTATTCATGAGTACTTTTGATATGGGGATTTAAGTATTGGATGAACCCATGCTTAGAGAATTGCTTCATGAAATTTTTATTAATCAGAAAGCATATACGAAGACCTTGCTCTCTAAGTTTGGAATGGTGGGAGACTCAAAAGCAAAGGTTCCAATGACATTCAGAACGAAAGCAACACCATCTCTGGAAAAACTAGCAGCTGATATGACTCTTTATTGTCAGATGATAGGATCATTGATGTATCTAACCGCTAGTATACCATATATCATGTTTTCCATTTGTTATTGTGCTGGGTTCCAAGCGAATCCTAGAGAACCTCACATGACGACAGTGAAAACATCTTCAGGTACTTAAAATGAATCTCCTCGCTTGGCATTTGGTATCCAGCAAACTCAGGATTCTTCGTACACGCATTTTCGGATTCTGACCTTGGAGGATGTGGATTAGATACAAAAAGTACAACTGGAGGATGCCAATTTCTTGATGGCAAACTTGTCAGTTGGCAATCCAAGAAGCAAACTTGTGTATCTTTGTCAACAACTGAGGATGAATATATAGTTGTTTCCTCATGCACATCCCAAGTTATTTGGATTCAAAGTCAGCTTCGTGACTATGGCTTAATTATTAAAAGAAATCCAGTTCTACCGTGACTCTGAGAGTACCATTCGCATATGTTACAATGCAATGCAACACTCAAAGACGAAACACATAGCACTGAGGTATCATTTCATTAAGGATCGCGTAGAAGATGGCAACAATGAAATTCACTTTGTAAGATCGTCTGATCAGTTAGCTGACATATTCACAAAAGCCTTGCCTGAAACAACCTTCAATAGAATTTATCAAGGCCGAGGAATGATGGAAGCTAATTCTCATCTGAAACCACTTTCTCATACATAATGTTTACACTTCGAATTGGTGTGAATGTTTGTAGTAGTTCGTAGTCCAGTGTTCATTCGCAGTCTACTTTAATGCTGCGAATCGGTGCGAACGATCATAGTAATTCGCAGTCAACTGCTCATTTGGGGTTCGAATTTTCCAATATCATTTTGTACATTATGTATAATGTTTTTTTATCTTTTTTTTGTTTTTCAATCTTTTCTGTTTTAATTTCTTTTCAGAAAATTTCAAAATGAAAAAATATTTTATTTATGTTTAATTTTATTTCATTTATTTAACAAATCATAAAAACACCAAAAATATCTTAAGAATATCATGGAGGAATAAGTTTGTATCATATCTCAATTCGTGGGATGGGGCAGGTATAAATCTCTTCATTTATTTATTAGCTAAGTGTCCCTAGAAGCAAGCTGCTGCATGTTGTCCGATGCCTCAATCAACTCGATGTGAAGCCTTAATGAATCAATCCTACCAATCGTTTCTTCCCAACCAGACTGTTAAATTCACAATAGTCATGAGCTACCTGACTCTTCTCATTTTGAGTTAAGAGTTATCTTCTTGGTCACTTTCTCATAGCAGAGGAACATTCACTTCTTTAGAACCACCTTCATGCTTCTCCACTACCTTCACACTCATGAATGTAACCCTTGACACTCTCAACAATACCACTGAGGTTTATGGTTACACAACATTTGTGTTAATGATCTTGTTTCATACAACCACGTACTGAGTGAGCCTAAAATCCAACACAGTTAAATAAATTGACGGTGAACAATTAAAAGTTCAAGATTTTCACTACAGAATTATGGAAAGATAATTTCATGGTTTGTACCAAGAGATCTCTTTTTCTTTTGTGAGATCTTTATGATGTGTTCTTGTCCCAAGACACTTCTTCCCACAAGATCCATTTTTTTGAGATTTCAGAATTTAATCTTGCTTTTAATCATTAAACATATTTTGAATCACCGTTTTGTTCTTGGCTATAATCTGTTTGAATCTAAACGATCTTTTCAAGGATTTTCATCCTAACAAAAAGGCTTTACTCATAGTCATGTTATTGAATATGATCAAACCTTTTCTCAAGTAGATATGACTAGGTTAACAAGGATATTATTTACCATGACCATATAATATGATTATATGAGATGGGAAATAGATTTCAAGAAAAAATGCTTTTCTTAATAATCACATACTCCGTATAGCTTATCCTGGAGGTTTTCTTAATCCAATTTATCCTAACATATTGTGTAAGCCTTAAGATCCATTTGTCGATATAAGCAAACATCTCAAATTTTGAATCATCACTTTAATATGAAAACACAAAGTATGTTTTTACATCAAAATGAAGATAGCATATGTGTTTATTAAGAACTAGTGGGAGCAATAGTGATATTCCTAATCTTATATGAACAAGACATACTTAATCATGAGAAATAACATTCCATCTATGCAAGGTTGTTTCGCCTTGACCCGAAAAGTATTCCCAAAATGGAGGATATAGGAATGAAAAAATACATTCTTTAATGTCAAATCTATAGAGGTAGAAAAAGATGAATGTTAAAGTTTTAAATCTCTATGTTTATGTTAATAATATCTTGAAATACATCAAGATACATGATTTTTTTGGAGGACTCTTGGCAATGCCACATGACACTGTTTTGAGCTTGCCTTAAAAGGACCTAGCACATAGGTTTTAGCTAGATAAAATCATTTATATTCTAACAAATGAATCCATCATTTACGCCAAATTATTCACAAATAAGATATTTGATTATGTTGTGATCATCTCATAAGATACGTGGGAAAGTCAATGGATGACTATAAGCACATTATAAGAGTACTTAAGAAGAACTAAGAGAATGTACTTGAGATAATTAGTTTAACAAAAATCTTTATGTAACAACGTATAAAAGATGCTGAATTCAAAAGAAATATTATGAATCATAATTGGACTAAGACTTCATTATGGATGAAGAGTGAGCTTTGTTGGAATGAGCTTCAACTGAAATATAATGACACAGTCTACTACATAATTTAATGCACTACTATTTTAGAAGCTGCAATATAGATTTTTTATTTATGAATCCTTGGAGGAATTTCTTATTTTCGTCCCCTTCAATTATCTACTTGATGTCCAAAACCACTATCTTTTCCATCTCCATTATCTTTTGTAATCCATGATTTTGGGTCTCAACTTCAATCGCCAATATGGATTGTGTTTCTGCAACTTTCTCAATGTTTGCAGATATTTCTCTCAATTTATTACTTTATTCATCTCATGTTTCTCTCTTAATGATTCAACATTCCTATACTTTTTTATCTCTTCCTTTAGATATCTTAATTTGGCAACTAGTTAGGAATCAGGAGTACCTTATCCAACGAAACTGCCCCAAGCATCACGTAACCTTCTCTCAACAATCGGGAGTTAAAGAATTTAAATGAAGGAGAACCAAATTCAGTGGGTGAGGAAATGAGAGTAATGTGATTATGATCAGATAGTTCATGAGGGTGAGCCATTACAGAGATTAAGGGGAAGACAAATAGGAAGTTGGAGTAACACTAAATTTGACTAATTTACTTAGTTTGGCATTAACAAGGCACATATATGTGAATCTCCCTTCTCACATTCAAGTCTTTCAAATTTGTCTCATGTATAAATTGGCTAAATAAAAAGGCACTAGACGAACATAATTGCAAATTGAGCCTCTCTTCTAGACCTCTGACCACATTGAAATCACTGAATACCACCCAGATTCCTGATTTTGCTTGTTTGATGCTTAACGGTTATTACCAAAGTGTATTTTTTTTTCAACAGGTCAGTGTGGATCGTATCTGTTATTAAATATCATGTTCCCACTGATACATGCCCATTTACCAATTATTATTAGGTGAAATCTATTTTTAATGACCTCCAAATTTTGAAATCATCCAGTATCCCATATTGAGATTAATCCACTAGACCTTTTGCAAGAATTTACTCCTTCAAGTACATAATTCGATGAATCCCAACATTCTCTGACATCAATGTGTGAGTATTCAGTTAATTGGGTTTCTTGTAACCCCACGAAGCTAACTTTATGTAGCATCTTCAATCTCCTTATCCAATTAAGTTTCACGTCGTCTCCAATATCTCTTACATTTAACGACATGTAATTCATTGAACTCTAGTTTTTCCACTAATTCTCCACAACATTTGCAAGAATTTGGTTATCAATATCGATTTGAAAACCAATTTTTGCCCTACTTTCAGTGGTCTACCTAATTTTTTAATTAGGTGTCGTCATTTTTATCTTATGTGTTACCCATGGAGGGAGTAGCAGTGGGTGGATTCTTATTAATATCCAGTGACGAGGGGAAAAGGTTGATATTCAGAATTGTGATTTGAATCAATGAAAATGTAGGATTGACGGCCAAATTGAAAATCTTTAGGAGAGGAATGGCAAGCCACTTTGTCTATTTTCCTATTTTTATTAGGTTTACTGATATGTGATTCAGTGTATGAGACAAAACCATTGTTTTTGGCAGAGAAGGTGTTTTGGAGTGGTGGATTTTGTATGTTACAAAAAATCTATTTTTTGGCGAAAAGACATAAACCCAAATTTCACATGCACCTTAAAGGATCTATGTTCTCACTATAATTTGCAAACAACTATTGAATATGGAGAACAAAAAAGTACATTGCTATTTTTGAAATTACTAAAGGGTTATTAGAAAATACACCACTTAGTTTATTGTAGTAAACACACTAGTAATCCTTCCTTTGTTTGTATTTAGAAAGCAAGCACCAGAAGTCTCGTGCCTGTAATGGCTCACACCCAAACCCTAGCAAGTTGGAGCCTAATGAGGAGAGAGGAGGAGAATGAAGAATGCCAAATTCTAAGGCTTTTAGAATGATGATTTAGAAATTCTAAACCCGTAGGGGTTTAAATATGTGAGTAAGGGAGCTAAGATAAGGCAGGTTCCTTTTAGATAACCCTAATCTTTTTTGCTTTCCTCTAAGGCATCCATGCTTCCTTAGAGCCCAAGAAAAGCTATAGAACACCTCTAGAAACCCTCTAGGAACCTTCCCCTATATGACAAGTTCTAGAATTCGTTAATGTTTAATTTTTAAACGTTGTCATCTTTAGTCTTTCTACTTTTAATTAAGCCAATTAATCCCAGAATTAATTCCCATTAATTTTTGATTAATTTTAGTTAAATATTAATATGTCTAATTAATATATTATTCTCATAAGATATGAATAAATCATTTATTTCGATTCCGAATTAATTTATTAACTATATTATAAATTAATAAATCAATATAGTATTCTCTCCAAAAAGCATTCCAGTGAATTACTAGGTTTGAGGGGAACCCAAAAGGACTTTGATAATAATTCAAGATTATCCAAATTTAGTTATTGGCTTAGACACCTAATCTAAAAGTCACCCACTTGGATAAGTCTAAAACTAAATTACTGGTATACCTTCTAAATTAAACAGTAAAGGGTGCTTTCCAAAGCAACTTTCGAACTCTGATCCGATCATATATTTTTCCTTAGATAGCTGATCAAATATTCCTCCATTCTTCTAGATATCGTATGAAAATGAGACATGGATTTGAATCAATCTCATTGTCTAAAATTCTATTTCCTAATTTCTTGATTTGTGATGACCCTATAAGACTTACTAATTGAACACATCAATTTAGTCTTGATTGAGCCAAGCACTATAAGTCAACACCAAATCACTGAGAGGCCCAAATATATCTCTTTTCCTATCGTGGCAAAGGGAACGAATAAATTCACTCATATGCTTGTATCTTTTACTCACCAAATCGTAGATGACACTATGTTTTATAATGTCAAGTTACTGATACATTTTTGCAGCACCAACGTACAACCAACTTGTAAATTACAAATCATATATCTCCAGTTTAAGAAATAAGATATTATCATCTCATAGTTACTCGTGATATAATCAATGAATTAATTCTCATTGCCTAGGTTTATCTAATACTTAAATCTCCATTTTATAAGTACTCATGAATGTTGTAGTAACACAATTGCTATGTCTAAACTCCTTAGAGAATGTACAATCCAATTCATGACAATCTTCATTCACTACTTACTTCCTAAAGTATGAGTGATTATGGAATTTCAAATAATCATAGTAATAAACTATTAACTTTGATCTCAAATATATTGAATATAAATAATCTCCATTATTTAATCACCATAATAATTGGAACTTTATTCATTGTATAATGTTTCGAGTAATCAACTAACCATTTGAATTAATCATCAGTTATGCGATGTTATGAACATGCATACTATGTCTCTCTCCTCGGTCCTTCGTTTATGAACAGATCAACTCGATATTATTCCAACGATGCTTATTTAGAAATTCAAAATTCTTATCACTATCCAAGATGTGATGGAATTACAACATAAAGTGATTTAATCTCCTGTGATATAAAGATTCCACAGTCTAAAAGACTGATCCTTTGATATTACAAAATATCCCGTTGGAACTTTGTTACTAGAAACAATTACATGTAATGAAGGTTCTAATTCAAGGTACATTCTTTGAACACTTATATTGCATTAAAGTTTCCAACTCACATGTAGACTTTTCAGCTATATCCTATTACGAAACACTTTTATATGCCTATATGACTATAAATTTTGATCATCTCGATCCAAATTTATGTCACTATGGTGCTTTCTAATTAATATCATACTTCTAACTGTCTACAAGTGACTAGATTTTTTGTATAACCTTAGAATGTTCTTGACAATTGTTTAAAAACTTTATTTATAAAAAATTCCAGTTCTTTTCTCTCACAATGCTCTAAGCATTTGAAAAATTAGAATTAGTGAATATTATAGCATAAATAATTGATCCTTTATTCGAAGCATATGGGACTCGATTCGTTATGTCTCACATAAGGATATGATATATGTTCAGTCTCTTGATATAATATTTCCATGTATCGAATGTACAATGTTGAAACATTTCAACATGATATTCATAAATACCTTTGTCTAAGTTCTATTAAATTATACAAGCGAAGCATCGAAGGAGGCTATATGGTTGAAGAACTTCATCAGAGACCTTGGAGTTATGCCATCCATAAAGGAGTCAATGGAGATTTTATGTGATAATGAAGGAGGGGTTTCCTTAACCAACAAACAAATAGATCATGGTAGATCAAGATATATCGATAAAAAAACATCACTTTATCTGACATCGAGTAAAAGAAGGATACCATATCGTGAAGAGGGTATTATTAGAAGAGAATCCTGAAGATCCCCTCAGAAAGGGTCTGAGTAGGCTTAAGCGTGGTCAGCATGCAATGAACATTGTTATGAAGGATGATATTAGTTTTAGCAGTTAGATAGATATTAGAAACTTGTAACAAATAAATGTAATTGACATTTGATGAATAAATAATAGAGATTTATTTATGAGTATTGTTTACTATCTTTTGTCAATTGTTTATTATTGTGTTTCATTTTATGATGTTTTACTTCCAAAATAATAAGACTATTCAAACATCGATAGTTAATCATATTTTTGGAAGTAAGTAGTGAATTAAGGATGTCATGAATCAGACTGTAGATTGTCTAAGGTTTTAGACATAGCAAAGGTTTCCTGCAGTATTCATGAGTACTTTTGAAATGAGGATTTAAGTATTGGATGAACCCACGCTCAGAGAATTACTTCATGGAATTTATCACGAGTAGTTTTGAGACGATAATATCTTATAATCTTGAAAGCGAGATATATGAGTTGTTGTTTACGATTTGGTTGTGCATTGATGATACGTAAATGCATTAGTAACATGATGTTATAAAATGTATTGTTGTGCATGATTTGATGATCAGATAGTGCAAGCATATAAGCTAAAGTTTATATGTTCCTTTTTTCCTAACGGGAAAAGAGATATCTTGGGCCCCTCGATGATTTCGTGTTGACTTATGTGTCAGGCCCTGTAGGGACTAAATTGATGTGTTCGGTTAGTAGTTCTTTGGCAATTCAAATCAGAAATCTGAAAACAAACTGTTGGACAATGAGATTGAATCAGTTCCATGTTATTTGTCCAAAATGATATATTGCAGAATGGAGGATTATATGATCACTTATCTTAGGACAGATTACTGACTAGGTCAGAGTTCAATAGCAGCTTTGAGAGCTACAATTTGATAATAAGTTTTTGAAGTTATACTGGCAATTATAGTTATTAGACTTATCCAAGTGGGAGACTATCAGATTAGGTGTCTAAGCCCATAACTATAATTGGTATATATACTTTAATTGATAGTAGCATAGTCCTTTTGGGTTGCCTTCATATTAGCAACTAGATATGGTGATTAATCGAAAAAAGGAAGAATTTATTAATTTGGTTAATCAATTGAAATGAATGATTTATTATTGTATAATGTAAATAATATATTAATTAGAAATCATAATTGGAATTAATTTTGGGATTAATTAAATTAATTAAAAGTGCAGGGGCTACTTGGTAATTTATTCATAGTTAAGGAGCTCTAGAACCCTCCTAAGAGGCTTGCACGAAAATCTTCTAGTGAAGCTCTAGAATTTTCGTCTAAGGGCTTGTAGATGGAAGGTTTGAGGCTTTCTTGGTCCTTAAGCCGGGCAATTAGGGTTTCCTACTCTTAACCCTAGCTTTGGCTCTAAGTCACCTCACTATGTAAAGACCCAAAACCTTATGAATCTTGACCACTAGAAACCCTAGAGAGTTATAGCCGAAATTTGAAGTGTCTTCTTCCCTCTCATATCTCATCCTCTTGTAAGTGTGTTTGTGATTCATTAGAGGTATTACACTTGTGATACTTGCTCTCAAGCTTCAAGATTTACAAGGCTTCGGATTGTTATTATAATATAACAATAAAAGGTATGCTTCATAAACCTTTATTTTTATGATTTTTGATTATTATCTATCGATTTAAGGTTTGCATGTTGTTGTTCATATGGTATGTTCCATTAGAGAGACACAGATCTTTTTTAGGGTTACATGCACACATAGGATTGTATGTTATGCTAAAACCCATCAGTGGTATCAGAGTGTAGGTTTAGTTTTCTATTGAATTGATACTAATATGAACTTGAACAAGTAAAAGTTTTTCAGAATCTGCATTCTGTTCCGCCACCACGACGTGGCACCTGAGATTTTTGCCTTGCCATGACGTGGTAATTGTTTACCACGACATGGTAAGCTGTTAGATGTAAAAAATTTTGGTTTTTGATATGTTTTAATATTGATTAGGATAATTACAATTTATAATATTGTTTAATTGTGTAAACCTAAATATTTTGAATTGTAATTTGAAATCCTTATCTAAAATTGATGATTAGTTATATTTTTAATTTAATTAATTAGGTATTAACTTTGAAAATTGAAAATATAACCTTAGTATTTTTAAAAAGTTTAACAATACACACTTATGTTATATGTAACATTAAAAGTCTAATATATATATATATATATATATATATATATATATATATATATATATATATATATAAGACAAGTCAGTCAAACATCTAGTACCCCTCTTTCACGAAGCCGATCTATAAGAGGGGGGGGGGGTATATGGAAACTGCCAATAAAATGGAAGTTGAATGGGTGTCCACTCTCACCCACCGCTTTCTTGATTGGTGGAGGGTTGTTAGTCGCACGGGTTTGATAGGACACTTAATTCTTATTAATAAGTATAATGAAATTAATTAAGTAACTATATGTATTTTTTTCATAAATTCCCAATCTTAGTTACTTTAGGAAAAATGTGAAATTGATTCTATCCAATGAAATTGCATATTTCACTTTATATAAGTCATTAGTGGAGCGTGTGTGGTTAACCAGAACACAAATATGAATTAATAAAGGGTGGAAATGGGTGTCTCGTAACTTATCATATATTGATGGAGCGCGTGTGGCTAGCCGACACATTGATTAGATGATAAGTGACATCAAGAACACCAAGCTAATTTGCATGGTTATTCACATCTTTTTTAAGATCATCGGTATCCCAGTCACAAATGGAAGACAATAATTGAGATGAAACATTCCATTAAATAGTTCAATAAATCTCAAAAGATCAAGGAATTTCATTTAAAACATAATTCGTTTAAAATTTTGTTTTCGTACTGAAACTGGTAATCTGTCATTTACCTACCTTTATTTATTTCATAAATAGATTCAGGCATCATTTTTCTATGTTATGAAAGTATCTAGTTGGATCTTAGCCTTAATATTTCATTTGAGTGTTATATTGGGGAATCTTCTTATCTAACTAAAACTTGTTCTTCTTCCTTTTCAGATGTCAACTCCTAATGATGCTTCTGGTTCCTCCTCCAATAAAAACCCCTCCAAAAACTTCACACTCTTGAACATCTGCTCGAGGGTTACCATTTATGGCACCAATTACAATGATTGGATGTGAAACATCAAGATGGATCTTCACTTCAAGGACAATGAGTATGTGTGCAAAAAGGAACTTCTCGAGATTGATGAAACAAAAGTTACTCCTGAAGAACAAGATGGGTATAAGAGACACTACAATGATGCTAACAAAGTGGCATGCATCATGGTCGCTACTATGACTCTTGAGCTTCAATGATTTTACGCAGATTACTGGCCATACAAGATGAACAAGGATTTTGTGGAAAAGTACCACCTACAAGCTCATCAGGAAAAGTATGAAGTAGTAAAGTCCCTCATTAGCAGCAAGATGAAATATGGAAAGTTTGCTAGTAGCCACTTGCAAAGAATGCAAAGATATGTGGAATGCCTGGTGAAGCTCAATATGAAATTTGATGAGGAAATGTATATTGATGTAATATTGCACTCATTTCCTAGTTGTTATGATCAGTTCGTCATGACTTATCATTTGAACAACAAAGATACCATATTAGCTCAACTTCAGAACATGCTGAAAGTAGAATGAAGGGAAAAAGTGTTGCCTCCACTACTACTACTACTACTACTATCTTGGTAATAGGGAAAGGAAAGGGGAAGAAGCAGAAAGCTCCTCCTAAGCAGAATTAGAAGGGAAAGTGTCAAGCTGGATCCTCAAGTAATGGATCCAAAGGAAAAAACATTTCTGACGCTCCTCCCGTCTCTGATCCTAAGGAGGCTACTTGCATTTATTGTCATGAGAAAGGGCATTGGAAACAGAGCTGCCCAAATACTTGCAAGACATAAAGGATGGCAAGGTGAAGCCAAATTTGGCAGATATTTATACTATCTTATCTAAAAACTCATCATTTTCTCATTCTTAGGACCATGATACAGGATGTGGTTTTCATAATTGTTCTAATTTGCAGGGGATAAAAAGAAGTCAGGATGTGCAGCATGGGAAGATGAACTTGGTCATGGGAAATAGGAGATCGTCACATATTACCAAGATTGGTGTTTATTCTTTAACGTTTAGTAGTAGGTTATGTTTAGATTTGAACAATTGTTGCTATTCGTCAGAGATGACAAGAAACATCATTTCATTTCATGCTTTATATAGACAAGCGTTTTAGATATTCTTTTGATAATGAAAATTGATCTAATTATGCTTATAATAATGTTGTATTTTATTCTGAAGCTTTACCTTGTGATGGCATGTATGAAACTATGATGGTTGTAGACAATTTAGGTAATAATGTTCTTCAAATTGATTCATCTAATGGTTTAGAAAAAGCATGCTTGTGACATTGTAATCTTGGACATGTCAACATGAAACACATTGCCCAACTCCAAAACGATGGAGTGTTGGAAGCGTTTGACTTAAGGTCAGATGATACATTTGAGTCTTCCTTACTTGGAAAGATGACTAAATCACCTTTCACTGGCTCTTTTGACAGAGGTGAAGGATTGTTGGATCTTATACATATAGATTTGTATGGGCCCTTCAGATCCACCACAAGGGATGCAATTCAATTGTTTTTGATTTCCACTAATGATTATAGTAGATATGTATATATCTACTTAATCAAGCATCAGTCCAAAAACTTTGAAAAGTTCAAAGAGTTTAAACAAGAAGTCAAGAATAAATTAGGCAGAAAGATCAAGATGCACAGATCTGATAGAGGTGGTGAGTATCTTAGTATCGAGTTCCATGACTACCTTAAGGACTGTGGAATGGTTTCAATATTAAAACCTCCTTGGACACCACAACTTAATGTGTGGCTGAGAGGTGTAATCGAACGTTGTTGGACACGGTTCATTCCATGATGAGTCGAGCTTCACTTCCAATCTCATTCTGGGGGTATGCCTTAGAGACTGTCGTCCACATTCTTAATCTTGTTGCAATAAAGAAGTTTTCCAAAACACCTCACGAAATGTGGACAGAGAAGGTTCCATCATTGACACATATCAAGGTTCAGGGATTTGAAGCTTTCGTTAGACGTGAGACTCATAAAATGCTTGAACCTCAAAGTGAGAGATGTATTTTCATCAGCTACCGACAAAAGTCCTTCGGATATTTATTCTACAGACCTAGCAAAAACATGGTCTTCATAGCATGAAGGGGAGTCTTTCATGAGAGAGAGCTCCTATCCTAAGAGGACAGTGGGAGTACAATTGACCTTGAAGAAATTAAAGAGTCAAATGATGAAGGAACCTTTGAACATGCTGTGGCTCGACTTGAGGAAGAAATTCCAATTGAACCAATTGTTGAGTCATTACCTCTTAGACGTTCTAGTAGAGTTAGTGTTCTGCATGTGTTCTATGGTTTTCATATAACGACAGAAGATGATACGTTTTTAAGCGATAGTATGCTGGAAATTTTGGATGAATCTACTAACTACAAGAAAGCAATAAAGGGCCCTAATTCTGCCAAGTGGAAAGAGGCAATGGACAGCGAAATCAAGTCCATGTATGACAACCAAGTTTGGAGTTTAGTTGAAAATGTACCAGGTGGTAAGATAGTTGGGTGAAAATGGATCTTCAAGAAGAAGATCGACATGAATGGAAAGGTACACACTTTCAAGGCTCGACTAGTCTCCAACCCCAGGGGTTGACTATGATGAGACCTTCTCAATAGTACCTAAGATTAAATCTATTAGGGTAATATTAGTTATAGTTGCGTTTCATGACTATGAAATTTGGCAGATGGATGTCAAAACTGCTTTCCTTAGTGGTGAACAGATCCACGACCACCCAAATCATGTTGTGACCGTTCTTCGTTCTCGGCAGTTCAGTTGCAAAATCAATGATGATGTCTTCCCATTTACCCATGGGTAAAGGTAAAGCTTCTAAACTCCTATATGTTTTCTGATGTTGTGCTTTAGCTCTCACACATGTTACACATTCTGCCACATACTTTGGAACATTGAGCTTCATCGTCGACCACCATGTCACACCCCCGAACCAGGACGGTGGAAATATCTGGGGGGAATGACGTCATTGTATTGTATTATCATAATTAAATAAAAATGAACATAGAAACCAAACGACATAAATTAAAATTAGAATCTTCATAAGTTTACAATTTTAATTATTCAAATGTTACACAAAATTGACAGAATTGTAAATTTCATAATGCAACATAATATCCAAAATCCATGGCTCGAGTATCTGCTTACTGGTTTCCTGAGAATACAAGTCGTTTTGAAAAGCGTCAGCATAGAATGTTGGTGACTTTATAAGCATTTTTGTATGAAAATAACTTGTATCTAATTTGGTTGAAAAAAAATGTTGTATGCTTTCAGAAAATCCAAAATTTTACATAAAAAAGAATTGTATACTCATTTTCAAAACCATGAATATATGTTTGCATGTTTCTTTGAATCATGTGAATGTATGTTTCCAGAAAATCCCATATTTTTTGATTGCATTAAACTTAGACCCAAAGACTGGAATAGTGACAATTGAGTACTGCAAATAGTGTATAGTTTTATACTTTATAAATCCAGTGAAGTGTAAGTTTTCCCGTAAATCAAGATGTAATTATTATTCCCTATGTGAGTCATTATCAAAATGCTTGATGTGATTGTTATGCCAGTCATGACGTTCTTCAAGTTTCAGATTCGGTAAGATATTTTTCACCCTAGACTGGCCAGTCTAGCTGTAGCGTACAGCTTAGGTATGGGGGTGTCAATCTCTGTATAGATCTATACACAATTACCTCGCTCTCCCTCCAGGAGACTCTGGTTATAATTACAGGACTTAGGGTGTATGCTATGTAGGTACGGTGAAGATAATGTCTCACTCGAGCATTAACAGTTTTATGCAAAGTTCTACTCTCTTTATTGAATAATTAAATAACATCACTAGCGAAAATTCGTGACTGATGTTTTATGACACACATAATTTGGTAATTTGCTTTTTTATGACACGCAATTCCTAGATTTCATGACATGCAACTTTTTTTATGCAATATGAGTTTTATGATAGACAGATTATGACACGCTTGTTTATCTATCATAAAACTGTTTTGTATATGGTTCCGGTTAAAGTATTTAAAACATTTTATATAAATAGACTTTAGTGAATATGTCTAGTTGTAACATATGTTGCAAAAATAGCATATTATCTTGGGTTATAAACCATCCAAAAATGATGACGACAAGTTTACGACTATTTTACTAATAATATTATTTTTAGTAAAATATCAAACTTTGTGTTTATGTTTAACATCCTTTTTACAGATTTTTTGCAAGTTTATAACACCAAATATGTTGTTTAAGTTTAAATCAAATATGTCACGACTTTTGTAATATCATAAATGATAAAGTAAATATTTTATCCAAATATTAGTGTAGGTTTTAAAAAAAGGGAGTATATATGTATCCAAAAGTAAACATGCATTGATTTATACATAATATGATTTTGAAAACTTTGAGTGACCAACCCATGTCCATAAATTTTTATTTAATAAATATGTTAAAATGAACATTTTCATCATGATTTATATGAAGCTACATAAGATAATAACCTTTTTACACAAGTATTTGTTCCTTATTGAACACATAACCATGATGCATGCAATTGTTCAAAGGATAAACTTAATCTAGCAAAGACGTGCTTGTAATTCACGAGTTTATGGTGTATCAACATGAGATATTCAATATTATAAGCTCAAATTGTTACATAAACATGTAGGCGCATGCAAATATCCAAAGGTTAAACGAAACTTGACTTGTATTCTCTCCCCCCCTTGTGAAAACACATGAAAAACACAAAAAAAACATGGGGTATGAAGCTCACCTTGTTGATTTCATGAGTTGGAGGAAGGAAGTGAAGAAGCTTTTGAGCCTAGTCTTGCACAAATTGAAGAATACTCGAAAATTGCTAGTGTTCTAGGGACTACACATGATATGGTGTGTGTAAAGGTGGAGTTTTAACTTAAAAAGTATAAAAAAACTAGAGGTTTTCAAGAATACTTATCAAGTTCTAATGAGTTTCTTGATGAATTTGCTCTTGAAGGGTGGTATATGAAAATTGGAGAAGGAAGGGAGAGTGTTTTGGAGAGTAAGTTGAGTGAAAATGTGTTTAATGTGTGTGTGTGTGTGTGTGTGGGTGCTTGCGTTCGATATGACTCTTTATCGTCAGATGAAAGGATCATTGATGTATCTAACCGCGAGTATAACATATCATTTTTCCATTTGCTATTGTGCTGGGTTCGACGCGAATCCTAGAGAACCTCACATGACGGCAATCAAAAACATCTTCAGGTACTTAAAACGAACCTCCTCGCTTGGCATTTGGTATCCAACAAACTCAAGATTCTTCGTACAACCATTTTCGGATACTGACCTTCGAGGATGTGGATTAGATATAGAAAGTACAACCAAAGGATGCCAGTTTCTTGATGACAAACTTGTCAGTTGGCAATCCAAGAAGCAAACTTGTGTATCCTTGTCAATAGCTGAGGATGAATATATAGCTGCTGCCTCATGCACATCCCAAGTTATTTGGATTCAAAGTTAGCTTCGTGACTATGGCTTAATTATTAAAAGAAATCCAGTTCTACCGTGACTCTGAGAGTACCATTCGCATATGTTACAATGCAATGCAACACTCAAAGACGAAACACATAGCATTGAGGTATCATTTCATTAAGGATCACATAGAAGATGGCAATGTTGAAATTCACTTTGTAAGATCGTCTGATCAGTTAGCTGACATATTCACAAAGGGCTTGCCTGAAACAACCTTCAATAGAATTCTTCAAGGCCTAGTAATGATGGAAGTTGATTCTCTTCTGAAACCACTTTCGCATACATAATGTTTACACTGCGAATCGATACGAACATTTGCAGTAGTTTGTAGTCCAGTGTTCATTCGCAGTTTACTTTAAAGATGCGAATTGGTGCGAACACTCGTAGTAATTTGCTGTCAACTGTTCATCCGTGGTTTGAATTTTCCAATATCCTTTTGTACATTATGTATAATGTTTATTATCTTTGTTTCGTTTTTCAATCTTTTCTGTTTTTCAAATCATGTTGTGACCGTTCTTCGTTCTCGGCAGTTTAGTCACAAACTCCATGATGATGTCTTCCTATTTACCCATGGGTAAAGGTAAAGATTCTAAAATCCTATATGATTTCTGATGTTTTGCTTTAACTCTCACACATGTTACACATTCTGCCACATTCTTTGCAACATTGAGCTTTATCGCCAGCCACCATGTCACACCCCCGAACCAGGATGGTGGAAACGTCCAGAGGCGGATGACGTCATTGTATTGTATTATCACAATTGCATAAAAATGGACATAACAACCAAACGACATAAATTAAAACTAGAATCTTCCTAAGTTTACAATTTTAATTGTTCAAATGTTACACAAAAGCGATAGAATTGTAAATTTCATAATGCAACAAATTATCCAAAATCTATTGCTCGAGTATCTGCTTACTGGTTTCCTGAGAATACAATCGTTTTGAAAAACGTCAACATAGAATGTTGGTGAGTGCATAAGCATTTTTGTATGAAAATAGCTTGTATCTATTTTGCTTGACAAAAAAATGTTGTCTGCCTCTAGAAAATCCAATTTTTTCCGTAAAAAAGAATTGTATGTTCATTTTGTAAAACCACAAATATATGTTTGCACGTTTCTTTGAATCATGTGAATGTATGTTCCCAAAAAATCCCATATTTTCTAATTGCATTAAAATTAGACCCTAAGACTGGAATAGTGACAATTGAGTACTACAAATAGTGTGTAGTTTTATACTTTATAAAACTAGTGAAGTGTAAGTATTCCCGTAAATCAAGATGGAATTGTTAATCCCTATGTGAGTCATTATCATCATGCTTGATGTGATTATTATGCCTGTCATGATGTTCTTCAGGCGTCAGATTCAGTAAGATATTTGTCACTCTAGACTGGCCCGTCTAGTTGTAGCAAACAATTCGGGTGTGGGGGTGTCAATCCCTGTATAGATCTATACACAATTACCTCGCTCTCCCTCTAGGAGACTTTGGTTATAATTATAGTAATTAGGGTGTATGCTAGGTAGGTACGGTGAAGATAGTGTCTCACTCGAGGATTAACAGTTTTATGCAAAGTTCTACTCTCTTTATTGAATAATTAAATAACATCACTAGCAAAAATTCGTGACAGATGTTTTATGACACACAATTTACATAGTTTGGTAATATGCTGTTTTATGACACGCGATTCCCAGATTTCATGACATGCAACTTTTTTCTTGTGCAATATGAGTTTTATGATAGACAGATTATGACACACTTGTTTTTCTATCATAAAAATGTTTTGTATATGGTCCGGTTAAAGTACTTAAAACATTTTATATAAATAGACTTTAGTGAATATGTCTAGTTGTAACTTATGTTGCAAAAATAGCATATTATCTTGGGTTATAAACCATCCAAAAATGATGACGACAAGTTTACGACTATTTTACTAATAATATTATTTTTAGTAAAATATCAAACTTTGTGTTTATGTTTTACATCCTTTTTACCGATTTTTGCAAGTTAATAACACCAAATATGTTGTTTAAGTTTAAATCAAATATGTCACAACTTTTGTAATATCATAAATGATAAACTAATATTTTATCTAGATATTAGTGTAGGTTTTTAAAAAAGGAGTATGTATGTATCAAAAAGTAAACATGCATGGATATATATATATATATATATATATATATATATATATATATATATATATATATATATATATATACTATGATTTTGAAAACTTTGAGTGACCAACCCATGTCCATAAATTTTTATATAACAAATATGTTAAAATGAACATTTTCATCATGATTTTTATGAAGCTACATAAGATAATAACCTTTTTACACAAGTATTTGTTCCTTGTTCAACACATAACCATGATGCATGCAATTGTTCAAAGGATAAACTTAATCTAGCAAACATGAGGCTTGTCATTCATGAGTTTATGGTGTATCAACATGAGATACACAATAATATAAGCTAAAATTGTTACATAAACATGTAGGTGCATGCAAATATCCAATGGTTAGACGAAACTTGACTTGTATTCTCCCCTCCCCATCTGAAAATACATGAAAAACACGACAAAGCATGGGGTATGAAGCTCACCTTGTTGATTTCGTGAGTTGAATTAAGGAAATGAAGAAGCTTTTGAGCCTAGCCTTGCATAACTTGAAGAATACTCGAAAATTGCCAGTGTTCTAGGGACTACACACGAAACGATGTATGTAAAGTTGGAGTTTTAGCTTAAAAAGTATAAAAAACACTAGAGGTTTTCAAGAATACTTACCAAGTTCTTATGAGTTTCTTGAAGAATTTGCTCTTAAAGGTGGTATATGAAAATTGGAGAAGGAAGGGAGAGTGTTTTGGAGAGTAAGTTGAGTTAAAATGTGTTTAGTGTGTATGTGTGTGGGTGCTTGCGGCCGATCTTAAGAAAAGAGAGAGAGAAATTGACTTGGTTGCATGGTGTATAATGTGGTGTAGGGTGTGGATGTATGGAAGGTAAAAGTATGCATGGTGTGGATACATGAAGAGTAATATGATGTAAAGGAATGAGGTGTCAATGTTTTTGTTTTTGTTTTCACTTTTTTTTCTTGCCCAAACCGAAATCCTATATGATTTCAGCCTACATGGGCTAAATTCATGGGCTTTCGTTTTTTGGCTTGGTCCATTAAGATGTTTTCAGTCATTAAATCCAAGGGTAGAAGAGTTTTTGGTTTGGATTGTGTATGGAATTTTTGGGTTTAATTGGGTTTAATTGGGTCCAATAAGGTCCAAGTTGTGGAGAACCTTCGGTAATATCCAGCTAATCTCATAAAGCTTCGAATCTTCGTGGGAATTTTTGGCCGTTCCCACTTCATCATATCTTCAATCTTTTGTGGGTCAACCATTATTCCCTATTGGTTAATCACATGACCCAAGAATTGGACTTCTCGAATCCAAAATTCACATTTGGAGAACTTTGCATACAACTTTTCCTTCTTCAAAACTCCTAACACTTCTCGTAGATGCTTGTCATGCTCAGGCTGGCTCTTTGAGTAAATTAGAATGTTGTCTATGAACACTATCACAGATTTATCGAGGAATGCTTATAAATCCTGTTCATGAAATCCATGAATGTTGCTGTAGCATTGGTTAGTCCAAACAACATAACCAAGAGCGAATAGTGTCTGTATCTTGTTCTTAATGCAATTTTATCAATATCTTGCTCTCTCTTACCTTCATCTTATGATATCCTGAACTAAGATCGATCCTTTAGAAATAGATTGAACCATTCAACTGATTAAATAGGTCATCAATCCTTGGTAACAGGTACTTGTTTTTCATTGTTGCCTTGTTCCGCTCTCTACAATCTATGCACATGCTCATGCTTCAATCCTTATTTTTTATGAATAACATCGGAGCTCCCCAGGGTGAGGAACTAGGTTCAGTGAAACTGTTGTCCCACAACTTCTGAAGTTGCATCATAAGCTCCTTCATCTCTGTTGGTGCTAATCGCTACGATGCTTTTACTATTGGTGTCGATCCTGGAAACAAGTCTATTCGAAACTCCATTTGTCTATTAGAGGGAAATCCAGGAAGATCTTCGAGAAAGACTTCCGGATGGTCACACACCACTGGTATTCTTTGTATCTTCTTCTTCTCCTTCTTTGTATCGATCACAAATGCCAAGTATGTTGTGCATCCTTTAGACAAAAAATTTATTGCTTTAATAAGGGAAATGATTCCAGAATTCAGTCTACGTTTGTCTTCGTACATCATAAATCACTCTTTTCCAGGTGAGTTTACTCTCACTATCTTCTTCTTGCATAGTATTTCGACATCGTTGGCTCTAAGCCAATCCATTCCCAGTACGAGGTCAAAACCATTCAACTCAATGGGTAACAGCTCCTTGTGGAATTCGTTTCCGTTCAAGTAGATGACGATGTTTTTAATGCAATTACTGACAAGTATGAATTGGCCAGTAGTAACTTCTACTACTAGAGCATTATCAAGTTTATCTATAAGAATGCTATTCTTCCACCAAATTTCTCTGATATTAAGTTGTAATTTGCTTCAAAATCAAAAAAATATGTTGGCAGGCAATCCATTTACAAGAAAGGTACCTTAAGTGACATCTATTGCATCCTGTGCGGCTTCTAGTGTTATCTGGAATCTCTCGCCTTCGGTCTCGGTTGAACGTTAGGCCTTGCTGCCTTCTTCTTCTTCGTACTGTCTTTTGAAATGTTCCCTTATTTGTTACATCCACAGCACACCATCTTGTTGGATGCACACTCATTGGCGTAATGCCAATCTTTCCAGACTTGTAGCAAGTCACTTCCTTGCTACATTTCCCGAAGTGTTTCTTTTTACACTTCTCGCACTGATAAGTTATTAATTAACTTGAAGATCGATTAGATCTTTGTAATAGGTAATGCGATGAATGTAAAAACAGAAAATAACACAAGTATGAATCAAGATGTGTCGAATGATTAGAATACTCAATCCTCAGCAGAGCTCAACTAAGAACTTCCGCTGCGAGGATATTAGGGTTACAAGAACTAGAACGATAAACTTGCTGAAATAATAAATCTCTGATCGTACTAATCTATCCTTTTTATCTAGGATGCATGCAAGCACCTATATATACTAAACCCTACTAAACTCACGGATGGACAGACCCATACCGGAGATACATATTAGACTAACTAACGAGCCCAATAGACGCAACACAAAATACAAAACATGACCCAACAATCTCCCCCTTTGCGTCAAATTGGAGTGAGACTACTTCTTCTTCTTGCTTGGGCCAGCAGCATGAACTTTCTTTGTTGTATCAAACAGACGCGAGATCAGTGATAGGATAGTCTGTCTGAACCGAATGTACCATTGAATCATATCATCAAAGTACTTAACATCATCCGCTGTGTTCTGCTTACATCGATGGATGATCCCCAAAACATGTTCCAAATAGGCAGTGGTGTAGAGATGTTTGTCTGCCAAGGTGAAAAGACATTTCTGTCCTTCGTTCCTGGTAAACATGACCGAGTTTCGCTTCGGTTCAATCTTCCCCATCTGCATCAAATTGAGATCACTGGCAGAGCCAACAAGAGATATGGTTGGTTTCTTCTTGAACACGCTCGCAATCTCCTGATCCATCAATGCAACTTCCATGATGTAGCACACGAGCATCCTCTTAAAGTGGTCTATGATCGGACCGTATTTAGCTTCGTTAGTGAGAAGGATGTTGTGCAGGATAATCCAATCATGGGGATTAAGGTTGGGAAGATCTGCAAGGGAGATGGCATGTTCGGTCTTGGCAGATCCCCGAAGTACCTTGAAGCGAACATTGGTGAAGTTACCTTCCCTGTACGGCTTCAGGACCCGAACGTTGACAATTTTCTGAGCGCTCCAAGTCTGATATTGGGGTTGAGCAGCCTTCAGAGAAAAATCGATTAAGTCCCTATTAAACTGTGGATGAGGATGAGGGAACACTGCAACGTTGGAAAAGGTATGAAAGATAAACACCTTTCGGGTCAGTGGCATGTCGAACTGTGAGTCGACAGTGTTAGAACGATCAAGAGAGATCACACGTTCTAGCCACAAGATAATTGGAGTGTCGATGGCTTCTTTAATCAGCCTCTCAAGAGTCCAGGAAGGAAAAAGAGTTTTCTTGCTCTCAAGAAGGTCGTGGGCTTCCTTTTGTTCACGTTCGGCTTCTTCAGCCTCTCTAGCCACACGAGCACTGATGTCAGCCTCATTGTTTTGACTTTGCCGCTTCAGAGTGTCGGCAATTGTCTCTTTATCATCATCTTCACTCTCCTCAGCAATGTTTTTGCCTTTGTCTTTCACACCGGAACCGGAGGCTTGGCCTACTGGAGGAGGTTCGGTGGTGTGTGTTGTTGTTGAGGTAGGAGGTGGTTGAGACATAGTTTCCTTCTCTCCCCCTTGTTTCTGAATGGACACGAAATCAAGGAGCCCTTCGATTTTGCTGAGTAGAGCAAACGCAGGAGCAAACTTCTCTGCAAGGTCACGCCTCACAGTGTAGTTGAGAATTGGATCATGTGCTTCAAGGATGTTTGAGATAGCAGAGTGGACATTCAAAACACACGATTTTACCACCTCTCTTTCAGATCGAAGAGACTCAATCTCTTGTTGAGAGTTGGAGAGTTGAATGCTCTTGACCTTCAGAGTTGTAGTTTTCCTTGCAAGAACATCCATGAGAGTGTTCTCGGCAGCCAAGTCTTCTTGAAGCTTGGATTGACGTTCTTCAATTGTTGTTCTGAAAGCTGAGTTGTCTTCAGAAATGGATTTTCTGAGGGATGCGAACGACTTCAGCTCAGAAGCGACTGATGTAGCCAACTCGTGGATAACGGGTTCCAGCGTAGTCTTTGTGGATTCAGCACTTTCTTGTAAAGACTTCAACAGGGAAGAGGCATCAGTAAATAGTTTATCGACTTTTTCGGTTGCAGCCTAAAAGGCTTTGGTGGAGGCATCTATGGCGGTAGTGGCTGAATCAAGGGAAGCTTGCTGAGCTTTGGAGAAAGCGTCAACAATTTTCTGAATTGCAGCTTCAGATATGGATGACTGAGAAGTAGAAGAGGAGGCGATGAGCGAGTCGATTTTGTCATGTAGCTCCTGGAGATGCCTTTTGGTGACAGGAGCGTCATCATCGTCATCACTCTGTACTTGAAACGGGCTATAGTAGACCGAGTCAAAAGTCATATTCTCCCCGCCAAGGAGTGGTTATTCCTCCTCTGATGTGTGAGCAGGAGAAGATGGTGGTGGTGAAGCTGGTGATTTGGTAGTATGGGTAGGTTCAGGTTGGGTTGTGTGTTCGTGTGTGGGTGTGGGTTCGGGTGCTAGGGTGGATTTTCGTATATCAGTATGAACCCCCGTATCAGATACGTTGGTTCTTACTTGTGTAGTGGTGGTGGTTGTTGTTTCAGTAAAGATTGGTGGTGGAATTGGGATAGATGTAGGTGGTATTTGAGTGGTGGAAGTTATGGGGGGAATAGAAGTAGGGAGTGTAGCTTGTGGAGATGGAATTGGAGAAGTAGAAATATGAATCTCTGGGGTAGGCGAACGTGGTGGAGTGTTACCACGTTGAGAGCCTTCAGAATCAGAACTCTCACCCTCAGATTCGCTCGAGGACGAAGCGATGATCAGCTTTCGCCTCGGTTGAGTTTTTCTCCTCTTCTGATGTGGAGACTGAGCAGCCCTGGTACCTTTCCTCTTCATGGGACATGGGCCTTTTGCCCCCTTGGCCACTTGTTTTCCCTTATTATCCTTCTTGCCTCTTGAAGCAGGCTTGTCGGCATCATGAATGGATTTCAGCATCTCCGGAGTAAGATCCCTCGGACCAGAATGCTTGAACTCCTTGTACATCCTGATAATCCGGCTATCAGCAGGAACATCCCCATACATCGTTTTCGGGATAGACCCGTTGAAAGGAAACTTGGAAGCATCCGACACAATGATCTTCGTGGTATGGAAGGTACCAATCAAAGACATTGGAGCACCAGCGACAATGGGGACGTGGTACTTGTCTATCACCCATTTCGTGACAATGGTCCAGAACCGAGCATACGAGATCTTTGAGTGTCTGGAAGTAGATGAGAGACTCTGAATAAGTTGTTGCCATAGGACCGACCCATAGTCCATGTTAATGCCATTGTAGATCCCATACATGATGGAGAGGAATAAACGACTGGCCCCATCAGATCCGACACTTCTTTCAGATAGACCCTTGAATAAAACAGTGAACATCCCCTTCCACTGTGGAGGTAGGCACAACTTCTTCAATTTCGTCACCGTAGTAAGCACCTCAATGTACCCCATGTTATAGAACATGTTGAACAGATGACCCATGGGAATTGATTCCGGATTAACCCTCGAAGAATCAGCTTCAAACCCTAACAACGAGCAAAACCTCTGCTTTGAAATCGACGCCTTGTGCTCAAACACATCGAAGAAAATCCTGTCAACGACCTTGTTGTAGTTTTCTGTAGCAAAGATTTGAGATACGAACTCCATTGGAACAGCTTCAGCCCTGGTAAGACCAGGAGCGATGGAGGACAACTTCAGGCATTCGATAATAGGATACATGAACTCATTGTACACCTGAGGAGTGAGATCGATGATCAAACTCTGCTGTGGGCGAATGGGCAGGATGTGAGATGTTGCGTGAACTGAGGAAGAATCTGCCATTACTGTGAAGAAAGGGAGAGAGATGATGAACAGTAAAGGTTTAAGGATTTCTTGCTCTCTGGGAATTTTAGTTGTAGTAAAGAGGTAAACGGTGGATCACATTGCCTTTTATACTGTGGGTAAAGGAGAGAGAAAAATCTTTGATTGAAAAACGAAGGGTTTTTCGGAGGTGACTGACGCGTGACAGTTGGGGTTGCCGATGATCACGCATGAGAGAGAATGTCAGGCCCCTAATTACATGCCTTCCCATCAGGCACCGTTTGGAGATGAAACGGTTCCTATTCGCACGCTTTTCCCTCTTGCGTCGTTTGAAATCAAATCGATTAGACTCCTGCCTGAGTCATCATATCGTCATCTTATCTCTTTAGAATAAAACGGTATCTTTTAAAGTAAAATCCCCACGTGGATCAATATTAACCACAACCTTTAATAAACAGCCAATCCAAATAAAATTCCTTAGAATTAATGAAACCTGAATTTTGGAAAATCAAGAAGATTTTCATGCTGAGTGTGTAAAAGAAAAGAATTAAAACAACACTTTTTGGGAAAATATGTGATGTCAATAGAGACACGAAACAAAGGATCCCGGGCACGAATCTCTTCCTTCAAAGTCAAGAGAGACCTTAAAGTGTTTGTGTGGTTTCCCGTTTAATAACGATCAGACACTTATTAAGAAGTGTTGAAAGGCTTCTTTTAATTAGGTTTATTAGGGTGGCTTTCGCTTCGATTCAGAATTCCTAATCTTAATATAAGACAGAAATTGAACGAAGTACTTGTGAAACCGGTGTAGTCTGTTGAACAAGTAGGTTGGAGATAATTTAAGTAGCTAGATAAGTTAATATATATGTGAAATCTCAAAAAAAATAAAACTGGATCCCAAGGGAAGAAATGTTATTGGACTTAACAATATCATAGGAATCACTCAAAAGAAAAATAGAGATTTCATGTTGTACCCCCATGGATAAGACCGTCAATTCATCAGTGAAAGCTAGAGCAAATTAATTGTTCACCGTCAATGCATCTTGGGTTTCACTTAGCACGTAGTGGCACGAAGCTAAGATCATAAACGCAGAAATTGTGTAACCATAAACCTTAGTGGTAGTTTCTGAGAGTCTCAAGGGTTACGTTTGTGAAGCGAATGTGATGGAAAAATGTAATGTAGATGGTGTAAAGAGACCAAAGTACCTCTGCTATAAAAATAGGACCGAGCAGAAAACTCTTATCTCATGTGAGAAGAGAGTTAAGTAGCTCATGATTAGAATAAATATGAGAGCCTAATTGGGAAGACAAAGTTTGTTTATACCAAGTCAGTAAGACTATTATTCAGAATCAGGTGAGGCTTTGGACACATACAACAGCATGCTTCTAGGGACACTTAGCTAGTGAAATTATTTACCCATAAGTAGACATGGAACAATCAAAGCCAAAATAAAAACAAAAAAAAAATAAAATATTTTTGGAGTTTTTGATTTTACGAGAAAAAATATGTTTGGAATTTTTGATAATAAGAATAAAAAAAATAAGACATAAAAAAAATGAACACAAAAAAATGTTGGAACCGAACCCGAGCGTTCGGTTTATTTTGGTTGAGAAAAAATTTTGGAATCGAACCCGAGCGTTCGGTCTATTTCGGGTGAGAAAAATTATGGAACCGAACCCGAACGTTTGGTCTATTTCGGTAGCCAAAAAAAATTTGTTTGAAATAGAAAAGGACTTTGATAACAAGATAAATGAACTTGAAAAATAATACAAAAGATTTACAACCAAGAAAATTACCTTTGAGTGATAAGTGAAGATCAGATGATCCAACCGAACCCGAGCGTTCGGTTCATTTCGGTACACCAGAACAAGACCCGAACCCGAGCGTTCGGTCTATTTCGGCATACAAGAGACTAGAACCCGAACGTTCGGTCTATTTCGGGTGAGAAAAATTATGGAACCGAACCCGAACGTTCGGTCTATTTCGGTAGCCAAAAAAAATTTGTTTGAAATAGAAAAGGACTTTGATAACAAGATAAATGAACTTGAAAAATAATACAAAAGATTTACAACCAAGAAAATTACCTTTGAGTGATAAGTGAAGATCAGATGATCCAACCGAACCCGAGCGTTCGGTTCATTTCGGTACACCAGAACAAGACCCGAACCCGAGCGTTCGGTTTATTTCAGCATACAAGAGACTAGAACCCGAACGTTCGGTCTATTTCGCTTCTTACTTTTGATCTTGAGAGGTAATTTTTGGTACTGACTCCGATTCCATCATACCAAGCCCTTGTAGAATTTTGTTGAAAGATGCTTCAGGAAGAGCTTTGGTGAAGATGTCATCCAGTTGATCAGTGGTTCGAACAAAGTGAATTTCAACGTTCCCATCTTCCACATGATCCTTAATGAAGTGATACCTCAGTGCTATGTGCTTAGTCTTGGAGTGTTGCACTGGGTTATGACATATCCTAATTGCACTATCAGAGTCGCAATATAGTGGGATCTTTTTCATATTGAGTCCATAGTCCCGGAGCTGGCTTTGGATCCAAATCACTTGAGATGTACAGGAGGCAGCTGCGATGTATTCTGCTTCAGCGGTAGACAGAGATACACAAGTTTGTTTCTTAGATTGCCAGCTAACCAACTTCCCGTCTAGGAATTGGCAACCTCCATTGGTGCTTTTCCTGTCTAGTCCACAACCTCCAAGGTCTACATCTGAGTAGGCTTGAACGAAGAAACCTGAGTTTGATGGATACCATAGACCAAGAGAGGTAGTTCGCTTGAGATACCGGAGTATGTTCTTCGCTGCAAGCATGTGAGGTTCACGAGGATTCGCCTGAAATCTAGCACAGTAACAAACATAAAACATTATATCAGGCCTGCTAGCAGTAAGGTACATTAAAGAACCAATCATTTGGCGATATAGCGTAATATCGACTGCTGGCTTATCCAAGGATGGAGTGAGCTTGGTACCGAACGCCATTGGAACTTTAACCTTTGAGTCTCCGATCATGCCGAATTTAGCAAGGAGAGTCTTGGTGTAAGCTTCCTGGTTAATAAAGATGCCTTCGGGTCCCTATCTAATATTTAAGCCAAGGAAAAAGTTAATCGGACCCATTGAGCTCATTTCAAATTTAGTCTCCATCAGCTTTCTGAATTCAGCTGTTAAGCTAGGATTCGTTGAGCCAAAGATGATATCATTGACATAGATTTGAACAATCATAAGGTGGTTACCTTCCTTCTTACGAACGAAGGTTGGGTCAACCGAACCTTGCTTGAATTTGGACATCTTTAAAAATTTGGTTAGCGTTTCATACCAGGCCCTAGGCGCTTGTTTCAGTCCATAAACTGCCTTGTCCAGAATATAGCAGTGATTGGGATATTTTTCATTGACAAATCTTGGAGGTTGCTCCACGTACACTGTTTCTTCGAGTTCTCCATTTAGAAATGCACACTTTACGTCCATTTGGTAGACCTCAAAGTTCTTATGTGCAGAATAGGCAAGAAATATTCGAACAAATTCCAGCCTAGCCACAGGAGCAAAAGTTTCCTCATAGTCGATTCCTTCCTCCTGGCAGTATCCTTTCACCACTAGACGAGCTTTATTTCTGATCACATTTCCTTCCTTGTCCATTTTGTTCCTAAAGACCCATTTGAGACCAACAACCGAGGCATCTTGAGGAGTTGGAATGAGGCGCCAAACTTTATTTCTTTCGAACTCATTAAGTTCGTCTTGCATAGCTTGAACCCAATCAGAGTGATCAAGAGCAGTGTTAACTGTCTTTGGTTCAACTTTTGAGACGAAAGAATTAAACATGCAAAACTCTACTTTTGAGAATAGAGAAGTTTGCTTTGCCTTCAGTTGAGATCGGGTCAGGACCTTTTTAGAGAAATTACCCACAACCTGTGAAACAGGATGATCTCTAGTCCATTTGACAAGAGGAGGGTAAATTGGATCAAACGATGGATCTAATTCAACATTTACCATCTCTTCTAATTCAGATTGATTGTCATCGTCGTAAAACATATCGGCATTCTCCCCCTTGACTGATGAGCTTTCAGGTACATCTTGACTTTCCGGAGCTACAGGAGTTTCGGGTGGTGTTGAGCTTTCGGGTGTTGCAGTACCTTCGGGTGCAGTAGAGCTTTCGGGAGCTACAGTATCTTCGGGTGCCGTAGAGCTTTCTGGTGCAGCTGGAGAAGAGTTCTCCCCCTCAACATGTGAACTTGGTTGTTTTGAGGAAGATGAATTCTCCCCCTCAACTGAAGCACCGTGATGAGAAGGTTCAGTTGGAACTGATTCCCCTTCACCCGGTCGTTTGGCAGCGTCATCGGCGATTTGCTTCAAATGATCAACTTTGTTGTCTGCTGCATTGGCTTCTGAGAGAGTAGCCTTCTTCGGTTCACCAAATAACTCAATAAATTGCTCAAACAAATTTGCGATCGAGGCTGTGACTTGGCCTGTTTGAGAGAAGATTTCTCCAACTATTTCTTCCTTGGCCTTCAGCTTCTTGACATAGCTGTCATCGAAAGTCACATAGTACGTTTCTTCAATCTTCCTCGAACGCTTGTTCAAAACCCTGTATGCTTTCTAAGTGAGAGAATATCCCAGAAAAATCCCTTCATTGGCTTTTACGTCGAACTTGTTACGATCCTCTTTAGAATTGAAGATAAAGCATCGTGAGCCGAACACGTGGAAGAATTTGACGTTTGGCTTTCTGTTGTTGATGATCTCATAAGGATTGAGAGTAAAGCGCTTATTGAGACAGGACCTGTTCTGCGTAAAACATGTTGCAGCAATAACATCAGCCCAAAAATATAAAGGTAAGGAAGCGAAACTTAGCATGGTTCGGGCCGCCTCACACAAAGATCGGTTTTGTCTTTCGACAATCCCATTTTGTTGAGGGGTGTAGGGAGCTGAAAAGTTGTGACTGGTTCCTTTGTCTGCCAAGAAATCTTCGAATTCTTTATTTTTGAACTCCAGCCCATTGTCGCTTCTGATATTACGAACGACTTTCCTCAGCCGCACTTCAACCTGCTTGATAAACATCTTTAGCTTGAGAGTTGCTTCAGATTTGTGCTTCAGAAAGAACACCCATGTAAAACGTGAAAAGTCATCAACAATAACAAGAATATACTTGCTACCGCCAATGCTTTCGATAGATGATGGACCACACAAGTCAATGTGAATTAACTCAAGTGGTTCAACAACTTTAGTGTTTATAATCAATGGATGACTTTGACGACTCTGCTTCCCCATTTCACACGCAGCACACAAATGTTCTCGATCGAACTTGAGTAATGGAAGACCCCGAACGTTACCTCCTGTGACAAGTTTGTTGATATCCTTGAAGTTGAGATGAGATAGCTGTGACAACCCGATATTTCAACTCTTTGTAATGACCTAAAAGGGTCAAGTATTGTAACCACTTTTGAGTTAATAAAATTTACTTTTATAATAAAGTGTCCAAAAAGTTTCTATTTAAATTTGCTTCTATGTTTAAATGTAATTAAACCATGATCGTACGTAAAAAGAATGCCCAAATCCGGCTTCGTATTTTGAAGTTAAGATTTTTCCATGTTCGACTTAGCAACAGACAACTAAAAACTCGAATCGGAGATCGAGCGAATTTTGGCCGGAATGACCTAAACGAGAATCGAAGGTCTCGACAATGGTATTTCAGCGGTAAAAAGTCTGGCAAAAACCGACGTCAGATAAAGAAGTTATGAATTTGTAAAGAAATTCCTTAATCACGTTATTTTTTAAATAAATAATAAAAATAATTTCGGAATTTGCCAACGGAATCTAAACGAAAGTTGTAGAGCGTAGTCTCACCTACGCGTGGATATAAAGACCATTGAAAACGGAGTTCGTATGAAGAAGATATGATTTTTTGAAGTTTATTAAATAAATTATATATAAAAATAAATCAAAAATCCGGTAATATCCGAAGGAGGAGTCAGCGTCCTCATCCGAGGGCCTTGGTCTTGGACCGTCCATGTCGCCCCTATAGGAACCTACCCGACCCGTCCCATCCGAAGCGAAGCAGTCGAGGACTCGGTCACGGGTGATGCACGAGTGACGCACGAGTACGAGCGTAAGCCCCGCGTACCGAGGCCTCTCAGCCCCTATAAAAGGGATGCGAGGGTTTCTGGAAAACTTGCTCATTTCTTCTCATTTCTCTTGCGTTTTGCCTCGTTTTCCATGCCCGTTCAAACCCGAAGCCCTGGTCTTTTTGCTCTAGTCCCGAAGGTCGATTTTACTCCCGAGATTCCCGAGAATCCCGAGAAAAATCCGTTTCCCGAGACGAAACTCTGCCCGGTTTTCCATCTCGCTATCTTCAAACTTTCAAGTGAGTTCATACCCCTAATAAATATTTTAAATGATTTTAAATGCTTTAATGGGGGGGGGGATACAAGTAGAAACAAACATGTTATTGAATCATTTATATGTATTTTATAACTGTGTTTGTCATTTAACAGATTTCACATGCTACAAAATGTGATGCACGAAATGATTTTACATCTTAAAAACACATTGTTACTAAATGTTTTACCTTTGAAATGTTAATTAAAATGACATCAAGTCATTTTTAATTATTGTTCAAAACCCATAAGATGTCTTACAAAACCATTTTACATTCTTGAACTAAACTATGCATATACACTTATATTTTTATATATGTATTGATGTTATAGTTTACATCTTTCATTTAGTTTCCCACACCCTTGAGTAGTAAGAGTGTATAAACCTACATGATCAACCAGTTATCTTACAGTAAATTATCATAGGGATAATTTGAAGATATCAAACATTATTTCTATTACAAGGAATCACACAAGAGTCAGTTCATTCATGAGTCTATACTAGTACATTTCCTGATACATGAGTACTTTCAGATGCTTACCTGATACATGAATATGTTCACATATACTTACCTGTTACATGGACACACATACATGAATGCCATACAGGAACACTTTTACATAGGTGCATTATCCTGTATTCACTTACCTGGATACTTGTACTTAGGACTACGAGGATGATTTATTAGTACTTACTGTGTAAATTGTCTTTCCTATCTCGGTTCAATGGGATAGCTAGGCGGGACTTACCATTCCGAACCCCACTGATTAGCACCAGTGGTCGATGACCATCTGCGGAGGTCTAAGGTTACTATTTATATTAGGTAGATCGATTGGGACTAACCCTTCCACCCACCTGCTGCTGCTACAGAGGACAATTGGACAATCTTCGGATGTTCATTAGGTTATACATTTCGCTTAATGCGATGCTGTGTTGGTCCTAGTACCCAGTGACAACACTTACAGTAGTACATTTTCCTGTTTACTTTATTTTGTGATACATTCACATAAACGATGAGTTAGACTAAGCACTTTTAGGACTAGTCAATACAAAGGAAAAACTATCATTTTACAAACAGAACATTCGGGTCTTGGTAGAAGACTACATTTCATACTTATAGAAAATAAGGGTTTTTCTAGGGATTTCATACTTACCTCAACATTTTCATTTAAAGGTTTACATGGCCTTCATAACAGATTTTCACAAACAAGGCAATGACACTATTATACTTATGAATTCACCAGCTTTAAAGCTGATACTCACTTTCAAAATAACTTGTATTCTCAGGTCATCAGTAGACAGGTACGGAGGCCAGGTTTTGAGAAGACGGAGCAGACAAGTCTCGTCTTTCATTTTGATTGTATATTTTTGGTGTCTTATTACAATGAAAGAACACACATGTATTAAACTTTACTTATAATGCAATGGATGATGTTGTTGCTTGTTGATTATATTACACTGTTGTGATACTGTACATGACATCCTCCACCCCTGAACGTTTCCGCCGTTCGTGGTTTTGGGGTGTGACAGTAGCCTTCAGTGCCACAATCAGATTTCATCAGAGTGTGCTTTGGATAACAGACAGATAGCTGGATTTCCTTTGATAGGTTTGAGATTAAGAGGAAACATTTCGCCTTTGCGCTCCGATTTGAGAATCACTCTTTTTGTTTTCTTCTCTATTATTTCCGAACCCTCATCATCAAACGAGACTTTAAGACTGGTACCTCCAACAAGCTGAGATAAACTGATGAGGTTATGCTGTAGTCCTTCAGCATATGCAACTTTTCTAATCGTGAAGTCTCCATTTGTAATCATCCCATAACCTTTTATTATGCCGAATGATTTGTTCCCGAATTTGACATTCCCGCCGTTTGGAAGAGATCGAAATTCCCTCAGCTCTTCCTTCCTCCCTGTCATGTGACATGAGCAGCCACTATCAATATACCATTCTTCGTCGAACTGCTCGTCACTGATAACCTGCAAAAATCAAGCAGATTTAGGAACCCAAAGTTTCTTGGGTCCATGTGAGCCTTTCACAGGAACAGGAATAGTAAGAGAGATGTCAACAAGATATGTTCTTTTAATTAAAGTTGTTTCATCTTTCTTTTTAATGGTAAAAACTTTAATTTTGTTGGGATTTGTTACAGACGGTTTGGATTCAGGTTTAGGCGTTTGGACCTTGGAATGCTTTTGATCATTCTTGACTGAGGAAACCTTCGATTTTCCTTTCAAATCTGTTGAAGATTTTGGATTTTGAGATCGAACAGAATTGGATTTAGAATGGGGTTGAGAAGAATTAGAAGAGTTAGAACGAGAGAAGTTAGACTGAGAAGTTTTCTTGACTTGAGGTTCTAGGTGCCCCTGTTGTTTTTGGTCATTAGTGGGACCGAACCTTGAACCTTGGTTGCTTTTGCTCTCGGAACCGAACCAATGCTTTCGGTAGCTAGTCTTCTCTGAACCGAACCTTTCCCTTCGGTTGTTATTCCTTTCAGAACTGAACCTGTCCTTTCGGTTGTTATTATTCTCAGAACCGAACCTGTCCTTTCTGTTGTTATTACTTTCTTGCTGCCTAACAACACTTTTCTCTGACTTTGAATTTCTGTCATGATAAGAGAAATGGGCGTTTTGAGATCGCCAAAACTGTTTTCGCTCTGAGAGATTCTTTTGGTATCTCAGATTCCTTTGCTGCTTTTGATCCTTTACTTGCTTCAGCTGTCGGTGGATATTGGCTTTTTGCTTTTGCTTCTTGTCAGCTGGTTCACTTTGAACTGATGATGTTTCGCTTGAAGGAGTGACTTCTTCTACAGGAACTCCTTTTTCTTCAGAAACTTCTTTTGTACCACTAGTACTTGGCATGTCGAAGTTGTCAGGCTTGTTTAGTGGCTCTGGCACATATCTACCTTTGGTTTTCCAGGACGTCCGTTCTGACAGACCGACGGTTTCTTCTGCATTGTCTATATGAGCAGACCAGAAGAACTCATCACAACCATCAGCATTATCTTCATTTACAATGGTTGTGAGTTCGGCTGTCTGATGTTCGGTTACTCCTGTGACCTTATACACCTGATTGGGTGTTGTTCTCACCTTTTGGTACACAACAGCCTTTTCTTCTAGAATCGGGGACTTATTTTGGGACAAACGAGCAAACTCCACATAATTTTCTGAAATAAGATTTTTGTGGTTTTCGGGTTCACTCTTGACAAACTCAGAACATTCAACTTCATCCTCTACAGAAATTTCACTCATATCATCATCCTCATTAAGCTTAGATGCATTTTCAACATCAATTTTAGTTTCTGAGCTCAAGTTGGCATTCAATGAGTCAAACTTTTGTATGGTTTCGGTCCTTAGTTTTAGTTTATCATTTTCGTCCAAAAGGTTTTTTAGCATGTCCTTATGGTCCTTGGACTTTATGAAAGATTCAATTTTGTCCAGGCCATACATATAAGTCGGATTCACATCATCAGATGAAACTACACTTTGGCAATTATATGCTTCAGTGTCAATTTCATCCTCCTTAAACTCAAGGAAGGGCAAAATTATGCAATGAATTTTCTGCCCTATTTTACAGTTAAAATGAACTTGAGTGATGTTAGAATAAAGACGCTTAGCAATTAAACAAAAAACATTTCTTTGTTTCAAAAGTTTTAAATTGTCTCTTTGTAAATAAATGTTTTCATCTTTGGATTTGATCAACTCCGACTCCTTCAGCTCTATCCACATCCTCCGTTCCCCACTCTTTGAAGACACCCTGCTTATTTGGTCAGTTAGGTTAGAATTGGTGACCCGTGTTTGAGTTAAACTGCTGTCTAGATGTGAGATTCTTGAATTTACATTTTTTAATTCTTTTTCATATAAATTTTGTGGGACTTTGAATGAAACAAAAATGGATTGTACCTTCTTCATCAATTCATCAAGCTCATTAAACTGCACGCTGAGAGGTTTTGTTGTGAAGCACAAGTCCTCTCGCTCCTTAGTGTCTTCATTCCCACCGTCTGTGTTGTATCCCCTCATTTTAGATACATCCGTCACCCTCAAACACTTTCCACCGCTTCCTTCCCCTTTTTTAACATAAGCCTTTCCATGAGATGGCTTCCTGACTTTCATCCTCAGAGTCGTTTGACTAGACCTCCACGCCACCGAACTCATCATCCGCTACCGAACCCTGCACAATTAAAGCATTCATTGAAGGGTTAGCAGTAGTTTTCTTTCTCTTGATCTCTTCAAGCTTTTTCATTAACACAGCTTCTTGATCTTTCTCTTCATCCTTTTCTGCCATTTTCTTTAAGACACAGTCTTTAGCATGGTGGTTCTTTCCTCCACAGTAATAGCAGTTCACACCAGAATCCCCTTCGACTTTCGGTTCTTTCTTTGATACTTCTGCCTTCGGTTCCTCCCTCACCTTTTCTGAACTATAGCTTCCCTGCCAATTCCGGTTCTTATTGGTAGGGAACCTTTTCTTAATGAACCTCTTTGGATTTGACACCATCATTGCATAATCATCACAGGTAAGATCATAATCTTCTAAGTTGAGATCTTCATCCTCTACCATATTTTTGCTTTTGGACAGAAGAGCCAACGAACCCAAGCTTGAAACCACATTTTTCTCCTACAAGACTATCTTTTCTTGGGATTTCAAAATCCCTACCAGCTTTGCCAATGAATAAGATTTGAATTGCTCATGAGCTTTAACAGTGGACACAACCGCTCTTCACTCGGATCTAAGACCATTCAAAAACGTAACTTTTTGTTCAATCAACTTCCTTTCTATATCGTGTTTGATCATCTTACTAAGAAGATGATTGAATCGATCGAACGTCTGAGTGACAGTTTCATCAGAATTCTACTTGAATTCGCCAAACTCAGACAAAAGTAAGGTCTGAATGGAATGCTCCAGGTCTTCATCTGTGGAATATAGTTCTCTCAGCCTATCCCATATTTCTTTAGCGGTGTTGCATGAACTCACCAGCCTGAATGTATCGGATGGAAGAGCGAATTGAATCAATCTCAATGCTTTAATATTGCACTGAAACTTATCCTTTTCGTCTTGAGCAATATCTTTTACGTCCTTTAGCAGACCATTATACTCTTTCTGAGTTTTAATGATTTTTGACGTTGCTGAATGAGAAAATGGTCCAGATACGATTGCTTCCCAAATAAGATAACCATTGTCTTCAGATCCAATGACATAATCTTCGAAGTGATGTGCCCAGACTTCATAATCCTGGGTGTAAAGAATAGGAATCTTCGTCGTAGATCCAATGTTGTTTGAGATGTTGATAGGATTCAATTGTGATTCGTCCATGCTTGATCGTATAACCTGTTTGAAAGATCAGACTTGTAATGAATAATATTAGGGCAAAACAAATAAATGCTGAGTTACGTCAATTATGGGATGACGGCTCAATAAATATTAGTTAATGCGGAATAACCCTAATCGCAAACTCTTTCACAGAAAAGATGTGTATGAATTACACAGCCTCCTGCTCTGATACCAATTGATAAGTTATTAATTAACTTGAAGATCGATTAGATCTTTGTAACAGGTAATGCGATGAATGTAAAAATAGAAAATAACACAAGTATGAATCAAGATGTGTCGAATGATTAGATTACTCAATCCTCAGCAGAGCTCGACTAAGAACTTCCACTGCGAGGATATTAGGGTTACAAGAACTAGAACGATAAACTTGCTGAAATAATAAATCTCTGATCATACTAATCTATCCTTTTTATCTAGGATGCATGCAAGCACCTATATATACTAAACCCTACTAAACTCACGGATGGACAGGCCCATACCGGAGATACATATTAGACTAACTAACGAGCCCAATAGATGCAACACAAAATACAAAACATGACCCAACACGCACCACTTAGCTTCGCCTCCTCCTCCTCCTCCAAATTTATTTGTAGCAAACTTGTTCTTCTTGTTGGACCTTGAAGATCCTTCAAACTTCCTCTTTTCTCCAACTTCAACCTTGTTGGTGGCTCTTCCCTTGATCATCTCCTCAATAGATTTGGCATCCCAGATAGTTGCCTCAAGAGTAGGTGGTTGGCGTACTGGCACAACATACTCTCATGGAAGTCCTCTTGCATACGTATTGATTTTTGTTAGTTCATCAGGGGCGATGCACAAAGCAAAGTCCATCTTGTCTGTGAAGGCATTGGTTTTGTTTATCAATGGACATATTGCCCTTTTTTAACGTCAGAAATTAGGTCTCTAGCTCTAGAAGGTTTTGGGATGAGCAGAACTTACATATAAAGTGTACCAAGAACTCTCCCCATGTAAGTTGTAGAGGCTCATTTGGGCTTATGGTTTTCTTCAGAGTGTTCCACCAGTAAACAACACCACCTCTAAACTGACACACTACATATGTGGTTTGTAGCTTGCCCTTGCAATCCATTACTCTGATGGAATCTTCTTTCCCAGTGAAAGTCGACCGCTTGCAAGCTTTATAATACTTATACTTGCTTCTGCCCCTCTGGATTCCTTCATCTTGGTTATTCCTTCTAACCAATAGCGGTTCGGCTTGATCAATGGTTCTGCTGTAATTCCTTTCTTTAGACTGTTCATCATTTAGTTCTGGCTGTTCAATACGAATCGTAGGTTCTACCGTATTATTTAACAACATTTTCCTTATCTCTTCCCTTTATCCAGCCATCATAGCCCGAATGATGGCTTGTACTCCTTCCATCATGATTAGCTCAGGTGCAGCTGCTACTTCCAGTGCACGCTCAATCACTTGGGGTTGAGGCTGTTGATTCCTATTTCCATTTGAATTTATGAATCCACTTCGGGTTCTCGCCATGTCTATCTATACAACAAAGTAGGTGAATTTAGATCTTTATTTACGATATACATTTATATCTTCCTTGTCAGCCCGAAACATTACATGCTAGTTCTCATATCGTATTCGAACGTTTATAAATCTGAACACATAAAGTTTCCAGATCAGGTCGGCAATATACCATAGATTCGATCAAATAGTAACATATAAAGCATTTTTATTGATATATCATAAATCATTTAGCACATGAAAGCATTTTAGGCATCTTTCCTAAAATAAGTTAGTTATCGTGTCTAAATTATAGTAAACACTCATCTCACAGTCCTCACTTTGTTAGATTAGGTGTCTAAGCCCATAACCGTAATTGGTATGTACTTGAACCGATTGCAGCTTGTTCCTTTTGGGTTGCATTCATCAGAGCAATTTGATAGGATGGACTTTTTGAGAACAGGTTATTTGTGGTTTATTAATATATTATAAGTATAATATATCAATTGAGAAATCATATTAATTAATTAGTATTGATTAAGAATTAATTTGGAATTAGTTTAGTGATCAAAAGAGACTAATTAAATATACGGGGACTGATTATGTAAATCAGTAATACTTTTAGTTGGGCTAATGATCCATGGTTGGTTAGGATAGGCTAAACATATGTGATAGTCCATAAAGGTTTAACCCATGTAACCCATGAGATATGAAGATTCATGTGAATTAGGGTTTGCATGGATGTAACCCTAGACTTTCCCACACTATAAAAGGACCCCATAGTCACCAAAATCTTCCCCAATCATTTCCATGAAGAGTCCTAATCGATTTTGAGCTTCCTAGCCACTTCTCATAAGCCTCCTTTTGCATTGTGTTTGTGGCACATTAGAGGCATCACATTTGAGGTGCTAAAGCTTTTGAAGGACAAGAAATCTAAGCTACACTAAGAGGTATTCATATACTTTGGTTTTATGTTGTATATCTCAAAGTTTTGTATGCTAGTTTAGGCTTTATGCTTTGGAGACAATATTGCATGTATAATTGAGAAAACTTAGATCCACAACATCTAGGGTTGCATGTACACCATAGGGGTGTTATAGTGCTCAAAACGCAACAGTGGTATCAATGCTTATGATAGTTTTCAGTTATATTGTTGCATTCTTTATTCTTCAAAGTTGAAGCAAACTAAAAAATCTTTCTGCCAGACTGAACTCGCCGAGTCCATAGATGAACTCGCTGAGTTCATGATGAACTCGAAGAGTCCAAAGCCTGGCCCGATGAGTTGCATTGTTTGATGGCATATTTTTGGGTTTTTTTTGGCTTAGATATGATTAGGATCACTACCACAAACTGTTTTGTATCATTAAATCTGTTTTTTCTGATTTGGTAGTGATTATACTCATCTAAGAAAAAGATAATTGTCAAAAGTTTAAGATATTTGTTGGTTTATATGATAAAAAAGTTACTTATAAATTGTTGATTTGATATTATCTCGCTTTATGAGTTTAGTTAGATCAATCATGAATTATATGATAATTTTATTTGTTGAATTAATCTAAATGTTTTAATGAATTCCATAACTTGTCCTCAAGTTATGGAACATGAAAACTCTCATTCATTAAAATGATATTAAATTCATAAGTTATGGAAATAAAGAGCTTAGAAGAGTTTCAAAAATTGCTCTCAAGTTTTGGAATTTGTAAAGTCTCACTAATGAAACATTTAATTCCAAACCCTAGAGTTTTAAAAGTTAAAAGTCAACATTTATACTATTATAATATTAAAAGTTAATACTTATATATATATATATATATATATATATATATATATATATATAAGACAAGTCAGTATTACCGTTAGTAGGCCTCATTCACGAAGCTGGTCTATAAAGGGGGGGGGGGGGGAATAAGGTCATTTCCTATAAAATGGTGGTTTAATGGGTGTCCACTCTCACCCACTGCTTCCTTGACTGGTGGAGAGTTGTTAGTCGAATGGGTAGGATAGGAAATTAATTCTCATTAATAAGTATAATGAAATTATAAAGTAACTAAACTTTAATAAATTCTCAATCTTAGTTACTTTAGGAAAAATGTGAAAATGGTGTTATTCCATGAAATTGCACTTTACACCTTGCCAAGCCGTTAGTGGAGCGTGTGTGGTTAACCGGCACACTAATTTGGGACTGTCTAGGGTGGTAAAGGGTAGCTTGATGTTCATCAGAGATCAATGGAGTGTGTGTGGTTAACTGGCACATTGATTAGGTGATAAGTGACATCAAGAGTACCAAGCAATTTGCATGGTTATTCACACCTTGTTTGTGATCCTCGATATCCCAGTCACAAACTTGAAGGGCATAATTAAGATTTAAATATGCCTTTGAAAAGTTCAATGAAACTCAAAGAATCTAGGAATTTCAATTCATTTAAAGCTTAATAATTTATTTCATTTTCATGGTGGAAATTGGTGAATCATCATTTACCTACCTTCAAATATTTTAAAATTGGATTACGACATTCCTCTTCCGAATTGTAGAAATTGTGTTCGGTCCTAGCCTTAGTATTTCATTTGGGTGTTATATTAAGGATCGTCATCTAATCTAAACTTTTTTGCTTTTACCTTTTTAGATGTCTATACCAAACAATGCTTCAAGCTCCAACCCTTCTAGCTCATTCTCCCTCATGAACTTGGTTGGGAGAACTATCTTCCATGGTTCAAACATTAACAATTGGATTCGAAACATTCATATGGCCCTTCGCTGTGAGCACAAAGAATATGTTCTTGATAAAGAGCTGAAGGAGATTGATGAACAAACTGCTACTCCTGAGCAAATCGAGGAATACATGGTTCATGAGAGGAACATGACAAAGGTGTCGTGCATTATGATTGCTACCTTGACTGTTGAGCTTAAAACTTCCTATGAGGACTTCTGGTCCTTTGAAATGCACCAAGATTTGATGGAAAGGTACCATCAAAGTGCTCAGCAGGAGAGGTATGAGATCATTGCCTCCATGATTACAACCAAAATGAAGGAAGGAGATTCCATCACATCCCACTATCAAAAGATGCAGAGATATGTGGACCGCTTGCTAAAATTGAATTTCAATTTTGATGAAGAGTTGGCCATAGATATCATTCTACACTCTTTGCCTTCTTGTCATGATCAATTTTTTATGACCTATCATATGAACAAGGAGGAGGTCACTCTTAGCAAGCTTCAAGGCCTTCTAAGAATTGTAGAAAGCAAATTGAAAGGCATGTTGGTTGTATCCACTCCTACTACTACTGCTGGCCCTGTCTTGGAAATTGGACATGTGAAGGGAAAGAAGAGGAAGGATGCTTCCAAGAGCCACAAGGGAAAGTCCCATGATAGATCCTCTTCTAGTGGAACCAAAGGTGATCCTGTTAAACCCTCTACCAATCCAAAGGAAATGGAGTGCTTCTATTGTCATGATAAAGAGCACTAGAAACGAAGATGCCCTAAATACTTGCAGGACATTAATGATGGGAAGATAAAGCCCACTTTCGAAGGTATTTACACTATTCTTTCTAATAACTCATCACTTGCTAATTCTTGACTCCTCGATACAGATTGTGGATTTCACATTTGTTTTGATTTGCAGGGACTAAAAAGAAGTAGGGATGTGGAGCACGGGAAGATAAACTTAATCATGGGAAATAGGAAAGTGTCGCCTATCACCAAAATTGAAGTTTACAATTTATTGCTTAGTAGCGGGTTAAATTTAGAATTGAATAATAGTTGTTACTCGTCTGATATGGCGAGAAATAGTATTTCCTTTCATAGTTTGTATAAACAAGGTTTTCCTTTTTCTTTTAATAATGAAATTCGTAGTATTAATTCTTATTATAATGGCACATTTTATTTTGAAGCATTACCTTGTAATGGTATATATGAAACTGTGATGGTTGTAGATAACCTAGGAAATAATGTATTGAATATTGATTCGTCCAATGTTTTGGAAAAGGCATGCTTATGCCATTGTCGTCTTGGACATGTCAACAAGAAGCGCATAGCCCAACTCCAAAAGGATGGAGTCTTGGGGTCATTCGAATTGAAGTCGGACGACTCTTGCGAGTCTTGTTTGCTTGGAAAGATGACCAATTCACCCTTCATCGGTACTTGTGAAAGGGGTGAAGGTCTGTTGGATCTCATACAGACCGATGTGTGTGGACCCTTCAGAACTGCCACAAGGGATACTAACTGCTTCTATGTGATTTTTACTAATGATTACAGCAGATATGGCTATATCTACTTATTCAAGCATAAGTCAGAAACGTTTGAAACTTTGAAAGAGTTTAAGCAAGAAGTGGAGAATCAATTGGGAAGGAAGATAAAGATGCTCTGATCTGATCGAGGTGATGATTATCTTAGTATCGAGTTCCACGACTATCTTAAGGAATGTGGAATTGTTTCACAATTGACGCTACCTAGGACACCAAAGCTTAATGGTGTGGATAAGAGGTGCAATGGTACCTTGATAAACATGGTTCATTCCATGATGAGTCGAGCTTTGTTACCTATCTCATTCTGGGGGTATGCCTTAGAGACTACCGCCCATATCCTTAATCTAGTCCCAACTTAGAAGGTTACCAAAACACCTCACAAGATGTAGACAGGGAAGGTTCCCTCGTTAACACACATCAAGGTTTGAGGTTGTGAGGATTTTGTAAGATGAGAGACTTACAAAAAGCTCAAACATCGTAGTGAGCAATGTATTTTCATCGGCTACCCGCATAAGTCCTTTGGATATCTCTTCTATAGACCGAGTGACAATGTTGTCTTCGTTGCAAGGAGAGGAGTCTTTCGCGAGAGAGAACTCATATGCTAAGAGGACAGTGGGAGGCAAATTGACCTTGAAGATATTCAAGAGTTAAAGTGATGAAGGCACCTCAAACACTAGTGCTCAACCCGAGGAGGAAACTCCTGTTGAACCGATTGATGAATCCGTCCCTTTGAGACATTCCAGTAGAGTTAGTGTTCCACCTGTGTTATATGGTTTTCATATAACAACTGAAGGTGATACATTTATCAGTGATAGTACATTGATAAATCTGGATGAACCTAATAACTACAAGGAAGCCATGGTAGACCCCAAGTCCGCGAAATGGAAAGAGGCTATGGACAGCGAGATTCAGTCAGTGTATGACAATCAAGTTTGGAACTTGGTTGACAATGTACTAGGTCGAAGACAGGTGGGTGCAAATGGATCCTCAAGAAGAAGAACGACATGGATGGGAAAGTACACACATATAAGGCACGACTGGTTGTGAAGGATTTTACTCAAGCTCATGAAGTTAACTATGATGAGACCTTTTCACCAGTAGAAAAGTTTAAATCTATAAGGGTTATGGTAGCCATAGCTGCATTTCATGACTATGAAATATCGCAAATGGATGTCAAAGCCACTTTCGTTAGTGGGAAAGTTGGCTGAAGATATTTACATGTGTCAGACAGAGGGTTTTGTCAATGCAAAGTACCCTAATAGCGTCTGTAATCTTGAGAAACCTATCTATGGATTGAAACAAGCATCTCACAGATGGAATCTTTGTTTTGATGTGAAAGTCAAAGAGTTTGGATTTTCGAGAAGCGAGGATGAGTCTTGTGTATATGTCAAAGCTAGTGGGAGTATAGTCAGCTTTCTGGTGTTGTATGTGGATGACATACTACTCATAGGAAATGACATCCCAACCTTGTAGGAGGTGAAGTCCTGGCTTGGGAAGTGTTTCACTATGAAGCCCTTGGGGAAGCTGCTTACATTTTAGGGATAAGGATGGTGAGAAACAGGAGTAAAAGACTAATAGGACTTAGTCAAAGTATCTACTTGGAAAATGTGTTGTAGCGTTTCAACATGGAGAAATCCAAGAAAGGTGACTTACCTATCCAGAGCAATACCAAACTGAGAAAGGCTTAGAGTCCAAGAATTGATGAGAAGATAGTGGATATGAGTCAAGTGACATATGCCTCTACTAGTTCAATCATATACGCTATGACATGTACTCGCCCTGATGTGGCCTTTGCTTTGAGCATGGTCAGCAGCTATCAAGGGAATCCTAGTAGACCTCACTGGACTGCAGTAAAGAACATTCTTAAGTACCTATGAAGGACTAGGATTGGGTCCTTACCCTTGGTAGGAGTGATGGCTTAAGGGTGATAGGGTATTGTGATGCCTGTTTTCAGACCGCTAGAGATAATTACGCTCTTAGTCTGGCTGGGTGTTTACCCTAAATAGAGGAGCTGTAATATGGAAAAGTTCTAAGTAGGAGACTGTAGCTGATTCAACATGTGTATCAGAGTACATAGCAGCGAGCAAAGCATCAAAGGAGGCAATATGGTTGAAAAACTTCATCGGAGGCCTTGGAGTTGTACCATCCATAAAGGAGCCTATGGAGATTTTCTGCGATAATGAAGGGACGGCTGCCTTAACCAAGGAACTAAGAGATCATGGAAGATCCATGCATATCGATAGAAAATACCACTTCATAATACATCAAGTAGAAGAAGGACACCTCGTGGTAAAGAGGATATCGTCATAGAATAACCCTGTAGTGACATAAGAACATAGTTTGGCACGCAGAATTAAAGATTGCACAATGTACATGGTGATTTGGGTGTTCAAGAGATGTACTGAATATGTATGGTGTTACAAAAGGGATCTAGATCTAGTCTACATAAATAACACAAACTTACACACTCAATTTTACATCTCTCAAGCACACCTTTACAAGTGGACTAAACCCACCTTATATAGAAGTGTTTACATGTCTCTCTCTCACTCTCACTAACTCATGGGTCAAAAGGCTAATGCACCACATGCAAGTGGGTTTTACAAAAGTCAAACCATTACAAGGTCAAAAATGAATAACTTTGCACCCCAACATTCTCCCCCTCAAAGTTAGGAATGGATGACCCACTCCAAATCTTCCAAAATCGAGCAACTACGTGATCCCAGCCTCAAAGGTGACACATGTCGAAGCAAACATCAATCTTCAATTCTTCCATGATTCTTCAATTTGGGCTCTAGGATGTGAGACCATACGAACCGAGCATCAACGAATGATCACGAGCTTCTTAAAATCTAATTGATCACCCAAAAGTTGAGCATAAAAACACATCCCAAAAATCTTGAATAAAACCAAACCCATTTCAAAAATAAATCATATCCGAACTTCCAATTGTATCATTTCGTAAGCTTCAAAAATTTAAGGTCACTTCGGTCATCAAATCCGCGTAATATGAAAAATTCAAGTTCAAATTTCCATATAAATTTCTCCCCCTTTTTATCATCAAAATTTGATTATAAAACTTTCAAGGAAAGAGAACGTGCTTTATTCAGATTTTTTCGTGTCAAAACTACCCCTTAAAATGTGACATAAACTTTGTGCTTCAATCCGAAAAACTCAAAAAATATTCAATTTTTTTAGCTTTGTTCACGAACCGCCTTTGACAAAATTTCTCAAAAATGAGTAAAAATTGTCAATTTCAAAATTCTGCAATGACCCAGTGCGCCCAAAACAGCAAATATGTAAAACTCTCCCTTTTTACCAAAGCTGGGTAGAAAACGTTAATTTGCACAAACTGCAGGGGCCTAAAATGCATATTCTTCAAATTTTAGCAAAATCAGTCCTTTATCAAATTTGGGTATGAACTGCCAAATGTTTGAAACCGCAGGGACTAATTTCGAAAGTTATGCCTTTTGTTCCCCAAACATACAACGAGTACCCCAAACATACGAAACTTCAGCCAATTTTCAAAGTTTGGTGAAAAGTGTCAAAAATTCGATATTTCAATTAAATGTCGAAGTTGCCATAAATTCGATGGTTCAGGGGCTATTTTCGAAACTTTTCCATTTGACTTCAAAACATACGAAAAGTTTACCAACTTTCGAATGTTTATAAAATGTGTTGATCATTCGAAAATTAAGGGACCATATTCGAAACTTATAATTTTCCTGTTCCCTCTTCGTACAAAACTATTATTTTCCAAACACCCTTCGATCAATAACAGTTTCACCCTTCGTATGAATTATCAAACTCCACCCCTCGTTAAAAACAAAAAAATTTCGACTGTTCTCATCAAAATGTTCGAAACTTAAATCTCCAAAATTCGACTATCTTTTATTAATCCCAACTCAAATATTCAATCATTGTTATTAAACACATCTTGAACCTTCCGAAATCAGATACAAGTTCTTATATTTCTTCCCAAAGCAAATACCCTTCGTACATCAACTCCAAATCCAAACAAAACTTCGATTTTTAAAATCACAGGCTCACAGCCAAACTCAATATCGTCAAAATCAATATCTTCGAATCTTAGACTCACAACAATCGACATTCAATTTAAGTCTTCGTATTTACAAAATTCGTTCTTCGTTTTTCACAATTAGAATGTCGACATCAGACTTGAGACAATCAAAACGAATCCTTCATTATTTATTATCAATACTGATAATCAAATGACATCGGAATCTTTGAATCCTTACAAAATGCGAACTTTTTGATATGAACCCAAAACTTGCTCGTTCTTCACTTTCAATCAACATTCAATTTTGACTTTTCAGTCCATTGTTTATTTATTTATTAATTATTATTATTATTATTATTTTTAATCGACAAACACAAATCAATAACACATTTGATATCAAATGAAACATCAAATTGTGACATTATAAGTGATTCGATTCTGACTTCAATTTAAATCAATGTCAAGCAAAATCAATTGTAACTCAAACTAAAATCGAACAACACTAGTCGATTTTCAGAGAGACAGAGATAAAATCAAAGAAATTAAGTCGATATTTGTGAATATGTGAAACTAATGAAATCGATACTAACAATGATACAGATCATGCGACTCAAGAATCGAACAAGAAATATCGATTTCAATACAAATCGATACCAAGTAGGTACTAATGGAGAAAACAATCTTCTTGAATCAACAAAATCAATGTGTATACTGAAGTCAAATATAACATGAAAGGAAAGAATTTGTGAATGAATGAAAGAATGAATCAAGATGTAAGATGCAAGAACGAATGAAATTATCCGATTAATCAAAATGACTAAAGGTTTGAACTCCAGTTAACGAATCCGTGGACAGTAAATGGTCATATATTTTGGGCTTCAAAATTGAGAACAGTAATGGACTTCGAATTTGAAACATACGAATTTTGGGCTTCAAAATGAATTGATGAATAGTAACAATTATTATTTTGATTTTGAATCAAACGAACAATTGAAATTCGAGAATCAAATCGAACAAACAAATATGATTGGATTGGACTTGATCTAAAAAAAATTATTGGATCATCAATGAGTTGTTTCAAGAAAAAATTGATCCAACAAGTCAAACGATCACAAATCAAAAACACAACGCACGAATTCAATGAAATTAAGAGAGATCATAGAGAGAGACTCACCAAAATTGCTTCAATTGTGACAAATATTGTCAAACCGAAAATCGTTTTTCAAAAATCACATTGATCTTGAAGACTCGCTCTGATACCAATTGTAGTGACATAAGAACATGGTTTGGCATGTGGAATTAAAGATTGCACAATGAACAGGGTGATTTGGGAGTTCAAGAGATGTATTGAATATGTATGGTGTTACAAAAAGGGATCTAGATCTAGTCTACGTAAAAAACACACATTTACACACTTACTTTTACATCTCTCAAGCACACCTCTACAAGTGGACTAAACCCACCTTATATAGAGGTGTTTACATGTCTCTCTCTCTCAGTCTCACTAAGCATGGGTCAATAGGCTAATGCACCACATGCAAGTAGGTTTTACAAAAGTCAAACCATTACAAAGTCAAACATGAATAACTTTGCACCCCGACAAACCCAGCAGATCCCCTTACAAAGGGACTGAGTAGGTTAAGCACTTGCAGCATGCAAGGGGCATTGGGCTAAAGGAGGATATTAGTTTTAGTGATTATATAAATATTTAGAAACTTGTAATAGCTAAACTATAATTGACATTTGATGATTGAATAAAAGGAGTTTTATTTATAAGTAAAGTAAATATCTTGTGTCAATTATTTACTCTTGTTTCACTTTTGCATGTTTTGACTTCCAGAATAATAAAATTATTTAAACTATGCACAGTCGATCATACTTTGGATGTAGGTTATGAGGCTAGACTTTCATGGATTGGCTTGTAGATTGTCTAAGATGTTTGACATAGCAAAAGTTTGGTACAACATTCATGAGTGCTCGTGAAATAAGATTTGAGTATTGGATTAAACCCACACTCACATGAATCACTTCATGGAATTTATCACGAGTGATTGTGAGATGGTAATATCATATAATATTCAAACCAAGATATATGAGTTGTTGACTACGAGTTTGTTGTGCATTGATGGTATGAAAACGTATCAATAACTTGATGTTATAAAACGTATAGTTGTACATGATTTAACGAGCAGTTACTACAAGCATATAAGTCGAAGTTTATCTGTTCCTTTTATCCTAGGAGGATTAAAAGAAATATCTTGGGCCACTTGATGATTTGTTTTGGCTTATTTGTCGGGCCCGGTCAGGACTTAAATTGAAATGTTCAATTAAGTTCTATGTCAAACAAATCGGAAATTGGGAAACAAACTGTTGGACAATAAGTATAACTATGTTCCATGTATTTTTAAACACGATATTTTTTAGAATAGAGGATTATTCGCTCCCTTATTTAAAGGACATGTCGCTGATTAGGCCGGAGTTCGACAACGTCTTTTCAAAGCTATGATTGCTAATCGGATTTTGACAGTACAAGTGAGAGACTATTGGATTAGGTGTCTAAGCCTATAACTAAAATTGGTATGTACTTGAACCGATTGTAGCATGGTCCTTTTGGGTTGCCTTCACCAGAGTAATTTGATAGGATGGACTTTTTGAGAAGAGGTTATTTGTGGTTTATTAATATATTACAAGTATAATATATTAATTTAGAAATCATATTATTTAATTAGTATTGATCAAGAATTAATTTTGAATTAATTTAGTGATCAAAATAGACTAATTAAATATACAGGGAATAATTATGTAAATCAGTAATACTTGTAGTTGGGCTAATGATCCATGGTTGGTTAGGATAGGCTAAACATATGTGATAGTCCATAAAGGTTTAACCCATGTAACCCATGAGATATGAAGAGTCATATGAATTAGGGTTTGCATGGATGTAACCCTAGACTTTCCCACACTATAAAAGGACCCCATAGTCACCAAAATCGGCCCCACGCATTTCCAAAAAGAGTCATAACCGATTTTGAGCTTCCTAGCTACTTCTCATAAGCCTCCTTTTGCACTTGCTGTTTGTGACACATTAGAGGCATCACATTTGATGTGCTAAAGCTTTTAAAGGACAAGAACTCTAAGCTACACTAAGAGGTATTCATATACTTTGGTTTTATGTTGTATATCTCAAAGTTTGGTATGCTAGTTTAGGCTTCATGCTTTGGAAACAATATTGCATGTATAATAGAGAAAACTTAGATCCAAAGCATCTAGGGTTGCATGTGCACAATAGGGGTGTTATAGTGCTCAAAAACCAACACACTTAGTATTCTAAGTTTAAGTCTAGAAATTGTACAAATTCCTAGTTCTCTTAAATGAATGCTTTGATAACAACTGTAACATCCCCATTTTCATGGCAAGAAAAGACTGATTTGTTTATGCGTTATTTAAAAATCAGAGTATACTTTTAAGAAATATGTTGTGGAATTTCTTCCCAAAAATAGGATAAAGAGTTTATCAAAGCATTTTCGAAACATTGTATTTTCAATATATTAAAAACCTCAGGATATCATTTTCAATACAGATTAAAAGGATAAACAGAAACAATATAGGCCTTACAACATCTATTTATTCTAGTGGCCTATAATCCATTGATCTCTTATCAGATCATCACTCCGATGTTGTCTTGCCACTACCTGTATATAATAAATTGAGTGGGTTAGGCTTCGGATCGTAATAAGCACATAGGGTTTTCAACCCACAATAATTAAGTTTATGAATTTCATCAAATCATTCAACCCGATTACCCATTCCTGTTATCCTCACTTTACGTCCCTAAGGCTTCTAATATAACAGACCTAGCCTAAGGATTTTCATCAGGGTGATAACACTGCATAGGGGATTCCTTAGAAATTCATGTCAAATAAGGCAACCATGAGGGGGATAGAGTACACGTGGTGAACACGTAGTTCAAATAAACACCTATAGGTTGTGAGTCTGCCAGCGTTCCACTAGACTGTCTATAATAGTCTGTGGTCAGCATCTATACTCCGCTGGATGACTGGATCATCGTAAACATTGAGGCCTCTCATCATTTTGTCCCACACCAACTATTTCATCTACCCATGTTTTACCCAACATTTTGATAGATATTAAATACATATATAATTTAAATCTTTTAAAACATGTATAAATTGTTCATCCAGCATAGATATCAAGAACACAGATAATATGCACACATAGAACATAATTTATATTAAATACTTCATATATATATATATATATATATATATATATATATATATGTGTGTGTGTGTGTGTGTGTGTGTGTAAGAGGAAAGTAACTATGAACTCACTTGTTAAAGTGGTGATTCCAACTTGGACAACGCTTCGCTTCTTAACAATATAATTTCCTTCGACGAAACCTAGTATTATTACCACTAGATTTTAGTCTAATATTTATCCTAACTACTTACGACCAATATTGTTTTATAAGTTTTAAACAATACTTTTCAACCACTACGTATAGACAAGGACCATACATGAAACACCGGAGGGTAGGACCATTTTGACAGTATAGTACTTCTGAAATGCAACAACCCTATGCGGCCCTTCAAACCACATTCACCGTACAACAAGTAGTTAAAAGATATTATAATATATATATATATATATATATATATATATATATATATATATATATTATAACATATAAATTTTTTATAAGTTCATAATAACGATAATAAATTTAAACCTAACCTATACTTAAAGTAGGATATGCATAACTTACTCACCGGAAGGCCGGGCTCTATGGGGGCAGAACATCCGAGCCGAAAGCTCTTTTTCTCAGAGACTTCTGGTGCTCCGGGGCTTTCCTCTATCACTTAGAAATTACTAGAGGTTGGGGTAGGTTTAGAGAGAGGTTAGAGGGAGATTGAAGGGTGATGGTGTGAAGAATGAGGGCCTCACGTCATTTATATAGACACCAGGTCCTCGGTTACGCTGGGCGTACCTTGGATGTACGCTGCGCGTATGAGGGTACGTTGTGCGTAGGAGGGGGGCATGTGTCAAACTTCGGATGGGGCGACGTGGATTATCCGAAGCCTAGTATGCGAGAACGCGGGGCGTAGCGTTTCTCTGCATGGGGCGTTCACGTCTATTTCACATCAGCCACTTCCGACTTCTAAGTTTCATAATTTTCATATAAGAGCTCCGTTTTTGACGTTCTTTATATTAACGCGTAAGTGGAGATGTACTCTACAACTTTTTATTAGACTCCATCGGCTAATTTTTAATTTTTTAATAGTTATATTGTAACATACCTGGATAGGTAAAGTCAATTAAAAATTCATAACATTGTCATTCGACGTCTGTTTTTGTCTGTTTTTATATCGTTGAGCTACCATTAACAATATCTTTGATTCTTGTTTAGATTGTGTCAGCTAAAAATTGGTCATTCTAAGATTCAAATTCTGGGCTGCATACTGGTATGCTAAATCTTAGAAAAATCATAACTTCCTCATATGGAGTATGATTTGGATGTTCTTTTTATGCATGTTCTCGATTTAACGTATACTATGACTTTTGTTTACATCACTAAGGATAAAAAGTACTTTAGCTTAAACTCACTTTTTACGTCGCACAACGTTGTGTCGGTTTTGTCGCGAAACTTCGACATCTCATAACTTCTTCGTTATAACTCGGATTATGGCGTTCTTTATATCTCCAAAATCCATGTGACGACCACTACAACTTTCTTCATGGATATTGGGTTGATATATTATTTTATTTTTGATACTTATTTTCATTCTTTATTTATTATATCTTATAAATAAGTATAATACATATGAAATCACATAATTCACATATGATTGAAGTAATTCCTCTTTATTTCTTCAAATTAGGTTACAGCTGTTGACCCTAACTATTACATCATCATACGAATGCTTAGACTAGAAACATAGGCATTACAATTCTCTCCTCCTTAGGATGATTCTGTCTTGGAATCATGCATCAATAAACCGATGTAGATAGTGACTTATCATGTCATTCCATGTTCCCCAGGTGAGGTTTGGCCCATTCGTATGTTTCGATCACAGAAGCACTAAATTGACCGTCTTGTGTCACTACTTCTTTGTCATACGGTCAACAATTGCCTCAGGCTCTTTGATTAGCTTCTTATTTTCATCCATCCTTAACTCCGTAAGTGGAATTATATCGGGAACTTCTCCGTGAAATTCCTCAAATAACACACATGGAACGTGTTATGAATACCATCTAGTTCTTCAAGTAGTTCCAGCTTGTAAGCTTGGTTTCTAATCCTCTAAATAACATTGAATGGTCCAATTAACCTTGGACTCAACTTTCCTCTCTTTCCAAATCATATAAGTCCCTTCGATGGTGAGACTTTGAGCAATACCGAATCTCCAACTTTGAATGTCATTGGTCGTCGTTTCTTGTCAGCATAGCTCTTTTGGCGATCCTCAGTTGCTAACATCCATTCACTAATTACTTTTAACTTTTTAGCAGTCTGATGTACTATCTCGGGGCCCATAAAATGCTTTTCTCTGGACTTAAGGCAACAAGATAGCGCACGACACTTCTATCCATACAAGGCTTGATAAGGTGTCATCTTGATGCTCGAATAGTAACTATTATTATAAGAAAACTCTACCAGGAGTAAGTGCTCATCCCAGTTACCTTGGAGTTCTAGGGTACATGGTCTTAGCATATCTTCTAGTGTTTGAATTGTTCTTTCGCTCTGACCATTAGTCTGCAGATGGTAGGATGTACTTAAACACAATTTTGTAGTCATTTCCTCTTGTAGGGTCCTCCAAAACCTTTGCGTGAAACAAGTATCGCAATCTGATACAATTGTTATAGGTAAACCGTGAAGTCTTTCTACCTCATTCACGTAAGCTTTTGCAAGCTTATCTATAGACCATCTCTCATTGGCTACTATGAAGTGTGAACTCTTAGTGAACTGATCAATGACCACCCAAATCATTTCGTGACCATTTTGTTCTAGCCTGTTTATTCACAAAATCCATGGTGATATCTTCCCATTTACCCATGGGTACAGGTAAAGGTTCTAAAGTCCCATATGGTTTCTAATCTTGTGCCTTAAATCTCGCACATGTTACACATTCTGCCACATACTTTACAGCATCGAGCTTCACCGTCGGCCATCAGTAATTGGGTTTCATATCCCTATACATCTTAGTGCTACCAGGATGAATCAAGTACATGGTTTTGTGAGCCTCTTCCATCAGAAGACCTCTTACTCCTCCCATCTTAGGCACCCAAATCCTATCTTGGAATACCTTTAATCCTTGATTTTTCGTACTGAACACCGGCGTTTTGCCTAAATGCTTTTCCTCTCTGTCATTTCTCTCCAAAGCTTCTTCCTGAGCTTTCTTAATATTTTCCACAATCGTCGAGACAACTTCTATTCTTAAAGCTCTTGTCCTTTTTCTTTCAAGGTTTACTTTTTGACTTAGAGCATCACCTCCAACATTTATATTACTAGGGTGGTAAAGTATCTCACATTCATAATCCATAAGCAACTCTAGCCAGCGTCATTGTATCATATTCAGTTCCTTCTACTTAAAGAGATACTAGTGACTCTTATGATGAGTGAAAATTTTACACTTTGTGGCATAAAGATAATCCGTCCATCTCTTTAATGCAAATACTATTGTTGCCAACTCCACATCATGAGCGGGGTAGTTATTTTCATGCTCTTTCACTTGTTGAGATGCATATGCTATCACCTTATCCCTTTGGGTCAGAACACAACCTAACCCAACTCCAGATGCATCGCTATAGACTGCGAAGTCTTCAACTCTGTCAAGTAAAAATAGAATTGGTGTTTCACACAACTTCTTCTTTAGCTTTTCAAATGCCTCTTCGTGTTTCTCATTTTATGTATATGTAGCTCCTTTATGGGTCAAAGCTGTCAATGGAGCAGCTACTGAAGAAAAGCCTTGGATAAACCATCAATAATATCCATCTAATCCTAGAAAGCTTCAAATCTCTATGGGACTTTTTGGTCATTCCCACTATATCACTGCTTCAATCTTTGCTGGGTCAACCATTATTCCCTCTTGGTTAACCACATAACTCAAGAATTACACTTCTCGAATCCAAAGATCACATTTAGATAACTATGCTTACAACTTTCCTTCTTCAAAACTTCTAATACTTCTCGTAGATGCTAGCCATGCTCCTGCTGGCTCTTTGAGTAAATTAGAATGTCATTTAAGAATACTATCATGGAATTACCGAGGAACGGTTTACTAGCCCTGTTCATCCAATCCATGAATGTTGTTGGAGCATTGGTTAGTCCAAATGACATAACAAAGAACTCATAGTGTATGTATCTTATTCTGATTGCGGTTTTCTCAATGTCTTGCTCTCTCTCTCTCTCCTTTAGCTGATGATATCCTAACCTAAGATCGATCTTTGAGAAATAGCTTGAACCTTGCAGTGGATTGAATAGGTCATCAATCATTGGTAATGGGTACTTGTTTTTAACCGTTACCTTGTTCAGTTATCTATAGTCTATGCACATCCTCATGCTTCCATCATTCTTCTTTATGAATAACATCGGAGCTCCCTAGGGCGATGAACTAGGTCTAATGAAACCGTTGTCCAACAACTCTTGAAGTTGCATCATAAGCTCCTTTATCTCCGTTTGTGCTAATCGGTATGACGCTTTTGATATTGGTGTTGATCCTTGTAACAAGTCTATTTGAAACTCCACTTGTCTATCAAGGGCAATCTAGGAAGATCTACAGGAAAGACTTCCAGATAGTCACACACCACTGGTATTCTTTGTATCTCCTTCTTCTCCTTCTTTGGATCAATCTCAAATGCCAAGTATGATGTGCATCCTTTAGGCAAACATTTTCTGGATTTCATCAGGGAAATGATTCCATAATTCACTCTACGTTTGTCTCCATACACCATAAATGACTCTTTTCCAGGTGGGTTTACTCTCACTATCTTCTTCTTGCATAGTATTTTAGCATCGTTGGTGCTAAGACAATCTATTCACAGTACGATGTCGAAACCATTCAACTCAATGGGTAACAGCTCCTCATGGAATTCATTTGCGTTAAAGTCGATGACAATGTTTTTAATGCAATCGCTAACAGGTATGAATTTGCTACTTGCAACTTCTAGAGCTAGAGCATTATCAAGTTTATCTACAGGCAATGCTAGTATTCCACCAAATTTATGTGATATAAAGGAGTAATTTGCTCTGGAATCAAACAATATGTTGGAAGGAAATCTATTTACAAGAAAGGTACCTAAAGTGACATATGTTGCATCCTTTGCGGTTTTTAGTGTCATCTGGAAAGCTCTCTCCTTCGGCCTCGATGGAACGTTAGGCATTGCTACCTCCTTCTTCTTCTGGCATTCTTTTGAAATGTTCCCTTCTTCGTTACATCCAAAGCACACCCTCTTGTTCGATGCGTACTCGTTGGCGTAATGCCCAGTCTTTCCACACTTATAGCAAGTCACCTCCTCGCTACAGTTACCGAAGTGTTTCTTTTTACATTTCTCGCATAACTTAGTTTCACCTCCTCATCCTCCAAATTTCTTTGAACCAGAATTGTTCTTTTTGTTGGAACTTGAAGATCTTTCAAACTTCCTATTCTCGCCAACTTCAACCTTGATGGCAGCTCTTCCCTTGATCATCTCCTCAACAGACTTGCTTGGCGTACTGGCACCGCGTACTCCCATGGAAGTCCCTTTGCATACTTATCGATTTTTGTCAGCTTGTCTGGGACAATACTCAAAGCAAACTACATCTTGTCTATGAAGGCATTGGTATATTTATCAATGGACGTGTTGCCCTTTTTCAACGTCAGGAGTTGATTCTCTAGCTCTAGAAGGTTTTGGGCCTAGTAGAACTTGTGTTTAAAGTGTACCAAGAACACTGCCCATGTCAGTTATAGTGGCTCATTCGGTTTTATGATTTTCCCTAGAGTGTTCGACCAACAAACAGTGCCATCTATGAACTGACACACTGTATATGTGGTTTGTAGCTTGCCTTTGCAACCACATGTTATGAAGCCTAGCTCCATTTCAGAGTTCCAATTCATTACTCTGATATGTGAAGTCCTTATACTAGTGTTTGTTCCCCTCGATTCCTTAATATTGGTTATTCCTTCTAACCACTGGCGGTTCGGCTTGACCAACGGTTCTACTGTAATTCCCTTCTTCTGATTGTCCGTTATTTAGTTATGGCTATTTAACGGGCAGCATATGTTCTTCCCTATTATTCAACAACATTTTCCTCATCTCCTCCCTTTGTTTAGCCATCATAGCCCGAATCATGGCTTGTACTCCTGCCATTATGATTGACTCAGGTGCAACTGCTACTTCCTATGCACGCTCAATCACTTGGGGTTGAGGTTGCTTGATCCTATTTCCATTTGCGTTTCCGAATCCACTTTGGGTTCTCGCCATGTCAATCTATACACCAAATTAGGTGAATTTAGATCTTTATTTACGATAGACTTTTAAATCTTCCTTGTCACTCCGAAACATTACATGCTAGTTCTAATATGGTAGTCGAATGTTTAGAAATATGAACACCACTTTCTTCATAGACAGGTCATAACTTCTTCGTTATAACTTGGATTTCGGCGTTCTTTATATCTTCGGAATCCTTGTCACGACCACTACAACTTTCTTCATAGATATTGGGTTTATCTATTATTTTTTTGATGCTTATTTTCATTCTTAATCTATTATATCTTATAAATAAGTATAATGCACATGAAATCACACAATTCACATAATATTCAAGTAATTCTTCTTTATTTCTTCAAATTAGGTTAAAGTTGTTGAACCAAACTATTACATCATCATACTAATGCTTAGTATAGAAACATGGGCGTCACACATAGCAATACCAAACTGAGTAAGAATCGAAGTCCGAATATTGATACTGATATAGTAGAAATATGTTGAGTTCCATATGCTTCTACTCTTGGATTGATCATGTATGCTATGATATATACCAATCCTGACATGGGTTTTTCTTTAAGCACGGTTAGTCGATATAAGGGAAACCCAAGTCGAGCTCATTGGATAGTGGATAACAATATTGTTAAGTATCTACAGAAAATTGAGGACTGGGTCCTTGTGCTTGGTGGCAGTGATAACTTAAGAGTAATTGGGTATAGTGACTCTAGTTTCTAAACAAACAGAGACAAGTTTTGTTCTCGGTATGGATGGGTATTTACCCTTAATGGAGGAGCAGTAGCTTGACAAAGTTCCATACAGTAGACCGTGGCTGATTCTACTTGTGAATCAGAGTAAGTTCCATACAACAATTAGCGAAGCATAAAAGGAGGCTATATGGTTGAAGAACATCATCAGAGACCTTGGAGTTGTGTTAGCCATAAAGAAGCCAATGGAGATTTTCTATGATAATGAAGGAGCGCTTTCCTTAAATAAGGAACCAAGATATCATGGTAGATCAAGACATATCGATATAAAATATCACTTTATTAGATATCGAGTAGAAGGACACATCGTTGTGAAGAGGATTTCATTAGAAGAGAATCCTCCAGATCCCCTCACAAAGGGTTTGAGTAGGGTTAATTATGTTCAACATGCAAGGAGCATTGGTCTGAAGGATGATATTAGTTTTAGCAGTTAGATAGACATTTAGAAACTTGTAACAAATTAATGTAATTGACATTAAATGAATAAATAACAGAGATTTATTTATGAGTATTGTTTAATATCTTTTGTCAATTTTTTTTATTATTTTGTTTCATTTTTGCATGTTTTACTTCCCAAATAATTAGTTTATTCAAACATCCATATTTTATCATACTTTTGGAAGTAAGTAGTGAATTAAGACTATCATGAATCAGACTGTAGATAGTCTAAGGGTATAGACATAGCAAAGGTTTGTTGCAGTATTCGTGGGCACTTTTGAAATGAGGATTTAAGTCTTGGATTAACCCATGCTTAGAGAATTACTTCATGGAATTTATCACAAGTAATTATGAGACGATAAGATCGTATAATCTTGAAACTGATATATATATATATATATATATATATATATATATATATATATATATGAGTTGTTATGTATGAGCTAGCTGTACATTGATGATATGTAAATGCATCAGTAACTTGATGTTATAAAACATATTGTTGTGCATTATTTGATGAGTAAATAGTGCAAGCATATAAGTCAAAATTATATGTTCCTTTTGCTCTAATGGAAAAGCGATATCTTAGGCACTTTAATGATTTGGTGTTGACTTATGTGCCATGCCTGGCCAAGAGTAAATTGATGTGTTCGATTAGTAGTTCTTTGTCAATTTAAATTGGAAATCGAGAAACAAACTGTTGGACACATCAATTATATTGACTCAGTTCCATGTCGTTTTTCCACAATGATATCTTGTAGAACAGGGGATTATATGATCACTTATCTTAAGACACAATACTGACTAGGTCAAAGTTCGACAACAGCTTTGAGAGCTACAATTTGCTAGTCAGTTTTTGAAGTTACACTGACGATTATAGTTATTAGACTTACCCAAGTGAGAGACTAGTTGATTAACTATCTAATCCCATAACTATAATTGATATATACTTGAATTGAGAGTAGCACAATCATTTTAGGTTGCCTTCATACTAGCAACTTGATATAATGATTAATTGAGAAATAGGAAGAATTTATTAATTTAATTAATAAATTGTAATGAATTATTTATTAATGTATTATGTAAATAATATATTAATTATAAATCATATTATTTAATTAACAGTTAATCAGAAATTAATTGGAATTAATTTTGGGATTAATTGAATTAATTAAAAATACATATTCTATTTGGTAATTTATTGATAGTTGAGGAAGAAGCTCTAGAACCCTCCTAAGAGGCTTGGAAGAAAATCTTCTAGAGAAGCCCTAGAATATTCATCCAAGGGCTTGTAGATGGAAGGTTTCAGGCTTGTTTGGTCCTTAATCAGAGCAATTAAGGTTTCCTACTCTTAACCCTAGCTTTGGCTATAAGTCACCTCACTATATAAAGACCCATACCCTTATGAATTTCGACCACTAGAATCAAAGGTATGTTATCTTTATTTTATGATTTTTGATTATTATGTATAGATTTGGGATTTGCATGTTGTTGTTCATATGGTATGTTGAAATAGAGAAGACATAAATCTTTTTTGGGTTGCATGCACAGATAGGATTGTATCTTACGCTAAGACCCTTCAAAATCAATTGGACTTCTAGAAATAAGTACTCTTAAGTTTCTTATCAAAGTACATATTTATGTTATGTGATGCTTTGAAAAGACTCTAACTAGACTTCTTAAGCTTATACATCTTCAATGGATAGCATATATGCCTGTTTAAACCCTTTCACGACTCATATATATATATATATATATATATATATATATATATATATATATATATATATATATTGTAACAGCCCGGATATCCAGGTATCTTTTATGATTATGTTTTTGGTGTTTTGTGAGAGGACTCGGCGAGTTGGAGCTCAGACTCGCCGAGTAGGATCGCGGTTCTGGATGCGGGTTCGCGCCTGGACTCGGCAAGTCCAAGGTATGGACTCGGCGAGTCTGCGCTGTTTACTGAAAGCCTAATTTCTCGGGTTTGGGACCTATTTAAAGGGCCTTTAGGCCGTCATTTGTGCTCACCAGTCCCTTGAGTGAAACCCTAGCAAGTGTGAGCATTTGGAGCAAAGTAGGAAGCCATTATTGACCTTGGAGGTATCATTTTGCAAGGAAAAGGAAGAATTAGCTAAGGGAAAGCAAGAGGAGTCACTTCCTGAAGGTTTGAGGTCTAGAACATCACATTTGAGGTATTATCTTCGAGCTATTTCTGTTATGTTGAGGTTTATATTGATTTAGGGCTTATTGAGCCCTTTTGTGGTTAGATCTAGTGCTTCCTTGGTCCCTTAAGTGAGTTAAGTTATAGATCTGGACGTTTGGAGGTCCAGAGTGTCCCTTTGCCCAAGCTTTTTATGAATCTATGAGGGTTTTGGATTGGAGTCTTTGTGCTTAAGGTCAAAACACCATTTATGAGTCATGGGGTGTGTTATGAGTACCAAGTTATGGACTTTACGTGATGAATTAGCTTAGGAGGGCCAAATCTATGAGTTGTTGGAGCGGATCTGACCTCAGAAGCATGTTTGAGTTGATGCATGGTATGGACTCGCCGAGTCTGAAGAACAGACTTGGCGAGTAGCATGGAGATTGTCCTTGACCACTCGGTGAGTGGTCTAGCCAAGTTATGAGTTGACTCAGTGAGTCAGGACGAGTTATAAGTTGATAGGTGGACTGAGTCGAACTGGAACTCGCCGAGTTGTTCTTGAGACTCGGCGAGTTGAGTCGGGGTGGCCCCGCGATTCTTACCAGGTGGAACTCGTCGAGTTAGGGGAATACTCGACGTGCCAAAAAGGGAATCCTAGAGAGTTGGTGAAAACGCTTAGACTCGCCGAGTCGCCCTAGTGCACTCGCCGAGTCCAGTCAAGGTTGACCGTTGACCGTTGACTAGAGTTGACCAGTGTTGACTTGATAGGGGTAGTCAATCTTAGTGGTAAAAGTGTTAATTAGAGTCATATGATGTTATAGGAGGATTATAGCTCGGAGGATCGAGCACGAGTGATTCCAGGAGTCGCAAGTTATCGAGATACGCGAGGTGAGTCTTCTCACTATACTTTACCTTGAGTAGGTAATCAGAGTTATGTGTCAGAATATGTATGTTATGTGTATGCTATGTGTTGTACTACATGATGTCTATGTGATTTATGTTGTGCATGTTTATAGAGTTGGAACCGGAAGGTTCCCGGAGTTAGAACCTGAGGGTTCATAGAGCCTGGGTTCACGAACCCATAGAGTTATAGCCTCGAGTGGCTAATATATGTGTTATGTTTGTGGTATTTTGGGGAACTCACTAAGCTTTGTGCTTATAGTGTTAGTGTTGTTGTTTCAGGTACTAGCGATGACCGTGGGAAGGCGCCGGCTTGATCTGTACACACGTATGGGATTTTGATATACATATGATCTTGGGATTTTGTATAATGTGAATTGGGATTTAAACTTAATGTTTTTATGAAAAGTTATTGAGAAATGTTTTTATAAATTGTGAAAATTTATTTTGAAATTCGAGGTGATACAAGTTGGTATCAGAGCCTTGGTTTGAGGGATTCGAGTACACCTTCGGGCATATTTGAACTCAAACTGAGGATTTGAGAAGTATTTTCAAAAAGAATAAAAGATTTTGAAAATGCAGAGCAGAGTTGTGTGTACGATCAGTCTGCGCCCGAACGGTGATTTCCCAAAATACCCTTATGTTATGTGATATTGATACTGATATGATGTATTCGCATGCTAGAGTAGGCTAGGTATTCCTATTAGGACTAGAGTGGCCTGATTTGTGATGCCTTAGCCTAGGAAGAGTTGAGCTGCTATGAGATGCTTGAGAGTGAGTAGGTAGCAGCGAGGGGGTTATGAGAGATCTATTAGAGGGAGGTCTATGCATGATAGAGTACTTGGAATTTGGGATCCGAAGAGGAGGACTTGGGGTGTATTCTGATACGGTGTGGACAGTAGTATTGGGCCCGTACTACTGAAAGCACCAGAGCGGTGTACAGCCCAAGTAAGAATCTTTGGAATACCAAGAATCAAGGAGGAAAGAGTTGACGAGTGTGAGTATGCTCGTATGGGTTCTAATTTATTGTATGTTGTATTTCAGAGGTAGATCATGGTGAGGACACGCTTGATGCCCGAGAGCAGTGGTACCAGTGATGAGGAGATCCGTCGGATCATCCATGAGGAGGTGGCTGCGGCCATCAGGGCAGAGATAGCGGAGATGTTTGGGTCTATAAAGACCACGCTGATTGAGACTTTTGACGAGCGTTATGCCACTCTTTCTGAGGCTGCTGTTGCAGCGGCTACTGCAGCGATTGCTGTTGCGAGGCCGCAAGGTGGTGATGCATTGCTGTTCCGGGAGTTCAGCAACACAAAACCACCGGAGTTTGATGGGACCCAGGATCCGGTGGCAGCGATGAGGTGGATATCTGATATAGAGGGGTTCTTCTTCACTTGCTCATATCCTGAGCATTTGAAGTTTCGGTTCGCGCTGAACCAGCTTCGCTTGGGAGCGAAGGACTGGTGGAAGTTTGTGACGGCGCATTATACGCCTGCTGAGCTTGCGGCAGTGACTTAGGAGAGGTTCACTGTCATGTTCCGAGATGAGTACGTTCCCCAGGTGGAGAGGGAGCATTTGGCACAGGGGTTTCTGACCCTCAAGCAGGGTACTGAGTCAGTTACAGCGATCACGAGGATGTTCCATGAGAGGGCGATGTTTTGCCCTGAGCACGTGTCCACTGAGCAGGCATGTATGAGCTGTTATTTGAGCATTTTGAGGAGGGATATTCGGGAGTTCTCTGTGAACTCCTCGTACCGGACATTTGCTGAGCTTCAAGCAAATGCCCGGAAGAGGGAGATTGAGCTAGAGACTCAGGCCAGGGAGGAGGCGGAGTCTCAGGGGAGGGATCGGTGACTGGCACAGTCTCAGCCGGCAGCCAAGCGGGCCAAGCCCACTGATCCCAAACCAGGGAGCCAGAAGGGCCGCACTTGTGGGAAGTGTGGCAAGGGTCACGATGGAGTCTGCAGAGCAGGATCTTCCTACAAATGTGGCAAGGAGGGGCATATGGCCAAGGATTGCCCCAAGGGGTTTGCAGTGTGATTCCACTGCAATCAGACCGGACACCAGAAGGCAGAGTGTCCGCAGTTGCGAGGGTCATCTCAGGGAGCACCTCAGGGATCTGCCCCTGCCGCCATCAGAGCTACGGAGAGTCGGCCGGTGAAGGCCGAGGCACCGAGGTCACGAGGGAGAGCTTTTCAGCTGACCGCGGAGGAGGTCCGCGCAGCACCCGATGTCGTGGCTGGTATGTATTCTTTGATGTATTTATTTTGATGTTGAGATATTATGCTTATGTTATGATATGCGTAGGTACTTTTCTTGTGAATTATGTACCTACCTTGGTGTTATTTGACTCGGGTACGAGTGGGTCTTTTGTATCTTTGGCTTTTAGTCAGCATATCAGTGTTAGTCGTGAGGCGTTGAGTCGGCCTCTGAGAGTTTCCACAACTGATGAGAGAGTGATATATGCCACGGAGGTTCTCCGAGGTTGCGTAGTCGAGATTTTCGGGGTGGAGTTCCCGATTGATCTGGTTCCAATTGCGATGGGTGATGTCTGTGTCATTGTGGGCATGGATTGGTTAAGCAGATTCGGTGCGGTTATCGACTGCGAGCGTCAACTGGTGACCATACGAGACCCTAGTGGGGGAGTTCTTTCGGTGTACGGCGAGGGTACACGTTCAGGATCAGCGTTTTGTTCGGCCGCTAGGGCGAGGCAGTGTCTACAGCAGGGCTGTTAGGGTTTTGTGGCGTATGTGATGGATACGCGGGTGGTTTCCGAGAGGCCGAGTTCAGTTGAGGAGGTTCCGGTAGTGCGTGAGTTCCCGGATGTATTTCCCGAGGAGTTGCCGGGTGTGCCTCCTGTGAGGCAAGTAGAGTTCAGTATTGATTTGGTTTCGGGGGCTGCGCCTATCGCTAAGGTGCCTTATCGCCTTGCACCTCCATAGATGCAAGAGTTATCCTCACAGCTTCAGGAGCTGCTGTGGAAGGGGTTTATTTGGCCGAGTAGCTCGCCGTGGGGAGCACCTATCCTGTTCGTCAAGAAGAAGGATGGTTCACACCGGATGTGCATTGATTACCGGGAGTTGAACAAGCTGACGGTCAAGAACCGTTACCCATTGCCAAGGATCGACAATTTGTTCGATCAGTTGCAGGGAGCATCTTGGTTCTCCAAGATCGATTTGATGTCTGGATATCATCAGGTGAGGGTGCGGAATGAGGACGTCCCGAAGACAGCGTTCAGGACGCGTTATGGGCATTATGAGTTTGTGGTGATGCCTTTTGGGCTCACCAATGCCCCGCCGGTGTTCATGGATCTCATGAACCGAGTGTGTAGGCCGATGTTGGATCGGTCGGTGATTGTGTTTATCGACGACATTCTGGTATATTCGAGATCTAGAGAGCAACATGAGGAGCATCTGAGAGAGGTTCTCGGAGTTCTGAGATCGGAGAGGCTTTATGCCAAATTCTTCAAGTGTGATTTTTGGTTGCAGGAGGTTCAGTTCTTAGGACATCTCATTAACCAGGAAGGGATATTGGTCGATCCGGCCAAGGTTGAGGCAGTGATGAGTTGGGAGGTGCCGAAGTCACCCTTCGAGATCAGGAGTTTCCTAGGGTTGGCAGGGTATTATCGGAGATTTATCAAGGATTTCTCCAAGATCGCAGTGCCACTCACCAGATTGACCCGGAAGGGTGTTGCTTTCTCATGGGGTCCTGAGCAGCAGACCTCCTTTGAGACACTTCGCCAAAGGTTGTGCGAAGCCCCGGTATTAGCTCTCCCGAAAGGGATGGAGGACTTTGTGGTATATTGTGATGCATCGATTTTAGGGCTGGGAGCGGTGCTGATGCAGAGAGGGCATGTGATAGCATATGCATCGAGGCAGCTGAAGCCTCATGAGACGAGATATCCCACCCATGATCTAGAGTTGGGGGCAGTAGTGTTCGCCCTCAAGATTTGGCGTCACTACTTGTATGGGGTTCGGTGTACGATATACACGGACCATAAGAGTTTGAGGTACTTGATGGATCAGCCCAACCTAAATATGCGACAGAGAAGATGGTTGGATGTGGTCAAGGATTATGATTGTGAGATCCTGTACCACCCAGGCAAGGTAATGTGGTAGCCGATGCGTTGAGCCGCAGGGCGGAGAGCACTCCACTGCGGGATGTATGTTTGAGATTGACCGTGATAGCTCCGGTATTGGATGCCATACGCGGGGCACAGGTTGAGGCTGTGCAACCTGAGATGCAGAAGAGGGAACGGGTTGTTGGTTAGGTTTCAGAGTTCGTGACCGATGGTCGGGGTCTTATGACATTTCAGGGGCGTATCTGGGTACCGTTTGTGGGAGGAACGCGTACCACTTTGATGGAGGAGGCTCATCGGTCGAAATTTTCGATCCATCCGTGGGCCACTAAGATGTATTTGGATTTGAGAAAGGAGTATTGGTGGCCCTGTATGAAGAGGGACGTCGCATGGTTTGTTGAGAAGTGCTTGACCTGCCGTAGGGTTAAGGCCGAGCACCAGAGGCCGCATGGAAAGTTGCAGCCATTGGAGGTTCCCGAGTGGAAGTGGGAACAGATCACTATGGATTTCATCATCAAATTGCCAAGAACTGCCAGAGGAGTTGATGCAATTTGGGTGATTGTGGATAGGTTGACGAAGAGCGCTCACTTCCTTGCCATTAGTGAGAGTTCTTTAGCAGAGAAATTGTCGGAGGTGTATGTGAGGGAAGTGGTATCTCGGCATGGGGTGCCGATCTCGATTGTTTCAGACCGTGATGTGCGTTTCACTTCCAGATTCTGGAAGAAATTTCATGAGGAGTTGGGTACTAGACTGCATTTTAGTACCGCATATCATCCCCAGACAGACGGTCAGAGTGAGCGGACGATTCAGATGCTTGAGGATATGCTCCGGGCATGTGTGTTGGATTTCGGGGGTAGCTGGGATGCGTATTTACCCTTGGCAGAGTTTTCCTACAACAACAGCCATCATTCGAGCATTGGTATGCCACCCTTTGAGCTGTTGTATGGGAGGAGGTGTCGGACCCCCATTTGTTGGGGAGAGGTTGGGCAGCGAGTGATGGGCAGTACAGAGATCGTGCTTCAGACGAAAGAGCAGATTCAGCAGGTCAGAAAAAGGTTGTTGACCGCTCAGAGCCAACAGAAGAGTTATGCAGACAGACGCCAGTCCGAGCTTGAGTTCCAGGTCGGTGACTTTGTTCTCCTGAAGGTCTCTCCTTGGAAAGGAGTGATTCGATTCAGGAAGAGGTGCAAGTTGGGGCCCCGGTATATTGGTCCATTTCGTGTGATCGCGAGGGTAGGCCGGGTAGCCTATCGTTTGGATTTGCCAGCAGAGTTGCGGCAGATTCACGACACTTTTCATGTGTCGCATTTGAGGAAGTGTATAGTCGATGAGCCGGCAGTGGTTCCATTAGAGGATATTCAGGTGGATGCGAGCCTGAATTATGCCGAGAGACCAGTGGCCATCAGAGATTGGAAGATCAAGGTTCTGAGGAACAAGGAGGTACCTCTGGTGTTGGTTCAGTGGCAACATCGGAAGGGATCAGAGATGACCTGGGAGCCGGAGCGTGAGATGCGTGAGCAGCATCCGGAGCTATTTCCAGAGTGAGAATTCGAGGGCGAAGTCTAGTTCTAGTGGGGGAGAGTTGTAACAGCCCGTATTTCCAGGTATCTTTTATGATTATGTTTTTGGTGTTTTGTGAGAGGACTCGGCGAGTTGGAGCTCAGACTCGCCGAGTAGGATCGCGGTTCTGGACGCGGGTTCGCGCCTGGACTCGGCGAGTCCAAGGTATGGACTCGGTGAGTCTGCGCTGTTTAATGAAACCCTAATTTCTCGGGTTTGGGACCTATTTAAAGGGCCTTTAGGCCGTCATTTGTGCTCACCAGTCCCTTGAGTGAAACCCTAGCAAGTGTGAGCGTTTGGAGCAAAGTAGGAAGCCATTATTGACCTTGGAGGTATCATTTTGCAAGGAAAAGGAAGAATTAGCTAAGGGAAAGCAAGAGGAGTCACTTCCTGAAGGTTTGAGGTCCAGAACATCACATTTGAGGTATTATCTTCGAGCTATTTCTGTTATGTTGAGGTTTATATTGATTTAGGGCTTATTGATCCCTTTTGTGGTTAAATCTAGTGCTTCCTTGGTCCCTTAAGTGAGTTAAGTTATAGATCTGGACCTTTGGAGGTCCAGAGTGTCCCTTTGCCCAAGCTTTTTATGAATCTATGAGGGTTTTGGATTGGAGTCTTTGTGCTTAAGGTCAAAACACCATTTATGAGTCATGGGGTGTGTTATGAGCACCAAGTTATGGACTTTACGTGATGAACTAGCTTAGGAGGGCCAGATCTAAGAGTTGTTGGAGCGGATCTGACCTCAGAAGCAAGTTTGAGTTGATGCATGGCATGGACTCACCGAGTCTGAAGAACAGACTCGGCGAGTAGCATGGAGATTGTCCTTGACCACTCGGTGAGTGGTCCAGCCGAGTTATGAGTTGACTCAGTGAGTCAGGACGAGTTAGAAGTTGACAGGTGGACTGAGTCAAACTGGAACTCGCCGAGTTGTTCTTAAGACTCGGCGAGTTGATATACTTGATTCACTATAAACAATGCTCTGATACCAATCTGTCACACCCCAAAACCGATAACGGCGGAATACGTTTCGGGGTGGAGGACGTCATGTACAGTATCATCACAATTGCATAATAGTAAAAACAAGAAACATACAACCATTGCATTTACATAGTGAATTTAATTACAAGTGTGTTTTGTAATGATTAACAATCACCAAAAGTAAATCAAAAATAAGAGATGGGTCTTGTATGCTCCACCTTCTCCAAAAATGATGCGTCTGTACATGTCTATCTTTGACCTCAAGATACAAGTTATTTTGAAAATGAATATCAGCATAAAGCTGGTGAGTTCATAAGAGTTTAGTGTGAGTTTTTGTATAAAAAGAAATAGTGCGAAAAATGTGCCATTTATATTCATAAGCAGTAGAAAACCTAGAAAATCCCATATTTTCCAGAAAATACATTGTAAGTGAAAACCTGTTAAAAGTATGCATTCTTCATTTTTTGAAAACAGTTATTGTAAAAGTATATTAGCAAACCTCCAAATAGTAATGTGATAGAATAGGTTAAACCTGTAATCAGTGATAGAGGTGCAAGCTTCCTTTAATGATAGATACTTACTTACTTCGGGATGTAGTTTAGCGTTTAGTGTAATATTTTAGTGTAGTTATAGTGTACTCCTTGTATATTACTAATAGTGAGGATAATAGAGGATCCCATGACCTTCCCAGTCATGCACAGTATAGTGAAGTAGTGGCATCCCTGGGCCTGCATGGCGCGGACTGAAATTAACAGTCGGGATGTAATAGCGTCTGCCCCGTATAGATCTATACATGTAGTGTCGTCTTCCAGTCGGAAAACTCCGGGCGTAGTGGGTAGCGCATGGAGTAACTCGTAGTGGGTTAGTGTATTATTGTTTGTTTAGTGTTTTCTCTTTTGTTATAGTGTAGCAATCTTTTAGTACCGATCATAGTGTATTCTCTTACTAGTGTATTGTCTGGTAAGAGTGAGTATTATAGTGTAGAGAGTAGTGACTTTAGCGAGTAGTAGCAGTAGCAACATTAACTATACCTATTATAGTTAACTTAGTGTGGATGGTTCTTGACATGTTAGTGACTTTAGTATTTAGTGAAAAGAGAAATATTCGTATCCCATACTAATATACAAGTTATATAACTAAGAAATCAACGACAGTCGGACGGATAACTACTACCCTAAGCCCACAATCAAACAAGAACAGGAAATAAGGTGAGATATCGGTCCTAAGTCCTCCAAGTCTTACTTATATAAATATATCAGAGTGGTTACATTTTATAAGTAAATTGATTTAATAAAAGTATTTTCCAAAAGAACATTTAAAATCTAGCTTGCTGTCCAAAAATAGTTTTGAAAATGTATAAATCTGTTTATAAGGCATAGTGATAAATCACATGTGATTTGAACTAAGGATAGTGAATCACATGTGATTAATCGTCGTACCGTGGAAAATCGTTCTGTAAAACTTTCCATAAACATATATAAGTAACTTGTATCTCCCCCCTAAAACATTTAAAACATTTGAAAGCTTCATTAAAGGGGTATGAACTCACCTGAAATCGCGTAAATCGGGTAAATCGGGTAAAAGTGTCGGTTGAGCGTTTGGTACCAAATAACGACTTGAGCACCTTTTTAGGACCCTAATGTCAAATGAAATATGTATTTTACAAGAAGTTAATCATATTATGCTTTTCATTATAGTATTTGGGCATTCTAGCATCGTTTCGGGGTTTTAGGGCCTAGAAGGGGTTCCCGGGAGTGGTACAAGGCCAAGAATGATTTACGGGAGGGTCCATGAGTTCACTCCCCTGGAGTTTACGGCCCAAAGGCCACTCCTTGGGAGTTTACGGCCGTAAGCCCCCTAGGCTTGGCCGTAAATTCATGTGGTCCTCCAAAATGCAAGTTTAAGGCCTTATTTCACTTCCCTAATTTACTAGCAAGTGTCTTGAACTAATATGGACGGTTTAAACCCTCACTTGGCGACATTTTGGGGAGTTTACGGCCAAGTCTTGTGCTTGGGCCGTAAACTCCATTTAATCCCTCAAAATGGATGTTTAACTGGTCCAACACACCTCCCTTCATCTTAGATAATTACTAGAAGGCCTTATATGGAGTTTTGGGACATTTTGGCATAAATATTGGGGAGCTACGGCCCAAGCATAGCCTTGGCCATAAAATCTTCAGTTGGCTTCAAAATGGGGTGTTTAATGGTACAACACACTTCCTAGGGCCTTAGCTAATTTCCTTACATGCCCTAAATAAGTTTTTGGGACTTGTTTGACATAAAATTTGGGTGTTTGCGGCCCAAGCTTAGGCTTGGCCGTAAACTCCTCTTTTTGTCCTCAAATGGTGTTGTTTAATGTACTTAAACATTTCCTAGTGTCAAGGCTAAATTACTAAACACCCTAGATGAGTTTTTGGGACTTAAATCCAAGATTTTTGGGTGTTTACGGCCTAAGCATAAGTTTGGGCCGTAAACTCCTTTTTAGGCCTCAATTCTTTATGTTTTAATGTCCAAACTCCCCTAGGTAAATCCCTTAATTAGTATATGAGCTTAAAGGAAGGAAAAACGGGGCTTTTGGCAAGTATTTAGGTGTTTACGGCCTAAGAGCCTTCTTAGGCCGTAAACTCCACTTGATCCTCTAATTCCTATGATTTTTAGCCTCCAAATACAATGAAGTATGTTTAGAATAAGATAGGGAATAAGTCCTTACGTTTGGAAGCCGGAATTCGTGGTTTTTGGAGTCGGGTTCGGGTCTAGAGAGAGAAAGTAGTGAGAGATAGTGAAGGTGTGGTAAAAGAGCTTAAATGTAGTGCCCATTCGTTTATATATGTCTCAGGTATTGCACCCGATACACGGCTACCCGATGCTAAAGTTTAATGGGGTTAAAACTTTTTACCCGAGTGAAGTGGTTGAAAAGTAATATAACTCTATTTGGTTAAACGGGGTTAACACATACAAGTTATATTTACTATGATTATATCAAGACATATAAATAACTAGATAATTGTTTATTGACGACTCCAAATATTACTGAAAATAACATATAGTGACGTATTCTGTTAGTGATGATGGGATTTGTAACGGCAATAGATTTGGGGTTGTCACATCATCCCCCCGTTAGGGGAATTTCGTCCCGAAATTTAGAATTTATACTGATAGGAATTACAATACTACTAAGCAAAGAGATGGGGATATTTGGGTTTCATTTGGTCCTCACGCTCCCAAGTGAATTTCGGTCCTCGCTTGGCGTTCCACCGAACTTTCACAATTGGGATGCGGCTTTGTTTCGTTCGTTTTACTTCACGATCCATAATCTCCGCAGACTCTTCCACGAAGTTGAGGCTCTCATTGACCTCGATCTCGTCGAGGGGAATCACGAGAGTCTCGTCAGACAGACATTTCTTCAAGTTTGAGACGTGGAAGGTAGGATGTATGTTACTTAGCTCGTGGGGTAAGTTGAATTTATAAGCTACGGGGCCGATTCTGGAAAGAATCTCGAAAGTCCCTATGTACCTTGGGTTCAGCTTTCCACGCTTTCCAAAGCGTATCGTGCCCTTCCAGGGCGAGACTTTTAACAAGACTCGGTCTCCCACCTGGAATTCCAAGGGTTTTCTTCGTTTGTCGGCATAGATTTTTTGTCGATCCCTAGCGGCTTTTAGTCGTTCACGTATCAGTACAATCTTCTCGGTCGTCTCTCGAATGATCTCCGAACCAGTGAGGGCGCTATCAGGAACTCGTCCTTTAGCTAACTGAGTGTCACCCACCTCAGCCCAGCACAGAGGGGATCTGCACTTTCGGCCGTAGAGGGCTTCGAATGGAGCTGCCTTGATGCTCGTATGATAACTATTGTTGTAGGAAAACTCCAAAAGGGGCAAGTGTGTATCCCACCATTTCCCGAAGTCGATCACACAAGCTCGCAGCATGTCTTCTAAGGTTTGGATCGTCCTCTCACTTTGTCCGTCGGTCTGTGGATGGTAGGCTGTACTCATGTCTAGCCTCGTCCCTAGTGCCTTTTGCAATGATTGCCAAAACCTAGAGGTAAATCTACTATCTCTGTCCGAGATAATAGATATAGGGACGCCATGCAGTCGCACTATTTCTTTTATGTATGTTCTCGTAAGTTTCTCCATCTTGTCCGTCTCCTTGATGGGTAGGAAGTGTGTAGACTTAGTCAACCTGTCAACGATGACCCAAATGGTATCTAATCCACCTGCTGTCTTGGGCAGCTTGGTGATAAAGTCCATTGTGATTCGCTCCCACTTCCATTCCGGTACCTCAGGTTGTTGGAGGAGTCCTGATGGCTTTTGATATTCGACTTTGACCTTCGCGCAAGTAAGGCACTTACTTACAAAGGTACCGATCTCCGCTTTCATGTTCGGCCACCAGTATAGCTTTTTGAGATCCAGATACATCTTATCTGAACCTGGGTGGACGAAGTAACGAGTGTTGTGTGCTTCCCTCATAACCAAGTCTCTGAAACCTCCATGGCGTGGAGTCCAGATTCGGTCCATGAAGTAGTAGGCTCCGTCACCCTTAACCTCCAGATTTTTATCCATTCCGCGCAGGGATTCTCCTGTCACGTTCTTGGGCTTTAAGGCTTCTAGCTGAGCCTCTTTGATCTGTGTGGATAGATGCGAATGGATAGTCATTGTCAACGACTTGGTCCTTCGACCGGAATATTCCTTTCTACTCAGGGCGTCAGCTACTACGTTGGCTTTCCCTAGATGATATCTAATTTCACAGTCGTAATCGTTAAGTAGCTCGACCCATCGACGTTGTCTCATGTTGAGTTCTTTTTGGTTCAGTATATGTTGGAGGCTTTTATGATCAGTGTACACCACGCTCTTCGTCCCATACAATTAGTGTCTCCAGATTTTTAGTGCGAAGACGACCGCTCCTAACTCGAGGTCGTGAGTAGTGTAGTTCACTTCATGGTTCTTTAGCTGTCTCGAGGCATAGGCGATAACCTTGCCTCGTTGCATCAAGACACAACCGAGCCCCTGATTGGATGCATCACAGTATACGACGAAATCTTCTATCCCTTCGGGAAGGGATAATACTGGTGCGGTGCATAGGGCTCGCTTCAGAGTCTGAAATGCCTTCTCCTGTTTCTCTTTCCAGTCGAATGATACACCCTTCTAAGTTAACATAGTGAGAGGCTTCGCAATTCGAGAGAAATTTTGGATGAATCTGCGGTAGTAGCCAGCGAGGCCTAGAAATTGATGAATTTCTGTAGGCATCTTCGGTGCTGACCAATTCTCAATAGCTTTAATTTTGGAGGGATCCACGTGGATTCCGTCTTCACTGACCACGTGCCCTAAGAATTCAACTCTTCGGATCCAAAACTCGCACTTAGAGAACTTCGCATATAACTTCTCGGATCATAGCGTTTCCAGGACTCGTCGTAAATGATCTTCATGCTCTTCCTCGCTCCGAGAGTAGACGAGTATATCGTCAATAAAGACGATGACGAACTGATCTAGATATGGACGACACACCCTATTCATCAAGTCCATGAATATTGTGGGGGCGTTAGTCAGTCCAAAGGGCATCACTACGAACTCAAAATGCCCGTAGCGAGTTCGGAAGGCTGTCTTCGGAACATCTTCTTCAAGCACCCGTAACTGATGATACCCGGATCTAAGATCAATCTTGGAGAAGTAAATTGCTCCTTGGAGTTGGTCGAATAGATCGTCGATACGAGGGAGAGGATAGCGATTTTTGACCGTGAGTTTATTGAGTTCCCTATAATCGATGCACATCCGAAACGATCCATCTTTTTTCTTTACGAACAAGACCGAAGCTCCCCAAGGTGAGAAGCTCGGTCTTATAAAGCCTTTGCTGAGTAGTTCGTTGAGTTGACCGGATAGTTCTTGCATTTCGGCGGGCGCTAGACGGTAGGGCGACTTAGCTACGGGGGTAGCTCCTGGGATTAGGTCGATTCTAAATTCAACCTGTCATTTGGGAGGTAGGCCTGGAAGATCCTCCGGGAAGACATCAGGGAAATCGCATACTACAGGAATGTCTTTTGGATCTTTCGATTTCTGGTTAGTGTCGACAACGTGAGCAAGAAAAGCGCGATATTCCTTGCGCAAGTATTTCTGAGCCTGGATACTAGAGATGATACGAAGGCTCGTACTTGGCTTATCTCCGTATATCAATAGGGTTTCGCGATTCGGAAGGTTCAGGCGAATGGCTTTGTCGGAGCATAGGATATCGGCGTAGTGAAGACTTAACCAATCCATACCAACAATGACATCGAAATTTTTGATTGAGACTGGTATAAGATCGATTAAAAAGGGGTGATCATCTAACGTGAGAGTACAACCTATATAGATTTCATTAGAGCTTTCTGTCTTCCCATTAGCCATTTCTACGACGAATGTTTCTTTTAGTGGTTGAGGGGTTTGTTTGAGTAAGTGTTTAAAGTTTTGATTTATGAAGCTTCTTTCTGCACCACTATCGAATAAGACATAGGCATAAGAGTTGTTGAGAAGAAACGTACCCGTGACCACCGTGGGATCAGCTACCGCTTCATTGTGACCGATAGCGAGTAACCTTCCAGTTTCCCCAGCATTTGCAGCCTTCGGACAGTTCTTCTTAAAATGACCCGCTTCACTGCAGCCATAACAAGTTGGGGTCACTCCCGTACCAGGAACCTGTGTGATAGGTTTGGGAGGGGCCTTGCAAAATCGGACAGTATGGCCCTTTCGGCCGCAGTTGGAACACTGCAATTCACGGCAAGGGCCGTTGTGGTGGAAAGGGCACTTGGGACACTTAGACAAGTTTCCATTGTAAGCTTTTGGCGGGGCTGGAGCAGCTGGTGTGGCTAGGGTGGTGGTAGCATGAACCGCCACAATTTGCTGGTCCTTGGAGGCGGTTTGAGTTTTCTTGCCTTTCTTCTTATCCCATCGTTTCCTTTTTCTGTTACACGAATCGGGTGGTGCAGTGGTTGTTGTGGTTGTTGTTGCTGGAGTGGAGGAGATTTCGTGGTTGATCAGACTCTGGGCCAATTCCTTGGCGCTGTCAAAAGTGGTAGGGCATGAGGCCAGAACATTTCCTCGATACGGGGGCACTAAACCCCAGATGTATCGTTCAATCTTCTTTCTTTTAGAGGGGATAATGTTGGGACACATAGCCGCCAAGTCGGAAAACATGGCCGTATAGGCCGTTATGTTGGTCCCCTTCATCTTGAGGTTCCAGAGTTCTTCCTCAAGTTTCTGAACTTCACCCCTAGGGCAGTACTCTCCTCTCATGAGGCCTTTTAGAGTGTCCCAGCCCATGGCATTGGCTGTGACCAAGGAGAGTGCACTGACATGGCCGTTCCACCATGACAAGGCCCTGTTAGTGAGGGTAACAGTAGCGAACTTGATTTTGCTCTCTTCGGGACAAGAGCACATCTCGAATACAGCTTCGGTTCTTTCGAACCATTGGGACAATGCCAGAATTCCTCCTGTACCGTCGAAGAAGGTAGGTTTACAATTCATGAAATCCTTATAAGTGCATCCCTGCACCCTCTGATGGACTTCACCGAACCTGGAGTTACCACCGCTCGCATCACCCGAGTTCATTTGAGCCATGGCTGCTATTACAGCCGCAGTCACAGCCGTTTGGAACAACACCTGATCGAACTGCGGAGGAGGAGGTGGTGGAGGAGGGGTTTGAGTTGCTGGTCTTCCTCTGCTTGGACGCTTTCGTGGAGGCATCCTTCACTGGAAGATCATAGAAATGATAGCAATAGTAAGAGCCTATTGCGAAAATGAATAGAGTGTTTCGTGGATTAAATAAACATAATCCAAGGTCAGAATGAGAGTCATAGCAATAGAGAAATCAACTGCCAATATACTGGTATTAATGATGCAACACAAGTTTATGAAAATTGACCTAACAGTAGGTCTTACATCATACCATAGAGAAAATGTTGGCAGTTCAGAGGTTTAACTAGAGTACTTTTAAGCTAGGAATGTTTATAGATAATAGACCTATGGAACATAGAGAGAAAAAGGCTAATCCTTTAAACAAAAGAGTGAGGTAACTAGACGTCTCCTACTGGCGACGGTTACTTGTTGGGCGAATCCTCAGATCCGCTAGCTGACGCATTACTTCTTGAAGGTGTCGATCATGAGTCCTTTGGCGTGCTCGGAGTTCCCTAACTTCAGCTCGGGATGCAGCCAGCTGATGCTGCAGAGCCTCGTTGGTCCTCCTTGTCCTGTCCATGGCTTCTTCGAGTTGACGGATGCGAACAGTGTTGAGATTTGAGTTGGCATCCACTTCTACAACTCGACCAATAGCAGCTTGACTTTGCTCAACATTCCTGGCAATCCTTCGGATCATGATGGGCAGAACCCGATCCGGTGATCCTCCTTCGCTTATGTTGTAGAAGCTTCGGTCTCCATTGTAAGGAAAGGGCTGACCCTGCTCCTCGCTCCATCGATGCAAGGATATTGCCCACATAGGAGTGGGGCCCAGAAATGTCGAACGGGGGTTAGGGTTCGGGGCTTCAGGAGGTTGGTTGTTGACTTCTGGCTCGGAGCTCGAGCTATCCGAGAAGCCTTCAGCATGATGATCATCCAAAGGAATCGGGTGATCGTCGTCTGACTCCTCTTCGAGCCATCCTCCATTGCCCTGGTTCGGGTAGTACGGATCGCCGGGTAGGTGGAAGCCAACCATACTATCTACGCGAGAAAGGGGGAAAAAGAAGATTAATAGACGTACTATTCTAAGATCCTTATAGGATAAATCGTTATTAGTCGACTCAACACTTGCATAGTGCATACCAATTACATGTAATCGAAGCAAGATAGTCCTTCGAATAAACCACCCTAACTTCAGACCCCCAATCAAACAAGAACAGGGAATGAAGCAAAGTCTGCAGATTCTGAGTCTATAGCACCCTAATCACATGTAATCGTGGTGTATCCACTTAGCAACTATTGTCCTACTAGTAACGACCCTTTTTGTTAACACATACATATAATCTAGAGATACAGAATACTCCTATAGTATTCTTATGGTAGCGTTATTATGGTATTGTTGGTAAGTTTTAGACTTGTTGCAACATCACAACCAAACTTAGGCACATGCTAGTCACTCTCAGGAAAACGTAGTTGATCAGGCTACATCACCCTGAATGTGACTATATGTCTTTAAACCCAATTGTGCTGCCCAACAATCTTAATACTTTCGTTTTGTTCTAGAATAATACTGACTTCTATGTTTTATAGTGATGTGTGTGTATATATATATATATATATATATATATATATATATATATATATATATATACTTAGTTAGATCTTTTAGATACTTAACAGTATATATTCTTGGTTAGAGTGTTTTAGTCCCGAAGTGTTTATAGTTCGTATATCTTTTATAAGTTGATATACTTGATTCACTATAAACAATGCTCTGATACCAATCTGTCACACCCCAAAACCGATAACGGCGGAATACGTTTCGGGGTGGAGGACGTCATGTACAGTATCATCACAATTGCATAATAGTAAAAACAAGAAACATACAACCATTGCATTTACATAGTGAATTTAATTACAAGTGTGTGTTGTAATGTTTAACAATCACCAAAAGTAAATCAAAAATAAGAGATGGGGCTTGTATGCTCCACCTTCTCCAAAAATGTTGCGTCTGTACCTGTCTATCTTTGACCTGAAGATAAAAGTTATTTTGAAAACGAATATCAGCATAAAGCTGGTGAGTTCATAAGAGTTTAGTGTGAGTTTTTGTATAAAAAGCAATAGTGCGAAAAATGTGCCATTTATATTCATAAGCAGTAGAAAACCTAGAAAATCCCATATTTTCTAGAAAATACATTATAAGTGAAAACCTGTTAAAAGTATGCATTCTTCATTTTTGAAAACAGTTTATTGTAAAAGTATATTAGCAAACCTCCAAATAGTAATGTGATAGAATAGGTTAAGCCTGTAATCAGTGATAGAGGTGCAAGCTTCCTTTAATGATAGATACTTACTTACTTCGGGATGTAGTTTAGCGTTTAGTGTAATATTTTAGTGTAGTTATAGTGTACTCCTTGTATATTACTAATAGTGAGGATAACAGAGGATCCCATGACCTTCCCAGTCATGCACAATATAGTGAAGTAGTGGCATCCTTGGGCCTGCACGGCGCGGACTGAAATTAACAGTCGGGATGTAATGGCGTCTGCCCCATATAGATCTATACATGTAGTGTCGTCTTCCAGTCGGAAAACTCCGGGCGTAGTGGGTAGCGCATGGAGTAACTCATAGTGGGTTAGTGTATTATTGTTTGTTTAGTGTTTTCTCTTTTGTTATAGTGTAGAAATCTTTTAGTACTGATCATAGTGTATTCTCTTACTAGTGTATTGTCTGGTAAGAGTAAGTATTATAGTGTAGAGAGTAGTGACTTTAGCGAGTAGTAGCAGTAGCAACAATGACTATACCTATTATAGTTAACTTAGTGTGGATGGTTCTTGACATGTTAGTGACTTTAGTATTTAGTGAAAAGAGAAATATTCGTATCCCATACTAATATACAAGTTATATAACTAAGAAATCAACGACAGTCGGACGGATAACTACTACCCTAAGCCCACAATCAAACAAGAACAGGAAATAAGGCGAGATATCGGTCCTAAGTCCTCCAAGTCTTACTTATATAAATATATCAGAGTGGTTACATTTTATAAGTAAATTGATTTAATAAAAGTATTTTCCAAAAGAACATTTAAAATCTGGCTTGCTGTCCAAAAATAGTTTTGAAAATGTATAAATCTGTTTATAAGGCATAGTGATAAATCACATGTGATTTGAACTAAGGATAGTGAATCACATGTGATTAATCCTCGTACCGTGGAAAATCGTTCTATAAAACTTTCCATAAACATATATAAGTAACTTGTATCTCCCCCCTAAGACATTTAAAACATTTGAAAGCTTCATTAAAGGGGTATGAACTCACCTGAAATCGCGTAAATCGGGTGAATCGGGTAAATCGGGTAAAAGTGTCGGTTGAGCGTTTGGTACCAAATAACGACTTGAGCACCTTTTTAGGACCCTAATGTCATATGAAATATGTATTTTACAAGAAGTTAATCATCTTATGCTTTTCATTATAGTATTTGGGCATTCTAGCATCGTTTCGGGGTTTTAGGGCCTAGAAGGGGTTCCCGGGAGTGGTACAAGGCCAAGAATGATTTACGGGAGGGTCCATTATTTCACTCCCTTGGAGTTTACAGCCCAAAGTCCACTCCTTGGGAGTTTACGGCCGTAAGCCCCCTAGGCTTGGCCGTAAATTCATGTGGTCCTCCAAAATGCAAGTTTAAGGCCTTATCTCACTTCCCTAATTTACTAGCAAGTGTCTTGAGCTAATATGGAGGGTTTAAACCCTCATTTGGTGATATTTTGGGGAGTTTACGGCCAAGGCTTGTGCTTGGTCCGTAAACTCCATTTAACCCCTCAAAATGCATGTTTAAATGGTACAACACACCTCCCTTCATCTTAGATAATTACTAGAAGGCCTTATACGGAGTTTTGGGACATTTTGGCATAAATATTGGGGAATTTATGGCCCAAGCATAGCCTTGGCCGTAAAATCTTCATTTGGCTTCAAAAAGGGGTGTTTAATGGTACAACACACTGCCTAGGGCCTTAGCTAATTTCCTTACATGCCCTAGATAAGTTTTTGGGACTTGTTTGACATAAAATTTGGGTATTTACGGACCAAGCTTAGGCTTGGCTGTAAACTCCTCTTTTTGTCCTCAAATGGTGTTGTTTAATGTACTTAAACATTTCCTAGTGTCAAGGCTAAATTACTAAACACCCTAGATGAGTTTTTGGGACTTAAATCCAAGATTTTTGGGTGTTTACGGCCTAAGCATAAGCTTGGGCCATAAACTCCTTTTTAGGCCTCAATTCTTTATGTTTTAATGTCCAAACTCCCCTAGGTAAATCCCTTAATTAGTATATGAGCTTAAAGGAAGGAAAAACGGGGCTTTTGGCAAGTTTTTAGGTGTTTACGGCCTAAGCGGCTTCTTAGGCCGTAAACTCCACTTGATCCTCTAATTCCTATGATTTTTAGCCTCCAAATACAATGAAGTATGTTTAGAATAAGATAGGGAATAAGTCCTTACGTTTGGAAGCCGGAATTCGCGGTTTTTGGAGTCGGGTTCGGGTCTAGAGAGAGAAAGTAGTGAGAGATAGTGAAGGTGTGGTAAAAGAGCTTAAATGTAGTGCCCATTTGTTTATATATGTCTCGGGTATTGCACCCGATACACGGCTACCTGATGCTAAAGTTTAACGAGGTTAAAACTTTTTACCCGGGTGAAGTGGTTGAAAAGTAATATAACTCTATTTGGTTAAACGGGGTTAACACATACAAGTTATATTTACTATGATTATATCAAGACATATAAATAACTAGATAATTTTTTATTGATGACTCCAAATATTACAGAAAATAACATATAGCGACGTATTCCGTTAGTGATGATGGGATTTGTAACGGCAATAGATTTGAGGTTGTCACACGGAGGATCGAGCACGAGTGATTCTAGGAGTCGCAAGTTATCGAGATACGCGAGGTGAGTCTTCTCACTATACTTTACCTTGAGTAGGTAATCAGAGTTATGTGTCAGAATATGTATGTTATGTGTATGCTATGTGTTGTACTGCATGATGTCTATGTGATTTATGTTGTGCATGTTTATAGAGTTGGAACCGGAAGGTTCCCAGAGTTAGAACCTGAGGGTTCACAGAGCATGGGTGCACGGACCCATAGAGTTATAGCCTTGAGTGGCTAATATATGTGTTATGTTTGTGGTATTTTGGGGAACTCACTAAGCTTTGTGCTTACAGTGTTAGTGTTGTTGTTTCAGGTACTAGCGATGACCGTGGGAAGGCGCCGGCTTGATCTATACACACGCATGGGATTTTGATATACATATGATCTTGGGATTTTGTATAATGTGAATTGGGATTTAAACTTAATGTTTTTATGAAAAGTTATTGAGAAATGTTTTTATAAATTGTGAAAAATTATTTTGAAATTCATGGTGTTACATATATATATATATATATATATATATATATATATATATATATATATATATATATATTGAAAGTTCAAATAGTTCCTTGACATTCCTCATAATTTGAAATATGAATAGGGATGTCGTAATCATATTATGAATTTGATAATGCAATTAACACAAACAATATCCATATTGATCTTTATTTGATCTTATAATCTATCAACGGAAGAGTTTACTCACAACCATTCTCATGAATTAAAGCGAAACATTTTCCATCTAGATTTTACAGTGTATATGTTCCTATCCATGTTAATCTATCATTTAAAACCAACCTACAATCATTAGACAAGGTTTAAGACAAAACTAAATTCAAATTTAGCTTTCCGTCATGGACTGAACTTCGTTATTCTAAATTTCTTGCCCTTTGGTAGCACAAGGGCTTACCAGTGTTTCTATGTTGTTAGCAAGCCACCCATATATATCAATGCACTTTCACTAACCAACGTGCCTCTTCTTTTCTAGTCAAATGCAAAAATAGATCTCATAAGCATTTCCAACTCAACTTGAAGTACATAGAAATAAGAATGTGTCAACCAAACACGATAGGCTGTCAACCACAATTTGTGTGCTAGTGATAACTAAAAGGTTTATTGTCGATTGACTCTTGAAACTATCAAGACCAATATGACTCCCACTGAATTCTTAACGTATGAGTTTTTTTTCAAGGAACATTGTTTGACGAGCTAAAACAAATATTCAAAAGTTCGTGTGGTTCTCGAAAAGAAAACACTCCATTGAGTAGGTCTCAATTTATCTTTTGTTTCTCGATTAACAAAAACGTCAAAACTCCAATTCTATATATACTAGAGTAAGAAAACATTATTACTCCATATTTCACTAGGTGTTATCAACCTTCTTAATTTGAAATAAATTTCAAGATATGATTCATAGTTACTAGAACATGGCTCTACAACTTGATTTGGAATAAAGTATGACTGATCAATGATTGAACTATCTCCAACAATATCTGATTCCTCTTCTTAGTCATAAAATTGCACTAAGATGTTCTCCGAGGATCAATTGTGATATAAATCCAGAATCACTAAGATGATCATAAAACTTGATACTAAAACATTATCCTTTCTTATTAGATTAGAGAATATTTTATCTTTCTGCCTAATAGATTCTCCTTATTCCTTCTGCTACACTTTGAATCTTTTTGAAGTATCAGAATTATGCTTAATCTTATAAACACAACCATATTTACTGAAATGTCATAAAATCATGACGAATAGAGTTACTGTCCTTTGTGGTGGATCTAAATAGTCCATATCAAAATGTACTAGATCATTAGTCCTTAACTTTCCCCAAATAAAAATGTGACAATGAGTTAGTTCTAATTTTTTCCAAGGAACAAAATTCTTATACACTATACAATGCGATCTGTACAACACTAAGTATCTGTCCAGTTGGCGATGAGATTTCTTTTCACTTTGTCAATTATTACAATACCACAAACGATATTATAAGATCCACAATTAATATTGCTAATATTAGAAATGTAAACAGCACTTTCATAAATACCATTGCAAGAAAATGTGAATAAGGTAACTAGATAAAACAAAATTTCACTTTTATTGAAAAATAAACGAAAAATTGGAACTTTTATTTACAACGCATAAAATGAAAAACTATTTTTCTAGACATCTTCTAAGAGTAATAGCAATCTATCATCATAACTCCTTAGTAGCAGCTCCAAATTCCGATCATCAAACTATGTGACCGAAGTTCATTTATCAAGATTAGATTCAGCTCACTCTGCTTAAGCTTCTTTCTTTCTCTTAGATCTTGCAATAACATCAAATGTGATCATCACATAATGTATTAAAATTCTATGAATAGGAACTTGAAAACTAATGGAGGTAGACACTGAATGTACCTGAAGTAGAGTCATTCGAATTGACTTTACCATCTTAGAGATATTTCTTGTACTTTGGACAGCTTCACAACCACTATCCCCTCAATTGGCAGTAAAAACAAATGGACTCTTTGGGCTTAACACATGGGATGATCTCATAATGAGGCTTTCTCTTTACCATACGATCAAACTGTTTAACCTTGGCTGATCCCTTTCCATTGGGCAGAGAAATCTTTTCTAGAACCACCAATGTCACCATCACCAATCTCCATAAAAACCTTGGAATTAGAACATATAAGCAACACTACCTCAGATGTGCTCTTAAGCATTTCTTCATCAGCAACTGTCAACATTTAGGTTAGATGAATTAGGGTCACATCGAGATTCCTCATATGGAAGTTTTCAATAAACTAAACATATGAATTAGGAAGCGAGAGTAGAACCAAATCAATAGATTGCTCCCTTAGAAAGATGACATCTATTCGTTCCAACTTGTCAATGTACGATTTAATTTGTAGAACATGCACACCCATAGATTTTCCATCTTGATGCCTACATGCCTGTAGGGATTGAGTTGTTTCATATATTTCAACTTGACAAAACCATGACGTTGGGAAAGTCACATGAGGAGGAGGTGGAAGTGTTAAAGAAGCATGATGTCCAGTTCCACCAATTCCCAAAGAAGGGAAAGCATTTTACCTTGATCAGAATGTGAAAAATCATCTTCAGAACGAAGAGGAAAACCATTTCCAAAATAACGAGGAAGACCATTACAATCTTCAAAAGACATATAAAATTAGGAGAAAATAGAACTCAAGTTAGTTGATTTTAATCCTTAATTATTAACCCAAAATTTAAATTAAGGCTAGGATCCATATATTTTTTTATTTGGACTTTGAAGAGAGATGTCGTAGTCAAATTCGAATCTATTATTGTTAGGTAATGCTTTTGCTAATTCCAATCTTATGAAACTCCGATCTTTTGAGATTAAATGAAGCTTATCAATGATATGATTAATCTCATATTATGCTCTCACTTTTGTGATTGTGATGTTGAGGACCACAACCGAGATATGAATAACCACACAGACCCGCTTGACAGCCTTGATGTCATTTATCAACTCTCATTGATGTGTCGGTTAGTCATACATGCTCCACCAACAATGATAATTTTCAAGATGCCCCATCATATCTCTTTATAGTCCCTATTAGTGTGTCGGTCAAACACACACACACTCCACTAACGACATATAAAACATGATGTATGTTTTCACGGATTAGCATACTTTTCACATTTCCTAATGTAGCTAAGAGTGAGATTTTAAAAAGAGTTTAGTTATTTTATCTCATTATACTTATTAATTAGATTATGTCTTATCAAATACGTTCGGCTCATAACCCTCCACCATACAAGAGAACGGTGGGTAAGAGTAGATACTTAATAGTGATCATTTTATAGGTCGCTTCCTTAAACTCCCTTTATAGTATAGCGTCGTGAGTGAGGCATACTAGCGATTTGACTAACTTGTCTTATACATATATTATATTAATCTTTTAATTATATATAGTATGAGGTGTATTTAAAACTTTTCTAAAATACTATGTTTAAATTTAAATTTTCAAAATTAATAAAAATTAATTTAATTTAAAAACAAACTAATTTTGATTTAATAATTATCTTTAATTAAATAATTAATTAAATCATTATGGACTAAATCAGTATTTACAATTAACCAATTAATAAAATAAATCAAATTTATCCTAATCCTAAGCCTTCGAATTTTCGAAAATAGACTAGGCTTATCAGGTGTTAATTGTCAAATTTTAAGGCTTTTAAAATAACAAATAAGGAAATAAGGAAACCCTAAAATAGGATCCCTAATTTTCGAAAATTAGGCAATGGGGGCTAATGTTTCTAAAACCCTTGCAAATTTCGAAAATATAGGGTGGAGGCTTGGGCTTCAAGAACCCAAGAAGATTTTGAAATTTACCTCCTTAAGGTTTAGTTTCTATAAACCTTAATTTTGATCTATTCAACTTTGTGCAAGATCAATGATAACAATGACTCTAATACCACTGTTACATTTATATGTTACAAAAAATCCATTTTTTGGGTGAATAACATAAAACCTGTAACACCGTAAATTTCAAAACAATTTTTCATTTAAAATAATCATTTTATTCTTAGAAACACTTGTTTAAAATCTCAATCATAATCGAATTACAAAACATAACTCCATTTTCACTTGCATAGAAAACCAGGATCCTCCAAAACATGACTCTTTCTCTGGTGTGTACAATCAAGCAAGTGCCGCCCGTGATACTGAAAGAAACCTGAAAAACATCACACAAAACACTGTAAGCACGAAGCTTAGTGAGTTCCCCAAAATACCACACACATAACACATATTAGCCACTCGAGGCTATAACTCTATGGATCCGTGCACCCAAACTCTGTGAACCCTCAGGTTCTAACTCTGTGAACCTTCCGGTTCTAACTCTAGGAACTCTTCGGTTCCAACTCTAGGAACCCTCCGGTTCTAACTCTGTAAACATGCACAACATAAATCACATAGAAATAATGCAATACAACACATAACATACATAGCATACAAATACTCTATCACATAACTCTGGTTACCTACTCAAGGTAAAGTATAGTGAGAAGACTCACCTGGCAAGCAGAAAACAGATATCCCCAGACTTAAATCTCGAACTCGCCACCGCCTAACATGTAAGGCAAATACTCTCATGAATATAACTCTCGAGACTAGAATCATTCCTCTCATGCCACCCTCTTAAGGGTAAAAGACTATTTTACCCCTCTCTTGGCCCAAAGGCCACATCGCTGACCAAACCCTAAAAGTCAACGGTCAACCCTTGGTCAAAATCAAAGTCCTCAGTCAAAGTCAACCCCTGACTGACCCTACTCGCCGAGTCAACCCTATGACTCGTCGAGTTCCCATAATCAGAACTTCACTCAATCCGCGACCTAACTCGCCGAGTCACCCCGAGACTCGCCGAGTCCAACAACTCTGAGTCCATTCGCACACAACTCACCGAGTCATCCCTTGACTCACCGATTCTCGACTCAACCAGGGAATATCGGGACCCTTCGACAAGACTCGCCGAGTCCAAGAAAAGACTCGCCGAGTCTAACGCTATCATCAACCTACTTGCCGAGTTGTTCATACAACTCGCCGAGTTCCAGGCCATCTTCATCCAACTCGCCGAGTTGTTCTTCCAACTCGCCGAGTCCCAGCTCATCTTCAAGCAACTCGTCGAGTAAACCCATGTGACTCGCCGAGTACCACCGGTCTGAATCCATTCAGAAGCTTTCCAGGCCATGCAATTGCTCCAAAACATATATCTAGCCTCCTACCACTCATCCATCACGTAAAGTGGCAAACTTTACGTGAATCCAAAGAGATCTAGGCCATTTGCACATCGGGCTAGGGTTTGGGACATGTAAGCTTCACTAAACACTCCAACACAGGGACTTTCATGCTCTCTGATTCTTCTCCCTTCCAGATCTGAGGTAGCAACCTCAGATCTAACCTCTAGACTTCCCATTACATCCATAGACAAGTTCCCACAAACCCCAAAATGAAGAAACAACATAACAACAGCCCAAGAACGAGATATTACCTCCAAGAGATGCCCCAACTGCAATGTAATTTGAATCCAAGCAAAGCCCCTTGCTCCAAGCCTTCAATCTCCCAAAATTCCTTCAACAATTACTTCTCCAAGCTCCAATCCACTCAAAAATGGTGCTTCTCCGCGATTTAGGGTTTTCTAGGGCTCAAGGGGTGATAAAGAGGCTGGGAGGAAAACATAATGTTCTTTATATAGGGCTCAACCCCGAGAATTAGGGTTTTCTCCAATCAGCGCCTACTCGCCGAGTCCTCCTCACCGACTCGCCGAGTCGGCTACATAACACGCGACCTAGTCGCGACTCTACTCGCCGAGTCCATCCATAGACTCGTCGAGTCACTCTTTTACAACTTACTCTTTTAGCCCTTCAAATCTACTCTTGATATTTCAGGATGTTACAATTCTCCCCCACTTAAATTAGGCTTCGTCCTCGAAGCCTACAACAACTCAACTTCAGAAATACTCCCACAGCGTGCCATCTGGCCTTAATCGGACCAGGTCTCACAAGGCATACCCATCGAAACTCGAACACACTTTCCCTTTCCTTACGGTGTCCTGACAACCGTCTCGAACCGGGCACCGGCTGTACCCTCTGATAACCACACTTAACGATCCGAGAATTACCCATGAAGCATCACTGCCCCAAATCTCAATAATCACTCGACCCATAAGGGTTAGAAGCCATGAACCATCGGATCCCCGATCCGAATCCCACTCTATCCAATCCGTGACGACGGAAAGACCCATTCTCAATCTCAGAGCAACTCTCACGAGTTCCCTTCTTGCAACCGCATACGCATGCTGAACTAGATCTAGCACCTTCGGGTTAGGAAAACCCGTCACACTGACGACATCCCCAACATCCCTAGGAGGGACCACCACTACGCACACAACCCTTGATCAGAATTAACCTGGGAGTCCCAGACTCCATCCCTGCATCCATCCTGAGACTCTTGGCTCTACACCCGCGGAATCCCTTCCGCGTCCTCAGTAGACATCCCATCATGATGTCATTCCATACCACTGTCACAGACACAGTGTTCGACCACCATACTCCAAATCATCCATTCTCACTACTACTTTCACTTCCGCAAATCAACACTTTCCCCAGCAAATGAGGGTCTGACACCTCCTCCCATACAACAGCTCAAAGGGTGGCATACCAAGGCACTAATGATGGCTGTTGATATAGGATAACTCAACCAAAGATAAATGCGTGCCGCAACTCCCTCCAAAATCTAATACACATGCCCGAAGCATGTCTTTGAGCGTCCGAATCATTCGCTCTCTCTGAAGTGTCCTCAGACATCATCATGATAAGCTCTAGCTCATTTCTCATATCCCTCTTCGAGACTGATCACCAGGTCAGCTTTTGACTTCACAGCTGAGCCTCCAAAGGCCACCCATATCATGATCCAAATATCCCACTAACTTCCTCTCCGTGACCACTATCCTGGCCTAGTGACACACAAGTCACGAAATTCTCTTTTCCTCATGCGAGAAAAATACAATCCAACTGAGGATTGTCTCAACTCTGATCTCTGGTTTTTGTTGCGCATATCCCTTGCGCATCTCACCACATTTCCTGATAGAGACGGAGACCCCAGTCTCGCCCCCGGTTCAACATCCAGGCTCCAAAAACTCAATACTAGGGCTACTCAAGCCCAAAACTCTTCCACATCATACACTGATCGGAGAACATTCCATCATCACACTCTCTTGCCATCTAGTGAGTACTACGGCTCCCCGCAGTATCACAACACCCTCTGACTAGTGAGTACTACGGCTCCCCGCAGTATCACAACACCCTCTGACTAGTGAGTACTACGGCTCCCTGCAGTATCACAACACCCTCTGACCCCACTAGCTCGTGCTCCGCAGACTATCATAGGCGGCTACCCATACTCGACTTGAATATGCATCACAGACTCTGGAGGCAATCGACATAACAAATGCCCACCCTTGCAAAGATCCACTCTCTCAATAATCTCCCTGGATGCCCATACTCGAAGGGCTCCCACTAGATCCATAGATACCTGATATACCACAAGTCGTCTCAACTCAAGATTCACGAGTAACTCCGAAATAAGGTTATCATACCCGGATACCACGGAATACCCCAACAGAACATCACAAGATCCTGCCAAAAGCATCATATAGACACAATAATACATTTCCTCTGAACCCCATAAATAGATCTACATTTTTCCCACATTGCAACTTTGGTGCATCCAATTTCTCAATTGGAATACGAGAAAACGCTAACGCTACGAAATACGCTGATAATTCTTCGAAACCCTTTTTCCCGCCGCTCAAAATCCAAACAAGGATACACATACCGACCCGGGAGTTGGCTGCCCAATCATTCTCTATCTACTTGCCTCCAACACTGACCAATACCAGATTCCTGACCAATAAACACCTGTCGTGGAGACATTCATCCTTCTCAAACAAGTACTTCCCGCATTAACTCACTCTGACCCCTTTCCTCGATCACCGACATCTCTGGTCTCATGATTTCTTACCGCAGATCTCTATACTCCACTTATAATTGCTCTTGAAGAATCTCTGCTTTCTTACATACGGCACCCGGTTCTCCCCCACTTAGGGTTCGAACCATCACCAAATAGCACACAACCAACCCATAACTATTTTCACCAGCAAAATCGCACATGCCCCCGGAAAGTGCTACACAACGCCTGATAATCCCCCTTGAGGAAATCAATCGACCTCATATACTCTGAACCTCTGATGAACTCCTCAAGAACTTCTCATCACGACTGCCTCTAGTCGTTCCAAATCTCGTACCAATCTAGTACCAAACAACTCAACTACTCAATAACATCCCTGGCTCATAGACTGAACCACAAAATCATCGTACCCCTCACCTCAACTCATCAACCAACGCTCCAACACCGGGATCATCCCAAGAACAGGGACCCACTCCCATATTCAACACCCAACATAGATAGAAAACTCTCTGCACTGCTAAACTCGACTGAACTCCCCACTGATACCACTACAATACATCCTACTATACTCAAATAGGTGTAGTGTGGTCCTCGACTTTCTTAGTCCCAACTGACTATCTGCTCATGATAAATCACTGCCTCGCGTCACACATGCTACCTGATACTCTGGTGAGAAATCATCATCAATGACGACCTACAGGGTTTACCCCCAAACCCAAAACCACAACATCATGCTTCTCATATTTTGCACACGAACATAATCAATACCTCCCAGATCATAGAAGGTGACATCTCCTTTATCGACTGATCGCTCAACTCAGATCGAAATTCTCCCTTCTCACTGACTCTTTACTAAAATACTATGAGGGGCTCTCGATCTCCCTCTCAAGGGACGCCTCTTCGAACTTAATCATGACCGGATAACCGGAGAACCACAAGCATCATTCACTACGAACCATGGTACTCATTCCATGACATCTCTTCTCAATATGCCCCGGTGTATGGTAACCTAACCATAACATCACTCCCCAATCCGCTCCGATGTATGATACCCGGACCATAACATCACTCCTCAATCCGCTTCGATGTATGGTACTCGAACCATAACATCACTCCTCAATTCGCTCCGATGTATGGTACTCGAACCATCATTCCCCAATCCGCTCCGATGTATGGTACCCAGACCATAACATCACTCCTCAATCCGCTCCGATGTATGGTACCCAGACCATAACATCACTCCTCAATCCGCTCCGATGTATAGTACTCGAACCATAACATCACTCCCCAATCCGCTCCGATGTATGGTACCCGGACCATAACATCACTCCTTAATCCGCTCCTTAGAACCTTCAGAATACTCCCTGTATCAAGTATGGGTCCTCTGCTTTCAGTAGTACGGGCCCATACTACCTGCCACATCTATCCATACTTTCCACACGGACCATCCCAGAGCTCCTAAGTAGCTGCTCGACCTGCTCTTTCACCAATCCCATCGCGCGTGCTCGCTCCCCAGCGAAATTCTCTACTCTACCAGCGCACGCATCTGGCTAGGGTTACTCCCTAGGCTCTTCCGTTGTCCTCCCACTTCTTTGCTATCAGCTGCTGAAGAGCTCCTAATGATGCCAGCCATCTACCTCCTGAATATCGTCATATTCACTTGGTAGCTGACTCCCATCATCGAGAGTTCCACGAAGCACAAAGCAAGCAGCATTCGAGCATCGAAGAATACATAGGACTCCCTCTCTATGATAACTCCACTTTCTCGGCTCATCCTCAGAAGTACCACCGAACTCTGTAACTCTTCCCCTCATGGGTTCTAACTGGATACTCTCACTCATCACATACTCAAAAGCATGACACATATAACAACGAGTCCTAGCCTAAGGCATCACAAATCAGGCCACTCTAGTCCTAATATATGAAATACCTAGCCTGTCTCTAGCATGCAATAATATCTCATAAAGTGCATCATAAATATCTCATAACACAAAAGTAAGGGTATTTTGGGAAATCACTGTTCGGGCTCTGGCTGATTGTACACACTGCTCTTTCTTTCTTTCTCTTTGAACTCTTATTCACTTTTAGAAAATTATTTCTTTAAAAAAAAACTTTTCTTACTTCCTCAGTTTGAGTCCAGATTTACCCGAAGGCGCATCCGAATCCCTCAAACCAAGGCTCTGATACCAACTTGTAACACCGTAAATTTCAAAACAATTTTTCATTTAAAATAATCATTTTATTCTTAGAAACACTTGTTTAAAATCTCAATCATAATCGAATTACAAAACATAACTCCATTTTCACTTGCATAGAAAACCAGGATCCTCCAAAACATGACTCTTTCTTTGGTGTGTACAATCAAGCCGGTGCCGTCTCGTGATACTGAAAGAAACCTGAAAAGCATCACACAAAACACTGTAAGCACGAAGCTTAGTGAGTTCCCCAAAATACCACACACATAACACATATTAGCCACTCGAGGCTATAACTCTATGGGTCCGTGCACCCAAACTCTGTGAACCCTCAGGTTCTAACTCTGTGAACCTTCCGGTTCTAACTCTAGGAACCCTTCGGTTCCAACTCTAGGAACCCTCCGGTTCCAACTCTGTAAACATGCACAGCATAAATCACATAGAAATAATGCAGTACAACACATAACATACATAGCATACAAATACTCTATCACATAACTCTGGTTACCTACTCAAGGTAAAGTATAGTGAGAAGACTCACCTGGCAAGCAGAAAGCAGATATCCCCACACTTAAATCTCGAACTCGCCACCGCCTAACACGTAAGGCAAATACTCTAATGAATATAACTCTCGAAACTAGAATCATTCCTCTCATGGCACCCTCTTAAGGGTAAACGACTATTTTACCCCTCTCTTGGCCCAAAGGCCACATCGCTGACCAAACCCTAAAAGTCAACGGTCAACCCTTGGTCAAAATCAAAGTCCTCAGTCAAAGTCTACCCCTGACTGACCCTACTCGCCGAGTCAACCCTATGACTCGTCGAGTTCCCATAATCAGAACTTCACTCAATCCGCGACCTAACTCGCCGAGTCACCCCGAGACTCGCCGAGTCCAACAACTCTGAGTCCATTCGCACACAACTCACCGAGTCATCCCTTGACTCACCGATTCTCGACTCAACCAGGCAATATCGGGACCCTTCGACAAGACTCGCCGAGTCCAAGAACAGACTCGCCGAGTCTAACGCTATCATCAACCTACTCGCCGAGTTGTTCATACAACTCGCCGAGTCCCAGCTCATCTTCAAGCAACTCGTCGAGTACACCCATGTGACTCGCCGAGTACCACCGGTCTGAATCCATTCAGAAGCTTTCCAGGCCATGCAATTGCTCCAAAACATAGATCTAGCCTCCTACCACTCATCCATCACGTAAAGTGGCAAACTTTACGTGAATCCAAAGAGATCTAGGCCATTTGCACATTGGGCTAGGGTTTGGGACATGTAAGCTTCACTAAACACTCCAACACAGGGACTTTCATGCTCTCTGATTCTTCTCCCTTCCAGATCTGAGGTAGCAACCTCAGATCTAACCTCTAGACTTCCCATTACATCCATAGACAAGTTCCCACAAACCCCAAAATGAAGAAACAACATAACAACAGCCCAAGAACGAGATATTACCTCCAAGAGATGCCCCAACTGCAATGTAATTCGAATCCAAGCAAAGCCCCTTGCTCCAAGCCTTCAATCTCCCAAAATTCCTTCAACAATTACTTCTCCAAGCTCCAATCCACTCAAAAATGGTGCTTCTCCGCGATTTAGGGTTTTCTAGAGCTCAAGGGGTGATAAAGAGGCTGGGAGGAAAACATAATGTTCTTTATATAGGGCTCAACCTCGAGAATTAGGGTTTTCTCCAATCAGCGCCTACTCGCCAAGTCCTCCTCACCGACTCGCCGAGTCGGCTACATAACACGTGACCCAGTCGCGACTCTACTCGCCGAGTCCATCCATGGACTCGCCGAGTCACTCTTTCACAACTTACTCTTTTAGCCCTTCAACTCTACTCTTGATATTTCGGGATGTTACAAAACCTAAGTTCACATGCACCCTAAAGGATCTATGTTCTCACTATGATTTACAAACAACTATTAAATATCAAGAACCTTAAAAGTACATTGATATTTTTGAAATTACTAAAGGGTTATTAGAAAATGCATACATTAGTTTATTATAGCAAATAAACTGGTAATCCTTCCTTTGTTGGCCTTCAGAAAGCAAACATCAAAAGTCGTGTTCCTCTAATGGCTCCCACCCAAACCCTACCAAGTTACAGCCTAAAGAGGAGAGAGGAATAGAAGGAAGAATTCTGAATTCTAAGGCATTTAGAATGATGATTTCTAAATTCTAAACCCTTAAGAGTTTTTATAGGTGAGTAAGGGAGCTAGGATAATGCATGTTCCTTTTAGATAACATTAATCCTTTTGCTTTCCTCTAAGCCATCCAAGCTTCCTTAGAGCTCAAGAAAAAGCTCTAGAAAACCTCTAAAAACCCTATAGAAACCGTCTTATATATAAGAGGTTTTAGAATTGGTCAATGTTCAACTTTTGAACATTGTCACCTTTAGTCATTTTATTTTTAATTAATTCTAAAATTAATTCCAATTAATTTTTGATTAATTTTTAATTAAATAATACTATTTCTAGTTAATATATTATTATTATAATATATTAATAAATTATTTATTTTGATTTTTAATTAATTTATTAACTATATAATAAATTAATAAATTAGTTTCACTCTAAAAAAAAAAATAAAAAATAAAAATAAAAATAATTCCAGTCAATTACTAGGTTTAAGTGTAAACACAAAAGAATTTTGCTAATAATAAAATATTATATTAAATATAATTTAGTTTTTGGTTTAACCATCTAATCCAACGTAAAACAACCAAATAGATTGTTCAAATCTTTTACTATTAACGACTAACATGTTTGTTTGAATTTAAAGAATACAAATATCAATGATAAGAGCATGGACATAGTTTAATAAAATTGTCGAATGTGATGAAATATTTAGTTGATTATATTAATGAAGCAAAGTTGAGCATAGAGCATAGTGGAATACTGCATGGACGTTCAACTCTGGGGAAGTTCAGTTGTTATAGGACTTTTTAAATGAGAAAAATGTAACATTTTAAAGTTTAAAATAAATATCTATTAAATTTTTGTAATGTTCAATACAATGTAAACAAAAAAAAGAAAAAAAGAATTATAAGTAGAATAATAAAGTGAAACTGTTATACACAACATATATAAGCATTATCTATTATTTTTACAACCAAAATAAACACATTTTACATGTAAGACATTTTTAGACACCTAGTATGCCAATAGGTAATTTAAAAACCCCAATCACTTGGATAAGTTATCCACAAATAATCGATGAGACAATGAGTACACTCTTATTGGTGATGAAAATAACGAGAAACTCACTAAAATAAAAACTTTTAGCTAACGATAAACTTTTAGTGCTCCAAGCATTTCAAAGATATTGTTTATGCAAAACCAAGTATCTTGTCTGCATCTTCACGTGTGACAAAATCCATATCTTCATCATTGATCCATGCGTACTTCTCCAGATAAGGGTTTGTGGTCTGCTTTATAGGGTACTTTTCGATCATATCTTTCCAGACATTGGTTCGATCTAAGTCTCTGGTGACCTCCCAAACACAGCTGTTGGATTTGAAACCTGCACCCAAACTGATCATTAAGATTCTATCACCCTTCTTCAGCCTTTTCTTTGCCTCCATGTATCCTAGAACATACCAGAGCCCACCAGACGATGTGTTTCCAAAACGATGCAACGTCATTCGAGATGGTTCAAGATCATAATCGCTTAACCCTAGATTTATACCCACTTCATCGATTACAGCTCTTCCACCTGGGTGTATGCAGAAGTGTTCGATTCCAGTTTTTAGGTTGATTTTCGAACCAGATTTGAGGCATGCATAACGAATTATCTCCCAAAGTGGAAGCACTTTTGGTAGAAGCACTCGTAGGTTCTTCATCAAAGCCCGACCAGCAACTATCGGGAGGGTTTTTCTGAGACGAAAGCCTTCGTATCCTTCATCGTCTTCGATCTGCATGCAGCAGTTGTAGGCTTCATCGTCCGAGGCAAAATGGCTTCGAACCATACACTTCAGCTTCATAATCGCGTGCTTCTTGCGATCTCTGTCGTTGGTCAAAAGCATTGAACAACCTCCTACCCGAAAAAGAACGTTAGAGAGCATCATGGACCCTTCTCTCCCACAGTACCAATGAGACGACATGGATTCTGTGCTCACAACAATGGCTATTTTGTTCTTGTGAGTCTTGAACAAGTGTTGGACCAGATCGATACCAGTTAGGCTTGCGCTGCACCCCATTCCTGAGAGATTGAACGCCTTAATATCCGACCGCATATTGTAATGATTTATGATTCTTGACGCTAAAGAAGGCACTGGTGAGATTAGGGATACAGTCACCACTAGTATATCAACTTGAGATGGCGAGATATTCGACCTGGAAAAAATACTATCAAGCGTATCATAGAACACATCATCTAATTCTGATAAAGAAGCAACAAGTGTTGGGTGTTCTTCTTCACCCAATATGATGCTTTTTGGGCCATAAGTTTCTTCACCAATGCCTGAATTTACCATGGTTTTTAGAAGGAACCTGTAATCTTCGACACGTAGATTCTTGTTGCGCCAAACAATCTTCGCACACTGTTCGGTGTCCAGCTTCATCTCCTTTTTTCCCTTATAGCATTGGTAATCGATCATATAGCATGTTTTGCCTGTTCCAAGTACCAGCTTTGTTAACCAAAAAGTAACATATGAGATCGTTAACAAGATCATACTTGTTGCTAATAACTCCATTGCAAAGGGAATCATAGAGAAATATAGAGGGTTTTGAAGTGTTGTTTGTTTATATAGGGACATCACTACCACAAAACGCCACAAATTAAGGACCCGCTTTCATATTGCCGGGTTACAAAACCGGGTTCTATTAGCCATGCATTTTTATTAGCCCTGTCGAACATACCCGTTACCTGAATTACCGGCCCGATTTTTTCAGATATCGGGTAAATCGGGTATCATGTAAATTTTTTCAATTATTTAGGTAACTCGATTTTTTTCAGGTTGAGTATAGGATACATTTTTTGGTTTTGGGTATACCGGAATTATTTTAAAAATTCATTTGTTTTTTCTTTCATAGATGTCGTACTCTGTAGCAGGTATTTGCTTACACTTAAACTAACTATAATTATTGTAAAACATAAATTTCTTTTATTATGGAAATATGACACCAACAATATTAAAAATGATTCTTTTATATGTCATCATGTTCTTTAAAACTTAACTGTTTTATAGATTATAGTTTTTATTGCAACTAACAAACTCATTATCTTGACAAAACTTCGGAACATGGAAAAACTTATGACTACAGTTATCTTAAACATTTTAAACTTTTAAACTAAGAAGATCTTTAATTATTTGTTTTTTTAACATCTTATTAGATTAGATTATGCTATTAAAATATTACTTGATATCTCAAGTATTATTGACTAAAAAAATATTAACGTTTAATGTTTGAGTAACTTCGTTTATGTCTCGTTTGTTTATATAAACAAGACTAATAGAACATGGCATATTTAATTCATTAAATTTATTTTTAGGTGCCATTAAAAAAAAATATATATTTCAGGTAATACCCGAATTACCCAAATCCGACCCACTATCCGAATTACCTGAACTTAATTTTGGTAGAGTAATAGGCAGGGGCGGACGTAGGATTTTACAGCAAGGGTTGCACGGGAGAGTTAGGGGTTGCACGGTAGTAGAAAAAAATATAATTTTCAAAAATTTTCAAAAATTTTCTACTGCGGCCGGAAAAGTTAGGGTGCGTTTAGTTGCGGAAAAAATAGGCCGTTTTCCAGAAAAAATTTCCAAGAAAAATGAGAATTTTTAAACGCGTTTAGTTTGTCTATTTTTCTAGATTTTTCACGGGAAATAAAAATTTTCCATTTTCTAAAATTACAAAGAAGTTGGAAATTTTTGGAAAACTAATTATCATTGTTTTCCACATTTTTCTAATTCCAGAATTTTTCTAAAATATAAACACACACCCACTTCCATCCCATCCGCCTCTACCTACCCCCACCTTAACACCCCCCACCCACAAACACATACATACATATCCACCCATACACACACACACACATCAACCCACAAACACACACACACATGTACATACCCACCCACACACACACACATACACACACCCGCACACACACATATATATACCCACCCACACACATACCGATCCATAAACACATACACACACACACATACATACATACATACATACCCACCCACACAATCACCCACCCACAAACACACACACACACACATACATACTCACCAACACACCCGCACACACACAAACACACTCACACACATACCCACCCACACCCCCCACAAACACACACCCACACACACACAAACTCACACCTACCCCCATCCCCACCCTCACAGACACACAAACCCACACCCACCCCCACAAACACACACATACACACACACAAACACAAACTCGCACCCCCACCCACCCAACACCACCACCACAATCAACGACCTACCATCACCATCACCACCACCACTAACCTGCCACTAGCACCACCACCACCGCTGCCGCTGCCATCACCACCACTGACACAATTGCCGCCGCCACCACCATCGCCTGTCATCACCACCACCGCCGCTGCCGACCCGCTACCGTCACCGCCCCCACCCACACCCTACCACCGCTATCGTTTTCTAAAAATGAAAACCGATAGAAAAATACACATCTAAACACGTTTTCTAATTTTCTAAAACTGAAAATGAAAAATGAATAAGTTAATTAAACGCGTTTTCTAAATTTTTCAATGACAAATGAAAACGGAAAACGAAAGTTGAAAAGGTAAAACAAAAAACGGAAAATGAAAATTGCTTTTCCGTAACTAAACGCAACCTAGGGGTTGTCGGTGCTACCGTGGACCACCCCTAGGTCCGCCCCTGGTAATAGGTAATTATTTTAAAATGAAAAAACTTGAATTGCCCGAAACCCGAAAATATTACCCGATCAACACCCCTAATTTTTACCGGGTTTTACAATTTTTATTTTTATTTTTAATTTTAATTTTTAAAAATTTTTATTTTTATTTTTACTTTTTTTGAAGTAGTAGTATGCATTATATGTTATATTTGCAGCCAATAATCTTCGAGCTATGGCGTTGTAGGGGAAAAATTTGCGCATATTTCCTATTTTAGACATGCTTTAGATATTATTTACTAGGCGTGAGCCCCATGTATTACATGGGTGTATTTAAAATAATTAAATATGTATAAACATTTGAGAAATTTGAATTTATAGGAAAAATGAGAAAAATATTGAATTACTAAAATTAAAGTGTTTTTTTTTCTCTTTTAAATTTAAACAAATCATTTAGATAAAATAATCAAAGCAAATTAATTACATTTTATTTTAAAGTTTTGAAATTGTAAAGAAAGTCCATTGATGAAATTGATATGCATTTATTATTAAATTTAAATACCATATAAATTTTAATAAAATAGAAAACCACAAAATTACATATGGAATAAAAATTAATTCAAAATAACCACAAAATGATATGTGACAAAATGAATGAGAGTGTGACAAGTGTAAAAAAAAACCTTCATTCATTAGAGAAGATCTTAAACTTAGTGAATTAATTGTATTAACTAACACGATCGTTGTTGAAGTTCACTAAACATAGAAGCAAATAATTTTTGTGTTCTTATTCTTTCGGTAAATTAACACCGCTAGAAAAGTGGATTTTTACAATGATCATATTCATCGGTATTCCGTCAGTAAACGGCTTACCGATGGAAATTGGTCGGTCAATAACCTTCATGGTTAATTATTTGTGACTGATTTCCGATGAAATTGTGGTGGAGAAACGACAAAATTTTATGTCAAAAATATGATTACCAACGGAATTTTGTTTGACCTTATTTTATGACGGACTACCGACAAACTTTTAGCTACAAATTTCCAATGGGGTATTTTATTCTTATTGATGGATATTTCCATAACTAATCCATCACTAAAATGATTTATAAAAATTAGAAAAATAAATTTTTTCTAGCAAAAATACAAAAAAATAGTTAAAACATTACATATAATAGTATTCAAATACAACAACAAAACTAATAGAGGAGGGAGTGGCTGAGCTTCATTAGGATTAGGTTGGAGGTATTGAGGTACCACCAAGAGCATTACCCTTCACCATACGATACCATTAATTTCTTTTCTTCAACCGGTCAAGGGATCCTAACATAATCTCTCTATCTTTACTCTCTCTCCTTTTTTTTTCTCTTATACCCATAGGTTTAAAAAGTTACACCTTATGTTGTTTTGTATTTTTTAATTGATTAGGTTGATTATGTTTGGAAAGATAAAAAAAAAAAATTGATGTGGAACTGATATAGCAATCCATTAACTGGGTTGGGAGAGAACCACTTCCACTGATAAATATTAAGATACAAATTGTTTAATATATTAAAAGTGAGTAATACAATTACATACAACATATAATAAATGTTAAAAAAAGGACTAATACCATAAAATTCTCAAATTTTACACATGTAGTTGGAAAAAACCTTAACAAATTCTTTTTGGTGGGCTATGACCATAATACGCTCTAGTCCATTTAACCATTTTCATAGTTAAATTAATTATCTTTCTTAGAAAATTAGTCCTAAAATTGAGAATAAACTCAAAATTTGGTTTTTCTAGTTTGCAAAAAATTACATCATATGACTTTCTAACTTTATTTTTTGTTTATATATATATATATATATATATATATATATATATATATATATATATATATATATATATATATATATATATATATATATATATATAAACAAAAAAATAAAGTAAAAAAATCCAAAATAAATAAATTATATAAAAATGAAAAATAAAGTTAAAAAGTCATGTGGTGTAATTTTTTGCAAATTATAGAGAACATATTTTGACTTTAAACATGATTTTAGACTGATTTTTACATAAAAGATATCAAAGTTAACTATAAAACTGGTTCAACAGGTCAGAGTGATAATTTTGCATAAAAATTATGGCCATAGCTAACCAAAAAAGAAAATGTTAAGGCTTTTTCTAAATATTAATGTAAAACTTAAGATTTTTATGATATTAGTCTTTAAAGAAAAAAAATACATATTGTATGGATTACAAGGTGGGTTATTTAATTATCTCATATAGTCCACTAATTTCTCTTCAAGTTGTTTTTGTTTTGTTCCATTTCCTCATCTATTTAAGCTTTGTTTGTGCAAAGATCAAAGCTAAGAACCTAAAAAATGGTAAGACAAACTTTTAATCGATAATAACAATATATTTTTTCTTTTAAATCATTATAAGAACATATTATTTAACTTCCTCAGTGTAAGACTGAAGGGAGTCATACCACAAAAGTTACACTCCCTTCTCTAGCACGTAGGCACCACTTCACTCTTTACAACAAAAGTGTGGTTTTATATCACACTCAAAAAGTAGTGCCACACTTGAGTATTTTTTGTTTTTTAATAAATCAAAGGGACCAATAAGGGACGGTAAAAAAAAACAGACTAATCACATTTCTTAAAGGAGTGCACCTTTGGAGTGTCGCAGCGCACTCTCCGCCTCATCTGTATCACACCCAGGGGGTGGTGTTTCGTTCTATGTGGCACCCAACTACGGTCATTGCCGCAGCCCACTCCCTCCAGTCTAAAAAAATAGAATCCATCAATAGTAACTACTAGTTAATCATTCATCGCACATAATAAAGGGTACGCGAGCATCTGATTTATATTAATCATTGAATACAAGAATTTAATAAACTTTATTATCAAAAAAGCTTGAAGACATTTATTACCATACATTATAATTGAATCACTTTTTTTCCTATTTTGCATGAGAGAGAAGAAAACATTTGTGAGACTTGAAATTGACAAGGATAACAGAGAATATATTATATCAAGGCTACCACATTACAGATATGTTGAGACTTTACATTAAATAATGAAAATGAAAATTATAGATAATAGATGTGAATAATGAATAATGATAATGGTAGGAATTAATTTGGGGAGTACTATGAAACAAAATATCATCCTTTGCCAGCTTGTCGTGAAAATTAACATCTGCAACAGTCAACATTGCAGAAATGTACAACAACTTGATTAAATTTTTCTTTCTTTACTCAAGTAATTTTCTAAAAATATTTGAAAAGGCAAGAATGGGAACACAAATCACATAGGCATGTAAGTACTTTAGTCTCCTTATTCACGTAATATGTTGAATTTACATTAATCAATACAAAAACAAATATCAATTATTAAATGATATAGCTTTGACCATGCTTAATTTCTCAAAAACAAAATGATTATTTTTAGGTCTAGAAGTTTTCAAGAGACTGGATACAAGGAAAAAAAATGAGTAATAATTTTGTTTGCAGAAATTCATCAAAGGTTCGATATTCTTCACAAACAGATGTGGGGAAAGAGGGAATAATAAATTTCTTCATATATTGCACACATTTGCATCCCAACGTGTACATAGTAATCCAAAAATAATCCTGAAACCTACATAGTGAGACATGATAGAGAGTAATCATATTAAAAACACGGAAAATGAATAAAAGTACTTATAGAATATACAAAAAGAAGAACACTAGATAGATTTATAGAAGCTTAGTATAAGGGAAAGGCGCATGATGGGGGGATTCCATCGAGGTGAACCAGTGAAATTTGTCTTCTTCAATCGTTGGCAGCGGTGGAGAGGTGGAACGGTGTTAGATGCAACGCACGACCGGAACTATGGTCGATTTAGGGGTGGGAACAACTAAGGTATTAATGCCATAGATAGAGGTGCAAATTCTTTTCTTGATCATTTTTGCGCTGAAAAAGGGATTATGCGTCAATACAGCTCCGCTCACACACCTCAACAAAACGGTGTTGCTGAAAGGAGAAATGGAACTTTAAAAGACGCTGCAAGGACGATGTTGTGTGACTCCAAGTTACCAGTTTTTTTTTGGGCCGAGGCGATCAACACTACTTGCTACGTTCAGAATCGTGTGTTGATCAACAAAGCTCAGATGAAGACTCCGTATGAGATTCTATATGGTCACAAGCCATCAGTCAGTCATTTCCGTGTATTTGGCTGCCCTTGCACCCTTCTTCACTTAGAGTTAAACCCAAAGTTTAATGCCAAAGCCGATGATTGTTACTTTGTAGGGTATGCTGCACGCACCGCATATAGAGTCTACAATAAGAAAACGAAGCAGATTGTGGAATCCTATGATGTGCGCTGGTTAGAAGAGAACGAAACGAATGCTCGAGTGGGTCTGGATTGGTTATTTGATTAAACATCGTTTTTCAAGTCCATAAATGTGTCTTCGGATAGCTCATCTGGGTCTTTCTCTGGTTCGAAGAATGTTTCTGAAGACAAAGACGAAGAAGTTGTCTATAGACCTCCAACGGTATCCTCTTCACCATCTGAGGGGGAGTCCTCTGCTTCGCCTGAGGATGAGTTTTCTGTACCTTCTTGTACTCCAAAATCTCCAGTTCAGAATGATACTCCTGATGCTGAGGGTACACCACTCACTCCTGTTGAAAGAGAGTTCATGTCTAGAGATGCTTTTGCTATCACTTCAACTTTTATGGAACTACACTTTCCTGAAGACATTTTTAAGGAGTTTGTAGTAGAGTCTTCTGGTGTGGAACAATCAGCAAATGAAGGATGTGTCAATATTTACAATCTTCCTGTCTCGCTTAATGATATCAGCTAGGAGATACACTCAAGGATTCAATGCGATCATCCGATCGAGAACATCATTGGCCAGCTGGGCGAAGGCTTTAAAACCAGAAGCCAGAGTGGAGATGTCAATACCTGTCTTTACTCTTGCTTTATCTCTCAAATATAGCCCAAGAATGTTGAAATGGATCTGAATGAGCCCAGCTAGGTAGATGCTATGCATGAAGAGTTACATCAGTTTGAAAAACTCGGGGTTTGGAGGTTGGTTGAGTTGCCAAAAGGCAAGAAGTCTCTTGACACACGCTGGGTCTATCGAAACAAGCAGGATGATTCAGGGGTTATAGTGAAAAATAAAGCTAGATTGGTGGTTTGCAGGTTTCGACAAGTCGAGGGTCTTTATTACACCGAGGTTAATGCTCCGGTAGCTCGCTTGGAGGCTATTCGTATCTTCCTTGCATATGCCTCTTACATGAACTTCATTGTTTACCAAATAGACGTCAAGACAGCCTTCTTGTATGGCAAGCTGAAGGAAGAAATCTACGTTGATCAGCCCCCTGGGTTCGTTAACTCGAAGTTTCCTAATTATGTCTACAAGTTGGACAAGGCATTGTATGGGTTACATCAAACTCCTCGAGCATGGTATGCGACTCTAAAAAAGCACTTGCTCAAGCATGGATACTCTCGTGGCACTATCGATCAAACCTTGTTTATCAAGCATGTTGGTAATGATCAGATTCTAGTTCAAATCTACGTTGAGGATATTATCTTCGGGTCTACTAGTCCGCAGCTATGCAAAGAGTTTGAAGGTGTTCTGAAAAAGAGGTTCAAGATGAGTTCGTTGGGAAAAATGACCATGTTTATGGGGCTTCAGGTTAAACAAAATTCAACCGAAATCCTGCTGCATCAAGCCAAGTATGTGGAGGATATTCTTGAGAAGTTCGAGTTTAAAGACGCTAAGCCTACATCGACGCCGATGGCTGAAAGACCTGTTCTGACTCCAGATCCTGATGGCGAATCCGTAGATCAGACACACTACAGATCGATGATCGGATTGTTGATGTATCTTACTGCAAGCCGACCTGACATCATGTTTGCAGTTTGTCATTGCACACGTTATCAGGATAATCCTAAACTTTCACATCTTATTGTTATCAAAAGAATTTTTCGGTTTATTAAAGGCAGCCTAAAATTGGGTCTTTGGTATCTGAAAAATTCTGAATTTGATTTATATGCTTTTGCTGACAGTAATTATGGAGGCTGTGAGCTTGACATGAAATCTACTTCAAGAGGGTGTCAATATCTTGGAGATCGGCTAGTGTCATGGCAGTGCAAGAAGCAACACATTGTCTCAACTTCAATAGCTGAAGCGGAATACGTTGTTGCATCTATCTGTTTCTCTCAAGTCATATGGATCCAACATCAGCTATTGGATTATAGTTTGAATTATCTAGAAACCCCAATCTACTGTGACAATGAGGCTACGATTCAAATTGCTAAAACTCCTGTCCAACACTAAAAAACCAAGCACATTGATATTAAAATTCATTTTATCAGAGACTGTTTTGAACGTTCACTCATCCGGCTGGAACAGGTTCGCACTACTAATAATGTGGCGGATCTGTTCACCAAGCCTTTTAACAAAGCTCAATTCGATGTGCTTGTGGGATTTTTGAAGATGATACATTTTGAGGATTAATTTTATTTTTACCTTTTTACTTAATTTAAGTTTTTTATTTTTGTTTTTAATTCTTTTTTTTTTTGGGTTAGATTAGTTTAAATTTGCGCATTTTGTGATTTCATTCTCACCTATGTACAAATTTAGAGGGAGAAATAATTCAAAAACCAAACTAAAGTTAAAATTTTTAAAAAAATCCGAAAACAATAAAAAATCATAAAATCAAAAGTATGTTGCTAATTATCTTGTTTGTAGGTGATGTGTTGGGAAATGATATTATCAAGTGATAACGGGCAATCTAAATCTGCGTAACGTATCAGAATTGAATTGTCTACGCTCTGTGCTCGATGCGTTGGTAGGAACGAAAGATTCTAAATGGACTTGACTAGGAAGATTTGAACTTAAGGAATTCAAGGACTTGACAAATATTGAACTAGTTAGATCCATTTAGCCTGTCAATACGATGCTCAAATAGGTTGAGCAGGGAGATATACATGAGAATCTACTGGTCACACTAAAAGAACCCGTATCTAGAACTGTGGATTCACTTTTCCTCGATGTGCGGATTCTGTCCTTAATTCCGGTATTGATGGGGTGACTGGGGAATTCCGATAAATTAGGTCTGTAGAAAGTTATTTTCTTTCTCTCTGTTTGTTAGCCATATGTTGCATCCTTTGCGTGATCAAGAGATCCGACCTAGACTGTAACATATGCAATTCTATCTCTCTACATCTTCTTTCTATGCAATTCTTTGTATCTGTTAGCCATATACTATCTCCTCTGCGTGACTAATAATCCGACCTGGTACATAGTATATGCACCATTCTTCTTCTCAGTCCCTCTAAAACTTCAGTTAGTCATATGTTTCATCCTCTGCGTGATTGGAAGAGATCCGACCTGGGTGTATAGCATAAGCATTCTAAATCTATCTTCTCTCTTAATAATTGTCTGCTCACCCAGTGTAAGGAGTATTCTAGAAATTCTTGATTACTGGAGCATATCAGGAAGCAGGAAACATGTTCTGATACAATTAAAAATTGAACACATATAGATTGTCTGTAGATCTCGCTGCTCAATTTGGGTGGACAACAATATCCCTGATCGTCGTTAGCTAAATGGTCCCTAGGAAATATATCTAAGAATATAGGATCAAAATTTCTTGTCATTATTAGTCTGTTCAAAATTGTCACAAATTTTACGTGTTTAAGTGGACCACAATACCGACGGTCAATTAGACATAAACATGAAGATAAAGGTACCGACAAGTAGGCTAAACCTATCTAACAACTTTAATCCCAAAGTCACAAAATTAATATTCAGTGTTTGTGTAGATAAAGTTTAGTCTGTTTTGTCTTAAAATTTTTATTTTATTTTATTTTATTTTGTAATTATCAAAATTTAAAATTCTAAACTTTGGAAATTATTTTGTTTTATTTTAAGTTTAATTTTGTATTTTATCTTTGTGTATGTCAAAAATTTTAGAAATATTTTAATTTTATTTGCTTTTTTAATTTTAATTTGATTTTTCTTTTTCTTTTTATTTTTGTTTCCGTTAAATTTTTTATTTTTTATTTTATTTTTATTTCCGTTAAAATTTTACTTTGTTTTATTTTTAGTTTTATTTTAATTTTTAAAATCCTCAAAGTATTATTTTTGTAAAACTTTTAAAAAATTGGACTATGTCTTACACAGTGTAGAAAGCAGGTAAAAGGTCAAGGGTATTTATAGGGGTTTACAACTGGAAACCCCTCATTTTTCTAATTCCGGCCGAACACCCCTTCATTCTCTCTCAACCTCGAATTTTTTTTGTCTGATTTTGTGAAATTGCTCCGTTCATTTCGTAGGTAAGAGGATTCCGACCAAGGATTATGCACTTGTTCCATGAAATCCATGAGTTTTGAGGCCAAAATCGAAGAAAAACTAACTGTCGGAGTTTACGGTCCAAGATTACGGCCAGGAGTTTACGGGCGTAAACTCAGTTTACTGCCGGCAGCTTACGTCCATGGGTTTACGGCCACAAACTCAAGTTTGACCGTAAACCCTATGTTGACTGTAAAATTGTTCTTAATAAAAAAAATTATTTATTATTTTGTGCTAAGTTTAAAATTGATATCATAAAATTAATAAAAAAAAATATACTATTCATTGCTTAAATGTCTTTCGTTTCTTATTTGGTATGTTTTAGTGCAGATCAAATGGCAGCTCTAAAGTTTGCAGACATGCACAATCTAGCGATAGTAGTGGCAGATCCTTCGGCAGCACATGGTGAATTTAAGACGATGATTCATGGACTAATCGAATGTTGTCTGGCCTCCGCCATCACCATGAACACAGTTCTTTATTAGAAGATTATCAGAGAGTTCTGGCAGACTGCCAAGATGACAAGAGACGATGATGGAGCAGTGACAGTATATGCAGGCGTGCAAGGATGCAAAATTGTGATGGATGAGACGTTTGTGAGAGAGACATTGTTGATCAACGATCTTCCGAGCTTTCCCATTGAAATTGGTATTGAAGACGCTCAAAAGATTTTAAAGAAAAATGGGTATGAAGGTGATTCTCCTCTTACAATGAAGAAGCTTCTGCCGCCCTATTGGAGATTTCTAGCCCACGTGTTCGTGAGCTGTATCTCCGGCAGAAGGTCTGGTGCAGATGAAATATCCCTGAGAAACACGGGAGCTATTGTTTCTCTCGCTGCGGGGACTAGCTTCAACTTTTCTAGGTTTATCCTGGACGAGTTTGTGGTCAACATAAATGCCATCACTCGAGATACCTTCCTAATGTACCTTCGATTTGTTCAGCTCTTCATCAATAAACAATTTCCTGACATGGTGAAGGAGGGAGAAACGCTTGATATGAAGTCCTTGGGCCTTCACACTATTGGGCTCACTAAAAAATATCGTAAAGGGAAGGTGATATTTCAAGGACTATATCCATTGGTTAAATTTGGATGATTTGCTCAACCGAATGAAGCAAATGAGTCCCACCATGGCATCAGATAAAGAAGAGGAAGAGACAATGGCTCCTAATGTATCCTTAATGGAGGAGCATAACCTGCAATATGTCCAAGTTGAAGGTAACTACACTGAAGGGTTTTCCAAGAATGCAACTGAATCTAATCAATATGAAGACCTTGATCTTACAGGTTTTGATAATGATGAGATCCCAACCAACTTTGGAAGCAATGATGATGTTTTGTTGAATATCAACCTCGACACGTTGCTTGATAATGTCATTGATGTTGCTCACACGGCAACGGAGATAAGGGATCCAGAAGACGTTCTCGAATCGACACCCGTGACTACAGATCAAGTGGTTAATTCTACAACTCCAATGGTGACAGTGTCGGGGATTCCTCCCCTTGACGTTGTCTCACCTACTATTGAACCACTTCAGGGTGATCGCACAACAGACCAGACCTTACAGCCTCCATCTAAAAGAAGAAGATGTGATCCTAGGTTTGGGCCTTAGGATTCTAACTTGACTCATGGCTTGCCGATTACGCCAACAACTACCCCTGCTATTGTATCGTCAGAACCTTTATGTGGAGGTCCTAGCACCATTTTTGAAGCCGGTGGCTCCTCTGCTCCACCAGGATTTTCAACTCCAAGGGCAGATCTTGATGAAGCCTCTGTGCGGTTAGCTTTGCATCTTTCCCAGGAACAAATTGCTGCACCTTCTTCTAAAGCCAAAGGAATTGCTTTTAGAGAAGGTCATTCAGGAGTTGATGACTCTGTGGTTAATGAGCTTGAAAAGAGAGTGAATGTGCTTGACCAGAAGAATATAGAGCTCAGCATTCGAGTCGAAGATCTTTTGAGCGAGAATACAAAATCTGAAGATTCAAGTTTTTGATCTTCAGGAATATAGGGCAACAAAGACCAAGCAAATCTCTGAGCTTCAAGATCATTTTAATCTTCTGACCTCTAGTTATTTTGATTTAAAGAAGAAGCTTGAAGAAGATCTTGGTGCCAAATATAAAACATATGCAGATGAGTACAAAATCAATATTCATTCTCAAGCTCATCCTATTGGCATGCAAACTGCTCAACTTCACGGGTCGTAGACCGTTTTGAAGAAGAACCCGATCATGCTCCACATGTTGCAGAAATTATTCGTGGCAGACAAGCTAAAGCTGCTCAAAAGGGACAACTCTTGTTCAAGAGGAGTTCTGACAAAAACGCACCAGGGAATCAATCCGCAATCACTGTTACGGATCTTGAGGTCGTACGGTTTAGAGACACGTATGGTGATCGGTCAGGGATCATTTCTTAGGGATTTCATGACACCCTAAATATGTGGATCGTGCGGAGAAAGAGTGGCAACACGGATCTCTATAAAGATTGCCATGATTGTAACTTGTGGACCAGGGTGGATCTTTTAGTTCAAACATTTTCTTGAAGATCAGGTGAAGAAGGGCTTTCTCTCCATGAAGACAGTTGAGTCTGTCATAAAGCATTATTCTGATGTGATAGATCCCAAAACCGGTCATCCACTTCAGGTGGTGATGTGGACTGCAACAAATCAGGTCAAACAAATCCCCATGCTTCAAAGTTACCCAGATGGATCTCTAAGCTCCATGATTTATTAGGTATTCGATGAAACTACAATGTCTGTTGTTATCAAACTTAAAGATGGATGCAACCGTCTGTACGATCGAAAGGATTTGTTCCAGTTCAGGAAATGGGACATTCATCATCTACGCCCTCATCTAATTAAAGTTGCTGAGGAGATTTTTGAGTCAGCCCTGAAGGAACACACATCCATGGTTGCTGAGATCATAAATAAACGCATGTGGAATGGGGCTATGGGGCAGGAAGATGTGATGGTGGTCGATAAATATTAACATCAAGCTAGCACTAAACCAAGGGGGAGATTGAAGGGTCCAATTAATGGTTTGGTCTAGGCTTTTGTTGTAATAGGTTCTTTTGTGTCAATATGAAGTTTTGGTAGTGTTGATAGTAGTTTACGGCCAGGTTGTGAGTTTATGGCCGTAAGCCTATTTATGGCCGTAAACCCAAGGTTGGCCCAGGTCTGCTATATATAGATGCTTGCTAGGTCATTTAATGGTTGTTGATGCCACAGAGTTCATGGTCGCTATTTTACAAGTTCTACCAGACGTTTTCGGTAATAGAAGCATGTGCAAGCTTGTTATGATTTCTGTTTCTACTTCGTTCTTGTTATTATTGAGTGTTTTGATTGTTTGATCACTGGGAAGATCCGTTTCAGGACCTTACAACTAGTGATAACTAAAAGGTTTATTCTTCATTGACTTCGGAAACTCTTCAAGTTCATTAACACTCCCACTGACTTCTTCGCATATAAGTTTCTCTCTCAAGGAACATTCCTTGATGAGCAAAAAAAAATATTCAATAGTTATTCTGGATTCCTGACATGAAACACTTCATGATTTGGTCTTATTTTATACTTTGTTTTAACCAAAAAACATCATAACTACCAATTTCAAATGTGCTTGAGTAAAAAAAATTATTACTCCTACTTAGTATAAAATAAGTTTCAAGATACGATGTGTAGTAACTAGAGTATAACTCGAAAACTTGAATAGAAACGAAGTATAACTCATTTGTCGATTTAACAATTTCAACAATATCAAATAATTGCACTAAGATGTTCTTCGAGGATTGTCACACCCCAAAACCGGAACGGCGGAAAAGTTATGGGGTGGATGACGTCATGTCAAGTATCTCAACATATGCAATATAGTAATCGAAGTACAACAACCATTGCATTAATAGTAACAGTTTTACATGGTTTACATTTCATAGAGACATTAAAGTAATACAAGTAATAATATAGGCGCAGCTTGGTACTAAACTGTCTTCACCAAAAGCTCCTGGATTGTACCTGTCTATTGCTGACCTGAGAATACAAGTTATTTTGAAAGCGAGTATCAACATTTTTATAAATGTTGGTGAGTTCATAAGTATTTAGTGTCATTTGTGTAAGTAAGCATTTTATCCAAAATAACTTTATAAAAAGTAGTAGTTTAGAATCAACGGTGTATTAGAGTCCTTTCCAGAAAATCCTATATTTTCTAATAAAAGCAGTCTTCTACCAAGACTCGACAGAGTTATGTTTTAAAGAGTAATTTTCCCTGAAATACTATCATTACGAGAATATAGTATTTGATTTTAAAGTAAGTAGGAGAATAAACAATAGGGAAAATAACATATGCCTCAGCAGAAAAATACTGCTGACTAAGGCAAAAGAAATCATAGACTCCCTGAGAGTATCGAGTGAACGACACGCCTGGCTCAGTAAAAAAAAAAGGAGACACAGACCCCAGACGATATCAAATATACGATACGGCAAGCAAGGTCTAAAACAAAGAAACACAGACCCCAGACAATATCAAATGAAAGATACAGCTAGCAAGGTCTAAAACAGAGAACCACAGACCCCATACGGTATCAAATGAAAGATACAACTAGCAAGGTCTAAATCAAAGAGAAACGCAGACCCCAGACAATATCAAATGGAAGATACAACTAGCAAGGTCTAAAACAAAGAGTAATTCTAAGAGTATGTTTCCAGCATACAATGTTAATTATCGTTACCTTAAGGCCATGAATTATAAGGTAAACATGGAGATACTCGTAACCATACTGATGAACACTAGAGTACTTGACGCCCTGCAAGCGTCGGTGTAAATATGACATTTGTCACCCCTTGGCTTGGTAGGCCGTGGACTGTAGCTAGCAGTCAGGGTGCGGGGGTGTCAGTCCCGTATAGATCCTGACACACAATGCCCGCTCTCCCTACAGGAGACTCTGGTTACCAACTCGACGACAGGGAGATCCATGTCTTGAAGATGCATCTCGTAATCTGAATTCTATTAGAGGCGCTGGAGAGATGATATAGACTCGCGTATGAACTGACCCTTATAAACCTGTATGTCTATACATGTACACATGATATATAATTAATGTTTAAACGACCTTTGGACGGATATCCGATACCCACTAGACCATATCCCAACGAGGAAAAGGAAATAGGGCGAACTACCTCCTAAGTCCTTTAAACATCATTTATATAACTATACAAGTACATGCATGCATTTAACGATGTAAAAGCATTTAACTAAGTAGAAGCGTTTAAAGAAGTATAAGCATTAACAAAGTAGAAGCGTTTCACGAAGTAGAAGCGTTAACAAAGTAGAAGCATTTCACGAAGTAGAAGCGTTTAACGAAGTAGTAGCATTTAACTAAGTAGGAGCATTTAACGAAGTAAAGGCATAACGAAGTAGTAGTATCTAACAAAGTAGATGTATAAAAACATGGAAGAAAACTTTAGAAAACCATTACACTTAAGAAAATCATGACTTGGTATTCTTTTGTAAAATAAGTTTGAAAACCTTTAGAAACCCTTGAAAATCTTTCATAAACAAGTTTTGATTATAACTTTGATAAAACAATATAAGTAAAGAAAACCTTTGTTTAAAATACTGTTGTAACTGAATTTGAAGTAAAACATACAACGCGAGAGACAATTTGAGAAAAGCTTTGAACAAGTAAAGACGTTTTGGAAAACTATTTACAGTATCATACTTGGTAAAACAGTTGACAGTGTAATAAATCCTTGTGCATGCGGGTTATCAATCACATGTGATTGATATGATAACTGGCATGTTTTAACTTGTATCCCCCCATAAAAGCATGTAAAAACATTTAAAAGGTTAATTCAGGGGTATGAACTCACCTGTTGTAAGTGGATCGAACGAAAGTGTTGGTTGGGTGCTCGGTGTCAAGTAAAGACTTGAACACACTCAGTGACCTATTTGTTGGATAAGGTGTCTAAGTCCATAACTATTTCGGGCTTGTACTTGACCCGACCCGGCATGGTCCATTTGGGTTGCATGGCACCATGCAATTGGATAGACTAAATGAGAGAAATAACACTTGGAGATTATTAATATATTATAAGTTCTAATATATTAATAATATTATTTGATTAGTTGATCAAAGAATTAATTTGGAATTAATTAAGTGATCAAAGGATAACTAATTAAATATATGGGTTGATTATGTAAATCATCCATATCTTGTATAGTGGGCTAAGAGGCTCCATGGATTATCAAGTTGGGTTCTACCCATAGGATGCTCCATGGATGCTCCATGGGAGTTACAAACCCATGGGTCATGGAAATGAAGAGTCATGACACATTAGGGTTTACATGGTGTAACCCTAGATGTGTCAACACTATATAAGAGTCCCATTCTCCACAAAATTGGCCACACAAGTTGACTACTAAGAAACTAGAGGGCTTGGCCGATTTTGAGAAGTGTGTGTTATCTCAAGAGTCTTTCTAAGAGCATTTGGTGTTGTGTGAAGCATTTGAGGCATCACACTTGGGGTGCTAGGCTCACAAGGTTTCAAGGAACACAAGCAACAACAAGGTAAGTTATTCTATCTATGATTCAAGTTAAAATTGTTCACCATGTATGCTAGATACGAATATAACCTTGGAATTCAACTTTGCATGATAATTAGACAAACATAGATCCAAGGTTATTAGGGTTGCATGTACACTTAGGAAGTGTTAGAATGCTCAAATCCCATCAGTGGTATCAGAGCCTAGGCTTGTTTGTTTGTTATTTGTGCTTAAAAGTTGAAGAAAGTCGAATATTCTGCTGTCTGACTGATGGACTCGGCGAGTCCATGGGGAGGACTCGTCGAGTTCATGTGTATCTTCAACCTACTCGGCGAGTAGGTTTATGCACTCGGCGAGTAGGGTCGACAGAGTGCAGAATTTCGACTTGAGTTGCTGGAAATGGATTAGAATCATTACCCTAAAATGTTTTGGTACTTGAAAACTTATTTTAGAAGGTGTAATGTCTTTTCTAACTCATTTACAACAACTAGTTATCAAAATTACAAAGATTAAATGTGATTTTGATTCTTGAAAGTGTTCATATTCATGTTCTTGTTCTTATGATGTTTAGATGATCATAGGAATTATTTGTAACCTATGTGGTAGATTAATTCATGATCATAATGTGTTTTAATGGAGTCCATAACTTGTCCTCAAGTTATGGAAAACCAAAAGTCTCTTGGATTAAAAACCATTAAAAAGAACACAAGAGTTAGAAAAATGAAAAGTCCTCATTTTATTACTCTATTAAACTCATAAGTTACAAGAAATGAAAAGTTTTGAAAGTTTACAAAACTTGCCCTCAAGTTTTGGAACAAGTAAAGTTAAGTTAAAACTTTAGTTCCAATCCCTAGAATTTTAAAAGTTAAAATTCAACCCTTATACTTATATTATTATGATTTAAATAATTATATATATATATGTATAAGAACAAAGTCGTCTTACCGCTAGTACGCCTCATTCACGAAGCCGGTCTATAAGGTGGGTATAAGGTTGTTGCCTATAAAATGGTGACTTAATGGGTGTCCACTCTCACCCACCGCTTGCTTGATCGGTGGAGGGTCGTTAGCCGAACGGGTAAGACAAGGACTTATTAATTCTCATTCAAAGTATGATGAATATTATAAAGTAACTAAATGTTTTATTAAATTCCCAATCTTAGTTACTTTAGGAAAAATGTGAATAAGGTGCTATTCCATGAAATTACACTTTACACTTTGATTAAGTCGTTGGTGGAGCGTGTGTGGTTAACCGGCACACTAACTTGGACTTAACAAGGTAGGTAAAGGGTGACTTAGGGTTTATTATAGTATCGGTGGAGCGTGTGTGGTTAACCGGCACATCGATTGAGTGATAAACTTTAAGGGTACCAAGTGATTTGCGTGGTTACTTCACACCTCGTTTTGTGATCCTCGGTATCCCAGTCACAAAACTTGGAGGGCACACTCGAGATTGAAACATGCCTTTGAAAAGTTCATTGAATCTCAAAGAATCTAGGAATTTCTAAGAACCATTCAAAAACCTAATACTAAAATATTGCGGTTTTCGTGGTGGAAATTGGTGAATCGTCATTCACCTACCTTTCAAATATGATATAGCTTAGATTACGGCATACCTCTTCTAAGTTATATTATATTATGATTGGATCCTAGCCTTAATATTACATTTGGGTGTTTTATTAAGGACTCTCTTATATCTAAACTAATCTTGTCCTCTTTCCTTCTGATGTCTTTCAATAATGCTTCTGGCTCTAATCCTAATGGCTCCTTTACCCTTATGAACTTGTGTGGGAAAGTCGCCTTTGATGGATCCAACTTCAATGAGTGGATCAGAAACATCAGGATGATTACCCGCTACGAGGACAAAGAATATGTCCTTGACAAGGAGCTTAAGGAGATTGATGAGTCCACTGCAACTCCTCAGGAGATCGCTGAATTTCGGGCACATGAAAGGATGCTACGAAAGTGGCTTGCATCATGATGGCCACGATGACAGCGGAACTCCAAAAGTCTTATGAGGATTTCTACCCTTATGAAATGCACCAAGATTTGATGGAAAGATACCATCAAAGTGCACGACAAGAGAGGTATGAAATCATCTGCTCCATGATAACAACCATGATGAAGGACGGGGAATCCGTCACGAGCCACATGCAGAAAATGCAAAGGTATGTGGATCGTTTGCTGAAGCTTAATGTAAACTTCTCGGAGGATCTTGCAATAGATATTATTTTGCATTCCTTACCATCGTGCTATGATCAATTTCGCATGACATATCACATGAACAAGGAAGAAGTCACCCTCAGCAAACTTCAGGGACTTCTCAAGACCGCAGAAACAGGTCTTAAGGGGAAGTCGGTTGCTATCACTCCTACTCCAAACTCTACTCCGGTTTTGGCAATCGGGAAAAGTCGAGGGAGGAAGAGAAAGAGCTCTTCTAAGGGTACCAAGGCTCGGACCCTTGATGGCTCTTCTTCAAGTGGAACCAAGAAAGGTTTCATTACTCCTTCTTCTGACCCAAAAGAGGCTGAATGCTTCTATTGCCATGAAAAATCTCATTGGAAGCGGAACTGCCCAAAATACCAGCAAGATGTGAAGGATGGGAAAGTTAAACCCAACCATGCAGGTATTTACACTATCATTTCTAATAACTCACCCCATTCTAATTCTTGGGTCCTTGATACCGGGTGTGGTATTCACATTTGTTGTGACTTGCAGGGACTAAGAAGAAGTGAGGATGTGGAGCAAGGAAGGATAAACTTGATCATGGGGAATAGGAAAGCTATACCTGTTACCAAGATTGGAGTTTATACTTTATCGCTAAGTAGTGGGTTTAGTTTAGATTTGAATAAATGTTGTTACTCACCAGGAATGGCAAGAAATATTATTTCCTTTCATGCTTTGTACAAACAAGGGTTTACCTTTTCATTTAATAATGAAGTTGGTTCTATTGATGCTTTCTTTAATAATGTTCTTTATTTTAAAGCATTACCTTGTGATGGTGTGTATGAAGCTGTATCTGTTGTTGATAACTTAGGAAATAATGTTTTGTGTATTGATTCTACTAATAATAACTTGGATAAAGCATCATTATGGCATTGTCGTCTTGGACATATAAGCAAGAAGCGCATAGGCCAACTCCAAAAGGATGGAGTCTTGGAGTCGTTTGACCTAAAGTCAGATGATAGTTGCGAATCATGCTTACTTGGAAAAATGACAAAGTCACCCTTCACAGGTTCGTGTGAGAGGGGTGAAGGTTTGTTGGACCTTATACACACGGATGTGTGTGGACCATTCAAACATGCCACAAGGGATGCTAATCGTTATTATTTGACTTTTACTGATGATTATAGTAGATATGGATATGTCTACTTGATCAAGCATAAGTCAGAGACTTTCGAGAGGTTTAAGGAATTTAAACAGGAAGTCGAGAATCAATTGGGCAGGAACATTAAGATGCTTCGATCCGATCGTGGTGGTGAGTATCTTAGTTCAGAGTTCCTCGACTATCTAAGGGAATGTGGGATAGTCTCACAATTGACACCTCCCAGGACACCACAGTTGAATGGTGTGGCTGAGAGGCGTAATCGAACCCTGTTGGATACGGTTCGTTCCATGATGAGTCGAGCTACGCTACCAATCTCATTCTGGGGGTATGCCTTAGAGACTGCCGCCCATATTCTTAATCTAGTCCCTACAAAGAAAGTTGCCAAAACTCCTCACGAGATGTGGACTGGTAAAGTACCTAAACTAGACCACATCAAGATTTGGGGTTGCGAGGCTTTCGTGAGACGCGAGACTCATGATAAGCTCGAACCTCAAAGCGAGAGGTGTATTTTCATCGGTTACCCACAGCGATCCCTTGGTTACCTCTTCTACAGACCTAGTGACAATGTGGTCTTTGTAGCAAGAAGAGGAGTCTTTCGAGAAAGAGAGTTTATAAGCCAAGGAGACAGTGGGAGGCAAGTTGATCTTGAAGAAATTCAAGAGTCAAGCGGTGAAGGAACTTCAAACTCTAGCCCTCAACTTGAGGAGGAAACTCCTGTTGAGCCAATTCACAAATCTGTACCTCTGAGACGTTCCACGAGAGTTAGGAATGCACCTGAGCATTACTATGGTTTCCATATTACTGCAGAAGGTGAGACACTTATTAGTGATGAGACACTAGTAAGTCAAGATGACCCTAACATCTACGAGGAAGCCATGGCAGGCCCCGAGTCTGCTAAATGGAAAGAGGCTATGGATAGCGAGATACAATCCATGTATGACAATCAAGTTTGGAACTTGGTTGAAAATGTACCAGGTCGTAAGACAGTAGGGTGCAAATGGGTCTTCAAGAAGAAGACCGACATGGATGGTAAAGTACACACTTATAAGGCTAGACTGGTTGCAAAGGGCTTCTCTCAAATTCCTGGAGTGGATTATGATGAGACCTTTTCTCCAGTAGCCAAGATTAAGTCTATTCGGGTTCTGTTAGCCATAGCTGCATTTCATGATTATGAAATATGGCAGATGGATGTCAAAACCGCTTTCCTTAATGGGAAGTTGGCTGAAGATGTTTACATGAGTCAGCCAGAGGGTTTTGTCAGCAACAAGTACCCTAATAGAGTGTGTAAGCTTGAGAAATCCATTTATGGATTGAAGCAAGCACCTCGCAGATGGAATCTTTGCTTTGATGAAAAGGTCAAGGAATTTGGCTTTTCTAGGAGTGAAGATGAATCTTGTGTGTATGTCAAGGCTAGTGGGAGTATAGTTAGCTTTTTGGTATTGTATGTGGATGACATACTACTCATAGGAAACGACATTCCAACCCTACAGGAAGTAAAATCCTGGCTTGGGAAGTGTTTCGCTATGAAGGACCTTGGTGAAGCTGCCTATATTCTAGGGATAAGGATCTTGAGAGATCGGAGTAAAAGACTAATTGGACTTAGTCAGAGTACCTACTTGGATAAGGTGCTGAAGAGATTCAGCATGCAGGATTCCAAGAAAGGAGAGTTACCCATCCAGAGTAACACCAGATTGAGTAAGACACAAAGCCCTAGCACTGAGGCTGAGATAGCAGAAATGAGTCGAACACCTTACGCTTCGGCTGTAGGATCGATCATGTATGCTATGACGTGTACTCGACCTGATGTAGCTTTTGCCTTGAGCATGGTTAGCAGGCATCAGGCGAACCCTGGCAAGGCACACTGGACTGCGGTAAAGAATATCCTCAAGTACCTACGAAGGACTAAGGACTGGGTCCTTACCCTCGGTGGGAGTGATGACTTGAGAGTTGTTGGGTATAGTGACGCTAGCTTCTAGACTGATAGGGATAATTTCCGCTCTCAGTCGGGCTGGGTCTTTACCCTAAACGGAGGAGCAATTTCTTGGAAGAGTTCCAAGCAAGAGACAGTGGCAGATTCTACTTGTGAATCAGAGTATATTGCAGCTAGTGAAGCAGCAAAGGAGGCGATATGGCTGAAGAACTTCATTGGAGACCTTGGAGTTGTACCAGCTATTAAAGAGCCAATGGAAATTTTCTGTGATAGTGAAAGTGCTGTTGCCTTAGCCAAGGAACCAAGGGATCATGGGAGATCCAGACACATCGACAGAAAATACCATTTCATCAGACATCGGATCGAAGAAGGACTCCTCGTGGCAAAGAGGGTATCATCGGATGAGAACCCAGCAGATCCCCTCACGAAGGGACTGACTCGGGTTAAGCATCTTCAGCATGCTCGGAGCATAGGGCTGAAGGATGATATTAGATTTTGTAGTTAGATAACCCAGAAATTTGTAAAGTGTAATTGACATTAGATGATGAATAAAAGGAGTTTTATTTATGAGTAAAGTGTTGCTATCTCTTGTCGATCGTTTACTATATTTCTTTTGCATGTTTTGACTTCCAGAATAATTTTGTTTGGTATAACATATTATTCAAACCTCCACAGTCGGTCATATGTTGGAAGTAGATATGAATCAAGACTGTCATGTTTGGTTGTAGAGGTCTTGGACAAGGCTACAACAATCATGAGTGCTCATAAGTTCTGAGCATTGGACTCAACCCACGCTCACTGGAATCACTTCATGGAATTCTATCTCGAGTGATCGTGAGACGGTAATATCATATAAGTCTTCAAACCTAGAGATATGATTTGTTACTTACGAGTTGGTTATGCATTGATCGTACGAAAACGCATTGGTAACTCGATGTTATAAAACGTACTTTTGTGTGTAATTCAATGAGTGGTAGAACAAACATATGAGTCGAAGTTTATCTGTTCCTTCTTGGATTAGAAGCTGATATCTGGGCCCCTCGATGATTTTGTTTTGACCCATGTACCGGGCCCGGTCAGAACTAAGTTGATGTGTTCAATTAAGTTCTATGTCAAACAAATCGGAAATCGGGAAACAAATGCTGGACAATAAGCAAGACAATGTTCCATGTATTTGTCCGGCTGATATCTAGAACGGAGGATTATATGATCACTTATCTTAAATGGCGTACTATCATCTTCTCAGTTCCGAGAAACCTTGAAAGAGCTACGATTGCCGGTCGGTTCCTGAAGTACTAGAGATATAGTTATTAGACTTATCCAAGTGGGAGACTGTTGGATAAGGTGTCTAAGTCCATAACTATTTCGGGCTTGTACTTGACCCGACCCGGCATGGTCCATTTGGGTTGCATGGCACCATGCAATTGGATAGACTAAATGAGAGAAATAACACTTGGAGATTATTAATATATTATAAGTTCTAATATATTAATAATATTATTTGATTAGTTGATCAAAGAATTAATTTGGAATTAATTAAGTGATCAAAGGATAACTAATTAAATATATGGGTTGATTATGTAAATCATCCATATCTTGTATAGTGGGCTAAGAGGCTCCATGGATTATCAAGTTGGGTTCTACCCATAGGATGCTCCATGGATGCTCCATGGGAGTTACAAACCCATGGGTCATGGAAATGAAGAGTCATGACACATTAGGGTTTACATGGTGTAACCCTAGATGTGTCAACACTATATAAGAGTCCCATTCTCCACAAAATTGGCCACACAAGTTGACTACTAAGAAACTAGAGGGCTTGGCCGATTTTGAGAAGTGTGTGTTATCTCAAGAGTCTTTCTAAGAGCATTTGGTGTTGTGTGAAGCATTTGAGGCATCACACTTGGGGTGCTAGGCTCACAAGGTTTCAAGGAACACAAGCAACAACAAGGTAAGTTATTCTATCTATGATTCAAGTTAAAATTGTTCCCCATGTATGCTAGATAGGAATATAACCTTGGAATTCAACTTTGCATGATAATTAGACAAACATAGATCCAAGGTTATTAGGGTTGCATGTACACTTAGGAAGTGTTAGAATGCTCAAATCCCATCACTATTAACATATGATGACATATGTTTACATACAATTAGTAAATATAATACTAATTAAACATGTATACGCATCCTAAAATGCGGACAACACTTTGGTCAAGTGCTAGGAGTGTCCTGGGTAACATCTAAGGGTGTGTATGGCCTAGATAGGGAGTTTACTCTTCAAGAGTAAACTCTTTATAGAGTTTACGGCCCTAAGACCTTATCCCCATGAGTTTACGGCCGTAAACTCATGGGTGGTGTGTTCTTTGATGCATTAAGGTCTTATAACACTTGTGGAACTAGGCTAGGTTCAATTCTAGGGCTTATGAAGGGTTTAAGGCTTCAAAATGGACCATTTGAGGAGTTTACGGTCCATTGACACTCCTTGAGGAGTTTACGGCTGTAAACACATGAGTTTACGGTTGTAAAATCATGCTTGGCCATTTATTTTGTTTTTTGGTGGTTCTAACTCATGCATGTAAGATTCTAGTCACTTTTAGGAGCTTAGAAAGGTGTTTAGGGCACTTAAACACCTTGGAAAGGTGTTTACTGTCTAAGAAGATGTTCTTGGGGAGTTTACTACCTTAAACACATCAGTTTATGGTAGTAAAATCATTTTGTCCATGAATCCTATGTTTTGGTGTATCAAACGAAGGATTACAAGGCTCTAGGGACTCATGGAAGCTTTTGGAGGTGTTTGAGGGGTAGTTTAACACTCTAAAAGGTGTTTATGGTCCAAGAAGATGGGTTTATGGTCTAAGGATGTTCTTAGACCGTAAACTCATGTTTACTCCCCATTTGCAAGTTTTTGGTGTTCTAGGTCCTTTCGTGTAAGCCTCTAAGTCATTGCTAAGCATTAGAAGTGTTCGGGAGGGTTGTTGGGCATCAAAACCCACTTCTAAGGGGTTTACAGTTTTGGGATGCTCCCAAGACCGTAAACTCATGTTCTTGGGGTTTTTGGACGATTAAGGCACGAATTTGGAAGCTAGATAAGATAAATAATGAGCTAGGAAGGTTAACTTACCGATTTGAAGCTTGAAGGAGGATGAAATTGATGCTGAAGCGTATAATTGTGAGGATGTTAATCCGACGTATATGTATGGACTAGACAAAATTGAATCTTTCATAAAGTCCAAGGACCATAAGGACATGCTTAAAAACCTTTTGGATGAAAATGATAAACTGAAATTGAGAACCGAAACCATACAAAAATTTGACTCATTGAACGCCAACTTGAGCTCAGAAAATAAAATTGATGTTGAAAATGCATCTGAGCTTAATGAGGACGACAATATGAGTGAAATTTCTGTAGAGGACACAGTTGACTGTTCAGAATTTGTCAAGAGCGAATCTGAAAACCACAAGAATCTCATTTCAGAAAATTCAGTGGAGTTCGCTCGTTTGTCCCAACAAAAGTCCCCGATTCTTGCAGAGAAGGCAGTAGTATACCAAAAAGTAAGAACTACTCCAAATCAGGTGTATAAGGTCACAGGCGTAACCGAACATCAGACTGCCGAACTCACAGCAATTGTAAACGAAGACAATGCTGATGGCTGTGACGAGTTCTTCTGGTCAGCCCCTATCGACAACGCTGATGAAACGGTAGGTTTGTCTGAAAGGACTTCATGGAAAAGCAAAGGCAGATATGTGCCAGAACCTTTGAATAAACCTGATAGCTTCGATGTGCCAAGTACTAGCGGTACGAAAGATGTTCCTCAGGAAAAAGGAATTCCTACAAAAGAAGTCACACCTCCAAGTGAAACTTCATCAGTTCAGAGTGAACCAACTAAAGAAAAACAGAAAACGAAAGCTAATATCCATCATCAACCGAAGCAGATGAGAAATCAAAAACAGCAAAGGAATCAGAGATACAGGAAGAATCTCTCTGAAAGAAAACAGTTTTGGCAATCTCAGAATGCCTATTTCTCACATCAAGACGGGAACTTAAAGTCAGAGAAAAGTCTTGTTGAATCGTGTTGGGCTGAAGTTCTATTTTGTATTGCGTCTTTTGGGCTCGTAGATTAGCCTTGTATTCTCGGTTTGGGCCTGTCCAACCGAGAGCCTTTTATGTATTGTATATAAGTTGTCGCTTTCATGCATATTAGGTTAAGATTCAAGATTTCTGTTTTAGCGTTTCAGAGTTTACGTATTTGCTCTCTTGTAATCTTCTAATCCTTTACAGTTGATGTTCTTAATCGAGCTCTTCTAAGGATTTTATTTAATCATTCGACACGTTTGATTCAAGCTGTTTGTTCTTAATATTGCGTTCTTCCTTGTTATTTACATTGTGTTCTTGCAGTTTCACATTCACACACTTGTTCAAGATCTAATCGATCTTTATAGATTAAAAGCTATTGTGTTTTAAATCTCATCAATTGGTATCAGAGCAGGAGGCTGTGTAATCGATACACTTCTTTTCTGTGAAAAAGATTTTCATTAGGGTTTTCCGCAATCATCGATATTTATTGAGCCGTCATCTTAATTGACGTATCTTAGTATTTATTGTTTTGCCCTAATCTGCTTTATTACAAGTCTGATCTTTGAACAGGTTATTACGATCATTATGGACGCAACGCAATCAAACCCTATTAATATTTCCAACAGCATTGGTTCGACGACAAAGATTCCAATCTTATACACCCATGACTACGAAGTGTGGGCACATCATTTTGAAGATTACGTGATTGGATCGGAGGACAATGGTTTTCTCATATGGGAAGCCATTATCAATGGACCATTTTCTCATTCAGCGACATCCAGAGTTATTAAGACGCAAAAAGAATACAACGATTTGCTCAAGGACGTGACGAATCTTGCACAGGATGAGAAAGATAAATTCCAGTGCAACATTAAGGCACTAAGGTTGATCAGATTCGCCCTTCAGTCCGACACATTCAGACTAGTCAGCTCATGCACTACGGCGAAGGAAGTGTGGGATAGACTTCGCGAACTGTATTCAACAGACGAAGATCTTGAACACTCCATTCAAACCTTGCTTCTATCTGAGTTTGGAGAATTCAGGCAAGGAGCCGAAGAAACCGTGACCCAGACGTTTGATCGCTTCAATCATCTTCTCAGCAAGATGATCAAACACGACATTGAAAGGAAGCTCATCGAACAAAAGGTTACTTTCTTGAACGGACTGAGATCGGAATGGAGAGCAGTAGTTTCCACAGTCAAAGCCCATGAACAGTTTAAATCATACTCTTTGGCGAAACTGGTGGGTATTCTAAAGTCCCAAGAGAAGATTGTTGTTCAAGAGAAGAACGTGGTGTCTAGTCTTGGTTCGTTGGCCCTCCTATCTAAAAGTAAAGCCGTGATGGAGGATGAAGAGCTCAACTTGGAAGAATATGACCTCACAACTGAGGATTATGCCATGATGGTATCCAATCCTAAGAGGTTCATAAAGAAGAGGTTCCCCAGCAACAAAAACCGAAACTGGCAGGGGAGTTATAGCTCTGAGAAGGCAAACAATGAACCGAAGGCTGAGGAGTCCAAGAAGGAACCGAAGGCAGATGGCGATTCCGGAGTAAGCTGTTTTTATTGTGGTGGCAAGAACCACTATGCTAAGGACTGTGTCCTTAAAAAGATGGCTGAAAAGGATGACGGAAAGGATGAGGAAGCCGTACTGCAGAAAAGGTTGGATGAGTTGAGGAAGAAAAAGCCTACCGCTAACCCTTCTATTAATGCTCTTATTGTGCAGGGTTCGGTTAATAATGATGAGTTCGGTAGCACCGAAGTCTGGTCTACTGACTCAGAAGACGAAGAAGTGAGGAAGCCTACTCATGGAAAGGCTTACATGGCTAAGGAGGAAAGAAGTGGTGGACGATGCTTCATGGTGTCAAGCGCATCTCAAATGAGGGGATACAACACCGATGGAGGAAGCAATGGACCGAAAGTACAGGAAGACATGTGCTTCACATCCAAACCACTCAGCCACCAGTTCAATGAGCTTGATGAACTGATAAAGAAGGTACAATCCGTTTTTATTTCATCTAATGTACCATCATCCTCATATGAGAAAGAACTAAAAAGCGTTAACACAAGAATTTCTCATTTAGATAGTAGCTTAACTCAAACTAGAGTCACCAATTCTAACCTGACTGATCAATTAAGCAGGGTGGCGTCGAAGAGTGAGGAGCGGCGTATGTGGATTGAGTTAAAAGAGTCGGAATTAATTAAAGTCAAAGACGAAAACATTTATTTGCAGAGAGACAATTTGAAATTGTTAAAACAACGAAATGTTTTTTGTTTAATAGCTAAACGTTTATATTCCAATATAACTCAGTTGCACTTAGACTGTAAGATAGGCAAAAAGATCCATCGTATGATTTTACCATTCCTTGAATTTAAGGAGGATGAAATCGATGCCGAAGCCTACAATTGTGAGAGTGTGATTTCGTCTGATGATGTCAACCCATCTTATCAAATTGGACTGGACAAAATTGAATCCTTCATTAAATCCAAAGACCATAAGGACATGCTCAAAAATCTTCTGGACGAAAATGATAGACTTAAACTGAGAACCGAAACCATACAAAAGTTTGACTCTCTAAATGCCAAAGTAAGCTCAGAAAATAAAATTGATGTTGAAAATGCATCTGAGCTTAACGAGGACGAAAACATGAGTGAAATTTCTGTAGAGGATACGGTTGACTGCTCAGAATTTGTAAAAAGCGAAACTGAAAACCACAAAAATCTTATTTCTGAAAATTCTGTGGAATTCGCTAGATTGTCCCAACAAAAGTCCCCGAAATTAGTAGAAAAGGCTGTTGTCTATCAAAAAGTCAGAACTACTCCGAATCAGGTATACAAAGTGACTGGAGTAACCGAACATCAGACAGCTGAACTCACGGCTATTGTTAATGAAGACAATGCTGATGGCTGTGATGAGTTCTTCTGGGAAGCTCCTATTGACAATGGAAACGAAACCGTTGGCCTATCTGAAAGAACCTCTTGGATGAAGAAAGGTAGATACATACCTGAACCCTTGAACAAACCTGATAATTTCAGTGAACCAAGCACAAGTGGTACTAAAGACACTCCTCAAGAGGGTGATCATTCGGCAAAAGAAGACATTCCTACAACGCCAACAGCTCGAAGTGAAACTTCATCAGATACTCCTTCCACTTCCTCAGGGCAAACTGAGTCTTCGTCAAACATTCCCTCTGCACCCTCAGCTCAAAGAAAAACTCCTAAAAATCAAAAGGAACCAGCCAAGGTGACATCAAAAGCGAAAGCGAACGTTCATCATCAACCTAAACAGATGAGGGATAAAAAGATAGAAAGGAACCTAAGATACAGGAAAAACCTTTCTGAAAGGAAACAATTCTGGCACTCCCAGAATGCATACTATTCACACAAAGAGAAGAATCTGAAGTATGAACATAATCCCGTAGGAAAGCATGATGATTCCAACAACCGAAAGTCAAGGTTCGGTTCGCAAGAAGATACCAACCGAAAGCCAAGGTTCGGTTCGCATGAAAATACCAACCGAAAGCAAAGGTTCGGTTCTGAAAAGGATTTCAACCGAAACCAAAGGTTCGGTTCCAAGAACAACTCCAACCGAACTCAGAGGTTCGGTTCTGAAATCAGAAAAGAACAAGACTTAAAGGTTAAACCCACCAACGATCAAAAGCTAAAAGGTCACCTAGAGTCATCAGCAAGGAAGACACCTCCATCCCCATCCAAATTCTCTCGATATAACTCTTCTCGTCATTCTACTCCTTCTCACTCATCTTCATCTTGCTCTAAAGCTAATCCCACTTTTCCTCAAAAATTTCATTCATCAGCTGAACAGAAGGGAAAGCAAAAAGTCGATGAATCCAGGCCTGAGCCCAAAGGAAACCAATCTAATCTTAACAAAATAAAAGTTTTCACCATTAAAAAGAAAGATGAAACAACTTTGATTAAAAGAACATATCTTGTTGATATCTCTCTAACTATTCCTGTTCCCATGAAATCCTCACATGGACCCAAGAAACTTTGGGTTCCTAAATCTGCTTAATTTTTGCAGGTTATAAGTGACGAGCAGTTTGACGAAGAATGGTACATCGACAGTGGCTGCTCGCGTCACATGACAGGAAGGAAGGAGGAACTCAGGGAATACAGATCTCTTGCAAATGGTGGCAACGTTAAGTTTGGAAATAACTCTTACGGCACCATAAAGGGATATGGGATGATAACGAATGGTGATTTTACCATAAGAAAGGTGGCCTATGTGGAAGGACTTCAACAAAACCTCATCAGTGTATCTCAGCTTGTTGGAGGTACAGGTCTCAAAGTTTCATTCGATGATGAAGGTTCTGAAATCATAGAGAAAACAACAAAGAAAGTGATTCTGAAGTCAGAGCGAAAGGGTGAAATGTTTCCGCTGAACATGAAACCCATCAAAGGGAACCCAGCAATCTGTCTGCTATCAAAAGCTCAATCCGACGAAAGCTGGTTGTGGCACAGAAGACTCTCTCATCTCAACTTCAAAGACATCAACCGACTTGTCACTGGAGGTCATGTTAGGGGTCTTCCATTGCTCAAGTTCGACAGAGAACATTTGTGTGCTGCATGCGAAATGGGAAAGCAGAGTCGTCAAAGTCACCCATCTATAATCAACACAAAAGTTGTTGAACCACTCGAATTGCTTCATATCGATTTGTGTGGTCCTTCATCTATAGAAAGCATCGGTGGTAGCAAGTATATTCTTGTTATCGTTGATGACTTTTCACGATTTACATGGGTGTTCTTTCTAAAGCTCAAATCTGAAGCGACTCAAAAGCTGAAAGTGTTTATCAAGCAAATTGAAGTCCAGCTCAAGAAGGTCGTTCGCAACATCAGGAGCGACAATGGTCTCGAATTCAAGAACAGGGAGTTTGAAGCGTTTCTTGCAGAAAAGGGAATTAGCCATAATTTCTCAGCTCCCTACACACCACAGCAGAATGGAATAGTCGAAAGACGAAACCGATCTCTGTGTGAAGCTGCCCGAACTATGTTAAGTTTCGCTTCCTTACCTCTTTATTTTTGGGCTGACGCTATTTCTGCTGCTTGTTATACACAAAACAGGTCCTATCTCAACAAGCGATTCACGCTCACACCATATGAGATACTGAACAACAGAAAGCCCAATGTGAAATTTTTCCACGTTTTTGGCTCAAGGTGTTTCATCTTTAACTCTAAAGAGCACCGCAACAAGTTTGATGTCAAAGCCGACGAGGGAATCTTTCTGGGTTACTCACTCACTTCAAAGGCGTACAGGGTCCTAAACAAACGATCAAGAAGGATTGAAGAAACATACTATGTGACCTTCGACGATAGCTATGTCAAGAAGCTACAGGCCATAAATGACACTGCCAGTGAAATCTTTCCTCAAACTGGTCAAGTCACAATCTCAATCGCCAATATGTACGAGAATTTTCTGGATCTCTTTGATGAACCGGAAAAGGCTTCTCTCTCAGAAGCAGGGGCAGCCGACAACAAAATAGATCATATGAAGAAGATTGTCGAAGATGCTGCAAGAAGAATACATGAAGGAGAATCGCCTACTGATGAATCTCCAACCAACAATGCTTCAGTCGAGGGGGAGCCAAATTCTCTTGTCGAGGGGGAGCCTAGCTCACAAGACCAGGGGGAGCCAAGCTCTACTACTTCAACCGAAGGTCCTTCATCAACCGAAGGTGCTTCTCCAACCGAAGGTGCCCCTCCAAACGAAGGTGCTTCAATACCTGAAACTCCAGCACCACAAGACACCCCTGAAACTCATGTTTCTCAAGACTCATCAATCGAGGGGGAGCATGATGATATGACGCTTGATTTCGATAGCCAATCTGAGCCTGAAGAAATGATCAACGCTGAACTAGATCCATCCTTTGATCCGAATTACCCTCCTCTTACAAAATGGACCAGAGATCATCCCATCTCTCAAGTAGTTGGTAATGTATCTGACAAGGTTCTGACCCGATCTCAACTGAAGGCAAAACAGACATCCTTATTCTCCAAAGTTGAGTTTTGTATGTTTAACTCATTTGTATCAAAAGTCGAACCGAAGACAGTGAACACTGCCCTCGATCACTCTGATTGGGTTCAAGCGATGCAAGACGAACTAAATGAGTTTGAAAGGAACAAAGTCTGGCGCCTCATTCCAACTCCTCCGGATGCTTCAGTTGTTGGTCTCAAATGGGTTTTTAGAAACAAAATGGACAAGGAAGGTAATGTCATAAGAAACAAGGCTCGCCTGGTTGTCAAAGGATACTGTCAGGAGGAAGGGATAGATTACGAAGAAACGTTCGCTCCAGTAGCAAGGCTAGAATCGGTTAGAATATTTTTGGCCTATGCTGCTCACAAAAACTTCGAGGTATTCCAAATGGACGTCAAGTGCGCCTTTCTCAATGGAGAACTTGAAGAAACGGTGTATGTGGAGCAACCTCCTGGGTTCGTGAACGAAAAGTATCCACATCATTGCTACATTCTGGATAAAGCTGTGTACGGCCTTAAACAAGCTCCGAGGGCCTGGTATGAAACGCTTACAAAATTTTTAAAGATGTCCAAATTCAAACAAGGTTCGGTTGACCCCACCTTCTTTCGCAAAAAGGAAGGTAACCACCTTATGATAGTTCAAATTTATGTCGATGACATCATCTTTGGCTCTACGAATCCCAGCTTAACAGCTGAATTCAGAAAGTTGATGGAGACTAAATTTGAAATGAGCTCAATGGGTCCTATTAATTTTTTCCTTGGTTTAAATATAAGACAGGGACCCGAAGGCATCTTTATCAATCAGGAAGCTTACACGAAGACTCTCCTAGCAAAGTTTGGCATGATGGGAGACTCAAAAGTCAAAGTCCCTATGGCATTCGGCACCAAACTTGCCCCTTCACTAGATAAACCGGCCGTCGACATCACGCTCTATCGTCAAATGATTGGCTCGCTGATGTATCTAACTGCTAGCAGGCCTGATATCATGTTTTCTGTATGTTATTGTGCTCGATTTCAGGCTAACCCACGCGAACCTCACATGCTGGCAGTGAAGAACATCCTACGCTATCTCAAGCGAACCGCCTCCTTGGGTCTATGGTATCCATCCAACTCCGGCTTCTTCGTTCAAGCCTATTCTGATGCCGACCTTGGAGGATGTGGACTCGACCGCAAAAGCACAACTGGTGGCTGTCAATTTCTTGATGGGAAGTTGGTCAGCTGGCAATCCAAGAAACAAACATGTGTGTCGCTGTCTACTGCTGAAGCGGAATACATTGCCGCTGCATCCTGCACATCACAAGTGATTTGGATCCAGAGTCAACTTCGAGACTATGGACTCAATATGAAGAAGATCCCTCTATATTGTGACTCTGAAAGTGCAATTAGGATCTGTCATAACCCAGTGCAACACTCCAAAACCAAACACATAGCACTACGGTATCACTTCATTAAAGATCATGTGGAAGATGGAAATGTCGAAGTTCACTTCGTACGAACCACTGATCAACTGGCTGATGTCTTTACCAAAGCTCTTCCTGAAGCATCATTCAATAAAATATTGCAAGGGCTCGGTATGATGGAATCAGAATCAGTTCCTCACACTACCACTCAATCTCAACAGTAAGAAGCGAAACCAACCGAACGTTCGGGTTCGGTTCAACTATCCGACTCGCTCATTACTTCAAAGGTAGTTTTTCTGGGTTGTATATTTCTTGTGCAAGATTTATTTTCTTTATGTACAAAGTTTTTTTTATTGCATATCTAAACTCCTTGGCTTCTTAAAATTTTCAAGAACCGAAACCAACCGAAGGTTCGGGTTCGGTTTTTCAAAATTTTCAAGAACCGAAACCAACCGAAGGTTCGGGTTCGGTTTTTCAAAATTTTCTAGAACCGAAACCAACCGAACGTTCGGGTTCGGTTTTTCAACTTTTTCCAACTGAAACCAACCGAACGCTCGGGTTCGGTTTTTCAATCTTTTTCAAAAATTTTTTAATTGTTTTTTTTTACTCTTCCATATTTTTTTATTATTATTTTTTTTTATAAATTTCAAAAAAAAAAAAAAAAAAAAAAAAAAAAAAAAAAAACTACAAAAAAAAAAAAAAAAAATATTTTCTTTTTCTTTGTGTGCTCATTTGTTTATGGGAGTATATACCTTGCCTTACTTAAATGTCCCTAGAAGCATGCTGCTGTATGTGTCCCAAGCCTCATAAGATTTTGAATAATAGCCTTCATGACCTGGTACACACAAACCTTGTCTTCCCAATAAGGCTAACTTATTTATTCTAATCGTGAGCTACCTCACTCTATTCTCACACGAGATGAGAGTCTCCTGCTTGGTCCTTATGTTCGCAGCAGAGGTACTATGTCTTCTTACACCATCTCCATTACAATTCTCCATAACATTCACTTCATCACTGTAACCCTTGAGACTCTCAGAAACTACCACTGAGGTTTATGGCTACACAACTTCTGTGTTTATGATCTTAGTTTCGTGCCACTACGAATTGAGTGAAACCCAAAATTCAACACCAAAGAATTGACGGTGATCAATCAACTTGATCAAGCTTTCACCAATGAATTGACGAATGTACCTTCATGAAATCTCAATTTCTTTTCTTTTTGCGTGGTTCCAATGAAATTGTTACACACCATAACATTTCTTCCCATGGGATCCAGTTATAATTTTTATCTGAGATTTTATACTTATCTATGTCACTTAAATATCACCTCCAAACCTACTTGTTCAACTGACTACACTGGTCTCACAAGTACTTTGTTCACATTCGTTCTTATATCAAGAATTGAATTGATGAATTAAAGCGAAACCACCCTTAATTTGCCTTATTAAAAGAAGCCTTTCAACATTTATTAATGAATGTTTGATCGTAATTCAACGGGATTCCACACTAACACTTTGAGGTCTTTCTTGACCTTGAAGGAAGAGATTCGTGCCCGGGATCATCAGTTTCGTGTCCTTATGGACATCACAGATTATCCTAAAAAGACTTGCTTTATTTCTTTTTCTTTCACACTCCTTGCACGAAAATCCAAGATTTTCAAAAATTCCGTTACTAATTATTTTACAGGCTGGATATTTACTGGATGATTACAAATGAAGTTGTGGTCAAAAATTAGCCACGTGGATCATTAATTCCAAACAGCCGTTAAAAAGGGGAAAAGACAAAAGATGCTGACGCGGCGGAAGTTCAAAGGATAGGAATTCAAATGACGGTAAAAAGTGGGCGCGTGAATTTGAAGAGGCCGCGCTTTTTCTGACACTATTGGACGCGTGTGCAAGTATTGAAGCGTCTTCCATCAGGCATTAATGGCGCGTGTGGAATTAGAAACGGTTCCTCTCTCTGAACCGGCGCTTATTGGGCGGCGTGATCCTAGGAATCTGACACTCTCTCTCCTACGTGATCATCGCACGTCCCAACTGTCACCCATCAGTCACTCAAAAACCCTTCCATATTTCCATAAGAGATTTGAAACGATTTTTCTCTCTCCTATCACCTACTATAAAAACCCATCCAGACCACCTTTTACCTCTTTACTGCCCCCATAATTTCCAAAGCAAAAATACTTCCAAACTCTCTCCCTGTCATCTTCTTCTCCACACCTGCAACAATGGCTGAATCCTCTTCCGTCCATGCTACCTCTCAGATTCTCCCCATCAGACCTCAACAATGCCTTGTCATTGATCTGAACCCAGAAGCCTATGATCCCTACATGTCGCCGATTATTGAATGCCTCAAGTACTCCCAACTTGCTCCGGCATTGTCCAAGATTGAAACGGTGCCAATGGTGGCTCTTTCTCAGGTCTATGCCACGGCCTACTACGACAAGGGCGTCGACAGGATCTTTTTCGAAGTGGCGGAACACAAGACGTCAATTTCTCGTCCCCGCTTCTGCTCTATGCTTGGGTTTGCAGCTGACCCATCGCGTGTTCACCCGGAGACAATTCCGGTTGGTATGTTCTACAACATGTTCTATAACATGGGCTACACGGAAGTTCTCACCTCCGTCGCCAGATTCAAGAAATCATGCCTACCGCCCCAATGGAATGGGTTATTTACAATCCTCTTCAAGGGACTGTCAGAACGAAGCTCAGGATCGGACGGGGCCAGTCGTCTGTTTCTGTCAATCATGTATGGGGTGTACAACGGGATCAATCTGGACTACGGATTTGTTCTTTGGCAACAACTGATTCAGAGCCTCTCTTCCACTTCCCGACACTCCGAGGTGTCACTAGCCCGGTTCTGGATCTTGATCACAAGATGGGCTATGGACAAGTTCGATGTCCAAACTGCTGACGGTGCACCGATGTCTTCGGTTGGTACGTTCCACACCACGAAGATCATCGTATCAGCTGCATCAAAATTCTCCTTCATTGGCTCTATCCCGGAGTCGATGTATGGGAGTGTGCCATCTGAAAGCAGCTTCATCAAAGCGATCAAGGAGTTAGGGCCATCTGGTCCGAGGGAACTTACTCCGGACATGTTGCGATCGATCCATGATGCCGACAAACCGGGGGCCAGGGGCAAGAAAGCAGACAAGGGGAAGAAACCATCCAAAGCCCCAAAACCTACTCCCAAGAAACGCAAACAACCAAAGCCTGCTTCATCCCCAAAACCAAAAAGGAGGAAGACCCAACCGAAACGGACGCTCGTCCTTTCATCATCCTCTACTGAATCCGAAGGTGGGAGTTCGGGCTCTGAGGAGTCACAAGGAGACGAATCTCCACAAAGAGGCAACACACCTCCTCGTTCCCCAACCCCGGAGATGGAACTTCACCAATCCCCAGTTCCTTCCCCTCCACCCACAATTCCTATTTCCATTCCCACCATAAACCCTACTATACCACCAACCTCATTCCCTATTCCTCCACCCATATTCACCACCTCAACCGAAACACCACCTGTAACCGAAACCCCTCCCGTAACCCAACCTCCACAAACCGAAACCCATACACAACCCCCACCCGAAACTAACCCCCCACCCACTCAACCAGCACCAACCAAACCTATAACACCCCCAGCTTCACCACCACCTCAATCTCCAGAAGACGCCTCCGATGGCGATGATCAATACCTAGGTGGTGACCACCTGAACTTTGATTCGGTCTACTATAGTCCGTTTCAAGTTCAAAGTGACGAGGAGGATGATGCTCCTGTAACCAAAAAGCATCTCCGCGAGCTGAACGAGAAGGTTGATCAACTTCTCGCCTCCTCTTCCAATCAGCAGCCGTCCTTATCTGAAGCTGCCCTTCAGAGGATAGTTGATGCCTTCTCTAGGGCTCAACATGACTCAGTGGCCTCTGCTACTGCTGCTATAGACGCCTCCACCCGAGCTTGTGAGGCAGCGACCGAAAAAGTCGATAAACTATTCCATGACGCTTCAATCCTGCTGCAGTCTATGCAGGAAAGCGCCGAAGCCACCAAAACAACACTGGAACCTCTTGTTAATCAATTGGCCCAGTTTGTGAAGACGGAGTTATCCTCGTTCGCTACCCTCAGACAACATCTTAGCGACGACAACTCGGCACTCCGTGCCTCCATTGAAGCCCGCCTGGCAAAGCTACAAGAGGATCTTGCGGCTGAAAATAAATTGATGGACGTCTTGGCGAGTAAGACCACTGCCCTCAAGGTCAAGAGCACCCAACTTTCCAACTCCGAACAACAATTGGAGGCTCTTCGATCCGAACGGGAAATAATCAAGACGTGTGTTTCGGATGTCCACGCCGCTCTATCCAACATCCTTGAAGCACACGACCCCATCCTGAACCACTCGGTGAGGCGTACCCTCGCTGAGAAACTCTCTCCGGCCATGGCTCTCTTGAGCAAAATTGAAGGCCTACCCAGTTTCGTGTCCATTCCGAAACAAGGGGGAGATGAGAAGACTGGATCGAAACCACCTCCTTCCTCAAGAGCAACTCACACAACCGAACCAACCCCAACTGGTCATGCCTCGGGTTCGGGTGTGAAGGACAAGGGCAAAAATATTGCAGAGGGAGGAGATGAAGATGAAGATGAAGATGAAGACAAGGAGACTATTGCGGACATGTTGAAGAGAAAGAACAGTCGCAATACTACTGACGATGTCAATCGTGTGGCACGTGAAGCTGAAGAAGCCGAACGTAAACAAAAAGAAGCCAACGATCTCCTTGAGAGCCGAAAGCTGCTCTTCCCTGCCTGGACCAGGGATCGACTGATAAAAGAGGCCATAGAGACTCCAAGTATACTATGGCTCGAGCCGGTGATATCATTCGACTGCATCAACTCGGTCGATTCGCAATTTGATATGCCGCTGACTCGAAAGGCGTTCATCTTCCACGCCTTCTCCAACATTTACGAAGTCCCACATCCGAACGATGAGCTTGACAGGGAGCTCATTGACTTTTATCTGGAGGCCGCTCGCCCTCAATACCTTACATGGAGCGCCCAGAAGATTGTCAATGTTCGGGTGTTGAAGCCGTTTGCCGTGGGGAGATTCACGAACGTCAAGTTCAAGCTAATCCGAGGATCTGCAAGAACTGCTCACATGATCTCTCTGGCGGATCTGCCCAATCTGAACCCTCATGATTGGATAGTCTTGTACAACATCTTGCTGACAAACGAAGCTGAATATGGTCCCATCTTAGACCACGTCAAAAGGATGCTGGCATGCTATATCATGGAGGTGGCCCTAATGGATCAGGAGGTTGCCACAGTGTTTAAAAAGAAACCGAAAGTCAAGCCTGTGGGATCGGTCAGTGATCTGAACACGATGAAAATGGGCAAGATAGATTCGAGGCGAAACTCTGTGATGTTCACCAGAGCCGAAGGACAGAAATGTCTGTTCGCGTTAGCTGACAAGCACCTCTACACCACTCCCTGCTTGGAACACGTCCTATCTATCGTCAAGCGGTGTAAGGACAATTCGGCTGATGATGTCAAATATTTTGAAGATATGATTAACTGGTACATCCGGTTTAGACAGACCATCCTTTCCATAACCAAGTGTCTGTTTAGTACCGTGAAGAAGAAGGTACCAGCTTCAGCTGCCGGCCCAAGTAAGAAGTGATGGTCTCGCTCCAAATTGACGCAAAGGGGGAGATTGTTGGGCTGAAGTTCTATTTTGTATTGCGTCTTTTGGGCTCGTAGATTAGCCTTGTATTCTCGGTTTGGGCCTGTCCAACCGAGAGCCTTTTATGTATTGTATATAAGTTGTCGCTTTCATGCATATTAGGTTAAGATTCAAGATTTCTGTTTTAGCGTTTCAGAGTTTACGTATTTGCTCTCTTGTAATCTTCTAATCCTTTACAGTTGATGTTCTTAATCGAGCTCTTCTAAGGATTTTATTTAATCATTCGACACGTTTGATTCAAGCTGTTTGTTCTTAATATTGCGTTCTTCCTTGTTATTTACATTGTGTTCTTGCAGTTTCACATTCACACACTTGTTCAAGATCTAATCGATCTTTATAGATTAAAAGCTATTGTGTTTTAAATCTCATCAAATCGCAAGAGAGCAACAACAACCGAAAGCAGAGGTTCGGTTCGGAGAAAAACATCAACCGAAAGCAAAGGTTCGGTTCAGAGAATGATTCCAACCGAAAGCAAAGGTTCGGTTCTGAAATCAAAAGAGATCAAAATTCTAGGGTCGGTCCCACTGATGATCAAAAGCAAAAGGGTCACCTAGAGTCTCCAACCAAGAAATCTTCTCAATCTAAGCTCTCTCATTCTAACTCTTCTAACTCTTCTTCACCTCGTTCCAATTTCCATTCTGTTCCTTCTCAAAAATCTCAATCATCAGCTGAAGAAAAAGGAAAACAGAAGGTTTCATCATTTAAACCAGAGTCTAAACCGAAAGCATCCAATCCCAATAAAATTAAAGTTTTTACCATCAAAAAGAAAGATAAAACAACACTAATAAAAAGAACATACCTTGTTGACATCTCTCTTACTATTCCTGTTCCTGTGAAAGGCTCACGTGGACCCAAGAAACTTTGGGTTCCTAAATCTGCTTAATTTTTGCAGGTTATCAGTGACGAGCAGTTTGACGAAGAATGGTACATTGACAGTGGCTGCTCGCGTCACATGACAGGAAGGAAGGAAGAGCTAAGGGAATACAGGTCTCTTTCAAATGGTGGAAACGTCAAGTTCGGGAACAACTCCTTCGGCACCATAAAAGGATATGGAATGATTACAAACGGTGATTTCACGATAAGGAAGGTTGCATACGTGGAAGGACTACAACACAACCTCATTAGTGTATCTCAACTTGTTGGAGGTACCGGTCTCAAAGTTTTATTCGACACTGAGGGTTCTGAAATGTTTCCTCAAATCGGAGCGTAAAGGTGAAATGTTTCCTCTAAACCTCAAACCCATAAAAGGAAACCCAGCTATCTGCCTGTTATCCAAAGCACAATCTGACGAAAGCTGGTTGTGGCACCGAAGGCTCTCTCATCTCAACTTTAAAGATATCAACAAACTTGTCACTGGAGGTCATGTTCGAGGTCTTCCATTGCTCAAGTACGATAGAGATCATTTGTGTGCTGCATGTGAAATGGGGAAGCAGAGTCATCAAAGTCATCCATCTATAATAAACACTAAAGTTGTTGAACCACTAGAATTACTTCACATTGATTTGTGTGGTCCATCATCTATCGAAAGCATCGGTGGTAGAAAGTATATTCATGTTATTGTTGATGATTTTTCGCGATTTACATGGGTGTTCTTTCTGAAGCTTAAATCTGAATCAACTCACAAGCTAAAGGTGCTCATCAAGTAGATTGAAGTACAGCTGAAGAAGGTCGTTCGCAACATCAGGAGCGACAATGGTCTGGAGTTCAAAAATAGAGAATTCTAAGAATTCCTGGCAGAAAAGGGAATTAGTCACAACTTCTCTGCTCCCTACACACCTCAACAGAACGGAATTGTCGAAAGACGAAACCGATCTTTGTGTGAAGCAGCCCGAACCATGCTAAGTTTCGCTTCCTTACCTTTATATTTTTGGGCTGATGCTATTTCTGCTGCTTGTTTTACACAGAATAGGTCATATCTCAACAAGCGCTTCACTCTCACTCCTTATGAGATCATCAACAACAGGAAGCCGAATGTCAAATTTTTCCATGTGTTCGGTTCACGGTGTTTCATCTTCAATTCTAAAGAACACCGCAACAAGTTTGATGTCAAAGCCGACGAAGGGATATTTCTGGGCTATTCTCTAGCTTCTAAAGCGTACAGAGTATTAAACAAGCGTTCAAGGAAAATAGAAGAAACTTATTACGTGACGTTTGATGACAGCTATGTTAAGAAGCTGAAGGCCAACGAGGATACAGCTGGAGAAATCTTTCCTCAAACTGGCCAGGTCACAGCCTCAATCGCTAATCTATTTGAGAAGTTCATGGAGCTGTTTGATGAAACAGAGAAGGCCACTCTCTCAGAAGCCAGCGCAGCAGACAACAAGGTAGATCGTATGAAGCAAATTGTCGACGATGCTGCAAGGAGAATGAATGAAGGAGAATCAAGTTCTGACGATCCTCCACAACACAATGCTTCAATCGAGGGGGAGGATCCGCCATCATCATCACAGCCAAGCTCACATGTTGAGGGGGAGCTAAGGTCTCAAACTGCTCCCGAACGCACTTCACCAACCGAAAGTATCACACCAACCGGAAGTGCCTCAACACCCGAAGGTGCATCAACACCTGAATGCTCAACACCACAAGAAACCTCTGTAGCTCAAGGTACTCAAGACATTCCTGAAAGCTTATCTGTCGAGGGGGAGCATGCTGATATGTCTTATGACTATGAAAGTCAATCCGAACCAGAAGAGATGATAAACGCTGAATTGGATCCAACCTTTGACCCAAACTACCCTCCTTTCACCAAATGGACCAGAGATCATCCTGTCTCGCAAGTTGTTGGTGATGTATCTGAAAAAGTTCTGACTCGATCACAACTCAAGGCAAAACAAACTTCCTTGTTTTCAAAAGTAGAATTCTGCATGTTCAACTCCTTTGTTTCAAAAGTTGAACCAAAGACAGTTAACACTGCTCTTGATCACTCCGATTGGGTTCAAGCAATGCAAGATGAACTGAATGAATTCGAAAGGAACAAAGTTTGGCGACTCATTCCAACTCCTCCAGATGTCTCGGTTGTTGGTCTTAAATGGGTCTTCAGGAATAAAATGGACAAGGAAGGGAACGTGATTCGAAACAAAGCTCGTCTGGTAGTAAAAGGATACTGTCAGGAGGAAGGAATTGACTATGAAGAGACATTCGCTCCTGTAGCTAGGCCGGAATCAGTTAGAATATTTCTTGCCTATGCTGCCCACAAAAACTTTGAGGTCTACCAAATGGACGTTAAGTGTGCATTTCTCAATGGAGAACTTGAAGAAACTGTGTACGTGGAGCAACCTCCTGGATTCGTGAATGAAAGGTATCCTAATCATTGTTATATTTTGGATAAAGCCGTGTATGGACTGAAACAAGCTCCGAGAGTCTGGTATGAAATGCTGACTAAATTTTTAAAGATGTCCAAATTTAAACAAGGTTCGGTTGACCCAACCTTCTTTCGTAAGAAGGAAGGTAACCACCTTATGATTGTTCAAATTTACGTCGATGATATCATCTTTGGCTCAACGTATCCTAGCCTAACAGCTGAATTCAGAAAGCTGATGGAGACTAAATTTGAAATGAGCTCAATGGGTCCTATTAACTTTTTCCTTGGTTTAAATATTAGACAGAGACCCGAAGTCATCTTTATTAATCAGGAAGCTTACACGAAGACTCTCCTTGCAAAATTTGGCATGATGGGAGACTCAAAAGTCAAAGTTCCAATGGCGTTCAGAACCAAGCTCACTCCATCCTTGGATAAACCGGCTGTTGATATTACGCTTTATCGCCAGATGATCGGTTCATTAATGTATCTTACTGCTAGCAGGCCTGACATAATGTTCTCTGTTTGTTATTGTGCTAGATTTCAGGCAAACCCACGCGAACCTCACATGCTTGCAGTGAAGAACATTCTACAATATCTCAAGTGAACTACCTCTTTAGGTCTATGGTATCCCTCCAACTCAGGCTTCTTCGTTCAAGCCTACTCAGATGCAGACCTTGGAGGTTGTGGACTCGACAGGAAAAGCACCACTGGTGGCTGCCAATTCCTAGACGGGAAGTTGGTTAGTTGGCAATCAAAGAAACAAACCTGTGTGTCCTTATCAACGGCTGAAGCAGAATACATAGCAACTGTATCCTGCACCTCTCAAGTGATTTGGATCCAGAGTCAGCTTCGAGACTATGGACTCAATATGAAAAAGATCCCACTATATTGTGACTCTAAAAGTGCAATTAGGATCTGTCATAACCTAGTGTAACACTCCAAGACTAAGCACATAGCACTGAGTTATCACTTTATCAAAGATCATGTGGAAGATGGAAACGTTGAAATTCACTTTTTTAGAACCACTGATCAACTGGCTGATATCTTTACCAAAGCTCTTCCTGAGGCGTCATTTAACAAAATTCTACAAGGGCTAGGTATGATGGAATCAGAGTCAGTACCTCAAACTACCTCTCAAACTCACAAGTAAGAAGCGAAATAGACCGAACATTCGGGTTCGGTTTTTGTACTCATGTACCGAAATGAACCGAACGCTCAGGTTCGGTTGAAAATTCTGCATTTCGCTCATCATTTAAAGGTAGTTCTCTTGGTTGTAAATTTCATGTACAAAATTGTTTATCTTATTGTCAAAAGTATTTCCTTTTTGAAAGTCTAAATTCCTTGGTTTTCCAAAATTTTTCAAAACCAAAATCAACCGATGGTTCGGGTTCAGTTTTTCAAAATTTTTCAAAACCGAAATCAACCGAAGGTTCGGGTTCGGTTTTTCAAAATTTTTCAAAACCGAAATCAACCGAAGGTTCGGGTTCGGTTTTCCAAAATTTTTCAAAACCGAAATCAACCGAAGGTTCGGGTTCGGTTTTTCAAAATTTTTCAAAACCGAAACCAACCGAACGCTCGGGTTCGGTTTTTTTTCAAAATTTTTCAAAACCGAAACCAACCGAACGCTCGGGTTCGGTTTTTCAAAATTTTTCAAAACTGAAACCAACCGAACGCTCGGGTTCGGTTTTTCAAAATTTTTCAAAACCGAAACCAACCAAACGCTCGGGTTCGGTTCCAAAGTTTTCCAAAGTTTTTCTTTTCTCTTCCAAAGTCTTTTTTTAAATCTTTTTATTTTCTTTCTTAGTCTTATTTTTTTTTACTTTCTTATTTTTTTGTATATATCAAAAAATACAAAAATATTTTGTTCTTTATTTGCTTTTTATCTTTAATTTTATTTGTGTGTTCGTTCGTTTATGGGGAAATTGTTACATTAGTTAAGTGTCCCTAGAAGCATGCTGCTGTATGTGCCCAAAGCCTCATCAGATTCTGAATAACAGCCTTAATGATTTGGTATACACAAACCTTGTCTTCCCAATTAGGCTATCACATTTATTCTAATCGTGAGCTACTTAACTCTCTTCTCACATGAGATAAGAGTTTTCTGCTTGGTCCTACTTTTCTCAGCAGAGGTACTTTGATTTCTTACACCATCTCTATTACATTTCTCCATTAAATTCGTTTCACCAACGTAACCCTTGAGACTCTCAGAAATTACCACTGAGGTTTATGGTTACTCAACAACTGCATTTATGATCTTAGTTTCGTGCCACTACGAGCTGAGTGAAACCCAAAATTCAATACCAAATCTGAATTGATGGTGAACAATTAATTTGCTCAAGTTTTCACTAACGAATTGACGGACGTATCCTCATGAAATCTCAAATTTTTATTTTGTGTGATTCCTATGAAATTGTTAAACACCATAACATTTCTTCCCTTGGGATCCAGTTTTTAATTTTTTGTTGAGATTTTATATTTTCCAAGCCACTTTAAAATTATTTCCTACCTACTTGTTCAACAGACTACACCGGTCTCACAAGTACTTTGTTCACTTTCTATCTTATTTCAAGATTAGGACTGTTGAATCAAAGCTAAGCCACCCTAAGAAGCCTAATTAAAAGAAGCCTTTCATCACTTCTTAATAAGTGTTTGATCGTCATTCAAAGGGAAACCACACTAACACTTTAAGGTCTCTCTTGACTTGAAGGAAGAGATTCGTGCCCGGGATCATTTGTTTCGTGTCTTTATTGACATCACAAGTTTTTCTAAAAAGAATTGCTTTATTTCTTTTCTTTCACACCCTTAGCACGAAAATCTTTGATTTTCCAAAATTCTGGTACTAATAATTACAGGCTTTTTCTTTGGATTGGTGATTAATTATAAGATGTGGTCAATTTTTAATCCATGTGGGCGTATTATTCGAAAGATGTCGTTACACTTTAAAGGGATAAGATGAAGAGTTGCTGGCACAGGTGGGAGTTTAATTGATTTGATTTCAAACGGCGGAACAGGGAAAGCGTGCGAATTTGAAGCGTCTAATCTCTAACTTGCGTCACAGACGTGTGTGTGAATTTGAAACGTTTCATCTCTGGCAAAGAAAGGCGCGTGTTAATTTGAAACGATTTATCAGAAACGACGCTTGAAGGGAGGCGTGTTCTCCGGAATCTGACACTCTCTCTCATGCGTGATCATCGGTTCCCCAACTGTCACGCATTAGTCACCTCCGAAAAACTCTTGGTATTTCGATAGAAGATTTGGACAGATCTTTCTCTCTCCTTAAACCCACTATAAAAGGAGACATCCTCTACCATTTACCTCTTTACTGCATTCAAAATTCCCAAGAGAGCAAGAATTCCCTGAACCCTAACTGTTCATCATCTTCTTCCCTCTCTTCAACAATGGCAGATTCATCCTCCGTTCATGCTACCTCTCACATCCTTCCCATTCGCCCTCAGCAATGTCTCATCATTGACTTAACCCCTCACGCATATGACTCCTACATGTTCCCAATCATCGAGTGCTTGAAGTATTCGCCAATCGCACATGCACTTTCAAGGGCAGAATCAGTACCCATGGAGTTTCTCTCACAGATCAACGCGACGGCTCATTACGACAAAGTCATTGATAGGATCTTCTTCGAAGTTTCTCATCACAAAGCCTCTATCTCCAAGCAACGATTTGGCTCACTGCTAGGGTTTGAAGCTGATCCTGCAAGAGTTCATCCAGAGACAATTCCGATGGGGCACCTCTTCAACATGTTCTATAATATGTGGTACACGGAGGCGCTTACCTCCGTCGCAAAATTCAAGAAGTCATGTTTACCGCCACAGTGGAACGGAATGTTCACTGTGCTATTCAAGGGGCTCTCAGAAAGAAGCTCTGGTTCAGATGGCTCCAGTTGACTATTCCTGTCCATCTTGTACGGCGTATACAACGGCATTAACGTCGACTATGGGTTTGTTCTCTGGCAACAACTCATCCAAAGTTTATCTTCTTCTTCACGACATTCTGAGGTGTCGTATGCCAAGTTTTGGACCTTGATCACTAAGTGGGCGATGGATAAGAACAATGTCCCCACTGTCGCCGGCGCACCGATGTCTTCGATTGGTACCTTTCATACCACGAAGATCATCATTTCAGATGCTTCAAAATTCCCTTTCAATGGTTCCATTCCGGAAACCATGTACGCTGATGTTCCAGCTGACAGTAGGATCATCTGGACCTACAAAGAGTTCAAGAAGTCTGGTCCGAGGGATCTCACGCCGGAAATGCTCAAGTCCATTCACGATGCCGATAAGCCTGCTCCGAGAGGCAAAAAGGCAGACAAAGGCAAACAGGTGGCGAAAGGGGCTAAAGGCCCTTCTCCTAAAAAGAGGAAAGCTACTAAAGCTGCTCAGTCACCGCAGCAGAAGAGGCGAAAGACTCAACCAAAGCGAAAGCTTATTATCGCTTCCTCTTCCAGTGAGTCGGAGGGTGAGAGTTCGGATTCTGACGAGTCTCCAAGAGGCAACACACCACCTAGGGGCAACACACCACCCAGATCACCTACCCCTGACATGCAAATCCATACCTCTCCAATTCCCTCTCCTACTCAAACAATTCCTACATCCATTCCCACCATAAACCCCTCTACCCATATTCCCAAAACTTCATTCCCAATGCCACCACCCATCTTTACCGACGCAACAACAACATCTACTGCAAAGGTCACAACCAACGTATCTGATACGGGGGTTCATACCGATGCAACCGAACCACCGCCAACAACCGAACCCATACACACAACCGAAACCCAACAACCACCCGAACCCACCCCTACTCAAAAACAAACTACACCTACACCTACACCTACACCCGAAACCACCCAACCAGAACCCACCCATACAACTCAACCACCCCCAGCTTCACCACCACCTCCATCTCCCTGTCATGCCTATGACGGAGATAACCCTTTCCTTGGCGGGGAAAACATGACATTTGATTCGGTCTATTACAGTCCGTTTCAAGTGCAAAGCGACGATGACGAGGACGCTCCGGTAACAAAGAAACATCTTAAGGAGCTTCATGAGAAGGTCGACTTGCTCATTGCCTCATCCTCCAACTCTCAATCATCCCTCTCTGAAGCCGCTCTTCAGAAGATTGTTGATGCCTTCTCCAGGGCTCAGCAAGATTCGGTCGCTTCTGTCACCACTGCCATTGATGCCTCGACGAAAGCTTGTGAGGCTGCGACCAAAAAAGTCGATAAACTATTCTCTGATGCCTCTACCCTGTTAAAATCTTTACAGGAGAGCGCAGATGCAACCAAGACTACGTTGGAACCAATTGTTCAACAGTTGGCCACGTTTGTCTCTATAGAGTTGAAGTCTTTTGCCACACTTCGTCAATCTTTGACAGACGACAACTTTGCCCTTCGTGCCTCTATTGACGAGCGCCTCTCTAAACTTCAAGAGGATCTGGCTGCTGAAAACTCGTTGATGGATGTTCTAGCACGGAAGACCACTGCCCTAGAGGTTAAGAGTGCTCAACTTTCCAACTCTCAGCAACAAATTGACGCTCTTCGGTCCGAACGGGAGGTTATCAAGACATGTGTTTCGGATGTACACTCAGCCATATCCAACATCCTTGAAGTGCACGATCCGATCCTAAATCATTATGTGAGGCGTACCCTTGCAGAGAAGCTTGCTCCTAACCTGGATCTGCTTAGTAAAATTGAAGGGCTACCCGATTTCGTGTCCAATCCGAAACAAGGGGGGAGAAAAGGAGTCAGGATCGCAACCACCTCATTCCTCAAAGGCTACTCACACAACCGAACCTCCTCCTACAGACCAAGCCTCTGGTTCGGGTGTGAAGGATAAAGGCAAGAAAATTGCTGAGGAAGAAGAGGAAGATGATCAAGAAACCATTGCCGACTTGCTGAAATGCAAGAGTCGACGCAATGTTGAAGATGATAATGTTCGTGTGGCTAGAGAAGCTGAAGAAGCTGAGCGCAAACAGAAGGAAGCCCACGACCTTCTCGAGAGTAGGAAAACTCTGTTTCCTGCCTGGACTCTCGAGAGGATGATAAAGGAGGCAATCGACACCCCGAGCATCTTATGGCTTGAACCGGTAATCTCCTTTGACTGCTACAACTCCGTCGACTCTCAGTTCGACATGCCCTTAACCCGAAAGGTGTTCATCTTTCACGCCTTTGCCAACGTTGTCGAGTTCCCTCATCCTCATCCGGAGGTTGATCGGGAATTGATTGAGTTCTATCTGAAGGCCGCTCAACCCCAGTACCAAACCTGGAGCGCTCAGAAGATCATCAACGTTCGGGTTCTTAAGCCATATACTGAAGGGAGATTTATCAATGTTCGGTTCAAGGTGCTCAGAGGATCTGCAAAAACCAAACATGCCATCTCTCTAGCAGATCTACCGAACCTCAACCCCCACGATTGGATCGTTCTGCACAACATCCTACTGACTAATGAAGCTGAATATGGTCCGATTATTGACCATCTCAAGAGGATGTTGGTGTGCTACATCATGGAGGTCGCTCTGATGGATCAGGAGATTGCAAATGTCTTCAAGAAGAAACCGAAGATATCTCCTGTTGGCTCGGCCAGTGATCTAAACCAAATGAAGATGGGAAAAATTGACCCGAGGCGAAACTCCGTCATGTTCACTAGGAGTGAAGGACAAAAATGTCTCTTTGCTTTAGCTGATAAACATCTTTATACCACTGCTTGTCTTGAGCATGTGCTGGGGATCATCCACAGATGCAAGGAAAATACAGCGGATGATATCAAATATTTTGACGATATGATACAGTGGTACATCCGGTTCAGACAGACGATCATTGCCCTTATCTTACGTCTGTTTGAAACTATAAAGAAGAAGGTTCCCGCTGCTGGCCCAAGCAAGAAGTAGTGATCTCGCTCCAATTTGACGCAAAGGGGGAGATTGTTGGGTAGCGGATTTATTTTGTATTGCGTCATTGGGCTCGTTTAATAGTCCAAGTTTTGTTACTCCGGTTTGGGCGTGTCCAACCGTGAGCTGATAGGGTTTTAGTATAAATTAATGTGCTTGCATGCATATTAGGTTAACGATTTAGAACGATTGATAGCATTACGAAAGATCACAGGTTATTTTCTTCATCGTTCTTGTAAACCCTTAATCCTCTACAATAGAAGTTCTTTATCAAGCTCTGCTGAGGATTATTGACTAATCATTCGACATTCTTCGATCCATACTTGAGTTGTTTACTGTTTTCGTATTATTTATTTTACCTGTTATAAGATCCAATCGATCTTCTAATTAGTTTTTAACTTATCATTTATCATGTATTTTTAATGTTAAATTCGGATTTTGATTATTATGTTTTATGCAGGTTGTCATTCGGTTATCTAATTCTTTCCTTTAACTCATCTTCACAAAATCAAGAACATACAACAGATTCAGGTAATATATTGCTTTTTCTTCCATAGTATCCTTAATATTTAAGATGTCTCTAGTTACATTCAGTTTGATTTAACTGTTGGTTAACTTTATTAAGTCTGGGCTACTTGTTGAATATTCAACTGTCTTGCAGGAATCCGAGACAACAACACTTGATGCAATATCAAAATCAAAGCTTGGAATTGTATGTGCTTAAGTCTTATTTGTGTTTAAAGCATAAGTCTTTATGTTACTCAACAATCAACATCTAGCCTCTTTGCATTATTTGTCTTCTGAATGTTTTTTTTCTCTTTTGTCATCTTTTTAGTGTGTCATCTTTTATTGTTTGCAGGCGCCTGCTGGAAATTCATGGCTGGGTTCTTTGATTGGTACAACTATAGGAAATATTAAGATCTTAATTGGAAATGTCCATGTAAGATATCAGGATCCTATTAGGCTGGTGTCATTTTCCACGCCTAATTTAATGAAAGCTTCTGAGTCCATATTTCTTCATCCACTTGATTTGAACAATGTTATTTTTTATTTAGCAAGAGATGTTGGAGCCCATAGAGAAGCTAAGGAAAAACTGAAGAAGTGAGTTGAAGAGCTGACATGGAGATTAGAAATTGCTTTTCTTTTCGGGGTGTTTGCTTCATAAATCGGTCTTTTGGAAGGTACCATTTCTTTTCGGGGTGTCTGCTTTAGAAAAATTTGATGTGGCTATTATACATTGGACCCTTACCTGTCATTGGAGTTCCTGCGCGTGCTTCAGCATTAGATGGTCTTGACTGCCTTCTCTCAATTGTTCAGGTATATTATATTTTATATACAACAATCTACTATCATCTATTTCGTTATTATATACTTTCACTTCACTTTTTTCCTATTATAGTATTCTACTTTGAAAATCCTACAAAACCTTAATAGAAAGAAATAAAAGTAAGATGTTAAATTAATTACTGAAATAAATGCTATTTCTTGGAGATGTCAATGAAGAAAAGGTTTAGGCTGCTTAGTGATGAAGTGATGGAGCCTTTAACAAAATTTTATCCTCAGACATCCAATTAACCTAGAGCCCATAAGGACAATGATCATAAGACAGAACATACATTTATTTTTGACTTTGATTGTTTAAAGTTGTGGCTATTTTCAATAGTATTGGGGCATGTTCTTCATGCAGGGTTCTGAAAGAGAAATTGGGAGATGTATGTTAGTTGTGGTAGAGCTAACAAATGGTTCTTCAGGTATGCAATACTCTAGGCATAATTATAATACAAAACTATAAAAAATTTCATTTTTTGATATATATTTTTTGTTTTGTTTTGCAGAGGATACTAAAGAGCAAATCTTGCAAAGGATATTTTTTGTTTTATTTTGCAGAGGATACTAAAGAGCAAATCTTGCAAAGGATATTTTTTGTTTTATTTTGCAGAGGATACCCCTCATATTTTCCCAAATTACCCCTTCCTCTACAATGTTTTTTTGTTTCTGTGTATTTTGTGCATTAGGTAAAGTTGATGGAAGAAAGGGATAAGAAGCCACTTGATTCAAATCTTGCAGCATTATCAGCAAAATGCAGTAAAGACTTGGAGTTGAATTTGGCTAAGTCATTCTTGAGTGAGATGGGCCAATGTACAACTGCTTATCCATATAATCAGCTGCTTGGAGCATTAGTCTTAAAGAATTATGAAAGGCAAGATGCAACTTTACTTAGTAGGAATTTGATGTAGAGTAGATTAGATGCAAATTTAGATATTGTAAAAAATAGAATTGTATGACATTAAATTTTATGCAATGGATTGTATTTTTGTATATGATATTTTATTTCTATTATGAGACATTAAATGCAAATTTAATTTAAAAATTAATAAATATATAAATATATATTTTTTTAGAACATTTAAAATTATGATACGCAAAAATGTGTGTCATCTTCATTTATGACATGGCCTTTCTTGACAGGGGCTTCCTTGATATGCATTGCGTGTTATAAACACGTGCGTCGTAAGGTTACGACACACAAATGCATGTCGTCTTCCTTTATGACAGGGCCTTCCTTGATACACATTGCGTGTCATAACCGCGCGTCGTAAATGCGCGTCATAAATGCGCGTCGTCTCCCTTTATGACATGGCCTTTCTTGACGCGCATTTGCGTGTCGTCTGAGCCTTTTACGACGCGCAATATCGTAAAAGGCTATTTTTCTAGTAGTGATTCTTTTCTAACGATATCCTCTTTACTACGAGGAGTCCTTCATCCACTTGATGTCGTATAAAGTGTTATTTTTCGTCGATGTGCCTAGATCTGCCATGATCCCTTGGTTACTTAGCTAAGGAAACTGCACTCTCGTTGTCACAGAAAATTTCCATACGCTCCTTTATAGTTGGTACAACTCCAAGGTCTCCAATGAAATTGTTCAGCCATAGTGCCTCCTTTTCCGCTTAGCTTGCTACTATGTACTTTGATTCGCACGCTGAATCTGCAGCAGTTTCCGATTTGGAACTTTTACATGTTGCTGCTCCTCCATTTAAGGTAATTATACCCATCCCGACTGAGAGCAAAAATTATCTTTGTCAGTCTAAAAGCTGGCGTCACTATACCATGTCACTCTCAAGTCATCACTCCCACCGACGGTAAGGACCCAGTGCTTAGTTCTCCGTAGGTACTTAAGAATGTTCTTTACTGCAATCCAATGAGCTCTACCAGGGTTCCTTTGATATCTATTGACAATGCTCAAAGCAAAGGCCACATCTGGGCGAGTATATGTCATAGCATACATAATCGACCCAATTACTGAAGCATATGGTACCTGAGTCATATCTATTATATTTTCGTCTGTACTCGGACTCTGAGCCTTGCTCAGTTAGGAATTGATCTGGATAGGTAGTTCACCTTTCTTGGAATTCTCGAAAATTCTACCAACAGATGACCCAACTCGTTGAGCCAGGCAATGGACTCGTCGAGTTCATGGGCAAATTCATCCAACTCGTCGAGTCCCTCTTAGGACTCATTGAGTTCATAAGAAGTGGCCAGAAATGTCATATTTTCAACTTTAAAAATCAAACAGTTGCATCAATATAATAAAAAACACCCTAGGCTCTGATACCACTATTAGGTTTTATGTACTCTAACATTCCTTTGGTGCACATACAACCCTAATGCTTTGGATCTAAGTTTTCTCTAATTATACATGTAGTATTGGTTTCCAAAGCATGAAGCCTAAACTAGCATACAAAATTTGATATATGAATCATAAAACTTGTTAGAAGATTACCATTTGATGTAGCTAGTAGAACTTTGGCCTTTAGGAGCTTAGCACCTCAAGTGTCATGCCTTAAATGCCTTACAAAAAACTGAGAACAATAGGAGCAACTTGATACAGAGGTTGAGGAGTACAAAATCGGATAGCTTCTACTTTGGTGTGCAAGGGGGGCGATTTTAGGGAGTTAGGGGTCACTTTTGTATTCTAGGATTTCAACCATGCAAACCCTGATTCACAAAAAACTCTTCACATTACATAGGCCTTTTGGGCTAAACCTTTATGGACTCTCATATAAGATTAGTCCAACCCCAGTCAACATGGATCATTGGTCCATCTATAAGTATTACCGATTTACTTAATCAGTCCACGTAACTTCAATCAGTCTCTTTTGATCACTAAATTAATTCCAAATAAATTATCGACCAATATTAATTAAATAGTGATTTCTCAATTAATATATTATACTTATAATACACTAATAAATCACAATAAACTCTTTTCAAATATCCATCCTATCAAATTGTTCCAAAGAGTTGCAACCCAAATGGACCATGCTATTTTTCGGGTTAAGTACTTACCAATTATGGTTATGGGCTTAGACACTTATTCCAACAGTAGCAATAGCAGCAGTCTCAGACAAAGTAGCATAGCTATTATCAAAATACTCCACCATGGTGGTCTTAATAGACCCGAACATCTCTGGCAACTATGCTCGAAAGTGAGAAACAAGATCCTCCTTAATGATCTCCCTAATCCTGTCCTTAGAGACTCCTAGCCCACTCAGGCCACATGTCCCTTATCCTGGTCCGGATCCCTCCTCGAAATATCACGTCATTACCATATTGAAAATAAACCAGCGAGATATCAGATAACACACATATCATATTAGGGGAACCAACTCTCAACAAAGCCTTAGGGGGTTATGGCTTCCCTGTTATGCGTACAGGTCCTGTGCTTCCAATAGTACGAGCCCATACAACCTTCCACACCTACCTGTATTTGTCTTAATGATCATCATAACAACCCTAACAATACACACTAGAAAACGCATTCACTCAATCCTCACTCCCTAGAGGAAGGCTAAACATCACGAAATTGGCCGGCTAACGCCACACAACTCATCCATGAAACTTCCACCAACACTACAAAACTCGTGTATGTTAATCATACATAACACTAGACTCTATAGACAGTCGAATATCTGATCTTACCCTAATCCTGAGCCTATCGCTAGCATGTTATTCTAACATATCACAAGATTAAATAATAGTGTGGTAATTTGGGGTCTACTTATTGGCTCCGGTTGATCGTACACATTGCATTCTCTTTGATTATTATGAAAACAATTTGAAAATCATTTTTAAAATCTTTTTCCTTAGTTTGAGGTTGGATTCAAAGGAGTGTTCCTCCAAATCACTCAAACCAAAGCTCTGATACCAACTTGTGACATCTATATAAACAGAGGATGTGTACAGCCAAGCCTTCATCTTTCCGCGGGTACCTGAAACATAACCCAAAACTATAAGCCAACACTTAGTGAGTTCCTCCAAAATACCAACACAACACATAATCATAAAAACAAACAACATACATACAGAGTCTTCAGCATAACTGGTGTGCCCAACCGTCGTAAAAACTATCTGTTACGCTCATAGAACCTTTAGCATGAGTGGTACGCCTCACCGAGCCTTCAGCCTATCTGGAACGTTCTGCGGGCCTTCACCCTGACTGGTATGCCTCCCAGGCCTTTGGTCTATCTAGGACGCCCTGGGTCTGTTGGCCTTCAATCTACACTGGTCCGCCTTAACCCAACCATACATAAACCATGTCGACATATATATAACAAATAAGCATACATATAACTAGTCAACAGACAATCAGACAGATCTTACAAATCACTAAGCGTAACATCATCGTATATACCAGGATATAAATCTAACAGATTACTACAGCATACCAAGATATGATAAACCAAGAAAACAATCCAATAGGCTTACATCGGTGCTTTCGACCTAAGAGTATAGTGAGCAAAACTCGCCTCACAAACTAAACAGAAGTTGCTGAGGTCTTGACTCCGAATCTCAGCTCTCTAACTGACACTTATTGCCACCAAATGACCAATTTCCCTTAAAATCCCAAAATACCCTTAGGGTCAAACTTGGTCCAACCAACTAGGTAAACTGAGTCAACCCAACCGAGTCATTCCGACCGAGTCAAATCAGGGTGCACGCTGGAGGTATGATAGGCATACACACAGCTTCACATGTTGACCACCATCGGGGTGGTTGACCTCACATGCAGGGCGTACTCCGAGTACACGGGAGGTACTCCTTGGAAGTCCAAAATCCATTAAGTGCTTAATGGCTTAAGCTCTTACGTCCATACTTCATATCCATGGCTAAAATACTCTTAGGAGTCATAAAGTCTTTGACTTAATGACTTATCATGACCAATAAGTGCTTAACTCAAGGTCTTATTCCATTAAGACCTTCGAAATGATGCAAGAAGCAAAATTAGCCATTTGGAACCCATTTTTATGACTTAAGACCCCTCCTAGGGTCTGAGAGGACATCTCAAAGGTCAAGAACATGCCATGTTCAAGATCTAACCTTTTGAAACCAAAAAGCTCCATAAAGAAATCCAAAACTAGATGTATATGCTAGATGGATAAAGTTACAAGATATATACCTAAGCAAGGTTGCAAATGATGTAGAAATCCCAGATCTAAGTGTTCCACTCCATCAAGATGAGCTTAGATTCTTTCCTTTTTCTTTTAAGCCACCAAAATACACACTCTAAATTTGAAAATGCTCCTCAATGTGAAACTAGGGTTGCAAAGATGTATGAGAGGGTTGGAGGTAGATAAAGTGGATGAAATGAGGCCATAAGTGTACTTAAATACGAGTCACGCCCTAAAAATTAGGGTTTCCTTATCTGGAAAGTACGCCCAGTGTATGCTGATGTATGCCCAACATTCTAGGGAATGCCCTAGTATGATTAGAGTACACCACGTACGCACACTGTACTCCCAAGTCCAAAATTACAAAAATGACATTAGGGCTCCTTTTGCAAACTTTCTTGAACTTAGGGACCAAAATGCAACATAATTAAATTATAGGATTGAATTTAGAAGTACCTTATCATTGGGATGTTACATTAACCACATAATAAATTAATAAATAAGTCTCTCTCTCTCTAAAAGCTGTCCTATTCAATTCTTAGGTTTGAGGACAACCCATAAGGACTTTGCTACTATCGATTCAAGTATATACCAGTTATATTTATGGGCTTAGACACCCAATCCAACACCATAGTTAGTAGAAGAGCTAGGTTGACAGGCGCCAATCAGATCTAGATTTTCATATTCAGGATATGGTTCTCCTGAAGGTGACACCTTGGAAAGTTGTCTTCCAATTCAGGAAGCGGGGCAATCTGGGCCCCAAGTATATCGGTCCTTCGGGGTTGTAGCCTGGGTGAGCAGTGTAGCATATCGATTGTATTTTCTAGAGGAATTTAGTCAAATTCCTAGCACTTTTCATGTCTCTCAGATGCGAAAGTGTTTGGTTGATGATTCCGTAGTGGTTCCATTGGAGGATATTCAGGTGGATGACCGCCCGACCTACATTAAGAGACTGGTAGCGATCCACGACAAGAAGATGAAAACCTTGAGGAACAAGGTTTTTGAGTTGGTAAAGGTGCAGTAGCAGCATTGCAAGGGTTCATAATGGGCACAGGAGCTGGAGGACAAGATGAACGAGCACTACCTAGAGTTATTTACAACAACGGACTTCAAGGAAAAAGTATGATCCAAGTGAGGGAGAATTGTAGCATCCGATTATCAGGTATCTCCATTTTATCCCTTAACCTATTTAAGTTTGTACATTTGGTCCCATTTAATTAATGAGTTTGCATTTCATCTCGTACGCTAGGCGAACATATGGGTACTCACAACATACTCATGTGGTCTGATCCCGGAAGCCCTGCTAGTACGTTGGGCGTACATAAGGCATGTCCGGCGTACTTGCTCAGCCTCAAAACCCAAATTGTAAGGGTTTGCTCCTCTACTTAATCCTCATTATTCCTCCGTTGGACATTCCTTATCAGTTAACATCCTTTAAAAACCTTAATCTCGAGTTTAAGCCTTGTTTGTGAGAGTTTTGAGCTTATTAGTGACTTTTGGTGTTCATTTATTGAAGAAGAACACCATTGAAGTAGGAGGTGTTGTTTGCAAGCTTATTGTAAGTCCCCAAATATGCCTGTGTATCAATCAGATCTGTTTGATGGTGCGGAATCCCAATTAAACAGATGATGTCAGATCAAACAGAAGTGAATGAGAAGAAGAAGATGATGAATCTTGTATGTATTGATATGAATGAAGATTTGGATACAAGATTCACACACACTAACACACACTCTCTTTTCTCTCTCTCTAGAACACCTTCAAATGCACACACTTAAGCTCCTCTAGTGTTTATCACCTGACCCACCTAACACCTATATATACATGGACCACAAACTCAAGGCCGGATCGAAAACCCAATGCTAGACCGAAAACTCATGGGTTTTCGGTCTAAGCTACAATTAATCCCAACACAATTTCCAACCCAAAATAATAAAATAATAAATACTTTGAAAAGCAAAGTATAAACCAATTTTAGACCCAACAATCTCCCCCTTGGTTTATAGCTTTCTTTTCTAATTGACCCAATAAGTTCCCCCGAAAAAGTAGCTGGCACTTCTTGTCAATCTTCATTGGGAGCTTGGCTTCAACTATTATCTTCAAATTCTTCACAGCATCAGGATGAATATATGAATCTTCTATGAATGATTTCATCTTGAGCAGTTGGGCATTTCTTCAAGATTTGACTCTGAACGCACATTTGGTGAGGAAACTTTATGTATTGATTCTTGAAAGATAGCGCTTTTAGCTTGAGAATCTTCAGAGAGAATATCTGAGAGAACTAATCTTCTAGATCACTTCAGCAGGTACAAGATAGCAGCAGACTAATTGAGGAGGCTTCAATACAATATGTCACATAATCTTCAATTTCAGCTTCACCATGCTTCTAGGGTTGAAGGGTTGAATGTTTAAAGAATAATCTTCATTTCTTGTTCCTTCGAATGAAAATTCTTGGATGCTCATGGATGAAGCCTTGGCTCAAAAAATCTTCGATACAGTCTCCAGGAGTCTCATCTACATCTTAATTCATTTTTCAAGACAAAACAAAACTAAAAGAAAAATTAGCACACAAAAAAATATTTTTGGATTTTTTATATTTTCTGGAACAATAAAAACAGAAACAAAAATATTTTTGGATTGTCTGATTTTTCTGAACAATAAATAACACTATTTTTGGATTTTTAATTTTCTGATTTTTGTTTGAGTTTTGAATTTTTTTAATTGTCTCCCTAAATTTGTGCATAGAGGAAAACTATGAACAAATTTAACAAAAACAAAAATATTTGGGATCAAAGTTGTTAGACAGCCTTAATCCGTTTATCGGTACCTCCCCTTTCATGAGTAGATCTAGCTAATCTTCAGTATTGTGGTCCACTTAAGCACGAAAAATTGTGACAAATTTTGGACATGCTATAAGTGACAAGACAAGTTGATCCTATGTTCCTAGATAAAACTTCCTAAGGACCATTCATCTGACGACCACCAAGGATATTGTTGTCCACCTAATTTGAGTAGCGAGATCTACAGACAATCTAGAATTGTTCAATTTTAGATGTACTAGAACGTGTTTCCCACTTCCTGATATACCCTAATAATCAAGAACTTCCGAGATACTCCTTACTTTAGGTGAGCAGACTATTATTCATAGAGAGGATAGATACAAATTATTATTAATTATAGTTTAAGAGGGATTAAGAAGTAGATGGTTGCATATGTTGTGTATCAGGTCGGATTGTTAATCACACAAAGGAGACAACATATGGCTAACAGATAGGAAGAATTTCATAGATATAATATGCAGAGAAATAGATTTGCATATGTTGCTGTCCAGGTCGGATCTCTTCCAATCACATAAAGGAGGAAACATACGATTAACAGTAAGAAAGAAAGAAAATAATTTTCTACAGACCTACTTTATTGGAATTCCCCGGTCGCTCCGTCAATACCGTAATTAAGGACATAATTCGTACATCGAGGAAAAGTAAAACCACAGTTCTAGATACGGGTTCTTTAATGTGACTGGTGGATTCTCATGTATATCTCCCTGCTCAACCTATCCAAGCGTTGTATTGTTAGGCTAAACAGATCTATCTAGGTCAAGATTTGTTAGGTCATTTGATTTCTTAGGTTCATCTTTGCCTAGTCAAGCCCATTAAATTCTTTGTGCCTACCAGCGCATCGAACACAGAGCCTAGACAATTCAACTTTGGTACTTTACACAGACTCAGATTGCCTGTTATCACTTGCTGATATCACTTCCCAATAATAACTACTAACGAAAAACAATTAAGAAAATGAAAATTGTCTTTAAAATGAATCAGATTAAGATAAACTCGGGAGTATAGAGAAGAAAAACTCAAACCGTAATTCACTGATTGAATTTGCATCCAGAAGGTCTGAGAACAGTACACGTAATCTCAGAACAGATCCGAAAATTCTTCATGTCATTAAGCACAAACCCCGTGAGTGATCACTTCCTCTCTTCCCTTCCCGCCAAGGACACATACTCTCAAACAAATGTCTGAATGTTGTACAGTTGAGAGATGTCCCCTATCATGTGCCAGGAACAGCCACTACCAACAAACCGAAGTCTAATGACATGCCTCCATAGCTGCTCCGACACAGAGCGGGATCAGTTGGTGTTTGGAACCCTGTCCATTTTGAAACTAGGTCGACCTTTTTCATCCTTGCACGGTACTCTCTCCCATGACATGTCCTGCTTGTCACAAACATAAGATGTAGAAATATTAAAATCGTTAGAAGATTTGGGAGAGTGAGCCTTTGGAACCCATTTGTAGTTGGGTTTAACCCATTTCTTTTTCGATCTGATGGGTAGCTCAGTACTTGCTTTTGATTTTGATGTCGGCCGTTGAGATGACTTTGATTTTGGCTTCACGGGAGCATCTCTTGGATTTTGCTTCTTGACTGGCATTCCCTTCTTGTTCTTGGGATTTGGATTCTTGGCCTTGGAAGTTTGATTCTTGGCCTTCTGCGCGTTCTAGTCATAATGGTCTGAACGTGACCTTGAGGGTTTTCTTTTGGAGTATCTCCCTCTTGGCACGTTCTGCCAGCCGCGTCGTAGTAAGGAACGTATGCGCAATTTGGACAATTTCGGGCAATTTGACCAGGTGTTCCACAATGAAAACATGTCTTTTTCTTCACTAGGAGGTTGTTCTTCCTGCCCCTGGTAGCGTGTCCATGCCTTGTGTCTTATTGTTCCCACATGCACACTTGCAACAAGTCAGCTGTTTCACTTGATTTGGTGGCCTGTATTTCTCAACAGCAGGTTGATCAGAAGCAACTGAGTTCAAAGCAACAGATTCCGAGTTCAAGGAATCATTAGTTTGTTCAATGGTTTTCTCCTTGTTCTCATCCTCTGCTACCTTACCTGCACATGTAACAAAATCATTAGAAACGTTCACTTCATCTATTTCTGGCACAACCGCAACAGGTTTCCCATATTGGAGATGTGCCTCCTTGTCAATTTCTTCATGTGTCATAGGGATGGATGTGTAGTTATGATTGAAAGGTGGAGGAACACAATCATACCCTACACCCTTGTTTTGATTATCTTTGAATTTTAATTGGTTTTCAAATAGGGACTCGACTGTCTTTCTTGACGCAGTGTAATTTTTGAAACTAACATCTGTTTTTCCACACTTTCTTTTCAAAGCGTCAAGTTCTTCAGTTACAGCAACAAGTTTTTTCTTAATGTGATCGTAATTTTCACACTTGTTGCTGTAATCTTCTTGAAGCTTTCGGAAATCCTTGATTTTGGCTTCTAATTTTGCTTTTAAGGGTTTCTGTTCTTTTCTAATAGTGTACCTCTCATATTTTAGATCCTCATTTTCCCTCTTGATTAGATCTATTGATTCTCGTAAAAATTTAATAGTTTTAGTACAAGATGCAGTACATGAAACTTCATTTACCGGAATTGATGTGCAACTCATTTTTTTTAATATTTATTTATTTATATTTTTTTTAATTTTTTGAATTTTTATTTATTTTTTTTTAATTTCCCTTTGACTTAAAAACAAAAGTCAACCTTAAAAGTCAAATTTAAAAGGTCAAACTCAAAAAGCCAACCCAAAAATCTAAATTTGAAAATTTAAAAGTTAAATGAAAAAGTCAAAATTTAAAGTCAAATTCAAAATTTTAAGAAAAATAAAAATAGAAAATAGAAGTCAAAAGTTAAAAATAAAGTCAAAAAATAAAAACTAAAATTTTTGGGTTGAAAAAGGATTTTAAAAAATAAAATTTCGAATTTTTGGGCTGATTTTGTCAAATTGCGAAACTTGGAAGTGACGGGGAGAGGTTAACTTTAAAATTTTGAGGGATTGAAACAAATGATCGGTTGGTCGAGTTGGCTAAGCGCGCTGTGACAATGACCTAGAGGTCCCGGGTTCGATCCCCGACACCCCCAAATCCATTTCGCTTTTTTATTGAAGTGCTGATGCGAGGCTGCTACTTGCAAGGACGAGGCGCGTGTGCGAAGCTGCTGTGCGAGGCGAAGATGCGATGCGAGGCTTGCTGCTGCTGAGCCGGCCTCCAAGCCGCGATCCACCAAGCCGAATTCTGAGCCGAGGCCGCAAACTCCGGTGACCGTAAACACGTTTACGGCCGTAAACTCCGGACCGTAAACTCTTCAAGGACCGTAAACTCTTCAAGAACCATAAACACAGCTTCAGATCGCGAAAAAAACGACGTTTCCACCATTTTTGCTCCAAAACTCGATCAAAACTCGTTTTTATGAAAAACGCGAAGAACAAACCCCCCCTAATTTTCAGAGATCTATCCAAAAGCGCAAGAATCTTTCCAAAATAAGATCAAATCGGATCCATATCTGACAAAGATGAGTGATACAATCCAAGCTATGATACCAACTATAAGTCCCCAAATATGCATGTGTATCAATCAGATCCGTTTGATGGTGCGGAATCCCAATCAAACGCATGATGTCAGATCAAATAGAAGAGAAGTAGAAGAAAAAGATGATGAATCTTATATGTATTGATATGAATGAAGATCCAAATACAAGATTCACACATACTAACACACACTCTGTTTTTTCTCTCTCTAGAACACCTTCAAATGCACACACTTAAGCTCCTCTAGTGTTTATCACCTCAGCCACCTAACACCTATATATACATGGACCACAAACTGAAGGCCGAACCGAAAACCCAATGCTAGACCGAAAACTCATGGGTTTTCGGTTCAAGCTACAATTAATCCCAACACAATTTTCGGCCCAAAATAATAGAACAATAAATACTTAGAAAAGCAAAGTATAAACCAATTTTAGACCCAACACTTATAGATCCAAAAACTCCTCCTCCTTATGCATCTTTTGAAGGTATAAAGTCTATACTTTGATGTGTTTCCTTTTTATCTCCATAGTTGGGTTTTATGAGCTTATTGTCCCAAATTTTAGACCTTTATGAGTTTGGGACACTCCAAAGCATATTAGTTGTCCTTTCATGCATATTAGGTCTTGTAGATTCATAAAAATGGTTTCATGTTGGTGCTTTTCTAGTCATGCAAGAGTTTGGTGGAGATGAGTGTGGATTAAATTAGAGTTTTAAGCTTCAAGGACTTTTTAGCCATGCAAAGGCTTAAAGCTTTAGACTTTACAGCTTAAGACATTCTAAGAAGGTCGAATATGTGTTGGATGCATGTACTAATGATTAAGACCATTTGGGTAAGGTTTTTGTGGTCAGACAAAGTACGCCCTACGTACTACTAGGTAAGTCTAGCTTAGCCAGGTGACACCCTGATGCCGCCCGGTTTCCGAGTACGCCCCACGTAGGAAGAGAGTATGCCTAGTGTTCGCGCTAGGCAGCGGACTTTTATTAACATTTGGACTTTTGGTCAAGATTTAGGGTTTTGGACCATGGGAGGGGAAAAATGGTCTTTTTCCTATAAGGAGGTTTCGTTGTGGAACTTGGACTCACGATATGAGTAATGGACTTTATTTATTGATTAGGGTTAATTATTTTGCTATTAGGATGAGTCTAGTTCCAGCAATTCGAGTGCGAGATTTAGCTGTCTTCAGTATCAGGTGAGCTTCCTTCATTGTATATGTGGGTTGAAGGCACGCATGTCGGCCCACTAGTTTATGTTGAAGTATGATGGTTGACTTCGTGACAACTGTCAGTTATGCATGTTTTTTCTTGATGATTATGTGATTCTTTGTTATGATATCATATGGTTGCAGTATGGGTGAAATAGAAGCGGTATCCGATTGAAATAGACCAAAACGAATTGAAAGCACCTAGATATTCTTTATGGTATCCGGTTGAAATAGACAAAAAAGGATGGCTAGCACCCATATATGCTTCATTATATCTAGTTGAAATAGATTGAAGGGGATTGCAAGCACCCAAATATGCTTCGTTGTATGTTTGTATGGTATGGGGAAACTTAGTAAGATTTGTGCTTATGGTTTTCAGTTTATATTTTAGGAACTTCCAGTTCGAAGGGGAAAGGCCCGACATGATTGCACCGCATCACCCTATGATTTCTGCAATTTGAGATTTTGGGAATTTATACTCTGATAATATGTTGCTATGATACATTTTTGACTGATTTGATATGAGTATCGTATATTTTGAATGATTTTAAAAACAAAAAATTTATCTGTATTTTTGGGACGTTATATGTTATCTCATATTGGGATTTTTCACTTATATTTTCTAAGAGTTATGACACCAACGTGTTGTCGAAATTTGTGATGTTCCCCCAAGAAATATGCAAGGTTTACAACATTATCATATTCCAAAACAAGAGTTTTTCTCAGATATTTTCCAAGTTGAAGATATTTCTAATTGATTCCTAAGGAGGGATCCTCTACAAAGTTCACTAAGTTATGGCTAAACAAAAAAGAATCATATCATATGAAAACTTCAAAAATCGTTGGAACCTTTTTCCCCTTCACCCACCTTTTGCTGCTTCCCTTCAGGATCCTGACTGGTATTAACAAGCTTACCAATTAATTTGGCTAAAGCTTCATGTCAACCAGCTGAATCCTAGGACCCTGCATTGGCTATGTCCTCTACGAGTTTGACCTTTGCCTCCTAGACGGTCGCAGCAACACTAGCCTTCACCTCAACAATAACCTCTTCCATCTCCATGACATGGTCTTCCGCCTTCTCAGACTTCTCCTTACTTAGAAGCTCCACCCTCCTCAAAATTTGTCACACCCCCAAACCAAGGATGGCGGAAACGTCCGGAGGTGGAGGACTTCATGTATAGTATCACAACAACGAGTATAATAGTGCTCAAAGTAAATACAACCATCATAAATATAATTGAAAATGTTACACCAAAGTATATGTTTACATGATTCAAATCAATTACATTATGATGACAAAATGAACTATTTGACGATTTATCGTCCCATCCTCAAAACGCTGTTGATTTCCTGTCTTACTGAATTCCTGAGAATATAAGTAGTTTCGAAAAAGTGTCAACAATTAAGTTGGTGAGTTCATAAGTTTTTGAGATAAAGAGTTTGGAAACCATTCTTTATAATGTGTTGTGTGTCACCAAGAAAAATCCAATATTTTCCTTTTAAAAGTTATATGGTCCTAAATCCCAGGACCAAGAACAAAAAACTATTTTCCATACTTAATGATATAACCATGGTTTTAAATTGGCATAAAACCCTTTTCGATTTGAGGGAAAATCCCGTAATGAATGTCGTGTAGTCTTAAATACCAAGACCGAAAGTGTATAGTAATATCTGTACTTATTGATATAGAAAGTGATTTTAAATTGACATAAAACCCTTTTTGATATGAAAGCGTACAAATATTTTTCCATACTTAAGGTAATTTCTGTGAGCTAAATCGACATAACTTGCTAATTTAAAAGTAGAACCCATAAATCTTATGATTTGTTAATACCACATGTGAGCTATCATAACCATACTTGACATAGACGGCCTTGTAATACGAAGTTCTTCACGCGTCGCCGTTAAATGACACTTGTCACCATAGACCTGCCGGTCTAGCTGTTGCAAGCAGCTCAGGTGTGGGTTTGTCAAACCCAATATAGATCTATACACAACTATCACGTTCTCCCTACAAGAGACTCTGGTTACAATTTACAGGACTTTTTGACTTTGTTACTTTAGAAGTAACCCGAAGTGAATGACTCACAAATTTATTCATTAACAGATTTACGTGAACTAAACTGAAAACCTTTGATAAATAATTTTGAAAAGTAAATGATACATAAACTATACCTATTATAGTTTATCCAAAACGTTTGTAATGTATAAGAACTCTTTTATGAAAACACATTAGTGTTATGAATCCATAAACTATGCCTATTATAGCTTAATATATGTGCTTTAAATGAATGAAGAATCTTATCATGAATGACTAAATTTCAGTTTATGATGATAAACTAACAAGGAAACACATTCAATATTTAGAACTCATTGTTATACACTTTGCTCAACACAATACAAAGTGTTATGAAAGTTATAAGCTGTTAACTAGTTTTTAACCTTTCTGCGTTGTTTTAGATAAATAATACGAAGTCGAAATCTGAATTTGTAAATTCAGAGAGTTCCTAAAATGTGTCTAGTTTATTCATAATTTTTATCATGAATTTTGGAAGTCTTTAACCTGTGTTAAAATGTTCATATTCACAGACTGATCCAGATTGTTCTTGAAATGATAGGCTGTTTTGCAAATATCACCATAAATTATAGAAAAATCGTGTGGAGATGTGCAAGTAGTCATTTTAAAGCTAAGAACTTTAACTACTTGCACCTAAAACAGTTTTGAAAACTAAGATGTTTAAGTTTCCCAAAACAGTCCGTGAATGGAGTTGAACTTTTCTCATGAAGGCTGTTAAATGAGTTGAGTTGTGTTCTTGGTGTTTTAACTTGTATTCCCCCCCCCCCTTAAAACTTAAGAAAACATGAAATGATAGGGGTATGAACTCACCTTGAGTGGTTTCAGTAGATGAGTGATGGAGGTGAGAAGTGTTCAACTCAAGAACACTTGAAGATGCCTAGAGATTTACGAGAATCTAACACCAAATTGATGGAATTTATATAAGCATTTTATGATATGAGTAAAGGAAAGTGTAATTAACACACAGGGAATGAATTATACTTACCAAGAGTGTAAGAAAACTTGATGATCAGCCTTAAATCTCGAATTTGAGGGAGAAAGTTTGAGAGAAAAGGTGTTTGTTCCTTGGGTGGAAATGAGAGAAATGAGAGAAATGAAGAGTGAGTGGAAATTTTCCCAACTCTTTGGATATTGATTTGCTGAAGAAAAGAGTGGGAAAGTACCATGAGGTGACTAGGAGTGGTGGGGAGTACAATTGTTGGTCACAGGAATGGGCATGGGGTGGTTGTTTGTGTCAAATATTATAACAAGATTCACACTCCACCTCATTATTTCCCTTAATGGATTTTATTCTTAAATAAATATTTTCATAAAAATATGTTTATATTATGAATATTTAGGGTCTTATATGTTAAAATATGATTTTTGGAGAAAATACCGCGTTAAAATGATGAAAAACGGGCTTAAAACGGAGTTGGGGTCGAAAACCGGGTGAAAAAGGGTGAAATCCGAAGTTCTGGGCAAGGGTGCGGTCATCAGCAGCCTTGGTATCGGAGTGGCTCGGCTGCTGAGGAGGATCCGAGGAGAAGGTCAGTCACGGATGCAGAAGGAAGGCGCTGCGGTCCGAAGTCAAGAGAAGGGGAGGCTACAGATCCGAGCTACTAGCACAGGAGGCTCGCTGGCTGTCGTTGGCTTGCTGCGGCTCGCTGGCTGCGGTCGGGGCTGCGACTCGCCTACTGTGGCTCGCATGCAGCGGTTCCGGTCAAAGAGGGTCCGCTCTCGAAGAGGCTTCGGCTATAGGGGGAGGTTCCGGATCCTTTGGGGTATTTTACCCGTTCTAACCTCGATTTAAGCGATTTTGGATCCAGTCAAGGGTCGGGATGACCCAAATGTTTCCAAAAAGTTATGGGAACTTTTGAAAGAGATTTGGGAGAGATTTCACATACTTGGAGAGATTTCTCATACTTAGAGAGATTTGGGAGATAGCTAGTAATGATACTTGATATCATGATCCTTGACAGGTCATTCTATGATCGAGCGGTATATGTATGTCGTATGTAGTTTGATATTTGTGAAATCGTCGAGTGGGTAGCTCCACTCAATTCCCACTAATAGACATGGAATAGGAATCAGGATGGAATTATTTGTTTCATTCTTTATTATTTTGATTAGATTAACCTCGATGTATATACAAAGTCATCACAGCTTACATGTAATGATCCTAGGGTCATATATGAGATTCTTTGGGTTGATTTGAACGAGAGAGTATTTTAACTACTTTTAGAGAGACGGTGATTTTAGCAAGCATACCAAATTCATTACAAACATATGGTACTTAAACGTTTTTGTCATTAGAAACATTACAAAAGTCCTAATATGGTTCGCTTGCTGCTCCTGCTGGTGTGTTCAGCACACTCCTCCTGCTCCTCCGTCATTCCTCTCAGTTGGACAGTCTCTTTTGAAGTGCCCTGTTTCGCCACATAAGAAGCACACTGGACTTACATTGGTATTGGGGGTTGAAGCGATGTGCTGAGTCGGGGACTTACAGAAACGGACGGTATGCCCTTTCATGTTGCAGTTGTTACAGTGTAAAATCCAGCAAGCTCCGTTGTGATCGAAGACACATTGGTTACACCTTGGGAGTGATCCCTTACATGGTCTGGACGACGTTTGGGTGGTAGACCCCGTGGCTAGTGTCGAGGCATGTGTCGTGACTGCTGTTGTAATGGCAGATGCAGCCATGAATTGCTTTCTTCCAGCGAATTTTTGAAGTAGGTTACACTTCTTTTTGTCCCAAAACTTTCGCTTCTTATTCGTAGGTTTGTGGCCCGAGGCGCCTTCGTTGGCAGACACCCGCCGGTGTTCCTGATTGTTACGACAATCTGTATTGTCGTTACCGCTCCCATCTTTGCTGGCGTTGTTAGCGTTAAGTTGCGCCATGACAGCTATCACGACTGCCGTGACTGCAGCTTGAAAAGTAGCAGAGTCTATCTGCAGGGTTGGCGCCTTGCTAGTTGGCTGGTTACCTTCTTGTGAATACATAATCCTATTACATGAGGAGAAAGATGTCATGAGTAGGGACGATTATCTCTAGTTATATCCTTACCATTTATATACACTTATATAAATTTGTCACTTTACTGAACTATTCTCGGTGTTTCTGCTAACGTTCCTGAGACGGAGTATGGTAGTGGGTAGGAGTAGGTTTCATACGGGCGTTTTAAGCTTTACTCATCTTGGGTCATGTTTGTCTAAATACACTTGGATGAGGAGTTTTGATGGGACCCGGTGTATTAGTGCTTGTATGATCGCACCCATAGGTGTACGAAGAAGGAACCTCTCAACCAAAATGTTTAAAGGTAAGACGGAAATGAGCCTTTAGAATGGCTATATGTCGCGAGTTTTCTAACTAAGTTTATCTTATATCAATTTGTAATGCAATTCGGTTGTTAAGGGTGTTTTGTAAACAGTTCATAATGAGAGTCTTTATATCATAAAGTCATGTGTTTTAGTAATTCTATATCCCAGTGAAACCTTGTAATTTGACCCAATCTAGGTCCTAAGCCCATCTTGTTAATATATATTGTTGAGTCAAAAATATGGTTTATACTTTGCTTTTCTAGGAAAATTTATTTTTATGTAATGTTGTATGTGTTTGCGGTTTGTGTGTACGGCCGTACACAGGGTGTGCGGCTGTACACATGTGTATGGCTGGAGGTCCATATAAATAGAGGAGTGCATGTGGGAGTATACGGTAAGAAGAAGGCTAGGGTAGAGAGAGAAAGCTTGAGAGAAGAAGTGTGTGTGAGAGAGAATCTATAGTAAGGAGCATCATTCATATTGAATACATCATTAGATTCATCATCTTCTTCTTCTCCTTCTCTTCTATTTTGATATGACATCATCCAATTGATTGGGATTCCGCACCATCAATTGGATTTGATTGATACACAAGCAATTTTGGGGACTTACAATTGGTATCAGAGCAAGGTTGTATCAATCAATTTTGTCAGATCTGCAGCTTATTTGATCTTATTTTGAAAAGATAATAGCATTTTTTGATAGATCTCTGAAAATTAGGGGGGTTTCTTCTTTGCATTTTTCATCAAACCGAGTTTTTGATCGAGTTTTGGAGCACAAAAAGGGTGAAAAACGTCGTTTTTTCGCGAATCTGTTGAAGGTGTGCGGCCAGACTTCGAAGGTGTGCGGTTGAGCTCTTGAAGGTGTGCGACTCAGCAGCCTCAGTGTGTGTGGCTCAGCAGTGTGCGGCTCAGTGTGCGGCTCGGACATGTGCGGTCACAATGTATGCCTCGGAGTGTGCGCCTCGGTCTCGCCTCGGATTCTCGGCTCAGCTGCTTCGCTCTCGTATCAACAGCGTCTTCGGCTCGCATCTGGCTCACCTCGCAAGCAACAACCTCGCACAACAACCCTTTCATAAAAAAAGGAAACGCGTTTTGAGGTTGTCGGGGATCGAACTTGGGACCTCAAAGTGTTGAACCAAGCACCTAACCATCTCGGCTAGCCAAGCTCTTGTGCATGTACTTCGAAATTTTAATCTTAACCACTCTCTACCGCTTCCAACTTTCGCATTATTGTCATTTTCAGCCCAAAATTGATTTTCCTTTAATTTTAAATTCTTTTTTCAACCAAAAATTTTAGTTTTTAATTTTTGACTTTTGACTTTAAAATTTTGACTTTGACTTTCAAGTTTGACCTTTGACTTTAAACTTTGACTTTTAAGTTTGACTTTTGAGTTTGATTTTTTTTTTTTAATTTGACTTTTAAGGTTAACTTTCTCAGTTTTTAAGTCAAGGGGCAATTAAAAAAAATAATAAAATAAAAATAAAAATAAATAAATAAATAAATAAAAACAAATAAAAATAATTAAATAAATAAAAATGAGTTCCACATCAATTCCGGTAAATGAAGTTTCATGTACTCCATCTTGTAAACCTACGATTAAATTTCTTCGCAAACAAATTGATTTTCTAAAAAGGGAAAATGAGGACCTTAAATATGAAGGCTATACTCTAAGGAAAGGTCAGAAATCGTTAAAAGCACAACCAGAAGCAAAAACCAAAGACTTTAGAAAGCTTCAGGAAGAGTACAGCAACAAGTGTGAAAATTAAGATCACATTACACGCAAACTTGCTGCTGTAACTGAAGAACTTGATGCTTTGAAAATTAAGTGTGGAAAAACAGATATTAGTTTCAAAAATTACACTGCGTCAAGTAAGACAGTCGAGTCATTATTTGAAAACCAATTAAAATTCAAAGATAATCAAAATAAGGGTTTAGGGTATGATTGTGTTCCTCCACCTTTCAATCACAACTATAACCCACCCCTTGAGACCAATGAGGAAGAAATGCATGCTCAATATGGCCAAACCCCTGCTCCAGATTCAGTTAAGACTGAGCAATCAGGGCCAACTGAGGGTGTTGAGCTAAACGATATTCATGATTCTACTTCTTGTGCAGGTAAAGTAGTAGATGATGAGAACAAGGAGAAAACTATTGAACAAACCAATGACTCCTTGAACTATGAATCTGTTGCTTCAAACTCAGTTGCTTCTGATCAACCTGTTGTTGGTAAATACATGCCACAATTTCAAGCTAAACAGAGTGCCTGTTGCAACTGTGCGTGTGGGAAAAGCAAGAGGCAAGGCAAGGATACGCCACCAGGGGCAGGAAAAAATAACTTCACAGTGAAGAAAAAGAGTTGCCTTCACTGTAGAACACCTAAACACATTGACCAAAATTGTCCGAGTGCTGTTCTCAGACCTTCTGGATGCAAATTCAATCGGTGACTTATGGTTTGAGTTTTTTTCTCTATACTCCTGAGTTTTTCTTAAGCTAATTCGCTTTAAAGAAAATTTTTTGTTTTAGGATAGTTTAAATTTGCGCATTTACTTCCTATGCACAAATTTAGGGGGAGAAATAAAAACAAAACAAAAATTAGAAAATCAAAAAATAAAATCAAAAAATAAAAAAATCAAAAAATAATATATTGGTTATGGAATGTGCTTGAGGGAGATGTTTTGGGAAGTGAGTGATAACAGGCAATCTGAGTCTGCGTAACGTACCCAAAGTTGAAGGGTTTATGCTCTGGTTTGATGCGTCGGTAGGCACGAAGATTTAACAGACTTGACTAGGTGTAGATTAACTTAAGGAATCTAGAGACTTGATAAATCTTGACCTAGTTAGATCCGTTTAGCCTGGCAATACGACGCTTGGATAGGTTGAGCAGGGAGATATATATGGGAATCTACTCGTCACATTAAATGAACCCGTATCTAGAACCGTGGTTTAACTTTTCCGTGATGTGCGGATTCTGTCCTTAATTCCGGTATTGATGGGGCGACTAGTAAATTTCGATGAATTAGATCTGTAGAAAATTATATTCTTTCTTTCTTACTGTTAGTCATATGTTGCCTCCTCTGCATTGTTGGAAGAGATCCAACCTGGACTGCAACATATGCAAATCTATTTCTCTGCATATTATATCTATGAAATTCTTCTTATCTGTTAGCCATATGTTGTCTCCTCTGTGTGATTAACAATCCGACCTGGTACACAACATATGCAACCTTCTACTTCTCAATCCCTCTAAAAACTATAAGTGATAATAATCTAAATCTATCTTCTCTCTTAATGATTGTCTGCTCACCCGATGTAAGGAGTACTATGGAAGTCTTTGATTACTAGGGCATATCAGTAAGCAGGAAACATGTTCCAGTACAATTAAACTTGAACACTCAAAGATTGTCTTTAGATCTCGCTGCTCAATTTAGGTGGACAACAATATCCCTGGTCGTCGTCAGATGAATGGTCCTTAAGATATAGTATCTAGAAACTTAGGATCAAATATAATATCTAAGAACTTAGGATCACATTGTCTTGTCACTTATAGTATGTCCTAGTTTTGTCATAATTTTTCTTGTTTAAGTGGACAACAATACCGGCGATCGACCAAACAAAGACGTGAAGATGGAAGGTACCGACAAGCGGATAAAGGTTGTCTAAAAACTTTGATCCCAAATCATTCTTAAAGTTAGATATCATTTTATTTTTGTTAAATTTCTTCATAGTTTTTCTCTATGCATAAATTTTAGGGGGAGAATTAAAAATAATTCAAAAATCAAACAAAAATTAGAAAATTAAAATCCAAAAATAGTATTATTTCTTGTTCAGAAAAATCAGAAAATCCAAAAAATATTTTTGTTTCTATTTTGTTTGTGTGCTAATTTTTCTTTTAGTTTTGTTTTGTCTTGAAAAGTGATTTCAGGCATAGATGAGACTCGTGGAGACTGTATCGAGATTTTTGAGCAAAAGCTTCATCTGTGATCATCAAAGAATTCTCATTCGAAGGAGCAAGAAATGAAGATTATTCTTTCGACATTCAATCCTTCAACCCTAGAAGCAAGGTGAAGCTGACTTCAAGATTATGTGACGGATTGCATTGAAGCCTCCTCAATCAGTGTGCTGCTATCTATAAACCTGCGGAAGTGATCCAGAAGATTCATTCTCGATGTTCTCTCTAAAGATTCTCAAGCTGAAAGCGCTATCTTTCAAGAATCAGTACATCAAACCTCCTCACCCAATGTGCGTTCAATGTCAAATTTTGAAGAAATACTCAACCGCTCAAGATGAATTCATTTATTGCAGATTCATATGTTCATCTTGATGTTGTGAAGAAATTTGAAGATTAAGTTGAAGCCAAAGCTCTCATTGAAGATTGACAAGAAAAGCCAGCTATTTTTTTGGGGGGACTTGTTGGGTCATTTAGAAAAGAAAGCTATAAACCAAGGGGGAGATTGTTGGGTCAAAAATATGGTTTATACTTTGCTTTTCTAGGAAAATATATTTTTATGTAATGTTGTATGTGTTTATGGTTTGTGTGTACGGCCGTACACCCTGTGTACGGCCGTACACAGGGTGTGTGGCGGTACACATGTGTATGGCTGGAGATCCATATAAATAGAGGAGTGCATGTGGGAGTGTACGGTAAGAAGAAGGCTAGAGTAGAGAGAGAAATCTAGAGAGAAGAAGTGTGTGAGAGAGAGAATCTGTTGTAAGGAGCATCATTCATATTGAATACATCATTAGATTCATCTTCTTCTTCTTCTCCTTCTCTTCTATTTTGATCTGACATCATCCAATTGATTGGGATTCTGCACCATCAATTGGATCTGATTGATACACAAGCAATTTTGGGGACTTCCATATATTATTCTAGTAATTGTGGTTTCAGCGAACATTTTTGACCTCGATGCAGGTCTGTCTCACATCCATGCAAGGAAACGTTTTGATAGAAAAAAAATCTCTCGATTAGTATAACTGCTTAAATTGCAGTGACGTGCTTACACCTAGAATAGAGTAGCACCAACGCACACTCAAAAACTTAATTTACCAAGTCTTGTGAGCGGTATGAACTCTACTCATGACAGTTCGTCCCTTGTGATGCCTGAGGAAAACTCGATGCATCTTGCAGCTTTGCCAATCGACGCTTGGTTGCGATCATCCTCTCTTTGAATGTCGTGTGTCTACCATGTTACTATCATTCCTCTTCACGAGTGGCGATAAGGTCCTAAAAAGAGAGTTGTTATCGGAAATTGTACTCTAATTCCGAGTCTCGGGTACGTGAGACGGTAGGGTCTGTAGTAGTGCGCAATTTCTGAACTCGGGTTGTAGCCTTCCTGTTTTAATCCCCGATGTTCGCGATCTGCCAGGTCTTCGCCGGGAGGGCTCTATCAGTCGGTCCCCCGTGGTTGAGGTCATAGCACCCTCGTTGGTCTCCACATGGTGGTTGTTGTCATTGGTGTCGACTTCAACCCTCGATCACGGTTGCCCAACGGGGCACATGTTTGATGTAGTCAAAACGGTTCGCGGGAACCCTTGCTATGCATGGAGGATTGATTGCCTCCGGTTCCGCTTCTGATTCTTCTCATAATCATTCACCATTTATCGGGTTCGGATTAGGAAAGTAGGGGTCGGCCGGTAAGTAGGATCTTGCTATGTTGTACGTGCGAGGATAGGAATGGAAGAGATAATTACTAGGCGTCTAATTCTATAATTATTTACTTATAGGTGGGTGATCCTTATTAGTTACTTCTATAATGACATAGTGCATACTAATTACATATAACAAGATATGATATTACAATATACTCATATAGTATTTTAAATTTTATGTTTGGTTCTTAGTAACTTTCTTGTATGGGGAGTTTTTAGGTTTGTAGCTTACTATGACCATGCCCTGGCATACCATAGTCACACGCCGGATAAATATAGTTGATCAGGCTATATTCATCCCAAGTCTGATTACATATCCCAAGGTCTCCTCGTAGTGTCCAACTCCTCGTTTTACTTTTGTATTGTCCTAGATAATGATACTATACTAGTATGTATGTATGTACTCATACTTTTAACAAGAAACTATTTCATTTCTAAAAGTATAATTGTTTTGAAAACTTAAATCAGAGACTTTAGTCCTAATGTATTTATAGTTTGTATATCTTATGTGGTTCGATATACTTAATTCACTATAAACAATGCTCTGATACCAATCTGTCACACCCCCAAACCAAGGATGGTGGAAACGTCCGGGGGTGATGGACTTCATGTATAGTATCACAACAGCGAGTATAATAGTGCTCAAATTAAATACAACCATCATAAATATAATTGAAAAAGTTACACCAAAGTATATGTTTACATAATTCAAATCAATTACATTATGATGACAAAATGAACTATTTGACGATTTATCGTCCCATCCTCAAAACGCTGTTGATTTCCTATTTCACTGAATTCCTGAGAATATAAGTAGTTTCGAAAAAGTGTCAACAATTAAGTTGGTGAGTTCATAAGTTTTTGAGATAAAGAGTTTGGAAACCATTCTTTATAATGTGTTGTGTGTCACCAAGAAAAATCCAATATTTTCCTTTTAAAAGTTATATGGTCCTAAATCCCAGGACCAAGAACAAAAAACTATTTTCCATACTTAATGATATAACCATGGTTTTAAATTGGCATAAAACCCTTTTCGATTTGAGGGAAAATCCTGTAATGAATGTCGTGTAGTCTTAAATACCAAGACCGAAAGTGTACAGTAATATCTGTACTTCTTGATATAGAAAGTGATTTTAAATTGACATAAAACCCTTTTTGATATGAAAGCGTACAAATATTTTTCCATACTTAAGGTAATTTCTGTGAGCTAAATCGACATAACTCGCTAATTTAAAAGTAGAACCCATAAATCTTATGATTTGTTAATACCACATGTGAGCTATCATCACCATACTTGACATAGACGGCCTTGTAATACGAAGTTCTTCACGCGTCGCCGTTAAATGACACTTGTCACCATAGACCTGCCGGTCTAGCTGTTGCAAGCAGCTCAGGTGTGGGTTTGTCAAACCCAATATAGATCTATACACAACTATCATGTTCTCCCTACAAGAGACTCTGGTTACAATTTACAGGACTTTTTGACTTTGTTACTTTGGAAGTAACCCGAAGTGAATGACTCACAAATTTATTCATTAACAGATTTACGTGAACTAAACTGAAAACCTTTGATAAATAATTTTGAAAAGTAAATGATACATAAACTATACCTATTATAGTTTATCCAAAACGTTTGTAATGTATAAGAACTCGTTTATGAAAACACATTAGTGTTATGAATCCATAAACTATGCCTATTATAGCTTAATATATGTGCTTTAAATGAATGAAGAATCTTATCATGAATGACTAAATTTCAGTTTATGATGATAAACTAACAAGGAAACACATTCAATATTTAGAACTCATTGTTATACACTTTGCTCAACACAATACAAAGTGTTATGAAAGTTATAAGCTGTTAACTTGTTTTTAACCTTTCTACGTTGTTTTAGATAAATAATACGAAGTCGAAATCTGAATTTGTAAATTCAGAGAGTTCCTAAAATGTGTCTAGTTTATTCATAATTTTTATCATGAATTTTGGAAGTCTTTAACCTGTGTTAAAATGTTCATATTCACAGAATGGTCCATATTAGTTCTTGAAATGATAGGCTATTTTGGAAAAATCACCATAAATTATAGAAAAATCTTGTGTAGATGTGCAAGTAGTCATTTGAAAGCTAAGAACTGTAACTACTTGCACCTAAAACAGTTTTGAAAACTAAGATGTTTAAGTTTCCCAAAACAGTCCGTGAATGGAGTTGAACTTTTCTCATGAAGGCTCTTAAATGAGTTTAGTTGTGTTCTTGGTGTTTTAACTTGTATTCCCCCCCCCCCCCCCTTAAAACTTAAGAAAACATGAAATTATAGGGGTATGAACTCACCTTGAGTGGTTTCAGTAGATGAGTGATGGAGGTGAGAAGTGTTCAACTCAAGAACACTTGAAGATACCTAGAGATTTACGAGAATCTAACACCAAATTGGTGGAATTTGTATAAGCATTTTATGATATGAGTAAAGGAAAGTGTAATTAACACAAGGGGAATGAATTATACTTACCAAGAGTGTAAGAAAACTTGATGATCAGCCTTAAATCTTGAATTTGAGGGAGAAAGTTTGACAGAAAAGGTGTTTGTTCCTTGGGTGGAAATAAGAGAAATGAGAGAAATGAAGAGTGAGTGGAAATTTTCCCAACTCTCTGGATATTGATTTGCTAAAGAAAAGAGTGGGAAAGTACCATGAGGTGACTAGGAGTGGTGGGGAGTACAATAGTTGGTCAAAGGAATGGGCATGGGATGGTTGTTTGTGTCAAATATTATAGCAAGATTCACACTCCACCTCATTATTTCCCTTAATGGATTTTACTCTTAAATAAATATTTTCATAAAAATAGGTTTATATTATGAATATTTAGGGTCTTATATGTTAAAATATGATTTTTGGAGAAAATACCGCGTTAAAATGATGAAAAACGGGCTTAAAACGGAGTTGGGGTCGAAAACCGGGTGAAAAAGGGTGAAATCCGAAGTTCTGGGCAAGGGTGCGGTCATCAGCAGCCTTGGTACCGGAGTGGATCGACTGGTGAGGAGGATCCAAGGAGAAGGTCAGTCACGGATGCAGAAGGAAGGCGTTGCGGTCTAAAGTCAGGAGAAGGGGAGGCTGCGGATCCGAGCTACTACCGCAGGAGGCTCGCTGGCTGTCGGTTGCTTGCTGCGGCTGGCTGGCTGCGGTCGGCTTGCTGTGGCTCGCTGGCTGCGGTCGGGGCTGCGACTCGCCTGCTGCAGCTCGCATGCTGTGGTTCCGGTCAAAGAGGGTCCGGTCTCTAAGAGGCTTCAGCCCTACGGGAGGTTCCGGATCCTTTGGGGTATTTTACCCGCTCTAACCTCGATTTAAGCGATTTTTGACCCAATCAAGGGTCGGGATGAGCCGAATGATTCCAAAAAGTTACGGGAAATTTTGAAACAGATTTGGGAGAGATTTCACATACTTGGATAGATTTCTCATACTTAGAGAGATTTGGGAGAGATTTCACATACGTGGAAAGATTTGGGAGAGATTTCTAGATAAAGAGAGATAGAACGAAAACGATTGAGAGAGGTTTTGTGTGTTACATTTGTGAGTGTTTGGCTCTGCAACGCAAGGTCCGTAAGCCCCCGTTAAGCCATGTTCAAGGACCTTACACACTCCCGATGAGTATGCAACATTGTTTTATCTGTTTGGTTCGTTACTTACCACAATTTTAGGTTAAGAGAATCCAGATGTACGGACTTTTCAATTGATGATTTCTCATTAGCATAACGAGTTGTATAGCAATTACCTAACGTAAGCCCTAGTATACAAAGGTTAATTGAGTCGATCGGTTTGACTTGTTGACTTTAGTTGACTTTGACTTGACTGGAATTTGACGGTTGTCACAAAATTTTCTTGTTGGTCGCTTTCCACTCCCTCTCCTACTTTTTTAGGGCTTGATCAGCCCTCTTAGCACATATCCTTAGATCGACTACGGACTATAAAACATGAGCAAAAACCTCAAACAAGCATGGCATCAGTAAAAGCGAGTGAAATACTGAAACTAGAATCACCTTAATATTTACGGCTTGGGAAAAGGAAACCAACTTATGGAGTGCCTCCTCGTCTTTGAGATTCTCCAAGATCAAATTTGTGGCATCTACAGTCTTCCTCTTTCGAGAGCCTGTGGTCTTTAGGGTATGATCAATCTGAGATCTATTAAGAGGAAGAGGAGGAGCAACTTTCTCCTTCTTGATTGCAATTAGGCCGCTGGAAATATCGTCTTCGAGATCAGACAGACCATATTGTGCACTGGAACGAGTAGCCTTGGATCCTGCATATCACACAAGATCCTCATTAGTTCAAAATCGTTGTCAATTCAAGATCATTAAAAATTAAAAAGGTAAATTAAGGATCTTTACCAGCAGCCATTGAAGCAGTCGCAGAGGAAATCTCCTGGAGACTGGAGCAATCAAATTTGAAAGACCTATGAACCACAGAATGAGCAAGAAACTTCTTTATCTTCTTTTCGGTGTCATCGGTGGCAGGAATGAGTTCTTCAAACTTGAAAGCTGCAAAATATTAAATAAAATAATGAAATGTGAATTCCATAATCCTCAGTGCAAGTATAAATTAAACCTACCCTTTTTAACCCAGGTCTTTGGCAAGAGATCCCCGCCAAGGATAGAATCACATCTCACTAAAAGGTATTTTTCATTCTAAGCTCTGTCATTGTGTTTTGTTTTTAGAATGAGAGGGAATTTTTAGGATTTGACTTTGAGGAGAAAACGAGAACTTCCAAAGGTAGTAAGGTCATACACATGTGCCAACTAGACGAAACCTATGTTTAGGTCATTGGACTAATTCAGTCCCACAACACAAAACAATATCCTCCAAAGGATAGGCATGGATTGAATGAAAGATATTTTAGTAAATTCAAATAAATCAAAGATGATTCTAGAAAAAAGGTACTTCAATCCCAAAGAAAAGGGGTATTCGGGGAAGCAGACCCATGAAGAAGAGATGAAATCAGGTTGATACTTCGCGATAAAAGGTTTGAAAAGAGAACTCTCGGAAAAAGCGCTGACCGATTTCAATGACTGAATACAATTATCATCAAAAGAACAAATCTCATAATAAGACAAGATCTTTTGATCAACGAAGTCATCCTCAGAAGGAATAAAAAAAATATTATTGCATGAAAGAGTCATTTTCTTACCCATCTCAACGAAAAGAAAATTAAGGAGAAAAAGCGAGAAATATACCTTCAAAGATGACCGATAAACCCTTGGATGAAAGCTAAAATACATGAGTAATAATAGCTCCAATCGATCGCCTCTATTTATACTGGTAACAAAGGAGAGAGAAATTGATTTGACCAGCTAATGACGGTTTTAGAATGGATAAATTCTAGCTGTTAGGGTTTAAAATTTAAATCTTTTATCTCTTTCATTTATTATTTTTTAAATTATATCTTTAAATTCAGGAAAACTAACCTTAATATTTCACAGGTATAATTCGGGGGCAATTGCTAGGGGCAGGATCTTGAATCATATTTTGTATCCTCAAATACTTATGAAGCCTCAAGATCCTTAAAATATCCTAGGATCCTGACTATTATCACTAATATTTCTAACATTTGTAACGGCTATATTCTGTTTTTTTTTCTGACATGTGAAGAACGAGTCAACACAAGACACATTCTCAATGAAGAGTCATCGCAACAAGGAAAAATACCCAGAATACTAAGTCAAATAATGTTCATATGCTGATTCAGGAGGATCTTGAAATTATCGAACTTCTTGTTATTAGCATTAGACTATAAATAACACATGCAACCAGCACACTATAGAGACACCTAGCTCATATAGGACAATTGTACTTGTATTCATATGTTTATCTCTGTATTCAACATTTTATATCAATAAAATTATCAAGTCATATGATCATTATCACCTTGCAAGGTGTTATGTCAGAGATCATATCAAGGATCAAGGGCTTTCCTTGTAACCTACTTGTATCACTATGATTATTATTTCTAACTTGATTTACCACGAACATCACAACCTCTCGTACAATTTGGTTAGATTCTACATAGTTGATTTTTGACCAAAACAAAGCAGTTGCTTCTTAACTCTAATAATATAGTAAAGAAGTTTTTCAAAAACCCACTCAGCGGGAGTCCGAAAAACAAATTTGTAAAGAAACAAGTTTCGAACGTTGTTGGAAGTCTGAATATGAAAACGAAAATGAAGAGAAAAGAAGAAGAGAAGAAGTCAGAGATGAAATTGAAAGGAGATTCTGGCTACAACTGCAACTATTGTTATGGTCACAATCACTTGGCCAAAGATTGCATGTTGAGGAAGATGAAAGAGAAAAAGGAGAAAGATAAAGATGAGGCGTATTATGCAAAAAGACTAGAAGAAGTCTGTGACCAAACGAAAAACGAATCTCTTATGGATAGAGGAGGAGATGACAATGATGGAACATATTAAATTTAGTCGTCTGGGTCGGATGATGAAGAGATGTGTAATCCAATACATGGGGTGTTGTATGCGAGATTTAAAGAAGGTGATTCATGCAAGAAGAGCTTGGTTAAGGAAATAGAGTCGGAAAGTGATGAGGATTTGGAGGAGTATGCAAAAGTTGACGAGGAAAGTCATGAAGAAGATGGCATGATAACTATTGATGTTTCATTTTTGTGACACCAAAATCTCCAATGACTACAAAGGTACGTGATCTTTTCATCGCACTTAATATTCATTCGAATTCTAATCATTCTACTTTATGTGAACTCGACGAAACTTACTCTTAACTAAATGACTTGCTTATTTCAATGAGTAATGACATAGAAACTTACAAGGCATCCCTGTATTAAGCTCGTAATAGGCTTCAAGAGAAGAAAACTAAAATCAAAAGTTTAGAGCTTTACATAACAAATATTATGTGTGATATGGATACTCTTAGGATGGATAATAAGATGCTAATCAAAAAACAAAACATATCTTGTAACACTAGAAAAAGATTGTACAAAAAGCTTATATATCTTTATCACTCTGTTGGAATCTATGTAGAAAAACATAGGAAGTTGCATCCCTTTATTACTTTCAAACGAGAGTTAGTTGATGAGACTACTTTCGACTGTGAGAGTAAAGTATATTACTATTCCACCGTTCCTAATGATTATTATGCATATGGTGTAGTAAACATAAATGATTGTTTGAATGTTAATGAACTCGTTAATATTGTGAATGAGATATTAAACAAAAGCAAACAAATCAAGATTTAAAAAAAACTGAGAATTCAAACAAAGTACCAACAAAATTTTGCTGATATTGAAGATGAGACTGACAACATCAGTGATATTGAGGAAGAGGAATGTGTTGATTGCTCGAAATTGCATGTCATTAATGTCACTTCGTTAGCTAAGGGCAAAGATGTTGTGACTCAAATGGGAAGTTAAATGATGAGTCATATTCGACAATTAATACTTGTGATTCTCAAAAAGAAAATGTTGTTGTTCAGGATATAACAAATAATGAAAGTGACAGTGATGATGATTCTTGTAAAAAGAATATTCCTAGGTTTGTGGAAGCACAAGTGTGTGAGGATACAGAGGATTTTTAAAAGATTTTGAAAGAAAAAGGAAAACATTATTTCGAAATGAATATCGTTCTTTATCCATCGAGTATCAAAGGTCGTCCAAATTAGGTTTTTGTGACAAAAGGAAAAGCTGAAAATTTTGATCCAAAAGAAGGAAATGCTGAAAATTTTGATCAAAAGGCAAAAGCTCATGATTTCAAAAAGAAGGAAAAATCAATTTCATTAACAAATTAAAAAGGAAAACGTCAAAACAAAAAGGAAAAGGTTGAGAAAAGTGGTTTAAAAAACAGAGTTTCAAAAAATAAAGCTCGAAATAAAGCTTAATGGAAGCTACAAAAAGAAATGGAAAAGGCAAAAATTTTGAAAAACAAGAATAAACAGGATTTTGAAAAGAAGTTTTCACAAACATCAGAAACACATGTTCCAAAAGGATTTTTTTTTCAAGATGATTTGAATTATGCAAAAACGAATGTTGGAAAAAGGGGGTTTCGCCAAAATCAAAAGTGGGTTTGATTGCGAATGAGAAAATGGGTGTGAAAAATTTAAATAAATCTTAACAAAATGGTCAACAAATTTTTCATCAAAACTACATTGAGAAAAATGTTCAAAAGAAAAATGGTTTTCAAAATAATGGAAATAAATCACAAAGGATTTGTTTCTCAAAATCAAAAGGTTTTCCAAAAGGATTCTCATTTTGGTTATTGAAATAGATACCAAAATAGTTTTCAGCAACGACCACAAAAGCCATCATCTCAAATGCAATTCACAAAAATGATAATTGTTGCAGAAGAAATGTAGCATTCAAACCTATTGGTCAAAAATTTGCAAATCCATATTTGAAACAACAATCGAAAGTGTGATATGTCCAAAGGCAGAAATGAGACAAGGAACCTTAACCATTGGTTAGAGGAAAAAGGAAGAAATTTTCAATTGAAGAAGTATTCTCAAGAAGAAGTCCAAGAGGCATATGAGAATTACTTAAATGAATCCTTGAATGGGAGTATATCTTCTGAAGAATCAATGTCAAAAGTGTCAAAATGAGGAGAAGTTAAAATAACGCTAGTTGATGTTTCTCAAGGGAAATTTGAAAAAAAGAAACTCAAAGTTGAAACTTCATATTTGCATGGTTACATATCAATGACTACAGCTGATGAAGTTGACTTAATTAATAATTTAGAATCAAAAGTTTGAAATTAGGTTTTTGGTTCCTCATTACACAATTTGTCTCAAACTGATGTCCAAGGACCCAAAAGGTCTTCGGGACCTAAATTTCTCTAATTGATTGCAGGTACTATGTGACGAGCAATATGAAGAAAAATTGTATATTGATAGTGGATACTCGCGTCACATGAATGGGAGGAAAGAGAATTGGAGAGATTTTCGTTATGTGCAACTTGTGAACAAGGCAAAAAACATCGTCAGGGTCATCCAATCACAATCGATTCAAAGATCGTTGAACCGATGGAACTTCATCACATTGACTTGTGTGGTCCTCCAACTGTTGAGTCACTTAATAGGAAGAAATACATACTTGATTGTTGATGATTTCCGCGATTTACTTGGCTTTTCTTTCGTCAACAAAAGTCTGAAACTGCTCAAGTGATGATGGATTTTATCAAGAGCATTGAACTGAGCTTAAAAAGAAAAGTTTGAAAGATAAAAAATGACAATGGAACAAAATTCAAAAATTAAACTTTAGATTTGTTTTTGACTGAATTGTGAACTCCACACAACTTTTCGTCTCCTTATTCACCACAAAAAAATGGTGTAGTCGAAGGAAGAAACTATTCCTTGACTCAAGCGACTAGAACGATGCTGATGTTTACAAATTTGCCACAATACTTTTCGATAAAAAGCTGATGAAGGAATTTTCTTGCGCTATTCTCACAATTCTATTGCTTATAGGGTGTAAAACAAGCAAATAACAAAAATTGAAGAAACATTCAATTTAACTTTTGACGATCATTATGTCAAGAGAGTTGAATAAGAACTATCACCGCAACCAATAATTTCTAAAACAAATGAATAATCTAAGGAAATTCTTACCTTTGATGTTAATTTTGATTTGATTTTTGGTATTCCTGATAAGGAAATTAACATTGAGGTCAGTGTTGAAGATAATCAGGTTCCAGAGGCATCGAAACACACAGATGATTCTTCACTTACCAATAAAGAAAATCAAGCGCATTCTTCATCAACCTCAAGAGTCAATGTCGAAAGAATGTAAAATTCGACTAATGATCAGGTGGAGGAGGAGCACTTGATTTCTTTATCTCATAGTGAAATGAAAGATTCATGTTGAGGGGGGAGTTAGTTGTTTTGGGAAACTTTTTTTGTGATTCAAAATATTTTTGATTCGAATCTAGTGTGACAAATGATGAATCTGAAAACAAATCTCCAGAAATTATGAAGGTGTTTTGCTCAATTGGAAATCAAACCGAAGATTCATCATCTACTTGTGATTCATTTGAAGAAGTGATACCTTACCAAAAGCCCATGATTCAAGATTTTCAAATGTTTCAAATTCCAAAAGATGTATTCAGAAGAAAAATGTTGAACTTGTGAAGAAAAATGGTGTTTCTCTTGTTTTTGAATCTTTAAAATCGAAAGCAGTGAAAAAATGGAAAAAGAAGAGGAAGAGGAAGAGCAAAGTCAAGAAAATTTGAGTGCCTAAGAAAAAGTCGTCAAATGTTGCTATCAGGTCGAATCTTAAGGTCAAAGATGTCGAAAGTTTTCAAATTCGACATGATGATGAATTTCGTTATTGGACAAATGAGAAAAAATCTCATGGTTGGTACAATGTTATGTTTGATAACATTTAAGTTCCCACCAAAGAGCCAAGAAATTCACTGTATTAGTCTGATATTGAATCTTCACTATTCAATTCATGTTTTTTGAATGGGAAAATAATTTTCAAGCATTTTCTCAAGTTCTCAAGTTCAAGTGGGTTCCGAAAAATTCTTGTTGATATCAAAGCTTATTTTGAGGAGGTACCTATGAAGTTTGTTGGATGACATGATTTTTATTGTTCAAAATGGGACATTAAAAGTTAACTTCATGCATATCTCACTTGTACATAAAGCTTGGAGGAAAGTAACTTGGCTTGGATATGCCCTTTACAATTTTGGATAAAACAAAAAGCAAAAAAGAGAAGGGAAAGAGTTTTATTTATTGGTTTGTTAGAGAAATCATAATGATAGGACGATGACGATTCATCTCTTATTCTATAGCAACGGTCAATGAAAAATGGAAATTAAATAGTTAATGTGCTGTACATGTCTAGCAGATATCGAGACCTCCAAACGATGGTGAAATATCATGATCAGAATGTGGGAGACAAGAATGATTCGAGGTCACCAACAGTTAAACAAAAAGTCAAAAGCTGCAAGGTAATTAATGACCTTGATTTCCAACAGCATCTTATAGAAAAAGCATAAAAAGAGACAAACATGTGTCTTGTCCATCTGAGTAGTCAAGCCGAAGATAAACTGCTTATATTTAATGCATTGATCAGATGAATAAAGGGATGCAGACGTGTCTATAAGTCAAAATGACTTTTAGTTTACGCCATGCGTCTACTTTTCATTTAACATGTTTCGAAGAGTGTATTATTAGAGAGTTTCAAATAGTGACTTGATAGTAAAATGTTGTTGCACGTTGACTTAGGCATATATGTCACACTCCCAGCCGACGGCGGAAATACCGGGAGGTGTAACATCATTCCTTGTATCATAGTTATCAAATATATGTTGAATAGTAAAAACGAGTTATTGTAAACTACGTACCTTTATTGATAACAGAAAGTTATATTATTCCAGCTTATTAAGTTCCTAACTATGAGTAAAGATAGTACTTTTTCCCAAGTTGGAAAAGTATATAATATAGTATGAAGATATCATTTTGACTCATACTTGTTTCAAACATATAGCATATATATCCTAGGTATAATGGTTTACTTACCAAATCAGTAGTGTACCTATAAGTCTCATATACTATGAATATAAGTGTTTGTAATTCCATACAAACGTACGTTACTACGTATAAATCTTTGTTGGGTTGAAGATTTGTTTAAGTGTTGCGTCATTGGGCTCGGCTGTTAGTCCATTTATTTTGTGCTCCGGTTTTGGGCCTGTCCAACCGTGAGTTTGCTAGGTTTACTATATAAGTATATGCTTGCATGCATATTAAAAAAAAACGATTTAGAAGATAACGATCATTACGATAACATTACAGATTTCTTTTATCGTTCTTGTAAACCTCCAACCCTCTACAGTTGATGTTCTTGATCGAGCTCTTCTGAGGGTTATTTTATAATCATTCGACTCGTTTGATTCATTCTTGAGTTGTTCATTACTTTTACGTTCTTGTTGTTTATTCTTTATTTACCTGTTTAAGATCTAATCGATCTTCAAGATTAAGTTTTAATCTCATCAATTGGTATCAGAGAGGGAGGCTGTGTAATCAATACACTTCTTTTTTGTGAAAAGGTTTCAATTAGGGTTTTCCGCAATTACTGATATTTAGTGACCCGTCATCTCATTATTGACGTATCTTGATATTTATTGTTTTGCCCTAATCTGATTTATTACAAGTCTGATCTTTAAACATGTTATTCAATCATTATGGACAAGTCGCAATCGAATCCCATCAATATTTCCAACAGCGTTGGATCAACCACGAAGATTCCCATCCTATACACCCATGATTATGAAGTCTGGGCGCATCACTTTGAAGACTATGTTATAGGATCTAAGGATAATGGATACCTCATCTGGGAAGCAATTATTAATGGACCGTTTTCTCACTCTGCAACGTCAAGGATTATTAAAACTCAAAAGGAGTATAATGATCTACTGAAGGATGTAAAAGATATTGCGCAAGATGAAAAAGATAAATTCCAGTGCAATATCAAGGCGTTAAGATTGATCAGATTCGCCCTTCAGTCTGACACTTTCAGGTTGGTAAGCTCTTGCACGACGGCAAAGGAAGTTTGGGATAGGCTACGTGAATTGTACTCTACAGACGAGGATCTTGAACACTCTATCCAAACATTGCTCTTATCTGAGTTTGGAGAATTCAGGCAAGGAGCCGAAGAAACTGTGACCCAAACGTTCGATCGCTTCAATCATCTTCTTAGCAAGATGATCAAACATGACATCGAAAGGAAGCTTATCGAGCAGAAGGTTACGTTTCTAAATGGTCTAAGGTCAGAGTGGAGAGCAGTGGTGTCTACAGTCAAAGCCCATGAACAGTTTAAATCATATTCTTTAGTGAAACTGGTGGGTATTCTCAAGTCTCAGGAGAAGATTGTGCTGCAGGAAAAGAATGTTGTCTCAAGCCTTGGTTCGCTGGCCCTCCTGTCAAAAAGTAAAGCTGTGATGGAGGATGAAAACCTCAACTTGGAGGAGTATGACCTCACGTCTGAGGATTATGGTATGATGGTGTCTAACCCCAAGAGGTTCATTAAGAAGAGATTCCCCAGCAACAAAAACCGAAACTGGCAGGGGAGTTATAGTTCAGAAAAGGTTAAAGATGAACCGAAGGTTGATGAGTCTAAGAAGGAACCGAAGGCAGAAGGTGATTCTGGAGTAAGCTGTTACTACTGTGGAGGGAAAAACCACTATGCTAAGGATTGTGTTCTCAAAAAGATGGCTGAAAAGGATGAGGAAAAGGATGAGGAAGTTTTGCTGCAGAAAAAGCTTGATGAGATGAGGAAGAAGAAATCTACCGCTAACCCTTCCATGAATGCTCTAATTGTGCAGGGTTCGGTTGTTGATGACGAGTTCGGTGGCGTGGAAGTTTGGTCAACCGACTCTGAAGATGATGAAGTGAGGAAGCCTTCTCATGGAAAGGCTTGTGTGGCAAAGGAGGAGAGCAGTGGAGGAAGGTGCTTCATGGTGTCCGAAGTATCTCAGATGAGGGGATACAACACTGATGGTGGAAGCAATGAACCGAAGGAGCAGCAGGATATGTGCTTTACAGCCAAACCGCTCAGCGTGCAGTTCAACGAACTCGATGAACTGATCAAGAAGGTACAATCGGTTTTTATTTCATTTAAAGTACCACAAAGCTCATATGAAAAAGAACTAAAAAGTGTTAATTCACGAATCTCACATCTAGATAGTAGTTTAACTCAAACTCGAGTCACCAATTCTAACCTAACTAATCAATTAAGCAGGGTGTCTTCGAAGAGTGAGGAGCGGCGCATGTGGATCGAGTTGAAGGAGTCTGAATTAGTTAAAATAAAAGACGAAAACATTTATTTACAGAGAGACAATTTGAAGTTGTTAAAACAGCGAAATGTTTTTTGTTTAATTGCAAAACGTCTTTATACTAATATTACTCAGCTTCACTTGGACTGTGAAATAGGCCAAAAGATTCATCGCATGATTTTGCCCTTCCTTGAGTTTTAGGAGGATGAGATTGATGCTGAAGCTTATAATTGTGAGAGTGTGATATCATCTGATGACGTCAATCCGACCTATATGTATGGACTGGACAAAATAGAATCTTTCATTAAATCCAAGGACCACAAGGACATGCTTAAAAACCTTTTGGATGAAAATGATAGACTTAAACTGAGAACCGAAACCATACAAAAATTTGACTCTTTGAACGCCAATTTGAGTTCAGAAAACAAAATTGATGTTGAAAATGCATCTAAGCTTAATGAGGATGATAATATGAGTGAAATTTCTGTAAAGGACACGGTTGACTGCTCAGAATTTGTGAAAAGCGAACCTGAAAACCACAAGAATCTAATTTCAGAAAATTCAGTGGAGTTCACTCGATTGTCCCAACAAAAGTCCCCGGTCTTAGCAGAGAAAGCGGTTGTATATCAAAAGGTCAGGACCACACCAAATCAAGTGTACAAGGTCACTGGAGTAACCGAACATCAGACTGCTGAACTCACAGCAATTGTAAACGAAGACAATGCTGATGGCTGCGATGAGTTCTTCTGGTCAGCTCCAATCGATAATGCAGATGAAACAGTAGGCTTATCAGAAAGGACCTCATGGATAAGTAAAGGTAGATACATACCAAAACCCTTGAACAAGCTAGATAATTTTGATGTGCCAAGTACCAGTGGTACGAAAGACATTCCTCAAGAAAAAGGAAGTTCGGCAAAAGAAGAAGTTCCCTCTAGTTCCTCAGTTCAAAGTGAAACTTCCACAGTTCAAAGTGAACCAGCCAAAGAGAAGCCGAAAATGAAAGCCAATATCCATCATCAACCGAAGCAGATGAGGAATCAGAAACGTCAAAGGAACCAGAGATACAGGAAGAATCTCTCTGAAAGGAAACAATTCTGGCAATCCCAGAATGCATATTTCTCGCATCAAGACAAGAATCTAAAGTTTGAGAATAATCCTGTCAAAAAGCACGAGAACCACAACAACCGAAAGCCAAGGTTCGGTTCGGAAAACAATACCAACCGAAAGCAAAGGTTCGGTTCTGAGGATGACTCCAACCGAAAGCAAAGGTTCGGTTCTGAGGATGACTCCAACCAAAAGCAAAGGTTCGGTTCTGAGGATGACTCCAACCGAAAGCAAAGGTTCGGTTCTGAAATCAAAAGAGATCAAAACTCTAAGGTCAGTCCCACCAATGATCAAAAGCAAAAGGGTCACCTAGAGTCTCCAGCCAAGAAGTTATCTCAATCTAAGCCCACTCCTTCTCACTCATCCAGTTCATCTAATTCTTCTAATTCTTCCAATTCATCTCCATCTTGCTCTAAATTTCACTCAGTTCATTCTAAAAAATCTCATTCGTCAGCTGAACAAAAAGGCAAACAGAAGGTTAATGCATCCAAACCAGATTCTAAACCGAACGTAACTAATCCTAACAAAATCAAAGTTTTTACCATTAAAATGAAAGATGAAACAACACTTATAAAACGAAGATATCTTGTTGACATGTCTCTTACTATTCCTGTTCCTGTGAAAGGCTCACGTGGACCCAAGAAACTTTGGGTTCCTAAATCTGCTTGATTTTTGCAGGTTATAAGGGACGAGCAGTTTGACGAAGAATGGTACATCGATAGTGGCTACTCGCGTCACATGACAGGGAGGAAAGAAGAGCTCAGGGAATACAGGTCTCTTTCAAATGGTGGCAACGTCAAGTTTGGAAACAACTCTTTCGGCACCATAAAGGGATACGGAATGATTACCAATGGTGATTTCACTATAAGGAAGGTGGCATATGTGGAAGGACTCCAACACAACCTCATCAGTGTATCTCAGCTTGTTGGAGGTACAGGTCTTAAAGTCTCATTCGACGATGAAGGTTCTGAAATTATTGAGAAGCAGACGAAGAAAGTAATTCTCAAGTCGGAGTGTAAGGGTGAAATGTTTCCTCTAAACCTTAAACTCATCAAAGGAAACCCAACTATATGTCTGTTATCAAAAGCACAATCTGACTAAAGCTGGTTGTGGCACCGAAGACTCTCTCATCTCAACTTTAAAGATATCAACAAACTTGTCACTGGAGGTCATGTTCGAGGTCTTCCACTGCTCAAGTTCGACAGAGATCATTTGTGTGCTGCATGGGAAATGGGGAAGCAGAGTCGTCAAAGTCATCCATCTATAATCTACACGAAAGTTGTTGAACCACTCGAATTACTTCATATTGATTTATGTGGTCCATCATCTATCGAAAGCATCGGTGGTAGCAAGTATATTCTTGTTATTGTTGATGACTTTTCGCGATTTACATGGGTGTTCTTTCTAAAGCTCAAATCTGAAGCGACTCATAAGCTAAAAGTGTTCATCAAGCAAATTCAAGTACAACTCAAGAAGGTTGTTCACAACATCAGGAGCGACAATGGTCTGGAATTCAAAAACCGAGAATTTGAAGAATTTCTAGCAAAAAAGGGAATAAGTCACAATTTCTCAGCTCCCTACACACCTCAACAGAACGGAATTGTCGAAAGACGAAACCGATCTTTGTGTGAAGCTGCCCGAACCATGCTAAGTTTCGCTTCCTTACCTCTTTATTTTTGGGCTGATGCTATTTCTGCTGCTTGTTTTACACAGAACAGGTCATATCTCAACAAGCGATTCACGCTCACACCTTATGAGATTCTCAACAACAGGAAGCCCAATGTGAAATTTTTCCACGTGTTCGGCTCACGGTGTTTCATCTTTAACTCCAAAGAACACCGCAACAAGTTTGATGTCAAAGCCGACGAGGGAATCTTTCTGGGCTACTCTCTCACTTCCAAAGCATACAAAGTTCTAAACAAGCGTTCGAGAAAAATCGAAGAGACTTATTACGTGACTTTCGACGATAGCTATGTCAAAAAGCTACAGGCCAAAGAAGACACAGCTGGGGAAATCTTTCCTCAAACTGGCCAAGTCACAGTCTCGATCGCTAATCTATTCGAAAAACTTATGGAGCTATTTGACGAACTGGAGAAAGCTACTCTCTCAGAAGCAGGCGCAGCAGACAACAAGGTAGATCATATGAAGCAAATTGTCGAAGAAGCTGCCAGGAGAATGAACGAAGGAGGATTGAATACTGATGAACCTCCATCCAACGATGCTTCAGTCGAGGGGGAGCCAAGCTCACATGTGGAGGGGGAGCCAAGCTCTCCAACTGCTCCCGAAAGTCCAACTCCAACCGAAAGTACTTCTCCAACCGAAAGTGCTTCACCAACCGAAGGTGCATCAACGCCTGAATACCAAGCACCACAAGAAACCTCTGAACCTCAAGTTTCTTAAAGCAATCCAGAAAGCTCATCTATTAAGGGGGAGCAAGCTGATATGTCTCTCGACTACGAAAGCCAATCCGAGCCAGAAGAAATGATCAATGCTGAACTGGACCCAACCTTTGATCCAAACTACCCTCCTCTTACCAAATGGACCAGAGATTATCCTATCTCTCAAGTTGTTGGTGATGTTTCTAAAAAGGTTCTAACCCGATCACAACTCAAGGCAAAACAGACATCCTTATTTTCCAAAGTTGAATTTTGCATGTTCAACTTATTCGTATCAAAAGTTGAACCGAAGACAGTTAACACTGCTCTCGATCACTCCGATTGGGTTCAAGCGATGCAAGACGAACTGAACGAATTTGAAAGGAACAAAGTCTGGCGCCTCATTCCAACTCCTCCAGATGCCTCGGTTGTTGGTCTCAAATGGGTCTTTAGGAATAAAATGGACAAGGAAGGGAATGTTATATGGAACAAAGCTCGTCTGGTAGTAAAAGGATATTGTCAGGAGGAAGGGATTGATTATGAAGAGACTTTCGCTCCTGTAGCTTGGCTGGAATCTGTAAGAATATTTCTTGCTTATGCTGCCCACAAAAACTTTGAAGTTTTCCAAATGGACGTCAAGTGTGCCTTTCTTAATGGAGAACTCGAAGAAACAGTGTATGTGGAGCAACCTCCTGGGTTCGTGAATGAAAAATATCCAAATCATTGCTACATTCTGGATAAAGCTGTGTATGGACTCAAACAAGCTCCGAGAGCCTGGTATGAAACGCTAACTAAATTCTTAAAGATGTCCAAATTCAAACAAGGTTCGGTTGACCAAACCTTCTTTCGCAAAAAGGAAGGTAACCACCTTATGATCGTTCAAATTTACGTTGATGATATCATCTTTGGCTCAACGAATCCCAGCCTAATAGTTGAATTCAGAAAGTTGATGGAGACTAAATTTGAAATGAGCTCAATGGGTCCTATTAACTTTTTCCTTGGTTTAAATATTAGACAGGGACCCGAAGGCATCTTTATCAATCAGGAAGCTTACACGAAGACTCTCCTAGCAAAGTTTGGTATAATGGGAGACTCCAAAGTCAAAGTCCCAATGGCATTCGGCACCAAACTAACTCCATCCCTAGACAAACCGGCTGTCGATATCACGCTCTATCGTCAAATGATAGGCTCACTAATGTATTTTACTGCTAGCAGGCCTGACATCATGTTTTCTGTGTGTTACTGTGCTAGATTTCAGGCCAACCCACGCGAACCTCACATGCTTGCAGTGAAGAACATTCTACGATATCTTAAGCGAACGGCCTCCTTAGGTCTATGGTATCCTTCCAACTCAGGCTTCTTCGTTCAAGCCTACTCAGATGCAGACCTTGGAGGATGTGGACTCGACAGAAAAAGCACCAGTGGCGGCTGTCAATTCCTTGACGGGAAGTTGGTTAGCTGGCAATAAAAGAAACAAACGTGCGTGTCGTTGTCTACTGCCGAAGCTGAATACATAGCCGCTGCATCCTGCACCTCTCAAGTGATTTGGATCCAGAGTCAACTTCGCGACTATGGACTCAATATGAAGAAGATCCCACTATATTGTGACTCTGAAAGTGCAATTAGGATCTGTCATAACCCAGTGCAACACTCTAAAACCAAACACATAGCACTGAGGTATCACTTCATCAAAGATCATGTGGAAGATGGAAACATTGAAGTACACTTTGTTCGAACCACTGATCAACTGGCTGACGTCTTTACCAAAGCTCTTCCTGAAGCATCATTCAACTGAATACTACAAGGGCTAGGTATGATGGAATCAGAGTCAGTACCTCAAACTACCTCTCAACCTCAATCGTAAGAAGTGAAATTGACCAAACATTCAGGATCGGTTGCGTCATCTGCACTCGCTCATCATTTCAAATGTAGTTTTCTTGGTTGTACATTTCTTGTTCAAAGTTGTTTATCTTATTGTCAAAAGTATTTTCTTATTGCAAGCCTAAATTCCTTGGTTTTCTAAAAATTTTCAAAACCGAAACCTACCGAAGGTTCGTGTTCGGTTTCTCAAAATTTTCCAAAACCGAAACCTACGGAAGGTTCGGGTTCGGTTTTTCAAAATTTTCCAAAACCGAAACCAACCGAACGCTCGGGTTCGGTTTTTCAAAATTTTCTGAAACCGAAACCAACCGAACGCTCGGGTTCGGTTTTTCAAAATTTTCTGAAACCGAAACCAACCGAACGCTCGGGTTCGGTTTTTCAAAATTTTCTGCAACCGAAACCAACTGAACGATCGGGTTCGGTTTTTCAAACTTTTCTCAACCGAGACCAACCGAACGTTCGGGTTCGGTTACCAAATTTTTCCAAAGTTTTTTTTTACTCTTTCTAAGTCTTATTTTTTTTCTTGCTTAATTTTTTTATTATTATTTTATTTTCTTTTAATTTTTTATATATCTATCAAAAACTCCAAAAATATTTTCTTATTTTAGTTATGTGTTCGTTCGTTTATGGGGATATAATTGTTGGATTTCTTAAGTGTCCCTAGAAGCATGCTGCTGTATGTGTCCCAAGCCTCATAAGATTCTGAATAATAGCCTTAATGACTTGGTATAAACAAACCTTGTCTTCCCAAATAGGCTATCAGATTTATTCTAATCGTGAGCTACCTCACTCTCTTCTCACATGAGATAAGAGTTCTCTGCTTGGTCCTTTTTTTTTTCGCAGCAGAGGTACTTTAATTTCTTACACCATCTCCATTACATTTCTCCATTACATTCGTTTCATCAACGTAACCCTTGAGACTCTCAGAAATTACCACTGAGGTTTATGGTTACACAACAACTGTGTTTATGATCTTAGTTTCGTGCCACTACGAGCTGAGTGAAACCCAAAATTCAACACCAAATCTGAATTGACGGTGAACAATAAATTTGCTCAAGTTTTCACCAAAGAATTGACGGATGTATCTTACTGAAATCTCATATTTTTATTTTTGTGTGATTCCTATGAAATTGTTAAACACCATAACATTTCTTCCCTTGGGATCCAGTTTTTATTTTTTTTGAGATTTTATATTTTCCAACCTATTTAAAATTAATTCCTACCTACTTGTTCAACAGACTACACCGGTCTCACAAGTACTTTGTTCACTTTCTTTCTTATTTCAAGATTAGAATTGTTGAATCAAAGCGAAACCCACCCTTACTTAGCTTAATTAAAAGAAGCCTTTCAACATTTATTAATAAGTGTTTGATCATCATTCAACGGGAATCCACATAAACACTTTAAGGTCTCTCTTGATCTTGAAGGAAGAGATTCGTGCCCGGGATCATTTGTTTCGTGTCATTATTGACATCACATTTATTCCTAAAAAGAGTTGCTTTATTTCTTTTCTTTTTTACACTCTTAGCACGAAAATCTTTGATTTTCCAAAATTCCGTTACTAATAATTACAGGCTGTAATATTGCTTTGGTGGTTTATTATCAAGTTGTGGTAAAAAATCATCCACGTGGGCAATTAATTCAAAAGATGTCATTTCAAAGATAAGATGAAGGGTTGCTGACTCAGGCAAGAGATCAAAGGATTAAATTTCAAATGACGGTTAAAACGGGGACGCGTGTGAATTTGAAACGCCCATTCTTTTACTAACATCATGGACGCGTGTGCGAATTTCAAGCGACTCCTCTCTGGCACTTAAAGGCGCGTGTGGAATTGAAACGGTTTCTTCTGAAACGGCGCTTGTTGGGCGGCGTGTTCCTAGGAATCTGACACTCTCTCTCCTATGTGATCATCGCATGCCTTAACTGTCACGCATCTGTCATTCCGGAAACCTTTTCGTATTTCCATAGAAGATTTGAACATATTTTTCTCTCTCCTTACACCCACTATAAAAGGCAGTCTCTACTCCCATTTACCTCTTTACTGCATCCGAATTTCCAAGAGAGCAAAACTTCCCTAAAGCTTTTACTGTTCATCTTCTTCTTCCTACCTTCAACAATGGCAGAATCATCATCAGTCCATGCCACCTCACACATCCTTCCCATTCGCCCTCAACAGTGTTTGGTGATTGACCTAACACCTCAGGCGTACGATTCCTACATGTTTCTGATCATCGAGTGCCTGAAGTACTCACAAATCGCTCCTGCACTTTCTAGGGTTGAGTCTGTGCCCATGGAGCTCCTCTCGCAGGTGTATGCGACTGCACATTACGATAAAGCATTCGATAGGATGTTCTTCGAGGTTTCTGATCACAAGACCTCGATTTCCAGGCAACGATTTGGTACACTGCTAGGGTTTGCTGCTGACCCTTCAAGGATTAATCCGGAGACGATTCCGATTGGGCATCTTTACAGCATGTTTTACAATATGGGATACATGGAGGTGCTCTCCTCTGTCGCAAAGTTTAAAAAATCCTGCTTGCCGCCACAGTGGAACGGCATGTTTACAGTCCTCTTCAAGGGCTTATCTGAACGGAGCTCAGGATCCAATGGTTCTAGTCGACTGTTCTTGTCGATTATGTATGGCGTCTACAACGGAGTCAATCTTGACTATGGGTTGGTTCTCTGGCAACAACTCATCCAGAGACTCTCTTCTTCTTCACGACATTCTGAGGTGTCGTATGCCCGGTTCTGGACTCTCATCACAAAGTGGGCGATGGATAAGTTCGATGTCCCAACTGCTGTCGGTGCATCGATGTCTTTGATCGGTTCTTTTCATACCACGAAGATCATCGTCTCTGATGCATCTAAGTTTTCTTTCATTGGCTCCATTCCAGAGACAATGTACGGCGATGTTCCATCTGACAGCAGGATCATCCGAACCATTAAGGAGTTCAAGCAGTCTGGACCTAGGTAACTCACACAGGAAATGCTCAAGTCCATCCATGATGCTGACAAACCTGTTAATAGGGGTAAAAAGGCGGATATAGGGAAGCAAGTGACCAAAGCTGCTAAAGGTCCTTCTCCCAGGAAGAGGAAACCAACCAAAGCTGCCCAATCCCTGCAGCCGAAGAGAAGGAAGACTCAACCGAAGCGAAAGCTTGTCATCGCTTCCTCTTCGAGTGACTCAGAAGGCGAGAGTTCGGGTTCGGACGGCTCTCAAAGAGGAGAAACCCCTCCAAGAGGCAACACCCCACCCCGATCACCTACCCCAGACATGGAAATCCATGTCTCACCCATTCCTTCACCCACTCAGACAATCCCTACTTCCATTCCCACCATAAACCCCACTACCACCATTCCTAAAACCTCTTTCCCTATACCACCACCCATTTTCACAGATACAACAACCACAACTGCAAAGCTTACAACCAACGTATCTGATACGGGGGTTCATACCGATGCAACCGAAACCCCACCTGTAACCGAACCACCTCAAACCGAAACCCAGCATACAACCGAACCTATCCACACTCAACCACCACCCAAAACTACCCCCACCAACACTCAACCTGAACCTACACATACCACCTTACCCCCAGCTTCACCACCCCTAACATCTCCAGATCATGCCTCTGATGGAGATAACCCTTTTCTTGGAGGTGAAAACATGACCTTCGATTCGGTCTACTTTAGTCCATTTCAGGTTCAAAGTGACGATGAGGACGATGCTCCAGTAACAAAGAAACATCTAAAGGAGCTAAACGAAAAGGTTGGTTTGCTTCTTGCGTCATCCACCAACACTCAGTCCTCTCTCTCTGAAGCCGCTCTTCAGAAGATTGTTGATGCCTTCTCCAGGGCTCAGCATGATTATGGTGCTTCAGCCACTGCTGCCATAGACACCTCCACAAAAGCATGTGAGGCTGCGACCGCAAAAGTCGATAAACTATTCTCTGAAGCCTCTTCCCTGTTGAAATCCTTACAAGAGAGCGCTGATTCTACAAAGACAACTTTGGAACCAATCGTTCAACAATTGGCCAAGTTCGTCTCAACAGAGTTACAGTCGTTCGCTTCCCTTCGCCAATCCATCAGCGACGACAACTCGGCCCTTCGTGCCTCCATTGACGAGAGCCTCGCTAAACTACAAGAGGATCTCACAGCTGAAAACTCGTTAATGGATGTTCTGGCAAGCAAAACCACCGCCCTCAAGGTCAAGAGCTCTCAGCTTTCAAACTCACAGCAACAGATTGAAGCTCTTCGATCCGAACGGGAGGTTATAAAAACTTGTGTTTCGGATGTACACGCTGCCCTATCCAACATCCTGGAAGCACATGATCCGATTCTCAATCACTCGGTGAGGCGCACCCTTGCTGAAAAACTTGCTCCTGCCCTGGACCTCCTCAGCAAAATAGAAGGGCTACCTAGTTTCGTGTCCGATCCGAAACAAGGGGGAGAAGGGAAGTCCGGATCGAAACCACCTGCTTCCTCAACAGCTGCTCACACAACCGAACCACCTCCGACTGGTCAAACTTCGGGTTCGGGTGTGAAGGATAAAGGAAAGAAAATAGCTGAGGAAGAAGATGAAGATGACAAGGAAACCGTTGCTGACTTGCTTAAACGCAAAAACAGTCGCAATGTGGAAAACAATAATGTTCGTGTGGCGCGCGAAGCTGAAGAAGCCGAACGCAAGAAGAAAGAAGCCCACGATCTCCTCGAGATCAAGAAGACTCGTTTCCCTGCTTGGACTTGGGAGAGAATGATTAAGGAGGCCATAGATACTCCTAGCATCCTATGGCTCGAACCGGTGATATCCTTCGACTGCAATAATTCTGTCGATTCGCAGTTCGATATGTCGTTGACTCGAAAGGCGTTTATCTTCCACGTCTTCTCCAATATTTATGAAGTCCCTCATCCGAACCCTGAGGTCGATAGGGAGCTTATCGAGTTCTATCTGAAAGCTGCTCAACCACAGTACCAGACATGGAGCGCTCAGAAGATCGTGAACGTTCGGGTCTTAAAGCCTTATACCGAAGGGAGATTCATCAACGTTCGGTTCAGGGTGATAAGAGGATCTGCTAGAACCGAACATCTTATATCCTTAGCAGATCTACCGAACCTAAACCCTCATGATTGGATCGTTTTGCACAACATCCTTTTGACGAATGAAGCCGTATATGGTCCAATTATAGACCATCTCAAGAGGATGATTGTTTGTTACATCATGGAGGTAGCCCTAATGGATCAGGAGATTGCGACAGTCTTCAAGAAGAAACCGAAGATAGCTCCTGTGGGATCGGCCAGTGATCTCAATCAAATGAAGATGGACAAGATCGACCCGAGACGTAATTCGGTCATGTTCGCTAGAGGAGAAGGAAAGAAATGTCTCTTTTCTTTGGCGGATAAACATCTTTACACCAATGCTTGTCTTGAGCATGTTCTGTCAATCATCTGAAGGTGTAAAGAGAATGCAGCAGATGATGTCAAGTACTTCAACGACATGATCCAATGGTACATCAGATTCAGGCAGACGATACTTGCTCTGATCTCTCGTCTGTTTCAGACCGTGAAGAAGAAGGCACCTGGTGCTGCTGCTGGCCCAAGTAACAAGTGAAGATCTCGCTCCAATTGACACAAAGGGGGAGATTGTTGGGTTGAAGATTTGTTTAAGTGTTGCGTCATTGGGCTCGGCTGTTAGTCCATTTATTTTGTGCTCCGGTTTTGGGCCTGTCCAACCGTGAGCTTGCTAGGTTTACTATATAAGTATATGCTTGCATGCATATTAAAAAAACGATTTAGAGGATAACGATCATTACGATAACATTACAGATTTCTTTTATCGTTCTTGTAAACCTCCAACCCTCTACAGTTGATGTTCTTGATCGAGCTCTTCTGAGGGTTATTTTATAATCATTCGACTCGTTTGATTCATTCTTGAGTTGTTCATTACTTTTATGTTCTTGCTGTTTATTCTTTATTTACTTGTTTAAGATCTAATCGATCTTCAAGATTAAGTTTTAATCTTATCAATCTTATTTCAATTCTATACGAGTAAAAATGGCAACGTATAAATCTTATTTCAATTTTGTAAGAGTAAAAATGGCGACGTATAAATCTTATTTCAATTCTATACGAGTAAAAACAGCTATGTATAAATCTTATTTCAATTCTATACGAGTATGTAGTATAGGTATAATTGTCTACTTAATGACTAAGTAGTATACCTACAAGTTCCTTGTACTTAGAGTATAAGTGTTTCGGAAACTTATACTTAACATTCATACTTGTATATCGAGAAAGTATAATGCTTCTAAGGTTGTGCTACCATGAGTCCATAACCGCGGCTATATGACTAGTTTCAAACCTCTGCTTGATGCTACAAGTTTCGCATCTTAAGATAAGTTCCACACGCTTCATCAACGTCATAACAATAAACAAATAAAAGGACAGTTCGCCACTCGCTTAAGTTTAGTTGTAGCTAGCAACCACGAGTAGGGTTGTCAACCCGTATCTTATTCATACATGACTTCCTCGCCCACACAGGATTAACGGTTACAAGTCAGAGGATTTTCCCTAAGATTTCCAATCTTAGTTGATGAATACAATAGCTCATGTAGACACGTCGAGTTCCGTTAGTTCTAGTAGTAAAAGCATACTCATGTACAAAACCCTAAGTTATTCAACTATGATTTAAGCATTACTCCTAATATTTATAATACTTAGGCAGTACAATAGCTATAATTTGAGTTAAAACTAGGTTTTATCTTGACATAAAACAAACAATAGCAACATACTTAACAAGTATATATAGAACTCCTGAATATACCTTCAGGGTTATATTAATAACATAATAGGTTTTATCTTGACATAAAATCAACAATAGCAACATAGTTAGTAATTAGTATACAGAACTTCTGAGTATAACTCCAGAACTATATCGCACACAATATATATATATATAACTCCAAAGTATAACTCACGGACTATATCACACATAATATATAAAGAAGTGTCAAGTATAACTCAGGGTCTACATTAGTATATTATTATGCTAACAAGTTTACAATAGTTATATGTTTTCAAAATATCAGATTCAAAGAAAATATATTCCTGTTAATATAACTATCTATTTGATACAAATATACTATCATGTAGACATCATATTAACTTAAACACAATATTTAGCATGCATTTTCCCTCGAAAACATTTAAAACTAGGGTCGTGGAACTCACCCTAGTAGCGTGATTTTATGTAATCTAACTAGAAACGGTTAGCGGTTCGAGATCGTCGGGCTCGGGATGCAAAATGGCATCAACACACGAGAGAGAAGCAAGAGATTTGGGTGTACTAAGCCTTGGGGTCTAAATGGCTATTTATAGGCGGATTTTTGGCTTGTCACGTCGTGAGCCATGCATGCTCACATCCTGATCCATGCCTGCTCACCTCGTAGACCCGCCATTTCGTCCCTAGCTTCGGATGGTGTCTCTTTGACTCCTCACGACATGAGAAATCCTTGCTCACGTCGTGAGCTTTTGAATTATCGCATCGTAGACCTTCCATGCATCTTCTAGGTACGAAAGGTGACGTTTTGACTCCTCACATCTTGAACATCTATGCTCACGTTGTGAGCTCAGTTAGATTAGGGTTTCTGACAGTTGTATCTTCAGAAGATCGTAACTTTTGCATACAAACTCCGTTTTTGACGTTCTTTATATCCATGCGTAGGTATTTACGAGTACTACAACTCTCTTATAGACTGCAATAGATAATTCTAAGTCTATTATAATTCCTCTTATTATATATATTTATAGAGTTAGGGTTTATCATAACTTCTTCACGCGAAGTCAGATTTAGACGTTCTCTATATCTTTGGAATCGTATGGGCGTATACTTTAAGTTGTATCGTAAATTATGTAAGAAAGTTCATACTTGTATTAGAACTTATAGTAAGTTTATCACATTAATAGTTTAACAAAATCACATTACATGATTGGCATAATCACATGTGATTCTTATTGACCTATTTTGATTGGTCTTACATTCTCCCCCTGTTAGAATAATTTCGTCCCGAAATTTATCTTGTGGATGGGGTTTTGTTAAATAGTTGAGGGTATTTTTGTTTCATCGGATCTTCATGTTCCCAAGTAAATTCAGGTCCTAGTAAAGAGTTCCATCGAACTTTCATTATGGAAATACGGCTTTGTTTTAATCGTTTGACTTTTCGATCCATGATTTAGACTGGTTCTTGTACAAAGTTGAGTTTGGTATTGACTTGTATCTCGTCGAGAGGTACAACAAGAGTGTCATCAGATAGACATCTTTTGAGATTTGACATGTAAAAAACATTGTGTACATTGCTTAGCTCTTGAGGTAACTTGAGCTGGTATGCGATAGAACCAATTCTTGCTAGAATTTCAAAAGATCCTATATACCGTGGGTTTAGTTTGCCTCGTTTCCCGAATCAAATTACGGATTTACAAGGAGAGACCTTCAACATTACTTTATCTCCAACTTGGAATTCTACTTGCTTACATCTTACGTCAGCATAGCTCATCTGATGATCATGTGCTGCCTTTAATCGATCCTTAATTTGCACGATCTTTTGAGTTGTCTTGTAGGTTATTTCAAGCTCGGTACATATGGTATCACCAATATGTTCTTTGTACAATTGTGTATCCAACTTCTCAGTGAAAAAACTATAGCTCCCAATTCAAGGTCATTGGTAGTGTAATTATTCTCATGCACCTTAAGTTTTCGTGATGTGTAAGCAATAACTTTTCCCCTTTGCACCAACATGCATCCCATTCCTTGAATCGCCGTGTTGTAGTCTATAATGAAAACTTCTGTCCCATCTGGGAGAGAAAGGATGTGACAACTCGAAACTTTTTCGTTTAATGTTATCCCGATTCCATTAAATAAATTTTGAATTTTTAAGTAGATCCGTCAAATTCTTATGCTTTGGAAAATTATTTAAGTTATATAAATAAAGTTTATATATAAGATTCGGAATCAAAATCGCGCGAAAACCCAAGTTACTTCAAAAATCAGTGAATAACCGGCCTGACTGGTGTTTACGGCCGTAAACCCGATCACGACCGTAAACTGTTCACCGTCGGTGGACCCCACCACCGACCATACACCCAGTCTATAAATACATGAGTCCTACCCTCATTTATACTTTACTGGCCGCGACCACAATTTATCTCTCTAAAAATCATCACCCGAAAACACAAAGATTTCTCTTCATCTGTCACTCTATCCGCCTTGGAACTTGTTTTGAAGCATCAAAACATCTGTTTTTCATCAACTCGAGCTTTGTTGTTTTTAAGTTCACAGCCGTGAACCCTTCAAAGCTTCATATTTCACCAAGAAAAGGTCGTGAACCCTTCAAACCATCAAAGGCTGTAAACCCTTTAAAGGTAGTGAATCGTTCACGACCACGAACAGTTCACGGTCGTAATTCCTTCACGGTCGTAATCAGCTCTACACCGTGAATCATGGCTACAAACCCACTTTTCCACTTCGATCGAGTCTCGGTAACATTCCTTAACCTAAAGCAAGTGTTTTTCCAACACTATTATTAATGGATTCACTAATAAAATGCATATATGTATTTAATTGTTATTAGGATCCCGTTAAGTGTCGCGTACATTAACCTGAGGGTCTTCATGTCGAGCTTCATTGTCCGACACTTTCACGCAACTAACAGTGAGTTCATACCCCTATTCTTTTACCTTTTAAACATTTTCAGGGGGATACAAGCCAAACACAAATGATTTTGTGAATTTATACAAAAGGATTTCAACACGTTTAAAACTGATGCAATTGATACAACCATGCGGTTTTCACATTTTTAAAAATATTTAGATATTTTATCCCTTTTATAACATGTTGGGCATAAGGGACGTTTTCAGCTTACAGGCATAATTGCATAGTTTTCATATCAATACACAAACCAAGTACATCACATACATGCAAACTATAATAGGTATAGTTTGGGATTTCAATACATTGTTTTATATTTACAGGCATATAAACTATGACAGACTTAGTTTATGATATTCAATTATATTTCTCGGGTAACAAGATTTCATTACTAAATAATTATTAAATTTTAATTATTACTCTACAAGTATACAAACGGATTCAAATACAATAAAACAATACAAAACTACACGTAAACTAATTAATACAGGATTGTGAGACAACTCTTCAATTGTACCCTTCGGGGTACAGGTTAAATCATATCTTCTAGTGTCACCACAGTCTCCTGGAGGGAGAGCGTGAGATTTGTGAATAAATCTATTCGAACTAACAATGCCACACCTAAACTTCTAGCTACAGTTAGGCAGACATGTCTAGGGTGACAGATATCATACTGTCTGACGCCTGAAGAATGTCGTAGAGGTCATCAATCATATCAAGTATGGTTATATGACTCACAATAGTATAAACTAATCTTTGTTTACGAAATTTCATTCTTCATCTAGTTTTATTTTAATTAATAGAACTACTATACGTTACAGTGGTGGATTCCAGGAATACAATACATGGTTTTATTTTAAGTAATGAAACTACTATTCATTACTCGTAGTAACCAGGGTTTTCAAATAGAACGTCTATACATTTCTGGTGGTAGCCAAACTTTTCATAAAAAGGGTCTTCAATCAAAATAACGATACACAATACGGCTGGTGGTAACCATGCATATTATCTAACTCAGTAACAAACACATGTGTTACAAAATATTGGAAAGCAAACAAACATTCTTTTAAAAATTCAAAGACAGGTTTACATTCAAAAGCATTCTTAAGAACTCACCAGCTTTAATGCTGATACCTTTTTCAAAACCGCTTATATTCTTAGGAAATCAATAGATAGGTACTCGCGCAGCTTTTGAGAAGACGGAGCGTATAGAGTCACGTCTTTTATATTTTTTTTATACTTTTGGTGTATACAAACTATGTATCAAATAGATTTAATTATTTTACTTATTCAATGTATTTGTTGTGTTTACTTTGATTACTATGATGCAATTGTTGTGATACTTTACATGACGTCCTCCACCCCCGAACGTTTCCGCGGTTTCGGTTTGGGTGTGACAGATTGGTTTCAGAGCAATTGTTTATAATGAACTATGTATATCAAACCTTACATGGTATGCAACTATAAATACTAAAGGGGTCGAAGAGCTCTGAAACTAACAATATACTTTTAAAATATAAGTATTTTACAAGAACTATACAAGCATACCTACATACAAGAAGTTGTATCATAGTAAAAACTACATAAAAGTATTTATGTAATCATATGTGGGGCCAATATAACTTGATCAACTATATTTTTCTGAGATATGAACAACATGTGTTTGGGAGTGACTGTAGTGTCGCGAAAATTCTAAAACTCACCAAATTCAATACTAAAGAAGCACATAGTTAAAATACTATAGGACTACTTTATAACACTATAACACTGCAAGGAACCTTTACAAGTAGTACAAATCCTCACAAAAGAAAGACATGTGATTCCTTGTTTATGTTAGTAAACCTTTGTTGTAGATCTTTGTTATCGCTATAAGATTAAGATATATCATGTTCGAAAATATATGATTCATGATCAATGCAGAAAGCTTATCGTCGTTTCCTCCTTGTATCTTTTAGAAAAAGATGCCTCCCAGGAAGAGACCCAATAGAAAGAACAACAACCCTCCGATAAATCCGCCACCACCACCTCCTCAGTTTGATCCTGCCATGTTCCAGGCAGCAGTTACAAAAGCCGTAGCTGCCACGATGTCGTAGATTAATTCAAGCGGCTCTAGCAGATCAGGAAGTGGTACCCATCCCCTTAATCTAGATGGTATTCAGGAACATCCGAAGGAGTGTTCCTACAAAGACTTTACGAATACGAACGCGAAACCCAAATCCTTTGACAACAGTGAAGGTGTCATTGCCCTGACCCGTTGGTTCGAAAAGATCCAATCCATCTTCGAAATTTGTGCATGCCCTGAGGCAAGCAAGGTGAAGTGTTCCGCTTGCACGTTCACAGATAGAGCATAGACCTGGTGGAATAGCCGAGTAAAATCCTTAACTCTACCGGTAGCCAATGCCATGGGTTGGGAGAGTTTGAAAGAGTTAATGCTTGCAGAGTATTGCCCATGGGGAGATACACAAAAGCTAGAGCACGAGCTCTGGAACCTTAAAATGAAGGGTTTCGAAATTGCTACATACACTGCTAAGTTTTGCGACCTGGCTCTTCTATGTCCCGGGATGGTTACCCCAGAAAGAAAGAAAATCGAGAGGTACATATGGGGATTGACACCCCCAACTCAAGGAAAGGTCTTAGCTGCAAAACCTCTCACGTTTGATAGTGCTAAGTGTATAGCTCAGACCCTGATAGATTATGGGGTTGATCATGAAACCGTGCTAGCCGCACCAAAGGCGAGTAGTGAAAAGAAAAAGTTCTAGAATAAGTGCAAGGGCAAGTCTTCATAGGAGCCCTCCAATAAACAAATAGTGGCAGTTCATGCCGCTACCACTCCTTCTGCTGTTCCTGCCACTCCAGCACCTGGAAGTAGATATGTTGGAAACCTCCCAGTGTGTGACAAGTGTAACTTCCACCATCACGGGTCGTGCCATGAAATGTTGTGCAATAACTGTGGCAAGAAAGGGCACACAACTCGTTTTTGCAAGACGCAAGTCCAACCAACCAATCAGGCTCCTGGAGCTGGAGTTAGCCAAGTCTGTTATGGATGCGGTGAGACTGGGCATTACAAGAGGAATTTCCGGAAGGCAACATCTGGAAACATAGGGAGAGTGCTAGCCATGGGCCAGGAGGAAGCAGTTGTTGATCCCACCACAGTTACGGGTACGTTCCTCCTCGACAACTCTTATGCATGCATTCATTTTGATCTTGGTGCGGAGAGAAGTTTTGTTAGTCATCCATTTAAGCATCTACTCAAGCATAAATCCTAACCTTTAGCCGAAACATTTACCGTCGAAATGGCTAACGGTAATAAAGAGAACACTAATGACATATTCATAGGTTGTACCCTAATCTTAAACGACCATTCTTTTCCAGTTGACCTCATGCCAGTTTCCATAAAAGGCTTCGTTGTCATCATCGGCATGGATTGGTTGAGCCCCAATCGTGCTAATATTCTTTGTTATGAAAAAGCCATTCGTCTCAACCTGCCATCTGGCGAAGCCCTCCTTATCTATGGTGATAAACTCAGCTCAAGTCTTCGTATCATTTCCTGCATCAAAGCCCAAAAATATATGCGAAAGGATTGTCAAGCGTTTCTATCCTATGTCGTTAATGAAAAGAAAGAATTTAAAGACCTCGAGTGCATCCCGGAAGTCTACAAATTTCCTGATGTCTTCCCTGAAGATCTTCCTGGAATTCCTCCCGAGTGCCAAGTCGAGTTCTGAATCGACTTAATTCCTGGAGGTACCCCCGTAGCCAAATCCCCATACCGTCTAGCAATGGCAGAAATGCAAGAGTTATGTAGCCAGCTCAATGAAATACTCAACAAGGGATTCATCAGACCAAGTTCCTCACCCTAGTGAGCCCCGGTCTTATTTTTGAAAAAGAAGGATGGATCTTTTCGGATGTGCATAGATTATCGCGAACTGAACAAGCTTACCAAAAAAAACCGTTACCCCCTTCCCCGAATCGACGACCTCTTTGATCAACTTCAAATAGCCAGTTACTTCTCAAAGATAGACCTGAGATCAGGGTACCATCAGTTACAAGTCCATGAAGATGATGTTCCTAAGACAACATTTAGGACTAGGTATGGTCACTACGAATCATAGTGATGCCCTTTGGTCTAACCAACACACCGGCAGTGTTCATGGATCTGATGAATAGGGTGTGTCGACCCTTCTTAGACATGTTCGTGATAGTATTCATTGATGATACACTTGTTTATTCCTGAAGTGAGGAAGACCATAGACAACACTTGAGGCTAGTGTTAAAGACTCTAAGGGCGGAGAAATTATACACAAACTTCTGTAAGTGTGAGTTATGGATCAGAAAAGTAACTTTCCTCGGTCATGTTGTTAGCGAGGAAGGCATACACGTGGACCCTTCCAAAATCAAAGCGATTGAGAGTTGGTCAGCACCGATGATGCCCACAGAAATCCGTCAATTCTTGGGTCTCACTGGCTACTATCACATGTTTATCCTGAATTTCTCCAGGATTGTTAAGCCTCTGACCGCCCTGAATCAGAAAGGTGTAGCCTTTAATTGGGTAGAAAAGCAAGACAAAACATTCCAAACATTGAAGCATGCTTTATGCAGCACACCTATCTTGCTCTGCCAGAAGGGACGGAGGACTTCGTTGTCTACTGCGATGCATCCAATCAGGGTCTAGGTTGTGCGCTCATGTAGCAATGAAAGGTTATTGCCTATGCCGGGCCTAGGTTGTGCGCTCATCCAGCAAGGAAAGGTTATTACCTATGCCTTGAGATAGCTAAAAGCACATGAAGTCAGCTATAAAACTCAAGATCTGGAGTTAGGAGCAGTGGTCTTCACATTAAAGATATGGAGACACTATCTCTACGGAACCAAGTGCATTGTCTTCACCGACCATAAGAGCCTACAACACACTTTCAATCAGAAAGAGTTGAACATGAGACAACGGTGGTGGGTAGAGCTACTCAGCAATTATCAGTGCAAAATATGCTATCATCCCGACAAGGCCAATGTAGTAGCAGACGCCCTCAGCCGGAAGGAGTACTCAGGTCGCATGGTGAAGGCGTTGACTATGACCATCCATTCCCATCTATCCGCTCAGATCAGAGAGGCTCAGCTGGAAGCCTTGAAACCAGAAAATTCATGGGTTTTGAGCATTCTAACACTTCCTAAGTGTACATGCAACCCTAATAACCTTGGATCTATGTTTGTCTAATTATCATGCAAAGTTGATTTCCAAGGCTATGATCCTATCTAGCATACATGGGGAACAATTTTAATTTAAATAATAGATAGAATTACATACCTTATTGTTGTAAATGTTCCTTGAAACCTTGTGAGCCTAGCACCCCAAGTGTGATGCCTCAAATGATTCACACAACACCAAATGCTATGGAGTGAACTTGGAGAGAAAATATAACACACTAAAATCAGCCAAGCCCTCTTGTTTCCCTTAGTAGTGCCGATTTTGGGAGAATACATGACCTTTATATAGTGTTGACACATCTAGGGTTACACCATGTAAACCCTAATGTGTCATGACTCTTCATTTCCATGACCCATGGGTTTGTAACTCCCATGGAGCCTCCATGGAGCGTCCAATGGGTTTAACCCAACTTGATTATCCATGGAGCCTCTTAGCCCACTATATAAGTTATGGATGATTTACATAATCAACCCATATATTTAATTAGTTATCTTTTTATCACTTAATTAATTCTAAAATTAATTCTTGATCAAACTAATTAAATAATATTATTAATATATTAGAACTTATAATATATTAATAACCACAAGTGTTATTTCTCTCATTTAGTCTATCCAATTGCATGGTGCCATGCAACCCAAATGGACCATGCCGGGTCGGGTCAAGTACATACCAGAAATAGTTATGGACTTACACACCTTATCCAACAGTCTCCCACTTGGATAACTCTAATAACTATAACTGCAAGTATGACTTCAGGAACCGATTGGCAATCGTAGCTCTTTTCAAGGTTTCTCGGAACTAAGAAGATGATGGTACGCCATTTCAGATAAGGGATCATATAATCCTCTGTTCTAGATATCAACCAGACAAATACATGGAACAATGTCTTACTTATTGTCCAGCAGTTTGTTTCCCGATTTCCGATTTGTTTGACAAAGAACTTAATTGAACACATCAACTTAGTTCTGACCGGGCCCGATACATAGGTCAAAGCAAAATCATCGAGGGGCCCAGATATCAGCTTCTAATCCAAGAAGGAACGGATAAACTTCGACTCATATGCTTGTTCTACTACTTGTTAAATTACACACAAACGCACGTTTTATAACATCGAGTTACCAATGCGGTTTCGCACGTTCAATGCATAACTAACTCATAGTTAACAAGTCATATCTCTAGGTTTGAAGACTTATATGATATTACCATCTCGCGATCACTCAAGATAAATTCCATGAAGTGATACCAGCGAGCGTGGGTTGAATCCAATACTCATAACTTATGAGCACTCATGAGTGTTGAGGCCATGTCCAACATCTTAGACCTCTACAACCAACTCATGACAGTCTTACTTCATATCTACTCCCAACATATGACTGACTGTGGAAATTTGAATAATATGTAAAACAACATAAATATTTTGGAAGTCAAAACATGCAAAAGAAATAATAGTAAACAATTGACAAAAGATAGTAACACTTTACTCATAAATAAACACAACTTTTATTCATCATCAAATGTCAGTTACATATTACAAATTTCAAAATTATCTAACCACTAAGACTAATATCATCCTTCAGCCCTATGCTCCTAGCATGCTGGAGATGCTTAACCCTACCCAGTCCCTTCGTGAGGGGATCTGCCGGGTTCTCATCCGATGATACCCTCTTTGCCACGAGGAGTCCTTCTTCTATACGATGTCTGATGAAATGATATTTTTTGTCAATGTATCTGGATCTCCCGTGATCCCTTGGTTCATTTGCTAAGGCAACTGCACTTTCACTGTCACAGAAAATCTTTATAGGCTTTGATATAGCTGGTACAACTCCAAGGTCTCCAATGAAGTTCTTTAGCCACATAGCCTCTTTTGCCGCTTCGCTTGCCGCTATATACTCTGATTCGCAAGTTGAATCATCCACTGTCTCCTGCTTGGAACTTTTCCAAGAGATTGCTCCCCCGTTAAAGGTAAAGACCCAGCCCGACTGAGAGCGGAAATTATCCCTATCAGTCTGGAAGCTAACATCACTATACCCTACAACTCTCAAGTCATCACTCCCACCGAGGGTAAGGACCCATGTCACACCCCGCTAAAGCGGAAACACGAGGCGTGGCAGTATAAAGGGTTTCATAGCAAAAGTTAAAGGACAACACCAACCATAGTATTAAAAACCATTACAAATTTACAATGGGTTTGAACAACTTTTAAAAGAAATTACAATGAAAATAGAAATACAACACATGCGAATGCTCCTAAAATTGAAGTGTCCCTAAGTGCCACTTACTCAATGATTCCTGAAAAAGCATGTAAAACGAGCGTAAACTATAAAAATAGTTGGTGAGTACTCACAAGTTTAACAAAACAATATTGGTTCATAAGTTGAAATCAAAGTTTTGATAAAAGTTTCCAATAATAAAAGTATATTGCTAAAAAGGAATAAATAAGTTTGTAAACACAGTTCGTTGTCATCATGAGAAATAAAGTATGTTGCCCGAATAAGATGCAACATACATATTCTCATGAAAGATAAAGTTCGTTACTCAAACGAGTAAACAAGTTTCATTGCTAAAATGAGCAATCAATTTCGTTGCTACAATGAGCAAATAATTTCATTGCTAAAACATGTATATAAGTTTCCAGTAATAAAAGTTCGTTGTTGTAATGAGAAACAAAGTTCATTGCTATAATTAATAAACAAGTTTATTGCTATAATAAGTAACGAGTTTCGTTGCTAAAATAAGTATTCAAGTTTCATTGCTAAAATAAGTATACAAGTGTCGTTGCTAACATGGGAATACAAGTTTCGTATGTGCATAAAGAATAGTACGTGCATCAAGTTTCCATTCATGAGTTCACAACCCAAGCCTAATGACCGAATCGTGTCCTATTGACTACTATGTGTATCGCAAACATAGTGTATAAAATGGTAAAATGCACTCAAGCGAATCGTGCAAGTGAGGAGTTGTCTACCTCCTGATAGCGTTATCCATAATAACCATATGCTCAAAAGAGTTAATGAGTTGTGTATAGAGATTCCAGGGACTTAACCATGATACAGTCCTCATGAATTAAAGTAACATACACAAACATACGAAATATAGCAACCAAGTTTCATACAAGTCAAAATAAATACAACAAACATAAAAATAGTTAGGGACATGTTTTTCCACCCCAAAACATTTAAAAACTGAAAATAAGGGAGTACGTGAATACTCACAATGTTTCGTGTAGGCACAAGTGGTACTTCGGAATGCACCAACGTCTTACTACCGGGATCCTAGGACATCAAACACACACTAGTGAGTTTCTATGTCGAAATCTAATGCTACATATAGTGAAATGCCAATTTATGTTTTAGTATTGGATTTTATATTAATTGGTTACACTTTTTCTGAAATAATGAAATTCTACAAGTCGTGCGATTAATTACAACTTTGGAATATTAATTTTCCAGATTTAGTAATATAAATTAAAGGTATTTCTACACATTTAAAAGTGTTTTATATTCCTAAAAATGTAAAATATTATCAAACAGTTTCCAAAAATTGTCAAACCTTGTATTTTCATTGTAAATACAATAGAGGTTTTCCAGAAAATTTTCCTTGAACTTTTAATATGTTTAACTATTTTTCAAATTTTTAAGTCTTCTTAACAACATAAATTCACGAAAAATAACATTCAAAGGATAAAAATTCTCAAACTTTTTATTTTACTGTTATTACACAATAATAAGCTGGGAAAAATATAAAAATGGATTTCCAAGGTGTTTAATTATACTTTATGATTTTTGAGCATTTATTCCAATAAAAAATGAAATAAATAGAAAAAAGTTTCCAAAATTACCCAAACTTTTATTTAACTGTTACTATACACTACTAGGCTGGGAAAAATATGAAAGATATTTTTCAGTGGGTATTTCTATTTTTCCTCGTTTTGTTCCTTTAAATAATCATTAATTGGAGAATAACTATTAAACAGTTAAAATAAATTATCAAATATTTTTGCAACATCATTTACATTATAAGTAACCTGAGAAAAATACCAAAAGTGGTTTTCATTTTGTATAATCCGGCTTTTGGTATTTATGTGTATTTAAGTGTATTTGACTTTAGAAAATAAGAGAAAAATAGTTTAAAGTATAGAAAAATCATCAACATTTGTTTGTAACCTCCTACTGTACAACATGATACTCTGGTAAATTTTCATGAATTTTGGATATTCAGAACTGTTTTTCCTATTTTTAGGCCATTATAATTACCAAAAATTGGGAAAAATCTTAAGTCATGATGAAAAATTCTGAAATTATTTTTATGAATCACCTACCACAGGTAAGGGCTGCGAAAATTGTTAGATACAATTTTCACAATCTCTAAAGTGGTTTTGTGATTTATTATACCCAAACAAAAAGAAAATCTGAAATCACACCAAACAGCACCAAAAATTGATGAAATTTAGTGAGCGGTAACTATTCACCATAGTGGTCATCCATTAATTTATTCCGGATTTATAGACCTCTGGAAGTATTTTATGTGATTTATGCCTTTGGTTTCTAGCAATAATTTTAATAAATCCAAAAAATAATAAAAGCTCTTGGTATTTTACATATTATCACATGCGTGTGAGGGATTTCAAAAGGAAAAATGTTCAAAATTTATTCAGAAGGGAAATAGGGGTATTGAACCCAAACAAGTTAAGAAATGTTGCATATATTGGTGCATGAGATGTAAATGTGGCTGAAGTTCATGAATTTGAGTAGCCCATTCAGTGAGGTTTTAAGCCACAAAATTTCAGCCATCATTCACTGGATATGTTAAGTTTCTAAATTATTTTTCCCCAGATTTATGGTTGGGTTTAAGGCCATTGATCACGCAAAGCAAAAATGGTGATCACAGAAAAAGAGCTGTTTGCGCAACCATTTTGTAAAAAATGCCAAAAATCTGATATTTAATATTTTACAGTGAGACCCATTGGGTTTGAATGATAACTCGTGGAACTATCCAATACAAAAAGAATATCAGGATTTGGTTAAGTAATGACCGAGTTATGGCCGTTCAAAGCTGAACAATGTAATCTGGTAGATTGCATGTTTGCTTTGAGTGCAATCTTAGGGCATTTTGACAAGAACAACATGCATGCTTCTGTTAAGGTCCGATTTATAGCACATGCATGGAGTGAATGAGCATCCAAGATGTACTAGAAATTGTTTAAATGCTTTTGGTGATTCAAGAACACAAAAGAAATGGAGAAGAAGATGTAATACTCGGTTTTGAAGTCACATGAACACATGTGCATTTTTTCACTCCTTGCATGGGTTTGATCCCGGATGTTCACCATCTCAAACACATGCATTGTGTTATGGTGAGAATCTACAAACCACAAGGGAAAAGTTAGGATTTCTAGCCATGGAAGGGCATAGAATCCGAAGAGTAGAGAAAACCATGAAGAAGAGGAAGTAAAATCATGAAACCATGAGGAAGTAAAATCATGAAACCTGGAGTCCAACAATGGTTAAAACGGATAAGGTAAAGAATTAACATATTTAGATGAATAATTGTGCATTGTCAAAAGTGTGCCAATGGAAATTTAAAAGTGAACACTAGGTTTTGCAATGCTTTATATTTTAGAATCTTTATAGATTATAAAACTATATTGAAGCAAAGTACACAAATAAGGTATGTTTTGAATAACAAGCGTTAGATATGTCTTATAAACATGTTTGAAGTAGACATTTGCATAAATATCATGTTGTGTTTTCGAGAAAACACATTAAAGTAAATTAAAATGTCTAAATGAGAAAGCGGTTAAATGTGTCGAAGTAAAAGTGTTTTGAAGATTCAATGAAGCTTTTACACATAAAATGAACTTCAACGTCGTTGGTCCATGTTTTGTAGCAAAGAGTTTAAACACAATTATAAAAGAAAATGTTTCTAGTTTTCGAAGACGTAACAAAATGGTAAGCAATGTTTAAAATGGTTTATGTGCCCTCAAAAGCACATATATCCATCGAAATGGATTTGAAATGAAATTGAAATAGCAATGTTAACAACCAATATTGGTTAAATTGAGTTTTGAAGAAAAGCGTTAAGTTAAAGCAAGTTGTCAAAAGAGTTTTAGCAAGAATATGACTTAAATTGTTAGGAAATGTATACTAAGTTGAATGAAGTGGTTATAACGTATTTTATCGATGATAAATAAAATCGATGAAGTGAAATAACTTTTCGATGGAAGATTAAGAAGTAAGGGATAAGTATGTTAGTGTAGTTGATCATACCTAAATACTAATGCGAGTCTTAGGCGAGTGCCAATGTCTTTTCCCCGAGATAAAGGACAAGAAAAACTGTTAGTAAAACGTTTTATGGTCTCAATGCAGTTTATGACCTTTTATAGAGGTTAAAGGGATATCCTTTGTTAAGTCTTAAACTCAAGGTGGAAACAATGTAGAGTTTAATCGTAGCATAGTAATAAGGTCTCACGTATGGGTTAAACCTCTGTGTCTCATCGTGAGTCGAATCCGGAATGCCCGCCATTGGTATCCAAGTGATTACTTAGTGGCGACTCATCTACCTCCTTACGCGATGCTCCAATTATCATTTGTGTCGATATCGAAACGCTTTTTCCTAGTTGTAACTCTAGTACGAAGACGATGAAGAGGTATTGAGGAATAATTGGTATAGGTTTTGACTTATGATTATTACTAGTGTATATGTAGCTACTAACCTTACATCTAAAGTCAATAGCTACCAAGGAATACCCATTCTCAACACTAAGTGCATTGCTCATAGAGTGGCTAGTGATATAACCTAAGTGGTTAACCTAGCACTTGATAACGGATAAGAATATTTCTAAATAAAAGGCATTGTGGTGAAAGTGCACTTAGTTTCTAAGTGTACCTAGATGAATGCCTATAATATGCAATGCCCATATGCACACCGAAATTTTTTGTTTTTCAAAAGCGTAAGTTGAAAATTGTTTTGAACATAATTCTAGTATAACTGTTTCAAGCCTTGTATTAAATTTCCTTAATTAAGCATAGTTGGCCAGGCTATACTTAATTAGAGTCCAATAATGCGTACTCGAATTAGTTATACCAGTAGTATGTTTAGTATTTTAAAAATGTTTAGAAATTTTTTTTGGCTATAGTTGTGGTTTTCCAAAGGAAAACCGGTATTCTCTATAACCTTCGGCTCTGATACCATTTCCTGTCACACCCTGCTAAAGCGGAAACACGAGGCGTGGAAGTATAAAGGGTTTCATAGCAAAAGTTAAAGGACAACACCAACCATAGTATTAAAAACCATTACAAATTTACAATGGGTTTGAACAACTTTTAAAAGAAATTACAATGAAAATAGAAATACAACACATGCGAATGCTCCTAAAATTTAAGTGTCCCTAAGTGCCACTTACTCAATGACTCCTGAAAAAGCATGTAAAACGAGCGTCAACTATAAAAATAGTTGGTGAGTACTCACAAGTTTAACAAAAAAATATTGGTTCATGAGTTGAAATCAAAGTTTTGATAAAAGTTTCCAGTAATAAAAGTATATTGCTAAAAGGAGTAAATAAGTTTGTAAACACAGTTCGTTGTCATCATGAGAAATAAAGTATGTTGCCCGAATAAGATGCAACATACATATTCTCATGAAAGATAAAGTTCGTTACTCAAACGAGTAAACAAGTTTCATTGCTAAAATGAGCAATCAATTTCGTTGCTACAATGAGCAAACAATTTCATTGCTAAAGCATGTATATAAGTTTTCAGTAATAAAAGTTCGTTGTTGTAATGAGAAACAAAGTTCATTGCTATAATTAATAAACAAGTTTATTGCTATAATGAGTAACGAGTTTCGTTGCTAAAATAAGTATTCAAGTTTCATTGCTAAAATAAGTATACAAGTGTCGTTGCTAACATGGGAATACAAGTTTCGTATGTGCATAAAGAATAGTACGTGCATCAAGTTTCCATTCATGAGTTCACAACCCAAGCCTAATGACCGAATCGTGTCCTATTGACTACTATGTGTATCGCAAACATAGTGTATAAAATGGTAAAATGCACTCAAGCGAATCGTGCAAGTGAGGAGTTGTCTACCTCCTGATAGCGCTATCCATAATAACCATAGGCTCAAAAGAGTTAATGAGTTGTGTATAGAGATTCCAGGGACTTAACCATGATACAGTCCTCATGAATTAAAGTAACATACACATACATACGAAATATAGCTTAGGACATGCTTTTCCACCCCAAAACATTTAAAAACTGAAAATAGGGGAGTACGTGAATACTCACAATGTTTCGTGTAGGCACAAGTGGTACTTCGGAATGCACCAACGTCTTACTACCGGGATCCTACGACATCAAACACACACTAGTGAGTTTCCATGTCGAAATCTAATGTTAATATACTAAACTCTACATATAGTTAAATGCCAATTTATGTTTTAGCATTGGATTTTATATTAATTGGTTACACTTTTTCTGAAATAATGAAATTCTACAAGTCGTGCGATTAATTACAACTTTGGAATATTAATTTTCCAGATTTAGTAATATAAATTAAAGGTATTTCTACAAATTTAAAAGTGTTTTATATTCCTAAAAATGTAAAATATTATCAAACAGTTTCCAAAAAATTTCAAACCTTGTATTTTCATTGTAAATACAATAGAGGTTTTCCAGAAAATTTTCCTTGAATTTTTAATATGGTTAACTATTTTTCAAATTTTTAAGTCTTCTTAACAACATAAATTCACGAAAAATAACATTCAAAGGATAAAAATTCTCAAACTTTTTATTTTACTGTTATTACACAATAATAAGCTGGGAAAAATATAAAAATGGATTTCCAAGGTGTTTAATTATATTTTATGATTTTTGAGCATTTATTCCAATAAAAATTGAAATAAATAGAAAACAGTTTCTAAAATTACCCAAGCTTTTTATTTAACTGTTACTATACATAACTAGGCTGGGAAATATATAAAAGATATTTTTTCAGTTTGTATTTCTTTTTTTCCTTGTTTTGTTCCTTTAGATAATCATTAATTGGAGAATAAATATTAAACAATTAAAATAAATTACTAAAAATTTTTGTAACATCATTTACAGTATACGTAACCTGAGAAAAATACCAAAATGGGTTTTCATATTGTATAATCCGGTTTTGGGTATTTATGTGTATTTAAGTGTATTTAAGTATATTTGACTTTAGAAAATAGGTGAAAAATAGTTTACAGTAGAGAAAAATCATCAACATTTTTATGTAACCTCCTAATGTACAACACGATGTTCTGGTAAATGTCCATGAATTTTGGATAATCAGAACTATTTTTTTCTATTTTTAGGCCATTATAATTACCAAAAATTGGGAAAAATAGTAAGGCATGATGAAAAATTCTGAAATTATTTTTCTTAGTCACCCACTACAGGTAAGGGCTTCGAAAATTGTTAGATACAATTTTCACACTCTCTAAAGTGGTTTTGTGATTTATTATACCCAAACAAAAAGAAAATCAGAAATCATACCAAACAGCACCAAAAATTGATGAAATTTAGAGAGGCGTTATTACTCGCCATAGGGTTCATCCATTAATTTATTCCGGATTTATAGACCTCTGGAAGTATTTTATGTGATTTATGCCCTTGGTTTATAGCAATAATTTTAATAAATCAAAGAAATAATAAAAGCTCTTGGTATTTTGCAGATTATCACATGCGTGTGAGAGCTTTCAAAAGGAAAAATGTTCAAAATTTATTCAGAAGGGAAATAGGGATATTGAACCCAAACAAGTTAATAAAATGTTGCATATATTGGTGCATGAGATGTAAATGTGGCTGAAGTTCATGAATTTTAGTAGCTCATTCAGTGAGGTTTTAAGCCACGAAATTTCAGCCATCATTCACTAGATATGTTACGTTTCTAAATTATTTTACCCCAGATTTATGGTTGGGTTTAAGGCCATTGATCACGCAAAGCAAAAATGGTGATCACAGAAAAAGAGCTGTTTGCGCAACCATTTTGTAAAAATTGCCAAAAATCTGATATTTAATATTTTACAGTGAGACCCATTGGGTTTGAACGATAACTCGTGGAGCTATCCAATACAAAAATAATATTAGGATTTGGTTAAGTAATGACCGAGTTATGGCCGTTCAAAGCTGAACAATGTAATCTGGCAGATTGCATGTTTGCTTTGAGTGCAATCTTAGGGCATTTTGACAAGAACAACATGCATGCTTCTGTTAAGATCCGATTTATAGCACATGCATGGAGTGAATGAGCATACAAGATGTACTAGAAATGGTTTAAATGCTTTTGGTGATTCAAGAACACAAAAGAAATGGAGAAGAAGATGTAATACTCGGTTTTGAAGTCACATGAACACATATGCATCTTTTTCACTCCTTGCATGGGTTTGATCCCGGATTTTCACCATCTCAAACACATACATTGTGTTATGGTGAGAATCTACAAACCACAAGGGAAAAGTAAGGATTTCTAGCCATGGAAGGGCATAGAATCCGAAGAGTAGAGAAAACCATGAAGAAGAGGAAGTAAAATCATGAAACCATGAGGGAGGATTGTGTTGTTTACCTTGGTTTTGATCTTGAGAGAAGCAAGAACACTTCAAGGCCTCCTTAATCTCGAAATTATGGCAGAGAATGGAGGATTTTCGTGAGTTAGAGAGAGAGAGAGAGGAAGAGAGTTTGTGTGTTAGGAGGGTGGAGTGTGAGAGAGAGTGAAGAGAGAAGTGGAAGAGTGAAGGATAAGACTTAATGATTGAGTTTTGGGAAGAGAGAGCATGGGGAGAGGGGAGAGTGGCCGGATTTTTGAGGAATTAAAGCCTCCTCTCTCCTCAATTCAATTTTTATAAAAAATCCCTCCTTAATTTTTATAAAAATCTAATTTTTATAAAAGTGATTCTTTAAGCAATTTTTGATTTATTTAAAAATCTTGTTTTTAACTAATAAATTATGATTAATGCATGATAATTTAAATTTCTATTTCATTGGTATAATCCATAATTTGATTAATAAAAATTTGATATTAGGAAGTTTATAGCCAAATTTTATAAAGTTTTTAAGCTTTAAGGTTTATAAATTTGGATTTTTGGCTCTTTTGTGTTTTTGGAATATTGTTTGATATTCACCATCACATTGAAGCATAATTAGAATACTTTAATTTATTTTTAGGGTTTTATACCCTTTTTCAATTGTAACAAAGTTTGAAGTTTCATTCTAATTATAGCATTGGCATTTCCTATTGTAGTTAAGCAACTTACTAGAATCGTAAGTGTCAAGTATGTTAGTCCTAGATCTTAGTTGGATCCTAGTTTATGCAAGATTTTGACCTAATTTATACTACTAGGCCATGACATGTTGTGCATGAATGGCTTTTATAAAGATGCATGAGTCCGAGAATGACCTGAATTGACAGTTGTCATAGGTTATAACTTAGCTTCTAGTTACTAAGTCTAATATGTGTAGTGCCTTTATGTGCAACTAAGTCTAGTCAAATCTAGAACCAACTCGAATTTTGATGGTTGTCAAAACCCAGTCCTTAGTCCTCCGCAGGTACTTGAGAATGTTCTTGACCGCTGTCCAGTGAGCCTTACCAGGATTCCCCTGATACCTGCTAACCATGCTTAAAGTTAAGGCTACATTAGGACGAGTATAGGTCATAGTATACATGATCGAGCCTACTGCCGAAGCATAAGGTATCCGACTCATTTCTGCTATCTCATCCTCAGTACTCGGGCTCTGAGTCTTACTCAGTCTAGTGTTACTCTGGATGGGTAACTCTCCTTTCTTGGAATCTTGCATGCTAAATCTCTTCAGTACCTTATCCAAGTATGTACTCTGACTATGTCCAATTAGTCTTTTACTCCGGTTTCTCAACATCCTTATCCCTAGAATATAGGCAGCTTCTCCTAGGTCATTCATAGCAAAACACTTCCCAAGCTAGGACTTAACTTCCTGCAGAGTTGGGATGTCATTTCCTATGAGTAGTATGTCATCCACATACAGAACCAAAAAGCTAACTATACTCCCACTAGCCTTGACATATACACAAGATTCATCTTCACTCCTAAAGAAGCCAAACTCTTTGACCTTCTCATCGAAGCAAAGATTCCATCTGCGAGGTGCTTGCTTTAATCCATAGATGGATTTCTCAAGCTTACACACTCTATTAGGGTACTCAGTGCTGACAAAACCCTCTGGCTGATTCATGTAAATATCCTCAGCCAACTTTCTGTTAAGGAAAGCGGTTTTGACATTCATTTGCCATATTTCATAGTCATGAAGTACAGCTATGGCTAGCAATATCCTAATAGACTTAATCTTGGCTACTGGTGAAAAGGTCTCATCATAATCAACACCAGGAGTTTGAGAGAAGCCCTTTGCTACCAGTCGAGCCTTATAAGTGTGTACATTACCATCCATGTCGGTCTTCTTCTTGAAGATCCATTTGCAACCTACAATCTTACGACCTGGTACATTCTCAACCAAGTCCCAGACTTGATTGTCACACATGGATTGTGTCTCGCTATCCATTGCCTTTCTCCATTTAGCAGACTCAGGGTCCGCCATGGCTTCCGCATAGCTGTTAGGTTCATCTAGACGTACTAGTGTCTCATCACTAATAAGTTTCTCACCTTCCGTAGTAATATGAAAACCATAGTAATGCTCAGGTACATTCCTAACCCTTGTGGAACGCCTCAGAGGTACAACTTGAGGTATAATCGGATCAACAGGAGGTTCCTCCTCAAGTTGACTGCTAGGGTTTGAGGTTCCTTCACCACTTGACTCTTGAAGTTCTTCAAGGTCAGTTAGCCTCCCACTGTCTCCTTGGCTTATAAATTCTCTCTCTCGAAAGACAGCCCTCATTTCTACAAAGACCACATTCTCACTAGGTCTGTAGAAGAGGTAACCAAAGGATTTTTGTGGGTAGCCGATGAAAATACACTTCTCGCTTCGAGGTTCGAGCTTGTCATGAGTCTCGCGTCTCACGAAAACCTCGCAACCCCAAACATTGATGTGGGCTAGACTAGGAACTTTTCCAGTCCACATCTCGTGAGGTGTTTTGGCAACCTTCTTTGTAGGGACCAGATTAAGGATATGGGTGGCAGTCTCTAAGGCATACCCTTAAAATGAGATTGGTAGCGTAGCTCGACTCATTATGGAATGAACCATATCCAACAAGGTTTGATTACGCCTCTCAGCTACACGATTCAACTGTGGTGTCCTGGGAGGTGTCAATTGTGAGACAATCCCACATTCCCTAAGATAGTCGAGGAACTCTGAACTAAGATACTCACCACCTCGATCAGATCGAAGCATCTTAATGTTCCTGCCCAATTGATTCTCTACTTCCTGTTTAAACTCTTTAAACCTTTCGAAAGTCTCTAACTTATGCTTGATTAAGTAGACATATCCATATCTACTATAATCATCTGTAAAAGTCACGTAATAACGATTAGAATCCCTTGTGGCATGTTTGAAGGGTCCACACACATCCATGTGTACAAGATCCAACAAACCTTCACCCCTCTCACAAGAACCAGTGAAGGGTGACTTTGTCATTTTTCCAAGTAAGCATGATTCGCAACTATCATCTGACCTGAGGTCAAATGACTCCAAGACTCCATCCTTTTGGAGTTGGCCTATGCGTTTCTTGCTTATATGCCCAAGACGACAATGCCATAATGATCCTTTATCCAAGTTATTACTATTAGAAGAATCAATACACAATACATTATTTACTAAGTTATCTACAACAGACACAGCTTCATACTCACCATCACAAGGTAATGCTTTAAAATAAAACACATTATTAAAGAAAGCATTTATTCCACCAGTTTCATTATCAAAAGAAAAGGTAAAACCTTGTTTATACAAAGCATGAAGGGAAATAACATTTCTTGCCATTTCTGGCGAGTAACAACATTTATTCAAATCTAAAGTAAATCCACTACTAAGCAACAAAGTATAAACTCCAATCTTGGTGACAGGTGAAACTTTCCTATTCCCCATGATTAAGTTTATCTTTCCATGCTCCACATTCTCACTTTTTCTTAGTCCCTGCATTTCAGAACAAATATGAATACAGCAACCGGTATCAAGGACCCAAGAGTTAGAATAAAGTGAATTATTAGATGAGATAGTGTAAATACCTGCATGGTTGGGTTTAACTTTCCCATCCTTCAAATCTTGCTGGTACTTTGGGCAGTTACGCTTCTAGTGTGCCTTTTCGTGGCAGTAGAAGCATTCAGCCTCTTTGGGATCAAAAGAAGGTGTAACGAAACCTTTCTTGGTTCCGCTAGAAGAGGAGCCATCAAGGGTCTTACCCTTGGTACCCTTAGAGGGGTTCTTTCTCTTCTTCCCACTACCTTTCCCGATTTCCAGGACAGATGTTGAGTTTGGAGTAGTAGCAGGAGTGGTCACAACCGACTTACCTTTAAGACCTGATTTTGCGGTCTTTAGGAGTCCCTGAAGTTTGCTAAGTGTAACTTCCTCCTTATTCATGTGGTATGTCATGTAGAATTGATCATAACACAAAGGTAAGGAATGCAAAATAGTATCTATTGCTAACTCCTCAGGGAAGTTCACATTCAACTTCATCAACCGATCCACATACCTTTGCATTTTCTACATGTGGCTTGTGATGGTTTCACCATCTTTCATTCGGGTTGTGATCATAAAGGAGATGATTTCATATCGCTCTTGACGAGCACTCTGATGGTAGCGGTCCATCAAATCCTGGTGCATCTCAAAAGGACAGTAGTCCTCATAGGACTTTTGGAGCTCGGCTGTCATGGTGGCCATCATGATACATGTCACTTTAGTAGCATCTCTTTCATGTGCCTCATATTCAGCAAACTCCTCAGGAGTAGCAGATGGCTCAGGAACCTTGAGCTCCTTGTCAAGAACATATTCCTTGTTCTCATAACGAGTGACCATCCTGATGTTTCTGATCCAATCAGTAAAGTTAGATCCATCAAAGATGACTCTCCCGCAAAGGTTCATGAGAGAGAAGGAGCCTGCAGGGTTTGAGCTAGGAGTAGCATTGTTGGAAGACATCTGAAATAAAGGAAAAGTTTTAGTTTAGATATAGGGATAGTCCTTAATAAAACACCCAAATGTAGTATTAAGGCTAGGATCCAATCACAATATATTATAACCTAGAAGAGAGATGCCGTAATCCAAGTTATAACATATTTGAAAGGTAGGTGAATGACGATTCACCAATTTCCACCATGAAAACGAAATATTAAATATTAGGTTTTATTTGGCTTTTAGAAATTCCTATATTCTTTGAGATTCATTGAACTTTTCAATGACATGTTTCAATCTCGAGTGTGCCTTTCATGTTTTGTGACTGGGATACCGAGGATCACAAAACAAGGTGTGAAGTAACCATGCAAATTACTTGGTACCCTTAATGTTTTTCCACTTAATCGTAGTACTGGTAAACCACACGCGCTCCTTCCGATCTCATGGAAAAACTTAAGTCACCCTCTGCCTTCCTTGTTAAGTCCAAGTTAGTGTGCCGGTAAACCACACGCGCTCCACCAACGACTTAGACGAGGTGCAAAGTGTAATTTCATGGATTAGCACCTTATTCACATTTTCCTAAAGTAACTAAGATTGAGAATTTATAAAACATTTAGTTACTTTATAATCATTATACTTCTAATGCGAATTTATAAGTCCTTGTCTTACCCGTTCGGATAACGACCCTCCACCAGTCAAGCAAGCGGTGGCTGAGAGTGGACACCCATTAAGTTGCCATTTTATAGGCAACAACCTTATACCCACCTTATAGACCGGCTTCATGAATGAGGCGTACTAGCAGTAAGACGACTTTGATCTTATACATATATATATATATATATATATATATATATATATATATATATTATTACTAACTTTATAATATTATAAGTATAAGGGTAGAATTTTAACTTTTAAAAATCTAAGGGTTGGAACTAAAGTTTTAATCAAGACTTTACTTGTTCCAAAACTTGAGGGCAAGTTTTGTAAACTTTCAAAACTTTTCATTTCTTGTAACTTATGAGTTAATTAGAGTATTAAAATGAAGACTTTTCATTTTTCTAACTCTTGTGTTCTTTTAATTGTTTTAATTCAAGTGTGCCTCTTGGTTTTCCATAACTTGAGGACAAGTTATGGATTCCATTAAAACACATTATGATCAAGAATTAAACTACCAAGTAGGTTACAAGTAATTCCTATGATCATCTAAATTCATAAGATCAAGAACATGAATATTCATATCAAAGTTTCAAGATCATATGAACACATATAATCATGAAAAATTGATATTAGCCATTGTAAATGGATTAAAATAAACATTACTCTATCTAAAATAAGTTTTATAACACCAAAACAATTTAGGGTAATGTTTCTAGTCCATTTCCAGCAGCAAAAGTCGAAAATCTACACTCTGTCGCTCATACTCTCCGAGTGCATGAACCTACTCGGCGAGTAGGTTGAAGATACAAGTGAACTCGGTGAGTCCCCCCATGGACTCGGCAAGTTCATCAGGCAAACAACAAGTTTTTCGACTTTTTTTCAACTTTCTTGCACAAATAACAAACAAACAAGCCTAGGCTCTGATACCACTGATGAGTTTTGAGCATTCTAACACTTCCTAAGTGTACATGCAACCCTAATAACCTTGGATCTATGTTTGTCTAATTATCATGCAAAGTTGATTTCCAAGGCTATGATCCTATCTAGCATACATGGGGAACAATTTTAACTTAAATAATAGATAGAATTACATACCTTGTTGTTGTAAATGTTCCTTGAAACCTTGTGAGCCTAGCACCCCAAGTGTGATGCCTCAAATGCTTCAAACAACACCAAATGATATGGAGTAAACTTGGAGAGAAAGTATAACACACTAAAATCGGCCAAGCCCTCTTGTTTCCATTAGTAGTGCCGATTTTGGGAGAATACATGACCTTTTTATAATGTTAACACATCTAGGGTTACACCATGTAAACCCTAATGTGTCATGACTCTTCATTTCCATGACCCATGGGTTTGTAACTCCCATGGAGCCTCCATGGAGCGTCCAATTGGTTTAACCCAACTTGATTATCCATGGAGCCTCTTAGCCCACTATATAAGTTATGGATGATTTACATAATCAACCCATATATTTAATTAGTTATCTTTTTATCACTTAATTAATTCTAAAATTAATTCTTGATCAAACTAATTAAATAATATTATTAATATATTAGAACTTATAATATATTAATAACCACAAGTGTTATTTCTCTCATTTAGTTTATCCAATTGCATGGTGCCATGGAACCCAAATGGACCATGCCGGGTCGGGTCAAGTACATACCAGAAATAGTTATGGACTTAGACACCTTATCCAACAAAAAAATGTCGGATGAAGCTTTGAGGGCAATGGAAAAGAATTTAGAGACCAAGGTAGACGAAGTTTACTATTTCATGAATCGGATTTGGACCCCAAAGTTCGGTGGTTACAGGTAGGTTGTCATGAACGAAGCTCACAACACTCGATACTTCGTTCACCCAGGTTCAGATAAGATGTATCTGGATCTTAAAAAGCTTTATCGGTGGCCAAATATGAAACCAGAGATCGCTACCTTCGGGGGTAAGAGCCTAACTTGCGCCAAGGTGAAGGTGGAATATCAAAAGCCCTCAGGTCTACTTCAACAGTCAAAAATACCTGAGTGGAAGTGGGAAAGGATTGTGATGGATTTTATCATTAAGTTACCCAAGTCTCCGAGTGGATACGATACCATCTGGGTAATCGTCGATCGATTGACTAAATCTGCCCACTTCCTGCCAATCAAAGAAACCTTCAAGATGGAGAGACTGACACGAATCTACATTCAAGAGGTAGATTTTTGCACGTTGTGCCTGTGTCCATTATCTCCGATTGAGATATCAGATTCACCTCGAGATTTTGGTATTCACCGTAGAAGGCTCTTGGAACTAAGCTGGATATGAGCACAACTTACCATCCACAAACCGATGGGCAGAGTGAGATGTAACACCCGGGTTTCAGGGCTAAGCATTTTTGTCAATGTAATAGTCTAGGTCAACTCTTGTAACTCTTTTTTGAAGTAATAAAAATGAAATATTTGAGTATTATGTGAATTATGTGTATTTATGTGCTTATAATTTAATTATAAATGTATAATTAATAAATAATAAAAATAAGCGTCAAAATTAAAGTATAAGATAATCCCGATATCTCTACATAATGTTGTAGAATATGTCTCAAGGTTTTCGTACATATAAAGAATGCCGAAATCCGAGTTATAACGAAGAAGTTATGACCCGTCGAAGTTTTACGGCAAAACCGGCACGGCACCGGGAAGCGTAAATAGTGAATTTACGATAGAGCGAGATTTAGCCTTAGCAATCTAAACAAAAGTTGTAGAATATGTTAAACTAAGAGCGTCGATAAAAAGAACGCCCAAATCTGACTTCGTATGAGGAAGTTATGATTTTTCTAAGATTCGGCTTAGCAGTGCACGACCCGAAACTCGAATTTTAGTTCGAGCGGTTTTTGGCCTACGCAACCTAAATGAGAGTTGAAGATCTCATTAATAGGAACTCAACGGTAAAAAGATGGACGAAAACGGAGTTCGTATGAAGGAGTTACGAATTCTTCGCGGTCATTTAACAGTCTAAAGGCCTCCTACTGTTAAATTTGAGATCGGTCAAGAATTAGCTGACGAAGTCTAAACGAAAGTTGTAGAGTACGTCTTCACCTACGCGTGGATATAAAGAACGTCAAAAACGGAGTTCGTATGAACGAGTTACAAATTATAATAACATATTTACGTATTAAAATAAAGTATAAATCATGTATACGTACACATATATATACATATGTATATATCATTAGAAAGGTATCGACGATGCGGTCATTATAAGACTAATGTTGAGTTCTTTCGACATTAGTTTAGTACAAATATCATTAAATCCATTTATAATAGTATTATAGAGGGGTGTTTAGTTGTTTATATAACTAAAAGGTCATTAAGTAATTATGGAGGGTAGTTTTTGAAAATTCAATTAGTATAAATAAGAGCCTTGGGCTCTCATATTTCTTGCACCATTCTCTTGATTCAAGAGTCTTTCTCTCCTTATCCCCCGAGCATTTCGGTCCCTCGTGATTCGACTTCTCTTTCTGTAGCTTAGTATAGTAAGGTGAGCGCTGAAGCGCTGCACGAATCTTTCTTAGAAAGATTCAGCGACGAAGTTCTGCCCCTGCAGAGCCCGACTCCTAGCTAAAACCCCCTTGTAAGTAAGTTATGCTTACCTTATTTTAATATAGCTTATATTTAAAATTAGTATTGTTATTATGAACTTATAATAAATATTTGAGCTATTATTATAACTTGTATAAGTGTCGTTATAATATTTTTTTTTAACTACTCGCGGTACGGGGAATCTGGTTTAAAGGGTCGCATAGGGTTGTTGGATTTCAGAAGTGCTATATGCCAAAATGGTCCTGCCCTCCGGTGTTTTATGTCTGGCCCCTGTCTGTACATAGTGGTTGGAAAATATTGTTTAACGCTTATATAATAATAATAATACTAAGACTAATAGTTGGTCACGGTAAATATTAGACTAAAATTTAGCGATAATAATGCTAGGTTTCGTCGAAGGAAAATAGAATCGTTAGAAGCAAGCGCTGCCTGATTTTGGAATCATCACCTTAACAAGTGAGTGCATAGTTACTTTCAACTTACACATAGATATGAAGTATTTTATATAAATTACGTGCTATGTGTGCATATTATCTGAATACTTGCTATCTATGCTAGATGAACGTTGTTATACATGTTTTCAATGATTTAAACTGTATATGTATTTTATATCTACGAAAATGTTGGGGTAAAACATGGGTAGATGCAATAGGTGATGTGTGATAAAATGATGAGAGGCCTCGATGTTGATGTTGTTGATTCTGTCATCTAGCGGAGTATGGATGACGACCACGGACTCTTCTAGACAGTCCAGTGGAACACTAGCAGGCTCGCAACCTGTAGGTGTTTGTGAACGATATGTTCACCGGTGTACTCCATCCCCCACATGGTTGCCTTTAGGACATTTATTGCTGAGGAATCCCCTTAGCAGTAGTGTCCGTCCCGATGATGATCCTTAGGCTAGGTCCCTTATGATAGGTGTTTAGGGACGTAAAGTGAGGATAACGGGAACGAGTAATCGGGTTATTGTTGATCGATGAAATTAATAAACTTATTTATTGTGGGTTGAAAACCCTATGTGCTCACCAGGCTCCCAAGCCTGACCCACTCAGTTTTATGTATTACAGGTAGTGGCGCATGAGCATAGGTGTGATGTTTTGGACGAGGGATTACGGATATAGGCCTGTAGATATGAAATAATGTAGTAAGGCTTATATTGTACTGTTTATGCTTTTGATCTGTACGAACATGACATCCCGAGTCTTTTAATGAAATACATTTCTATGGAAACGCTTTTGATAAATCTTTATCATATTTTTGTTTTGGGACAAATTCCGCAACACTTTCATTTAAAATGTAACTCTGATTTTTAAACAAAGCATAAACAAACCGGTCTTTTGTGGCCGTGATTTTGGGGATGTCACAGTTGGTATCAGAGCATTAGTTTAAGCGAACTAGGAATTTGTAGGATTTCTAGACTTAAACTTAGAATGCTAAGCGATGATTGTGAGGTGTGAGCACTAGCTTATTTTAGGAATTGTGCCTAAAATGCTTTTATGTGCTAAATGCTTTGTGCATAATATGTTGTTAATTGTTCGGATCTATGGTCTGTTGCCGACCGGATCTGGAAACCTTATGTGTTTAGGATTCTATACGTACGACTACGATATTAGAACTAGCATGTAAACATTTTGGAGTGATAACGACGATTTAAACGTCTATCCTAAATAAAGATCTAAATTCACCTTATTCGGTGTATAAATCAAGATGGCAAGGACCTGTAGCAGAAACGTGAACGCAAATGGAGATAGGAACCAACCCCCAGTGGTTCAGCAAATACCTGTTAGTAATTGTATTAGGAACATCGTCATTGACCTAAACGGAAACGAATTCCACGAAGAGCTATTACCCATAGAGTTAAACGGTTTCGACATCGTTTTGGGTATGGATTGGCTTAGCGTCAACGATGCTGAGATTCAATGCCGAAAGAAGATAGTAAAGGTAAACCCACCCGGAAAAGAATCATTTATGGTGTATGGGGACAAACGCAGAGTGAATTCTGGAATCATCTCCCTGATGAAAGCCAGGAAATGTTTGTCCAAAGGATGTGCATCATACTTGGCATTCGTAATCGATGCCAAGAAGGAGAAGAAAGAGGTGCAGAATATACCGGTTGTGTGAGATTATCCGGAAGTCTTTCCCGAAGATCTTCCCGGATTACCACCTGATAGGCAAGTGGAGTTTCGTATAGACTTGTTACCAGGAACAACACCGATAGCAAAGGCACCTTACCGATTAGCACCGACGGAGATGAAGGAGCTCATGACGCAACTTCAGGAGCTGTTGGACAACGGTTTTATTCGACCTAGTTCATCACCCTGGGGAGCTCCGGTGTTATTCGTGAAGAAGAAGGACGGAAGTATGAGAATGTGTATAGACTACCGAGAGCTGAATAAGGCAACGGTGAAGAACAAGTATCCATTGCCGAGGATTGATGACCTATTCGATCAGCTGCAAGGTTCGAGCTACTTCTCAAAGATCGATCTTAGGTCAGGATATCATCAGCTAAAGGTGAGAAAGCAGGATATTGAGAAGACTGCATTCAGAATGAGATATGGACACTACGAGTTCTTGGTTATGTCATTCGGGCTAACCAATGCTCCCGCAGCATTCATGGATTTGATGAATAGGGTTTGTAAACCATTCCTTGATAAATCCGTGATAGTGTTCATCGACGACATTCTCATCTACTCGAAAAGCCAAGAGGAGCATGGCAAGCATCTACGGGAAGTATTAGAAGTGTTGAAGAAGGAGAAGCTTTTTGCAAAGTTCTCCAAATGCGACTTTTGGATACGGGAAGTCCAATTCTTGGGTCATGTTGTTAACCAGGAGGGAATAATGGTTGACCCCGCAAAGATCGAGGCTGTAATGAAGTGGGAACGTCTAAAGAGTCCCACGAAGATTCGAAGCTTTCTAGGATTAGCCGGATATTATCGACGATTTATCCAAGGCTTTTCTTCGATAGCTGCTCCATTAACAGCTTTGACTCATAAAGGAGCTACGTATACGTGGAGTGAGAAACACGATGAGGCATTCGAGAAGCTAAAGAAGAAGTTATGTGAAGCACCGATACTTTCTCTACCCGATGGAGTCGAAGATTTCGCGGTTTATAGTGACGCTTTTGGAGTCGGGTTGGGTTGTGTTCTGACCCAAAGAGAAAAGGTGATAGCATACGCATCTCGACAATTGAAAGAGCACGAAAAGAACTACCCCACTCATGATCTGGAGTTGGCAGCGGTAGTTTTTGCCTTAAAGATATGGAGGCATTACCTCTATGGCACGAAGTGCAAGCTCTTCACGGATCATAAGAGTCTCCAGTATCTCTTTAATCAGAAGGAGTTGAACATGAGGCAACGACGCTGGCTAGAACTTCTCAAGGACTACGACTGTGAGATACTTTACCACCCAGGTAAAGCAAATACTGTTGCTGATGCTCTCAGTCGGAAAGTCAATCTGGAAAGGAAAAGGCCAAGAGCGTTAAGAATTGAAGTCGTCTCGACGATTGTGGAAAGTATCAGGAAAGCTCAAGAAGAAGCTTTAGAGAAAAATGACCGAAAGGAAGAACGTTTGGGAAGAACGTTAGTGTTTGGTACAAACAGTCAAGGACTGAAGGTATTCCAAGATCGAATTTGGGTACCTAAGACGGGAGGAATAAGAGATCTTCTGATGGAAGAAGCACACAAGACCATGTACTCGATTCATCCCGGTAGCACTAAAATGTATAGGGACCTAAAACCCTACTACTGGTGGCCGACGATGAAGCTCGATGTTGCGAAGTATGTGGCCGAGTGCGTAACATGTGCGAGGGTTAAGGCACAACATCAGAAACCGTATGGGAGTTTGGAACCTTTACCTGTACCCATGGGTAAATGGGAAGACATCACCATGGATTTTGTGACTAAACTGCCCAGGACGAAGAACGGTCACGACATGATTTGGGTAGTCGTGGATCGTTTCACCAAGAGTGCACACTTCATAGCAGCCAACGAGAAGTGGTCTATGGATAAGCTCGCAAATGCTTATGTGAAGGAAATTGTAAGACTTCACGGTGTCCCTCTTACGATTGTATCAGATCGTGATAATCGTTTCACGTCAAGGTTTGGGAGGAGTCTACAAGAGGAGTTAGGTACAAAGTTGTGTTTGAGTATTGCTTATCATCCGCAAACTGATGGTCAGAGCGAAAGAACAATTTAGACGCTGGAAGATATGCTGAGAGCATGTACCCTCGAATTCCAAGGGAATTGGGACGAGCACTTACCTCTGGTAGAATTTTCCTACAACAATAGTTTTCACTCGAGCATCAAGATGGTTACTTATCAAGCCTTATATGGGCAGAAGTGTCGTACGCCGTCTTGTTGGCTTGAAGCCGGAGAGAAGCAGTTTATGGGCCCCGAGATAGTCCATGAGACTACTGAGAAGTTAAAGGTGATTAGGGAAAGGATGTTAGCAGCCCAGGATCGTCAGAAGAGCTATGCTGACAAGAAAAGACAACCGATAACTTTCGAAGTTGGGGATTCTGTTTTGCTTAAAGTCTCACCGTGAAAGGGACTTATACGATTTGGGAAACGAGGAAAGTTGAGTCCAAGGTTTATTGGACCGTTCAAAGTTCTTCAGAAGATAGGGAACCAAGCTTACAAGCTGGAATTGCCCGAAGAACTCAATGGTATTCATAACACCTTCCATGTGTGTTATTTGAGGAAATTCACGGGAGATGTTCCCGACATAATTCCAATCTCAGAGTTAAGGATGGATGAAAATAAAAGGTTGATCGAAGAGCCTGAGGCAATTGTTGACCGTAAGACTAAGAAGTTACGACGCAAGATGGTCGACTTGGTGCTAGTCCTATGGAAACATTCGAATGGGCCGAATCTCACTTGGGAAACAGAGGATGACATGATGAGTCGCTATCCACATCTGTTTGCTGATGCATGATTCCGGGACGGAATCATCCTAAGGGGGAGAGAACTGTAACGCCCGGGTTTCAGGGCTAAGCATTTTTGTCAATGTAATAGTCTAGGTCAACTCTTGTAACTCTTTTTTGAAGTAATAAAAATGAAATATTTGAGTATTATGTGAATTATGTGTATTTATGTGCTTATAATTTAATTATAAATGTATAATTAATAAATAATAAAAATAAGCGTCAAAATTAAAGTATAAGATAATCCCGATATCTCTACATAAAGTTGTAGAATATGTCTCAAGGTTTTCGTACATATAAAGAATGCCGAAATCCGAGTTATAACGAAGAAGTTATGACCAGTCGAAGTTTTACGGCAAAACCGGCACGGCACCGGGAAGCGTAAATAGTGAATTTACGATAGAGCAAGATTTAGCCTTAGCAATCTAAACAAAAGTTGTAGAATATGTTAAACTAAGAGCGTCGATAAAAAGAACGCCCAAATCTGACTTCGTATGAGGAAGTTATGATTTTTCTAAGATTCGGCTTAGAAGTGCACGACCCGAAACTCGAATTTTAGTTCGAGCGGTTTTTGGCCTACGCAACCTAAATGAGAGTTGAAGATCTCATTAATAGGAACTCAACGGTAAAAAGATGGACGAAAACGGAGTTCGTATGAAGGAGTTACGAATTCTTCGCGGTCATTTAACAGTCTAAAGGCCTCCTACTGTTAAATTTGAGATCGGTCAAGAATTAGCTGACGAAGTCTAAACGAAAGTTGTAGAGTACGTCTTCACCTACGCGTGGATATAAAGAACGTCAAAAACGGAGTTCGTATGAACGAGTTACAAATTATAATAACATATTTACGTATTAAAATAAAGTATAAATCATGTATACGTACACATATATATACATATGTATATATCATTAGAAAGGTATCGACGATGCGGTCATTATAAGACTAATGTTGAGTTCTTTCGACATTAGTTTAGTACAAATATCATTAAATCCATTTATAATAGTATTATAGAGGGGTGTTTAGTTGTTTATATAACTAAAAGGTCATTAAGTAATTATGGAGGGTAGTTTTTGAAAATTCAATTAGTATAAATAAGAGCCTTGGGCTCTCATATTTCTTGCACCATTCTCTTGATTCAAGAGTCTTTCTCTCCTTATCCCCCGAGCATTTCGGTCCCTCGTGATTCGACTTCTCTTTCTGTAGCTTAGTATAGTAAGGTGAGCGCTGAAGCGCTGCACGAATCTTTCTTAGAAAGATTCAGCGACGAAGTTCTGCCCCTGCAGAGCCCGACTCCTAGCTAAAACCCCCTTGTAAGTAAGTTATGCTTACCTTATTTTAATATAGCTTATATTTAAAATTAGTATTGTTATTATGAACTTATAATAAATATTTGAGCTATTATTATAACTTGTATAAGTGTCGTTATAATATTTTTTTTTTAACTACTCGCGGTACGGGGAATCTGGTTTAAAGGGCCGCATAGGGTTGTTGGATTTCAGAAGTGCTATATGCCAAAATGGTCCTGCCCTCCGGTGTTTTATGTCTGGCCCCTGTCTGTACATAGTGGTTGGAAAATATTGTTTAACGCTTATATAATAATAATAATACTAAGACTAATAGTTGGTCACGGTAAATATTAGACTAAAATTTAGCGATAATAATGCTAGGTTTCGTCGAAGGAAAATAGAATCGTTAGAAGCAAGCGCTGCCTGATTTTGGAATCATCACCTTAACAAGTGAGTGCATAGTTACTTTCAACTTACACATAGATATGAAGTATTTTATATAAATTACGTGCTATGTGTGCATATTATCTGAATACTTGCTATCTATGCTAGATGAACGTTGTTATACATGTTTTCAATGATTTAAATTGTATATGTATTTTATATCTACGAAAATGTTGGGGTAAAACATGGGTAGATGCAATAGGTGATCTGTGATAAAATGATGAGAGGCCTCGATGTTGATGTTGTTGATTCTGTCATCTAGCGGAGTATGGATGACGACCACGGACTCTTCTAGACAGTCCAGTGGAACACTAGCAGGCTCGCAACCTGTAGGTGTTTGTGAACGATATGTTCACCGGTGTACTCCATCCCCCACATGGTTGCGTTTAGGACATTTATTGCTGAGGAATCCCCTTAGCAGTAGTGTCCGTCCCGATGATGATCCTTAGGCTAGGTCCCTTATGATAGGTGTTTAGGGACGTAAAGTGAGGATAACGGGAATGGGTAATCGAGTTATTGTTGATCGATGAAATTAATAAACTTATTTATTGTGGGTTGAAAACCCTATGTGCTCACCAGGCTCCCAAGCCTGACCCACTCAGTTTTATGTATTACAGGTAGTGGCGCATGAGCATAGGTGTGATGTTTTGGACGAGGGATTACGGATATAGGCCTGTAGATATGAAATAATGTAGTAAGGCTTATATTGTACTGTTTATGCTTTTGATCTGTACGAACATGACATCCCGAGTCTTTTAATGAAATACATTTCTATGGAAATGCTTTTGATAAATCTTTATCATATTTTTGTTTTGGGACAAATTCCGCAACACTTTCATTTAAAATGTAACTCTGATTTTTAAACAAAGCATAAACAAACCGGTCTTTTGTGGCCGTGATTTTGGGGATGTCACATGAGAGGACCATTCAGACATTAGAAAACTTCTTGAGGGCATGTGTTATAGACTTTGTCAAGTCGTGGGATGCCCATTTGCCCTTGTTTGAGTTCTCCTACAACAACATCTATCATACCAGTATCAAGGTTGCGCCGTTTGAAGCCCTCTATGGCTGAAAGTGCAGATCCCCTCCGTGTTGGGATGAGGTGGGTGACACATAGCTTGCTAGATGCCAAGTCCCTGATAGCTCTCTCACTTGCCCATAAATCATCTTTGAAACCACAAAAAATATCATAGAAATTCGAGAACGATTAAAAGCTTCAAGAGATAGACAAAGAGTTATGTCATTAAGAGATGAAAACCCTTGGAATTCCAGGTTGGTGACCGTGTTCTATTGAATCTCTCACCCTCGAAAGGCATGATATGCTTTGGAAAGCATGTAAAGTTGAATCTGAGATACATAGGACCATTCGAGATCCTCGCTAGGAACGGTCCTATAGCATACAAACTTCATTTACCCCAAGAACTTAGTAACACTCATCCTGTCTTCCATGTGTCGAACCTTAAAAAATGATTATCCGATGAAACCCTTATGATCCCTCTTGATGAGATCGAGATAAGCGAGAACCTTAATTTCGTGGAAGAACCAGTCAAAATCAAGAATCGGAAAGTCAAACAAACAAAACAAAGTCGCATACCGATAGTGAAGGTCCGCTGGAATGCCAGATGACAGATGAAAAAGAAGTACCCACATCTTTTTCCAAGTCCATGATTGTATTCCATGTTTGAATTTCGCAACGAAATTTCCTCTATCGAGGGGATGATGTGACATCTCGAAACTTTTTCCGTTAACGTTAGCCAGATTCAACTAAATAAAATTTTGAATTTTTGTTTAGATCCGTCAAATTCTTATGGTTTGGAAAATAATTTAACTTATATAAATAAAGTTTATATATAAGAGTCGGAATCAAAACCAGACGAAAACCTGAGTTACTTCAAAAATTTGCGAAAAACTAGCCTGACCGGTGTGCACGGCCCTGAACCCGATCACGACCGTCAACTGTTCACGGTCGGTGGACCCCACCACTGACCATACACCCTGTCTATAAATACGAGACTCCTACCCTCATTTATAATTTTCTGGCGGCAAAAACCCTTTCTCTCTCTAAAAATCATCACCCGAAAACACAAGATTTCTCTTCATCTATCACTCTATCCGCCATGGAACTCGTTTTGGAGCATCAAAACATCTGTTTTTCATCAAATCGAGCTTTGTTGTTCTTGAGTTCATGGCCGTGAACCCTTCAAAGCTTCATATATCACCAAGAACAGGCTGTGAACCCTTCAAACCTTCAAAGGCCATAAACCCTTCAAAGGCAGTGAACCGTTAACGGCCAAGAATAGTTCACGAACATAATCCCTTCACGGCCGTAATTAGCTCTACACTGTGAATCTTGGCTGCAAACCCACTTTTCCACTTCGATCGAGTCTTGATAACATTCATTAACCTAAAGCAAGTGTTTTTCCAATACTATAATTAATGGGTTCGCCAATAAAATGCATAGATGTATTTAATTGTTATTAGGATCCCGTTAGATGTCGTGTACATCAACCCGAGGGTCTTCATTTCTAGTTTCATTGTCCGACACTTTCACGCAACTAACAGTGAGTTCATACCCCTATGCTTTTAATTTTTAAATGTTTTCAGGGGGGATACGAGCCAAACACCAACGATTTTGTGAATATATACAAAAGGATTTCAACATGTTTAAAACTGATGCAATTTATCCAACCATGTAGTTTTCCACATTTTTATAAAATATTTAGAAATTTTATCCCTTTTGTAACATGCTGAGTATAAGGGACGTTTTCAGCTTACAAGCATAATTACATAGTTTTCAGATCAATACACAAACCGACTACATAACATACATGCAAACTATAATAGATATAGTTTGGGATTGCAATACACGATTTTATATTACAAGAATATAAACTATGACAGACTTTGATTATGATATTCAATGATATTTCTCGAGTAACAAGAATACATTACTAAAAAATTATTAAATTATAACTATTACTCTACAAGTATACAAACGTATGCAAATACAATAGAACAATATAGAGCTACACTTAAACTAGTTAATACAAGATTATGAGACAACTCTTTATTTGTACCCTTCGGGGTACAGGTTAAATCTTATCTTCTAGTGTAACCAGAGCCTCCTGGAGGGAAAGCATGAGATTTATGAATAGTTCTACTCGGGGACTGAAAATCCCACACCTAAACTGCTAGCTACAGTTAGGCAGGCATGCCTAGGGTGACATATATCATACCGTCCGATGCCTGAAGAACGTCATAGAGGTCATCAGTGACATCAAGTATGGTTATATGACTCACAATAGTATAAACTAATCTTTGTTTAAAGAATTTCATTCTTCATCTACTTTTATTTTAATTAAGAGAACTACTATATATTACACTCGAGGATTCCAGGAATACAATACATGGTTTTATTTTAAGTAATGAAACTACTATTCATTACTGGTAGTAACCAGTGTTTTCAAACAGTACATCTATAAATTACTGGTGGTAGCCAGGATTTTCATAAAAAAGGGTTTTCAATCAAAATAACGACACACAATACAGCTGATGGTAACCAAGCATACGAACTAACTCAGTAACAAACACATATGTTAGAAAATATTGGATTTTCTTGGAAAGCATACAAACATTCTTTTAGAAATTCCAAGACAGGCTTACATTCAAAAGCATTCTTATGAATTCACCAGCTTTAATTCTGATACTCTTTTCAAAACCGCTTGTATTCTCAGGAAATCAGTAGACAGATACTCCCGCAGCTTTTGAGAAGACGGAGCATATAGAGTCATATATTTTATATTTTGTTATACTTTTGGTGTATACAAACTATGTATCAACATATGTAATTATTTTACTTATTCAATTTATTGGCTGTGTTTACATTGGTTACTATGATGCAATCATTGTGATACTTTACATGATTTCCTCCACTCCCAAACGTTTCCGCCGTTTCGGTTTGGGGGTGTGACATAGGATGGGTGAATTACCTAGCATTTATTTTAGTTTCTGGAAAGCAGTGTAACATCCCAAAATTTAGGTGCATCTCTTTAACCCTTCTTCTTTTCCAAGTTGTCAAGTTTTACCCTTAAAAGATGATTGTGGAAAATTAGTATGATGGGCGTACTGAAAAGTACGTTGCGCGCACTCATGCGCTTAAGTTGGACGTGGACTCGCCTAGGTACGTTGGGCGTACCCAGGGTTACGCTGGGCGTAGCAGGCCCAGATGCAAACCCTAATTGTGTCTTGTGGACTATAAAAGGAATGTGTTGGTCTTGTTCCCAGCCACCATTCATCAGAGAAAAACCCTAGGAGAGCAATATTATTGTCCCAAGCTAGTGTGAGTTTTCTTGAGCTAAAAAGTGCCTTTGTGTGTTAATGAAGAAGAAGAGGAGGTTCTTGTGGAGGCTAGAAGTGGGAGTGCACGCTTGGATTTGGGTTCTACAGAGGGAGGAGCTTCACTTGGAGGTAAAACGCTCAGAGCTTTCATTGTTATTTTTGTTTTGTGCTTCATGGACCAATTTTTAGGGTTTTTGGTCCCAAGGTGGAGACTTTATGAGAAAAAGGTCTCCATAAGCTTAGATCTACTATATTTCAGAGTATTATGAGTTGTGGGTTCATAAAAATCCAACCTTGGACGTGAATATTAAGCCATGCATGCGATCTAGGCTTCATGAGGAAAGAGGAAAGGTGTTAGAGTGATTAGTGACCTTTACAGCCATGCAAAGGCTTAAAGGTTTCGACTTTATGGATTAAGGGACCTTAGAGAAGTCAGATATGAAGTTTGAGTATATGTCTTAACCGTTTAACACCCAAAATCAAAAGGAGTATGAAACTGGGATTTACGTGGGGCGTAATCCCAGTACGTGCAGCGTAAGGGGTCGCATTCCCCGTTTCTTTGAAATCGCTGGGTACACCCAGCATACAGATTTGGTACGCGCGACGTAACCCGGAGGGTTGACTTTTGTTGACTTTTAGGGTTTAGTCAATGATTAGATCTTTTAGCCATAAGAGGGTTAAAATGGTCTTTTACCCTTCTGAGAGGACTTAGAGAAGGATTAGTCTAGCCTTTGAGAGTTGTATTGATTAGAGTAATTATTCCATGTGATTAGGCGGAGGCTAGACCAGTATTACTGAGTTCGAGATTTACCGAGTTACCCGAGGTGAGTCTTCTCATTATACTTTACCTAGAGTGGCAATTAGAGTTATGTGACAGAGTATGTTGTATGTTATTTATAAGATGTGATATGTGATTCTCTGCTACGTGTGATTCATAGTTTACAGAGTTAGGACCAGAGGGTCCACAAAGTTATGGGAGTGGAGGGTCCCACTGAGACACATTGACCAGAGGGTCATACAGAGTTATAGCCTCAAGTGGCTTATATGTGTTGTATGTTGTATTTTGGGGAACTCACTAAGCATTTATGCTTACAGTGTTATGTGTTATGTGTTTCAGGTACTAGTGACGATCGCGGGATGGCGCCGGCATGATCCGTACACATAAACCGAGGATTTTATTTGTGATCTTGGGATATGTTTTATTTGATGACAATTGTTGAACATGAGATTTGAGAATGTTTAAATGATAATTATGTTGTTTGAAAAATGAAAAATTGTTTTGAAAATCTACGTTGTTACAATTTGGTATCAGAGCCTTGGTTTGAGGGATTCGGATGCACTTTCGGGCGTATTCGAACTCAAAATGAGGATTTTAGAAAAAATTTCACAAAAAAACAATTTTTTTCTAAAAGATTAAAAGGTTTTGAAACAAGCAGCACAGAGTAGTGTGTACGATCAGCCAGCACCCGACGGTGATTTCCTAAAATACCCTTACATTATGTGTTATGAGATACGATATGATATGTTATGCATGCTAGAGTAGGCTATGTACTCATATTAGGACTAGAGTGGCCTGATTTGTGATACCTTAGCCTAGGAGATTATTGTTGTTGTGTGATGCTTGAGAGTGAGTAGGTAGCAGCGAGGAGATTACGAGAGGTCCGCTGGAGAGCAGCCTGTGCATAGCGAGATTAGAGTACTTGTGATCTGGGATGCTGGGAGGAGGACTTGGGGTGAATACTTATGTGGTGTGGTCAATAGTATAGGGCCCGTACTATTGAAGACATCGGATTAGTGCGTAGTCCAAGTAAGAATCCCTAGGGTACTAGGGAGCAAGTAGGGTTGAGTTATCGAGTGCGAGTACACTCAAGCGAGTCTCTGATATTTTTGTGTTGTATTTCAGAGAGACATCATGGTTGGGACACGCCACACACCTGATAGCAGCGTGTGCCAGTGATGAGGAGATCTGCCGGTTGATTCATGAGGAGGTGGCTGCGGCCATCTGAGCTGCGATTCCAGAGATGTTTGGGTCTATCATGACCATGCTGATCGATACTTTTGATGAGCGGTACGCCACTCTTACTGATGTTGTTGTTGATGCGGCCACCGCAGCCGTCGCTGCTGCCAGGCTGCAGGGGGTTGACTCGTTGCTGTTCCGAGAGTTCAGCAACATAAAGCCACCAGAGTTTGATGTGACTCAGGATCCGATCTGCAATGAGATGGATCTCTGACAATGAAGGGTTCTTCTACACGTGTTCATGTCCAGAGCATCTAAGAGTACGGTTCGCGCTGAAACAGCTTCGCTTGGGAGCGAAGGACTGGCGGAAGTTTGTGACAGCGCACTTCACTTCTATAGAGCTTGTCGCGGTGACCTGGGAGAGGTTCACCGCTATGTTTCGAGATGAGTATGTTCCCCTGGTGGAAAGGGAACGGTTGGCCCAGGAGTTCTTGACCCTCAAGCAGGATACTGAGTCTGTTACTTCGATTACCAAGATGTTTCACGAGAGGGCGATGTTTTGCCCTGAGCATGTGTCTACAGAGCATGCACGCATGAGTCGATATCTGAGTATTATGAGGAGAGACATTCACAATTTCGTGGCGAACCCGACGTACCGAACATTCGCCGAGCTCCAAGAGAATGCTCAGAAGAGGGAGATTAAACTTGAGACTCAGGCCAGGGAGGAGGCAGAGTCTTAGGGGAGGGATCGGCGACCGGCACAGTTTCAACCGGCAGCCAAGCGGGCAAAGCCCGCCGATTCGAGATCAGGGAACTAGAAGGGCCGCACTTGTGGCAAGTGCGGCAAGAGCCATGAGGGGATTTGTCGAGCGGGGTCTTGCTACAAGTGTGGCAAGGAGGGGCATATGGCTAAGGCTTGCCCCAAGGGATTTGTAGTGTGCTTCCACTGCAACCAGACTGGCCATCAGAAGGCCGAGTGTCCACAGCTGCGGGGGTCAGTATAGGGAGCACCGCAGGGATCTGCCCCTGCTTCCATATGAGATATTGAGAGTCGGCCAGTGAAGGCCGAGGCGCCGAAGGTTCACGGGAGAGCCTTCCAGTTGATAGTGGAGGAGGTCCACGCAACGTCCGACGTTGTGGCTGGTATGTATTATTTCATCTATTTATTTTGAGTTTGAGATATTGTGCTTATATTATGATATGCGTAGGTACTTTTCTTTTGAGTTATGTACCTACTTTGGTGTTATTTGACTTGGGTGCGAGTCGATCTTTCGTGTCTTTAGCATTTAGTCAGCACATCATTATCTGTCGAGAGGCGTTGAGTCGACCTCTTCGGGTTTCCATAGCTGACGAGTGAGCGGTATATGCCACTGAGGTGATTCGAGGATGTGTACTCGAGATTTCGGTGTTGAGTTTCCAATATATCTGGTCCCGATTGCGACGGGGGATGTCTGTGTCATATTAGGCATGGACTGGTTGAGTAGATTTGGAGCAGTTATCGACTGCGAGCGACAGCTGGTGACCATACGAGACCCTAGTGGGGGAGTACTTACAGTGTACGGTGAGGGTACCCGTACTGGGTCAGCATTTTGTTCGGCTGCTAGAGCTAGGCAGAGTCTACAGCAGGGCTGTAGTGGGTTTGTGGCCTATGTGATGGACACACGAGTAGTCGCAGAGAGGCCGAGTTTGGTTGGTGATGTTCCGATAGTGCGAGAGTTCCCGGACATTTTCCTCGAGGAGTTGTCGGGTGTGCCTCCCGAGAGGCAGGTGGAATTTCGTATCGATTTAGTTCCGGAAGCGGCGCCTATTGCCAAGGCACCTTATCACCTTGCACCGCCAGAGATGCAGGAGTTATCCTCGCAGCTTCAGAAGCTGCTGGGAAAGGGGTTTATTCGGCCGAGTAGTTTGCCTTGGGGAGCACCGATCCTTTTCGTCAGGAAAAAGGATGGTTCACACCGGATGTGCATTGACTACCGGGAGTTGAACAAGTTGACGGTCAAGAACCATTATCCCTTACCGAGGATTGATGATCTGTTCGATCAGTTGTAGGGAGCGTCTTGGTTCTCCAAGACAGATTTGGGCTCACCAATGCACCGGCAGCGTTCATGGACCTCATGAACCGGGTGTGCAGGCCGATGTTGGATCGATCAGTGATCGTGTTCATCGATGCTATATTGGTGTACTCGAGATCCAGAGAGCAGCATGAGGAGCATTTGAGAGAGATTCTCAGAGTTTTGAGATCAGAGAGGCTTTACACCAACTTCTCTAGTTGTGATTTTTGGTTACGAGAGGTCCAGTTCTTGGGGCATCTCGTTAATCGGAATGGGATATTGGTCGACCCGGCCAAGATTGAGGCGATGATGAGATAGGAGGTGCCGAGATCCACCACCAAGATCAGGAGTTTTCTCGGGTTGGCCAGCTATTATCGGAGATTTATCAGGGATTTCTCCAAGATTGTCGTTCCTCTCACCAGGTTGACCCGGAAGGGTGTGGCTTTCGGTTGGGGTCCTGAGCAGCAGGCCTCATTCGAGACCCTTCGCCAGAGGTTATGCGAAGCCCCAAGTGTTAGCCCTTCCAGAGGGGATGGAGGATTTTGTGGTGTATTGTGATGCATCGATATCGGGAATGGGTGCGGTCCTTATGCAAAGAGAGCATGTGATAGTGTACACATCGAGGTAGCTGAAGCCTCACGAGGTGAGATATCCCACCCACAATTTGGAGTTGGGGACCATGGTGTTCTCCCTCAAGATCTGGTGTCACTATTTGTATGGGGTTCGGTGTACCATATACACGGACGATAAGAGGTTGAAGTATCTGATGGATCAGCCCAATTTGAACATGCGCCAAAGGAGATGGTTGGACGTGGTAAAGGACTATGATTGTGAGATCCTGTACCACCCGGGGAAGGCTAATATTGTAGCCGATGCCCTAAGCTGGAGGATGGAGAGTGCGCCGATACGAGACATTTGTATGAGGATGACGGTGATGACTCCGGTGTTAAATACCATTCGAGGGGCGCAGGCAGAGGCCGTGAGATCGGAAAACCACAAGAGAGAGCGGGTGATCGGGAAAATATCTGATTCCGTTACCGATATCCGAAGGCTTATGACCTTTTAGAGTCGGATTTGGGTGTCATTCATGGGCAGGGCACATGCCATACTAATGGAGGAGGCGCATAGATCGAGATTCTCGATCCATCCCGGGGCTACTAAGACGTATTTGGACCTGAAAAGAGAGTATTGGTGGCCCTGTATAAAGAGGGATGTAGCGTGGTTCATCGAGAGGTGCTTGACATGTCGCAGAGTTAAGGCCAAGCAGCAGCGTCCGCATGGGAAGTTACAGCCACTTGAGATTACCAAGTGGAAGTGGGAACATATTTCTATGGATTTTATCACCAAATTGTCGCGGACTGTGAGGGATGTCGATGCAATTTGGGTGATCGTCGACCGGCTGATGAAGAGCGCTCACTTTTTTGCTATCAGTGAGAGCTCTTCCGCTGAGAGGCTGGCAGAGTTGTATGTGAGAGAGGTGGTATCGCGGCATGGAGTGCCAATCTCGATTGTGTACGATCAAGACGTACGTTTCACTTACAGGTTCTGGAAGAAGTTCCATGAAGAGTTAGGCACGAGGCTGCATTTTAGTACCGCCTACCACCCACAAACGGACGGACAGAGTGAGCAAACGATCCAGACGCTCGAGGACATGCTCCGAGCATGTGTGTTGGACTTCGGAAGAAGTTAGGACACATACTTGCCATTGGCTGAGTTTTCCTATAACAACAGCCACCATTCGAGCATTGGTATGCCTCCTTTCGAGCTGTTGTATGGGAGGAGGTGTCAGACTCCCATCTGCTAGGGAGAGGTAGGGCAGCGAGTGATGGGCAACACTGAGATAGTGCTTCAGACAACAGAGTAGATACAGTAGGTCAGACAAAGGTTGTTGACAGCTCAGAGTCGCCAGGAGAGTTACGCGGATAAGCGACGATCCGAGCTCGAGTTTCAGGTTGGAGATTCCGTGCTCCTTAAGGTATCTCCTTGGAAAGGAGTGATCTGATTCAGGAAGAGGGGCAAGTTGGTGCCCCGGTACATTGGTCCATTCAAGGTGATTGCGAGGGTAGGCAAGGTGGCATACCATTTGGAGCTATCTCCGGAGTTGAGCCGGATACATGATACATTCCACGTGTCTCAGCTGAGGAAGTGTATTGCCGATGAGATGGCAGTCGTACCGCTAGAGGACGTTCAGGTGGATGCAAGCCCAAATTATGTGGAGAGGCCAGTATCAATTATGGATCGGAGGATCAAGGTTCTGAGGAACAAGGAGGTGCCCCTGGTTCAGGTCTAGTGGCAACACCAGAGAAGGTCTGAGCTGACTTGGGAGTCGGAGTTGGAGACGTGGGAGCAGCATCCAGAGTTGTTTATGGCATGAGACTTCGAGGGCGAAGTCTGATTCTAGTGGGGGAGAATTATAACATCCTAAAATTCAGGTTCATCTTTTAAACCCTTCTTTTTTTCCAAGTTTTCAAGTTTAACTCTTAAAAGATTATGTGGCAAATGAGTACGTTGGGCATACTGAAGAGTACGATGCGCATACTCATGCGCTTAAATTGGACGTGGACTCTCCTAGGTACGCTGGTCGTAGCGACCCAGATGCAAACCCTAATTGTGGCTTGTGAACTATAAAAGGGATGTGTTGGTCTTGTTCCCAGCCACCATTCCTCAGAGAAAAAGCCTAGGAGAGCAATATTATTGTCCCAAACTAGTGTGTGAGTGTTCTTGAGCTAAAAAGTGCCTTTGTGTGTTAGTGAAGAAGAAGAGGAGGTTCTTGTGGAGGCTAGAAGTGGGATTGCAACCTTGGATCTGGGTTCTACAGAGGGAGGAGCTTCACTTGGAGGTAAAAAGCTCAGAGCTTTCCTTGTTATTGTTGTTTTGTACTTCATGTACCAATTTTTAGGGGTTTCGGTCCCAAGGTGGACACTTTATGTGCAAAAGGTCTCCATAAGCTTAGATCTACTATATTTCAGAGTATTATGAGTTGTGGGTTCATAAAAATCCAACCTTGGACACAAATATTAAGCCATGCATGAGATCTAGGCTTTATGAGGAAAGAGGAAAGGTGTTAGAGTGATTAGTGACCTTTACAGCCATGCAAAGGCTTAAAGTTTGAGTATATATCTTAACCGTTTAAGACCCAAAATCAAAAGGAGTATGAAACTTGGATTTACGCGGGGCGTAATCCCAGTACGCGCAGCATAAGGGGTCGCGTTCCCCATTTCTGTGAAATCACCGAGGACGCCCAGCATACAGATTTGGTACGCGCAGCGTAACCCGGAGGGTTGACTTTTGTTGACTTTTAGGTTTTAGTCAATGATTAGATTTTTGAGCCATAAGAGGGGTAAAATGGTCTTTTACCCTTCTAAGAGGACTTAGAGAAGGATTAGTCTAGCCTTTGAGAGTTGTATTGATTAGAGTAATTATTCCATGTGACTAGGTGGAGGCTAGACCAGTATTACCGAGTTCGAGATTTACCGAGTTACCCGAGGTGAGTCTTCTCACTATACTTTACGTAGAATGGTAATTAGAGTTATGTAATAGAGTATGTTGTATGTTATTTATATGATGTGACATGTGATTTTGTGGTATGTGTGATTCAGAGTTTACAGAGTTAGGACCGAAAGGTCCACAGAGTTAGCACCAAAGGGTCCACAGAGTTATGGGACTGCGGGTTCCCATTGAGACACATTGACCAGAGGGTCACACAAAGTTATAGCCTCGAGTGGCTTATATGTGTTGTATGTGGTATTTAGGGGAACTCACTAATCATTTTGCTTACAGTGTTATGTGTTATGTGTTTCAGGTACTAGTGACGATCGCGGGAAGGCACCGACATGATCCGTACACACAGATCGAGGATTTTATTTGTGATATTGGGATATGTTTTATTTGATGAGAATTGTTGAACATGAGATTTGAGAATATTCAAATGATAATTATGTTGTTTGAAAAATGAAAATTTGTTTTGAAAATTTATGTTGTTACAAGCAGCTTCTTGTTTGTCTTCCTAGTTGAACTTCATATCTTTCTGTATTCATGTTGTAAGAGGCTTGGCTACCTTGGAGAAATTCTCTATGAATCTATAGTAGTAGCCAGAAAGCCTTAAGAAGTGACACACTGTTGTTGGCGTCTTTAGTGCTTTCTAATTCTTAATTGCTTAAATCTTAGAGGGTTTGACATGAATCCCTTCGTTACTAACTACATGTTCTAAAATATTTTACTTCTCTAATCCAAAATTCACATTCGAAGAATTTTGCGTACAAATTTTATTTTCTTAGTAGCTCAAAGATTATTTCCAAGTGTTAAACGTGTTCTTCCTTGGTTCCTGAATATATCAATAATACTATCACGAATTTATCCAAGTACGGTTTGCAAACAGGATTCATGCGATCCATGAATATTATTGGGGACTTGGTCAATCCAAAAGCATAACTAGAAACTCATATTGACTATACCAAGTCCTAAATGCTATTTTGGAACATCGTCTTCTTGTACTCTGAGTTGATGGTATTCTAATATGAGATCTATGTTGAATCTTATAAAATCTTCAGGTGTTTTAGTCTATCAACCACTGTATCCAAGTTTAGTTGTTCATCGGTCTGACCAAAATTAAACATAGATGATCAATCTACATTTAGTTTTGGTTCAACCAATGTACAATAAAACTCGACTAAGGAGTTTGATCTAAAACATTGTGTTGTATAGTTATCGAGGGTTTGGGTTTTCTATATTTTTGGTTTACACATGTGTTATCATCATTGGACTGAGTTCATACATAACTCTATATCTTTGTGTTTGTTGTATTCACGGGTATTATTAATTATTTCTTGTTACTTCACGTCTAGCTGATAAGGCATTGGCCATTCAGGACAGTCGGTGGGCAGGATCATTTTAACATATAGTCGTTCTGAAATCCAGTAACCCAAGCAACATGTCTATCCTATCACCACTCCCGTAAATAGTCCTTGAGTAGTATAATTAATAATACATTTTATTTGTAGGTTAAGGGATATACCTGAACCTAAAGAGTAAGCCCTAGACTATAGTCGTGCCTTCCTAAGAAAGTACTACTTCACTATAGTTAATAGCTCTAATACCAATCTGTCACACCCCCAGCCGGTGGTGGAAACATCGGGCGGTGTGACATCAGCATAAAGTTGTAAACTACGTACCTTTATTGATAATAGAAAGTTATATTATTCCAGCTTATCAAGTTCCTGAAAACACATGTGCTTTGAAAATACATCAATATAAAGTTGGTGAGTTCACAGGTTTTGACTCTGAGTGAAGATAGTACTTTTTCCCATGTTGGAAAAGTATATAACATACTTTGAAGATATCATTTTGACTCATACTTGTTTCTAACATATATCATATATATCCTAAGTATAATGGTTTACTTACCAAATAAGTAGTATACCTATAAGTCTCATATACTATGAATATAAGTGTTTGTAATTCCATGCAAACGTAGGTTACTATGTATAAATCTTATTTCAATTATATGCAAGTAAAAACGGCTACGTAGAAATCTTATTTCAATTATGTACAAGTAAAAACGGCTACGGATAAATCTTATTTCAATTCTATACGAGTAAAAACAGCTACGTATAAATCTATTTCAATTCTATACGAGTATGTAGTATAGGTATAGTTGTCTACTTAATGACTAAGTAGTATACCTACAAGATCCTTGTACTTATAGTATAAGTGTTTGGAAAACTTATACTTAACATTCATACTTGTATAACGACAAAGTATAATGCTTCAAAAGTTATGCTACCAAGAACCTGTAACCACGGCTGTATGACTAGTTTCAAACCTCTGCTTGATGGTACAAGTTTCGCATCTTAAGATAAGTTCCACACACTTCATCAACGTAGGAATAATAAATAAATAAAAGGATAGTTTGTCACTCGCTTAAGTTTGGTTGTAGCCAGCAAACACAAGTGAGGTTGTCAACCCATATATTATTCATACACGACTTCCTCGCTCGCATGGGATTAACGGTTATAGGTCAGAGGATTTTCCATAAGATTTCCAATCTTATTTGATGAATACAATAGCTCATGTAGACTTGTCGGGTTCTGTTAGTTATACTAGTAAAGCATATTCGTTTCTAAAACCCTAAGTTATTAGACTATGCTTTAAGCATTACTCCTAATATTTATTGTACTTGGGCAGTACAATAGCTATAATTTGAGTTAAAACCAGATTTTATCTTGACATAAAACCAACAATAGCAGCATACTTAACAAATATATATAGAACTCCTGAATATACATTCAGGGTTATATTAATAACATAATAGGTTTTTTCTTGACATAAAACCAACAATAACAACATACTTAGTAACTAGTATATAGAACTTATGAGTATAACTCCTAAAATATATCACACACAGCATATATATAGAACTCCCAAGTATAACTCAGGGACTATATCGCACATAATATATATAGGAGTCCCAAGTATAACTCAGACTCTACATTAATATTATGCTAAAAAGTTTACGATAGTTATACGTTTTCAAAATATCAGATTCAAAACAACTATATCCCGGTTAATATAACATTCTATTTGATACAAATATACTATCATATAGGCATAAGATAAACTTAAACACAATATTTAGCATGCATTTTCTCCCGAAAACATTTAAAAGTGGGGCCGTGAAAGTCACCCTAGTAGCGTGAGTTTATGTAATCTAAGTAAAAACGGTCAGCGGTTCGAGATCGTTGGGCTCGGGATGCGAAATGGCCTCAACACATGAGAGAGAAGCAAGAGATTTTGGTGTACTAAACCTTCGGGTCGAAATGGCTATTTATAGGTTGATTTTTGGCTCATCACATCGTGAGCCATACATGCTCACGTTGTGAGCCATGCCTGCTCACCTCGTAGACCCGCCATTTCATCCCTAGCTTCGGATGGTGTCTCTTTGACTCCTCATGACATAAGAAATCCTTGCTGATGTCGTGATCTTTTTACTTATTGATGTGTAGACCTGCCATGCATCTTCTAGGTCCGAAATGTGGCGTTTTGACTCCTCGCCTCGTGAACATCTATGCTCACGTCATGAGCTCAGTCAGATTAGGGTTTCTGACAGTTGTATCTTCGGAAGGTTGTAACTTTTGTATACGAACTCCATTTTTGACGTTCTTTAGATCCACGTGTAGGTATTTACGAGTACTACAACTCTATTTTAGACTCCAACAGCTAATTCTAAGTCTATTATAAATTCCTCTTAATATAGAGATTTATAGTGTTAGGGTTTATCATAACTTCTTCATGCGAAGTCAGATTTAGATGTTCTCTATATTTCTGGAATCGAATGGATGTCTACTTTAAGTTGTATCATAAATTATGTATGAAATTTCATACTTGTATTAGAATTTATAGTAAGTTTATCACATTACTAGTTTAACAAAATCACATTACATGATTGGCATAATCACATGTGATTCTTATTGACCTATTTTGACTGGTGTTAGTACATATAATATTGTGTTCGATTGTTCATCGATTTTGATTCATCATGAAGATTATGCTCATCATGTCTAATAAATTCTAAAGCTATTTAAGAATTAATGCTTTGATATATTGATTTATCTCATCAGAAAAGGTGGTTTGTACTTCATAGGCTTCTAGCTCATGGAAATCGATGCTTCTCGAATCAGGTCTTAAAGAAGTACACAGTAATAGTGACCTCACACTTATATGCATGGGATACCTAGTTTTTCTAAAAACGAGACCCTGGGAAGTGTGCATTATTTTCAATGAGTTTTTTTGGGAAGAAAGATTTGGGTATCAAGATCGAAAATTTTTCGTTTTCATTATGGATGATATTGAAGACTTCTCATTGACAAACTGTTTTTTATGATTTTCCAAATTTTCAAAGTTTTTGATATCAGAGTGCAACTCAATTCTATTAGGAAATTTGAATTTTGACTATGGTTCCATGAAAGAACTGATAACGAATTTTGAAGTTCAAATGGAAAGTAAGTAATTCGCCATTGAGTTGGGAAGCTTGAATATATGAAAGTTTAAGTATATATGTGAAAGTTTGAGGATATGTGCAAAAGTTTGAAACTATAGCCGAAAGTTCCTCCATTGCCTAAACTGTCGAAAGTTTTTTCTTTGCTTCTCATAATGAATCCTTCACTTTTGATATCGAAACTTTTTCAAAGAACATTCTCTTCATATCATTTTTGTTTCTTATCTTATCTTTTGGTCTGATTCTGTAACACCCAGATTTCCAAAAATAAAATTTTCATTTAATTAATCAGTTTAATATTAAAAACACTTGTTTAAAATCTTATTCACATTCAAATTACAAAACGTAGTTTCATTTCCGTTATAAAAGAAGACCAGGATCCTCCAAAACACAACTCTTTCTTCGGTGTGTACAATCGAACCGTTGCCATCCCGCGTTACTGTAAGAACCTGAAACAACATAGCATAAACAACGTAAGCACGAAGCTTAGTGAGTTCCCCAATATACCTTACGCACATACGCCTTCCGGCCCGGATCTTTCGATCCACATAATATCGCCTTCCGGCCCGGATCTTTCGATCCACATAACATCGCCTTCCGGCCCGGATCTTTCGATCCACATAACATTGCCTTCCGGCCCGGATCTTTCGATCCACATAACGTTGCCTTCCGGCCCGGACCTTTCGGTCCACAAGATAATCGCCTTCCGGCCCATACACACATATAACACATAATACAAATACTCTAACACATAAAGCACATATATCATATATCATACCTGACCTTCCTGTCACATAATACCTTGCCTTCCGGCCCATATAAAAACATGTATATCACGCGTAGCAGCTAACTTTCCATTCATAGCATATAAACATAACACACAACATACTTGACCTTCCGGTCACACAATCAAACCCTTCCGGGTGAGGTATAGTGAGAAGACTCACCTCGCGGACACTGGAAGATAGCAACTCCTAAAATCCCTTGCACTTGATCCTCCGAGCTACAAGCTCCCTGTAACATCATATATCCCTTATTTAATACTTCTATCTTCCACGTTAACTGACCCTAAGAAATCACACCAGTCAACTCTGGTCAACAGTCCAATGTCAGCTCGACTGGACTCGGCGAGTTCCCTGGCGACTCGGCGAGTCTGGTCGTCCTTCAATCCTCTGAGACTCCCCTTCTACTCGTCGAGTATCCTCTTTGACTCGACGAGTCACTCCTGGAAGAATCGCGGGGCCACCCCGACTCCACTCGCCGAGTCTGAAGAACAACTCGGCGAGTCCCAGTGAATCTTCAAGCTACTCGCCGAGTCTGATCATCCGACTCGGCGAGTCCACGCCATGCAGTCAATCGAACTGCTTCCTGAGATACATATATTCCCGAAAAACACACCAATGGGACTTCTGGACCTCTAATCATCCTATTACTAGGGTAGAAACCTTTGTATAACAACATAATAATCCACCAAATCACCAAATGGGTTTCATAAACCCTAATTCCATAACACATCAACATAGCAGAGGATAATTCGAAATATTACCTGAATAACACCCTCTCTGTGTCTCCAAACCTCAGAACTCGATCCTCTTGATATTCCTTTGGCCAAAACTCTTCCTCTTCTTGCCTAACAACTTCTTCAAGGTCAATAATGGTCTTCAAGCTTGTTCTAGATGCCACAGACGTCTAGGGATCTCCACAATCGGCCAAAAGACGTGAAATGACGACATAACAACCCTTAAATACGACCCAATACGAAACGGCTAGGGTTTCTGCTGAACAGCGTCGACTCGCCGAGTCCATACCTGGACTCGTCGAGTCCAGTCGCGATCCCGCGACCAAATCTGCGACCCTACTCGGCGAGTCTGGCTCCGACTCGCCGAGTCTCCCCTTTAAAACACCCCAAAATGCAATTTAACAATACTTGAGATTTCGGGCTGTTACAATTCTCCCCCACTAGAATTAGACTTCGCCCTCGAAGTCTCACTCTGAAAATAGTTCTGGATGCTGCTCCCGCATCACACGTTTCGGCTTCCCTAAACACTTCCGATATCTTCCGAGATCGCTACTGAACCAATAACAGAGGTACCTCCTTGTTCCTCAGAACCTTGATCTTCCGATCTCCGACGGCCACTGGCCTCCCGACGCAACACAGGCGCGCATCCACCTAATCGTTCTCTAGCAGAACCACTGCTGACCCATCCGCTATACACCTCTTCAACTGCGACACATGAAAAGAATATATCATGGATTTGTCTCAAATCCATGGGCAACTCCAACCGTTAGGCCACCCGGCCTACCCCCGCAATCACATGAAAAGGCCCAATGTACCGGAACCCCAACTTGCCCCACTTCTTGAATCGAATCACTCCTCTCCAAAGAGAGGCCTTCAGGAGTACTAAGTCATCGACCTGAAACTCAAGCTCGAACCGGCGTCTGCCTGCATAACTTTCCTGTTAACTCTAGACGATCACTAACTCTCTTTAACCTGCTGAGTCTGCTTTGCCAACTAAAGTACGAACTCTGAACTGCTCATCACTCTCTGTAATCGGAAATTACCCAAGATGCACCCTGCTCCAAATCTCAACAATCACTCAACCCATAAGGGTTAGGAAACCCTGAACCACCGGATCCCCGATCCAAAGCCCACTTTGTCCATTCCGAACCGATCGAGAGATCCATTCTCCCTCTCAGACCAACCCTCACAAGTTCCCTCTTGCCATCCCATACACATACTGAACTAGTTCCAACACTCGCAGGTTGAAAAACCCGATACACTAATGATATCCTTGGACATCTCCCAAGACGAACCACTAATATCCGTCCTATACCCTGATCAGAATCACACTGAGAATTCAAGATCCTCTACTCCCTTGCATCCTTTCTGAGTCTCGTCAGACATCCCAACCGGATGGGTTCCTACTCCACTGCCGCGAACACGATGCTCAAAACCATACTCGAAATACTCTAATTATAACTCTGCTCCGCAGCTTTCACTTTCGTGAACTTGCACCCCCTTCGGAGTTACATACCCTCCTCTTTTCCTTTTCCACGGAACTCTCTTGAACTTAATGCCACTCCAACCGGTGCCACGGTGCTCGCCCCAAGCGACACCACCCTTTTTGCGTAACTGCTATTCACATACTCTGGTTCTCATTGCAGGGGCTCTCAATCCCATGCACTCTCTCCACTCATCAAAATCACTGCCTCCGCTAAACAAGATCAACAACCCAGGGCCAGACCTTCCAATGCAATCACACTGCAACATACGTGATCCGCAAATCTCAAACTAATCCAGCAATACCAACAGAGTCTCCAGTATGACTGGACCGACTCTCATAACACATACTAGCCACTCGAGGCTATATCTCTGTGGGTCCGTACACCCAACTCTGCGAACCCTCAGGTTCTAACTCTGGGAACCTTCCGGTTCCAGCTCTAGAAACATGCACAACATAATCCCGTGGGATTAATGCAGTACAACCATCACGTACCTCAAACGTACCAATACTCTGATCGCAAAATTCCGTTTACTTACTCAAGCTCGATCCCGACCTCCTCTCAGGCCTCCACAATCAAATGCCCTAGGTCTGTATCTCGCCCTGCATATCCAACACTCGCTCTCGTCGGCCTATACTTTGCGCTGACAAACACTGCTGAATCCCGACAGCTAAGCACCCTCACATACTCATCGATCTCCCGGAGAATTTTCTAATTCTCCCCCACTAAAGTACTGACTAACTGCCACCGATCGTCATTAACGACCTCTCAGAACAATCCTGCACAAAGAGAACATTTACCCACTGACTGCTTCTCACAAGCGCAAGCAACCCTCAGCAAAAACACATCTCCTCCCTGATCAATCCGCTCAAAAGAATCCGATCTTTCAATTATCCACTCCACAACTGCAGATGCTACCCGTCATTCAACCCAGTGCCGCACCTCCACTATCAACCCTCACGAACGATGACCAACGGAATTCCCAAGCATTAACCCATAACCAAACCCACAACCTGCCAAAGGTTGAATATCGCATCGAAAACCGCACAAAGTTACCGGCACTAAAACACCAGACTATAACCATACCAAACCATCAGGGAACAACGAATGCCAAGACGAAACCTGAAGCACCAATCCATAACCATGCCAATCCCGCGAAACAACGAATACCGCATCGAAATCCACACTACCAGCACAAAAAATACGCCACAATCAACACAAGCTACTCAAGACATCAAGAGAGCATCATACCCGCAGCTGCCTCCGGCACTGCTCCGTCTCCCTCTGCCGCAAGCCGATAAGCACAACCCTGAGCCCTTGGGCTCTACTCCATCCTGTCCTCCTCCTGAACTCCTCAAGGTGGCCGGTGCTAGAGCCTGCACCGATCCTGCAAAAGCTGTGGACAGTTGACCCTCAAATGTCCAACCTGCCGACACTGATAACAAATCCTAGAATCCCGAATTGGCACTGACTGCCGACAATCCCGTGCACCATGCCCCTCCTTTCCGCACTCGCGGCATGCACCATTGGGCCAACAAGTTCCGGTGCCATCACTCTCACACTTCCCACAAGTGTGACCGCTCCGATCCCCCATTTCAACGTCTACGGTCCTGAACCGTTTCGGCGCCGACTGCGACTGCATCGGGGCCTGTCTCAGCTCACGCAACTGCAACTTAACCTCTAACTCACGCCACATGGCGGCCTTCTGCAACTACAACAGGGTCTCGCACCTCCGCGCAGACACGAACTGTCTGATACCCCCCTGAGCTTACTCGAATATCGGGGCATCTGAGCCTGCTCCGAAGCGAACTCAGGGCGAAACATCGCCCTCCCAATAAACATCCTGGTGATCTCAGTCACCTACTCCAAATCCTGCTTCAGCTCAAAGAATTCCCGAGCCAATCTCTCCTTCTCATCTCGCGGAACATAGCGAGTACTGAACATCCCTCTGAATTGATCCCATGAAACCGCAGTCCTCTGCGCATCGGAAAATGACCTCGGGGTCAATCTCCACCAATCCTTCGCCCCGAGCCTCAATAGGTTCAAAGCACATCCCACCCTCTGATCAGCAGGGCATAAACTCGTGAAGAAACCCCTCCATGTCTGATAACCCTCTCATAGCAACAATTGAGTCCTGAACCCCATCGAATGTGGGAGGCTTCGCATAATAGAAGTCCCGATACTGAAAACCCCGACTAGCCCCTTTCTTTGTCGTCGCTACAGCCGCTGAAACCGCCGCGGCAGCCGTCTCTGCGAAAGCCGCATATCGCTCATCAAACTACTTCAATCATAGTGGTCCTGATCGACCCAAACAATTCTGGCGACTCAACCCGCAACAATGCAGCAACCTCATCACGCCGGATCTCGCGAATCCTCGCATCCCGCTCGCTCATGCTCGTCCGATCGATAGCCGGATAACAAGATAGCCACAAGCATCATCCACTACGAACCATGGTACTCATCCCATGACATCCTTCCTCAACATGCTTCGGTGTATAGTACCTGAACCATAGCACCATTCCTCAACCTGCTCCAATGTATGGCACTCGAACCACAACATCTATCTCAATCTGTTCCGATGTATGGTGCCCTGACCATAACATCACTCTGTATCCGCTCCGATGTATGGTATCCGAACCATACATCACCCTCAATCTATTCCTTAGGACCTTCAGAATGCCCCCTGTATCAAGTATGGGTCCTCTGCTTTCAGTAGTACGGGCCCATACTACCTGCCACATCTACCCATACTTTCCACACGGACCATTCCAGAGTTCCTAAGTAGCTGATAAACCTGCTCTTTCACCAACCTCATCGCGCGTGCTCGCTTTCCAGCAAAATCCTCTACTCTACCAGCGCACTCATCTGGCTAGGTTTACTCCCTAGTCCCTTCCGCTGTCCTCCCACTTCTTTGCTATCAGCTGCTGAAGAGTTCCTAATGATGCCAGCCCTCTACCTCCTGAGTATCGTCATACTCACTTGGTAGCTGACTCCCATCATCGATAACTCCACAAAGCACAAAGCAAGCAGCATTCGAGCATTGAAGCATACACGGGACTCCCCATCTGTGGTAGCTCCACCTTCTCGACTCATCCTCGGAAGTACCTCTGTACTCCGTAGCTTTACCCCTTGTGCGTTCTAACTAGATACTCTCACTCATCACATACACACAAAAGCATAACGCACACATAACAGCAAACCCTAGACTAAGGCATCACAAATCAGGCCACTCTAGTCCTAAGATGTGAAATACCTAGCCTGTCTCTAGCATACAATAATATCTCATAAAATGCATAATAGATATTTCATAATATAACAGTAAGGGTATTTTGGGAAATCACCGTCTGGCTCTGGCTGATTGTACACACTGCTCTTTCTTGCTTTCTCTTTGAACTTTTATTCACTTTTAGAAAATCATTTATTTGGGAAAACTTTTTCTTACTTCCTCAGTTTGAGTCCAGATTTACCCGTAGGCGCGTCCGAATCCCTCAAACCAAGGCTCTGATACCAATTTGTAACACCCAGATTTCCAAAAATAAAATTTTCATTTAATTAATCAGTTTAATATTAAAAACACTTGTTTAAAATCTTATTCACATTCAAATTACAAAACGTAGTTTCATTTCCGTTATAAAAGAAGACCAGGATCCTCCAAAACACAACTCTTTCTTCGGTGTGTACAATCGAACCGTTGCCATCCCGCGTTACTGTAAGAACCTGAAACAACATAGCATAAACAACGTAAGCACGAAGCTTAGTGAGTTCCCCAATATACCTTACGCACATACGCCTTCCGGCCCGGATCTTTCGATCCACATAATATCGCCTTCCGGCCCGGATCTTTCGATCCACATAACATCGCCTTCCGGCCCGGATCTTTCGATCCACATAACATTGCCTTCCGGCCCGGATCTTTCGATCCACATAACGTTGCCTTCCGGCCCGGACCTTTCGGTCCACAAGATAATCGCCTTCCGGCCCATACACACATATAACACATAATACAAATACTCTAACACATAAAGCACATATATCATATATCATACCTGACCTTCCTGTCACATAATACCTTGCCTTCCGGCCCATATAAAAACATGTATATCACGCGTAGCAGCTAACTTTCCATTCATAGCATATAAACATAACACACAACATACTTGACCTTCCGGTCACACAATCAAACCCTTCCGGGTGAGGTATAGTGAGAAGACTCACCTCGCGGACACTGGAAGATAGCAACTCCTAAAATCCCTTGCACTTGATCCTCCGAGCTACAAGCTCCCTGTAACATCATATATCCCTTATTTAATACTTCTATCTTCCACGTTAACTGACCCTAAGAAATCACACCAGTCAACTCTGGTCAACAGTCCAATGTCAGCTCGACTGGACTCGGCGAGTTCCCTGGCGACTCGGCGAGTCTGGTCGTCCTTCAATCCTCTGAGACTCCCCTTCTACTCGTCGAGTATCCTCTTTGACTCGACGAGTCACTCCTGGAAGAATCGCGGGGCCACCCCGACTCCACTCGCCGAGTCTGAAGAACAACTCGGCGAGTCCCAGTGAATCTTCAAGCTACTCGCCGAGTCTGATCATCCGACTCGGCGAGTCCACGCCATGCAGTCAATCGAACTGCTTCCTGAGATACATATATTCCCGAAAAACACACCAATGGGACTTCTGGACCTCTAATCATCCTATTACTAGGGTAGAAACCTTTGTATAACAACATAATAATCCACCAAATCACCAAATGGGTTTCATAAACCCTAATTCCATAACACATCAACATAGCAGAGGATAATTCGAAATATTACCTGAATAACACCCTCTCTGTGTCTCCAAACCTCAGAACTCGATCCTCTTGATATTCCTTTGGCCAAAACTCTTCCTCTTCTTGCCTAACAACTTCTTCAAGGTCAATAATGGTCTTCAAGCTTGTTCTAGATGCCACAGACGTCTAGGGATCTCCACAATCGGCCAAAAGACGTGAAATGACGACATAACAACCCTTAAATACGACCCAATACGAAACGGCTAGGGTTTTTGCTGAACAGCGTCGACTCGCCGAGTCCATACCTGGACTCGTCGAGTCCAGTCGCGATCCCGCGACCAAATCTGCGACCCTACTCGGCGAGTCTGGCTCCGACTCGCCGAGTCTCCCCTTTAAAACACCCCAAAATGCAATTTAACAATACTTGAGATTTCGGGCTGTTACAGATTCTCAAGAAAATCAAAAAACACAAAGAGATTTTTGTCTTTTTTCTTTGTTCTTTGAAGCCTCAGAAAACCCTAAAAAACGCAAAAAGAATTTTGTTTTGTTTGTCTTTTTGTTTAAAGCCTTAGAAAAAACTCAAAAAAGCAAAAATATTGTGTTTTAGTTTGTTCATGGAGGTTTTGGGAGTCGAAAGTTTGAAGACGTGATGTCGAAAGTACTATTTTTTGTTAAAGTGTCAAAACTTTGATATGATAGCGAAAGTTCATTTTCCGACACTTGATAATGAAACTTTCATATTTTCGATACTGAAGGTAAACCTTCGTATCTGACCCATTCAGAAGTTATTGTTCATATTCAGCGTTCACATGCCTTCGTATTTGAATTACCTCTGAACCATTAAGAGAATCGACACTCTCATATTTGAGAAATCTTTGATAACGAAAGTTCAGATTTTCATATGGGATAGTTATACTTTCGTGTCGAAAGTTGGCAGTTCTAATTGTTATTGTTGATCTTTCGTTTCTCACATCTGGAATTGGGGAAGATAATATAAGTTTTATATTTGGTCCCTGAAGTTTCAAAATAATACAACTCTTAGCCAGCAATCGAAATCATCACAACCTTTGAAGATTATTTCTCGAGATTTCAAGATTTTTCTTCCAGGGGGAGTTTTGTTTGTTTAAGGAGGATTTCAACTTTTTAAATCTATGTGCTTAGATGGTGACATTTTTAGCTACGCTTCTCTCTCTTAAACATTCTCAGGTGCTGATGATTCTCACTCTTTTAGGGGGAGAATGTCAAGGAAGAAAACTATGTTTCTCATCAGATCCAACATTTAGGGAGAGAATAGTGAGTGAAGAAATATTGAATGTAATGATGCGGCATAATGTATTTCAGCATGCATTTTCGAGTTGTACTTTGATATCGTAGTCACAATGTACATTTTGGAGTCTGTGAGAACACTACTACAAACTGTGTTGTAGTCTTATGTGTAAGGATGAAAGAGTGTTCATGTTGGATTAGGTAACTAAGCCCATAACTATAATCGGTATCTACTTAACCAAATAGTACCATGGTCCTTTTGGGTTGCCTTCACAGAAGCAATTTGATAGAATGGATATTTGAGAAAGAGGTTATTTGTAATTTATTAATATATTATATTAATAATATATTATTTGAGAATTCATATTATTTAATTGGTGTTGATCAAGAATTAACTTGGAATTAATTTAGGGATCAAAAGAGACTGACTAAATTTATGGGGACTGATTAGGTAAATCAGTAATACTTATAGTTTGGGCCAATGATTCATGTTTGATTAGGTATGGGCTAAACCAATATGAGGGTCCATGAATTTTTAATCCAACGGGCCTATGAAATTTGAAGAGTCATGGTGAATTAGGGTTTACATGAAAGAAACTCTAGGAATTCCATATTATAAAAGTAACCCCTAGCTTCCTAAAATCGGACACTCAATTCTATGGTGAAACCCTAGCCGATTTTTGGTGCTTCCTAACCTCTCTCATAAGCCTCCATTTTTTTAGTGTTTGTAACTTATTAGAGGTATCACACTTCAGGTACTAAGCTCTTGAAAGGCCAAGAATTACAAGCTACAACAAAGAGTTATTCTTCTAACTAGTTTTATATTGTATATCTTCAATTGTATGCTAGCTAGGGTATATGCTTTGGAAAAATGAATGTTGCATGTACAACATGAGAAAAATTAGATCCAAAGCATTAGGGTTGTATGTGAACCATAGGGATGTTATAGTGCTCAAAACCCATCAGTGGTATTAGAGCCTAGGGTGTTTTTTGTTATATTCATGCAATTGTGTTATTTTTAAAGCTAGAAAAAATTAATTTTTTGCCTCTGACTGCTGGACTCGACAAGTCCCATGAGGGAACTCGACGAGTCCATGCCATGAACTCGACGATTTGGATCATATGTTTGGAGTTTTTCGAGTTTCTTGGCCAGAATTAGATTAGGATCATTACCTCAAACTGTTTTGTATCATAAAATTCAATTTTTCAGATATGGTAGTGATTATCCTCATCCAATTAAAAGACAACTATTAGATTTTAAGATAATTTGATTATATGATAAGTTGATTTTTTGTATTATTTGATTTGAATTGTCTTGCTATATGAGTTGAATTAGATCATATTAGTAAGAGATAAAATTATATGATTTTTTTATTAGTTTAATAATTTGATCTAAGAGATTTTGAAGAGTTTCAAAATTTGCCTTCACGTTTTGGAATTTGAAAATTCTTAATCATGACACATTAAATTGTAAACCCTATAATTTTAAAAGTCTAAAATTTAACTCTTATACTTTTATAATATTAAAAGCTTAATACTTATATATATATATATATATATATATATATATATATATATATATATATATATATATATATATATATATATGTAAAAGACAGTCAGTCTTACCGTTACTAGGCCTCATTTACGGAGCTGGTCTATAAGGGGGTATAAGGAAATTCCCTATAACATGGCGATTGAATGGGTGTCCACTCTCACCCACCGCTTCCTTCACTAGTGGAGGGTCGTTAGCCGAACGGGCAGGATGCGACATTAATTCTCATTAAAAAGTATAATGATAATTATAAAAGTAACTAAATTTTTTTCTAATTTCTCAATCTTAGTTACTTTAGGAAAAATATGAAAATTGTGCTATTCCATGAAATTGCACTTTGCATCTTGCCAAGTCGTTAGTAGCACGTGGTTGGTTAACCGGCACACTAATATGGACTAACAAGGGTGGCAAAGGGTAACTCGAGAATTGTCATAGATCAATGGAGCGTGTGTGGTTTACCGGCACATTGATTAGGTGGTAAATAACTTAATAGTGCCAAGAAAATATGCATGGTTATTCACACCTTGTTTGTGATCCTCGGTATCCCAGTCACAAACTTGAAGGGCATAATCGAGATTTAAACATGCCATTAAAAAGTTCAATGAATCTCAAAGAACTAGGAATTTCATAAAACTTAATTCCTTAAATTTTAGTTTTTGGTGGTGAAATTGGTAAATCGTCATTTACCTACCTTCAAATACTTTGCAATTGTATTACGACATCCCTTTTCCGAATTTTGAAATATTTTGTTTGGGTCCTAGCATTAATATTTCATTTGGGTGTTATATTAAGGAGTTTATATCTAATAAAACTTGTCTTTTCTTTTCAGATGTCTACTTTAAACAATGCTTCCAATTCAAATGCTTCTGCCTCTTCCTCACTCATGAACTTATGTGGGAGGTTCATTTTCAATGGATCGAACTCCAATAACTGGATTCGAAACATTCGCATGGCCATTCACTATGAGGAAAAGGAATATGTCCTCGACAAAGAGCTAAAGGAGATTGATGAAGAAACTGCTACTCCTGAGCAACTGGTTGAGTTTAGGGCTCATGAGATGGATGCGACAAAGGTGTCGTGCATCATGCTAGCCACTATGACTTCTGAGCTTCAGAAATCCTATGAAGACTTCTGGCCTTTCGAGATGCACCAAGACTTGATGGAAAGGTACCATCAGAATGCCCGATAAGAAAGGTATGAAATCATTTCCTCCTTGATAAAAACAAAAATGAAGGATGGAGAGTCCATCACGATCCACTTGCAAAATATGTAGAGATATGTGGACCACTTGCTAAAGTTGAATGTCAATTTCGACGAAGAGTTGGATATTGAAATTATCGTACACTCCTTGCCTCCTTGTTATGATCAGTTCAAAATTACTTATCATATGAAAAAGGAGGAAGTCACTCCAAGCAAGCTTCAAGACGTTCTTAGAACTGTTGAACGTAGTTTGAAAGGCAAATCTGTTGTACCTACTCCTACTGCTGCTGCCCCGGTCCTAGCAATTGGACTTGGGAAGGGAAATAAAAGGAAAGATCCTTTCAAGAATCACAAGGGAAAGTCTCACGATGGATCCTCCTCTAGTGGGTCCAAAGGTGGTTGTTGCTCCCTTATCCAATCTAAAGAAAGTAGAGTGCTTCCATTGTCATGAAAAAGGGCACTAGAAACGAAGTTGCCCTAAATACTTGAAGGACATTAAAGATGGGAAGATAAATCCCACATTCACAGGTATTTATACTATTAAATCTAACAACTCATCACATGCTAATTCTTGGGTCCTTGATACAGGATGTGGTTTTCACATTTGTTCTGATTTGCAAGGTCTAAAAAGAAGTAAGGATGTGGAGCACGGGAAGATGAACCTGATCATGGGGAATAGGAAAGCGTCGTCTGTCTCCAAGATTGGAGTTTATTCTTTATTGCATATTACTGGGTCAGGTTTAGAGTTGAATATTTGTTGCGACTCGTCGGATATGGCGAGAAACATTATTTATTTTCATGGTTTGTATAAACAAGGTTTTAGATTTTCATTTAACAATGAAATTGGTTCTATTAATGCTTTTTATAATGATAAATTTTATTTTGACACATTGCCTTGTAATGGTGTATATGAAACTATTATGGTTGTAGACAACTTAGGAAGTAATGTATTGCATATTGATTCGTCCATTGTTTTGGACAAGGCATGCTTGTGGCATTTTCGTCTTGAACATGTCAGCAGGAAGCGCATAGCCCAACTTCCTTATGGAGTGTTGGAGTCATTTGACTTGAAGTCGGATGACACGTGTGAATCTTGTTTGCCTGGAAAGATGACTAAGTCACCTTTCACTAGTACTTGTGAATGAGGTAAGGGTTTGTTGGATCTCATACACACCAATGTGTGTGGACCCTTCATATCTACCATAAGGGATGCTAACCGCTTGTATGTAACCTTTACCGACAATTGTAGCAGATATGGATATGTCTACTTAATCAAGCTCAAGTTGGAAACCTTTGAAAAGTTCAAAGAGATTAAGCAAGAAGTGGAGAATTAATTAGACAGGAAGATATAGATACTCCGATCTGATCGTGGTGGTGAGTATCTTAGTATCAAGTTCCACGACTATCTTAAAGAATGTGGAATTGTTTCACAATTGACCCCACCTAGGACACTGCAACTTAATGGTGTGTCTGAGAGGCGCAATCGAACCTTGTTGGACATGGTTTGTTCCATGATGAGTCGAGATTCATTACATGTCACATTTTTGGGGTATGCCTTAGAGATTGTCGCCCATATCCTTAATCTAGTACCAACTAAGAGGGTTGCCAAAACACCTCACGAAATGTGGACAGGGAAGGTTCCCGCGTTAGCACATATCAAGGTTTGGGGTTGCGAGGCTACAGGTGAGAAACTCACGACAAGCTCGAACCTCATAGTGAGCATTATATTTTCATCGGCTTCCCACAGAAATCACTTGGATATTTGTTCTATAGACCCAGTGAGAATGTGGTCTTCGTAGCGCGAAGGGATGTCTGTCGTAAAAGAGAAATCATATGCCAAGAGGATAGTGGAAGGAAAATTGACCTTGAACAGCTTCAAGCGTTAAGCGATGAAGGAACCTCTAACACTAGCAAGCAACCTGAGGATGAGACTCCTGTTGAGCCAGTTGACGAGTCCGTACCTCTGAGACATTCCAGCAGATTTTGTGTTCCACCTGCGTTATATGGTTTTCATATAACGACTAAAGGTGATACGTTTATCAGGTTGGGTTTTGAGCATTCTAACACTTCCTAAGTGTACATGCAACCCTAATAAACGTTGGATCTATGTTTGTCTAAGGTACATGCAAAACATTATTTTCCAAGGTTTATAACCTATCTAGCATGGCATGGGGTACTTTTAAACATAAAAGAACTAGATGAATTACATACCTTTTGTTGATTGTTGATTCCTTGGAGTTTGAGAGCCAAGCACCAATAATGTGAATGCCTCAAATGGAAATCACAAATCACCACAAACTTGGAAAATGTATGAGAGAGTATCCTAACACTTAGAAATCGGCCACCACTATTACACACACTAGGGTGTTTTTCATGCAACATGAGCTTGTTTATATAGTGTGCATGGTTAGGGTGAAACCCTAATAACGCATGTCTTTTACTCTTCCAAGGATCCATGGGTTAAAGCTCCATGGATCATCGATGGACTTCCATATAAGCTTAGCCCATTCCCAAATGAGTGTTAGCCCACACCATATAAATATAATAGCCCATGATTTAATTAGTTTTCCTTTTAATCACTAAATTAATTCATAATTAATTCAAGATTAAAACTAATTAAGTAACATGACTTTATATTAATATATTATAACTTATAATATATTAATAAATCGTAAGTATACAACTCTCATAAAATTATTCATATATAGTTTGGGTGAAGTGCAACCCAAATGGACCATGCCGAGTCGGGTCAAGTATATACCAAATAAGTTATGGACTTAGAAACCTTATCCAACATATCAGTGATAGTACATTGATAAATTTTGATGAACCTAACAACTACAAGGAAGCCATGGTGAGCCAAGAGTCTGCAAAGTGGAAAGAGGCGATGGACAACGAGATTCAGTCCATGTATGACAATCAAGCTTGGAACTTGGTTGAAAATGTACCAGGTCATAAGACGGTTGGGTGCAAATGGATCTTCAATAAGAAGACCGACATGGATGGGAAAGTACACACATATAAGGCGCAATTGGTTGCGAAGGGTTTTACTCAAACTCCTGGAGTTGACTATAACGAGAGCTTCTCACAAGTAGCGAAGATCAAATCTATAAGGGTTATGCTAGTCGTAGCTGCGTTTCATGATTAGGAAATATGGCAGATGGATGTCAAAACCACTTTCCTTAATGGCTGAAGATGTTTACATGAGTCAGCCAGAGGGTTTTGGAGATGCAAAGTGCCCTAATAGAGTATGTAAGCTTAAGAAATCCATTTATGGATTGAAACAAGCATCTCGTAGATGGAATCTTTTGTTTAATGAGAAAGCCAAAGAGTTTGGATTTTCGAGAAGCGAGGATGAATCCGGCGTATATGTCAAAGCTAGTAGGAGTATAGTTAGCTTTCTGGTGTTGTATGTGTTGGATTAGGTGTCTAAGTTCATAACTATTTCTGGAATGTACTTGACCAGATTAGCTTGGTCCATTTGGGTTGTATGGAATCATGCATTTGGATTGACTAAAATGAGAGAAATAACACTTAAGGTTTATTATTATATTAGAAGTTCTAATATGTTAATAATATTATTTAATTAGTATTGCTCAAGAACTAATTTGGAATTATTTAACTGATCAAAAGGAGACTAGTTAAATATATGGGTTGATTGTGTAAATCATCCATACTTGTGTAGTGGGCTAATGCTACATGGATTATCAAGTTGGGCTAAAAGCCTAAAACCCATAGGATGCTCCATGGTGCTTATAGAACCCATGGTTCATGGAAATGAAAAGTCATGACAATTAGGGTTTACATGGTGTAACCCTAATTGTAACACACTATATAAGCTTCATGTTCTTCACCAAAATCAGCACTAAGAGAACAAGTGAGGGCTAGCCAATTTCTAAGTATTCTTCATTTCTTTCTAAGTTATTCCAAGAGCATTTGGTGTTGTGTGAGACATTTGAGGCATCACACTTGAGGTGCTAGGCTCACAAGGTTTTCAAGGAATCCAAACTACTACAAGGTATGTTTTCTTGATTACTTTTATGTTTAAAAGTTCCCTATGTATGCTAGATAGGTTATGAACCTTGGAAAAACATTTTTTCATGTATCATAGATAAAACATAGATCCAAGGTTTCTATGGTTGCATGTACACCATAGGGGTGTTAGAATGCTCAAAACCCTTCAGTGGTATCAGAGCCTAGGCTTGTTTGTTAGATACTTGATGCAAATTTGTGAAAAAAAAAACTCCGTTTTTCTGCACTCTGCAGCATGAACTTGCCAAGTCCATGAGTAAACTCATCCTACTCGTCGAGTAGGTTCGTGCACTCGACAAGTAGGAGCTACAGAATGCAGTTTTTTCGAGTTTTGATGCTGGAAATGGACTAGAAACATCACCCTAAACTATTTTGGTGCTATCAACAATTTCAAGAAACACATAAGTTTTGTATTCTAATCCATTTTCAATAGCTATTATCAAAATATCAAGTTTTGGATGGTTAATTTTATGATTCTTGAAATTGTTGATATGCATGTTCATGAACTCATGAGTTTAAAAGATAATAGGAATTTTTTGTAACTTTCTTGTTAGTTTAATTCTTGATTATTATGTGTTTTAATGGAATCCATAATTTGTCCTCAAGTTATGGATTACCAAAAGTCATTCTTTTAAAGACCATTAAAGAAACACATAGGTTACATAAAATGAAAAGTATCTCATTTTATTAAACCATTTAGCTCATAGGTTATGAAAGATGAAAAGTTTTGAAAGTTACAAAACTTGCCCTCCAGTTTTGGAACATGTAAAGTCAGTTTAAAAACTTTAGTTCCTACCCCTAGAATTTTAAAAGTTAAAATCCAACCCTTATACTTTATAATATTATAAGTTTAATAATAATTATATATGTATATGGAAAAGTCGTTTTACTGTTAGTAGGCCTCATTCAGGGAGTCGGTCTATAAGGGGGGTATATGGTTGCTGCCTATAAAATGGTAGCTTAATGGGTGTCCACTCTCACCCACCGCTTCCTTGATCGGTGGAAGGTCATTAGCCGAGCAGGTAAGACAAGGACTTTAAATCTTCATTAAAAGTATGATGAATATAAAGTAACTAAATGTTTTTTTATAAATTCCCAATCTTAGTTACTTTATGAAATGTGAATAAGATGCTAATCGATGAAATTGCACTTTACACTTTGATTAAGTCGTTAGTGGAGCGTGTATGGTTAACCGACACACTAAGTTGGACTTAACAAGCTAGGCAAAGGGTAACTTAATATTTATCATAGTATTGATGGAGAACGTGTGGTTAACCAGCACATCGATTGAGGGATAAATATTAAGGGTACCAAGTAATTTGCATGGTTACTTCATGCCTTGTTTTGTGATCCTCGGCATCCCGGTCACAAAACCTGAAGGGCACACTCGAGATTAAAACCTGCCGTTGAAAAGTTCAATGAATCTTAAAGGATCTAGGAGTTTCGAAAACCAATTAAAACCTAATAATTTATTTCATTTTTCATGGTGGAAATTGGTAAATCGTCATTCACATAACTTCAAATATTTTATAGCTTGGATTACGGCATCTGTATTCTAAGTTATGAAATATTGTGTTGGGTCCTACGCTTAATATTACATTTGGGTGTTTTATTTAGGACTATCATTATATCTAATCAAATCTTCTCTTTCTTCTTTTTCAGATGTCTTCCAACAATGCTGCTTCTGGCTCAAACCCTACCGGCTCCTTCTCTCTCATGAACCTTTGTAGGAGAGTCATCTTTGATGGATCCAAATTTATGGATTAGACCAGGAACATCAGGATGGTCACTCGGTATAAGGACAAAGAATATATCCTCGACAAGGAGCATAAAAACTCGAGTCGTTTGCTACTCTAATGAGATCGCTGAATATCAGGCCCATGAAAGAGATGCTACCAAAGTGGCATGCATCATATTGGCCACTATGACAAACGAGCTCCAAAAGTCCTATGAGGACTACTATCTTTTTGAGATGCACCAGGATTTGATGGACCGCTACCATCAGAGTGCTCGTCAAGAGCGATATGAAATCATCTCCTCCATGATAACAACCTGGATGAAGGATGGTGAACCCATCACGAGCCACATGCAGAAAATGCAAAGGTTTGTGGACCGTTTTGTTGAAATTGAATGTGAACTTCCCCGAGGAATTGGGAATAGACATCATTTTGCACTCCTTACCTTCATGTTACGATCAATTCCGTATGACATACAACATGGACAAGGAGGAAGTTACACTCAGCAAACTTCAAGGACTTTTGAAGACCACGGAAAGTGGTCTTAAAGGAAAGTCGGTTATTGTCACTCCTACTCCTACTATGGCCCCTGTCTTGGCAATCGGGCAACGCAAAGGAAAGAAGAGGAAGAGCCTTTCGAAGGGCACCAAGGGGAAGACCCTTAATGGCTCCTCTTCAAGTGGAACCAAGAAAGGTTTCGTCACTCCTTATGTTATCCCTAAAGAGGCGGAATGCGTCTATTGCCATGAAAATTCGCATTGGAAGCGAAACTGCCCAAAGTACCAGCAATATGTGAAGGATGGGAAAGTAAAACCCAACCATGCAGGTACAAACACTATATTGTCTAATAATTCACCCCATTCTAATTCTTGGGTTCTTGATTCTGGGTGTGGTATTCACATATGTACTGATTTGCAGGGACTAAGAAGAAGTGAGAATGTGGAGCATAGGAAGATAAACTTGATCATGGGGAATAGGAAAGCTTCACCTGTCACCAAGATTGGACTTTATTTTTTGTTGCTAATTAGTGGATTAGTATTAGATTTGAATAAGTGTTGTTACTCGTCTGAAATGGCGAGAAATATTATTTCCTTTCATGGTTTATACAAACAAGGTTTTACCTTTTTATTTGATAATGATAGTGGTGGTATTAATGCTTTCTTTAATAATGTTTTTGATTTTAAAGCATTACCTTGTGATGGTCTATATGAAACTGTGTTGGTTGTTGATAACCTAGGAAATAATGTATTGTGCATCGATTCTTTAACTAGCTTGGATAAAGCATCTTTATGGCATTGTCGTCTTGGACATGTAAGCAACAAACGCATAGGCCAACTCCAAAAGGATGGAGTCTTGGAGTCGTTTAACCTAAAGTCAGATGATAGTTTTGAATCTTGTTTACTTGGGAAAATGACAAAGTCACCCTTCACTGGTACTTGTGCTAGGGGTGAGGGTTTTTCGGACCTCATACACATTGATGTGTGTGGACCCTTCAAAACCGCCACAAGATATGTTAACCGCTTCTATGTGACTTTTAATGATGATTTTAGTAGATATGGATATGTCTACTTAATCAAGCATAAGTCAGAGACCTTTGAAAGATTCAAAGAGTTCAAGCAGGAAGTGGAGAATCAGTTGGGCAGGAACATTAAGATGCTTCGATCCGATCGAGGTGGTGAGTATCTTTGTACAAATTTCGTTGACTATCTTAAGGAATGTGGGATTATCTCACAATTGACACCTCCCAGGACACCACAGCTTAATGGTGTGGCTGAGAGGTGCAATCGAACCTTGTTGGATATGGTTTGTTCCATGATGAGTCGAGCTTCGCTACCAATCTCATTTTGGGGGTATGCCTTAGAGTTTGCCGCCCATATCCTTAATCTAGTTCCTACAAAGAAGGTTGCCAAAACACCTCATGAGATGTGGACCGGAAAAGTTCCCAATCTGGAACACATCAAGATTTGGGGTTGCGAGGCTTTTATGAGGCGCAAGTCTCACGATAAGCTCGAACCTCGAAGTGAGAGGTGTATTTCCATCGGCTACCCATAGAGATCCTTTGGTTACCTCTTCTACAGACCTAGTGATAATGTGGTCTTTGTAGCAAGTAGAGGAGTCTTTCGTGAGAGAGAATTCATAAGCCAAGGAAATAGTGGGAGGCACATTGACCTTGAAGAATGTCAAGAGTCAAGTGGGGAAGGAACCCCACACCCTAGCAATCAACCTGAGGAGGAAACTCCTCATGATCCGACAGAAGAGTCTGTACCTCTTAGGCGTTCCACGAGAGTTAGGAATGCACCTGAGCATTACTATGGTTTCCATATTACTACGGAAGGTGATACACTTATCAGTTATAGCACACTGGTGAGTTTGAATGAACCTAAAAGCTACACGGAAGCCATGGCATGCCCTGAGGCTACTAAATGGAAAGAGGTTATGGACAGTGAGATACAATCCATGTATGACAATCAAGTTTGGAACTTGGTTGACAATGTACCAGGTTGCAAGACATTCAAGTGTAAATGGATCTTCAAGAAGATGACCGACATGGATGGTAATGTACACACTTATAAGGCACGACTGGTTGCAAAGGGCTTTTCTCAAACTCCGAGAGTTGATTATGATGAGACCTTTTCACCAGTAGTGAAGATTAAGTCTATTAGGGTTATGTTAGCCATTGCTGCATTTCATGATTATGAAATATCGCAAATGGATGTCAAAAACATTTTCCTTAATGGAAAGTTGGCTGAGGATGTTTACATGAGTCAGCCAGAGGTTTTTGTCAGTACAGAGTACCCTAATAGAGTGTGTAAGCTTGAGAAATCCATCTATGGATTAAAGCAAGCACCTCACAGACGGAATCTTTGCTTCGATGAGAAGGTCAAAGAGTTTGGCTTTTCGAGGAGTGAAGATGAATATATGTCAAGGCTAGTGGGAGCATAGTCAGCTTTTTGGTACTATATATGGATGACATACTACTCATAGGAAATGACATCCCAACTCTTCAGGAAGTTAAGTCCTGGCATGGGAAGTGTTTCGCAATGAAAGACCTTGGAGAACCTCCCTATATCCTAGGGATAAGGATTTTGAGAGACAGGAGTAAAAGACTAATTGGACTTAGTTAGAGTACCTACTTGGAGAAGGTGTTGAATACATTCAGCATGCAGAATTCCAAGAAAAGAGAGTTACCGTTCCAGATTAACACCAGACTGAGTAAAACTCAAAGTCCGAGTACAGAGGCTGAGATAGCATAAATTAGTCGAGTACCGTATGCTTCCGCTGTAGGCTCGATCATGTATGCTATGACTTGTACTCGTCCAGATGTGGCCTTTGCATTGAGCATGGTCAGCAGATATCAGGGGAACCTGGCAAGGCTCACTAGACTGCGTTAAAGAACATTCTCAAGTACCTGCGGAGGACTAAGGATTGGGTCCTTACCCTCCATGGGAGTGATGACTTGAGAGTATTGGGGTATAGTGATGCTAGCTTTCAGACTGATAGGGATAATTTCCGCTCTCAGTCAGGCTGGTTCTTTACCTTAAATGGAGGAGCAATTTCTTGGAAAAGTTCCAAGCAGGAGACAGTAGATGATTCAATTTGTGAATCAAAGTATATAGCGGCAAGCGAGGCAGCAAAGGAGGCTATATGGCTAAAGAACTTCATTGGAGACCTTGGAGTTGTTCCGGCTATAAAGGAGCCTATAGAGATTTTCTATGATAGTGAAAGTGCAGTTGCCTTAGCCAAGGAACCAAGGGATCACGGGAGATCCAGACACATCAACAGAAATAAGGACTCCTCGTGGCAAAGAGGGTATCATCGGATGAGAACCCGGCAGATCCCCTCACGAAGGGACTGGGCAGGGTTAAGCATCTCCAGCATGCAAGGCGCATAGGTATGAAGGATGATATTAGTTTTAGTAGTTAGATAGCTTTGAAATGTGTAAAGTGTAATTGATATTTGATGATGAATAAAAGTTGTATTTATTTATCAGTAAAGTGTTGCTATCCTTTGTCAATCGTTTACTATTATTTCATTTTGCATGTTTTGACTTCTAGAATAATTATGTTATGTTATTTCATATTATTCAAATTCTCCACAGTCGGTCATATGTTGGAAGTAGATATGAATCAAAAATGTCATGGGTTGGCTTGTAGAGGTCTAAGATGTTGGACATAAGTGGTGCAACTACATTCATGAGTACTCATAAGCTCTGAGTATTGGACTCAACCCACGCTCACTGGTATCACTTCATGGAATTTATCTCAAGTGATCGTGAGACGGTAATATCATATAAGTCTTCAAACCTAGAGATATGACTTGTTTCCTATGAGTTGCTTATACATTGATTGTATGAATACGCATTGGTAACTTCGATGTTATAAAATGTGCCTTTGTGTATGATTCAACAAGTAGTAGAACAAGCATATGAGTCGAAGTTTATCTATTCCTTCTTGGATTAGAAGCGATATCTGGGCCACTCGATGATTTTGTGCTGACCCATGTACCGGGCCCGGTCAGAACTTAGTTGATGTGTTCAATTAAGTTCTATATCAAATAAATCAGAAATCGAGAAAAAAGCTGTTGGACAATAAGTAAGACATTGTTCCATGTATTTTTTCGGCAGATATCTAGAACAAAGGATTATATGACCACTTATCTTAAATGATGTATCATCATCATCTCAGTTCCGCAAAGACCTTGAAAGAGCTACGATTGTTGATCGGTTCCTGAAGTCATTCTTGCGGTTATAGTTATTAGACTTATCCAAGTTGGAGACTGTTGGATTAGGTGTCTAAGTTTATAACTATTTCTGGAATGTACTTGACCCGATTAGCATGGTCCATTTGGGTTGCATCGCATCTTGCATTTGGATAGACTAAAATGAGAGAAATAACACTTAAAGTTTATTAATACATTATAAGTCCTAATATATATATATATTAATAATATTATTTAATTAGTATTGATCAAGATTTAATTTGGAATTAATAAAGTGATCAAAAGGAGACTAATTAAATATATGAGTTGATTGTGTAAATCATCCATACTTGTATAGTGGGCTAATGCTACATGGATTATCAAGTTGCGCTAAAACCCATAGGATGCTCCATGGAGGCTCCATGGTGTTTATAGAATCCATGGGTCATGGAAATGAAAAGTCATGACAATTAGGATTTACATTGTGTAACCCTAATTGTAACACACTATATAAGCTTCATGTTCTTCACCAAAATCGGCACTAATAGAACAAGTGAGGGCTAGCCAATTTCTAAGTGTTCTTCATTTCTCTCTAAGTTATTCCAAGAGCATTTGGTGTTGTGTGAGACATTTGAGGCATCACACTTGAGGTGCTAGGCTCACAAGGTTTTTAAGGAATCCAAACTACTACAAGATATGTTTTCTTGCTTACTTTTATGTTTAAAAGTTCCCTATGTATGCTAGATAGGTTATGAACCTTGGAAAAATATTTTCGCATGTATCATAGATAAAATATAGATCCAAGGTTTCTTGGGTTGCATGTACACCATAGGGGTGTAAGAATGCTCAAAACCCTTCAGTATGTGGATGACATATTACTCATAGGAAACGACGTTCCAACCTTATAGGAGGTTAAGTCCTAGCTTGGAAAGTGTTTCGTTAGGAAGGACCTCTGGAAAGCTGCTTACATTCTAGGGACAAGGATATTGAGAAATAGGAGTAAAAGACTAATAGGACTTAGTTAAAGTACCTACTTGGACAACGTGTTGAAACGTTTCAACATGAGGAATTCCAAGAAAGGAGAATTGCCTATCTAGAGCAATACCAAACTAAGTAAGACTCAGAGTCCGAGTACCGATGCCAAAATAGTAGAAATGAGTCGAGTACTATATGTTTCTGTCGTTGGCTCGATCATGTATGTTATGACATGTAGTCGCCCTGATGTGGCTATTGCTTTGGCATGGTTATTCGATATCAAGGGAATCCTGGTAGAGCACATTGGATTGCAGTAAAGAACATTCTTAAGTACCTAAGGAGGACTAAGGAATGCATCCTTACCCTTGGTGGGAGTGATGACTTGAGTGTGACAAGCTATAGTGACGCTAGCTTTCAGACCGGCAGAGATAATTTCCGCTCTCAGTTGGGCTGGGTATTTATCCTAAATGGAGGAGCAGTAACATGGAAAAGTTCCAAACATGAGACTATAGCTGATTCAATGTGCGAATCAGAGTACATAGCAGCAAGCGAAGCGTCGAAGGAGGAAATATGGCTAAAGAACTTCATCGGAGACCTTGGAGTTGTACCAACTGTGAAGGAGCCTATGGAGATTTTTTGTGAAAACGAAGGTGCAGTTGCCTTAACTAACGAACCAAGGGATCATGGCAAATCTAGGCATATCGACAGAAATTATCACTTCATAAGACATCGAGTAGAAGAGGGTCTCCTCGTAGTGAATAGGGTATCGTCAGAGGATAAACCAGCAGATCCCATTACAAAGGGATTGAGTAGGGTTAAGCATTTGCTACATGCTAAGAGCATTGGCCTATGTGACGATAATAGTTTTAGTGATTAGATAGGTAGTTAAAAACTTGTAATAAATAAATATAATTGACATTTAATGATTAAATAATAAAGGTTTTATTTATAAGTAAAGCTTACTGTCTTCTGTCAATTGTTTATTTTATGTTTCACTTTTGCATGTTTTGACTTCCAGAATAATATGATTATTCAAACTATCCACACTCAGTCATACTTTGGAATTAAGCTATGAGGTTAGACTGTCATGAATTGGCTTGTAGATAGTCTAAGGTGTTTAGACATAGCAAAAGTTTGCTACAACGTTCATGAGTGCTCCTAAAATAAGATTTGAGTATTGGATTAAACCCACGCTCACATGAATCACTTCATGGAATTTATCTCGATTGATTGTGAGATGATGATATCATATAGACTTCAAACCAAGATATCTGAGTTGTTGATTACGAGTTGGTTATGCATTGACAGTGCGAAAATGTGTCAGTAACTTGATGTTATAAAACGTGTTGTTGTATATAATTTAACAAGTAATTAGTACAAGCATACAAGTTGAAGTTTATATGTTCCTTTTATCCTATGAGGATTAGAAGCGATGTCTTAGGCCACTCGATGATTTTGTATTGACTTATGTGACAGGCCCGGTCAGGACTCAATTGATATGTTCAATTAAGTTCTATGTCGAACAAATCAGAAATCGGGAAACAAACTGTTGGACAATGAGTATGACTTCATTCCATGTCTTTTTCCACATGATATCTTAAAGAACAGAGGACTATATGGTCCCTTATCTAAAGGACGCGTCATTGACTATGTCAGAGTTTGACAACGGAATTTGAGAGCTACAATTGCTAATTGGATTTTGAAGTAGCATTGGCTGTTATAGTTATTAGACTTATACAAGTGGGAGACTGTTGGATTAGGTGTCTAAGCCCATAACTATAATTGGTATGCACTTGACCCAATAGTAGCATGGTCCTTTTGGGTTGCCTACACTGGAGCAATTTGATAGGATGGATATTTAAGAAAGAGGTTTTTTCTGATTTATTAATCTATTATATGAATAATATATTAAATGAGAAATCATATTATTTAATTGGTATTGATCAAGAATTAATTTGGAATTAATTTAGTGATCAAAAGAGACTGATTAAAATTACGGGGACTGATTAGGTAAATCAATAATACTTATAGTTTGGGCCAATGATTCATGTTTGATTAGGTATGGGCTAAACCTATATGAGAGTCCATGAAGGATTAATCCAAAGGGCCTATGAAATGTGAAGAGTCATGGTGAATTAGGGTTTACATGAAAGAAACTCTAGGAATTTCATACTATAAAAGTAACCCCTAGCATCCTAAAATCGGCCACTCTATTCTATAGTGAAACCCTAGCCGATTTTTGGTGCTTCCTAACCTCTCTCATAAGCCTCCATTTGTTTTTGGTATTTGTAACTTATTAGAGGTATCACACTTGAGGTACTAAGCTCTTGAAAGGCCAAGAATTACAAGCTATAACAAAGAGGTATTCTTCTAACTAGTTTTATGTTGTATATCTCCAATTGGATGCTAGCTAGGGTATATGCTTTGGAAAAATGAATGTTGTGTCTATAACTTGAGAAAACTTAGATCCAAAGCATTAGGGTTGTATGTGCACCATAGGGATGTTATAGTGCTCAAAATGCATTAGTTCTTATATTTTCGTTTGATTCACGATTGATTGTTCGTATTCCACAATGACATTTTAAATGGGATCCTATAATTTCTAGTTGTCTAAAGGAATACTAGTGCAGTACTTCGGTACATAACTCGTACACGGGCGCATAATAGTTCCACATAACAGAGCCCTACTCTCTATTCCAAATCTCACACGCACCCTAGTATGATACTACCCACTTATTCAACTTACTTTGAACTAATTTTCATTTATAAGTCTAAGTTTATAACTAGACCAAATTACAATACATGTAATCAACATCAAATACAGTTTTCATGTTCATGCAATACTATCATAATACATGTATACCTTTAGCAAATAATACAAATAGTATACAGTTAGTATATATTTAATCTTTTAAGTAAAAATACTTTTATTAAGATTTTCATATAATAGTACAAAATATACACAGAACACATATTAAAAATAAGAAGCATTCAGTACACATATAACTATTCAGTTGATATTAAATATTTTTATTAAAATTATGTTCTTAAAGTAACTACGCACTTACCTTATTAAAGATGGAATATTTTGTGGGCAAGTTAGCTCTTCGCCTAACTTCTACTTTCCCCTTTTAAACAACCTAAATAAAAATATTACTACGTTTCAGTCATCTCTTATTTTATTTGAGACTGTTATAACACTATCTTTGATTTCGTATTAATCGCAAGAATACTAACTTCTATCAAATAAGGAATAACCAGATAATATCATATTGGACATAAATCTACTTTTTGAAAAATCTACTTGAAACACCTCACTAAGATCTTGTCTAGACATCACTCTCGTACGTAGATCAATCACTATTATAGTTGGTATTATTGATAAATCTTCTTCATAAGTTCATAACAACAACAATGAACAAAATATAAGTTACACTTAAAAGCCCATCAAGTGTATCTCAACTTACAGTCTTTCTAGCGAAAACTCAGAAACATAGCGAGCAGAATTCCACATTGAATATTTATTTTCTCGGGCTTTCCGATGCTATAGCGCCTTGCTAAGACACTTGAAAACTAAGAAAAATCGGATCCCGAGATTATGGGAAAAACTAAGAGAGAATGGTGTGAAAATATGAAGAAAATGGACCAACTTATAGTATTTTTCGAAACACGCATCATGGCTTGTCTACATGGCGTTTTTCATGTAACCATGTCATCACCGGTTAGGTAGGGCAGTTGAGTCTCCAGGTGCCACGTGTTGCCTTCCGGGTGGTGTCATCTCACCTTTCACATGTAATTTCTCGCATTCTTAAAAAAAATCATATATTTCGCATATAAGTTTTGTTTTCAAAGTTCTTTATATCCACGGTTTCGTAATTCCATATACTACAAATTTCTTTTAGATCTCGATAGCAAATGCACATTCTATTTTCACTTTATAGCTTATAAAGATTATACTATGAATGACCTTGCGAAATTCGTAACTTCTTCATATAAGTTTCATTATCGACGTTCTTTATATCCACGGTTTTGTAATTATGTGACATCAACTCTCGTTTACATTACTTTAGCTAACAAATAATATATTTTTGTTTCGTATTTAAAATAAATATTAATGTACTGCGTTGTATTGGAACAAATAACTTCGAAAAATCATACTTTTTTCATATGACTTCAGATTTTTGTGATCTTTATACTCACGAGGCCGTATTTACGGCTACCACAATTTTCATTTAGATTATTTTATTTTAGATAATCTTATTTGAGGATTTGTAATTTTTCAATGAATAATCATAACTATAAACTCTTTAAACGTCTGGTCTCAATTTACGTATGTACAAATCAATTACAAACATTAATGTTTAACATAGGGATATAGACCGCCTCTATTCCTACTACCTACCTCATTAAAGGAGTTTTAGGCCAATAATGTTAGCAAAATAGCATAATACATGATACATAATTTGAACCTAATCTTAAATGACGCATTCAATTATATAAACATAACAAAATCAACATTAATACTCTTGAGTCTTTAATCAATATGGTTAGATGTGAAAATGAGACAGCACATATGATGGGATATTGTGAAGGACCATGACTACAAGATTATTAATCGAAACACCAATATGGTGGTTAACACATTAAGTCAGTAAATAACCAATGCACCTACGAGGGATTTGTGTTTGTGGTTGAGAATGATGGTTGTTACTTTGTTGGTTTTGAGTAATCAATAAAATATATTATTGGATTGCAAGATGGTTTTTTTTATAATACAACAAAAAAAGTTATGATATATGATTTTGTTTCGAAACTTTTTAATTGTTATTTTGTTTATTTAGAAGTTAAAAAAATGGTACCTTGTTTTGAGTAATAAATAAACATATGTTATTGGATCGTTTAAAAAAGAAAAATATGTTGAAAACAAAAATTGTGTTAGTTTTAGATAAAAATAAAAAATGAAAATACATGTTAATTTAAGCAAACTATTGAGTCAAGTTAATAAGCAAATGATGATAAGTTCAATTTGAGAAATAATATAAAAGTAAATTACACTAACGGTCCTTATGGTTTGGTGTAATTTACATGTTTAGTCGTAACTTATTTTTTTAACTCGGAAGGTTTTTACTATTTGTTTTTGTTATGCGTTTGGTCCCTACTATTTATTTTTATTACGCGCTTGGTTCCTATTTTACCTAAAAAAAACTATTATTTAAATATTGAAAAATGATGGGGTAGGTAAGGTAATATGAGTAAGGTGGGGTTGGGGTGTGTTTATTCAAATAAATTAAAAAATCAATGACAAAATAGTCTTTTTAGTTAAGACAGTGACCAAGCACAAAAACAAACAATAGAGACCTTACGAGTTAAAAAAATAAATTAGAAACCAAACATGCAAATTACCCCAAACCAAACCATTCGTGTAATTTACTCGTAACATAATTATTTATTTATTAAACGATTTTATTTAACTTGCGATCTTATTATTTTTGAAAAACATATTTACTGTAACAATAATATTGTTTAATCATTGCAAGTTATCTTATGTTATAATTAAATAGCTGTAATTACTAAACAATCAAGATATAAATAAATAGATTTTATGTGATATAATGCTAGAGTATAAAACCAATTTATAAATACTAATTGGTCATAGAAAACCACTTGGGTTGTGGTGACTTGGTAAGGCATGTGGAAGATATGGTGGATAACCTATTGACCCATGTTCAAATCCTGACACTACTCAGCCCTTGTGGCCATGGAGGTTCGCCTGCAGTGACTTCAGGGCATGAGACAAAGTCTCATGTTTGCAGCGGGGGATTAGTCGGTGCGCGTAAGCTGGCCCGGAAACCCTCATTAAGGAAGTTCCCTTTCCAAATAATAATAATAATAATAATAATAATAATAATAAATTAGACAGTTATATTAAGGCATAAGATATTCTAAGAGATGTCAATAATTTGAACAAAGTTAAATTAAATAAATATATGAGGTTGGCATAAGAATTTCAATATCTTAGTTTTAATATTGAAAGTTGTAAATCACATAAACACGTGTGAAAAGTTAAAATCAATGATTCAGAGAAAATCAAACATGATAGTTTACATAGGAACCATGTTTTTTTTTCTAACTCTCTCAACTTTAAGTGGCTGTTGGCCTTGCCAAGTTCATAAAGTCCATCACAGCAATTAATACGACATGGGTCTTTAATCAATATTGTTGGATGTAAGAATAAAAAAAATACAGATGGTTGGATGTAGTGAAATACTACGCAAGATTCTTAATCATCCATAAAAAGTCAACATAGTGGTTAACGCATTATGTCGGAAAACGATTAGTGCTTCTATCTGGGATGGTATATCTGTGTTTGAAAATGACGGTTGTTGCTCTGTTTGTTTTGAGTAATAAATGAAAATATGTTTTTGGATTGCAAGATGATTTTTTTGTAATACATCAAAAATAACTTTATGATATAATATTTTGTTTCAGAAATTATTAATTTTTATTTTGTGTATTTTGTTAGAAGTTAAAAAGTGGTACGCCACTACTCGAAAAGAAGGTATTAGCGACGGAATTTTAGCGACAGAAAAATTCATCGGTAATAGCGACGAAACACCAACATATTTCCGACCATTAAGAAACTTGATTATGAGGATTTTAGTGATAAATTTTCAATGGTTTAATGACATAATACTTTTCGTTGGTAATCGGTTGCAATACACCGACAGTTTAGCGACAGAAAATGAACAATCTCACATTTCGTTGGTAATTGGTTGGTGATATTACGTTGTTTTTCTTTTTAAATATTGGTTGCAATTTGTTAAAATTGATAAAGATAAAAGAGCAGTCTTCACTAAAAGTCCTCTTTTCTATTAACTTTTATGCACATCGGACTTGACCAAAGGGAAAATAGAGATTTACTCCATGTCTCTATGGGAACGACTCCATAAAGCATCGTCGCCCACAACTGGCGGCTCTCTTTTCCAGCCATCCTGGAAGCCATCAATGTTAATGGAGTCGCCGCTATAGCTTATGGACCTAATCATTGGACTCGATTTGAGTTTTTTTCTCCATTTTTTGGTAAAAAAAATTTCCCCAACTTTGAGCAAGTTGTTGTTTGAGTAATACTACGTAACACCCCTCGCTAGGACCCAACTGTAAAATCATTTTCAAACAAAATGTAAACTCTTTTATGTTCAAAAGTTTCAAATTGATATAGAAAAGTTCAACGGTCCCCAAAAGTTAAATAAAAGTTTAAGAAGCGAGGTTGTTTATTAGGTATCATAACAAATCTTCAAGTTCCCCACAAGTCGGGATCTTCTAAAATTCATGCTACCTCCTAAGCACCAAGCCTCTCAATCTAAACATACATCCAAAATAAGTTATACAACGAAATTTCTAGTGAGTTACCCGATGATCAACTCATTTTGAGTAAGTAATAGAAATCCCAACACTCGAATTAATCCTCCCAAAATTTATAATTAACATTTTAGTTGAAAAATGGCAGAATATTATATTCCAAAAGTGACAAAAGATGGATAATACTTTTCATGCTAAATGTGATGTTATGCATGAATCTATTCCCAAATCCATTTAAATCTCAAAGTCCAACCTACAAGTTAATGGTCGGATGTGAAGAAGATATGACAGACTAAATTTTTCACATTTTCTCTTACATCCACAATCAAGGCACTAGGGGCCATCCAACCAAGGTCACACGAGGGGTAGTGAGCCTGTACTCGTGCATGTGAGGATTATCTAGAAATCTACTCACAACAACAATAACAAATGTCCATTTGGGTACTCTAGAATCTCAAAGTCACACCCATCCTAGTATGAATATGCACACATAGGATGATGAAAACATTTTTCAAGATTTCAGGTCTTTGTCATATCAAAACATTTCAAAACTCACCTTTCAAGAATACACAACTAGACCATATACAAATCAATGGGTACGTATAGTACCATGCGATGAAAATTAAGTAAAACTTGTCAAATAGAAAGAGTAAGTAGGGGATGTATGATCCCGATTACTCACCTTAGCTTCTAGCTTCCTACTATCACTTCTTCTTCAATTGCAAACTTCCTTCAACCACTACCTATAAAATCATAGTAAATTACTAAAAATGACGAAATTGGCCCTCGAATATTTTTATCATTTGCATCTTCCCAATAAGCTTATTTACATCTTATTAGCTTATATATAAAGTTTAAGGGCAATCGGGGCTCATTTACTAGATTTTCCATGAAAAATAGTACACTTAACAGAACGCTTGACATGCCCTATGTCAAAGGGACAGGCCCTCGTATCATTTTGACATGCCCTATGTCATGACTACAAGTCACTATTTTGTATAAAATTTGGATAAAAGCTTTGTAACTTGTTCCTTCGACTTTGAATGGCCATCAAACTTTAACAAGTGGTTATTAAGGACTAAATAAAGGTTATGAACTTCTTAAATATGCAATTAAGCTCTAAACTCATGGCGACTTAATCATTAAGTCATTCTAAATGTCATATGTGTTTTGAGATTGCTTATATGAGCTTCATAACTTATTCAAAATTCATAATCACTTCAAATGTTCATATAATCACCAAATATTTATTTGAACTCATTATCCAACTATAAATTCAACACATAACATACCATTAAATTATCTAGCTTCAACACTGAAATCCATGGAATGGAATTAGGGATTCTATTCATGAGATTTCATAAATGCTAGATCTAATCCTCAATTGAATCATTTCAAGATCATTCGATGTCCAAATAAATGTTCCAAGTGCGTAACATCATTCTAAAACACATCCTAAGGATTCTAGGTACTTAGTGTAACTATGGAATTGCCAAATTCATTCCATAGTTTCCCATATTGCCCTTTTTGTCCCAACAATCACTAGAACCACACTAGGATGTGATGATTCTTCATGTTAACCTTCAATTCCAAATCCATAACATAGAACTATGAGTATTAACATTACATCCTCCTTAAATCACCTACAATCACTATTAAATTTCGTATTCCATACTTGTCCCCAAACTTCTTATTCCAAGTAAATGATTCTTTCATTGCTAGAATTGTGCTATTCTATTGAGATTTGCAATAAATTATTTATCAGTAGTCATGGAATCATATAAGGGCTAGATTATCACATCACCATTATCATTAGAAAATCTAGGGTTTGTGGATATTTAGCAATTTCACCCAAATTCAACCATACGAAGGTAGATTTTAGCTAGAAGATAACATAATCACTTTAGTTTGCTAAGAACACAAAACCCTACTCCTCAAATTAGATGAAAATTAGATTCAAACCCAAACAACAATTGAATTTCAGATTTGCACACCATGGGGGAAAAGAAGTTATACCTTAGACCACTAGATTGCTTCATAATGTGCTCCAAATGAACTAGACAAGCTTGGGATCAAGTTCTATGGCCTTTTATGCTTGAATCGCCATTTCTCTACAACCTTCAAACCCTAAAATTGATCCCATCTGCATGAATGAAGAGTGTGAGCCTCTTATTTCTGAATTTTACACTTTCCACCCCCCTTAATTTTGAGTTTCTGACAATTATGACCTAAAGTTCTTATAAGTGGGAATATAACTTTGCTAGTGTACATTCCAAGTCCTTCCCCGTAAAAACATGAGAAAACTAATACTAAGTAATGAAAATGGGTCAAAGTCAAGTCAAACCATATTTCAGAGAACTTTACACATATATTCCTTATTTTCAAAATATTGCAAATTTTTTTATTCTTGATCTCTAAAATGTTTTATTCTACTTCTAAAACTAATTTTAATTGTCCATGTTATTTATTTATCTATCTATCTATTTATTATTATTATTATTATTATTATTATTATTATTATTATTATTATTATTGTTGTTGTTGTTGTTGTTGTTATTATTATTATTATTATTATTATTAAGATTATTATTATTATTATTATTATTATTATTATTATTATTATTATTATTATTATTATTTTAACAAGAAACTCAACCCTTGATTTTGAGCTGTTACATACTTAGAGTTAATACCATGGGAGATTCGCTGCCAAAGTACATGAAACCATAAATTCAAATTGTAAGTCAAAATTTAGTGATTTCCTCTAAATATCGCACGCATTAAGATAGATAAAACATCCATTAGGTCCAATCAGTCATCAGACTAGAATACCTCGGCCCAATCAGTCATCGCACTCGAATGCCCCAACCCAATCAGTAATCAAACAGGAATGCCAACATGCAACGAATCCAATCATTCATCGGACTAGAATATCCTGGCCCAATCTGTAACAATCGAGTTTAGTGGTATGTTCCTTTTATACTATTAATGTGAAATCTTTTCATTTTAGTCCCTAGCCGAGTAAGTTGGGCGTACTCTATGAGTACACTAGGTGTACCGGCTCGTTGGTTAGATGCCAAGGCACCCACATACGTTGGGCGTATGTGGGAGTATGCAGGGTGTACGTTAAGCAGGGACAAACCCTAATTTTTAGGTTTTGTGTCCTATTTAAGCAACTTATGTTTCCTTGGGTGCATCTTATGATCAACCTCCATATCCCTATACACTACGATTGAAACCCTTATTGCCATTTGTGAGATTTGACCTTGGTAGTGAGTTTTGGTGGTTTGTTTTTGGTAATTTGAAGGAAGAAGAACACTTGGAGGTTTCTTTGGAGTGCCTTGAGATTATATGTCTAGAATCATCATCATCTTTGCAAGCTATTTGAGGTATAAAGCTCTTAACTGGATGGTTCATTATGCTAGATCCAATCTTAGGTGTAATTTGTGCATTTTTGAAGTCTCTTGTCTATAAAAATTCAATCTTTATGAGTTATATTGGTCCATGCATGTGTTAGGATCCTTATTATGGTTCTCTTTGAGTTTTAGGTCCTATTAATACATGCATGGGAGTAAAGTTGCCAACTTTACATGTTAGGACATCATTAGGGCCATATCTGAGGAGTGGATGTGATGGTTTAATCATTTAAGCACTTAATGGTAAAGGTGGTCAGTTGTGTCATACGCAACGTACCCAGCTCATACACTAAACGTACTGGTAATTGAGGTAGAACGCAGGGCGTAAGCTAGATTACATCGGGCGTTCTCAGAAAGCCTTGACCTCGGTTGATTTTCTCGGTTTGGACCACTTTTGGGCAAGAGGGATTTTGGGTCATTAGCCTTTTGATTTTTGGGCCATTTCTAGGCCTTGGGCTATCATGGAATTAGCCCTATGATGGGTTTTGGGCCTAATTAGGAAGTTGGGCCATATTAGGCTTTTGATATTATTGGATCAGGCATCAGATTTGGGGCCAAGTGAGGAAAGGGAAAAATGGAATTTTACACTGAGGGTTTGATATCAGACGGGGCCCGATGCCAGGAAAGCCGATGTCGAGCTTGATTCGATGTAGCAGGCGCGAGGCCCAAGATATGTTTACGTGATAAGTGTATGGTACATGGTAGTTGGGGAGACTCTTTAAGCTTCGTGCTTACAGTTTTCAGTTTTAGTTTTAGGTACTTCCACTAGCAAGGGGAAGAGCTCAGGATGACTGCATGGCACACATCACAACTTTTAGCCTGGGAGGGTTCGCTCTGATATTTAACATATGATTTCGATGCATTGATAGATGATACGAGATTTTTGAGATACACGATTTATGACATTTGATACTCGTGGTTTTGTTATTATGATGTTTGATAAATATGGTTTTCTTAAATGATTTAAAATTAAAATTTTAAACCGTATTTTTGGGATGTTTCATCAACTGTTGCAGGGTGAGACCTTTCATTCGAAGAATTATCTGGTGACGGTGACTGGCCTAGGAGAGCCTAAGAAGAGATTTAGTGTTGGGATCCTTGTCTTGTTGAAGGTTGAATATGTGGATAAGGGAGTGACTTGGAGGATTCATAACAATCCTTGAGGAAAGTACAGATAGATGTGGAAGGTAGTTTAGGCCTATACTAATGGAAGTAGATGATTCATACTCGATTCAAGGAAAGTTGCAATGATACCAGGAAGCTTGTTGAGCATGAGACTCCTCGATGTGTGTGTGTGTATATATATATATATATATATATATATATATATATATATATGTTCTAATGGTTTATGTGGTCTATTTTCAGTATGGTGGCCACACGAAGAGGTTCTGATAGCGGTTCTGGTTTGGGCTCTAGAGTCGGACTGTTGGTTGAGAAGATATGGGAGTTCATTTCGTCTGAGATTACCCACAACATACTTTGAGAATACTCCTATGATATTTGGTACGATTAATGAGGGTATCATGGAGGTTTTGGAGGAGTGCTTGGGCTCTTTCCGTTTTGAGATGGTTGCATTAATGGGAGCTCGCACGTTGACCTTCTGGGAGTTTTGGGCATGTAGGGCTCAGGAGTACTTCAGGGAAAAGGACTCGATCACGAGCAGACGTTGGTTAAAGGATGTCGCTAATGCCTCCCGCACTAGCAGTTGTCCCGATGGGGTAAATGTCAGACTTCCTTCCTATCTTCTGAAAGAAAGAGATCAAGATTGGTAGGAGGAGGTTGGGCGCATCATGGGGGAAGCATTAGTTAAATCAATGACATGGGATGATTTGTGTCTAGATTTCGAGTTAAGTTTGCACCGGCGATTAACGTGCAACATTTGGCAAGGGAGTTCTAGGACCTCTTCCAAACTACTGAGATGGTAGTTGAGATCACCACTATCTTCCGCGAGAGGGTGTTGTTGGTTTCACAGTATGTGGTAGTTGAGGAGATGAAGAAGGCGAGATACCATGAGATCTTGAGGAATGATATCTGACAGTTTGTGAGCTAATCCAGTTGCAGGACACTGGAGGATATGATTGCAAGAGCCAAAGAGAAGGAGATTGATTTAGAGATGGAGAGGAAGAGGAAGCCATATCTGAAGGGTTTTGAACATTACAACATTCTTATGTTCACATGGAACCCTATTTGCTTTGGATCTCGGTTTTTCTCAAGTTTTACATGCCAATTAAATTTCCAAAGCAAAACCCTAATCTAGCATACAAGAAAACGAAATCTAATCATCTTAGGGTTTAGAAGAATACCTTTCTTATTGGTGGCTTGATCTTGACATTCAAGAGCTTAATACCTCAAGTGATGCACCTTTAATGAAGTCACAAACACCACTTAGCAGAGGATGAACAAGAGAGAGGTGATGGAGGCTTCAAGATTTTGGCTAGGGTTCTCTAAGAATGCATTGGGGCCGAAAACTGTAAGCCAAGGGTGCTTTATATAGCTAAGGCTGCTCGGATTTTAAGTGGAAACTCTAATTCTCTACTTAAGCCTTAAGAAATCCATGAACACCTTCAAGAAGGCCTCCTGGACGAAATCTCTATGGGCTTCCCATAGATTTTGTCCGCTCCTTCTTTAGGAGTCCATCATCCCAACTTGAAACTATCAATGATTTCCAATATCAGTCCCCTTACTTTTAATCAGTCTCTTTTGTCACTAAATTAATTCCAAATCAATTTCTGATCAATACTAATTAAATCATATGATTTCTCAATTAGTATATTATTCTTATAATATATTAATAAATCATTTATCAACCTCTTACTAGATAATTCATCCTATCAGATTGCTATGGTGAAGGCAACCCAAAAGGACCATGCTATTATCGAATCAAGTACATACCAATTATAGTTATGGGCTTAGACACCTAATCCAACAGTCTCCCACTTGGATAAGTTGGATAACTATAACTACAAATATGACTTCAAAATCCAATTAGCAATCGTAGTTCTATAAAGCCGTTGTTGAACTCTGACCTAGTTAATGACGCGTCCTTTAGATAATGGATCATATAATCCTCCGTTATGGAAGATATCGTGTGGACAAAGACATGGAAAAGAATTATTCTCAATGTCCAACAGTATGTTTCCCGACTTCTGATTTGTTTGACATAGAAATTAATTGAGCACATCAATTCAGTCCTAACCGGGCCCAACACATAAGTCAACACAAAATCATCGAGGGACCAAGATATCGCTTTTACCCTCTTAGGATAAAAGGAACAGATAAACGTTGACTTATATGCTTGTACTATTTACTCGTCAAATCATACACAACAACACATTTTATAACATCAAGTTACTGATGCGTTACATATTATCAATGCACAACCAACTCGTAAACAATAACTTATATATCTCGGTTTAAAGATTATATGATATTATCATCTCACAATCACTCGTGATAAAATTCCATGAAGTGACTCACATGAGTGTGGGTTTAATCCAATACTCATATGTCATTATAGAAGTACTCATGAACATTGCATCAAACTTTTGCTATGTCTAGACACTTAGACAATCTAAAAACCAATTCATGACAGTCTTGTCTCATTAATTACTCCCGAAGTATGATTGACTGTGAATAATTTGAACAATCTAATTATTCTGGAAGCAAAACATGCAAAAGTGAAACAATAGTAAACAATTGACATAAGATAGTAAACTTTACTCATAAATAAATCTCCATTACTTAATCATTAAATGTCAATTACATTTATCCATTACAAGTTTCTAAGAATCTATCTAATCACTCAAACTAATATCGTCCTTCAGACTAATGCTCATCACATGTTGTAAGTGTTTAACCTTGCTCAAACCCTTTGTGAGGGGATCTGCTGGATTCTCCACTGACGATACCCACCTAACCACGAGGAGTCCCTATTCTACCCGATGTCTGATGAAGTGGTATTTTCTATTGATGTGTATGGATCTACCATGATCCCTTGGTTCCTTGATTAAGGAAACCGCTCCTATGTTATCACAAAAAATCTCCATAGGCTCCATTATGGTTGGTACAAATCCAAGGTCTCCAATGAAGTTCTTCAACAATATTACCTCCTTCGATGCTTTGCTCGGTGTTGTGTACTCTGATTTGCATGTTGAGTTAGCCATGGTCTCCTGATTGGAACTTTTCCAAGTAACTGCTCCTCCATTTAGGGTAAATACCCAACCCGACTAAGAGCGAAAGTTATCTCTGTCGGTCTGAAAGCTGGCGTCACTATACCCTGTCACTCTCAAGTCATCACTCCCACCAAGTGTAAGGACCCAGTCCTTAGTCCTTCGTAGGTACTTAAGAATGTTCTTAACAGCTTTCCAATGAGCTCGACCTGGGTTCCATTGATATCGGCTAACCATGCTCAACGCATAAGCCACATCAGGGTGAGTACATTTCCTAGCGTACATGATCGAGCCAACGGTGGAAGCATATGGCACTCGACTCATTTCCGCTATCTTAGCATCGGTACTCGGACACTGAGTCTTACTCGGCTCGATAGTGCTTTTGATTGGTAGTTACCCTTTCTTGGAATTCTCCATGCTAAAACGTTTCAACACCTTGTCTAAGTAAGTACTTTGACTAAGCCTTATTAGTCTCCTACTTCTATTTCTCAAAATCCTTATCCCCAAAATGTAAGCAGCTTCCCATAGATCCTTCATAGCGAAACACTTCCCAAGCCAAGACTTAACCTCATGCAAGGTCGGGATGTCGTTTCCTATGAGCAGTATTTCATCAACATACAAAAATAGAAAGCTAACTATACTCCCACTAGCCTTGTCATACACACAGGACTCATCCTCGCTTCTCGAAAATCCAAACTCTTTGACTTTTTCATCAAAACAAAGATTCCATCTGTGAGACGCTTGCTTTAATCCGTAAATGGATTTCTCAAGCTTGCATACTCTATTAGGGTATTTTGCGTCTACAAAACCCTCAAGCTAACACATGTAAACAAATTCATCCAACTTCTTATTAAGGAAAGTAGTTTTGACATCCATCTTCCATATTTTATAGATATGAAACGCAGTTATGGCCAACATAACCCTTATAGACTTGATCTCGGCTACTGGTGAGAAGGTCTCATCATAGTCAACCCTTAGGGTTTGAGTAAATCCCTTCGTAACCAGTCGTTCCTTGAATGTATGCACCTTTCCTCCATTTCAGTCTTCTTCTTGAAAATTCATTTGTACCCAACTGTCTTTCGACCTGGTACATTGTCAACCAAGTTCCAAACTTGATTGTCATACATGGACTGGATCTCGTTGTCCATTGTCTCTTTGAACTTTGCAGGCTCGGGACCCGTCATGGCTTCCTTATAGTTAGTAGGATCATCCAAATTTACCAGTGTACTATTACTGATAAACATATCACCTTCTGTAGTAATATGAAAAACATAAAACTATGGTGCCATCCTAACTCGAGAGGAACGTCTTAGAGGTAATGACTCATCAATTGGTTCAACAGGAATCTCTTCCTCAAGTTGAGAGATAGTGATAGAGGTTCCTTCACCGCTTGAGTCTTGAAGATCTTCAATATCAATCTGCCTCCCACTATCCTCTTAGCATATGAGTTCTCTTTCGTGGAAAACCCATCTCCTTGCTACGAAGACCATGTTGTCATTGGGTCTGTAGAAAAGATATCCAAAAGATTTCTGTGGGTAGCCGATAAAAATACATTGCTCACTACAAGGTTCAAGCTTATCGTGAGTCTCTTGTCTTACAAAAGCCTCGCAACCCCAAACCTTGATATGTGCCATGTTGGGTCAAAAATATGGTTTATACTTTGCTTTTCTAGGAAAATATATTTTTATGTAATGTTGTATGTGTTTGCGGTTTGTGTGTACTGCCGTACACATGTGTACGGCCGTACACAGGGTGTGCGGTTGTACACATGTGTATGGCTGGAGGTCCATATAAATAGAGGAGTGCATGTGGGAGTGTACGGTTAGAAGGCAAGAGAAGAGAGAGAAAGTTAGAGAGAAGAAGTGTGTGTGAGAGAGAATCTATTGTAAGGAGCATCACTCATTCATATTGAATACATCATAGATTCATCTTCTTCTTCTTCTCATTCTCTTCTATATTGATCTGACATAATCCAATTGATTGGGATTCCGCACCATCAATTGGATCTAATTGATACACAAGCAATTTTGGGGACTTACAATTGGTATCAGAGCTTGGTTGTATCAATCAATTAATTCATATCTGGAGCTTATTTGATCTTATTTTGAAAAGATAATAGCGTTTTTGGATAGATCTCGCAAAAATAAGGGGGGTTACTTCTTTGCATTTTTCATAAACACGAGTTTTTGATCGAGTTTTGGAGAAAAAAAAGGGTGAAAAACATCGTTTTTTCGCGAATCTGTTGAAGGTGTGCGGCTCGGAGTGTGCTCCTCGGTGTGTGCAGCCGGCTCAGTGTGCGGCTTCGCACCTTGTTCTCAGTCTTCGCTTCGGTCTCGGTCAACAGCTGTAGTGGTCCTCGCACCTCGCACTTGTTCAGCAATCCTCGCACCTCGCACCTGTTAAACAACCCTCGCCCTCACATAAGTTTCATATAAAAAAAAAAAGAAATCAAATTTTTGGAGGTGCTGGGGATCGAACCCGGGACCCCTTGGTTATTGCCACAGCGCCTCAACCAACTCGTCTAGGAGGCTCTTTGTTTCATTCTTCCGAAATATGAAATATAAATCGTCCTTTTCGAACCTAATTTCGCATTTTTGACAAAATCAGCCCAAAAATCAATTCCTTTTATTTTTAAATTCCATTTTCAACCCAAAATTTTAGTTTTTAATTTTTTATTTTATTTTTATCTTTTGACCTTAAAATTTTGACTTTGACTTTTAAAAGTTGACCTTTGACTTTAAATTTTTGACTTTCTCGTTTGACTTTTAATTTTTCAAATTTGGCTTTTCGGTTTGACTTTTATGTTTGACTTTTCAAGTTTGACTTTTTAAATTTGACTTTTAAGGTTGACTTTCTCGGTTTTTTTAAGTCAAAGGGAAATTAAAAATATAAAAAAAATTATATATATATATATATATATATAATTAAAAAAAATTAAAAAAAAAAAAAAGAAAATGAGTTCCACATCAATTCCGGTAAATGAAGTTTCATGTACTCCATCTTGTAAAGCTACGATTAAATTTCTTCGCGAACAAATTGATTTATTAAAAAGAGAAAATGAGGACCTCAAATATGAAGGCTATACTCTTAGGAAAGGACAGAAACCATTAAAAGCTTAATTAGAAACCAAAATCAAGGATTTCCGGAAATTACAAGAAGATTACAGAAACAAGTGTGAAAATTATGATCACATTAAGAAAAAACTTAATGCTGTAACTGAAGAACTTGACGCTTTGAAAATAAAGTGCTGAAAAACAGATGTTAGTTTCAAAAATTACAATGCGTCAAGTAAGACAGTCGAGTCCTTATATGAAACCCAATTAAAATTCAAAGAAAATCAAAACAAAGGTCTATGGTATGATAGTGTTCCTCCACCTTTCAATCATAACTACACATCCATCCCTATGACACAGGACAAAATTGACAGGGAGGCACATCTTCGATATGGCAAACCAGCTGGATTTCTGTTAGGAGGTATTCAAGTTGAAGATACTAATGCTTCTACTTTATGTGCAGGTAAAGTAGCAGAGGATGAGAACAAGGAGAACACCATTGAACAAACCAACATCTCCTTGAACTCTGAATCTGTTGCTTCGAACTCAACTGCTTCTGATCAACCTGCCGTTGAGAAATACAGGCCACAAATTCCAATGCAACAGAGTTCTTGTTGCAAGTGTGCATGTGGGAACAACAAGAGACAAGGCAAAGATACGCCACCAGGGGCAGGAAGAAACAACTCCACAGTGAAGAAAAAGACATGTTTTCACTATGCAACACCTGGACACATTGTCAGAAATTGTCCTAATCGCGCATACGATCCCTACTATGCACAAGGATGGCAAAATGTGCCAAGAGGGAGATACTTCAAAAGAAAGCCCTCAAGGTCACGCTCAGACCATGATGACTGGAACGCGCAGAAGGCCAAGAATCAAACCCACAAGGCCAAGAATCAAACTCCCAAGAACAAGAAGGGAATGTCAGCCAAGAAGCCAAATCCAAGAGATGCTCCCATGAAGTCAAAATCAAAGTCATCTTAACGGCCGACATCTAGATCAAAAACAAGTACTGAGCCACCCATCAGATCGGAAAAGAAATGGGTTAAACCCAACTACAAATAGGTTCCTAAGGCCCACTCTCCCAAATCTACTAACAATTCTAATATTTCTACGTCTTCTATTTGTGATAAGCAGGACATGTCATGGGAGAGAGTACCATGCGAGGATGACAAAGGTCAACCCAGTTTCAAAATGGACTGGGTTCCAAAGACCAAGTGATCCTGCTCTGTGTCGGAGCAGCTATGGAGGCATATCATCAGACTTCAGTTTGTTGGTAGTGGCTTTTCTTGGCACTTGATAGGGGACATCTCTCAATTATACAACAGTCAGACATTGTTTGAGAGTATGTGTCCTTTACGGGAAGGGAATAAAGGAAGGGGTCACTCATGGGATTGTGCTTAACAATCTGAAGAATTTTCGGATCTGTTCTTAGATTACGCGTGTTGTTCTCAAACCTTCTGGATGCAAATTCAATCGGTGACTTACGGTTTGAGTTTTCTTCTCTATACTCCTGAGTTTATCTTAAGCTGATTCGCTATAAAGACTAATTTTTGTTTTAGGATAGTTTAAATTTGCGCATTTACTTTTGTTTCTCTCCTATGCACAAATTTAGGGGGAGAAATAAAAACAAAACAAAAATTAGAAAATTTAAAAAAAAACAATTTTTTTTATTATTATGCTGGTTTTAGAATGTGCTTGAAGGAGATGTTTAGGGAAGTGATATGATTATGTGATAACAGGCAACCTGAGTCTGCGTAACGTACCCAAAGTTGAAGGGTCTATGCTCTGGTTTGATGTGTCGATAGGCACGGAAGATTTTAAATGGACATGACTAGACAGAGTTGAACTTAAGAAATCAAATGACTTGACAAATCTTGACCTAGTTAGATCCGTTTAGCCTGACAATACGACGCTTGGATAGGTTAAGCAGGGAGATATATATGGGAATCTACTCGTCACATTAAATTAACCCGTATCTGGAACCGTGGTTTAACTTTTCCTTCATGTGCGGATTCTGTCCTTAATTCCGGTATTGATGGGGCAACTGGTAAATTCTGATAAATTAGGTTTGTAGAAAATCATTTTCTTTCTTTCTGTCTGTTAGTCATATGTTACCTCCTCTACGTGATTGGAAGAGATCCGACCTGAACTGTAACATATGCAACTCTATTTCTCTGCATATTATACATATAGATACATATTAAATTCCTCTTATCTGTTAGCCATATGTTGTCTTCTTTGCATGACTAACAATCCGACCTGGTACACAGCATATGCACTATAAGTGATAATACTCTGAATCTATCTTCTCCCCTAATGATGGTCTGCTCATCCGACGTAAGGAGTACTCTGGAAGTCCTTGATTACCGGGGCATATCTGGAAGCGGGAAACATGTTCCAGTACAATTAAAACTGAACTCTCAAAGATTGTCTATAGATCTCGCTGCTTAATTTAGGTGGACAACAATATCCCTAGTCATCGTCAGCTGAATGGTCCTTAAGATATAGTATCTAGAAACTTAGGATCAGATATAATATCTAGGAACTTAGGATCACATTGTCTTGTCACTTATAGTATGTCCTAATTTTGTCACAATTTTTCGTGTTTAAGTGGACCACAATACCGACGATCGACCAGACAAAGACGTGAACATGGAAGGTACCGACAAGAGGATAAAGGTTGTCTAAAAAACTTTGATCCCAAATCATTCTTAAAGTTAGATATCATTTTATTTTTGTTAAATTTGTTCATAGTTTCTTCTAATTTAAATTAGGGGAGAATTAAAAAAAAAAATTCAAAAATCAAACAAATATTAAGAAAATTTAAAATCCAAAAATAGTGTTATTTCTTGTTCAGAAAAATCTGAAAATCCAAAAATATTTTTGTTTCTGTTTTTATTTTTCCAGAAAATATGAAATATCCAAAAATAATTTTTTGTGTGCTAATTTTTCTTTTAGTTTTGTTTTGTCTTGAAAACTGATTTCAGGCGTAGATGAGACTCGTGGAGACTGTATTGAAGATCTTCTGAGCCAAGGCTTCATCCGTGAGCATCGAAGAATTCGCATTCGAAGGAGCAAGAAATGAAGATTATTCTTTCAACATTTAATTTGTCAACCCCAGAAGCAAGGTGAAGCTGAAATTGAAGATTATGTGACGGATTGCATTGAAGCCTCCTCAATCAGTCTGTTGCTATCTTAAACCTGCTGAAGTGATCCAGAAGATTATTTCTCTCCGTTGTTCTCCCTGAAGATTCTCAAGCTGAAAGAGCTATCTTTCAAGAATCTTTACAAGAAGCCTCCTCACCCAACGTGCGTTCAATGTCAAATTTTGAAGAAAAACCCAACCGCTCAAGATAAATTCATTTATTGAAGATTCATATGTGCATCTTGATGCTGTGAAGAAATTTGAAGATTAATGCTGAAGCCAAGCTCCCAATGAAAATTAACAAGAAAAAGCCAGCTACTTTTGAGGGGGAGTTTGTTGGGCCAATTAGAAAAGAAAGCTATAAACCAAGGGGGAGATTGTTGGGTCAAAAATATGGTTTATACTTTGCTTTTCTAGGAAAATATATTTTTATGTAATGTTGTATGTGTTTGCGGTTTGTGTGTATGGCCATACACATGTGTACGGCCGCACACCCTGTGTACGTTGTACGACTGCACACCCTGTGTACGGCCGTACACAGGGTGTGCGACTGTACACATGTGTATTGTTGGAGGTCCATATAAATAGAGGAGTGCATGTGGGAGTGTACAGTTAGAAGGCAAGAGAAGAGAGAGAAAGTTAGAGAGAAGAAGTGTGTGTGAGAGAGAATCTATTGTAAGGAGCATCACTCATTCATATCGAATACATCATAGATTCATCTTCTTATTCTTCTCATTCTCTTCTATATTGATCTGACATCATCTAATTGATTGGGATTCCGCACCATCAATTGGATCTGATTGATACACAAGCAATTTTGCAGACTTTCATGCCAACGAGGGAACCTTCCCTGTCCACATCTCGTGAGGTGTTTTGGCAACCTTCTTAGTTAGGACTAGATTAAGGATATAGGCGGCAGTCTCTAAGGCATACCCTCAAAATGAGATAGGTAACGAAGCTCGACTCATCATGGAACGAACCATGTCCAACAAGGTTCGATTGTGCCTCTCAGCTACACCATTGAGTTGCGGTGTCCTAGGTGGTGTTAATTGTGAAACAATTCCACATTCCTTAAGATAGTCGTGGAACTTGATACTAAGATACTCACCACCCCTATCGGATCTTAGCATCTTTATCTTCCTGCCTAATTTATTCATCACTTCCCATTTAAACTCTTTGAACTTTTCAAAGGTTTCCGACTTGTGCTTGATTAAGTAGATATATCCATATCTGCTATATTCATCGATAAAAGTTGCATAGAAGCGATTGGCATCCCTTGTGGTGGATCTGAAGGGCCCACACATATCTGTGTGTATGAGATCCAACAATCCCTCACCTCTTTCACAAGTACCAGTGAAAGGTGATTTAGTCATCTTTCCAAGTAAACAAGATCCGTACGTGTCATCTGACTTTAGGTAAAATGACTCCAAGACTCCATCCTTTTGGATTTAGGCTATGCGCTTCTTGTTGACATGTCCAAGAAAACAATGCCACAAGCATGCCTTGTCTAAACCATTAGATGAATTGATATGCAACATATTATTTCCTATGTTATCTACAACCATCATAGTTTCATATACACCATTACAAGGCAATGCTTCAAAATAAAAAATACCATTATAGAAAGCATTAATAGAACCAACTTCATTGTTAAATGAAAATCTAAAACATTGTCTGTACAAGCCATGAAAAGAAATAACATTCCTCGTCATTTCTGACGAGTAGCAACAATCATTCAAGTTTAATCCTAACCCACTACTAGGCACTAAAGAGTAAATCCTGATCTTGGTGACAGGCGACGATTTACTCTTCCCCATTATCAGGTTCATCTTCCCACGCTCCACATCCCTACTTCTTCTTAGCCCCAGAAAATCAGAACAAATGTGAAAACCACATCCTGTATGAAGGACCCAGGAACTAGCATGTGATGAGTTATTAGATTGAATAGTATAAATACCTACGAAGCATGGCTTTATCTTCCCATCCTTGATGTTCTGAAAGTATTTGGGGCAGCTTCATTTCCAATGCCCCTTCTCGTGACAGTAGAAGCACGTTGCTACTTTAGGATCGGATGAGGGAGTGGCAAAACCGATTTTACCTTTGGATCCATTTGAAGAGGATCCATCATGGGACTTTCCCTTGTGGCTCTTAGAGGGAGCTTTCCTTTTTTTTCCTTTCCATGTCCTATAACGAGGATCGGTGCAGCATCAGTAGGGGTGGACTCGACAACTTTGCCTTTAAGTTCACTTTCAGCAATTATCAACAAACCTTGAAGCTTGCTCAAAGTGACTTCCTCATTGTTTATATGATAAGTCATATTGAACTGATCATAACAAGGAGGTAAAGAGTGTAGGATTATATCAATCACCAACTCTTCGTCAAAGTTGACATTCAACTTGAGCAAACGATCCACATACCTTTGCATCCTTTGCAAGTGGCTCATGACGGACTCTCCATCTTTCATCTTGGTTGTTATTAGCGAGGCAAAAATCTCGTACCTTTCTTGACACCCACTTTGATGGTACTTTCCCATCAAATCTTGGCACATGTCGTAAGGCCAGTAGTCCTCTTAGAACCGCTGTAGCTCAGTAGTTATAGTGGCTACCATAATACACGACACCTTTGTCACGTCCTTTTCATGAGCCCTATACTCAGCTATTTGGTCAGCAGTAGCTTTGCTTTCATCTATCTCTTTGATTTCTTTGTCGAGGACATATTCTTTCTCCTCGGATCACAGGGTCATTCGAATGTTGCGAATCTAATCTCTAAAAATGGATCCATCAAAAGTGGTCATCCCATAATTTTTCAAAAGTGAGAAGGAGTTTGGGGAATTGAGCCAGTAGCGTTGTTTGAGCTATAGATTCTGAAAAAAGAAAAGGAACAAAGTTTTGATTAGATAAAGAATCCTTAATATAACACCCAAATGAAATACTAAGGCAAGGACCCAACACAATAATTCACAATTCTGAAGAGGGATGTCGTAATCCAATTGCAAATTATTTGAAGGCAGGTAAATTACGATTTACCAATTCCACCACGAAAAAGAAATGAAGAATTAGGTTAATGAAATGAAATTCCTAGATTCTTTTGAGATTCATTGAAATTTTCAATGGCATGTTTAATCTCGATTATGCCCTTCAATTTTGTGACTAGGATACTGAGGATCAGAAACAAGGTGGGAATAACCATGCAAATTAGCTTGGCACTCTCGTTGTCATTTACCACCTAATCAATGTGTCGGTTAACCACACACGCTCCATTGATCTATAGTAATTCTTGAGCTACCCTTTGCCACCCTTGTTAGTCCAAATTAGTGTGTTGGTTAACCACACACGCTCCACTAACGACTTGGTAAGGTGCAAAGTACAATTTCATGGACTAGCATCATTTTCACATTTTTCTTAAAGTAACTAAGATTGGACATTTATAAAACATTTGGTTACTTTATTATAATCATTATATTTATTAATGAGAGAATTAATGTCCTATCCTACCCGTTCGGCTAACGACCCTCCACCAGTCAAGAGTGCGGTGAGTAAGAGTGGATACCCAATGACGATCATTTTATAAGTTGCTTCCTTAAACATCTCTTATAGACCAGCTTCGTGAATGAGGCCTACGAACGGTAAGACCGGCTCATCTTATATATATATATATATATATATATATATATATATATATATATATATATATATATATATATATATATATATGTGTGTGTGTGTGTGTGTGTATATATATATATATATATATATATATATATATATATTGATCTTTTAATATTATAACAGTATAAGGGTTGTATTTTAAACTTTCAAAACACTAGGGTTTTAGAATTTCATATTTCAAAATTAGAACATTTAATCAAATTTTAAATTCCAAAACTTGAGGGAAAATTTTTGAAACCTTTCAAAACTTCTAGATCATAATTTAAATAATTAAATTAATCACATAATTCTGAACATTATCTTAAAATGTGACCATTATCTATCAATTAGATGAGGATATTCATTACCATATCAAAAAATTCATTTTTAAACAATTAAAACAATTTCAGGTAATGATCTTTATCAAATTTAGGCATGAAATCCAAAAAATCTACCAATAGACAAACTAACTCATCGCGTCAGGGCATGGACTCGTCGAGTTAGTCCAACTCGTTGAGTTCATCTTTGGACTCATCGTGATCAGCAGACAGTGAGCAAAAGCAATTTTGATTTAGCTTTGAACAAATTACAATTGCATCATATATAACAGAAAAACAACCTAAGCTCTAATACCACTGATGAGTTTTGAGCATTACAACATTCTTATGTGCACATGCAAACCTATTTGCTTTGGATCTAGGTTTTTCTTAAGTTATACATGCAAATTAATTTTCCAAAGCAAACCCCTAATCTAGCATACAAGAAAACGAAATCTAATCATATTAGTGTTTAGAAGAATACTTTTCTTGTTGGTAGCTTGATCTTGACATTCAAGAGCTTAGTACCTTAAGTGATGCACCTTTAATGGAGTCACAAACACCACTTAGCAGAGGATGAACAAGAGAGAGGTGATGGAGGCTTCAAGATTTTGGCTAGGGTTCTCTAAGAATGCATTAGGACCGAAAACTGTAAGCCAACGGGGCTTTATATAGCTGAGGCTGCTAGGATTTTAGGTGGAAACCCTAATTCTCTACTTAGGCCTTAAGCAATCCATTAACACCTTCAAGAAGGCCCCCTAGACGAAATTGTTGGAATAGTATCTAAGGCTGCAACTATATTAGACAAGTATTTGACCCAGTTGTGCATGGTCCTTTTGGGTTGCCTTCACCATAGCAACTTGATAGGATGATTTATTAAGAGAGAATAAATATTATTAATATATTATGAGAATAATATAAAGAATAATAATATTGTTATTTGATTAATATAAGTCATAGAATTAATTGGAATTAATTTGGTGACTTAAAGAGATTAATTAAATAAGAAGGTATAAACTGTCAATTGTTTGATAGTTAAACTTTAGACTGTAAGTCCATATTAGATAAAGGTGGACGGATTCTAGAAGCTATGGATAGCTTCAAATCGTCCAAAGGGTTATCTAAGGAATGGATTTGGATTGCTTTAAGAGAAGATTATCCAATTAGGGTTAAGGTTGTAACCCTTAAGGAGTCTACAAGTATAAATAGACCCTATGGCATAAGGAAATCGGCACTTGATCTAAAGTAGAGAAGCCCTGGCCGATTTTCTCCCCTCTCCTCTCTCCCAAATCATCCTCCTTGCTATTTGGTGTTTGAAAGCCATTAGAGGAGTGGCAATTGTGACTCTAGAAGCTCCAAGACAGCAAGATCAAACAAGGAATTCAAAGGTATGATTCTAGATATGTTTTAATATTGTTCTTATACCTAAATAGTTGTTAGAAGTCTTGGATTCAAAGCATGTTTAATTAGAAAGCCTAGATTCAAGCATTAGGGTTTTGCATGTGCACATAGGAAAGTTCTTATGGCTAAAACCCATCAGTGGTATCAGAGCCTAGCTTGGTTTTCATTAAATTGTTGCTTATTTGTTTGAAACTAAAATGCAAAATTCGATTTTTGTGTTTTTGAGTCATGGACTCGGCGAGTTCCATAGTGGACTCGGCGAGTTGGCCTGACTCAGCGAGTCCCTTGGTGCACTCGGCAAGTCCAAGCGTCAGGAATTACCAGATTCGGGATTTCTTCATGATTATCTTATGGAAACTTACCTTAATCATATTAGATCAACCCTAATCCGATTTTTTGATATATATGACTATAATCTTGATCTAATTAAATATATTTATCAACTAATAAAATATTTAATTTCCTTATATGATAATTAATTAATTATTTTGATTATTTTGGTAATTATCTTGAAAGAAATCTTGAATAAATCAAATATAGATAAATAGGAAATTAATTGTTAATTGAAATTGTTTGTTATTTGATCCTCCATGTTTTAAATGTTTAAAACTTGTCCTCAAGTTTTGAAATTTATATTTTGTGATTAAAAGTTTTAATTTAGACAATTTAAATTTCAAACCCTAGATTTTAAAAGGTTTAAAATACAACCCTATACCAATATAATATTACAAGAATAATATATATATATATATATATATATATATATATATATATATATATATATATATATATATGTATAACTAAAATGCTAGTCTTACCGTTAGTAGGCGTCATTCACGAAGCCGATCTATAAGGTGGGTATAAGGTTGCGGCCTATAAAATGGCGCTTAATGGGTGTACACTCACACCCACCGCTTGCTTGATCGGGGGAGGGTCGTTAGCCGAACGGACTCTCATTAAAAGTATAATAAGTAATACAAAGTAACTACACATCTTTTTTAAAATTTCCCAATCTTAGTTACTTTAGGAAAAGTGCATTGATGCAATCCCATGAAATTACACTTTGCACCCTTGCTACGAAGTTAGTGGAGCGTGTGTGGTTTACCGGCACACTAATTGGTTCTAAGCAAAGGTGGCAAAGGGTGATTCATTGTTTATCATAGTTCGATGGAGCGTGTATGGTTTACCGGCACATCGAATAGGTGATCGTTACAATGAAGGCACCATGTGAATTTACATGGTAATTCACTCCCGCTTTGTGATCCTCGGTATCCCAGTCACAAACAAGAGGGGCATATCGAGATTTAAACATGCCATTCAATAGTTTCAATGAATCTCATCCGAACCTCGAAATTCTTAATACATTTAGGACTTATAGTTAGTTTTTATGGTGGAGAATTAGTGAATCGTCATTCACTTACCTTCAATTTATTTGCATGTTAGATTACGACATCCCTTTTCTAATATGTAAATGTTGTTGTTGGATCCTAGCCCTAATTTTTCTTATTGGGTGATAATTAGGTATTTATATTCTAATCTATCTTTGTCCTTTCTATTTGTAGATGTCGAACGCAAACAACGTTGCTGCTAGTTCTTTCACGTTGATGAGCCTTTGCCAAAAGGTCACCTTCGATGGAACGAATTTTAGCGAATGGATAAGATACATTCGCACCATTGCTCGCTATGAGGATAAGGAGTATGTCCTCGATGAGAAGCTCGAGAAAATGAACCCTGAAATCGCTACTCCAGCTGAAATTACCGCTTTTGAAACCCATGAGCGAGATGCAACAAAGGTACATTACATCATGATAGCCACCATGAACTCCAAATTCCAAAAGTCCTACGAGGACATGTACCCATACGAGATACATCAAGATTTATTGGAGAGATACCACCAGAACGCGAGACTAGAGCGTTATGGGATTTTCACTAACATGATTTCCGCTAAGATGGGTCATGGAGAATCTCTTATCGTGCACCTGCAAAAGATGCAAAGGTATGTCGACCGCCTTCGCAAGTTAAATGTTGACTTTGGGGAAGACTTGGCGATTGACATGGTGCTTCACTCTTTGCCTCTGATGTACAATCAATTTAGGATGAACTATCACATGAACAAAGAGGAGGTCACCCTAAGCAAACTCCAAGGTCTCTTAAGGGTCGCTGAGAGCAACTTCAAAGACAAGTCTGTTGCACCAACTCCCAATCCACCCGCTGCTCCTGTCTTGGCTATTGGTCAAGGAAAGGGAAAGAAGAGGAAGGCTTCTTCTAAGAACTATTGCAAGGTGAAAGCCCGAGATGGTGCCTCTTCTAGTGGGACCAAAGTTGATCCCGCTAAGCCCTTCCCTAACCCTAAGGAGGCAGAGTGCCACCACTGCCACAAGATAGGACATTGGAAGAGAAGCTGCCCAGAGTACCTGCAAGCCATCAAGGAAGGAAAGATCAAGCCATCTTTCGCAGGTATATACACAATTAAATCTAACGATTCTAATCATGCTATATTGTTGGGTTCTTGATACCGGTTGTGGTTACCACATTTGTTCTAATGTGCAGGGACTAAGAAGAAGTAGGGATGTGGAGCAAGGAAGAATCAATCTAATCATGGGGAATAGAAGATCGTCGCTTGTGACCAAGATTGGAGTGTATTCTTTAGTGCTTAGGAATAATTTATGTTTAGATTTGAACAATTGTTGCTATTTGCTAGAAATGGCTAGAAACATCATTTCATTTCATGGTTTGTTTAGACAAGGTTTTAGATTTTCTTTTAATAATAAGAATGGTTCTATTTTGGCTTATCTAAATGGTGTCTTTTACTTTGAAGCTATACCATGTAATGGAATTTATGAAACTGTTATGATTGTTGATAACTTAGGAAATGATGTTTTGAACATAGATTCTTCCACTAGTATGGATAAAGCATCCTTGTGGCATTGTCGTCTTGGACATGTCAACAAGAAACGCATAGCCCAACTCCAAAAGGATGGAGTGTTGGAGTCATTCGACCTTAGGGAAGATGACACATGCGAGTCTTGTTTACTTGGAAAGATGACTAAATCACCCTTCACGAGTACGTGTGAAAGGGGTGAGGGTCTATTGGACCTAATACATACCGATGTATGTGGACCGTTTAGATCAACCACGAAGGATGGGAACCGCTTCTATGTGACTTTTACCGATGATTATAGTAGATATGGGTATATCTATTTAATCAAGCAAAAGTCAGAAACCTTTGAAAAGTTCAAAGAGTTCAAGAATGAAGTGGAGAATCAATTGGGCAGGAAAATCAAGATGCTTCGATCCGATCGAGGAGGAGAGTACCTAAGTCTTGAATTCCATGATTATCTCAAGGAGTGTGGAATAGTTTCACAATTGACGCCTCCTAGGACACCACAGTTGAATGGTGTGGCAGAAAGGCGTAATCGAACCTTATTGGATATGGTTCGCTCTATGATGAGTCGTGCTTCACTACCTATCTCTTTTTGGGGGTATGCCTTAGAGACTGCCACCCATATCCTTAATTGAGTCCCTACTAAGAAGGTTGCCAAAACACCTCATGAGATGTGGACACAGAAAGCTCCCTCGTTGGCACATATCAAGGTTTGGGGTTGCGAGGCTTTCGTAAGACGAGATACTCACGACAAGCTCGAACCTCGAAGTGAGCGATGTATTTTCATCGGCTACCCGCAGAAATCCTTTGGATATCTCTTCTATAGACCGAAGGACAATGTTGTCTTTGTTGCGAGGAGAGGAGTTTTCCGAGAGCGAGAACTCATAGGCCAAGGAGACAGTGAGAGGCAAATCGAGCTTGAAGAAATTCAAGAGTCGATAGATGAAGGAACCTCTACCGCTGGCACTCAACCCGAGGAGGAAACTCCGGTTGAACCGATTGACCAGTCCTTACCTCTTAGACGTTCCGATAGAGTTAGAGTTCATCCCCAGCTTTATGGTTTTCATATTACTACCGAAGGGGACACGTATATTAGTGATGGTACACTAATAAATCTCAATGAACCTAATAACTATAAGGAAGCCATGGCAGGCCCGGAGTCTGCGAAATGGAAAGAGGCAATGGATAGCGAGATCCAATCCATGTATGATAACCAAGTTTGGAATTTGGTTGATTATGTGCCCGGACGTAAGATCGTTGGGTGCAAATGGATCTTCAAGAAGAAGACCGACGTGGATGGAAACGTACACACATACAAAGCGCGATTGGTTGCGAAGGGCTTTACTCAAACTCCCAGAGTTGACTATGATGAGACCTTCTCACCAGTTGCGAAGATAAAATCTATTAGAGTGATTCTAGCCATTGCCGCATTTCATGATTATGAGATTTGGCAAATGGATGTCAAGACCGCTTTCCTTAACGGAAAGTTGGCTGAGGATGTTTACATGGCTCAGCCAGAGGGGTTTGTGGATCCGAAGCATCTGAATAGAGTGTGTATGCTTGAGAAGTCCATTTATGGACTTAAGCAAGCGTCTCACAGAAGGAATCTTTGCTTCGATGAGAAAGTCAAAGAGTTTGGATTTGTACGAAGCGAAGACGAATCATGTGTATATGTCAAGGCCCGTGGGAGTATAGTAAGCTTCCTCGTTCTATATGTCGATGACATATTACTCATAGGAAACGACATCCCGACTCTGCAGGAGGTTAAGTCCTGGCTTGGGAAGTGCTTTGTGACAATAGTCAAATTCGGGTCAAGTCTAAGCCGGACAAGGTCAACGAGTCAAACCGGTCAACTCAATTAAAACCTTGTATGATAGGGTTTATATTATGTAATTACTGTATAACCCACTATTTTAATGAGAAAACACCACTTGGAAAGTTCATGTGTTTAAATTTCCTTAGCATTAGTGCTAAACAACGAACAAAAACAATAAAACAATGTTGCATACTCATAGGGGTGTGTAAGATCCTAAAACATGGCACAACGGGGTCTAAGGACCTTGCATTGCGAAGCCGGACACTCTCATTCATCACACACGAAAACACTCTCAATCGCTTTCACTCTATCTCTTTGTATGTGAAATCTCTCTCACATATCTCTTTGTATGTGAAATCTCTCCAAGTATGTCAAATCACTCCCAAATGTCTCTAAGTATGTCAAATCTCTCCCAAATCTCTCTAAGTATGTGAAATCTCTCTCACATATCTGTTTGTATGTGAAATCTCTCCAAGTATGTCAAATCTCTCCCAAATGTCTCTAAGTATGTCAAATCTCTCCCAAATCTCTCTAAGTATGTGAAATCGCTCTCACATATCTCTTTGTATGTGAAATCTCTCCAAGTATGTCAAATCTCTCCCAAATCTCTCTAAGTATGTGCAATCTCTCTCACATATCTCTCTGTATGTGAAATCTCTCCAAGTACGTCAAATCTCTCCCAAATCTCTCTGAGAACGAGGAATCTCTCTCAAATCTCTCTCGAAATCTCTCCCAACTTTCTATAATCACTCGGGGCATCCCGACCCTCGGATTTGGCGAAAAATAGCCCAAGAACGGAAGTCTACGCGAAAAACAGACTTAAGGAAACGAACCCTCCGAACCGAAAGTACTATTCATCAACCGAACCGAGAGTACTGTTCATCAACCGAACCGAGAGTACTGTTCATGAACCGAACCGAAGTCACTGTTCATCCGAACCGAACCGCGCAAAGAAGGAAGGTCCGAACCGAACCTCGCATAGAAGGGAAAATCCGAACCGAAAGTACTGTTCATTACTGTTCACAACAGTCCCTTCGGTTCTAGCCTCACTTCGGACCGAACCCTCGCCTTCGCTTCGGACAGCTTCTCATCGGACCGAGCCATCGCTTCGCGTCCCGCCTCCTGATTCAGCCACTCGCGTCCGAACCCTGCATCACCTGACCGAATTTCGGCCCAGAGACCGAGCCTCGGCCGAGATCCTAGGAGTCTCGCTGGGAAAGTTCATTTTTCACCCGTTTTTGCGTATTTTTGCGTTTTAAACCCATTTTTAATTTTTTTAACATAGGATTTTCACCCAAAACTTTATTTTTAATTATAAGACCCCTAAATTAATGATTTAATCACATTTTAAGGATAAAATCTTATTTAAAAAGGAGTTGGTAAAGTACAAAAAGAAGAGTGTTGACCTTACCTTAGTTATGACGCAAGCAACCCCCACACCCACTCCATGACAACCCACACTCCTCCCCACCATACCTTGTACCTTTTACTCTCATTCACAAGTCACCCCCACAATCTAAGGGCTGATCATACACCCTCTCTCCTCATTCTCTTCAAACACTCTCAAATTTCACCAAGATTGAACTCCAACTCTTTCTCTCCAACTTCTCTCTCTCACTCACGATTTCAAGGCTAATCATCAAGTGTTCTTCCACTCTTGGTAAGTGTAATCCACCCTCCTTGTGATTCTCACACTTCGTTCTACTCAAATCATTGATAGCTCATACAAACTCCATAACTATCATGCTAGATTCTCAAAATCTTCAAGACATTTCCAAGTGTCCTCGAGTTAAGCACCTCCATTCTTCAACAATCATCTACTGAAAACACATAAGGTGAGTTCATACCCCTACATTTTCATGTTTTCTCAAGTTTTTAGGGGGGAATACAAGTTAAAACACCAAGAACATAACTAAATTCTTCTAACAGCTTTCATCAGAAAAGTTGGACTCAATTCACGGACTGTTTTGGACCTCTTAAACATTTTAGTTTTCAAAACTGTTTTAGGTGCATGTAGTTCCACTTCTTAGCTTTAAAATGACTACTTGCACACCTCCATAAGATTTTTCTACAATTTATGGTGATTTTTACAAAACTGCCTATCATTTCAAACACCAATCCGGACCAGTCTGTGATTATGGACTTTTCCACCTAAGTTGCAGGTCATTAAAAATCATGATAAAAATTATGAGTAAACTAGACACATTTTGGGAACTCCCAGAATTTACGGATTTAGTTTTCGACTTCGTATGATTTTCCTATGAATTTTCAAAAACGGTGTAGAAAGGCTGAAAACTTGTTAACAGCTTATAATTTTTATAACACTTTGTATTATGTTGAGCAAAGTGTATAATGTCAAGTTCTACATATTGAATGTGTTACCTTGTTAGTTATCATCATAACTGGAGTATAGGCATATGTGATAAGATTATCCATTTATTTGGAACAAGAATATTAAACTACAATGAGCATAGTTTATGAATTTATCACATTAAAGCATTTATAAAAGAATTCTCACACATTACAAACGTTTTGGATAAACTATAATAGGTATAGTTTATGTATCATTACTTCTCAAACTTATTTATCGAAGGTTTTCCGTTTAGTTCACGTAAATCTGTTAATGAATAAATTTGTGAGTCATTCCCTTCGGGTTACTTCCAAAGTAACAAAGCCAAAAAGTCCTGTAAATTGTAACCAGAGTCTCTTGTAACGAGAACGTGATAGTTGTGTATAGATCTATATTGGGTTTGACAAACCCACACCAGAGCTGCTCGCTACAGCTAGACCGGCAGGTCTGTGGTGACAAGTGTCATTTAACGGCGACGCCTGAAGAACGTCGCATTACGAGGCCACCCAAGTCAAGTATGGTTATAATAGCTCACATGTGGTATTAACAATCATAAGATTTACGGGTTCTAACTTTAAATTAACGAGTCATGTTCATTTAACTCACTAAAATTACTTTAGGTATGGAAAAATACTTATACGCCTTCATATCAAAAATGGTTTTATGTCGATTCTAAAAACCACCTTTTACATCAACAATTACATACTTTATTGTATACCTTATGTCCTAGTATTTAGGACTACATAACTTTGTAAGAAAATATCGGATTTCCTGGAATAATTATACAATTTATTGTCAAGCTTTTCATAATTATATACAAAAACTTATGAACTCACCAACCATCGTGTTCACACTTTTTCAAACTACTTGTATTCTCAGGAAATCGCTAAACAGGTATCAAAGTACTTTTGAGGATGGGACGTTGAGGCGTCAAACTTATCATATTTTGTTAACATATTGTAATTGATTTTGAAACATGTAATCCATACATTGATGTAACTCTTTCAATTATATATATGTTGGTTGTGTTTACTTTTATCACTATTGCCATTGTTGTTATGATACTACACATGAAGTCCTCCACCCCCGGACGTTTCCGCCATCCTTGGTTCGGGAGTGTGACAGATTGGTATCAGAGCACGATTTATAGTGAATTAAGTATATCAAGCAACATAGGATATACAAACTATAAACACATTTGGGACTAAGAGTCTCTGATTTTAAAACATTCTAACCGGTTATACTTTTTGAAAACGAATAAGTCCTGTTTAAAAGTATACCTACATGCATTGCATACGCGCGTAGTGTCATAACTAGAAGAACATAAACTAAAAGAAGAGGAGTTGAACGCTACGAGTATGCCTTGGTATGAGTAATCAGTTTTGGGAAGGATATAGCCTGATCAACTATATTAGTCCGGAAAGTGACTTACTCATATCGGGGGATAATCGTAGGAGGGCAACAAGTCTAATAACCTAACTTCACCCTACAAAGAGTGTTATAAGAACCAAATCTAAACATCTAAAATACTATAGGAGTATTTGTATGTTGCTATATCGCAATATTATTAATATCTGCCGCTATCCGCTTCTTACCCCTCTATTCTCGCGCAGACGACATGGCAGGATTTCACCTACCAGGAGACCCATACTTTCCCAACCAGGGAAATGCCGGCTGGATTGAGGAAGAGCCCGAAGAGCTGATTGAAGAGGATCCCGAAGAAGAGCCCGAGGAAGAAGAAGAGGAGGTAGACGAAGAAGAAGAAGAAGAGGAAGACGACGAGGTGGACATGGATGAGGATGAAAGTGAAGAAGAGCCAGAGGAGGAAGTCTTCAACCCTCCTTACATTGCTAGGGTGCCTGCAAACCGCTGGGGGCACAATGGGCCTGAGCCCCGTTGGGCAACCATGATCGAGAGGTGGAGTCGGCAACAGCGCCAGAGGTCACCCTATGGCGACCAACGAGGTTATTATGACCTCAGTCACGGGGGACCGGCTGACAGAGCTCTCCCCGTTATGACCCAGCACATCACGAACTTGGGAAACCAGAGTAGGGAAATGGCAGACCAGATTCGAAATCTCAGCGCTATTACGGCAGCCACCGATGCACGCACCCGGGCTTTGGAGAGGGACTTCTATCCATTGGACCGACTTATCGAGGACCTTACCGCCGCTCGGGCGGAGGTAAGGGAGTACCAGGTAAGGCACGCAGCTCTCGAGGAGAGAGTGATCGCGGCCGAGCGCCGGATTGCAGAGCTTCAGGGAGCCTTGACCTCATCCCAGGGCCGCCATGGATCAGATGCTTCACGCCATGAGTAGTGTTTGCGCTACTTATATTTTGTTATAAATCTAGGATTTCGAGTATGCGTTGGTGCTACTCTTTATTGCGAATAGGTTAACCCCGCGACTAAGTGATCACACTAGTCGAAGGGGCTTTTGTACTGCCAAAACTTTATCTTTATATTAATGTAATATAGACCTTATGGGTTCAAATTTCTAAGAACAATATGTACTAGCAAATTATCAGTGAATGTGGTTTGTATTTTATTTCTTTTGATGCTGACACAAACCAAGCACTTGACTCTGCTGGAGTCAACACTAAATAATTAATAAGTTTAGTTGCATAAACTTGACAATTAATTGCCTTCTAAATTATTAAAACACGGACAAAATACAATTGAAATGAAACCAGTAACGCTCGACTCGTATCACCATTGAAGTCTTACCGCCAAGCCTTTCTTTTTATTTTCTTATGTCAAAACCATGCCACCAAGGAAAAGACCAAGACCTTCCGGAAACTCAGCACCGCCCACTCCGCCGCCACCTCCGGAGTTTGATCCGGTGATGTTTCAGGCTGCAGTAACAGCAGCCGTGGCGGCAGCAATGTCGCAAATGGGTACAAATGGTTCCGGCGGTTCTGGATCCGGGAATACTAACTCGAATCAAGGAGACAGTACGGGGCGCACCAAGGAGTGTTCATACAAAGACTTCACTAATGGCAAACCCGATCCTTTCGACGGGAGCGGGGGCGTCATAGCGCTGATGCAATGGTTCGAAAGGACCAAAGCAGTCTTCGAAATCTGTGCTTGCCCCGAGGCAAGCAAAGTCAAGTATGCGGCATTCACTTTCACGATAAAAGCTCTTACTTGGTGGAATGGCCGAGTTAAGTCACTTACGCCTGCAGTGGCTAACTCTATCGGCTGGGAGAACTTAAAAGCGCTGATGCTAAAAGAGTATTGCCCGAGGGGAGAAATACAAAAGCTCGAAGAGGAACTATGGAATCTCAAGATGTCAGGGATGGATCTCGAAGCTTATACCGACCGATTCAATGACCTAGCACTCCTCTGTCCTGTAATGGTCACTCCGGAGGAGAAAAAGGTAGAACGATACCTTTGGGGGTTGTCATCCCAGATTCATGACAGTGTTCTGGCCTCGAAACCTACTACCTTTGAAAGTGCCAAGGAACTGGCACAACAACTTATCGATCATAGGGCCAGTCGTGGCACCATGGTCGCCGCCACCAACCAAACGAAAGGAGGGAACAACAAGAGGAAGTTCTGGAACGTTAAAAAGAAACAGCCAGTACGGGATCCCGCAAAGAAGCAACAGACAGTTACTGTCCATGCAGCCACTATTGCTCCTGCTCCAGGGCCACCAAGGCAATACGCAGGAACCCTTCCCAAGTGCAACAAGTGCAACTTCCACCATATCGGTGCTTGTCGGGAAATGCATTGCAGAAATTGCAACCGGAAGGGGCACACTGCCCGGTTTTGTAAAGTGCCAGCCCAATCCGCCCCTCAAGACGCCCCAGCCACTAACATCGGAGCAAGTCGAACCTGTTACGGATGTGGTGAGACAGGGCACTTCAAAAGAAACTGCCCAAAGTACGAAGCCCCAATGCTGGAGGTGTAGGGAAAGTCCTGACAATGGGACACGGAGAAGCAATCAAAGATCCCTCGGTGGTTTCTGGTACGTTTCTCCTCAATAACACATATGCATGCGTACTATTTTATAGTGGGGCAGAGAGGAGTTTTGTGAGCCATGAATTCAAACAATTACTAAAACAAACTCCTCATTCATTAAAAGATACATACATAGTAGAAATGGCTAATGGGAAAGAAGAACACACTAATGATATATACTCAGGGTGTACCCTCACTCTAGACAACCATTCGTTTAAAGTAGACCTGATGCCGGTCACAATAAAATGCTTTGACATAATCATCGGCATGGATTGGTTAAGTTCACATCGTACCGACATTCTATGTTACGAAAGGGCCGTTCGCCTTAATCTGCCGAATGGCGAAACCCTCTTCATCTATGGCGACAAACCCAGTTCAAATTTGCAAGTCATCTCTTGCGTTAAAGCCCAAAAGTACCTCCGAAAGGAGTACCATGCATTTCTAGCCCACATAGTAGATACGGAACGAGAGGTGAAGGATATCAATGACATTCCCGAGGTGTGCGACTATCCCGATGTATTCCCCGAAGATCTTCCAGGTGTACCCTTCGCACGACAAGTCGAATTCCGGATCGACTTAATCCCAGGAGCTACCCCCGTCGCCAAGGCTCCATACCGTTTAGCACCGGCAGAAATGCAAGAACTTTCCAGCCAGTTAAATGAACTGTTAAGCAAAGGATTTATCAGGCCAAGCTTCTCACCCTGGGGAGCGCCGGTCCTGTTCGTAAAGAAGAAGGACGGATCTTTTCGCATGTGCATATACTACCAGGAGCTAAACAAACTTACTGTCAAAAACCGATATCCCTTACCCCGAATCGATGATCTCTTTGACCAACTCCAAGGAGCAAGCTACTTTTCAAAAATCGACCTGCGGTCGGGTTATCATCAATTGCGAGTACAAGAAGAGGATATTCCCAAGACTGCGTTCAGAACTCGTTACGGGCACTATGAGTTTGTGGTAATGCCCTTCGGATTAACGAACGCACCGGCAGTATTTATGGACCTGATGAATCGAGTGTGTCGACCCTACTTAGACAAATTCGTGATTGTGTTCATCGACGATATTTTAATCTACTCCCGAAGCGAAGAAGAGCACCGTCAACACCTCCGGCTAATCTTGGAAACACTGAGGGCCGAGAAGCTTTACGCCAAATTCTCTAAATGCGAATTTTGGATTAGAGAGGTGAATTTTCTTGGCCATGTGGTTAGCGAGAAGGGGATACACGTGGATCCCGCAAAAATCAAAGCCATTAAAAACTGGTCAGCACCTACAACCCCGACGGAAATTCGACAATTTTTAGGGCTCGCCGGCTATTACCGAAGATTCATACAAAACTTCTCGAAGATCGCCAAACCACTCACCACCCTGACTCAAAAAGGTGTGGTATTTAAGTGGGGAGATAAACAAGAAACCGCCTTCCAGACGTTAAAACAAGCCCTGTGCAGCGCACCAGTTTTGTCTCTTCCAGAAGGAACTGACGACTTCGTAGTATACTGCGATGCTTCAAATCAAGGCCTCGGATGCGTGCTCATGCAGAGAGGAAAAGTCATCGCCTACGCGTCGAGACAGCTTAAAACACACGAAGTTAATTACACTACCCATGACCTTGAATTGGGAGCGGTAGTGCTCGCTTTAAATATTTGGAGGCACTATCTCTACGACACTAAATGTACCATCTTCACCGACCACAAAAGTCTTCAGCATATCCTCAATCAGAAAGAGCTCAACATGCGACAACGGAGATGGGTGGAACTGCTAAATGACTACGAGTGCGAAATTCGCTACCACCCGGGCAAGGCCAACGTCGTGGCTGATGCCCTAAGCAGAAAGGAATACTCGGGCCGCCGAGTGAGATCCTTAGCCATGACCATTCATTCCCACCTGGCCGCACAAATTCGGGAAGCTCAACTAGAAGCCTTGAAACCAGAGAATGTGGCAGGTGAGACATTAAGGGGAATGGATAAGAACTTAGAAGTCAAGGATGACGGAACCCGTTATCTCAGTAACCGGATCTGGACACCAAAGTTCGGTGGGATCCGAGACGTGGTCATGAATGAAGCACATAAGACTCGATACTCCATTCATCCAGGGTCAGATAAGATGTATCTAGACCTCAAAAAGTTATACTGGTGGCCGAATATGAAAGCCGAGATTGCTACATATGTGGGCAAGTGCCTGACTTGTGCCAAGGTCAAGGTGGAATACCAGAAACCCTCAGGACTACTACAACAGCCTGATATACCGGAATGGAAGTGGGAGCGGATAACCATGGACTTCATAACCAAGCTGCCTAAGACTTCGAGCGGGTTTGACACTATATGGGTAATCGTAGACAGATTGACCAAGTCTGCGTACTTCCTACCAATACAGGAAACTGACAAGATGGAGAAATTAACCAGAATATACCTCAAGGAGATTGTGCGACTGCATGGTGTACCAATATCTATCATCTCAGACCGAGATAGTAGGTTCACTTCGAGATTTTGGCAGTCCCTGCAGAAATCCTTGGGTACTAGGCTAGACATGAGTACGGCCTACCACCCACAAACCGACGGGCGGAGCGATCGCACTATACAAACCTTAGAAGACATGTTGAGAGCATGTGTGATAGACTTTGGTAAAGCGTGGGATACCCATTTGCCGCTGATTGAATTCTCCTACAATAACAGCTATCACACCAGCATTAAAGTCGCTCCATTCGAAGCTCTTTACGGTCGCAAGTGCAGATCACCCCTATGTTGGGCTGAAGTGGGGGATACTCAGTTAGCTAGGGAGCAAATTCCGAATAGCACCCTCACTGGTCCTGAAATCATAAGGGAGACCACAGAAAAGATTGTTCAAATCCGAGAAAGGCTGAAGGCCTCCCGAGATCGACAAAAGAGTTACGCGGATAAACGACGCAAACCCTTGGAATTCCAGGTTGGCGATCGTGTGTTACTAAAAGTTTCCCCTTGGAAAGGAATGATACGTTTCGGCAAACATGGGAAACTAAACCCGAGGTACATTGGACCGTTCGAAATCCTCGCCAGGATTGGTCCTGTGGCGTACAAACTTCGATTACCTCAAGAACTCGATAAGGTACATCCCACCTTTCACGTATCGAACCTGAAGAAATGTCTGTCCGACGAGACACTTGTAATACCTCTCGATGAGATCGAAGTTGACAAAAATCTCCACTTCGTGGAGGAGCCAGTAGAGATTATGGATCGGGAGGTCAAAAGAACGAAACAAAGTCGTATTCCCATCGTGAAGGTTCGATGGAATGCTAAACGAGGACCTGAGTTCACCTGGGAGCGCGAAGACCAAATGAAACAAAAGTACCCGCACCTTTTCCTAAACCCTTAATGCCCTGGCCAAAGCATAAATTTCGGGACGAAATTCCCTCTAACGGGGGGATGATGTGACAATAGTCAAATTCGGGTCAAGTCTAAGCCGGACAAGGTCAACGAGTCAAACCGGTCAACTCAATTAAAACCTTGTATGATAGGGTTTATATTATGTAATTACTGTATAACGCACTATTTTAATGAGAAAACACCACTTGGAAAGTTCATGTGTTTAAATTTCCTTAGCATTAGTGCTAAACAACGAACAAAAACAATAAAACAATGTTGCATACTCATAGGGGGTGTGTAAGATCCTAAAACATGGCACAACGGGGTCTAAGGACCTTGCATTGCGAAGCCGGACACTCTCATTCATCACACACGAAAACACTCTCAATCGCTTTCACTCTATCTCTTTGTATGTGAAATCTCTCTCACATATCTCTTTGTATGTGAAATCTCTCCAAGTATGTCAAATCTCTCCCAAATGTCTCTAAGTATGTCAAATCTCTCCCAAATCTCTCTAAGTATGTGAAATCTCTCTCACATATCTGTTTGTATGTGAAATCTCTCCAAGTATGTCAAATCTCTCCCAAATGTCTCTAAGCATGTCAAATCTCTCCCAAATCTCTCTAAGTATGTGAAATCTCTCTCACATATCTCTTTGTATGTGAAATCTCTCCAAGTATGTCAAATCTCTCCCAAATCTCTCTAAGTATGTGCAATCTCTCTCACATATCTCTCTGTATGTTAAATCTCTCCAAGTACGTCAAATCTCTCCCAAATCTCTCTAAGAACGAGGAATCTCTCTCAAATCTCTCTCGAAATCTCTCCCAACTTTCTATAATCACTCGGGGCATCCCGACCCTCGGATTTGGCGAAAAATAGCCCAAGAACGGAAGTCTACGCGAAAAACGGACTTAAGGAAACGAACCCTCCGAACCGAAAGTACTATTCATCAACCGAACCGAGAGTACTGTTCATCAACCGAACCGAGAGTACTGTTCATGAACCGAACCGAAGTCACTGTTCATCCGAACCGAAGTCACTGTTCATCCGAACCGAACCGCGCAAAGAAGGAAGGTCCGAACCGAACCTCGCATAGAAGGGAAAATCCGAACCGAAAGTACTGTTCATTACTGTTCACAACAGTCCCTTCGGTTCTAGCCTCACTTCGGACCGAACCCTCACCTTCGCTTCGGACAGCTTCTCATCGGACCGAGCCATCGCTTCGCGTCCCGCCTCCTGATTCAGCCACTCGCGTCCGAACCCTGCATCACCTGACCGAATTTCGGCCCAGAGACCGAGCCTCGGCCGAGATCCGAGGAGTCTCGCTGGGAAAGTTCATTTTTCACCCGTTTTTGCGTATTTTTGCGTTTTAAACCCATTTTTAATTTTTTTAACATAGGATTTTCACCCAAAACTTTATTTTTAATTATAAGACCCCTAAATTAATGATTTAATCACATTTTAAGGATAAAATCTTATTTAAAAAGGAGTTGGTAAAGTACAAAAAGAAGAGTGTTGACCTTACCTTAGTTATGACGCAAGCAACCCCCACACCCACTCCATGACAACCCACACTCCTCCCCACCATACCTTGTACCTTTTACTCTCATTCACAAGTCACCCCCACAATCTAAGGGCTGATCATACACCCTCTCTCCTCATTCTCTTCAAACACTCTCAAATTTCACCAAGATTGAACTCCAACTCTTTCTCTCCAACTTCTCTCTCTCACTCACGATTTCAAGGCTAATCATCAAGTGTTCTTCCACTCTTGGTAAGTGTAATCCACCCTCCTTGTGATTCTCACACTTCGTTCTACTCAAATCATTGATAGCTCATACAAACTCCATAACTATCATGCTAGATTCTCAAAATCTTCAAGACATTTCCAAGTGTCCTCGAGTTAAGCACCTCCATTCTTCAACAATCATCTACTGAAAACACATAAGGTGAGTTCATACCCCTACATTTTCATGTTTTCTCAAGTTTTTAGGGGGGGAATACAAGTTAAAACACCAAGAACATAACTAAATTCTTCTAACAGCTTTCATCAGAAAAGTTGGACTCCATTCACGGACTGTTTTGGACCTCTTAAACATTTTATTTTTCAAAACTGTTTTAGGTGCATGTAGTTCCACTTCTTAGCTTTAAAATGACTACTTGCACACCTCCATAAGATTTTTCTACAATTTATGGTGATTTTTACAAAACTGCCTATCATTTCAAACACCAATCCGGACCAGTCTGTGATTATGGACTTTTCCACCTAAGTTGCAGGTCATTAAAAATCATGATAAAAATTATGAGTAAACTAGACACATTTTGGGAACTCCCAGAATTTACGGATTTAGTTTTCGACTTCGTATGATTTTCCTATGAATTTTCAAAAACGGTGTAGAAAGGCTGAAAACTTGTTAACAGCTTATAATTTTTATAACACTTTGTATTATGTTGAGCAAAGTGTATAATGTCAAGTTCTACATATTGAATGTGTTACCTTGTTAGTTATCATCATAACTGGAGTATAGGCATATGTGATAAGATTATCCATTTATTTGGAACAAGAATATTAAACTACAATGAGCATAGTTTATGAATTTATCACATTAAAGCATTTATAAAAGAATTCTCACACATTACAAACGTTTTGGATAAACTATAATAGGTATAGTTTATGTATCATTACTTCTCAAACTTATTTATCGAAGGTTTTCCGTTTAGTTCACGTAAATCTGTTAATGAATAAATTTGTGAGTCATTCCCTTCGGGTTACTTCCAAAGTAACAAAGCCAAAAAGTCCTGTAAATTGTAACCAGAGTCTCTTGTAACGAGAATGTGATAGTTGTGTATAGATCTATATTGGGTTTGACAAACCCACACCAGAGCTGCTCGCTACAGCTAGACCGGCAGGTCTGTGGTGACAAGTGTCATTTAACGGCGACGCCTGAAGAACGTCGCATTACGAGGCCACCCAAGTCAAGTATGGTTATAATAGCTCACATGTGGTATTAACAATCATAAGATTTACGGGTTCTAACTTTAAATTAACGAGTCATGTTCATTTAACTCACTAAAATTACTTTAGGTATGGAAAAATACTTATACGCCTTCATATCAAAAATGGTTTTATGTCGATTCTAAAAACCACCTTTTACATCAACAATTACATACTTTATTGTATACCTTATGTCCTAGTATTTAGGACTACATAACTTTGTAAGAAAATATCGGATTTCCTGGAATAATTATACAATTTATTGTCAAGCTTTTCATAATTATATACAAAAACTTATGAACTCACCAACCATCGTGTTCACACTTTTTCAAACTACTTGTATTCTCAGGAAATCGCTAAACAGGTATCAAAGTACTTTTGAGGATGGGACGTTGAGGCGTCAAACTTATCATATTTTGTTAACACATTTTAATTGATTTTGAAACATGTAATCCATACATTGATGTAACTCTTTCAATTATATATATGTTGGTTGTGTTTACTTTTATCACTATTGCCATTGTTGTTATGATACTACACATGAAGTCCTCCACCCCCGGACGTTTCCGCCATCCTTGGTTCGGGGGTGTGACATGCTTCGCTATGAAGGACCTCGGAGAGGATTCTTACATTTTGGGAATAAGGATAATAAGAGAAAGAAGTAAGTGACTAATAGGACTTAGTCAGAACACTTACATAGAGAAGGTACAAAAACGTTTTAGTATGGAGAGCTCTAGGAAGGGAGAATTACCAATACAAACTAATGCCAAGTTGAGTAAGACTCAAAGTCTGAGTACCGAAGTTGAGATAGCAGAAATGAGCCGAGTACCATACGCTTCCGCAGTTGGCTCAATCATGTACGCTATGACTTGTACTCGCCCTGATATAGCCTTCGCTTTGAGCATGGTTAGCAGATATCAAGGGAATCCTAGCAGAGCACATTGGATTGCGGTGAAGAATATACTTAAGTACCTTCGGAGGACGAAGGAATGGTTCTTAGTCCTCGGAGGGAGTGATGACTTGAAGGTGCGAGGGTATAGTGACGCCAGTTTTCAGACCGACAGGGACAACTACCGTTCGCAGTCGGGCTGGGTCTTTACCCTAAATGGAGGAGCAGTGACATGGAAGAGTTCCAAGCAGGAAACCGTAGCTGATTCAACGTGCGAATCAGAGTACATTGCAGCGAGCGAAGCGTCGAAGGAGGCAATATGGCTGAAGAACTTCATCGGTGATCTTGGAGTTGTACCTGTCATAAAGGAGCCCATGGAGATTTTCTGTGATAACGAAGGAGCGGTTGCCTCGACCAAGGAACCGAGGGATCATGGTAGATCATGACATATCGACAGAAAATATCACTTCATTAGACATCGTGTAGAAGAAGGACAACTCGTAGTGAAGAGGATATCATCAGAAGATAACCCAGCAGATCCGCTTACGAAGGGACTGAGTAGGGTTAAGCACTTGCAGCATGCTAGGAGTATTGGGCTGAAGGATGATATTAGCATAGATTAGATAGTATTAGAAACGTGTAATAGATAAATGTAATTAACATTTGATGATTAAATAAAGGAGTTTTATTTATGAGTAATGTTACTATCTTATGTTAATTGTTTAACTATTGTTTTACTTTGCATGTTTTGACTTCCAGAATAATTGAGTTTATTAGGAATAATCAAATTGTTCGAAATGTCCACAATCGTTCATATGTTGGAAGTATATATGAATGAAGATTGTCATGAATTGGTGTGTAGATTGTCTAAATGGTGTTAGACATAGCAAAGGGTTGCTGCAACGTTCATGAGTGCTTATGAACTAGTTTTGAGCATTGGAACAAACCCGCGCTTGCTGGAATCACCTTATGGAATATGATATAAAAGGGTGATCGCAAGACGATAATATCATATAGTCTTAAAACCTAGATATATGGTTTGTTATTTGTTAATTGATTGTACATTGATAATGCGAAAACGCATCAGTAACTCGGTGTTATAAAACACATTGTTGTGCATAGTCGGTTAATGAATAAGTAAATGCATATAAGTCGAAGTTTATCTGTAACTTTTATCTAAGAAGGTAAAAGCGATATCTCGGCCGCTAGATGATTTGATTTGACTTATGTGCCGGGCCCGGTCAGAACTGAATTGATGTGTTCGATTTAGTTCTATGTCGAATAAATCAGAGATCGAGAAACCTAAATGCTTGACTAACCATTCCATAGGATTGTCAGCATGATATCTAACAGAGGACTGTACGATCCCTTATCTAAAGGACAAGATTGATTAGATCAGAGTTTGACAACGTATTTGAGAGCTACGATTGCAAACCGAATTGTACTTGTGCATATAGTTACTAGACTTATCCAAGTGGGAGACTGTTGGAATAGTGTCTAAGGCTGCAACTATATTAGGTAAGTATTTGACCCGGTTGTGCATGGTCCTTTTGGGTTGCCTTCACCATAGCAACTTGATAGGATGATTTATTAAGAGAGAATAAATATTATTAATATATTATGAGAATAATATAAAGAATAATAATATTGTTATTTGATTAATATAAGTGATAGAATTAATTGGAATTGATTTGGTGACTTAAAGAGATTAATTAAATAAGAGGGTATAAACTGTCAATTGTTTGATAGTTAAACTTTAGACTGTAAATCCATATTAGATAAAGGTGGACAGATTCTAGAAGCTATGGATAGCTTCAAATCGTCCAAAGGGTTATCTAAGGAATGGATTTGGATTGCTTTAAGAGAAGATTATCCAATTAGGGTTTAGGTTGTAACCCTTAAGGAGTCTACAAGTATAAATAGACCCTATGGCATAAGGAAATCGGCACTTAATCTAAAGTAGAGAAGCCCTGGCCAATTTCCTCCCCTCTCCTCTCTGTCAAATCATCCTCCTTGCTATTTGGTGTTTGTAAGCCATTAGAGGAGTGACAATTGTGACTCTAGAAGCTCCAAGACAACAAGATCAAACAAGGAATTCAAAGGTATGATTCTAGATCTGTTTTAATATTGTTCTTATACCTAAATAGTTATTAAAAGTCTTGGATTCAAAGCATGTTTAATTAGAAAGCCTAGATCCAAGCATTAGGGTTTTGCATGCGCACATAGGAAAGTTCTTATGGCTAAAAACCCATCAGAAATCTGTATGGGCTTCCCATAGATTTTGTCCGCTCCTTCTTTAGGAGTCCATCATCCCAACTTGAAACTATCAATGATTTCCAATATTAGTCCCCTTACTTTTAATCAGTCTCTTTTGTCACTAAATTAATTCCAAATCAATTTCTGATCAATACTAATTAAATGATATGGTTTCTCAATTAGTATATTATTCTTATAATATATTAATAAATCATTTATCAACCTCTTACTCGATAATTCATCCTATCAGATTGTTATTGTGAAGGCAACCCAAAAGGACCATGTTATTATTGGATCAAGTACATACCAATTATAGTTATGGGCTTAGACACCTAATCCAACAGTCTCCCACTTGGATAAGTCTAATAACTATAACTACAAATATGACTTCAAAATCCGATTAGCAATCGTAGCTCTATAAAGCCGTTGTTGAACTCTGACGTAGTTAATGACGCGTCCTTTAGATAAGGGATCATATAATCCTCTGTTCTGGAAAAAAAAGTGTGGACAAAGACATGCAAAAGAATCATTCTCAATGTCCAACAGTATGTTTCCCGACTTCTGATTTGTTTGACATAGAAATTAATTGAGCACATCAATTCAGTCCTAACAGGGCGCAACACATATGTAAACAAAAAATTATCGAAGGGCCCAAGATATCGTTTTTACCCTCTTAGGATAAAAGGAACAAATAAACGTTGACTTATATGCTTGTACTATTTACTCGTCAAATCATACACAACAACACGTCTTATAACATCAAGTTACTGATGCGTTTACATATTATCAATGCACAACCAACTCGTAAACAATAACTTATATATCTCGGTTTAAAGATTATATGATATTATCATCTCACAATCACTCGTGATAAAATTCCATGAAGTGACTCACATGAGTGTGGGTTTAATCCAATACTCATATGTCATTATAGAAGTACTCAGGAACATTGCATCAAACTTTTGCTATGTCTAGACACTTAGACAATCTAAAAACCAATTCATGACAGTCTTGTCTCATTACTTACTCCCGAAGTATGATTGACTGTGAATAATTTGAACAATATAATTATTCTGGAAGTAAAACATGCAAAGGTGAAACAATAGTAAACAATTGACATAAGATAGTAAACTTTACTCATAAATAAATCTCCATTACTTAATCATTAAATGTCAATTACATTTATCTATTACAAGTTTCTAAACATCTATCTAATCACTAAAACTAATATCGTCCTTCAGACTAATGCTCATCGCATGTTGTAAGTGTTTAACCTTGCTCAAACCCTTTGTGAGGGGATCTACTGGATTCTCCTCTGACGATACCCACCTGACCACGAGGAGTCCCTATTCTACCCGATGTCTGATGCAGTGGTAATTTCTGTTGATGTGTATGGATCTACCATGATCCCTTGGTTCCTTGATTACGGAAACCGCTCCTATGTTATCATAGAAAATCTCCATAGGCTCCTTTATGGTTGGTACAAATCCAAGGTCTCCAATGAAGTTCTTCAACAATATTACCTCCTTCGATGCTTTGCTCGGTGCTGTGTACTCTGATTCGCATGTTGAGTCAGCCATGGTCTCCTTATTGGAACTTTTCCAAGTAACTGCTCCTCTATTTAGGGTAAATACCCAACCCGACAAAGAGCGGAAGTTATCTCTGTCGGTCTGAAAGCCGGCGTCACTATACCCTGTCACTCTCAAGTCATCACTCCCACCAAGTGTAAGGACCCAGTCCTTAGTCTTCGTAGGTACTTAAGAATGTTCTTAACAACTTTCCAATGAGCTCGACCTGGGTTCCATTGATATCGGCTAACCATGCTCAACGCACAAGCCACATCAGGGTGAGTACATGTCAAAGAGTACATGATCGAGCCTACGGCGGAAGCATATGGCACTCGACTCATTTCCGCTATCTCGGCATTGGTACTCGGACACTGAGTCTTACTCGGCTCGATAATGCTTTTGATTGGTAGTTCCCCTTTCTTGGAATTCTCCATGCTAAAACATTTCAACACCTTGTCTAAGTAAGTATTTTGACTAAGTCTTATTAGTCTCCTACTTCTATTTCTCAAAATCCTTATCCCCAGAATGTAAGCAGCTTCCCATAGATCCTTCATAGCGAAACACTTCCCAAGCCAACACTTAACCTCATTCAAGGTCGGGATGTTGTTTCCTATGAGCAGTATGTCATCAACATACAAAACAAGAAAGCTAACTATACTCCCACTAGCCTTGACATACACACAGGACTCATCCTCGCTTCTCGAAAATCCAAACTCTTTGACTTTTTCATCGAAACAAAGATTCCATCTGCGAGATGCTTGCTTTAATCCATAAATGGATTTCTCAAGCTTGCATACTCTATTAGGGTATTTTGCGTCTACAAAACCCTCAAGCTGACACATGTAAACATCTTCATCCAACTTCCCATTAAGGAAAGCAGTTTTGACATCCATCTTCCGTATTTTATAGATATGAAACGCAATTATGGCCAACATAACCCTTATAGACTTGATCTCGGCCACTGGTGAGAAGGTCTCATCATAGTTAACCCCTAGGGTTTGAGTAAATCCCTTCACAACCAGTCGTTCCTTGAATGTATGCACCTTTCCTCCATTTCAGTCTTCTTCTTGAAAATCCTTTTGTACCCAACTGTCTTTCGACCTGGTACATTGTCAACCAAGTTCCAAACTTGATTGTCATACATGGACAGGATCTCGTTGTCCATTGCCTCTTTGAACTTTGCAGACTCGGGACCCACCATGGCTTCCTTATAGTTAGTAGGATCATCCAAATTTACTAGTGTACTATCACTGATAAACATATCACCTTCTGTAGTAATATGAAAACCATAAAACTCTGGTGCCATCCTAACTCGAGAGGAGCGTCTTAGAGGTAATGACTCATCAATTGGTTCAACATGAATCTCTTCCTTAAGTTGAGAGATAGTGATAGAGGTTCCTTCACCGCTTGACTCTTGAAGATCTTCAATATCAATCTACCTCCCACTGTCCTCTTGGCATATGAGTTCTCTTATGTGCACATGCGACCCTATTTGCTTTGGATCTTGGTTTTTCTTAGGTTTTACATGCCAATTAAATTTCCAAAGCAAAACCCTAATCTAGCATACAAGAGAATGAAATCTAATCATCTTAGGGTTTAGAAGAATACCTTTCTTATTGGTAGCTTGATCTTGACAGTCAAGAGCTTAGTACCTCAAGTGATGCACCTTTAATGGAGTCACAAACACCACTTAGCAGAGGATGAAGAAGAGAGAGGTGATGGAGGCTTCAAGATTTTGCCTAGGGTTCTCTCAGAATGCATTGGGGCTGAAAACTGTAAGCCAAGGATGCTTTATATAGCTGAGGCTACTATAGTTTTAGGTAGAAACCCTAATTCTCTACTTAAGCCTTAAGCAATCCATGAACATCTTCTAGAAGGCCCCGTGGATGAAATCTCTATGGGCTTCTCATAGATTTCGTCCACTCCTTCTTTAGGAGTCCATCAGCCCTACTTGAAACTATCAATGATTTCCAATATCAGTCCCCTTACTTTTAATCAGTCTCTTTTGTCACTAAATTAATTCCAAATCAATTTCAGATCAATAATAATTAAATAATATGATTTCTTAATTAGTATATTATTCTTATAATATATGAATAAATCATTTATCAACCTCTCACTCCATAATTTCTCCTATTAGATTGCTATGGTGAAGGCAACCCAAAAGGACCATGCTACTATTGAATCAAGTACATACCAATTATAGTTATGGACTAGACACCAAATACAATAATATCAAGCTAAGGGTTCAGGGAATTAGAGAATGAGGCCTAAGGTATTTGATTCAAGACAAAGAGGCCAGCGGGGTCGAAACCGTTGTGGCAAGTACGTCAAGACGCACGATGGGGCAAGCAGGGTGGGTGGTTCTGGCTGTTTCAAGTGTGGCAGTACGGGTCATATTAGTAGGGATATAATTGCTACTACCATCACCACCCTGGTATTTGATCTTATTTTTTTCCATTGCAATCAAAAGAGCCATAAGAAGGACAATTTTCTGAGTTTGGCGGCAGCAGGACCAATGGTAGCACCTGTTCTAGCGACTCTATGGATTATTGATGATTGTCAGGGCAAGGCGGATGTACCTGTTGTGAGGAGCAGGGCTTTTTAGCTTATAGTTAGGGAGGCTCGTGCAGCACCTAATGTGGTGACAGGTATGTATCTTCTCCTTATCTTTTTATTTACATTTATTTTCTACTTATATTTGTGTGTTCTGTTTTAGGATTGTTCCTTGTGAACGGTATCTCTGCCTTGGTATTTTTTGACTTGGGGGCTACCCGATCTTTTGTATATGTTGTGCTTGTTGGATAAGGTGTCTAAGTCCATAACTATATTTGATATGTACTTGACCTGAGAGTAGCATGGTTCATTTGGGTTGCAATTCACCGAAACAATATGTATGGATGGAATTTTGAGAAGAGGTTATTTATGGTTTATTAATATATTATATGTTCTAATATATTAATATGAAATCATATTATTTAATTAGTATTGATCAATAATTAATTTGGAATGAATTTTGTGATCAAAAGAGACTAATTAAATATATGAGGATTGATTGTGTAAATCAATCATTCTTATAAAGTAGGCAAATGATCCATGTTTCCTTATGTTGGGCTAAACCTATGTGGTGACCCATGGATACTCCATGGAGGTTAAAACCCACGGAACATGAGGAATGTGGAAAGTCATGCACATTAGGGTTTGCATAGTGTAACCCTAATGTAGCCACACTATATAAGAAGCCCTTTATTACATAAAATCGACTTTGGGGAGCATGTTCACGAGTGCTAGCCGAAATTAGTGTGTGTAAATAACCTCTCTCTAGTTCTTCCATTTGTTGGTGGTGATATGTGGTTCCATTTGAGGCATTCACATTATTGGTGCTAGGCTCTTAAAGCTTCAAGGTTTTCAACTACACAAAAGGTATGTCATATAACTAGAATTTTGTAGTATAGATACTCCATAGTATGCTAGTTAGGATGATGCTTTGGAAACTTTGAAGGTTTGCATGTATATTAGAGGAAACATAGATCCAAAGCATCTAGGGTTACACGTACACCATAGGAGTGTTAGAATGATCAAAACCCATCAGTGGTATCAGAGCCTAGGTATGCTAGATAGGATTATGAACCTTGGAAATCAATTTTGCATGTATCTTAGTCAAACATAGATCCAAGGTTTCTACGGTTGCATGAACACCTTAGGTGTGTTAGAATGCTTAAAACCCTACAGTGGTATCAAAGCATAGGCTTGTTTGTTTGATACTTGATGCAAAATAGCTGAAAAAGTCAAAGTTCTTGTTGTCTGCATAGGGGACTCGCCAAGTCCATGGGGGGACTCGACGAGTCCAAGCGTATCTTCAACCAACTCGGTGATTCAGTTCCTGCACTCGACAAGTTGGCCATGCAATGTACAGATTTTTCGATTTTTGCTGCTGGAAATGGAGTAGAAACATTACCCTGAACTGTTTGGTGTTTTAAAACTTCTTTTAGGTGGTGTAATGGTTGTTCTAATCCATTTACAATGGATAATATTAAAATTCCATGTTTATATTTGTTCATATGTTTTAATGGAGTTCATGCTCTTATGAGTTCTTGAATATCATAGGAATTATGTGCTATTTTTTGGTAGTTAATTCATGATCATGATGTGTTTTAATGGAGTCCATAACTTGTCCTCAAGTTATGGATAACCAAAAGTCACTTTGTAATAAATCCATTAAAAGAACACATAATTTACAAAAAATGAAGAGTCTTCATTATTAATAAACAATAACTCATAATTTATGAATTGAAAGGTTTTGTAAAGTTATAAAACTTACCCTCATGTTTTGGAACATGTAAAGTCATCTAGTAAACTTTAGTTCCAACCCCTAGAATTTTAAAAGTTAAAACTCAACCCTTATACATTATAATATTATAAGTTAGTAATATATATATATATATATATATATATATATATATATATATATATATATATATATATATAAGATCAAGTCGTTTTACCGTTAGTAGGCCTCATTCATGAAGTCCGTCTATAAGGGGGTATAAGGTTGCTTCCTATGAAATGGCATCTTAATGGGTGTCCACTCTCACCCACCACTTCCTTGATCGGTGGAGGGTCGTTAGTCGAACGAGTAGGACAATGACTTAAAAATTCTCATTAAAAGTATAATGATTATTATAAAGTAACTAAATGTTTTTTTATAAATTCCCAATCTTAGTTACTTTAGGGAAAATGTGAATAAGGTGCTAACCCATGAAATTACACTTTGCACTTTGATTAAGTCGTTAGTGGAGCGTGTGTGGTTAACCGGCACACTAACTTGGACTTAACAAGGTAGGCAAAGGGTGACTTAAGATTTTTCATAGGTCGATGGAGCGCGTATGGTGTGACAACCCGATATTTCGAGTCAATAAAATGTAACACCAGTCAAATTTAGGTCAAAATTTAACTTTCCTAAAATCTTATTTGGGTTAAATAAAGTAGTAGGAATCGTATCAAGGTTTTCGTGCATATAAAGAACCCTAAAATCCGCGTTATAACGAAGAAGTTATGACCAACCGAAGATTCTCGGCAAAATCGGCAACACTGATAGACGTAAAACGCGAAGTTTCAATACAATAAATTGTAGCCTTAGGTATCTAAATGAAAGTTTTAGATATCATTAAACCGTAAACATACATAAAAATAACATCCAAATCTGACTTCGTATGAGGAAGTTATGATTTTTCTAAGTTACGGATATAGCATTAGAGAGCTAAAAACTCGAAATAGAGATCGAGAGACTTTTTTCCGACACAAACTAAATGAGAATCGAAGGTCTCAACAATAGTAGCGCAATGGTAAAAAGTCTGACGAAAACGGACGTCGGATGAAGAAGTTATGGATTTCTGACGAAGTTTTCGTGTCCCGGCCTACTAAAAATAATATAAAGATAATATATTAATAATATAATAAAAATAAAATCAAAATTAGCCAATGGAGTCTAAACGAGAGTTGTAGAGCATAATCTCACCTACGTGTGCATATAAAGAACGTCGAAAACGGAGCTCGGATGCGAAAGTTATGAATTTCTGAAGTTTGGGGCACGAATCCTGACTCTGTGTCAGAACTCACGACGTGAGTTTTGTAAAACTCACGACGTGAGCCCCTTGAATGACCCTTCCAGAGCCACTTGACGTGTGACGCATGCCATGAGCGAATCGGAGCTGACTCACGACGTGAGTTCTGAAAAACTCACGGCGTGAGACCCAAAATTCACCCTATAAATAGGAATCGAGGGCAGCCGGCTTTGGTTGTTCATTTCTATCATTTCTCCTACTTCTACACCCTATTAACCCCTCTAAACTACCCCGAAGCCCCGGTAACACCTCCAACAGACAACGCAAGTCCCGAAGTCCCGAGATTTCCGAGAAATCGACTTCTTTCGAGTCGAAGTTCTGCTCGACTTTCGTCTCACCTTCTTTAATCTATCAAGTGAGTTCATACCCCTTAATTAACCTTTTAAATTTTTTTAAATGTTTATAAATGCTTTATGGGGGGGGGGGGGGGAATACAAGTTAAATCATGTTTAGTTATTATATCAATCACGTGTGATTAATAACTAGCATGCAAATGGATTTACTATATGTTAATTGTTTTAGCAAACAGATTTCGTCAAATGACTTTCTTAAACGTTTTTACATGTTTAAAACTCTTTATCAATCTGTCTTACATACTGTATCTTTCCTTTTAAACTTTGTTACAAATGTGTTTCGAACAAAGGTTTTCCTTATACTTAAACTGTCTTATCAAATAAAATACTTTCAAATCGTTTTATAAATTGATATCAAGTCATTGTTTCTTAGTATTAAACTTTTCAAAGGTTTTACAAAACTCCTTTTACGCTTTTATATTGTCAAATGCATGCCTAAATATGTATAGTTATATAAATAATGTTTAAAGGACTTAGGATGGTTAGCTCGCTTTATTTCCTTTTCCTCGTTGGGATGTGGCCTTAGTGCATCGTTTGCTCGTCCAAATGTCATCTAAATATTAGTTATATATCATGTATACATATATAGAAAAAAAAGTTCCACTAATCAGTTCAACACCTTTGGGTAGCAAAGGTATACTTCCGGTTATACTCGTACATTACTAGTAACTATAATAGGTATAGTTAGGAGATACTACTTACAATTCCAAGTACAAGAATCACACAAGAGTCAGTTCATTCATGAGTCCATACTAATACATTATGTGTTACATGAATACATTCACATAGATATGCTTACATGAGTACATTTACATAGATACACTTACATGAGTACATTTACATAGATACGCTTACTGAGATACGTTTTCAGAGATACGCTTACATGAACATGTCTACATTAATACGTTTAATAGATACTATTACATAGGATCTGTTACAAACATTTCGGGACTTACCATTCCACAGCCGAAGCTGTTAGCTACAGAAGGGAAAAGGAGCATCGACGAGTGTCCATGGTTGTACTGTTCGGCGAGTTTCCATGCCGTGAATATCCTACTACAAAAGGATTATATTATTCTCCTTCCTTTACTTTGTGACACATTCACATGAACGACGAGGTAGGGTATATTTGATATAGATAAACTATTTTTCCTTATTACCTTTATATTGTGACTTATACACATAATCGACGAGGTAGACTATAATTTTTATAATAATAGTTAAACAGGGAAAAACCATCACATTCACAGTGATGCTTACTTTCAAAAGAGTCGGGTCTTTTTAGAAGACTACTTTCAAAACAGTCGAGTGTTGGTAGAAGACTACTTTTATACTAGTAGGAAATATAGGATTTCCTAGTGTTTTCAAACGTTTACAATTACTTACAAACATTTTCCAACTTTTGTTTACAAGTCTTTACTTTACAGTTTTTATGAATCAAAGACACATTAATACTTATGAATTCACCAGCTTTATTGCTGATACTCGCTTTCAAAATAAACTTGTATTCTCAGGTCACAAATAGACAGGTACGACGACCAGGTTTTGTGAAGATGGAGAAATAAAGACTCCTCTTTTATTTTGATTATTTATTATGTTGTATTATACTATGAAAGAACACACTTGTAATTAAAATTATACTATTCATGCAATGGATGATGTTGTTGCTTGTTTACTACTTTACATTGTTGTGATACATTACATAACATCCTCCGCCCCAAAACGTTTCCGCCGTTCTCGGTTTTGGGTTGTGACATGTGGTTAACCGGCACATCGATTGAGTGAAAAACATTAAAGGTACCAAGTAATTTGCCTGGTTACTTCACACCTTGTTTTGTGATCCTTGACATCCCAGTCACAAAAGATGAAGGGCACACTCGAGATTGAAACATGCCACTGAAAACTTCAATGAATCTCAAAAGAATCTATGAGTTTCTAAAAACCAATTAAAACCTAATAATTTATATTTCGTTTTTCATGGTGGAAATTAGTGAATCGTTATTCACCTACCTTTCAAATATGTTATAGCTTAGATTACGACATATCTCTTCTAAGTTATAATATATTGTGATTGGATCCTAGCCTTAATATTGCATTTGGGTGTTTTATTAAGGACTATCTTTATATCTAATCTAAACTTGTTTTCTTCTTTTCAGATGTCAACCAACAATTCTGCTTCTGGCTCCCAGCCTACCGGCTCCTTCTCTATCATGAACCTTTGTAGGAGAAGAAGTAATGTGCAGCCAAGAGGAGAAAGGAATGAAGGAAGGGGGTCTACTCCTATATATAGGGGTGAGTGTGCGGCCATGAGGGGGTGTACGGCCGTACACCCATGTGTACGGCTGTACACTCCTCCTAAAGGAGTGTATGGCCCGATTTCCTACTTTCACGACTTGATAACTCATCTCTAATCTCAACCTTGGTTGTACTCAAGCCTTAAACACTTAAACGAACCCTTAAACAGTGCTAAAAGGTAACATAATCGATTTTAACATTGATAGAATTGACTAATTGTACAAGATAGAAGTTCCGGGTAGTCACATCATCCCCCCGTTAGAGGGAATTTTGTCCCGAAATTCCAGAATAGAGATACAAATCATGGATTTGGAAAAATGTGAGGGTACTGCTATTTCATTGAGTCCTCATGCTCCTGAGTGAATTCAGGTCCGTGCTTAGCATTCCAGCAAACCTTCACTATCGGGATGCGACTTTGTTTCGTTCGTTTGACCTCCTGGTCCATGATTTCAATTGGTTCCTCCACGAAGTGCAAGCTCTTGTCTAGTTTGATCTCATCGGCGTAGCTCTTTTGTCTATCTCTTGATGCCTTCAGTCGTTCTCGAATGTGTACGATCTTTTCAGTCATCTCTCGGATGATTTCAGGACCCGTGAGAGTGCTGTCGGGGACTTGACCCTTAACTAGTTGCATGTCACCCACTTCAGCCCAACACAGAGGGGATCTACACTTACGGCCATAAAGAGCTTCAAACGGCACAGCCTTAATGCTGGTATGGTAGTTGTTGTTGTAGGAAAATTCAACCAAGGGTAGATGAGTGTCCCACGACGTGCCAAAATTGATGACGCAGGCTCTCAACATATCTTCCAATGTCTGGATTGTTCTCTCACTCTGTCCGTCTGTCTGTGGATGATAATTCGTGCTCATATCTAGCTGAGTTCCGAGAGCCTTCTGTAGTGATTGCCAGAATCTTGAGCTAAACCTGCTATCTCGATCAGAGATAATAGATACACGTACCCCATGAAAGTTAACTATTTCTCAAAGGTATATTCGTGTGAGTGTCTCCATCTTGAAGTTTTCTTTGATCGGCAGGAAGTGGGTGGATTTCGTCAGTCGATCGACAATTACCCAGATGGCGTCGTGCCCCCTCGGAGATCTGGGTAACTTAGTGATAAAGTCCATTGTAATCCTTTCCTAATTCCACTCAGGTATTTTTGGCTACTGAAGTAAACTTGAAGGCTTTTGGTATTCTACCTTCACCTTGGCGCATGTCAAGCACCTGCCCACGAAGGTAGCAATTTCTGCTTTCATGTTCGGCCACCAATAGAGTTGTTTGAGATCCAGATACATTTTATCTGAACTTGGGTGAATGGAGTATCTAGTCTTCTGAGCTTTAATCATGACAACCTCTCTGTACCCGCCGTACTTTGGGGTCTTGATCCAGTTCATGAAATAGTAAACTCTGTCTCCCTTGACCTCTAAGTTCTTAACCATTCCCCACAAGGCCTCATCCGACATGTTCTCTGGTTTTAAGGCTTCTAGCTGAGCCTCTTGGATTTGTGTGGATAATTGGGAATGGATGGTAGCGTATTTCGCACTCATAATCACTGTGTAGCTCTACGCATCACCGTTGTCTCATGTTTAACTCTTTCTAATCAAAGATATGTTGTAGGCGTTTATGGTCGGTGAATACAGTGCACTTGGTTCCATAGAGATAATGTATCCATATCTTTAACGCGAAGAACACTGCTCCCAACTCTAGATCGTGAGTTGTGTAATTGACTTTGTGTGTTTACAACTACCTCGAGGCATAGGCGATAACCTTTCCTAGTTGCATGAGCACACAACCTAGGCCTTGATTGGATGCATCACAGTAGACAACGAAGTCTTCCGTCCCTTCGGGCAGGGACAAGATAGGTGCGCTGGATAAGGCCTGCTTCAATGTTTCAAACACAGTGTCTTGCTTTTCTCCCCAACTAAAGGTTACACCTTTCTGTGTCAGGGTGGTTAAAGGCTTAGGTATTTTGGAGAATTTTTGGATAAACCTGCGATAATAGCCAACGAGACCCAAGAATTGGCGGATTTCTATGGGTGTCTTTGATGCTGACCAATTCTTAATCGCTTTGATTTTGGAAGGGTCCACGTGTATGCCTCCCTCGCTAACCACGTGACCAATGAAACTTACTTTCCTGATCCAGATGTCACACTTCGAAAATTTTGCATAAAGCTTCTCCTCCCTTAATGTTTCTAGCACTAGTCTCAAGTGTTGTTTATGATCATCTTCTCTCCGCGAATAGACAAGTATATCATCAATGAATATGATCACGAACTTGTCTAGGAAAGGGCGGCACACTCGATTCATCAGGTCCATGAATACTGCCGGTGCGTTGGTTTGACCGAAGGGCATTACTATGAACTTGTAGTGTCCGTAACGAGTTCGGAATGTTGTTTTGGGAACGTCATTCTCATGAACTCGTAATTGATGGTACCCTGATGGAAGGTCTATCTTCGAGAAATAACTGGCTCGCTAAAGTTGGTCGAAGAGGTCGTCGATTCTGGGAAGAGGATAACGGTTCTTGATGGTAAGCTTGTTCAGCTCTCGGTAGTCAATGCACATCCGGAAGGATCCATCTTTCTTCTTTACGAATAAAATCGGGGCTCCCCACGTGACGAACTCGGTCTTATGAATCCTTTGTGAATCAACTCATTAAGCTGGTTGGATAACTCTTTGATTTCTGCCGGCGCTAGACGGTAGGGAGATTTAGCAACAGGAGTAGCTCCGGGGATTAAGTCGATACAAAACTCAACTTGGCGCTCGGGAGGAATTCCTGGAAGATCTTTGGGGAAGACATCAGGAAAGTCGCAGACTATGGGGATGCTCTCGTGGTCTTTAACTTTGTGCGTTTCATCAACAACATGAGCTAGGAATGCATGACACTCCTACTGTAGATACTTCTGAGCTTTAATGCATGAAATGATACGAAGGTTCTGTTGAAATAGTGTCTAAGGCTGCAACTATATTAGGCAAGTATTTGACCCGGTTGTGCATGGTCCTTTTGGGTTGCCTTCACCATAGCAACTTGATAGGATGATTTATTATGAGAGAAGAAATATTATTAATATATTATAAGAATAATATAAGTAATAACAATATTATTATTTGATTAATATAAGTCATAAATTAATTAGGAATTAATTTGGTGACTTAAAGAGATTAATTGAATAAAGGGGCATAAACTGTCAATTGATTGATAGTTGTACTTTGGGCTATAAATCCCTTAAGGATAAGGGGCGACAATTTCTAAGGCTTAGGATAGGCTTAGAATTCATCCAAGGGCTTATCAATTAGGGTATTGGATTGCTTAGGGCCTAAGTTATCCAATTAGGGTTTAAGGGTGAAACCCTAGGAGCCTTACAAGTATAAATAGACCCCAAGGGTTAAGGAAATCGGCAATTATGCTTTAGAAAGAAACCCTGGCCGATTTTCACTTCCCTCTCCTCTCTCTCAAATCATCCTCTTGCTAGTTCGTGTTTCTAAGCCATTAGAGGAGTGACAATTGTGACTCTAAAGCTCCAAGGACAAGAAGATCAAGCAAGTGATTCAAGGTAAACTTCTAATTCTGATTTCTTATGCTATTATTCTCTATTAGTCATTAGAAGTCTTGGATTCAATGCATGTTTAATTAGAGAAACCTAGATCCAAGCATTAGGGTTTGCATATGCACATAGGAATGTTCATATGGCTAAAAGCCATCAGTGGTATCAGAGCCTAGATTGGTTTCTATTGAATTGATGCATTGGTTGCTTGTTTGATGCTGTAACAACAGCAAAAATTCAGGTCAAAATTTAAACTTTTATTGAACCGTAATTAAGAATACTAAGTGGTAGATATTGTAACAAGGTTTTCATACATATAAAGAACACTAAGATCTGAGTTATAACGAAGAAGTTATGACCATTCTAAGTTTTCCGACCAAAAACCGGCAATATGAAGTTACGTAAAAACTCGAATCGGAGATCGAACGACTTTTGGCCAGAATGACCTAAACGAGAATCGAAGGTCTCGACAATGGTATTTCAGTGGTAAAAAGTCTGGCAAAAACCGACATCAGATAAAGAAGTTATGAATTTTTAAAGAAATTCCCTAATCACGTCATTTAATAAATAAATAATAAAAATAATTTCATAATTTGCCGACGGAATCTAAACGAAAGTTGTAGATCGTAGTCTCACCTTCGCGTGGATATAAAGAACGTCGAAAACGGAGTTCGTATGAAGGAGATATGAATTTTAGAAGTTATTTAAATTAAATATAAATTTAAATAAAAACTCCCAGTATTATCCGAAGGGGAGTCAGCGGATAGGACCGGAGTACGCCCTGCGTACCCTCGTACGCCCCGCGTACTCAGATCAAAGGCCTCGGATCGTCCACGTCGCCCTATGCGAAGCTACCGACCCGTCCGACCCGCCCGTCCGACCCGCCGTCCCATCCGAAGTGCGTAAGCGATGACGCCCCAGTACGCGTTGCGTACCCTGGTACGCCCAGCGTACCGAGGCGGTTCAGCACCCCTATAAAAGGGATGCGAGGGTCTCCGGGAAATTTGCTGAATTCTCCTCTTTTCTATTACGTTTTCCCTCGTTTTCCGTGCCCGTTCAAACCCGAAGCCCTGGTCTTTTTGCTTAAATCCCGAAGGTCGATTTTACTCCCGAGATTCCCGAGAATCCCGAGAAAAATCCGTTTCCCGAGACGAAACTCTGCCCGGTTTTCTGCTCGCTTTCTTCAAACTTCCAGGTGAGTTCATACCCCTGCAAACACACTTTAAATGCTTTTGAAACACTTTTAAGGGGGGGAATAAAAGTAAACACACAACTAAAATAGTGTGAAACATCGATCTTTTTATATACTTTTCATACTGTTGTTTTAAACTATCTTATGAAGTTATTATCATGCAAAACACCTCACAACACAAATTTACCCTCTTGGGATGCAATAGGTTTTATAAATAGAAATAGGTTTTATTTATACGTTTGCATACTACATCATATCAAGAGTAACCATTTCGAATATAACATGATGCTTTTACAAGAAAACTCAACTCATCATCACGTTTTTGTAACACGGTAGAAAACGAAATCATTTCATACGAACGATTTTCATCATATTACTCGTGAACTTGTTGTTAGCAATCATGTGATGGCATATGGATTTGTTTGTACCAAACGAAAGTCCTCACCTATAACCAGAGGCTCCTGGAGGGAGAGCGTGACAAGTGTGTATAGATCTATACGGGGCTGACAACTCCGCACCCTGACTGTTAGCTACAGTCCGTCATTTGGGGTGACAAACGTCAACATTAGGTACCGCGTCTAGTATGGTTATGAGGAACTCACAACATGCGGAAACAATGACTCATGCACGTAGTAATACTTAACTCAATCATGCTCGAGGGGTAATAACTATATTCTAGGGTATTATCGGCATGATCAAAACTCAGGTTAAAACACTTCCACAACTAGTTTTACTTAACAATGAGACTGCATTTCACTTTTAGGAAAATAAGGGATTTTCCTGGTTCAAATACATTCATTTTGTACAATAACGATTTACAACATCAGTATTTTGAGCATGTCATATAGCTTACAGTCTTGGTCATTTGAGACTGCATTTCACTTTTAGGAAAATAAGGGATTTTCCAGGTTCAAATACATTTAGTACATACAATAATCTTTCAAACTCATTTCATACATCTAATAGAAAATAAGGGATTTTCTAGAAAACATACACTCACTTTCGAATGGCATACATTTTCTCAAAACACCACACATGAACTCACCAACTTAAATGTTGACACTTTTTCTTTGAAATAACTTCTATTCTAAGGAAACCGCTAGACCAGGTAGCAACTACTTTTGAAGACTAACGTGCTGGCGTTAGTAACATATTTTGGATCACCATATTGTATTTGATTTCTTTTGCAAACATGTAACATATACAATCATGTAAACTTTTCAAATATATTTATATTATGGTGGTGTGTACTTTCTTTACTATTCAATTGTTATGATATTTGACATGACGTCCTCCGCCCCCGAACGTTTCCGCCGTTCTGATTTAGGGGTGTGACAGATTGGTATCAGAGCATTGTTTATAGTGAATTAAGTATATCAAAACCATTTTGGTATACAACTATAAACACAACTGGGCAAAAACACTCTGAGTAAGAGTCATACTTTTAAAAATTAAATTTCTTTAGTTTTTGTAAAGTAGGCATGCATTCATTTCATACTAATAACATGGTCAGTTTCATAATTAAAACAATATAGAAGTATTATAAATAAGTTGTGCAGTGCAATTATGCCTTGGGACATGTAATCGGAACTGGGAAGAATATAGCCTGATCAACTATATTTGTCCAAGAGCCGACTAACGTATGCCAAGGAGTGTCTGCAATGGACAACAAATTTAAAACTTACCAAACTTATAAACTTTAGAATCAAACATAACATTTAGAATACTATAGGAGTATTTTATGCATATGATAGTTTAACTTTGATGTCAACCTTATGTGCCTTAGTTCTAGACAATCCTTATCTCCCTATTCTCGTACAAACACAATGGCCGGATTTCCACCTAGCAGGAGACCCCTACTACCCAAACCATACAATCCTTAAAAGACTTATTGTCTTCATTGTTATTTCTTTGGCAGCAATGCCGCCTCGTAGATCTGCACGTCGCATCAACAACACAACACCTACGCCGCCGCCACCACCCCCACAATATGACCCTGTCATGGTTCAGGCTGCTATCACTGCAGCAGTAGCAGCTGCTCTTACGCAGATAAACACTAACGGAGCTGGTGGAACTGGAAGCAGTATCAACCACTTAAATCATGGCACTGGCCATGGTTATATCAGAGAATGCACATACAAGGAATTTTCGAATGCAAAGCCAAAAACTTTCAACGGGGTAGGAGGAGTCATTGCACTTATGCAATGGTTCGAAAAGACCGAAACGGTCTTCGAGATATGTGCATGCCCAGAGACCAGCAAAGTCAAGTTCGCCGCTTGCACTTTCTCTGATCGAGCCCTCACCTGGTGGAAGGGACATGTGGATGCCCTATCTCTCCCAGTTGCTAATGCCATGAGCTGGGAAGATCTCAAAATCTTGATGCTGGAAGAATACTGCCCGAGGGGCGAAATCCAAAAATTAGAGCATGAGTTATGGAACCTAAGGATGACCGGATCGGACGTAATCACTTACACGGCTAGGTTCAGTGATTTGTCAGCCTTGTGCCCCAGTATGGTAAACCCGGAATCAAAGAAGGTGGAGAGGTACATTTGGGGATTATCACCCCAGGTCCAAGGGCATGTCCTGGCCTCTAACCCAGTCACGTTTGACAGCGCGAAGTGCTTGGCTCAACGATTGATTGATCACGGTGTTAAACAGGGTACTATTACCGCTGTCTCGGAGCCACCAAAGGATATAGAGGACCGAAGGAAACCCTGGGATAAGAGGAAGGGGGAAACCATGCAAGAGAACCCAAGAGGCAACAGTTAGTGACAACTCATTCTGTTACTATCCCTACCACCCCTACACCCGCAAGGTCGTACAACGGCAACCAGCCTAAGTGCAACCGATGCAACTTTCATCATCACGGACCCTGTCGTGAAATGCATTGCATTAGGTGCAATAGTAAGAGACACACCGTCAGCTACTGCGGGGAAATAGCCCAACCAACCGCTCCAGCCGCAAATGTGGGGGTAGACCGTACTTGTTATGAGTGTGGAGCAACGAGACACTTCCGACGGAACTGCCCGAAGGCAAACAACAAGAATGCTAGTGGAGGAGGCCGAGTATTCGCAATGGGCCAAGAGGAGGCTATTGCAGACCCCACGGTTATTCTGGGTACATTTCTCCTTGATAACTTATTTGCATACATTCCGTTTTGATAGTAGGAACGCAGAAGAGTTCCGTGAGTCGCAAGTTTAAAAATCTACTCGAATAAACACCCCAATCGTTAAAACAAAACTTTCATGGTAGTAATAATAGAGATAGACTAAAAAGCACTGAGAACACATACGTAGAATGTGCTATCCCACTAACGAACGTCTTACAATGAGAAGTGAGAATTAGTGTGGCCCTACCCATACTAGTAGACCCTTTCACTTTAACCATTGCCTAACGAAACTCGATCGATTTATCACGACGAACCCGACACTAACCCCAATTGGTTTCTAGTTTAAAAACCCCGAGGTACTCATGTAAGGAGTACTATATCTTTACAACCTTCCCGTAGTACCCCCCAATAGAACATTTAGAAATACCACACACACAACGAGTCAAATCCAAGCTCAGAAACTAGGAGTAAATTCAACCATGAACTTCAAAACATAGCTGCCCTAATGCATCGAGTGAATGTGCTAACCTTTAGAAGAACATAAATAAATAAACCCAAAACCACGTGATCCTGATCAGTCGAAGTGATGGGCGGAGTAATGAAGGTCCGCTGAAACACGCACATTAGGATCTAGATTCATAAAAGAACAAATGGACCATAAGCACTCACGCCTGCCCGCAAGTATTGGAGTCCCAGTCAAAATGCGAATTTCGGGACGAAATTCTCTCTAACGGGGGGATAATGTAACAACAGCAAAAATTCAGGTCAAAATTTAAACTTTTATAGAACCGTAATTAAGCATACTAAGTGGTAGATATTGTAACAAGGTTTTCATACATATAAAGAACACTAAGATCCGAGTTATAACAAAGAAGTTATGACCATTCTAAGTTTTCCGACCAAAAACCGGCAATACGAAGTTACGTAAAAACTCGAATCGGAGATCGAACGACTTTTGGCCAGAATGACCTAAACGAGAATCGAAGGTCTCGACAATGGTATTTCAGTGGTAAAAAGTCTGGCAAAAACCGACATCAGATAAAGAAGTTATGAATTTTTAAAGAAATTCCTTAATCACGTCATTTAATAAATAAATAATAAAAATAATTTCATAATTTGCCGACGGAATCTAAACGAAAGTTGTAGATCGTAGTCTCACCTTCGCGTGGATATAAAGAACGTCGAAAACGGAGTTCGTATGAAGGAGATATGAATTTTAGAAGTTTATTTAAATTAAATATAAATTTAAATAAAAACTCCCGATATTATCCGAAGGGGAGTTAGCGGATAGGACCGGAGTACGCCCTGCGTACCCTCGTACGCCCCGCGTACTCAGATCAAAGGCCTCGGATCGTCCACGTCGCCCTATGCGAAGCTACCGACCCGTCCGACCCGCCGTCCCATCCGAAGTGCGTAAGCGATGACGCCCCAGTACGCGCTGCGTACCCTCGTACGCCCAGCGTACCGAGGCGGTTCAGCACCCCTATAAAAGGGATGCGAGGGTCTCCGGGAAATTTGCTCAATTCTCCTCTTTTCTCTTAGGTTTTGCCTCGTTTTCCGTGCCCGTTCAAACCTGAAGCCCTGGTCTTTTTGCTCAAATCCCGAAGGTCGATTTTACTCCCGAGATTCCCGAGAATCCCGAGAAAAATCCGTTTCCCGAGACGAAACTCTGCCCGGTTATCTGCTTGCTTTCTTCAAACTTTCAGGTGAGTTCATACCCCTGCAAACACACTTTAAATGCTTTTGAAACACTTTTAAGGGGGGGGGGGAATACAAGTAAACACACAACTAAAATCGTGTGAAACATCGATCTTTTTATATACTTTTCATACTGTTGTTTTAAACTATCTTATGAAGTTATTATCATGCAAAACACCTCACAACACAACTTTACCCTCTTGGGATACAATAGGTATTATAAATAGAAATAGGTTTTATTTATACGTTTGCATAATACATCATATCAAGAGTAACCATTTCGAATATAACATGATGCTTTTACAAGAAAACTCAACCCATCATCACGTTTTTGTAACACGGTAGAAAACGAAATCATTTCATACGAACGATTTTCATCATATTACTCGTGAACTTGTTGTTAGCAATCATGTGATGGCATATGGCTTTGTTTGTACCAAACGAAAGTCCTCACCTATAACCAGAGTCTCCTGGAGGGAGAGCGTGACAAGTGTGTATAGATCTATACGGGGCTGACAACTCCACACCCTGACTGTTAGCTACAGTCCGTCATTTGGGGTGACAAACGTCAACATTAGGTACTGCGTCTAGTATGGTTATGAGGAACTCACAACACGCGGAAACAATGACTCATGCACGTAGTAATACTTAACTCAATCATGCTCGAGGGGTAATAACTATATTCTAGGGTATTATCGGCATGATCAAAACTCAGGTTAAAACACTTCCACAACTAGTTTTACTTAACAATGAGACTGCATTTCACTTTTAGGAAAATAAGGGATTTTCCTGGTTCAAATACATTCATTTTGTACAATAACGATTTACAACATCAGTATTTTGAGCATGTCATATAGCTTACAGTCTTGGTCATTTGAGACTGCATTTCACTTTTAGGAAAATAAGGGATTTTCCAGGTTCAAATACATTTAGTACATACAATAATCTTTCAAACTCATTTCATACATCTAATAGAAAATAAGGGATTTTCTGGAAAAGATACACTCACTTTCGAATGGCATACATTTTCTCAAAACACCACACATGAACTCACCAACTTAAATGTTGACACTTTTTCTTTGAAATAACTTGTATTCTCAGGAAACCGCTAGACCAGGTAGCAACTACTTTTGAAGACTAACGTGCTGGCGTGAGTAACATATTTTGGATCACCATATTGTATTTGATTTCTTTTGCAAACATGTAACATATACAATCATGTAAACTTTTCAGATATATTTATATTATGGTGGTGTGTACTTTCTTTTTACTATTCAATTGTTATGATATTTGACATGACGTCCTCCGCCCCCGAACGTTTCCGCCGTTCTGGTTTGAGGGTGTGACAGATGCCTTCAAAATTTGAATTTTGTGGTTCTGTCTGATGGACTCGGCGAGTCCCATAGTGGACTCGGCGAGTAGGCTAGACTCGGCGAGTCCATTGGGGTACTCGGCGAGTCCAAGCGTCAGAAAGAGCAAATGTCGGGATTTCTTGTTGTTTATCTATGAGATACTTGCCTTTATCAAATTAGATCAATATAAATCCGATTTTATGATGTATATGAGTATATTCTTGATCTAATTGAAGATATTTATCAATTAATAAAATATTTATTTCCTTATGTGATAATTGATTAATTATTTTGATTAAATTGGTAAATTGTTTTGCAAGAAATTATTAAATAAATCAAATATGGATAATTATGTGATTAAATGTTAATTTAGATTATTTGTTATTTGATCCCCTATGTTTTGAAAAGTTTAAAACTTGCCCTCAAGTTTTGAAATTTATGTTTTGTGATTAAAAGTTTAATTTAGACAATTTAAATTTCAAACCCTAGAATTTTGCAAGTTTAAAATTCAACCCTATACTAATATAATATTATAAGATTAATATATATATATATATATATATATATATATATATATATGTATGATTAAAATGCTAGTCTTACCGTTAGTAGGCCTCATTCACGAAGTCGGTCTATAAGGTGGGTATAAGGTTGCTGCCTATAAAATGGCGCTTAATGGGTGTACACTCACACCCACCGCTTGCTTGATCGGTGGAGGGTCGTTAACCGAACAGGAAGGATAGGGCAACCTCATCTCTTCATTAAAAGTATAATATGAAACACAAAGTAACTATATGTTTTTCAAAAATTTCCAATCCTAGTTACTTTAGGAAAAGTGAATTGATGCAATCCCATGAAATTACACTTTGCACCCTTATTAAGAAGTTAGTGTAGCATGTGTGTTTACCGGCACACTAATTGGTTCTAAGCAAAGGTGGCAAAGGGTGATTCATTGTTTATCATAGTTCGATGGAGCGTATGTGGTTTACCGGCACATAAAATAGGTGATTGTTACAATGAAGTCACCATGTGAATTTGCATGGTAATTCACACCCACTTTGTGATCCTCGGTATCCCAGTCACAAACGAGAGGGGCATATCGAGATTTAAACATGCCATTGAAGGGTTTCAATGAATCTCATCCAAACCTAGGAATTCTCAATACATTTAGAACTTAAAGTTATGTTTTCATGATGGAGAATTAGTGAATCGTCATTCACTTACCTTCAAATTGTATGCATGTTAGATTACGGCATCCCTTTTCTAATATGTAAATATTGTTGTTGGATCCTAGCCCTAATTTTTCTTATTGGGTGATAATTAGCGATTCAAATTCTAATCTATCTTTGTCCTTTCTATTTGTAGATGTCGAACGCGAACAACGCTGCTGCTAGTTCATTTACATTGATGAGCCTTTGTCAAAAGGTGACTTTCGATGGGACTAACTTTAGCGAATGGATAAGATACATTCGCACGATTGCTCGCTACGAGGACAAGGAGTATGTCCTCGATGAGAAGCTCGAGAAGATCAACCCAGAAATCGCTACTCCGGCTGAAATGACTGCTTTTGAGACTCATGAGCGTGATGCAATGAAGGTTCATTGCATCATTATAGCCACAATGAACGCCGAATTCCAAAAGTCCTATGAGGACATGTATCCGTACGAAATGCACCAAGACTTTTTGGAGAGATACCACCAAAACGCGAGGCAGGAGCGTTACGAGATTTTCACTAACATGATCTCCGCCAAAATGGGTCATGGAGAATCTCTTACCGTGCCCCTACAAAAGATGCAAAGGTATGTTGATCGTCTTCGCAAGTTGAATGTTGACTTTGGGGAAGACTTGGCGATCGACATGGTGCTTCACTCATTGCCTCCGTGTTACAATCAATTTAGGATGACCTACCATATAAACAAAGAAGAGGTCACCCTAAGTAAGCTCCAAGGTCTCCCAGCAACCTCAAGGACAAGTTTGTTGCATCCACTCCTAATCCACCCGCTGCTCCTGTTTTGGCCATTGGGCAAGGAAGAGGCAAGAAGAGGAAGGCTCTGTCTAAGAGCCACCGCAAGGGAAAGTCCCGAGATGGTTCCTCTTCTAGTGGGACCAAAGTTGATCCCGCTAAGCCTAACCCTAACCCAAAGGAGGCAGAGTGCCATCATTGCCATAAAATAGGGCATTGGAAGAGAAGCTGCCCAGACTACCTGCAAGCCATAAGGGAAGGAAAGATCAAGCCGTCTTTCGCAGATATATACACAATTAAATCTAACGATTCATCTCATGTTATTTCTTGGCTCCTTGATACCGGTTGTGGTTACCACATTTGTTCTGAATTGCAGGGACTAAGAAGAAATAGGGATGTGGAGCATGGAAGAATATATCTAATCATGGGGAACAGAAGATCGTCGCCTGTGACCAAGATTGGAGTATATTCTTTAGTGCTTAGGAATGGTTTATGTTTAGATTTGAAGAATTGTTGCTATTCGCCAGAACTGGCAAGAAACATCATTTCATTTCATAGTTTGTTTAGACAAGGTTTTAGATTTTCTTCTAATAATGAGAATGGTTCTATTCTTGCTTATCTAAATGGTGTCTTATATTTTGAAGCAATACCGTGTAATGGAATTTATGAAACTGTTATGATTGTAGATAACATAGGAAATGATGTTTTATGCATGGATTCTTCCAATGGTATGGATAGAGCATCCTTGTGGCATTATCGTCTTGGACATGTCAAAAAGAAGCGCATAGCCCAATTCCAAAAGGATGGAGTGTTGGAGTCATTCGACCTTAGGGAAGATGAAACATGCGAGTCTTGTTTGCTTGGAAAGATGACTAAGTCACCCTTCACTAGTACATGTGAAAGGCGTGAGGGTCTATTGGACCACATACATACCGATGTATGTGGACCATTTAGATCAACCACAAAGGATGGGAACCGCTTCTATGTGACTTTTACCGATGACTATAGTAGATATGGGCATATCTACTTAATCAAGCAAAAGTCAGAAATGTTTGAAAAGTTCAAAGAGTTCAAGAATGAAGTGGAGAATCAATTGGGCAGGAAAATCAAGATGCTTCAATTCGATCGAGGAGGAGAGTACCTAAGTCTTGAATTCTACGAATATCTCAAGGAGTGTGGAATAGTTTCACAATTGACGCCACCTAGGACATCGCAGTTGAATGGTGTGGCAGAAAGGCATAATCGAACCTTGTTAGACATGGTTCGCTCTATGATGAGTCGTGCTTCTCTACCTATCTCTTTTTGGGGGTATGCCTTAGAGACTGCCACCCATTACCTTAACCGAGTCCCTACTAAGAAGGTTGCCAAAACACCTCACGAGATGTGGACAGGGAAAGCTCCTTCGTTAGCACATATCAAGGTTTAGGGTTGCGAGGATTTCGTAAGACGAGATACTCACGACAAGCTCGAACATCGTAGTGAGTGATGTATTTTCATCGGCTACCTGTAGAAATCCTTTGGATATCTCTTCTATAGACCGAAGGACGATGTCTTCGTTGCGAGGAGAGGAGTTTTTCGAGAGCGAGAACTCATAAGCCAAGGAGACAGTGGGAGGCAAATCGAGCTTGAAGAGATTCAAGAGTTGATAGATGAAGGAACCTCTACTGCTGGCACTCAACCCGAGGAGGAAACTCCGGTTGAACCGATTGAAGAGTCATGGAAACTGGCATAAGATCAATTGGGGATCAACCAATCCATGCCGATTATGACATCGAAGCTTTTTATGGAAACTGGCATAAGATCAATGGGAAAGGAATGATCGTCTAGAGTAAGAGTACATCCTATGAATATGCTGTTAGTGCTCTCTTTCTCTCTGTTAGCCATCTCGACGGTAAATGTTTCAGTTAAAGGTTTGGATTTACATTTGAGTAGATGTTTGAATGCATGACTAACAAAACTCCTCTCCACACTAGAATCGAAAAGAATGCATGCATAAGAGTTGTCAAGGAGGAATGTACCCGTAACAATGGTAGGATCAGCGACCGCTTCCTCCTGACCTATAGCCAGTACCCTCCCTGTGTTGCCAGCTGTTGTTGCTTTGGGGCAATTTCTTTTGAAGTGCCCAACCTCTCCACATCCATAGCAGGCTTGACCAGTGCCTGCCCCAGGAGCCTGGTTGGTTGGTTGAACGGGTGTCTTGCAGTATCGAGCCGTGTGTCCCTTCTATCCACATCTATTGCATTTCAATTCACGGTAGGGTCCGTGATGACAAAAGTTACACTTGTTGCACAAAGGTAGGTTTCTAGCATAACCACCAGTAGAAGCTTGAGTGGTTGGAACAACAACTGGAGTAGCAGCAGGAGTAGTAGCAGCATGAACTGCCACTGATTGTTGTTTCTTGAAGGGCTCCTACGAAGGCTGCCCCTTGTGTTTGTTCCAGAACTTCTTCTTCTTCTCTCCACTCTCTTGTTGTGGTTTGGGAGTGGCTGTCACCTCATCAAGATGGACCCCGTGATCTATCAGGGTCTACGCCAGGCACTTGGCTCTATCAAATGTAGTGGGTCTAGAAGCCAAAACATTTCATTTGGTTCGGGCCGTCAGTCCCCAAAGGTACCTCTTAATCTTTTTGCTTTCTGGGGTGACCATTCCCAGACAGAGGAGAGCCAGATCACATAACCTAGCAGTGTAAGCATCGATCTCGGAACCCTTCATCTTTAGGGTCCAAAGCTCATGTTCCTACTTCTGCATCTTACCCCTTGGGCAGTACTCAGCCAACATGAGTTCTTTCAAGCTCTCCCAACCCATGGCATTGGCAATCGGCAAGCTTAGGGATTTGACTTGACCGTTCCACCAGGTCAGTGCTCGGTCGGTGAAGGTGCAAGCGGCAAACTTAACCTTGTTTGCTTCGGAATAGGCACAAATTTCGAAGATGGATTCTATCTTCTCGAACCATCAAGTCAAGGAAATGACTCAACCATTGCCATCGAAGGACTTTGGTTTGGCATTCATGAAGTCTTTATAGGAACACTCCTTCTGGTGTCCCTGGCCTCCACCAAGATTTTGGGGGTCTGGTACACCTCCTGATCCCCCAGAGCTTCCCTGATTGATTTGCGCCATTACTGCAGTCACGGCTGCAGTAACTGCTGCCTGGAACATGGCAGGATCGAATTGTGGAGGTGGCGGTGGCGAGGTTTTGTTGTTCCTTCTGATGGGTCTTCTTCGAGGAGCCATCTTGTTCTAGAACAATCAGGAAGAAGAGAATGATAAGTCCCCTGAATTTAAATCAAGATATATGAAACAAGATATATCTCATTTTGAAAGTTAAAGTGTTCTACGAAGCGATATATAGAGGAGAGTTACTACTGCAAGAAAATATCGCTAAGAAAGAATATGTAGTAACACTTGAAATGAATCTCTATGTTGTATTTGGATCTAGCTAAAATACTCCTAGAGTATTTTAAGTTGTATTCTTTGTTCTACCGATACCTGATGTATATATACTTGGTATGTTTTAGGCTTGCTGCAACACTGTAGTCACTCCCAAGCACATTTTGGTCATGTCTCGAGTAAATATAGTTGATCGGGCTATATTGACCCTAGACATGATTACATAACTATCCAGGTTTAACCACAGTGTCCAATATCCAAATACTTTTGTTTTGTTCTACCTATGACTCTGGTTCTGTTAAGTATGTATATTTGTATATTTCTTATCAAATACCTATATTTTGAAAATATACTTTTAGTTTCAGAGTGTTTCAGCCCCTTCGTCTTTATAGTTGTATACCATGTAAGGTTCGATATACTTAGTTCACTATAAACAAGGGCTTTGATACCAATCTATCACACCCCCAAACCGGAACAGCAGAAACGTTCGGGGGTGGATGACATCATGTATAGTATCACAACCATTGTATCATAGCAATCATAGTAAACTCAACCATTACATTGAATACATATACAAAAAGGTTTACATCTATTTAAGCCTTGTTTAAATACATCAAAAATGAAAGTAAAATTTAAAGGCATGACTTTAGTTGCTCCGACTTCTCAAAATCCCAGGTGGTACCTGTGTATAGATTTCCTGAGAATGCAAGCAGTTTTGAATGAGTATCAGCATAAAGCTGGTGAGTTCATCAGCAAGGTTATGTAACAAAAATCATATTCATAAATTTGTAGAAAGGTTGTATGTTACCAAGAAAATCCAATATTTTCTTAAATAATGAAAAGTAGCCTTGAACCCTAAGGTCCATGGTAAGTTCGTTATTAAATTTGGTTTTTATTTCTGAAAGTACTTGCATGAGATCCCTGGCTATCACCAGTAACGTAAGTATCATATAGTGTGAAAACCCTGGTTAATACCAGTATGTATATTAGGTTTATTACTAAAAATAAAACCATTGAATAGTGAAATCCCATAAACAAATGATTAGTTTATACTTATTGTGAGTCATATAACCATGTTTGATATGACCTAGAGATTTTACAACATTCTTCAAGTGTTGGTTAAATGACATTTGTCACCCTAGGCATGCCTTCCTAACTATAGCTAGCAGTTCAAGTGTGGGATTGTCATTCCCGAATAGATCTATTCACAAATCTCACGCTCTCCCTCCAGGAGACTCTGGTTATACTAGGATAGGATTTAATTCAATACCCTAAGGGTACAGTTTTAAAGTAGAGCCTCACAATGTTGTACAATCTAGTTTACATGTAATTCTAAAGTGTTTTCTTGTATTAGAATCCATTGGATGCAGTATACGGTAATAATTATACTTAAATAGTTATTAAATGCCATGGCCTTGTAGTAAAGAATACCATAAACTAAACCTGCCATAGTTTATATGTTTAGTGGTGATTAACTCTTAATTCGTAAAACTTATGATTTCAAATCCCAAACTATACCTATTATATTTTACATGTATATAATGTGAATGTTGAATCTGAAAAACTATGCAATTTTGGTGGTAACTTGAAAACGTCCCTTATGCTCAACATAGTACAAAAGGGATAAGATATCTAAATATATGAAAATTGTTGTCTGAATCAATTGCATGAGTTTTATACCTGTTAAAAGTTCTTTTGTATTAGTTCAAAAAAAAACTTGTGTTTGGCTTGTATTCTCCCCCTAAAAACGTTTAAACTTCGTAAAAGTGTAGGGGTATGAACTCACCTCGAGTGAGTGGTTTGTATGAAGGATCGATAAGAGATGCTGAGTGTCAAACGAAACCTCGAACACAATTGGATCCTAATTATCATGTAATAACACATATATGATTCAAATTAGGGTATTTCACGACAGGACATGATAGAAAAACCACCCTAAGGACTTGGAAACACTTGGACTAAGTACTAAACTCACATATGCTTGAGTGAGGGAGGTGTACGGCCACCCTAGGGGTGTGTACGGCCATGGGTGTGCGGACCATGAGTGTACGTCCGTACACTCATAAAAAGTGTGCATGTTGAGGTGTGTCAAGGTCCTAAGAAGCATCAAGGAAGTGTTCTAGGTCCCATACTTGGTTGTAGTGCAAGTTTGAGACCTGAAATGTTCACCAAAGAGGGTGTACGACCCTAAGGTGTGTGTGCATCCGTACAAAGGGGTGTGCGGTCATACACTCTTCATGTTTATTTCCAAGTTGTCAACTTTAAGGTGTATCAAAGCTAAGATCATGTCCTACTTGAAGTTAGGATCCAAAGTCTCACTTTGGAGAGCCTTTAAGGTGGTGTACGGCTGTACAAAGGGGTGTGCGGCCGTACTCCTTCAAAGGGATGAAGAACATGATGGAATTTGATGAGCTAAGGCTTAAATCAAAAGGCCTTTCAAGTCTAACAAGCTAGAGGATGGAATACTCATGTTTTTTTTGAAGCCTTGGGGAGTTCACGGTTGAAGGAACTTGAGAGAGAAGAAGTAGTGTGCAGCCAAAAGGAGAAAGGAATAAAGGAAGGGGGTCTACACCTATATATAGGGGTGAGTGTGCAGCCATGAGGGGGTGTACAGTCGTGCACTCCTGATAAGGGAGTGTATGGCCCGATTTGCTACTTTTAAAACTTGATAACTCATCCCTAATCTCAACCTTGGTTGTACTCAAGCTTAGAACACTTAAACGAACCCTTAAACAGTGCTAAAAGGTAACAGAATCGAGTTTAACATTGATAGAATTGACTAATTGTACAAGATAGAAGTACGGGTTGTCACACATCTCCAGCATGCGAGGTGCATAGGGATGAAGGATGATATTAGTTTTAGTAGTTAGATAGCTCTAAAATTTGTAAAGTGTAATTGAAATTTGAAGATTAATAAAAGTTGTATTTATTTATGAGTAAAGTGTTGCTATCCTTTGTCAATCATTTACTATCATTTCATTTTGCATGTTTTGACTTCCAGAATAATTATGTTATGTTGTTTCATATTATTCAAATTCTCCACAGTTGGTCATATGTTGGAAGTAGATATGAATTAAGACTGTCATGGGTTGGCTTGTAGAGGTCTAAGATGTTGGACATAGCTACAACACTCATGAGTGCTCATAAGTTCTGAGTATTGGATCAACCCAAGCTCACTGGTATCACTTCATGGAATTTATGTCGAGTGATCGTGAGACGGTAATATCATATAAGTCTTCAAACCTAGAGATATGACTTGTTGCCTATGAGTTGATTATACATTGATTGTACGAAAACGCATTGGTATCTTGATGTTATAAAATGTGTCTTTGTGCATGATTCAACAAGTAGTAGAACAAGCATATGAGAAGAAGTTTATCTATTCTTTCTTGGATTAGAAGTGATATTTGGGCCCCTCGATGATTTTGTGTGTACCCATATACTGTGCCCGGTCAAAACTAAGTTGATGTGTTCAATTAAGTTCTATGTCAAACAAATCAGGAAATCGAGAAACAAACTGCCGGATAATAAGTAAGACATTGTTCCATGTATTTGTCTAGCTGATATCTAGAACAGAGGATTATATGATCATTTATCTTAAATGGCGTATCATCTTCATCTCAGTTCCGAGAGACCTTGAAAGAGCTACGATTGTTGATTGGTTCCTGAAGTCATACTTGCAGTTATAGTTATTAGACTTATCCAAGTGGGAGACTGTTGGATAAGGCGTCTAAGTCCATAACTATTTCTGTAACAACGTAAATTTTCAAAACAAATTTTCATTTCTTTAAAACATAATTTCATTCAAGACAAACCATAAAATCCAATGTAACATGGTCATAATACAAAACATATCAATCCCAAGATCAATCACATCCAAATCCGCCTGTGTGTGTACGAGTCATGCCGGTAAACCTTCTGTTCTACCCATGTCGACCTTTCGGTCCATAACTCCCTGACCTTCCGGTCCACATCATATTGCCTTCCGGCCCATATCATAATGCCTTCCAGCCCATATCAAGCATATCATACATATCACATACATAGCACATACGAAACAAGAAACTCATAGCATACCAGACCTTCCGGTCACACATAGGTACCCTTCCAGGTACAGTATAGTGAGAGGACTCACCTCAGATCCCTCGGTAAATCACTAACTCAGAAGAAATATGATCTAGCCTCCGCCTAATCACATAAAGTAAATACTCTCATAAATTTATCTCTCGGGACTAGAATCAACCCACTCTTGGCATCCTCAGAAGGGCAAAAGACCATTTTACCCCTCTCTGACTCAAAGGCCACATTATTGACCAAATCTTATCAGTCAACAATAGTAAATAGTCAAACATTGACCCAACTAATCGAGTGCACTTGGGCGACTCGACGAGTCTACACGTGTCAACTAACTCTTTAGTCTCGCTTGGCACGTCGAGTCCCTCCCCTTGCTCGACGAGTCCCACCTGACATGAATCGTAGGGCCACCCCGACTCAACTCGCCGAGTCTTAAGATCAACTCGGCGAGTTCCGCTTTGAACTCTAGTCTTCTGATCCTCCCCTGACTCACTCAGTTATTCCCCTAACTCGGCAAGTCCACTCACTGAGTGATTAACGGGAAACCCTAACCCTACTCGCCGAGTCTGCCCTTGCACTCGGCGAGTTCATGCCATGAACAAACTCAAATGGCCTCCTGAGGTCAGATCTGTTCCTTGAATCCATAGATCTGGCCTTCCTAAGCCTGATAAACACGTAAAGTTCGAGTCTTGACACTCATGGGACGTCTAGGAGGCTTCACTTGATGATTTAACCCCAAAAGCAACATCCTTAGCTCAACACCTCCATATCTCAACATAAAGCCAGCTGAGATAAGCTCCATAGACCACTATGCCTCCAGATCTAAAGTATCAAAGTGAATAGGGCCATATCCTCACAATCTTCTTCCAATAAAGGTCATAAAACTCTACATCTATGGATTCCTTCCACAAAACAGATAAAAGAGAGATATAATACCTCAAAGATGAAGTCTCTTGCTTGAAATCTATAGTTTCACAACCTCCTTGGTCTCCTCTAAGCTGGAAACACCTCCTTCTTGCAAGAATCAACCACAAAGATCAAGAAATGGCTCCTATCCTCTCACAAACGCTCTAGCTCCTTTAGGGTTTCTCTCTGGGGTTTGGTAGCCGCAATTGACGGCCCTAAGGGCTTTTAAATAGGCCCCAAACCCAGGAAATTAGCGTTTCATTAAACAGCATGGACTCGCCGAGTCCACCTCCGGAACTCGCCGAGTCCAGCCATGAACCCGGATAAGAATCTGCGACCCTACTCGGCGAGTCTAAGCACCAACTCGCCAAGTCCCCTCACAACCTCCAAAAATAAAAGAATAAATAATATACCTGGGAATATGGATGTTACAATTCTCCCCCAATAGAATCAGACTTCGCCCTCGAAGTCTTACTCTGCAAACAACTCGGGATGCTGCTCCCGCATCTCTCGCTCCGGCTCCCGAGTCAACTCTGACCCTTTCCGATGTTGCCACTGGACCTGCACTAGAGGAACTTCCTTGTTCCTCAGAAATTTGATCTTCCGATCCCTGATTGCCACAGGTCTCTTAACATAGTTAAGGCTCGCATAAACCTGAATATCCAGTAATGGCACCACTGCCAACTCGTCGGCTATACACTTTCTCAGCTGCGACACGTGGAAGGTGTCATGAATCTGACCCAACTCCACAGGTAGCTCCAGCTGGTAGGCTACCCTTCCTACCCTCGTGATCACCCTGAAAGGACCAATATATCGGGGCCCCATATTGTCCCTCTTCCTAAATCGGATCACTCCTTTGCAAGGAGAAACGTTCAGGAGCACGAAGTCGCCGACCTGAAATTTGAGCTCGGACCGACGACTGTCCGCATAACTCTTCTGGTGACTCTGAGCGGTCAACAACCTCTGTCTGACATACTATATTTGCTCTGTCGTCTGAAGCACGATCTCTGTACTACCCATCACACGCTGCCCTACCTCTCCCCAGCAAATAGGGGTCCGACACCTCCTCCCATACAACATCTCAAAGTGTGGCATACCAATGCTCGAATGATGGTTGTTGTTGTAGGAAAACTCTGCCAAGGGCAAGTACGTGTCCCAACTCCCGCCGAAATAAAACACACATGCTCGGAGCATGTCCTCGAGCGTCTAAATCGTCCGCTCACTCTGCCCATCATTCTGTGGGTGGTATGTGGTACTAAAATGCAGCCTCGTACCCAATTCCTCATGAAATTTCATCCAGAATCTGGAAGTGAAACACACATCTCGATCTAAGACAATCGAGATCGGCACCCGATGTCGCGATACCACCTCCCTCACGTATATCTCTGCCAACCTCTCCGCAGAAGATCTCTCACTGATAGCAAGGAAATGAGTGCTCTTCGTCAACCTGTCCACAATCACCCAAATTGCATCGACGCCTCTCGCAGTCCTTGGCAATATGGTGATGAAATCCATGGTAATCTGTTCCCATTTCCACTCGGGGATCTCTAACGGCTGTAGCTTACCATGTGGACGCTGGTGCTCGGCCTTAACCCTACGACAGGTCAGGCATCTCTCTACAAACCATGAGACATCCCTCTTCATAAAGGGCCACCAATACTCCCTTTTCAGATCCAAATACATCTTAGTGGCCCCGGGATGGATTGAGAAATTCGATTGATAAGCCTCTTCCATCAAAATGGTACGCGTCCCTCCCACAAATGGTACCCATATACGACCCTGAAATGTCATAAGTCCTCGACTATCGGTAACGAACTCTGATACCTTCCCGATCACCCGCTCCCTTTTGTGGTTCTCTGGTCTCACGGCCTCCGCCTGGGCCCCTTGAATGGTATCCAACACCGGAGTCATCACTGTCAATCTCATACAAACGTTTCGCATCGGGGCGCTCTCCGCCCTACGGCTCAAGGCATCGGCTACAACATTAGCCTTGCCCGGATGGTACAGGATCTCACAATCATAATCCTTTACCACATCCAACCATCTCCTATGGCGCATATTCAGGTTAGGCTGGTCCATCAAGTACTTCAGACTCTTGTGGTCCGTGTATATGGTACACCGAACCCCATACAGATAGTGACACCATATCTTGAGGGCGAACACCACAGCCCCCAACTCCAGGTCGTGGGTGGATACCTCGACTCATGAGGCTTCAGCTGCCTCGATGCATAGGCTATCACATGCCCCCTCTAGATAAGCACCGCTCCCAACCCGGATATCGATGCATCACAGTACACCACAAAATCCTCCATCCCTTCCGGGAGTGCTAGCACCGGGTCTTCGCACAACTTCTGGCGAAGGGTCTCAAATGAGGTTTGCAGCTCCGGACCCCAGGAGAAAGCGACACCCTTCCGAGTCAACTTGGTGAGTGGCACGGAGATCTTGGAGAAATCCTTAATAAATCTCCGATAATAGCCGGCCAATCCTAAGAAGCTCCTGATCTCGGTGGGTGATCTCGGCACCTCCCACCTCATGACCACCTCAATCTTGGCCGGATCGACCAATATCCCATTCTGGTTGACGAGATGTCCCAAAGAACTGAACCTCTCGTAACCAGAACTCACACTTGGATAATTTGGCATAAAGCCTCTCCGATCTCAGAAATCCAAGGATCTCCCTCAAATGCTCCTCATGTTGTTCTCTAGACCTCGAATACACCAAAATATCATCAATGAATACGATCACCGACTGATCCAGCATCAGTATGCGCACTCTATTCATGAGATCCATGAACGCATCTGGTGCATTGGTGAGCCCAAAAGGCATCACCACGAACTCGTAATGCCCATAACGAGTTCTAAATGTTGTCTTCTGGATATCTTCATCCCGAACCCTCATCTGATGATAACCCGACCTCAAGTCTATCTTGGAGAACCATGATGACCCCCGCAACTGATCGAACAGATCATCGATCCTCGGTAACGGATAACGGTTCTTGAGCGTCAACTTGTTCAACTCCCGGTAATCAATGCACATCCGGTGTGAACCATCCTTTTTCTTGACAAAAAGAATCGGTGCTCCCCAAGGCGAGCTACTTGGTTGAATAAACCCCTTCCCCAGCAGCTCCTAAAGCAGCGAGGATTACTCTTGCGTCTCTGGCGGCGCGAGGCGATAAGGCGCCTTGGTGACAAGTGTTGCTCCCGGAATCAAATCGATACGGAACTCCACTTGCCTCTCGGGAGGCATACCCGGCAATTCCTCGGGAAAAACATATGGGAACTCGCACACTATCGAAACCTCATCAACCGAACCTGGCCTCCCAGCGGCCAATCGCATGTCCATCACGTAGGCTATGAATCCCCTGGAGCCCTGCTGCAAATTCTGCCTCGCCCTGGTAGCCGAGCAAAATGCTGACCCACATCGGGTTCCCTCACCATACACCGTAAGTAATCCCCCACTAAGGTCTCGCATCATCACCAACTGACGCTCGCAGTCTATAACTGCTCCGAATCGGCTCAACCAATCCATGCCCACTATAACACACACGTCCCCCATCGCAATCGGAACCAGATCTATTGGGAACTCCACACCAAAGTTCTCAATAATACATCCTCGAATCACATCTGTAGCATACACTGCTCGCTCGTCAGCTATGGAAACTCGCAGAGGTCGACTCAATGCCTCTCGGCGGATACTAATGTGCTAACTAAATGCCAATGAAACAAATGACCAACTCGCACCCGAGTCAAATAACACCAAAGAAGGTGCATAACTCACTAGAAAAGTACCTATGTATAACATCATATAAGCACAATATCTCAACAAAAAGATAAATACAGAATACATACCAGCCACAACATCGGGCGCCGCGCGGACCTCCTCCGCAGTCAACTGGAAAGCTCTCCCATGAGCCTTCGGAGCCTCGACCTTCACTGGTCGAACCTCGGTAACCCTAGCAGCAGCTACAGATCCCTGAGCTGACCCATGATGCAACTGTGGACACTCAGCCTTCCGATGGCCAGTCTGGTTGCAATGAAAGCAAACCATAAATCCTGTGGGGCAATCCTTATCGATATGCCCCTCCTTGCCACATTTGTAGCAAGCACCCGATCGACAGGCCCCCTCACGACCCTTGTTGTACTTCCTGCAAGTGCGGCCCTTCTCGCCTCCAGTCCTCGAATCAGCGGATTTGGTCCGCTTGGCTGCCGGCTGAGACTGAGCCGGCCGCCGATCCATCCTCTGAGACTTGGCCTCCTCCCTGGCCTGAGTCTCCAACTCAATCTCCCACTTCCGGGCATTTTCCTGGAGCTCAACAAACGTCTGGTACGTCGAGTTCCACACGAACTCCCAAATGTCCCTCCTCATAATTCCCAAATACCGCCTCATCCATTCCTGCTCAGGGCAGAACATCGCCCTCTCATGAAACTTTCAGGTAACCACAGTAACTGAATCATTACCCTGCTTGAGGGTCAAAAACTCATGAACCAACCGTTCCCTCTCCACCGGGGGAACATACTCGTCTCTGAACATGGTGGTGAACCTCTCCCAGGTCACCGCTGAAATCTCTGCAAGAGTGAAGCTCACCGTCACGAACTTCCACCAATCCTTCGCCCCTAAGCGAAGCTGGTTCAAAGCGAACCGTACCCTCAGATGCTCCGGACATGAACACGTATAGAAGCATCCCTCAATATCAGCAATCCATCTCATCGCAGCGATCGGATCATGCGTCCCATCAAACTCAGGTGGCTTCGTGTAGCTGAACTCCCGGAACAACAACGAGTCACCTCCCTGAGGCCTGACAGCAGCCACAACTGTTGTAGCTGCAGCGGCTGCAGCCTCGGTCACCGCGGCGTATCACTCATCAAAAGTCTCAATCAGGGTGGTCTTGATAGACCCAAACATCTCTAGAATCTCGGCCCTGATCGCCGCAGCCACCACATCGTGGATCATCTGACGAAGCTCCTCGTCACTCACACCGCTCGCCTCAGGTCTGTGGCGTGTCCCAACCATGATGTATCTGAAATATAACACAACAATATTAATGACTCATTCGATCATGCTCGCGCTCGATAACTCAACCCTACTTGTTCCGTAATATCCAAAGGATTCTTACTTTGAGTGCACACTGCTCCGGTGTCTTCGGTAGTACGGGCCCTTATACTACTGCCTACACCGCATCAGTATTCAGCCTAAGTCCTCCTCCTTGGATCCCAGATCACAAGTACTCTATATCTCACTGACATAGGCTACCCTTCGGTAGGCCTCTTATCAGTCCCTCACTGCTACCTACTCGCTCTCAAGCATCACATAGCAGCACAATCCTTCCTAGGCTAAGGCATCACAAAATCAGACCACTCTAGTCAAAATATGAATACCTAGCTAGCTCTAGCATGCATAATATAATATATCATATCTCATAACACATAACGTAAGGGCATTTTGGGGGTTCACCGTTTGGGCGCTGGCTGACCGTACACACTGCTCCGCGCTGGTTGTCTCAAAATCTCTTGCTTTTTAGAAAAATTAGTTTTTATCATTTGAAAATTTTCTCAAATCCTCGGTTTGAGTTCAGTTACGCCCGAAGGTGCATCCGAATCCCTCAAACCAAGGCTCTGATACCAACTTGTAACAACGTAAATTTTAAAAAGAATTTTTCATTTCTTTAAAACATAATTTCATTCAAGAAAAACCATAGAATCAAATGTAGCATGTTCATAATACAAAACATATCAATCCCAAGATCAATCACATCCAAATCCGCCTGTGTGTGTGTACGAGTCATGTCGGTGCCTTCCTACGCTCCTCACTAGTACCTGAAACACATTACACATAAACACCATAAGCAAGAAGCTTAGTGAGTTCCCCAATATACCACTTATATATATATACGCCTTTCCAGGCCATACTCCACACGACCTTCCGGTCCATGTGTCTCAAGGGACTTCCGACCCAACCCGGTAAACCTTCCGGTCCTACCCGTGTCGACGTTCCGGTCCATAACTACCTGTGCGTCTTGTAACGTCCCAAAATTCAAGACCAAAAATTTCTTTTAATAAAACATTACTTTAAGCAAAGACATCATTCCAAAACATAATCTGAGTATAAGTTTTCAAACACATGTTTATTATCAGAGTATACATTCCCAGGCTGACTAATCTATGGTGTGTGCCATGCGATCACCCCGAGCTCCTCCCTCCGCTACCGGAAGTACCTGAAAACAAAACTGAAAACCGTAAGCACGAAGCTTAGTGAGTTCTTCACCTTACCACATACCATGCAAAACCACATACTGCACATACTAGGCCACGCCCGCTATCCTGGGCCTCGCCCCTACCTCGGGCCTCGCCCGCTACAACGGCCCCGCCGCTCCAGGCCCCGCCTGGCTTCGAGCCCCGCTCGGATACAAATCTGTTTTACTTAGGCCTCTCCTGTCACAGGGCCCCGCCCACTAACGTATAATGGCACATACACGTATCACATAACATCACATAAGCTAAACATATACTAACAACTCTTGCTCTAAGGCCTCACCTATCTCCGGGCCCCGCCCGTGTCCTGCTACTGATGAGTCTTGGAACCACGTCCATACTCCTGCTGATAGAGAGGTACGGGCCCAGCCCACCCTCACTCCTTCCCTATCTTGGGTCTCGCCCCTGATCCGCTGCTACTGAGATGTGGAACTCCATCCACACTCTGCTATTGGTGAGATACGGGACCTCGCCCACACTCACCTCCCTACCAGGCACATACAAGTATCACACAGACAACAAGTATAACTATCACATAACCATTCCTTGGGCACCCGCCCTCTATCATTGGACCTCGTCCAATCAACATACTAGCATACTGGTCTTTTACTCATACTATGTGGGCCGGCATTGTGGCCGTAGACCCATTCATACAAAGGGAAACTCACCTGTACTGGCTGAACTTGTTGATGATCCCACTAGCTGCTGCCCGACCACTCACTGAACTCCGGCTCTACTAGCTTCCCGAGCTATCAATATCAATGCAACACTTAGTCTAGCTGACCCCCGGCAGTCAACCAAGTCAACTCTAGTCCAAAGCAAAGTCCTGGTCAAAGTCAACCTTCCAGGTCAACCCTACTCGTCGAGTCCACCTACTGACTTGCCGAGTTCTTATGCTCAAAGTCCTTCTAATCGCGACTTGACTCGCCGAGTCAGCCCCTGACTCGCCGAGTCTACTGATTCCCGAATCCTGACCTGATCAACTCACTGAGCCCTGGCTCGACTCGCTGACTCGAGTCTTAACTCGAAGGGTTTGGGACCACGCGACCTGACTCGTCGAGTCCACAAACAAACTCGCCGAGCACAAGGCAATCTCCAACCAACTCGCCGAGTTGTTCATCCAACTCGCCGAGTTCATGCCCATCTTCATCCGACTCGACGAGCTGTTCATCCCACTCGTCGAGTTCCTCCTCATCTTCAAGCTACTCGTCGAGTCCACTCGAAGGACTCACCGAGTCCATTCGGTTCCACAACATGCAGAGGACTTTCGAGTCATGCAGGGACTCCAAACCGTAGATCTACTCTTCCCAAGCCTACTCCTCACGTAAAGTCGCAAACTTTACGTGTAGAGAAGGAGATCTAGGCAAAATGCACCATAAACTAAGGTTTAAGACCAATAGGCTCCATAATCCACTCAATGACTGATTCTTAACGGGATTCTAAACCATGACAAGCATGGATCTGAGGTAGCAACCTCAGATCTGGACCTCAAGCTCGAGATTGATCATAAACATGGCTTAAAAGCCCCAAAACTCATAACCAAGGAAAATCTAGAGGAGAGAAACGACTTAATACCTTCAAATGCTCTGAAATGATCCCCAAACCTTGGATCCAAAGCCACTCCTTGATGCTTCAAAGGTTCCCACTTCTTCTTCTTCCTCTAAATCACTCAAAAATGGCCCAAAAGCATGAAAGATCACAATGGGGTCTTAGGGTGCGACGTTCTGGGTGTGAGAGACAGTCAAGGAGCCCTAGGAAGAAGAATGAGGCGATTAAATAGGCTCCAAGCCCCGAATTTAGCGTTTTCCTCGCACAGACCCTACTCGCCGAGTCCCCTTGGGCGACTCGCCAAGTTGGTCACTTATTCCTCGACTCGGATCCCGCTCGGACTCGTCGAGTTCATCCTTGGACTCGCCGAGTCCCTCCTAAATTTAGGGTTTCCTTTACTTTCTTGGCTTTCAAAATCTTGGGTGTTACAACTCTCCCCCACTTAAACTAAACTTCATCCTCGAAGTTTACCATGGCCCACCGCCTGCGAACTGCCTCTAATATCCCACCAATTAATCCAACACCCTCTGCCTACTTTCGCTGGCCATCAGCTTGGTCATTCCGACTAACACCACCCCTTACGGATAATAATCCTGGGTCAACCCCGACCTTGAACATCCTGGAAGCTCTGCTTACACAAACGACAAACCTTCTGACACACTATGAATACTGCACTGAACCCATAAAGATTCACCACCTCTTTCCTTGCACGGCTCCTTGCCTTCCCAAGGCAACGCTCCAAACTAACTATTTCCTCTGCCGCTGAGAAGGTCCTAACCTTCGCCAACTTCATCCCTCCCGCTACTGCCCACACGGGTCATCACTGCCAATAACCACTGACACTCCTCTCTTCCAAAACTTGGTGTCGAGCACCTCGCGATCAACCAGCTGAATTCCCACCATATGCTGCATACTCGCACTGACACTGACTGGCAATTCTAATGTTCCTCATCTGACTCCCGGATGTACTGAGACCACCCTGGTCCTTACCAAGCCTAACAATATCTGGTTAACCTGCTCCCACCGATTGCTGACCCAACACAACCCTTAGTCGCTCTCAGCGACTCCTGAAAGAACTTCAACCACCTAGCACTGCTCAATCTATCATGCAACTCCGGCGCCACAATCCCGGGATCCTCGATCCCCTACCTCGACACTAAGGTCCTACCAAATCCCACCTGTGCTGCCAAAACTCTCGGGCCTCGCCCACGGGTCCCACCCGCCTTAAACCTCCTAGTCGCACTAGCCTAACCACTCTCGCTCGGGCCTCGCCCACGGGTCTCACCCAACTATATCCTGGAGCGGCCTCTCCCAAGGTCTCACCTCTCTAGGGCTATAAAGGCAAACTCCCTATCATTCTCATCCACTACCCATTCCTGATCCCTATCTGATCACTAGGAGATAAGGGCCTCACCCCAACTTCGCTAACGAAGCTACTAAGGAATGCTACGGCTTACCCATAGTCTTACAGCACCATCCAACGCTGTCTGCTAGTGAATGCTACGGCTGCCCCGTAGTCTTACAACACTTCCACCACTAACTGCTAATACTAAGGCACACATGTACCATCAGCTCTCAAGATCCTCACTCCGACTCCCTCGATTCCTTCGGGCGATTCACAACCCGAATTCCCAATCACCCATTAACCATTACCAACACACGCAATAACTGATGGGAAGTTTCTCAAACTCCTAACCCTGAATCCTCAAACCATCAAACGCTAAACCACTTCTTTTCCTCTCGGAGGTCACGTACTCATTCTGGGTCTGCGTGCTCCTACCTGGGCACACCCGGAGGATTCTCCCCCACTTCGATCCTGCTTACCCCTTGCTGCTCAATACCCAAAAGAGATCCCGATCTTTGCTACCATTCCATAATCCACCTACTGAGGAACCCAAGCCAACCATAGCTAGGGATTTCACCAATCCATCACTATCACTGAACCACTCTGAACTAACAAGACGCACCAAATCCCTTCCACGCATGCTACAGCTACTGCTTCCTTTGAAACCTTCTTCAATAGAGTACATCCCCTACTACCATACAAATATCCAAGGTATGCAGATGGCATATAACTCGATCACAATCAACCACTCAAAACAAAATACTCATACCAATCATGATGCGGAACCAAAACAATATAATCATGCACAAATAAAAGAACTGAAAATGGAAATTGCATACTTGTAACATCCGGCGATGCTCGCGTCTCCAAGGTCGTCATCTGAAAAGCCATGCTCCCTGCTGCAGGTGCCTCTACCCGGCCCTGACGGCCATCCGTGATCCTCAAGGTTGCAGGGGCGGGTGCCATCACCCGTCCTGCCGAAGACAAACTGGGGCACTGGGCCTTCTTGTGGCACCGCTGGTTGCAATGAAAACATATCAAGTCTGATCCCTGCGCGGCGGTAACAGTACAATCCCTGCTGAAATGACCAGTCCAACATCACTTGAAACAGCCAGACTCACCACCGCTACCACTCCTGCATGCGATTCCGTGCGCCCTGCCATACTTTCCGCATCGACTGCGGTCCTGATGATCCCTCGATCTCGAATCCGATCCCTTGGGCCTTTTGCCCGAACCCGCAGCTACCTAAACCTCATCCGGCTTCCTCTTCCGGATTTGCTCCAAATCAATTTCCCTTTCTCTAGCCTGAGAAATCATATCTTCCAGCGTCTTACAGCTGGATCTGCTCACGAATTCCCTGATGTCATCCCTCAACATCTCATGGTACCGAGCCTTCTTCATCTCCTCATCTGCGACATACTGCGGTACAAGAAGAGCCCTCTCCCTGAACTTGGTGGTGATCTCCGCCACAGTCTCAATAGTCTGCGTCAAATCCTGAAACTCTCGTGTCAGCTGCTACACCTCAATCATTGGCAAAAACTCCGCCTTGAACCTGGCCGAGAAATCGCTCCAAGTCATCGCATCCAACGTGGCATCATCCCCCAAAGCATGACCAATCTCCTCCCACCAATCCCTCGCTCTGTCCTTCAGAAGACAGGAAGCGAGTCTGACCTTGTCCCCCTCGGGACAATTTCTCGAACGAAAAGCGTTGGCTACATCAGCCAACCATCTGCTGCTAGCAATGGGGTCCCTAGCCCCATGATAATCTGGTGCCCCGCAGGCTCTGAACTCTCGAAATGTCAAAGTACGCGCTCCCATCAATGCCATCATCTCAGTACGGAAGGCTCCTAGCCTCTCATCCAAGATCTCCAGTATACCCTCCTTGACCGTGCCAAAGATCACAGGAGTCTGAGCTAGAATATTGTGCGTAACCTCAGCTGATATCAACTCTCTCATCCGCTCCTCGAGCTGCTCGGCCCCTGAACCCGAGCCTGAACCCTCTCCGCCGCCTGATCCGCCCGCTGGTCTCTCTCGCAACATTACCATGCTGAAACATATAACACAACCACTATCAGAATACTCATCACTGATGCGAGATCACCCATACCCTACCAGGTTCCCGGTCTTGTCTCGGACCTTCCCGAATCAAGTATGGATCCTCTGCTTTCAGTAGTACGGGCCCATACTACCTTCCACATCTATCCGTACTTTCCTTAGGAATTGCTTCGACTCCACCAGGTCCCTTACCCACTAATACTGCTCCCAACACTATCTCATCCTAGGCTTACCCTAGGGAAACCTCTGACTCAACTCAAACCAGTCCTCAGCTGTTGAAAGTCTCCTTGTGATGCCAACTAGCCATCACCTGGATACCATCACATGTGATGAGGCTCAGATAATCCTTCAAGTAAAAGACTCGCTCCTACAACGGTTGGACTCAAACAAGAGCTGCACAATAGGACCAAGTCCAACACTCTGAGATTATTCAACCCTGATCACATGTGGCGTGTCGTATCCACCTAATGGCTAACTCCCATCACTCAGAATCCCACAATGCACAAAGCAAGCAGCATTCGGACAAGGGAAAATCTAACCATAACATACTCAAGCAATCACATCCACATAACAAGAATCTGAACTAGCATGCAACACAACTCATAAACTCAGGCATAACCTAAACAGGCTATCCTACTACTGTCTAATCAGCACTATCATGCAGCTCAAAAGCACAAATAACAGGCACATAAGGCATCATCCCTAGATCCTTAGTCCTATTCTAGCATACTGTTCTACTAACTGATAATCATAACAAAGACTCGTATGGTTAGTTTGGGGTACTTACTTGAGCTCGGCTGATTGCATGCACCACACCCCTTTTTCTCTTTTCAAAGTTCTTTTCTTTCTGAATAATTTTTGCTTTTCTAAAAAAAAATTTCGTTCCCAAAATTCCTTTTTACAAAACTGCCTTTTCATTTTTGAAAACTTTTATCCGACCCCTCGGTTTGAGTTCAGGCACACCCGAGAGTATGCCCGAATCCCTCAAACCAAGGCTCTGATACCAACTTCTAACGTCCCAAAATTCAAGACCAAAAATTTCTTTTAATAAAACATTACTTTAAGCAAAGACATCATTCCAAAACATAATCTGAGTATAAGTTTTCAAACACATGTTTATTATCAGAGTAAACATTCCCAGGCTGACTAATCTATGGTGTGTGCCATGCGATCACCCCGAGCTCCTCCCTCTGCTACCGGAAGTACCTGAAAACAAAACTGAAAACCGTAAGCACGAAGTTTAGTGAGTTCCCCACCTTACCACATACCATGCAAAACCACATACTACACATACTGGGCCATGCCCGCTATCCTGGGCCTCGCCCCCTACCTCGGGCCTCACCCGCTACAACGGCCCCGCCTGGATTTGAGCCCCGCTCGGATACAGATCTGTTTTACTTAGGCCTCGCCTGGCACAGGGCCCTGCCCACTAACGTATAATGGCACATACACGTATCACATAACATCACATAAGCTAAACATATACTAACAGCTCTTGCTCTAAGGCCTCGCCTATCTCCGGGCCCCGCCTGTGTCCTACTACTGATGAGTCTTGAACCACGTCCATACTCCTGTTGATACTGAGGTACGGGCCCAGCCCAACCTCACTCCTTCCCTATCTTGGGTCTCGCCCCTGATCCGCTGCTACTGAGATGTGGAACTCCATCCACACTCTGCTATTGGTGAGATTCGGGACCTCGCCCACACTCACCTCCCTACCAGGCACATACAAGTATCACACAGACAACAAGTATAACTATCACATAACCATTCCTTGGGCACCCGCCCTCTATCATTGGACCTCGTCCAATCAACATACTAGCATACTGTGCCCAGGGCTAACCCCCGGGTCTTTTACTCATACTATATGGGCCGGCATTGTGGCCGTAGACCCATTCATACAAAGGGAAACTCACCTGTACTGGCTGAACTTGCTGATGATCCCACTAGCTGCTGCCCGACCACTCACTGAACTCCGGCTCTACTAGCTTCCCGAGCTATTAATATCAATGCAACACTTAGTCTAGCTGACCCCCGGTAGTCAACCAAGTCAACTCTAGTCCAAAGCAAAGTCCTGGTCAAAGTCAACCTTCCAGGTCAACCCTACTCGCCGAGTCCACCTACTGACTTGCCGAGTTCTTATGCTCAAAGTCCTTCTAATCGCGACTTGACTCGCCGAGTCAGCCCCTGACTCGCCGAGTCTACTGATTCCCGAATCCTGACCTGATCAACTCACTGAGCCCTGACTCGACTCGCTGACTCGAGTCTTAACTCGAAGGGTTTGGGACCACGCGACCTGACTCGTCGAGTCCATAAACAGACTCGTCGAGCACAAGGCAATCTCCAACCAACTTGCCGAGTTGTTCATCCAACTCGTCGAGTTCATGCCCATCTTCATCCGACTCGACGAGCTGTTCATCCCACTCGTCGAGTTCCTCCTCATCTTCAAGCTACTCGTCGAGTCCACTCGAAGGACTCACCGAGTCCATTCGGTTCCACAACATGCAGAGGACTTTCGAGTCATGCAGGGACTCCAAACCGTAGATCTACTCTTCCCAAGCCTACTCCTCACGTAAAGTCGCAAACTTTACGTGTAGAGAAGGAGATCTAGGCAAAATGCACCATAAACTAAGGTTTAAGACCAATAGGCTCCATAATCCACTCAATGACTGATTCTTAACGGGATTCTAAACCATGACAAGCATGGATCTGAGGTAGCAACCTCAGATCTGGACCTCAAGCTCGAGATTGATCATAAACATGGCTTAAAAGCCCCAAAACTCATAACCAAGGAAAATCTAGAGGAGAGAAACGACTTAATACCTTCAAATGCTCTGAAATGATCCCCAAACCTTGGATCCAAAGCCACTCCTTGATGCTTCAAAGGTTCCCACTTCTTCTTCTTCCTCTAAATCACTCAAAAATGGCCCAAAAGCATGAAAGATCACAATGGGGTCTTAGGGTGCGGCGTTCTGGGTGTGAGAGACAGTCAAGGAGCCCTAGGAAGCAGAATGAGGCGATTAAATAGGCTCCAAGCCCCGAATTTAGGGTTTTCTTCGCACAGACCCTACTCGCCGAGTCCCCTTGGGCGACTCGCCAAGTTGGTCACTTATTCCTCGACTCGGATCCCGCTCAGACTCGTCGAGTTCCTCCTTGGACTCGGCGAGTCCCTCCTAAATTTAGGGTTTCCTTTACTTTCTTGGCTTTCAAAATATTGGGTGTTACACTTCTAGTCCACATCATATTGCCTTCCAGCCCATATCATAATGCCTTCCGGTCCATATCAAGCATAGAATACATAGCACATACGAAACAGGCAACTCATAGCATACAATGCATATATCCCATAGGATACCAGGCCTTCCGGTCACACATAGGTACCCTTCCAAGTACAGTATAGTGAGAAGACTCACCTCAGATGTCTCGGTAAATCTCTGAATCAGAAGAAATACGATCTAGCCTCCGCCTAATCACATAAAGTAAATACTCTCATAAATATATCTCTCGAGACTAGACTCAACCCACTCTTGGCACCCTCAGAAGGGCAAAAGACCATTTTACCCCTCTCTGACTCAAAGGCCACATTATTGACCAAATCCTATCAGTCAAAAAAAGTAAACAGTCAAACTTTGACCCAACTCGTCGAGTGCACATGGGCAACTCGGCGAGTCTACACGTGTCCACTAACTCTTTAGTCTCGCTTGGCATGTCGAGTCCCTCCCCTTGCTCGACGAGTCCCACCTGACATGAATCGCGGGGCCACCCCGACTCAACTCGCCGAGTCTCAGGATCAACTCGGCGAGTTCCGCTTTGAACTCCAGTCCTCTGATCCCCCCCCCCTGAGTCACTGAGTTATTCCCCCAACTCGGCAAGTCCACTCACTAAGTGATTAATAGGAAACCCTAACCCTACTCGCCGAGTCTGCCCTTGCACTCCGCGAGTTCATGCCATGCATAAACTCAAATGGCCTCCTAAGGTCAGATCTGTTCCTTGAATCCATAGATCTGACCTTCCCAAGCCTGATAAACATGTAAAGTTTGAGTCTTGACACTCATGGGATGTCTAGGAGGCTTCACTTGATGATTTAGCCACAAAAGCAACATACTTAGCTCAACACCTCCATATCTCAACATAAAGCCAGCTGAGATAAGCTCCATAGACCACTACGGGTCCAAATCTGAAGTATCAAAGTGAATAGGTCCATATCCTTACAATCTTCTTCCAATAAAGGTCATAAAACTCTACATCTATGGATTCCTTCCACAAAACAAATAAAGGAGCGATATAATACCTCAAAGATGAAGTCTCTTGCTCGAAATCCACAGATGCACAACCTCCTTGGTCTCCTCTAGTCTGGAAACACCTCCTTCTTGCAAGAATCAACCACAAAGATCAAGTAATGGATCCTATCCTCTCACAAACGCTCTAGCTCCTTTAGGGTTTCTCTCTGGGGTTTGGTAGCCACAATTGACGGCCCTAAGGGCCTTTAAATAGGTCCCAAACCCAGGAAATTAGGGTTTCATTAAACAACGTGGACTCGCTGAGTCCACCTCCTGAACTCGTCGAGTCCAGCCATGAACCCAGATAAGAATCTGCGACCCTACTCGGCGTGTCTAAGCACCAACTCGCCGAGTCCCCTCACAACCTCCAAAAATAAAAGAATAAATAATATACCTGTGAATCTGGATGTTACAATTTCTGGTATGTACTTGACTCGATTTGGCATGGTCCATTTGGGTTGCATGGCATCATGCATTTGGATAGACTAAAATGAGAGAAATAACACTTATGTTTTATTAATATATTATAAGTTCTAATGTATTAATAATATTATTTAATTAGTATTGATCAAGAATTAATTTAGAATTAATTAAGTGATCAAAAGGTGACTAACTAAATATATGGGTTGATTGTGTAAATCATCCATACTTGTATAGTGGGCTAATGCTCCATGGATTATTAATTTGGGCTAATACCCATAGGATGCTCCATGGTGGTCATAGAACCCATAGGTCATGAAAATGAAAGGTCATGACAATTAGGGTAGACATGGTGTAACCCTAATTGTAACACACTATATAAGGATCCTTATGTTCACCAAAATCGGACTTAAGCAAGAAAGAAGAGGGCTAGCCGATTTCAAGTAGTGTGACATTTCTCTTAAAGTTTATTCCAAGAGTATTTGGTGTTCTGTGAGACATTTGAGGCATCACACTTGGGGTGCTAGGCTCACAAGGTTTTCAAGGAATCCAAACTACTACAAGGTATGTTTTCTATCTTACTTTTATGATTAAAATTTCCCCATGTATGCTAGATAGGATTATGAACCTTGGAAACCAATTTTGTATGTATCTTAGTCAAACATAGATCCAAGGTTTCTATGGTTACATGAACACGTTAGGAGTGTTAGAATGCTCAAAACCCTACACGTGTGTGGTTAACCGACACGTTAACTTGGACTAGTAAGGGTGGCAAAGGGTGGCTTGATGTTTATAATAAGATCAAGGGAGCATGTGTAGTTAACTGACACATTGATTGGGTGATAAAGTTGAGAGTACCAAGCACATTTTGCATGGTTATTCACACCTTATTTGTGATCCTCGGTATCCCGGTCACAAACCTGTAGGGCATAATCGAGATTTACACATGTCATTGAATTTTTCAATGAATCTCAAAGGATCTAGGAGTTTCAATCGAATTAAAACTTAATAAAAATTTCGTTTTTCATGGTGGAAATTGGTAAATCGTCATTTACCTGCCTTCAAATATTTTGCAAGTTGGATTACGACATCCCTCTTCCAAATTGTAAAATATTGTGTTGGTTCCTATCCTTAGTATTTCGTTTGGGTGTTTTATTAAGGACTCTTTATCTAATCTAAAATTCTCTTTCTTTCTTTTCAGATGTCTTCCAACTCTGCTTTTGGCTCAAACCCTACTGGCTCATTCTCTCTCATGAACCTTTGTGGGAGAGTCATCTTTGATGGTTGCAACTTTAATTTTTAGATTAGGAACATCAGGATGGTCACTTGCTATGAGGACGAGGAATATGTCCTAGACAAGGAGCATAAGGAACTCAATGAGTCTTCTACTACTCCTGATGAGATTGCTGAGTTTAGGGCACATGAGAAGGATGCCACAAAGGTAGCTTGTATCATGCTTGCCACTATGTCAGCTGAACTCCAAAAGTCCTGTGACGACTTCTACCCTTTTGAGATGCACCAGGACCTGATGGAAAGATACCATCAGAGTGCTCGTCAAGAGAGGTATGAAATCATCTCTTCCATGATAACAACTAGAATGAAGGATGGTGAACCCATCACAGGCAACTTACAGAAAATGCCAAGGTTTGTTGACCGGTTGCTAAAGTTGAATGTGAACTTTCCTGATGAGTTGGCTATAGATATCATTCTACACTCCTTACCTCCATGTTATGATCAATTATGAATGACCTATCATATGAACAAGGAGGAGGTCACACTTAGCAAACTTCAAGGGCTTTTGAGGACTGCCCCTGTTCTAGCAATTGGACAAGGGAAAGGGAAGAAGAGGAAGGATCCCTCAAAGAGCCGCAAGGGAAAGTTTATTGATGGATCATCTTCAAGTGGGACCAAGGCTGGTTCTGCTACTCCCATTTCCATTCCTAAAGAAGCAGAGTGTTACTACTGTCACGAAAAAGGGCACTGGAAGCGAAGCTGCCCCAAATACTTGCAGGATGTTAAGGATGGGAAGGTTAAACCCATCCAAGCAGGTGTTTATACTATTCTATCTAAAAACTCATCACATTCTAACTCTTGGGTTCTTGACATAGGTTATGGATTTCACATTTGTTCTGATGTGCAGGGCCTAAAAAGAAGTAAGGATGTGGAACATAGCAAGATAAACTTGACATGGGGAATAGGAAGGTTTCACCTGTCACCGAGATTCGAGTTTACTCTTTATTGCTTAGTAATGGGTTAGAAATAGAATTGAATAATTGTGCACGTATAATATGGCGAGAAATATTATTTCCTTGCATGGTTTGTACAAACAGGGTTATAGTTTTTCATTTGATAATGAAATTGGTGCTATAAATGCATATTATAATGGTGTTTTTTATTTTAAAGCATTACCTTTTAATGGTGTATATGAAATTGTGAATATTGTAGACAAATTAGGAAATGATGTGTTGCATATTGATTCTTCCAATGAATTGGATAAAGCGTTCTTGTGGCAATGTCATCTTGGACATGTCAACAAGAAGCGCATAGGCCAATTCCAAAAGTCTGTAATTTTGAAGTCATTCGACTTAAATTCGGGTGACACTTGTGAATCTTGTGTACTTGGAAAGATGACTAAATCACCCTTCACTGGCACATGTGAAAGGGATGAAGGTTAGTTGGAGCTCATACAAACTGATGTGTGTGGGACCTTCAGAACCGCCACAAGGGATGCTAACCGCTTCTATGTGACATTTACTGATGATTATAGTAGATATGGTTATGTCTACTTAATCAAGCATAATACATAAAATTTTGAAAGATTCAAAGAGTTTAAGCAAGAAGTGGAGAATTAGTTGGGCAGGAAGATAAAGACGCTCTGATCCGATCGAGGTGGTGAGTATCTTAGTATCAATTTCCTTGACTATCTTAAGGAATGCGGAATTGTTTCACAGTTGACGCCACCTAGGACACTACAGCTTAATGGTGTGGCTGACAGGTGCAACTGAACCTTGTTGGACATGGTTCGTTCCATGATGAGTCGAGCTTTGTTACCTATCTCATTCTAGGGGTATGCCTTAGAGACTGTTGCCCATATCCTTAATCTAGTCACAAATAAAAAGGATGCTAAAACACCTCATGAGATGTGGACTGGGAAGGCTCCCACATTAGACCACATCAAGGTTTGGGGTTGCAAGGCTTTCGTGAGGCGCGAGACTTATGACAAGCTAGAACCTCAGAGTGGGTGGTGTATTTTCATCAGCTACCCACAGGAATCCTTTGGTTATCTTTTTCTCAGACCGAGTGACAATGTTGTCTTCGTTGCGAGGAGAGGATTCTTTAGTGAGAGAGAATTCATAAGCCAAGGAAACAGTGGGAGGAAAATTGACCTTGGAGAACATCAAGAGTTAAGCGGTGAAGGAACATCAAACACTAGCAATTAACCTGAGGAGGAAACTCCTGTTGAACCAATCGACAAGTTTGTACCTATGAGTCGTTCTGGTAGAGTTAGTGTTCCACCTAAGTTCTTTTTGGATAAGGTGTCTAAGTCCATAACTATATTTGGTATGTACTTGACCCGATTTAGCTTGGTCTATTTGGGTTGCATGGAATTGGAACAATTAGATAGACTTTTGTGAGAAGAAGATATTTACGGTTTATTAATATATTATAATTTCTAATATATTAATATGAATTATTTAATTAGTATTGATCAAGAATTAGTTTGGAATTAATTTTGTGATCAAAAGAAACTAATTAAATAAATGGGGATTGATTTGGTAAATCATTCATTCTTATATAGTGGGCTTGTGATCCACAGTTCTTCATGTTAGGCTAAATCCATGTGGTTACCCATGGATACTCCATGGTGGATAGAACCCATGGATCATGGGGAATATGGAAAGGTATGAGTTACATGGTGTAACCCTAATGTCCACACTATATAATGAAGCCTCATCCTAGCAAAATCGGCACTTAAGAGATACACAAGTGAGGGCTAGCCGATTTTGGTGCAATATAATCTTCTCTCAAGTTATTCCAATTGTTGGTGGTGTTGTGTGAAGCATTTGAGGCATCACATTTGGGGTGCTAGGCTCACAAAGTCTTAAGGAATCAAAGCTACAAGAAAGGTATGTGATTCTACTAGAATTTTGTATTACATATACCCCATGATATGCTAGTTAGGATGAAACCTTGGAAAAATGAAAGTTTGCATGTATAATAGAGAAAAAATAGATCCAATGTTTCTAGGGTTACATGTACACCATAGGAGTGTAAGAATGCTCAAAACCCAACAATGGTATCAGAGCCTAGGCTTGTTTTCAATTATACTTGATGCAACTTGCTAAAATCGATTTTCTACTCACTGTTTAGTGAACTCGACGAGTCCATATGAAGATTCATCCAACTCATCTAGTTGGTTCTTGCACTCGACGAGTAGGAGGCCCTGAGTGTAGAATTTCGAGTTTCAATGTTGGAATTTAACTATGTGATGGGTTTTGAGCATTCTAACACTCATATGGTGTACATGCAACCCTAAATACCTTGGATCTATGTTTTCTCTATTATACATGCAAACTTAAACTTTCCAAGGTATTACCCTAACTAGCATATAACCATTGATACTTGGGTAATATAAACAATTTGGAAGACATACCATTCATGTAGCTTGATTCCATGGAGCTTAAGAGCCTAGTGCCTCAAATTTGACACCTCAAATGGTTCCCAAAACATCACCAACATCTTGGAATAACTTGAGAGAAAAGGTTCCTATGCTCAAATTGGTGATCCCTCATGTGTACACACACTAGTGCCAATTTCTTGAGCCATGGGGTCCTTATATATTGTGGCTATTAGGGTTACACCATGTAACTCCTTTCTTTCCATATTCTTCATGCTCCATGGGTTAAACGTCCATGGAGTATCCTTGGGTTTAGCCCAACATGAATAACTATGGATCATAGGCCCACATATATAAGAACAAGGTTCTAAATAGCGTGAGGCGTGGCGTGGCGGCAAGGTCAAGCCTCAAGCTTAACGAGCCATGGCGAGCCATGGCGTTTTTCATGGCGTGATGTAAGGCGGCGATTTTGTATTGATTTAAAATTATATTACCACATAAATATAAATTTATATTAAATATAACTACTTTTTAGAAGTGTTAGATCAATAACTAGTAACAAAATTTTAACAAAAACCACAATACTTTTGTCTCCGATTAGAAAAGACATAACAAAGAGCAAAAAACTGCGTCTCAAATGAAAAAAACACGCGCCATAACACGCCATGGCGCGCCATATCACGCCTTGCCACGCGCCACGCCTAACAACAACGTTATGAAGCTTTTCGTAACGGCGGAGCCACGCCTCACGCCATGGCGCGCGCCATGGCGCGCCTTTTAGAACACTGTATAAGAATGAATGATTTACACAATCAGTCCTCATATATTTAATTAGTCTTGGTTTGATCACAAAATTAATTCCAAATTAATCTTGATCAATTCTAATTAAATAATATGATTTCATATTAATATATTAGAACTTATAATATATTAACAAATCATAAATATCCTTTTTCTCACAAAAGTCTATCGAAATTGTTCTGATGTCATGCAACCCAAATAGACCAAGCCAATCGGGTCAAGTACATACCAATTATAGTTATGGACTTAAACACTAATCCAACACTAGTATCATTACCCTAAACTATTTTTAGATTGTTAAACATGTTTTTAATGTGGCAATGATTGTGCTTATCCAATTTCAAAGATAATTGTCAAAGTTTCAAGTTTTATATTAAGTTTATATGATTCTTAAAAATTGTTCATTTGAATTATGCTTGCTTATGAGTTTGTTAGATCATAGAAATTATTTACATGCTTGTTAGTTTAATTGTTGATCTAAATGCTTTTTAATGGACTCCATAACTTGTCCTCAAGTTATGGAATTCCAAAAGTCTTTTCCATTAAAATCATTAAAACTCATAAGTTATAGAAATGAAAGGTTTTGAATAATTTCCAAAACTTGCCCTCAAGTTTTGGAATTTGTAAACTCACTTTAGAAAAACTTTAATTCTAAACCCTAGAATTTTCAAAGTTTAAAAATCAACCCTTATACTTTATAGTATTATAAGTTAATTATATATATATATATATATATATATATATATATATATATATATATATATATATATATAAGATCAAGTCAGTCTTACCGTTAGTAGGCCTCATTCACGAAGCCGGTCTATAATAGGGTATAAGGTTGATGCCTATAAAATGGCAGCTTAATGGGTGTCCATTCTCACCTACCGCTTCCTTGACTAGTGGAGGGTCGTTAGCCGAATCGGTAGGACAAAGACTATAATTCTCATTAAAAGTATAATGATAAATATAAAGTAACTAATGTTGGATATAGTGTCTAAGTCCATAACTTTATTTGGTATGTACTTGACCCGACTCGACATGGTCCATTTGGGTTGCATGGCATTGCAATACTTGGATAGACTAAAAGAGAGAATATGGCACTTATGATTATTTATATATTATAAGTTCTAATATATTAATAATAGTATTATTTAATTAGTATTGATCAAGTATTAATCTAGTATTAATTTGGTGATCAAAGTGAGACTAATTAAATATATAGGGTTGATTATGACAATCATCAATTCTTTTATGGTGGATTAATGATCCATGGTTTATGGGTTATGGATGTAACCATTTGGAGCTCCGTGGATAGTCCATGGGAGTTACAAACTCATGGTTCATGAGAAATGAAGAGTCATAACAATTACGGGTCTTCTTAATGAAACCCTAATTGTGACACCACTATAAAAGGGACCCTTTGGCTAGCAAAATCGGCACCTAGTGTTACTAGAGAAGGCATAACCCATTTTTGAGTATAAGAAGTATTCTCTCAAGTTATTCCAAGTTTTGTGGTGTTGTGTGAAGCATTTGAGGCACAACATTTGGGGTGCTAGGCTCACAAAGTCTTGAAGGAATCCAAGCAACAACAAGGTATCTATTTCTACTAGTTTTTATGTTTTAGATATTCCACATGCCATGCTAGTTAGGAAATAACCTTGAAAAAGAAATTTTCATGTATATAGAGAAAACATAGATTCAAGGTTATTAGGGTTGCATGTACACTTAGGAAGTGTTAGGATGCTCAAAACCCATCAGTGATATCAGAGCCTAGGATTGTTTTCTGTATACTTGATGCAAAACTGCTTGAAAATCGAAAATTCTGCTCACTGTCGACTGGACTCGCCGAGTTCATGGGGATGACTCGCCGAGTCCATGAACAAATTCATCCTACTCGTCGATTTGGATCATGCACTTGACGAGTAGGAGCGTGCTGGGCAGCTTTTCGTGTTTTGTTGCTAGAAATGGATTAAAATCATTATCCCAATCTGTTTTGGACTTGTAAAATATGTTTTTCAAAATGATAATGATTATGTTAACCCATTTTACATGGCTTTTATCAATTTTCAAGTATTGTATATGTTTATATAATTTCTTGAAATTGCTTGACATGAATTTGTGTTCTTATGAGTTTTCAGAAGATCATAGGAATTATGTGTAACCTCCATGTGTGTTTAATTCATGATCTTAATGGCAATGATGGTGTCCATAACTTGTCCTCAAGTTATGGATAACCAAAAGTCACTTCTTTAAATTGTAATTAAAGAACTAAAGAGGTTTCATAAAATGAAGATTCTTCATTTTTATGAACCATTAAAACTCATAAGTTACAAATTAAAGAGACTTGGAATAGTTTCAATTCTTGCCCTCAAGTTTTGGAATTTGAAAAGTCTTACACTCTAATACTTTAACTCCAAATTAAACCTTAGATTTTTAAAAAGTTTAAAAATCAACACTTATACTATTATTATAATTTTATTATATAGATATGTATAAGAATTTGTCATTCTTACCGTTAGTAGGCCTCATTCACGAAGTCGGTCTATAAGGGGGGTATAAGGTTGTTGCCTATAAAATGGTGACTTAATGGGTGTCCACTCTCACCCACCGCTTCCTTGATAGGTGGAGGGTCGTTAGCCGAACGGGTTGGATACGACTTTAAACTTTCATTAAAAGTATAATGAATTATAAAGTAACTATACATTATCAATTCCAAATCTTAGTTACTTTAGGAAAATGTGAAATTCGTGCTAGCCCATGAAATTACACTTTGTACCTTACCAAGTCGTTAGTGGAGCATGTGTGGTTAACCGGCACACTAACATGGACTAGTAAGAGTGGCAAAGGGTAACTTGACTTTATTATAGATCGGTGGAGCGTGTGTGGTTAACCGGCACATCGATTAGCTAATATTGTTAAGGGTACCAAGTCAATTTGTATGGTTATTCACACCTTGTTTGTGATCCTCGGCATGCCAATCACAAACTTGAGAGGGCATATTTGAGATTCAAACATGCCATTGAAAATTTCAATGTATCTCAAAAGATCTAGGAGTTTCAAAACCAATAAAACCTAATAATAAAATATTTCGTTCTTATGGTGGAAATTGGTAAATCGTCATTTACCTACCTTCAAATATTTTATAGTGTGGATTACGGCATCCCTCTTCCACCTATAAATACTTTGTTGGATCCTAGCCTTAATATTTCATTTGGGTGACTTATTAAGGACTCTTAATCTAATGAAACTTATCTTCCTTTTATTCCAGATGTCTTCCAATAACGTTGTTGGCTCAAACACTACAGACTCCTTTTCCCTAATGAACTTGTGTGGTAAGGTCATCTTTGATGGATCCAACATCAATAAGTGGATCAGAAACATCAGGATGATTACCCGCTATGAGGACAAAGAATATGTCCTTGACAGGGAGCTTAAGGTTGTTAATGACGCCACTGCTACTCCAGAAGAGCTTGTGGAGTTCATTGCACATGAGAAGGATGCCACCAAGGTGTCCTGCATCATGATGTCCACAATGACTCCGGAACTCAAAAAATCTTATGAAGATTTCTACCCCTATGAGATGCACCTAGATCTGATGGAAAGTTACCATCAGAGCACGCGTCAAGAGAGGTATGAAATCATTTCCTCCATGATAATGTTGGATAAGGTGTCTAAGTCCATAACTTATTTGGTACATACTTGACCCGACCAGGCATGGTCCATTTGGGTTGCACTTCACCCAAACGATTTATGGATAATTTTATGAGAATTGTATACTTACGATTTATTAATATATTATAAGTTATAATATATTAATATGAAGTCATGTAATTTAATTAGTTTTAGTCTTAAATTAATTATGAATTAATTTAGAGATTAAAAAGAAGACTGATTAAATTATGGGCTATTATATTTTATACAGTGTGGGCTAATACTCATTTGTTAATGGGCTAAGCTAATATAGAAGTCCATGGATGGTCCATGGAGCTTTTAACCCATGGATCCTTGGAAAGGAAAAGACATGGGTTATTAGGGTTTCACCCTAACCATGCACACCATATAAAGAAGCATATGATGCAAGAAATGTGACACTAGTAGTGTGAGACTTAGTGGTGGCCGATTCCACAAGAAAGTATACTACTCTCTCAAAGTTTTCCAAGTGTTTGTGGTGATTTGTGATTCCATTTGAGGCATTCACACTATTGGTGCTTGGCTCTCAAACTCCAAACAATCAACCATCATCAAAAGGTATGTACTTCTACTAGTACTTTTATGATTCATAATCTTTATGCTATGCTAGTTAGGAAGAAACCTTGGAAATTATTATTTGCATGTATATTAGAAGAAAACATAGATCCAAGGTTTATTAGGGTTGCATGCACACTTAGGAAGTGTTAGATTGCTCAAAACCCAACAGTGGTATCAGATCCTAGGCTTGTTTTCTTGAATACTTGATGCAAATTGCTGAAAATCGAAGATTTTATGCTGTCTGCACAGCTGACTCGACGAGTTGGTTCATGCACTCGACGAGTCCAAGACAAAATTCATCCAACTCGGCGATTTGGTTCATGCACTCGATGAGTTGGAACCCCAGACAGCATATCTTCGAGTTTCGGTGCTGGAATTGGTCTACAATCATTACCTTAAACTGTTTTGGACTCATAAAACCTGTTTTTGATGTGGTAATGATGATGGTGGACCAATTTCAATGTTATAATCAAAATTTCAAGTTTATATGTGTTCATATGATTCTTGAAATTGTTGATGTGGATGTTCATGTTCATATGAGTTTTGTTAGATCATAGGAATTATTTGCAAATTGTTTGTTAATTAATTCTTGATCTTAATGTGTTTTAATGGAATTCATAATTTTTCCTCAAGTTATGGAATTCCAAAAGTTTTTTCTTTTAAATGTTTTTTTTAAGAAGTCATAAGTTACACTTTAGAAGGGTTTTTTCTAATAAATGCTTTTATGGACTTCATAACTTATCCTCAAGTTATGGATTTCCAAGAGACTCTTCATTAAAAGTATTAAACACTTAATTAAAACTCATAAGTTATGAATATCCAAAAGTTTATGAATTGTTCAAAATTTGCCCTCAAGTTTTGGAATTTGTAAAGTCTCACACAAACTTTAATTCCATACCCTAGAATTTTTAAAAGTTAAAATTCTACCCTTATACTATTATAAGATTAATGATTAATTAATATATATATGTATAAGAACAAGTCGTTTTACCGTTAGTAGGCCTCATTCATGAAGTCGGTCTATAAGGTGGGTATAAGGTTGTTGCCTATAAAATGGCAACTTAATGGGTGTCCACTCTCACCCACCGCTTGCTTAACTGGTGGAGGGTCGTTAGCCGAACGGGTAAGACAAGGACTTATAAATTATCATTAAGTATGATGAATATTATAAAGTAACTAAATGTTTTATTTAATTCCTAATCTTAGTTACTTTAGGAAAAATGTGAATTTGGTGCTAGCCCATGGAATTCACACTTTGTACCTTACCAAGTCATTGGTGGAGCGTGTGTGGTTAACCGGCACACTAACTTGGACTAGTAAGGATCACAAAGGGTGACTTAATGTTTGTCATAGATCAATGGAGCATGTGTGGTTAACCGGAACATTGATTAGGTGATAATATTAAGGGTACCAAGTGAATTGGTATGGTTATTCACACCTTGTTTTGTGATCCTCGGCATCCCAGTCACAAAATTTGAGAGGGCACACTCGAGATTGAAACATGCCATTGAAAAGTTCAATGAATCTCAAAAGATCTAGGAATTTCAAATCCAATTAAAACCTAATAAATTATTTCGTTTTTCATGGAGGAAATTGGTGAATCGTCATTCGCCTACCTTCAAATATTTTATAGCTTGGATTACGGCATCCCTCTTCCAAATTATAAAATATTGTGTTGGGTCCTAGCCTTAATATTTCATATTGGGTGTTATATTAAGGATTTTGAATCAAATAACTTGATTTTCTCCCATTATAGATGTCTGGTTCAGACAACTATGATCTTCTCAAATCTCTTGAAGATGGTGTCCCTCAACATCATGCTTCACTTCCTCCACCTCCTCCAATTATTCTCCCTCACCCACAAGTTCTTGAAAAGTTTAAAGTCACTCAATCCCTATTGGCAAGCATAGTCTATGTGTGCTCACATCTTGGAGATAAAGTCACATATTGACAAGCCGGGAGAGTTGGGTGTCAAAGTCTCGTGAAAGTTGGATGTTCAATCAATTTCTTAGTAACATAGTGAGTCTCTTTAGGACTACTATGAAGCAGACTATGACTTGACCCTTAATGATGTTATCTTTTTTCCTTGGTGTTGTGGAATCAGCAATGATTCGGAACACCAGTAAAGCAAATTTGATTAAAAGAACAACTTCCCAAGTCTACATAGACATTGACAATGGTAGCATTCGATATCTAGAAAAGGATTTCTCTTCCCAATGGAAAGGGATCGACTATAGTCAACTCGGTTGACCAAATAGTAAAGAGAAAGGCAAATTCTGAGATAGTCTCATGTGCCATTACCAAAGGGTCCATGTGTATTGTTTGCAAATGAAGGGGCATTGGTTGCGAAGCTGCGCTATTCACCTGAAAGGTCATAAGGTTGATCAAGTCAAGAGGTTTGACTCTACTTTGGGTAAAGTCCACTGTCTAACTCTATTAAGTTCCTATTTGGAGATTCTTATTACATAATGTGAATGGGTCACATGCTGATGTTTTTAAGAATCAACGAAAAGATAGGAAGCTTAAAGTAAGTATATGTTGATTCTGATTGCAAAGGTGGGTTTCGATCGCATGGTTCGGCAATCAGAATTTTGAGTTGTTGCTTAAGAGTTATAATATATTGCTTATGAATAGATAACAACAAGGTTTTCTTGTGGGTTGTAAGGATAAGTTTTTCCGCAAAGTTTTAAAATAAAAGAAAAAAAGGGTTTTAATCTTATTTATTTTAAAAATATCCTTACAATGGCATCTGTGGAAAATTGTTGCTTATATGTTTCCAGTAATAGCAATATTGGAAAGTGGATTTGATTCTTTCATTTGTGGTAGTGTCTAAATTTACCAAATGAAGAAAGTTTTTCATCACCCAAGTTTCAATTGGATAGAAACTTGGAATCATACAAGTTGTATTGTATGATGAATGAGAATTTTCATCTTTGAAAATTAAGACTAATTCTTTGATCACATGTATATGTGAGTCAATTGAAGGACTAAGCAATTAGGTACACTAGGTGTGCGCTGGTCAAGGTCCACCACAAAGATTGATTTGTCATGATTTACTAAAGATTAGTAAATATGATTATACTTATAAGGTTAAGTATAATTCTATAACATTGTAAAGGTTACAATGTATGACAAAACAAATGAGTAGAATCAAATTAGGCAGAAAGATAAAAGTTTCTCAAATCTGAAAGGATGGGAGAGTACTTTAGTATCGTATTTCATGATCATCTTAATGATTATGAAACCATATCACAAATTCATACTCTAAGGACGTCTTAGTGCATTGTTATGGCTAAGAAGAGAGGTCATGAATTGTTGGATTGGTTAAAATCAAGAAGATGAGTCATACTTTGTTCCAAAACAATTCTTAGAGTCATACTCCAAGATTGTAACTTTGAGTGACATAAAGGAACATTTATTAACACTAGTCAAATGTAAGAGTAAAATGTTTTCTACTCTTGTACATTTGAGATTGGTAAGTTGTGATGTCTTGGATGAGACAAAGACCAACTAAGACCAATTGTGTGAAGTGTTAGTCTTGATAAGAATCCGCATTGTCCCTTGAGTATTTGTTTTGTCAAGGAATGGTTCTTGACTGGGGAAACTTATATGTCAAGGGGACAGTGGGAGCCTTAAAGATCCTGAAAGAGTTTCAAGATTTAATCAAGAGTAAAACCTGTAATTTATCACTAGCACACGACTTAAGGTTTGCAACCTATCGTGTTGACATAATTCTTATTTCTGTACCTACTTCAAATAAGTTGAATTTGCATGTGAGTTATCAGAGTTCAACTTGGAAGCATTGGTGGGCCTTGTGCTACCAAGGTGACAAGAAACTTAGATTGAACAAGTTTAATCCATGTAAGGCTGAATTTGTCACTAAACTTATCTTGTGATTATAGTTTTGACAAATTCACATGGATAGGAACTCATACACTATAAAATCTAAGTATCATAAGGTTTCTCTCTGATTCATGAAAATGATGGTGAGGAAACGCTTTCACTAAGTAGATTTTATGTAGATATCAATTGTGTTATTTGCATTTTCAAAAGTCGTTAGTGGAGCGCGTGTGGTTCACCGGCACACTAACATGGACTTGTGAGAAATGGCAACGGTCTAAACAATTAAGACTATGATTACGGTATCTGTAACATCCAAAATTTCAAAACAATTAAAACTTTTCAAAATCATCCATTTTATTAACATTGTTACAAAAAGGTTTTCAATACATTATTTAACAGAGTAATTTCCCAGGTTCATATCATAAAACACCAACGCGAGGAACGGTACGATCACGCCTTTGCCTTGCCACAGACTCCTGAGAACCTGAAACATAAAACCACGACTGTAAGCCCGAAAGCTTAGTGAGATACCCCCAGAATACCAACCACATATACGCCTTTCCAGGCCCTGACCTTCCGGTCCATGTGTCTCAGGGGACTTCCGTCCCTGCTGGGTAAACCTTCCGGTCCTACCCTCGCCGACCTTCCGGTCCATCACACAACATAATCGCCTTCCGGCCCATAACATATTGCCTTCCGGCCCATAAGCATAGAATGCACATATAACATATCAAGCAATCATATAGCAGTTCATAGACAACAATCGATCAACAGATCACATATCATAGCATTACTCTAACAGGATACCGGTCTAGCCGGTCACTATCATAACATTACCCTATGAACCAGTCAACATACTAAATGCATACATAGGCCTTTCCAGGCCATGACCTTCCAGTCCACATAGTAATGCCTTCCGGCCTGTAACATATAATGACAACTACCCGGATTTCCATCCGATAAAAGGGTCGGCCTTTGTACCATAAACCCTAGCGATATAGTAAGGATAACTCACCTCGAAACTGCCGACTGAACAGATAGCTCAAGCTGCTCCGATCACTGATACGATCTCCACCTCTGGACAGCCTCCAATGTACTGAACTCAAACAATAAACAACAATTACCAAAATACCCCTGGAGCCACTGGTCAATCCTTGGTCAAAGACAAGGTCAAAGTCAACCCCTGACTGACCCTACTCGCCGAGTCAACCCTATGACTCGCCGAGTCCCATACTCAAAACTTCGCTTAACCCGCGACCTAACTCGCCGAGTCACCCCCAAGACTCGCCGAGTTCAACGACTCTGAGTCCACTCGCTCTTGACTCACCGATTCCTTAAAATTCCCTTTCTACACGTCGAGTATCCCCTTTTTACTCGACGAGTTCCTCCTGGAAGAATCGTGGGGCCACCCCGACTCAACTCGCCGAGTCTGAAGAACAACTCGACGAGTCCCAGTTAATCTTCAAGCTACTCGCCGAGTCTGTTCATCGGACTCGGCGAGTCCATGCCATGCAGCCGCTCAAACTGCATCCTGGGACAATTATGGTTCCGAAATACACAAGCATGGGACCTTCTGGACCTCTAAAGGTCCTAATATAGGGTTATATCCGTTTGATTAACAAAGTAATAATCCATCTAATCACCAAATGGGTTCCATAAACCCTAGATCCATGCACACATCAATATAACAGAAATGATCCGAATTATTACCTGAATAACACACTCTCTGTGTCCCCAAACCTCAGAACTCGAATCCCTTGCAGTTCCTTTAGCCAAAACTCTTCCCTCCTTGCACCACAATTTCTTCAAGTCACCAATGGCCTTCAATCTTGCTCTAGATGCCCACAGCCGCTTAGGGTTCTTCTCAATCGACTGAAAGACGAGCAATGACGGCATATAATGCGTTATATACGACCCAAACCTGAACGGTTAGGGTTTTCGCTAAACAGCGTAGACTCGCCGAGTCCATATCGGACTCGTCGAGTCCAGTCGCGAACCCGCGACCAGGTCTGCGATCCTACTCGGCGAGTCTAGGTTCCAACTCGTCGAGTCCCCTCTTAAAACACCCCCAAAATCATAATTATATCAATATTTGAAATTCCGGGCTGTTACAACTCTCCCCCACTAGAACTAGACTTCGCCCTCGAAGTCTCACTCTGAAAATAGCCCCGGATGCTGCTCCTACATATCACGTTCCAGATCACAGTTCATTTCCGATCCCCTCCGGTGCTGCCACTGAACTAACCCAGAGGTATCTCCTTATTCCTCAGAACCTTGATCTTCCGTTCTCTGATGACCACTGGCTTCTCGGCATAATTCAGGCTCGCATCCACCTGAATGTCTTCTAATGGAACCACTGCCGACTCGTCGGCTATATACTTCCTCAATTGCGACACATGAAAAATATCATGGATTTGTCTCAAATACGTGGGCAACTCCAAACGATAGGCCACCCGGCCTACCCCCGCAATCACATGAAAAGGTCCAATATACCGGGGCCCCAACTTGCCCCTCTTCCTAAATCGAATCACTCCTCTCCAAGGAGAGGCCTACAGGAATCCGAAGTCACCGACCTGAAACTCACGCTCGGACCGGCGTCTGTCTGCATAACTTTCCTGTCGGCTCTGTCGAGTCTGCTCTGTCGACTGAAGCACGATCTCTGTACTGCACATCACTCTCTATAACCGAAAATTACCCAAGACGCAACTCTGCTCTAACTCTCAACGACCACTCGACCCATAAGGGTTAGGAAACCATGAACCACCGGATCCCCGATCCAAAGCCCACTTTGTCCATTCCGGGCCGACTGAGAGGTCCATTCTCACTCTCAGAGCAACCCTCACAAGTTCTCCTCTTGCCATCACATACACATACTGAACTAGTCCCAACACCCGCAGGTTGAAAGACCCGATACCCTGATGATATCCTCGAACATCTCCCAATATGAACCACTACATCCACCCTACACTCTGATCAGAATCACACTAAGAATTTAAGATTCTCTCTCTCCTTGCATCCCTTCTGAGCCTCAACAGACATCCCAAACCGGATGGGTTCCTACTTCGCTGTCGCGAACACGATGCTCGAAGGTATACTCGAAATACTCTAACCATAACTTCGCTCTGCGGCTTCCATTCTCGTGAACTTGCACTCCCTTCAGAGTTACACACCTTTCTCTTTTCCTTCCAAGGGACCTTCTTGGCCATAATGCCCCTCCAACCGGTGCTACGGTGCTTGCCCCAAGCGACACCACCCTTTTTGCGTAACCGCTATTCACATACTCTGGTTCTCATTGCAGGGGCTCTCAATCCCATGCCCTCTCTCCACTCATCGAAATCACTGCCTCAGCTAAACAAGATTACTATCCCGGGGCCAGACCTTCCAATGCAATCACACTGCAACATACACGATCCGCAAATCTCAAACTGATCCAGCAATACCAACAGAGTCTCCAGCATGACTGGACTGACTCTCATAACACATACTAGCCACTCGAGGCTATATCTCTGTGGGTCCGTACACCCAAACTCTGCGAACCCTTAGGTTTCAGCTCTGGGAACCTTCCGGTTCCAGCTCTAAAAACATGCACAACATAATCCCGTGGGGTTAATGCAGTACAACCCATCACGTACCTCAAACATACCAATACTCTGATCGCATCACCCCTGTCACTTACTCAAGCTTGATCCCGGCCTTCTCTCAGGCCTCCACAATCAAATGCCCTAGGTCTGTATCCCGCCCCGCATACCCGACACTCGCTCTCGTCGGCCTATACTCTGCGCTGACAACCACTGCTGAATCCCAACAGCTAAGCACCCTCACATACTCATCGACCTCCCGGAGAATTCTTCAATTCTCCCCCACTAAAGCACTGACTAACTGCTACCGATCGTCATTAACGACCTTACAGAACAATCATGCACAAAGAGAACATTTACCCACTGACTGCTTCCCACAAGCATAAGCAACCCTCAGTAAAACACATCTCCTCCCTGATCAATCCCCTCAAAAGAATCCGGTCTTTCAATTATCCACTCTACGACTGCAGATGCTACCCAACATTCAACCCAGTGCCGCATCTCCACTACAACCCTCACGAACGATAACCAACGGAATTCCCAACAATAACCCGTAACCAAACCCACAACCTGCCAAAGGATGAATACCACATCGAAAACCGCGCAAGGCTACCGGCACCAAAACACCAAACTATAACCATACCAAACCATCAGAGAACAACGAATGCCAAAGCGAAAACCTGAAGTACCAATCCATAACCATGCCAAACCCGCGAAACAACGAATACCGCATCGAAATCCACGCAAGATACCAGCACAAACAATACGCCACAATCAATGCAAGACAATCAAGACATCAAGAAAGCATCATACCCGCAGTTGCCTCCGGCACTGCTCCGTCTCCCTCTGCCGCGAGTCGATAAGCACGACTCTGAGCCCTTGGAGCTCTGCTCCATCCTATCCTCCTCCTAAACTCCTCAAGGTGGCCGGTGCTAGAGCCTGCACCGGTCCTGCAGAAAGCTGTGGACAGTTGACCCTCAAATGTCCAACCTGCCGAAAATGATGACAAATCCTCAAATCTCGAATCGGCACTGACTGCCGACAATCCCGCGCATAGTGCCCCTCTTTTCCGCACTTGCGGCATGCACCACCGGACCAGCAACTCCGGCGTGACCCCTCCCACACTTCCCACAAGTGTGGCCGCTCCGATCCCCCATTCTAACATCTACGGTCCTGAACCGTTTCGGTGGCGACTGCGACTGCATCGGGGCCTACCTCAGCTCACGCAACTGCAACTCAACCTCTAACTCACACCACATGGCGGCCTCCTGCAACTCCAACAAGGTCTCACACCTCTGCGCAGACACGAACTGTCTGATATCCCTCTTGAGCATACTCAGATATCAGGACATCTGAGCCTGCTCTGAAGCGAACTCAGGGCAAAACATCGCCCTCTCAATAAACATCCTGGTGATCTTAGTCACCGACTCCGAATCCTACTTCAGCTCAAGGAACTCCCGAGAAAATCTCTCCCTCTCATCTCGCGGAACATAGCGAGTACTGAACATCCCTCTAACTGATCCCCTGAAACCGCAGCCCTCTGCGCGTCGGAATATGACCCCATGGTCAATCTCCACCAATAGGTCCAGAGCACACCTCACCCTCTGATCAGCAGGGCATAAACTCGTGGAGAAACACCCCTCCACGTCTGATAACCATCTCATAGCAGCAATCGGGTCCTGAACTCCATCGAATGTGGGAGGCTTCGTATAATAGAAGTCCCGATACTGAAAACCCCGACTAGCTCCTCTCTTTGTCGTTGCTACAGCCGCTGTAACTGCCGTGGCAGCCATCTCTGCGAGAGTCGCATATCGCTCATCAAACTACTCAACCATGGCGGTCCTGATCAACCCAAACAATTCCGGCAACTCAGCCCGTAACAATGCAGCAACCTCATCACGCAGGATCTCACGAACCTTCGCGTCCAACTCACTCGTGCTCATCCGATCGATAACCCTCGACGGCACTGATCCACCCAGAACTCGCTCTCCAGCTCCCGATCCTGATCCGGATCCACTATCATCATGCCTCGAAATCTCCATACTGAAGGCACCCTACCAATCTCAGACACTTCCCACAATCCTGGGATCCAACTCTCGCAACCCTACCCTAGAGACCATGGTTTCCCTGATACGCATATGGGTCCTGTGCTTTCAGTAGTACGGGCCCATACTACCTTCCACACCTACCCATATTTGTATGAAGTACTACCACAATACCCTAGGGAACATGCATAACAACTATCAACCCTCACCACTAGAGGAACACTGAGAATATCCCATAAGGGACCCTAGGCTACAGGCATCACAAATCAGGCAACATTATCATGAATTCCTGAAGATCCCTAGCCTAACTCTAGCATGCTGTTCTATCAAGCTCAATAAAACAAATATCACGTATGGTATCTTGGGGTTACTTACTGGCTCCGGCTGATCGTACCTCCGCGTCCTCCTTTTACCAAATTTGAAAACCATTTTAATTTCTCATTTTAATTTCTCTTTTTAAAATCCTCCTCGATTTGAGACTGGAGTCACACGAATGTTTCCCCAATTCACTCAAACCAAGGCTCTGATACCAACTTGTAACATCCAAAATTTCAAAACAATTAAAACTTTTCAAAATCATTCATTTTATTAACATTGTTACAAAAAGGTTTTCAATACATTATTTAACAGAGTAATTTCCCAGGTTCATATCATAAAACACCAACGCGAGGAACGGTACGATCACGCCTTTGCCTTGCCACAGACTCCTGAGAACCTGAAACATAAAACCACGACTGTAAGCCAGAAAGCTTAGTGAGATACCCCCAGAATACCAACCACATATACGCCTTTCCAGGCCCTGACCTTCCGGTCCATGTGTCTCAGGGGACTTCCGTCCCTGCTGGGTAAACCTTCCGGTCCTACCCACGCCGACCTTCCGGTCCATCACACAACATAATCGCCTTCCGGCCCATAACATATTGCCTTCCGGCCCATAAGCATAGAATGCACATATAACATATCAAGCAATCATATAGCAGTTCATAGACAACAATCGATCAACAGATCACATATCATAGCATTACTCTAACAGGATACCGGTCTAGCCGGTCACTATCATAACATTACCCTATGAACCAGTCAACATACTAAATGCATACATACGCCTTTCCAGGCCATGACCTTCCGGTCCACATAGTAATGCCTTCCGGCCTGTAACATATAATGACAACTACCCGGATTTCCATCCGATAAAAGGGTCGGCCTTTGCACCATAAACCCTAGCGATATAGTAAGGATAACTCACCTCGAAACTGCCGACTGAACAGATAGCTCAAGCTGCTCCGATCACTGATACGATCTCCACCTCTGGACAGCCTCCAATGTACTGAACTCAAACAATAAACAACAATTACCAAAATACCCCTGGAACCACTAGTCAATCCTTGGTCAAAGACAAGGTCAAAGTCAACCCCTGACTGACCCTACTCGCCGAGTCAACCCTATGACTCGCCGAGTCCCATACTCAAAACTTTGCTTAACCCGCGACCTAACTCGCCGAGTCACCCCCAAGACTCGCCGAGTTCAACGACTCTGAGTCCACTCGCTCTTGACTCACCGATTCCTTAAAATTCCCTTTCTACACGTCGAGTATCCCCTTTTTACTCGACGAGTTCCTCCTGGAAGAATCGTGGGGCCACCCCGACTCAACTCGCCGAGTCTGAAGAACAACTCGACGAGTCCCAGTTAATCTTCAAGCTACTCGCCGAGTCTGTTCATCGGACTCGGCGAGTCCATGCCATGCAGCCGCTCAAACTGCATCCTGGGACAATTATGGTTCCGAAATACACAAGCATGGGACCTTCTGGACCTCTAAAGGTCCTAATATAGGGTTATATCCGTTTGATTAACAAAGTAATAATCCATCTAATCACCAAATGGGTTCCATAAACCCTAGATCCATGCACACATCAATATAACAGAAATGATCCGAATTATTACCTGAATAACACACTCTCTGTGTCCCCAAACCTCAGAACTCGAATCCCTTGCAGTTCCTTTAGCCAAAACTCTTCCCTCCTTGCACCACAATTTCTTCAAGTCACCAATGGCCTTCAATCTTGCTCTAGATGCCCACAGCCGCTTAGGGTTCTTCTCAATCGACTGAAAGACGAGCAATGACGGCATATAATGCGTTATATACGACCCAAACCTGAACGGTTAGGGTTTTCGCTAAACAGCGTAGACTCGCCGAGTCCATATCGGACTCGTCGAGTCCAGTCGCGAACCCGCGACCAGGTCTGCGATCCTACTCGGCGAGTCTAGGTTCCAACTAGCCGATTCCCCTCTTAAAACACCCCCAAAATCATAATTATATCAATATTTGAAATTCCGGGCTGTTACAGTATCCCTTTTCATAGTTCTGTAAATTGTTTAGACACACATGTGAGCTATCTAAGAAAGGGTGTATGAATCTAAATTTCAGAAGTCCAGCTGATTTCTGGAAATATGTCAGAGCTAGTGGGAGCATAAGTGTTATGCTGATAATCATCATGTTAGTGGGAGCATGATTATTACGTTTAGTGTTGCAAGTTAGCAATGTTAATTATAGAAAACAAAGTTTCAATTCGTGAAGTTGCAGGGGTTGAAAAGTTGTTTTGCTATAATTAAGGGAGAGGAAATTATACTTCGTTTCAATTCTAAAGCTTAGATTGAGATTTTAATCATCTTTAGTCAAGAATATATATATATATATATATATATATATATATATATATATATATATATATATATATATATATATATATATATATATATGAATTTTATGTTGGAATGGTTCAACTTGAAGAAATTCTATATATATTGCGTTTTCAAAATTTGATTATGATTACGGCATCCCTCTTCATAGTTAAATTTTGAAAACATGGAAAATAAAAAATATTGTAGCAAAAGACTGGTCTAGTATCATGTCTTTATGTCAAACATCATGAATCGTGTCCCATATGCTTCGGATATAGGATCTATTGCATGTGCTATAATATTCATCTTTTCTAAATTTTCCAAATGCTTAAGGCATTGAGAAGGGAAAAGTCTAGAACGGGATATGACTAAAGTGATTAAGCAATTGTCGAGGACAATCTGAGGTTCGCCAAAGATTGGTTGCTCAGGGAAAGTTGGAAGTATGATGTAAGTTGTCGGAAAGGACCATATTGACATATTCTGAAAAGAAGTAACTCTTGTTCGGAAGTGATAGTCAAAATGGGACTATGGAAATGTCTCCATAGGTGGAAGTTATTCAATCTATGTAAGATTAGAAAACCTTAATGCAAGAAGGATGTTCAAAGCAATGTACTTTGAATATGAGACTTCCGTTCTATAGAAGTTGACCTTCTTTGGAATACTCTGTAATGACTGGTGACAAGGTTTTGGTGACTTTGTGCATAATCTTTACAAGAGGAACATTGCATAAAAGTTTAACCTCTAACAGATTTTTTGGTAAATGATAGGAATTGGGGATTCTCACATTTACAATAAGGATTTGGGATTGTGAAATGAGTATCATTGGAATCATGTTCAATTGATCTACATCACAATGGAAGGATCATAGACAAACATAGTGTGCATACTTGGAGTATGGCATAACTATTGTTTAGAAAAACAAAGTGTACATGCTAGGAGCATGGGACGATTGTTGTTTTTATTCAAGTCTTAAGTTGATTGTTTGAAACATTATACAATGAATAATGTGTAATCAATATGGTGATAAATAAAAGGTGGTTCTATTTATATTCAAAAGGGTTCTGAGACCATATTGGATTCGATTATTATTGTGTTTCACTTTGCATGTTTTGACTTCCAAAATAGCTAGGTTATTCTTTCTGAATGACTAAGTTATTTAAACACTCCACAATCGTTCGTATGTTGGAAGTAGGTATGAATCAAGACTGTCATGAATCGATTTTGTAGATGGTTGAATGGGTTTAGTCATAGCAATGGTTGCTAGAACATTCATGAGTGCTCATAAGTTATGAGTATTGGAATAAACCCACGCTCACTTGTATCACTTCATGGAATTTATCTCGAGTGATCGTGAGACGGTAATATCATATAAATCTTCAAACCTAGAGATATGAGTTGTTACCTATGAGTTAGTTGTGCATTGATTGCACGTAAACGCATCAGTAACTTCATGTTATAAAACGTGCCTTTGTGTACAATTCAACAAGTAGTAGAACAAGCATATGATTCGAAGTTTATATGTTCCTTCTAGAAATAGAAGCGATATCTGGGCCCCTCGATGATTTTGTTGTGACCTATGTACCGTCCGGTCAGAACTAAATTGATGTGTTCGATTAAGTTCTTTGTCAAACAAATCGAAAATCGGGAAACAAACTGTTGGACAATAAGTACGACGTTGTTCCATGTATTTTTCCGGCTGATATCATGACAATAGAGGATTATATGATCACTTATCTAAAATGGCGCTTCATAGTTCAATAGAGTTTTCGAGAGCTACGATTGCTGGTTGGTTCCTGAAGTAACATACGCAAATACAGTTATTAGACTTATCCAAGTAGGATTCTGTTGGATAAGGTGTCTAAGTCCATAACTTATTTGGTACATACATGACCCGACCCGGCATGGTCCATTTGGGTTGCACTTCACCAAACGATTTATGGATAATTTTATGAGAATTGTATACTTACGATTTATTAATATATTATAAGTTATAATATATTAATATGAAGTCATGTTATTTAATTAGTTTTAGTCTTAAATTAATTATGAATTAATTTAGAGATTAAAAAGAAGACTGATTAAATTATGGGCTATTATATTTTATACAATGTGGGCTAATACTCATTTGTTAATGGGCTAAGCTAATATGGAAGTCCATGGATGGTCCATGGAGCTTTTAACCCATGGATCCTTGGAAAGGAAAAGACATGGGTTATTAGGGTTTCACCCTAACCATGCACACCATATAAAGAAGCATCTGATGCAAGAAATGTGACACTAGTAGTGTGAGACTTAGTGGTGGCCGATTCCACAAGAAAGTATACTACTCTTTCAAAGTTTTCCAAGTGTTTGTGGTGATTTGTGATTCCATTTGAGGCATTCACACTATTGGTGCTTGGCTCTCAAACTCCAAACAATCAACCATCATCAAAAGGTATGTATTTCTACTAGTACTTTTATGATTCATAATCCTTATGCTATGCTAGTTAGGAAGAAACCTTGGAAATTATTATTTGCATGTATTTTAGAAGAAAACATAGATCCAAGGTTTATTAGGGTTGCATGCACACTTAGGAAGTGTTAGATTGCTCAAAACCCAACAGATAACCGCAAGGATGAAGGATGGTGAACCCATCACCGGTCACTTGCAGAAGATGCAGAGGTTCATTGACCGGTTGCTAAAGCTCAATGTTGACTTCCCTGAGGAATTGGCGATTGACATCATTCTCCATTCCTTACCTCCAAGTTATGATCAGTTTCGGATGACTTATCATATGAACAAGGAGGAAGTCACACTTAGCAAACTTCAAGGACTCTTAAGGACAGTTGAAAATGGCCTTAAGGGTAAAGCGGTTGCTACTTCTACTCCTTTAATAGCCCCTGTTCTAGCTATTGGGCAGGGAAAGGGTAAGAAGAGGAAAAGCCCTTCGAAGGGTACCAAGGGTAAGACTCTTGATGGTTCCTCTTCAAGTGGGACAAAAGAAAGGTCCCATTACTCCTTCTTCAAACCCAAAGGAAGCACAGTGCTTTTATTGCCAGGATAAGGGACACTTCAAGCGAAGTTGCACTAAATATCTGCAAGATGTAAAGGATGGGAAGGTTAAACCCACCCATGCAGGTATTTACACAATATTGTCTAACAACTCATCTAATGCTAATTCTTGGGTGCTTGATACAGGGTGTGGTATTCACATTTGTACTGATTTGCAGGCACTAAGAAGAAGTGAGCAAGTGGAGCACGGGAAGATAAACTTAGTCATGGGCAACAGGAAAGCATCACCTGTTACCAAGATAGGAGTTTATTCTTTATTGCTAAATAATGGGTTAATGTTAGATTTGAATAAGTGTTGTTACTCGCCCGAAATGGCGAGAAATATTATTTCTTTTCATGGCTTGTACAAAAAAGTTTTTACATTTTCATTTGATAATAAAAATGGTGCTATTAATGTTTATTACAATGATGTATTTTACTTTAAAGCAATACCTTGTGATGGTGTATATGAAGCTGTGAATGTTGTAGACAATTTAGGAAATAATGTGTTGTATATTGATTCTTCTGATAGCTTGGATAAAGCATCCTTGTGGGATTTTCGTCTTGGACATGTTAACAAGAAGCGCATAGGCCAACTCCAAAAGGCTGGAGCCTTGGAATCATTTGACCTCAAGTCAGATGATAGTTTCGAGTCTTGTTTACTTGGAAAAATGACAAAGTCACCCTTCACAGGTACTTGTGATAGGGGTGAAGGTTTGTTGGAACTTGTACACACGGATGTGTGCGGGCCCTTCAGAGTTACTACAAGGGATGCTAATCGTTATTATGTGACTTTTACTGATGATTACAGTAGATATGAATATGTTTACTTAATCAAGCATAAGTCATAAACCTTTGAAAAGTTCAAAGAATTTCAACAGGAAGTTGAGAATCAATTGGGCAGGAACATCAAGATGCTCCGATCCGATCGGGGAGGAGAGTATCTTAGCATTGAGTTCCTTGAATATCGTAAGGAATGTGGGATTGTCTCACAATTGACACCTCCCAGGACACCATAGTTGAATGGTGTAGCTAAAAGGCGCAATCGAACCCTGTTGGATATGTTTCTTTCCATGATGAGTCGAGCTTCGTTACCAATCTCTTTCTGGGGGTATGCCTTAGAGACTGCCGCCCATATCCTTAATCTAGTCCCTACTAAAAAGGTTGCCAAAACACCTCACGAGATGTGGACTAGGAAAGTGCCCAATTTGGACCACATCAAGATTTGGGGTTGTGAAGCTTTTGTGAGGCGTGAGACTCATGACAAGCTTGAACCTCGAAGCGAGAGGTGTATTTTCATCGGCTACCCAAAGAGATCCTTTGGTTACCTCTTCTATAGACCCAGTGATAATGTGGTCTTTGTAGCAAGAAGAGGAGTCTTTCATGAGAGATAATTCATAAGCCAAGGGGACAGTGGGAGGCAAATTGACCTTGAAGATTTTCAAGAGTCAAGTGGTGAAGGAACCTCAAATGCTATCAGCCAACCTGAGGAGGAAACTCCTGTTGAGCCGATAGATGAGTCTGTACCTCCAAGACGTTCCACTAGGGTTAGGAACATGCCTAATTTTTATTATGGTTATCACATCAGCACTGAAGGTGATACATTTATTAGTGATAGTACACTGACAGATTTGGATGATCCTACTAATTATAAGGAGTCCATGACAAGCCCTAAGTCTGCGAAATGGAAGGAGGCTATGGACAGCGAGATTCAGTCCATGTATGATAAGCAAGTTTGGAACTTGGTTGACAATGTCCCAGGTCGTAAGACAATTGGGTGCAAATGGATCTTCAAGAAGAAGACCGACATGGATGGGAAAGTACACACTTATAAAGCACGACTGGTTGCAAAGGGCTTTACTCAAACTCCAGGAGTTGACTATGATGAGACCTTCTCACCAGTAGCTAAGATTAAGTCTATTAGAGTGTTGTTAGCCATAGCTGCATTTCATGATTATGAAATATGGCAAATGGATGTCAAAACCACTTTCCTTAATGGGAAGTTAGCTGAGGATGTTTACATGGCTCGGCCAAAGGGTTTTGTCGATCCAAAATACCCAAATAGAGTGTGTAAGCTTGAAAAATCCATTTATGGATTGAAACAAGCATCTAGCAAGTGGAATCTTTGCTTTGATGAGAAAGTCAAATAATTTGGCTTTTCTAGGAGTGAGGATGAGTCTTGTGTGTATGTCAGGGCTAATGGGAGCATAGTTAGTTTCTTGGTGTTGTTTGTGGATGACATACTTCTCATAGGAAACGACGTACCAACTATGCAGGAGGTTAAGGCCTGACTTGGGAAGTGTTTTGCTATGAACGACCTTAGGGAAGCTGCCTATATCCTAGGGATAAGGATATTGAGAGATAGGAGTAAGAGACTAATTGGACTTAGTCAAAGTACTTATGTGGATAAGGTATTGAAGAGGTTCAGTATGCAAGATTCCAAGAAAGGAGAATTACCAATTCAGAGTAATGCCAAGCTAAGTAAGACTCAGATTCCAAGCACAGAGGTTGAGATAGCTTAAATGAGTCAGATACCATATGCTTCAGCTGTGGGCTCGATCATGTATGCTATGACTTGTACTCGCCCTGATGTGGCCTTTGCTTTGAGCATGGTCAGTAGATATCAAGGGAACCCTGGCAAGGCACACTGGACAGCGGTAAAGAACATTCTCAAGTATTTGCGAAGGACTAAGGACTGGGTTCTTACCCTTGGAGGCAGTGATGACTTGAGAGTGGAAGGATATAGTGATGCTAGCTTTCAAACTAATAGGGATAATTTCTGCTCTCATTCAGGCTGGGTCTTTATCCTAAATGGAGGAGCAATTACTTGGAAAAGTTCCAAGCAAGAGACAGTAGTTGATTCAACTTCTGAATCAGATTACATAGCAGCAAGTGAGGCAGCAAAAGAGGCGATATGGCTAAAGAACTTCATCGGAGACATTGGAGTTGTACCAGCTATAAAGGAGCCAATGGAAATTTTCTGTGACAGTGAAAGTGCGGTTGCTTTGGCGAAAGAACCTAGAGACCACGGGAGATCTAGGCACATTGACAGAAAATACCATTTCATCAGACATAGAATAGAAGAAGGACTCCTCGTGGCAAAGAGAGTATCATCAGATGAGAACCCGGCAGATCTCCTCACAAAGGGACTGAGCAGGGTTAAGCATTTACAGCATGCGAGGCGCATTGGGCTGAAGGATGATATTAGTTTCAATAATTAGATTCCTGAAACTTGTAAAATGTAATTGACATTTGATGATAAATAAAAGTTGTTATTTATTTATGAGTAAGGTGTTACTATCTTGTGTTGATTGTTTACTATGTTTCAATTTTGCATGTTTTTACTTCCATGTTATTATTCAAACCATCCACAGTCAGTCAAACATTGGAAGTAAGTATTGATTCAAGACTGTCATGAATTTGGCTTGTATGATTTGTCTAAAGTGCTTTAGACAATGCAATAGTTTCTACAACATTCATGAGTACTCATAAGGGCTGAGTATTGGATTCAACCCACGCTCACTTGCATCACTTCATGGAATTTATCTCGAGTGATTGTGAGACGGTAACATCATATAAATCTTTAAACCTAGAGATATGAGTTGTTGACTATGAGTTGATTATTCATTGATTGTACGAAAATGCATTGGTAACTCGATGTTATAAAATGTGCCTTTGTGAATAATTCAACAAGTAGTTAGTACAACCATATCAGTCAAAGTTTATATGTTCCTTCTAGAAATAGAAGCGATATCTGGGCCCCTCGATGATTTAGTTTTGACCTATGTACCGGGCTCGGTCAGATCCTAATTGATGTGTTCAATTTAGTTCTATGTCAAAACAAATCGGAGATCGAGAAACAAATGTTGGACAATAAGTAAGACCATGTTCCATGTGTTTGTCCGGCTGATATCATGAAAACAGAGGATTATATGATCACTTATCTTAAATGGCGTATCATCATCATCTCAGTTCTGAGAGACTTTCAAAGAGCTACGATTGCTATTCGGATTTTGAAGTCATATTTGCAAATATAGTTATTAGAATTATCCAAGTGGGAGACCGTTGGATATAGTGTCTAAGTCCATAACTTTATTTGGTATGTACTTGACCCAACCCGACATGGTCCATTTGGGTTGCATGGCATTGCAATACTTGGATAGACTAAATGAGAGAATATGGCAATTATGATTATTTATATATTATAAGTTCTAATATATTAATAATAGTATTATTTAATTAGTATTGATCAAGTATTAATCTAGTATTAATTTGGTGATCAAAGTGAGACTAATTAAATATATAGGGTTGATTATGACAATCATCAATTCTTTTATGGTGGATTAATGATCCATGGTTTATGGGTTATGGATGTAACCATTTGGAGCTCCATGGATAGTCCATGGGAGTTACAAACTCATGGGTCATGAGAAATGAAGAGTCATAACAATTATGGGTCTTCTTAATGAAACCCTAATTATGACACCATTATAAAAGGGACCCTTTGGCTAGCAAAATCGATACCTAGTGTTACTAGAGAGGGCATAACCAATTTTTGAGTATAAGAAATATTCTCTCAAGTTATTCCAAGTTTTGTGGTGTTGTGTGAAGATTTTGAGGCACAACATTTGGGGTGCTAGGCTCACAAAGTCTTGAAGGAATCCAAGCAACAACAAGGTATGTATTTCTACTAGTTTTTATGTTTTATATATTCCCCATGTCATGCTAATTAGGAAATAATATTGAAAAAGAAATTTGCATGTATATAGAAAAAACATAGATTCAAGGTTATTAGGGTTGCATGTACACTTAGGAAGTGTTAGAATTCTCAAAACCCATCAACTAAACCTTTTATAAATTCCCAATCTTAGTTACTTTAGGAAAATGTGAAATTAATGTTAACCCATGAAATTATACTTTGCACCTTGCAAAGTCGTTAGTTGAGCGTGTGTGGTTAACCGACACACTAACTTGGACTAACAAGGGTGACAAAGGGTGGCTTAAGGTTTATCATAGATCGGTGGAGCATGTGTGGTTAACCGGCACATCGATTAGGTGATAAAATTAAGAGTACCAAGTTAATTTGCATGGTTATTCACACCTTGTTTGTGATCCTCGGTATCCCAGTCACAAACTTGAAGGGTATAATCGAGATTTAAACGTGTCATTGAATTGTTCAATGAATCTCAAAAGATCTAGGAGTTTCAATCCAATTAAAACCCAATAACCTGTTTCATTTTTCATGGTGGAAATTGGTAAATGGTCATTTACCTACCTTCAAATATTTTGCAAGTTGGATTACGGCATCCCTCTTCCAATTTGTAAAATTTTGTGTTGGGTCCTAGCCTTAATAATTCATTTGGGTATTATATTAAGGATTCTATATCTAATCTAAACCTGTCTTTCTTCCTTTTCAGATGTATTCTAAAAATACTTCTGGCTCAAACCCTACTGGCTCCTTCTCTCTCATGAACCTTTGTGGGAGAGTCGTCTTTGATGGAACTAATTTCAATGGTTGGATTAGGAACATAAAGATGGTCACTCGTTATGAGGACAACAAATATGTCCTCGACAAGGAGCTTAAGGTCATCAATGAGTCGTCTGCTACTCCAAAGGAGATTGTTGAGTACACTAGCCATGAGAAGGATGCCACTAAGGTATCTTGTATCATGTTGGCTACCATGACAACAGAACTCCAGAAATCCTATGAAGATTTCTACCCTTATGATATGCACCAAGACCTGATGGAAAGATACCATCAAAGTGCTCATCAGGAAAGGTATGAAATCATCACCTCCATGATAACAACAAAAATGAAGGATAGAGAGACCATCACAGGCCACCTACAGAAAATGCAAAGATTCGTGGACCGTTTGCTAAAGTTAAATATGAACTTTGATGAGGAGTTAGCAATAGATATCATTCTACACTCCTTACCCTCCTGTTATGATCAGCTTCGCATGAAATATCATATGAACATGGAGGAGGTCACACTTAGCAAACTTCAAGGACTTTTGAGGACTGCTGAAAGTAGTCTCAAATGTAATAATTTTGTTACCACTCCTACCACCGCCCCTGTTCTGGCAATCGGGCAAGGTAAAGGGAAAAAGAGGAAGACCCCTTCGAAGGGTACCAAGGGAAAGTCTCTTGCTGGCTCCTCATCGAGTAGAACCAAAGGGGGTTCTTCCACTCCCTCTTCCAACCCGAAGGATGCACAATGCTTCTACTGTCCGGAAAAAGGCCACTGGAAGCGTAGCTGCCCCAAGTACCTGCAGGATGTTAAGAATGGGAAAATGAAACCCACCCATGAAGGAATTTACACTATATTGCCTAATAACTCACCACATACTAACTCTTGAGTCCTTGATACAGGGTGTGGAATTCATGTTTTTTCTGATTTGTAGGGCCTAAAAAGAAGTGAGGATGTGGAGCACGGGAAGATAAACTTGATCATGGGGAATAGGAAAGTTTCACATGTCACCATGATTGGGGTTTATTCTTTATTTCTTAGTAGTGGGTTTATATTAGATTTGAATAAATGTTGTTACTCGTCTGAAATGGCGAGAAATATTATCTCCTTTCATGGTTTGTACAAACAAGGATTTACTTTTTCATTTGATAATCAATGTGGTGGTATTAATGCTTTCTATAATGGTGTTTTTTATTTTAAAGCATTACCTTGTGACAGTGTATATGAAACTGTGTCGGTTGTAGACAATTTAGGAAATAATGTTTTGCATATTGATTCTCCCACTAGTTTGGATAAGGCATCATTATGGCATTGTCGTCTTGGAAATGTCAACAAGAAGCGCATAGGCCAACTCCAAAAGGCTGGAGTCTTGGAGTCATTTGACTTTAAGTCAGATGATAGTTACAAATCTTGTTTACTTGGAAAACTAACTAAGTCACCCTTCACTGGTACTTGTGCTAGAGGTGAAGGTTTGTTGGACCTCATACCCACAGATATGTGTGGACCCTTCAAAACCGCCACAAGGGATGCTAACCGCTTCTATGTGACTTTTACTGATGATTATAGTAGATATGGCTATTTCTACTTAATCAAGCATAAGTCAAAAACCTTTGAGAAATTCAAAGAGTTGGAAAAAGAATTGGAGAATCAGATGGGCAAGAAGATAAAGATGCTCCGATCTGATCGAGGTGTTGAGTATCTTAGTATCGAGTTCCTTGACAATCTTAAGGAATGTGGAATTGTTTCACAATTGACACCCCCTAGGACACCACAGCTGAATGGTGTGGCTAAGAGCTGCAATCAAACCTTGTTAGACACGATTCGTTCCATGATGAGTCGAGCTTCGTTACAATTCTCATTTTGGGGGTATACCTTAGAGACTTCCGCCCATATCCTTAATCTAGTCCCTACCAAAAAGGTTGCCAAAACACCTCATGAGATGTGGATTGGGAAAGTTCCCACCTCAGACCACATCAGGATTTGCGGTTGCAAGCCTTTCGTGAGGCACAAGACTCACGACAAGCTCGAACCACGAAGTGAGCGGTGTATTTTCATCAGCTACCCACAGAAAAATCTTTTCGTTACCTCTTCTACAGACCGAGTGACAATGTTGTCTTCGTGGCGAGGAGAGGAGTCTTTCGTGAGAGAGAATTCATAAGCCAAGGAAATAGTGGGAGACAAATTGACCTTGAACAAGACTCAAGCGGTGAAGGAACCTTAAACACTAGCGATCAACCTGAGGAGGAAACTCTTGTTGAGTCGATTGATGAGTCCATACCTCTGAGGTGTTCCACAAGAGTTAGGAGCACACCTGGTTGTTATTATGATTTCTATATTTACTATAGAAGGTGATGCATTTATCGGTGATAGTACACTGATAAATTTGGATGAACCTAACAACTTCAAGGAAGCCATGGCAGGCCCTGAGTCTGCCAAATGGAAAGAGGCAATGGACTGCAAGATTCAATCCATATATGGTAATCAAGTTTGGAACATGGTTGACAATGTACCGGGTCGTAAGATAGTCATATGCAAATGGATCTTCAAGAAGAAGACCCACATGGATGGGAAGTGTGACAACCTGAAATTTCTATTTATGTACAATCATATCAAGTCAATAGAAGTTAGAACAGTTACAGTGAATTTTCAGACTTTTTGGAATAAGTTTGAGTATTCTAGGATTAACACTTTAAGAGATATCAGGAGAGAGAATGCCCTAGGGTTTACTGTGCAACAATAAAGTCCCGACACATCAAAAGTTTTGGTGTTTATGGCCGTAAACCCTAAAGGGGAGGGGTATAAAAGTGGCACTTAGCCATTTTTAGCATTTTTCCACCTTTCCAATAGTAAACTCCCAAACTCTCTCAAGTATCATCCCAGTTTTCTTCAAGATCTTCCATATAGTGAGTGTTTCTAGCTCTTTCAAGTTAGTATATCACTTAATCTATTGTTTTAACACACATCCATCCGTCTAAATGTTCTAAAAGGATGATTCTTCAAGTTCACCAAGAACACACACTAGTGTTCTTGGACTTTTAGCTCATTTCAAGCTTCTATACTGTAACTGTTTCTATCCTAGAGTATTGTCACACCCGAAAACCACGAACGGCGGAAACGTTCAGGGGTGGAGGACGTCATGTAAAGTATCACAACAGTGTATAATAGTAACCAAGCAACAACATCATCCATTGCATTATAAGTAAATTTTTAATACATGTGTGTTCTTTCATTGTAATAAGACACCAAAAATATACAATCAAAATAAAAGATGAGTCTTGTCTGCTCCGTCTTCTCAAAACCTGGCCATCGTACCTGTCTACTCATGACCTGAGAATACAAGTTATTTTGAAAGAGAGTATCAGCTTTAAAGCTGGTGAATTCATAAGTATTTAAGTGTCATTGTCTTACTTACTAAAAGCTATTTTAAAAGTCATGTAAACCTTTAAATGAATATGTTGATGTAAGTATGAAAAGCCCTAGAAAATCCCTTATTTTCTATCAGTTGGAGATGTAGTCTTCTACCAAGACCCGAATGTTTTGTAAGTAAAATGATAGTTTTTCCTTTCTATTGACTAGTACTAAAATTGCTTAGTCTAACTCATCGTTTATGTGAATATATCACAAAATAAAGTAAAGTAGGAAAAATATAATCATGTAAGTGTTATCCCTGGGTGACCAGGATTAACACGACATCGCCGAAGCGAAAGGTATACCCTAATGAACATCCGAAGATTGTCCACTCATCCTCTGTAGCAGCAGCAGGGTGGAGGGAGGATTAGTCCCGATGTCGATCTCCTAATACAGATCGCTAACCTAATGATTCTCCGAAGATTCACATCTCATCCACTGTTGCGACAGTTGGACGGAGGGATGGTAAGTCCCGTCACTGACTACTAAATAAGTACCAACCTTAGACATCCGTAGACATTCATCGACCACTGGTGCTAATCAGTGGGGTTCGGAATGGTAACTCCTGCCGAGATATCCCATTGAACCGGGATAGGAAAGATAATTTACACAGAAAGTACTAATAAATCATCCTCGTAGTTCTAAGTATAAGTATCCAGGTAAATAAATATAGGATAATGCCCCTATGTAAAAGTGTTCATGTATGGTATTCACGTAAGTGTGTTCATGTAATAAGTAAGTATATGTAAACATATTCATGTATCATGTAATCCTAAGTAAGTGTACTCATGTATCATGTAAGGTACTGTATAGACTTATGAATGAACTGACTCTTGTGTGATTCCTTGTAATAGGAATAATGTTTTGTTTCTTCTAACTATCCCTATGATAATTAACTAGAAAGTAAGTGGTTGTTCAAGTAGATTTATGCACCCTCGATACACCAGGGTGTGGGAAACTGAATGAAGGATGAAAACTATAACATCAATACATATATAAGAACATATGCGTATAAGTGTAGTTTTGCTCAAGAAGGTAAAACTAATGGTTTTGCAAGATATCTAGGAGTTTTGAATAGTACTTAAGAGTGACATGATGTCATTTTAATAAACATTTCAAAACTAATACTTTTGTTATCAATGTATTTTAAGATAGAAAACCATTTCATGTGTCACCTTTTGAAATATGTGAAATCTACTGAGTGAAAACACAGTTATAAAATACATCAGATTGATTTAATAACATACTGTTTTCTACTTGTATTCCCCCCCCCCCTCCCCATTAAAGCATTTAAAAACATTTAAAACATTGATTAAGGGGTATGAACTCACCTGTAGTTGGTAGCTTAGATGAACTGGACGGTGTAGGATTGTTAGGTGTCAAGTGAGGACTTGTACACACACTACGATCCTAATGAACATATAATCACACATATATGCACTCAATTAGACTTAAATTACTAATTGATAATGTTAAGACATCCTAGAACATAATAAACACTTTATAAAAGTGCTTTAAGCCCTAAGGATTGCATTTAAGCTATTGTGGGACAATGTACTTGGGTTTAGGGTTCCAAAGGACCCTATATATGAGTTTACTCTCCATATATCATCACACATGGAGTTTACGGTTGTAAACTCTTGAGTTTACGGCCGTAAACTCCCAACCATGGGGGTATTGTGTGTTTTGAAGTTCCAAATGATTCCTAGAATTATTCCAACTTGGTGGTTAAGTTCTTGGAAGAGTTTAAGGCCTAGAAACACTCCTTAGAGGAGTTTACGGCCCTAAGGCCATTTCCTTTGGAGTTTACGGCCGTAAACTCCCTGGAAATGGTGTTTTTGTTGCTTTCAAGTCTCTTGCATATGTAGGATAGGTTCTAGACTTTTACCTAAAGCATATGAAGGCATTAGGCACACTTTGGTGCCCTTCTTTCATGTTTACGGCCCAAGAACCATGTCTTGGCTGTAAACTCACTTTGGAAGGTGATTTTGATGTGGTTTGGTCCTTGATTTAATTGGGAACAATTTCTAGTAAATGTCCAATGCTTTAGGTGCCTTAAAAGCACCTTTTTGTGCATGATTTTGGAGTTCACAATCCAAGATCCTCTTGGGCCGTGAACTCCCATAGATATGTGTTTCTTTGATTTTTTCATGTCCCAAATACACTTATAAACAAGCCTAAGGCAGTAGTATATCGCGGTGGAAAGTCTAGGCTTTGTTTCGGGAGTTTACCGCCCAAGAACACCTTGGAGAGTAAACTCCTAAATCTCGTTATTTAGCTATCTAATTCATGTTATTAACACATAATAAGCATTCTAACACTACTAGAGAGAGGTACTCACGATTTGGGATAAAAATCCAAAGATCCGTGAGAGAGAAAATGGCTTTTCTCTAGTTGGAAATGCGAATAATGAATGAATTTGGTTCAGAATTCTATTTATAGTCCTGAGATATTTCTGGCAGAAAATATTTTTATTCCTGAAATGATATCTCATATAACAGAATGTGGGAATAACAGTGTTGCACAAAACCCTAGTGCATCCACTCTCCTCATATCTCCTAAAGTGTAAACCCTGAATTACTCAAACTTACACGAAAAGTCTGAAAATTAACTGTGACTGCTATAACTTCTGGTGAAGTGATAATGTTTGTACATAATGGAAATTTCGGGTTGTCACATCATCCCCCCGTTAGAAGGAATTTCGTCCCAAAATTAGAATTTAAGCAAGTATGTATGTACGAATGATCGAGTCGTTATGTGAACTTCCTAATCGATTGGTTCTTGCACTCCTAAGTGAAATCGGGTTCTCGGTTGGTATCCCAACAAACCTTCACTAACGGGCGATGGCGTTGCTTCGTCCGCTTGACCTCTCGGTAGAGGGTCACTACGGTTCTAATACGAAGGCAAGGATCTCGTAAATCTCGATCTCTTCGAGAGGGATTACGAAAGTCCTAATGGAAGGATACTGTTTCAAGTTCGAGACGCAAGGGGAACATGTACGTTACTGAGTTCGCGGAGTAGGTCTAGTTTGTGAAATGCAGGACCGATTCTAGTAAGAATCTCGGAGGTCCTAACTATATTGGATTTTAGCTTTCCACGCTTTATGAAGCGTATTAAGCTAATCCCAGAGTGAGGTTTCCTAAAGAATTTGGTCTCTCACTTGGAATTCCAAAGGTTCTTTCTCTCGCTTACTTCCCAGTCAAGGGCCATCCCTTGCTGGGTCAAAGTCGAAAGGGTTTCTGAAATTTGTGGGGAGTTCCGAATGGACTATGATAGTAGGTCTGTAAGACCAAGAATTTGGCGAATTTTCCGTCGGTGACTACGGTGCCGACAAATTTCCAACAGTTTTGAATAATTTGACAGAGTACTCAAGAATTTCCACAACACTAATAGTGTGTCTCAGGAAATTTGACTCTAAATTCCAAAACTCTTGATTAAAGAACTTTGCGAAAAGTATCTCCGAGGGAAATGTTTCTATGGGTTCTTTCTTACTACGAGGGTAGATAAGTAAGCCATTACATGGAGAAATGACGAACTGATCCCAGTAAGAAAGGCGTACTCCACTCACCTAGCTCATGAATACTATGGACGCATTGGTCCTATCGGAGGGGTATCACTACAGACTCGAAGTGTCGGTATCGAGTTCGGAGGGTAGTCTTTAGGACATCCTTCCCTAACACTCGAACTGGTGATATTCGGATCTCAGGTCCATTTCTGAAAGTAATACTTTCCCTGTGGGTGCTCAATCAGTTTGTCTAGGCGAGGTAGAGACAACGATTTCTAAAGGAAATATTAATGAAGTCTCCGGTCGTCGAGGTACATAAGATACACTTCGTCGACTTCTGGTAATAATAAGACCGGAGCTCTCAAGGGTGAGAAGCCTGGTCTTCTAATTCTGTTTTTGAGTAGTTCGTTGTGTTGTCCGGGTTGTTCTTGTATCTTCCATAGGTGTTTAGACTGAAGGCGATCTGGTTATAAGAGTCATACCGGGTTCTAGGTTTGTTCTTATGCCAATGCAATTATTCGTACTCCTTGACAGTCTCCGTCCTGAAGTTCATACTAGAATTCATACGTGATTCAATGACCACAATTTCGTGTATACGAGTCGTATATAATTAAGACTGAAAAGGTAGTTGAATAACTGATTCTTCCTTATTCGCGCATCCCATCGAGGGAAAAGAAGTTAAAGTGGAATCATCAATTCTAAACCTATAGAACATTGATTATATAACACTCTCTTGTATACCTTCTTCAGTGATAGATCAACCGTATGAATCCTGGAATTGCACTTGACGTACTGTACGAGTAATACTATGGGGATTCCTTCGGAAAGGAAAAGAACTATAAGGTACTCCTTGTATGAGTACTTCGGTGTTCTGATATGACGGCTTCGCTAAAAGACGGTTTCTGAGAAAGAGATGTATTTATGAAGCTGGTATTGCGAGGATCGAATTTACTCGAGTCACATGATAAAGTCAGAAACATATGGAAACTAAAGACATTAGGATTGAACATAAGGCGTTACAGACAAAACACAACAGCGCAACCAATAACAGAGTTACTGAACTTAGGATTTACTACAAGACTATTGCTGCGAACAAGGTATACTACAAAAGACAAGTATACGCAGCACGAGCATCCCTAAGCGGACGGGATCTCGCAAAAGATAAGACTCTGGTTGCACTAGTTTTGGGATGGTTCATAAGTCTGTTACAACGAAACGCCTAAATTACATTAACGTGGGTGCGGAGTAGACTCTCCTGCGGCGGTAGTTGGTAGTAGACTTTTGTATGTGCCAGCAATTACTGCCCCTGGGCAGTTCCTTTTGTAGTGACCTACTTTACCACAACCGTAGCAAACCTGGTTCCCACTGGTGTTTGGCACTTGAGCGTCCTGAGCTATTGGAGTCTTGCAGTAACGGGCTGTATGCCCCTTCCTGTTGCAGTGTGAGCACTGCATCTCCCTACAAAGTCCATGGTGGTGAAAACTGCATTTAATGCATTTTGGGATATTTCCAGCTTAAAGCTTGGCTGGTTTAGGGACCATTGGGATGCCCGAAGGGATGGTAGTTGGAGGTGCTGATGTCGTGGATGTGAAGGTTGTTACTGGTGGTTGTTTCCTGTTCGCCCTTCGAAGCGACTTGTCCTTAGGTTTACTCCAAGACTTCCGTTTGTTACTTGGATTGGAATGATTGTTAACAATCCCACTAACACTTGCGTTGTTAGCGTTCAGGTGGGTCAGAATAGCTGACACGACAGCCAAGACTGCAGCTTGAAAGGTAGTTGCATCAATCTGAAGAGTTGGTATTTAGTTGATGGGCTGATCGTTTTTCTTGGGTGACATGATTCTGTTACACCGAAAGAAAATGAATTTGTGAGCAAGAATGGTTGAACCTAGACATAGTTTGATCGCTCATGTAAAGAATAGAAGTATGTTCTCTAAGATTCGACCTACATCGTCCTAGTACGGAATGGAAGTATGTTCACGAAGGTTTGACCTACATCCCTATGATGCAGTCCTAGCAAAGATCGGAAGTAAGTTCATGCAATGGTCTCAAGGTGTTTGTTGTGTGAGCCGAGGTATCGTTGGTTGGTGAATAACATGATCCAACCATTACCAGAGACTTGGGGATGTCTCCGGAGTTAAATGGCTATAGTCCAATGACTTGACTAGAGCATGTTTCAAATAGACTCTAATGAAAGTATGATAAGAGTATTTGAATAAAGAATAACTCAGAGGTTAGCCGACTGTCAATATCTTTGATATTCATGACGTACAGGTTCGGGAAAATGACCTTGTAAAAGGTCTTACATCATATCCAGAGAAGATAGTTCTTGACAGCATAAAGAGCCTAACTAAAGTACTTACAGTACAAGATAGTTTCATAGAAAATACCACATCGAGCATAGACAGAAAGACGATTCCTTTCTAACAAGGAAAAATAAAGTAAAGTATCTACTACTAGAAACGGTCATCCCTCTGGTGAACTCTTAGTTCAGCCAGTTGGCGTTCCACATCAAGTAGGTGTCTTTCGTACACTCTTTGGTGTACCCGAAGTTCCATGACTTCGGCTCGTGATTCAGCCAGTGCTTGCAGCAGGGTTTCATGGTCTCTCTCAGACCTCTCATGAGCATGTTCAAGGCGACTGGTGCGAAGCATATGTATTCCTCCACTTGTATCAACTTCTGCGATACGTTGTAGAGCTGTCCTGACCTGAATTTCGTTTCGGGCAACTCTGTGGATCAGAATTGGCATGATTTTGTCTGCTGAGCCCCCATTTCTAAGGTCATAGAAGCTTCGGTCACCATTAAATGGCATGGGCTGATCTTGTCCTTGGCTCCATGTTTCCAAACATTCCACCCACTCAGGCATCGGGCCATGAAAAGTCGGACAAGGATTAGGAATCGGAAAGGGAGCTGCCTGGGGTAGGTTCTCAACCTCAGGTTCGAAGATGGCATCGTCTGAAAGGTCGTCAGCATGGTGATCATTCAGAGGGATTGGATGATCATTATCTGGTTCTTCTCCAAACCATCCAGCAATAACCGTGTTCGGAAGGAACAGGTTGTCGTGGGGATGGAATCCAGCCATGTTATCTACGCGATAATTTCGGGTAAGAAAATAATTATTAGACGAACTATCTAAATAATTATATAGGAAATCTTCATTAGTTCCATCGCTATTTGTAAAGTGCATACCAGTTATATGTAATCAACACAGGATAGGCCTTCGAATAAGTGACCTCAACTCCAAATTCACAAGGAATAGGGGTAAAGCAAAAATTTCACCGATTCTAAGTCTATAACATCCTAGTTACATATAACTTTAGCGTATCCACTTAGCAATTATCAACTTAGGAATGAAGATTTCATTTTAGTTCTCAAGTATATAGTAATTATAGTAACACAAAACACCCCTATGGTATTTTAGGCTTAGGTTCTGTTATAATGTTCTCATTGTGGTAATGTTGGTAAGTTTTTAGATTTGTTGCCATATCACAACCATTCTTGGGCATGTGCTAATCACTCCTCGGAACAGCATAGTTGATCAGGCTATGCCACTCCCAAGACTGACCATACATCCCCGAGCTTACCTGTGATATTCAACAATCGTAATACTTTTGTTCTTTTCATTGTGACACAGATTTTAGTATGAATGCAGGCACGTATACTTTGTTAAATATTTTATTATTTAAAAGTATATTCTCTTAGATAGAGTGTTTTAATCCCTATGTATTTATAGTTAGTATATCTTTTATGGGTTGATATACTTAATTCACTATAAACAATGCTCTGATACCAATCTGTCACACCCCAAAACCACGAACGGAGGAAACGTTCAGGGGTGGAGGACGTCATGTAAAGTATCACAACAGTGTATAATAGTAACCAAGCAACAACATCATCCATTGCATTATAAGTAAAGTTATAATTTATGTGTGTTCTTTCATTTTAATAAGACACCAAAAATATACAATCAAAATAAAAGACCACTCTTGTCTACTCCGTCTTCTCAAAACCTGGCCACCGTACCTGTCTACTCATGACCTGAGAATACAAGTTATTTTGAAAGAGAGTATCAGCTTTAAAGCTGGTGAATTCATAAGTATTTAAGTGTCATTGTCTTGCTTACTAAAAGCTATTTTAAAAGTCATGTAAACCTTTAAATGAATATGTTGATGTAAGTATGAAAAGCCCTAGAAAATCCCTTATTTTCTATCAGTTGGAGATGTAGTCTTCTACCAAGACCCGAATGTTTTGTAAGTAAAATGATAGTTTTTCCTCTCTATTGACTAGTACTAAAAGTGCTTAGTCTAACTCATCGTTTATGTGAATATATCACAAAATAAAGTAAAGTAGGAAAAATATAATCATGTAAGTGTTATCCCTGGGTGACCAGGATTAACACGACATCGCCGAAGCGAAAGGTATACCCTAATGAACATCCGAAGATTGTCCAATCATCCTCTGTAACAGCAGCAGGGTGGAGGGAGGGTTAGTCCCGATGTCGATCTCCTAATACAGATCGCTAACCTAATGATCCTCCGAAGATTCACATCTCATCCACTTTTGCGACAGTTGGACGGAGGGATGGTTAGTCCCGTCACTGACTACTAAATAAGTAACAACCTTAGACATCCGTAGACATTCATCGACCATTGGTGCTAATCAGTTGGGTTCGGAATGGTAAGTCCCGCCGAGATATCCCATTGAACCGGGATAGGAAAGATAATTTACACAGAAAGTACTAATAAATCATCCTCGTAGTTCTAAGTATAAGTATCCAGGTACATAAATATAGGATAATGCCCCTATGTAAAAGTGTTCCTGTATGGTATTCACGTAAGTGTGCTCATGTAATAGGTAAGTATATGTAAACATATTCATGTATCATGTAATCCTAAGTAAGTGTACTCATGTATCATGTAAGGTACTGTATAGACTCATGAATGAACTGACTCTTGTGTGATTCCTTGTAATAGGAATAATGTTTTGTTTCTTCTAACTATCCCTATGATAATTAACTAGAAAGTAAGTGGTTGTTCAAGTATATTTATGCAGCCTCGATACACCAGGGTGTGGGAAACTGAACGAAGGATGAAAACTATAACATCAATACATATATAAGAACATATGCGTATAAGTGTAGTTTTGCTCAAGAAGGTAAAACTAATGGTTTTGCAAGATATCTAGGAGTTTTGAACAGTACTTAAGAGTGACATGATGTCATTTTAATAAACATTTCAAAACTAATACATTTGGTATCAAGGTATTTTAAGATAGAAAACCATTTCATGTGTCACCTTTTGAAATATGTGAAATCTACTGAGTGAAAACAGAGTTATAAAATACATAAGATTGATTTAATAACATATTGTTTTCTACTTGTTAAGGGGTATGAACTCACCTGTAGTTGGTAGCTTAGAACATTGATTAAGGGGTATGAACTCACCTGTAGTTGGTAGCTTAGATGAACTAGACGGTGTAGGATTGTTAGGTGTCAAGTGAGGACTTGTACACACACTACGATCCTAATGAACATATAATCACACATATATGCACTCAATTAGACTTAAATTACTAATTGATAATGTTAAGACATCCTAGAACATAATAAACACTTTATATAAGTGCTTTAAGCCCTAAGGATTGCATTTAAGCTATTGTGGGACAATGTACTTGGGTTTAGGGTTCCAAAGGACCCTATATATGAGTTTACTCTCCATATATCATCACACATGGAGTTTACGGTTGTAAACTCTTGATACGGTTGTAAACTCTTGAGTTTACGGCCGTAAACTCCCAACCATGGGGGTATTGTGTGTTTTGAAGTTCCAAATGATTCCTAGAATTATTCCAACTTGGTGGTTAAGTTCTTGGAAGGGTTTAAGGCCTAGAAACACTCATTAGAGGAGTTTACAGCCCTAAGGCCATTTCCTTTGGAGTTTACGGCCGTAAACTCCCTTGAAATGGTGTTTTTGTTGCTTTCAAGTCTCTTGCATATGTAGGATAGGTTCTGGACTTTTACCTAAAGCATATGAAGGCATTAGGCACACTTTGGTGCCCTTCTTTCATGTTTACGGCCCAAGAACCATGTCTTGGCCGTAAACTCACTTTGGAAGGTGATTTTGATGTGTTTTGGTCCTTGATTTCATTGGGAACAATTTCTAGTAAATGTCCAATGCTTTAGGTGCCTTAAAAGCACCCTTTTGTGCATGATTTTGGTGTTCTCGGTCCAAGATCCTCTTGGGCCGTGAACTCCCATACATATGTGTTTCTTTGATGTTTTCATGTCCCAAATACACTTATAAACAAGCCTAAGGCAGTAGTATATCGCGGGGGAAAGTCTAGGCTTTGTTTCGGGAGTTTACTGCCCAAGAACACCTTGGGGTGTAAACTCCTAAATCTCGTTATTTTGCTCTCTAATTCATGTTATTAACACATAATAAGCATTCTAACACTACTAGAGAGAGGTACTCATGATTTGGGATAAAAACCTGAAGATCCGTGTGAGAGAAAATGGCTTTTCTCTAGTTGGAAATGCGAATAATGAATGAATTTGGTTCAGAATTCTATTTATAGTCCTGAGATATTTTTGGCAGAAAATATTTTTATTCCTGAAATGATATCTCATATAACAGAGTGTTGGAATAACAGTGTTGAACAAAACCCTAGTCCATCCACTCTCCTGATATCTCCTGAAGTGTAAACCCTGAATTACTCAAACTTACACGAAAAGTCTGAAAATTAACTGTGACTGCTATAACTTCTGTTGAAGTGATATTGTTTGTACAAAATGGAAATTTCGGGTTGTCACAAGTATCATACGGCTTAGTATACATCTTTACATCAAGAAAATGTCCCAAGAACACCAAGAACAAGGTGTTCATGTTTCAAGAAGTCCTTGAACCGTAAACGCCAAGTAAAGGTGCCAAAGGGTGCCTTAGGGTTCCTTAGTCTTTCACAAGCCTTAGAAACATGTCTAAATCCTTCCTTGATGGTTTTAGCACATGAAAAGCACCATAAAACCCCATTTATGTGTGTTTATGGTTTGGGGATCTCCCAAAACCGTAAACACCCCAAAGTGTGTATAAATGACCCAAATTTCCTTCCTATGCCTTAGTAACTAACATGGTTTAGGGACCGTAAACTCAAAGTGTGTATAAATGACCCCAAAATACCATAAACCATAAGAGTTTACGGTAGTAAACTCAAAGGAAAATGGTTTAGGGACCGTAAACTCCAAATAGGAGTGAAATGGTGCCCAAGTTCCTTCCTTAGTCACATACTTCAAGTAGAAAAGCTTCTAGGGACTTTTAAGGCTTCAAAACAACATATGGTCAAACATGTATGAGCTTATGGCCGTAAACTCAAGGGTTTACGACCGTAAACTCTTTTGTTAGTGATCACAAAACCGTAAACTCCCTAATGAAGTTTTCCTTGAAACCCAAGCACACTAGCCTTTCCCTACAACACTTAGATGCAATCCTTGGGACTTATAACACTTATATAAGGTGTTTAGCATGTCCTAGGGTGTCTTAACTTTGTTTATTAGTTGTTTAAAGACTAATTGGATACATATATGTGATATTATATGTTAACTAGGATCATAGAGTGTGTTCAAGTCTTCACTTGACACCTAGCAATCCTACATCTTTAGTTCATCCAAACCACCAACTACATGTGAGTTCATACCCATTGAATTAACCTTTTAAATGTTTTTAAATGTTTATAAATGCTTTATGGGGGGAATACAAGTTGAATCATGTTTAGTTATTATAGCAATCACATGTGATTAATAATTAACATGCAAATGGCTTTACTATACATTAACTGTTTTACCAATCAGATTTCTTCAAATGGTTATCTTAAACGTTTTTAGGTGTTTAAAACACTTTATTAAACTGTTTATTAAACATTGTATGTTCATTTCAAAACCCTGTTACATTTGTGTTTCAAACAAAGGTTGCTCTATACTTAAACTGTTTTGTCAAACAAATACTTTCAAACCGTTTTATAAACTGACATCAGGTCGATATTTTCTTAGGTATTAATCTTTTTCAAAGGTTTTATAAAACTCCTTATATGCTTTTATATTGTCAATTGCATGCCTGTATATGTATAGTTATATAAATAATGTTTAAATGACTTAGGAAGGCTAACCCGCTTTATTTCCTTTTCCCCGTTGGGATGTGGTCTAGTAGGGTATCGGGTATCCGTCCGAAGGTCGTTTAACTATCAGTTATATATCATGTATACATATAGAGACATAAAAGTTTTCCTCAGTCAGTTCAGTACCTTTGGGTAGCAAAGGCATACTTCAGGTTATACACGTACATGGTTAGTAACTATTACAGGTATAGTTAGGAGATACCACTTACAATTCCAAGTACAGGGAATCACACAAGAGTCAGTTCATTCATGAGTTTATACTTGTACATTACATGTTACATGAGTACGTTTACACAGATACGCTTACATGAATACGTTTACATAGATACGCTTACATGAATACGTTTACATAGATACGCTTACATGAATACGTTTACATAGATACGCTTACATGAGTACGTTTACATCGATCTGCTTACATGAGCACGTTTACATGGATAATTTTACATGAATACTTTTACATAAATGTTATATGATGAGTTACTATTACATATTATATGTGTAGATACTGTTATATAATTCTCCTTCTTATCTTTATTTTGTGATACAATCACATAATCGACGAGATAGAATGGACTTTATATCCTCGTTCCAAAGGATACTTTGCGGGACTAACCATTCCTAGAACCTTTGTTAGCTATAGAGGTAAATGCACGTCTACGGATGTCTTCGGTTGATACCATTATAGGTATACTTTAAGGGACTAACTATTCCTACACCCAGCTGTTAGCTACAGAGGTAAATGTACATCTACGGATGTCTTAAGTTAACACTATTAGTTATCCTAGTACAAAAGGATAATACTTAAGTTATTTATATTATTATTACCTTTATCTTGTGAGTCATTCACATAACCGACGAGGTGAATTATATTTATGTATCCTAGTTCCAAAGGATACAATTTCTTATATTAATAATAATAGTAAAACAGTCGGGTCTTGGTAGAAGACTACTTTCAAAACAGTTAGGTCTTGGTAGAAGATTTCATCTATACTAATAGGAATCATAGGGATTTCTAGGGTTTATCAAACGCTTTCAATTACTTACAAACATTTCCACACTTATACGAACTTTCTTTCAGAACAATGTCAAATCTTTCATTACAAGTTTTACAAATCAAAGACACATTAATACTTATGAATTCACCAGCTTTTTGGCTGATACTCGCTTTCAAAATAACTTGTATTCTCAGGTCACAAATAGACAGGTACGACGACCAGGTTTTGTGAAGACGGAGCAGTCCATAATCGTCTTATTTTCTGATTATTCATGTTATTGTTGTATATTATGAAAGAACACACTTGTAATTAAAATTATACTATTAATGCAATGGATAACGTTGTTATTTGTTTACTACTTTACTTTGTTGTGGTACATTACATGACGTCCTCCGCCCCAGAACGTTTCCACCATTCTTGGTTTTGGGGTGCGACAGATTGGTATCAGAGCATTGTTTATAGTGAATTAACTATATCAACCCATAAAGATATACTAACTATAAATACAATGGGATTAAAAATACTCTGACTAAGAGTTTATACTTTTAAATAATAAAATATTTAACAAATTATACGTGCCTGCATTCATACTGAAATCCGTGTCACAATGACAAGAACAAAAGTATTACGATTGTTGAATATCACAAGTAAGCCTGGGGATGTATGGTCAGTCTTGGGAGTGGCATAGCCTGATCAACTATGCTGGTCCGAGGAGTGATTAGCATATGCCCAAGAACGGTTGTGATATGGCAACAAGTCTAAAAACTTACCAACATTACCACAATGAGAACATTATAACAGAACCTAAGTCTAAAATACCATAGGGGTGTTTTGTGTTACTATAACTATTTACTTGACAGCTAAAGAGGATCTTCATTACTAAGTTGATAGTTGCTAAGTGGATACACTAAGGCTATATGTAACTAGGATGTTATAGACTTAGAATTTGTGTAATTTTTTGCTTTACCCCTATTCCTTGTGAATTTGGAGTTAAGGTCACTTATTCGAAGGCCTATCCTGTGTTGATTACATATGATTGGTATGCACTTTACAAATAGCGATGTAACTAATGAAGATTTTCTAATAATTATCTAGATAGTTCGTCTAATAATTATTTCCTTACCCCAATTATCGCGTAGATAACATGATTGGACTCCATCCCCACGGCAACTCGTACCTTCCGAACGAAGTCATTGCTGGATGGTTTGGAGAAGGACCAGAGAATGATCATCCTATCCCTTTGAATGATCACCATGCTGAAGACCTCGCGAATGATGATAACTCCGAACCCGAGGTTGAGAACCTACCCCAGGCAGCTCCCTTTCCAAATCCTAACCCTCATCCGGCTTTTCATGGCCCGACGCCTCCGTGGGTAGAATGCTTGGAAACATGGAGCCAAGGACAAGATCAGCCCATTCCATTTAATGGTGACCGAAGCTTTTATGACCTGAGCAATGGGGGCTCAGCAGACAGAATCTTGCCAATCCTGGTCCAAAGAGTGGCTCGAAATGAGATTCAAGGCAGGACAACCCTACATCAGATCACAGAAGTGGTCGCCAATGCGAGAATGCATACCCTCCGCACCATCGTCTGGAAGATGCTCGTGAGAGATCTGAAAGAGGCCATGAAGCCATGCTTCAAGCACTGGCTGAATCACGAGCTGAAGTCATAGAGCTCTGAGTACGCCATAGGGTGTATGAAAGACACCTGCTTGATATGGAACGTCAACTGGCTGAGCTAAGAGTTCACCAAAGGGATGATCGTCACCAGTAGGAGATACCTTATTTTCCATCTGGTTTTAAAGAACCGTGTTCCTGTCTATGTCCTATGTGGCATTTTCTATGGAACTACCTTGTACTGTAGGTACTCTTAGTTAGGCCTTTATGCGGCCAAAACTTTGCTGCTCAGGATATGATGCAAGACCTTCTGTAAGGTCAAATTTTCCTAAACTTATTACATCTTAAACATCGATGATATTGATAGAAGGCGAACATTCGTGCCACTCTCTGTTCAAAAACCTTCATCATACCTTCATTGGAGTCTATATGAAACTTGCTTTAGTCAAAGTCTTTGGACTATAGTAATTTAACTCCAGAATCATTTTCAAGGGCTGGATCATTTTATTCACCAACCAATGATGCCTCGGCTTGAACGACAAACGCCTTGAGACCATTGTATGAACTTACTTCCACTCTTTGCTAGGACTGCATCATAGGGATGTAGGTCGAACCCACGAGAACATACTTCTATTCTTTACATGAACGATCGAACTACGTCTAGGTCCAACCATACTCGCTCACAAATTCATTTTCTTTCCGTGTAACAGAATCATGTCGCCGAAGAAAAACGATCAACCCATCAACCATACTCGGGGCTTCCTTCGGATGCTAGGGGTTCCTTAGGGTTTAGGAGAGTGAGGATAGGCTAGAGAGAGAAAGTAGTTAGAGAGAGAGTGAATTTTGGTGTAAAAATCTGAGAAATTTTGCATCCTATTTATAGGCTGGAGGTCCTCGGACTATGCGGGGCGTAGCCACGGACGCGGCGCGTTCCTCTTGAGACGTGTCGCTTCGCTGATGGTGCATCGTGGCTGCTTCTCGGACCGCAGAAGGCTTGGTGTATGCGCAACACTCCATCCTCGTACGTAGGGTGTACTTCGTATGTGAGGTGCTTCTTGGTTACATTACGCATCAGAAGTACAGGTGTCCGAATCCGAACACCAGACCGTGATCAGCAAGCGACGGCTCAGATTGAGCCACGTCATCACCTTCGCAATAGATTTCGCATATTCACACAACGACTTCTAAAAATCATAACTTTTGCATACGAGTTCCATTTTCGACGTTCTTTATATCCACACGTAGGCGGGAACGTACTCTACAACTTTCGTTTAGACTCCATCGGCAAATTTTGATTTTATTTTAAAAGTTATATTATTAACAGGTCGTGACAGGGTTGGTCGGTTAAAATCCATAATTTCTTCATCCGACGTCCGTTTTCGTCTATATTTTTATTGTTACGCTTCTATTAACGAGATCTTTGATTCTCATTTAGGTTGTGTCGCCTAAAAAGTGATCGATCTAATATTCGAACTTCGGGCTATACACTGCTAAGCCGAAACATCGAAAAATCATAACTTCCTCATATGATGTCAGATTTGGGCGTTCTTTTTGTCAACACTCTCGGTTTAACATATTCTACGACTTTTGTTTAGATCACTAAAGCTAAAATTCAATCTATCGTAAAGTCACTATTTACGCTTCCCAGTGTTGTGCCCATTCCGTCACGAAACTTCGACGTGTCATAACTTCTTCGTTATAACTCGGATTTCGGCGTTCTATATATGTACGGAACCCTTGAGACATATTCTACAACTTGGTTAAGATTATTTATTCTAAATAATATTTTGTTGAAAAGTCATTTTCATACTTTATTATCTCTAAATTGACTAGCCCGGATCTACGGGCATTACAATTATCTCCCCCTTAGGATGATTACGTCCCGAAATCATCAATGAAACAGGGCTCACATGATGACTCCATGTGTTATCCCCTCAACCTAAGTAATAACCGTAACTTTGATGTTTCTTCGAACGACTATCTAACTCTAAGGCTTCCTGACTATAGGCGGTGCCCGATCTTAGACCCGCTCTCTATCTCATGTTAAACTTCCAATCATAATCTTCATGTCATGATCTCGATCTTTTATGGAGACTCCTTCTTTAACAAACTTGAGATAAGTTTCTTCCTTCGATTATCATAATAGACCGATGGGTCATGTTTTAATGACCTCTCATCGTATGATGCATTGCTTTGACTCAAGTCTTTTAGAGTCAAATTCCAGAACAAACGATACCTTTCTTCATGTTCTAATCACATCTTAAAAGGGAGCATTTCTAGCTACACGCAACTATCGCGATACCTCTACCGGTCGCTTTGATTATCTTTTATTTCAATCTTCTGACTTAAGTCATATGACATATCAAACTTGGTTCTCTGAATCACATAACATACTCATCATAGTCGGACTCAATTTGATATGACCACTAGGGTCGGAATAATAACAATCTTCTTAGTCATTACCAAAATGATGGTAACGACATACTTGAATAAAACGGAATCAATTACTAGCTTCTTGGTAACCTTGTGACTTTCCCTGATCCAAGTGTGAGTCCTATACTTCTGGTAGTATAGGCCTCTACTACCATTCACACCTTCTCATACTCGTCCCAAGTTGTGCCAACCTGATACTTTTACACTGAGCAATCCATCCATATATCAAAAATTCACTTGAATTTAGCATCTTTTAATAGAATGTTGAGCCCGCGCTAGTGTTTTAGGTTTAATATATCATAGATATGGACCTTAGGAAAGATTAGGAAGGGTGATGCATCGCAAAATCCAGCCAAACACACCAAGAGAGGTGTGTGCGGCCGCACACTAGTGTGTGCGGCCAAGCCAGCCGCACACCTAGCAGCAAACCCCTCCAGCCTCACACTCAACCCTATATAAAGTAGAGGACCCCCTTCCATTCACTTTTGGCTGCATCCTTTCTCTCTCTATACTTTCTCTCTCTAGAAAACCACCCAAGAACACCTAGAAGACTCCCAAAACGTGAATAACACCATCATTTTCTTGTCATAGAGGTGAAACACTTGAATCCAAGCCTCAAACTCATAATGTTCTTCATGTTCTTCATCCTATGAAGGAGTACGGCCGCACACGCTCATAATACCCTCCAAAGTGAGAGTAAGGCCACAAAATCGACACATGGGACTCGAACAAGGAGTGTACGGCCGCACGCCCCTGTGTATGGCCACACACACACCCTATACGGCCGCACACTCTAGTGTGTAGCCTCACTCACAAGTCTGGCCGCATACCCCAGCCGCACACTCACCTTTATGGCCATACACACACCCTAATACTCATTTTGGCCTTAACTTGCATAGATCATTGGGTATAGAACATGGGACACTTAGTCTTAGTGATTCCATGCCCTTAGGAAGGATTTACCCTCATGTTTAGTCATGAAAACACCTTAGCTATAACTTATATATGTGCCACCGTATGATTATTAGGGGTTGCTTGCGTTCAAAACATCCGTTGACACTCAGCAGCTATACGAATCGCAAACTTGAACCCTACAGTAAACTCTGAGTTCATACCCCTTTAATGAAACTTTCTAATGTTTTCATATGTTTTAGGGGGGATACAAGTCAAATTTACATTTTCATGGAAATCAATCACATGTGATTTACTATCCGTAGTTCAAATCACATGTGATTTATCACTATGTTTTATAAAAGAACTTTACGCTTTCAAAACTACTTTGGAAAAATAAACTATTTTCTAAATGCTTTCTTTGGTCAAGACTTTTATTAAATTACTTTTCTTAAAAAAATGTATCTACACAGATATATTTATATAAGTAAGACTTGAAGGACTTAGGACCGATAGTTCGCCTCATTTCCTGTTCTTGTTTGATGTGGGCTTAGGGTATTTGCTATCCGTCCGACTGTCGTTGATTTCCTAGTTATATATCATGTTTATTGGTGTTAGATATGAGCATTTTCATCTCATTCGATGCTTATATTACTTAATTGCAAAGAACCATACACACTAAGTTAACTATAATATGTATAGTTAAGGCTACTACTACTCGTTACCGCTACTACTATACATACTATAATTCACACTATTACAAAACGATACACGAATAAGAGAAAACACTATGAATTACACAAAAGACTACTACACTATATTACAAGAGAAAGCACTAATACGGAAGATAACACACTAACTCTCTACAAGATACTCTACGCGCTACATACTGTGACCAGAGTTTTCCGGAAGGAAGGCGACGCTACATGTATAGATCCATACGGGGCAGACACTATTATATCCCGACTGTTAACCTCAGTCCGAGCCGAGCAGGCCCAGGGATGGCACTACTTCACTACACTATGTATGACTGGAAAGGTCATGGGATCCTCTATTGCTCACACTATTGGTCACATAAAAGGAATACACTATATCCACACTAAAATACTAAGACTAAAGTCTCAGTTAATATCCTGAAGTAAATAAGTATCTATTACTAATGAAAGTTCGCACCGCTATTACTGTCAACAGGCATAACTTTTCCCCTATCAACTCTACATACTGGAGATTTAGTATCACACTTTTACAACAAACAGTTTTCAATGATAAAACTTATATGCAAACTTAGAGTTTTCACTTACAACGTACTTTCTAGAAAATATAGGATTTTCTAGGGTTTTCTACTACTTATAAATGTAAATTGAAGTTTTTCACACTGTATGTTCTAATACAATTTATACAAAATTCACACTAAATTCTTATGAACTCACCAGCTTTATGCTGATACTCGTTTTCAAAATAACTTGTATCCTCAGGTCAAAGATAGACAGGTATAGGTGCAGCATTTTGGAGAAGATGGAGCATACAAGATCCATCCCTTACTTTTGTATTACTTTTGGTGTCTATTGAAACTTTACAGAACACACTTGTAATTAAACTTACTATGTAATGAAATGGTTGTATGTTTCTTGTTTTTACTATTATGCAATTATGATGATACTGTACATGACGTCCTCCACCCCAAAACGTATTCCGCCATTATCGGTTTTGGGGTGTGACACAAGTATTGTCTCGCAGTTTTCCAAGTCATCATATAAGAAATCTCAAAAAACTTTAACACACCAGATAACAAAACGAAGGTTTTATTATTTCTAGAAAATATTACATAGGTGTTCAAGCTCACCCTAGACTATGCCTCTAATAGGCTACATCATATGATTCTATCCCCTTGGATACTTTATAACTCGATCTTCGGGTATGAACTCCTTATCCTCTATTCCTTGTGTTGTTTTTTGCTTCGTCGAGAATCATGTGCAATGCCCTAAGCCTTGGTGGCGTTTATGGCCTTGTCGCCTCGTTTTTCTTTGGGCAGTCTATTCCATCAGCTGGATTTATCCGATCTGATTCTAATACAAGATTTTGGTTCGTTATGTGTCTTGTGCACTATAATATCAAAGGTCATTAGAATATGAACATTCGAGTTGTTGTTATAGCAAAAGTAAAGACCTTATCTTGGGTTTAGTCTATAAACCAAGAAGGAGCAGGAGTCTGCAAAGAGAATTTAGTTTTAGCTCAAAGATTAGGATTGAAGGCCCAATAGAGAATGATGAGCGGGTGCAGGTTTGAGCACCACTAGTAACTAAGAAGTTTGAAGAGTTTGAAAGTTGTTTGGCAAACCAAAATTTAAATATGGTTCATTTTAGATAACCACAGAAGAAGTAAGTTAGGGCTCTAATGTTGTGACTAGTAATTTTCTCGTAACTCTAGATCCGCTCACATCTTATTTGATTTCGATCCCTCAGATTCTTTCGTGCCTTATAAATTCACACATTCTTTTCAAATTGCTTATTACGCAATTGTCCAATCATTTCATATAGATAACATAGGAAGTATATCATTACTTGCTGATAAAGTCTATAGGGATAGTGTCATAGGAATTGAATGTCACACCCCAAAACCAAGAACGGCGGAAACGTTCTGGGGCGGAGGACGTCATGTATAGTATCACAACACAGTAAATGTAAATAAGCAAACAACATCATCCATTGCATTAAATATATAATTTTAATACAAGTGTGTTATGTACAGTTATAGACACCAAAAATAATGAAACACAAAATAATATGAGATGAGTCTTGAATGCACTCCATCTTCTCAAAAGCTGGCCTCGGTACCTGTCTACTGATGACCTGAGAATACAAGTTATTTTGAAAGAGTTTATCAGCATTAAGCTGGTGAGTTCATAAGTATTTTAGTGTCAATGTTTCTTGTAAAAAAAACGTTTGAACCTGACTCAATGTATAAGTTTGTAAAAATGTACGCAAATGTTTGAAAGTGTTTGTAAAAGTTTGAATCTCTCAGAAAATCCTATATTTTCTATAAAAGTAACCTTCTACCAAGGCTAAACTGTTTTGTAAACTTGTTTGTTGTAAAAGTGTGTAATTACCCAAGTACAACTATCATTTGTTAAAAATATAGTTTGTACATTAATGCTTGAGTGATGTTATCACTAAAATATGTAATGGGTAAATCATTGTAGTACTGTAGCTTTGTATAATAAGACTACTGCTGTACTAAATACTATTACTACCTTAAACCGGATTTATATTAAGGTATATTGTGATAAATTGCACCATGCTATCGACTGGTAACAACGACATAATGTATGGTCGTAATAAAAGAAATGACGTTTGGTACCCGCAGACCTGCAGGTCCGGCTGTAACTAGCAGCAAGGTGTAGGATAGTCAATCCAGTATAGATCTATACGCAAACTCACGCTCTCCCTCCAGGAGAATTCTAGCTACAACTCGGGCCATGACACTTAAGGCATGCCCGATACAGTGGATCACAATTGTTAAGTATTCATGTATATGTAATGTTTCTCGTTCTAGTGTTTCTGTATATGTTCATGTTTCTCGTATATCTGTATATGTATTGTTTCTAGTATATCTGTATATGTATTGTTTCTAGTATATCTGTATATGTATTGTTTCTAGTATATCTGTATATGTATTGTTTCTAGTATATCTGTATATGTATTGTTTCTAGTATATCTGTATATGTATTGTTCCTAGTATATCTGTATATGTATTGTCCTGCGTTACCCCGATGGTAACCAGCTAATGATGTACTGATGATTATGAATATGGAAGTACATGTATATATGATATATAAGTAATATGGAAATGACCTTCGGATGGTCACCCGAAATCCCACCAGACCACATCCAAATCGAGGAAAAGGAAATAGGGCGGATGGCATTCCTAATCCTTTTGAACATTATTTATATATCTATACATATATGGGCATGCAATTGTATATATAAAGCATAAATAAGTTTTCATAAAACATTTTGAAGCATAAATATAATTTCAAGAGAAGATTGACTTGATGTCGATCTATAAATCATTTTGAAAGCATAAGTTGATAAAATAGTTTAAGTATAAGAAGCATTTGATTGAATCACAGTCTATAAGTAAGTTTCGATAGTAAAACAGTTTGTAAAACATTTCAATAGTAAAGCAGTTGAAAAACAGTTTGAACAGTGTGAAAAATCGTTGTTTTCCTAGTTATTAATCACATGTGATTAAACACAATCACATGTGATTGAAGTAATAACTTATAAGTATTTGACTTGTATTCCCCCCCCCCCCATAAAGTGTTATAAAACATTTAAAATCATTTCAAAGGTTGATTCAAGGGGTATGAACTCACTTGAGGTGAGTCATTTGGATTGCAGTGTCGGACACCGTGCTAGTTGGCAAACGGAGACTGGTTTACACGCACGAGCCTAGTTATCATATAATAAGCATATATATAACTAATTAGACATATAATAACTTAAATAAATAAGTTAAGACACTTAGAAAACATTTAAACACTTTTATGAGTGTTTAAGGTTCAAATGGTTGCATCTAAGTTGCTACGGGACAAGGCAAAAGGGTTTGAAACATCAAAGGGCCTTGTATAGGAGTTCACCATCCAACAAACCCCACACCTTGGAGTTTACGGCCGTAAACTCATGGGTTTATGGCCGTGAACTCCTCAAATGGTGTTTTTGGGTGTTTTGTGGTGTTATCTTGATCCTAGAACACTCCTAGCTTTATTGGAATAACACATGAAGTAGTTTAAGGCTTTAGAACACTCCATAAGGGAGTTTACAGCCTAAGGTCCTTCATCCTAGAGTTTACGGCCATAAACTCTTGGATTTTAATTGATTTGAAGCACTTAAACAACAAGGATTGCTTTCATGAATTTATCTAAGGCTAATGGGGGAAAGAGGCACACTTTGGTGCCTTCACTTGGATTTTACGGACCAAGCCATGTTCCTTGGCCGTAAACTCCTTTCAAGGAGTGGTTTAGATGTGTTCTACTCTCCATTCTAGTCCCAAGGGTGCAAGGTAAATAGTCTAAAGGCTTAAGGGTTGCTTGGAATGATTTTTGTCCCACAAAAAGGGGTTTACGGCCCAAGAAGGGTTCTTGGCCGTAAACTCCTAGAAACTTATGGTTTTTATGGGCTTTTGATGTTCTAAATAAGCACAAGTACTAGTAGTTAAAGTCCTTAAGCATTTGGGGAAAGATTTGGGGCACTTTAAGCCCTTGAAAAGGGGTTTACGGCCCAAGGGAGTTCCTTGGCCGTAAACTCCAAGAACTTGTGCTTCTTGGATGATTTCTAGGCTACAAAGATCATACACTAAGTCCTTTATAATTCCTCTAACATAGGAATGGGTCTAGAAAGCATTAAAGTTCCATTTTGGAGTTTACTCCCCAAGAACGTTCTTGGGCGGTAAACTCCCGGATCTTGTAATCTAAACATGTTATTGTTGTTAATAAGCATTAAACAAGTATTGAAACACATTTAGCAAAGTAGACTCACAATATGGGATGAAAACCCGAAGATCCGTCAGAGAGAATATGGCTTTTCTCTATTTGGAATTGTGAATAATGAATTAATTTAATTCAGAAAACTATTTATAGTCCTGGAATATTTTGACAGAAAATATTTTTATTCCTGACGTTGGACTGTAACATTATGAAACTTGAAGTGCCCAAGTTTCACAAAACCAGGAGTATCCACTCTCCTGATATCATCTAAAACATAAACCCTAATGTACACAAACTTGTTCGGAAAAGCTTGAAAATCACTGAAACTGAACTAGCTTCTATTGAATAGATGATGTTCGTACAATGGAAATTTCGGGTTGTCACATTGAAGGTTATAATCTTCTTGCTAACCTAATTCCTATCTCCTTGCCCAACTTTGATATTATTCTCGACATGGATTGGTTGTCAAAGAACCACACAAAACTCTTGTGCTACAAAGAGATAGTATGCATCCCTATCGAAGAAGAGGATTCTATTTATGTCTACGTTGAAAATAATAACTTCTTTCTTAAAAACTCGTAAATTTATATTGAAGGGATATTCTACTTATCTGGCTAATGTAGTTGATATCTCAAGAGAGGGGAAGAAAATTGTAAATGTTTTTTCCATTATTAATGAAAATCTTGATGATCTTCCCGACGAATTGCCTGGACTACCCCGAATAGGCAAGTAGAATTCCAAATTGACCTTATGCCTGGTGCTACTCAAATTGCCAAAGACTGCTATATAGAATAATAGCATTTGGGTAATTGTCGACAAGCTGAGTAAGAGTGCATATTTTCTCGCCATACCTACAACGGTTCTAATGGAGAAATACGCACAAGTTTACTTAGACGGAATTGTGGTGAGACATGGTGTGCCACTAAAGATTATTTCCGATCGTGATACTCGCTTCACTTCTCACTTTTGGGCGAGTATGAAACATGAATTGGGATCTTAAGTTGCTCTCAGCACAGCTTATCATCCCCAAACAGATAGTCAAACGGAGAGAACTATCCAAATAGTAGAAGATATGCTTCGAGCATGTGTCTTAGAATTCGGTGGTAACTGGGACAAGTACTTGTTCTTGTAGAATTTTCGTATAATAACAGTTACCACGCTTCAATCAAAATTCCATCATATGAAGCATTATATGGTCGTAAATGTCGTACTCCATTATGTTAGCGTGATGTAGGACAGATCCTTGGAGGCCCTGAAATGATTCAAGACACCACTGATAAGAATCAAATTATATGAGAAAGAATGAAAGCAGCCCAGGATCGACAAAAGTCCTATGTAGAAATGGAGGAGACGATCCATAGAATTCCACGTGGGTGATACTGAAGGTAACCCTGTGGAAAGGTATTATGAAATTTGAGAAAGAAAGAAAAACTAAGTCCTAGATTTGTTGCTCCTTTCAAAATTATCCTGAGGATTGGTAAACAACCATACCGCTTGGAATTGCCTGAAGATTTGGCAAGTATTCATAATGTATTTCATGTGAGTTATCTGTGCAAATGCTTGAGCGTATATGATGAAACGATTCCATTATCCTAAGAGAAAATGGATAATAAGTTAAGATATGTTGAAAAACCTGAAAAGATTGTAAGCGAATGAACGACTAATCTACGTAATAACTAAATAAAGTTGGTGCTTGTCAAGTGGAAACACCAATCAAGGCCCAAATTATAATTGGGAAAATAAGAATGAGATAAGAGTGAAATATCCTCATTAATTTTAATCGTTATGATTTCGGAGAAGAAATCCTCAGAAGGAGGAGGTATTTGTAACATACACATTTTGAAATCGTGTATTATAAATTATAAAAGAGAATAATATTATGAAATATTATGTGAAATTGAGTGTTGAATTCTAACAGATATTTTTTACTAGAAATGAAGTAAAACTATGTTTAGAATCACTCAGAAAATGTTGCAAGTCTTATGAGATTCCAATTAAAAGTCAAATAGTGAAATTTAGCGAAAATATAAAATTTGAAATAAGTAAAATTTTATTATTGAAAGTTATAGATAATCTCGTTAGAAACATGTAGGCGAAAATCTCGACGAAATCCGAGTTATAAGAAAGAAGTTATGACCAATCGAAGATCTGCGAAAATGTGAGTTTTTGATAAACAAATTTTTAGCTTTAGTGATCTAAATAAAAGTCGTAGTATTCGTTAAACCAAGAAGTTCGATAAAAACAACGCCAAAATCTGATTTCGTATGAGGAAGTTATGACTTTTCTAAGTTTCAGCTTAGTAGTAGACGGCTAAAAACTCGAATTTTAGATCGAGCGATTTTTAGCCGACACAACCTAAACGAGAATTGAAGATCTCGTCAATAGTAGTACAACGGTAAAAAGTCGGACGAAAACGGATGTCGGATGAAGAAGTTATGAATTTTTAACGCATTTTCCTATCCCGGTCTGTTAAAAATAATAATATTAAAAATAAATTTCAAAATTTGTCGGCGAAGTCTAAACGACAGTTGTAGAGCATAATTTTACCCACGCATGCATATAAAGAACGTCAAAAACGGAGCCCGTATGGGAAATTTATGGATTTTAGAAGATTTGGGCTTATTTTTCCAAGGAATCTCGCATTCATAAGCCTTATCCGGAACCGGCCACGTCACCCTCTATCCGAGTAGGCCGCATGTCCGAAGCACCTTAGTCACCCGATGCGCTGTGCGTTCGAACATCCGACGCGTGTTGCCTTCTGATTGGACCAAAGCCAAAGCCTATCCTCGTCCGACGCGCCTCGCCCCGTGTCGCGTCCGAGTCTTGCATGCGCGCCAGCTCTTCTCGTTTTGTGGCCTTCGCTCCAGCAGCTGTGTGTCCCCTTTTTGGCCAAACCCTCGCATCCTCGCCCTATAAATGCAAGGCTTTCGAGCCTTCTCGGGTAATTTGGAGAAATTGCCATTTTACACCCCTTTTTCAATATTTTCACTATTTTGACATCCCTCGAAGCCCCGATATCAATTTTAGCACCCGAAACACGTCCCAAAGTTCCCGAGAAGCCCGAAAATTTTATCTTTTCGGTTTTGAAGCTCTACCTTTGCATTGCCCGGTTTTTCAATAAATCTCCCAGTTTTCAACGAATAAAGTCATATTTGGAGCCAAAATGCTGCTCAAATTACTATTTTAACCCCCGGTTATTTCAAGGTGAGTTTAATATATAGGAACAATTGTATGTTATGTGTTATATGTGCTATGTGCTTTTTAGCGTTATTATTCCGGGTTATTTTCCCGTGTTATTTTTATTCGCTATTTTTAATAGGAAAGAAATACCTTTGACGATGTGATCAGTGAAAGGACTTAGATTCACATTGGTACTGGTATGTAGCCTCTGGCCATGTAGAACATGTCTCCGTAAGAGAATGATTTCTATTCTATGGTATTGGCAGAAGGTTAGACAGCACTGAAAGCCTGAAATCTACCAAAATGTTAATCTGAAGTTGTATGTCTTCTATGCCATTTGGGCCAAAGCTTTATTGATGTATATGAAGTATGGAAATCGGTATGTGTCATTGATTGTATATCTTTGAATCAAATCAACGATTGATATGGAAAGTTTGTCACATGATTCACATATGCCCTTGTTTTTCCTTGTTCCTCTTTGCTTTTGCCATATTGAAGTATATATATGGCATAACTTTATATTGTATCTATTATTGAACTCACTAAGCGTCACCGCTTACCCTTTCAATCTTTAAAAAATTTGCAGGAGATAAGTAACCAGATAGTCATATAATGTCGGAAAGTTCAGAATAGTTGTAATATTACTTTTGTATTTTGGGATCATGTGTAACAACCCGTTATTTCAGGTCAATGTAATGTCTAAAAGTCGAGTCTTGTAATCTTTTTGTGAAGTAATAAGACTACCATCGAAAATGAAATGTTCAAAAAGCTCCGTTTGAGTACATTATGTGGTAGATATCATGATAAGGTTTCCAAAAATATAAAGAACACTAAAATTCGAGTTATAACGAAGGAGTTATAACCAATCAAAGATTCGTAACAATACCGGTAAAACACTGTTAAGCATAAAACGAGAAATTTCAGTAAGATACTTTTCAACCTTAGGTGTCTAAATGAAAGTCATAGATATCCCAAAACCATGAACATACATAAAAAGAAACGCCCAAATCTGACTCAATATGAGCAGGTTATGATTTTTCGAAGTTTCGGACGTAGCGCTAAAAAACTCGAAATAGATATCGAGCGACTTTTTGCCAACATGACCTAAATGAGAATCGAAGATCTCATCAATGGTATTGCAACTGTAAAAAGTCTGACGAAAATGGACATCGGATGAAGAAGTTATGGATTTTTAACGGACTTTTCCTGTCCCGGCCTATTAAAAATAAATAACAAAAATAATTTCAAAATTAGCCGACGGAGTCTAAACGAAAGTCGTATAGCATAGTCTCACCTACGCGTGGATATAAAGAACGTCGAAAACAAAGTTCGTATGAGGAAGATATGAATTTTTGAAGTTATTAAATAATTAAAATATTAAATTTAATTTTAAATACCCGATATTATCCGAAGGAGGAGGAGTCACCGGGCTGATCCGAGTTACGCCCAGCATACCCTCGTACGCCCAGCATACTCAGGTGCTAGGCCTCAGTTCGTCCACGTCGCCCCTACGCCTCTATGCCCTCCCATCACCTTCTTCGTCCGAGGATGCGGTAAGCAGTAACGCATGGGTACGCCCCGCATAACCCCGTACGCCCAGCGTACCAAGGCGGTTCAGCCTCCTACAAAAGGGGTGCGAGGGTTCCGGGCATATTTACTTATTTCCTCTCTTTCTCGTGCCGAAGCTCTACGTTTAAACCCCCGAAGCCATACCGACATCCCGGTTTTCATATCCAAGTTTGGAAAGAAGTTTTACACTCCCGAGATTCCCGAGATTCCCAAGAAAAATCAACTTTTCCAGTCGAAGTTCTGCTCGATTCTTCTCTTGACTACTTGAAAACAACCACTTCAATCAAGTGAGTTCATACCCCTTTTATACACCTTCAAATACTTTATAATGTACTTTTAATACATTTCGAGGGAGAATACAAGTAAACACCCAGTTAATCCCGAGTGAAAACGTGAAAACTCTTGTTATACCTTGCATGCATTAGATTTATACAAATGCATAGTATCCATGGTAGCCATCCTTGTTAAACCATTTTATGCATTCAAAGAACTTATGATTTATGCTTTGTCAAACATTGTGAAAGAGGATAAACATTGCATACAAACCTATCACTTTAATACAGACTTAGTTGAGAATCCGTGAGACGATTACATCTTCAATGCTACCTTTTTGTTAAAAGGTACTACCTAAAGTCCTGTCTAGGAGAGCCTGTCAAATGTGTATAGATCTATACGGGAAGTCATGATCCCATGCCCTGACTGTTAGCTACAGTCCTTTGGGTGACAGTTTGTCATAAACGTTTCGACGCCTGAAGACCGTCGCCACAGGCATATTATGTTTAGTATGGTTATAAAACTCACCGAATAGACAATTATTATGGTATTCTGATTTTATGAATGAGTAGATATTAAAACTATTCTTCATCTAACGAGTGCGATCTTCTTATTGCTTTATTATATAAAACTATGCCTCAACCTTTTAAGAATGTCAGTTGCTTGCAATTTTCGGTCTTGCACATTAGAGACTGCCTCTTACTTTAGGAAAATAAGGGATTTTCCTGTATCCACAACAATCAACTAATAGGAAAATAAGGGATTCTCCTAGTACAACCATTTACGATTCACGACACGAACATTCATATGCATTTCATACTTTTATAAGAAAATAAGGGATTTTCTTGGAAAACGCACGAACTTTGGAATGGCATACATTTTCTCAAAGCCGCTTATGAACTCACCAACTTAATTGTTGACACTTTTTCTTTGAAATAACTTGTATTCTCAGGGAACCGCTAAGCTGGTTTGGAAATCAACTTTTAGGGATTAACACTCTGACGTTAATTACTTCTTTTGAAATATGATTATGTATTTATCTTTTAAACATGTAACAAATATAATTATGTAAACATTTTGAAACCTTTATATGTATGGTGGTGTGTACTTTCCTTACTATGAACTGTTATGATACTGAATATGACGTCCTCCGCCCTCAAACGTTTCCGCCGTTCTAGTTTGGGGGTGTGACAGATTGGTATCAGAGCATTGTTTATAGGGAATTAAGTATATCAAAACCATTTTTGGTATACAACTATAAACACAACTGGGCAAGAACACTCTGAGTATGAGTCATACCTTTAAAAATTAAATTAATTTAATTTTTGTAAAGTAGGCATGCATTCATTTCATATAAATAACAGTGTCATAAATAGATCAATATATAAGTATTATAAATAACTTGTGCAGTGCAGGTGTGCCTTGGGACATGTAATCGGAACTGGGATGAATATATCCTGATCAACTATATTTGTCCGAGAGTCGACTAACGTATGCCAGGGAGTGTCTGCAGTGGACAACAAATTTAAAACTTACCAAGAGCATATCATTAAGAATACTATGGTAGTATTTGGGTACCTTCAACCGTCAAACTTAAGGGTAAATTTTACATGCTTTAGCTTATAGTCAATTCTTAACCCAATTCTCGTATAGACTCAATGGCTGGATTCCATCACCCCGGCGACTCTACTACCCCAACCAAGGTAATGGGGGATGGATTGAAGACGACCCCGAGGAGGAACCCATGGAAGACGAGGAAGAGGAAGATTCAGATAGCTCAGCCTCAAAGCCCGAGGTAATCAATCCGCCAGCCGTCCGACCACCATCCATTCGACCTCCTTTCAGGATGGGATTTCAAGGACCAACTCCCGTCTGGGGAAGCCACATCCACCATTGGAGCCAGCAGCAAGGATTGCGTCCTCCTTACGGTATGTGTCGGGACTTCTACGATGTCAGCGGAGGAAGTTCAGCTGATCGAGCGCTCCCAGTTATGGTAGGCAAACTTGCCAATCAGGCGTATCAATCCGGAGTCCAAGCAAACCGAATCCATGAGGTTGACATGAGGATGGAGGATAACGCAGCTGATATCCGACGCCTTGACATGCTACAAGGGAATGCTCAACTCCAAACCAACTCTCTCCAAGAGAAAATGATTGCAGCTCTCTCCTAAATGAGAGATTTGAGGGAGCAACAAGCTGCCTTTGACAGGCGTCTCATGGGAGCCAAGCAATCAGATGCGGAGTCACGCTCCAAGCGCAATCCGCGCCACGAGTAGTGCTCGCCTAACTCCCAAATTTTGGTATAGAATAGGACCATCGGCTAAAAGTCTTACTTTCTTTAACTTTCTGTAATCGGAGACCTTTAGAAAGGTCAATTTTGTTCTAACTTCGGATGTAACGCAACCATATGTTTAATATATATAGGGCATATCTCTTTCGTGTGTTAATTCTGTGCATTTCATTCAAGTTCATGAGTTTATCTATTGCTATTTAAACTCCATTTCTGAATCAAACTCAAAGCCCTATGTAGGTCAAACCAAATTCTTAAACTATTAAAGATAGTTAACTCATTATCATTCAACCCTCAACCAACGAAAATAATAATCTTTCATTTTTAATTCTTGGCAGCGCGATGCCTCCTCGTCCAAACCTAAGACCCAAGCAGGGCACGATACCAACACCACCTCCACCACCAACTTATGATTCGGCCATGGTCCAGGCTGCTATCACAGCAGCAGTAACTGCCGCCCTCTCTCAAATAAACTCCAACGGAAATGGAGGGACCGGAAGCAGCACAAATCATCCCAACCATGGCACTGGTCATAGTCAAGTAAGGGAATGTACTTACAAGGAGTTCTCCAACGCAAAGCCAAAAACTTTTAATGGCATAGGGGGAGTCATTGCACTGATGCAATGGTTCAAAAAGACCGAAACGGTGTTTGAGATCTGCTCTTTCCAAGAAGCGAGCAAAGTCAAGTTCGCCACTTGCACCCTCACTGATCGAGCCCTCACCTGGTGGAAAAGCCATGTGAAGTCCATGACTCTCACCGTCGCCAACGCCATAAGTTGGGAGGACTTGAAGGTCCTACTACTGGAGGAATACTGCCCAAGGGGCGAGATACAAAAACTAGAGTAGGAGCTCTGGAATCTGAAGACGACTGGGTCTGACCTAGTAGCCTACACGGCTAGGTTCAGCAACCATGCTGCCTTGTGCCCCGCCACGGTCAACCCAGGACCGAAAAATGTTGAGAGGTACATTTGGGGGTTGTCACCCCATATTCAAGGTCACGTCTTGGCCTCCAACCCTATCACTTTCAACAGCGCTAAGCGCCTGGCTCAGCGACTCATCAACCACGGGGTCAAACAGGGTACTGTTGCAGCTACTGTCGATCCATCAAAGGAGGTCTAGGGCCAGGGAAGGCCTTGGAACAAGAGAAGGGGGCAAAAACTACAGGGGAACCCCAAGAAACAACAAGTGGTAGTGGCTCACGATGTTACTGTTCCTGCCACCACTGCACCCACAAGTTCATACAGTGGGAGATTTTCAAAGTGGAACCAATGCAGCTTCCACCACCATGGTCCTTGCAGTGACTTTAAATGCACCATCTGCAATAAGAAGGGGCATACGTCCCGCTTCTGCAAGGAGCCAGCCCAACAAGCCACCCCCACTGCTAATGTCAGAGTAAGTCGCGCCTGCTTTGAGTGCGGAGCCACGGGGCACTACTGCAGAGATTGCCCGAAGGCAAACAACAGGGATACCGGCAGAAGGGGCCGAGTGTTCGCAATGGGAAAGGATGAAGTCGTTGCAGACCTCACTGTTGTTACAGGTACGTTTCTTCTAGATAACTTGTATGCATCCATTTTTTTTATAGTGGAGCGGAGAGGAGTTTTGTGAGTCATAATTTTAAAGGCCTACTGAAACAAACACCCCAATCATTAAGTGAACCGTTTATAGTAGAAATGGCCAACGGTAAAATAGAAGGCACTAAGGAGATATACTTAAACTGTACCATAACTCTAAACGATAATCCCTTTCCAATCATCCTCATTCCAGTCTCGATTAAGAGTTTCGATGTCATCATAGGCATGGACTGGCTGAGTTCTCATCATGCGGACATTTTATGTTACGATAAGGCCGTTCGCCTTAATCTGCCAACCGGCGAAACCTTCATTATATATGGAGACAAACCCAGTACCACTCTTCGTATTATCTCGTGCATCCAAGCTCTGAAGTGCCTACGCAAGGAATGTCATGCGTTTTTAGCACATGTCATGGATGTGAAACGCAAAGTCCAGGACATCAAGAGTGTGCCTGATGTATGCGAGTTTCCCGATGTTTTTCCCGAAGATCTTCCCGGAATACCACCCGCGAGACAAGTCGAATTCAGAATCGATCTAATTCTCGGAGCTACCCCAGTAGCCAAAGCGTCATATCGATTAGCCCCAGCATAGATGCAGGAGCTATCCAGCCAACTGAATGTGCTACTCAGCAAAGGAATCATCAGGCTGAGCTTCTCGCCTTGGGGAGCACCAGTGTTGTTTGTGAAAAAGAAGGATGGATCATTTAGGATGTGCATCGACTACCGAGAGCTCAACAAACTTACCATCAAGAACCAATATCCTTTACCACGAATCGACGACTTATCTGACCAACTCCAAGGAGCCAACTACTTCTCAAAGATTGATCTGAGATCGGGATATCACCAGCTGCGAGTCCTGGAGAGTGATATTTCCAAGACGGCCTTCCGAACGAGATATAGGCATTACGAGTTTGTAGTGATGCCATTCGAACTAACCAATTCCCCTGCCATATTCATGGACTTAATGAATCGGGTCTGTCATCCACTCTTGGATAAATTTGTGATAGTATTCATAGATGACATACTCATTTATTCAAAGATTAGAGAAGAGCATGGCCAACATCTAAGACAAGTCTTAGAGACATTACGAGCTGAGAGACTTTATGTGAAGTTCTCAAAATGCGAGTTTTGGATTAGGAAGGTGGACTTCCTAGGTCACGTGGTCAGCGAAGAAGGAATCCACGTGGACCCATCTAAAATCAAGGCTATCGAAAATTGGTTTGCACCAACTACACCAACAGAGATTCGCCAATTTCTAGGCCTTGCTGGTTATTATTGAAGGTTCATTCAGAACTTCTCCAGCATCGCAAAGCCTCTTACCTCCCTAACTTAGAAAGGTGTGACCTACAACTGGGGAGAAAAGTAAGAAGTTGTATTTCAGACTCTGAAACAGACCCTATGCAGTGCACCCATTCTTTCTCTTCCAGAGAGGATCCAAGATTTTGTGGTGTATTACGATGCTTCGAATCAAGGGTTGGGATGTGTGCTAATGCAGCGAGGAAAGGTTATTGTGTATGCCTCACGACAACTAAAAACACACGAAGTCAACTACACCACTCATGACTTAGAACTTGGAGTTGTGGTCTTCACTCTAAAAAACTGGAGGCACTACCTATACGGTACCAAGTGCACCATCTTCACAGACCACAAGATCCTTCAACACATATTCGACAAGAAGGAGTTGAACATGAGACAACGATGTTGGGTTGAATTGCTCAATGACTACGAATGTGAGATTCGTTACCATCCGGGAAAGGCGAATGTAGTGGCTGATGCCCTTAGTCGTAAGGAGTACTCTGGTCGAAGAGTGAAGTCATTAACCATGTCGATCCATTCACATCTGTCAACACAAATCAAGGAAACTTAAATAGAAGCCTTGAAACCCGAAAACGTGACAGGTGAAACCCTTAGAGGGATGGAAAAGAATCTAGAGATCAAGAGTGACGGAGTGCGCTACCTCATGAACCAAATCTGGACTCCAAAGTTTGGTGGGTTCAGAGAGATAGTTATGAAAGAAGCACACAAGACTCCATACTCCATGCACCCAGGTTCAGATAAGATGTATCTGGATCTCAAACAACTCTACTGGTGGCCAAACATGAAAGCAGAAATTGGTACCTATGTGAGCAAGTGCTTGACTTGCGCCAAGATAAAAGTAGAACACCAGAAGCCCTCAGGTCTATTCCATCAACCCGAAATACTTGAGTGGAAATGGGAACAAATTTCCATGGACTTCATAACAAAACTACCCAAGACTCAGGGTGGTCACGCACCATTTGGGTGATCATCGACAGACTAACTAAGTCAGCTCATTTCTTACCGATCAAGGAAACTGATAAGATTGAAAAGCTAACGAGAACCTACATCTGAGAGATCGTGTGACTTCATGGAGTGCCGAAGTCTATCATCTTGGACAGAGACAGTAGATTCACTTCCAGATTCTGGAAATCGTTGCAAAAATCCATGGGAACAAGGTTGGATATGAGTACAGCCTATCACCCACAAACTGACGGACAGAGTGAGAGAACGATCCAAACCCTAGAAGACATGTTCCGAGCATGAGTGATCAAATTTGGTAAAGCGTGGGATGTTCACTTACCATTAGTCTAGTTCTCTTACAACAACAATTATCATACTAGTATCAAGACTGCTCCATTTGAAGCCCTTTATGGTCGTAAGTGCAGATCACCTCTGTGTTGGGCGGAAGTGGGCGACACGCAGTTGGAAAAAGGTCTAGTCCCTGATAACACTCTCACTGGTCCAGAGATCATTAGAGAATTCGAGAGCGGCTGAAAACCTCTAGGGATAGGCAGAAAAACAATGCCGACAAAAGACGAAAACCCTTGGAATTTCAGGTTGGTGATCGCGTTCTACTGAAGGTCTCACCCTGGAAGGGCATGATACGTTTTAGGAAGCGTCGAAAACTAAATTCAAGGTACATTGGACCCTTCAAAATTAATTCAAGGATTGGTTTAGTGGCTTACAAACTTCAACTTCCAATCAAACTTAACAAGGTACATTTAGTGTTCCATGTATCGAACCTGAAAAAGTGTTTGTCCGACGAAACTCTTGTGATTCCACTCGACGAAATTGAACATAACGAAAATCTTAACTTTGTGGAAGAACCCGTAGAGATCATGGATAGGGAAATCAAACGAACTAAACAGAGACGCATACCAATAGTGAAGGTTCGTTGAAACGCTAAGCGAGGACCTGAATTCACTTGGGAGCGAGAAGATCAGATGCAACAAAAGTACCCACATCTCTTCCCTAGTCCATTGACACTTATTTTGTAATTAACTTCGGGACAAAATTCCCTCTAACGGAGGGATGATGTAACAACCCATTATATCAGGTCAATGTAATGTCTAAAAGTCGAGTCTTGTAATCTTTTTGTGAAGTAATAAGAATATCATCGAAAATGAAATGTTCAAAAAACTCTGTTTGAGTACATTATGTGGTAGATATCATGATAAGGTTTCCAAAAATATAAAGAGCACTAAAATCCGAGTTATAACGAAGGAGTTATGACCAATCAAAGATTCGTAACAATACCGGTAAAACACTGTTAAGCATAAAACGAGAAATTTCAATAAGATACTTTTCAACCTTAGGTGTCTAAATGAAAGTCATATATATCCCAAAACCGTGAACATATATAAAAAGAACGCCCAAATTTGACTCCATATGAGGAGGTTATGATTTTTCGAAGTTTCGGACGTAGCAGTAGACAACTAAAAACTCGAAATAGAGATCGAGCGACTTTTTGCCAACATGAGCTAAACGAGAATCGAAGATCTCATCAATGGTATTGAAACGGTAAAAAGTCTGACAAAAACGGACATCGGATGAAGAAGTTATGGGTTTTTAACGGACTTTTCCTCTCCCGGCCTGTTAAAAATAAATAATAAAAATAATTTCAAAACAAGCCGACGGAGTCTAAACAAAAGTTGTAGAGCGTAGTCTCACATACGCGTCGATATAAAGAACGTCGAAAAAGGAGTTCGTATGAGGAAGATATGAATTTTTGAAGTTAATAAATAATTAAAATAATAAATTTAATTTTTAACACCCGATATTATCCGAAGGAGGGGGAGTGACCGGGCTGATCCGAGTTACGCCCAACGTACTCGGGTGCTAGGCCTCGGTTCGTCCACATCGCCCCTACACCTCTATGCCTTCCCATCACCTGCTTCGTCCGAGGATGCGGTAAGCCACACGGGTACGCCCCGCATAACCCCGTACGCCAAGCGTACTGAGGCGGTTCAGCCTCCTACAAAAGGGGTGCGAGGGTTCCGGGAATATATACTTATTTCCTCTCTTTCTCGTGCCGAAGCTCTGCGTTTAAACCCCCGAAGCCATACCGACATCCCGGTTTTCATATCCAAGTTTGGAAAGAAGTTTTACGCTCCCGAGATTCCCGAGAATTCTGAGAAAAATCAACTTTTCCATTCGAAGTTCTGCTCGATTCTTCTCTCGACCACTTCAATCAAGTGAGTTCATACCCCTTTTATACACCTTCAAATACTTTATAATGTACTTTTAATACATTTCAGGGGAGAATACAAGTAAACACCTGATATAATCCCGAGTGAAAACGTGAAAACTCTTGTTATACCTTGCATGCATTAGATTTATACAAAATGCATAGTATCCAGGGTAGCCATCCTTGTTAAACCATTTTATGCATTCAAAGAACTTATGATTTATGCTTTGTCACACATTGTGAAAGTGGATAAACATTGCATACAAAACTATAACTTTAATACAGACTTAGTTGAGAATCTATGAGACGATTACATCTTCAATGCTACCTTTTTGTTAAAAGGTACTACCTAAAGTCCTGTCTATTATAACTAGAGTCTCCCGTTAGGAGAGCATGTCAAATGTGTATAGATCTATACGGGAAGTCATGATCCCACGCCCTGACTGTTAGCTACAGTCCTTTGGGTGACAGTTTGTCATAAACGTTTCGACGCCTGAAGACCGTCGCCACAGGCATATTATGTTTAGTATGGTTATAAAACTCACCGGATAGACAATTATTATGGTATTCTGATTTTATGAATGATTAGCTATTAAAACTATTCTTCATCTAACGAGTGCGATCTTCTTATAGCTTTATTATATAAAACTATGCCTCAACCTTTTAAGCATGTCAGTTGCTTGCAATTTTCGGTCTTGCAAATTAGAGACTGCCTCTTACTTTAGCAAAATAAGGGATTTTCCTGTATCCACAACAATCAACTAACAGGAAAATAAGGGATTTTCCTAGTACAACCATTTACGATTCACGACACGAACATTCATATGCATTTCATACTTTTATAAGAAAATAAGGGATTTTCTTGGAAAACGCACGAACTTTGGAATGGCATACATTTTCTCAAAACCGCTTATGAACTCACCAACTTAATTGTTGACACTTTTTCTTTGAAATAACTTGTATTCTCAGGGAACCGCTAAGCAGGTTTGGAAATCAACTTTTAGGGATTAACGCTCTGACGTTAATTACTTCTTTTGAAAAATGATTACGTATTTATCTTTTAAACATGTAACAAATACAATTATGTAGACATTTTGAAACCTTTATATGTATGGTGGTGTGTACTTTCCTTACTATGAACTGTTGTGATACTGAATATGACGTCCTCCGCCCCCGAACGTTTCTGTCGATCTGGTTTGGGGGTGTGACATCATGTATGTAAAACTGTTTAGTATCCTAGGTATTTGTGTAATATATAACACTTTGTAATAGTCGATTTGTATCCAGACATTTGTAATCTCTTTATCAATGTAAAATATTGTTTTAATGAATATGCAAGTAGCATGTTTTGAAGTAACTATATTGTCAAGTTTGAAAGTTTGGGTCTTTCAGAAATACGAAAATGAGTGTCTTTCAATCATGTTATTAGAGCAATAGTTTAAGTGAACTAAATACCACGGATTGGTATTTAGACTTAAACTGTTGGAAGTTCAATATATGAACTGGATTCATAATAATTATAAGGATACAAACCATAGGAAATACTTAAGTGGGGTATTGGGTAGTGATAAACCCTAGTATTCTAAGACATATTCTACAACTTGTTCGGCATTACATGGTGTAACCCTAATGTGCACACTATATAATGAAGCCTTTTCCTAGAAAAATTGGCACTTAAGAGATACACAAGTGAGGGCTAGCCGATTTTGGTGCAATATAATCTTCTCTCAAGTTATTCCAATTGTTGGTGGTGTTGTGTGAAGCATTTGAGGCATTACATTTGGGGTGCTAGGCTGACAAAGTCTTAAGGAATCAAAGCTACAAGAAAGGTATGTCATTCTACTAGAATTTTGTATTACATATACCCCATGATATGCTAGTTAGGATGAAACCTTGGAAAAATGAAAGTTTGCAAGTATAATAGAGAAAACATAGATCCAAGGTTTCTAGGGTTGCATGCACACCATAGGAGTGGTAGAATGATTAAAACCCAACAGTTCTATGGTTTCCATATTACTGAAGAATGTGATACATTTATCAGCGATAGCACACTGGTAAATTTGGATGAACCTAACAACTACAAGGAAGACATGGCGGTCCCTGAGTCTACTAAATGGAAAGAGGCAATGGATAGCGAGATTTTGTCCATGTATGACAATCAAGTTTGGATTTTGGTTAAGAATGTACCGGATTGTAAGACAGCCAGGTGCAAATGGATCTTCAAGAAGAAGACCGACATGGATGGAAACATACACACTTATAAGGCACGACCGGTTGCGAAGGGATTTACTCAAACTCTGGGAGTTGACTATGATGAGACCTTCTCGCCAGTAGCGAAAATTAAGTCTAGTAGGGTTATACTAGCCATAGCTGCATTTCATGATTATGAAATATAGCAAATGGCTGTCAAAACCACTTTTCCTATTGGAAAGTTGGCTAAGGATGTTTACATGAGTCAGGAAGAGGGTTTTTTCCCCTAATAGAGTGTGTAAGCGTGAGAAATACATTTATGAGTTGAAACAAGCATCTCGCAGATGGAATCTTTGTTTCGATGAGAAGGTCAAATAGTTTGGCTTTTCGAGAAGCGACGATGAGTCCTGTGTATATGTCAGAGCTAGTGGGAGTATAGTTAGCTTTCTGGTGTTGTATGTGGATGACATATTACTCATAGGAAATGACATCCCAACCTTGGAGGAGGTTAAGTCCAGGCTTGGGAAGTGTTTCTCTATGAAGGACCTTGGGGAAGCTACCTATATTCATGTGATAAAGATATTGAGACACAGGAGTAAGAGACTAATTCGACTTAGTCAAAGTACCTACTAGGATAAAGTGTTGAAGAGGTTCAACATGCATAATTCCAAGAAAGGTAACTGACCGATCCAGAGCAATGCCAAACTAAGCAAGGCTCAGAGTCCAAGTATAGAGGTTGAGATAGCTGAGATGAGTCGAATACCATATGCTTCCGTTGTTGGATTGATCATGTATGTTATGACTTGTACTCACCCTGATGTGGCTTTTGCTTTGAGCATGGTCAATAGATATCATGGGAATCCTGGCATGGCTCACTGGACTGCAGTGAAAAACATTCTCAAGTACCTACGGAGGACTAAGGACTGGGTCCTTACCCTCGGTGGGAGTGATGACTTGAGAGTGACTGGGTATAGTGACGTCAGCTTTCAAACCAACAAAGATAATTTCCACTCTCAGTCGGGTTGTGTGTTTACCCTGAATGGAGGACCAATTACTTGGAAAAGTTCCAAGCAAGAGACTGTAGCTGATTCAACGTGCGAATCAGGGTACATAGCAGCTAGCGAAGCGACAAAGGAGGCGATATGGCTGAAGAACTTCATCGAAGATCTTGGAGTTGTACTAGCTATAAAGGAGCCTGTGGAGATTTTCTGTGACAGCGATAGTGTGGTTTCCTTAGCCAAGGAACCAATGGATGATGGCAGGTCCAGACACATCGACAGGAAATATAACTTCATAAGACACAAGATAAAAGAAGGACTCCTCGTGGCAAAGAGGGTATCATCAGATGAGAACCCGGTAGATCCCCTCACGAAAGGACTGAGTAGAGTCAAACATTTAAAGCATGCGAGGCACATTAGGCTGAAGGTTGATATTGGTTTTAATGATTAGATAGCTCTTGAAACTTATAATAGTTGAAATGTAATTGACATTTGATGCTTAAATAAAAGGTGTTTTTATTCACTAGTATGGTACTGTCTTGTGTCAATCATTTAGTATTGTTTCACTTTGCATGTTTTGACTTCCAGAATAATTATATTATTCAAAATATCCACAGTAGATCATACCTTTGAAGTAGGTATTGAATCAAGACTGTCATAAATTTGGTTTGTAGATTTCTCTGAATGGTATTAGACATAGCAAAGTTTGCTGCAACATTCATGAGTGCTCATAAGTTCTGAGTATTGGATTAAACCCACGCTCACTTGTATCACTCCATGGAATTCATCTCGAGTGATCATGAGATGATAATGTCATATAAGTCTTCAAACCTAGATATATGAGTTGTTAACTATAAGTTGGTTGTACATTGATAGTATGAAAACGCATCGGTAACTCGATGTTATAAAACGTGTTGTTGTGTATGATTTAATAAATAGTTAGTACAAGCATATACTATCGAATTTTATTTGTTCCTTTTAGTCCTTGGAGGTTTAAAAGCAATATTTTGGGCCCCTCGATGATATTGTTTTGACTTATGTGTCGGGCCAAGTCATAACTAAATTGATTTGTTCGATTATGTTCTATGTCAAACAAATCGGAAATCGGGAAACAAACTGCTGGACAATAAGATTGATTGTGTTCCATTTGTTTTTCGGCTGATATCTTGAGAGCAGAGGCTTATATGATCACTTATCTAAAATGGTACGTCTAAGTTCAACAAAGGCATTTAAGAGCCACGATTGCTAGTCGGATCCTGAAGTTATACTTACAACTATAGTTATTAGACTTATCCAAGTGGGAAACTATTGGTTAAGGTGTCTAAGTACATAACTATATTTGGTATGTACTTGACCCGAGAGTAGCATGGTCCATTTGGGTTGCACTTCACCGAAACAATCTGTAAGGATGGACTTTTGAGAAGAGGTTATTTATTGTTTATTAATATATTATAAGTTCTGATATATTAATATGAAATCATATTATTTAATTAGTATTGATCAAGAATTAATTTGGTATTAATATTGAGATCAAAAGAGACTAATTAAAATACATGGGGATTGATTATGTAAATCAATCATTCTTATATAATGGGCTAATGATCCATGTTTCCTTATGTTGGGCTAAACCCATGTGCTGACCCATGGAGGTTAAAACCCATGGAGCATGAGGAATGTGGAAAGTCATGCACATTAAGGTTTGCATTGTGTAACCCTAATGTATCCACACTATATAAGAAGCCCAATATTGCATGAAATTGACTACGAAAGCATGTTCAAGAGTGCTAGCCGAAATTAGTGTGTGAAAATAACCTCTCTCTAGTTCTTCCATTTGTTGGTGGTGATTTGTGTTTCCATTTGAGGCATTCACGTTAGTGGTGGTAGGCTCTTAACGCTTCAAAGTTTTCAACTACACTAAAAGGTATGTCATATAACTAGAATTTTGTAGTATAGCTACTCCATAGTATGCTAGTTAGGATGATGCTTTGGAAACTTTGAAAGTTTGCATGTATATTAGAGAAAACATAGATCCAAAGCATCTAGGGTTGCATGTACACCATAGGAGTGTTAGAATGCTTAAAACCCATCAGTGCTCAGCAAGAGATTTGTTATTGCTCCGAAGGAGATGGATTTTCCATTAGAGGTTGAGATTGCAGATGATTGATATGTCCGGTATCGAGGGTTCATCAGGATTGTGTTCTAGAGATGTTCAAAGAGCAGTATCGCAGTATCTGATTGATTTCGTTCCTATTCCTTTGTGCATAAATAAGGTTATAGTAGTGATGGACTGTTTGAGCCCCAATGGGGCAGTGATTTATTGCGAGCATTAGATAGTACGCATTCGGACCGCAAGTGGGGGAAAGTTAGTGGTTCAGGGAGAGAGTTCAGCATGGGTTGATACTGTGTTTAGCAGCTAGGCCTAGACATTATCTTCATCAGGTTGTTTCGGATATGTCGCCTATGTTATGGAGACTCGGGAGAAGGGTAAGCCGACTGTAGATGATATGTCGATTGTATGAGACTAACCGGATGTGTTTCTGGAGGATTTGCTTGTAGTGCCTCCGAAGAGGCTAGTGGAGTTTCATATTGACATGATCCCTAGTGCAGCTCCGATAGCCAAAACACTGTATCAGTTAGCTCCTCTAGAGATGAAAGAATAGTCTTCACACCTGCAGGATCTGTTAGACAAGGAGTTCATTCGACCAAGTAGTTCGCCATGTGGAGCGTCGATCCTCTTTGTGAAAAAGAAGGATGGGTCGCATCGGATGTGTATTGACTACCAGGACCTGAATAAGTTAACGGTGAAGAACTATTCTCCACTCCTGAGGATTGATCAGAACAAATGTGGAAACCACATCCTATGTCAAGGAATCGTGAATAAGAAAGTTGTGTGTTATTAACTTGAATAGTGTAAATACCTGAAGAAGACGCCTTGATCTTTCTGTCACACCCAAAAACCAAGAACGGCGGAAACGTTCTGGGGCGGAGGACGTCATGTAAAGTATCACAACACAATATAACAGTAGATAAGCAAACAACATCATCCATTGCATTAAATATATAATTTTAATACAATTGTGTTCCGTACAACTATAGACACCAAAATGTAAATCAAAATAATGATGAGTCTTGGATGCGTTCCATCTTCTCAAAAGCTGGCCTCGGTACCTGTCTATTGTCGACCTGAGAATACAAGTTATTTTGAAAGAGTTTATCAGCATTAAGCTGGTGAGTTCATAAGTATTTTAGTGTCGGTGTTTGTTATCAAAACGTTTGAACATGGTTATAAGTATGAGTTTGTAAAAGTATGTAAATGTTTGTAAGTGTTTGTAAAAGTTTGAATCTCCTAGAAAAACCTATATTTTCTATTAAAGTAGCCTTCTACCAAGGCTTAACTGTTCCGTATGTTCGTTTGTTGTGAAAGTGTGTAATTTCCCAAGTGTAACTATCATTAACAAAATATAGTTTGTACATTAATGTTTAAGTGAAATAATCACTAAATATATGTAAAGGGTAAATTATTGTAGTACTGTAGTGTTATATTAAAGGGAACTACTGTTGTACTAACTACCTTAAACCGGATTTATATTAAGGTATTATGTGATTAATTGCACCATACTATTGACTGGTAACAACGACATACGTATGGTCGTAAAAAGAAATGACGTTTGGCACCCGTAGACCTGTAGGTCCGGCTGTAGCTAGCAGCAAGGTGTAGGATAGTCAATCCAGTATAGATCTATATGCAAACTCACGCTCTCCCTCCAAGAGACTCTGGCTACAACTCGGGCCATTACATTTAAGGCACGCTCCGATACAGTGGATCACAATTATGTTAACTTATTCATGTATATGTTCTCTTTCTAGTATAGTTGTATATGTTCTCTTTCTAGTATAGTTGTATATGTTCTCTTTCTAGTATAGTTGTATATGTTCCCTTTCTAGTATAGTTGTATATGTTCTCTTTCTAGTATAGTTGTATATGTTCTTCTCCTAGTACAGTTGTATATGTACTCATAGTAATGTAACGTATATGTTCTCATAGTAATAAGTATTGACTCATGAATGAACTGACTCATTGATCTAGCAATAGTATAAGTATGATCCTGTGCTACCCCGATGGTAGCTTACTAACGATGTAACTAGTACGCATGAATATGGAAGCACTTTTATGTCTATATATGTACACATGATATATAATCAATATTGAAACGACCTTCGGACGACTACCCGATATCCCACCAGACCACATCCAAATCGAGGAAAAGGAAACAGGGCGGACGTCCTTCCTAAGCCTTTTAAACATTGTTTATATAACTATACATATACGGGCATGCAATTTATTATAAGTATAACAAAGTTTAAGTAAAAGTATTTGATAAGTAAAAGAGTTTGTAAAGCAGTTTGAAGTAAAACAGTTTAATAAACAATTTGAATGGAAATAAAATCATTGGTTTTGTAGTTATTGATCACATGTGATTGATGTAATAACTATAATTATTCAACTTGTATTCCCCCCCATAAAAGCATTTAAAAGTATTTAAAAGGTTAATTAAAGGGGTATGAACTCACTTGTGGTGAGTGGATTGGATTGAAGTGTCGGATATTGCTAGGTGGCAAACGGAGACTTGTACACACGCACGAACCTAGTTATCATATAATGAACATATATATAACTAATTAGCCAAATAAGAACTAATAAATTTAGTTGGGACACTCTAGAACATGAAAACACTTGGTACAAGTGTTATAAGTCCTAAGGGTTGCATCTAAGTTGTTGTGGGACAAGGCTAAAGGGGTTTAGGGTTCCAAAAGACCTTATATATGTGTTTACTCTTCAATAAACTCCACCCAAGGAGTTTACGATCGTAAACCCTTGAGTTTACGGCCGTAAGTTCTCAAACATAATGACATTATTTGTTTTGAAGTGTTACTTGGTTTCTAGAAGAAGTTCTACTTGGTGGTTTAATCCTTGGACTAGTTTAGGGTATTAAGACACTCCTTTTAGAAGTTTACGGCCCTAAGGCCATTTCCTTTTGAGTTTACTACTGTAAACTCATATGGAAGTGGATTTTTTGTGCTTTCAAGTCCCAAACTCATTTAGGAAAGGTTCTAGACAATTATCTAAGGCTAATGAAGGTATTAGGCACACTTTGGTACCCCCTTTTGATGTTCGCGGCCAAAGAACCTTTTCCCTTAGAGATTACAGACGTAATCTCTTTTTGGGAGGGGTTTATGATGCTTTAAGGTCCACAAATTAGCTAGGAATAATTCTAGGCTATTGTTCAAGGCTTTAGGAGTGGTTTAGGCACTCTTTGGCCATTGTTTTTGGAGTTCACGGTCCAAGAACTTCTTGGGTCGTGAACACCTAAACCTTGGTGTTCTTGAATGTTTTCTAGTCTTAAATACACTTATATACAAGCCTAAGTTCGTTACTTAACATGGGGAAAAGACTAGGTAGCATTTAAGCCTCATATAGGAGTTTACTCTCCAAGAACATTCTTGGGCGGTAAACTCCCAAATCTCACAGATTTGCTATGTAATCTATGTTATTAAGTACATTATAAGGATTATAAGACAACCAGAGAAGAGTACTCATGATTTGGGATAAAACCTGAAGATCCGTGAGAGAGAAAATGGCTTTTCTCTAGTTGGAAATGTAACTAATGAAATAATTTGGTTAAGAATTCTATTTATAGTCCTGGGATTTTTGGCCGAAAATATTATTATTCCGGAAATGAACTCTAATATTATGAAGTTTTGAAATACTCGAGTTTCACAAACCTATATGCGTCCACTCTCCCGATATATCCTTAAATGTAAACCCTAAAATACTCAAACTCATTCGGAAAAGTCTGATATTCACTTTAATTGGTCTAGCTTCTATTGACTTGATAATGTTCGTACAGAATGGAAATTTCGGGTTGTCACATCATCCCCTCCTTAGAAGGAATTTTGTCCCAAAATTAGAATTTAAGCAAATAAGTAGTTACAAATAACTTAAGTAAAAAGACGAGGATATTTCAGTTTCATCTGATCCTCACGCTCCCAAGTGAATTCCGATCCTCGCTTGGTGTTCCAGCGAACCTTCACGATCGGGATACGGCTTTGCTTCGTCTGCTTGACCTCACGGTCCATGATCTCTACCGGTTCTTCCACGAAGTTGAGTCTCTCGTTGATCTCGATCACATCGAGTGGGATTACGAGAGTCTCGTCGGACAGACACTTTTTCAAGTTAGATATGTGGAATGTAGAATGTACGTTACGAGGTTTGTCAGGTAGGTTGAGCTTGTAAGCTACGGGGCTAATTTGCGAGAATCTCGAAGGGTCCAATATACCTTGGATTAAGCTTCCCACGCTTACCGAAGCGTATCAATCCCTTCCAGGGTAAGACTTTGAGAAGGACTCGGTCCCCCACCTGGAATTCCAAAGGTTTCCTTCGCTTATCAGCGTAGCTCTTCTGTCGGTCTCTAGAGGCTTTCAATCGTTCACAGATCTGAACGATCTTCTCTGTCGTTTCCCGAATGATTTCCGGTCCTGTGAGAGTACTGTCGGAAACTTGCCCCTAGCTAATTGGGTATCACCCACTTCAGCCCAGCACAGAGGGGATCTGCACTTTCGGCCATAGAGGGCTTCAAATGGAGCAGCCTTGATGCTCGTTTGATAAATGTTATTATAGGAAAACTCGACAAGGGGTAAGTGGGTATCCCATGCCTTTCCAAAGTCGATCACACAGGCTCTCAACATATCTTCCAGTGTTTGGATGGTCCTCTCACTTTGTCCGTCGGTCTGTGGATGGTAGGTTGTGCTCATGTCCAGCCTTGTTCCTAGGGACTGTTGTAGCGATTGCCAAAATATTGAGGTGAACCTACTATCTCTATCGGAGATAATGGATATAGGTACACCATGTATTCATACGATCTCCCTAATGTATGTTCTCATAAGCTTCTCCATCTTGTCAGTTTCTTTGACAGGTAGGAAGTGTGCAGACTTGGTCAATCTATCGACGATGACCCATATGGTATCAATTCCACCCGTTGTCTTGGGCAACTTGGTTATGAAATCCATAGTGATCCGCTCCCACTTCCATTCTGGAATCTCTGGTTGTTGTAGTAAACCGGAGGGCTTCTGGTACTCGACCTTAACCTTTGCGCAAGTAAGGCATTTACTTATGAAGGTAGCAATCTCTACTTTCATATTAGGCCACCGGTATAGCTTTTTAAGATCCAGATACATCTTATCTGAACATGGGTGGATGGAATATCGAGTGTCGTACGCCTCGGTCATGACCAAGTCTCGGAAACCACTGTGCTTCGATGCCCAGATCCGGTTCATGAAATATAAGGCTCCGCCACCCTTGGCTTCTAAATTTTTATCCATTCCTCTAAGGGATTCACTCGTCACATTTTCAGGTTTCATGGCTTCAAGTTGGGCCGCCTGAATTTGCTTAGACAAGTGTGAATGGATGGTCATTGTCAATGACTTGACTCTTCGACCAGAATACTCCTTCCGACTTAGGGCGTCCGCTACTACGTTGGCATTACCCGGATGATAACGAATATCGCATTCGTAGTCACCGAGTAGCTCGACCCACCGTCGTTGTCTCATGTTGAGCTCCTTCTGATCGAATATGTGTTGTAAACTCTTGTGTTCGGTAAAGATAGTGCTTTTCGTTCCGTACAAGTAATGTCTCCAGATCTTCAGAGCAAACACCACTGCTCCTAGTTCAAGATCGTGGGTCGTGTAGTTAACTTTGTGTGTCTTCAACTGTCTCGAGACGTAGGTGATGACCTTACCTCGCTGCATCAGAACACACCCGAGCCCTTGATTCGACGCATTGCAATAGACTACGAAGTCTTCTATTCCTTCAGGAAGGGATAGTATTGGTGCGGTGCATAAATCTCGCTTGAGCGTTTGGAACGCTCTCTCTTATTTCTCTTCCCAGTCAAAGGCCACGCCTTTCTGGGTCAGTGTTGTAAGAGGTTTTGCTATTCGGGAGAAGTTCTGTATGAATCTACGGTAGTAGCCAGCGAGACCTAGAAATTGACGAATTTCTGTAGGCGTCTTCGGTGCTGACCAGTTCTCAATGGCCTTAATTTTGGATGGGTCCACGTGGATTCCTTCTTCGCTTACCATGTGTCCTAAGAATTCGACTCTTCGGATCCAAAATTCACATTTAGAGAACTTCGCATAGAGCTTCTCCGCTCGTAAAGTTCCTAGAACTTGTCGCAGATGATCGCTATGCTCTTCCTTACTTCGGGAGTAGATCAGGATGTCATCAATGAATACAATGACGAACTGATCCAAGTAAGGTCGACATACTCTATTAATCAGATCCATGAAGACTGCGGGCGCATAGGTCAATCCGAATGGCATCACCACGAACTCGTAGTGTCCGTAACGAGTTTGGAAGGCTGTCTTCAGAACATCCTCCTCTAGCACTTGTAACTGGTGATATCCGGATCTTAGATCAATTTTGGAAAAGTAGTTCGCCCCTTGCAGTTGGTTAAATAAATCGTCTATGCGAGGCAGAGGGTAACAATTCTTGACCGTTAGCTTTTTGAGTTCTCTGTAGTCGACACACATACGGAATGATCCGTCTTTCTTCTTAACGAATAAGATCGGTGCTCCCCAAGGTGAGAAACTTGGTCTTATAAAGCCCTTGCTGAGCAGTTCGTTAAGTTGACCGGATAGTTCCTGCATCTCTGTTGGTGCTAATCGATAAGGCGACTTGGCTACTGGGGTAGCTCCTGGGACTAAGTCGATTCTGAACTCAACCTGTCGTTGCGGAGGTAATCCTGGTAGCTCTTCTGGGAAGATGTCGGGAAAGTCACTCACTACTGGAATGTTCTTTAGTTCCTTCGTTTCGAGGCTCGTATCGACGACATGAGCAAGGAATGCATGGTATTCTTTACGTAGGTACTTCTGTGCTTGAATACTTGATATAATACGAAAACTCGCACCGGGTTTGTCGCTGTAGACGATAAGAGTTTCGTTAGACAGGAGGTTTAGACAGACTGCTTTCTCGTAGCATACGATGTCGGCACGATGAAGACTTAACCAATCCATGCTGATGATAACGTCAAAGCTTTTAATCGAGATCGGCATAAGGTCGATTGGGAATGAATGGTTATCTAGAGTTAGGGTACAACCTAAGTATATGCTATTCGTTCTTTTTGTTTTTCCATTAGCCATTTCTACTGTGAATTTTTCTTTAAGTGTGTGAGGTTGTTGTTTAAGCATGCGAGCAAATTTGTGGTTCACGAAGCTTCGCTCCGCTCCACTATCAAACAGAATGCATGCATAGGAGTTATCGAGGAGGAACGTACCAGTCACCACCGTCGGGTCAGCAACTGCTTCCCCATGGCCTATTGCTTGTACCCTCCCGCCTCGCCACATCCATAATAGGTCTGGCTCACGCCAGAGCCGGGGACTTGGGTGATCGGCCTCGCCGGGGATTTACAAAAACGGACGGTGTGTCCTTTCCTATTGCAGTTAGTGCACTACATTTCAAGGCAGGGGCCGTTGTGGTGGTAATTCCATTTGCCGCACTTCGGAAAATTTCCAGCATACTGCCCCACCGGAGCAGCAGCAGCAGCAGGGGTTGTTGCGGCATGCACTGCCACAATTTGCTGCTTTTTGGCAACTCGCTGCTTCTTCTTCTTGTCATCCCAGAGCTTCCGCTTAGTGTCAGTGGGTTTGGAGGGTTCCGGGATGGCTAGGGTGGTTTTTGTTGCAGGGGTTTTGACTCCATGGTCAATGAGTCGTTGTGCCAGTCATTTGGCACTGTCGAAGGTAGCGGGGTTTGATGATAGGACATTACCTTGATACGGAGGCACTAGCCCCCATATGTACCTTTCGATCTTTTTCCCTTCAGTGGGAACCATATTGGGTCAGAGGGCCACCAGTTCGCTGAATCTGGCGGTATATGCGACTACGTTGGTGCCCTTCATGGTTAGGCTCCAAAGTTCCTGCTCCAATTTTTGGATTTCGCCCCTCGGACAGTATTCCTCAATCATGAGGTCCTTTAGGGTTTCCCAACCCATGTCATTCACCACTACTAGAGTTAGATCTTTAACGTGGCCGTTCCACCATGTCAGGGCTTTTCCTTCAAAGGTGCATGCGGCATATTTGACTTTGCTCGCAGCAGGGCATGAACAGATTTCGAAGACTGAATCAGTCTTTTCAAACCATTGCGAGAGGGCAATTACTCCGCCGGTTCCATGAAAGGACTTCGGCTTGCAGTTGGTGAAATCCTTGTAGGATCACTCTCTCGAGCGCACAGGGGTTTCAATAGGAATTGATTCAACAGGGGTTCCACCTCTGCTGGCATCAGAAGAGTGATACTAAGCCATGGCAGTTGCCACTGCTGCAGCTACGGCAGCATTCAGGGCTACCGTATCGATGACCGGAGGAGGAGGTGGTGGTGGAGGTGCAGGGTTTCGCCTTGTTGACTTACACGGAGGCATCTTCCAGCTATTAGTTTATACAGACAAACACCATGGTAAGAATCAATTGTAAACGGGGTGAGAGTGACACATGGACTAAATAGCCATAGTCCAACAGTTGAATGAGCATACGAATTGCGATCACAATAGGAAAGAATAGTAGGAAAATACAAGTGTACAGATTTTCCCACAGATTAGATAGCTGTCTATAATACTAGTATTACTGATGTAATAAGTTCAGGGAAAATCAACCTAACAGGAGGTCTTACATCATACCATACGGAAAGTTTGACAGTTCCTAGATTCCTAATTAGAGTACTGAAAGTTAGGAATATTTTACAGACAAGTGCTACTTAGAGCACAGATATTAAAGGCTATTCCTTAACCAAAAGACAAAGATGTACTAGGCATCTTCTAACGGCGATGGAAATTCCTCGGGCGAACCCTGAGGTCTGCCACTTGACGAACCACCTCTTGAAGGTGTCGCTCATGATCCCTCTGACGAGCACGAAGTTCCATGACTTCAGCTTGGGATGCAGCCAGCTATTGCTGCAGGGTTTCATTGGTTCTCCTGGTCCGTTCCATGTCTTCTTCGAGACGGCGGATACGGACTGTGTTGACACCAGAGTTGGCATCAATCTCCATGACCCGGTCGATGGTTGCTCGAACTTGCTCAACATTACAAGCTATTCTGCGGATAATGACGGGCAGAGCTCGATCTGTAGAAGCACCTTCGCTGACATTGTAAAAGCTTCGATCCCCAAAGTATGGTAAGGGTTGACCCTATTCGTCACTCCAGCGATTCAAGTTGGTTGCCCACAAGGGAGTGGGACCTGGAAAAGCTGGTCGAGGGTTGTTGTTCAGGGCTTGACATACTGGCGGTAGGTTGTTGACTTCAGGCTCAGAGTGAGATCCATCAGAAAAGCCTTCTGTGAGGTGATCATCCAAAGGGATTGGATGCTCATCTTCGGGCTCTTCTTCGATCCACCCAGCATTGCCTTCATTTGGAAAGTACGGGTCGCCATGATGGAATCCAGCCATTTAAGTCTACGCGAGAAGAGGGGTATAAGAATATAGTATATAAGTAGCTAGTAGTAGCACAAAATACACCTATAGTATTTTAAGTTTAGGTTCTACTGATCTTCTTGTGGTATTGTTGGTAAGTTTTTAGACTTGCTAACATATCACAACTATTCTAGGGCATATGCTAATCACTCCTCGGATCGGCATAGTTGATCAGGCTATGCCATTCCCAGGACTGACCATACATCCCTGAGTCCGCTTGTGATATTTAAGAATCGTAATACTTTTGTTCTTGCCATTGTGACACTGATTTTAGTATGAATGCAGACTAGTATACTTAATTAAATATTTTAATATTTGAAGTATAGACTCTTGGTCAGAGTGTTTTAATCCCAAATGGGTTCATAGTTAGTATATCCTTTATGGGTTGATATACCCAATTAACTATAAACAATGCTCTGATACCAATCTATAACACCCAAAAACCAAGAACGGCGGAAACGTTCTGGGGCGGAGGACGTCATGTAAAGTATCACAACACAATATAACAGTAAATAAGCAAACAACATCATCCATTGCATTAAATATATAATTTTAATACAATTGTGTTCTGTACAGCTATAGACACCAAAATGTAAATCAAAATAATGATGAGTCTTGGATGCGTTCCATCTTCTCAAAAGCTGGCCTCGGTACCTGTCTATTGTCGACCTGAGAATACAAGTTATTTTGAAAGAGTTTATCAGCATTAAGCTGGTGAGTTCATAAGTATTTTAGTGTCGGTGTTTGTTATCAAAACGTTTGAACATGGTTATAAGTATGAGTTTGTAAAAGTATGTAAATGTTTGTAAGTGTTTGTAAAAGTTTGAATCTCCTAGAAAAACCTATATTTTCTATTAAAGTAGCCTTCTACCAAGGCTTAACTGTTCCGTATGTTCGTTTGTTGTGAAAGTGTGTAATTTCCCAAGTGTAACTATCATTAACAAAATATAGTTTGTACATTAATGTTTAAGTGAAATAATCACTAAATATATGTAAAGGGTAAATTACTGTAGTACTGTAGTGTTATATTAAAGGGAACTACTGTTGTACTAACTACCTTAAACCGGATTTATATTAAGGTATTATGTGATTAATTGCACCATACTATTGACTGGTAACAACGACATACGTATGGTCGTAAAAAGAAATGACGTTTGGCACCCGCAGACCTGCAGGTCCGGCTGTAGCTAGCAGCAAGGTGTAGGATAGTCAATCCAGTATAGATCTATATGCAAACTCACGCTCTCCCTCCAAGAGACTCTGGCTACAACTCGGGCCATGACATTTAAGGCACGCTCCAATACAGTGCATCACAATTATGTTAACTTATTCATGTATATGTTCTCTTTCTAGTATAGTTGTATATGTTCTCTTTCTAGAATAGTTGTATATGTTCTTCTCCTAGTACAGTTGTATATGTACTCATAGTAATGTAACGTATATGTTCTCATAGTAATAAGTATTGACTCATGAATGAACTGACTCATTGATCTAGCAATAGTATAAGTATGATCCTGTGCTACCCCGATGGTAGCTTACTAACGATGTAACTAGTACGCATGAATATGGAAGCACTTTTATGTCTATATATGTACACATGATATATAATCAATATTGAAACGACCTTCGGACGACTACCCGATATCCCACCAGACCACATCCAAATCGAGGAAAAGGAAACAGGGCGGACGTCCTTCCTAAGCCTTTTAAACATTGTTTATATAACTATACATATACGGGCATGCAATTTATTATAAGTATAACAAAGTTTAAGTAAAAGTATTTGATAAGTAAAAGAGTTTGTAAAGCAGTTTGAAGTAAAACAGTTTAATAAACAATTTGAATGGAAATAAAATCATTGGTTTTGTAGTTATTAATCACATGTGATTGATGTAATAACTATAATTATTCAACTTGTATTCCCCCCCATAAAAGCATTTAAAAGTATTTAAAAGGTTAATTAAAGGGGTATGAACTCACTTGTGGTGAGTGGATTGGATTGAAGTGTCGGATATTGCTAGGTGGCAAACGGAGACTTGTACACACGCACGAACCTAGTTATCATATAATGAACATATATATAACTAATTAGCCAAATAAGAACTAATAAATTTAGTTGGGACACTCTAGAACATGAAAACACTTGGTACAAGTGTTATAAGTCCTAAGGGTTGCATCTAAGTTGTTGTGGGACAAGGCTAAAGGGGTTTAGGGTTCCAAAAGACCTTATATATGTGTTTACTCTTCAATAAACTCCACCCAAGGAGTTTACGATCGTAAACCCTTGAGTTTACGGCCGTAAGTTCTCAAACATAATGACATTATTTGTTTTGAAGTGTTACTTGGTTTCTAGAAGAAGTTCTACTTGGTGGTTTAATCCTTGGACTAGTTTAGGGTATTAAGACACTCCTTTTAGAAGTTTACGGCCCTAAGGCCATTTCCTTTTGAGTTTACTGTTGTAAACTCATATGGAAGTGGATTTTTTGTGCTTTCAAGTCCCAAACTCATTTAGGAAAGGTTCTAGACAATTATCTAAGGCTAATGAAGGTATTAGGCACACTTTGGTACCCCCCCTTTTGATGTTCACGGCCAAAGAACCTTTTCCCTTAGAGATTACAGACGTAATCTCTTTTTGGGAGGGGTTTATGATGCTTTAAGGTCCACAAATTAGCTAGGAATAATTCTAGGCTAATGTTCAAGGCTTTAGGAGTGGTTTAGGCACTCTTTGGCCATTATTTTTGGAGTTCACGGTCCAAGAACTTCTTGGGTCGTGAACACCTAAACCTTGGTGTTCTTGAATGTTTTCTAGTCTTAAATACACTTATATACAATCCTAAGTTCGTTACTTAACATGGGGAAAAGACTAGGTAGCATTTAAGCCTCATATAGGAGTTTACTCTCCAAGAACATTCTTGGGCGGTAAACTCCCAAATCTCACAGATTTGCTATGTAATCTATGTTATTAAGCACATTATAAGGATTATAAGACAACCAGAGAAGAGTACTCATGATTTGGGATAAAACCTGAAGATCCGTGAGAGAGAAAATGGCTTTTCTCTAGTTGGAAATGTAACTAATGAAATAATTTGGTTAAGAATTCTATTTATAGTCCTGGGATTTTTGGCCGAAAATATTATTATTCCGGAAATGAACTCTAATATTATGAAGTTTTGAAATACTCGAGTTTCACAAACCTATATGCGTCCACTCTCCCGATATATCCTTAAATGTAAACCCTGAAATACTCAAACTCATTCGGAAAAGTCTGATATTCACTGTAATTGGTCTAGCTTCTATTGACTTGATAATGTTCGTACAGAATGGAAATTTCGGGTTGTCACACTTTCCATCCATCAAGTCCTGCAGGTACTTAGGGTAGCTTCTTCTTTAATGGCCCTTTCCACCACAATGGAAGCAAGTAGCCTCCTTTGGATCACTGATCGTAGGGACATCAAACTTGGGCGTCGTCCTTGACCCACTACTAGATGCTCCATAATAGGCCTTCCCTTTCCTATCAGATTGGGAAGGAACCTTTCTCATTTTCCCTTTGTCAAATACAATGGACAATACATGATCATTTGTTGTAGTAGAGGCATGATTTTTCTTCATCTCCGATTCAAAAGTTTGCAACAAATTGTGGAGCTCAGTCAATGTTGTCCCTGTGATATTTAAATGATAGGTCAAAACAAACTAATCATAACTAGGAGGTAATGAGTTAAGGACCATGTCAATAGCCAACGCATCATCAAATGACACATTGAGCTTGTGGAGTTGCTCCACGTACCTTTGCATCTTTTGTATGTGAGGGAAAACAGATTATCCTTCCTTGAGATTGCACTCCATAAGAGATTTGAGCACTTCATAGCGCTCTTGTCTCGCCTTCTTGTGGAACTTTCCAGAAAGGTCAAGAGCCATCTCATATGGCCAATAGTCCTCATAGAACTTGGCCAACTTAGATGTCATAGTGGCCACCATGATGCAAGAAACCTTTGTGGTATCATTAGAGTGTTTGTTGTATGAGGAAATTTCCCCAGGAATAGTGGTGGAATGATCGATCTTGATAAGAGGATTTTTGAGGACATATTCCTTGCCCTCATATCGAAGAGTCATCTTCAAGTTCCTCATCCAGTCCATGTAGTTGGGACCGGTGAGCTTCTCTTTCAACAATATCGATAGTAGAGAGAAGTTTGAGTTGGAGGAGCCCACTTGAGTAGCAACGAGTTCACCGTTTCCAGACATCTATATAAAGAGACATAGTTATAGTTAGTGATATAAATCCTTAATATTTTAACCCAAAATAAATATTCAAGGCTAGGATCCAAAATACAATTCACAACAAAGAAGAGGAATGTCGTAATCTAGTTGTGAATTTATCAAGGTAGTTAATACAAATTTACCAATTTCAGTCTAGCATGAAACTACTAGATCGATTTGATATTCATTGAATCTTATCAATGGCATGTTTAATCTCAGATTATGCTCTTCAAATTTGTAACTAGGATGTTAAGGATCACAAATAAGATGTGAATAACCATGCAAACCCTCTTGACAATCCCAATATCATTTATCATCTCAAATTAATGTGTCGGTAAACCACACACGCTCCATTAACAATGATAACTTTTGATTTATCCATCAGTCAACTTTATAGTCCCAAAATAGTGTTCCAGTTAACCACACATGTTCCACTAACAACATATAAAGAGTGATGTGTGTTTTCATGGACTAGCATACACTTCACATGTTGTCCTAAAGTAATTAGAGTTAGGATTTATTCAAAAATGTTCTAGTACTTTAATACCATCATACTTTTATGAGGTTATGTCCAATCAACCTGTTCGGATAACGACCCTCCACCATGCAAGGCGGTGGTGGGTGAAAGTGAACACCCATTCAACGGTCATTTTATAGGTCGTTTCCTTATATCCTCATATAGCATGGCTTCGTGAATGAGGCCTATTATTTATTGAATGACTTGTCTTATACATAATATATTAAGCATTTAATCTTATTGTTAGGGATTGGATCTCGAAACTACAATAAGGATCCTCGAACCTAAGGATCCTTAAACCCAAGGATCCTCGAACCTAAGGATCCTCAAACCCAAGGATCCTTAAACCTCAAGATCTTGACTATTGTTTTTCTAATATTTTTAACTGTTATATATTCTCTTATCTTTCTCACATGTGCAGAAATGATCAGCCAAAGACTTATTTAATAGTCGTCACAACCATGCAAAAGACCTAGAGGAACAAGTCAAGCAACGTCTATAAGTTGATATTGGAGGATCCCTGAATTTTCGAAGTTCTTGTTATTACTTTAGACTATAAAATTCACTTGTATTCATCACGCTACACATGATACTTAGCATAATTACAACACTTGTTGTTACGTTCATTATATTTTCTCTGTAATCAATCTTTCCAATCAATAAAATTCACTTGTATTCATCACACTACACATGATACTTAGCATAATTACAACACTTGTTGTTACATTCATTATATTTTCTCTGTAATCAATCTTTCCAATCAATAAAAATCATCAAGGCAGGTGATCATTATCACCTCCCAAGGTTTTATGTCGGAGATCCTAGCAAGGATCAAGGGTTTTCCTTGTAAACGACCTGTGTCACTTTGAACAACATTTTACACTTGCATTATTTTGAACATCACATCCTCTCATACACTTTGGTCGATCCTTGTTTGTTCACTTTTTGACCAAAACAAATTGGTGCCCACCATAGGGCCGTGGTGTTCAAAATCCTTAAAAATCATGTCCACACAATCGACCCTGTCCTCTTCCTCGACTCCTCCCATTTCCTCCAAAAACCTTTAACCACCGCCGGCTAGAGCTCCCAAGGAAGTCTCAGAAACACCAAAGAAAAACACATCTTCGGTTGGTACCCCAGGATCCTTCTGTGTTGATTTCTAACAACGAGATCCTTTCTATAATAAAGAGACTTGAATGAAAAGTCGCCCAACAGCAGGAGGATAACAGGACAATTCTCAAGGAAGTTGAGAGAATGAGGATAGAAATCCACAAGCCTTAGGAGGCAGCGCCCTTGATCTTGTAGCCCAAGATCCTAAACTTTGATAACCCGGATCATCAGCGGTTCATCATGAAACAGGATCCTCAATACCAACCTCAGTTCCCATTTGGGGTGCTACTCCGAGAAACCAATCCTATATGACCCAGTATCCCAACGAAACCTTTGTGACTTCCAATAACAATGATCCTTATAACCCCGTCAATAATAATATCTTTACTACTAAATCTATGGATCTTGATACAAGTTTAAGCCCGATCATGGCTAAGGAGCTACAGCAACTAAGACAAATGATCTCGAGCGTACCCGGAATAGTTCAGCCTATACCGGAAGTATCCCCTATGAGCCATAGGATCTTCAAATTAGTTCCATTGATAGCTAATACCAAAGTCCCAAAGCGCTTTCATACCCCCAGCATGAAGCCTTATGATGAAATTACGGAGCACGTGGAATAATACAGGGAGAGGATGGAGATCATGCCTATCCCCAATCACTTAAAAGAAGCTTGTATGTGCAAGGGTTTTGGTTCCACCCTTACAGGATAAGCTCTAAAATGGCTTCATAACGTTCCTCCTTATTCGACTACATCATTTGCTCATTTAATTAATTTGTTTAACAATCAATTTTCTTGTAGCAGAACATTCGGAAAGATCACTACTGATCTCTATTGAGTGATTCAGGATCCTCAGGAATCCCTTAGGACTTTTGTAAGCAGGTTTATAAGGGAAGCTCTAAGTATCCCCAACATCGACATGGCAACAGCAGCCGAAGCCTTTAAAATGGGCTTAAAGAAGGATTCTCCCTTTTATGAAGATCTCGTAATGACTCAATGCAAGAGGATGGATGAAGTCAGAAGCAGAGCATTGAGGTTCATCAGGCTCGAAGAAGAGAAGGAAATCCAAAAGAGGAGCAACCCGCCAAGCTCTTATGATCACCTCAATAGGAAGGCCGATTCCTTGGCCCAAAGATCCTATAAATCAAAACCTTATTCCAAACCTGATCATCACAGGGTTAATACCCTTGAGGATGAGGGAGAGGAAGAAGATTTCCCTAACATTATTGACTATTGTTTTTTCTATGGATATTTTAGGTCTAATATTTTCTATGCAGGATCTTGGAAACAAAGCAAGATGGACAAGAAAAGGAGAAAAATCCACAACTTGGAAAGACAAGTCCAGATGGTGTGCATACCATGAAGACTTTGGTCACGTTACAGAAGATTGCATAGCCCTCAGAAAGGAAATCAACTATCTCCTGGGCAAAGGATACCTCAAAGAAATCCTTGGAAGAAGAAATGAGAGATCCAAAGAAAAAGACCAAGACCCTCAGAAGATCCTCGAAAGACCAGGATCCCTCCTGCCGACGCCAAGGTAATCAATGTGATCTCTGGAGGATCTGATATTTGTAGTACCTCTTAATCTGCAGCAAAGAGTCACGCCAAGGTGTCCAAAACGGAGAAGGGAAAAGGACCACAGAAGAACACATCGATCACAAACAAAAAGGAGATCACATTCGACGAAGCGGATAGACAAGACATACAGGATCCTCACCATGACGGATTAGTGATTACTCTCTACATCACCAACCATTTCGTTAGAAGGATCCTTGTTGATGCAGGATCTTCATTCAACATCATACTCCTGGATGCATTGAAGAGAATGAACATCCCGGAGTTTGAGAAAGTTGCAAGATCCTCCGTGTTGATTGGATTCAGCGGTGAAACCAAGCACACCATCGGCGAGATAAAGCTACCAATCTACATAAAGGGGGTAAACTTTGTACAATGTCTTTGTGTAATTGATACATTATCCTCTTATAATTTCATACTAGGTAGACCATGGATCCACAAAATGAAGGTCGTCCCTTCGACATATCATCAATACATAAAGATGCCAACCCCATGCGGGATAGTGAAGATCATAGGGGACCAACAAGAATCCAAGGAATGCTACACGACTTTGATGAAATCCTCAACGGTGCCACAACAAGCATAAAAATTAAGGCGGGAGCACGAGACATGCTAGAAGCAAGAGATCATGATATAAAAGAAGTGCCCCTGAACCTTGAGGATCCCGAAGCCAAATTTCTCATAGGATCCTCAATGCCTGAATAAATCGAAGGTGATCTCATAATGTTCCTCAAGGCTAGAAGTAAGACGTTCACATGGAAGCATGAGGACATGAAAGGTATTTATAAAAGCATAATAGCCCATAAACTTAACATCGACCCATCTTTCAGGCCGATACACCAAAAGAGAAGGAAATTTGCACCAGAAAGAAACCAAGTTATACAAGAAGTAGAAAAACTTCTCAAAACTGGCATGATCAAGGAGGTGAAATTCCCAAGAGGGCTAGCTAATGTGGTTGTCTTACAAAAGAAGAACGGTAAATGGAGAGTATGTGTATATTATATGGATCTTAACAAGGCTTGTCCTAAGGATCCTTTCCCTCTACCACACATTGACTCCATGATAGACGCAACAGCAGGTCATGAGTTACTAACATCCATGGATGCATTAGCGTGATTCCAACAGATCCAGATAGAACCTTCTAACCAAGAAGACACGGCATTTATAACTCCAACAGGTATCTATTGTAACACTGCCATGCTATTTGGTCTTAAAAATGAAGGTGCAACATACCAAAGACTGGTCAACAAGATGTTCAATGAGAAACTGGGGGACACTATGGAAGTTTACATTGATGACATTGTGGTCAAGTCCAAAAAGTTTGAGGATAACCTTAAGGATCACAAAGAAGCCTTTGACATCCTGGACCAATATAACATGAAACTGAATCCCTCCAAGTGCCACTTTGGGATGATATTGGGGAAGTTCCTGGGATACATGGTGACCAAAAGAGGAATCGAAGCAAGCTCGGAGAAAATTAAGTCCATCCTTGACCTAAGATCGTCACCCTCAACAAAAGATATCTAGAGACTAATAGGAAGAGTGGCATCCCTAAACAGGTTCATCTCAAGATCCTCATAAAGATACAAGCATTTCTACAACATGTTGAAAAGGAACAAAAGATTCAAATGGACCTAGGAACATGAAGATGCTTTCCAGGAACTTAAAAGATATTTAAGTGCACTACCCATATTGGTGGAACCATTAGACTAGGAACCACTCCTTTACGTCTCAGTATCCTCAAATGTAGTAAGTATAGTATTAGCTAAGGATCTCAGTGGGGACCAGCATCCCATCTATAATGTAAGTAAAAGTCTCCTGGATCCTGAGACCAGGTATTCCTACCTTGAAAAACGTATACTTGCACTAGTAATAGCTTCTACTAAATTAAGACATTATTTTGAAACACGTCCTATAACTGTAAGAACTAACTATCCTAGTAAGAATGTTATGAGAAAACTAGAAATGTCAGGAAGGATGGAAAAGTGGCATGTGAAGTTAAGAACATATGACATAAAATACAAACCAAGATCCCCTATAAAATCCCAAGCATTGGCAAATTTTGTGGTTGACTTTAGTGATGATCTAAGAGCCGAAGTCGAAATATAAGCCAAACAACTTCTAGAAGAAGAGAACATGGGAAGATGGACGATATTCAAAATGGAGCATCGACCCAAAGAGGAACTGGATTGGGGATTACACTAAAATTGCCACAAGGGGACATCCTACCCCAAGCAATCAGTTGTGAATTCAACGCAACCAACAACGAAGTAGAATACGAGGCACTAATCATGGGACTACAGCTAGCCAAAGATCTTCAAATCAAGGATCTTCAGGTATTCATCGATTCTTTATTATTAACTAACCATTTTAATGAATCATATGCAGTAAAAGGAGAGAAGCTAGCACTATATCTCCAGATCCTCAAAAACTTGGCCTCAAAATTCGAAACATTTAGCCTAAACCAGGTTCCTAGATAAGACAATGTTGAAGCAGATGGTTTGGCCAATCTAGGATCTTCCCTAAGGATCCCGCCAGAAACTAGGATCTCTATAACCCACGTATTGATCCCAGCGATTGAGGATCATGCTAAGAGACTGAAGGATCCTGACAATCACGCAGAAACTACTAACATTGACACAATCGAAGATCCTAATTCGATGACTCAGCATCAGGATCCCTCTCCAACCTCAGGATCCTGGATCCAAACTATTATGGAATACCTCCAGAATGGAACGATCCATAAGGAAGAGAAAATGCGAAAGGGAATTCATAACAAGGATCTCGAGGATTCTTATAATCCAAGGTAAGTTGTACAAAAAAATCTATGGAAGGTCCATACCTTAGGTTCCTAGAAGATCATGAAGCTGCAGAGGTCCTAAAGGATATACATGAAGGAGACTACAGCAACCACACTAAGGGCAGATCCTTATGCTCCAAACTACTGAGGACAGGATACTACTGGCCAACCATGAAGAAATATTCCTTCCTTCATGCCCATAAATGTGATGCTCGTCAAAGACATAGCAACATCCTGCATCAACCAGCAGAACCTCTACATCCTATCATCTCCCCTTGGCCATTCATGAAATATGGAATGGATATAGTGGATAAATTGCCAGTATCCCCTAGAGGAAAGATCTTCATGCTAGTGATGACTGACTACTTCTCAAAATGGATAGTAGTCGAAGCCTTCGTCCAAGTAAGAGACAAGAGGTAGTTTCCTTCATCAAACGTAACATCTTGACAAGGTTTAGGATCCCTGCCGAAATTTGACAGTGGAGCAAAATGACAAGGGAATTTTGCACGAGTTGGTGAATTAAGATGGTAATGTGTATTGTTGTCCACCTTCAAGCCAATGGCCAGGCAGAATCCAACAACAAAATTATAGTAAAAAAGTTGAAGAAAAGGTTGGATGAGAAGAAAAGGAAATGGACAAAAGAACTTCCTTTTGTATTGTGGGCAGATAGGACTACATCCAAGCTAGCTATGGGCCAACCCCCATACTCATTGGTGTTTGGAACGGAAGAAATGATTCCCATTGAAGTGGTGATCCAAATAGTAAGATACCTACTTCAAAACCAAGAGGACAACAATAGGATCCTGGCCTAGGATCTTGACAGTATAGATGAACTTAGAGATATTTCCAAGATCTGTATTGCTGCTCATCAGCAAAGGATCACCAAGACGTACAATAAATAATATAAAAATCAGAAGATTCCAAATAGGAGACTTGGTACTAAAGAAAACATTCAAAAACATCAAGGATCCTAGTGCAGGTAAACTAGCACCTAAATTGGAAGGTCCATATCTCATAGATGCCAAAGCAAGAAAAGGGGGCATATTGGTTGGCACCCTAGATGGAAATATCTTACCAAGATCCTAGAATGTGATATATCTCAAAGCCTAATTATGTAAGTAAGGTTAGTTGTTTCCCAACATACTTAAGGTACGCATGTTATTTACCTTTTATCTTTCATTTTTATTACTATTTATTCTCTTCAAATATCATTACTAACTTAAGCATCGGAGGGGCGTTCGCTAGGCTAACACCCACCCTAGCTAATGTTTGCTGCATGCAGGGACTTAAGGATCCTGACCTATAAGGATCTTGACGGATGACTATTCAAATATCCTGATGCTCAAGGATCCCTAAGGATCCTAGCACTTAAGGATCTTGACAGATGAATATTTGAGGATCCTGACGTTCAGAATACCACTAGTATAAAGGAGTTACGTGACTATAAACATCTGACAATTCACAATGTGAATTTCCCAAGAATAGATGTTGATCCTCTCTCCTACGTATAAGGATACTTAATCCCATATAATTTTTAAAGAGTTAATTACCTCTTTCACACGAGTTAAGGTTTATACACCTCGCTTGGACGCACGATATCCAACTATGGGATGTGAATGAGGGGATCATTTCACGCTTTAGTGACTTGGCAACCCTCTCATTTCTAAACATAAGTTGAGATCCTAAAGTTTGAATCTAAGGTTTATAAAACTTACATGTTATATCAAGTCGGGATCTTCCCCAGAAAATTCCTAAGGTTGATAATGTTTACATGTTATCTCAAGTTGGGAACTTCCCCAGAATTACATAAGGTTTATAACATTTTCATGTTACCATACGATTTGGGATTTTCCCAACTAATTCACTAAGGTTTGTAACATTAATGTGTTACCTTGAAATGGGATTTCTCCAGAAACTAGCTATAAAGTCATAACATTAGCATGTTATCTGAAGATGGGATACTTCCCAGAAAGTAAACAAGATTTATAGCATCATCATGTAAAGACTTTCCTCAAATTAAATATAGTTTCAATAAAGGATCCTTCCTGAAGTTTGCTAAGATGAATTCAAATAAGGATCCTTCCCAAAGAACTTCTAAAGAAAAGATCCTTCCGCATAATAGCATCAGGGTCATACTAAGATAAGGAAGTCATAACTTCAAATTTTTTCCTAAGTCTCATTTTTTTAAGTAAAGTCCGAGGATCCCAAACTTTTTAGGATCCCAGAAAAATATTATTTGGTTATCAGACCTCCAATCTTTAAGTTAACTTTAAAAGGTTACTTATCATAGATGGTTTGTTACGTACTGAAAGATTTTTACCTTGGGATTATTTACAGGAACCAAGTTTTCAAGATCCTAATTGTTTAAGGATCCTAGTATCATAACAACCATGCAGGATAAAGAAAGAAATATGAAAGAGAAATACAACCATTGCATTAAAAAGGGTTGCGCACCAACCCAGCAAAAAATTAATTGTTTTACATTGCAGATAAAACAAAAAACTACTTAGACTAATTTCCTATAGGCCTAGACCTTAGCCTGGTCATCATCGGCCGCATCCTTCTTTTTATCCTCCTCTACAAGCTTCGACTCAGGATCCTCAGTAGCAGTGATAAGCTTGCCAATTATCTTGGCTAGTGCATCATGCCATCCAGCTACATTCCAAGATCTTGAGTTCTCAAGATCCTCCGCCAGCTTGATCTTGGCCTCCCAGATAGCCACCGCAACACTCGCCTTCACATCAGTTATAAACTCCTCAATCTCCAGGATGTGCTCCTCCTCTTTCTCAGCCTTTTGTTTTCTCAGCAGCGCCAACCTCTGAATAAGATCCTCATTGGTCGTCTTCCAAATCTTCTCTTGCTCCCTTATAGCATATTCAACTCTTTCAGCACGGATCCTAATATTAGTGGTGGACTGAGAGACATGAGTAAAGACTTGAAAGAAGCACAACATCAGTAAAGGTAAGGGGAAAATAGGTAAAAAGAAAAATATATAAACTGACTGCTTGAGAAAAGGAATTCAATTTTCCAAGAGAGTCCTAAATGTTGAGATTCTCAAGATCTAGATCCATAGCCTTAGTGGTCTTTCTCTTTCAGGATCTAGGAGTCTTCACAGTCAGATCCAGATGAGTCTTTTTCAATGGAGGGAGAGTAGAGACCTTTTCCTGCTTGACCTTGATCAAACCGCTGGCCATGTCATCTTCAAGGTCTACCAAAGCGAAACGAGCGTTGGATCGAGTGGTCTTGGAACCTACATAAATGTAAAGATCCTTATAAAATCGAAGATCATGAAACAAACCAGAAAAAGAAACAATGAATTATACTCGTAGCCATGGAAGCAGTGTTGGAGGAACCCTCTTGGAGACTGGATTGATTAGGCTAAAAGGATGTATCCGCATCAGGGAGTGCAAGAAAGTTAATGATCTTCTCCTTTGTATCCTCGGTAGCAGAAATAACTTCTCTAAGCTTGAAACCTGTAACAAAACAAACAAAATAAGAAAGTATATTCTAGGATCTTTTAAGATAATCTTGAAAACCTACCCTTCTTAACCCATTCTTTGGGCGAAAGATCCCCACTGGGGATGGAATCACGCTTGACAAAGAAGTATCTCTCCTTCCAATCCCCATCGTTGTGTTTTATTTTTAACACAAGAGGAGACTTCATTGATCACGTTGTGTTTTATTCAGGTTGACCGAGAACTTTTTTTTTAGAGAGGGTCATCTTTTTTCCCATGAAGAAGAAGTTTATGAAAAGAGAGAAGGAGAAGTTTACCTTCGAAGTTAGCCGGTAATGATCAAGAGGGACTGAGCAAGAGTAAAGAAAAGCTTACCATTCGCTCCTATTTATAATGACATCTGAAGAGAGAAGCATATGATTTGACTGCCTCGTAAACATCTCTTAAACGGGTAGAAATCTAGCTATTGGGGATTTTAAATTCAAAAATCTTATTGTTTTACCCTTATCTCTATTTTTATTTATTCATTTTAATTTATCCCTTCAATATATCTGGAACTAATTCGCTTATTCTCAGGGATAAATTGGGGGCAATTGTTAGGGCTAGGATCTCGGAACTACAATAAGGATGCTCGAACCTAAGGATCCCCATACCCAAGGATCCTCGAACCTAAGGATCCTCAAACCCAATGATCCTCAAACCTCAAGATCCTTACTATTATTTTTCTAATATTTATGACATGTGTAGAAATGATCAGCCAAGGACTTATTCTCAACGAATAGTCGTCACAACCATGCAAAAGACCAGAGGACCAAGTCAAGCAACGTCTATAAGTTAATCTCAGAGGATCCCTGAATTTTCGGAGTTCTTGTTATTAGCTTTAGACTATAAAATTCACTTGTATTCATCACACTACACACGATACTTAGCAGAATTACAACATTTGTAGTTACGTTCATTATATTTTCTCTGTAATCAATCTTTCCAATCAATAAAAATCATCAAGGCAGGTGACCATTATCACCTCCCAAGGTTTTATGTCGGAGATCCTAGCAAGGATCAAGGGCTTTCCTTGTAAGAAACTTGTGTCACATTGATCAACATTTTACACTTGCATTATTCTGAGCATCACAGCCTCTCATACACTTTGTTCGATCCTTGTTTGTTCACTTTTTGACCAAAATACATATATATAGTACAAGGTGTATTTTAAAACTTTTCAAAATACTAGGGTTTAAAATTAATTTTCGAATTAAACAATTAATAATTAATCAATTTTAAAATAAATAATGATTTAATTTTTTATCTTAATTAAATAAATTTAAAATTAATGGGTTTTGTAGGTTATAAAAAATTATGGGAGAACTTCATATATGCCCTTATTAAGCGTCTAAATATTGTATTTCTCCGACATAAGTTCTAAATATCATGTTTGCCCTTTTTAGTCTTTTAAAATATCAGATTTACCCAAATCTATTTTTTAATAGTTTTTAATATTATTAATCTTTTTTATTTTAAAATCATTAAAAGTGAAAGAAAAACCAAAATGGACTATTTTGCCCTTTACTTATAACACTAGAAGTCTTCACAAGAAACCATAAGCACTCATTAATAAACTATAAGCACGACACTTGCACCTGCAGAAGGTTCTATTGTTCATGATTCATGTGGAGTTTTTTTTTTGGTTGTTGGGAAAGGTTTCATTGGGGATAAAAATGGCAGCATGTTTGTAGGTTTGTCCACCTCGATCCCAGTTTCAAGTGGAAGTAAGTCTTGTTTTTAGGCAGATTCTTCAATTAATCATTCAAGAAAAGGAAGAAGGAAACCCACAATTCTCATTCTCGAAGCAATATTCAATCAATCATGAACTTGAATATAAAAAAAATGGAGACCTTAGTCAAATACTAATGGTTCGAAACAGAGTTTATTTTCAAAGGTGTAAACTGATGGTTCGAAACAGAGTTTATTTTCACAAAATAAAAAAATGGAGACCATAGTCAAATACTAGTGATCTTCATCTTCGAAATCCCATCTACGAATCTGTTTTCCATTCATGTTAATACGCACATAATTTCATCAAGCTTGTTGATATAGTAAACTTTCATCAACTATAGCAGAGGAAGCAAAGATCTATTCTTTACCATTTTTGCTTTAGGGTCTATGCTCATAACAACGTTGATAAATTCTTCATACAAAAATGAGACTCGAGCTTTTATCTGTGTTATGTAAATCAAGATTCTAGAGGACTTAAATAACAACCTGAATAGGAAAAAAAACTTGAGTGTGATGGTCAAAGATGAAGATACCTTGCGATTAATCATATACTCACATCAGGAAAAGTTTCCTAGAGTAATACTTCTTATGTTTGATTATGTTGCCAAAAAGAAGAGAAAATAAGGAAAAGGGCATATTACCTAGAGCTCAATACTTCTTATGTTTGATTATATTGCCAAAAAGAAGGGCATATTACCTAGAGATCATTAAATACTAAAAGAAAGAATATGGCGAGAGGCAAAAAGGAAGACGACAAAGTGAGCAACAAAGCTCGTAATGAAGAAGGCAAAGGCATAAAAGGGTAAAATGGTCCATTTTGTTTTTCTTTTAATTTTAATGATTTTAAAATATAAAAACGGATTATTAAATATTAAAAAGTATTAAAAAAAATTGATTTGGGTAAACCCGATATTATAAAAGATTAAAGTGGGCATATATGATATTTAGAGTTTAAGCGGGGCAAATATGATATTTAGACGTTTAATAAGGGTATATACGAAATTCTCCCAAAATTTTACATGTGGCTAAAAAAGACTTAAACTCTTAAGTTCACATAAGACCTAGAAATGATCTATGTTTTCTCTATTGATAGCAGCAAACTATGAATATCAAGAAACCCTAGGAAATAGGCTAGAAAATCAAAATTCATATAAAACTAGGGTTACATACCTTTTGATTATTATTACAAATACTCAAAGCATAATCCTTCTTCTAGATCTTGGAAAACTAGCACCAAATGAATAGATGCCTCTGATGCCTTGTACCCCAAACCCTAGTAGCAAGAAAGCTTAAGGAGAGAGGAGGTTGGAGCAAAATCTTGGCTCTTATATGTGTGTATGTGGTAGTCAAAAATATGATGTCAAATGACCCTATTTATAGCTGATAGGAAAACCCTAAAAACCCTAATTTGAAATAAAATAATAGTATTTCAAATCCGATATTATCTAATTTTCTAATTATCCATAAAGGATATTCCAAAAACCCTAAAACCCCTCCTTAACTTCGTTCAAGGGGTTGGAAGGTTTTGGAATACCTTCTTGTTCAACTATTGAACAATTACAGTTTTAATCCTTACACTTTTAGTTAATCCAGTTAATCCTAAAATTAATTCCAAATAATTTATGATTAATGATTAATTAAATAATATTATTTCTAGTTAATATATTAATCTCATAATATATTAACAAATCATTTATTTCAATTTCTAATTAACTTATTAATCATACAACAAATTAACAAATCGATCTCTTCATCCAAAAGTCATTCTATCCGAATACTAGTTTTTAGGGCAATCCAAAAAGAACATTGCTTCCAATTCAAGAATATACCAATTTAGTTATTAGCTTAGACACCTTAATCCAACAAACATTAGCAAAAAAAAATGTACCCTTTTTAGCTTTATCATCTACCACATCCATTGTAGCTTCATCATTCACTCCATCAACTTTAACAACATCATTTTTTTATTACAATAACTTCCTTCCACTAAAAAAGGATGATATCAACTTACCATAAACAAATTAATGAAAGGATCATTCTATTTCAAGATTTTTCAAAATACCATGCTAATTAGGAAGGAATTAAAGTGAGACGGTTGTTTTTTTTAAAAAATCGACTAAGTGGATATCAACCAAATTGCATGAGAGGTTGTGGTGTTGTAGGTGAAGTGATTAACGAATTTAGAAAAAGATTGCACAAGAGATTTACAAGGAAAGCCATTGATCTTTAATAGGATCTACGGCATAAAACCTTGGGAGGTGATAATCATCATCAGCCTTGTTTGATTTTATTGATTGAAGAAAGAATTACAGAGATAATCCTGATAATACGATTACAAATGGTAAAGTGATACTAAATGAGTAAGGTGTTAGAGAATCGTCCTTGTTGTGTGTGTTTTACAAGTGTATTTATAGTCTAGATTAAGTAACTAAATGTCCGATATTTCCGAGATCCTGTTGAACTGATATTTAAAACGTGCTTTGACTTGGTATTTCCAGGTCTTAAGCCTGGTTGGATTGATTCTTCATTGAGAATTGGTCTTCTCTTGACTACTTCTACACACGTGTTAGTTATGGACAAAAAAATGAACGTTATAAATATTAATAGAAATAATAACGGTAATAGTCTGGATCCTGAGGTAGCTAAGGATCCTAGACATTTGAGGATCTTGGCCCTAACAACGGTATAAATAAAACATGTAAATAGAAGTACATTGTTATTTTTTGCATTTAGCACAAAGAATAACAATGCATTTCCATATAGGTGTTAAGGGTTCAAATTAATAAAGGATCCAAATGAAATTTTCAAAAAAAAAATCTATTTGTTGAATGCCTACAGTCAAGAAAGTCAACTAAATCTAAAGAGTAGACCTTATTATAAATCTACAACAATAAAAACCAAACAAATATCTCAGTGATACAGTACCTCAAACACCTTATGTGCAAGAAACCAAAAAAACTTAATAGCTTTAACTTTATATGTTTAAAAGTGATACCAAATAGGGAACAATTTCATATAGAAATTACCATATCTGCACATAAACAAAAGTATTTAATTCAAAATAAAATTTCATAAACCCAACAACAATATATCTATATGATCCCATGTCTTTTAGAATCAAAATACACGGTCCAAGGCTTTTAAACAATCATAAAATAAGCTTTTACAAAGACTTTGGTCTGTTAGCTAGGGGTGTGAGTTCTAATTATTGGAGACCATTATATAGATTGAAACTTAAAGTACTAAATAAGGTTTACATGTTTGTTACCAGCGATGATAAGATGGTGTTGAACAGCGCGGTAAAAAGATGGTGGGACGATGATGAACAAAGTGAAAGGAATTAGCTTTTCTTGCCGAAGAGAGAAATGTTTGACCTAAAAAATACCATGGAAAAAACCCTTCCACTACAATGGAGGATGAAATTGGCTTTCGATTTTAAGCAGGTTGAAGAAAGTGAAAGGACAGTGGGGGTTTGGCTTCAATTAGTTTAGAGTAGCTAGACAAAAGTAGGAGAGTCTAAAATTTGAATGGAGATTAGGGTTTGAGAGAAAAGTGGATCCTATGAGATAAAAATCGGAATACACATCCCAAATTTAATGGCCAAGAGGTAGTTTCAAAACTTCACTTAGCAAAATTAAGAGGTGTTTGTTTTAGCTTATTTTTTAGGCTTTTTAGCTTATCAGTTTATTTTTTAGGCTTATAAAAAGTGTTTAGGTTAGCTTATTAGCTTAAGCTTATGTGCTTATTTTATCTAAAAATAAACCAATTTTCATAAGCCAAGTGAAAACAACTTTTTTTTCCAAATGATTAGCTTATTTGTCTATATTTACCTATTTACCCTCAACCCTTAAAAAATCCTTCTTTTTCCAACACTATATTATTCTCCTTTTTAATCATTTTACAAAAATAAGTTAATCCAAACATTATTTTTTTTAAATCTTATTAGCTAATAAATCATAAGTTAATCCAAATATTTTTTTATCTTATAAGCTTATAAGTTGTTAAGCTCTTAAGCTCATAAGCTCATAAGATTAAACCCAAAATAATAAGCTTACACAAACTCCCCCTAACTGAAAAGTCATTAAAATGAGTTATTAGGCCACTCACCTCATAAACTTAATGGGGATGGTCTGTAAGGGACATCAGATAGATTTCTAATAACATCTGGACATCATTGTTTGACTTTCATCAAAAATCAAATCCATCAGAGCATTACCACCAAAGACCGCCTCCACGTGAAACCTCCGTTCGACTTCCAAAATCCCCAAGTGAATAAAACTTCGCAGACATACCCCTACACACCGACCACCGGTTCCTCTTTTTTATCCTCTTTCATCACCTTTCCGCCACCAAGACACATTAGATAGACAGAAAGAGCGAGGAAAAAAAACCTTGGTTAGGGCTTCGAGGCGGACCAATGGCGGTTTCTAGTTACGGTTTTAAGAGAGTCAGAGAGAGAGGATGGTATCCGGAGAGAGAAAATGAGGTTAACAAGGAAGAAGGAATACAGGAGAAGAAGTGGAACAAAAGGCCTTTCAAGCATAGTGCAGAAGAACAAATATGATGGATTTCTTGAGGAAACATGCGACAGAGTTTTGAATAGACTGGCGAAGAGAATAATATAGTGAGGACGATGGCGAATTCTACTAACTTGATGACTTCTAACCACTTATTGTTGCGTCGCGTAGCACACGCGCAACACTTGACCCTTCGCAGCTGTTTGTTTTTCAGAAGACTTCTAACTTAAAAACTGTTGTGTGTGTTGCATGGCGCAGCACTTGACCCTCTGCTTCAAACTTCTTCACACCTTACTTTAACTTATTGCAGCAATCTGCAGAGGTTAAAAAACAAACAAACTTTTTATTACATGCTACAACCGTTTGGTCCCCCTCTTTTGTTACAGGGGTTGCAGAGGTGGTCCGCAGACTTTAGACATTTTCGCTTCGAAAAAACAAACGGCACCTAAGCAATGGAAAGCCTTCAAGTACAGTGAAAGCACGGTAACGTGATGTGCTCTTATCTACATAAGCAACATTTTGTCAAATGTTAATGTTATAATTTGTCACTTGATTTATAAATGGGTTTAAAATTTAATTGATCTATGTAGTGGCTTAAAATTATTGTCACGTTATTTTTTCATCAGTTTTAACATTCTTCGTCGACTAACCTCTTCTGATAGTTATTTCTATAAACTTGACTAATTTATCATCTACAAATAATGTTTCATAAAACTCTCATATAATTTCTTGTTTTCTAAAATACCATCATATTTTAATACAAAAATATTTATTAAAAATTATTACTAAACATTACTATTTAAATACAACTATGTCGAGTCTTTATTTGAAATATGTAAAATATAAGAAAAAACTTATTGCATTATAATTATAAAGATAAAAAGAGAGTTTAATATAATCATTACAAGCTTAATACTTTATAAATAAAATCTATAAATTATCTAATAAAATAAATTAACTAGTAAATAAACAACAAGTATTTTAAATATAATTAAATTAGTAAAATGTGTCACACCCCCAAACCAAGGATGGCGGAAACGTCCAGGGGTGGAGGACTTCATGTACAGTATCACAACAACGTGTATAATAGTGCTCAAAGTAAATACAACCATCATAAATATAATTGAAAAAGTTACATCAAAGTATATGTTTACATGTTTCAAAATCAATTACAATATGATGACAAAAATAAATTGTTGACGGTTTAACGTCCCATCCTCAAAGCGCTGAAGTTTTCCTGTTTCACTGATTTCTTGAGAATACAAGTAGTTTTGAAAAGTGTCAACAATTAAGTTGGTGAGTTCATAAGAGTTTTGTTTGGAGTAGAAACCGTTTTCCTCTTTTAAAATCGATAGAGTTTGATCTCCAGAAAATCCAATATTTTCTTAATTAAGTGTAAACAGAATAATCCTATACGATGCGATGATGTATTCTAGATTTACCCGTAGATTTCCCCTATAATTGTCCAGCATATATAAGTTATATAAGATTTAGGTTAGATAAAACGTCGAATATAATGGGTCTGCCCTAGGTCCACAACCAAACAAGGAACAGGAGATGAGGCGGGCACCACCAATTCCAAGCCAATCCAGACTAAATTCTTGTATGACTTAAGCATATACGCTCAACGATTATAGTTGAAGTCTAACAATACGAAAATCTATTGTGAATATAACCTATACATATCATAGTTCACCGGGGAGTAATAGGGATTAGTGAACCTAAACTATGCATATGATAGCTTATCAAAGTGGTGATGATGGTGAGTGTAACCTATACATATCATAGTTCACCGGGGAGTGATAGGGATTAGTGAACCTGAACTATGCATATGAATAGCTTATCAAAAGTGATGGTGATGGTGAGTGTAACCTATACATATCATAGTTCACCGGGGAATGATAGGGATTAGTGAACCTGAACTATGCATATGAATAGCTTATCAAAAGTGATGGTGATGGTGAGTGTAACCTATACATATCATAGTTCACCGGGGAGTGATAGGGATTAGTGAACCTGAACTATGCATATGAATAGCTTATCAAAAGTGATGGTGATGGTGAGTGTAACCTATACATATCATAGTTCACCGGGGAGTAATAGGGATTAGTGAACCTGAACTATGCATATGAATAACTTATCAAAAGTGATGGTGATGGTGAGTGTAACCTATACATATCATAGTTCACCGGGGAGTGATAGGGATTAGTGAACCTGAACTATGCATATGAATAGCTTATCAAAAGTGATGGTGATGGTGAGTGTAACCTATACATATCATAGTTCACCGGGGAGTGATAGGGATTAGTGAACCTGAACTATGCATATGAATAGCTTATCAAAAGTGATGGTGAATTCCTTTCTTGTAATTAAGTTCCTAGGGTAGATGAAACATAAACTATACCTATTATAGTTTATTACTTTGTTTGTAATATGTATTTACCATAACTATACCGATTATAACTAACGTGTTCGTTTGTGGGGGTATAATGGCTTAACTATACTTGTTATAGATTATCTTAATCGTCCATAGCGGCAATAACTCTTTTGTAAGTGTAAGACCTTTAATATTGTGTTTGTTATATGAATAACCCTAAACTATACCTATTATAGTTTATCGATTGATTTCGTGGGAAATGAGCATAGGCCTTACTTGTCATAATTTATCAATGTTTATATTTTAATGGATATAGCCTCGTAATATCGTATATATATATATATATATATATATATATATATATATATATATATATATATATATATATATATATATATATATATATATATATATATATATATATATATTTGTCATACTTGTGAAGGTGTAAATCCATTTGTTTTCTGATGTATGTCTATGTAAGAATGCAAAATTTGTCATATATTGCAACTACACATAATCACATAACGATGTATACCTTGCTCAACATGTTACAAGGTGAAATGAAATTTATTGTGTTTTTCTGTTAATAACATTTTATGTAACTGTTATTGGAAAAATTGTAGAAAAATCATAAAATGTCCAAATCAGGTTCTGTAACTTCTGAGAGTTTGGAAAATGAGTCTAGTTTGTTCATAATTTTTATTATAATTTTTAATGACCTCTAACTTGGGTGAAAAAGTCCATAATCACAGACTGGTCCGGATTGATGTTTGAAATGATAGGCAGTTTTGTAAAAATCACCATAAATTGTAGAAAAATTGTATGGAGATGTACAAGTAGTCATTTTAAAGCTAAGAAGTGGAACTACATGCACCTAAAACAGTTTTGAAAACAAAAATATTTAAGATGTCCAAAACAGTCCGTGAATGGAGTGAAACTTTTCTGATGAAAGCTGTTAGAAAAATGTAGTTATGTTCTAAGTATTTTAACTTGTATTCCCCCCCCCCCCCCCCCCCCCCCCCCTAAAAACTTGAGAAAACGTGAAAATGTAGGGGTATGAACTCACCTTAAGTGTTTTCAGTAGGTAAGTGTTGAAGAAGAGAAGTGTTCAACCCAAGAACACTTGAAGAATCACTTGAAGATTCGAAGCTCTAACACAAATATATTGGAGTTTGTGTAAGATATCCATGATTTGAGTGGAAATAATTGAGATAAACATAAAGAGAATGGATTATGCTTACCAAATGTGGAGGAAAGACTCAAGATCAGCCCTTGAATCTCGAATTTCTAGAGAGAGAAAGTGAGAGAGAAAAGAGTTTGATCTTCTTGTGAAATGAGAGCAAATGAGAGAAAATGAGGAGAGAGGATGATTATTCAGCTCTCAAAAACGTGGGGATGGCTTGTGAGGGAGGTAAAAGGTACAAGGTATGGTGGAAAGGAGTGTGGGTGGTCATGGAGTGGGTATGGGGGTTGCTTGCGTCATAAAATAAGGTAAAGTCAACACTCTACCTTTATACTTTACCTACTCTTATTTGGATAAGATTTTACCCTTAAAATATGATTAAATTATTAATTTAGGGGTCTTATATTTTAAAATAAAGTTTTGGGTGAAAATCTCATGTTAAAATAATTAAAAATGGGTTTAAAACGCAAAAATACGCAAAAACGGGTGAAAAATGAACTTTCCAGCGAGACCCTTCGGATCTCGGCCGAGGTTCGGTCAGGGGAGGTGCTGGTCTCGGGAGTGAAGGCGCGAGCCAGAAGAATGAGCGAAGGCGGGGTTCGTCCGAAGGCTCGGTCCGATGAGAAGCAGTCCGAAGCGAAGGCGAGGGTTCGGTCCGAAGTGATGCTAGAACCGAAGGGACTGTTGTGAACAGTAATGAACAGTACTTTCGGTTCGGATTTTCCCTTCTATGCAAGGTTCGGTTCGGACCTTCCTTCTTTGCGTGGTTCGGTTCGGATGAACAGTAGTCTCGGTTCGGCTCATCAGTCAACACCTCGGTTCGGATAATGAACAGTACTCTCGGTTCGGACCCTCATGAATAGTTCTTTCGGTTCGGTTCATGAATAGTACTTTCGGTTCGGAGGGTTCGTTTCCTTAAGTCCGTTTTTCGCGTAGACTTCCGTTCTTGGGCTATTTTCGCCAAATTCGGGGGTCGGAATGCCCCGAGTGATTATAGAAAGTTGGGGAGAGATTTCGAGAGAGATTTGAGAGAGATTCCACATACTCAGAGAGATTTGGGAGAGATTTGACATACTTGGAGAGATTTCTCATACAAGGAGATATGTGGGAGAGATTTCACATACTTAGAGAGATTTGGGAGAGATTTGACATGCTTGGAGAGATTTCTCATACAAAGAGATATGTGGGAGAGATTTCACATACTTAGAGAGATTTGGGAGAGATTTGACATACTTGGAGAGATTTCTCATACAAAGAGATATGTGGGAGAGATTTCACATACTTAGAGAGATTTGGGAGAGATTTGACATTCTTAGAGAGATTTCACATACAAAGAGATATGTGGGAGAGATTTCACATACTTAGAGAGATTTGAGAGAGATTTGACATTCTTGGAGAGATTTCACATACAAAGAGATATGTGGGAGAGATTTCACATACTTAGAGAGATTTGGGAGAGATTTGACATGCTTGGAGATATTTCTCATACAAAGAGATATGTGGGAGAGATTTCACATACTTAGAGAGATTTGGGAGAGATTTGACATACTTGGAGAGATTTCTCATACAAAGAGATATGTGGGAGAGATTTCACATACTTAGAGAGATTTGGGAGAGATTTGACATTCTTAGAGAGATTTCACATACAAAGAGATATGTGGGAGAGATTTCACATACTTAGAGAGATTTGAGAGAGATTTGACATTCTTGGAGAGATTTCACATACAAAGATATATGTGGGAGAGATTTCACATACTTAGAGAGATTTGGGAGAGATTTGACATGCTTGGAGAGATTTCTCATACAAAGAGATATGTGGGAGAGATTTCACATACTTAGAGAGATTTGGGAGAGATTTGACATACTTGGAGAGATTTCTCATACAAAGAGATATGTGGGAGAGATTTCACATACTTAGAGAGATTTGGGAGAGATTTGACATAAGAAGAGATAGAGTGAAAACGATTGAGAGAGGTCTCATTGGTGTCCTTTTTGAGTGTCCGGCTACGCACTGCAAGGTCCGTAAATCCCGTTACGCCTTGTTTAGGGATCTTGCATACTCCCGATGCGTATGTAACATTGTTTTATCGGTTTGGCTCTCCACGTACCATCGTTTTAGGTTAAGGAGATCTAGGTGTACGCACTTTTTGATTTAGGATCTCTCGTTAGAATAAAGGGTCGCTTAGGAGTTTCTTATCATAAGCTCTAGCACTTACGGCCAGATGAGTGGACCGGCTTGACTTGTTGACTTTCGTTGACTTTGACTTGACTGGAAATTGACGGTTGTCACAAAATGAAATACAATTGAATAAGAATCACTTAGATGCAAAAATAATAATAATAATAATAATAATAATAATAATAATAATAATAATTCCATAACTAAAATGAGCATTTGAACGGTGGATAAAAAGACTTCGCTCCAATGATGTTGAGAGTATTTAATCAAATAACAATTAATATTTTTTTTAATGGTTGGTTTGTTGTTCAAAGTCAAGTTAGTAGAATTCGCTATCGTCCAGATTAAAACATAGGACCTTCAAACTAAGAGCAAAGTCTCTGTCAAATAGGCTACTCCTACACTGACAAACATTTTTTGTCCACATTTCGAATCATATTAAATAAATGTTGGCAACCATTTCCATATTCATCTTACAAGATGTTATCTACCTTGATACTAATGTCATACCAAGAAGATATATGTACATATAATTTACACACACACAACAATGATTGTCAAGCTCCATTCATGACTGTTTAAATTACACAATCAAGAATTCCCTTGATGTTTTTGCAAATTACACCAAAAACAAAATCGTCACTTTACAAAACTTGGCGCAACATGTATGAAGCACAAAATCGTTGCACCAAAAGTTTCGAAAACTACAAAACATCTACTACTCTAAAATCAACCTAGGACTCCTCCATTAATCATCTCATCTATGTAAGCTTATACCTTGTACAGAAACATCACAAGTACCAAAGTTCCTATGTTTTCCATCAGCCACATTCGTGAGTTGAAACCCATGTTTAGGCAGCCGATTAATCAACAATGTTTCCAGCTGGCATGCCACACTTTTCCCTGAAACTAAGAAATACAAAAAAGTTGCATTTTCCATTCCTGGCTTTCCCCGATGTGCCCTAACCCTTCCTTCAAGATCATCAGTCTGCATGCAACAACAATTTTATCAAAAAATTTAATAAACATAAAAGGGTAAATTGTGAACAATAGCAATGTTTTTTGCTTTTTGTTACTTAACTCATAATAGCAACATACTTCCATTTCTTAACTGATTATAGCTATTTACTTTATATTTTATCTATAGGTTTAATCTCATAATAGACCTTATGTTTTGTGTTTTTTTCCAGATTAGACCTCAACTTTATTTTTTCGTAAAAAGACCTTGTATTTTTTCATTTTTTCCAAAAAAAACGGGACTTTGTTTTTTTCCAAAAAAAACGTCAACCTTCAAACTGTTCCGAAAAAATCCTCAACTTTGTCTTTTTTTCCAAAAAAAACCTCAACCTTCAAACTGCTTCCGAAAAGACCCTCAACTTTGTCTTTTTTTCCAAAAAAAACCCTCAACCTTCAAACTGCTTCTGCAAAGACCCTCAACTGTCTTTTTTTCCAAAACAAACCCTCAACTTTCAAACTGCTTCCGAAAAGACCCTCAACTTGGTCTTTTTTTCCAAAAAAAACCCTCCACATTGTCTTTTTTTCCAAAAAAAACCCTCAACCTTCAAACTGCTTCCGAAAAGACCCTCAACTTTGTCTTTTTTCCGAAAAAAACCCTCAACCTTCAAACTGTTTCCGAAAAAACCCTCAACTTTTTTAGTTTTTTTCCTAAAAAACCCTCACATTTTACAAGTTTTTTCGGAAAAAAATGACTAAAAGGGCTGGATCGAAAAAAAAAATGAAAAAACACAAGGTTTTTGTCAGAAAAAAAAAAAAAGTAAAGTTGAGGTTTAATCCGTAAAAAACACAAAATATAAGTTTTTTTACAAGATAAACCCTTACCTATAATAGCAACATACTTGTATTTGGCTTCATTTGTTATGTATTGCTATTATTGGTAAGGAAATGTAAATATGTTGCTATAATAAGAGTTACATATTACCATTATAGGTAAAAAAAAAGTGTAACTATGTTGCGATTATAGATTAAAAAAACAAAATATATAGCTTATATTGGTAAAAAAAAAAATAAGAGTAAAGTACGTTGCTATTTCTTCCAATTTGCTAAAAATAAAACACCATTTGTAATTTAGCTATGTGAAAAAAGTGAAACAGATACCTCTCCAACATAAAGCCTATTATCAGGCCTAATAATCACATAAACACTTGAAGCACCAATCACTGAAGGAGGTGGTTGTTTTCTAGGAGCAATCACAACACATCTAATCAAAACTTCCGATTTACTTTTCTTACATATCAAACTCACAGCTTTCTCCAAATCCTTCAAAACTTTCTCCATTTGATCTGTTGATTCATTAACAATTGAAGAAACAAAAGACGTTGATTCTTGACTTGATTCTTGAATTGTGTCATTGTAGGTTTTGTTGTGTGTGTAAACCGAGGCATAAAGCTGTTGAGCTCTTTGTATGATTGTTTCAGGGACACCTTCTCTTTGAGCTGTTTCAAATGCAAGACTTTCTCTGCAAATCCCATTGGTCAACTTCCATGTGGGTTTAGTTTGACCATTGACAAATTCACTTCCCATTGCTTTGAAAACCGTGTTGTTTGTGTTCAATGGTAATTTGAAAATGTCATGTAAGTGAGTTGATATTATGCCTAAACAACCAATTGAATCTAGGGTTTCAACAAAGCTTCCAGCAATACATGTCCCTTTTGCTGTTTCTGTACCTCTGCAGATTTCATCCACAAGAACAAGGCTGTTTGATGTTGCTCCTGTGATTATAGAACGCAATTCTGACATTTCAATCTGAAATTATAAGTTTGATGGATTTTAATAGTTGATAAAGTGTTTGTATACATAATAAAGTTTAGGGAAATTGTCAGAAAAGTCACAATATTTTCAGGAAAGTTACACTTTAGTGCTAAGATTTTCTTTTTCATCATAAAAGTCCTGATTATTTCATTTTGGCTCAAGTTTACAAAAAAAGTCCTTTTGTTTCTTTTAACATGAAATGACATATTATCGGGTTTTTACAGATAATTGGGACTTTTATGTTCAAAAAAAAATCTTGGGACTACAGTGTAACTTTCCTGAAAATATTGGGACTTTTCTGACAATTTCCCTAAAGTTTATTTCTTTTCTATGTTGAACAAACTGTCTGAATGAGACTAAATGACTGTTTTACCTTTACATTCTAAAAAAACAAATTCACACTATATTCATCAAATTTAACAATATTCATCAATTTAAATGTAAAAGGAGTTGAGAGAGAGAGAGCAAAAAAAAGGTTAATCTTATAAAAGACATTATATTTTGTGTTTTTTTCCGGGATAAACCTCATCTTTATTTTTTTCATGAAAAAAACCTTGTATTTTTTCATTTTTTCTCAAAAACCCTCAACTGTCTTTTTTTTCCGGAAAAAAACCCTCAACCTTCTAATATTTCAGAATAAATCCTCAACTTTTTTAGTTTTTCCTGAAATTACCCTAACATTTTACAACTTTTTTGGGAAAAAAATGAGTAAAAGGGCCAGATCAAAAAATGAAAAAATGTAAGGTCTTTTTCAGGGAAAAAATATAGTTGAGGTTTAATCCGAAATAACAGAGAGTATATGGTCTTTTATGAGATTAAATAAATAAATAAAAGAAGGGAAACATGTAAACAGTTAGTGTCTTAATACATTAAGCCAATTTTCTTGGCTTAACTTATTAAGTCATTGTCTTCAGATTTTTAAAAAAAAAAAAAAAAAAAAGAAAAAAACAACAACAACAACTTAATGAGTTAAGCCAAAAATATGACTTAATGTATTAAGATACTTACTTTTTACCTATTTTCCCTTTTGTTTTTCTTCCAACTCAGTTAACGAATATTGTGAAGTTTGTTTTTTTGGATGGAAGGGTAAAATGGTCATTTAGTATGATTGTGTAAGAATTTAAGGGATGACCTGGAATGAGCTCTTTCCATCAGAAGGGCTATCATAGGATTTCATGTGTAACATAATGGAGTCAAATTGAGGAATTATTGCTGACTCAGCAGGGACCATGAATCCACATATTCCAAATAAAGCTGCAGCACAAATTGACCGAAGTAAACTTGATTTTCCACCTCCATTTGGACCAGTCAACAGAAATATTGACTTCATTTCAATTGTGTTAACAACAGCACTTCCTTCAGCTGCATCAAACCAATACGGTGATAAACCAGTTATCTTCATTCCATCAATTTCTCCCTTTTCCTGTGAAAAATAATTACATATCAGACCTTCAAAAATAACAAAATCAAATAACTTTCCATTTGCTATAAATGCATGTTTCTCTTTTTGACTTAATAGACAATGTTATCCTAAGCTATATATATGAGTGCTTCTTGTTGACTTAAAGCATAAACAATGACTTAACAGATTTTTCCCATTTAAGCCCTAACTTTTTTTTACAAATTTGCCCTTGTTTCATTTTTCCTTCCATTTCTCTTAGGGTGTCGTCTTTTTCTAAAATATCTTTTTAAGAATCATTTATACAGACATCACTTTATCCAAACAACACTTAAAAGAAGATAAAAGTAAAGGGTGGGGTGGGGGGGTGGGGGTACCTTGGAGCCATGGGACTGAATGAGAGTAGGGAACACCCATCTCCTCCTTTTCCCCTCACTGTTTCAGCATTAAAAAATGTTCAGTCTTTAGATAATAAAAGAAGCAATTATGACTAAACTAAAAAAACATTATGCTACAAGTTTCTTGTTTATTGAAAAGCCTCTTTAATAATGAGAATATATGCAATAAACATGAGTAAATATAGACGAGGAAAAAGTAATAAAAAGGCATGAACATGCTTGAAATTAAACCTTTTAAAAAACAACACTTCATGTTCACAACAATTAACTTAATGTATTTATTTAATGAACAAAAAGAAAATTAAGTTTACAAAAGTATGCAAATGAATTTGATTTATGATTTATCAGCTAAAAATTAAGAATCTTTTAAACTAGAATACAGTTGTAACATTTGATCTCTTACCTCACATGAGCAAATAATGCTTTTGCAATGACAAGCAACATGGAAGCAAAAATGAGAACATTAATTTTATCTTGCAATTCTGTAGAAAGTCCCCTTAACAATTCCAACACCATTGCCTTTGCATTAGCACCAGCTTCATGGTACCTGAAAAGACGAAAATGCCCTCATTATCTTCATCATTGAAACCAGCCTAAGAAACCTTGTCTAGTCTAGCATAACAAACACAGCCTTTCTTTTTGAAACAAAGTTTTTTTTTCTTATTAAAGGTTAACCTTGCGAGGGCATTTTCGACCTTTACTGTGGTGAACCATTCTTCTCCGACTTTTCTACCCTTTGAGTCTATAGAAGGTTTGAGTTGTTTTATTTGTTCTTCTCCAGGGGTATTAGCCCAAACAGAAGGAGCAAATCTTTTTCCTTTAAACCAAACAGATTTATGCTCACGTGCATATGTGATTTCTCCTCTTACACCTCCAAATGGTGCTGTGGTAGCTTTTATTCTTGAAATTATAGGAAGGAAATCTTCTGTAACCTTAAAAAAATGCCACCTGGCATCTGTTAACTTACTAAAAGATAATAATAATAATAATAACAACTATGGAAGCAAAGGAAGGACACTTACTGCTAAAGATAAGGCTTCAGCTGCTTTATCAACCTCTTCATAGGATTCTTTTAGATGGATCTTTTTAACACGGTTTTTCCATGAAGATTCCATCTCTTCAAAAAAATCATTTGGTATGTTTGGATATGAACTTGTTTTCTGATCGTTTTCACCATCTAAAGAGATAAGTTCACCAATTCTATGGGAGATAGATTCACATTCAATCACCTGAAAATAACCAAACAAAGCATAGATAACAGATAAGTCTCATAGTATATAACAAAATATATATATATATATATATATATATATATATATATATATATATATATATATATTATATCATTTAAAGAAATTTCAGCACTTACAAGTGTCTGAAAGTCGATTTTCAATCCAGTTGATACCCAAGTGGGGTCCATTAACAATCTGAGTATCTCATTGAGCTCTGAGTCTTCATACAATTGCAAAATCTCATCAAGCACACTTTTTATCTTGCAAAACTCAACATGATTTGCTTCCCTTAACTCAAGTAACTTTACAAGCTGCAAGATTCACAAAGGTTTAAACTATGAAAATATGACAAGAAATGTATAGATACAGATTCACAAAGGGTGAAAGTTGTAATTTCATGCCTTCAATGAAGTTGGAAATGAGAAAGAAGTTTCATTACCTTTGATGGTGAGATGCAAGTAAACTGAGGAATTGAACATGAAACATTGCTCATGAGTTTGCATATCTCTGCAAATGTTGCAAAAAAGAATACAGAGTTACTATTAAATTAAGAAAAATATCATAAATCAAAAGAACATGGATAATCTACTAATCGGAAACTGACCTTGAATTGTAGATGCAATTGCATAAGCAGGAGGATTTAGAAGAAGATCTCTTACATACCTGTAGATAGAACCATAAAAACAAAAACAAAAAAGATAAAAAAGATAATGAAAGAAAGATGAATGGAATGGAATGAAGTGGACAAGGTAATGGAATGAGTCCATGAGTCATCACTACATTCCATTATCATGTAATGTGAATTTTCAACTCTTGACTTACATAGCAGGTAGCCCAGTGCAATTTGAGGGTAGCAAAATTTTTAACAAAAAAGGTATCCCTTCAGTCTGAATAGCACCTATTACATTAAATGAATGACAGGTGTCAAACAAAGTATAACATAAATGTTACAATGTATAGCAAAACAAGAGAACCTAAAAGATTAGGGAAATCTCCTATAAAGTCCCTATATTTTGACCTCATATTCAATTAAGTCCCTATATTTTGACCTCATATTCAATTAAGTCCCTATAAAGTCAAAATGTAGGGACTTAATTGAATATGAGGTCAAAATATAGGGACTTCATAGGAAATTTCCCAAAAGATTATGGCTGACCAATTTGTGAAGCAGTTCCAAGGTGCAATGAACGTGGCCTGTTTTCTGAAGCAACAGTGACATTCCTAAATGTGACCTTTTCATCAAGGCCATATAGCTCTTTTACCTGAATTGTAATATAAATAGTAAAAAAAAAACTATGTATGTAGCTTCAATAGTCAATGCCATGTTGATAAATGGAAGTATAAAAGTACATAAAAAGTGGATTAAAGATGTATCAAACCCTAAATAAGATCTCATTAATCATATCCCCTTCAAGCCATTCAAAGTGTCTGCCATTGCATTCAGACCATAGTAATCCACCTTCACCAAATTCTCTCCAATTAGAAGTCCCTGTTAAAAAGATATTGCCATTATTGAGGATCAATTAATGATTCTTAGGGTTGTTTCTTTTTTTTTTCTTCAATTAAGTCATGTATAGGTAAAGTGACTTAATGGGTAGTGATGTTTGTCTAGATAAAGTGTTTATGTTTGTTTTCTAGACTAAATAAACCGTCTGAATGAGACTAAATGACCATTTTACCCTTACATTCCAATAAACAAATTTCACCATATTCAAATATTAATCAAAGTTAACGTGAGATGAGTTAGGAGGGAAACAAAAAAGGGAAATAGGTGAAGGGTTAGTGTATCAAGACACTAAGTCATGTATTTTAGCTTCAATTCATTGAGTCATTTTATTGTATGGATTAAGTAAAAAAGAAACAAGTATATATAGTTGTTGTACAGATTAAGTGCTTAACCCATTAAGTTCATTGAGTTAAAAAGAAACAGCCCCTTAGGTTTGTATACAAAGAACTGTTCTTCTAAACTTGTTGTCCTTTAATCAACCAAAAAGAAAATTACCTGAAGAATTGTTCTTCAATGAATTATGAAGATACAAATGATGATAATGACATGTCCGAAGCTTTGTAACAATTGCCTCTTCAGTTAAACCATCCTCTGAAGAAAAAGTCTTCATAGTCTCCAACACTTGAACCATGAAATACCCTTTTGCAGAACGTGAGATTCCTACAATTTAACAAATGGAAATTAGAATGTAAAGATTAACATTAAAATATTAAATAGATATTCAAATGAAGCAAAAAAAAGAGAGAAATTCTACATACCAACAACTGGCATTGGCTCTGGAAACTCAAGATCATGATCATCTTCAACAAGTCCAAAAACATAAGGACTTCCAGGATGTGCATGACTAAATAAACCAACAAAAACTTACTATATCAAGATTTCAACAACATTGAAAGAATGTAAAAAGTCAGAAATACCCTGATATAAAACGGCTTTTACGAGAACGTGCTTGAGTTGGACCTTGAACTTCTTCCACAATACACTACAAAAACATTAAGAAATAAACTTTTCCAGCTCACAAGTCATCTTATATTAAAGTCAAACAAGAAAAAGTCAAAGTGAACTTACTACTGAGAACCCATTACGTGTCAAATCATCCAATGTTTGGCGTAAATTCTACATAGGGAAAAATGAATGCAAGAAAATAGGCATTCAAAAACTGTTTGAAATTGATCAATATTATAATTTTTAATGAAATAAGTATGCAATACCACAACAGGGCATCCAGCTTTTGGAATGTTATCAGAGCGTAAGCCACCCATAGGGTTCAAACCAGCATATTCCACAAGAACACAAGCATCAAATCCAACAGCTTCATAAAACTCTCCAACCTAATGAGATGAAAAAAGATTCATGAAATTGTTCTTAATGTTGACTAGTATAATCATTAATCAAACAAACATGAGAAAAACATGCCTTTAGTATGATATAATGGAGTATAAAAACATACCCTACAAAGTAAAACTTCACGTGGGAACCTTGACTTGAATTTCAGTACTTCGGAATTAAGTGTTCCTTCTTTTAAACTTCACAAAATAGAAAATAAAAGGAAAAGATCACTAACACATAAGGATCAAGATTCAAGAAGAGTTCATGTTGAGTATTGACATCATGAGAAAGACTTGCCTTCCGTTCTTCAGGTTCTCATCCAAACCAAGAAGATTAGAGTAAGAAAGTTTTTTTACCAATTGGGAAGAAGATGTCTTCATACATGTTTGCATTTTCTGGAAGAAGGAATAAGAGGGATATTGATAAGTCTAGAAGAGATAAGAAGATGATCTATGAAAATAAGCAACTTTCGTATCATGTTGCTTACATGGAGAAGTTAATGAGTTATCTAGATTACCTCTTTCCACCATATAATGTGAGGATAATTCTTCTCATCAAGATCATCCTTTAGTTCCCTGACTTTTTTTGCTGATTTGGTGCTTGTTGACTTTCTTTCTTTGGAGCAGTTGATCTTCTTTGGCTGCCTGGTGTTTTGAAGAAAACTCAACAAATTTTAGAAGAAGAAGAAGAAGAAGTGACCCAACTATACCCATGGATTATGTCTTCAACAAATTATCATCACTTTCAAAGTACAATCTGTGGGGTAAACCAAGGATTTCTACGTATTTAATTCTTTAACACTTATAACTAATTAATATCTATTATCCTATGGAGAACCATTTTTATTTCCTTGTATACAGCGTGTGGGGTCATTCAATTTAACTTTTCTTATTGCGATTTGAGCTCATTTGGTTAGGTTTTGCTCAAATCCCAGTTCGAAATAGCATGTAGAATCTCTTCCATCGTGCAATGACTACAAGTTCCACATTTGGAACACCCATTGAAGACTTTCGAAACCGTAGAAAAACAGCAAAATAAGAAAGCATTACAATGGAGATAAATAGTGTGCTAGCAGTAAACTAGCACCCCCATTTCACCTTTTCTTTTTTACTTTTGTCTATTTACTAGATAAACAGCTTATATTTTCCTACTTACAAGCAAACCAATGGCATATGCAACTAAAAAAATGTTAAGAAACAGATAGAAGGGGAAAGAGGGTTAAGACCATGGTGTAGAGAATGCAAAGTGACGACGGGAGAGGAGGAAACGGGTGTGAAGGCCGATTGAGCACCACCGAGGAACTGAGAAGGCGACGGACTTGGCCGCGACCCAGCACATGTTGTTGTGAACCGGAGGCGGAGATGGGATTCTTTTCAAATTTAGGGATTTCCAGGGGATACGGTGTGAGAGAAGAGAAGTTGTTCCCGCCATAAAAATGAGGGAGGTGGAAGTGGAAAGGGTTTTCTACAGAAATGAACGTCTATGGTTAGAAGCAGAGGTCTCATTTGTCATATTTTGAAACAGATTATACAGTCAAATTATTATTATTATTATTATTATTTTCATAATTTATTTATCGGTTTGATATTTGACCGAGAGAAAACCACCATAAACAATGGCAGGAACCGCTTTTGCAATATTATAAGAAACGAGAATCGGATTGTCGGCTTTGGTTCGGGATCGGTTTTACAATTATTTATGATTTTTTTTTATAGTCTAAACTGAAGTACAAATAGTAAATTACATGCTCGAAAAAAAAAATCAAATAATTCTAACTTCATATAAGGTCATACGGTATGAAGGCCTTTCCTATGCGTGAAAACTGAGCTGGAAGCCTTTCTTACCCGTGAACACCGCCCTCTTGGGGCGTAGTTGTGTTGTGGAGTGGGGCTACACATGGATGTTCACGGACAATTTGATTGGGCAAGAGTATTTAATTGTTGAATGTATTGATAGAGAAAGTTTAGATGTAGTTAAATGGTTTAAAAATGGATAGATTGAACCTTTGAAATTTGGTAACGGCTTGTAGTCATATAAATGAAAAAACACTAAACTCTAAAAACACTAAAGTATATTATGAAAAAAAAAATCAAGTAACTTTGACTTCATATAAATGACTTATGGTATTTTAAAAACCAGGATTTTGACTGTTACATTTTCGGATCGGTTCCAGTTTTTTAACCGGTTTTTGTTAGAATCAGGACTGGTTTTGCTATAAATTGTGATCAATTCTGGTCCGGTTTCAATAATTCTAAAGTTCATCCCTAATCATCACCAATATTTAAATAGATTTTGAATAAACTGACCGACATAAATATTTATTTTGACAAAATTAATTAAAAAATATTTCTTCGTAAAATGGTTAACTGTTGAGGACATGTTATTCAAAGTAGACTCCTGTAGAGCCTGTAGCCTTAGGGGACGAGTTTTCATTCAATGATTTTTTGGTAATTTTTATTTTTATTTTTTTATGGTAGTTTCTTTATATATTTTTGTTTGTTTTTTTGTGTAAATGTTTTTACATTAATTTCGGGTAATGGTTGGTTATTTGTATTATGCTTAATTTTGTATGTATTTTGTGCTTATGTGTTCAATTATGGTTTTATAAAATATCATGAAATAAAAAATCTACTATAAAAATACGTAATTATTAACATTCACATATACTCAAATAATAATAAATCGTACAAATAGACTTCTACTTTTGACATGTACCCCGTGTAATATGTATAAATCGTTTTCGATATGTATTGGTCCGACTCTTGATGCAACCCTTCATGCTTATTCATTGACCAATAGTAAATGTCTTTATGAACCAACATAAAAGAAAAAAAAATCATAATCTTTTATCATAGAATTGTGTGGTACGTTTGACGCCTTTACAAGGATGAATGTGAAACTCTTAGAGATTTGGTACCCCAATAGTTGATATACCAATAGCTATCACGTATAGTGAGAGTGAGAGTCCGAAAATCCAAAATCTCCAAAAACCATTGGGCACTTAATGGGATATATTATTGGAAATTTGTTTTATCAATTTCCAAAAATAATAGTTTTTTCCCATTTTGAGCACGAATTTCAAACTTTAGATATAATCAAAATGGACAAGTGATTACATATTCATGTTCTCCTCTATGACACATTCATTTTGATATATTATGTGTCCATAATTGATTAAAGATAAATAAAAAATTACATGTTAAAGTGAGGTTTATGAAGAGTATAAACAAGTGGTTTATTAGGTTTACTTTATCTTACATTTGTGGGAGTATGAAAAGGAAATGGGTTTATAACTACAAAGTTTAGCTACCTTTCTAAGACTTATGGAATCAATGTTCTCTCTTGCACGTGCACACAATTGCGTACAAATGTAAGTCAGTTTAGCTTCAGATCACTGAACTTTTGTGCGAACACGCGTCATGCGAGTACAAATGCACCACCGGTCGACTAGAAAAGTTCAAGGACTTTATTGTAATTATGTCTTTTTTAGTTAACAGTTAAAACCCGAATTAAAAAACTATTAATAATTAGATTTCGGTTTTGATTTTTTAATTAAATGGGGCTCTTTAATTCTTCATCAGTATTTTTTTTACCTCTATTATTCTGAGTATAAATACAGGTCTTAGGCTACTGATTGAACACACCGAATGAAACGAAATACTTCTCGTCCTCTCTTACGCTTCTATTTCGTTTTCCAACTCTTGCTGCAACCAAGGTATTTTTCGGGTCAAGTGAGGGTTCGGGTGACTTAGAAGAGTCACTTACTGCTATTGTATCATTGGAAACAAACACTTATATAGGCCGAATTTGTTTTAAGGGAATTGTGTTTAACATAAACCTGTGTTTGTTCTTTTTGTGTAGCTTTGGGTGATACTCTCTTAAAAGTCTTAAAACAAATCGTTTGTACAAAATAAACAATTGAAGGGAAAAAATAACTACTTCTGCCTTTTGTTACAATTCTCAAAGAAAAACGGATTTTTTTTCTAAAACAGCTTATGATTTCTATTTTGTTTCAATTTCCAGTAATACCATTCCTAGTTTACTTCTGTTTTCGTAAATTATTTTCTAAAACAGATTTCAAAACCAAGTGTTTAATAGTTTTCATATTATTTTCTGAAATAACACTCATTTAATAGTTTTACTTGTTGTGATTGAGTACTAATCTTTAACTATTTTATTTTGGTTTAACTAAAACTGTTGGTTTTTATGTGTATTATGACTGTTGAAAGCTCCCAGCAACCAAAGTCTACTGGTACTCCTAATGCTCAAGGAGCTCCGATGATGACCATGTCGGTTAATCACGCTGAGAAACCTGAGAAATTATTAGGACTGTACTTTAAGCGGTGGCAACAATAGTGCTGTATAGAGGTATTGATTTTTTGTTTATTGCTATTAAATTTAGAGAGTTATCCAGGGGCGGACGCAGGATTTCACAGTAGGGGTTGTACGGGAAAGTCAGGGGTTGCACGATAGTAAAAAAATAATAAAACTTTTGAAAATTTTCGAAAAATTTCCCATTATAGCCGGAAAAGTCAGGGGTTGTCGGTGCCATCCTGGAGCCCCCCCCCCCCCCCCCCCCCCCCCCCGCCCCCCTAAATATGCCCCTGGAGCTATCCACCCAAGAAATTCAAATGAAGGAAAATTAGGGAAAATAATCAAAACAACGTAAATCATGGAAAATAATCAAAACAATGTAAATAAGATGAAGTTCATACCTACAATAGTGGGATTGGGGAAAAGCGTCGAAATTGAGAAAAAGGCACCAGCTGATCCAGATGCCTCTATGTTCGTAACTAATTGAAATCTATCTAAGAAACGTTAAATTTTATCCGACTACATCACATATATTTCAAGTATGATGCGATGGAAAACATAGGTTATAAAATTTCTATGTACTAAGCGGAAAACATTTAAACAATTCAAATGATTAGGGCACATGCAATCTATTGAGGATCTATTTCTTTCACATATAGGCAACATACTATGAACTATCATCCTACAAAACTTTTCTTATAAAAATCGAATTCAATAGAATAAGAAACTTACTTTGAAGATTATTATTGCAAACAACCTTGAATCCTTCTTCAAATCTTTTGGCAGCTAGCACCACAAGTGTCATGTCTCTGATGGTTCACACCCAAGACTAGCAACTAAGGATTATGGAGAGGGAGGAGGTGATTTTTGGCCTATCTCTTCTAGGGTTAGGAGTGTCGAAAATATGAAGGGTATGATCCTTTATATAGCTGAGTTAGCTTAGTGTCAAAGCTAGGGTTTAAGGAGGAAACATTAATTCCTTTGCTTAGTGACTAAGCAGTTTATTCCCCTCTTTAAAGGGCTTGGACGAAAACTCCTTGGGCTTGCCCAAGTGATTTTCGTCCGCCTCATCCAATAAGGTTCATGGGCTCCTTTCTTCAACTTTCAATAAATAACCAAACAGACGCTGCATTTTTAATTAATCCAATTAATCCCAAAATCAATTCAAATTAATTTCTGATTAATTATTAATTAAATAATATGATTTCTAATTAATATATTATTTTCATAACAAATTAATAAATCAATTATTTCAATTTATTATTTAAATAATAAATTAAACCCTCTCTCCAAAATAATAATGTCTAATTGCTAGGTTTGAAGGTAACCTAAAAGGACCGTGCTACCATCAATTCAAGTATATACCAATTATAGTTAATGGTGTAACATCCAAAAATATGGTCCCAAAAATTTCATTTTCTTATATAAATAAAATAGTATTTCCAAATATCAAACATTCATCACAACAAAACCAACGTATCAAGTATTATAAAAAATCAGAGTGAATGTCAAATGCGAAACTCCAATGGTGTGTGCGATGCAGTCAACTCGAGTTATTCCCATTGGAACCAGAAGTACTTGAAACAAAACTAGAAACCATAAGCACAAAGCTTAGTGAGTTCCCCCAAACTACCACATATCATACATACAATAAAACATATAGTGGGCCCTGCCCTGTCATCGGACCTCGTCCGACATCGGGCCCCGCCTGACATCGAGTTGAGCTCGGTAACAGAACGGGCCCCGCCCAACATACAAATAACATATATCAAATAAACACATACACATGAAATAATCACATAGATACATAACAACAAATAGTCATCGGGCCCCGCCCGACATCGGACATTAGCCTGGAAAGCATATAAACACATACACATGCAAGAGTCACGAAGACGGCAAGCATACTGACAAAGCATAAACATGGTCTGCCATTGGTGCCTTCAACCCGCTAAACCCAATAAGGAAGCTCACCTCGAATAAATGAATCTATCAGAAAGAAGTCTCTAGTTGTTGCTCTAACGACTCCCCGAGCTATCAATGCAACATAACATCCAATCAAAATCCAATAATCCATCTCAGGGTAAAATAACCATTTTAACCCTGGTCTAATTTGGTTAATTACTAAGGCCCAAAACCATAACATAAAAGGTCTATCACTAGATAATCTTCTAAAGTCCACCAGTAGCCCACTTATGGCCCAGTTTTCCAAATTGGGCCCAAACTCCTCTAATGGGCTTTACTCTAAAGCCCAAGCATATACATTGTCCAAAGACCTGATTTCGGATGGTCTACTAAAGCCTAAAACAACAAGGTCCAAGAAAATGGCCCAAAGGAAGACCACTAAGGGATCGAACGCTGGGTGTTCCCTTGTGGAACATTGGGCATTTTTCACCAACCAACAGATCGCGAGCCTCAGCCAGAACGCTAGGCGTTCCTTAACCCAACGATGGACGTTCGCACACTGATTCCCAAAAGTGATTATTAAGCACTTAATGCTTAAATCCACATGACCAAAACATCGATCCAAGTCTTAAGAAACATCTAGAACCATAAAGTCACTGACTCGGTGGCTTTGCATGCCCCAAAAGGTCCCAACTTCAAGATATAGCATTTAACTTCCACAAAAAGGGATTAATCTCATGCATGGGGCTTATACAACTCTAAAGATGCAAACTTTATGAATCTAAAATATGATAAACACCTAGAGGATCAACTCAAAGCTTTTGGAGTGATCATAACTACAAGATCTCGACCATGGGGCAAAAATGTCACACCCCCAAACCAAGGATGACGGAAATGTCCGGGGGTGGTGGGCTTCATGTGTAGTATCATAACAACGAGTATAATAGTGTTCAAAGTAAATACAACAATCATAAATATAATTGAAAAGTTACATCGTAGTACGTTGTTCACATATTCTAAAATCAATTACATTATGATGACAAATGAAATGTTTGACGTCTGAGCGTCCCATCCTCAAAAACTGTTGTTTATCTGATTCACTGATTTCCTGAGAATACAAGAAAAAGTGTCAACAATTAAGTTGGTGAGTTCATAAGCTTTTGAAAGTGATGCTAAAATCCTTTTCTCGTAAAAGTGACATTTGTTCGAGAAAATCCAATATTTTCCTTATGAAATGTGTTGTAGTCTTAAAAGTCAAGACCAAAATATACATGTATTTTCCCATACTTAAAGAAATTTATGCAAGTTTAAATCGACATAAACTCGTTAAATTAGAAGTAAAACCCGTAAATCTTATGTTTTGTTAATACCACATGTGAGTTATTATAACCATACTATGACTCAGACAGCCTTGTAATATGACGTTCTTCAGGCGTCGCAAGTTAAATGACACTTGTCACCCCATACCCGCCGGTCTAGCTGTTGCATGCAGCTAAGGTGTGGGTTTGTCAGACCCAATATAGATCTATACACAACTATCACGTTCTCCCTACAAGAGACTGGTTACAATTTACAGGACTTTTGATTTCGTTACATTAGATGTAACGCGAAGCGAATGTCTCACAAATTTATTCATTAACAGATTTACGTGAACTGACCTGAAAACCCTTGGTGATGAGTTTGAAATGTAATTGAAACATAAATTATACCTATTATAGTTTAACAAAACTGTTTGTAAGGTATATGAAACATAAACTATACCTATTATAGTTTATCCAAAACGTTTGTAATGAAAATGAACCCCATTTTATGTAAGTCGAATGTATAGCAAAATCATAACTATGTTTATCATGCCTTATCTTGTATTATTTGTAATGACAAAGGACTCTTACCAATCAGTGAGTATTTTCTATTATATAATTATATCCCAACGGAAAACACCGGTAAAACATGAAATCATCAAAGATTAACACTTTGCTCAACATGTTACAAAGTGTGATGAAAGTTGTAAGCTGTTAACTTGTTTTTAACATTTCTTCATTGTTTTGGAAAAATCACAGAAAAATCATACGAAGTCGAAAACTGAATCCGTAAACTCTGAGAGTCTATAAAATGTGTCTAGTTTGTTCATAAATTTTATTTTGATTTTTAGATGTCTCTAACTTGTGCGAAAATGTCCATATTCACAGACTGGTCCGAATTCGTAGCTACAGTGATAGACAGTTTTGTAAAAATCACCATAAATTGTACAAAAATCGTATGAACATGTGCAAGTAGTCATTTTAAAGGTATAAACCTGAACTATTTGCATCTAATACAGTTTTGAATACTAAAATGTTTAAGTTTCCCAAAACAGTCCGTGAACGAACATTAACTTTTCTGTTGAAAGCTGATGTTTGAGTTAAGTTGTGTTCTTGGTGTTTTAACTTGTATTCTCACACCTTAAAACTTAAGAAAAACATGAAAATATAGGGGTATGAACTCACCTTGTGTGATTTCAGTAGATGGATGATGAAGAAAAGAAGTGTTCAACTCCAGAACACTTGGGAGATGCTTGAAGATTCGAAGATCTAGCAACAATTATGGTGATATTTGTGTAAGGAGATCATGATTTGAGTGAAGAAGTGTAAGGAAATCAAGAGTGGGAAGAGATTTACTTACCAAGGTGTGTGAAGAGCTCAAGATCAGCCTTGAATCTCGAATTCTTGGTGAGAGGGAGTGAGAGAAAATGTGTTTGTTCTCCTTGAGAAATAGTGAATAAAGTGGGAGGAGAGATAAGGATATTTCCAGATTTTGTTCAAGATTATGGCTGAAAAAGAGTGTAAAAAGGACAATGATTGACTAGGTATGGGTGAATAGTGACTGGGGGTTGTACTATGAAGGTATGGGGAGGTTGCTTGTGTCCTTGTCCAAAGGATAAGTCAACACTCCACCTAATTATCTCACCAAATAGATTTTATTCTTAGGCAATGATTTTCCTCAAAATGTGATTAAAATATGAATATTTAGGGTTTTATATGTCAAAATACGAGTTTGGGTGAAGATCTCATGTTAAAATAATTAAAAACGGACTTAAAATGGAGTCGTGGTCGAAAACCGGGCAAAGAGGCGAAAATCCGAAATTGGGGCCGAAGGTAGCGAAGGCTCGGTCTTAGCAGCACTAGAACCGAAGGTAGGGTTCGGCTGGTGCATTGGAACCGAGAGGGAGGAGGTTCGGTCCGAGGGGACCTTCGGTCTTCCGAGGTTCGGCTTCGGTTCTTCATCAGCAGAGTTCGGTCCTCAAGGTGCTTCTGGCAGTTTTGCTTCTAACAAGGAAGGGTTTCGGTTCCTAAGAAGGGTTTCGGTTCCTAAGAAGGTTCGGCTCCTTAAGAGGTTTCGGCTCCTTAAGAGGGTTCGGCTCCTTAAGAGGTTTCGACTTCTTAAGGCTGTTTTTCGCGTAGACTCCCGTTTTCGAGCTGTTTTCGTCAAATTCGAGGGTCGGGATGCCCCGAGTGATTATAAAAATTTAAGAGAGATTTTGAGAGAGATTTGGGAGAGATTTCACACACTTGGAGAGATTTCTCATACAGAGAGAGATTTAGGAGAGATTTCACATACTTTGAGAGATTTCTCATACAGAGAGAGATTTGGGAGAGATTTCACACACTTGGAGAGATTTCTCATACAAAGAGACATTTGGGAGAGATTTCACATACTTGGAGATATTTCTCATACAGAGAGATATTTGGGGGAGATTTCACATACTTGGAGAGATTTCTCATACAAAGAGAGATTTGGGAGAGATCTCGTTTGCGACCTTCTTAAGTGTCTGGCTTTGTAACGCAAGGTCTGTCCATCCTGTTAAGCCTCGTTATGATTGTTATATGCCCCCGAGGGTTAAGGAATAATGTTTTACCGAGTAGTTTTATCACTTGCACTGATTAGGGTTTAGAATTTCTGAACATGTGAAAAATCTAAGTGATACTTTGTATTAAGATTGCGAGTTGTATAATAAGAAACATAATGGAAACCCTAATATACAAGGGTTAGATGAGTCGACCGGTTTGACTTGTTGACTTTAGTTGACTTTGACTTGGCCAAAAATTGATGGTTGTCACAAAAAAAGGGACTAAAATCCATAAAAACTTAGATCTAAGATTCTAATGAGCAAGGTTAGAGCTTTATACCTTAAATGTGTTGGAAATAGAGCAGAGAACCAAGATCTATAAGCTCCCACTTGAACTACCACCTTGCACCAAGATTCTCTTCCTTGAATGAGCTTAAAACACAGACCAAACCACACACAATGAGCTCACAACACTCAAGGAGGCTTTAGGGTTTTGAGATTGGAGTTTGAGGCTATGGAGGCTGGAAATGAGGCCAAAACCTGGAACTTAAGGTGTTTAAATATGTCTTAAACCCTAAAAATTAGGGTTTGAGCACCACACATAAACACCTTGCGTTCCCCAAGGGAATGCTCCGCGTTCGAGCTCCGCCCCAAAAGTCCAATATTGGCAAGAATGGTCCCTCCTCCCCCATAAACTTGCAAAACAAGGCGAAAAATCAATAACTTAATATATATAAGGGACCAAAAATGAATAATACCTAGATCGGACATTACAAGTGGCTTAGACACCTAATCCATCAGTCTCCCACTTGGATAAGTCCTTAACTATAATTGCCAGTATAACTTCCAAATTGATCAGCAAATTGTAGCTACCAAAAGCTGTTGTCGAACTCTGATCCAGTCAGTTACACGTCCTAAGATAAGTCATTATATAATCCTCTGTTCTGCAAGATAACATTTGAACACGACACATGGAATAGAATCAATCTCATTGTCCAATACTTTGTTTCCAGATTTCTGATTTCTAATGACATAGAACTGATGGGTTTTGGTCCTAAGAACATCCTATGTGCTCATACAAACCCTAATGCTTGGATCTAGGTTTCTCTATTGTACATGCAAGTTATCCAAGACTATAAACCCTAATTCTAGTATTCAAGTAATCATATTAACATGAGAATAGGTTTAAGATGTTACCTTGATTGTTATGTAGTAATAATAATCCCAAATCTCCTTATATTGACTTTAGAAAGCTTAGAGTCATAATTGTCACTCCTCTAATGGTTCACAAACACCATAAGCAAGAGGATGAAGAGGAGAGAGGATAGAGGCTGCCCAAAACGTGTTCTAACCCTAGAAGAATGCTTCACCACGTTTTTGGTTCATAAGGGTCTTATATATAGTAAGGCTATTAGGGTTATCTAACAAGGAAACCCTAATTTGGATGCTTAAGCCCTAAGCAACCCATGGACTCCTTTAATCAAGCCCTTGGACGATTTCCTTACGGTTTTCCCCATAGAATTCGTCCACCCCTTGATACAAGGCAATCCATGGCCCAAATTGCAATTATCTTATAATTACAATTTCAGTCCCTTAAGTTTAATTAATCTCTTTTAGTCACAAAACTAATTACTAATTAATTATCGACTAATATTAATTAAACAATATGATTTCTCCTTTAATATATTATTCTCATAATATATTAATAAATCATATTTAATCCTTTCTCTCCATAATTCATCCTATCAAGTTGCTTTGGTGAAGGCAACCCAAAAGGACCATGCACCATCGGGTCAAGTACATACCAAAATATTTATGGACTTAGACACTAATCCAACAAGAACTTCTAATCGAACACATCAATTAAGTACTGGGCGCGCCCTACACTATAAGTTAACACAAAATCACTGAGGGGCCCAAAGATATCGCTTTTACCATTAAGGAAAAAGGAACGAATAAACTTTTACTTATATGCTTGCACCATTTACTCATCAAATCAATCACAACAATACGTTTTATAACATCAAGTTACTAATGTGTTTACGTATCATCAATGCACAACTGACTTGTAAATCACAATGAAAACCTCGAACTATCATAATAAATAAACCTCCAATTAATAATTGGATTATCACCACTAGTCTCTTAACTCATAATTGTCCATTAACTCTCCCTTAACTAGACCAAAGCGCAAGTCCAACCTTGATCCAAAAAGGTCCAATTATACAAGGCCCATAATTGGCCCAATATTCCAAATTGGGCCCAACTCCCTAATAGACCTCATCCTAAGGTCCAATTCCCTTAACTGGCCCAAAATACTTCTACTCAGAAAGTTCATTAAGGGACTGGCCCATAAATGGCGCAAATCTGAAGCCCAACTCGTAAAAGCCCAATAGAAGGCGTACGCTGGGTGTACCCCGAAGTTACGCAGGGCGTACGCGAGCCTCGCATTGACTGGAAACAGGGGCGTTGACCGCGTACACGGGGCGTACTCCCTTTTATGTGGGGCGTACCCTCACAGAGTTCAAACTTCAATAACTACTTAATGCCTTAAGCACTTAAGCCCAAACATCAGATCCATGGTCTAAATGCACCTTAGAGTCATAAAGTTTCCAACTTTATGACTTTAGACGTCCAAAAGTTCTTAATACAAGATATTAGCCCATTAAGACCTTTCTACCAAATGCATAAGACACTTCTAGCCATTGGGACCTCAATTTTATAATTAAGGACCCTTCTAAGGGTCTGAAAGGACAGCTCAAATCATCCAGAACATGTCATGTTCAAAATGGAGCGTTTGGGACCAAGAAAGAAGCAAATAAGAACCCAACAAGAGATCTAGCAAAACAACCATAAAGGTTTGAGCTTTATACCTTTGGATGATGAAGAAGGAAGCCAAAACTCCGGATCCAAGCTTTCCTTCACGATCACGAGCTTCATGATGCACTTCCTTTGACTCACACATCAAAAACACACTTTAAGGATCTCACTCTCACTCAAGGGGGCTAGGGTTTTGCAAGAACATCTGAGGGACTTGGAGGCTGAAAGGATAAGGGCACTTGGTCCATAACGATGGTTAAATACTCGTCAAACCCTAAAATTTAGGGTTTCACTCAGACACTAGTACGCTCAACGTACATATGTGTACGCCCGGTGTACTAGGGTGCTCCCTAGTACGCTTAGCATACCCACATGTACGCGCAGTGTACATCTCCTGCCCTCTAAATAACCAAAATACCACTAGGGCTCCTTAGGGCTAACTCCAAACAACTTCTAGGACCAAAATGTGACAAATGAAACATCAATGAAAGGATTCAAAAATACCTGCAAATCTGAGATGTTACATTGGCGAGTCGCATGATGTACCGTTTGAAACAAATAGGGTAGCATATAAGCGTGGGTACTATCTTCTTGACGAGATATATCCTACCTTCTCTGTTTTTATGAAATTGTTCACATGTGTGAAAGACGAAAAAGAAAAAAGTTTAAGCAAGCACAAGAGTCAGCTAGGAAGGATATGGAGCGAACATGTGGTGTACTCAAGAGGCATTGACAAGTATTACAAGTTGGGGCACAATCATATGAAGTGAAAAGGTTGAAACACATAACATATGCGTGCATCATATTACATTCTATGATTCTAAATTCCCAAAATTAAAATTCATTACTTTCTTTTCTTTATTTAAATTATTTATTTAAATTTAAAAGATAAAAAAACATTTTCATTATAATAATTCATTATTTTTCTTATTTTATAAATTCAAAATTCTCAAATATTTCAAAATTCTCAAATATTTTGACATTTATATTTAATTTTTTGTTTTTTTTTTAAATTAACTCATGTAATAAATAGGTCTCACAACTAGTTTTTAATATTGTTAAGAAGTGACGGAGAGAGCAACAAAAACAAAGTTTAGTGAATTTCAAAAATTTTGACATGCTGCAAGACTATGCTATTAATCTACTCTTTTACATTTTTAGTTTTAGATCATATTCATTTCTATTGTAATGTTTTGTGTTTACTGATTTATTTATTTATTTATAATATTCTAATATAGTCAACTGTCGTAGGGGAAATGGTATGCGCCCGCCAAACTATTCCTAACGACCAGTCTTCTCCATTGATAATGGAAACAGTTCTCACCAACTCAACGCATAATCATCTCATCATTCATCAATGGCGACTTCATGTTCAATCTCTTCAGCCTCTTCCTCTTTCTTCAACAAGGTTACTACTTACATATCTATTTTCGAGTCAAATATTTCATCATGGAATAATCCTCTTTAACAAATCTTGTTATCTGAATCTTCAGATTTCCCAGAAAGATGGGGATCAATATGCGCAACCCTCATTTGCGATCACCATTTCCACGCAAAAACAAGCTTCAAGGAAGATCCTTTCTATCATGACACCACAAACATCTGAACGTAAACCATCAACAACCGGTTCAGTTGGGTTCTTTTCTTCTTGAGTCTTGACCCTTTCTTTGTTCATCTCTTTGATTATATGTTTAACTTTGCTCCGATATCCATGGAGTTTATGTAACTTAAAGAGGGTTTTTGATTACTTAGATGTATCTTTTCTTCAGGTAAAGACAGGAATGACGATGACAGAAAAAATATTTTCTCGAGCTTCTGAAAAATCCAATCTGATCCCTGGTGAGAATGTTTGGGTCAACGTTGACACTTTGATGACCCATGATGTTTGTGGCCCTGGTGCTATAGGAGTCTTCAAGAAAGAATTTGGCAACAATGCTAAGGTACATCTACTCATATTCACACATTTTTACCTTTTTTTAGTGATTAAACTTTATATAAATGAATTTGGATATTTAAGGTTTGGGATTGTGAAAAGATTGTCATCATACCTGACCACTATATATTCACAAGTGATGAAAGGGCAAATAGAAATGTTGATATCATAAGGGATTTCTCAAACGAGCAAAACATAAAGTATTTCTACGATATAACGGATCGTAGTAATTTCAAGGTATATATATGGTTCTCTCTTTTTGTCAAAAGATTTGTTATATAATAGATATTAAAAAGATATATAAGCCATAATTTTTCAGGCTAATCCTGATTATAAAGGTGTATGTCATATTGCTCTTGCACAAGAAGGCCATTGCAGACCTGGAGAGGTACCTCTAATTAATTAATCTATGTGACTTGATACATTTTGAAAGTTATCTTACTATATGAAAATTGTCTCATTAACTCCTTTACATGTTACTTTTCTTTTAGATTCTTCTTGGTACTGATTCCCACACATGTACTGCTGGAGCATTTGGCCAGTTTGCAACCGGAATTGGAAACACGGATGCCGGTTTTGTGTTGGGAACCGGAAAGCTTTTGCTTAAGGTTTGTAGATAAATTAGTATTCTTCATTTGTGTGTGATGTTGTAATCTTCCTTACTTAATATGGTGGGGTATGTATGTATTGCACAACCTATGTATCTACAAAATGATTATTCTATGGTGACCCCTGAGCTTGCTCACATCATTGGTATATAGTGGGCCCACTAGGTGGCTGACATAAGAGCCCTGAGTGTCTGTAAGGAGCCCAATCCACATTGGAATTGAAACTATTGAGACTTGAAACCCTTGTTTGATTATGTCCGAGTGGCCTTTGTTTAATTGGAGATAGAAGTTAATGAAAAGTTTTGATTCTTTTTTGGAATGATAGAAAACAAATTGTACACCTTTTTTATTATCGAAATGTACCTATTTTGTAACAATTTGTCTTTGTACTTGACACTTTCTACTTTTCTTCTTTGTGACCATGTTTAATAGGTACCTCCAACTTTAAGATTTGTGATGGATGGAGAAATGCCGGATTATCTTCTTGCAAAGGATCTGATCCTACAAGTAAGTTTAATTTTGTCTTACCTTATGACAATATCTTTTAATCAAATAATCTTGAAATATTGTATAAAACTCAATCACACTATTTATATGTAACAAGCTTAAAGACATACTATTATGACATCTTTAAAAACTCATGGTTGACTAACCTTCTTATTGTAGATAATTGGTGAAATATCTGTATCTGGTGCAACATATAAAGCAATGGAGTTTGTTGGGACAACTGTGGAAAGTCTAAGTGTAAGTTTTGATTGTTCTTAATTTCTCCTTGGTATAGAACTATTTCACAAATATAAAATGTATTAATTATATTTGCATTTTCATTTCATAGATGGAAGAAAGAATGACATTATGCAACATGGTGGTTGAAGCCGGGGGTAAGAATGGTATTGTTCCAGCCGATGCTACAACATTTAAATACCTTGAGGTTAGTTTTCCTTTGATCTTTTCAATATTATGATTGATCATCTTCCTCTTAATTAGCTAGTTCTTAATAAAGGTTAAGGTCACTAAATGTCAACATACTTTTCATTTTTCAAAAATATGAATTAGTGGGATAATTGAACAAGATCCTTCCATTACAAATGTATTTTTATGTCTATGATGTGTAACCTCCCCCCCTCTCCCATTCACTCCTGTTCACAGGACAAAACTTCTATGCCTTATGAACCAGTCTACAGTGATGCTCAAGCAAGGTTAATTACTCAACCATTAATGTTATAACCAGATGATTTTTCTACTTCTTAACTTGTTTTGAGAAATTTTAGAAGTAAAATCCTTGACCTTATTCAACTTTGGATACAGATTTCTTTCCGAATATAGAATTGATGTCACAAAATTGGAGCCACTTGTGGCAAAGGTTAGAGATATTGTTTCATTCTTCTGATTTAATTTATGCTTTTGATAATCGATATAATATTAAAATGTTAACTTATGTTCTTTTACATATTTCAGCCACATTCTCCTGATAATCGTGCTTTAGCACGAGAATGCAAGGATGTGAAACTAGACAGAGTGTATATCGGCTCATGCACAGGAGGCAAAACCGAGGATTTTCTAGCTGCTGCTAGAGTGTTCCTAGCTTCCGTAAGCTTTTAGGTGTCTTGCTTTTTTACTTTATATATTATGCCCCAAGTGTGCACAACAGTGCACTGGACTCTTATGTCAACCATCTAATGGGCCACTGTGTACCATGATTCTCCTGGGGTTGAGCAGTGTGGGCCAGCTTAAGGGTTGCTGGAAGAATAATTTTTTTGCAGAAACTTGTGATGTTATGTGCAACTAAATCTAATATCTGATGTGTACTTATTTACGCGTCAAGTTTTTATGATACCATATTTAATAAATTATTTATATAACATGCAGAGTGGTAATGGTAAGGTCAAAGTTCCCACATTCATTGTCCCAGCTACACAAAAGGTTTGTGCTTTAAAGTATTATATGTAATCATGCTACCAAGGGTTTTCGATACTTTTACAACTACCATGATACTAATGTTTAAAACACAAACACGCAAGGGTTCGAGTCTCAATAGTTGTAATGTAGAAGTTTCAGTTCCAATGTGATGCACATTAAGCTAGCTCTTATAGTAGCCACCTAGCAGACTGTTGTGTACCTGATTCATATCTAACAGACTGTTATGTACCTGATTTATATCTAACAAAATGTTGTGTACCTGATTTATATCTAACAGACTGTTGTGTACCTGATTTATATCTCACATGATGCTTTTTGGGGTGGGCCAGTGTAGGCCAACTTAGAGGAAGATGACATTTTTACATAAAACTTTGAAGAGTAGTAATGTTTTTATTTTATGTTTGGTAGGTGTGGATGGACTTGTATACCCTACCAGTGCCAGGTTCGGGTGGCAAAACTTGTTCCCAGATATTTGAACAAGTGGGCTGCGATTCACCTAGGAGTCCTAGTTGTGGTGCTTGTGTGGGTGGTCCATTGGATAATTATGCACGCATGAATGAACCTCAGGCAAGTATCCTTTTTCAAACACATACTTTTAATGCCTAATTAACTTCAAAACTCCATTTTTTTTCTCAACTTTTGAGTGTTATTTAGCTTCTGCTGACATTCATTTGATAATGGCAGGTTTGTTTATCAACCACCAATCGGAACTTTCCAGGTCGCATGGGACACAAAGCTGGTCAAATCTATTTAGCTTCTCCTTACACTGCTGCAGCTTCGGCTTTGACTGGTTTTGTGACTGATCCAAGAGAGTTTCTTCATTGACATCATCCATGAGTTACATAAACATTTGTATAAGTTTTGAATTATCAAAATTCGTTGCTACATCCGTTAGGTAATTTGAGAATGCATCTTTCTCTTCATATGTGTTTTTGTTTTAATGTAAAAACGTTCAAAATCTTTGGAAATGTTTTACTTTTACTACAAACTCCATAGGAACTTGTCAAGAAACCTTGATTTCGGTTGCTTGTTTTACTTCATTGAGTGCATTGTAAAGTAAAAAACTTTCTGTAAAAAGATTATTCTTCTAGCAACCGCTGGGCCTAAGCTGGCATACGAAAACCAACAACAAAAGTAGAAAACTTGACACAAGAAATATAATGATTGTAACCTAAGCAAACTGTTATCCCATAGCTAAATGCCAATATGGTTTCTGATTAATTTCTTTCTTTCTACAAAGGGACTCCATACATTTTGCTACAAGTATGCCTTATGTGCTTGAATTTGAAATCTTGAAATCTTGAATATTGGCTACTCTTACTGCTTTTTTCCCTGTGCGAGGCTAACTCTCACTGATCTCCCTTCTAGCTCCTGTTAAAAACAAGAAACATAAATCTTTTTTTTTTCCATGAAATCAAAGATAATTTGAAGTAATTAGTTATTAGTTATTAAATTATTACCACTCCATTAAGAGCCTGAAGGGCTGACTCCATTTCTGATTTCGTGGAGTAACTCACAAAGCCATAACCACGAGACCTTCCAGTTTCACCATCATATAGAACCCTTGCTCCAACCACATTGCCATGTTCGCTAAATTTTTCTGTTAGGCTTTCGGAGGTAACAGACCATGAAAGATTTCCAACGAATAACTTGTACTCTGTTTCTGGGTATAATGGTTCTTTCGGCTTTGGTTTATCAGAAAAATTCACCCTTAATGTTCTTCCACCATATTCCTGTAAACAGACATGAAACTCTATTGATTAAGTAACCTTTTTTTGTTTGAAACCATCTAATGTTCTATGTTGTCATGTCATGTGAATGCTTACTCTTCCATCGAGGTTTTCAATGACAGCTTTACAATCTTCGATGCTACTCATTGTCACAAACGCAAAGCCTCTGCTTTTACCAGTGTCCCTATCGTAGAGTACCTGGTCAAGAACTTGATCCATAAATATATAACTTTAACAATATGAATCGATGATCTTTTTAAATTCTTTTGGCGAAAGTTAATCTGTGTAAACCAACACTGTAACAGATCGAGGAAATACTCATGGATTTTGAACAATAGGTGTAGAAAAGAATCAATCTTTTTGATGTTAATGAAACAGTCGATTATTTGGGTGTATAAAGATGGAGAATTTGAGATGTATGTACCTCAACAAGCTCCGGACTAGCGTAATCTTGAATTATTCCGGCGAGCTGAGCACTATCGCAGAGATACGGCAAATTCCCGAAGTAAAGCTTGGTATGTACAGAACTGATTGCCTCGGGTTGATCTCCTCCGTCACCGGAGACTTCTTGCACTTCTTTGACCACCGGCTCCTCCTCTTGCTCGAGGGTTTCCTCCTCCGTCGCTGATACCGCCGCTTCTTCTTGCGCCACCGAAGCTGATACCCTTAGCACCCGCCACTTTCCGGATATGGGTATTGGATCAGTTCTCGTAAGAGAATGAGATAATGATGATGATTGTAACCTGGGTACTGTAGAAGTTAATCTAAGAAATATAGGATCCGAAGACCATGGCTTTGATTTTATGTTACATTTGGAGAAAGGAGAGCCGATGGCAGCGGCAGCAGTGGCAGTCGCAGCGGCCATGTTGCCTGATCCGGTGGTGGTCGCTGGTTAATTTGCTAGTGATGACTGGTGGTTGTTTTCTCCGATTGATGAAAGCTGCCCTAAAGGGAAATGTGGGGGCTTTTTAGCCATCTATGCTGACGTGGACGGATGATATCCAGTGAGATGTGAAGATGAGTGAGATGATAAGATTCTTATGGGGGCCACTTTATGGTAAAAGAATTTTGGGTTATTTTTTCTTGCTCTTTTGGAATTTATCCCTTACCTTGCTTCTAATTGCGATTAATAACGGATTTATTCCTTGTGATAAAAAGATTACCAATTTTGTGCAGAAACTCAAAAACTGATTCGATGAAATGTCTTAAAGAAAAACAATGGCATGGTATACCAAAATGGGAACTTGGAAAACGCATTGTAGCATTACATTAAGATCGCTCATGAGTTGTTAAGTCACTAAATACTATGTAACCATAGATTTGAAGTTTGTGAATTCGTGGAATGATATGATGAACGGGTTGTTGAATCAAATGACCCAAAATGTGGAATACAATGGTACTCATTGTGGTGGTCAAGTGGCTTTGTAGTAACGTAACCATAGATTTGAAGTTTGTATACACCTCTTCCATTTTAAAGAAATTGAGTTTGAGTAAAGATTTTTGAAAAGAAATTGAGTTTGAGTAAAGATTTTTGAAGTTAAACAGGGAATAATGACTTAAAAAGATAATATATTTTTCGATTTATATAAATTTAGTTACTGAGATTTTTTTCGTCCATATTTGTTCTTTCAACTTGTTTAACTGTACACGTTAGTTCTTATGACTGACTACTCCAAGTAAACCGGAAAAAATAACTTAATAGGGTAATATATTTCTCATTTTGTACACATTTGGTCATTAATATATATTTTTTTACATTTAGTCATTCTTTGTTGCAAAGTAAGTCATTGTTATTTTTGCACATATTCAATACTTATGAATGGTTTCTTTAGGTTTTTCCCACGTCATTCTACGTGGGATAATCATTAATGAGGTGTTAGAGGTTGTTCATGCTTATGATCATCGCGATCTCAACTGCTTAATTGCTTAGGCTTTGTGTTCTGAACGTCGTAACTTCTTCATACGATCTCAGATTTTTACAATCTATTTATTGTGATATGAACTTCGAAACTTCTTCATATGATCTTAAATTTAACGATCTTTATATTCATGTGTTCGTATTTGAGTCTACTAAAACTTCCATTTAGATTACTCCCGTTAAAAAATAATATATTTTTACTTACGATCTTTATATACATGAGTTCTGTGTGAATATATGTAAGTGAAAATATATTACTTTTTAACGGGAGTAATCTAAACGAAAGTTGTAGTAGACTCAAATACGAACAGGTGGATATAAAGATCATTAAAATTCGAGATTATATAAAGAAATTACGACATTCAGAACATAACAAATACAAATGTGTGGATATAAAGATCATAAAAATCTAAGATCGTATGAAGTTACGACATCCAAAACACAAAACCTAAGCAACCAAGCAGTTGAGGTCGCAATGTCCATAAGCACGAGTAGCCCCGAATACCTCATTAATGATTGTCCTACATAAGATGCCGTGAGAAAAACCTCAAGAAACCGTTCATAAGTATTGAATCTGTACAAAAACAACAAGGACTTACTTTGCAATAAAAAATATTAAGGACTAAATGTGTACAAAGTGAGAAATATATTACCCTATTAAGTAATTTTTCCAGTTTACCGGAATTAACCGGTCATAAGGACTGAAATGTGTACGGTTAAACAAATTGAAGGGCAAATGTGGACGAAAAAAAAAAACTCAGTGACCAAATATATATACAAATCGAAAAATATATTATCATTTTAAGTCATTATACATTTTTTTAATGCAATTTGTCTTTTTAAGTACGATGAATTTGTTTATCTTTAACACGTAACTATAAATTATGTGATGAAAATTATAAGTTTCCATAAAGTATGGATAATAATAAAATAATGTGTATAATTTCATTACTTACTGTAATGTTGCATAATTTTTTATCTAGTTTTTCGTAGGGTAACTATATAATGGTAGTGCATACAAGGAGTCGAATTTATGGATACGTGGACAAATATTAGAGAATGTTATGTTAGAATAGTGTCTAAGCCCGTAACTATATTTGATATGTACTTGACCCGGTTGTGCATGGTCCTTTTGGGTTGCCTTCTCCAAAGCAACTTGACAAGGTAATTTAAGGAGAAAGAGGGAATATTGTGGTTTATTAATGTATTATAAGAATAATATATTAAAGGAGAAATCATATTTATTTAATTGGTATTGGTCATAAATCAATTAGGAATTAATTTGGTGACTAAAAGATATTAATTAAATAGAGGGGTATAAACTGTCAAATGTATGATAGTTGAGTTTTGGACTAAGGAAACCTAATGGATCAAAGGGTGAACAAAATTATGATGGGGATCCATCAAAATTTCGTCCATAGGCCTTATTCCAGAAGGTTCTTTGGGCTGCTTGGTAGTTAAGTTGTCCATTAGGGTTTAGACTGAAACCCTAGTAGCTTGCAAGTATAAATATGGACCCCTAGCTCCCAAATTCGGCCACTTGCTTCCAAGGGAACCCTAGGGAAGAATTTAGCATCCTTCTATCTCTCTCATATAATTACCTTCTTGCTTGTGGGGTTTGTGAACCATTAGAGGAGTTACAATTGTGACTCTAAGCTCAAGATCAAGAAGATTACAAGGATTTCAAGCCATTTGAAAGAGGTAAACACTTAGATCTGTTCTTATGATGTTAATTTCGAATTTTATATGATAGATCTAGGGTTGTAAGTCTTGGATTCAAAGCATTTACAATAGAGAAACCTAGATCCAAGCATTAGGGTTTGTATGAGCACATAAGATTGTTCTTATGCATAAAACTCATCAGTGGTATCAGAGCCTTGATTGGTTTCAATTGTATGTGATGCTTAACTGTTTTGCTTACTGAAAATCGAGTTTTTTTTTCCTCTGCCCAACTCAACTCGGCGAGTCCAGAGCTGACTCGGCGAGTTCGTGCGTCAGGCAGAGGGTATTTCGGGATTTAGTTGCTGTTTTGACTTGGATTTGATGCCTAAATCGTTTTTTGAAGTTAAAATCCGAATTTTATCTTAATTAAATGATTATCCTTGCCAAAACAATAGATATCAAATCTTTTCAATATTGGTTGTTTATATGATAAATATGGATTATTTAAAATTATTTGGTAATTATCTAATGACTAAAATTGGATTAAGTCAAATATAGATAATTATAAAATTAATTGTTTAATTTAAATTATTTGTTATTTGATCCCTTTAGTTTTGGAAAGTTCAAAAACTTGTCCTCAAGTTTTGAAATTTGAGTTTTGTGATTAAAAGTTTAATTTTGAAGAATTTAAATTTCAAACCCTTAGAGTTTTACAAGTTTAAAATTCAACCCTATACTATTATATTATTACAATCTTAATGTATATATATGTATAACTAAAATGTTAGTCTTACCGTTAGTAGGTCTCATTCACGAAGTCGGTCTATAAGGTGAGTATAAGGTTGCTGCCTATAAAATGACGCTTAATGGGTGTACACTCACACTCACCGCTTGCTTGACTGGTGGAGGGTCGTTAGCCGAACGGGTAGGATAGGGCAATCCTATCATCATTAAAAGTATAATGTAAAATACAAAGTAACTACATGTTTTTTACAAATTCCTAATCTTAGTTACTTTAGGGTAAAATGTGAAAATGATGCTATTCCATGGAATTACACTTTGTACCCTTGTCAAACGTTAGTGGAGCGTGTGTGGTTAACCGACACACTAATTTGGGATTGACATTGGTGGCGAAGGGTGACTCGATGTTTATCATAGATCAATGGAGCGTGTGTGGTTTACCGGCACATTGATTAGGTGATAGAGACATTGAGTGCACCATGTTGATTCGTATGGTTATTCACAACTTGTTTGCGATCCTCGGTATCCCAGTCACAAATTTGAAGTGCATATCCAGATTTAAACATGCCATTGAATAGTTCAATGAATCTCAAAGATCTAGGAGTTTTCAATACATTTAAAACTTAAATCTTCTTTTTTGTTTTTCATGGTGAGAATTAGTGAATCGTCATTCACTTACCTTCAAATTATTTACTTTTAGAGTACGACATCCCTTTCTAAGTTGTAAATAATGTTGTTGGGTCCTAGTCCTAATTTCGCATTTGGGTGTTTAATTAGGGACTTATTTCTAATCAAACTTTGTTCCTTTTCTTTTTCAGGTGTCTGCAAACAACAACAACAACAACAACGCGTCTGGGTCATTCTCGTTGATGAACCTATGTCAAAAGGTGACATTTGATGGCTCAAACTTCAACGAGTGGATGAGGTATATTCGCATGATCACTCGCTACGAGGACAAAGAGTATGTTCTTAATGAAAAGCTTGAGAAGATCATCCTAGATGTTGCTACTCTTGAAGAGTTGGCCGCCTTTGAGGCCCACTAGCATGAAGCTACGAAAGTTCATTGCATCATGCTGGCCACCATGAACCTCGAACTCCAAAAGTCCTACGAGGACATGTATCCGTATGAAATGCATCAGGATTTGCTGGACCGGTACCACCAAAGCGCGAGGCAAGAGCGCTATGAGATCATTACTAACATGATCACCGCTAAGATGGGGAGTGGAGAATCCCTAACCTCTCATTTGCATAAAATGCAGAGGTATGTTGATCGTCTTCTCAAACTTAATGTTAAGTTTGATGAGGATTTGGCTATCGACATAATCCTCCACTCCTTGCCCTCCTGTTACAACTAGTTCAGAATGAACTACCACATGAACAAGGAGGAGGTCTCCTTGAGCAAGCTCCAAGGACTGCTGAGGACTGCTGAGAGCAACCTTAAAGACAAATCTGTTGCACCATCCCCTACTGTGGCTGCTCCCGTGTTGGCAATTGGTCAAGGAAAGGGTAAGAAGAGAAAGGCTCCCTGTAAGGGCCACCATAAAGGTAAGACCCAAGATGGTTCCTCTTCTAGTGGAACCAAAGCTAGTTCGGCTAAACCCTCTTCCGACCCCAAAGAAGCAGAGTGCTATTACTGCCACAAGAAGGGCCACTGGAAACGAAGATGCCCTCAATATTTGCAAGACATAAAGGATGGGAAGATCAACCCCACCTTCACAGGTATGTATTCTATTAAATCTAATAACTTATCATTTGATACTTCATGGGTTCTTGATACAGGTTGTGGTTACCACATTTGTTCTGATTTGCAGGGCCTAAGAAGAAGTAGGGAAATGGAACATGGGAAGATAAACTTGATTATGGGAAACAGAAGATCGTCGCCTGTGACCAGAGTCAGAGTTTATTCTTTAGTGCTTAGTAATGGGTTAGGGTTAGATTTAGAAAATTGCTGTTATTTGCCAGATATGGCAAGAAACATTATTTCATTTCATGGGTTGTTTAGACAAGGTTTCTGTGACATCCCCATTTTTCACGGCCAGAAAAGACCGATTTTGTTTATGCTTTATAAAAATCAGAGTATCTCTTTTAATAAAAATGTTGTGGAATTTGTTCCCAGAAAAACATGATAATCGTGTTATCAAAGCATTTCTAAAGAAATATATTTTTATTTACTTTTAAAACATTTGGGATGTCATCGTCAATACAGAAACATAAGCATAAACAGAACTTACATTTATTTACACTAGTGATCTACATCTCTTTTAACTCTCTCAGTGTAATGTGACTTCATATCAACATCTATGATATAAATAAACTGAGTGGGTCAGGTTGGGAAACCTGGTGAGTACATAGGGTTTTCAACCCACAATAATATAATTATTATGTTTAAATAATCAAACAATTAACCCAATTACCCATCCCCATTATCTTCTTTATTCTTAAGAGTCTACCCTAAGAATCAGCTATTTCTCATTCATTCATTCCTAAGGATCATCCTAAGGAAACAACATGAAGTCCATTGTTGCCAATGACACATTGGTCAAGCGCAGCTGCTAATATTGTCACTTAGGCGCAACTGCCAGAATTGGGACATTTTCTATGAGGCGCTTCTGCCGGTATTGACCTTTAAACGCTACTGTCATGGTCATAAGGCTCCCTATTAGGCGCAGCTGCCGATATTGTCCTTAGAGCGCAGCTGCTAGGACGTTTACCGTAGATCTAAAACATCTACGGGTTGTGGCGTAACTGCCAGTGCTCTTCTATAGGGTACTAGGTCCACTGCTGCCAATGTATACCTATAGGGCACTAGGTCCATGCTACTAATGTTCCTCTATTTCAGCTTTTATCCCTCATCATTCATCTACCTATGTTTTACCCAACATATTTTGTATATATAAAATACTTTATACAGTTTACTTCATTTAAAACATGTATAAAAATCTTTCACCAACATAGACAGCAAGTATTCAGACAATATGCACACATAGCACGTAATTTATAATAAAATACTTCATATCTATGTGTAAGATGAAAGGGACCATGCACTCACTTGATAAGGTGATGACTTGGTACTCGGACAGCACTTCGTTATTGTTAAAACAATTTCCCTCGGACAAAACCTAGTATCATTACCACTAGAGTTTAGTCTAATGACAACCGTGACAAATTAATAGTCTAGCTATTATTATTATTATTATTATTATTATTATTATTATTATTATTATATAAGCGTTAAATAACACTCAATATAACCCATAATAATAGCCCAAATAATTATTTTAAGGTCCTAATAACATTTACTATATCGAAACATAAGTTATGCTAAAGATAGGGTAGGCGTAGCTTACTTACAGCGGGTTTTCTTGAAAACCGGGTTTCGCTGGAGCAACGTTTCTGAGTCGAAAGACCCTTTTTCTCAGGAATCCGGGAGCCTCGGGGCTTCCTTCGGGTGCTAGGGGGTTTACCTAGGTTTTAGGGGGGGGGGGGGGTTTGGGGGCTAGAGAGAGAGTCTAGAGAGAGAAAGAATAGTTTGGGAAGGTGTGAAGAATGAGGGAACTCGGCACCTCTATTTATAGGCTGAATTCCTGATGGAATCTCCGAGTAGGAGGACCTACTCGCCGAGTTGGGGCATGTGGCAGCTTTCTGGTGGTGCCACGTGTCCAATTCTGGTGGTGCCACGTCACCCCTATCACGTATCAGCCTTCAAACTTAGAAAAATCATAACTCTCGCATACGAGCTCCGTTTTTGATGTTATTTTTTTCAACGTGTAGGTAAAATCAAGATCTACAACTTTCATTTAGACTCCGTCGGCTAATTCTCGACCGATCTCAAATTTAACAGTAGGAGGCGTTTAGACTGTTAAATGACCGCGAAGAATTCGTAACTCCTTCATACAGACTTCGTTTTCGTCTATCTTTTTACCGTTGAGTTCCTATTAATGAGATCTTCAACTCTCATTTAGGTCACGTAAGCCAAAAACCGCTCGAACTAAATTCGAGTTTCGGGTCGTGCACTGCTAAGCCGAATCTTTAGAAAAATCATAACTTCCTCATACGAAGTCAGATTTGGGTGTTCTTTTTTTTTTTTGTATGTTCTTGTTTTAACATATACTACAAATTTCGTTTAGATTTCTAAGGCTAAAATTCGCTCCATTGTAAATTTACTATTTACGCTTCCCGGTGCCGTGCCGGTTTTGCCGTAAAACTTCGACGGGCCATAACTTTTTCGTTATAACTCGGATTTCGGCGTTCTTTATATGTACGGAAACCTTGAGACATATTCTACAACTTGGTTAAGACTATTTATTATAAATAATCTTTTGCCTAAAATTCGTTTTCGACACTTATTGCCTCAAAATTGACTAGCCCGGATCTACGGGCGTTACAGTTTCAGAAATTCTTTTCATAATAGTGATGGTTCTATTAATGTTTATTTGAATGGTGTCTTTTATTTCAATGCATTACCTTATAATGGGATTTATGAATCTCTGATGGTTGTTAATAATTTAGGAAATAATGTTTTGAATATTGATTCGTCAACTAGTCTAGACAAAGCATGCTTGTGGCATTGTCGCCTTGGCCATATCAACAAGAAACGCATAGCCCAAATCCAAAAGGATGGAGTGTTGGAGTCATTCGACCTTAGGGACGAAGACACGTGTGAATCTTGTTTACTTGGGAAGATGACCAAGTCACCCTTTACTGACACTTGTGAAAGGGGTGAGGGTTTATTAGAACTCATACACACCGATGTGTGTGGGCCCTTTAGATCCACCACAAGGGATGCTTGCCGCTTCTACGTGACTTTTACAGATGATTATAGCATATATGGGTATATCTACTTGATCAAGCAAAAGTCGGAAACTTTTGAAAAGTTCAAAGAGTTTAAGAATGAAGTGGAGAATCAGTTGGGCAGGAAAATCAAGATGCTTCGGTCAGACCGAGGAGGAGAGTACCTAAGTCTTGAGTTTCACGACTATCTAAAAGATTGCGGAATCGTTTCGCAATTGACACCTCCGAGGATGCCACAATTGAATGGTGTGGCTGAGAGACGTAATCGGACCTTGTTGGACATGGTTTGTTCTATGATGAGTTGGACTTCGTTACCAATATCTTTCTGGGGGTATGCCTTAGAGACTGCCGCCCACATACTTAACTTAGTTCCCACCAATAAGGTTACCAAGACTCCTCACGAGATGTGGACAGGGAAAGCTCCCTCGTTAGCACATATTAAGGTTTGGGGTTGTGAGGCTTTCGTACGACGAGAGACTCATGACAAGCTCGAACCTCATAGTGAGAAGTGTTATTTCATCGGCTATCCACAGAAGTCTTTTGGTTATCTTTTCTATAGACCGAATGACAATGTTGTCTTCGTTGCTAGAAGAGGAGTGTTCCAAGAAAGGGAATTGATAAGCCAAGAAGACAGTGGGAGGCAAATTGATCTTGAAGAGATTCAAGAACAAAGTGATGAAGGAACCTCTAACGCTGGCTCTCAACCCGAGGAGGAAACTCCTGTTGAACCTGTTGACGAGTTTCCTCCTCGGGTTGAGAGCCAGCGTTAGAGGTTCCTTCATCACTTTGTTCTTGAATCTCTTCAAGATCAATTTGGAAGAACCTAGCAGCTACAAAGAAGCCATGGCAGGCCCGGAGTCTGCTAAATGGAAAGAGGCGATGGACAGCGAGATTCAGTCTATGTACGATAACCAAGTTTGGAATTTGGTTGATAATGTGCCGGGTTGCAAGACAGTCGGGTGCAAATGGATCTTCAAGAAGAAGACGATAATGGATGGGAATGTGCACACTTATAAAGCGCGATTGGTTGCGAAGGACTTTAATCAAACTCCCAGAGTTGACTATGATGAGACCTTCTCACCAGTTGCGAATATAAAGTCTATCAGGGTAATGCTTGCAATAGCTGCGTTTCATGATTATGAAATCTGGCAGATGGACGTGAAAACCGCTTTCCTTAATGGGAAGTTGACTGAGGATGTGTGTATGAATCAGCTCGAGGGTTTCGTCGATGCGAAGCATCCAAATAGAGTGTGTAAGCTTGAGAAATCCATTTATGGATTGAAACAAGTGTCTCGTAGATGGAATCTTTGTTTTGATGAGAAAGTTAAAGAGTTTGGCTTTCTGCGAAGCAAAGATGAATCTTGTGTATATGTCAAAGCCAGTGGGAGTATAGTGAGCTTCCTCGTATTGTATGTTGATGACATACTACTCATAGGAAACGATGTCCCAACCTTGCAGGAAGTCAAGTCCTGGATTGGGAAATGTTTCGCTATGAAGGACCTCGGAGAGGCTGCTTATATTATGGGAATAAGGATAGTAAGAAATAGGGAAAAGAGACTGATAGGACTCAGTCAGGATACATACTTGGACAAGGTACTAAAGCGTTTTAGTATGGAAAATTCCAAGAAAGGGGAGTTGCCAATCCAAAGCAATACCAAGTTGAGTAAGACTCAAAGCCCGAGTACAGAGTTAGAGATGGCTGATATGAGCCAAGTACCTTACGCTTCCGTAATAGGCTCTATCATGTATGCTATGACTTGTACTCGCCTTGATGTGGCCTTCGCTTTGAGCATGGTCAGCAGATATCAAGGGAACCCTGGTAGAGCTCATTGGATTGCGGTAAAGAATATTCTTAAGTACCTACGAAGGACCAAGGAATGGTTTCTAGTCCTCGGTAGGAGTGATGACTTGAGGGTACGAGGGTATAGTGACGCAAGTTTTCAGATGGATCGGGATAGTTACCGATCGCAGTCGGGCTGGGTCTTTACCCTAAATGGAGGAGCAGTGACTTGGAAAAGTTCCAAGCAGGAGACCGTAGCTGATTCAACGTGCGAATCAGAGTACATTGCGACGAGCGAAGTGTCAAAGGAGGCTATATGGTTGAAAAACTTCATTGGAGACCTTAGAGTTGTGCCACCCATAAAGGAGCCGATGGAAATTTTCAGTGATAATGAAGGAGCGGTTGCCTTGACCAAGGAACCGATAGATCATGGTAGATCTTGGCATATCGATAGAAAATACCATTTTATCAGACATCGGGTAGAAGAGGGACTCCTCATTGTGAAGAGGGTATCATCAGAAGAAAACCCAGCAGATCCCCTTACCAAGGGACTGAGTAGGGTCAAACACTTGCAGCACATTAGGAGCATTGGGCTGAAGGATGATGTAAGTTTGGATTAGATAGGAAATGTGTAATAGATAGTTTGTACTTGACATTTGATGAATGAATAAAATTGTGTTATTTATGAGTAAAGCTACTATATTGTGTTGGTTATTTATCTATTGTTTCATTTTTTCATGTTTTGACTTCGTGAATGATAGGATTATTCAAACAGTCCACAGTCGGTCATATTTTAGAAGTAGATATGAATGAAGACTGTCATGAATTGTTTGTAGATTGTCTAAAAGGTTTTGGACATAGCAAAGGTTTGCTACAAAGTTCATGAGTGCTTATGAATATGATTTGAGCATTGGAATAAACCCACGTTTGCTGGTATCACTTTGTGGTGCTGTACCTAAAGTGATTGCAAAGCGATAATATCATATAGTCTTAAAACTTAGAGATATGGTTGTTGTTTGCTGGTTGGTTATGCATTGATGATGTGTAAACGCATCAGTAACTTGATGTTATAAAACACATTGTTGTGCATGACTCAATTAGTAAATAATAGATGCATATGAGTCGAAGTTAATCTGTTCCTTTTACTCTATGAGAATAAAAGTGATATCTTGGCCACTTGATGATTTGGTTTGACTTATGTGTCGGGCCCGGTCAGAATAAGGTTGATGTGTTCAACTGAATTCTATGTCAAACAAATCAGAGATCAAGAAACAAGTGCAAGATAATAAGCATTGTCAGCATGATATCTAGAACAAAGGATTATGACAAGTTGATTAGAGTTGATAGCGAAGTATAAGAGCTACGATTGCTAATTGGATTCTGAAGTCAGATGTGAGATATAGTTACTAGACTTATCCAAGTGGGAGACTGTTGGAATAGTGTCTAAGCCCGTAACTATATTTGGTATGTACTTGACCCGGTTGTGCATGGTCCTTTTGGGTTGCCTTCTCCAAAGCAACTTGACAAGGTAATTTAAGGAGAAAGAGAGAATATTGTGGTTTATTAATATATTATAAGAATCATATATTAAAGGTGAAATCATATTTATTTAATTAGTATTGGTCATAAATTAATTAGGAATTAATTCGGTGACTAAAAGAGATTAATTAAATAGAGGGGTATAAACTATCAAATGTATGATAGTTGAGTTTTGGACTAAGGAAACCTAATGGATCAAAGGGTGAACGAAATTATGATGGGGATCCATCAAAATTTCGTCCATAGGCCTTATTCCAGAAGGTTCCTTGGGTTGCTTGGTGGTTAAGCTGTCCATTAGGGTTTAGACTGAAACCCTAGTAGCTTGCAAGTATAAATATGGACCCCTAGCTCCCAAATTTGGCCACTTGCTTCTAAGGGAACCCTAGGGCCGAATTTAGCATCCTCCTATCTCTCTCATATAGTTACCTTCTTGCTTGTGGGGTTTGTGAACCATTAAAGGAGTTACAATTGTGACTCTAAGCTCAAGATCAAGAAGATTACAAGGATTTCAAGCCATTTGAAAGAGGTAAACACTTAGATCTGTTCTTATGATGTTAATTTCGAATTTTATATGATAGATCTAGGGTTGTAAGTCTTGGATTCAAAGCATGTACAATAGAGAAACCTAGATCCAAGCATTAGGGTTTGTATGAGCACATAGGATTGTTCTTATGCATAAAACCCATCATGTTAGAGGGTGAAAAGACAAACATACCCTTGACAAGAGGCAAAAAAGAGATTGCATATGATTTCGAATCACCAAGAAATGTAAGAGACTTTCCCCTCTTCATCTCCACAAGCTGCACCGTTACAAAATTCTTATTTACAAAACCCCACTTTAAGTTTCACCATGCTCAAGAACACGGAAATCATCATTCACAAAACCTTCCATACATGTTGGTATATACCATTATCAACATATATCAATCAAACTTACTGGTAGCCAAACAAGTTGTTACCAACCATACTTGGTAGGGTAGTGGTAGCAATTTTTTTGTACCAAGTATAATTAATACGTACACGGTTTAGTGAAAAAATGAATTGGTACCTACCATACATGTTGGTATATAACTCTAACATAAATGTTGGTATATACCATACATGTTGGTATATACCATTACCAACATGTACCAATTGAACTTACTGGTAGCAAAACAAGTTGTTACCAACTATACTTGGTACGATAGTGGTAGCAATTTTTTTATATCAAGTATAATTGGTACGTACACGGTTTAGTGAAAAAAATAAATCGGTACCTACCAATTCCACCCCTAGACTTACATCTATAACTCCAAAATAAATACTTTAAAAGTAAAACAATATATTGTTCATTGTGTAACATCATTCTTAGGGGTGACAATTTATGACATGACACGACAAAAATACACGACATGAAACGAAAGTGAGACGAAACTCAAATTCGAATTCGTGTTCATGTCGTGTTTGTGTCCGATATAAAAAAAATATGATGTCGTGTCATGTTCGTATTCGAAATTCAACACAAAATTGACACGATTACGCATTTATTTTTCTTGTTTTTCGTGTTTTTCGTGTTATGTATGATTAAGTATTAACTAAATAAACTAATTGTTATTTTATGTTATCTTTGTCATGTCATGTTTGTAAATTTTTTAATTAGTTCGTTTTCGTGTTAGTTAAATAAAACATGATATCGTGTTGTATCGTGTTATTGTTACATAAAACCTTGTTATATCATGTCATGTCAGACAAAAACACGACACGATTGACCAATTTGTCACCCTAATCATTCTTTGTTAATTGTATACGTTACGCTGCACTCGTATTCATTACAATTTCGTAGCAAATTTTCTAGAAATTAATATACATATATTATTACAATTTCCGTCTTCATAAATCATCATGAAGGTCCCACAACAATATATACATCGTATTTTACTCATTTATAATTGCAAATGTATTGATTTTTTTATATATAATTTATGTTTTATTTATTTTTTAATAAAATTGTATTGTGTTCTTTACCTCTATATTGTATTATATTCATTTGTGATTACAAAAATATTTGATTTTTTTACCTTATCGTGTGCTTTATTCAATTTATGATTTTAATTGTATTTATGGATAATGACTTAAAAGGGTAATATATTTTTTTGATTTGTACACATTTGATCATTAAGATTTTTTTTCGTCTATATTTACCCCTTCAACTTGTTTAACCGTACATATTTAGTCATTATGACCGGCTACTCCAGGTAACTCGAAAAAACGACATAATAGGGTAATATATTTCTCATTTTGTACACATTTAGTCATTAATATTTTTTTTTTGCACATTTAGTCCTTAATATTTTTTGTTGCAAAATAAATCATTGTCATTTTTCTACACATTCAACTTATTACCGAGTTTTTTAGGTTTTTCTCATAGCATCCTATGTGGTACAATCATTAATCAAGTGTTCGGAGCTGTTGATGATTATGGCCACTGCCGCATCGGCTGCTTGGTTTCTTAGGTCTTGTGGTTTGGCTTATGTGACAACTCGGAATTTTCGTTCGGTCAAACCCTAAAAGTAAATCACTCCATATTATAAGTCAAGTTCACTTTTACTTGTTTTTAGGAAATTAAAGTTCGTTTGATTATTTTATTAATTAATCTTTAAACGAACGAGTGAACGGATGGGCCGTCTCGGGACTTGAAATTTCTAAACCGCAAACACCTCGTGTCTTAGAAGTTCACGGCCAAACTTTTATGTTTGGGCCGAAAAATCTTCCCAAAAACGTAAACTCATGCTTAAACATGAGTTTACTCCCCAAATTATCACACTTTTCATTTTACCCAAAAGAGTAAACTCCAAAAACTCTCTCAAGTATCATCCAAGTTTTTATTCAAAATCTTCAATCTAGTAAGTGTTTCTAGCCCTTTCAAGTTAGTATATCACTTAATCTAGTGATTGTACATCCTTTAATCCATCCATTTATGTGTTTTGACTAGTTTTCCAAAACACCAAGAACACACACTAGTGTTCTTGGACTTCAAGTTCATATCAAGCTTCCACAAAGTAAGTGCTTCTATCCTAGAGTCATTTAAAGCTTGCTATACATGTTAATATCAAAGAAAAGTCCCAAGAACACCAAGAACAAGGTGTTCACGGTTTTGGGAGGCTCCTAAAACCGTAAACACCAAGAATAGGGCCAAAGTGGTGTGTTAGGGTGCCTAGATGCTTCACGATGCCTTAGGGACTTGTCTAGATTCATCCTTGATGAGTTTATCACACAAAAAGCACCAAAACCTTACATTTTTATGTGTTTAAGGTTTGGGGATCTCCCAAAACCGTAAACACCCCGAAAGGTGTATAAAAATCCCATAAAAGTCTCATGGTTATTCCTTATGACTAAATCTAACCTAGACTAGTGCCATGATTGAGCTAAGGACTTGAAAATCCCAAATACCATAAACTTATGTGTTTATGGTAGTAAACTCATGAGTTTAAGGTAGTAAACTCATGAAGAAAAGGTCCTTAGACCGTAAACTCCATTTAGGAGTGTTTTGATGCCACACAACACTTCCTAAGGCTAAATCATGAAGTATGAATGCTTAGAATAGCTTAGTAGTCTTCAAAACAACAAATGGTCATAAAGTGTAGATTTTACGACTGTAAACCCTTGAGTTTACTACCATAAACTCCTTGGGTAATGGTCATGAAAACCGTAAACCCCAAGGGAGTTTACCCTTGAACCCCAAGCACACTAGCCTTTCCCTACAATATTTAGATGCAACCCTTGAGACTTATAACACTTGTATAAGGTGTTTAGCATGTCCTAGAGTGTCTTAACTTTGTTTATTACTTTTTTAAAGACTATTTGTTTATATACATATGTCTTTATATGTTATTAGGATCTTTGTGCGTGTCTAAGTCTTCACTTGACACCAAGCACTTATCCGACACTTCCTTCCGATCCACTTGCTACAGGTGAGTTCATACCTCTTAATCAACGTTTTAAATGTTTTTAAATACTTTATGGGTGGGGGATACAAGTAGAATCATGCTAGTTATTATATCAATCACATGTGATTAATAAGTAGCATTCAAATGATTTACTACTCATTAGCCGTTTTACCAAACAGTTTCCTTCAAATGATTTTCATAAACATTTTATATGATTAAAACTCCTTATTAAGTTGTACATTTTACTCTGTATGTTTCATTTCAAACTCATTTAGAATTTTGTTTCAAAAAAATATTCCTTTATACTTAAACAGTTTTATCAAACCCATGCTTTCACCGTTTTATAGATTGACATCAAGTCGATCTTTTCTTAGATAATAATTATGTTAAAAGGTTTTACAAAACTTATTTTATGATTTTATATTATTAATTGCATGCCTATATATGTATAGTTATATAAGAAATGTTTAAAAGATTTAGGAAGGCTATCCACCCTATTTCCTTTTCGTGCTTGAGATGTGGTCTGGTGGGATATCGGGTACCCGTCCGAAGGTTGTTTAAATATTAGTTATATATCATGTGTACATATATAGTCATAAAGGTTCTCCCAGTTCATTCAGTACCCTTGGGTAGCAAGGGTATACTTCCATGTTCATACGTGCCAGTTACATTACCAATAAGCTACCATATGGGTAGTTTAGGAAGATACTAGAACTATTAATAGAACACGATATCATAGAATGAGTCAGTTCATTCATGAGTCAATACTTGCTAGATAGAGAGAGAAAACACGTCACAGCTAGTATACATAAGTACATTTACATAGATAAATCTACATGAGTACATTTACATGAGTACATTTACATAGATACATCTACATGAGTACATTTACATGAGTACACTTACATAAGTACATTTACATAGATACATCTACATGAGTACATTTACATGAGTACACTTACATGAGTACGTTTACATAGATAACACATGATGAATTAATAGTACATTTTATATGTATAGCTTCTGTTATATAATCCTCATTCTTATCTTCACTTTGTGATACAATCACATAATCGGCGAGATAGATTGGATTCAATATCCTAGTACCAAAGGATACTTTGCCGGATTAACCATTCCTAAAATCTCTGTTAGCTACAGAGGTAAAAGCACATCCACGGATGTCAACGGTTAATACCATTACATGTATACTTTAAGGGACTAACTATTCCGATACCCAGCTGTTAGCAACAGAGGTAAATGTACATCTACGGATGTCTTTAGTTGACACTGTTAGTTATCCTAGTACAAAAGGATAATACTTAGGTTATTTATATTATTACCTCTATCTTGTGACTCGTTCACATAACCGATGAGGTGAATTATTTGAGCATCCTAGTACCAAGGGATACAAATTCTCATGATAATAATAATAATAGAAGCATAGTTAAGTCTTGGTAGAAGACTACATTTAGAACAGTTGGGTCTTGGTAGAAGACTAGATTTAGAACAGTTGGGTCTTGGTAGAAGACTACATTCAGAACAGTTAAGTCTTGGTAGAAGACTACATTTAGAACAATTAAGTCTTGGTAGAAGACTACATTTAGAACAGTTAGGTCTTGGTAGAAGACTCCCTTTTATACTAGTAGGAATCATAGGGATTTCTAGAGTTTTTCAAACGTTTACAGTTGTTTTGCAAACATTTTCATACTTAAACGAACTTTCTTTCAAAACATTTTCAAGTCTTTCATTACATGTCATACAAATACTTACATACAAATTAAGACACTAAAATCCTTATGATCTCACCAGCTTTAAAGCTGATACTCTCTTTCAAAATAACTTGTATCCTCAGGTCAACAGTAGACAGGTACCGATGCAAGGTTTAGAGAAGATGGAGATCGTTCAAGACTCATCTTTCATTTTGATTATACTTTAGTGTCTATTATAATTTGACATAACACACTTGTATTAAAATTATATTATTAATGCAATGGATGATGTTGTTGCTTGTTTACTACTTTTCATTGTTGTGATACTGTACATGACGTCCTCCGCCCCAGAACGTTTCCGTCGTTCATGGTTTTGGGGTGTGACAGATTGGTATCAGAGCATTGTTTATAGTGAATTAAGTATATCAACCCATAAAAGATATACCAACTATAAATACATAGGGATAAAAAAATACTCTGACCAAGAGTTTATACGTTAAATATTAAAATATTTAATTTAGTATATGTGCCTACATTCATACTAAAGTTCAGTGTCACTAGGACAGTACAAAAGAATTACGATTATTGGGCAACACAGGTGGACTTAGAGATATATGGTCAAAATTGGGAAGATATAGCCTGATCACCTATATTATCCGAGGGTTGACTAGCAGGTGCCTAAGTGTAGTTGTGTGGTTGCAACAAGTCTAAAATCTTACCAACAATACCACAATGAGAACAGTAGAACATAACATTAAACTTAAAATACTATAGGAGTATTTGGTGTTACTATAAGTACTTTATACTTGAGAACTAAAACGGGATCTTCATTACTAAGTTGATAGTTTCTAAGTGGATACACTAAGGCTGTATGTAATTAGGATGTTATAGACTAAGAATTTGTGAAAATTTTACTTTACCCATATTCTTTGTGAATTTGGAGTTAAGGTCACTTATTCGAAGGCCTAACCCGTTTCGATTACATATAACTGGTATGCACTTCACAAATAGCGATGTAACTAATGAATATTTTCTAAATAATTATCTAGATAGTTCATCTAATAATTATTTTCTTACCCCAATTCTCGCGTAGATAACATGGCTGAACTCCATCCCCACGACAACCAGTATCTTCCGAACGAAGTCATTGCTGGTTGGTTTGGAGAAGAACCAGAGAATGATCATCCTATTCCTTTGAATAATCACCATGATGAAGACTTTCTGGATGATGCTAACTCTGAACCCGAAGTTGAGAACCTACCCCAGGCAGCTCCCGTTCCAATTCCTAACCCTCGTCCGGCTTTTCATGGCCCGACGCCTCCATGGGTGGAATGCTTGGAAACATGGAGCCAAGGACAAGATCAACCCATGCCATTTGATGGTGACCGAAGCTTCTATGACCTGAGCAATGGGGGCTCAGCAGACAGAATCTTGCCAATCCTGGTCCGTAGAGTGGCCCGAAATGAGATTCAAGGCAGGACAGCCCTACATCAGATCACAGAAGTTGTCGCCGATGCGAGAATGCATACCCTCCACACCATTCGTCTAGAAGATGCTCATGAGAGATCTGAGAGAAACCATGAAACCCTGCTGCAAGCACTGGCTGAATCACGAGTCAAAGTCATAGAGCTCCGAGTACGCCAGAGGTGTACGAAAGACACCTACTTGATGTGGAACGTCAACTGGCTGAACTGAGAGTTCACCAGAGGGATGACCGTCGCCAGTAGGAGATGCTTACATTATTTTCCTTGTTAAAAGGAATTGTTTTCTGTCTATGCCCGATAAGGCATTTTCTATGAAACTATCTTGTACTGTAAGTACTTTTGATTAGGTCTTTATACTGTCAAGGACTATCTTCTCTGGATATGATGTAAGACCTTTTTACAAGGTCATCTTTCCCAAACTTTTACGTCATGAATGTCAAAGCTATTGACAACCGGCTAACTTCTGTGTCATTTTCTTTATTCAAATACTCTCATCATACTTTCATTTGAGTATACCTGAAACATGCTTTAGTCAAATCATTGGACTATAGCAATTTAGCTCCGGAGACATTTCCAAGTCTCTTTTAGTGGTTGGACCATGTTATTCACCAACGAACGATACCTCGACTTGAACGACAAACGTCTTGAGACCATTCTATGAACACACTTCCATTCCGTGCTAGGACTGCATCATAGGGATGTAGGTCAAACTTTCGAGAGCATACTCTTACTCTTTACTGGAACAATCGAAGTACACCTAGGGTCAACCAGAATCGCTCACCAAATCCTTAGCTTTCATGTTACAGAATCATGTCTTCATCCGGAAGCAGCCAGCCGAACAACGAAACCTCTGCCTTTCCTATGGACGCTGCTACCTTCCAAACCGCAGTTACAGCTACCGTGATGGCTGCCATAACCGTTGTACTTGCGCACCGTAGCGCAGTCAGCACAATCAATGCTGATGATGGGTTTGAAGATTCCGATCCTGGTATCCATCCAGGAAGTCGTCAAACGGTAACAGTCACAGGGAGGGGGACTCGACGAGTTTCCCTATCAACTCGATGAGTCGGCCAAGGAGTTCACGACCAAGGGGTTTTCGACTGGATGGGTTTGTGTTCAGGAGTTTACAGTTGAGAGTTTACGACTGCAAACATTAGGTAACTCGACGAGTCACTCAAGTGACTCGACGAGTCGACGAGTTATGCAAGGAACTCGACGAGTGGCAGGTTCTACTCGATGAGTTGAGGTCAACATGGACTGTTGGCCTTGACTTTGACCTTGACCTGGGTTTGACTCTAAGGGTATTTATGGGTCGGTGTATCTTACTTCAGCTTACCAGTTCAGCATTCTAGAGGTGAGTCTTCTCACCATACCAATGGGTATAAGGCACCAAGGCCGGCCCATTTTATGATATGTGGTACACTAACTGTAGTATAGATATGTGGTATGATAGTTAACTTTATGTTATGTTGTATGCTAGTGAGTTTGTGATATTTGTATGAAAGACCATGAGGGGAGCCCATGACACTTGGATGTAAGTGTTGGATTAATGTCTAAGTCCATAACTATAATTGGTGAGACTTGACCCGACCCGACATGGTCCATTTGGGTTGCATGGCATCATGCATTTGGATAGACTATAATGAGAGAAATAACACTTAAGGTTTGTTAATATATTATAAGTTCTAATATATTAATAAGATTATTTAATTAGTATTGATCAAGAATTAATCTAGGATTAATTAAGTGATCAAAAGAAGACTAATTAAATATATGGGTTGATTGTATAAATCATCCATACTTATATAGTGGGCTAATGCTCCATGGATTGTCAAGTTGGGCTAAAACCCATAAGATGCTCCATGGTGTATTTGAACCCATGGATCCAAGGAAATGAAAATCCGTGACAATTAGGGTTTACCCTAATTGTAACACTATATAAAGATCATATTCTTGGGAAAATCAGCCACTATGTGTGAGTGATAGGGCTAGCCGATTTTCATGAAGTGTGGAATTCTCTCAAGTCTTTCCAAGTGCATATGATGTTGTGCGAACCATTTGAGGTGTCACACTTGGGGCACGAGGCACTCAAGCTTCATGAAGACATTCTACATCAAAGAGGTATGTAATTCTAACTTGATATATTCATATGAATCAATGTTATTATGCTAGTTAGAATGAATACCTTGGAAAGTTCATACTTGCATGTATAATAGAGAAAACATAGATCCAAGGTATTTAGGGTTGCATGTACACTTAGGAGTGTTAGAATGCTCAAAACCCAATAGTGGTATCAGATCCTAGGCTTGTTTTCTTGTTATACTTACAAAATTGGTTGAAAAATCGAAGTTTGGAGCTGTCTGCACAGCAGACTCGTCGAATCCATGAAGAGACTCGACGAGTCCAAGGCAAAAACTATCCAACTCGTCGAGTTGGTTCATGCACTCGACGAGTTGGACCCCCAGACAACATATATTCGACTTTTTTGGCTAGAAATGGACTAGGAACATTACCATAAGTTGTTTTTGGACTTATAAACTTGTTTTTGATGTGGTAATGTTCATGCTAATCCAATTTAAAAGATAATTGTCAATATATTCATGTTTTGTATTAGTTTAAAAGTTATGCTAATTACATGAAAAAGTTTGATTTGAATTATCTTGTTCTTATGAGTTGCTTAGATTAATAGAAAAGTTAATTGATTATGTGTTTTCAATCCATTTTAATCTAAGAGATGATTCTAAAATGTGTTTGTGTAACTTGTCCTCAAGTTATATGAAATGTCACATTTAAGTTTCATAAAACTCATAAAAGTTGGCAATGGTTACAAAAATGAAGAGTCTTGTTTTCAAGTTATGGAGGTTCAAGAGTCACTTCATTAAGTAATAAAATATGTAACCTTAATTAATTCCATAAGTTACAAAATAAAGAAAAAGTTACATTCTTTTATTAGTTTGAAGTCTTCCATAACTTGTCCTCAAGTTATGGAACTTGAAGAGTTTTTTAATTAAAACTACTTTAAACACATAAGTTATGGAATTAATTAGTTTTGAATAGTTTCAAAACTTGCCCTCAGGTTTTGGAATTTGAAAAGTTTTCACTTATGAATACTTTAATTCCAAGTTAGCCCTTAGAATTTAAAAAGTTAAAATTCAACCATTATACTTTATAATATTATAAGTTAATATATATATATATATATATATATATATATATATATATATATATATATATATATATATGTAAGAGTAAAGTCAGTCTTACCGTTAGTAGGCCTCATTCACGAAGCCGGTCTATAAGGGGGGTATAAGGTTACTGCCTATAAAATGGCAGTTTAATGGGTGTCCACTCTCACTTACCACTTCCTTGACTGGTGGAGGGTCGTTAGCCGAACGGGTAGGACAAGGACTATAATTCTCCCTTCATTAAAAGTATTAATGATAAATACTAAGTAACTAAACCTTTTATAAATACCCAATCTTAGTTACTTAGGAAAAAGTGAATAAGGTGCTAATCCATGAAATTACACTTTGCACTCTGTTTAAGAAGGTTAGTGGAGCGTGTGTGGTTAACCGACACACTAACTCATATTTAACAAGGTAGGCAGAGGGTAACTTAATATTTATCATAGTATCGGTGGAGCGTGTGTGGTTAACCGACACATCGATTAAGGGGTAAATATTAAGGGTACCCAGTATATTTGCATGATTACTTCACACCTTGTTTTGTGATCCTTGGCATCGCAGTCACAAAACCTGAAGGGCACACCCGAGATTGAAACATGCCATTGAACAGTTCAATGAATCTCCAAAGATCTAGGAGTTTGAAATCCAAGTAAAACCTAATTAAATTATCTCGTTTTCATGGTGGAAATTGGTGAATCGTCATTCACATACCTTCAAATATTTTATAGCTTGGATTACAGCATCCCTCTTCCAAGTTATAAAAGTATTGTGTTGGGTCCTAGCCTTAATATTTCATATTGGGTGTTATATTAAGGACTTTAAATCAACTATCTTGAATATCTCCCAAAAAGATGTCTGGTTTAGACATTTATGATCTTCCAAATATCTTGAAACAAGCTTTCCTAAATGAAGATGATGTCCCATGAAAATCATACTTCTTTCACCTCCTCCAATTATTCTCCCTAACCCACAAGTTCAAGGTCACTCAAGCCTTATTGGCAAGGCAAGGTCTAGGTGTGATCACATCTTGGAAATGAAGTCACATATTGACAAGCCTGGAGAGTTGGGTGTCAAAGTCTTGAGAAATTTGGTGGCTCAGCTACTTTCTAAGTCACATTGTGAGTTCCTTTGGGACTCCTATGAAATAGACTATGACAAGACCCTTAATGATCTTATATATTTGCTAAGATCAACTTCCTAAAACTTTATGGACATTGACAATGAAGACACTGGAAATCCAGAAAAAGCATTCTCTTCCCAATGGAAAGGGATCGAACATAGTCAACTCGGTTGACCAAATGGTAAAGAGAAAAGTTAAGTCTGTGATAGTCCTGCATACCATTACCAAAGGGTCCATATGTTTATATTACCAAAGGAAGGGGCATTAGTTGCGAAGCTGCCAATTTTACCTAAGGATGTTAAAGTCAATAAGTTTGACTCTACTTCAGGTAAAGTCCACTATTTAACTCTGCTAAGTTTCTATTCTGAGATTCTTGATACAAGATGTGACTGGGTCACATGGTGATGTTTTAAGAATCAAAGAAAAGTGAAGGAACTTAAAGAAAGAATATGTTGAATCTGATCGCGTAGATGGATTTCTATCGCATAGTTTGAAGATCGGATTCTTGAGCTACTTCTTAGGAGTTATGATATTTTGCTTAGGAATAGATAACAACAAGTTTTCATATGGATTGTAAGGATAACTTTTTCTGCAAAGTTTTAAAAAAAATAAAAGGAAATTTTTGATTTTATTTATTTTATGTATCCTTACAATGGCGTTTGTGAAAAAAAATTGTTGTTTATATGATTCCATTAATAGCAAGAGTGGAAATATGAAATTGATTCTTTCATTTGTGGTAATGTCTAAACTTACCAAATAAGGAAAGATCCTCATCACCCAAGTTTCAATTGGACCGGAACTTGGAATCATGAAAGTTGTATAGCATGATGAATGAGAAATTTTCATCATTGGAAAATTAAGACTAGTTCCTTGTTCACATGTATATGTGAGTCAAGTGAAGGACTAAGGGATCGAGTACATATTCTTGTGCACTGGTCAAATCCACCACAAAAGATCGATAAGATTATTCGTCATAATTTACTAAAGCTCAGTAAATATGGTTATACTTACAAGCTTAAATGTAATTCTGAAACATTGGAAAAGTTTCAATGTAAGGCAGAACGAATAAGAAGAGTCAAATTAGGCAGAAAGATAAAAGTTTCTCAAATCTGAAAAGATGGGAGAGTACTTTAGTATCATGTTTATGATCATATTAATGATTAAGATACCATATCACAATTGATCCTCTGAGGTCATCTTAGTGCATTCTTATGACTAAGAAGAACAGTAATGAATTGTTGATGTGGTTAAATCAAGAAGATGATTCATACTTCGTTCCAAAAAACAATTCTTAGAGTTATAATCTAAGATTGTAACTTGAGTGACATGTCTTAAAGAAGGTTTAAAACACTTGTCAAATGTAAGAGTAAAAGTTTTCTACTCTTGTATATTTGAAATTGGTAAGTTGTGATGTTTTGGATAAAACAAAGACCAACTAAGGCCAATTGTGTGAAATGTTTGTATTGATTAGAATCCAAACTATCTCTTGAATATCTGACATGAAGTTCTTATATGTCAAGAGGACAGTGGGAGTCTTAAAGGTCTTGAAAGTGTCAAGAACTAATCAAGAATAAAACCTGAAGTTCTTCACTAGCACACGACTTGAGGTTCATAACCTATCGTGTTGACATATTCTGTGCCCATTCCAATTAAAGTTGGCTTTGCATATGAGTTCTTAGAGTTCTCAATTGGTTGCACAACAACTTGGAAGCAATGGCAGGCCCTTGAGCTGCCAGGTGGCAAGAAATTAAGATTGAGTTCAGTCCATATGAGTTTGGATTTGTCATTATCCTTGTCTTCTGACTATGGTTTTGACAATTCACATGGATAAGAACACATACACCATTAAATCTAAGTGTCATAAGGTTTCTCTCCGATTCATGGAAATGATGGTGAGAAAACACTATTCACTAAGTAGATTTTAGCTAGATAGCAATTATGATATTTGTATTCTCAAAGTCGTTAGTGGAGCGTGTGTGGTTTACCGACACAGTAACATGGACTTGTGAGAAGTGGCAAAGGTCAAAACAATCAAGACTATGATTACGGCATCCCTTTTCATAGTTCTTAAAATTGTTTAGACACACCTGTGAGCTATCTAAGATAAGGTGTATGATATTGATAAAGTTTTATCAAAGCAATCTAGTATCAGAAATCCGAAATTTGGTAAGAAAGTCAATAAAGTATTGATTTCTAGAAGTCCAACTGATTTCTGAGTACATGTCAAAGCTAGTGGGAGCATAAGTGTTATGCTAATAATCATCATGTTAGTGGGAGCATGATAATTATGATAAAGGTTGCAAGTTAGCAATGTTAATTATAGAAAACAAAAGGTTTCAATTAGGAAAAAGTTGTTTTGCTATAATTAAGGGAGAGGAAATTATACTTCATCTCAAATCTAAAAGCTTAGATTGAGGTTTTAATCGTATTTAGTCAAGGATATATATATGAATTTCATGTTTGAATGGCTCAACATAAGGAAATTCTGTATATGGGTCCATTATTTGCGTTCTAAAATTCGATTTATGATTACGACATCCCTTTTCATAATCTGAATTATGAGAACTTGGCAAATAGAAATGGAAATATTATAGCAAAAGACTGGTTTAGTCTTTATGTGAGACATCATGAATCGTGTCCCATATGCTTCAGATATAGGATCGATTACATGTGCTATATTCATCCTTTCTAAAATTTTCCAAATGCCTGGGGTATTAAGAAGGGAAAAGGTTTAGAATTGGATATGGCTAAAAGTATTAAACAATTGTCGAGGACAATCTAAGTTTTACCAAAGATTGGTTGCTCAAGGATAGTTGGAAGTATAGTGATAATTCTGGAAGGACCATATTGACATAATCTGTAAGGAGGCAACTCTTGTTCAGAAGTGATAGTCAAAATGGAATCTGGAAATGTTTCAAAGTTAGAAATTATTCAATCTGTGTAAGATTAGGAAACTTAATGCAAGAAGGATGTTTCCAAGGAGCTGATCTCCTTTGGAATGATCTATAATGGTTGTTGTCAAGTCTTTTTGACTTCGTGCATAATCATTACAAGAGGATCAATGCATATAAGTGTAGAATCTAACAGATTTCAATAAATGGCATGAATTTGGAATTCTTGCATTTGCAGTAAGGATTTTGGACTGTGAAAAGAGGATCATTGGGGTTATGTTCAATTGATCTATTTCACAAAGTAAAGATCATAGAAAAACATAGTATGCATACTTGGTGTATGACATGACTAGTGTTTAGAAAACATAGTGTACATGCTTGGAGCATGGGACAACTATTGTTTTAAATTCAAAAATAAAGTTGATAGCTGAAACAGTATACAATGAATAATGTGTAATCATATGGTGATAAATAAAAGGTGTTTTATTTATGTTCATAGGTTTTGATACCATATTGGATTCAATTATTATTGTGCTTCACTTTGCATGTTTTAACTTCCAGAATAACTAGGTTGTTCTTCCTAAATGACTAAGTGATTCAAACCATCCACAGTCGGTCATATATTGGAGGTAGATATGAATCAAGACTGTCATGGGTTGGCTTGTAGAGGTCTAAGATGTTGGACAAAGGGCTACAACACTCATGAGTGCTCATAAGTTTTGAGTATTGGATTCAACGCGCTCTCATTGGAATCACTTCATGGATTTTATCATGAGTGATCATGAGACGGTAATATCTTATATTCTTCAAACCTAGAGATATGAGTGGTTGCTATGAGTTGGTTATACATTGATCGCACGAAAACGCATTGGTAACTCGATGTTATAAAACATGCCTTTGTGTATGATTCAACAAGTAGTAGAACAAGCCATATGAGTCGAAGTTTATTCATTTCTTTTACCTTCGGGATAAAAGCGCTATCTGTGGGCCCCTCGATGATTTAATGATGATACATGTGAGTGCTTGGCCAAGCCAGGACTGATTTGATCTGTTCAATCAGTCAGTCGTCATAAATCGGAAATCAGGAAACAACAAATGGATAGAGAGAATGATTATAATCCATGCCTCAGTTCATATGATATCTAGAATGGAGGAATATATGATCCCTTATCTAATGGACAAGTCATTGACAAAGGTCAGAGATCCTCGGCAAGGTCAGAGTTCGACAGAAGCTTTTGAGAGCTACGATTGCCAGTCAGTTCTTGAAGTCATACACAATAATAGTTTTAGACTTATCCAAGTGGGAGACTATTGGATTAATGTCTAAGTCCATAACTATAATTGAATTCTTAGGAATAAATAAACGATGAATAGCTGAATTCTTAGGGTAGAATAAAGAAGATAATGGGGATTGGTAATTGGGTTGATTGTTTAAATGTTTAAACATAATAATTATATTATTGTGAATTGAAAACCCTATGTACTCACCAGGTTTCCCAACCTGACCCACTCAGTTTATTTATATCACAGGTGTTGATATGAAGTCACATTACACTGCGAGATTAAGGAGATATAGATCACTAGTGATAATGAATATAAGTTTTGTTTATGCTTATGTTTATGTATTGACAATGACATCCCAAATGTTTTTAAATGAATAAAAATACTTTTCTTTGGAAATGCCTTGATAACGTATTTACCATGTTTTACTGGGAACAAATTCCGCAATACATTTATTAAAAGAAGTACTTTGATTTTTATAAAGCATAAACAAAATCGGTCTTTTCTGGACGTGAAAATGGGGACGTCACAGCGAGTTACTAGGTATACTCGGCGAGTAGGGTCAACCAGGAAGGTTGACTTTGACCAAGAGTTGACCAGTTGACTTTCGAGGGTATGTTGGTAATTTTGGTTCTGATGGTTATGGTTTCCTTGGAGTATCAGGTGGTGGTGTTCGTGGCGGTGATCGGGAGTTTTGATTCTATCTCTCCAGCTCGGCAAGTGCAAGGTGAGTTATCCTCACTATATCAACAGGGTCTAAGGCACCAAGGCCGACCCTTTATCGGATGGGAATCTGGGTATTTGTTTGATATGCTATTGAGTTGCTAGATCTGCATCTTGGTATTAGGATGGTATTATGTTAGTGACTTGGTTAAGGTCGGTATCCTGGTGTATAGGGTAATGTTATGTTAGTGACCGGTTAGGTCGGTATCCTGGTTAGGATGTCGTTATGTTGCATGATCTGATTGAACCGTTTGTTTGGATAAGGATTGTTATGTGATTAACTATTTTATGTTCACATGGTTGTCTGACTGGGGTTGGGTTGAGGCGGGTCCTACTTTATGCTGTAGGACAACATACCCAGGGCGGACCGGAGAGACCGTAGGCCCAGCGAGCGGTCTGGATAGGCTGAAGGCCCCAAGAGGGCGGTCCAAACGTGCCGAGGCTTGGAGAGTAGACCAGACCGACTGAAGGCTCGGTGCGGGCGGACCAGTCATACTATAGACTTAGAATGCATGCCTGTTCTGTATTGAGATATGATATAAGTATGGTTATATGTGGTTGGTATTTTGGGGGTAACTCACTAAGCTTTCGGGCTTACAGATTTAGTGTTTTGTTTCAGGTACTTTAGGAGATCGTGGCAAGGCGAAGGCCTGATCGTACCACTCCTCATTTTTACAATGATGTTTCTGGGATACTCTGATAATAAGCAAACTGAAAACCGTTTTTTAATAATTAATGGATTTGGGTTGGTTTTGAAAAGTTTAAATTTATTGAAAATTTTATGGATGTTACAAACATAGTGTACATGCTTGGAGCTACGATTGCTAGACGGGTTTTGAAGTCATACTCAATAATAGTTTTAGACTTACCCAAGTGGGAGACTGTTGGATTAATGTCTAAGTCCATAACTATAATTGGTGAGACTTGACCTGACCCGGCATGGTCTATTTGGGTTGCATGGCATCATGCATTTAGATAGATTATAATGAGAGAAATAACACTTAAGGTTTGTTAATATATTATAAGTTCTAATATATTAATAAGATTATTTAATTAGTATTGATCAAGAATTAATCTAGGATTAATTAAGTGATCAAAAGAAGACTAATTAAATATATGGGTTGATTGTATAAATCATCCATACTTATATAGTGGGCTAATGCTCCATGGATTGTCAAGTTGGGCTAAAACCCATAAGATGCTCCATGGATGCTCCATGGTGTATTTGAACCCATGGATCCAAGGAAATGGAAAGTCGTGACAATTAGGGTTTACCCTAATTGTAACACTATATAAAGATCATATTCTTGGGAAAATCGCCCACTATGTGTGAGTGATAGGGCTAGCCGATTTTCATGAAGTGTGGAATTCTCTCAAGTCTATCCAAGTGCATATGATGTTGTGCGAACCATTTGAGGTGTCACACTTGGGGCACTAGGCACTCAAGCTTCATGAAGACATTCTACATCAAAGAGGTATGTAATTCTAACTTGATATATTCATATGAATCAATGTTATTATGCTAGTTAGGATGAATACCTTGGAAAGTTCATATTTGCATATATAATAGAGAAAACATAGATCCAAGATATTTAGGGTTTCATGTACACTTAGGAGTGTTAGAATGCTCAAAACCCAACAATAAGACCATGTGGGGGAGCCCATGACTGTCCAGCAAGGAAAGACCATGAGGGGGGGGGGGGGGGCACTTCGGTGTAAGACCATGTGGGGGAGCCCATGAGATTCTTACGTAGGGATATGTGGTAGAGATAGTTTTTTAGCTAATATAATATGTTATGGGGTAGAGATAGCTTTATAGCTAATATGATATGTGATATGTGGATTGCATGTGGCGCATGCTCTAGGGGACTCATTAAGCATTAGCTTATATGATGAGAATTGTTATCGAGATTTAGAATGCAATCATGATTGTATGAATGAAAAGTAAGAACACAAAAAGTAAATATTAATCAGATCTTATATTGATGAAGAACTGATTACAAAATAAGCGGAGAGAAATTGCGAATGAGTAATGAATCACTCGTGCATTGGATGCTCTACTTCTAACCTCAATCCCTATTTATAGGAAACCTGAGTGTTCAAAAAATACACTAAGTCCTGAACTATACGCTTCGCACAAATGAAGACTTGTAAAATAACTAACATGCGAAATTAAAGAAACAAACATTTCGACTTTTACAACATCTAGTCTCTATAATCTCCCCCTTTGTAAACAGTCGAAACTATTCAGTTTGTGAGATGCTGAATAGCTGAGTGCATTGTTCTTCTAATTTCTGAATACCAAGTAATTATCTTTTTAAGCTCTTTCCTGTCTCCATCATTATTCTTCGTGGAATTATTCATACGAACAATGAAATTCGTATATTGCGAAGTGGTGTATCTTTCAATCTCTGAGACTTTGAACAAAAACTTCTTAGGCTTCCCCTTTGTATCTTTTCCTGCGAAAACCATGCCAAAAGGTTTAAGGCATATTTCTCCATCCGCATACTTCTTTAACTCCGTTTGAGGCAAGGTTGATTCCCAAGAAACTGTAACTTTTCTTCCAAGACCTGATGTAAGTTCTTCATTAGTCAAAGCCAAGCAATCATAGTAGTTATCTATGAATATCTTGAGATGTGTGAAACCAAATCTAAACACATCAGTATCATATCCTTTCAGCTTGTTTTCTTCCATGTCTTTAAGAATAGATGCCACTTGAATGAGATCATTTAGATTCATCAAGGGAAAATCAGCTATGGTAAAATCAAATGCCTTGTTGTCTGCAAGAACCACGAAATATCGAAAGTTTTGAAGCATGTTCTCGAACATAACTATTAGATTAGTGTCTAAGTCCATAACTATTTTGGTATGTACTTGACCCGATGGTGCATGGTCCTTTTGGGTTGCCTTCACCAAAGCAACTTGATAGGATGAATTATGGAGAGAAAGGATAAATATGATTTATTAATATATTATGGGAATAATATATTAAAGGAGAAATCATATTTTTTAATTAATATTAGTCAAGAATTAATAAGAATTAAGTTTGTGACTAAAAGAGATTAATTAAACTTAAGGGGCTGGAATTGTAATTATAAGATAATTGCAATTGGGCTATGGATTGCCTTATATTATAAGGCTGGACGAATTATATGTGGAAACCCATTAGAAATCGTCCAAGGCCTTTAATTAAAGGAGTCCATGGGTTGCTTAGGGCTTAAGCATCCAAATTAGGGTTTCCTTGTTAGATAACCCTAATAGTCTCAATATATATAGAGCCCTTATGCCTCAAAAACGTGGACAAGCTTCTTTCTAGGGTTTCCACATGCTTTTGAGAGCCTCCTTCTCTTCTCTTCTTCATCCTCTTGCTCTTGGTGTTTGTGAACCATTAGAGGAGTGACACTTGTGACTCTAAGCTTTATAAAGTCATTACAAGGAGGATTTGTGATTGTTATTGCTACATAACAATCAAGGTATGATCTAAACCCTAATTATATGTTATATTGATTATCATATGCTAGATCTAGGGTTTATAGTCTTGGATAAATTGCATGTACAATAGAGAAACCTAGATCCAAGCATTAGGGTTTGTATGAGCACCTAGGATGTTCTTATGGCTAAAACCCATCAGTGGTATCAGAGCCTAGATTGGTTTCTATTGTATTCATGCTTTGTATGTTTGTTCAAGTTGAAAAAAAATTCGATTTTGTGCTCCCTGCCTGATGAACTCGGCGAGTACCATAGTGTACTCGGCGAGTAGGCCTCAACTCGGCGAGTACAGTGTGATACTCGGCGAGTTCGAGCGTCAGAAAGAGGGGATTTCAGGATTTCTTGCTGTTTTTCTCATGGATAATTGCCTTATCTGTTTTAGATCAATAAAATCCGATTTTAATCAATTTTATGAGTATATCCTTGATTAAACAAAAGATAATTACGAATTGATTAGATAATAACTTCCTTATATGATTAAAGTTGATTATTTGTATTAATTGGGTAACTTATTTTGCAAGAAATTGAAATTAGGTCAAATATAGATAATGATGAAATTAATTGTTTAATTTATATTATTTGTTATTTGATCCTTGTGTTATGAAAAGTTTCAATTTTCCCCTTTAGTTTTTATAGTTTAAATTTAAACTAAAAAGTTTAGTTTTGAAATTTAAATAGTTGAAACCCTAATGTTTTGAAAAGGTTTCAAAACATGCCCTCAAGTTTTGGAATTTAAATTTTGATTAAAAGTTTAATTTTGATGTATATTTAAATTCTAAACCCTAAGTTTTTTGAAATGTTTCAAAACTTGTCCTCAAGTTTTGGAATTTAAATTTTGATTAAAAGTTTAATCTAGGAATGTTAAATTCTAAAACCCTAGTAGTGTTTTGAAAAGTTCATATCACATCCTTATGGTTTTATTAATTAATTAAGGTGTATAATTAAAAGAGGTTTAATAAATCCATAAAAGTTTTGGTTTATATTTGATTGAATTAAAAGTATAATCGTTAAATTTGACCACCTAGTATTTTAAAAGTGTAAAATACACCCTATACTATATATAACATTAAAAGTCTAACATTATATATGTATGAGTAAAATTCAGTCTTACCGTTAGTAGGCCTCATTCACGAAGCTGGTCTATAAGGGGTGTTTAAGGAAATTGCCTATAAAATGGCGATTGAATGGGTATCCACTCTTACCCACCGCACTCTTGACTAGTGGAGGGTCGTTAGCCGAACGGGTAGGATAGGACAAAACCTTCCATTATAAGTATAATGAAGTACAAAAGTAATTAAATGTTTTACAAATTCCCAATCTTAGTTACTTAGGCAAAAGTGAATTGATGCAATTCCATGAAATTACACTTTGTGCCCTTGCGAAGACGTTAGTTGAGCGTGTGTGGTTTACCGACACACTAAATGGTTCTAAGCAAAGGTGGCAAAGGGTGACTAAATGTTTGTCATAGTTCGGTGGAGCGTGTGTGGTTTACCGGCACATCGAATAGGTGACTGTAACATGTGAGGGCACCATGTAAGTTTGCATGGTTATTCACACCCGCTTTGTGATCCTCGGCATCCCAGTCACAAACTAGAGGGGTATATCGAGATTTAAACATGCCATTGAAATGTTCAATGAATCTCAAAGGGTCTAGGAGTTTCATAAATTTAAAGCTTAAATTTCTTTTTCGTTTTTCGTGGTGGAAATTAGTGAATCGTCATTCACTTACCTTCAAATATTCTGCAACTAGATTACGGCATCCCTTTTCTAGGTTGTAGCATATTGTGTTGGGTCCTAGCCTTAGTATCTCATTTGGGTGATTTACTAAGGACTCAATCAATCAACTAACTTGAATTTGTTTTCTCTCGTTTTGTAGATGTCAAAGTACGACAACTATGGTCTTCCCAAATCCCGTGGAACAAGCATTCCACATGAACATGATATTCCACGATTCGATCGAGGAACAAGAAATCATGCTTCACTTGCTCCTCCTCCTCCCATTATTCTCCCTAACCCACAAGTTCGAAGGCTTGAAAACTTCAAGCTCACTCAAGCCCTTTTGGCAAGTAAACATGAAGAGGGAAAGTCGGTGTGTGCACACGTCCTAGGGATGAAGTCACACATTGATAGGTTAAGAATGTTGGGATCCGTTGTCTGTGAGGAGATGGCTGTTGATTGGGTTCTTCAGTCACTTCCTAACTCGTATAGTGAGTTCGTAAGAGAGTACTATATGATGAACTGCGACATGACCCTTATAGATCTCACCTATATGCTTATTGCTGCTGAATCATCAATGGTTTGGCGCAATAGAAAAGCAAAGTTGATTGGTGAATCTGCCTTCAAGACCTCTATGGATATAGACAATGGCAACGAAAGACATGCTATGATCGAAAAGTTTGATCATAAGAGAAAGGCAATGTCTGAAGAAGTTCCAGGTCCTGTTCCAAAAGAGTCAATTTGCTTTTATTGCCAAGAGAAGGGGCATTGGAGACGAAGCTGCCCTATTTACCTAAGAGATCTAAGAGATGGGAGAGTCAAAATGTATGGCTTTACTTTAGGTAAAATCCATTGACTAACTCTTTTAAGCTCTTATTGTAGATTCTTAATACATGATGTGATAAGATTACAATTGATGTTTTGTAGGATTGAAGAAAGGAGAGGAAGCTTAAGGGAAGAAGTGAGCAGAATCTAACCGTGAAGAAATGGATTTCGATCGCATTACTTGAAGATTAGATTCTTGATCTACTAATTAGAGTTAGAATTAGATTGCTAAGAAATATGTATTAGCATAGTTTTTCAATGAATTGCATTGTAAGGACAAAATTTTTCCGCAATAAAATAAATTTTGACTTTATATTATTTATTTATACTTGCAATGGCGTGTATGAAAAAAATTGATGTTTGAATGTTTCTATTATTAGCAATAATGGATTTGATTCTTAATTATGGAAATTTACCAAACAAGGAGAGTTTCTCATCGCCCAAGTTTCAACTGGACAGAAACTTGGAATCATGCAACTTGCTTGTACGATGAATGAGAAATTTCATATTTGGAAATTAGACTAATTCATTGACAAAGTGTCAAGTGAAGGACTAGGAGATCAAGTACACAAAGTTGCGTATTGATAAAGTCCACCATAACAGTAACCAAGATATTCGTCATGATTTACTAAAGGTTTAGTAAATATGATTATACTTATAAGATTAAGTGTAATTCTGAATTGATTGAAAATGTTTAAATCAATAGCAGAACGAATAAGAAGAATCAAGTAGGCAGAAAGATAAAAGTTTCTCCATTCTAAGAAGAAGGGAGAGTACCTTTTATGCTTTAGGATAGGTCTTAATGATTAAGAACCATATCTCAATTGATCCTCTAAGTAAGTCTTAGTACAATTGTATGTTTAAGAAAAGGAATCAAGAATTGAAGAAATGGTTAAATCAAGAAGTAAATCATACTTCGTTCCAAAACAAGTCTTAGAGTTAAGATTATGACATTGAGTAATAAGTATTAAGAAGGTTTATAACATTCATCAAATGTGGAAGTTGTGATGTCTTGGATAAGATAAAGACCAACTAGGACCAATTTATGAAGTGTTTTGATAAAAACTACACTAAATCTTGAATATTTGTTTGTCAAGAAATGTTTATTGACAAGAGAATCTTATATGTCAAGGAGTTAGTGGGAGTCTTAATGGTCTTGAAAGGTTTTGAGAACAAATCAAAATAAACCTTATCGATCATCACTAGCACACAAGTTTACAACCTATCGTGTTGACACTATTTTATTTCTATTCCATTCCAATTAAGTTAATTATGCATGTGAGTTCTATGAGTTCTCATTTGAACACATAAAAGGCAGGCACCTTGATCAATGAAAAAGTACATTGATAGGAAAAGGTGAGATGCTTAACTACTTGGAAGACATGGTGGGCAGCTGTGCTACCATAAGGCAAGAAATCAAGATTAAGAAAGTTCGGTCCATATGAGTTTGAATTTGTCGTAAACCTTGGTTTTGAAAAATTCACATGGATAGGAACACATACACCATTAAAATCTAAGTGTCATAAGATTTTTCCCTTCATGAAAATGACTGTGAGAAAATGCTTTCACTAAGAGAGATTTTAAGAAGATAGCAATTGTAAAATTGCATTCTCAAATTTGATTATGGTTACGGTATCCCTCTCCATGATTCGAATTGTGAGATTTGGCAATTAGTCTTAATTGCTTAAGACACATATGAGATATCTTGGATAAAGGTGTATGAGATTAAGAAGCCTTGATAAAGGATTATCAAAGCATTAAGTATTAGAAACATGAACTTAAGAAATTCAATAGGTATTGTTTTTCTGTAAGTTAAGCTATTTTATGAATACATGTCAAAGCTAGTGGGAGCAAAAGTGTTATGTTTATAATAATCATCATGATAGTGGGAGCATAAATGTTATGATTGTATGATTATTAAGGCCAGTATTGCAAGTTAGCAATATTAATTATAGAAAACAAGAGTTATACTTTGCAAAGTAGTAAGGATATAAAGTTGTTTTTCTATAATTAAGGGAGAGAATATTGTACTTCGTTTCAAAATCTAAAGCTTAGATTGAGAACTTTTAATATATTTAGTCAATGTATACATAGTGCGTTCTTAAATTTCGATTATGATTACGGCATTCCTCTTCATATTTCGAATTATGAGAACGTAGCACGTAAAATATTATGGTAGAAGATTGATAAAGTATTAAATCTTCATGTAAGACATTGTGCATCGTGTCCCATACGCTTTGGATATAGGATCGATTGCAAATGCTATAATATTTGACCATTCTAAAATTTTCCAAATGTCTAGCGCATTTAGAGGGAAAAAGGACAAGAATTGGTTTTGACTAAGATAATTAAACAACTATCAAAGGACAAATCAAGGTTCGCCGAGGATTGGTCACTTGTGAGTAGTTCGAAGTATGATATTGGATGGAGCATATCGACTTTATTATGAATAGATAAGATTCTATTAAGAATGAGTTGTCATATGGGAAATATGGAAACGTGTCCATATTGGGAATTGAATATTGAAAATCTATGTCTAGATTAGAAAATTTTATGGAAAGGATGTTCAAAGGAATGTACTTTAAGTGAGAGACATCATATCTAAGGAATTGTATTGTAACAATCTCCGATAGAGGATTTTGTAATATCGTTGGCAATAGTCTTTGTGACTTTTTGTGCTATGACATTACGAAAAGGATCATTGCATAAAATGTTAGAATCTAACATATTCTATAAGTTGCAAGAATTTGATATTCTTTCACTTATGAAAAAAGGATTTGGAGTTGTGAAATGAGTATGATTGGAAATGTGTTCATTTGATCTATTTCACAAAGTAAGAACCATAAGTAAACATTGTGTGCATGATAAGAGTATGGGACAAGTGTAATAATTCAAGTAAGAAGTTGATTACCCAAAACAACAAATAATGAGTAATCGATATGGTGATAAATAAAAGGTGTTTTATTTATACTCAAAGGTTTGAGGCCATATGGGGTTAGTATTATTCTTGTGTTTCACTTTGCATGTTTTGACTTCCTGAATAATTTAATTAGTTTAGAATAGTCAAATTATTCGAACGGTCCATAGTCGTTCATATGTTGGAAGTAGGTATGAATGAAGACTATCGTGAATTGGTGTGTGGATTGTCTAAAGAGCATTAGACATAAGCAAATGTTTGCTGCAACGTTCATGAGTGCTTATGAATATGATTTGAGCATTGGTTTAAACCCACGCTCACTTGGATCACTCAATGAGTTGTATCACAAGTGAATGGTGAGATGATAACATCTTATATTCTTGAAACCGAGATGTGTGAGTTGTATCTTGCAAATCGATCGCACATTGATAATATGTAAACGCACCAGTAACTTGGTGTTATAAAATATATTGTTGTGTGTGATTCGGTGAGTAAGTGCAAGCGAGCATTGAATCAAAGTTTATTCGGTCCTTTTATTCAAAGTAGAATAAAAGCGATATCTTTGGGCCCCTCGATGATTTAGTGATGACAAACGTAAATGCTCGGCCGGGCTAGGGCTAATTTGATTTGTTCAATTAGTCAGTCGTCATAAATCGGAAGTCGAGAAATAGTACATAAATAATGATTTGAAATCATTTCTTATACGATATCTAGAATGGAGGAATATATGATCCCTTATCTAAAGGACACGCGTATCCGATAGGATCAGAGTTGACAGCGGCTTTGGAAAGCTACGATTGCAGATCAGGATCTGAAGTCATACGTAGAATAGTTATTAGACTTATCCAAGTGGGAGACTGTTGGATTAGTGTCTAAGTCCATAACTATTTTGGTATGTACTTGACCCGATGGTGCATGGTCCTTTTGGGTTGCCTTCACCAAAGCAACTTGATAGGATGAATTATGGAGAGAAAGGATAAATATGATTTATTAATATATTATGGGAATAATATGTTAAAGGAGAAATCATATTTTTTAATTAATATTAGTCAAGAATTAATAAGAATTAAGTTTGTGACTAAAAGAGATTAATTAAACTTAAGGGGCTGGAATTGTAATTATAAGATAATTGCAATTGGGCTATGGATTGCCTTATATTATAAGGCTGGACGAATTCTATGTGGAAACCCATTAGAAATCGTCCAAGGCCTTTAATTAAAGGAGTCCATGGGTTGCTTAGGGCTTAAGCATCCAAAATTAAGGTTTCCTTGTTAGATAACCCTAATAGTCTCACTATATATAGAGCCCTTATGCCTCAAAAACGTGGACAAGCTTCTTTCTAGGGTTTCCACACGTTTTTGAGAGCCTCCTTCTCTTCTCTTCTTCATCCTCTTGCTCTTGGTGTTTGTGAACCATTAGAGGAGTGACACTTGTGACTCTAAGCTTTATAAAGTCATTACAAGGAGGATTTGTGATTGTTATTGCTACATAAAAATCAAGGTATGATCTAAACCCTAATTATATGTTATATTGATTATCATATGCTAGATCTAGGGTTTATAGTCTTGGATAAATTGCATGTACAATAGAGAAACCTAGATCCAAGCATTAGGGTTTGTATGAGCACATAGGATGTTCTTATGGCTAAAACCCATCAATAACATCCTTCTTAATTGTCAGAACTTTCTTGATTTTCATTAAAGACCAAACTTCCTCTTGATCCTTCGCAAGTACAACATGAAATCTGATCTTCAAGTAACTGTATTAATCAGCATTTTCAAAATTTTCACTTATCTTGTACCGCGTCGCAATAAACATCATTTCGTTTATTGGAAAATCAATTTGGCTTCTGTCTGAGTTTGCAACATCATAACTCCTTCTAGTATTTTTCTCAAACTCATACAAATGACTCCCTGAAACTTTAGATTCAATGGTTTCATATGAGTACAACTTCGCAGGATCAACCTTGTTCATTGTTGGTGGGTCATTTTCTCTTTGCCTCATAATACTCTGTACTTGTCTTAATCTTTCCATTTCAGCTTCTGCCTCTGCTTTCTTTTCTTCTTTTGATTTTTCATAGGCTACCCCTTTTCCTTTTCCAATATCTTCAGTTTGAGGTTTCGCACTTGAACTTCCTCCTTCTTTTAAACCAATTGTAATTCCTTTGGTAATTGGTTTTGTTGTAGTTACTGTTGAAGAAATTGGCTTTGTGAGCACTGGCAAAGATGTTTTAAGTTGGGTAGAAATAAGCTTTCCTACTATTTCGCATCTTCTTCTTTACTTCCTTTTCTTTCTCCCCCTTGCACCCCTGTGAAAACAGGTGGGGCATTCTTCGGTAATATGGAAGTAAAGCTCGTGATGGGAGCCAATGCCTTCTGAATAGCTTGCTCCAAAGTGTTGACTTTAAGAGTTAAGAATTCAGGAGTAAGGATGGATTGGTGAGAAGATCGCGAAACAAAAGTTTCTAATTCAGTCACCAACTGAATTAGTTTTTCAAACTGCTCCTTGTTTTCCTTATGTTTGACTTCGATAATTTGAGTAGATGGTTGATAATCAGTGACAATTTTGTTAAGAGCTTCAGCAACCACATCAACCCTCTTTTGCACCTCCAAATTTTGAGAATTAAGATCTTTAAGCTCTTTTGCAATTTCCTGCTTTAACTCTTCAACTTTAAAATTAACATCTTCTCGAACCTTTTTAACATCCTGTACAAAAAGAACATGGCGTTCTTTTGTAACATTTTTCAATTCATTAACAACACCATCAAATGATTTTCCTTGAGCTTGAATGCAAAGCTCATTGTTCTTGTCAGAATGATCAACTTTGTTAGTTATTCGTTTCTCAGCAGCTTTAATCATTGACTCAACCTCTAAACTCGGAATGGAAGACTTAGTGCCAGCATCAGCTTGTGATTGAATAATGGCATTCAACTTTCGATTCAGGATTTTAATTTGCTTACCTGACATAAGCATATGATCAGGTATTTCTTCTTCCTCTGAATCAAAGTTTATGGCTTCAAACATTCCTCCAAAACCTCCTCCTTCGGTTTCTTCATCAGACGGAGCTTGCGAAGGTATAGGTTGTGGTGTTTCAGGTGAGTGAGATGGAAACAATGTAGTAAAGGGATGTTTTAAAGGATGATCAAATATGGATGATGTGGTTGTATGTGTATTTGGAAGAGGAAATGGTGGTAATGAAGTAGATAAGATAATTGGCTCTGTGAGTTCAATATTTGTGATAGGTGTCCCCATATCAGATACGTTAACAACCTTATCAGAAATAAGTTCTTCCTCATGAACTGAGTTGTTTGTAACAACTTCAAGCGGAATGGATGTGGTAGTGGAAATTTGCAAAGTAATTGGAAGAGAAACATTTACCATTGTGATAAGGGAAACAGGTGGAGTCTCTGGAACCACTTCATCATCTGATGATTCATTGTGAATAATCATCTTTCATTTCTTGTAGAGCTTTTGAGTAATATGCTTCGCAACCTCTTGAGCTCTTATTCTCTTTGAACCAGGAGAAACAGGAGTTGGAACGTCTCTAAACATAGCCCCCTTACTACTCACCTCATTTTTGCGAATAGTAGGAGAAGTAGTCGTCATATGTGATGACTTGCGAAACTTCTTTAATACCCCTGATTTTGTTGGTATAGTCTCCTTCTTTGTTTTGGGAGAAAGCTCATCTTTCTCAACCCCTTCAGCCTTCGACACTTTGGAAGATTCATGTTTGTCTTTCTTTTGAGTTTTCTTCTTTTTCTTTGAGGACTCAGCACTGACTTCAAGCAACACTCCAGTTCGCACATTAGGATCAAACGTTTTCATGTAGCGAACTAACACCTTGTGAGTAGAGGATACTGTGCGAAGCATTGCATCAGGAATTCTTGCAATACTTGTGAAGATATTTTCATCATCTTCAACAACTTTTGGAAACTGGTATAAAGAAAATTCTGCAACTTCTCCTTCTTCGGGAACTTGAATGCCTTCTTTTGCGTATATCTTTTCCAAAATCAAACTCCAGTACCTTGCACAAGAAATCCCTTTATCAACACTGGTGTTTTCTAAGCTTTTGTTAAACTCTTTCCAAAGCTGAGTTCCATAATCGACACTTAAGTCATAGTAAAGACCCATAACCATTGCATAAACCTCCATTCGTCCCCTGTCTAGACCGACACTCCTTCCGGTCAAACATCTTAGAAAGATACCAAATAAGAAATTCCAAATACATGGTAAACTTGATTTCCTGAAATCACTTATCTTTTCAAGAGTGGGTTGATGTCCCATCTCATTGAACATGAAGATAATATGTGAATTGGTGGGTTTAAAGAACGGTGGGTTACGAGGAATGTTCAGGAAGTCAATGAACATGTTCTTGGAAAGTCGAACCCTCTTGTTATTCACCAGATTGAAAGTGATAACATCAGTTGCATAGTTGCATGACGCAGTTGATGCCGTCATTGACAACCAAGTCATAGGAACAGGAAAAGAACTGAACATAGCAGTTGATAATGGTGACCTTTTTAGTGCAACAACCAGCATCTTCAATTCTTCTGGGTAGGATAAAACATTAGGATCAACTTGGTAGTTTGTGCTTTGAATCTTCATTAGAGACTGTGAAACAACTTCGTCGGTGTTGGATTGAGTAGCAGCCATTGTTAGGGTTTGAAGCAGATGAAGAATCAGAGAATTTGGGAATTTTTGTGTTTGATCGCATAACCGTATAACACACTCTTTAACCCCCTTTTGTACATAACCCTGATTGATTTGAATTTGAAGCGGGATGCATTTAATGATATCCGACGTGACACCTTGAAAATCGGACCATTACTGCGAAAAGTTAGCCATGTTTCAAAAAGCAGTTGTCACGTCGCCTAGAAAACCGGGCAAAATACCATACGTGACGTATACACAGCCTGTCAATATTCCCTTTATTGAATTGTAACCGTTAGAACCCTTCGCATGGAGGCAAGGCTCTTTCACTTTTGGGATGAAAAGCGAAGTCATATGCCAGACTTGCGAAATCTTCAGTCTAAGTTGGTATTACTTAGAACCTCAAGGATTTCGTGAGTGCAGTGTTCCAAAGAAATAAGATAAGAAGCAAGTAAATTTTTTTTTTGGAATTCTGTGATGTCAAAAATGCAATTTGACACGAAGGCAGTTACACCCCAAGCAAAGGTTGCTTCGTTAATCATCAAGAGAGATGATCAACAGCTTGTGTATGTTCCCGTGAATTACAAACGAATACTTTTTGATAAGTATCAAAGGGCTTCTTTTAAAAGTGATTCTTGGGTTGGTTTAAAAATTCGTTACATATCAACCTAAACATAAGGTGAGAAATTGTAAGAGAAATTACTTGTATGACCAGTGTAGTCAGTGACATGTTGGCTTTGAAAATATTTATCATGACCAGGACATTCAAACGAAACTCACACGGAAATCATATTCAAAAAAAAATTATGTACTGGATCTTGTTGGGTAACAAACATCGTGGGTTGCGAATGTTTGATCAAGACCACGCATGTGAATTGAATATGATTTGGAGTTTCGAATTTTGGTACTGAAACAAAAGTTTCGTCAATATCTGGAACAATGTTCCCCGTTAATTCCTTAAGTTGTAAGATGTTTGGGTTTCACCTTCATCACGGACTCATGATGTCAGATCATTAACACAAAATTTTTGTATATCTAGGTCTCGATGGGTTTAATCAGAGACCTCTCGGACATACGTCTTTGTGTGTGATTTGTGTTAAGAATTTTGTGATGAAAAAGATTGGTTATAAGATCGAATGAACCGAACCTCTATTATTTGTGGACCAAACAAAAAACTCTTTACTAATATGAGAAGAGTAAGGTAGCTCTTTTGACTAATGCGAATATAAGCCTAATTGGGAAGAAATTTTCATGAGATAATTTCATTAAGGCTTTCGCTTCTCACACATAGAGTCATATGATACTTGGGTCAACATGCTACAGCATGCTTCTAGGGACATTCTAACTAGTACAAAGTTGAAAGAAATGATACCTTCCCATAGAAACATATAAGTATGACCTCTTAGCATTTTTCTCTTGACTAAAACTAAAAACACACAAAACTTAAAGAACAAAGTTAAAAAATATTTTTGTGGTTTTTGAAGTTTTTCGAAAATAAAAACATAACAAAATAAAATCTTTTTGGATTTTCGAAAATAAGAACAAAACAAAAGAAAATATTTTTGATTTTTCAAGTTTTTTGCAAAGAAATTTTTTTTAACCTTATTTACCAGATGTGTGAATGCGAAGCAATGCGAAGCCTCTTAACGCACAATAACTTCTGAATGATTTTGACTCAAAGCTGCTGAATAGACCTTTCATTCTTGAGTTATTGATTTTGAAACTGAATTCACATCGATCATCCCTAAACCTGCTAAAATTCTTACAAATGATTTTTCATCAAGAGGTTTAGTAAAAATATCAACAAGTTGTTCAGTGGTTTTAACAAAATGTATTTCAATATTCCCATCTTCCACATGATCTTTGATAAAATGATATCGAAAAGCTATGTGTTTTGTCTTTGAGTGTTGTACTGGATTATGACAAATGAGAATTGCACTTTGAGAATCACAATACAAGGGAATCTTTTTCATATTTATCGCATAATCACAAAGTTGACTTTGAATCCAAATGATTTGCGAAGTGCAAGCAGCACCTGAAATGTATTCAGCCTCAGCAGTTGATATAGCAACACAAGTTTGCTTCTTTGACTGCCAACTCACCAATTTTCCATCCAATAGTTGACACCCACCACTTGTACTTTTTCTATCCAAAGTACATCCTCCTAGATCAGAATCTGAAAAAGATTGAATGAAGAATCCCGATTTTGAAGGATACCAAAGTCCTAACGAAATTGTCCCCTTAAGATAGCGAAAAATATTTTTCACTACAGTTAAATGAGGTTCTCTGGGATTAGCTTGATACCTAGCACAATTACATACCGAAAACATAATATCAGGTCTGCTTGTAGTTAAGTACAACAAAGACCCTATCATGCTTCGATAAAGAGTTAAATCAACAACAGGAGTATCTAATGAAGGAGTTAGTCTTGTTCCCACTACCATAGGTACTCTCAGCTTCGTGCTGTTGGTCATTCCAAATTTTTCAAGTAGGTTCTTTGTGTATTTTTCTTGATTGATTAAAATTCCATCCCTATTCTGTCTTATATTTAAACCAAGAAAATTATTAATTTTTCCCATCATACTCATTTCAAATTGACTCTTCATTAGATTTTCAAATTCAATTGACAATGTTGGGTCAGTTGAGCCAAAAATAATATCATCAACATAAATTTAAACAAGCATGAGATGATTCCCAACTTTCTTGCAAAACAATGTGGGGTCAACTGATCCTTGTTTAAATTTAGATTGTTTCAAAATTTTGTAAGTGTTGCGTACCAGGCTCTTGGTGCTTGTTTTAACCCATAAACTGGTTTGTCTAGGATGTAGACATGATCAGGATGTTCCTCATTTATAAATCCTAGTGGTTGTTCAACATAAACTGTTTCTTCTAGTTCTCCATTTAAGAATGCACACTTAACATCCATTTGAAAAACGTCAAAGTCTTTGTGAGCTGCATAAGCTAAAAATATGCGAACTGCTTCGAGTCTTGCAACAGGAGCAAATGTTTCTTCATAATCTATTCCTTCTTTTTGCGAATAGCCTTGAACAACTAGTCTAGCTTTATTACGAATAATATTGCCATCTTTGTCGGTTTTATTTTTAAAAATCCATTTTAATCCGACAATTGAAACATCAGAAGGTTTAGGAATTAATCCCCAAACCTTATTTCGTTCAAATTCAGCCAGTTCAGATTGCATAGCAACAACCCAATCTGAGTGTTCCATAGCATCCTTTACTATCTTTGGCTCTATTTTCGAAATAAAAACATTAAACATACACAACTCTTGGTTCGCATTCAGTACCTCATTTTTCGCACGAATTTGAGCTCTTGTCAACACACCATCTTGTGGATTCCCAATCACCTATTCTTTGGGATGATTCCTTGTCCATTTCTCAAGTGGTGGAAAATTAGGATTAAATTCCAATGGTGCATCTTCGTACAAATCTTCATTTTCGGATCCTGCAACAGAAAAATTATCATTTAATTCATGAAATTCATCATTTTCATCAAGATTAATTGTCTCTGTTGCATCATGCTCCCCCTCAACATGATGTTCATCTTGATGCTCCCCCTCAAAATGATGTTCCTGTTGAAATTGTGAATGCTCCCCCTCAACTTGATGATTCATATTTTCATTCTCCCCCTCGAAAGTTTGCTCTCTCTGTGCATTAGTGATCGTATGCTCCCCCTCCATACGAACTTCAGGCATACTTTCGCAAGATATTGACGTTGTAGTTATTGTTGAATCATCAGTATGTTTTGAGGATTCTGATGTTTGATTATCAAGAGCATGAACTTCCGCATCAATTGCCCTGTCAGGAGTTCCAAAAATTAAGTCATAATCAAAATCATTTATTTCGGAATTTTCAATTTGAGTATCTGAATCAACAAGAATTGATTTATGTTCAAATTTACTATCCGTTTGTTTAATATAGTAATCATCAAAGGTTAAGTTGAAAGTTTCTTCAACTTTTCTTGTTCGCTTGTTTAACACCCTGTATGCAACTGAATTTTGCGAATATCCAAAGAATATGCCTTCATCAGCTTTAGCTTGGAACTTGGTCAAATTATCTTTTAGATTCATTATAAAACACCTGCAACCAAAAACATGGAAAAATTTTACATTAGGTTTTCGATTGTTGAGTATTTCATATGGAGTAACATTGAATCTTCGATGAATGAATGATCGATTCTGAGTAAAACATGCAGTCGATACAGCTTCAGCCCAAAGATATTGAGGTAAGTTCGCATATGTTAACATGGTTCTGGCTGCTTCGCATAAAGACCTATTTATTCTTTTAACAACACCATTTTGTTGTGGAGTATATGGTGATGAGAAATTATGCGAAATGCCTTTGCCTGTGAGAAAGAAATCCAGGGTTTGATTTTTAAACACAGAACCATTGTCACTTTTAATTCTGTGAACACTCTTCTTAAGACTCATTTCAATCTTTTTAATAAAATCAATCATCGTCTGAGCAACTTCAAATTTTAACCTGAGAAAAAATACTCATGTGAATCGAGAAAAATCATCAACAATAACTAAAATGTACCGCTTTTTATTGATTGTTGCAACAGTCGACGGTCCACATAAGTCAATGTGAAGAAGTTCCAATGGTTCCACGATCTTTGAATCTATCACAATTGGATGACCTTTTCTATGTTGTTTTCCTTGTTCGCAAGCTGCACACAAAGTATCATTGTCAAATTTTAGTATAGGTAAACCTCGAACCAAATCTTTAGTGACAAGTTTATTAATATTGCAAAAATTCAAATGCGACAATCTTCTATGCCAGAGCCAGCTAACATCATTAGAGGCCTTTGATAGTAAACAGACGGCAGGTTTGCCCACAATTGGTTTGATGTCTAGTGTAAACATGTCGCCATATCTTTTGGATTTGAGAAGTACTTCATTTGTCTTTGTGTTTGAAATGATACTTCCTTATTCATTAAACACAACCTGATTTCCAGTACCCACAACAAGTTACGAAACACTAATTAAGTTATGTTGAAGACCTTCAACATAAGCAACCCTGTTAACTGTGAATTGTTCATTTGTGACTTTTCCATATCCTTTCACTTGACACTTGTGATTATTTCCAAATTTGACTACTCCAACATTCTCCAAGCTTCTATAATCTCGCAAGTTTTCCTTTCTTCCAGTCATGTGACGAGAGCAACCACTATCAATATACCATTTCGCATCATATTGCTCGTCACATATCACCTTCATTTATTGAAAAAATTTAGGAACCCAAAACTTATTGGGTCCTTCATTAGTAGTTTTGAACAAATTCTTTGAATTTAAAAACCATGTTTTCACTTTATCTGAGACACTATCCATTAAATCAACATCATCAGATCTAGATATTGAAATATAGTTATTCAATAGTTTTGGATTTCCATTGACTTTCATCTCATCCTTCACAACATTCGCAACTTTCATAACTGGTTTCCATTTTTGTATCGGGACTTGCGAATCATGATATGATGAACTACCAGTAGTAGACTTGTTAACGAACTTGTCAAATATAGTCTTTATCTGTTGCTCTGAAAACTTCCCATTTTGATATTGTTTTCCTTTCCCTTCAAGCCAATTGTTGATCGTATATACATCAGATTTTCCTTTTGTATACGAAACTTTGGTCGGTTTTTGAAATTGAAGGATTTGGAAAATTTGGTTGTTTAGGTGAAAATTTTGGTTTTGCTTGAGTTTTGACATTCAAAGTTGATGAATTATTCTTTAATTTGCCAACATTGTGAAACTTATGATCATTCACAAATTTTTGCGAAGTCTCAAATTTTCTAATGTTGTCATATTTCTGAACAAATTTATCATTATTTTTCATTGGAATTTTGTCAACAGAATATATTGGTTTGTGAAAACTTGTATCCTTTTGAAATTTTGATGATTTTTTCTTTGAAATTTGTGCTTTTTCAACTTTTGGTTTATCATTAGACACAACTTGCCAAAAGATTGCTTTTCTTGCTTTTCTTTTTGAAACATTATTTTCTGTTGAATACTTTCCAACCATCAATTTAAATTCATGAGAATTTAGTTTTACTTCCATCTTTGGTTTTTCATCTTTTTCAAAAACTTTGTTTTCTTTTTCACGTTTAACCACCCATTTTTGTGATGATTTTTGACCTTGAAAAACATAAGAATTTTGAGTCAAATTGTTTTCTACTGTATTTTGATTTGCAAAGAAACCTTCAGTAGTTGACCTTTGATTATCATTTTCAACCATTTTGTTGAATTCAGGTTTAATTTTCTCAACATTTCCAGTTGTGACAAAGACTTGATTTGGAAAGATTGTGTTATCTATACATGTAAAATTTGGATAAACCACAGTGTTAGTTTCCAAATAATGTGCACCTTTGTCATTAAGAATTTTGTCGAATTCTTTTGTATCACCAAACACTTGATTAACAACAACTCGTTGAGGTGTTTCATGTGAATCCTTCACTTCTTCTTTGTCTTCATCAGTGTCATTAGTCTTCCAGCTTTCAACTTCCACATTATCAAAGTCACAATGTTGCGAAGTAGAGGGTTTATCATTTTCATCATTTACTATTGAATCAACTATAATTTCTTTACCTTTGACCTTAGATGTGATATTAATGATTGACAATTTAGAACAATCGACCTCTTCTTCCTCTTTGATCTCACTGATTTCACTCACATTATCTGAATTGTCACTGACATCAGCATAATTGACTTGAGAATCAAGAGTTGAATTTTCAGTTTTCTTTAAGATTTTCAATTGTTCATTCTTTGTCAAAATTTCATTGACAATATCAACCAACTCATTAGCATTCAAGAATTCATCAATTTTGACAATACCATATGCGAATCTATCATCAGGTATTTTGTCAAAATGAGCAATTGTGTTTTCGTAGTCATAAGAAACAACATAAACCTTTTCGCGTTCATATTCAAGAAAAGGTAAAAGTTTCCTATGTTGTTCTTTGATTATTTCAGATGAATGATGTAAAGCAGTTAACTTCGCATACAAACGTTTAGCAGAGTTACAATATATGTTTCTTTGTGCTAGCAACAAACTAACTTCTTTAACTAGATTGTTCCTATCACAATTTACAATTTCCATTTGTAGTTCAAGTTTATCTACTCTGCTTCGTTTTATTTCTAATTCTCTTCTTGTCTCAACTAGTTGCAATTTCAGATTTTGTGCTTCTGTACTAGCAGACACAATAACAGAGTCAAAATAAGCAACAATATCATTAAATGAAGTTATTTCAGCATCATAAGCAGATAAAGGAATATTAAATGATTCAAGAATAGCACGTACCTTGGTGGTCATTGGAGATTTATCAGTGGACTTGGACACAAAGCATCGTCCAGAAACTTCCTCTTCGCAATTATCTTCATAGCTTACGAACATTGCACCATGAGTTGGATGCCTCATTTCTTCATCATCAGATCCTGAAGACCAGATCTGATAAGTTCCACTTTCTTCTTCATCAGGCTCTCCTTTCGCAACTAATGATAAGCCTTTTGCCTTCGCGTGCACCTCCTCAAGCTTTTATGAGTAGTAGGCTTCATCCTTGATTTTGCCTTTCTTTTCCTCTTTCTTTCTCAGCATACAATCAGCTGCGAAGTGATTTGCCCCATTGCAGTAATGACAATAAATTCCAGAATCACATTTTAGTTTCTTCTCTTCCTTCGCATCTTTCTGTTTTTCTTCAACCTTTTCCAATTTCTTCTTTTCCTCAACTCCGTTGTTTGAATAAAATGCAACTGCTTCATCATCAGAGTTCATTAAGAAGCCTTCATTATCTGATCCTTCTGTTTCAACAGAATCAATTTCTGAAATCTTTGAAACCAAAGCCAAAGGTCCTCCTAGACTCTGTTTTGATTCTTCAAACATTTCTGTAACTTTACTTCGTGTGTTTTAAGCTAGTTGTAGAGATCGTTCAAGCTAAAACTCTGTTGGTTCTTTATCATCATGCTCACACTATGCCATTCTTTGCGAAGACCCATGATGAATGTTAGATTGAATTCCATGAGAGACCTTGTGATTGAATTCCATTCTTTGTGAAGACCCATGATTAATGCTTGTGTGGTAGCTGTTGTTGTATGAGAATTCTATTAGTGGAAAGTAAGTATCCTATGCCTTTCCAAAATCTATCACACAAGCTCAGAGCATATCGTCCAGTGTTTAAATGGTCCGCTCAGTTTGGCCGTCAGTTTGGGGATGGTAGGCAGTACTCATATCAAGTTGGGTCCCCATTTCTTTCTGGAGTGACCGCTAGAATTGTGAGGTGAACCTATTATCTTAGTCAGAGATGATAGATATCGGTACCACCATGAAGTCTCACCACCTCCTTTATGTAGATCCGAGTTAATCTCTCCATTTGTATGTTTCTTTTATTGGTAGGAAATGGGCGGATTTAGTCAACCAATCGACAATCACCCAAATGACATCTAACCCATCAGCCGATTTAGGCAATTTGGTTATAAAATCCATTGTTATTTGTTCCCATTTCCACTCGGGTATCACTGGTTGTTGTAATAGTCCCGAGGGCTTCTGATATTCTACCTTAACCTTTGCGCAAGTCAGGCACTTGCCTATGTAGGTAGCAATTTCCGCTTTCATGTTCGGCCACCAATAATGTTGTTTGATATCCAGGTACATCTTATCCGATCCTGGATGGACGGAGTATCGTGTATTGTGTGCTTCGTTCATGATCATGTCTCTGAACCCTCCAAATTTTGGAATCCATATTTGACTCATGAAATAGTAAGCTCCGTCTTCTTGGACTTCAAGATTCTTATCCATTCCACATAGTACTTCATTCGTGACATTATCCGGCTTCAATGCCTCCAATTGGGCTTCCTTGATTTGTGAAGTTAGGTGGGAGTGGATGGTCATTGATAGTATTTTTACTCGGCGACCCGAGTATTCTTTTCTGCTTAAGGCATCGGCCACCATGTTAACTTTGTCGGGATGGTACTTGATCTCACATTCGTAGTCGTTGAGTAGCTCGACCCATCTTCATTGCCTCATGTTTGATTCCTTTTGATTTAGAATGTGCTGGAGGCTTTTGTGGTCTGTTTAAATTATGCACTTTGTCCCAAAGAGATAGTGTCTCCAAATTTTTAGGGCGAAGACCACAACTCCCATCTCTAGATCATGGGTGGTATAGTTTACTTCATGATTTTTCAGTTGTATGGATGCGTAGGCAATCACCTTTCCACGTTGCATTAGCATACATCCCAAACCTTGGTTGGAAGCGTCGCAATACACTACGAAATCTTCCGTTCCTTCTGGAAGCTTCAAGACTGGAGGACTACAGAGGGTTTGTTTCAGAGTTTGGAAATCAATTTCTTATTTCGCATCCTAGTTGAAGGGTATGCCTTTTTGGGTGAGAGTGGTGAGAGGCTTGGTGATTTTGAAGATATTCTGGATGAACCTTCTGTAATAACCAGCAAGGCCCAAGAATTGCCTGATCTCCGTAGGCATCTTTGGGGTCACCCAACCCTCGATAGCCTTGATCTTAGAAGGGTCCACATGTATCTCTTCTTCACTGACTATGTGCCCCAATAAATCTACCCTGTGAATCCAGAACTTGCATTTGGAGAATTTTGCGTACAACTTCTCCGCCCTTAGAGTTTCCAAGACTTGCCTTAGGCGTTGACTATGTTCTTCCTTTCTTCGCGAATAAACGAGTATGTCATCGAAGAAGACGATTACAAAATTGTCGATAAATGGTCGGCAAACTCGGTTCATGAGGTCCATGAATGTTGCAAGTGCATTTGTTAGACCGAAGGGCATTACTACGAACTTGAAATGTCCGTAGCGGGTTTGGAATGTAGTTTTGGGAATATTTTCTTCTCGGACCCGAAGTCGGTGACATCCGGATCGTAGATCTATTTTGGAAAAGTAATTGTCTGCTTGAAGTTGGTCGAATAGACCATCAATCCGGGGAAGTGGGTATCGATTTTTAATAATGAGCTTGTTTAATTCCCAATAATCGATGCACATTCTGAAAGATCCATCCTTCTTCTTGAAAAACAAGACCGAAGCTCCCCTGGGTGAGAAGCTCGGCCTGATGAATCCTTTGTCGAGCAGTTCGCTTAGTTGACTCGATAACTCCTGCATTTCCGCAAGGCTAACCTATAGGGTGGTTTGGCAATTGATGTGGCTCCAGGTATCAGGTCAATTCGAAATTCAACCTGTCTCAAAGGAGGTATCCCAGGGAGGTCTTTTGGGAATACGTCTGGGAAGTCGCGCACATCCGAAATATCGTTGATGTTCTTTTCCTCTTTCCGTTTGTCCACCACGTGGGTTAGAAATGCTTGATTTTTCTTGTGCAGGCACTTTTTTGACTTGATGCACGAGATAAGATGAAGATTTACACCAGGTTTATCGTCGTAAATGATTAGGGTTTCATTGGTGGGTAGGTGAAGGTGAACGGCCTTCTCATGGCACATAATATCGGCATGGTGGGGGCTCAACCAGTCCATACCGATAATTACGTCAAAACTTTGAATATTAACCATAATCAAGTCAATTAAAAATGAGTGGTTATTCAGTGTTAACATGCATCATACATATATATCTTTGGTTGTTTTAGTCTTCCTATTAGCCATCTCTACCATGAAGGCTTCGTTTAGCTTTTGATGTTGTTGATTTAGTAGGTGTTTGAATTTATGACTCATAAAAGTTCGCTCAACCCCACTATTAAATAGAATACATGCGTAACCACTGTCGGATCTTGAACCGCCTCTCCCTACCCCATTTTTAGGACCATGCCTGATCCTCCTACACCCTGAGTGTTGGCCTTGGGGCAGTTTCGCTTAAAATGACAAGTCTCTCCACATCCATAACAGGTTTGACTGGCCTCGACATTGTTGTTGTTGGGTTGCTGATTTTGTTGAGGCTGGGACCTGCAGTATCGGGTAGTGTGCCCTTTATGGTTGCAGTTGATACACTTCATGTCTTAACAAATACCGTTGTAGTGATAGTTGCATTTACCACACTTGGGAAAAGTACCAGCATAAGCCTTCGTAGGAGCTGGTGTGGTTGAGGCTGGAGCGGCTGGGGCTGGTGTGGTTTGAGTGGTAGCAGCATGTACTGCCACTGTTTGCAGTTTATTGGAAGATCCTAAAGATTTTCCTCCTTTCCTTTTATTTCCTGAATTCTTCTTCTTACTCCCTTCCTTCTTGGCTTCAGTCTCAGTAGTTTTGGTACCTTTCTTGTTTCCATGATCATAGCGCTTCTGAGCTTAATGTTTTGCACTATCAAAAGTTTCAGGGTTTGCTGCAATCACGTTCCCTTGAATTGGAGGTGTTAACCCCAAATGAAATGTTTGATCTTCTTTCCTTCTGAGGTGACCACTCCTGGACACAGAAGTGCTAGTTTGCTGAACCTAGCGATATAAGCTTTCATATAAGAGTTTTGCACTGTAAGTTTCCATAATTCTTGTTCCAACTTCTGTATTTCCCCACGGGGATAGTCTTCAGCCAACAACATCTCTTTGAGTTCCTCCATGGCATGGCATTTGCTATGGGGACGGTTAAGGACTCAACATGGCCATTCCACCATGACAATGCCCGATCGACAAACGTATAGATCGCAAACTTTACTTTGTTCTCCTCGGGGCATTCACATATCTCAAAGACTGACTCGGTCTTCTCGATCCAGCACTTTAAAGTTATCACCCCACCGGTTCCGTTGAATGTTCGGGGTTTTGCATTAATGCTAACTGCCTAAAATCCTCCAAGAATGTCCACAAGTTCTTGGTTTCTTCACAAGTTATTCTGTCTAGATCTCTGTAGGCTCTGTCTTATATTATACTTAAAGCTCAAAAACTAAAACTTTAAAAGTACAAGTAATTGCTTAGAACGCACCTCTTTATTAAAATATTGCAGAAGCTTTGATACAATGATAGTGGTGGTGATTGTAGGTGAATGGATTCGATGATCTCAAATTTAGAACTTATGCCCTTATATAGACGGGCTTACAAACTATTGTACAAGAATAAAAACGTAAGCGATTACGTTTAAACAAGGGCCATTATTTAATTTATTACATGTGGCCGACAATCTTGATAATTTTAAAGATACTTTTAACAAGTGGTGGGGACTTCTTGAAGACTTCTGAACATCCAAACAACTCAACTTTTGGAAACCCGTGATATGTGAAATAATTTCACATATGGGCCCTTCTAGCTTTTGGATAAAGGTATGGATCCATGGGACGATTCAATTTTATCGTGTTTAGACAATAATCATCCCACCCGGGGTCCACAATGAAAATTGAATCGTCATCACTGTTGTCACTATCTTCTAGAAATCCTTTGCTGTTGTAGTGGCATTTGTTTTCTTTTTGGTTATTGTCTTGGACTTCCATGGGCTTAGATATTATTGCGGCCCAATTATTGTACGAGGGCTTCCAGTTCGATGAGGATTTTTCGGGCTTCTCTGTTTTGGATTCGAACATCTTCCTTTTAGTCAGACCAATGGTTGTCTCTTGTTGATTTTCCAAAGCAGACTTGGGCTTTGCACTGTATGATTGCTTGTAGATTTCACATTGCTTTGATTGCTTCTTTTGCTGTTGATAATTCGATATCTTGGGCGACTGATCTCCATGCATCAGATTTATCCATTCTAATTGGGGTTTGATTGGCTCTAAGTTGGTATTGTCTGTACAATGCTCCTGGTTCTTCCAGTGTGAAGATTGTTTTAGTAAAGATTTTTGGGAGTGGTTGAAAGTCTTCATGATTTCTTCACAAGTAATCTTCATATTCTTCTGAGAGGCAGAAGGGGATTGTAGAACTTCCTCCACTTAGTAAAGGACTGCTGCTACTAACCGTTTCATTCTCCTGTGCATTTTGCAAAACAAAGGTTAACAAGTCCTGAGAGAGAATCAGCTAGTGTATTATGTTTCCCTTCTATATGCTCTATGTTAATCTTGACGCCTATTCTTGTGACTGCATCTGCAAACTTTATCCACCTAACCCTTGAAGATTTGTTGCTATTAGCTTTTTTGTAAAAGCTAATAATGGCTTGGCAATCTGTCCTTCAAGTGATTTCTTGTTTATCAAGGTAGTAGATTTTTAGTTTCTCCAGAGTGTTGATGCATGCATTGATTTCAGCATCAATTATGGATTGGGTTTTTGAGAACTTGCCACTTGCATATGCACAAATCTTCTCTGAGCTTCTTGGTTCTTCCTTTTTGTTCTTCCATTTGACTATACCTACCCATCCTTCCATGCATCCGTCTGTTTCTAGGATGATATAAGCATCTTCAGGTGGTATCTCAAGGTCTGGGAGATTCTGAACTTGCATCTTGATCCTTTTGATTAACTCATAATCAGAGGGCTTCAATATTTTGTCTCCATGAGCATTTGTCTATTCGTATAGTGGCCTTAATAGTATCCCAAGTTTTGGGATATGATTACGAGCATAGTTAAGGATTCCTAAGAATGACCTCAACCCTTTATTTGTCTTTAATTCTTCTTCGTTGAAGTTCACAATCTTCTTTATGAAGTGCGGTTGCAACCTTATGGTTCCTTCTCCTACGATTACTCCCAGAAAATCTATTGTTGGGACTGCTATCTTCATCTTTGTTGGAGATAGGACTAGGCCATTATTCTCACATATTTGCAACATCTTCTCCAAGTGCTTTGCATGTTCTTTTTCGTTTTTTGAGAAAACCAGTATATCATCAATATATACTGCGATAAATGATTTTGTACCATTGAAGCATTTATCAATTTTTCTTTGGAACACTGTTGGGGCATTCTTCAAACCAAATGGCATAACTAGCCATTCATAAAGTCCTCTAGGTACTAAGAATGTTGTCCATGGTATTGATTCTTCATCCATAGCGACTTGATGGAACCCTGATTTGAGATCAAATTTTGAGAATATTTTTGCACCTCCTATTCTCTTGATGATCGTATTTATGCCTGGTAAGGAGTATTGGTCCTTATATGTGTCGTCATTCAAGAATTTATAATTAAAAACCATTCTTTCTTTCCCTTTAACCTCCATTCCAGTTACAGGATCAATTATTGTTCCTGAGTTTATGATCATTGCCATCATTCTGTGTCCGCTTTTGCTTGGACGAATAGCACCAATGTTGAGTAAACTATCAACATGTATTCTGAACGAGTCTTCCATTGCTAGTGTCACATGTTTTAGCGGTCGATCTTCAACTGTAATGTCTAGATTAATAATATCCAGTTTACAAAGCTCACCATTCTTCTTCCAATGCTTTAAAGGTTCTTCTCCGATGTATCCTTGGAGCTTTAACCTATCAATGACAGGTTTAAATCGTTCTAGGAATGCATTGTTACTTTCCTGTTTGAAATAAATAGATTCATATATTTCAAAGAAATCTTCTTCACTAATTTCAAGCTCAGTGATGGAAACTTCAGCAACCTCAGATTGCTCTGAAGTTTTGATCTTGGTAACCTTCTTATAAATAGTTATCTCATCACCTTCTATACGAATTCCTCCTTAAGGGGAATTTTGAACTTGTTTCCCTCGATGAGAAAATAGCCTTGCTTTATTTTGTGAGTTGCCTGCTGTCTTGAATTTAAACCATTAAAGAAAACACTGTGGTTTAAAGGTTCAAGTGCTTCTTCTGGAATAACCTTCTTGTTTATGCAGCATGCTGATGCTCCTGTGTCTATTATTGCGCCGATCCCGAATGATGGGCAATCATGGATATCAAACTCAATTTTTACGTTGTAAAGTGAGTTAGTTATCTTCCTAACTTCTGGGTTTGATGTAGCGTTTTTAGAGTAATGAATCTCTACTTCCATGAAGGGCCTTGTTACATGAAGTTCGCTTAACGGTAGGAATTCTTATTTAGGGAATTGAGGCTTTTCCCCTTCTTCCTTCCTTTCTTGTAGTTATTCCTTCAGCCTTCTTATTTCTTCATTCTTTTGTTCTTCAAGCCTTACTTCTTCAACTTTAAGTTGATCGATTATCTTATGAGTATCTGTGAGATCTTTTATTAGCAGGCCTTTTTCAAGCTGCCATGCTTCCTCTCTCTTTTGTATTTCTGCCTTGGTCTCATAAAACTCTTTGGCTTGATCCTTAATTATCTGCTGCATTTGTTCTGTCTTCTCTATCAAAAGTTCTTTGAGAAGCTTTATTTCCCTATTGGTAAAGTCACTTTCTTCTTCCGGCTTAATCTGCGGTTTTTTCTTAATGTTAACAGTTTTGCCAAGATAATTTTTGGCGCAAAGAGCACATGTTGTGAGTTGGCACTTGGGACAGTTAAGTCTTGACACGTCTGTGGTTAGTCTTCCACAGTAATAACAGATCGTGTAATTTGTGACTGTGTTTTCCTTACAATCATGCTCACAGTTTTTACTTTGAGCTGACAATTCTTTGCTTGGTTTCCACGATCTTACGGATTGAACCATATCTGCTATTTTTGTTGGTGGTCCTGGATGAAACATGAAAGCATAATGACTATGTTGGATATCCTCTCTTTTATCTTCGCTGCTAACTTCATTATCTTCAGGTGTTATTGTGAAAGCTGCTTCTTCAAATGGAGTATCTTGGACCATAACACTGATGCTTTGATGGGTATCGCCTTCTCCTTCTGATATACTATAGACACTGGTGTCATCAAGGTCTGCTGATACAATGTCCCAGTTGTCATCAAGATCCAATTCTTGATAGACAACTGATCTTGCAATGTTTCCTTGCTTGCTTCTTCAATCTTTTGCGAAATGCCCTTCCTTTCCACAAATAAAGCATTTGCATTTTTTGACTTGTCCTCTATCATCTTTGTACTTTCTTTTGAATGGCTTTACATGAGAACCATGTGGCTTTCCTTTGTAAGTTTTTGACTTCCTCATTCCGTACTTTTTCCTGTTGTTTCTGTAATAACCAGGAATTGGTATGGCTAAACAAAGAGATAAATCTCTAAGTTCTTTGGCAAGCGCCACATCTTTGCACATTTCTGAGATGAAAGTGTGAGTGAATTTGATTGCAGGAAGAACTCCTGAACTTAGACCAGGGTACCTGGCTTTAAATGATTCTTCAACTTTCTTGGATAGAGAAGGTGGAAGTTTAGCAAAAAGTTTTTCTGTTGTTGAGGGGAAGTACAGCCTTCCATACTTTATTGCTAACTGCCTGAAATCCTACAAGAATGTCCATAAGTTCTTGGTTTCTTCATAAGTCATTCTGTCTAGATCTCTGTAGGCTCTGTCTTATTCATCAGTTGAGCCTCGGTATGGATCTTCTAACAATATTAATTGCCTAACTTGTGATGTTATATTATGTGGTTCATCAGCGATTGCTTCAAGGGCAGCATATACATCTGGGTATGTCGTTCGCCATTGTTGCCACATTAATTTTTCGCTTTCTCCAAGAAGATTTTCAACAAAGGATAATTTTGCTTTGTTGTCAGTCCATGTTTGGTTATTAAGCCTATTGATTGTTATAGACTCCCATCGTGCTATTACATCTAACCATAAGCCTGGATCTGCTGGTAAAACAAGCATTACACCTGATTCCGTCCATGTTGGTGGCAGAGTCCATTGTGAATTATGATATTCACCATATCCTCCATTAAAAATATTGCCTTTTCTTTGAGGATAACCAAACTGGTAGTCTGGTCTATAAATTGGCTGTGGATTTTGCCGTGCTGGTGGGTAGACAGTTGGTCCTAATATTGCATCATCTGGAGGTTGATAGCATGCTCCAGATTCTGCATCATTTGCTGTTGGAAAAGCATGTTCTTCGTGTTTTTTGACCATTTGTGTTGCCATTTTTTTAAAGTTGCAAAACTTTGGGTATGGCAGATTGTCATCATCTTCTTTGGAAAGATGAAGAATTGTATGGTCGTCACCATGTTTCGCTGCGAATGGGTTTTCCCATTCAGACTCTGATCTTTGTCTGGCGAGTTGGTCATCCCATTGTGGCAAATATTCATCAAGAAAATCTTGTTGGTTTTTTGAAAATTCTTCTTGTAGGACAAGGATCTTTCCACCACTTCTTTCATCATCATCCTAGTCACTTGTTTTGTACATAATTGTCACTTTTCCTGGGGTAATTTCATCATCTAGGAATTCATCTCCCCAGCCAGTTGCTGCATTTCCAGATGGTTCACCAAGAGTTGACCATTTATGTTTTGATCGTCTTGGCTTATTGGAACGTCTTGGTGTGTTCAGTGGCTCATTCTCCAAGATCCTTGCTTCATCCAGACATTCTTCACAGAAACATATATCACAGGGGATATGTTTTGTCTGAGGTGTTTGAAAACATACTACTATAAAATGCTATTCATCTTCGTCCAAATGATCGTTACCTAGTACTTCTCGATCATTATGGTCAACAGAGTATCTTGCTGGTTGGGGGGTTTGGTGATATCTTTCAAATTGGAGACTTAATGATCTGTTAAGCCTTTCATGTACCGCTACTCTTGATGGTACACGTACTGATGTTTGCTTAGATGGCTTTAGATTTCAGCTCATTCCTTCAAGCTCTTCTATACTCCTTCTTTCACGAGAAATTGCCGTAATTCCATTTGTTGTGAGATGGTCCACAACATTTTCTACATTATATTGGAATCCCATATAGCTAGTGTTTGATAGCCTACCCGTTATGGCTATTGTAATCAAAAGATTACTTTCGCCTCCTTGCCAAGTTTCGTACCCATGAGTTTGTATGACAACTTCTACATGATTATGGAAGTCCTCGATACTTAGAACCATATCAGGGAACATGTAGACTAGATGCGTTCCTGCAGAGAGGTCGACTTCCATAGTTCCAATGATTTGTCGACTATCTTCCCATCTAGTGTCTCGAAGGACAACTAGAGCATTTGTTCCCGCACTTCTCCTGTGGAGTGCATGTAGCCTGATCATGAATATTCCTAGGTGAATATGCTGGAGCCCTGAAGTCCTCAAGTTCTGGTAGCTTTCTTGATTACACAGCCGAAGGCTAACTTGATTTTCTCCAACACATAGGATTCTTTGCTCAGAGTAGTGTTCATAGACTCTATGTCTTGTAGTACTCCTATTGTTTGAATAAAGTACCTCTGCTGGAACAAGATTTTCCCTTCTCTCTCTTGATATTTCAAGTTGTCTTTCTAGATCTACAACATACTCCAAGGTGCGATTATAGTTGTTTCTTCCAAATACTCTTCTTGTTTCCCTAGCTGCTTGATATATGTTTCGGGTCATTTGTCGATAACCACGAATTTGATCTTCTTGAGTTGGGAGTTCTGTTTGAGTTTGTGTGGAACTCCTATTAAGGATGCTAGGCCTTCTGAAAGTCATTTCTTTGATTCTATTCTTTCCCAAACTGTTCTTTAAAGATTTTGTTGGGATCTTCAAAGACGTAGATTTGCCCGTTACTTTTCTTTACTGGAAGTTTCCCACTAATAGAGAAATTATCAAGTCTTCTGGTTAAGCTTGATATTGAGTCTTCAAGATCTGTTGGCTGAGTATTTTGTTTGATAATAGTTTGAACCTCTTGTTTGAGCTTGTCAATCTTTTCTTCAATCTCAATCAACTTCTGACTTCACTTAGTTGCTAAGTAATGCAAGGTGTTGTTTTGTTTTATAACAACCTTCACTTGGCTAACTAGAGCTTCTTTATAGTCAGTTGTTTTTGCAAAACCAACTGCTGGTGATTCAAAGTCTTCAGTGGCTTGTATGGCTTCCTGATACTCAGTAGTTGCCTTTTGATTGGCAATACTCATCCGGTGATGAGCCTCTTGACTTCGTGAAGAAGATTTTCAACCTTCTGGGTTTTATGATTAAGTTCTTCTGTTAGTCTGAGGGCTTCTTTCTCAACTAATTTTGGTTGCTCAGCTATTTCTTGAACAAGGCTCATGACTTCTCTTTTTGTGAGTGGTTTAGATTGATGGATTTCAGTTGAGATTTGTTGAAAGCTTTTTCTGGTTTCATTTTGAGTTTTTCTTAATAACTCCTCACAGGATTCAAGCTTCTTTTGACAACTTTGGAAATATCTTAAGATCCTTTTGTTTTTCAGAAATACCTTTAAAATTCTGAAGTGCTACTTTAGAAAAGAGATTTAAACGATGATAAATACAAGCTAAATTATTGGCTAAATCGGTAGTTGTAGGTTTAGGACTATTTTCTTTAAAAATGATATACTCAGGATCCACAGTTCGTGAATTATCGTACCAATTTTGTATTTCTTGCTCAAAGCGATCGGACATAACATAAAAACTTCAAAGGTTTATATTTACAAACTTGTTTTAAGACTCACCAAACGGTTAACTTCAAACACTTACAGACTCTTTCGGTTTTAATAGAAGCAATTGCGCTGTCTTTTATCTAAAAACAAGGGTTTTTATGAAGTTTTTAACAAAAACGTTACCGTAGAAATACAAGAAATTGATAAAATAATACCTTTACTGTTTTTCCTGAATATACCTTAGGGATTTAGCCTTCCATAGAGCTAAGAACGTTTTGATTCAAAGCTCTGAAACCAAGATAAAAATTACGTTGCCAGGAATTTTTATATTATACTTAAAGCTCAAAAACTAAAACTTTAAAAGTACAAGTAATTGCTTAGAGCACACCTCTTTATTAAAATACTACGGAAGCTTTGATACAATGGTAGTGGTGGTGATTGTAGGTGAATGGATTCGATGATCTCAAATTTAGAACTTATGCCCTTATATAGATGGGCTTACAAACTATTGGACCAGAATAAAAACGTAAGCGATGACGTTTAAACAAGGGCCATTATTTAATTTATTACATGTGGCCGACAATCTTGATAATTATAAAGATACTTTTAACAAGTGGTGGGGACTTCTTGAAGACTTCTGAACATCCAAACAACTCAACTTTTGGAAACCCGTGATATGTGAAATAATTTCACATACGGGCCCTTCTAGCTTTTGGATAAAGGTATGGATCCATGGGACGATTCAATTTTATCGTGTTTAGACAATAATCATCCCATTGCTTAGAACACACCTTTTTATTAAAATACTACGGAAGCTTTGATACAATGGTAGTGGTGGTGATTATAGGTGAATGGATTCGATGATCTCAAATTTAGAACTTGTGCCCTTATATAGATGGGCTTACAAACTATTGGACAAGAATAAAAACGTAAGCGATGATGTTTAAAAAAGGGTCATTATTTAATTTGTTACATGTGGCCGACAATCTTGATAATTATAAAGATACTTTTAACAAGTGGTGGGGACTTCTTGAAGACTTCTGAACATCCAAACAACTCAACTTTTGGAAACCCGTGATATGTGAAATAATTTCACATACGGGCCCCTTCTATCTTTTGGATAAAGGTATGGATCCATGGGACGATTCGAGAAGTCTTTGTAAGTGCAAATGATATTGCCATATTTATACATGTTTTTAGGCAATATTTATTTACGTTTTTATATAACTTGGTAATTTGCATTGAATAATGATACATATAAGGTTAAATTTATCTTGCAGCCAAATAGAAGACATTTTGAGCAAAAGGGACCAAAAGCGTCAAGGAAAGGAACTTTGGAGGATGAAGAATTAAAAGAGTAAAAATCCAGCGAAATTATGTGCTCACGATGTGAATTTTCAATGCTCACGATGTGAGTGGGACTATTCCAGAAGATAAACATCGCGGAGGAGGAATCCTTGTAGAACACGTATATCTACTAGACTCACGACGTGACACATATCTGCTCACGACGTGAGTCCGGATAATTCAAAATATATATTCTCTTGATCATTACGACTTAGGGAGTTTTTGGCTGACTTTGAGAGTTCAGAAGTCGGAAATTTACAGAGTTTGAAGGCCCGAAAATTAGGTTTAGCAACAAAGGAGAAGAGAAGTTCATAATTTGGTTCTAGATTTGGTACTTTTCAACATGCTTTTGAATATGATTTGTGTTAGCTTAATTGTTAGGATGTCCAGCTAAATCTAGCTACTTTTGTTAGCTAGATGAATCTGGAACTGATGGTTTTAATACTTTAGTTATGATTTACTTGTTGGTTATGACTTGTGTTTGATTGATTGAACCTAGCATGCTTAATTTAATATTTGATTGCTTTAAATTCATGTTCTATGTAGTTAGTGAATATGAATCCGCATGAATTTGAATACCTAGTAATTTAGTGAACATTAGATTATTAGAGCTAAGATAGAACCAATCTTAGATAAGTAATTGAACTATTGAATTAGGTTGTTCTAGAGAACTCATGTTATGACCATAATTTGTGTTTGTTAAATCAATCTTACATATCTCCAATTCTATTTAATAATTGATTCTTTGTTAACTTATGTGTGACCATACATAGACCTACATAAAATAATTGATAATTAGTAAATTTAGAACTAAATTGCTAATAATGTTTTAACTGGTAACCCACAATAATTGTCATAACTAATTTATAAACCATTGAGGGAAAGTGGATTCGAACTAATAGAAGTGTTTTGTTTATTGATTGAATTTGTGTTAAAGAATTAAGTTCTTCTAAACTTTCAAAATTAGATAAAATCCCTTCCTTTATTAGAAATTAGGTTAATTTAATAGTAGGTAGATTAATTAGTTAAAACCGTTCCTTGTGATCGACACCCGACTTACTCAAACTATTCTATAATCTAACTAAGTACACTGCCTATGTGCATTTTAGTTACATAAGTAGTTAGGTTACAAATTTACAATTAGGTGTAGCTATTTGCACGCATCAGCAGACTTTTGTAGACCCTTGATTCATTCCATGGTTGGAGCTTCCTGTGCCTTGACCATTTTCGCCTCCATTTTTTCCATTGTGTATGTGAACCAATGTTACGGTGACTGCAGCCGATACTTCTTCCTTGAATGCAGCAGAGTTTACCTCCGGTGGAGGCGGTGGTGGTGGTACAGCCGTGTTGTTATTTCTGCAAATGGGTCGTTTAGGCATCTTCTGTCATGGAACAGAAGGATGATGAGCACTTAATAGTTGTTTTCGACGATTTGATTTGTGCTTATAAGTGAAATCATACAGTGTCAAGAAATAAAAAAATAGAACTCATAGCAGATAAAAACATCACGAATAAAACACACACTTGTTTCATTACTGATAAACTTCGTAGTACAATACATGAAAATTTGCCTTTAAAAAGAAGGCGTACATAGAGAAAATGAAATCTACCTGCATAACGACTTTATGAGTAGTGTAGTCACTTAATCATAAATCCGATCCTACATACAATAGTACATGAAAAGAGAGCCCTATCGATAGTGGTGGTGGTACTCAGATGCCGAAATGACACACCAGAAGTTCAGCCAATTCACTCATCTCCCGAGTGATCTCAGCTTCCCTTTGTTCAGCTCGAATTGCCCTAGCTTCGGCTGTAAAGAGTTGTTACCTGAGAGTGGCTACATCCTCCTATAAGGAGCTTAGTCGGTCAGTGGAGTCTTCCTGTGCTATGTGCTGATCCGGTATTACTTCCGAAGGGTGGGGTTCGCTAGGAATTTCTCCAATGCCCTATTCCTCATCTATCTCCTCATCAAATATCTCATCCTCATAGTCTGTTTCTTGATATTCTTTGGGTCCTATCCCTTGGACTCCCCCTTGAACCACTTCTGATCCTTCATCAATCCACTCGTGGGCCACTAGGGCCTGGTAGTAGAGATCGCCTTGCTGAAAGTCAGCCATGGTACCTGCACAAGAATGGAGGTGTGAGAAAAGTGTAAAAAGTGTACATGCGACAGTTATATAATATCCTAAAATACTCCTATAGTATTTTATTTGTTTATGTTTGGTTCATCAATCCTTTGGGTATTAGGTTGACAAGTTTCAGATTCATTGTCCACCTTGATCACTCCCAAACACATGTTGATCGTGTTTTGAATAAATATAGTTGATCAGGCTATATTTATCCCCAATACGATTACATAATTGCCTGGGTTTAACCATGATGTCCAACTCCTCCAAAAACTTTTATTGTTTTCTTATCTCTGTTCAGAGTATTTTAGTCCCAATATGTTTATAGTTGCATTTCTTGTATGATTAGATATGCCAGTTACTATAAACAATGCTCTGATATCAATCTGTCACACCCCCGAACCAGACGGCGGAAACGCCCAGGGGAGGGTGACTTCATCTTGTAATATCTTCACAATGTATATAATTGAATCAAAGACAACATCAACATCGCACATAAAACATACCAACCATCATAGATTTACATAAATGTGTTTGTTCACAAATTACATCCCCAAAATATTAAATGTATGATGAAAGCAAAAACACAACAACATCCACTTTTCCTTGACGACCAACCTGTTTAACGCATTCCTGAGAATACAAGTTATTTTGAAAATGTCAACATATATAATGTTGGTGAGTTCATAAGCATGTCTGTATGAAAAGTTTTGTATCATTTTGTAAACACCAAAAATCCGATATTTTCCGTAAAAGTAGTTGAGAGTTTTGTTGCAAATCTAGTATTAAAGCATGCGTGTTCCTGTTTTGACAGTGTATAAAGAGAGAGTTCCAGAAAATCATATATTTTCTGCTGTAAGTATATTGTAGTGTATAGAGTAATGGTCTAAAAACCTTAACACCCGAGTAATGTAGTAAATGTATGGTTCGTACAATGTATCAAGAGTATAATATGTGTATTCCGTAAATTTATTGTGTTTGTTAATCTCTATGTGAGTCGTTATAACCATACTTGATATGACTGATATGCCTTTCATGACGTTCTTCAGGTGTCAGTTACAGTAAGACATTTGTCACCCTAGACTGGCCTGTCTAGCTGTAGCGAGCAGCTCAGGTGTGGGGTGTCATCCCCGTATAGATCTATACACATTCTCACTCTCCATCCAGGAGACTCTGGTTATAACTACAGGACTTATGGTGTACACTAGGTAGGTACGAATGAAGGAGTGTTTCACAAGATCCTTAATTAAATCTACGCGAATAGTGTATCACATTATTTAAGGCTTTAAATATCGTTTCGAGTATGTATTATGACTACAAATCTTCAATGAAAAATATATATTTGTTTTTATCAAAATGTCAAATATTTATTTGTCATTGACCCAATTAACATAGTATGTGTCATGAAGGCCCAATTAGGAACGAAGTACTATGGCCCGATAAACATGTAAGGCCTAATAAGCATGTAAGGCCCAATTAGAGTAAAAATGTTGTAAATAGTTCGTTTGTTATCAAAATGGTCGTTTTAGCTCAAATAGTACCAAAATGACATAAAAGACCCACTTTTATTAAAAATGTCCATTTTGGCCCAACAAAATCGAACTTAAAATAAATGACCACTTTTTGTCAAAAATGACATTTTTGACCCATTAAAGCCGAGAATTTAAAATCAAAGCCCATTTTTGTTGAAAATGAAATTTTTGGCCTAATAAAATCATGTTTTGTCAATAAAGCCCATTTTTATGAAAAATGGCACTTTTGGCCCATAAAATCGTAAATTTGTCAAATAAGGCCCATTTTATCAAAAATGACCTTTTTAGCCCATGAAACCGTGACTTTCCAAATAAGGTCCATTTTTATGAAATTTTACACTTTAGGCCAAAATAATCATGAGTTGACACATAAGGGTCATTCATATGAAAAATTAACACTTTAAGCCCACTAAACCATGCGTTTAGAAATAAGGCTACTTTCTATGGAAATTTACACTTTAGGCCCATAATAACAGTGGGTTGTCAATTTAGGCCTATTAAAACCAAAAATGGCACTAAACACCCAATTTGTTCATCTTTATTGTCAAATGTGGTCCTTTTGTGTACATTCTTTGGATTTTCTAGTAACTTTTTCATGTTTGATCTTTCCAAACAATCATATGTTACTTCAAGTATCTTTATTACAAATATCACCAAGATTTGGAAGATATTTCTAGTTTGTGAGTGTTTGACACATTTTCATGGCAATTTCACACAACATAACATGAAAATAAAACACATACATGCATAATACTAAGGTTAACCACAAAACTAGCTTGTATTCTCCCCCCCCCCCCCCCCCCAAAAAAAAAAAGGTATTAAAACTTGCAAACAAGGGGGTATGAAGCTCACCTTGATGTTAGATCAGTTTTGAAGGGAAGAATTGTGACAACCCGAAATTTTTTTTATCCTGTACACTTGTTCAAATCTATCAAAGATAGCCTCGTTTTGCTAACTTTTAGCAGTGTTTGGGGTCTATTTGAGTGTTCTAAACTTAGTACAATTAAGGTAAGAGCCTAGAAATGGGATAACACGATGCATATCAAGCGAAATCAGGCCAAACACTCCAACACATGGAGTGTGCGGCTGCACACTTGAGTGTACGGCCACACATAGGTGTGTGCGGCCGCACACCCACTCCAGCCACACACTCCCACCTATAAATATAACCCTTAGTCATTTGTGAACACTTTTCCCACTCCTTCAAAGCTGGAACACGTTTTTCTCTCAAGTATCATCCAAATCTTCATCTTGTTCTTCATAAAAGTAAGTAATACTTCCTTTGATTTGTTGATATTTGGACTTATCTAGCCTTCTTCCCTACTTTGATCCATGAAAAAATGTTTTTGGTGTTTGTTGGGCTGAAGATTGTTTTGATGTTGCGTCTTTTGGGCTCGTTAGTTTAGCCATGTATACTCTGGTTTGGGCCTGTCCAACCGAGAGCCTTTTATGTATTGTATATAAGTTAATGCTTGCATGCATATTAGGTCAACAGCGAGATAGAGGTTTACGATTATAGAGATTTACTAATTGCAATTCATCTAGAGTACAGCAGGTTTCTTAATCGTTTTTGTAACCTATCAATCCTCTACAGTTGATGTTCTTAATCGAGCTCTTATGAGGATTATGTTTTAATCATTCGACTCGTTTGATTCAATCTTGTCTTGTTCTTATTATTGCGTTCTTACTGTTTTATATTCATATACTTGTTCAAGATCTAATCGATCTTCATAGATTAAAAGTTATTTTAATCCCATCAATTGGTATCAGAGCGGGAGGCTGTGTAATCGTTACACATCTTTTCTGTGAAAAAGATTTCCATTAGGGTTTTCCGCAATCATCGATATTTATTGAGCCGTCATCTTAATTGATGTATCTTAATATTTATTGTTTTGCCCTAATCTGCTTTATTACAAGTCTGATCTTTGAACAGGTTTTTACGATCATAATGGACGCGACGCAATCAAACCCTATTAATATTTCCAACAGCATCGGTTCGACGACAAAGATTCCAATCTTATACACCCATGACTATGAAGTATGGGCGCATCATTTTGAAGATTACGTGATTGGATCGGAGGAAAATGGTTACCTCATATGGGAAGCCATCATCAATGGACCGTTTTCTCATTCTGCAACATCCAGAATCATCAAGACACAAAAAGAGTACAACGATCTGCTTAAGGACGTGAAGGATATTGCACAAGATGAAAAAGACAAATTCCAGTGTAATATTAAGGCATTGAGGTTGATCAGATTTGCCCTTCAGTCCGACACATTCAGACTGGTCAGCTCATGCACTACGACAAAGGAAGTATGGGATAGACTTCGCGAACTGTATTCCACAGACGAAGATCTTGAACATTCTATCCAAACCTTGCTTCTATCTGAGTTTGGAGAATTCAGGCAAGGGGCCGAAGAAACGGTGACCCAGACGTTTGATCGCTTCAATCATCTTCTCAGCAAGATGATCAAACACGACATTGAAAGGAAGCTTATCGAACAGAAGGTTACTTTCTTGAACGGACTGAGGTCTGAGTGGAGAGCAGTGGTTTCCACAGTCAAAGCCCATGAGCAGTTTAAATCATACTCTTTGGCGAAACTGGTGGGTATTCTAAAGTCCCAAGAGAAGATTGTGGTACAAGAGAAGAACGTTGTTTCTAGTCTTGGTTCGTTGGCCCTCCTATCTAAAAGTAAAGCTGTGATGGAGGATGAAGAGCTCAACTTGGAGGAATATGACCTCACGTCTGAGGATTATGCCATGATGGTGTCCAATCCTAAGAGGTTCATAAAGAAGAGATTCCCCAGCAACAAAAACCAAAACTGGCAGGGGAGTTACAGCTCTGAAAAGGTGAACAATGAATCGAAGGCTGAGGAGCCCAAGAAGGAACCGAAGGCAGATGGCGATTCCGGAGTAAGCTGCTTCTACTGTGGTGGCAAGAACCACTATGCTAAGGACTATGTTCTTAAGAAGATGGCTGAAAAGGACGATGGAAATGATGAGGAAGCCGTGCTGCAGAAGAGACTGGATGAGTTGAGAAAGAAGAAGTCTACCGCTAACCCTTCTATTAATGCTCTTATTGTGCAGGGTTCGGTTAATGACGATGAGTTCGGTAGCACAGAAGTCTGGTCTACTGACTCAGAAGACGAAGAAGTGAGGAAGCCTACCCATGGAAAGGCGTATGTGGCTAAGGAGGAAAGCAGTGGAGGAAAATGCTTCATGGTGACTGACGTGTCTCAAATGAGGGGATACAACACCGATGGAGGAAGCGATGGACCGAAGGTACAGGAGGATATGTGCTTTACGGCCAAACCACTCAGCCAGCAGTTCAATGAGCTCGATGAACTGATAAAGAAGGTATAATCTGTTTTTATTTCATCTAAAGTACCACCATCCTCATATGAGAAAGAACTAAAAAATGTTAATACAAGAATTTCTCATTTAGATAGTAGCTTAACTCAAACTCGAGTCACCAATTCTAACCTGACTGATCAATTAAGCAGGGTGGCGTCGAAGAGTGAGGAGCGGCGAATGTGGATTGAGTTAAAAGAGTCGGAATTAGTTAAAGTTAAAGACGAAAACATTTATTTGCAGAGAGACAATTTAAAATTGTTAAAACAACGAAATGTTTTTTGTTTAATTGCTAAACGTTTATATTCCAATATTACTCAACTTCACTTGGACTGTGAGATAGGCCAAAAGATCCATCGCATGATTTTGCCCTTCCTAGAGTTTAAGGAGGATGAAATCGATGCCGAAGCCTACAATTGTGAGAGTGTGATATCGTCTGATGATGTCAATCCGACCTACATGTATGGACTGGACAAAATTGAGTCCTTCATTAAATCCAAAGACCACAAGGACATGCTCAAAAATCTTTTGGACGAAAATGACAGACTTAAACTGAGAACCGAAACCATGCAAAAATTTGACTCTTTAAACGCCAATGTAAGCTCAGAAAACAAAATCGATGTTGAAAATTCATCTGAGCTTAACGAGGACGAAAATATGAGTGAAATTTCTGTAGAGGATACGGTTGAATGCTCAGAATTTGTTAAAAGCGAAACTAAAAACCACAAAAATCTAATTTCTGAAAATTCTGTGGAGTTCGCTCGATTGTCCCAACAAAAGTCCCCGAAATTAATAGAAAAAGCTGTTGTGTATCAAAAGGTCAGGACCACTCCGAATCAAGTATACAAGGTGACTGGAGTAACCGAACATCAAACAGCTGAACTCACAGCTATTGTTAACGAAGACAATGTTGATGGCTGTGATGAGTACTTCTGGGAAGCTCCAATTGATAATGCAAATGAAACCGTTGGCTTTTCTGAAAGAACCTCCTGGATGAGCAAAGGAAGATACATCCCTGAACCATTGAACAAGCCGGATAATTTCAATGAGCCAAGTACCAGTGGTACGAAAGATATTCCTCAGGAGGATGATCGTTCAGCAAAAGAATACATTCCCTCTACTCCAACAGCTCAAAGTGGAACTTCTTCAGACATTCCTTCTACTCCCTCAGTGCAAACTGGATCTTCTTCGGATATTCCCTCTGCTCCCTCGGCTCAAAGTAAAACTCCTGAAGTTCAAAAGGAACCAGCCAAGGAGACAACAAAAACGAAAGCGAACGTTCATCATCAACCTAAGCAGATGAGGGATAAGAAGATAGAAAGGAACCAAAGATACAGGAAAAACCTTTCTGAAAGGAAACAGTTCTGGCACTCCCAGAATGCATACTACTCACACCAAGACAAGAATCTGAAGTATGAAAACAATCCAGAAAGAAAGCCTGAAAGTTCCAACAACCGAAAGCCAAGGTTCGGTTCACAAGAAAATACCAACCGAAGGAAAAGGTTCGATTCTGAAAAGGACTTCAACCGAAACCAAAGGTTCGGTTCCAAGAACAACTCCAACCGAACGCAGAGGTTCGGTTCTGAAGTCAAAAGAGAACAAGACTCTAAGGTCAGTCCCTCCAATGATCAAAAGCAAAAGGGTCACCTAGAGTCACCAGCCAGGAAGTCCACTCCATCCAAAACCTCTCATTCTAACTCTTCTCGTTCTTCCAGTTCTTCTACTTCCACCAATTCATCTCCATCTTGCTCTAAAGCTAATTCCGCTTGTTCTCAAAAATCTCATTCATCAGCTGAACAAAAGGGAAAGCAGAAAGTCAATGAATCCAAACCAGAGTCCAAAACGAACACACCCAATCCTAACAAAATAAAAGTCTTTACCATTAAAAAGAAAGATGAAACAACTCTAATAAAACGAACATATCTAGTTGACATCTCTCTTACTATTCTCGTTCCCATGAAAAGCTCACATGGACCCAAGAAACTTTGGGTTCCTAAATCTGCTTAATTTTTGCAGGTTATAAGTGACGAGCAGTTTGACGAAGAATGGTACATCGATAGTGGCTGCTCGCGTCACATGACAGGGAGGAAAGAGGAGCTCAGGGAATACAGATCTCTTGCAAATGGTGGCAACGTCAAGTTTGGAAATAACTCTTTCGGCACCATAAAGGGATACGGGATGATAACGAATGGTGACTTTACAATAAGGAAGGTTGCTTATGTGGAAGGACTCCAACACAACCTCATCAGTGTATCTCATCTTGTTGGAGGTACAGGTCTCGAAGTCTCATTCGATGATGAAGGTTCTGATATAATAGAGAAAAAGACAAAGAAAGTGATTCTCAAGTCAGAGCGAAAGGGTGAAATGTTTCCTCTAAACATGAAACCCATCAAAGGAAACCCAGCCATATGCCTGTTATCAAAAGCTCAATCTGACGAAAGCTGGTTGTGGCACCGAAGACTCTCTCATCTCAATTTCAAAGATATCAACCGACTTGTCACTGGAGGTCATGCTAGGGGTCTTCCATTGCTCAAGTTCGACAGAGAGCATTTGTGTGTTGCATGCGAAATGGGAAAGCAGAGTCGTCAAAGTCACCCATCAGTAATCAACACAAAAGTTGTTGAACCACTCGAATTGCTTCATATCGATTTATGTGGTCCTTCATCTATCGAAAGCATCGGTGGTAGCAAGTATATTCTTGTTATCGTTGATGACTTTTCACGTTTTACATGGGTGTTCTTTCTAAAGCTCAAATCTGAAGCGACTCAAAAGTTGAAAGTGTTTATCAAGCAAATTGAAGTCCAGCTCAAGAAGGTCGTTCGCAACATCAGGAGCGACAATGGTCTTGAATTCAAGAACAGGGAGTTTGAAGAGTTTCTTGCAGAAAAGGGAATTAGTCACAATTTCTCAGCTCCCTACACACCACAACAGAACGGAATAGTCGAAAGACGAAACCGATCTTTGTGTGAAGCTGCCCGAACTATGCTAAGTTTCGCTTCCTTACCTCTTTATTTTTGGGCTGACGCTATTTCTGCTGCTTGTTTTACACAGAACAGGTCCTATCTCAATAAGCGATTCACGCTCACACCATATGAGATAATAAATAACAGAAAACCCAATGTGAAATTTTTCCATGTGTTTGGCTCAAGGTGTTTCATCTTTAACTCTAAAGAACACCGCAACAAGTTTGATGTCAAAGCCGACGAGGGAATCTTTCTGGGTTACTCACTCACATCCAAGGCGTACAGGGTCCTAAACAAACGTTCAAGAAGGATTGAAGAGACATACTATGTGACCTTTGATGATAGCTATGTCAAGAAGCTACAGGCCATAGAAGACACTGCCGGGGAAATCTTTCCTCAAACTGGCCAAGTCACAGTCTCGATCGCCAATTTATACGAGAAATTTCTGGAACTCTTTGACGAACCGGAAAAAGCTTCTCTCTCAGAAGCAGGTGCAGCTGACAACAAAGTTGATCATATGAAGCAGATTGTCGAAGATGTTGCAAGAAGAATGCATGAAGGAGAATCGCCCACTGATGAATCTCCATCCAACAATGCTTCAGTCGAGGGGGAGCCAAGTTCTCATGTCGAGGGGGAGCCAAGCTCACAAGTCCAGGGGGAGCCAAACTCTACAACTTCAACCGAAGGTCCTTCACCAACCGAAGGTGCCTCTCCAACCGAAGATGCCCCTCCAAACGAAGGTGCTTCAATGCCTGAAAGTCCAGCACCACAAGAAACCCCTGAACCTCATGTTTCTCAAGACTCATCAATTGAGGGGGAGCATGATGATATGACGCTTGATTACGATAGCCAATCTGAGCCAGAAGAAATGATCGACGCTGAACTAGATCCAACCTTTGATCGAATTTCCCTCCTCTTACCAAATGGACCAGAGATCATCCTATCTCTCAAGTAGTTGGTGATGTATCTGAAAAGGTTCTGACCAGATCTCAACTGAAGGCAAAACAGACATCCTTATTTTCAAAGGTTGAGTTTTGTATGTTTAACTCATTCGTATCAAAAGTTGAACCAAAGACAGTGAACACTGCCCTCGATCACTCTGATTGGGTTCAAGCAATGCAAGACGAACTGAACGAGTTTGAAAGGAACAAGGTCTGGCGCCTCATTCCAACTCCTCCAGATGCTTCGGTTGTTGGTCTCAAATGGGTTTTTAGAAACAAAATGGACAAGGAAGGTAATGTCATAAGGAACAAGGCTCGTCTGGTGGTCAAGGGATACTGTCGGGAGGAAGGGATAGACTATGAAGAGACTTTCGCTCCAGTAGCTAGGCTAGAATCTGTTAGAATATTTCTGGTCTATGCTGCTCACAAAAACTTTGAGGTTTTCCAAATGGACGTCAAGTGTGCATTTCTCAATGGAGAACTCGAAGAAACTGTGTATGTGGAGCAACCTCCTGGGTTCGTGAACGAAAAGTATCCAAATCATTGCTATATTCTGGATAAAGCTGTGTACGGCCTCAAACAAGCTCCGAGAGCCTGGTATGAAACGCTTACAAAATTTTTAAAGATGTCTAAATTCAAACAAGGTTCGGTTGACCCAACCTTCTTTCGCAAAAAGGAAGATAACCACCTTATGATAGTTCAAATTTATGTCGATGACATCATCTTTGGCTCCATGAATCCCAGCTTAACAGCTGAATTCAGAAAGTTGATGGAGACTAAGTTTGAAATGAGCTCAATGGGTCCTATTAATTTTTTCCTTGGTTTAAATATAAGACAGGGACCCGAAGACATCTTTATCAATCAGGAAGCTTACACGAAGACTCTCCTAGCGAAGTTTGGAATGATGGGCGACTCAAAAGTCAAAGTCCCAATGGCATTCGGCACCAAGCTTACCCCATCTCTAGATAAACCGGCTGTCGATATCACGCTCTATCGTCAAATGATAGGCTCACTGATGTATCTAACTGCTAGCAGGCCTGATATCATGTTTTCTGTGTGTTATTGTGCTCGATTTCAGGCTAACCCACGCGAACCTCACATGCTGGCAATGAAGAACATCCTACGCTATCTCAAGCGAACCACCTCCTTGGGTCTATGGTATCCATCCAACTCAGGCTTCTTCGTTCAAGCCTATTCTGATGCTGACCTTGGAGGATGTGGACTCGACCGTAAAAGCACAACTGGTGGCTGTCAATTCCTTGACGGGAAGTTGGTCAGGTGGCAATCCAAGAAACAAACGTGTGTGTCGCTGTCTACTGCCGAAGCGGAATACATTGCCGCTGCATCCTGCACATCACAAGTGATTTGGATCCAAAGTCAACTTCGAGACTATGGACTCAATATGAAGAAGATCCCACTATATTGTGACTCTGAAAGTGCAATCAGGATCTGTCATAACCTAGTGCAACACTCTAAAACCAAACACATAGCACTGAGGTATCACTTCATCAAAGATCATGTGGAAGATGGAAATGTCGAAGTTCACTTCGTAAGAACCACTGATCAACTGGCTGACGTCTTTACCAAAGCTCTTCCAGAAGCATCATTCAATAAAATATTGCAAGGGCTAGGTATGATGGAATCAGAGTCAGTACCTCACACTACCTCTCAACCTCAAACGTAAGAAGCGAAACCAACCGAACATTCGGGTTCGGTTCAACCATCTGACTCGCTCATTACTTCAAAGGTAGTTTTTCTGTGTTGTATATTTTTTTTGTACAAAATTTGTTTTTCTTTGTGTGAAAAGTTTTTCCAAATTGCATGTCTAAACTCCTTGGTTTCTTAAAATTTTCCAAAACTGAAACCTTCAAAAGGTTCGGGTTCGGTTTTCCAAAATTTTGTTGAACCGAAACCAACCGAAGGTTCGGGTTCGGTTTTTCAAAATTTTCCTGAACCGAAACCAACCGAACGCTCGGGTTCGGTTTTTCAAAATTTTCTAGAACCGAAACCAACCGAACGCTCGGGTTCGGTTTTTCTACTTTTTTCCCAACCGAAACCAACCGAACGTTCGGGTTCGTTTTTTCAATTTTTTTCCAAAGTTTTTTTTAAATCGTATTTTTTTCTTTTAACTCTTTTATTATTTTTTTAAGTCTTATTTTTTTATTATTTTTTATTTTTATTTTCAATTTCAAAAACTCCAAAAATATTTTATTTTTGTGTGCTCATTCGTTTATGGGGATATATTTGATGACTTACTTAAGTGTCCCTAGAAGCATGCTGCTGTATGTGTCCCAAGCCTCATAAGATTTTGAATAATAGCCTTCATGACCTGGTATACACAAACCTTGTCTTCCCAATAAGGCTAACACATTTATTCTAATCGTGAGCTACCTCACTCTTTTCTCACATGAGTTAAGAGTTTCCTGCTTGGTCCTTATGTTCGCAGCAGAGGTACTATGTTTTCTTACACCATCCCCATTACAATTCTCCATTACATTCGTTTCATCAACGTAACCCTTGAGACTCTCAGAAACTACCACTGAGGTTTATGGTTACACAACATCTGTGTTTATGATCTTAGTTTCGTGCCACTACGAGCTGAGTGAAACCCAAAATTCAACTCCAACGAATTGACGGTGACCAATTAATTTGATCAAGTTTTCATCAATGAATTGACGAATGTACCTTTATGAAATCTCAATTTTTCTTTTGCGTGATTCCCATGAAATTGTTACACACCATAACATTTCTTCCCAAGGGATCCAGTTTTAAATTTTTATCTGAGATTTCATATTAATCCAAGCCAATACAAAATCAACTCCTACCTACTTGTTCAACAGACTACACCGGTCTCACAAGTACTTTGTTCACTTTCTTTCTTATATCAAGAATAGAATTGTTGAATCAAAGCGAAACCGCCCTTAATTAGCCTAATTAAAAGAAGCCTTTCAACATTTATAAATAAATGTTTGATCGTAATTCAACGGGATTCCATACTGACACTTTGAGGTCTCTCTTGACCTTGAAGGAAGAGATTCGTGCCCGGGATCATCAGTTTCGTGTCATTATTGACATCACAGAATATCCTTAAAAGAGTTGCTTTATTTCTTTTTCTTTTACACTCTTTGCACGAAAATCCTAGATTTTCCAAAATTCTGTTACTAATTATTTTACAGGCTGGATTATTACTGGATGGTTAATAATGAAGTTGTGGTCAAAAACTATCCACGTGGGTCATTAATTCTAAAATGCCGTTTAAAAGGGATAAGACGAAAGGTTGCTGACTCGGCAGGAGTTCAAAGGATAAAAATTCAAACGACGGTAAAAAGGAGGGCGCGTGAATTTGAAACGGCCGCGCTTTTTCTGACACTTAAGGACGCGTGTGCGATATTGAAGCGTCATCACTCTGGCATTGAAGGCGCGTGTGGAAATGGAAACGGTTCCTCTCTCTGAACCGGCGCTTATTGGGCGACGTAATCCTAGGAAACTGACACTCTCTCTCCTACGTGATCATCGCACGCCCCAACTGTCACCAATCAGTCACTCAAAAAACCCGCTTTGTATTTCCATAAGAGATTTGAAACGATTTTTCTCTCTCCTATCACCCACTATAAAAAGCCGTCAACACCACCTTTTACCTCTTTACTGCCTCCATAATTCCCAAAGCAAAAATACTCCCAAACACTCTCCCGTTCATCTTCTTCTCCAAACCTGCAACAATGGATGAATCTTCTTCTGTTCATGCAACTTCTCAGATTCTTCCCATCCGACCCCAACAATGCCTAGTCATTGATCTTAACCCACTGGCGTATGATTCCTACATGTTGCCGGTTATAGAATGCCTCAAGTACTCCCAGCTTGCACCTGCACTGTCCAGAATTCAAACTGTGCCTATGGTGGCTCTATCGCAAGTCTACGCAATGGCTTACTACGACAACGTCGTCGACCGGGTATTCTTTGAAGTGGCAGAACACAAGACTTCGATTTCTCGCCCCCGTTTCTGCACTATGCTAGGGTTTGCTGCTGACCCATCGCGAGTTCACCCGGAGACGATTCCGGTTGGGATGTTGTACAACATGGTTTACAACATGGGCTATACAGAGGTTCTCACCTCCGTCGCCAACTTTAAGAAGTCCTGTCTACCGCCCCAGTGGAATGGTTTATTTACAGTTCTTTTCAAGGGACTGTCAGAGAGGAGCTTAGGATCTGACGGTGCAAGTCGTCTTTTCCTTTCGATAATGTATGGGGTGTACAACGGGATAAACTTGGACTATGGGTTTGTCCTATGGCAACAACTGATTCAGAGCCTCTCTTCCTCATCCCGACACTCTGAGGTGTCGTTGGCCCGGTTCTGGATCTTGATAACAAGATGGGCCATGGACAAGTTCAATCTTCCAACTGCTGATGGTGCATCGATGTCTTCTATTGGTACGTTCCATACCAAGAAGATCATCGTATCCGATGCATCAAAATTTTCATTCATTGGCTCCATCCCGGAGTCGATGTATGCCGATGTGCCCTCCGACAGCAGACTGATCAGGACGATCAAGGAGTTTAGGCCAACTGGTCCAAGGGAACTGACACCGGACATGCTACGATCGATTCATGATGCCGACAAACCGGTGGCCAGGGGCAAAAAGGCAGAGAAGGGGAAACAAGTGTCCAAAGCTCCAAAAGGACCTTCTCCCAAAAAGCGAAAACAACCGAAGGCTGCTTCATCCCCACAGCCGAAAAGGAGGAAGAGCCAACAGAAGTGAAAGCTAGTTATTCCCTCCTCTTCAAGCGAATCTGAGGGTGGAAGTTCGGACTCTGAAGGATCACAAGGAGACGAATCTCCTCAACGAGGCAACACACCACCTCGGTCCCCAACCCCAGAGATGGAACTTCATCAATCTCCTGTTCCTTCACCTCCACCAACCATTCCTATTTCCATTCCCACCATAAACCCCACTATTCCCCCAACCTCATTCCCTATACCTCCACCCATATTCACCACATCAACCGAAACACCACCAGTTACCGAAACCCCTCCAGTAACCGAACCACCACAAACTCAAACACATACAACCGATCCTACCCATACACAACCACCACCCGAAACTAACCCCCCACCCACTCAACCTGAACCAACCAAACCCATAACACCCCCAGCTTCACCACCACCTCCATCTCCAGAAGACGCCTCCGATGGCGACGATCAATACCTTGGTGGTGATCACATGAACTTCGATTCGGTCTACTATAGTCCGTTTCAAGTTCAGAGTGATGAGGAGGATGATGCTCCAGTGACAAAGAAGCATCTCCGCGAGCTAAACGAGAAGGTTGATCTACTTCTCGCCTCCTCCACCAACCAACAGTCATCTCTGTCTGAAGCTGCCCTTCAGAAGATCGTTGACGCCTTCTCCAGGGCTCAACATGATTCGGTGGCCTCAGCAACTGCTGCTATCGATGCCTCCACTCGAGCCTGTGAGGCTGCGACCGAAAAAGTCGATAAACTATTCAACGACGCTTCCGTCCTGCTGAAGTCCTTGCAGGAGAGCGCCGACGCCACTAAGACAACTCTGGAACCAGTTGTTCAACAATTGGCCAAGTTTGTCTCAACGGAGCTGTCTTCGTTCGCTACTCTCAGACAACATATTAGCAACGACAACTCGGCACTTCGTGCCTCCATCGATACCCGCCTGGCAAAGCTACAAGAGGATCTTGCAGCTGAAAATTCTCTGATGGACGTATTGGCGAGTAAAACAACCGCCCTTAAGGTCAAGAGCACGCAGCTTTCCAACTCCCAGCAACAATTGGAAGCTCTTCGATCCGAAAGGGAGGTAATAAAGACGTGTGTTTCGGATGTCCACGTAGCTCTATCAAACATCCTAGAAGCACACGACCCCATCCTAAACCATTCGGTGAGGCGTACCCTCGCTGAAAAACTCTCTCCGGCCATGGACCTTTTAAGCAAGATTGAAGGCCTACCGAGTTTCGTGTCCATTCCGAAACAAGGGGGAGATGAGAAGAAAGGATCGAAACCACCTCCTTCCTCCAAAGCTACTCACACAACCGAACCACCCCCAACTGGTCATGCCTCGGGTTCGGGTGTGAAGAACAAGGGCAAAAACATAGCTGAGGGAGGAGATGAAGATGAAGATGAAGATGAAGATGAAGACAAGGAGACCATTGCCGACATGTTAAAAAGAAAGAACAGTCGCAATGCTGAAGACGATGCCAGTCGTGTGGCGCGTGAGGCTGAAGAAGCCGAACGAAAGCAAAAAGAAGCCCACGATCTCCTTGAGAGCCGAAAGTTGCTCTTCCCTGCCTGGACCAGGGATCGTATGATAAAAGAGGCCATAGAGACTCCAAGCATATTATGGCTCGAGCCGATTATATCATTCGACTGCAACAACTCTATCGATTCGCAGTTTGATATGCCGCTGACTCGAAAGGCGTTTATCTTCCACGCCTTCTCTAACATTTTTGAAGTCCCGCATCCGAACGATGAGCTTGACAGGGAGCTCATTGACTTCTACCTGGAGGCCGCTCGCCCTCAATACCTTACCTGGAGCGCCCAGAAGATTGTTAATGTTCGGGTGCTGAAGCCTTATGCCGTGGGGAGATTCACAAACGTTAAGTTCAAGCTCATTCGTGGATCAGCAAGAACTGCTCACATTATCTCCCTGGCGGATCTGCCGAATCTGAATCCTCATGACTGGATAGTCTTGTACAATATCCTTCTGACAGATGAATCTGAATATGGTCCCATCATAGACCATGTCAAAAGGATGTTGGCTTGCTACATCATGGAGGTTGCCCTAATGGATCAGGAGGTCGCCACAGTTTTTAAGAAGAAACCGAAAGTCGCACCTGTGGGATCGGCCAGTGATCTAAATCAAATGCAAATGGGCAAGATTGATCCGAGGCGAAACTCAGTGATGTTCACTAGAGCCGAAGGACAGAAATGTCTCTTCGCTTTAGCTGACAAGCACCTTTACACCACAGCTTGCTTGGAACACGTCTTATCAATCATCAAGCGGTGTAAAGAGAACTCGGCTGATGACATCAAGTACTTCAACGATATGATCAATTGGTACATCCGGTTTAGACAGACCATCCTCTCCATAACCAAGTGTCTGTTTAACACCGTGAAGAAGAAGGTACCAGCTTCAGTTACCGGCCCAAGTCACAAGTGAAGGTCTCGCTCCAAATTGACGCAAAGGGGGAGATTGTTGGGCTGAAGATTGTTTTGATGTTGCGTCTTTTGGGCTCGTTAGTTTAGCCATGTATACTCCGGTTTGGGCCTGTCCAACCGAGAGCCTTTTATGTATTGTATATAAGTTAATGCTTGCATGCATATTAGGTCAACAACGAGATAGAGGTTTACGATTATAGAGATTTACTAATTGCAATTCATCTAGAGTACAGCAGGTTTCTTAATCGTTTTTGTAACCTATCAATCCTCTACAGTTGATGTTCTTAATCGAGCTCTTCTGAGGATTATGTTTTAATCATTCGACTCGTTTGATTCAATCTTGTCTTGTTCTTATTATTGCGTTCTTACTGTTTTATATTCATATACTTGTTCAAGATCTAATCGATCTTCATAGATTAAAAGTTATTTTAATCCCATCAGTGTTAGATCTTCAAGAACACCAAGAACACACACTAAGTTTTGGACCCTAATCACCCTTTTCAAGCCTCTATAACGTGTATATACTTGTTATACCTGGTTATATGTTAAGAACACTTGATGATATGCTTGAAAAACTCGAGTTTATCATCTTCATGAAGGGTGTGCGGCCGCACACCTTCAAAGTGGCCGCACACACACTTTTTAGGTCCCAAAATGGCAATAAACTCCATGTAAGGCTAGAACATGAAGTGAGAAACCTTCCTAGATGAGTCCTAAGGCCTTAAAATACGTTTTGGCACACTTCATGGGGAGTGTGCGGCCGCACACACACCTTGGCTGCACACTCTGGCCGCACACACACTAAACCTTTGGCTTTGTGGCCTTACACTTCAATATAGGACCATACACCACTTATGTGTAACTATATGTGTTGGTAACACTTAGTTCTAAGTGTTTTTATGTCCCTAACCACCATTTGTGGTTATATACATTAAATGTATTCATATATGTGTAATTATATTTTAAATAGGATTCGTTTGTGCTCAAGACTCCAATTGACACCCAATAATCCTATATCGATCTTTCATTCGAGTTACTCACTACAGGTGAGTTCATACCCCCTTAATTAACCTTTTAAATGTTTTTAAATGCTTTTAGGGGGGGGATACAAGTTGAATCATACTAGTTACTATATCAATCACATGTGATTAATAACTAGCATACAAATGGATTTACTACACTTTTAGCTTTTTGACTCAGTATACTACTTAAAAATGATTTCTCAAAATGTTTTACATATTAAAATCTTTATCAAACTGTCTTACATACTGTAGCTTTCCTTTCAAACTCTGTTACAATTGTGTTTCAAACAAAGGTTTTCATGTATTTCAAACTGTGTTACAGACAAAAGATTTCTTATAGTTTGAACTATTTATATCAATTAAACTGCTTTTAAACCGTTTTATGATTTGACATCAAGTCATCAATTCTTATTATTAAACTGTTCAAATGTTTTACAAACTTCTTTTAAACTGTTATATTGTCAAATGCATGTCTATATATGTATAGTTATATATACGTTGGCACCACCATCGTTCTCTCTCATTCAAACCCCTTTACAACAATGACGACACCATAATCGCACCAACATATTACATCCCCATTTACGACAACGCCCTAAAAAACGATAATTTCTACCCATAAACAACCTAAATGTCACCGACGAATTTATATGATTGTTTGCCAAACTCCCAAATCGTTAAATTGAATGTTAAATCTAAAACAACGATTACTAGAATTTGAAGTAATTAATTAGGGCGCACGAAGGAAGAGGAGACCTGACAGAGATGCAACAAACAAATACAAAAATCATGACACCAAAGTCCTAGATGATTCTTTGGACGTTGATAGAACAATACCAATCACATCACCACTCTCATCAATCACCATTATGAGTTGAGAACATGTGAAGAGGGGAGGAGAGAAGGGTTGAGATGAAAGTTGACGATATGACATAGGAGGAGGCAGGATGTGGGAGAGAGGCTGGAAGCTTTTAGGCCTTTACACCTTGTTCCCAAGTTCTACTTAAGGAGAGAAATTGGAGGATACCGAAGGAAAGTGAGGGGTGTCGAAGGAAAATCATGTTCCCGAGTTTCATTAATGGAAGGAAAGTGAATGGAGGGGAAGGATTTTGGAGTCATATTTTCCTTCCAAATTTTCCTCCTAAATTGGGCGGATTTAGGAAGAAAGTGAGGGGAAGAAAAATTTCAAGTTTTATTTTCTTTTTCCTCCTAACTCGGGAACACAAAAACTTAAAATTTTCCTCTCATTTCTTTTCATTTCCTTCGAACTCGGGAACACGGTATAATGAATATTTTCCTTCCCCTCTTTTTCTTTCGATCAAAATTTTCCTTCCCGCTCCTTTAATGAATTTACAAAAAACTAGGGAACAAGGCGTTAGGGCATTTCTTTTTATATTTTACTAAAATGGTCACTCTAGTTTTAAAAATTACAAAACCAATAAAAATAAATAAAATAAAATAAAATAAAACTATAGATATTTTAGTTATTTTACACTTATTTAACGATGGAACCTCTTGGAGTTGGTCTAGAGACCACCACCGGTCCAATAAATACAAACTATAGGGACCAGTTATGTAAATAATCCATTAGTAAGACGAAAGTGTGAAATTAGACAAACCACAAGGACCAAATGTATAATTTTACTCTTAAAAAAAACGAAACAAATCATAGGGATGGACAATGATTATGACCTGTGATAGAGAAAGCTTTGACTACATCTCGTACCTAAAAAGGCAAAAACAATGTATTTGAAAGTTTTGCTCCCAATCAACCCAATCGCCGTCTGCACAGTAACACACTTCGCGTCGGAGCAATAATGGCGGTTTCATCACCGGTGGTAGTCTCATTGAAGACGCTTTTTAGCGTATTGGCTGTTATAATGTTAGCTCTGGCTGTTTGGGGAGTCGGCTCAGATGGGCTCGCTTCTTGTGTCGACATACGCAAAAAGTAAGTTAAGAGTTAAGTTACAAATTTGTTCATCAAGATTACAGGTATGATAGTGTTTTTGAACAATTGTTTTTTATCGTTAAGATTTGTCAAACGTATGGTTATGTTTTGAACAACTTAGGTTAATTATCGATGATTTTAGCTGTTAATCAAAGAGGAAAGGATTTCTTTTTTAACGAGTTCATTGTTAAATTAATTGCAGGTGGGTGTTAGTGACAATAATAAACTATAGCATAAATCTTGGTGTTATATTGGTAAGAAATACTAGTTGCGAGGTTAAGTTGTTGTTTGTTTTCCATTTAATTTCGAGTTAGAAAATTTATTGGTGAGAAATGCTTCTCATTTTTAATATTCTTGAATCAACTGGACTCATAAATCGACTCATAAATCACAGGCTTGGATAGTCTACAAAGAATCAAGCTGGATCAGGATAGCTATTTTAATACCTAGTGCACTTTTTGCTGGAAGGTAATTTTTCTTTTTTAGACCATAGGATGCGTGTAGGGAAGCTTTTTTTTTTTTTTTTTTTTTTTTTTTTTTTTTTTTTCTGCCACGTCATCCTGTCTTCCATTTTTATTTTCCTCACCAAAAGTCAAAAATTTAGTTTGTGTGGAAAACATCCTCTATTTTTTTTTTTATTTTTTTTTATTAAATTAAGATAATTGATTTTTTATGATTTATAATTTTTTTAAATGAGTAATAAACATAAAATTAATTAAAAATAAAAACCATTTTATTAATTGGTAGGAGGAGGTGTGGATTTGAAGATTAAAGTGTGTGAGTATTTATAGATGTTGTAGAGGGTAAAAAAAATTAAAAACTCAATTTGATATATCTAACTATTGAGTAAAAAAATAATTAATTTTCTATATGTTATCGTTTTTTAATTGTTAGAATAGAAAAAAAAACAAACAAAGATCACCGACCAATAAGAGGAAGAGAGAGACTGTAACAACCCCTCCCCTCACCATCATTCCTTTAGTTCCGGTGTAGTGTTTCGATGGCTTCCCTCGAGCACTCCGTCCGATCTTCGGCTAAAGGGTATGGTGCTTTAAAATGTCTCTAAAGTTTGGTGCCATATGGACGCCACATAGATGTCCCCAACATTTTTCATTCGATGCCTCTATGATGGGATGGTGTTGTTGGTATGGAGAAGAGATAAAGTGGCGTTGATGTTTCCCTGCAAAGGGTGCGGTGTTTGCCGTAGGAAAAAATGGCCACGTGGGATGCCGACGGGCCGTTGGACCACAACAATGCAACCTTATTAATTAGGAGTGTAACATGTTTGCAGTCGATTTTGAGACCCTATACTCATTTAATTTGACCACCCTAATGATTACTTTTTTGGCATATTGTTAAAATCAAACATTAATAGTTAACTAATCATTACTTAGGCTAAATAGTTTTGATGGCAAACACCACCCCTCAATAGCCACAAACTTCATAAGCATTGTTGTGCCGATAAAAATGTTGGAGGCAACCGAGAAATATGCCACATAGCTTTGTCCCTTTATGAAATGTTTGTTTTCGAAAATTTGTTGGAGGCATTGGAGGGCAGCACACCTGATGTAGACATCAAATAAAAAAAATGTTGGAGGCATCCTATATGGCGCCCATCTGACACTAAATGTTGGAGGCAATTTAAGGCACCACACCTTTTAGCTTGGTAGTTATCACGGTCAAAAACTTTATCGTTCACCGGCCGCTTTTTGAAATAACGGTTTTTACGGTGGTATAGGGATGTTATGGTTATATATATATATATATATATATATATATATATATATATATATATATATATATATATATATATATATATATATATATATATATATATATATATATATATATATATATATATATATATATGTATGTGACTCTGAGTAAAAAACTAAGCAAGTAGGAAATTGGAAATTGGAATAATGAGAGAGAAACTGGAATTAGGCAAAAGTTTTCTTTTTTTTTTTTAGCTAAACTAATTTCCGATTTTGTTTAATGGGTTAGAGATTTGGAGCCCAAATCAGTTTTTCTTTTAAACGATGTAGCCCAAAATCACCTTCAGGCTTCAGTAGAATAGCAGCGTTACAACGCTATAGCGGAATCAAAAATAGCTCCCAAACTGGGGGTGCTATTAACTACGTACCCTTTAGCCTAACATACTTTTAAATAATGATTAATGTTACTTTTACCTACTATTATTATTATTATTATTATTATTATTATTATTGTTTTGATGTTTTGTTTACTTTTGTCGAAAATAACCGAAACCCGAACTATCAACACGTTCTGAATTCGGATAGATCGGGTATCAGGTATAAAAATTTGGGTATTCGGTTAACCTGATATATAATTAGTTCAGGTATCGGATAGACATAAAAAATTTTAGGTGATTTTTTCTTTTTAAAATTAATACACTGGCCGTGAAACAAATATCAAATATCAAAGTCAACTTAAACCAAATTCATAGGTAATGCTATAGTAAACATGGCTAAATATCCAGGTAAGGAAACAAACCGGAATACAATTTTTGCTACGTGGTTAAAAATATTACGTGAAGTTTGTAGAAGGATCAAATCCTTGCCACCCTATCTATTTCGATACCTATGAAAATGTAGGGAAAAAAAAGGCGCATATATATATATATATATATATATATATATATATATATATATATATATATATATATATATATATATATATATATATATATATATATATATATATATATATATATATATATATATATATATATATATAAAAGAAACAAAATGGAATTTTGTCATCAGTTATATATAAACGGATGCATCGTAATTAATGCTCTGTTATAGATAAATGTAATAATCAATTATTTATATAAAAAATTAAGATAAAAGTGTCATTTTGACATTTAAACATAAATACCCGAACCCAGCCTAATACCCGACTTACCCGTAACAGCTTATCCGAATTTTATTCAATTCGGTTATCCAATATTTTTTTAATAGACAATACCCGATCTAACCCGACCCAAACTCCTCGAAACTCGAAAGTTATACCCGATCAACACCCCTAGTGTTCCTTAATGAGTCCTTTTTTAACAAAGATAGTTTTTGAGTTATATATATGAACAAACAAAACCTCGCTTTAAAAAATCAAGATATCTATCTGATCAAAAACTAGTTTGTTTCAAAATTCTTTATGCAATTTATTTTAAACATTTTAATAACCGTTTATTTGGTTGGAATAAATTTGAGGTTTTTTATTTTATTTTATTTTATGCCTTCAAAACCATATATTTCATCATTGATTACCCATTTACAGAAATTCTTTTGGATTGCACAATTAGAATCGATTGCATTGGAATTTGTTTAATCCTTTTTAAATTTATTAAGAAGTAAATTAATTATCTTGTTCACTTCTTTTATCCTTTTTTTTTTTTCACAAAAAGAATATATTACAATCAAGGCAAAAAAGGAAAAAGTTCACGTCGCAAAATTGAATTAAATTATGGATTACAATTACAGTGATCATGGATATAGACAAAAAAAATCAGACAAAGTGTTGATAAAAATAAAATAGAAAATTTATTTGCATTGTACATCAAAAAAATGCAAACGAATAAAACTTCAAAAAAAATGTAAACAGATAAAACGCCAAAAAAAACAATAAATAATTTATTCGAACTACATGTCCAAAAAAACATTAAACAAAGTATTTAAACAAAACTTCAAGAAAAAGTTAATTTTTTTTTTTCAAGTCATAAAAACAAAGAAAAATAAGTAAATTAAATAAAAACAACAACAAATTATAAAAGTTATAAAACGAAAAGAAAATAACGTAATTCTGGACTGGTCATGGTGCTCAAGAAATACAAAAATCATTCCAAAATTACCTAAGGCATATGCTATTGTAAACCTAACTAGTATTTTTGTCTTTTGGGTTTTTACTAATACAAAATAACTAGTATGGCTCCTAATAGTAGTTAATACAACATTCCAGTGTGTGTAGTGTGTAGTGTGTACATAATATATACTGTTTGTAAAAGCAATTAGGTGCGCGCGGGTGTGTGTAGGTTGTTTTCAAAACCAAAAGGTTTGTTAGAATAAAATTGGAGAACTCGTTCACCATTTTTCAAAACTAAAACTACTAATATTAACGAAATGCAACGTGTAAACCCTATATATATATATATATATATATATATATATATATATATATATATATATATATATATATATATATATATATATATATATATATATATATATATATATATATATATATATATATATATATATATATATATATATATATATATATATGGAAAAGTTCAATGGAGAACCATAATTATTGATTTTTCAAAGAACCAAATCTTTTTTTCAATTTCTAGAGCTTATTCTTTATCCAAAAAAAAATCTAACAATATCTAAATTCATATATTAACATTGTGAATGTGAAAAATATTACGGTATTCACGTTGTGAATTTTCAAAGATTCACATTGTGAATTTGACGTAAAAAAAGTCGAATTTTATATTATTGGAAAAATGATAAAAAGTTATGAATTTCTGTATTTTTAGTTTTTTTTTTATAAAAAATAAGTTCTAAAAGTTGAAAAAAAAATTGGTTCCTTAGTTCCTTGGTTAATTATAGTTTTCTATTGAACCTCACCATATATATATATATATATATATATATATATATATATATATATATATATATATATATATATATATATATATATATATATATATATATATATATATATATATATATATATATATATATAATTGCTTTTACAAACAATATATATATTATGTACACACTAGACTCACATACTCACTATAGTGGCCTCCATATTTTCGGTGTTAATTTTTCCTTATATTGTTTTAAAGCACATATTTTTTGAATTTGTATATTTCAATGTGGGTGCATATCCGTATTTATGTTATATATACTCAAATTTTCTTTCCTTGTACAGCACTATTACGAGTGCATACATCGCTATGCAGCTCTTCTTATTGTCACCACAAGAATCATCAAAGGATCCCTTATATTTTGTCTTGATGAAACGTCAAAAAGAGTAAGAATCATTTTAGTACAGGAGTTGTCATTCCACATATCCTTCTTATTTTGTCCAATGATAATAAATGCTTGGTTGCAAAATGATACATGCATTTGAGCTTGAAATCACATCACGTAAAACGATGTTTTTAAAATTATTTATACATTGGCTTAGGGATGCCATAATGGGATACAAGAGGGGACCTTCTATTTTAACTACAAGAGTAATCATTTCTGCACTTGGCTGCTTGATGCTGGGAACTTTTGTTTATGTGCTTATTGTTGATGGATCACAATTCCATTCCCAATTATTCTCCGCGTAAATTTTCTTCTCTTTTAATCTTCAATCTTTTCTCATGCTTTTCTTTCACTTGCAAATTGCAATGTAAAGTTGACAATATTAAATGGTTGAATTGCTAGGTGTGGGATAGCATCATGGATCGACATCTCTTTCATGATTGTCACTTTATCCGTATGATCCAAAACATAAAGGGAAAATGACTTAAAAGCCCAACGAAGTTTTCAAACCGTTCAAAAAACCCCAATCAAGTTTTGTCTGTTCAAAAAACCCAACAAACTTAACATTTTGTGTAAAAAGCCCAACTAAGTTACACTTTTCTGAAAGTCAAATAAGAGAAACAGATGACGTGGCTTATTACCGTATCGGAAAAATGACTTGTTAGGCTAACGAAGTTTCCAAAACGTTTAAAAAACTCCAATCATGTTTTGACTGTTCAAAAAAAAACCCAACGAACTTAAACAAAACAAAATTGGGATTTTTTTGAACGGTTTGGAACTTTGTTGGACTTTTTAGACAAAAGGTTAAGTTCGTTGGGTTTTTTTGAACATACAAAACATGATTGGGTATTTTGAATGGTTTGGAAACTTCGTTGGGCTTTTAAGTCATTTTCCCAAAACTTAAATGTACATAAAATGATTCTATTTTCCCATTTTTTATAAGAATATTTGTAATGCTTCTTTTTAGGTTTGGGTAGCTTATAAGGAATCAAGTTGGATAAGTGCTTTCTTTTGGATACTTTCACTTGTATGTTTTGGGAGGTACGAATTGTATTTGCTTTAACTTTATTAGATCATCCACAATATGTTGTTTTTTCTTAAGTTTTTTGGTGCATGACACATCAATAAATCAAAATAATATAGGTTCCATACATTTATATAATCTATTTTACTTTCTTAGGTGTATATAGCACTTAGAATCTGACATTTATTTCACCTCACTTCATATAACTCTTTCACAGCATTGGTACATGTGTGTACATAGTCGTGCAGTTGTTTTACCTGTCACCTCAGCAACCTGTTTCCCTTGTGCTTTTCAATAGCAATAACAAGTAAGTTTGCAATTTATTTGAATTGACTTACATATCCATGTATGATATAAAAAGATAATATTTTTATTAATTCATATATGATATACCAATGACTTAAGGTTAAGATATTTGTTACATAAGAATTTGATACTCCATCCATGTCATAATTAACAGTTTTATACAAGCATTTAAATACACTCCTCTATAATAAGAAAAAGATTAACTTTAGCAAAATCAATGCAATGACTAAATGCAACACAATTGTGGGCAAATAAGTACTTGAAATTTTTCTAGATTATTAAGGTTGTGAGTGAACAACTGTTGTTACCTATGGATGTTTAATTGATATTACACAATTACTCATATTGTTCTATTTTTGGTTAAACTCGTGTTTATGTTTTTTGATATTTTTAAATTTTACAGAGACTTGTTGTCAAATGATCCCCTATTGATGGCGCATACCAATGCATGAGAAGATTCTGCAACAGTTTGTTTTTTTCTAAATGTATATTTTATGATTTCGCAAATAATGACATTTTCATAACAAGTTATGTTGATGTATTATGATTGTAAAATATATATTCTGAAAAACATAATTCTTTTAGCCTTTGTATATCCAAAATCATCTATAACATTATTAAGATCAATTCCATCTAATATGTCTTAAATTTGAGCCTTTGTAGATGCCTATTATCAAAGGACGCTGCAAAATAAAATCTAATAGTTCGAAGATTTAACTCTGAAAAATCAAGTCCAACACAAACATTAGAAAAGTTCTACAAACAATGATACAAATATCTACAAACATATTACCTAATTCAGTGAAAAATCTGAAACTTGGAGATTTGAGTTTCACTGTTTTTCAATCTGAAACTTGAAGAGTCTGACTTAAAAAATTTGATTCCAAAACAAACAGAGAATGAGAAATTAAAAGCTTTGAGAAATAAAATCAGAAAAAAGAAACAAATACAAACAGAGGATGAGAAGCAAAAAAAGTCAGAAACGAAAAAACATAAATAATAATCAGAAATTAAAATCAGAAGCTTTAATGTTGATCAAACCTTATATGGCAACTTCTCATCACTTCAGAAACCAGAGTTCAACACAAAGGGGAAGATAAAATCATCTGTTCAACACATAAGGGGGGCGAAATCAGTAGTTCAACACAAGAGAAATCAGACTGTAACTCGGTAAGAACAATAGAGAAATTGTTTGAACAATAGAGAAATTGTTTGATCAACTGATCAAGAGAGAAATCAAAAACAAAAATTCTGATGTCTAGATTGTGTATGCGAGAAGGAGGAGCGATATTATAGATGCGATAATGTCGAGATTTACGAGGTATCGAATTAGCGATTCATGAGGAGTCGATAGCGTTCCCGCCTGATGGTGCCCTACCGTATGTGCATAATGCTCGCGCTTACCGGCCCACCACTCCAAGCCATGTTTATTTTTATTTATTTATTTATTTATTTATTTATTATTATTTTTTTTGCTATGATTTCCAATGGAGTTAATTTGTCCTCTAAGTAAAATGTACATAATTAATTTTTTTAAACATATATACTATATATCTCATAAATTTTGGGCACCTTAAAAACGTGTGCCATGGATAGTCGTCCGTATTATCCACCGTAGGACACGACCTGAATTGATATAACATTAATGATGGAGTGGGTAGATCCATTAGATGCGAATGTTAATATTTAAACATAGTCTAGTTAGAGTTTGGGTGTTTAGAACCGGTTATCCGAAATTTTGGATATACAGAATTTTGTATAGTGGATATTGATATCTAAATTCGTATCCGAAATTTCAGATATGTATTCGAATATTAATCAGATATTTGCAAGTAGTAAATTTTCAGTTTATTTTCACTTTCTCTCTATTTAGATATTATACACCATAAAACAATCATACAATAGTATTTTATCTTTCACTTGACTACTTAACCAATTTGGTAAAATATAGACAAAACTTCATAAATGCTCCTTGTGGTTTCATAAAATCTAAAGTTTTGTTTCTAACTTTAAAAAACATCATGGATGGTCTCTATGGTTTCAAAGCTTTTAATGTTTAGTCCTTATGATTCACTCTGTCAATATTTATCCGTTAAGTGAAGAATATTTCTATCATCTCACTACCCCAGGGACCATTTATGAGGTTTTCTTATTTAAAAAAACAAAAGAAAAATGAAATTTAATATGCAAGGGGTCTCTCTCTCTATACACGCACATATTTCCAGTCAAACTCTCACCCCTTTCTTCTTAAGAACCCTAAAAAGCAATCTTACATTTTCTCACAATCACAGGTTCTAAAATCTTATTCACCCCAAAATCAATTGTAGGGACATGAATGAAAGGCCTATCGATGGTTCATTTGTTGTTGAACTGGGTTGTGGAAAGAAATTGACGGATGGGTATACGTTCACTTCCAAAAGAGGTAGCAATGGGTGATTCAAGGCGTTAGTTTTGCTCTCGAATCCTTGTTTGTCGCCACCTCTACTTTTCCTTTCCCTTACGTTTACACATCTGCTCATTGTCTCTATCTTCATCTTCTCCACAACTCCTTACTCCCTCTGATCATCTCGATGGTGGTTTGATCATCTAGGGAATAATTTAAAAACCCACACGTACACACAAATAAGTACCTGATCTTCATCATCTTCATCTGTGTTTTTTTAGAATTATTGGGTTTTTTATTTGCTTTTAGATTTTGATCTTCGAGAAGGGTTTTCAGATGTTCTTGGTTTTTTTATTCCTCTTCCTTCCAAAATGAATTTTCATATCATAAATTGCTTGAGATCAAGTTTAGGCATCAATTTTATATAAGAAATCGATTTAGATCAAGTTTAGGTTTTGGTTTTATAGCAGAAATCGATTCAGGTGGCGGTGAAGCGCAATTCATCAGATCTGGGAAAAATGATTTATTGGTTTGTGAATGATTTTTGGGTTCATGAATGTAATGTTCTTGTTCTTGAACTCGGGAAAAAACGAGTGTTCTTGAGATTAATATTCATATTTATGTGTGTATGTTTTTAATGAGATTGAGCTCTATTTTCTTGTTTAAATCAAATTAATCTTGATATATGTGTAACTTTGTATGTATGTGTTTAGAGTCTGGAACATTTGTAAATTTAATTTAATAAATTAAACAAAATCGATAAAAGTGAATGTTCTTTATTTTGCAAATCCACTACTAGATTTGTGTTAATTTTGTTTGTGGTAATATTAAACCCAGGAGGAGGAGGAGGAGGAGGAGGAGGAGTGAAATGACGAAAATTTCCTTCACTTAACGGACAAATACTGACAGGGTGAGCCATAAGGACTAAACATTAAAAGTTTTGAAAACAAATGGACCATCCATGAGTTTTTTTAAAAATAAGGATGAAACTTCAGATTTTGTGAAACCACAAGGACCATTTATGAAGTTTTGTCTAAAATATATAACGGAAAACTGAAAAAAAAAAAAAAAAAAAAAAAAACATATTGGTCTCATAATCGATTTAGTCATTATATTTATTTTTATCCAATTAAGTCTTAAAAATCGATAATCGTATTCAATTTAACCATTTAACCCGGTCTAAAGCTCATCCAACTTTTAAAAATTACACTTTTGGCCCATACTTTAATTTTATTACAAATTAGGTCCAAAATTTATACTTTTTGCCATGATTTTAAATTTTATTAAAAATTTGGTAAAAATTTTACCATTTTGGCATAAATTTCAGAATTTTGTTATGGATTCATCATAACTTTAGTTTTTTTATAACTTTTTTTCTCAAAAAAAATTTCGAATATGTTTTTTCTTTAAAAAAACTCATATTTATAAAAAAAACACATATTCTCACATAAAAAATCTTATATTTTTTATATAAAAACATTTTTGTATACGAAATACCTATTTTTAAAAAACAGATATTTATTAAGTACATAAATATATACAAATTCGTTTTTATAAAAAAAATGTATACAAACACATATTTTACAACAACAAAAAAATCTATACAAACACCTATTTCATAGTGAGCATATATATATATATATATATATATATATATATATATATATATATATATATATATATATATATATATATATATATATATATATATATACACACACAAATTTCTTTCGGTATTATTTCTATTTGGTAACATGTATAATCCGATACCCAACCTTGATACGAAGGTAATGAAAAAGTAAACCCCTAACAGTGAAATCTAATTTGTTTTGAAAGATGGTAACTTATAACTTGAAAATTAACCGATTTTGATATATTATTTTAGGTTTAAAACAAAAATATAATGTTGTGTGGGTTGAAAAAAATTGTATGAAAATAAATATTGTTTTTTTTTTTTTATTGAAGACACATATTTTTTATTAGTAATCAAAATTTCTTTTGAATTTTAAATATGAGTTATTATTTTATGATATTAATTCTTATATAACTATTATTTAGAGTATGCATTTAATTGAGTAATTTAATTTTGGATAATTTACTTTTCAAATGACGTTCTTCACCGATTCTTGTCCAGATGCGAAATTGGAACGGACATCATCGGTCGAGTTTGATTCTTAACCCAAGGAACACATAATCAAAATCATGCCTCTCGATTCAAACTAATGACCAACACCAGTCGACATCGACACTTAAACATCTCGACTCGATTCAATTCAACACTAGTCGAAATCAATTTCGACTTCCAAAAAATCAAAAATTTTGTTCGACTAGCAAATCCATTGTCAATTTCGATTGTTAAACACAAATCTCGTTCGACTCCACATGCTTTCTTATTCGACTTCAATCAAAAACTCGTCCACTGAACCACAATCGAAAGCGTGATTTCGACCATCTATACCCAGAATAAAAGCCATCTTTGTAATTTCCTAATTCGATTTTGACTTCACTTTACAGATCATAACAATTTTTGACTTTCAATACACTCTCGTCCTTAGAATTTCGTCATACAGGTTTCAATTTTGACTTTGAAACTAAGGAACTTTGACTTTATTCTGATCGAAATACCATAGTTGACCAAAATACAATCGGTTTTGTCAATAATTCAAAACTGATAAACACCAATCCTCAATTCCATAAAACCTTTCTGATCAAACTATCATTTCCAAACAAATTTGTCTGTTTTTGATTCATCGATTTTATCAAGTTTACCCTCAAACATACTTGATTGAACAGATCAACAAGAATAGACGAATATGTTATCAAGAATCAACAACTATAGCTTGAGAATTGAACACATGAGACTCGATCAATATCATAACTCGATTCAGATACTCGATTATCCAATGTAATAAAAATTCACGGGAAAAAAATCTGATGAAGAAATTAGAAAGAACGAGTTTAAACAGATGAAGAGAACGTATTATATTAAGTCAATTGAAACAAAATCAAATTCAATCTTTGATCGAAGTCATGAGTACCAAAATGCGAGATATTGAGACAAAAAGAATAATCAGATCACCAAAACAAATTGAAATAAGAGAAACGCGATATGATCTGCAATTGATCTGAATGAGTTGGATTGGGCTTTTGATCAACTCAGATCATATGAACAGTAGATCGAATTGGTTTGGGCTCTAGTTTCGGATCAATGAACAGTAGTTAAAAAATAGACTGAGTTTTGGATCGAATAAATAGTGATAATTCGAAGATCAAGCTTGATTTAAAAAAAAATTATTGGATCATAGCAATCAGATTGAAACATATTTAATCCAACGAGTTAAAACAATCAAAAATAAAAACGAAAGCACGAATTGAAAATATGATTGGATTTGAATTTCAAGAAAACATGAATTGTTCATCATCGGATTTTCAAAAACAAGGTATCGATCTTAACATAAATTTTTCGGAATCCATTTGAAAATTTGAGAAATCTTCTTAATAATCCTTTTTCCATTTGCAGTAATCAAATTGATCATGAAAGATCTCGGTTCTTTGGCTGGAACTAAGAAATCTCCAAATTTCACATTGTACCACCCACGATGCACATTATACAATCCATTTTTCTTATTTTTCAAAGATCTAACTTCATTTTCATAACGAATTTGAGAATTTTCAACAATTTTGGGTTTAAATTTGAAATCATTGCATCATTTGATGATTGTTGCTTAGGAACCCAAATTTGCTTCATTGATTTCGACTTCAAGACGACATTTGAAGAATTATGTTTAAAAACCCAAATGTTCTTGTTTTTGATCGTCTTCTTCATCTTTTTGGATCTTGAAGTTTTGAATTTAAGAACAACATCATTCTTGACAAATTCAACTTTGCAATTTTGAATCAAATCTTTTGGAGTTTGATACATTTGAACTTCTTGGATTGAAGGATTTCTATATGACACCATTCCTTCAAACGAATCACAAAATTTTAAGCAATCATCGGTTTGAACTCCAATTAAACAAAAAACTTTCACATCTTCATGAAAATCACATTGAATTCCCTTGTCTTGAACATCAAGAACATCATGAGCATGATGAACTTCTTCAAGAACATCTTCAACAAACTCAAGAGCATAAAGATCATTTGGGTCTTCAATAAGAGAAACATATTTCTTTTTTTAATAATTCTCTTTATTTTCCTTCCTTTTGATTACCAAACCAAGATAACATATCCATGAAAATTTCAACCAAACTTTTAATCTTACAAAGTGGTTGAAACATCAATTTTCCATGATCATATTTCTTGTCTCCATAAGAAATCAAAGTTCCCTATGTAATAAACCATCATTTCAATAATAATTCGTAAAATTGTTTCTCATTGGCTTTGTATTTGACATTTTTAATCATCACGATCCAAGAATCATAATCCAAACACACCATCTTTGATAAATTAACAACAAAGATCATAAGAACTTCAATTTTTCTAGAGAGAGAAGGTGATTGTGAATGAAATCTCTAGAGAGAGAAAGAAAAATATGAATGAATTCTAGAGAGAGGAAACAAAATTGATCAAAATTCTAGAAAGAGAAACTGATTTCGATATGAATTCTAGCGAGAGAAAGCGAAAATCACATGAATTCTAGAGAGAGAAAATTGAATTTGAAAGATGATCAAAGAATAATTTGATTTCTAGAATCAAAAACATTCTCAGAGATGAAGAAGATACAACACTTTAGGATTCACCAAATCATGTTGTCATCATGGATCAATTTCTTGAAGACTTCAAGCATACTTCAAGAACACGTGCTCTGATACCAATTGTAGTGACCCAAATATGGTGACATGTGCAGAATAGTAAATATCAAGTGAATCAATCAATCATAAGGAACATCAAGATTAAATAAAATCATTTAAGCTCCATTAGTAAAGCAAGATTACAATTAGGTAATGTAAATTCTTTCACTAAACTAAGCTCTCAAAATGGGTTCCATAATGGTTCTTACATAAATAGGAGTCACTCACTTCCTATTTATAGAAAAGACTCAACCCATTACACATCACAAGAGGGTAAGCACATCCAAGGAGGACTTTGCACTTATATACCTTGGTTTGGGCTGCTAGGGAATTGAATCACGTATATCACATGACCACAATCACCAAATTTCAAAAATCACACTTTCTGTCCTTTGAGTTTGCCATAATTAATTATTTGGTCCTTATGACCAATGTTATGACATTTTAAGTTTTAGAATTATCCCTTTTTAGTCATTCTGGTAAAATAAATATTATTTTATGTCATATGATTATTTATATTATTATTATTTTATAATTATTATTTATTTTGTACTAAATTCGTAATCATTGGTAAATAATTACACACCGGAGAAATGGGGCGTTACATGATATTTTGTAAACCTACTTATAGTGATATCCAACAATTACATAGTCATCATGCAAATATGCATGCCTTCATTGGAATGTTAAGAAGCTTATATTGCCTCCACTAGGAATAAGGAAATCGCATGAATGCATTGTTGGATTAGTGTCCAAGTCCATAACTATTTTGGTATGTACTTGACCCGATGGTGCATGGTCCTTTTGGGTTGCCTTCACCAAAGCAACTTGATAGGATGAATTATGGAGAGAAAGGATTAAATATGATTTATTAATATATTATGGGAATAATATATTAAAGGAGAAATCATATTGTTTAATTAATATTAGTCAAGAATTAATTAGTAATTAGTTTTGTGACTAAAAGACATTAATTAAACTTAAGGGACTGGAATTGTAATTATAAGATAATTGCAATTTGGGCCATGGATTGCCTTGAATCAAGAGGTGGACGAATTCTATGGGGAAACCCATAAGGAAATCGTCCATGGGCTTGATTAAAGGAGTCTATGGGTTGCTTAGGGCTTAAGCAACCAAATTAGGGTTTCCTTGTTAGATAACCCTAATTGCCTCACTATATATAGATCCCTTAAGGACCAAAAACGTGGACAAGCATCTTGCTAGGGTTTTCACACGGTTTTGGCAGCCTCCATCCTCTCTCCTCTTCATCCTCTTGCTTATGGTGTTTGTGAACCATTAGAGGAATGACACTTGTAACTCTAAGCTTTCCAAAGTCAATTCAAGGAGGAATTGGGATTGTTATTGCTACATAACAATCAAGGTAATATCATAAACCTAATTATATGTTAATATTGTACTCCATATGCTAGAATTAGGGTTTATAGTCTTGTATTCAAAGCATGTACAATAGAGAAACCTAGATCCAAGCATTAGGGTTTGTATGAGCACATAGGATGTTCTTAGGACCAAAACCCATCAATGGTATCAGAGCCTTGATTGGTTTCTATTGTATTGATGCATTATGTGTTTATTCAAGTTGCAAAATCGATTTTTGAGCCATCTGCCTGATGAATTCGACGAGTACCACAGTGTACTCGGCGAGTAGGACTCAACTCGGTGAGTACAGTGTGGTACTCGGCGAGTTCGAGCGTCAGATGGAGCTATATCCGGGATTTCTTGCTGTTTTTGCTTAAGGATAGTTACCTTATCATGTTAGATCAATATAAATCCGATTTTATGATATATATATATATATATATATATATATATATATATATATATATATATGACTATATTCTTGATCTAATTGAAGATATTTATCAATTAATAAAATATTTGTTTCCTTATGTGATAATTGATTGATTATTTTGATTAAATTGGTAAATTGTTTTGCAAGAAATCATTAAATAAATCAAATATGGATAATTATATGATTAAATGTTAATTAAGATTATTTGTTATTTGATCCTTGTTGTTATGAAAAGTTTCATATTTTCCCCTTAGGTTTTATAGTTTAAATTTGAACCCAAAAGTTTTGTTGTTTTGAAATTTAAGTAGTTAAAACCCTAATGTTTTGAAAAAGGTTTCAGAACTTGCCCTCAAGTTTTGGAATTTAAATTTTGATTCAATTGTTTAATTTTGATGTATATTTAAATTCTAAACCCTAATGTGTTGAAATGTTTCAAAACTTGCCCTCAAGTTTTGGAATTTAAAAGTTGATTAAAAGTTTAATTAGGAATGTTAAATTCTAAAACTCTAGTATAGTTTTGAAAAAGTTCAAATCACACCCTTATGGTTTTATTAATTAATTAAGGTGTATAATTAAAAGAAGTTTAATAAATCCATAAAAGTTTAGGTTTACAATTTAATTGAATTAAAAGTATAATTGTTAAATTAGACCACCTAGTATTTTAAAAGTATAAAATACACCCTATACTATATATATAACATTAAAGGTATAACATTATATATATGTATGAGTAAAAGTCAGTCTTACCGTTAGTAGGCCTCATTCACGAAGCTGGTCTATAGGGGGTGTTTAAGGAAATTGCCTATAAAATGGTGATTGAATGGGTATCCACTCTTACCCACCACACTCTTGACTAGTGGAGGGTCGTTAGCCGAACGGGTAGGATAGGACAAAAACCCTCCATTATAAGTATAATGAAGTATAAAAGTAACTAAATGTTTTCATAAAATTCCCAATCTTATTTACTTAGGCAAAAGTGAATTGATGCAATTCCATGAAATTACACTTTGTGCCCTTGCAAAGACATTAGTGGAGCGTGTGTGGTTTACCGGCACACTAAATGGTTCTAAGTAAAGGTAGAAAAGGGTGACTTAATGTTTGTCATAGTTCGGTGGAGCGTGTGTGGTTTACCGGCACATCGAATAGGTGACTGTAACATTTGAGGGCACCATGTAAGTTTGCATGGTTATTCACACCCGCTTTGTGATCCTTGGCATCCCAGTCACAAACTAGAGGGGCATATCGAGATTTAAACATGCCATTGAAATTTCAATGAATCTCAAAGGATCTAGGAGTTTTCATAGATTTAAAACTTAAATTTCTTTTTCGTTTTTCATGGTGGAAATTAGTGAATCGTCATTCACTTACCTTCAAATATTCTGCAATTAGGGTTACAACATCCCTCTCCCGAGTTGTAGAATATTGTGTTGGGTCCTAGCCTTAGTATTTCATTTGGGTGATTTACTAAGGACTTAATCTATCAACTAACTTGAATTCGTTTTTCTCCCATTTTGTAGATGTCAAAGTTCGACAACTATGATCTTCTCAAATCCCGTGGAACAAGCATTCCACATGAAGATAATATTCCACGATTCGATCGAGGAACAAGAAATCATGCTGCACTTCCTCCTCCTCCTCCAATTATTCTCCCTAACCCACAAGATTGTAAAATTGAAAGGTTCAATATCACTCAAGCCCTTTTGGCAAATAAACATAAAGAAAGAAAGTCGGTGTGTGCACACGTCCTAGGAATGAAGTCGCACATTGATAGACTAAGAATGTTGGGATCAGTTGTCTGTGAGGAAATAGCTGTTGATTGGGTTCTTCAGTCACTTCCCAACTCGTATAGTGAGTTCGTAAGAGAGTACTATATGATGAACCACGACGTGACCCTTATAGATCTCACCTATATGCTTATTGCTGCTGAATCAGTAATGGTTTGGCGCAATAGAAAAGCAAAGTTGATTGGTGAATCTGCCTTCAAGACCTCTATGGATATAGACAATGGCAATGAAAGACATGAAATGATCGAAAAGTTTGATCATAAGAGAAAGGAAATGTCTGAAGTAGTTCCATGTCCTGTTCCAAAAGAGTCAAATTGCTTTTATTGCCAAGAGAAGGGGCATTAGAGACAAAGCTGCCCTGTTTACCTAAGAGATCTAAGAGATGGGAGAGTCGAAACGTATGACTCTAATTTAGGTAAAATCCATTGACTAACTCTTTTAAGCTTCATTCTAGATTCTGAATACATAATGTGATAAGACTACAATTGATGTTTTGTAGGATCGAAGAAAAGAAAGGAAGCTTAAGGGAAGAAGTGAGCAGAATCTAACCGTGAAGGAATGAATTTCGATCGCGTTTCTCGAAGATTAGATTCTTGAGCTACTACTTAGAGTTAGAATTAGATTGCTAAGAAAGATGTATTAGCATAAGTTTTTCAATGAGTTGCATTGTAAGGACAAATTTTTCCGCAATAAAATAAATTTTGATTTTAAATTTTATTTATTTATCCTTATAATGGCGTGTATGAAAAATTGATGTTAAAATGTTTCTATTATTAGCAATAATGGATTTGGTTCTTATGATGTTATTTATGGAAAGTCGAGAATTTACCAAATAGGGAGAGTTTCTCATCGCCCAAGTTTCAACTGGACAGAAATTTGGAATCATGCAACATGGTTGCACGATGAATGAGAAATTTCTTATTTGGAAATTAGACTAATTCGTTGACAAGGTGTCAAGTGAAGGACTAGGAGATCGAGTACACAAAGTTGCGTGTTGATCAAGTTCACCATAAGAGTAACAAAGATATTTGTCATGATTTACTAAAGGTTTAGTAAATATGATTATACTCGTAAGATTAAGTGTAATTCTGAATTGATTGAAAAAGTTTAAATCAATAGTAGAACGAATAAGAAGAATCAAGTAGGCAGAAAGATAAAAGTTTCTCCATTCTAAGAAGAAGGGAGGGTACCTTTTATGCTTTATGATAGGTCTTAATGATTAAGAACCATATCTCAATTGATCCTCTAAGTGAATCTTAGTACAATCGTATGTTTAAGAAGAGGAATCAAGAATTGAAGAAATGGTTAAATCAAAAGGTCAATCATACTTCGTTCCAAAACAAGTCTTAGAGTTAAGATTGTGACAATGAGTGACAAGTATTAAGAAGGTTTATAACATTCATCAATTGTGGAAAGTTGTGATGTCTTGGATAAGACAAAGACCAACTAGGACCAAAGTTATGAAGTGTTTTGTCTTGATAAAAGCTACACTAACTCTTGAATATTTATTTGTCAAGAAATGTTTTGACAAGAGAATTTTATATGTCAAGGAGTCGGTGGGAGTCTTAATGGTCTTGAAAGGTTTCAAGAACAAATCAAATAAACCTTATCGATCATCACTAGCACACGAGTTGAGGTTTACAACCTATCGTGTTGACATTATTTTTTCTGTGCCAATCCAATCGAGTTAATTATGCATGTGAGTCCTATGAGTTCTCAATTGAATGCATAAAAGGCAAGGACCTTGATCAATGGAAAGTACATTGATAAGAAAAGGTGAGCTGCTTAACTACTTGGAAGACATGGTGGGCAGCTGTGCTACCATAAAGGCAAGAAATCAAGATTAAGAAAGTTCGGTCCATATGAGTTTGAATTTGTCGTAAACTTTGGTTTTAACAAATTCACATGGATAGGAACACATACATCGCTCAAATCTAAGTGTCATAAGATTTCCTCCTTCATGAAAATGATCGTGAGGAAATGCTTTCACTAAGAAAGATTTTAAGAAGATAGTGATTGTAAAATTGCATTCTCGAATTCGATTATGGTTACGGTATCCCTTTCCATAATTTGAATTGTGAGGTTTGGCAATTAGTCTTAAGTGTTTAGACACACATATGAACTATAGAAGGCAAAGGTGTATAAGCATTGTTTTTTTTTTCTGAAAGTTAAGATGTTTATGAATACATGTCGAAGCTAGTGGGAGCATAAGTGCTATGTTTTTATAATAATCATCATGATAGTGGGAGCATAAATGTTATGATTGTATGATTATTAAGGCACGTAATGCAAGTTGGCAATATTAATTATAGAAAAATAAGAGTCATACTTTGCAAAGTTGTACGAGTTGAAAGGTTGTTTTGCTATAATTAAGGGAGAGAATATTATGCTTCATTTCAAATCTAAAGGATTAGGTTGAGAAATGTTAATAAATTTAGTCAAGGGTACATAGTGTGTTCTTAAAATTTCGATTATGATTACGGCATTCCTCTTCACAATTCGAATTTTGAGAACATAGCAAATAATACATTATGCGTCGTGTCCCATACACTTCGGGTATAGGATCGATTGCAAATGCTTTAATGTTTAACCATTCTAAAATTTTCCAAATGTCAAGTGCATTTAGAGGGAAAAGGGACTAGAGTTCGTTTTGACTAAAATAATTAAACAACTATCAAAGGACAATCCAAAGTTCGACGAGGATTGGTCGCTTGTGAGTAGTTGGAAACATGGTATTGGATGGACCATATCGACATTATTATGAATAGAAAAGATTCTATTAAGAATGAGTTGTCATATGAAAATCATGGAAATGTTTCCATACCGGATGGACCATATTGACATCATTACGAATAGATAAGATTCTATTAAGAATGAGTTGTCATATGGAAATTATGGAAGCGTGTCCATATTGGAAATTGAATATTAAAAATCTATGTCTAGATTAGAAATTTTTATGCAAAAGGATGTTCAAAGGAATGTACTTTGAGTGAGAGACATCATATCTAAGGAATTGTCTTTGTGACTTTGGTGCAGTGAATTTACGAAAGGACAATCGCATAAAATGTTAGAATCTACATATTCTATAAGTAGCAAGAATTTGATATTCTCTAACTTATGAAAAACGGATTTGGAGTTGTGAAATGAGAATGATTGGAAATGTGTTCAATGTGATCTATTTCACAAAGTAAGAACCATAGGTAAACATTGTGTGCATGCTAGGAGCATGGGACAAGTGTTGTAATTCAAGTAAGAAGTTGATTAACCAAAACGACAAATAATGAGTAATCGATATGGTGATAAATAAAAGGTGTTTTATTTATACTCAAAGGTTTGAGGCCATATGGGATTAATATTATTCTTGTGTTTCACATTTGCATGTTTTGACTTCCAAAATAATTGAGTTTATTAAGAATAATTGAATTATTCGAACGGGCCATAGTTGTTCATATGTTGGAAGTAGGTATGAATGAAGACTGTCATGAATTGGTGTGTGGATTGTCTAAAGAGCATTAGACATAAGCAAATGTTTGCTGCAACGTTCATGAGTGCTTATGAATATGATTTGAGCATTGGATTAAACCCACGCTCACTTGGATCACTCCATGAATTGTATCACGAGTGATTGGTGAGACGATAACATCTTATATTCTTGAAACCGAGATGTGTGAGTTGTATCTTGCGAATCGGTTGCACATTGATAATATGTAAATGCACTAGTAACTTGGTGTTATAAAACATATTGTTGTGTGTGATTCGGTGCGTGAGTGCAAGCGAGCATTGTATCAAAGTTTGTCCATTCCTTTTATTCAAAGTAGGATAAAGGCGATATCTTTGGGCCCCTCGATGATTTAGTGATGACAAACGTAAATGCTCGGCCGGGCTAGGGCTAATTTGATTTGTTCAATTAGTCTGTCGTCATAAATCAGAAATCGAGAAGTAGTACAAAGAGAATGATTAGAAATCATATCTCATATGATATCTAGAATGGAGGAATATATGATCCCTTATCTAAGGACACGTGTATCTGATAGGATCAGAGTTGACAACGGCTTTGGAAAGCTACGATTGCAGATCAGGATCTGAAGTCATACGCATAATAGTTATTAGACTTATCCAAGTGGGAGACTGTTGGATTAGTGTCTAAGTCCATAACTATTTTGGTATGTACTTGACCCGATGGTGCATGGTCCTTTTGGGTTGCCTTCACCAAAGCAACTTGATAGGATGAATTATGGAGAGAAAGGATTAAATATGATTTATTAATATATTATGGGAATAATATATTAAAGGAGAAATCATATTGTTTAATTAATATTAGTCAAGAATTAATTAGTAATTAGTTTTGTGACTAAAAGACATTAATTAAACTTAAGGGACTGGAATTGTAATTATAAGATAATTGCAATTTGGGCCATGGATTGCCTTGAATCAAGAGGTGGACGAATTCTATGGGGAAACCCATAAGGAAATCGTCCATGGGCTTGATTAAAGGAGTCTATGGGTTGCTTAGGGCTTAAGCAACCAAATTAGGGTTTCCTTGTTAGATAACCCTAATTGCCTCACTATATATAGATCCCTTAAGGACCAAAAACGTGGACAAGCATCTTGCTAGGGTTTTCACACGGTTTTGGCAGCCTCCATCCTCTCTCTTCTTCATCCTCTTGCTTATGGTGTTTGTGAACCATTAGAGGAGTGACACTTGTGACTCTAAGCCTTCCAAAGTCAATTCAAGGAGGAATTGGGATTGTTATTGCTACATAACAATCAAGGTAATATCATAAACCTAATTATATGTTAATATTGTATTCCATATGCTAGAATTAGGGTTTATAGTCTTGTATTCAAAGCATGTACAATAGAGAAACCTAGATCCAAGCATTAGGGTTTGTATGAGCACATAGGATGTTCTTAGGACCAAAACCCATCATGCATGTCATGGTCAATACACCCGAGGTGATCATGGTTATCCAATAATCATACTTAAAGTTGTGGTCTTACATGATTTGTGGATATGACATGTCTTCTTTGGTTTTGCGGGTTAACTAGATGACATAAATGTTCTTAACATGTCTATGATATTCGACGACATGTATAACGAGACTACACAATATTCTTCGTTTATAGTATATGAACCGTCTTCTTTGTAAAGAATTTTACTTTTAAAATTTTCAAATTCAACATCCTACTTTCATTTAATTTCACTTTAAGGCACTATACTTAGAAATTCTAACAATTACATCATCCCACTTTGAGCTTATGCCATTTTAAACACTATGATCTCACATGATTTGTGGATATAACATGTCTTCTTTGGTTTCGCGGGTTACCTAGATGACATAAATCTTCTTAACATGTCTCTAATATTCGACGACATGTATAACGAGACTTCACCATATTCTTCGTTTATAGTATATGAGACGTCTTCTTTTTAAAGCATGTTACTTTAAAAAATTTCATATTCAACATCCTACTTTCATTTAATTTCACTTTAAGGCACTATACTTAGAAATTCTAACAATTACATCATCCCACTTTGAGCTTATGCCATTTTAAACAATGTAATTTGAAAATATAATAGTTATAACATCCCACTTTGAATTTATGCGACTATATACACATATATATATATATATATATATATATATATATATATATATATATATATTACTATTTAGAAGAACAAGCATTTGTAGCAACATGCTCTCATGTTAAACTTGAAGAACTGCGTTGCTATATGTGACAACCCAAAAATTTTATTCTTGTAAAAGTCAACCTTCTCATTTTGATCTATCTTATTTTAATAGATTTAAGTCCTAACTTGGTTTAAAACTTTATATTTGAAGATTTGTTGAATTAGAAGTGAAATATAAAGAACATTTTTCCAAACTGAGAAACTTCGCATGGGGGCCGCAAACGAAGCTCGGACCACAAACACACTCCGAGTCGTAAACATGCCTCACAATCGTGAACCAACCTCGGATCGTGAACGAGGTTCACGACCGCAAATGAGGGTTCACGGCCGTGAACTCTTCGGACCGTGAACTCATGCTATATATATATATATATATATATATATATATATATATATATATATATATATATATATATGTTTTAGCCATTATTTCTTCACTTCCACTTCTTCTAGCCGTGAACATCAAGGTTTTCTCTCAAGTATCATCAGCCAAGAACATCCTCTCTCCTCAAGAACATGCTAAACTCATCCTTTCTCATCATATTCACATGATAATCATTAGTTCTTCATAGGATCTAACAGTTAACGCGAAGAACACGAAGAACACCCTCCCGAAAACCTTTGAATCTTCTTAGAAACTTGCTTCGGATCTTCAAGTGTTCATAATTCATCAAGAACACTGGCCCGTGAACCACTCTTTTGGGTCGTGAACTCAAGAACACTTGGTGTTCTTGGGCCTTGAACACCCAGCTGGCCGTGAACCCTTCTTGCAGCCTTTAAACTTGCTTCTAACACCTTTATTGTAAGTTATACTTACATATTAGATCGAATTCCTATCATTCTTATGATAATAGTCATTAATAGAATACGTATATGTTGCATAAATTGCTATTTAGGCATTGTTTTTGTCTCGGGATCTAACTAGTGGAAAACATCCTAAACCGAACCTTCAATCGAATCATCCACAAAAAGGTGAGTTCATACCCTTATGTTTTACTATTTTTCACTGTTTTAGGGGGTGGGGGGATACAAGTTTAAACACAAGGATATTGTGTTTACAATAAACGGTTTTTCTTTAATATTGTTAAATCTTTTAAATATTTTATAAACTGCTTTTTAATTTATGTTTTGTATAAATCATATTTATATTAAAGGGCTTAGGACTAATGATTTACCTTATTTCCGTTTCCTTGTCTGGATGTGGGGTGAGGGTAAAGTTATTTGTCCGACTGCTATTTAAATTTTAATTATATATATCTTGTATATATGTATGAATATAAAAGTTAGTTCAATCGGATTTCATATTCCCTTTGTAACATGTTGAGCAAAGGAGGTGCATTCATGAATATCACATGCTTAATAGAACACATATATAAATTGTAATAAGTATAATTTATGGGTCAGTTCACGATAACAGTCGTCTTAATCATGTATAAGGAAAAGTTACAACTTTAATTACAAAAAGATTTTTCACAGTATTACTCGTAAACTCGTTAAATCACTCAATTTGTGAGACACGTCTTCGCGTACATACCTAAGTACCAAGGGAAGTCTAGACTTATGAACCAAAGTCTCCCGGAGGGAGAGCGTGAATTTGTGTATAGATCTATACGGAACCGACAATCCCGCACCCTGGCTATTAGCTACAGCTACTGGGTAACAAATGTAACAAGTGTACCAATAGAGAGAACCCGTCATATTAGTATGGTTATAAGTACTCGCATGGGAGAAACTTACGATTCTTTTACATTGTAATATACTTTTCTTAAACAATCTCAAGGGATATTAACTATGTGATTACTCAGTATATACCATAGGGTTAGATAAAACTGAAGTCCGGTAGACAGTGGAATGTGTGACTAACGCCTTATTTCCTGTTCCTTGTTTGGTTGTGGGCTTAGGGCAGATTCACCCATTCAATTGTCTGTTCGATCTTGGTTATATACAACTCGTATGTATTAAGTGGTCATAGGAGGGTAGTATCGCCGTATCAGGTTTTCAGGGTAAACAAGTCTTTATTCAGTTTAACTTATCAACTAAACTAGGTATCATTAAAGTAAGTATAATGATTATACTTGTGCTTTTCGATCTTGGAATAACATAGACTACCAGCCGGTTTTATAGAAAATATAGGATTTTCTATGTTAAACATCGTTCTTTTAAGATAATCAGTTTTGGATAGATCTTTCTGAAAGCAATAACATTTATTATCAAAATCAATGATTCACAATGGAGTTAGTGAAACTAGAAACTTATCTATAAAAGGTTTAATATGTATTATTAAACTAGTATAACATATAAGACCTTAAATGGTTAATTCTATAACTCCTTAGTTTATACATCAGAGTTATATAAAATTAATATCCGATAGGCAGTGAAATGTGCGACTTCCGCCTTACTTCATGTTCCTTGTTTGGTTGGGGGCTTAGGGTAGATTCACACATTTAACTGTCCGTTCGATATTAGATTATATATAGCTAGTATAAACTAAGTAATCATAGAAGGAACTATTGTGGTTACCAATTTACTAAAGAAAATATATGCTTTTCTTAGTGAATCTTTTCATCAAATGTCAAAGAACTATTACACTTAACTCCGTAAGCATCTAGTGAATATGTCAGAGTTATATACAATGAGGATCTAACAAACAATGGAATGTGTGACTTCCGCCTCATTTCCTGTTCCTTGTTTGGTTGTGGACTTAGGGCAGATTCACACAATCGATTGTCGGTTTGATTTGAATTTTATATAACTTGTATTCATTAAGTACTCATAAAAGGAATTATAAGATTCATTTTTACTTATCTTTCATCACATCATAAAATATAGGATTTTCTGGAGGAACAGGCGAACCTTTCCAAAAGAACTTAGAGTATACTTTTTATAACAAAAATGCTGATGAACTCACCAGCTTAAATGTTGATCTACTCTTTCAAAATAACTTGTATTCTCAGGAATCCAGTAGACAGGTATTCTCCCGGAGCTTTTGAGAAGACAGCCTAGTGTCGCGTTGCATCTTTTGTCTTTTACTATATCTACCGTTGATGTCGAATATCTAATATTTGAACACTTATTTAAAAACTTATACATTATTGATGCAATGGTTGTTATACTTTGATTACTATAATGCATGTGTTGGGATACTTGACATGACGTCTTCGCCCCTGAACGTTTCCGCCATTCTGGTTTAGGGGTGTGACAGATTGGTATCAAAGCATTGTTTATAGTGAACTCGGTATACCAGTCATAAAAGATATACAACTATAAACACATTGGGATAAAAACACTTTGACCAAGAATTATACTTTAAAATATATAGCAATATATTATAAAAGTATAAGTACATGCATAATATATATATATATATATATATATATATATATATATATATATATATATATATACACTAGAGCGAGTATCACAAGAAGAACAAAACAATAGTATTTCGATGTTGGAAACTACATTTAAACATGGACAGTTATGTAATCATATCTGGGATCAATATAGCTTGATCAACTATATTTATTTGAGATATGACCAACATGTGTTTGGGAGTGAATGTAGTGTTGCAACAAGTCTAAAACTTACCTAGGTACCAAAAGAATTCTAGAACCAAACATAAAGTTCAAAATACTATAGCAGTATTTTATGATGCTATAGAAACAAAACTGAAAACTTATCAACTTCATATATCAAGAAGTTCAAGAATCAATCATATAATTAAAATACTATAGGAGTATTTTAGGTACCATAAATAAACTTTTGGGAAATTTTAAAAGACCTTTTCTGGTAGGTCTATAATTACTAAAGTGTATACATTAAAGTTATATATAATTGAAATTTTATAGACTTAGAATAAGTGATTTTCACTCTAGCTACTTCATTTTCCTTGTTTAGATGTGGTTTTAGAGTAGGATCACTTATTCGAACGTCTATTTGATCTGGATTATATATAACCGGTACACACTATGTGATTATAGAAAGACCGAAATAGATCATCCTCGTAAAATTGTATTTGTAACGAAAATGTTTTATTAATTTCATAGACTCTTTAGACATTCCCATTCTCGCACTAACAACATAGCTAGAGATACCACCTCACTAGGATAGTCAACCGAGGAGTCAAGGACGAACAAGGAGGAATTCACAACTAGAACTTCGAGAAGAGATCAAACGAGGAGTACGAAGCCAGAGAAATTCTCAAGGACACCATAGGAAGATAAAGAGAAAGCAAATCATTTTCATCAAGAATAGGACGGGGAACAGAGGAGACCACTCGTGAGTCATGCGAAGTGGCAGAGTACCTTATGCGTCACACTAATAGCTAATGAATTGATACAACCTAATGAGTTGGTGAATACACTACTCACACTATGCAACTGGTTAATAACAGTAAAACAAGTCACATGATTTCAGTTAAGGATACTCGCAACGATTAATTCATAAGTTTATTTTATATCGACCTCTATTATGAATTGTTTACAAGACCACTTGGAAAACATGAAACATGATACACTCGGATAACCTAGTTCATATAACACTTGACCTGAAATCCTTACTAAAGACTCATCACCATTTTGTCTTTTAATTTGTATGGCTAAAAGATGTCTCCTAGAAGAAATCCTAGACGCTTTAACATTCCTACTGCACCAACTCCACCACCGCCACCGCCTCCACAATTCGATGCTACAATGTTCCAGGCAGTAATCACAGCTGCCGTATCAGCAGCCATGACCCACATCAACACGATTGTTACCAGTGGATCAGGTAGCGGTGTCAACAACCATAACCATGAGCACCTTAGAGAATGTTCCTATAAGGAATTCAGAAATTGCAAACCCAAATCCTTTAATGGAAGCGGAGGAGTCCTTACTCTAATGCAATGGTTTGAGAAGATAGAATCAGTTTTCGAAATCTGTGTGTGCCCAGAAGGAAGCAAAGTAAAATTTCCTACCCGTACTTTCTCAGATAGGGACCTCACATGGTGGAATGGCCATGTAAAGTCACTGACTCTTGCAGTGGAAAATTCGATAGGCTGGGAGAACTTAAAGACAATGATGATGAAAGAATATTTCCCGAGAGGCGAAATACAAAAGCTGGAGGAAGAGCTTTGGAGTCTCACCATGACGGGCTCAGACATAGTGGCCTACGCTAATAGATTTAGTGATCTAGCAGCACTATGCCCCGAAATGGTTACCTCGGAGAACAAGAAAATAGAGAGGTACATCTGGGATTATCTCCCCAGATTCAAGGAAGTGTTTTAGCCTCCAAATCAACTACTTTCGATAGTGCCAAACAATTGGTGCAGAGCCTCATAGATCATGGAGTTTGCCAAGTCGAGATGACCCCTGTCTCTGGGCCATCAAGAGGAGATGACTATAAGCTAAAGTCTTGGAGTAAGAAAAAAGAAGAGTCAAAACAAGATGCCTCGAAAAGACAACAATTACCTGCAGTTCATGCTGCCATGACACCTGCCACTCCAGCACCTGTTCGTCGATATGCTGGAACACTCCCGAAGTTTAACAGGTGTAACTTTCATCACAGCGGAGCGTGCCGTGAGATGCATTGCAGAAATTGCAATGGGAAGGGGAACACTGCTCGTTTATGTAAAGCAACGACACAACCTATCTCCCAGGTCCCTGGCATCGGAGTCAGCCAGGCTTGCTGCGGGTGTGGCAAAACGGGAAACATAAATAGGGATTGTCCAATAACAAAGAACTCTGGAGGAGATGGAAGGATACTAATGATCACCGCAGGAGAGACTATTCCGGAACCACCTGAAAATAGCGGTACATTCCATAACTAATGTCGGGCTTATAAACTCTTTAAAAACTAGTACAACTTAAGTCATATCATTCTGCAAGATTCCATCAATTCATTGGAACTCTCGTGTTGCTAGTACTGGCTTAATACGGTACAACTTTTTTGCAACAATAATAATGTAGATAAATCTGGAAGTACTAAAAACATACACATAGGTTACACTGACATTTTAGTAAACACTCTTCCAAAGTAGCTTAACATTTGTTATTCTGAGAAGTCCAACATCGTCATTTGACACGAGTCGATTCGATCTTCACCGTACCAACTCCATGAGAAGATTCTTTTCCGTAACCAACCTTCTAGCGAAACCTTCGTTCTAAAACTCCGAGATACTCATGCAAAGAGTGCCTTATGTTTCGTAACTTACACGAAGTACCCCCAACAGACCTCCCAGAAATACCACTCGCTCGGTACGTCAAGTTCATTATCAAGGACCCATACAATTAATCTATCATTGTTAAGTGTATACGCAAGAGTGGTACATAATTAAGGTTCTACAGGCTTAGAATTGATGATTCTGCTTTAACTCCTTTTCCTTGTTTGGATGTGGGGTTAGAGAAGAATCATTTATTTGACTGCCCTTTCGATCTTAATTATATACGACTCGTATACACGAGACTGTGATCGATGAACCAGGTATGAGTTCTATCATGAACTTCAGGACGAAGACTACCCAAGACTACGAGTGAGCGTGCTATCATGCGTATAAACAAAAAAGCCAAACCTATACACTCCCACCTCTTTCCCTAATTCATGAGTAATCACTTTGAATTTCGAATTTCAGGACGAAATTCCCTTTAACGGGGGGATGATGTGACAACCCAAAATTTTTATTCTTGTAAAAGTCAACCTTCTCATTTTGATATATCTTAATTTAATAGATTTAACTCCTAAATTGGTTTAAAACTTCAAATTTGAAGAGTTGTTGAATTAGAAGTGAAATATAAAGAACATTTTTCCAAACCGAGAAAATTCGCATGGGAGCCGCAAACGAAGCTCGGACCGCAAACACACTCCGAGTCGTAAACATGCCTCGCAGCCGTGAACCAACCTCGGACCGTGAGCGAGGTTCACGACCGCAAACGAGGGTTCACGACCGTGAACTCTTCGGACTGTGAACTCATGCTATATGTATGTGTGTGTGTGTGTGTATATATATATATATATATATATATATATATATATATATATATATAGGGAAAGGATCAAATGATAACACCTAAAAGGTTGAGAACGCAAGAACAAGTATATTCATTCGTGATTCCATGTATTCATTTGTGGAGAAATGATAATTTTTACGCACAAACAACATGAATATGCTTTTTCTGTTCAATTGAAATTAAAGGCGTAAAAATTTATCATTTCTCCACAAATAAATAAATGGAATCGCAAACGAATATACTTTGTTCTCGCGTTCTCAACCTTTTTAGTGTTCTCATTTGATCCTACTCCTTATATATATATATATATATATATATATATATATATATATATATATATGTTTTAGCCATTATTTCTTCACTTCTACTTCTTCTAGCCGTGAACATCAAGGTTTTCTCTCAACTATCATCAGCCAAGAACATCCTCTCTCCTCAAGAACATGCTAAACTCATCCTTTCTCATCATATTCACATGATAATCATTAGTTCTTCATAGGATCTAACAGTTAACACGAAGAACACCCGCCCGAAAACCTTTGAATCTTCTTAGAAACTTGCTTAGGATCTTCAAGTGTTCTTAATTCATTAAGAACACTGGGCCGTTAACCACTCTTTTGGGTCATGAACTCAAGAACACTTGGTGTTCTTGGGCTGTGAACACCCAGCTGGCTGTGAACCCTTCTTGCAGCCTTCAAACTCGCTTCTAACACCTTTATTGTAAGTTATACTTACATATTAGATCGAATTCCTATCATTCTTATGATAATAGTCATTAACAGAATACGTATATGTTGCATAAATTGCTATTTAGGCCTTTTTTTTGTCCCGGGATCTAACTAGTGGGAAACATCCTAAACCACACCTTCAATCGAATCATCCACAAAACGGTGAGTTCATACCCTTATGTTTTACTATTTTTCACTGGTTTAGGGGGGGGGGGGGGTTAAAAGTTTCAACACAAGGATGTTGTGTTTACAATAAACAGTTTTTCTTTAATATTGTTAAATCTTTTAAATATTTTATAAACTCCTTTTTAATTTATGTTTTGTATAAATCATATTTATATGGATATAATTATATAAACTAGATGCGTTCCCCCGCGTTGCGGGGGTTGGAAGTTGTTGCTTTTGCATTAAATGTGTCGATTGGATTTTTTATTGCTTGACATGAGGATACGTTCATATATTAATATACGTTCCTTAAAGGCAGTCGAGCCATTTGCACGGGGTTGAATGGTCACGGTTTTTTGGATCCACTGAATAAAAGCTAGTACATTAGGAAAAATAAAATAGAACAAAATTATTAAAAGGATTATAAATGCAGTAAACAGCAACGTACATTCATGTATTTGTTCTAGCTACAGTGTCCTAATAGGACACAATTCAAAGTGTAATGCGAAAGATGGGTAATTGAAAGTGCAATGCGAAAATTGACCTGTTTTAGTTACATGGGTGAAAATTGGTACCCTCGAAAATGACAAAAATGACACTACTGTTACAGTCTTATTGGAGTTTGAAAATTGAAATTTGAAAGACATAATACCTCCATAAATCTGTAAAATATAATAGAAACCCCATCTTCATTTTTCTTTAAAAGCTCATGCATGCTATAAATGAAAATCTCTTAATAACATTAACAAATTTAAAACTTTATCAGGTGGGTTGTGATGTGATCTTCTGTAAGTGAAAAAACATGATTGGACCATACCTATTTAGATCTTCCTAGATCTGTTAAAAATTATAGTAAACCATTTTCTAAATTTTTTTAATCCATTTAACTTCATTAGAGACAAAATGGTTAAGTACATAGCTATTTGTTGCTTATAACAAAAGTACATTGCTATTTCTCGGGTGTTTGTTGGGAAACAGATAAAAAAAGTATTAAAATTAGTAATTGTAAGATTAGAACTACAAAGGAAACCAAAAGTGGTTTCTCAAATATTCTATTTTTTAAACATATGTAAGTTAATCAAAAACCAACATATCACTCCTGTAGGTTTTTTAGTGGATAACTATCTTTATTTTGGTCCATGCATTTGATAATCTATATATTTGATTAGAGATTCAAAAATTTTAAATTACAGAATTGTAAAATAGTATGATACCCTTGTTGGATTTTGTTGTTTATAAGTGAACTTTAATTATAAAAAAATACTAATCGTTAATTGTATGTCTTTTTATCATCAGTGACATCATCTTAGAAGAACTTACTTTATCAAAACCTGACGTTCTCAAGTAACAGTGTCAGGAGTTTTTATTGTTTCAAAGTAATAGTAGTATATAATAATTATTTAAATGTTACATTAGAGATTCGATAACAAACTTTAAGTAAATAAAAAAAATAGATAAGGGTAATATTGTCATATTACATGGAACATAGACGAAAATAGTTACAAAAATCTCAAGGACCAAGCATTGAACAGACGGTTTAGGACCAAAGTTGGCAAAAATCATCTAAATTGAAGGACCTAAAATGAAATTTTCTCAATAATTTTGAAGTTAGTTATACCTCTATCAAACGCTTCTGCTCTTCATAAGTAAGTTTGAGAGTTCTGGCATAAAGTGGCCACAACCTGATCAAGCTTTTGCCTGCTCTCCCGTTGACATTCACCATACCAGGTACTTGTAAATTCCTTCCCTGTGTTTTCATATCTCTCTAAACACAGAACTGAAACAAAATATAATTTTTTCAAAAAACATTTTCAAATTAATCAAATTCCCAGAAAGTAAATAAATAAATAAAAAATACCTAAATTGACCCTATTTTCAACTGTAGTGGCTGTAGCTCCATGTCTGAATAACTGCATGACTGGGGAAAATATAAAATGAGATGCTAAGTGTATTTTAGTTGTAGAATAAAGCAGACAATAGCTTTCATGGCCTTCAAAAATATATACACATGATTTTTGTTTCACCTCATAGAAATAAGAAACACATATAAAATGGTCTTATGATTGCTTTCAAGGGAAGATAATTCCTAGTTGTAATAAAACCGATACAACACAAAATTGTTATGTCGCTAGTTGATTTCTTCAACACTTAGAATATTTACAACACCAATGAATCTATCAAATAAACTAATATAAAATAAAAGTAAACCGATGATAACAATAGGGAAAAAGAGACCCGGGCATTTCATCGAATACCTGGTGGGCAACAGCCAGAACTTCATCCATAATAGTAAACATCTCATTATAATTTCCAAACCCTGCTGGATTTTCAACCAGGTCATGAAATGGAATACAAAAATACAGAACCTGAATTTAATATATAAAGCAACTATAAAAGCATACAAGATTAATAAAACATAAAAGCAGGAGCAACATATTGATAATCCATGTAAAAGAGGTGAATTAAAAACTACGAAAAATTTATTAATTACCTTTGGCATCATCAATGATTGCATTATGCCATAATCAAGTTACGTAACCAAAAAACAATGGGTGAAGATGAGAAGTCTGCAGTCGGAAGTCGTGTGCCAGAAATCTCAAATTTTCGAATCAACCGATCATCGTCTTTTCGATAATTTTACGCACTGATCCAAGAGTTAAGGCAGTTTCTGGAGGCTAATCGTAGATTCAAAAAAAAAACCCCGAAAATGAAATCATATTCAGAAATTCGGAGGTTTATCGGGGTTGTTTTGGGTGTCGATTTGTTGGTGAAGCAAATGAGTTCCCACAATAGGAAGAAATTGAAAAGAAACGATTTTCATTGTCAGGGGAAGGGAAAAATGGAACACAGAAGATGAAGAAAAAGAGAAGTAGAGAAATACGGGAGATGAAATAGAATAAATCAGCCTAGAAAATGGAACATCGGTACTTGGATTCACTGAACACAAGTGGAAATGACGACTCAGTCTGGGATAGAAAAATGGAAGGTGTGGAAGGAAATGGATGCAGAAGGTACGGGAAGGTAGAAAGAGGCGGTGGAATGCAGAACAGGCGTTGCACTAACAGTAGTCTACTAATATGGGCTTCTGGTTCGATTAGGAAGAACATGTATCAAAAACAGCGTTGGATCGGTGGTGAAGAAGAAGGGAGAAACGGTGGAGACGAAGAGGGTTGGGGAGACGGTGGAATTTGGAAGACGGATAAAAGGAAGATTGTCGAATGATCTGGGTGGAACGATCGGGAAGTAATATCGTAACCACGGTGGAAGAAGGTTAGACCGACTAAGGAAGACGCGAATGATTGTACATTGTCTGTGAGTCGGTGGTGTGTTGGAGCACTACGATTGGGGAATAGAAACGGTGTAGGACACCGTTTTGAAGAAGGAAATTGGTGGATTATGAGAAAGGTGCGTGGCATTGCAGACAGAAGAGCCGATGACGATGCAAATGAAGCCTCATCTCCACCATAGCCAATACAAGCTTTATAAGCCAAACCACGGCAGAATTAAGGAAAGTAGAAGGACCTAAATAGACAAATAGGGTGGCAGTTTACTTTAGCTAAGAACATATAATTTTAATATATAGTATAATAAGATTTAAAGGGCTTAGGACTAATGATTTACCTTATTTCCTTTTCTTTGTCAGGATGTAGGGTGAGGTATTTGTTCGACTGGCATTTAAATTTTAATTATATATATCTTGTATATATGTATGAATATAAAAGTTAGTTTAATCGGATTTCATATTCCCTTTGTAACATTTTGAGCAAAGGGAGTGCATTCATGAATATCACATGCTTAATAGAACACATATATAAATTGTAATAAGTATAATTTATGAGCCAGTTCACAATAACAGTCGTCTTAATCATGTATAAGGAAAAGTTACAACTTTGATTACAAAAAGGTTTTTCACAGTATTACTCGTAAACTCGTTAAATCACTCAATTTGTGAGACACGTATTCGCATACTTACCTAAGTACCAAGGGAAGTCTAGACTTATGAACCAGAGTCTCCTGGAGGGAGAGCGTGAATTTGTGTATAGATCTATACGGAACCGACGATCCCGCACCCTGGATATTAGCTATAGCTGTTGGGTGACAAATGTCACAAGTGTATCAATAGAGAGAACCTGTCATATTAGTATGGTTATAAGTACTCGCATGGGAGAAACTTAAGATTCTTTTACGTAGTAATATACTTTTCTTAAACAATCTCAAGGGATATTAACTATGTGATTACTCAGTATATACCAAAGGGTTAGATAAAACTGAAGTCTGGTAGACAGTGGAATGTGTGACTTACGCCTTACTTCCTGTTCATTGTTTGGTTGTGGGCTTAGGGCAGATTCACCCATTCAACTGTTTGTTTGATCTCGGTTATATACAATTTGTATGTATTAAGTGATCATAGGAGGGTAGTATCACAATATCAGGTTTTTTGGGTAAACAAGTCTTTATTCAGTTTAACTTATTAACTAAACTAGGTATCATTAAAGTAAGTATAATAATTATACCTGTGCTTTTCGATCTTGGAATAACATAGACTACCAGTCGGTTTTATAGGAAATATAGGATTTTCTATGTTAAACATCGTTCTTTTAAGATAATCAGTTTTCGATAGATCTTTCTGAAAGCAATAACATTTATTATCAAAATCAATGTTTCACAATAGAGTTAGTGAAACTAGAAACTTATCAATAAAAGGTTTAATATGTATTATTAAACTAGTATAACATATAAGACCTTAAATGGTTAATTTTATAACTCCTTAGTTTATACATCAGAGTTATATATAATTAATATCCGATAGGCAGTGAAATTTTTGACTTCCGCCTTACTTCCTGTTCCTTGTTTGGTTGTAGGCTTAGGGCAGATTCACACATTTAACTGTCCGTTCGATATTAGATTATATATAGCTAGTATAAACTAAGTAATTATAGAAGGAAGTATTGTGGTTACCAAATTACTAAAGAAAATATATGATTTTCTTAATGAATATTTTCATCAGATGTCAAAGAACTATTACAGTTAACTCCGTAAGCATCTACTGAATACGTCAGAGTTATATACAATGAGGATCTAACAAACAATGGAATGTGTGACTTCCGCCTCATTTCCTGTTCCTTTTTTGGTTGTGGACTTAGGGCAAATTCACACAATCAATTTTCTGTTTGATCTGGATTATATATAACTTGTATTCATTAAGTACTCGTAAAAGGAATTATAAGACTCATTTTTACTTATCTCTCATCACATCAGAAAATATAGGATTTTGTGGAGGAACAAGTGAACCTTTCCAAAAGAACTTACACCCCGCTCCCGAGTTATAGCAAAGAAAAGAAGAGAAGAGAAAAGAAAGTAAGGAGAGAAAAGAAGAGAAAAGAAAGGAAAAAAAATTGTCATTTGTGCTCCCGAGTCGGAGAGAAATGGAAGGAAAGTTAAACATTTTGTTCTTTCTTTTCAAATCCTCCCAAATCGGGAGGAAAGGTAGGAGGGAAAGTTTTCCTTCCATTTCCTTCCACTTCCTTCCTTTAATGAAACTCGGGAGCACCATTCTCTCTTGCTTTCCTCTCATTTCCTTTCTTTTCTCTCTTTAAGTTGAACTCGGGAGCGGGGTGTTAAAGTATACTTTTTATAACAAAAATGCTGATGAACTCATCAGCTTAAATGCTGATCTACTCTTTCAAAATAACTTGTATTCTCAGGAATCCAGTAGACATGTATTCTCCCGGAGCTTTTGAGAAGACAGCCTAGTGCCGCGCTACGTCTTTTGTCTTTTACTATATCTACCGTTGATGTCGAATATCTAATATTTGAACACTTATTTAAAAACTTATACATTATTAATGCGATGGTTGTTGTACTTTGATTACTATAATGCATGTGTTGTAATACTTGACATGACGTTCTTCGCCCCCGAACGTTTCCGCCATTCTGGTTTAGGGGTGTGACAGTATAGATGCAAACAGGGTGAAGCTATGTTGTTACTTGACGATTTTAACCCAAAATACATTATTACAAATAGTAAAAGAAGGAAGTATGTTAGTCTAAGGGCATAACACGTTAACAATTTTGTTATTAAAATGCTGTTTAGATTTTTTACCTTTAAACTATCTTCATCAACAAACAATCATTAAACAATTGCCAGTTTTTGCTTAATCATCATTTACAATTACGGACATGGATGTGTCAATGGGTCAACAATGAAGGCTATTCTTGTGGTAAGTAGTTTTTTGTTTTTTTTTTTTTTTTTTTTTTTGTTTTTTTTTTTTTAAAGAATTTGAAGTAATTTGTTATATTTTGTCTTTTTGTTGTTTTTTGTCTTTTGTCTTTTTGTTGTTTTTTGTCTTTTGTCTTTTTGTTGTCTATTATTATTATTATTATTATTATTATTTTAAAAAATTGATTTGATTAAATGTTATTTAATAGTCTGGATGAAAAAAATAACACAATGATAGTCTTAATGAAAAAATAACACACAGATAACGTGAATTAATAAAATAAAAATATGTGAATAGTCCAAATAGAAAAATAACATAGAGATAGTCGGAACGGAAAAACAATACATGGATAGTCATAACGAAAAAAAGCAACACACTGATAGTATAAATGAAAATAAAAATAACACAAAAATAATTCAAACATAAAAAATATATTTTTAATAATAATAATAATAATAATATGTATTTATTAAAAATAATGAAAAATAAATAAAAAAACATAAGGATAATACAAACAAAATAATAACACCATGTATTTATTAAAATATACTAAAAACAAAAAAAATAACAAAAAAATCATTAAAGAAAGGGATTCGTACACAATAGTTTTTATTAATACATAATATTTTATGTTTAATAGAAATATACAATATAATATTTTAAAACATAAATTGTTATGTATGAAATTTTTTGTTGTGTACAAACATTTTAGGTGGTAATTATTTCACTTCAAATAGATGTATATGAATTAGATTTCTTCATCAACAAATATTGTTAAAATTTAACAAAAAAAAAAATAATTTTCTAAAACATAATACAAGAGGAAGTTTGTTCGCATGTAGTCATTGAACTTTTTTAGAGGGAAACGAACTTTTGACTTTGTTCACAATTAGTCAGTAATTTTTTTTTCGTTATCAATTTGCCACTGAACTATTGAAACTGTTCATATTTTACCTTAAATTAGGGATAATGACTTGAAAGGGTAATGGACTTTCAATTTTGTTCACATTTAGTCACTAAATTTTTTTCGTTATCTATTTGCCACTGAACTATTGAAACTGTTCACATTTTACCCTTACGACCGGTAACAACCGAGCGGCCATAAGGGTAAAATATGAACAATTTCAATAGTTCAGTGGCGAATAAATAACGAAAAAAAATTTAGTGACTAAATATGAACAAAATTGAAAGTTCCTTACCCTTTCAAGTCATTATCCGTACAGAATTGAATATTGAATCTTTAGGTTTTAACCGGACAAAAAATAGTAGAAAATGTACCTTAAAATGTTTTAACCACACTAAACTACCCCTCTCGTGCCATGATTTCAAAGGATCGCCACCTTCGTCGGGGTTTTAGGGTTTATCATTTGCCCTAAATTCCACCGGTTACTAGACTGTAGCCAATGGTGTGGGATGCATGATGGTGATTTTGAAAAGAAGTAGACTGTCCTTAGCATCAAGCCACCTTCGGAGGCTGATTACCACAAATCCGCGTCGTATTGTAGACGAAGGCGATTGGTTTTATGCATCGGAATGGTGGGGCAACGGCGATTCCGACGAAAACACTGTCTTCCGCTCTGTTTCCGACAAGGGAAACGGTGTCGTTTCTGTCGTAGCTTCTCATTCTTCCAGACCAGTATATTCTCACTCTCTTTTCATACTATAAGCGCCATATTACATCTGATCATAGCTATGAAGCCGTTAAATGAATCAGTTAGTGAATATCACCCCTGCTTAGAGTTATGTTTACTCTGATCCCCCAAAAATGAGCTACTTTTGATTTCGGATTTCAATGCTTACTTTTAAACTCCAAATTTGACCCCCTTTAATCAGAAAATGATATGGACATTAAGCTTCATATCAAGTATTGCTAATAAAGTGATTTCAGTATTGTTTGCTACAAAACCAACATCTATTGTTAATTTGTAATCGAAATACACTGTGTTTTCAATGCAATCCACCCATTAAAATGTCTAGTCATGTGTTATAGTGGTGTCTAATTCTTTTGCTCAAATCATTCATTTGCTCTAATTTGATACAGTATGAAAGAAACTGGCACAAAACTGAAACTTGGCTTTCACAAAGGTATGCAGAGTTGCATCCAAGAGATGAACAGAAAGCATCTTTCAAAATTCTTGGGTATCAATGGCGTACCCTTCGGTTTAATGATGATACTCGACAAAGCACAGTTAAAGTAATGGCTGCTTATAATCAACAAGATCCTGGATCTATCTTCTTAAGGCAGGAGCCACATTGTTTAGCTGTTCCATGTAAGTTTCTTCAAAATCAAAACTACCTTTTAATTCATGCGAATCTTTTTCCTTAGGTAGTGTTTGGTATGATGGAGTTGGGGAAGGAATGGAATGGTTCTTTTTCTTTCCAGTGGAATGAAAAAAAAAAAAACTTGTTTGATAACACATTCTAACTTTCTATGGTCATATTTGTAAATTTTACTTTAATCTTTATGTATTTGTTCAGATCTAAAGAGTATGGTATCTGCTGGATTGGCTTCTCTCTCATGTAATTATGATTTGGAAAGTGTTGTAAATGGAAAGAATAATATGAAGATTTTATGCATTGGTCATGGTGGTGGAAGCTTACCATTATTCTTGGCTTACAAAATTCCAGGTTAGATTATTAGATATGTAAATATCACTTGATACATTTTGCTTTCAGACTTGCTAATCAATTCCATTCCGGTGTTTGGTTGCAAATGAGTATGGAATTGAACTCCATTGGCATTTAGAAATTCAACTTTCCATTCATTAAGTTATGGAATTGAATTCCTATCTTCCTAAATGGCTAAATCTTGAAATTTTGTAATTTGTATTACTATCCTGTATGAAATAGTTTTATATCTTGTAAAAACTAGTATTTGCAAAAAAAGTTTATAGACAAATTTTATAGAGGTAAGTTACACTTTTTGACCCTTGCTTTATTGAAAGTTACGGATATCGTCCTCACAAAGAATCTTTTAATATTCTTCATCCCTAAAAAGTTTCTATAATCCTTTTCGTCCTTTACGCGGTTGCCATTTCTTTTTGGTCGTTATGCCCATGTGAGATGTCCATTTTGCCCTTCTTGTACGCCTTGTAAGTTCATTTTACTTGTTTTATAATTATATGTATGTCTAAAACAAACAATTTACAAAAAAAATTAATAAAAAGCAATTCTTTGACAGATTTATAAACCAAACAAAAATACACAAAGGAAACCCTAATTCCATTCCAACATATCAATTCCATATATAATTTTCTTTTTTCAGGAGCCACAATCCACATAGTAGAAATCGACCCCGTAGTCATATCCGCATCAACCCAAGCAATGGGCTTTCCATCCTACTCCACCATGACCCAATCCGGGGCCCGCACACACTCAAAACCATCTCTTACAGACGAAATACTCTGGAAAGGAATTCACGAGCGGCTACTCCTATTCCATTCCGACGCCGAACACTTCATCACAAACACAGCCAACATTTACGACATGATCTTCATAGACGCCTACGACGGCGACGACATATTCCCACATAAATTGTGGGACCCGGATTCCGTATTTCTCAAAACCCTAGGGGAACGGCTTCACCCTAAGCATGGGACTTGCGTGGTGAATCTTCATTCCGATGTTGATATGGTGGAGGTATCGGAATCGGAATCGGTGATTCCGATGGGTAAGTATGTGTCTCAAGTGTGTAAGGCGTATAAGAAGATGGTGGTAGATGGTGATGGTGTTGGTGTGGCGTTTACGGTTCATGTTCCGTGGGTTTGTAATGCGTCTCTTGTGGTTAGTAAGAGTTTTAAGGATTGTACGCGTGATGTGGTTTTGAATAGTCTTGTGTCGAAATCTTTGGTTGTTGAGAATGTTCTTGATTTGCCGTTTTCTTGTTTACAATATGTGAAGAGAGGTTTAATATTCGTTGAATAATTCATTTTACTGATTATGTTACAAGTTATTCTTCCAGCAACCCTGACATGACATGTGTTGGTTATATTGTTTATGTCTATTGAGATTTGAATTCTTAGGGGTTAAGATAATAGGATATTCTTCGAAATTTTGATAAAGTTTAGCTAAGTTTCCCTTGTACTTTTTCAGAAGTTTTAAAGTGTTAATATATGAATTGAAAATATTGTGTGAGTAATTATGAAATTATTTATCATATTTTTCTTTGTGTTAATTTATGCATTGAAAGGATGTGCACATGTAATATTTTTATATAAACCAACCCCTTTTAGGAATTGGGATCCACGCCATATTTTTTGCACGAATGACTAAACCGATGCTTTTGGGAAAAAAAAACGGGCGTTATAGGATGTTGTGGTGGTAACGGGAAGCAGTGGATAGGCTTATAACATGCAAAAGCGGTGGTGTTTGTATTGTCATAAGGTGCAAAAACGTCCACATCTAAAAGCCTTATAAAAACCTAATCAATTAAAGTTGATTACACATAACTATTTTTTTTAAACTTTTGTAATCACTTAAAAGCCTATAAATTTGTCAAAAGAAATTGTTTTATCTGAAGTATGTTTTTATATAAGGTGTAAGACCCATGTATTACATGGGTTAATTTAGAAAAATTAAATATAAAAGTTTAAATATTTAAGAACTTTGGATTTATAAGAAAATAAGAAAAATAATTAATTAATAAAATTGATTTTTTTTTATCTTTTATATTTAAATAAATAAACAAAATAAACTAATAAGTTTTAATTTATGATATTTGAAATAACAAGGTAAGTCCATTAATGAAATTGATATACATTTATTACTATATTTATTGTAATTATTAATTTAAAGTATTATGTAGAATTTATTAAAATAGAAAACCCCATAAAATTACATGTGGAAAAGAAATTAATTCAAAATAGTCACAAAATGACATTTGACAAATCGAATGAGAGTGTGACATGTGGCCAAAAAAACTTTCATTTATTATAGTAGATTCATTGATGCAAGAATTTTAAAATTTATTTATTTATTTTTTTACCTCTTGTAACAACTTTTCAGGTTACTATGAAACAAAATTCGCAATAAAAACTCTTAAACTTATGATTTTATTCTAAGTATGTTTTTTTTCCATATTATAATATATGTATTCATGCAAAAAAGACGTATTTATACATAAAAAAATGTTTATTAAATATTGTATTTACGTTCTTTAAAATGTTATTTCGTTATATATACTAGGTGTGAGCCCATGTATTACATAAGTGTATTTAAAACAATTAAATATTTATAAACATTTGAAAATTTTGAATTTATAACAAAAATGAGAAAAAAATATTGAATTATTAAAATCAAAGTGTTTTTTTTTTCTCTTTTAAATTTAAACAAATAATTTAGATAAATAACCAAAGCAAATTAATGAGACTTTATTTTAGTAATTTTGAAATTATAAGGAAAGTCCATTAATGAAATTGATATGCATTTATTATTAAATTTAAATACCATATGCAATTTAATAAAATAGGAAAACCACAAAATTATATATGTGGAATAAAATTAATTCAAAATAACCATAAAATGACATGTGGCAAAATGAATGAGAGTGTGACAAGTGACAAAAAAATTTCATTTATTAGAGAGGATGAGATTTTCGTTTGTCTATTTATACGGTTTCTAACGTAAAAAATATGCTTTTGGAGGTATAAATATATATTTAAAGTATAAGTATATACTCTTAGAAGTATATAGATACGTATTAATATTTCTAAAAAATGTAAAGATATGTACTATATTTATATTTCTAAAACATGTATCTATACTTTTAAAAATGTCTTTTTACGTTTTAAACCGTGTAAATAGGCAAAATAAACCCAAATATATAGATATAGTACTTATAAAAACGTAAAGATTTGTAACAAAAAAAAAACATAGAGAACATACTTAGGGTGAAAACATACAAGATTTGTTAGCTTAAATGTATTTATTTAGTTATTTATTTTTTGCTAATTTATTTGATGGTAATCTAAAAACTTGTTATCATATGTAACAAAAGTACAAATAATAAAAAAAATGTTGCAAAGTTTAGGCATTAATAAACATAAAAACATAGATTTATGTTTCGATTTTTATTGGTTTTTTAGATTTGGTTTCCGTTTTGCTCAGCCCTGACATAAAACTATACGCTTTAATATTGCATGGACATTTAAATCACCTAAATATATAATTTTAATGCATTAAAATCGTGGACAACCTTTAAAGAAAATATCCATAACCAAGATTTTTTTTTTAATCTTTTAACATAATTATAAAAAATAAAACATTAAACTACATTCAAATTCTTTTGATAAAAGACAAGGTGATAATAATAATATTTCTAAGGGTGGATGCTATTCACAAAATGTTTCGAAGAAATTGAAATCTCTTAACTGAATTAGATCATTTGAATATGAAAGAATTGGAATTGAATATGTGATTATATTTTAATCGTCTATCAAAAGTTGTTATCATGTAAAAACGGTTTACAATAGCGTTTTCAAAAAATTACCAAAAAATTTGATAGTTATTTATTAACAATAAAAATAATAAATAATATTAAATAAATAATAACAATCATAAATCATTATAAATATCATAATCATCTTTTATAAATAAATTATAACAGAATAAAAAAAAATAGCAAGTACAATTAAAAAGATAATAATAATAATATGATAATACTTATTTTTATTAATATCAATAGTAATTAAATAATAATAATAGTATTCACCGAATCAATAATGTGATTGATGATGCTATGAGTCAAGGTTTGTTTCATTGTGCTAGGGTGGAAGAAAAAGGTCATTCTCTATCACATTTATTGTATCACATTTATTGTATCACATTTATTTTATGCTGATAACACCCTCTTTATGGGGGAATGAGATCATCAAAACATTGCAAATTTGGTTATGATTGTAAATTGTTTTTACATGGTTTGGTGCTTAGACTTAATTTATAAAAGTCCAATCTATTAGTGTTACTAGACGTGAGACCCATGTATTATATGGGTTTATTTAAAAAAAATTAAATATAAAATTTTAACAATTTGAAAATTTTGAGTTTATAAGAAAAATGAGAATTTTTTTGAATTATTATTATTAACGAGGCTTTAATGTATTGGATACATTACATATATAAACCATTTTCTAATAAATACCTTACATATATATTACCTTATATATTAAATGTGAAATTTTAATTTAATAAAATAAAAAATACAACAAAATGACAAGTGGAAAATAGAAAATTTAAAATTTTTAGAAAATGCCATGTGTACAAATGAAGAAGAAGAGGACATGTGACAAAAAAACCTTCATTTATTAAAGTAGATCAACGCTTAGGAGAGGGTATCGTTGTAGGTACAAGTTGCATGGCTGTATCGGTTCCTTTTCATTATCTTGGTTTATTAGTTGGGGAGAAAAAGAACCCAAACGATAAATGGGATATGGTGGTTTCAAATTCAAAAAACGATTATTAAATTGGAAAGCTAATCTTCTTTTTGTGGGAGGTAGGTTTGGCTCTGATTAAATATGTGCTTAACATCTTGGGTATTTCCTATATGATTTATATAAAATGCATGGGTCAGTGTTGGATGCTTTAGAGTCTTTGAGGCGTCGTTTCTTTTTGGGGTGGGAGTGACTCGTATAGAAAAATTGCTTAGGTTAAATGGAAACTGATGGTAAGTTCTAAGGATAAAGGGGGGTTGGGCATCGGTAGTTTAAAGGCTTTTAACATTGCTTTTCTTATAAAATGAAGGTGACGTGTTTTATAATGAAAATTATGCGATTTAGGTGAGAGTAATACAAAATATCCATAGAGTGCATGGTCGAATGAGATCTACCTATATTAAACCGAAAGGTGGCGGAGTGTGGGTTTCTATGGTTCGGTTGTTTAATAGAATGATTGATATGCAAGTTATTCCTTATGATTTCTTTCAAAAGTGTATTGGTAATGGGGACACTTAGGGCTGTAAACGAACCGAACGTTCAACGAACTGTTCGTGAACCGTTCGGCGGGAAGTTCGCTTATGTTTGTTTATTTAAATAATGAATGAACATGAACAAAAATTCTCGTTTATTTAGTTAAACGAACGAATATGAACAATGATCTCGTTCGTTTAATATACGTTCCTTTTATATTCATACATGTTTAATTGTATTTGATTACATTACTATATTATATGCTCATTTATGTCAATATATGTTCGAATTATGTTTGTTTATCTTTGTTCATTTATTTTCGTTCGTTTATATGTTCGTTTAGCATGTTTACGAACATAAACGAACGGACATGAACAATGGAATTTATTAAACGAATGAACATGAACAAGAAAACTTGTTTGTTTATCCGTTCGTGTTCGTTCATTTGTTCGGCTAACTTAAATGAACGAATATGAACAAGCCTCGTTTGTGTTCTTTTGGTTCGTTTATAGCCTTAGGGACACTACAAAGTTTCGGGAAGATTATTCATTAGGGAGGATAGGTTGGTGGTGGTTTCCAAGGTTATATGTAACATCCCAAAAATTAAGACTAAAAATTTTCGTTTTTAAAACTAATAAAACTATTATCCAAAACATCATCATAGAAATCCTGGTGAATCAAAGTGTACCAATAACATCCCAATACATCAAAGTGATATAAAATACGGAAGGAGATGGTCTGTACATTACAATCATTATGGGTTATTCCCTTTCGAACCAGAAGTACCTGAAAACATAAACTGAAAACCGTAAACACAGAGCTTAGTGAGTTCCCTAAAATACCACATACCATACATATAAAACATATAATGGGCCCCGCCCGACATGGGGCTCCGCTCGTTAAACAAATCTGTCGGTCATCAGGCCCCGCATGACATTAGGCCCCACCCGGTACATATATAAACATATAAACATATAACATATAACATATAAACACATGTAATAATCACAAAGATAAATACCATACAAGATAGTCATCGGGCTCCGTCTGGTAAACATATAAACACATAATACATGCAAGAGTCACGCAACCAACTAGCCTCCTAACATATAAAAACTATGGGCCGATATTAATGCCTTCGACCCGCTAAACATAGTGAGGAAACTCACCTCTAGCTGCTGAATCTCTAAATAAAGCTCGGTCTGCTGGTCCAGAAAATCTCCGTGCTATCATCATCAAATAATATCCAAGTAATAATTGGCTCTCGACCCATATTCAAGAATCTAAGCTTGTAACACCGTAAATTTTCAAACAAAATTTTCATTTTTAAAATCACATAAGTCTCATAAACATAGTTCACAAATCCCAAAATGACAATGTATCAAAAACACATGTTCGATAATTATATAAACAAAATCCAGGATCCGCAAAACATAAGTCCGCCTCGTGTGTACAATCAAGCCGACACCTTCCCGTGATCCTGAGAAGTACCTGAAACACATAACACATAAAACGATAAACACGAAGTTTAGTGAGTTCCCTAAAATACCACACACATCTCATTAGCCTCTCATGGCCATACTCAAATAAGACCCTCCGGTCAATGTGTCTCAGTGGCACCCTCCGGTCCCACAACTCGGGTGGACCCTTCGGCCCTAAATCGGTAAGCTCAGAATAATACACATCATAAATCACAAAGACATAATGCAGGATATCACAATACTCAATATAAGCACATAAGACCCTCTGATCACACAAAGATTACCACTCTAGGTAAGTATAGAGAGAAGACTCACCTTGTAAGCAAGAAAATGAACCTCGTGTACGAATCCCCGATCTAGCCTCCGCCTAACACATATGATAATTATCTCAAATTAACACTCCATTCACAACTATAAATAACCAAAGGCTATTTTCTCTCTCTCTCTCTCTCTAACTCTTGGAATGGGTAAAAGACCATTCTGCTCCTCCATGGTCTCCGTACACACTGTCTTGACCAAACCCTAAAGTCAACTGAAGTCAACACTCGATTCAATAGTCCATGTTGACCCGAATCTATGAGTGCATCTATGTTACTCGTCGAGTCCCATTGTTCCTTCAGAAAAGTCGCGAAAACCCAACTTAACTCGTCGAGCTGTCTCATCAACTCGCCGAGTTACTCATGTCCAAACTCATCGGGGAAAACCCTAACCGACTCGTTGAGTCAGCTCATTGAATCGCCGAGTCCCTCCAGACCCTTTTCTCATTCAGACGTTTTAAGGCAGATTTACAACCCCAAACTCTAGATCTAGCCTCCCAAGGCTGATATACCACGTAAAGCTGCAAGCTTTAGGTCCATGCATGGCATTTAGGGCTTGAAATTCCAAAACAAGTTCCATTTAGGGTCTTAATCATGAAAGATCTTCTATTAGCTGGATAAAGCTAGAACCTTTGGGCTCTAGGGACCTCACAAGGACCAGATCTGAAGTCTCAATCACCTGATCAACTCAACACACTGAAAGCCTCAAGGAAAGATGGAACAAGCCCTAAAACTCCATAAAATGAGATCTAACCAAACTAATGAGCAAGGTGGAGACTTTTTACCTTTAACAGAAGCTCTAGACAAATTAACACCAGATCCAACAGTCTCTACTCAATCCTTGCTTTGATACTCCACTATTCTCTTCAAAAAGTGCATTAAAATGCCTAAGGATTAGCTCTCTCTTTCTCCCTCTCTCTCTTAGCTCAATATAGGTGATTAGGGTTTCACACAGGGAAATAAGGTGGCTGGTGAGGCGGAAATGAGGGCTTAAGGTCCTTCAAATAGGACCCAACCCCAAAGAATTAGGGTTTCCTCTCACAGCGCCAACTAGCCAAGTTGGTCTCTCTGACTCGTCGAGTTGGTCATAAAACCCACGTGGTCAATTCGCCTCTACTCGACGAGTTGGGGCATCCAACTCGTCGAGTTGCTCAAACAACTCAAAAATAAATTTATAAATATTATACCTGGGATTCGGGATGTTACAATTCTCACCCACTAGAATCAGACTTCACCCTCAAAGTCATGCTCCGGAAACAACTCTGGGTACTGCTCGCGCATCTCGGACTCTAGCTCCTAAGTCTACTTGCATCCCCTGCGGTGCTCCTACTTCACCTTAACCATTCGCACCTCCTTGTTCCTTAGGTTCTTAAATTTACTATCCAAAATTGCTATCGGTTTCTCAAAGTAATTCAGGCTAGCATCAACCTGAATGTCCTCTAAGGGTACCACCGCTGTCTCATCAGCTACACACTTCTTCAACTGAGACACGTGGAAGATGTTATGAATTTGGCTCAACTCTGCAGGTAGCTCCAACCGATAGGCTACCTTCCTCACTCTGGCTGTCACTCTAAAAGGACCGATATATCTAAGTCCCAACTTTCCCCACTTCTTGAATCGGATCACCCCTTTCCACGGGGATACCTTAAAGATGACAAAATCTCCAACTTGGAACTCTAGCTCGAATCGTCGTTGATCTCCGTAACTTTTCTGGCAAATCAGAGCTGTTAGTAACCTCTGTTGACCTGCTGAATTTGCTCAGTCGTCTTGAGCACTATCTCAGTGCTACCCATCACTCTCTGCCCTACCTCTCCCCAATAGATGGGAGTCCGACACCTCCTCCCATAAGAGCTCAAAGGGGGGCATACCAATATTGGAATGGTGACTTTTGTTATAAGAAAACTCAACCAAGGGAAAATAGGTGTCCCAACTTCCTCCGAAGTCCATAACACATGCTCGCAGCATGTCCTCAAGCGTCTGAATCGTCTGTCCACTCTGCCCGTCAGTCTGTGGGTGGTATACGGTACTGAAGTGAAATCGGGTACCCAACTCCTCATGAAACCTCTTTGAGATCTGGAAGTAAAACGCACATCCTGATCTGACACTATCGATGTCGGCACTCCATGTCGTGCCACCACCTCTCTCACATAAATCTCTGTCAATCTCTCTGCAAAAGAGCTCTCACTAATAGTAAGGAAGGGAGCACTCTTCGTCAACCGTTCCACAATAACCCATATTGTGTCGACACCTTGCACGGTTCTCAGTAATTTGGTGATAAAATCCATGGAAATCTGGTCCTACTTCCACTGGGGAACTGCAACGCCCATAGATTAAGGCTAGTCAATTTAGAGACGATAAGCGTCAAAAATGAATTTTTGATGAAATATTATTTAGAATGAATAATCTTAACTACATTATAGTATATGTTACAAGGATTCCGTATATATAAAGAACGCCGAAATCCGAGTTATAACGAAAACGTTATGATCTGTCGAAGTTTCGCGACAGAATCGGCACGACGCTGAATGACGTAAAAAATGAATTTACGTTAGAGCGGCATTTAGCCTTAGTGATCTAAACTAAAGTCATAGAGTTCGTTAAACTATGAGCGTGCATAAAAAGAACGTCCAAATCTGACTTCGTATGAGGAAGTTATGATTTTTTTAAGTTTCGACTTAGCGGTATGCAGCCCGAATACTCGATTTGAGATCGATTTGTTTTTAGCCGAAACAATCAAAACAAGAATCGAAGATCTTGTTGATAGTAGTGCAACGGTAAAAAGACAGACGAAAACCGACGTCGGATGAAGAAGTTATGAATTTATAACGGAGTTTTCTTATCCCGGCTTACTAAAAATAAATAATAAAAATAAATTCAAAATTAGCCGATGGAGTCTAAACGAAAGTTGTAGATCGTAGTTTCACCTACGCGGGGATATAAAGAATGTCGAAACGGATTTTGTATGAGGAAGATATGAATTTTTGAAGTTTATTAAATAATTAAAGTATTTAATTTAATTATAAATTTCGATATTATCCAAAGGGGGGGGGGGGGGAGTCAGCGACCTTATCCAGGTTACGCCCAGCGTAACTAAAGATTACGACCAGTGTAATTTGGGGTTTCAGCCCGTATAAATAGATGTCGAGTGCAGCCGAGTTTTGGTGCTCCATTCTTCCCTTTCTCTCGTGTTTTTACCTCGTTTTGCGTGCAAGAAATACCCTGAAGCCTCAATACCATTCCCGAGACCCGAAGCAAGTCCCGAAGCCCCAAATATCCCGAGAAGTGAAATTCCCGAGCCGAAGCTCTACCCGCGAGAAGCCCGGTTTTTGTGAAGATCTTCCAGATCTACCGAAGAATACTACTTTTACAAGCCGTAGTGCTGTCTGATCATTTTCTGATCAAGTGATGTATAGTTACTTTCTTCTAACACATAAATATAAAGTATTAGCTATGTAATACGTGTTATGTGTTATATATTATTTGTCTATTTGAGATGGGTTTGGAATTGATGTTTTTATACGGGTGTTAAATGATTTAAATTGTGTTTGTATTTATATCTACAAAAATGTTGGGTAGAACATGGGTAGATGGAATAGTTGGTGACGATGCGACTTCGTGCCTATTGAGTACGCCTTGGTGACGATGCGACTTCGTGCCTATTTGATAAACCTTGGTGACGATGTGACTTCGTGCCTGTTGTGTAAACCCTGGTGACTATGAGACGTAGTGCCTATTCTGTAAACCTTGGTGACTATGAGACGTAGTGCCTATCGTAAGAACCCTGGTGACTATGTGACGTAGTGCCTGTTGTATAAACCGTTGTAGCAAATGGACTTTGTGCCAGTTCCTTAGGTAAATCCTTAGGAATGAATAAATTAAGGATAGTTGGTTCTTAGGGTAAACCCTTGAGAAAATAAAGGAAGTGTTTGGTGGATGAAGAGGGGCAAGTTGGGTCCCAGGTTTATTGGTCCTTTCAGGGTTTTGGCCCGGGTGGGTCGGGTTGCTTATCGGTTGGATCTTCCTGAGGAGCTTAGTCAGATCCACAACACTTTCCATGTATCTCAGTTGAGGAAGTGTTTGGTGGATGAGTCAGCAGTCGTTCCCCTAGAGGATATTCAGGTTGATAGCAGCCTGAATTATATTGAGAGACCGATTGCGATTCTGGACCGGAAGACAAAGACCTTGAGGAATAAGGAACTTCAGTTAGTGAAAGTGCAGTGGCAGCACCGGAAGGGGTCTGAGTGGACGTGGGAGGCTGAGGAGGAGATGAGAGAGCACTATCCGGAGATATTTGCAAATTCATCCGTAGCAGACTTCAAGGACGAAGTCTGAGCCAAGTGGGGGAGAATTGTAATGACCCGTCCCCGGTATGATGATTCCATAGTATTTAATTAGAAGTTTGCAAGAGGGACTCGGCGAGTTCATAGCCTGACTCGCCGAGTAGGGACGGGATTTCGAGCACGTGTTAGTCGGCGACTCGGCGAGTCCATATTCGGGACTCGGCGAGTCTGCCTGCCTGGGAGAAACCCTAAATCCCCGGGTTGCTCACTATTTAATCCACCTTATAGCCCCCAATCTCGCCTCCTTCACCCTCAGAAAGCTGTGAGAAAACCCTAATCCATCCTTGAGTGATCTAAGTGTTCTTGTGTTAAATTTTGAAGGCTTGAAGAAGGAGAAGAAGAAAGGAGCAAGGAGAAGAGGTGTAGAGCAAAGATCCAAGGGCAAATCAGAGTTCTTTGAGCCGGGGAGATACCGGAGCAGCAGCAGTTAGCTTCCAGAGCCATTCACACAGCAGCCAGTTCACGAGGTGAGTTTCCTTCCAGTAGTAACGGGTCTAAGGCCACAATGCCGACCCGTTTAGCTAGCAGTCAGCTTCGGACCTCGATCCGATGTAGTAGTTAGTATGCTTGATGCCTTCGTGGTTCAGACATGATATGTGTTTAAGCCAGTTGATATGTTTATGCTATGTTCAGTCAGCTTCGGACTTCGGTCCGATGTAGAGGACAGAGGTCCAGTCAGCTTCAGACTCCGGTCCGATGTAGGGGACGTAGGTCCCAGTCAGCTTCGGACTTCGGTCCGATGTCTCAGTCAGCTTCGGACTTCGGTCCGATGTCCTAGTCAGCTTCGGACTCGGTTCGATGTAGGGGACGAAGATCCCATTCAGCTTCGGACTTCGGTCCGATGTTCCAGTCAGCTTCGGACTTCGGTCCGATGTAGGGGGCAAGGCCCCGGTTAGCCGGACTTCGGTCCGATGCAATGGGCAATGCCCAATATGTGCTTTATATGTTTGTGTGGTATGTGGTTGTTTGGGGGAGCTCACTAAGCTTCGTGCTTACAGTTTCAGTTTTGGTTTCAGGTACTTCCGCAAGCAGAGGGAAGGGCTCGGGATGATGGCATCGCACACACCACAGCCACAGTTTTTATCTTGGGAGTTGATCAGTTATCTTATATATGTTTTGATACAGTCATGACACCGTTTTCTCATTTGTATTTTAGTATGGTTTTGAGATTTGCAACGCATGGTTTTATTATGATATACTCCGTTTTATGATTATGGTTATATTAAAAATGAAATTTTCGGGCCGTATTTTTGGGTCGTTTCAAGTTGGTATCAGAGCCCTGGTTTGAGGGATTCGGATACACCTCCGGGTGCATCTGAACTCAAACTAAGGGAAAGATAAAAAATATTTTCAAAAAGAAAAATGTTTTCGAATGAGATTTTGAAAAGCACTTAGAAAGAAAAGAATTTTTAAATAAGATAAGGGTGTGGTGCATGCGATCAGCCGAGCTCAAGTAAGTACTCCCAAATTACCAATACAAGTTTTATTATTATGATTAATTGTTTCAGCTTCAGTAGAACAGCATGCTAGTATAGGACTAAGGATCTAGGAGGATGCCTTATGTGCCTGCTTTATGTGTTACAGCTTTATGAGAATTGCATGCTAGTATTGAGTAAACAGCAGTAGGATAGCCTGTTTAGGTTATGCCTGGTAGCGCGAGCTTAGCATTGTATGCTAGAGTAGCTTCTCGTTATGAGAATAGTTTTGCCTGAGTATGTTTCCCTTATCTGAATGCTGCTTGCTTTGTGCTTTGTGGGACTCTGAGTGGTGGGAGTTAGCCATTAGGTGAATACGCCACATCACATGTGATCAGGGTTGAATAATCTCAGAGTGCTGGATTTGGCCCTATTGCGCAGCTCTTGTCTGAGTCCAACCGTTGTAGGGACGAGTCTTTTACTCGAAGGATTATCTGAGCCTCATTGTATGTGATGGTATTCAGGTGGTGGCTAATCAGCATTACAAGGAGGCCTTCGACAGCTGAGGACTGGTATGAGTGGAGTCAGCGATTTCCCTAGGGCAAGCCTAGGATGAGAGTAGCAGAGATCAGTAGTAGTAGAAGTGACTTGGTGGAGTCAAGGCAGTTCTTGAGGAAAGTACGGATAGATGTGGAAGGTAGTATGGGCCCGTACTACTGAAAGCAGAGGATCCGTACTCGAATCAAGGAAGGCCGAGACAAGACCAGGAAGCTAGTAGTAGTATCAATGATCCCTTGAGATATTTCAGTTTTCTGATATTGCTATGATGTGTTTCATTATGGTGGTTTTGCGTCCGAGGACAGCAGCCGGCAGTGGAGGTGCCGGGGAGGGATCAGGATCAGGCTCGGGAAACGAGCACATGGATGAGCAGACCAGAGAGTTTCTTTCTTCAGAGATTACTCATATCATTTTAGAGCAGACTCCTGTGATCTTCGGTTCGATCAAGGAGGGGATCCTAGAGCTGATGGATGAGAGATTGGGCACCTTCCGTGCCGAGGTGGCGGCCATGATGGGGTCGCGCACACTTACTTTCAGGTAGTTCAGGGCATGTGGAGCTCCAGACTATCATGGGGGCACGAGACCCCATAGCGAGTACTAGATGGTTGGCGGATGTGGCCAACGCATTCCACACTAGCAGGTGTCCCGAGGGGGACAAGGTCAGATTGGCGTCTTGTCTTCTGAAGGACAGGGCACGGGATTGGTGGGAGGAGGTCGGACATACTATGGGAGATGATGCAGCATTGGATGCCATGACCTGGGCTGATTTCTCTACCAGGTTTAGGGCTGAGTTTGCACCAGTTATTGAGGTGCAGCAGTTAGCCAGAGAGTTTCAGGACCTCACCCAGACTACGGAGACCGTGGCGGAGATCACCGCCAAGTTCAGGGAGAGGGCTCTTCTTGTTCCTCAGTATGCAGCCAATGAGGAGATGAAGAAGGCCCGTTATCATGAGATGTTGCGGAGCGATATCTGCTAGTTTGTGAGCCGGTCCAGCTGTAAAACGCTGGACGACATGATTGCTAGGGCTCGAGAGAGGGAAATTGATCTCGAGATGGAGAAGAAGAGGAAACCGGAGGCGGTTTCGGGTTCAGGAGGTTCGGGCAAAAAGCCCAAGGTTTCAGATCACAGGTCCAGGTCTCAGTCGAGCCACAGCCGTTGTGGCAGGTGTGGGAAGATGCACGATGGGGTGTGCAAGGCAGGGAGTTCCGGCTGTTTCAAGTGCGGTTGGACTGGGCATTTGAGCAGGGATTGTACGGCCCCTGCTACTGCTGTTGCAGCATCAGATCTGATTTGCTTTCAGTGCAATCAGAGGGGACATAAAAAGTCCCAGTGTCCGAGTTTAGCTGCAGTAGGGAAGGTGGTGGCACCTGCCCCTGCTACCTTGAGGATTACAGATGGCCGGCAGGGCCGAGCTGAGGTGCCAGTGGCGAAGAGTAGAGCGTTTCAGATGACAGCAGAGGAGGCGCGAGCGACTCCTGATGTGGTGAAGGGTATGTATCTTCCCTTCATCTCTTTATTTTATTGATTGATTATTGCTTATGATTATATGTTTTATATAGGGTCGTTCTCTGTGAACGGCATTTCTGCTATGGTATTATTCGATTCGGGGGCTACCCGATCATTCGTATCGCTTGCGCTTAGCAAGAGATTTAGCAGAGCTCCAGGGGAGCTGGATTGTCCATTAGAGGTTGAGATAGCAGATGACAGGACCGTGAGGGTCGGCAGAGTGCATAGAGGGTGTTCCCTTAAGTTGTTTGATGAGCAGTTCTCAGTGGACCTAGTTCCTATTCCCCTGCGAGGGAATAAGGTTATTGTGGGCATGGATTGGCTAAGCCCCAATGGGGCGGTGATTGATTGTGAGCTTCAGCTAGTGAGGGTTCGCACTCCAAGTGGGGGAGAATTGTAACGACCCGTCCCCGGTATGATGATTCCATAGTATTTAATTAGAAGTTTGCAAGAGGGACTCGGCGTGATTTAGGGCGACAGGCCACAGCGCGGACCGACCTTTTGTTCCGCTGCAAGGGCGAGGCGCTACTTTCAGCAGGGTTGCGCTGGTTATGTAGCTTATGTCTTGGATGCCCGGGAGAAGGGCAAGACGACAGTTGATGATGTTCCGATAGTGCGAGACTTCCCGGATGTATTTCCCGAGGATTTACCGGGGATACCTCCTGAGAGGCAGGTTGAGTTTGGGATCGACCTGATTCCTGGTGCGGCTCCGATAGCCAAGGCACCATATCGCCTAGCTCCCCCTGAGATGCAGGAGTTGTCTACGCAGCTGCAGGAACTGCTAGACAAGGGTTTCATCCGGCCGAGCAGTTCGCCTTGGGGAGCGTCTATCCTGTTTGTGAGGAAGAAGGATGGGTCGCATCGTATGTGTATAGATTATCGGGAGTTGAATAAGGTGACGGTGAAGAACCGTTACCCACTTCCGAGGATAGATGATTTGTTTGACCAGCTTCAGGGAGCGTCTTGGTTCTCCAAGATCGATCTATGCTCCGGGTATCATCAGATGCGGGTTAGGGATGAGGATGTGCAGAAGACTGCTTTCAGGACCAGGTATGGTCATTATGAGTTTGTGGTGATGCCATTTGGGCTCACCAATGCCCCAGCCGCGTTCATGGATCTCATGAACCGCGTGTGCAGGCCGATGTTGGATCGGTCACTGATAGTATTCATAGATGATATCTTGGTATATTCCAAGACGCAGGAGCAGCACGAGGAGCACCTGAGGGAGGTGCTGGAAGTTTTGAGGAGGGAGAGACTTTTCGCAAAGTTCTCCAAGTGTGAGTTCTGGTTGCGCGAGGTGCAGTTCCTTGGTCACCTCGTCAACCAGAAGGGTATTCTGGTGGATCCGGCCAAGATAGAGGCCGTGATGCAGTGGGTGGTCCCGAAGTCTCCATCTGAGATTCGAAGCTTCCTAGGGTTGGCAGGGTATTACCGGAGATTCATTCAGGATTTCTCCAAGATAGCAGTGCCGCTCACCCGACTGACCAGGAAGTCGGTGGTATTTCGTTGGGGGCCTGAGCAGCTGGTAGCGTTCGAGACCCTCAGACAGAGGTTGTGCGAGGCTCCGATCCTTACCTTGCCAGAGGGAGTAGAGGACTTCGTAGTCTACTGTGATGCCTCAATCACAGGTATGGGAGCAGTGTTGATGCAGCGAGGTCATGTGATAGCTTACGCCTCGAGACAGTTGAAGCCTCACGAAGCTAACTATCCTACCCATGATTTAGAGCTGGGGGCGGTTGTGTTTGCCCTCAAAATTTGGAGGCATTATCTTTATGGGGTCCGTTGTACTATCTACATGGATCACAAGAGTTTGAGGTACCTTATGGATCAGCCGAGTCTGAACATGAGGCAGAGGAGGTGGTTAGATGTGCTGAAGGATTATGATTGTGAGATCCTTTACCATCCAGGGAAGGCCAACGTGGTGGCCGATGCCCTAAGCCGCAAAGTGTCGGCAACCCCTATCAGAGATTTGTGTTTGAGGATGACAGTGATTACTCCGTTATTGGAACGGATCAGGGAGGCTCAGGTCGAGGGCCTCAAGGAGGAGAGGCAGAAGTGTGAGAGGATAGTGGGCCGAGCATCTTCGTTTGATTATGACAGTCGGGGATTGCTGACACTTCATGGGAGAGTGTGGGTACCGTACTGGGGAGGAGTACGACAGGTGTTGATGGATGAGGCTCATAAGTCTCGATTTTCTATCCACCCAGGGGCGACGAAGATGTATAGAGATCTTCGACCCGATTATTGGTGGCCCTGCATGAAGCGGGATGTCGCTTGGTATGTTGAGAGGTGCCTGACCTGCAGGAAGGTCAAGGCGGAGCACCAGAGGCCTCACTGCAAGATGCAGCCGTTAGACATTCCTGTGTGGAAATGGGAGAACATCACCATGGATTTTGTCACCAAGCTTCCCAGGACCGCACGAGGAGTGGATTCGATATGGGTAGTAGTGGATCGGTTGACGAAGAGTGCTCATTTTATCCCGATCCAGGAGAGTATATCGGCAGAAAAGTTAGCCGGTATCTATGTGCGCGAGATCGTGGCATGTCATGGAGTGCCGGTATCGGTGGTGTCAGACCGAGATGTCCGTTTTACATCCATATTCTAGAAGCGGTTTCACGATGAGATGGGTACTCGTCTTCATTTCAGCACCGCTTTCCACCCTCAGACGGACGGGCAGAGTGAGAGGACGATTCAGACTCTCGAGGACATGCTCAGGGCATGTGTTCTAGACTTCGGTGGCAGTTGGGATACGTACCTTCCGTTAGCGGAATTTTCGTATAACAACAGTTATCATGCGAGCATTAATCGACCTCCCTTTGAGATGCTTTATGGGAGGAAGTGCAAGACCCCGATTTGTTGGGGCGAGGTAGGTCAGCGAGTCACTGGAAGCATAGAGGTGGTGCTCAAGATGACCGAGTTGATCCAGCAGGTCCATAGTAGACTGTAGACTGCGCAGAGTCAGCAGAAGAGTTACGCCGATAGGAGGCGTTCAGACTTGGAGTTCCGGGTGGGTGATATGGTCCTTCTAAAGGTCTCACCTTGGAAGGGTGTTATCAGGTTCCGGAAGAGGGGCAAGTTGGGTCCCAGGTTTATTGGTCCTTTCAGGGTTTTGGCCCGGGTGGGTCGGGTTGCTTATCGGTTGGATCTTCCTGAGGAGCTTAGTCAGATCCACAACACTTTCCATGTATCTCAGTTGAGGAAGTGTTTGGTGGATGAGTCAGCAGTCGTTCCCCTAGAGGATATTCAGGTTGATAGCAGCCTGAATTATATTGAGAGACCGATTGCGATTCTGGACCGGAAGACAAAGACCTTGAGGAATAAGGAACTTCAGTTAGTGAAAGTGCAGTGGCAGCACCGGAAGGGGTCTGAGTGGACGTGGGAGGCTGAGGAGGAGATGAGAGAGCACTATCCGGAGATATTTGCAGATTCATCCGTAGCAGACTTCAAGGACGAAGTCTGAGCCAAGTGGGGGAGAATTGTAATGACCCGTCCCCGGTATGATGATTCCATAGTATTTAATTAGAAGTTTGCAAGAGGGACTCGGCGAGTTCATAGCCTGACTCGCCGAGTAGGGACGGGATTTCGAGCACGTGTTAGTCGGCGACTCGGCGAGTCCATATTCGGGACTCGGCGAGTCTGCCTGCCTGGGAGAAACCCTAAATCCCCGGGTTGCTCACTATTTAATCCACCTTATAGCCCCCAATCTCGCCTCCTTCACCCTCAGAAAGCTGTGAGAAAACCCTAATCCATCCTTGAGTGATCTAAGTGTTCTTGTGTTAAATTTTGAAGGCTTGAAGAAGGAGAAGAAGAAAGGAGCAAGGAGAAGAGGTGTAGAGCAAAGATCCAAGGGCAAATCAGAGTTCTTTGAGCCGGGGAGATACCGGAGCAGCAGCAGTTAGCTTCCAGAGCCATTCACACAGCAGCCAGTTCACGAGGTGAGTTTCCTTCCAGTAGTAACGGGTCTAAGGCCACAATGCCGACCCGTTTAGCTAGCAGTCAGCTTCGGACCTCGATCCGATGTAGTAGTTAGTATGCTTGATGCCTTCGTGGTTCAGACATGATATGTGTTTATGCCAGTTGATATGTTTATGCTATGTTCAGTCAGCTTCGGACTTCGGTCCGATGTAGAGGACAGAGGTCCAGTCAGCTTCGGACTCCGGTCCGATGTAGGGGACGTAGGTCCCAGTCAGCTTCGGACTTCGGTCCGATGTCTCAGTCAGCTTCGGACTTCGGTCCGATGTCCTAGTCAGCTTCGGACTCGGTTCGATGTAGGGGACGAAGATCCCATTCAGCTTCGGACTTCGGTCCGATGTGCCAGTCAGCTTCGGACTTCGGTCCGATGTAGGGGGCAAGGCCCCGGTTAGCCGGACTTCGGTCCGATGCAATGGGCAAGGCCCAGTATGTGCTTTATATGTTTGTGTGGTATGTGGTTGTTTGGGGGAGCTCACTAAGCTTCGTGCTTACAGTTTCAGTTTTGGTTTCAGGTACTTCCGCAAGCAGAGGGAAGGGCTCGGGATGATGGCATCGCACACACCACAGCCACAGTTTTTATCTTGGGAGTTGATCAGTTATCTTATATATGTTTTGATACAGTCATGACACCGTTTTCTCATTTGTATTTTAGTATGGTTTTGAGATTTGCAACGCATGGTTTTATTATGATATACTCCGTTTTATGATTATGGTTATATTAAAAATGAAATTTTCGGGCCGTATTTTTGGGTCGTTTCAAGTTGGTATCAGAGCCCTGGTTTGAGGGATTCGGATACACCTCCGGGTGCATCTGAACTCAAACTAAGGGAAAGATAAAAAATATTTTCAAAAAGAAAAATGTTTTCGAATGAGATTTTGAAAAGCACTTAGAAAGAAAAGAATTTTTAAATAAGATAAGGGTGTGGTGCATGCGATCAGCCGAGCTCAAGTAAGTACTCCCAAATTACCAATACAAGTTTTATTATTATGATTAATTGTTTCAGCTTTAGTAGAACAGCATGCTAGTATAGGACTAAGGATCTAGGAGGATGCCTTATGTGCCTGCTTTATGTGTTACAACTTTATGAGAATTGCATGCTAGTATTGAGTAAACAGCAGTAGGATAGCCTGTTTAGGTTATGCCTGGTAGCGCGAGCTTAGCATTGTATGCTAGAGTAGCTTCTCGTTATGAGAATAGTTTTGCCTGAGTATGTTTCCCTTATCCGAATGCTGCTTGCTTTGTGCTTTGTGGGACTCTGAGTGGTGGGAGTTAGCCATTAGGTGAATACGCCACATCACATGTGATCAGGGTTGAATAATCTCAGAAAGCTGGATTTGGCCCTATTGCGCAGCTCTTGTCTGAGTCCAACCGTTGTAGGGACGAGTCTTTTACTCGAAGGATTATCTGAGCCTCATTGTATGTGATGGTATTCAGGTGGTGGCTAATCAGCATTACAAGGAGGCCTTCGGCAACTGAGGACTGGTATGAGTGGAGTCAGCGATTTCCCTAGGGCAAGCCTAGGATGAGAGTAGCAGAGATCAGTAGTAGTAGAAGTGACTTGGTGGAGTCAAGGCAGTTCTTGAGGAAAGTACGGATAGATGTGGAAGGTAGTATGGGCCCGTACTACTGAAAGCAGAGGATCCGTACTCGAATCAAGGAAGGCCGAGACAAGACCAGGAAGCTAGTAGTAGTATCAATGATCCCTTGAGATATTTCAGTTTTCTGATATTGCTATGATGTGTTTCATTATGGTGGTTTTGCGTCCGAGGACAGCAGCCGGCAGTGGAGGTGCCGGGGAGGGATCAGGATCAGGCTCGGGAAACGAGCACATGGATGAGCAGACCAGAGAGTTTCTTTCTTCAGAGATTACTCATATCATTTTAGAGCAGACTCCTATGATCTTCGGTTCGATCAAGGAGGGGTCGTTTCAGTTTACTTCAAGATTTTGGCAATCACTGCAAAACACCCTAGGGATGAGGCTGGACACGAGTAAAGCCTATCATCCGCAGACCGACGAACAAAGTGAGAGGACTATCCAAGCCCTGGAAGATATGCTGCGAGCCTGTGTGATCGACTTTGGTAAGGCATGGGATACCCACTTACCCCTTGTCGATTTTTCCTACAACAACAACTATCACACGAGCATCAAGGCAGCTCCATTCGAAGCCCTTTACGGCCGAAAGTGTAGATCCCCTCCGTGCTGGGCTGAGGTGGGTGACACTCAGTTAGCTAAAGGACGAGTTCCTGACAACGCTCTCACGGGTCCGGAAATCATTCGAGAAACGACCGAGAAGATTGTACAGATTCGCGAACGATTAAAAGCTAGAGATCAACAGAAAAGCTACGCAGAGAAACGAAGAAAACCTTTGGAATTCTAGGTAGGAGACCGAGTCCTTTTGAAAGTCTCACCCTGGAAGGGCACGATACGCTTTGGAAAGCGTGGAAAGCTGAATCCAAGGTACATAGGGCCTTTTGAGATTCTCGCTAGAATCGGCCCCGTAGCTTACAAACTTAACTTACCCCAGGAACTCAGTAACATACACCCTACCTTCCACGTCTCGAATTTGAAAAAGTGCCTATCTGACGAGACTCTAGTAGTCCCACTCAACGAGATCGAGATCAACAAGAGCCTCAACTTCGTGGAAGAACCTGTGGAGATTATGGACCGAGAGGTCAAACGAACGAAACAAAGCTGCATCCTAATTGTGAAGGTTCGTTGGAACGCCAAGCGAGGACCGGAGTTCACCTGGGAATGCGAGGATCAAATGAAACTAAAATACCCTCATCTTTTTGCTTAGTTATTGTGTAATAACATAGTTACTTGAACTCTAATTTCGGGACGAAATTCCCTCTAACAAGGGGATGATGTGACAACTCGAATTTTCTTTCTTGTATAAGAGACCAATTGAATCCAAGTTAGACTCATTTTGTTTGCTTTCAACATCGTTTGGGGTCTATTGGAGTGTTCTAAACGTAATACAAATGAAGGGGGAACCTAGAAACAGGATAACACAATGTGTATCAAGAAAAATCGGGCCAAGCACTCCAAAACATGGAGTGTGCGGCCACACACTTGAGTGTACGGCTACACACAAGTGTGTGCGGCTGCACACCGGTTTCCAGCCACACACTCACCCTATATATAAGGGAGGACCCCCCTTCATTCATCCTTTCCTCCTTTGGCTGCAATCTACTTCTCTCTCTACTTTCTCTCTCTAAAAGTCTCGTCCAAAGAACACTCCAAGGACCTCGAAAACGTGAATCACCTCCATCAATCAAATTGTTTCTGGTAAAACATCTAAATCTAAGCTTAAAACTCATAGTGTTCTTCATGTGTTCTTCATCCTATGAAGTAGTGCGGCTGCACACCTTCATATGGTGGCCGCACACCTTCATGTGGTGACCACACACCTTCATATGATCTAAGAACACCTCAAAAATCAACATTTTGGACACAGATTAGGAGTGTACGGTCGCACACTCCTGTGTACGGCCGCACACCCCCACTGTACGGCCGCACACTCAAGTGTGAAACCGCACACACACATTTGTTGTGCGTATTGACCATACACTCCCTTGTGTGGTCATATACCACTCATATACAACCTTATATGATTGTAACACTTCATAATAAGTGTTTCCTAGTCCCTAAAGAGGTCCCAATACAATGAATAGTTATTCCAAACACTAATTACACACATATATATATGTCATTATATGGTTAATAGGATCTGTTGGTGCTCAAGTCCGCAATTAACACCCAACCTCCTAAACTGATCCTACCATCCCATTACTCACTACAGGTGAGTTCATACCCCTTAATTAACCTTTCAAATGTTTTTAAATACTTTTAGGGGGGGGGGGGGAATACAAGTTGAATCCAACAATTTATAGTATCAATCACATGTGATTTGTAGCTTACAATCATATGTATACTTTTAACCGTTTTACCATCCAAACCGCTTTCAATGTTTATCAAACTCATTTTCATGTTAATTTGTTATAAAAACTAATTTCAAACTCTTTTAAAACTTCTTATGTTTATAAAATATATCCACACCAATACATTTATATAAGTAAGACTTGAAAGACGTAGAACTGATAGCTCGCCTTATTTCCTGTTCTTGTTTGATTGGGGTCTTAGGGTATATTGTTATCTGTCCGATTGTCGTTGAATTCTTACTTATATATTATATGTATTTGTGTTGGATATGAATGTCTTCACTCAGTTCAATACTTTTGCGTATCCAAGAATAACTGCAACATGCTAGTTAACTATAATAGGTATAGTTAAGGTTTACCACTCCTCACTACCATTACTATGATACTTAACACAGTTAGTACTATTATGAGTCTCTACATGTTAAGTACTACACAAGAAGAATACTATATACTATACAAAAGAACACTAAATACATTATACCGAGAAGCACACTATACACTAATACAAGAGAACATACTAAAACAGAATGTGATGCACTAGTTCTCTATACGACACTTTACTGTGCCTTCACCGTGTAACCTTAGTCTCCTGGAGGGAGAGCGGGCTCTACGTGTATAGATCTATACCGGGGGACACTCTCACATCCCGACTGCTAGCTACAGTCCGAGCCGACTAGGCCTAAGGATGATAACATGCTACGACACTACATATGACCTGGAGGGTCATGATACATTCAATCGCCTATCCGCATGGTTACATACATATTTACATTCGGAACCCTAACCTAACAAATTATGAAATTAAGGTAAAGTAGACTCCCCGAGGTGTATAAATTACATATCACTACATAGAGTCTGCGGTTATTTACCATTTAGTCGGCAATAACACTGCTGGAATAATACGTTAATTTCCCATTTACTTTGTTTAAATGAAGTCCAAACTATATTTTTATATTTGAGAATCTAAATGGGGAAAACTTTTACACACTCAAAGGATCAAACCTACCAGTAACCAAGTCTTGGCAGAAGACAACTTTTATTAGAAAATATAGGATTTTCTAGAGATTCACACTATTTTCAAACTTGATAACAACTTTCAGGTTATACAATTGTAAACACTTTTATACAAGCAATGACACTAAATTCTTATGAACTCACCAACTTTATACTGATACCCGTTTTCCAAATAACCTATATTCTCAGGAAAAAATAGACATGTATTGGTGCAGTTCTTGAGAAGATGGAGCGCATACAAGACCCATCTTTTATTTTTGTTTATACTTTTGGTGTCTAACAAACTGTTCAGAGCACGCTTGTAATACAGTTACTATATTAATGCAATGGATGTTATTGCTTGTTTTTACTATTATGCATTGTTATGATAATGTACATGACGTCATCCACACCAGAACGTATTCTGCCGTTCTAGGTTTTGGGGTGTGACATAAAGAACGCCGAAATCCGAGTTTTAACGAAGAAGTTATGACCTGTCGAACTTTAGCGACAGAACCGACACGACGTTGAATGACGTAAAAACTGAATTTACGTTAGAGCGGTATTTAGCCTTAGCGCTATAAACGAAAGTCGTAGAGTTCGTTAAACCAAGAGCATGCATAAAAAGAACGTCCAAATCTGACTTCGTATGAGGAAGTTATGATTTTTCTAAGTTTCGACTTAGCGGTATGCAGCCCGAATACTTGGTTTGAGATCGAACGGTTTTTAGCCGAAACAATCAATACAAGAATCGAAGATCTTGTTGATAGTAGTGCAACGGTAAAAAGACAGACGAAAACCGACGTCGGATGAAGAAGTTATGAATTTATAACGGAGTTTTCTTGTCCCAACCTACTAAAAATAAATAATAAAAATAAATTCAAAATTAGCCGACGGAGTCTAAATGAAAGTTGTAGATCGTAGTCTCACCTACGCGAGGATATAAAGAACGTCGAAACGGAGCTTGTATGAGGAAGATATGAATTTTTGTAGTTTATTAAATAATTAAAGTATTTAATTGAATTATAAATTTCGATATTATCCAAGGGGGGGGGGGAGTCAGCGACCTTATCCAGGTTACGCCCAGCGTAATTAAAGATTATGACCAGCGTAATTCGGGGTTTCAGCCCCTATAAATAGATGTCGAGTGCAGCCGAGTTTTGGTGCTCCATTCTTCCCTTTCTATCGCGTTTTTACCTCGTTTTGCGTGTAAGTAATACCCCGAAGCCCCAGTATCATTCCCGAGACCCGAAGCAAGTCCCAAAGCCCCAAAGATCCCGAGAAGTGAAATTCCCGAGCCAAAGCTCTGCCCGCGAGAAACCCGGTTTTTGTGAAGATCTTCCAGATCTACCGAAGAATACTACTTTTACAAGCCGTAGTGCTGTCCGATCATCTTCTGATCAAGTGATGTATAGTTACTTTCTTCAAACACATAAATATAAAGTATTAGCTATGTAATACGTGCTATGTATTATATATTATTTGTCAATTTGAGATTGGTTTGGGATTGATGTTTTTATACGGGTGTTAAATGATTTAAATTGTGTTTGTATTTATATCTACAAAAATGTAGGGTAGAACATGGGTAGATGGAATAGTTGGTGACGATGCGACTTCGTGCCTATTGAGTAAGCCTTGGTGACGATGCGACTTCGTGCCTATTTGATAAACCTTAGTGACGATGTGACTTCGTGCCTGTTGTGTAAACCCTGGTGACTATGAGACGTAGTGCCTATTTTGTAAACCTTGGTGACTATGAGACGTAGTGCCTATCGTACGAACCCTGGTGACTATGTGACGTAGTGCCCATTGTATAAACCGTTGTAGCAAATGGACTTTGTGCCAGTTCCTTAGGTAAATCCTTTCGAATGAATAAATGAAGGATAGTTGGTTCTTAGGGTAAAACCTTGAGAAAATAAAGGAGATATGAGGATGGGTATTTGGGTTGATTGTTTGATAATTGAATATAATAAATTTATTATTGTGGGTTGAAAACCCTATATGCTCACCAGGATCCCAAGATTTACCCACTCAGTTTTCTTTGCATTACAGGTAGTGAAACAAGTGTATAAGTTGGTGGACTTGACGAGAGATTTTGGATTATAGATTAGTAATTATAAATAACTGTTGTACGATCTATTTTATATTGTTTATGCTTTTGGTCTGTATCAGAACATGACATCCCGAGGTTTTATTATTTAATGACATTACATTCTCTTAAGAAACGTTTTGATAAATTTTATCATATTTTGTTTTGGGAGAAAATTCCGCAACTCTTTTAATCAAATGATTACTCTGATTTTATAACACAAAGCATAAACAAATTGGTCTTTTCTGGCCGTGAAATTGGGGATGTCACAGTTGGTATCAAAGCATTAGTTTAAGCGAATTAGGAATTTGTAGGATTTCTAGACTTAAACTTAGAATGGTAAGCAATGATTGTGAGATGAGTGTCTACCATATTTTAGACACGAGCACTAGTATATTTTAGGAAAATTGCCTAAAATGCTTTTATGTGCTAAATGTTATATGTTTTTCATATATGATATTATTTGTTCGAATCTATGGTTTGTTGCCGACCGGGTCTGGAAACCTTATCTGTTTAGGATTCTAAGCGTACGACTACGGTATTAGAACTAGCATGTAAACGTTTCAGAGTGATAAGGAGATTTATACGTCTATTGTAAATAAAGCTTTCTTATCTTAAATTCTCGCCCGGTACACCAAATGTCTACTTGGGTGTACGAAAGGTCATGGTGAAGACTAATAAAGAATTGAGTAAATGGAGGAAATGAAAAGGCTTATGATAGCGAATGAAATGTATCGGAAGATATTGTATGAGTGGTATCATGCCTTTAGAATATGTCTGATAAAATAACGGAACATTTAGAGGAGTACGGTGCGTCTGAAGTACACATTCGATTGGCTGGATGATGGAACAATTGGTGTAATTCTTGAAGTTGTCCCATAATCTGGAATTTCCATCACCAATCGAGTTGAAGCATGATTGATGATTGAAGATACGCATGGAAGAAGTCCTAGTAGAGTCTAGGAAAATTTTTATGATTAATTGGACACATTCGTATGTGTTAAATTGTTTTGTGATTTTAGGACTTGGGGACTGCGAGACAATACTTGGGACGAGTATGAGTAGGTGTGAATAGTAGTAGAGATCTATACTAATGGAAGCATAGGACTCACGCTTGGATCAGGGAAAGTCACAAGGTTACCAAGAAGCTAGTGATTGGTCTCGTTTTATTCAAGTATGTTGTTACCATCTTTCAGTAATGACTAGTGAGATGATTGTTATTCCAACCCTAATGGTCATATCAAATTGAGTCTGACTATGATGAGTTTGTTACGTGGTTCCGAGAACCGAGTTCGATGTAGGATTTGACTTAAGCTAGAAGATTGAAATCAATGCGAGCGATGGCATCGCGCTCGTTGTTAAGGAAGATTGTAGCTAGAAATGCTACATGCTAAAATGTGATTATATCACATTAGAATGTAAAGGAAGGTATATTCCATTCTGGAATTTGACTCTAAGAGACCTGAGTCTAAGCGTTGAATCATACGATGAGAGGTCATTAGAACACGACCCATCGGTCTGTTACGATAGATAAAGGAATGTACTTATTCTAAGAAGAAGAAGGAGTTCCCAGTAAGGATTTATTTTGTAACTCGAAGGTTATGAATGAAAGACCAACATAGTACGAAGAGTAGATGTAGGATTGAGCATCAAGGTTATTACTTAGGATGGAGAGATAACGTATGGAGTTAGTATACGAATCCTATTTCGTTGATGATTCTGGGACGTAATCATCCTAACGAGGAGATAATTGTAACGCCTGTAGATTAGGGCTAGTCAATTTAGAGACGATAAGCGTCCAAAATGAATTTTTTATGAAATAATATTTAGATTGAATAATCTTAACTAAGTTATAGTATATGTTACAAGGATTCCGTACATATAAAGAACGTCGAAATCCGAGTTATAACGAAGAAGTTATGACCTGTCGAAGTTTCGCGACAGAACCGACACGACGTTGAATGACGTAAAAAGTGAATTTACGTTAGAGCGGTATTTAGCCTTAGCGATATAAACGAAAGTCGTAGAGTTCGTTAAACCTTGAGCGTGCATAAAAAGAACGTCCAAATCTGACTTCGTATGAGGAAGTTATGATTTTTCTAAGTTTCGACTTAGCGGTATACAACCCGAATATTCGATTTGAGATCGAACGGTTTTTAGCCGAAACAATCAAAACAAGAATCGAAGATATTTTTGATAGTAGTGCAACGGTTAAAAGACAGACGAAAACTAACGTCGGATGAAGAAGTTATGAATTTATACGGAGTTTTCTTGTCCCGGCCTACTAAAAATAAATAATAAAAATAGATTCAAAATTAACCGGCAGATTCTAAACGAAAGTTGTAGATCGTAGTCTCACCTACGCGGGGATATAAAGAATGTCGAAACGGATCTTGTATGAGGAAGATATGAATTTTTGAAGTTTATTAAATAATTAAAGTATTTAATTTAATTATAAATTTCGATATTATCCAAAGGGGGGGGGGGGGGGGAGTCAGCGACCTTATCCAGGTTACGTCCAGCGTAATTAAAGATTATGACCAGCGTAATTCGGGGTTTCAGCCCCTATAAATAGATATCGAGTGCAGCTGAGTTTTGGTGCTCTATTCTTCCCTTTCTCTCGCGTTTTTACCTCGTTTTGCGTGCAAGAAATACCCTGAAGCCCCGGTATTATTCCCGAGACCCGAAGCAAGTCCCGAAGCCCCAAAGATCCCGAGAAGTGAAATTCCCGAGCCGAAGCTCTGCCCACGAGAAGCCCGGTTTTTGTGAAGATCTTCTAGATCTACCGAAGAATACTACTTTTACAAGCCGTAGTGCTATCCGAACATCTTCTGATCAAGTGATGTATAGTTACTTTATTCTAACACATAAATATAAAGTATTAGCTATGTAATACGTGCTATGTGTTATATATTATTTGTCTATTTGAGATGGGTTTGGAATTGATGTTTTTATACGGGTGTTAAATGATTTAAATTGTGTTTGTATTTATATCTACAAAAATGTTGGGTAGAACATGGGTCGACGGAATAGTTGGTGACGATGCGACTTCGTGCCTATTGAGTACGCCTTGGTGACTATGCGACTTCGTGCCTATTTGATAAACCTTGGTGACGATGTGACTTCGTGCCTGTTGTGTAAACCCTAGTGACTATGAGACGTAGTGCCTATTTTGTAAACCTTGGTGACTATGAGACGTAGTGCCTATCGTACGAACCCTGGTGACTATGTGACGTAGTGCTTATTGTATAAACTGTTGTAGCAAATGGACTTTGTGCCAGTTCCTTAGGTAAATCCTTAGGAATGAATAAATTAAGGATAGTTGGTTCTTAGGGTAAACCCTTGAGAAAATAAAGGAGATATGGGGATGGGTATTTGGGTTGATTGTTTGATAATTGAATATAATAAATTTATTATTGTGGGTTGAAAACCCTATATGCTCACCAGGCTCCCAAGCCTGACCCACACAGTTTTCTTTGCATTATAGGTAATGTCACAAGGGTATAAGTTGGTGGACTTGACGAGAGATTTTGGATTATAGATCAGTAGTTATTAATAACTGTTGTAAGATCTATTTTATATTGTTTATGCTTTTGGTATGTATCGGAACATGACATCCCGAGGTTTTATTATTTAATGACAATACATTCTCTTGAGAAACGTTTTGATAAATTTTATCGTATTTTGTTTTGGGAACAAAATCCGCAACTCTTTTAATCAAATGATTACTCTGATTTTATAAAACAAAGCATAAACAAATCGGTCTTTTCTGGCCGTGAAATTGGGGATGTCACAGTTAGTATCAGAGCATTAGTTTAAGCGAACTAGGAATTTGTAGGATTTCTAGACTTAAACTTAGAATGGTAAACAATGATTATGAGATGAGTGTCTACCATATTTTAGACACGAGCACTAGTATATTTTAGGAAAATTGCCTAAAATTCTTTTATGTGTTAAATGTTATATGTTTGTCATATATGATATTATTTGTTCGGATTTATGGTTTGTTGCCGACCGGGTCTGGAAACCTTATCTTTTTAGGATTCTAAGCGTACGACTACGGTATTAGAACTAGCATGTAAACGTTTCAGAGTGATAAGGAGATTTATACGTCTATTGTAAATAAAGCTTTCTTATCTTAAATTCTCGCCCGGTACACCGAACGTCTGCTTTAGTGTACGAAAGGTCATGGTGAAGACTCGTAAAGAATTGAGTAAATGGAGGAAATGAAAAGGCTTATGATAACGAATGACACCTATCGGAAGATATTGTATGAGTTGTATCTTGCCTTTAGAATATGTCTGATAAAATAACGGAACATTTAGAGGAGTACGGTGCGTCTGAAGTACACCTTCGATTGGCTGGATGATGGAACAATTGGTGTAATTCTTGAAGTTGTCCCATAATCTGGAATTTCCATCACTAATCGAGTTGAAGCATGATTGATGATTGAAGATACGCATGGAAGAAGTCCTAGTAGAGTCTAGGAAATTTTTTATGATTAATTGGACACATTCGTATGTGTTAAATTGTTTTGTGATTTTAGGACTTGGGGACTGCGAGACAATACTTGGGACGAGTATGAGTAGGTGTGAATAGTAGTAGAGATCTATACTAATGGAAGCATAGGACTCACGCTTGGATCAGGGAAAGTCACAAGGTTACCAAGAAGCTAGTGATTGGTCTCGTTTTATTCAAGTATGTTGTTACCATCTTTCAGTAATGACTAGTGAGATGATTGTTATTCCAACCCTAATGGTCATATCAAATTGAGTCTGACTATGATGAGTTTGTTACGTGGTTCCGAGAACCGAGTTCGATGTAGGATTTGACTTAAGCTAGAAGATTGAAATCAATGCGAGCGATGACATCGCGCTCGTTGTTAAGGAAGCTTGTAGCTAGAAATGCTACATGCTAAAATGTGATTATATCACATTAGAATGTGAAGGAAGGTATATTCCATTCTGGAATTTGACTCTAAGAGACCTGAGTCTAAGCGTTGAATCATACGATGAGAGGTCATTAGAACACGACCCATCGGTCTGTTTCAATAGACAAAGGAATGTACTTATTCTAAGAAGAAGAAGGAGTTCTTGGTAAGGATTTATTTTGTAACTCGAAGGTTACGAGTGAAAGACCAACATAGTACGAAGAGTAGATGCAGGATTGAGGATCATGTCCCGATCATCCTTGGAAGACCTTTCCTCAACACGGCAAGTGCTATAGTAGACATGAGAGACTCGAAGCTTACTTTACGGGTAGGAGATGATTCAGTCACTTTTGGGGTTGATCAAGCTATGAAGTATGCAAGAAATAGTGATGACATGGCGTTCTCAATTAACATGCTTGATGAATTAATGGAGGAATGCGATAATGAAGACCCCAACAAGTCCATAATTTTTGATGAAGAATTTGATGCTGAAAAAGACTTACTGGAGATCGAGAGGCTGCTGGAAGAAGCTGAGTATGAAGAATTGATGAAGCAATCTGATAGATCAACTCGCCGAGTAGGGCCGATCTACTCGCCGAGTCCATGCGAACAGAAAAATGGATTCGTGAATTCAACTGCCAACTCGCCGAGTCCCTTACCTGCACTCGGTGAGTACACCATGTAGATCGAAAAAACAGAGCTCAAAACATTACCAGATCACTTAGAGTATGCTTTCCTTGAAGATGGTCATCAAAAGCCAGTAATAATAGCCTCTGACCTCTCCGAATCTGAAAAGGAAGAACTAGTTCAAGTTTTGAAGAAGTGAAAGCGGACCATCGCATGGAGCATTACCGACATCAAGGGAATCAGCCCCTCTTATTGTTCTCACAAGATTAATTTGGAAGAAGGAGCAAAGCCGGTTGTACAGCACCAAAGAAGATTAAACCCAAATATGCAAGAAGTGGTCTAGAAGGAAGTGGTCAATCTTTTAGATGCGGTGATTATATATTCCATTCCCGACAGTCCGTGGGTGAGTCCGGTCCAAGTGGTGCCCAAGAAAGGAGGGATGACGGTCATAACCAATGAGAAGAGTGAGCTTATTCCAACACGAACGGTAACCGGTTGGAGATTGTGCATCGATTACCGAAAGCTAAACGATGCCACTCGTAAAGACCATTTCCCCTTACCTTATATTGATCAAATGTTAGAAAGATTATCATGCCATAGTTATTATTGCTTTTTAGACGGATTTTCGGGTTATTTCCAAATACCCATAGACACCATGGACCAAGAAAAGACCACTTTCACTTGCCCAAGTGGTACTTTTGCTTATCGATGCATGCCCTTTGGGTTATGCAATGGACCCGCGACATTTCAAAGGTGCATGACAACCATATTCCACGATATGGTGGAAAAATTCATGGAAGTCTTTATGGATGATTTTACTGTTTTTGGATCTTCCTTCCATGATTGCCTCACAAATCTTGACTTAATCTTGCTAGGTGTGAAAAAACCGATTTAGTTCTTAATTGGGAGAAATGTCACTTTATGGTCAAGCAGGGTATAGTTTTAGGCCACAAGATTTCCAAATTGGGAATTGAAGTGGATCGGGCGAAGATTGACACCATTGCCAAATTACCCCCACCAACTAATGTTATGGGCATTAGAAGTTTTCTAGGACACGCGGGTTTTTACCGGCATTTTATAAAAGATTTTTCTAAAATAACTACACCCCTAACACAATTGCTTTTAAAGGATGCACCATTCAATTTTACTAAAGAATGTTTAAAGGCCTTTGAATTCTTAAAAGAAAAATTGACTAATTCCCCGATCATTGTTGCTCCAAATTGGGATTTACCATTTGAAATAATGTGTGATGCTAGTGACTTTGCATTAGGAGCTGTCCTTGGTCAAAGGGTTGATAAGCACTTCCGACCCATTTATTATGCTAGTAAAACTTTAAATCCGGCCCAATAGAATTATATCACCACGGAAAAGGAATTATTAGCTGTAGTGTACGCTTTTGATAAATTCCACCCTTATTCAGTTTTATCTAAAAAAATTGTTTTTACTGACCTCTCTACTAGCAAGTATTTGTTTGCCAAGCAGGATGCCAAGCCAAGATTGATACGATGGGTTCTACTTCTTCAAGAGTTTTATATAGAGATACGCGACAAAAAGGGAATGGAGAATGTAGCAGCTGACCACTTGTCAAGGCTTGAAAACCCGCAATTGCAAGAAGATAGAGTTGGAGATGACTTCCCGGACGAGTACATTATGGTGATCGTGGGAGAAGAGCCATGGTTCGCATATATAGCTAATTACTTAGCTAACAAATACATCCCAAAAGATCTTACTAGCCAACAAAAGAAGAAATTATTTTATGAAATAAAGTATTATTTTTGGGATGAGCCATACCTTTTCCGAAGCTGTGCGGATGGAATCATACGAAGATGCGTGTTCGGGAATGAAAGCCGGAAAATTTTGGAGCATTGTCATAGCGGGCCCACGGGTGGACATCATGGAGCACATTACACTGCTAAGAAGATCTTTGACATTGGGTTTTACTGGCCCACGATTTTTAAAGATGTAGCCCTATTTGTCAAAGAATGTGATGCATGTCAAAGAGCGGGAAGCATTTCATCCCGAAATGAAATGCCACAACATAGTATTCAAGTGTGCAAAGTATTTGATGTGTGGGGGATCGATTTCATGGGACCATTTCCCATGTCCAAAGGTAACAAATACATATTGGTGGCGGTGGATTATGTATCCAAGTGGGCGGAGGCACAAGCTTTACCAACTAATGATGGTCGGGTGGTGGTGCATTTTTTGAAGAAGCTATTTTCAAGATTTGGACTCTCGAAAGCTCTTATAAGTGACCGAGGTACTCATTTTGCCAATGATCAACTAGAGAAGGTGCTAAGGAAATATGGGCTAACCCATAAATTTTCTACATCCTACCATCCACAAACTAGTGGACAAACCGAAGTGACAAATAGAGCCTTAAAGAGAATCTTGGAGAGATCGGTGGGGAGCAATCGGAAAGAATGGTCGGATAAGCTAGATGATGCACTTTGGGCCTTTCGAACACCTTTCAAAACACCTATTGGTACTACACCATATAGGCAGTTTATGGAAAGCAATGTCATTTACCGGTGGAAATCGAGCATAAAGCTTTTTGGGCTTTAAAATTGTGCAACTTCAACATGGCGGAGCTCAAAAACAACCAGTTAATGCAAATGAATGCTCTTGAAGAACTTAGAAATGATGCATACACTAGCTCTCTAATCTATAAAGAGAAAACCAAAAGTTGGCATGACAAGAGGATCAAGGGAAATAAAGAATTTCATGAAGGGCAAAAGGTGTTGCTCTTTAATTCAAGACTAAAACTTTTTTCGGGCAAACTCAAGTCAAGATGGGATGGTCCTTTTCTGGTAAAGAAGGTGTTTCCACATGGTGCTATAGAGTTATTATCAAAGGATGGTACTCCTTTCAAGGTCAGTGGACATAGAGTAAAAAGATATGAAGAAGGAGTCCCAAGAAATGAAGACATAGAAGAAGGGCTGTTGCTGCAATGAATGGCAGAAACATAGCATGGAAGGAGTCCAACTAATGACTCCTTAAAAAGAAGCGATTCCGGGAGGCAACCCGAGTTTAGGGTTTGCATTTCTTTTTCCTTTATTTTCTTTTTAATTTCTTAGGATCTGTTTTATCTTTATTATTCTTCTGAAAATATGTTCAAAATGATTGCTTGAGAGCAAGCAATGCTTAGAGTGTGGGGTGGTGGGTTAAAAATAAAAAATCAAAAAAAAAAAAAATTAATTAAGTTTTTTTCAAACTGCAAGTTTTACTCGCCGAGTACATGCGACCTACTCGGCGAGTACTGGTCTGAAATCCCAGAAGTCGCGAATACGCGGATCTACTCGGCGAGTAGCACTTTTCTACTCGGCGAGTAGAATATTTACACAGGTAGTTTATAATCTGTAAATAAGGGTTTTCACTCATTCTAAACATTACCCACATACTCGCCGTGCATACCTACTCTCAAGCCATTTCTTCCATCTTTGTTGAATCTTCAACTTTCAAGCGTAAAGGTATGATTTTTACACCCAATACTTGTCAAAGGTTAAAGCTTTATTACTTCTTAGCCCTTATTTTGTCTAAAATTCGGATTTGGGGGTTTCCTCAATTTCTAGGGTTTTGATTTTGCTACGAATTAGGAGGTTTTAGGCAAAATTTCTTTTGGATTTGTGTTTTATGGACTTAGTACAGCAAACCCTGATGAAGAATTAGGTGTTTTGAATAACCCATACAGGTCCGATATCAATCTGGTCCCGATGTTCATACTACTCGCCGAGTAGTTCGTGAACTCGGCGAGTAGGATGCTATACAGATCTGTTTTGTTCGATTTTAATTGTTAAGTATTGTTTGTTTGTGCTTTCTTGATGATATTTTGCAGGAACCATGTACAGAAGAGATCAGACTTCATGAGGTGGAAGCCAAGGAGACATCCCGTGGCTCTTTTTTCGCCAAATCACCTCTAAATCATCTCAAGCCCGTGCCAAAAACAAATCAGAAGCTTTGAAGCAAAAAGAGATCAACTTACCTAATGCAGTGAACTAGGATTGGCTGGGGAAGGTTGGGTTGGAAGAGGAATTGACGCCATATTTGGTGAAAGAATGCAATGTGGGGGATTCTACCATCATATGTGATGGTTGGTTACAACTGTTCAAAATTCAAGAACCGGTCTTCGCTGAATTATGTTGGGAATTTTTGCTACCATCTCATTTCGGGGTGGTAGTGAGTATTATAATCCCAATGTAATTTCCTTTTCTCTTGGTGGGGAGCTGCGACAATGCAACATGGCTGAGTTTTCATGGAGGATTGGCATCTATGATCAAAGTACCATGTTAAATGAAGACTTTGAAGCTTTCTTGGAGAATTGCCACAAAGATCTCCCCGAAGTAGTGGTTGCTTCCACCTGGTGGAGTACTATTGCCAACCAGGTATACATCCCATCTTCCGCGCAGAAGGGCTACATTCGTTCACCGATCCACCGTCTCATTCATCGTTTCGTTGCTAGCACGATTAATATGCGGAAACACAATGACAAGGTCCCGACCCTTGACATCTTCTATCTTTGGAGCATTATTACTCCCGATGTTTTTTGCAATCTCCCTTACTGCATAGCCAAATATATTGCGGATGGGGCTGTTAAAGAGAAGGTGACCTCCAAAATCAATGGAGGGATGTTTGTGACAAGGCTTGCAAGATCATTTGGGATCTTGGATTTGCAAGAGGCGAGGGCGCTGACGGTCATTTCTCCCCCTCCGTTTAACACTACACTATATAGGAGGGCAATAATTGTGGAGAAGTTTGGAGATTCTTATTCTATTCCACATGCGGATGAGCTGGGACGGCGGGTGAGGCAACGGAGTGAGCGGGTACGAGACGACCCACCGGTTATTCTGATGGAGGAAGAGAACGATGGATGGAACCAAGTCGAGTACCGGAGATAATTGGATGATATTGGAAGAGCTGTCAATTATAATAATCAATCATTTGAGTATCTTTTCCAGCAAATGAATATCGCCCCGAGACCCGGACCCGGTTATCCCTACATTATGAATTGGGAGGAAAGGATGCAGAGAGGCAATGAAGGAGGAGGAAGTGGAGCTGGAGGAACTAACATGGAGGAAGAAGATTGAAGATTTTTATGTTTTGTGTTTTTATTTATGGTGTTTGATTTGAACAATTGTTAAACTTGGATGATTTTTGTTTCTTTTAGGACTTTTATCGCTTTCACTTTTGGGTGCATATTTTTCAGGGTTGGAAGGTTAGGATGCATATAGAAGTTTAAGGTTCAAGTTTCAAGTGAGGAATGTTCAAATAAGAGTGCGAAGTTTTGTCATTAAGGTTGAGTCCGTTAAAGTTGGGAGTGATAGAGAGTGTTGCTACTGAAGTAATTATAGACAGAGTCACTAAATTATCCCAATTTAGAACCTTAATCGAGAAGAAGAAGAGCTGGACAATTTTTTTTCAATACAGCGCAAACTCGCCGAGTGCACATATCCTACTCGGCGAGTACATGGGTAATTACGCGATGTAACTGCAAGCTAGCAACAAACTCGCCGATTACATGATACTACTCGCCGAGTAGATCAACATTTTTCGAATTCCAAAGCTGTTTTGGGCACTTTCATTGCAGTACTTGTCCATTTTTCGTGAAGAGTCGTTACTAGAGGTTTCTAGGAGCTTTGTCCTACATTTTTGAGTTATTTGCATGTCTACCACACGAGATTTTGACACCCAAGACATGGATGAGCTGTTCCCATGTTTAAAGTCAATTGGAGATGGAGTTGAAGAGAAGAGATATCAACCTAGCGACTGCTACCCTAGGGGAGTTTGTTCCAATTCTCTCTATATTTGATATTTTTATTTTTGCATGATATGCAATGAGGACATTGCATAAAATAAGTGTGGGGTAGGGGGTTGGTTAATTTCTAGTAAATTGAGAATCTTAATATCCTAATTTAGGTCTATTTTAATTTTTTTTTGCATTCTTGCATACCAAAAAGTGTGACTTAGGAATTAATTTAGAAAATGTTGGTAAAAAGCAATTAGGATTCCATGTTAGAATTGTGTTGATAATTGCATGAAAACCTAAATGTTTAGTTGAGCCTATATACGTTATAGTGCATTTGTGGCCCCCTTATTCTAGTGAAATCATGGGACAAAAACACAACCTCGCTCAGCCCGAAGGATGCAATATGTTTAGCATTGTGTACCAGAAATGTATCCAGGAAAATTATTATCGTTAGCCAATAAAGGTTGAAGTTGAGCGCCCCTGCTTAAGTATGTAGGGTTTTGAGTGAAAAAAAAAGTGAGGTACATGTAAAAAAAAGAGAGAAAGAATTGCAAGAAAAGTTTGAATAATTTTGGAGCAACTAAAGTGAAGATCAAAAGATCAGAAATTCTAAAGTAATTCAAAAGTTGAAGATACCAAAAATCAAACAACAAGGTGGTGAATTCAAAGAAATAAAAGGTCAAATTATCAAAGAAATGAAGAATTCCAAAAGAGCTCCAATGTGGTATCATAAATTGTAATTCTAGATTATGTACACTTGGGTTGCTCAACCTAAAATACCTTGAGGATAGGAGGTTTTCTGCAGATGGATTCAGAGGGATGCATAAAATGAGCATTGTTTGGGGTGAGTGGGCGAATGTTTATGAGGATTGTGAGTATTTAGAGTACGGGGGTATTTAGGAAAATTTTTAGACACAAATGCATGCGTTGCAGTCTTGGCATAATGGCTGGGTTAGATTGGAGTTGTCATATGTGGTTTTAATTCAGTTTTGCTTGGGGGCAAGAAAAAGTCAAGTGTGGGGTATTTTGATATTTGCATAATTAGTCATATGTTTAGCATACATTTTCATACATTTTTAGCTATTTATGTGCATAATGTGGACAAAAGGTACTTAATAATGCTTAAATTTTGTTTTCAGTCCAAAAGACATGATTGGAAGTAAAAAGGAACAAGGAGAAGCAATTAGAGACCAAAAGAATGAAGAATGAGGAAAAACACACTAACTCGGTGAGTCTGCGAGGCTACTCGGTGAGTACCCAAGAATATTCCCGAAGATAATTCAAGACTCCTGGCAATACACGGATTCTACGCATCTACTTGGAAAGTTGGGTGACCTACTCGCCGAGTGGCCCCTATTTTGTGATAATTATAAATATCGAACCTTATTCCGAATGGGGGAGACTTCTGGATTTTGGGGAGCTACACCTGCGATTGAAGAATCCTTTGGAGAGCTGAGAAACCCTAACCTTCGATCTTTTGAAGAATCAAGGCAATTTAGGTTATACATTCCACTTAATCTTAGGAATTAAGCATGTCTAGCCTAGTTGAATTTGTTTTTGAGTTTGTTTTTACTATAACCGTGAGCTAAATTCATATTGTTTCTGTTTAGGAAGACCAAGTTACTCCTATGGTTTAATTATTATTTTCTTGGATTGTTTATTGGTGATTTTATTAAATTAAGTTTGTTAAAGAACCTTATGCATTAACCACAACTATTTTCTGTTAATTGGAAGACAATTAAGTTGCATGAACATCTCTTAGTTGTTAACCTCATATGTTTAAGTGAACACTTTATCATATGCCTAGGAATAACGAACATGAAACTAGGATTAATTAGAGAATGGGTAAATTAATGTGTGAGCTTGTTTGAGAAACCAACAAACAAGAGGTTAATTGAAACACCAACTTGATTAACCAATTACAAATCTTATTTAATCCAAATAATTGAACTAGGGAATTGATTAGTTTAAACAATTGGCCACTGCTTGAATTGATTAATTGTCTAAGGGTTAGTAATAATGAACATGAACCTAACCACTATAGTTGGTAACCAATAACAATTGATTTATCATATAAATAACCATAGGAGTGAATTGGTTGGACCTAAACAGAAACCCTCAATCAAATTTGGTGAATTTGTTACTTGTCTTAGTTCTTTAGTTAATTAAGTGCTTAAGTGGTGTGTTTAAGTTTCTAGTCTTGTAAAACTATAGAAAAACCCTTTTACTTTTATTATTTGCTTAGTTAAAATTAGTTATTAGTTTAATTTCCGTTCCCTGAGTTCGACACCCTACTTATCCAACTATACCACTAAAAGACAGGTTCACTGCCTTTGTGTGCTTAATTTATTAACTAAAAGTTGGAATAAAACCAGTGCATTATACACACATCACTATGAGACGTAGTGCATATCGTATGAACCCTGGTGACTATGTGACGTAGTGCCTGTTGTATAAACCGTGGTAGCAAATAGACTTTGTGCCAGTTCCTTAGGTAAATCCTTAGGAATGAATGAATGAAGGATAGTTGGTTCTTAGGTAAACCCTTGAGAAAATAAAGGAGATATGGGGATGGGTATTTGGGTTGATTGTTTGATAATTGAATATAATAAATTTATTATTGTGGGTTGAAAACCCTATATGCTCACCAGGCTCCCAAGCCTGACCCACTCAGTTTTATTTGCATTATAGGTAATGACACAAGGGTATAAGTTGGTGGACTTGACGAGAGATTTTGGATTATAGATCAGTAGTTATAAATAACTGTTGTAAGATCTATTTTATAGTGTTTATGCTTTTGGTCTGTATCGGAATATGACATCCCGAGGTTTTATTATTTAATGACAATACATTCTCTTGAGAAACATTTTGATAAATTTTATCATATTTTGTTTAGGGAAAAAATTCCGTAACTCTTTTAATCAAAGGATTACTCCGATTTTATAAAACAAAGCATAAACAAATTGGTATTTTCTGGCCGTGAAATTGGGGATGTTACAGGAACCTCTAGATGCTGTAACCGGCCATGTGGACGCTGGTGCTCCGCCTTAACATGGCGACATGTCAAGCACCTCTCAACTACCCACGTTACATCCCTCTTCATACAAGGCCACCAGTAATCTCTTTTCAGATCCAAATACATCTTAGTGGCTCCTGGATGGATCAAGAATCTCGATCTATGTGCCTCCTCCATCAGTATGCGTCGAGCTCCACCTGTATAGGTCACCCAAATCTGCCCACGGAAAGTTATAAGCCTCCGACTATCCGTCTCAAACTCAGAAACCTGTCCGATCACTAGCTCCCTCTTGAGGTTCTATGGTCTCACAGCCTCTACCTGAGCCTCTCGGATGGTATCTAGGACTGGAGTCATCGCTTTCATCATCATACACACGTCTCGAACCGGAACACTCTCTGCTCTACGGCTCAAGGGTCGACTACCACATTAGCCTTCCCTTGGTGATATAAGATCGCACAGTCGTAGTCTTTCACTACATCCAACCATCTCCTCTATCTCATATTCAGGTTGGGCTGATCCATGAGGTACTTCAGACTCTTATGGTCCGTGTATATGGTGCACCGAACTCCATACAAATAGTGACGCCAGATCTTGAGGGCGAACACCACCGCTCCCAGCTCCAAATCGTGGGTGGGATACCTCGTCTCATGAGGCTTCAACTGCCTCGATGCATATGCTATCACATGCCTCCTCTTCATAAACACCGCAGCCAACCCTGATATAGATGCATCACTATAAACTAAAAAGTCCTCCACTCCTTCGTAAAGGGCTAACACTGGAGCTTCACACAATCTCTGGCAAAGAGTCTCAAATGAGGCATGCTGATCTCGGCACCTCCCATCTCATAACTACCTCAATCTTGGCTGGGTCGACCAATATCCCATTCTGATTAACGAGATGTTCCAGGAACTGGACCTCTCGTAACCAGAAATCACACTTGGAGAATTTGGCATAAAGCCTCTCAACCCTCAAGACTCTAAGAATCTCTCATAGATGCTCCTCATGTTGCTCTGTGGACCTCGAGTACACAAGAATATCGTCGATAAACATGATCACCGATTGATCCAACATGAGCCTGCACACCCGGTTCATGAGATCCATGAATGCTGCCGGTGCGTTGGTGAGCTCGAAAGGCATCACCACAAACTCGTAATGCCCATAACGAGTTCTGAAAGTCGTCTTTTGGATATCCTCCTTGCTAAATATCATCTGATGATATCCAGATCTCAAATCAATCTTGGAGAACCAAGATGCTCCCTGCAACTGATCAAATAAATCGTCGATCCTCGGTAGAGGATAACGGTTCTTGACCGTCAGCTTGTTCAACTGTAACGCCCGTAGATCTGGGCTAGTCAATTTAGAGACGAAAAACATCAAAAATGACTTTTTTATGGAAGATTATTTAGAAGGATTAATCTTAACCAAATTTTAGTATATTTTACAAGGATTCAGTACATATAAAGAACGCCGAAATCCGAGTTATAACGAAGAAGTTATGACATGTCAAAGTTTCGCGACAGAACCGACACGATGCTGAATGACGTAAAATATGAATTTAAGATAGGTCTATATCTAGCCTTAGTGATCTAAACAAAAGTCGTAGAATATGTTAAACCGAGAGCGTGTATAAAAAGAACGCCCAAATCTGACTTCGTATGAGGAAGTTATGATTTTCCGAAGTTTCGACTTAGCGGTATGCAGCCAGAATACTTGAATATGAGATCGAGTGATTTTTAGCCGAAACAATCTAAATGAGATCGAAGATATTGTCAATAGTAGTCCAACGGTAAAAAGACAGACGAAAACGGACGTCGGATGAAGAAGTTATGAATTTCTAATGGAGTTTTCATGTCCCGACCTACTAAAAATAATATAAAAGTAATATATTTATAATATATTAAAGTCAAAATTATCCAACGGAGTCTAAACGAGAGTTGTAGATCATATTCTCAACTACGCGTCGATATAAAGAACATCGAAAACGGAGTTCGTATGCGAAAGTTATGACTTTCTGAAGTTCGAGGCGCGAACCCCAAAGCTGTGTCAGTGGCCACGACGTGGAAACAGTGCCCACGACGTGGCATGTTTTCTGACGCCTCCTGGACACTTCTAGACCCAACTTGCGATGACGCATGCAGTGAAGACCAAGCCCACGATGTGGAAAATGAGAAATTAGCCCTATAAATAGATTTGAAGGGGCAACCGGCCAAGGTTGGTAATTCACCCATCTCTCACCCATATTACCTCGATTTTCGTGCAAAGAAGTACCCCTGAAGCCCCGGTATCATCCCAAGACCCGAAGCAAGTCCCGAAGCCTTGAAGATCCAGAGAAAAAAAGAGTTTCTGAGCTGAAGCTCTGCCCACGAGAGACCCGGTGTGTGAAGAGATCACAGTTTCACCGAAGAATACTACTTCTACAAGCCGTAGTGCTGCCCGATCATCTTCTGATCAGGTGAGTGTATAGTCACTTTCTTCTAATACATAAATATTAAGTATTTGCTATGAAATATGTTCTATGTGTGTATATATTGTTGTTTATTTGAGATGATTGTGGAATGGATGAATTATATAGGTTTTAATGAGTTAAACTGTATATGTATTTTGTATCTACAAATATGTTGGGTAGAACATGGATAAATAAGATTGTTGGTATGTGATAAAGGATGAGATGGATCATGAGATAAAAGGGTAAAGAGATAAACTTGTTATAGATTCGGGAGTATGGGTCAGATCAAGAGGCTAGTTTTAGAACCGAGATTATGAATTAGGTAATGAGGCAAATTTAAGATCCGGGAGTACAGATTATGTATTTTTGAAATATGTGTTCATTTGATAAGGTATCATGTGTATAGTCCCTTTTAGGAACGTGATTTTAATACGAGTATTGATTAAAGTATGGAATATATATATATATATATATATATGTGTGTGTGTGTGTGTGTGTGTGTGAATTATTTGCTATTGCTCAAAATGTATGTTATATATATAATTGATGATATAGAACGTACGAACCAATTATGGTCCAATATGTGTTAAGATGTGTATATATGATATTATTACTAAAAAAACTTTGTGTTAAGTATACTCATAGTTAGCGTTTCCAAACGAAGATAGTATCGAAAATTGATTATAGGCATTATAGGCTTGCCTAGTGATGGGTTAAGACTTAAATAGGGATGTTTAGTTCCATTAAGTTTGGACATTGGGTAGCCTCTTATTAAGAGTACGTGTGTTGTGAGATTGATGATTGGTGGAGTATGTCCTATGTACAGAAGTACATTTTATGTACGAAGTCCTTTTCAAAGCTCTGTGTCTTGGGTGCTGCTTGTGCCAGGGTACTATTATGTTCTCGGGTACGAGTCTTTCGCATACCAGAGTACTATAATGTGCCAGAAGTACTATCATGTACAAAGTCTTTTTGACAATTTTGTGTGTCAGTTACGGGAGCATACGGGAGTACTCTAGTAGTATTTCCCCATACTTTTATTTTGAGAGAGCTTTGGAGTCAACGTTTCTTTTATGAAGTGATCGACCGAGCTTCATATGTCAGCGTTTTCTTTCATGAAGTAATTAAGGGAACTTCGTAGACTGCCTAATAAAGTGTGTCGGTAATAGACCACTGTTAGGTATGTCTGGTATTATATTGTTGGATAGGGTGCGTCTGGGGATGAAATACCTCATGATATTCAGGTCACTACTAGGCAAATTTTGATGCTGGGATAGGTAGAGTCTGGGGTTATAATACCTCATGATAGTCGGACCACGCCTATGCATTGTTATCTAGATAACTACCCCTGACTTAAAATGTCTTGTGGTTCTTTCTTTTATGAACAAAGGTTTGTGGTGAAACTTATTCCATTCCCCTCATTTGATGTCCTTATTGATCCTCGTTTGCTGCCACGGAATTTCCGAAGTAGCTTCGTAAGTTTGTGGTTCATATCGATTTCTTAGGCTAGATCTCGTAAGATCATTGTATAGGGTCGGTATCTGGGGATCGACGGGATAGGATATATTGTTTCAGGAATATGATTTATATGTGTTTTTAATATTAGTGGTTTTGCAGGAACGAGATATACTTTATTATCATATTGTTTAAATTAAGAGCTTTCATACTCCGTGTTCCTTTGGTGATTGGGTTCACCAGGGATATTCGAAGTAAGTGTTCATTAGATATTTGAACTTAGTGTTCATCAGGGATATTTGAACTAAGTGTTCGTTAAGTGTTTGTGAACTAGGTGTTCATTGGGTAATATTGGAACTAAGTGTTCATTAGGTGTTCTTGAACTAGGTGTTCATTAATTATTGTGAACTGTGTATTCACCAGAGGTAATCTAAGAACCTTGGCAGCACTAGAGTTTGAGCCAGTTCCTTAGGGCAATCCTTAGGAATGAATGGAAGAAGGGTAATCGGTTCTTAGGATAAATCTTTAAGAAATAAATAGAGATAATGGGGGTGGGTAATTGGATTGATTGTTTGATAATTGAATATAATAATTATATTATTGTGGGCTGAAAACCCTATATGCTCACCAGGCTCCCAAGCCTGACCCTCTCAGTTTTCTTTGTATTACAGGTTATGGTACAAGAGCATAAGTTGGCTGACATAACGAGAGATTTTGGATTATAGGGCAGTAGTTATGAATAACTATTGTAAGGTCTATTTTTGTTCTATTTATGCTTTTGGTCTGTATTGAACATGACATCCTGAGATTTTGTTATATAACGAAAATACATTTCTTTAAAGAAATGCTTTGACAAATTCTTATCATATTTTGTTTTGGGAACAAATTCCACAACTGTTTTCTTTAAAAGATTACTCTGATTTTAAAAACAAGGCATAAACAAATCGGTCTTTTCTGGTCGTGAAATTGGGGATGTCACAAATCAATTCCCGGTAATCGATGCACATCTGGTGTGAACCATCCTTCTTCTTAAAAAAAAGGATAGGTGCTCCCCACGACAAGCTACTCAGTCTGATGAAACCCTTCCCTAGCAGTTCCTGGAGCTGTGAGGATAACTCATGCATCTTTGGTGGTGTGAGGCGATAAGGTGCCTTGGCAATAGGCACTGCACCCATAACCAAATCAATCCAGAACTCCATCTGCCTCTCGGGAGGCACGCCCAATAACTCCTCAGGAAAAACATTCGGAAACTCACACATTATTGGAACCACAGAGATAGAACTTGACCTCTCTATAGCAACCCGCGTATCCATCACGTACTCCAAAAAACCCATACATCCCTGCTGTCGACTCTGTCTTGCTCTGGTAGCAAAGCATAAAGCTGATCCAGATTTGGTACCCTCGCCATACACCGTAAGCACTCCCCTAATAGGGTCTTGTGTGGTCACCATCTGACGCTCACAGTCAATCACAGCTCAAAACCGACTCAACCAATCCATGCCCACTATGACACAGACATCACCCATCGCGATCGATACCAGGTCTACCGAGAACTCAACTCCAAAAATCTCTAGTACGCAACCCCAGAATACATCAGTAGCGAAGACCGAATGCTCTTCGGCTATAGAAACCCTCAGAGGTCGACTCAACGCCTCACATCGGATACTGATGTGATGACTAAAAGCAAAAGACACAAAGGATTGACTCGCACCCGAGTCAAATAACACCAAATCAGGTACAGAACTCACAAGAAAAGTACCTATATACAACACAAAATAAGCACAACAAATATCAAAATAATATAAATAAGGAAATACGTATCGGCCACGACATCAGGTGTTGTGTGGACCTCCTCTGCTTTCAGCTGAAAATCTCTCCTATGAGCTCTCGGAGGCCGACTATCAGTAGCACGCAAAGCATCAGGAGTGGAACCCTACGCTGATCCCTGAACGAGCTAAGGGCACTCGACCTTCCGATGGTCGGTCTGGTTGCAGTTAAAGCAGATGAAAACCCCTTGGGACAATCCTTCGCCATGTGCCCCTCTTTTCCACAGTTGTAGCAAATCATTGCCCGACATGTTCCCTCGTGACTCTTGCCGCATTTGCCACAAGTGCGGCCCTTTTGGCCCCCATCTGTCGCATCAGCGGGCTTTTCCCGCTTCGTCGCCGGCTGCAACTGTATTGATCTTCTGTCTCTACTACTCCTCCTCTCTGGTTTGCAACTCAAGCTCAATCTCCCTCCTCCTAGAATTGGTCTAAAGCTCAATCAATGTTTGATAATATGAGTTCGCCATGAACTCCCTTATATCCCTCCTCAGTATACTCAGATAACGACTCATACCTGCCTGCTCGGTAGACACGTGCTCAAGGCAAAACAACATCCTCTCATGGAACATCCTCGAAATCTCAGTCACGGTTTCTATCTTCTAGTTGAGAGACAAACTCCTGGGCCAACTGTTCCCTCTCCACCTGGGGAACATACTCATCTCGGAACAACTGTGTGAACCTCTCTTAAGTGACTACTGCATGATCTGGAGGAGTAAAGTTGGTTGTCACAAACTTCCACCAGTCCTTCGCTCCCAAGCAAAGTTGGTTCAACGCAAACCGAACTCTCAAGTGCTCGGGGCATGAACACGTGTAAAAACACCCCTAGATATTGGAGATCGATCTCATAGCAGCAATTGGATCCTGTATCCCATCAAACTCTGGTGGCTTCGTGTTGCTGAACTCCCGGAACAACATCGAGTCACCTCCTTATGGCCTAGCAGCAGCTACGACTACGGTGGCTGCAGTGGAAGCAACCTCAGTAACAGCAACATAACGCTCATCAAATGTCTCAATCAATGTGGTCTTAATAGACCCAAACATCTCTTTTATCGCCTCTCGAATAGATGCGGTCACCTCCTCATGAATGATCCGGAAGATCTCCTCGTCACTAGCACTACCGCCCTCCGGGTTGTGCTGCGTACCCACCATGATGTCTCTGAAACACAACACAAAAATCATCACAGACTCGCTCGAGCGTACTCACACTTGATTTCCCGCCCCTACATGATTCTTAATACCCTAAGGATTCTTACGTGGGCTGCATACAGATCCGGTGTTTTCAGTAGTACGGGCCCAATACTACCTTCCACACCAACCTGTGGTCACCCTAAGTCCTCCTGTTAGGATCCCAATTCACACGTACTCTATCTATCACGAATAACAGAGTACTCTCTTAGTAGACCCCTCAAATGCTCATATAGGTACCTCCCTTAGATTATCCCTTGACTCAGAAATCTTTCTAAGTGATTCCTGCTAGATACTCCTACCCAGCACATACTCAAGGCAAACAACAAATAACAACAACTCCTGGGCTAAGGCATCACAAATCAGGCAACTCTATCCCTAAATATGAAATACCTATCCTATAGTCTAGCATGCATCTCTAACATCTCATAAATATCTCATAACACACATAAGTAAGGGTATTTTGGGAAATCACCGTTCGGGCTCTGGCTGATTGTACACACTGCTCCAACTCGTTTTTCTTTAAAACTCTTTCTCGTTTTGGAAAAATCATTTCTTTTGAAATTTTTTCTCAAATCCTCAGTTTGAATCCATAAACACCCGAAGGTACATTTGAATCCCTCAAACCAAGGCTTTGATACCAACTTGTAGCACCGTAAATTTTCAAACAAAATTTTCATTTTTAAAATCACATAATTCACATAAACATAGTTCACAAATTCCAAAATGACAATGTATCAAAAACACATGTTCGATAATTGTTTAAATGAAATCCAGGATCCTCAAAACATAACTCTGCCTCGTGTGTACAATCAAGTCAGCGCCTTACCGTGATCCTAAGAAGTACCTGAAACACATAACACATAACACGGTAAGCATGAAGCTTAGTGAGTTCCCTAAAATACCACAGACATCTTATTAGCCTCTCATGGCCATACTCAAATATGGCTCTCCGGTGAATGGGTCTCAATGGATCTCTCCGGTCCCACAACTCGGGTGGACCCTCCGGTCCTAACTCGGTAAGCTCAGAATAATACACATCATAAATCACAAAGACATAATGAAGGATATCACAATACTCAATATAAGCACATAAAACCCTCTGATCACACAAAGATTACCACTCTAGGTAAGTATAGTGAGAAGACTCACCTCGTAAGCAAGCAAATGAACCTCGTACATGAATCACCGATTTTGCCTCCGCCTAACACATATGATAATTATCTCAAATTAACACTCCATTCACAACTCTAAATAACCAAAGGCTATTCTCTCTCTCCAACTCTTGGAATGGGTAAAAGACCATTCTACCCCTCTACGGTCTTCGTACACACTGTCTTGACCAAACCCTAAAGTCAACTGAAGTCAACACTCGATTCATAGTCAATGTTGACCCGAATCGTCGAGTGCATCTATGTTACTCGTTGACTCCCCTCGTTCCTTCAAAAAAGTCTCGAAAACCCAACTTAACTCGTCGAGTTGTCTCTTCAACTCGTCGCGTTACTGATGTCCAGACTCATCGGGGAAAACCCTAACCGACTCGTCGAGTCAGCTCATTGACTCGCCGAGTCACTCCAGACCCTTTTCTCATTCAGACGTTTTAAGGCAGATTTACAACCCCAAACTCTAGATCTAGCCTCCCAAGGATGATATACCATGTAAAGCTTCAAGCTTTACGTCAATGCGTGGCACTTAGGGCTTGAAATGCCAAACAAGTTCCATTTAGGGTCTTAATCATGAAAGGTATTCTATTAGCTGGATAAAGCTGGAACCTTTGGGCTCTAGGGACCTCACAAGGTCCAGATCTAAAGTCTCAATCACTTTATAAGCTCAACACACTAAAAGCCTCTAGGAAAGATGGAACAAACCGTGACACCCCAAGTTGTTCCGTTACATTTCCCCGTTACCGTTAACGGAATATTCCAGTTTATAAAAGTTCCGTTAGTTAGAGGCCGCGAATTAAATAAATATTTCATTCATTTATATCTTTATGTCGTTAAGTCGTGATAAGAGAAATAAAAACTCGTAATACACATTTCCATTAAATTGGAAAAAGTTAGTTTTTATTTTCACGACCACTAAATCGGGTGCGACCAAAAGCCCCGTTTAACGACAGTATCGGGTAGAATATAACTGAGCTCCAACTCCAACCCATATATAAGGGGGAATGGACTTTATTCCACCCCTTTTCACACTCTCTCTATACTCTCTCTCATACAAGCCCGATTTCGCCTCAAATCCACAACCAAACGCCTCCTAAACGTAAGACCTTCAACCCTAACTTGTTCTAAACATGCAATATTGTTAGTATAGCTCAAAAATCCCATGAAAAGGACAAAGAAGAGGAGTTTACGGCCTAAGAGCCTCCTTAGGCCGTAAACACCCCCAAAAATGGTCAAAAGTCCCGATTCTTCCTTATTTGAGCTTGGATACTAGTTAGGGAATTCACCTAGGAGTGTTTAAACAACAAAACACAAGGTTTTAGGGCACAAAAGAGAGTTTACGGCCCAAGCACATTCTTAGGCTGTAAACACCTCTTAAACTTGTAAAAATGCCCCAAAACACTCCCAAACCACCCTTAGGCTTAATACATAAATTAGGGGCTTGCTATTTAGGGTTTGGAACATTTAAACACAAGGAAATATGGGGTAACTTGGAGTTTACGGCCCAGACATATGTCAAGGCCGTAAACACTCCCAAACATGCCAAAATGATGGCTTTAATTCCCCCAAATGGCCTCATACCTCATTATAAAATACTAGAAGTGATATTGGGGCTTTAAACTTCAATAAACTTAAGGTGTAGGAGTTCACGGCCGTGAACTCCCTTAGGGGTGGTTCATGGGCCGTAAACTCCCTAATGGTGCCTTTAAAGACCCTAAACACATTCATACCTTTTGGATTTGGACCTAGCAAAATTCCATGAACAAGAATGAGCCCTTAAAACACCCTAGAACCCCTCACCATGAGTTTACTGCTGTAAACTCATGGGGAGTTGTCCCTGGGCCGTAAACTCTAAGTATAGAGTTTACTCTTGGATAGTAAACTCCATTCCTAAGCCATTTGAGCCCTTAGTTGTTACCCAGGACACCCCAAACACTTAATCAAAGTGTTTTCCGCTCTTTAGGGTGCGTATACTTGTTTAATTAGTATTATATGTACTAATTGTATGTAAACATATGTTATCATATGTTAAATAGGTCACTAAGTGTGTCCAAGTCCTTACTTGACACCGAGCACCCAACCGGCACCTTCGTCGGATCTACTTACACCAGGTGAGTTCATACCCCTGAATGAACCTTTTAAATGTTTTTACATGTTTTATAGGGGGGGGGATACAAGTTAAACATGCCAATTATCGTACCAATCACATGTGATGGATAACCCGCATGCACAAGGTTTTACCATACTGTACACTGTTCTACCAAGTAGGATACTATAAAGGGTTTTCAAAAAGGTTTTCACTTGTTCAAAGCTCTTACTTATACTGTTTTATCTAAATACATTTTAAACTGGTTTATAAATGTTCCAAAGATTTTTAAAGGTTTTCAACTTATCTTACGAAAGGATACCAAAATGTGATTTTCCCTGAGTATAAAGGTTTTTCCAAGGTTTTCATCAAAGTTCCCTTCACGTCTTACACTTTTACTTGTTAGTTACCACTGCTTCGCTTTCACTTATTTCAAACTCCTACTTGATAACGCTTTCACTTCTTGATACACTTATACTTGTTATCGCCTCTATTTCGCTTATACTTGTAGTCGCTTATACTTGTAGTCACTTATACCTGTTGTTATCTCTATTTCGCTTATACTGGTAGTCACTTATACCTGATAGACGCTTTCACTTCACCAGTTGTCGCTTCCACTTCGTGATACACTTATACTTGGTACACTTATACTTCACGATTCGGTTATTCCACACTGTACGATTACACACCACGATGATACGTTTCCACTTGTTACACACTCAGTCGTAGTTAGATGTATGTCTGTGCTTGCATGGATATATATATATATATATATATATATATATATATATAATGATTGAAGGAATTATGAAGGTTCGTCCGCCCTATTTCCTTTTCTTCGTTGAGATGTGGTCTGGTGGGATCGGATGGCCGTCCGAAGGTCGTTTGGTTCATTAGTTATATATTATGTATATGAGTATAGATGTGTAGGTATGCTCTAGTCAGTTCAGTCATGAGTCTCTACCTCTAGTTCAACACTTACATTAGAAACCCACTACCCACTAGAAACCCACTACCCACTGTTTGGAAGTCATTACCCACTATTTGGGATGCATCTTCGGGACACGACCTTCTCCGTCGTCTAGTTGGTAACCAGAGTCTCATGTAGGGAGAGCAGACATTGTGTGTATAGATCTATACGGGATTGACACCCCCGCACCCTGACTCCTAGCTACAGTCCACGACCCACCAAGCCAAGGGGTGACAAATGTCATATTTTATAGACGCTTGTAGGGCGTCTGGTACTCTAGTGTCGGTTAGTATGGTTACGAGTATCCCGGGTTACCTTATAATTCATGGCCTTAAGGTAACGATATTTCACCAGCAATTTACACTGTATGCTGGTAACTCATTCTCAGAGTCACACTGTTTTTGACCTTGCAAGTTGTATCTTTCATTTGATACTGTCTGCGGTCTATATTCTCTGATTTTGACCTTGCAAGTTGTATCTTTCATTTGATACTGTCTGCGGTCTATATTCTCTGTTTTTGACCTTGCAAGATGTATCTTTCATTTGATACTATCTGTGGTCTGTATTCACTGTTTTAGACCTTACCAGCTGTACCTTTCATTTGGTACCTTCTGGGGTCTGTGTCTCCTTTTGGTAGACTGAGACAGGCGTGTCGTTCATTCGATACTCTCCTGGAGTCTAGGATTCCTTTGCCTTAGTCAGCAGTCCTCACTGCTGAGGCATATGTTATTTCCCTGATTCTTCTTGCTTTCTTTAATAATCAAATTCAGTATTTTGATAATGATAGCGATTAAGGGAAAACTACTTTTACCACACTAACTCCGTCTAGTCTTGGTAGAAGACTGCTTTTATTAAAGAAAATATAGGATTTTCTGGAAAGAACTCTAATACACTGTAAATTCTTAAACTACTACATTATAAAGTTATTCAAATAAAATGTCACTAAATACTTATGAACTCACCAGCATTTGTAAAAATGCAGGTACTCGCTTTTCAAATAACTTGTATTCTCAGGTTAGCATTAGACAGGTACATCCCCAGAGCTGTTGATGAAGATGGCTTAGTACCATGTTGTATTTATTATATTTGCTTGCATTACTTTGATACCCTGTAATGTAAACCATGAAAAATTATTACTATTAATGCAATGTTTTGTTGTACTTTGATTACTATAATACATGTGTTGTGATACTTGACATGACGTCATCCACCCCAGAACGTTTCCGCCGTTCCGGTTTTTGGGGTGTGACAGAAACCCTAAAACTCCATAAAATGAGATCTAACCAAACTAATGAGCAAGGTGGAGACTTTTTACCTTCAACAGAAGCTCTAGATGAATTAACACCAGATCCAACAGTCTCTTCTCAATCCTTCTTTGATACTCCATTCTTCTCTTCTAAAAGTGCATTAAAATGCCCAAGGATTAGCTCTCTCGCTCTCTCCCTCTCTCTCTCTCTCTCTCTCTCTCTCTCTCCCTCCCTCCCTCCTTCCCTCCCTCTCTCTCTATCTCTCTCTCTCTTAGCTCAATATAGGCGATTAGGGTTTCACACATGGGAGTAAGGTGGATGGTAATGCAGAAATGTGGGCTTAAGGTCCTTTAAATAGGACCTAACCCCGGAGAATTAGGGTTTCCTCTCACAGCGCCAACTCGCCGAGTTGGTCTGTCTGACTCGTCGAGTTGGTTATAAAACCCAAGTGGTCAATTCGCCTCTACTCGACGAGTTGGGGCATCCAACTCATCGAGCTGCTCAAACAACTCAAAATAAATTTATAAATATTATACCTGGGAGTCGGGATGTTACAAAGCTACTTAACCAATTTCTAGGGTAAAACCCCATTTTACCCTTTTCTTTAATTGGCCCAAAACCAAGGCCCAACCCAACTCCTCAAAAGGCCTAAATTCCTTAAATGGCATCATAAGGCCCATTAAAGTCCAACTTCCAAATTGGGCCTAAAAATCATCATGGACCTTATTCCAAGGAAGGCCCAATATCCATCTATGGCCCACAGTTGAAAGTCCAATGGCCTAACAAGGCCCACACCCTAAAAGTCCAAAATAGTCCCAAGTCCAATGGATTAAACGGAGAAGCCCACTGCACCGAGTACGCTTGACATACTCCTTGTGTGCACGACATACGAGTGTTGACTCGGAATTGGTCAGCTGACCCAGTACGCGCAACGTACTAGGGGTTACGCCTCACGTACTGGCCAGAGTCTCATTTGGCCAACTTTATCTTAACCACTTAAGCTCTTAATGTCAAAACCTCATATCTACTTCATTTCAAGGAATCAATGGATAAAGTTGGCAACTTTATCATCTTGCATGACTTAATGGAACCCTAAAACCGGATTTTGTCCTCTAAGACCCATAATAAGGGCTCAAACTCATGCATGTACCAAATATGCTTCATCAAGATGAGACCTTTTTACACAAGGAACGTCATAGGGGCTAAGATCTAGCATCCTAGCCCATGGAGAGACTCAAACTCCCAAAGAGAACTAGAAGACAATAATAAACTTAAAAACAAGCCCTAATCTCAAACTAACACAAAGAGTGTAGGGTCTGGAAGGTGTTGCGTCTTGGGCTCACTATTTAGTCCATTTAGTCTCCGGATTGGGCCTGTCCATCCGTGAGTTATATCTAGGGTTTTGTATTTATAGGTGCTTGCATGCATCCTAGTACGTAAGTTTTTGGAAGTCAATTACTCTAAAAGATTTATTCTTTATCGTTTGTAACCCTAATATCCTCTACAACGGAAGTTCTTTATCGAGCTCTGCTGAGGTTTGAATCTATTGAATCATTTGACATATTTTGATTCATTCTGGTGTTTTATATTACTGTTTATCGTTTTTGTGATTAACCTATTAGAAGATCTAAACGATCAAAGAGTTTCTTAACTCATCAATTGATATCAGAGCAGGAGACTGTGTAATTCATACACATCCCTTCTGTGAAAGAAGTGATTAGGGTTTATTCTGCATTTACTGATATTTATTGAGCCGTCACTCCATAATTGACGTATCTCAGTATTTATTCATCTTGCCCTAATATTACGTATTACAAGTCTGATCTTACAACAGGTTAAACGATCAAGCATGGACGATTCTCAATCCAATCCTATCAACATCTCAAACAGTATAGGATCTACGACTAAGATTCCAATTCTTTACACTCAAGATTACGAGGTTTGGGCGCATCACTTTGAAGACTACGTCATTGGATCTGAAGATAATGGGTATTTAATATGGGAAGCTATTGTGTCTGGACCATTTTCTCATTCAGGAACATCCATAATTATTAAAACTCAAAAGGAGTATAATGATTTGTTAAAAGATGTGAAAGATGTTGCTCAAGACGAAAAGGAGAAGTTTCAGTGCAACATCAAGGCATTGAGACTGATTCGATTCGCAGTTCAATCTGACACATTTAGATTGGTAAGTTCCTGCAGTACTACTAAAGAAATCTGGGATCGGCTGCGAGAGTTGTATTCTGCAGATGAAGATCTGGAGCACTCAATTCAGACCTTGCTTCTGTTTGAATTTGGAGAGTTCAAGCAAAATCCTGATGAATCTGTTACACAGACGTTTGATCGCTTCAATCATCTTCTTAGCAAGATGATCAAACATGATATTGAAAGGAAGCCGATCGAACAGAAGGTTACCTTTTTAAATGGTCTAAGATCTGAATGGCGGGCGGTCGTATCAACAGTTAAAGCACATGAACAGTTTAAATCTTATTCACTGGCGAAACTAGTGGGAATTCTGAAATCCCAGGAAAAGACGGTGTTGCAAGAGAAGAGTGTGGTCTCAAACTTGGGGTCTTTGGCCCTTCTGTCTAAAGGTAAGAATGCAGTAGAAGACAAAGATCTGAACCTGGGGGACTACGATCTAACTTCAGAAGATTATGCTATGATGGTGTCCAATCCCAAAAGGTTCATCAAGAAGAAGTTTCCTACCAATAAGAACCGAAATTGGCAGGGAAGCTACAGTTCTGAAAAAGTGAAAGAGGAGCCAAAGACTAAAGAACCAAAGAAAGAGGCGAAAGTGGAAGCTGATTCTGGTGTCAGCTGTTATTACTGTGGAGGAAAGAATCATTACGCCAAATATTGTGTTTTGAAGAAAATGACAGAGAAAGATGAGGAGAAAGATGAAGAGGCAATTCTTATGAAAAAGATGGAGGAGATTAAAAGGAAGAAAGCTGCTACTAATCCCTCTATGAATGCTCTTATTGTGCAGGGTTCAGCAGAAGATGACGAGTTCGGTGGCGTACAGGTGTGGTCGACTGACTCAGAAGATAATGAGGTGAGAAAGCCTTCTCATGGAAAGGCTTATGTCGCAAAAAGTGATGAAACCAGTGGAAAATGTCTGATGGTGACCGATGTATCTCAGATGAGGGGATACAATACTGATGGTAGAAATGAAGAGGCCAAGGAGCGAGAGGACTTGTGCTTTACAGCAAAACCTCTTAGTGTGCAGATTATTGAACTTGATGAACTGATCAAGAAGGTACAATCTGTTTTTGTCTCATTTAAAATTCCACAAAAATCATATGAAAAGGAATTAAATAACTTGAATTCAAGACTTTCAAATCTAGATAGTTGTTTAACTCAAACACGAGTCACAAATTCTAATCTGACTGACCAAATAAGCAGGGTGTCATCCAAGAGTGAGGAGCGAAGGATGTGGATTGAGCAGAAGGAGTCGGAGCTAATTAAGTCTAGGGATGAAAACATTTATTTGCAAAGAGACAATTTTAAATTGTTAAAACAAAGGAATGTTTTTTGTTTGATCGCTAAAAGGATTTATGCTAACATTACTCAACTGCATCTAAATTGTGAAATAGGGCAGAAGATACATCGCATGATTCTACCCTTCCTTGAGTTTAAGGAGGACGAAATCGATGCCGAAGCATACAACTGTGAAGGTGTTGTATCTTCCGATGATGTTAATCCTACTTATATGTATGGTATGGACAAGATAGAATCTTTTATTAAGTCCAAAGACCATAAGGACATGCGTAAAAATCTTTTGGATGAAAACGATAAGCTGAAACTCAGGACCGAAACCATACAAAAATTCGACTCATTGAGTACCAATTTAAGTTCAGAAAACAAAATTGATGTTAAAAACGCATCTGAACTTAATGAGGACGATGATATGAGTGAAATTTCTGTAGAAGTTGAAGTCGACTGTTCTGAGTTTGTCAAAAGCGAACCCGAAAACCACAAAAACCTAATTTCTGAAAATTCTGTGGAATTCGCTCGTTTGTACAAAACTAAGTCCCCAGGCCTTAAAGAAAAAGCCGTTGTGTTTCAGAAGGTTAGAACTACTCCCAATCAGGTGTATAAGGTCACATGAGTAACCGAACATCAAACAGCCGAACTCACTGCCATAGTGAACGAAGATAATGCAGATGGCTGTGATGAGTTTTCCTGGTCAGCATCCATAGACAATGCAGACGAAACGGTTGATCTGTCGGAACGAACATCCTGGAAGACCAAAGGTAGATATGTGCCCGAGCCGCTGAATAAGCCTACCAACTTTGACGTACCAAGTACAAGTGGCACAAAAGAAATTCCTGTAGAAGAAGTCACCTCCACAAGCGAAACCTCATCTATGAAGAGTGAACCGGTTGCCAAGAAGCTGAAACAAAAAGCTAATATCCACAGACAACCGAAACAAGTGAAAAATCAAAAGCAGCAGAGAAACCTGAGATACAAGAAAAATCTCTCAGAGCGAAAGAAGTTTTGGCGCTCTCAAAACCCTCATTACTCTTACCATGATAAAGATTCTAAGTCAGAGAGAAAGACTTTCAGGCCACACGAAGAACAGAACCGAAAGGGTAGGTTCGGTCCCGAAAGCAACAGCAACCGAAAAGCCAGTTTCGGTCCACCAAATAATAACAGGCAAAGATCTGACTTCAGTCCATCAAGCTTTTATAATAAAAGACCAAGTTTCGGACCACCAATCAACAACACCCAAAAATCCAACTTCGGCTCATCATCAAGCAGCTACTGAAGGTCCAGGTTTAGTCCCTCTGATGACCACAAACGAAAGGGTCATTTTGAAACCCAAGTCAGGAAAGACTCTCATTCTAATTTCTTTTCCTCTAATTCTTCTCATTCTCAATCTTCTTCTAAACCCAATTCTGTTCCTACACAAAATTCAAGATCATCAACGAACTTGAAAGGAAAAAGGAAGATTTCCTCAGCCAAGGAAGACCGACAGCAGACTAGAGTCCATACCCCAGAATCTGAATCCAAAAATCATGCAACTAATCCTAATAAAATCAAAGTGTTTACTATTAAAAGAAAAGATGAAACAACCTTAATAAAACGAACATATCTTGTTGATGTTTCTTTTACTATTCCTGTTCCTGTGAAAGGCTCACGTGGACCCAAGAAACTTTGGGTTCCTAAATCTGCTTAATTTTTGCAGGTTATTAGTGACGAGCAGTTTGACGAAGAATGGTATACTGACAGTGGCTGCTCACGTCACATGACAGGAAGGAAGGAAGAGCTAAGGGAGTTTCGATCGCTTCAAAATGGTGGCAATGTCAAGTTTGGTAACAACTCCTATGGAACAATAAAGGGTTATGGGATGATAACCAATGGAGACTTCACAATAAGAAAGGTGGCATACGTAGAAGGATTGCAGCATAACCTCATCAGTGTATCTCAACTGGTTGGAGGTACCGGTCTCAAAGTTTCATTCGACGACGAAGGCTCAGAAATTATAGAGAAGAAATCCAACAAGGTCATTCTCAAATCAGATCGAAAAGGTGAAATGTTTCCTCTGAATCTCAGACCGATCAAAGGGAATCCAACCATATGTCTCCTGTCCAAAGCTCATTCAGACGAAAGTTGGTTGTGGCACCGAAGGCTCTCTCATCTCAACTTCAAAGACATCAACAAGCTTGTCACCGGAGGTCATGTTCGGGGTCTTCCATTGCTCAAGTTTGATCGTGAACACTTGTGCGCTGCATGCGAAATGGGGAAACAAAGTCGTCAAAGTCACCCATCAATTATAAACACAAAAGTTGTTGAACCACTTGAGTTGCTTCACATCGACTTGTGTGGTCCATCATCAATAGAGAGCATTGGCGGTAGCAAGTATATGCTTGTTATTGTTGATGACTTCTCACGTTTTACATGGGTATTCTTTCTGAAGAACAAATCTGAGGCCACCCCTAAGCTAAAGATGTTTATCAAGCAGGTTGAAGTGCAAATGAGAAAAGTCGTTTGAATCATTAGGAGCGACAATGGACTAGAATTCAAGAACAAAGAATTCGAAGACTTCTTGGCATATAAAGGAACCAGTCATAAATTCTCAGCCCCTTATACGCCTCAACAAAATGGTATTGTTGAAAGGCGAAAGCGATCCTTGTGTGAGGCGGCCCAAACTATGCTAAGTTTTGCTTATTTTCCCTTATATTTCTGGGTTGATGCTGTTGCTGCAGCATGTTTTACGCAGAATAGGTCTTATCTCAACAAGCGTTTCTCTCTCACTCCTTATGATATCATCAATAACAGGAAGCCAAATGTGAAATTCTTCCATGTATTCGGTTCAAGGTGCTTTATCTTCAACTCCAAAGAACATCGTAACAAGTTTGATGTTAAAGCTGACGAAGGAATTTTTCTGGGATATTCTCTTACTTCAAAGGCATACAGGGTTTTAAATAAGCGTTCTAGAAAGATTGAAGAAACTTATTATGTAACGTTCGATGATAATTTCGTCAAGAAACTAAAAACTACTGAAGAGGCAATTGGAGAGATTTTCTCTCAAACAGGTCAAGTCACAGCCACGATTGCTAATCTATTTGATCAGTTCGTAGACTTATTCGATGAACCAGAGAAAGCCACTCTCTCGGAAGCCAAGGTGGCAGACAACAAAATCGATCGTCTGAAGCAGATTTTCGAAGATGTAGCCAAACAAATGGAAGAAGGAGAACCAGTTCGAAACGAACCTCCTTAGCACGACATTTCAGTTGAGAGGGAGAATCAATTCTCTTCAAATCAACCGGACTCACAGTTTCAGGGGGAGAATTCAATCCCTATAGCACCCGAAAGCCCGACTACACCCGAAAGTCCTGTAACACCCGAAAGCCCGGCTACACCCGAAAGTCCTCTAGCACCCAAAAGCCCGGCTACACCTGAAAGTTCAGTAGTACCCGAAGGTCTAAATCAACCTAAAGATCCAATTGATTCATCATCTGTCTAGGGGGAGAATTTCGATATGTTCTATGATGATGATATTCAATCTGAGTTGGAAGAAATGGTCAAAGCTGAATTGGATCCATCCTATGATCCAAACTTTCCTCCGCTCACCAAATGGACAAGAGATCATCCCGTATCTCAGATAGTGGGTAATGTATCTGAAAAGGTCCTAACCCGATCTCAAGTGAAGGCAAAGCAAACCTCCCTATTCTCCAAAGTAGAGTTCTGCATGTATAATTTCTTCATATCCAAAGTTGAGCCAAAGACCGTTAATATTGCTCTTGATCATTCTGATTGGGTCCAAGCAATGCAAGATGAACTCAACGAGTTTGAAAGAAATAAGGTCTGTTGTCTCATTCCAACCCCAAAAGATGCCTCAGTCGTTGGTCTCAAATGGGTATTCAGAAATAAAATGGATAAGGAGGGAAATGTGATTCGTAATAAAGCTCGTCTTGTGGTAAAAGGATACTGCCAGGAAGAAGGAATTGATTATGAAGAAACATTTGCTCCGGTAGCAAGGCTGGAATCTATTCGAATATTTCTTGCCTATGCTGCACACAAGAACTTCGAAGTCTTCCAAATGGATGTGAAATGCGCCTTTCTGAATGGAGAACTTGAAGAAACGGTTTACGTGGAGCAACCTCCTGGTTTTGTGAATAAAAAGCATCCAAATCACCACTACATTCTAGAAAAGGCAGTTTATGGTCTGTAACAAGCGCCTAGGGCATGGTATGAAACACTAACTAAGTTCTTAAAGATGTCTAAATTCAAACAAGGTTCAGTTGACCCAACCTTCTTTCGTAAAAAGGAAGGTAACCACCTTATGATAGTTCAAATCTATGTCGATGATATCATCTTTGGCTCAACGAATCCTAGCTTAATAGCTGAATTCAGAAAGCTGATGGAGACTAAATTTGAAATGAGCTCAATGGGTCCAATTAACTTTTTCCTTGGTTTAAACATTAGATAGGGACCCGAAGGCATCTTTATCAACCAGGAAGCATATACCAAGACTCTTCTTTCTAAATTTGGCATGATGGGAGATTCAAAGGTCAAAGTTCCAATGGTGTTCGGCACCAAGCTCACACCATCCTTGGAAAAACCGGCAGTCGATATAACGCTATACTGCCAAATGATTGGTTCTCTGATGTACCTCACAGCTAGCAGGCCTGATATAATGTTTTCTGTGTGTTACTGTGCTAGGTTTCAGGCGAATCCTCGTGAACCACACATGCTAGCAGTGAAAAACATACTCTGATATCTGAAGCGAACCACCTCTCTCGATCTCTGGTATCCCTCAAACTCATGTTTCTTTGTTCAAGCCTACTCAGATGCAGACCTTGGAGGATGTGGTTTAGACAGGAAAAGCACCACAAGAGGATGTCAATTCCTCGACGGGAAGTTGGTGAGCTGGCAATCTAAGAAACAAACATGTGTTTCACTGTCCACAGCCGAAGCAGAATATATTGCAGCCGCTTCTTGCACATATCAAGTGATTTGGATCCAAAGCCAACTCCGGGATTATGGACTCAATATGAAAAGATCCCACTATATTGTGACTCAGAAAGTGCAATTAGGATCTGTCATAACCCAGTGCAACATTCCAAAACCAAACATATTGCATTGAGGTATCACTTCATTAAAGATCACGTAGAAGACAGAAACGTAGAGATTCATTTTGTTCGAACTACTGATCAACTGGCCGACATCTTCACCAAAGCTCTTCCAGAAACAAGTTTTAATAAAATTCTACAAGGGTTAGGGATGATGGAATCGGAGTCAATACCAAAAACTACTTCTCAAAACCAAAAGTTGGAAGCGAAATGAACCGAACGTTCGGGTTCGGTTCACGTAAGTGCCGAAATGAACCGAGCACTCGGGTTCAGTCCTATTCACCTGTCTTCGCTTATCACTTAACGGTAGTTTCTTTGGTTGTAAACTTTTTTGTACCCTTATTTTTGTCAACTGTGTCTCTCTTATTTTCAAGTCTTTTTCTTTTTCAATTTTTTTTTGCAACCGAAATGAACCGAACGTTCGGTCTATTTCGGGTTCGGTTCCAAATTTTTTTTGTGTTTTGTTGCTTTTGTTTGTTTTATTTTTCCAAATATCAAAAACTCAAAAAATATTTTTGTTTGTTTTTCTCTTTAAATCAAAAACTCCAAAAACATTTTTTTTGTTTTGTGTGTTCATTAATTTTTTTTTATTATCATTTATGGATAATCGATGGGGCAATTATTGTTCTCACATTTTCTATAGTTAAGTGTCCCTAGAAGCATGCTGCTGTATGTTGTCCAAAGCCTCACCTGATTCTGAATAATAGTCTTACTGACTTGGTATATACAAACCTTGTCTTCCCAATTAGGCTTTTATATTTATTCTAATCATGAATTACCTTACTCTCTTCTCAAATGAGATAAGAGTTTTCTGCTTGGTCCTTATTTTAACAGCAGAGGTACTTTGGTTTCTTTACACCATCTTCAATATTTCTCTCCATCCTATTCGCTTCATACATGTAACCCTTGAGACTCTCAGCATTACCACTGAGGTTTATGGTTACACAATTCCTGTGTTTATGATCTTAGCTTCGTGCCACTACATGCTAAGTGAAACCCACAATTCAATACCTACTATGCATTGACGGTGAACAATTTAATTTGCTCTAATTTTCACTAATGAATTAACAAATTCACCCATGGGGCTGTACCTTGAAATCTCTAAATTTTCTTTTTGTGTGATTCTTATGAAATTGTTATTTCCCATAACATTTCTTCTCATAGAATCCAGTTTCAATTTTTTTTTCTCTGAGATTTCACCTAGATGTATTTTCAACATGCCACTTAAATTCTCTTCACACCTACTTGTTCAACAGACTACATTGGTCTCACAAGTACTTCAGTCGATTTATGTCTTATGTCAAGATCAGGAATTCCGCACTGAAGCGAAAGCCACCCAAATTAGCCTTATTAAAAGATGCCTTTCAACACTTCTTAATAAGTGTCTGATTGTAATTCAACGGGAAACCAAACAAACACTTTAAGGTCTCTCTTGACTTTGAAGGAAGAGATTTGTGCCTGGGATCCATTGTTTCGTGTCTTTATTGACATCACAATTTCCCACATATGTATTGCTTTATTTCTTTTCTTTTACACTCTATGCACGAAAATCTTTTTGATTTTCCATAATTATGGTTTCATTACTTATAAGCAATTTTTGGCTATGGGATTTAAGGTTATAAAAGAGATGTGGCTCACAACGTTACACGTGATTATTTTGCTCTATGATGACAGCTCACTCTAAAGGGATAAGTTGCTGACTCAGCCGAAAGTCTAATCACTTCAATATTTCAAACGGCGCTTGATGGGATGGCGTGTGAAGCGGAACCGTTTTTAAAATTTCAAACGGCGCCTGATGGGAAGGCGTGTGAAATGGGAGAATTTTTCTCTCTCCTGCGTAATCACCGGGGCTCTAAACTGTCACGCGTCAATCACCTAAGGAAACTCTTCGCATTTCCCTTGAAGATTTGGGAACATATTTTTCTCTCTCTTCTCACCACGGTATAAAAGGTAACTTCCACCATAATTTACCTCTTTAATGCACCAAATATTCAGAGAGCAAGAAAAGCTTTGTTTCTTGTACTGTTCATCATCCCTCCTAAATCCTTCTCTTCAATGGCAGACTCATCTTCAGTTCATGCTACTTCTCAAATTCTGCCCATCCGTCCTCAACAAAGCCTGATCATCGATCTCACTCCACAAGCTTACGATGCGTTCATGTTTCCAATCGTGGAATGTCTCAAGCATTCGCCACTGGTTCCAGCTCTCACCAAGGTTGAAACTGTTCCAATGGAGTGTCTATCGAAATAATCTCCACAGCCCACTATGACAAGTCTGTCGCGAATCTTCTTCGACATTCTTGATCACAAGGCCTCCATCTCCAAGCAGCGATTCTGTTCGCTTTTAGGGTTTGAACCTGATGAGTTTAGGGTTAACCCTGAATCCATCCCGGTGGGACAGTTGTTTTCCATGTTTTATAACATGGGATACACTAAAATTCTGACGACGGTGACCAAATTCAAGAAATGTTGCTTACCTCCTTAGTGGAACGACTTCTTCACCGTCTTGTTCAAGGGGCTATCAGAACGAAGTGCAGGTTCAGATGGGGCAAGTCGTCTGTTTATGACCATTCTTTATGGTCTGTACCACGACATCAACCTTAACTATGGGTCGGTTTTATGGCAGCAGCTGATTCAGAGTCTAGCGTCTACTTCTCGCCATTCAGAGATCTCCTATGCCAGATTCTGGACGCTGGTCACAAAGTGGGTGATGGACAAGTATCACGTTCCCATTGTTGCTGATTCTCCACTCTCCTCAATCAGAACCTTTCACACTACTAATATAATCGTCTCTGATTCATCTAAATTTTAGTTTGTTGGCTCAATCCCTGAGTCCATGTATGGGTGTGTTCCAAGCAGCAGCCGCATCATCAAAACTTACGAGGAGTTTCGTCGCTCTGGTCCCAGAGAGCTCACTCTTGACATGATTCAGTCAATCCATGATGCTGATAGGCCTGCTCCTAGGGGAAAGAAACGTGACAAGGGAAAAGACAAGAAGGTTGTTAAAGGAGCGAAAGGTCCTTCTCCGAAGAAACGCAAACCAACCAAAGAAGCTCAATCTCCTCCACCAAAGAAGAGGAAGACTCAACACAAGCGAAAGCTTATTCTTGCCTCCTACTCTAGCGAATCTGAGGAACAGAGTTCAGACTCCGAAGAGTCCCCTCGAGGTAATACTCCTCCACGTTCGCCTACTCCTGAGGTACCTGTTTCCACTAGACCCGTCTCTCCTCCACCAATCTCCATCTCTAGTTCCATTCCCCCATAACCTCTACTACTCAAATACCACCCACCTCTATCCCTGTACCACCTCCTATTTTCACTGAAGCAACCACCACAACCACCGCTGGAGTTAGAACCAACGTATCTGATACGGGGGCTCCTACTACAGAACCCAAACCTACTCCCACTACCGAACATACATCAGTACCCGAACCTACTTCCACAACCGAGCCTCCACCCTCACCCTCATCTCCTGCTTACTCAGCAAATAATGAAGAACCTTTTCTTTGTAACATCCTGAAATATCAAGAGTAAGAGTTGAAGGGCTAAAGGGGTAAATTAGGAAAGAGCGACTCGGCGAGTCCATGGGTAGACTCGGTGAGTAGAGTCACGACTTGGTCGCGTGTTAAGTGGCCGACTCGGCGAGTCAGTAAGGTGGACTCGGCGAGTAGGCGTTGAGTGGATAAAACCCTAATTCTCGGGGTTGAGCCCTATATAAAGAACATAACATCCATTCCCCCAGCCTCTTTACTCATCCTCAAGTCCAGAAACCCTAACCTTCGTATGTGAGTGGATCAAGTTGCATTTGGAAGCTTGGAGAAGCAATTGTTGAGGAAATCTTGAAGGGTAGGAGGCTTGGAGCAAGGGGCTTTGGTTGGATTCGAGTTTCATTGCTGTTGGGGCGTTCTTTGGAGGTATTATCTCGTTCTTGGGCTGTCACTTATTTAGATTCTTTATTTTGGGGTTTCTGGGGAGCTTATCTTGGGATGTTTTGGAGTTTGGAGGTTAGATCTGAGGTTGCTACCTCAGATCTGGAATGGGGAAGGTCTAGAGTGCATTAAAGTCCCTGTGGTTGAGTGCTTAGTGAAGCCATCATGTCCCAAACCCTAGCCCTAAAGTGTAAAAGGCCTATATCTCTTTAGATTCACGTAAAGTTTGCCACTTTACGTGATGGATGGGTTGTAGGAGGCTAGATCTATGTTTTGGATCAATTGCATGGCCTGGAATGCTTCTGTATGGATTCAGACCGGTGGTACTCGGCGAGTCACATGGGTAGACTCGACGAGTTGCATGAAGATAGGCCGGAACTCAACGAGTTGGAAGAACAACTCGGCGAGTTGGATGAAGATGACCTGGAACTCGACGAGTTGGAAGAACAACTCGGCGAGTAGGTTGAAGATAGCCTTAGACTCGACGAGTCTGTTCTTGGACTCGGCGAGTCTTGTCGAAGAGTCCCAATCTTTTCTGGTTGAGCCGTGAATCGGTGAGTCAAGGGGATGACTCAGTGAGTTGTATGTGAGTGGACTCAGAGTTGTTGAACTCGGCGAGTCTCGGGGTGACTCGGCGAGTTGAGTCGCGGATTGGGGGAATTCTAAGCATGGGGACTCGGCGAGTCATCGGGTTGACTCGGCGAGTAGAGTCAGTCAGGGGTTGACCAGTTGTCTTCCAGGGGTATTTTGGTAATTATGGGTATTTAATGAGTTCAGTGGTTTGTTAATTTTCAGTGGAGGAGTTCGTGTCAGAATTTGGAGTAGCGGGATCTTATCCTTTCAGCCGACAGTTTCGAGGTGAGTTATCCTCACTATATCAACAGGGTCTAAGGCACCAAGGCCGGCCCTTATCGGATTGAGATCCGGGTAGTTGTTGTTATGTTATTGCTTTAATATGTTGCATCCTGGTAGCTAGGATGGTATATGTTAGAGACCTAATTGAGATCGATATCCTGAGAGTTAGGGTGATGCTATGCTAGTGACATGTTAGGTCGGTATCCTGGTTAGGATGATGATATGTTATGTGATCTGTTTGATCTGCTTGTTGACCGTGAATTGCTATATGATTGTATGTATATGTGCACATGGTTGTTTGGACTGGAGTTGGGTTGAGGCGGGTCCTGCTTTGTGCTGTAGGCCAAGATACCCAGGGCGGACCGGTTGTCCCGAAGGCCCAGCGAGCGGTCCGGATAGGCTGTAGGCCCCAAGGGGGCGGACCAGACGTGCCGAGGCTCGGAGAGTGGACCAGGCCGACTGAAGGCCCGGTGCGGGCGGACCAGTCATACTGTAGACTCAGAGAGTGGACCAAGTGGATTGAAGGCCCGGTGCGGGCGGACCAATCACACTGCAGACTCGATGTATGTGGTTAGATTCAGAGAGTGGACCAGGTGGATTGAAGGCCCGGTGCGGGCGGACCAATCACACTGTAGACTGGAGGTATATGGCTAGACTCGGAGGGTGGACCAGGTGGACTGTTGGCCGGTGCGGCGGACCAGTCCCACAGTAGACCCGAAGTGCATGGCTGTTCTGTGATCGGATATGTATGGCATGTTATGCGTGTATGGTATATGCGGTTGGTATTTTGGGGATATCTCACTAAGCTTTCAGGCTTACAGTTGTGGTTTTATGTTTTTCAGGTTCTTCAGGAGATCGTGGCAAGGCAAAGGCGTGATCGTACCGCTCCTCGTTTTTATGCTGTGATGAGATTCTGGGAATACTTAAAATATACTGTAATGAAAACCTTTTTGTAATAACTTTAATGGAATCGAGTTGTTTTCGAAAATTTTAAATTGGTTGAAATTTTTGGTCGTTACATTCTTGGAGGAGAGGGCATGACGTTTGACTCGGTCTATTACAGTCCGTATCAAATGCAAAGCGATGATGATGATGATGCTCCAGTCACCAAGAAGGATCTCAAGGAGCTTCATGAGAAAATCGATTCTCTCATTGCTTCCTCCTCTTCTTCCTCACACTCTACTATCTCAGAGGCTACTATTCAGGGGATTGTTGATACGTTTACTAAGGCTCATGAAGCCTCTATCAACTTTGCCACTGCCGCTATTGACACCTCTACCAAGGCGTGTGCTGCTGCGACCGAAAAAGTCGAAAAACTATTTGTTGACGCTACTTTTCTTTTGCAGTCTTTACAGGGGACTGCTGACTCCAATGCAGAGAGGCTTGACTCTCTTGTCAACAAGCTAGCCACCTCAGTTACCTCCGAACTACAGTCATTTGCCAGTCTTCGTCAATCTCTCAGTGAAGACAACAAATCGTTTCACGAGACTGTTGAGGATCGCCTGAATAAGCTGCATGAAGACCTCGCTTCAGAGAACTCCGTGATGGATGCTCTCGCTCGCAAGACCACTACTCTCAAGGTCAAGAGTCTTCATCTTTTCCATTCTCAAAAGGAAGTTGAATCTCTTCGATCGGAGCGTGCGGTTATTTCATCATGTGTTTCGGATGTCCACGCCGCTCTTTCCAACATCCTTGAAGCACATGATCCGATCCTGAATTACTCCGTGCGGATAACTCTAGCAGAGAAGCTTGCTCCTGCCCTTGCTCTCTTAAGCAAAATTGGAGGGCTCCTTGAGTTCGTGTCCTATCCGAAACAAGGGGGAGAAGATGTGTCTCAGTCCTAACCGCCTCCCACTTCTACAACAACTAAAGCAACCGAACCTCCTCCAATAGGTCAAGCCTCAGGTTCGGGTGTCAAAGACAAAGGAAAGAAGATTGCTGAAGACAGTGATTATGATGATAAAGAGACTATGGTACACCAGAGGTGCGTCCTTCCCGGTCCTCGCAGTTCTCTTAAAGAAACAAGGCCGGGATAAAGATGTTGAAGGCCGGGATAAAGATGCTGACATGAGCGCTCGTGTTGCCAGAGAGGCTGAGGCGACCGAAAGAAAAATGAAGGAGGCTCATGACCTTCTTGAGAGTAGGAAAACTCTTTTTCCTCCGTGGACTCTTGAGAAGCTTTTGAAAGAGGCAATTGAAACTCCCAGCATTCTATGGCTCGAACCAGTGATTTCATTGGATCAAATCAATTCTGTCGATTCTTAGTTCGACATGCCACTGACCCGAAAAGCCTTCATCTTCCATGCTTTTGATAACGTTGCTGATGTCCCTCATCCTCATCCAAAAGTTGATAGGGAACTTGTCGAATTCTATCTGAAGTCTGCTCAACCACAGTATCAGACTTGGAGCGCTCAGAAAATCATCAACGTTCGGGTCCTCAAGCCGTTTCGTGAGGGGAACTTCACGAACGTTCGGTTCAAAGTGCTGAGGAGTTCTGCTAAAACCGAACACGCGATATCTCTTGCTGATCTTCCCAACCTGAATCCACATGAATGGATTATTTTGCACAACATCCTCCTCACCAACGAAGCTGAGGATGCTCGTATGCTACATTATGGAGGTTGTCAAGATGGATCAGGAGATCGCTAGCATCTTCAAGAAAAAGCCTACTATTTCTCTTGTCGGATCTGCTAGTGATTTGAACATGATGCAGATGGGAAGAATTGACCCGAAGCGGAATTCTGTCATGTTTACAAGGAACGAAGGCCAAAAATGTCGGTTCGCTCTGGCAGATAAACACCTTTAAACCACTGCATGCTTGGAACATGTTTTGGGAATCATTCATCGATGCAAGCAGAATTCAACAGATGACAAAAAGTATTTTGATGACATGATTCAGTGGTACATTCGCTTCATACAGACCATCCTTGCTCTTATCCCACGTCTATTTGATACCACTAAGAAAGTTCCTGCAGCTGGACCCAGCAAGCCGAAGTAATAGTCTCGCTCCAATTGACGCAAAGGGGGAGATTGTAGGGTCTGGAAGGTGTTGCGTCTTGGGCTCGCTATTTAGTCCATTTAGTCTCCGGATTGGGCCTGTCCATCCGTGAGTTATATCTAGGGTTTTGTATTTATAGGTGCTTGCATGCATCCTAGTACGTAAGTTTTTGGAAGTCAATTACTCTAAAAGATTTATTCTTTATCGTTTGTAACCCTAATAGCCTCTATAGCGGAAGTTCTTTATCGAGCTCTGCTGAGGTTTGAATCTATTGAATCATTCGACATATTTTGATTCATTCTTGTGTTTTATATTACTGTTTATCGTTTTTGTGATTAACATGCTAGAAGATCTAAACGATCAAAGAGTTTCCTAACTCATCAAAGAGGTTCCAAGATAATGACTTTATAGCTAGCAAACTTGATGAAGATTCTAGATCTACAACTTCAAGTCCAACCAAAGCTTGGTTGCTAAGCACCACCTTCTTCAATGTACACCAAAACAACATAAAAATCACTTCCAAAGCTCAAAAACACACTAAGGGAGGCTAGGATTTCGATCTTAAGGTATTAGGGAGTAGATACTGACCAAAGGATACAACCAAGGCAACATAAGTTGCTTAAATAGGGCACAAACCCTAAAAATTAGGGTTTGCCCCTGCTTAGCATATGCCCAACGTACTCCCACATACGCCCAACATGCGTGGGTGGATCCCGAGACATGAGCTAGTACGCTAAGTGTACTAATAGAGTACGCCCCGCGCACTAGCTAGGGACAAAAAAGATAGACATTTTGCAATAAGGGGCTAAAAGGAAACTTACCAAATTATGAATGTTACATTATATGCCTTAGATTTGAATAAGGAGTGTTGTATTGATGATAAGTGGGTATATGAGAGGTGGTTTTTTCTTAGCATCGTCCTTTTCGTGAAGGAGAAGGTACAGATTCTCAATTGGTGGATCTTATGGATTTATTGAACCAAGTACATCTTAGTAATTGTCCATATAAATGGGAATGGGAAATTGGTGCTAATTGGAGTTTTGATGTAAGTAATATCAGAAGACATATTGACTATTTTATTTTGTAGAAGATAATGTCCAAATTAGATGGTGCATATTGTTTCTTATAAAGCCCAATGTTCTTATTTGGCAAATTCTTCATGATAGGTTACCGACTAAAGAGAACTTGGTGATCAGAGGCATAAATATTCATTCTATGTTATGTCTTATGTGCTCTCTTCAGAGTGAAGATTGTAGTCATGTGTTTGTGAAATGTTAAGTACCTAATTACATATGGAATAAGGTTCTCAAGTGGCGGGATCTTTCGTTTCCGTTGTTCAATAATGTGTTGGAGTCGTTACTTTGGATTGAGGTGATGAAGTTAAAGAAGAAAAAGAAAACGTGGTAGAGGTTATTTGTATCATGATTATCTAGGTGTTGTTGCAATATCAGAATAGTGTCGTGTTTCAAACTTTAAAGATGCGAAAGAATCATATTTTTTAAAGTATTGTTATATATGTTTTCAGTTGGTTTTGTAATAGGAATAAGTGAAATTTCTTGGTTTTAGTGGTTGAAAAATATGTATGACTCTATGTAATTGTTTTTTCTTGCTAGCTTTTTGCTAGTGGTGTTTATATATATATATATATATATATATATATATATATATATATATATATATATATATATATATATATATATATATATATATATATATATATATATAATTTAGGTGTTAAAAAATACTATTAATATCAAAATCAATAATAATAATAATAATAATAATAATAATAATAATAATAATAAAACACACTTAATTAGTTTTATCATAAATATGACAGGATCACAGGAATGCTAACCCTTTCCAATATATGTTTGAGCGTATTTACTTTTTGGAAAAGCACATCCCGCAAAACTTGCCTGAAGATTTTATACTTGTCCGTGACTCCGTGGCTTCTTTACGTATTCATTGTTGTGAGATGTGAGATTCTTATGACTCGGTGAAAAGTTTTGTAATAATTATTATGATATGTCACAAAACATGATCCAACCTATTTTACCTAAAACATTTTTTTCCCATTAAGAAAAAAAAAACTATATTGTTGAAACAATACGAATTATTATCTGAGATTGGAGTCGACATACTTTATTCGCATGTGATAGTCGTTGTCACCTGCTACAAGTCAAAAGGATGAGATTGAACATAACCATAAAAAGGTATTCCCAAAGTAAAACTTGGTATTTATAAAAATAAGAACTTAACTTCATTAATTTATATAGCTTCATACTTTCATCCGAACTTTTTGCATTTATCATCTTGAAAGTGATTTGAGAAAATTCTATCATATTATTTAGAGATGTAACCGGTTTAAGAAAACTAGAATAACTGAAGACCAATTAAAGAGTAAACAATGAACCAATAATCGGATCGAATACCACTAACCGTTTAAAGTTTCGATTTATTTTTTCGTTTAAAAAATCGGCCCTAATATTCACCAACAAAATAATGTTTTTCTTTCTTTCTTGCTTATATTCAAAATGAACATGGTTTTATAATAAAAAGGTTAATTTGGGTCTCAAACATGTGCATACTGCATATACCTTATTTTTCCACGTTTAAAAAATCGGCCCTAATATTCACCAACAAAATAATGTTTTTCTTTCTTTCTTGCTTATATTCAAAATGAACATGGTTTTATAATAAAAAGGTTAATTTGGGTCTCAAACATGTGCATACTGCATATACCTTATTTTTCCACGTAATATTCTTATAGGTATGATTTAATCATCCAAGAAAGAGTAGGAAAGAATAAACAAACATATGCCAACATAAATTAAATATTACATCTTTCTTTCATCTTTTTCACAATTCACAAACCTTCATTTTTTTTTTTTTTTTTTCCAAATATTACACCTCCAAAAACCCCTTTGCCACATGGATTTGAAAAAGACCAAAGAAAGAAACCCACCTCAAAATTTTGATCTTTGTTCTTTGAACAACTCCTATATCCTCCTTTCAATAATCTGATCCAAAATCATATATTTTCATTAATAAACTAGAATAAAAAAAAGTAAATAAATAAATAAATTCTTTAATTCAAGTTTACTTCACTCACCATCATGTTTCTTTGCTAGATTTTTAGCAAACAATAAACATATCACCAAGAATCCAACTCCTGCTGCCCCTCCCAAGAATATCGCTACAGTTTTTCCTGTATTTGATCCAGTATCTACAAACCCAAATCAAAAAATTCACCAAATTTCAATCAAAATCATTAGATTTAAAAGATGATGATAATAAGTTAATCAGTTAATCACATAACCAATCATACCTGATGACGATGAGGAAGAAGAATATGGTGAAGAATATGAAGAAGACGAAGATGATGATGAAGAAGGCGATGAAGACGATGAAGAATATGAAGAAGACGATGATGATGACGACGACGACGATGAAGATGAAGATGATGATTTCTTGGGATTTGGGATTCCATTAGGGTAATAACTGTAACTAATGAAGCATTTATGAAGATAAACTTGTCCAGAAATGGAGCTTCCACATTCAACTTGAGATCTCTGAACAGCGGTTTTAACACAGTCTCCACAATCAGAACTTCCTAAATCACCTTCACATTGCCCCAAAACATAAATCGATTCATAATTCGTCGTATAAAATCCACCGTTTCCACTCCCAATCCCACTTTCCAAACTTCCCAAAGCAGAATCCCTCTTCTCTTCAAACCCAATTCCACCAGCGTTTGTTTCCCCACACGTCTTGTAAAGCAATTCCATTCCAGAGATTTGAGAGAATCCGGCGACTTCATAAAGCATATAACAACCCAAAAGCTGGAGTCTTGCAGCAACTGTCTTCCCACAGAGCTTGTCCATCAAGATTGGAAGTCTGCTCACACAGTTATAACAATCGAGATTCGTTAGATCGCCTCTACATTGAAAAAGACCGGTGATTGATGCTTGGCCACTGCCACTTGTCGTTTTGAAGAACATTGCTTTTGACGACTGTTGAATCAGAGTCCCGAAAATGGCGGAAAGGGCAGAGGAGTAAACTCCATTGGGATCTTGTAAAGATTGCTTTGCACATCCTTTGTATACTAAATTGGTGTTATCTGGTGCAGATTTAACCACTTGAATGATGATGGGAAATAAGAACAAGAACAAGGAGAAGGGTATTATGGGTAGCTGAGAACACATATTTGAGATGGTTTTTGGGTGGACTAAATCGTCATGTGTATGGGAATTTGGGAAAGATTTGAGAGAGTTTGAGGAGGGGATGTTTGAAAAAGTGATGGTTTTTTTTATTCTTGAAGTAAAATTTTAGGTTTTGGGCTTGGCATAAATTTGAACTTTATGAGGATATTGGATGTGCATAGGGTAGGAGTATCAACTTTAACAAGGGTAGCATTATTTCAGAAAAAACAAGTGCATGTCATGTGAGAATTATATATATATATATATATATATATATATATATATATATATATATATATATATATATATATATATATATATATATATATATATATATATATATATATATATATCAACCGTAAATTGTTTTTTTAGAAATTAGTTTCTAGAGGCGACAAATTATTTTGCACAAATAATTTTCTACATCTAAATAGTTATCAGTAAGAATCATTCTAGCAGAGAAAGATTGCATTTTGTTTTTAGAAAATAATTTCCTAAGCATAGAAAAGTTCCATTTTTTTCGACAAATAATTTTCAAATGACTCTTATGTTACTCAGGAAATGTAGTCATGACGTAGACCTCTAAGTATCATTCGATATGATTTTTTTAACCGAAAAACTGAAACGGAACTGGTTGGAAACAATTAATGGTATTCTATACATCTAAACATATATCATTTTTGATTTTTGCACAAATAATTCTATACATCTAAACATATATCAATAAGAGTTATGGTAGCAAATATGAAATCAATAAAAATAAAAAATGAAGAGTTGAATTTTTTTTATGAATATTTAGGAACACATGATTCATTTTACATTATTAATCTTGCAACACTTCTTTATACACCACATTTGATATTGTACATTGACTGATTTTCTGGATTTATCGGAATCTTAAACCATGAGTGAATTGTTTTCCATCCGGATGAAACAGTCGCAAGTTTCCATTCAATGATAAATTTCTTAGCGAGTTGTGATTAGTTATTCAGTGGGTTGTGATTATTTCCAATACATATCGTATTTCAAAGAATGCACAACATATCCACAAAAGAAAACATTGGTTGTCTGTTTCGGCTTCAAATATATTTAACCGAATAATAACAGTAAAAATGACATTTAACTTTTTGCAAAATCTTTACGTATAAGGGTTTGACTATAAAAATATATAAATAATCAAATTATAAACCAAAGCCATATATATATATATATATATATATATATATATATATATATATATATATATATATATATATATATATATATATATATATATATATATATATATATATATATATAAATATGGCTAAAATGTTAAAAACCTTCATTTATGTATATTTAGTCTTTTATATGTATTTTATTAATAAACTTATATTAATATAAAATTTAATAAAATTTAGCCAACTATATAAATTGTTTTTTAAACACTTATTTATACATTTATATTAAAGTGTAATACACCATCAAATTTTGACCTAATTTTTTTTTAAAAGTTTGCTAACTTTCTTTTATAATTAGTGTTTCTTTTATAAATTTATTTATTAAAGAGGTGAAGATCGTATAGAAAATGTGTACAAAATAACGAACTTTTTATACTTTGTGTAATAAAAATAGTGTGGGAAAAAAATTCATGATTTACACGTCAAATTAAATATTTTTGAGATATTATCCTAAATAGTAATTATTTTAATTATAAAACTGATTTCTCAAACTTTTAACGAAAAATACAATTTAATTAACAAATTTAAAACAAAAAGATACGTCTTACTCTATGTAGTTAAACAACAATTTCGTAACATAATTTTAACTAAATCGAACTTTCTAAAGAAAAATATAATGTATGAAGTTCATATAATTTTCTAGCAAGATTAGTATATACCAGTTTTGGAAGGTTTTTAATAAATATTTGAATGACTAATTTTGTATGAAATTAATAACTTATTAAAACATATTTTCAACTAAGAGATAAATTTAAACATTAATGCGATGCACTATATAATTCTACATATAAGCAATTCAAAGGATATTCAACGATATAAGCATGCCAAATGACATAAAACGATGTTACTTGCTCCTCTAAATGGTCTACAATAGTATGTAGCACAAATAACACATTTAACAATCCTAATTTGACCTGTAAAAATAATCATGCTCCTCAAATTCGACTCCTAAACACATTATAAATTTTTTATTGAGCGACGCATGTAGTCGCTTTTTTCCTTGTGAACTTAGCTCTATAAAACTAAAGCGTTTTATTGAGAATTGAAACATTTAAGCTTTTGAAATAAGCATTTTGAATAATGTTTAAGCAAAGATTTCAAATACGATGAACTTTTTTTGACACCACTTGTAGTCACATTTTTATTCAATTTGCCTTTTTTTTTCTTCAAAATAAAGCTTGGTAATGGGAGAGGGTATGCTAGTTTTCATTTTTTGAACAACATGCGTTGCATTCAAAATGAATACCACATTACTAAAAGAGAAACATCTTTACCCATGGGGTATTTTAGTAATCTTCTTGGTTAGATAATAAATGCATCCCTACAAAAAGAATTTACATATGTAAGATAATTAAGCAATAGAAATGGACAGTAAATGACAAACCCATAAACAAAAAAAACAAAAGGGCCATAAATCAACAAATATGAGAGTTGAGTGGTAACAGTGTGTTACCTTATCAATATTTCAACCATCTATGCAGTTTATCAACATGTTGTTGGATTAGTGTCTAATTCCGTAACTATATTTGGTAAGTATTTGACCTGGTTGTGCATGGTCCTTTTGGGTTGCCTTTATAAAAGCAACTAGATAGGATGATTTATGAAGACATATGTTAATTATGGTTTATTAATATATTATATGAATAATATATTAATAGAGAAATCATAGAGTTTAATTAATATTGGACAAGAATTAACTAAGAAATTAATTTTGTGGCTAAAAGAAATTAATTAGACTTGGGGACTAATATTGTAATTATAAGATAATTGCATTATGGGCTATGGATTCCTAAAGGGAAGGGAGTTGGACGAAATCTATGGGAAGCCCATATGATTTTCGTCCAAGGGCCTTCTAGAAAGGTTCCATGGGTTGCTTAAGGCATAAGCAGAGAATTAGGGTTTCACAGGAAACCCTAGCAGCCCACACAAGTATAAAGAGACCCCTAGGGATCCCAAAAACGTGGCTAAGTCTTATGGTAGAGATCTTGGACGGTTTTGGTGTTCCTCTCCTCTTTCCAATATCATCCTCTTGCTTATGGTGTTTGTAAACCATTAGAAGAGTGACATTTGTGACTCTAAGCTCCAAGGACACGAGATTCAAGTCATTCTATAAGAGGTATTCATCTAGATCTATTCCTACATGTTAATTTCGATATACATATGCTAGATCTAGGGTTTATGGCTTTGGATGATTATTGCATGTTCATTAGACAAACTAGATCCAAAGCTTTAGGGTTTGCATGTACACCATAAGAATGATGTAGTGCCCAATTCCTATCAGTGGTATAAGAGACTAGGCTATTTGTATAATGAATTGATGCAATTGTGAACTGTAAAAGATTAGGAAATCAAAAATTGTTGTTGTCTGGAGCATGAACTCGACAAGTTCTATATGAACTCGACGAGTTGGGTGAACTGGACGAGTTTAGAAGCCCAACTCGACGAGTTTTCAGTTCTGTTGCCGGGATTTTCGATTTTTCTGCCAGATTTTGTTGAGGATAATTGCCAAAACTCGTTTTTCTTGCCTAAATCTGATTTTTTAAGTTTGGAATGATTATCTTCATCAAAATTGATGGTTTGGTTAAAGATGGATAATATAGGATTATTATAAGTCAAATATTTAACCTAGTTACATTGAAAAGTTTCAATTTACACCCTTAAGTTTTACAGTTTAAATTTGAACTTAAAAGTTTTAGTTTTGAAAATTAAATAGTTAAACCTAATTGTTTTGAAAGGTTTCAAAACTTGCCTTCAAGTTTTGGAATTTAAATTTTAATTAAAAGTTTGATTTTAAAATGTTAAATTCTAAAACCCTAATTTTTGAAAAAGTTCAAATTGCACCCTTATGGTTTTATTAAATTAATTAAGTGTATAATTAAAAAGAAAGTTAAAAAATCCATAGTGAAATGGTTTACATTTAATTAAATTAAAAGTGTAATTTGTTAAATTAGACCACATAGTAATTTCAAAGTGTAAAATACACCCTTATACTATATATAAAATTAAAAAGGTCTAATATTATATATGTATAACTTAAATGCTAGTCTTACCGTTAGTAAGCCTCATTCACGAAGCCGATCTATGAGGGGGTATAAAGTTATGGCCTATAAAATGGCCATTTAATGGGTGTCCACTCTCACCTACCGCTTCCTTGATTGGTGGATGGTTGTTAGCCAAATGGGTAGGATATGGCAAACCCTTTCCATTAAATGTATAATGAATTATGAAGTAACTAAATGTTTTACAAAATTCCCAAATCTTAGTTACTTTAGGCAAAAGTGAATTTGATGCAATTCCATGAAATTACACTTTGTACCCTTGCTAAGAAGTTAGCGGAGCGTGTGTGATTAATCGACACACTAAATAGGTTCTAAGTAAAGGTAGCGAAGGGTGACTCAATGTTTGTCATAGTTCAGTGGAGCGTGTGTGGTTAACTGGCACATCGAATAGGTGACTGTAACATTGGGGGCACCATGTAAGTTTGCATGGTTATTCACACCCTGTTTTGTGATCCTCGGCATCACAGTCACAAATCGAGGGGCATATCGAGATTTAAACATGCCATTGAAAAGTTCAATGAATCTCAAAGGATCTAGGAGTTTTCAATACATTTAAAACTTATTTTTTTTGTTTTTCATGGTGGAAAAATTAGTGAATCATCATTCCCTTACCTTCAAATGTTCTATAATTTGGATTACGGCATCCCTCTTCCAAGTTGTAGAATATTGTGTTGGGTCCTAGCCTTAATATCTAATTTGGGTGCTTTATTAAGGACTCAATCAATCGACTAACTTGAATTTTCTCTTGTTTTGTAGATGTCAAAGTATGACAACTATGGTCTTCCCAAATCCCTTGGAACACGCTTTCCACATGAAGATGATATTCCACGATTCGATCGAGGAACAAGAGATCATGCTTCACTTCCTCCACCTCCTCCTATTGGTCTCCCTAACCCACAAGTTCAAAGGCTTGAAAAGTTCAAGCTCACTCAAGCCCTTTTGGCAAGTAAACATGAAGAAGGAAAGTCAGTGTGCGCACACGTCTTAGAGATGAAGTCACATATTTATAGGTTAAGAATGTTGGGAGTCATTGTCTGTGAGAAGATGGATGTTGACTGGGTTCTTCAATCACTTCCTGACTCATATAGTGAGTTCGTAAGAGAGTACTATATGATAGATCACGACGTGACTCTCATCGATCTCACCTATTTGCTTGTTGCTGCTAAATTAGCAATGATTTGGCGCACTGGAGAAGCAAAGTTGATTGGTGGATCTGCCTTCCAAACCTCCATGGACATAGGCAATGACAACGAAAGGCATGCCATGGTTGAAAAGTTTGATCACAAGAGAAAGGAAAAGTCTGAAGTAGTTCCGTGTGCTGTTCCAAAAGAGTCAATTTGCTTTTATTGCCAAGAGAAGGGGCATTGGAGATGAAGTTGTCCTGTCTACCTGAGAGATCTAAGAGATGGGAGAGTCAAGACATATGACTCTACTTCAGGTAAAATCCATTAACTAACTCTACAAGTTTATATTTTTTTATTCTTGATACATTATGTGATAAGATTGCATTTTTGATGTTTTGTAGGATTGAAGAAAAGAGAGGAAGCTTAAAGGAAGAAGCGTGCTGAATCTGATCGTGACGAAATGGATTTCGATCGCATAGATTCGAAGATCGGATTTTGAGCTGCTACTTTAGAGTTAGGATAAATTGCTAAGAAATGTAATAGCATAGTTTTTCAATTGAGTTGCGTTGTAAGGACAAATTTTTCTGCAATAAAATAAATTTTGATTTTGTCTTATTTATTTATCCTTGCAATGACATGTATGAAAAATTGATGTTTGTGTATTTCTATTATTATCAATGTTAAAATGGATGTGATTCTTAGTTATGTTATTTATGGTAGTGTCATAATTTTCTAAATAAGGAAAGATTCTTATCGCCCAAGTTTCAATTGGACATAAACTTGGAATCATACAACTTGTATTGTGTGATGTATGGAAATCTTGGTACTTAGGTAATTAAGACTAATTCCTTGTTCACATAAGTATGTGAGTCAAGTGAAGGACTAAAGGAACTAGTACACGATGTTGTGCACTAGTCAAGTCCACCATAAATAACAATAACATTATTCGTCATGATTAACTAAAAGTCTAGTAAATGTGGTTATACTTACAAGATTAAGTGTAATTCTGAATCATTGAAAAGTTTCAATGAATGGCAGAACGAATAAGTAGAATCAATGAAAGCAGAAAGATAAAAAGTTTCTCCAATATAAGAAGAGGGGAGAATAATTTTGTATCGTGTTTTATGATCGTCTTGGTAATCGTAGGAACCATATTACAATTCATCCTCTAAGGACACCTTAGTGCACTAGTTTGGCTAAGAAGAGGAATGGAGAATTGTTGTAGTGGTTAAGTCAATAAGATATATCGTACTTCGTTCCAAAATCAAGTCTTAGAGTCATACTCCAGGATTGTAACTTGAGTGACATAATCTTAAAAAGAAATGTTCTTACACTTGAACATTTTGGTAAGTTGTGATGTCTTGAATAAGACAAAGACCAACTAGTACCAAATTGCGTTTAGGTTTTGTCTTGATATAGACACACACTAACTCTTGGATATTTGTTTTGTCAAGAAATGTTTCTTGATAAGAGAATCTAATATATCAAGAGGTCAGTGGGAGTCTAAAGATCTTGAAAAGTTTCAAGAACAAATCAAGAAGTAAACCTATTAAACACTAGAGCACGACTTGAAGTTTGTAACCTATCGTGTTGACAAAATTTTATTTCTATGCCATTCCAGTAAAGTTACTTATGCATATGAGTTCTATGAGTTCTCAATTGACTGCATAAGGGCAAACACCTTGTTCAATGAAAGTACATTGACTGGCATAGGTGAGCTGCTAAATAACGTGCAAGTAATGGTGGGACCCTTGATGGAAAGAAATTAAGAATGAACAAGTTCTGTCCATAAGAGTTTGGATTTGTCACAAACATTATCTTATGAGTATGGTTATGAAAAATTTGCACGGATAGGAACACATGCTGTAACATCCAAAAATTTTAAAACCAATTTAAACTTTTCGAAAACAACCCAATTCCGTTAGTTATGAATAAAAGGTTTCCAAATAGTTTATTATCAGAGTATCCCAGAAACAACATCATAAAAGTGAGGAGTGGTACGATCACGCCTTTTCCTTGCCACGATCTCCTATTGTACGTGAAACAATAAAACTGAAACTATAATCCCGAAAGCTTACTGAATTACCCCCAAAATACCCGTACACATGCAACCATAAACATACAACAATGAACAACATAAAATGGGTCCAGTCAACCATCGGGTTGGAATACCCCTGGCCCTCAACCATCGGGTTGGAATGCCAACATACTACGAGTCCAATCATCATCGGGATGGAATAATCCCGACCCACAACCATCGGGTTGGAATGCCCACACTCCTATACATACAATAACTACTATGTGTCCAATCATCCATCAGGATGGAATACCCCAGGCCCTCAACCATCGGGTTGGAATGCCAGCATACTACGAGTCCAATCATCCTCGGGATTGAATACTCTCGGCCCACAACCATCGGGTTGGAGTGCCCACCAACTATGAGTCCAATCATCCTCGGGATGGAATACTCTCGGCCCACAACCATCGGGTTGGATTTCCCACATATTATCAAACAAACATGTGCACCTCTATCAGATAATCATGTAAGCAGTGGGATGGAATACCCTCCACTACTAATTGATCATGTGCATATATAACAGGTAATCTCCTAACAGCATACAGACAGTCAAACCTACTATAGGTCACTAGCATAACCACATCTGATCTACCAGGATACTAATCTAATCGATCGTACTAGCATGCTATCATCCTATCGACCAAGATACCGAGCTATCATATCACAATAGTAAATATCTCAAATAACAAATCAAAGGGCCAGACTTGGTGCCTTAGACCCTTGAGTATAGTGAGGATAACTCACCTTGCAATGCCGAACTGAAGAGATAAGATCAAATCCTCTGTTTACGGCCACGAACGCCACCACCTAACACTTTGATGAAACCATATCTATGAGTGCCCAAATTACCAGAATACCCTTGGAAGTCACACTGGTAAACTCTTGGTCAAAGTCAACGTCCTGGTCAAAGTCAACCTTCCTGGTTGATCCTAGTCGTCGAGTCAGCCTAGTGACTTGCCGAGCTATGAACTCAGAAATCCCAGAATTTGTGACTCGGCTTGCCGAGTCACCCCATGACTCGTCGAGTCCTTCAATCTGAGCCCTAGCCTGTCCAATTCACTGAGTCCACTCAACTCATTGATCCGCATCATAACCAGATGGGTTAGGGTTTGCGACCCAACTCGTCGAGTCCAAGAACAGACTCGGCGAGTTCACTTAAGTCATCCACAATCAGATGATTTCAGTCCATCCCACTGCTTACAACTCATAGATCTGGACTCATAAGGCTAGTTTTACACAAAAAGTTTCCAACTTTATGCTTCCATGGACTCAAACAAGTCTAGATCTGAAGTTGCAACCCCAGATCTAGACCCAAAACCCGAAATGGATCCTAACTATGCTAAATAGCCCCAAATCATCATCCATGAATAGATCTAGAAGGGAAAAGCTCAAGGTAATGACTTGTTACCTCAGAAATGTGCCCAAGATGAAGTAGATTCTGGTTCTACATGAACTCCTTGATGCTAGCCTCTTGATCTACAAGTTTCCTTCACTATAATCTTCTTCCAAAGCTTCAAATCACTCAACAATGGAGGTTTACACGATTTAGGGTTTACTGACTCTCAAGGGGTAACAAAGAGGCTGAGGTGAGGACATAAAGTCCTTTAAATAGGGTGCAAGCCCTAAAATTTAGGGTTTTCTCTTCCCAGCACCGAGTCATCGAGTCTCGCCGCCGACTCGGCGAGTCGGGTCACTTAAAACGTGCCCAACACCCGCTCCAACTCGACGAGTTAAGACACCTACTCGTCGAGTCTACTCCTTTATTTACACACAACAACCCGAACATATATTCTTGAACTTGGGATGTTACAATTCTCCCCCACTTAAATTATGCTTCGTCCTCGAAGCCTGCTGCAACACACGATTTTGGATAACACTCCTACATTGTAGCCCTGATCTCCCCAAACCAACCCAATTCTCTTCAGGTACTACTATCGCGTCTTTTCTATGGCAACTCCTTCCTGTGTAGGATCCTTGCCTAACACTCCAAACCGTCCACCGACCTCTTCTGATTAACGTCCGCACACATTAATCTAAGTATCACCCGATGATACTTCCACCTTCCTGTCATGCACACACTTTCATGACTTGCGAAAGTTGGATACCACTATAATTCACCGGGCTCTCTCTCACAGTACTAATTTATCTTTCCTTTCCAAAACTGGTGATAACCCAGGTAACTTGTAATATTGGAAACTCATCCTGATCCCTTCCTGAATCTAGTCCCTTCCCTTGCTGACAGGGTGACACATTCTTCAGCTTCCGAGCAACTTTCATGAACAACCAGCTATATCGCATAAATAATCATACCTGGCCCAATCAGCCTCGGGCTGGAATACCAGGTATGCCTACGATGGGTCTAGTCATCCCTAGGATGGTATATCCTCGTATTCTTACGCATGTTTGGCCCAATCAACCTTCGGGTTGGAATACCAAACACATCAGGTCCAATCAATCATAGGGTCCAGTCATCCTTATGATGGAATTCCCTAGATTGGAATACCACTACATAATTAACCCAAGTCTACAACCATACCTGGAAAGCAAGGATATATCCTTGCATCCCTTCAACCCCTCTGATTTGACACAACCGAGTACAACTCACCTAAACCTCAACAATACATTTATCCCAAACACACTACAGCAGGGAACATAACTATCACGATCTCTATGCCCACGACCCATGACTGGAATACCCTCACTTGGTCCTCAACATAGGTCTGGATTGCTTCCGAGTCTGTCCAAAACTCCATTCTGGAGATACTCACCTCCTTCACCTCCAAGGAGGCTTAACCCTCGACCTTGCAGCATCAGTCATTGCCACAACATCGAAACTCCTCTCTACACTATCCACTTATAGATCACGATGCCATTCCATAACACATATACTCAGAACCTGAACACACAACTGATAAACCTATACAGAGTCCTCATCACACTTCCTTAACATATTCATCACTCGAAGATAGACCCACTGATTGCTATTAGCATAGCAGTATACTCCATACCTGCACATAGATCTACCATTCATACAGAGTCTTCAACATAATTGGGCCATCTCCTTACTCCACTCTAGTAACCACCATCCAACTGCATCAGGTAGTGTCTTCCAACGCAAACGCCTCATCTGAGAATTTCCAATTCTCCCCCAGTTAAAGCACTAACTATTATCTACTGGCGGCGAAACTGGTACGCGACCCCTATCCGAGGCAACGAACTTCAAAGTACCCAAGTTCCTGCTGATGATTTCTGAATCCCTGAATCACGGTTGCTCGTCCTGATATGGCGATTTTCTATCTTATCTCTTCCTCTTGAATGCGCCACTGGAGCCTACCATCTATGATCCCCTAACAATAAATCCTCCCTAGCATCTCCTATTCCCTAATAACTTACGTAGAAAGAAATGGAAACTCATAATACAAATATGAACTAAAGATAGGAGAAAAGACATATCGGCCGTCACCTCTGGCGCTGTCCCGGTCTCCTCGGCCATAAGCTGATAAGCACGTCCTTGAGCCTTCGGAGGCTCTGCTCTGCCCTAACCCCCGTCAGTAAGTCTCAAAGTGGTTGGGGTTGGGGCCTGCACTGGCCTGGCAGCCAAAAGAGGACACTGGGCCTTCATATGGCCCACCCGATCGCAATGATAACAAAGTCGGACTATGGCAACTGGAGTCTATTGTCTGCCGTCCCTAACTATGTGACCCTCCTTGCCACACTTGTGGCACCCAGAAGAAGACTGACAACCTCCATCATGCACCTTGCCGCACTTCCCACAAGTGCGACTCCTATGACTTCCCTGTCGATAATCAGTGGCCCTCAACTGTTTCAGCGTAGGCTGAGACTGCACCGGGGCCTGCCTCTGCTCCCTCAACTGGAGCTAGATTTCTAACTCGTACCACCTGGCGGCCTCCTACAACTCCAAAAAGGTATCACATCTCTGCATGGACACGAACTACCTGATATCCCTCTTGAGCATACTTAGATACCGGGTCATATGAGCCTGCTCCGAAGCAAACTCAGGGTAAAACATCGCCCTCTCCATGAACATCCTGGTGATCTCCGTTACCGACTCTAAATCCTGCTTCAGCTTTAAAAACTCCTGAGCCAACCTCTCCCGCTCAACCCGTGGAACATAATGAGTACTGAACATGTCCCGGAACTGATCCCATGTAACCGCAGCCCGCTGCGCGTCGGAGTATGATCCTATAGTGAATCTCCACCAATCCTTTGCGCCGAGCCTCAACAGGTTCAGAGCACACCTCACCCTATGATCAGTAGGGCATGAACACGTGAAGAAACATCCATCCACGTTCGACAACCATCTCATAGCATCAATTGGGTCCTGGACCCCGTCGAAAGTAGGGGGCTTCTTATTATCGAAGTCTTGTTACTGAAATCCCCGACCGACTCCTCCCCATGCCGCTTCTATAGCCATTGTAGATGCCACGACAACCGTCTCTACAAGAGCTGCATATCACTCATCAAAGTACTCAACCATGGCGGTCTTGATACCCCTAAACATTTCCAGTAACTGAGCCCGGAACATATCAGCAACCTCATCATGCAGGATCTCACGAATCCTGGCATCCAACTCATCCGTCCTCATCTGACCACTGACCTTAGGTGGTGTTGATCCATCCTGACCACCCTATCCTGATCCTGATCCTGCCCCGGAGCGTCTCGTAACCACCATACTGAAATACATCCAAAAAGGACATTAGACATTCCTCATTACAGCCCGAAAACTAACTCCAAACCAAAACCCTATGGTTGTGACTTCCTTGATACGCGTATGGGTCATGTGCTTTCAGTAGTATGGTCCCATACTACCTTCCACACATACCCATATTTGTCTCAAGTATCATCACAATACCCTAACAACATACGCAGACATAGCGAGTGCTCCATCCTTACTCCTAGAGGAGTGCTAAATATCTCATAACCGGCCTACTGGTCCCACAACCCACCCATCAATGAAACTTCCACCAACCCTGCAACACTAGTGTATGCTAGTCATACATAACGTTGGACCCTATAGACTTTTGAATATCCAATCCTACCCTAAGCTCCCAATCAGACAAGAACAGAACATAAGGCCAAATCAAACATTCTCAGGCTATAAGATCTTAGTTATGTATAACCGTGATGCATACACTAAATAACTACAGTAATGATGTCAATTCCATATAAAGAGAACCCTAGGCTAGTAGGCATCATGTAATCAGGAAATTCTATCATGCAATTCCTGAAGATCCCTAGCCTAGTATTAGCATGTTGTTCTATCATATCACAAAATCAAATAACTGTATTGTATTTTGGGGTCTACTTTCTGGCTTCGGCTGATCGTACACCCTGCATCCTCTTTTACTTATTTAGAAAACCCTTTTTAGAAATCATTTTAAAAACTTGCCTTGATTTGAGATTGGATTCACATGAATATTCCTCCAATTCACTCAAACCAAGGCTCTGATACCAACTTGTAACATCCAAAAATTTTCAAACCAATTTAAACTTTTCGAAAACAACCCAATTCCACTAGTTATTACAAAAAGGTTTCCAAATAGTTTATTATCAGACTATCCCAGAAACAACATTATAAAAGTGAGGATCAGTACGATCACACCTTTGCCTTGCCATAATCTCCTGATGTACCTGAAACAATAAACTGAAACTGTAATCCTGAAAGCTTAGTGAGTTACCCCCAAAATACCCATACACATGCAACCATAGACATACACCAACGAACAACATACAACGGGTCCGGTCAACCATCGGGTTGGAATAGCCCTGACCCTCAACCATCGGGTTGGAATGCCAACATAATACGAGTCCAATCATCCTCGGGATGGAATACTCCCGGCCCACAACCATCGGGTTGGAATGCCCACACTCCTACACATACAATAACTACTATGTGTCCAATCATCCATCGGGATGGAATACCCCAGGCCCTCAACCATCGGGTTGTAATGCCAGCATACTACGAGTCCAATCATCCTCGGGCTGGAATACTCTCGGCCCACAACCATCGGGTTGGATTGCCCACATACTATCAAACAAACATGTGCACCTATATCAGATAATCATATAACATTCTACCCAAAACAACATACTAGGGCTCTATCATCCTCGGGATGGAATACCCTCCACTATCAATTGATCATGTGCACATATAAAAGGTAATCTCCTACCAACATAAAGACAGTCAGACCTACTATAGGTCACTAGCATAACCACATCTGATCTACCAGGATACTAATCTAACAGATTGTACTAGCATGCTACCATCCTATTTACCAAGATACCGAGCTATCATATCACAATAGTAACTATCTCAAATAACAAATTAAAGGGCCGAACTTGGTGCCTTAGACCCTTGAGTATAGTTAGGATAACTCACCTTGCAATGCTGAACTGAAGAGATAAGATCAAATCCTCTGTTCACGGCCACGAACTCCACCACCTAACACTTTGATGAAACCATATCTATGAGTTCCCAAATTACCAGAATACCTTTGGAAGTCAAACTGGTCAACTCTTGGTCAAAGTCAATGTCCTGTTCAAAGTCAACCTTCCTGGTTGACCCTACTCGTCGAGTTAGCCTAGTGACTCGCCTAATTATGAACTCAGAAACCCTACAATTTGCGACTCGACTCGTCGAGTCACCCCATGACTCATTGAGTCCTTCAATCCGAGCCCTAGCCTGTCCAACTCACTGAGTCCACTCAACTCACTGATCCGCATCATAACCAAATGGGTTAGGGTTTGCGACCCAACTCGTCGAGTCCAAGAACAGACTTACCGAGTTCACTTAAGTCATCCCCAATCAGACGATTTCAGTCTATCCCACTGCTTCCAACTCATAGATCTGGAATCCTAAGGCTAGTTTTACACGTAAAGTTTCCAACTTTACATGCATGCACGGTGGTATTTGCTCAACACAAGCTAGAGAGAAGGTTCAAGAAAAGAATACTCACATACATGCTAAAGGACTAATACGTTATGCTTCCATGGACTCAAACAAGTCTAGATCTGAAGTTGCAACCCCAGATCTAGACCCAAAACCCGAAATGGATCCTAACTATGCTAAATAGCCCCAAATCATCATCCATGAATAGATCTAGAAGGGAAAAGCTCAAGGTAACGACTTGTTACCTCAGAAGTGTGCCCAAGATGATGTAGATTCTGGATCTACACGAACTCCTTGACGCTAGCCTCTTGATCTACAAGTTTCCTTCACTATAATCCTCTTCCAAAGCTTCAAATCACTCAACAAGGGAGGTTTACACAATTTAGGGTTTACTGACTCTCAAGGGGTAACAAAGAGGCTGAGGTGCAAACCCTAAAATTTAGGGTTTTCTCTTCCCAGCACCGACTCGTCGAGTCCAGCCGCCGACTCGGCGAGTCGGGTCACTTAACACGTGCCCAACACCCGCTCCGACTCGACGAGTTAAGACACCTACTCGTCGAGTCTACTCCTTTATTTACACACAGCACCCCGAACTTATATTCTTAAACTTGGGATGTTACACGTGCACCATAAAATCTAAGTGTCATAAGGTTTCTCTCCTTCATGAAAATGATTGTGAGGAAACGCTTTCACTAAGAGAGATTTTAAGGAGATAGCGATTATGTAAATTGCATTCTCAAATTTGATTATGATTACGACATCACTCTTCATAGTTCAAATTGTGAGATTTGGTGATTAGTCTGAACATTTGGGACTTAGTAATATAAGTTCTGAATTAGTTTAGACACACATGTGAGCTATCTAAGGAAAGGTGTGTGAGTTTGAGAAGCTTAGATAAAGGCTTATCGAAGCACATCGTATTGGAAATATGAACTTGGGAAGTCAATAAGTATTGTCTTTTAGAAGTCCAATTATTTTCTAAATACGTGTCAAAGTTTGTGGGAGTATAAATGCTATAATCATCATGTTAGTGGGAGCATGATTATTATTATTTTAAGTATTGCAAGTTGGCAATATTAATTATAGAAAAAAAAGTTTCACTTTTCAAAGTTGCAGGGGTTGAAAAGTTGTTTTTGCTATAATTAAGGGAGAGAATGTTGTACTTCGTTTCCAATCTAAAAGCTTAGATCGAGAAATTTTAATTGAATTTAGTTAAGGATATATTTATTATTTGCATTCTCAAAGTTCGATTATGATTACGTCATCCCTCTTCATAGTTTGAATTTTGAGAACACGGCAAATAAGAACATTATGACATTATTATAGAAAGAAGCGGATAAAGTATTACGTTTTTCATTATGAATCGTATCCCATACGCTTCGGGTATAGGATCGATTGCATATGTTGTAATATTCGACCGTTCTAAAATTTTCCAAATGTCTAGGGTATTTAATATAATCATCATGTTAGTGGGAGCATGATTATTATTATTTTAAGTATTGGAAGTTGGCAATATTAATTATAGAAAAAAGAAGTTTCAATTTTCAAAGTTGCAGGGGTTGAAAAGTTGTTTTTGCTATAATTAAGGGAGAGAATGTTGTACTTTGTTTCCAATCTAAAAGCTTAGATCGAGAAATTTTAATTGAATTTAGTTAAGGATATATTTATTATTTTCATTCTCAAAGTTCGATTATGATTACGTCATCCCTCTTCATAGTTCGAATTTTGAGAACACGGCAAATAAGAACATTATGACATTATTATAGAAAGAAGCGGATAAAGTATTACATTTTTCATTATGAATCGTATCCCATACGCTTCGGGTATAGGATCGATTGCATATGCTATAATATTCGACCGTTCTAAAATTTTCCAAATGCCTAGGGCATTTAGAGGGAAAAAGGGAATAGAACTGGATTTGACTAAAATAATTAAACAACTGTCAATGACAATCTAAGGTTCGCCAAGGATTGGTCGCTTGCGGATAATGGGAAGTATAGACATAGATGGACCATATTGGCATTATTATGAATAGATAAGATTCTATTTAGAATAAGTTGTCATATGACAAATATGGAAATGTTTCTGTATTGGAAGTTGGACGTTAAGAATCTATGTCTAGGTTTGAAAATTCTATGCTAGAAGGATGTTCAAAGGAATGCAATTTGAATGTGAGACTTCATGACTATGGAATTGTCTTGTAACAATCTCTAATAGATCACTTTGTAATTTCATTGGCGAAGTCTTGGTGACTTTGGCGTTGTGATATTACGAAAGGACTGTTGCATAAAATGTTAGAATCTAACATATTCTAGTAGTGGGGAGAATTTTGTATTCTCACACTAATTGATTAGGATTAGGAACTGTGAAATGAGCATCATTGGAAATGTGTTCATTTGATCTATTTCACAAAGTTAGGACCATATGAAAACATAGTGTGCATGCTAAGAGCATGGGACAACTGTTGTTATGATTCAAGTAAGAAGTTGATTAACCGAAACAATAAATAATGAGTAATCAATATGGTGATTAAATAAAAGCTGTTTTATTTATACTCAAAAGTTTGGGGCCATATAGGATTAGTATTTTTCTTGTGTTTCACTTTGCATGTTTTTACTTCCCGAATAATAACATTATTCAAACCCTCCACAATCGCTCATACTTTGGAAGTAGGTATGAATGAAGACTGTCATGAATCCTTCTGTAGATTGTCTAAAGTGTTTGGACATAGCACAAGTTTCCTGCAGAGTTCATGAGTGCTTCTATAAGATTAGAGTATTGGATTAAACCCACGCTCACTTAGATCGCTTCATGGATTTTATCACGAGTGATTGGTGAGACGATAATATCTTATATTCTTGAAACCGGGATGTGTGAGTTGTATTCTGCAAGTCGGTTGCACATTGATAATAAGTAAATGCACCAGTAACTTGGTGTTATAAAACATATTGTTGTGTGTGATTTGATGAGTAGGTATAAGCGAGGATTCGAGTCGAATTTTATCTGTTCCTTTTACACAAAGTGGGATAAAACCGATATCTGTGGGCCCCTCGATGATTTAGTGATGACACCCTAAGCACTTGGCCAAGCCGAGACTAAGTTGATGTGTTCAACTGTAGTCTGTTGTCGGTCGTTATATATAGGAAATCGGGAAACAACACATGAACAGAGAGTATGATTAAGATCCATGTATCAGTTCATACGATATCTAGAATAGAGGAATATATGATCCCTTATCTAAAGGATAGGTTACTGATAAGATCAGAGTTTGACAATGTCTTTGAGAGCTACGATTGCTAATCGAATAATACTTGCATTTATAGTTACTAGACTTATCCAAGTAGGAGACTGGTGGATCAGCGTCTAAGCCCGTAACTATATTTGGTAAGTATTTGACCCGGTTGTGCATGGTCCTTTTGGGTTGCCTTCATCAAAGCAACTAGATAGGATGATTTATGAAGAAAGAGGTTAATTATGGTTTATTAATATATTAAATGAATAATATATTAATAGAGAAATCATAGAGTTTAATTAATATTGGACAATAATTAATTAAGAAATTAATTATGTGGCTAAAAGAAATTAATTAGACTTGGGGACTAATATTGTAATTATAAGATAATTGCATTGTGGGCTATGGATTCCTAAAGGGAAGGGAGTTGGACGAAATCTATGGGAAGCCCATATGATTTTCGTCCAAGGGCCTTTTAGAAAGGTTCCATGGGTTTCTTAAGGCCTAAGTAGAGAATTAGGGTTTCACAGGAAACCCTAGCAGCCCACACAGGTATAAATAGACCCCTAGGGATCCCAAAAACGTAGCTAAGTCTTATGGTAGAGATCTTGGACGGTTTTGGTGTTCCTCTCCTCTTTACAATATCATCCTCTTGCTTATGGTGTTTGTAAACCATTAAAGGAGTGACATTTGTGACTCTAAGATCCAAGGACACGATATTGAAGCCATTCTTTAAGAGGTATTCATCTAAATCTATTCTTACATGTTAATTTCGATATACATATGCTAGATCTAGGGTTTATGGCTTTGGATGATTATTGCATGTTCATTAGACAAACAAGATCCAAAGCTTTAGGGTTTGCATGTACACCATAGGAATGATGTAGTGCTCAATTCCCATCACATGTTTCCCTCCAAAAAACCATTATACTCCTGCATGTTCAACTGGTTGCTGAGCAAAATAGAATGCAGATGTCCACAAAGCTCACTAATGATGATTTTACCCCTGGTGGGTTAACCAAATAAAATGAAGATTTGGGTTACATATTTTTATGAAAAAAAACATAGTAAAAAGGTAAATGCTAGAAATTCCAACACACTTCCGTGTGTTTGTGCAAGGTTCCTCTTCTGCTTTGTCTCATAAAATTTAGTAAAATAAGTACCTACTCCAGAACAAACCGATGGTCTGGACAGATTAAAGACTCTTTTGGCCATGACCACCTCTACCAAACATGGTCTATCACATTTGCAACCGCTCAAATTAAAAATTACATCAACTGAAAAAAACACACACAATTTGACAAAATGGAAGATGGGCTGCTATAATACCTCATTAGTAGTACGTTAAAGATTACATAAACTGAAAAAAAAAACAAATTATTATCATTATAAAAGTCGAGTGCTATAATAAACAATTTAATGGAAGTACATTAATTGCTATAAATAGTAATTTAATTTCATGGAAATGTACTTTGAGGAAGCACTTGTTATGATCTCACCTGGATGGGTTGTTGTTTTTGCATCTTCACCTGCTACATAGGCACCAACAATGAGTCAACACCATATTTAATAGAACATGTTCATTTTCTATGCATTGCCAAATTAAAATCTGGGATAAGATGCAAGCCAATTTCACAACATCTCCAACATACATACTCTCTTGTTTATCCACATACTCTGAAAAGGAAAGGTCAAGTATGACGATTGATATAATATAAAGATTAATAAATCAATTGAAGTTAATCTATGAACAAAAAATGATGGGAAAAACTCACTAATTGAGGTGATCAAGAGAAAATGGAAGGGAAGGCTGTAAAAAAAGAATAAAACACCAAGTGCTTAGAAGTAATGCAAGAGAGAATACACATACACAAAGAGAAACTGCATAAAAAGATAAATGTGGAAATCTACCTACAAAAAAGGAGAGCTTGTATACAGGGGAATATTTTCATTATTGAAATAAGGATCTGAAGTTTCAATATTGATTTTCACAATTAGAGGGAGCACAAGTACTTGAAACATGAAACATACCAACAATTTCATGAATTTGATTTCGAAAGCTTATGCAACTTGGCTGGAAAATAAGAAACAATGAGACTGGTCTTTTCTTATTTTTATGTTCTTTCTCCTCTGCCTTTTCTCATTGATCAACTAACAATGACAACAAAGTATAAAAATAATTTCATACTTGAATTAAACCCTTCTCATCAGTTTTCTATCCTGCCAGTCACAACCCATCATGATATATATATATATATATATATATATATATATATATATATATATATATATATATATATGTAACAATACATATTCTATAACTATTTTTCATTCCATTCCAGATCACTACATAACCAAAAACACATTTAGCTATCTACAAGACTTGGAAGTTTATAGATTGATAGTACAAAGTGACCTTCCAGATGATGGGTTTTATACAAATAATCCTATGTGTGTATGCAACCCTAATTTGGATCTATGTTTTCACTATTAGACATACAAGCATTGAACACAAAAACTAGAAACCCTAAGAGGCACATGCAATTTTCGAAATTAACATATAATTAGGGTTAGGATACATACCTTTCTTGTTATATTGTAATAGAAATCAAATCCTTGAAGATCCTGAACTTTGGTAGCAAGCGCCACAAGTGTCGCGCCTTTAATGGCTCACAAACAAACCTAGCAACCGAGGATTACTATGGAGAGAGAGAAGTAGAGTAGAATTTTGGCGATTAGCCTTTCTTGGAGTGCATGGGACGAAATCGAACCCTATAAGGGTTTATATAGGTGATAAGGAAGGTTTAGGATAAGGCAGGTGTATCTTAGATAACCCAAATCCCTTAACTTCCTCCCTAAGGCTTCCAAGGCACCCTTAGAGCCCAAGGAAACCTTAGGACACTCTAGATTTCATTCCCCACCTCTAAGGGAGGTTCTAGAATGCTCAATGATCAACTTTTGAACATTGTCACCTTTAGTCCCTGCAGTTTCAGTTAATTCCTTTAATGCTAAAAATAATTTCAAATTAATTTCTGATTAAATATTAATTAAACAATATGATTTCTAACTAATATATTATACCCATAATACATTAATAAATCATTTATCTTGATTTCAAATTAATTTATTAACCAAGTAATAAATTAATACATCATTCTTCTCTCTCCAACAGTTATCCTATTCAATTGCCAGGTTTGAAGGCAACCTAAAAGGACATTGCTACTATCAATTCAAGTACATACCAATAGTTATGGCCTTAGACACCTAATCCAAAAGTCGCCCACTTGGATAAGTCTAATAACTATAGTTGCAAGTATAAATTCAAAATTTGACTAGAAAATTTTAGCTACCAAAAGCCGCTGTCGAACTCTGACCTTGTCAGCGACGTGTCCTTAGATAAGGGATCAAATATTCCTCCATTCTATAATATATCGTATGGACATAAGACATGGATTATAATCAATCTTAGTCTAATAGTTGTTTCCCGATTTTCGATTTATGACGACTGACTAATTGAACAAATCAAATCAGTCCAGGTTTGGCCAAGCGCTTAAGGATGTCATCACTAAATGATCGAGGGGCCCACATATATCGCTTTTATTTGACATTGGGTAAAAGGAACGAATAAACTTCGACTCATATGCTTGCTCTATTTACTCATCAAATCACACACAACAATATGTTTTATAACACCAAGTTACTGGTGCATTTACATATTATCAATGAGCAACCGACTCGTAAACTGCAACTATATGTCTCTGTTTCAAGAATACAAGATATTATCATCTCAAAATCACTCGTGATAAAATCCATGAAGTGATTCACATGAGCATGGGTTTAATCTAATGCTTAAATCTTATTTCAGGAGCACTCATGAACAATGTAGCAAACTTTTGCTATGTATAAATGCTTTAGACAATCTACAATTGGATTCATGACAGTCTTACCTCATTACCTACTTCCAAAGTATGATTGACTGTGGATGTTTGAATAACTTAGTTATTTTGGAAGTCAAAACATGCGAAGTGAAAAACAAGAATAATCGAATCCAATATGGCCTCAAAACTTGTGAGTATAAATAAAACACATTTTATTTAATCACCATATTTATTACACATTATTCATTGTATAATGTTTTGAGTAATCAACTTAATATTTGAATTGAAACAATAGTCATCCCATGCTCCAAGCATGCACACTATGTTTACATATGGTCCTTACTTTATGAAATAGATCAATTGAACACATTTCCAGTGATGCTCATTTCAAAATTACCAATTCTTATCACAAGTGTAAGAATACCAAATTCTTGCTATGTGTTAGATTCTAAAATTTTATGCAACGATCCTTTTATAATGACATAGCACCCAAGTCACAAAGACTTTGCCAAGGAAATTACAATGTGCTTTTTTGGAGATTGTTACAAGACAACTCCACAGATATGAAGTCTCACATTCAAAGTACATTCCTTTGAACATCCTTCTTGCATAAAAGTTTCTAATCTACATAAATTCTTAATATCCAACTCCCATTATGGAAGCATTTCCATATTTGCCATTTGACAACAAATTCTAATAGAATCCTATCATAATAATGTCAATATGGTCAATCTAATACTACACCTGCAACTACCCATAAGTGACCAATCTTTGGAGAACCTTAGATCGTCCTTGACAGTTGTTTCACATACTTTAGTCATACACGGTTCTGATTCCCTTTTCCCTCTTAATGCCCTAGGCATTTGGAATAGACAGAACGGTCGAATATTATAGCATATGCAATCGATCCTCTACACGAAGCGTATGGGATACGATACATAATATCTTACATAAAGACATGATACTTTACCAGTCTCCTGCTACAATATTACTATATATAGAATTCCCTTATGTTGAATCTTTTCAACATAACATTAATATATGTCCTTTGACTAAATTTGATTAAAATTTCTTGATCTAAGCTTTTAGATTTTGAAATGAAGTACAAGGTCCTCTCCCTTAATTATAGCAAAAACAACTTTTCAACCCCTGCAACTTTGCGAATTGAAACTTTTGTTTTCTATAATTAATATTGCTAACTTGCAACATAATAATCATGTTCCCACTAATATAATAATTATATCTTTACCTGTATAACACTCATGCTCCCATTAGCTTTGATATGTATTCAGAAAACAGCTTGGCTTATAGAAATCAACGCTTATTGACAATCTTTCCAAAGTTCAAATTTCTGATATGTGATGCTTCGATAAGACTTTATCTAAGCTTATACACCTTTTATTAGAAAGCTCATATGTGTGTCTAGACTATTTAAGAACTTATATCAATTAGTTCCAAATGTTCAGACTAATTGCCAAATCTCACAATTCGAACCATGAAGAGGGATGCCGTAATCATGATCGGATTTGAGAATGCAATTTACACAATCGCTATCTCCTTAAAATCTTCCTAGTGAAAGCGTTTCCTCACAATCATTTTCATGAAGGAGAGAAACCTTATGACACTTAGATTTTATGGTGTATGTGTTCCTATCCATGTGAATTTGTCATAACCATAATCATAAGACAAGGTTTGTGCAAATCCAAACTCATATGGACTGAAGTTGTTCAATCCTTATTTCTTGCCATCTGGCAGCACAAGGGCCTACCATGTCTTCCAAGTAATGAAGCAGCTCACCCATACAGATCAATGAACTTTCACCAATGAACGTGCTTTGCTTTATGCAATCAATTGAGAACTCTTAGAACTCACATGCATAGTCAACGTTACTGGAACAACACAGAAACAAGAATATGTCAACACGATAGGTTATAAACCTCAAGTCGTATGCTAGTGATTAATAACTAGGTTTATTCTTGATTTATTCTTGAAACTTTTCAAGATCATTAAGACTCCCGCTGACCTCTTGATGTAACACCATAAATTTTCAAACAAAATTTTCATTTTAAAATCACATAAATCTCATCAACATATATCACAAAATCCCCAAAATTGTCAAATCATTAAAACACATGTTCTTAGTAGTTTGAATAAAATCCAGGATCCTCAGAAATATAACTCCATCTCGTGTGTACCATCAAGCTGGCACCTTGACGTGATCCTGAGAAGTACCTGAAAAACATAACATGTTGGGCTGAAAAGAGTTTTTATGTTGCGTCTTTTGGGCTCGTTAGATTAGCCTTTTATTCTCCGGTTTGGGCCTGTCCAACCGAGAGCCTTTTATGTATAGTATTTAAGTTAATGCTTGCATGCATATTAGGTTAAGATTTATAAGATTCTAGAGATCATCGATTTAGCGATTTATCAAGAGAACAATATTTTCAGTAATCATTCTTGTAATCTTCCAATCCTTTACAGTTGATGTTCTTAATCGAGCTCTTCTAAGGATTTTATTTAATCATTCAACACGATTGATTCAAGCTGTTTGTTCTTATTATTGCGTTCTGCCTTGTTATTAATATTGTGTTCTTGCTGTTTAATATTCATATACTTGTTCAAGATCTAATCGATCTTCATAGATTAAAAGTCTGTTTTAATCCTATCAATTGGTATCAGAGCAGGAGGCTGTGTAATCGATACACATCTTTTCTGTGAAAAAGATTTCCATTAGGGTTTTCCGCAATCATCGATATTTATTGAGCCGTCATCTTAATTGACGTATCTTAGTATTTATTGTTTTGCCCTAATCTGCTTTATTACAAGTCTGATCTTTGAACAGGTTATTACGATCATTATGGACTCAACGCAATCAAACCCTATTAATATTTCCAACAGCATCGGTTCGACGACAAAGATTCCAATCTTGTATACCCATGACTATGAAGTATGGGCACATCATTTTGAAGACTATGTGATTGGATCGGAAGATAATGGTTTTCTCATATGGGAAGCTATCATCAACGGACCGTTTTCTCATTCCGCGACTTCCAGAGTTATTAAGACGCAAAAAGAGTACAACGATCTGCTCAAGGACGTGACGAATATTGCGCAAGATGAAAAAGACAAATTCCAGTGCAATATTAAGGCACTAAGGATGATCAGATTCGCCCTTCAGTCCGACACATTCAGACTGGTCAGCTCATGCACTACGGCGAAGGAAGTGTGGGATAGGCTTCGCGAACTGTATTCCACAGACGAAGATCTTGAACATTCCATCCAAACCTTGCTTCTATCTGAATTTGGTGAATTCAGGCAAGGGGCCGAAGAAACTGTGACCCAGACGTTTGATCTCTTCAATCATCTTCTCAGCAAGATGATCAAACACGACATTGAAAGGAAGCTCATCGAACAAAAGGTTACTTTCTTGAACGGACTGCGATCTGAATGGAGAGCAGTTGTTTCCACAGTCAAAGCCCATGAACAGTTTAAATCATATTCTTTGGCGAAACTGGTGGGTATTCTAAAGTCCCAAGAGAAGATTGTGGTTCAAGAGAAGAATGTTGTCTCCAGTCTTGGTTCGTTGGCCCTCCTATCTAAAAGTAAAGCTGTGGTGGAGGATGAAGAGCTCAACTTGGAAGAATATGACCTCACAACTGAGGATTATGCCATGATGGTATCCAATCCTAAGAGGTTCATAAAGAAGAGATTCCCCAACAACAAAAACAGAAACTGGCAGGGGAGTTACAGCTCAGAAAAAGCGAACAATGAACCGAAAGATGAGGAGCCCAAAAAGGAACCGAAAGCAGATGGCGATTCCGGAGTAAGCTGTTTCTATTGTGGTGGCAAGAACCACTACGCTAAGGACTGTGTTCTTAAGAAGATGGCTGAAAAGGACAATGGAAATGATGAGGAAGCTGTGCTGCAGAGGAGATTGGATGAGTTGAGAAAGAAGAAGTCTACCGCTAACCCTTCTATAAATGCTCTTATTGTGCAGGGTTCGGTCAATGACGATGAGTTCGGTAGCACCGAAGTTTGGTCTACTGACTCAGAAGACGAAGAAGTGAGGAAGCCTACTCATGGAAAGGCATATGTGGCTAAGGAGGAAAGCAGTGGTGGAAAATGCTTCATGGTGACCGAAGTGTCTCAAATGAGGGGATACAACACCGATGGAGGAGGCAATGGACCGAAGATGCAGGAGGATATGTGCTTTACGGCCAAACCACTCAGCCAACAGTTCAATGAGCTCGATGAACTGATAAAGAAGGTACAATCTGTTTTTATTTCATCTAAAGTACCATCATCCTCATATGAGAAAGAACTAAAAAATGTAAATACAAGAATTTCTCATTTAGATAGTAGCTTAAGTCAAACTCGAGTCACCAATTCTAACCTGACTGATCAATTAAGCAGGGTGGCATCGAAGAGTGAGGAGCGGCGAATGTGGATTGAGTTAAAAGAGTCGGAATTAATTAAAGTTAAAGACGAAAACATTTATTTGCAGAGAGACAATTTGAAATTGTTAAAACAACGAAATGTTTTTTTTTTAATAGCTAAACGTTTATATTCCAATATTACTCAACTTCACTTGGACTGTGAGATAGGCCAAAAGATCCATCGCATGATTTTGCCCTTCCTAGAATTTAAGGAGGATGAAATCGATGTCGAAGCCTACAATTGTGAGAGTGTGATATCGTCTGATGATGTCAACCCAACTTATAAAATTGGACTGGACAAAATTGAGTCCTTTATTAAGTCCAAAGACCACAAGGACATGCTCAAAAACCTTTTGGATGAAAATGACAGACTTAAACTGAGAACCGAAACCATACAAAAGTTTGACTCTCTTAACACCAAAGTAAGCTCAGAAAATAAAATCGATGTTGAAAATACATCTGAGCTTAACGAGGACGAAAACATGAGTGAAATTTCTGTAGAGGATACGGTTGACTGCTCAGAATTTTTTAAAAGCGAAACTGAAAATCACAAAAATCTTATTTCTGAAAATTCTGTGGAATTCGCTAGATTGTCCCAACAAAAGTCCCCGAAATTAATAGAAAAAGCTGTTGTATATCAAAAGGTCAGGACCACACCAAATCAAGTATACAAGGTCACTGGAGTAACCGAACACCAAACAGCTGAACTCACCGGTATTGTTAATGAAGACAATGCTGATGGCTGTGATGAGTATTTCTGGGAAGCTCCTATTGATAATGGAAACGAAACCTTCGGTCTGTCTGAAAGAACCTCCTGGATGAAGAAAGGGAGATACATACCTGAACCCTTGAACAAGCCTGATAATTTCAGTGAACCAAGCACAAGTGGTACAAAAGATACTCCTCAAGAGGTTGATCGGTCAGCAAAAGAAGACATTCCTTCAACGCCAACAGCTCAAAGTGAAACTTCATCAGATACTCCTTCCACTTCCTCAGGGGAAACTGAACCTTCTTCAGATATTCCCTCTGCTCCCTCGGCTCAAAGAAAAACTCCTCAAGTTCAAAAGGAACCAGCCAAGGAGACATCAAAAGCAAAAGCGAACGTTCATCATCAACCTAAACAGATGAGGGATAAAAAGATAGAGAGGAACCTAAGATATAGGAAAAACCTTTCTGAAAGGAAACAATTCTGGCACTCCCAGAATGCATACTACTCACACAAGGACAAGAATCTGAAGTATGAAAATCATCCCGTAAGAAAGCCTGATAATTCCAACAACCGAAAGCCAAGGTTCGGTTCGCAAGAAAACAACAACCGAAAGCCAAGGTTCGGTTCGCATGAAAATACCAACCGAAAGCAAAGGTTCGGTTCTGAAAAGGATTTCAACCGAAACCAAAGGTTCAGTTCCAAGAACAATTCCAACCGAACTCAGAGGTTCGGCTCTGAAGTCAGACGAGAACAAGACTCAAAGGTTAATCCCACCAACGATCAAAAGCAAAAGGGTCACCTAGAGTCATCAGCAAGGAAGACATCTCCATCCAAATCCAAATCCTCTCTTCCTAATTCTTCTCGTTCATCTCCATCTTGCTCTAACGCTAATTCCGTTGGTTCTCAAAAATCTCGTCCATCTGTTGAACAGAAGGGAAAGCAGAAGGTCGATGAATCCACACCTGAGTCCAAAGAGAACAAACCCAATCCTAACAAAATAAAAGTCTTCACCATTAAAAAGAAAGATGAAACAACTCTAATAAAACGAACATATCTTGTTGACATCTCTCTTACTATTCCTGTTCCCATGAAAAACTCACATGGACCCAAGAAACTTTGGGTTCCTAAATCTGCTTAATTTTTGCAGGTTATAAGTGACGAGCAGTTTGACGAAGAATGGTACATCGACAGTGGCTGCTCGCATCACATGACTGGGAGGAAAGAGGAGCTTAGGGAATACAGATCTCTTGCAAATGGTGGCAATGTTAAGTTTGGAAATAATTCTTTCGGCACCATAAAGGGATATGGGATGATAACGAATGGTGATTTTACCATAAGAAAGGTGGCCTATGTGGAAGGACTTCAACACAACCTCATCAGTGTATCTCAGCTTGTTGGAGGTACAGGTCTCAAAGTTTCATTCGATGATGAAGGTTCTGAAATCATAGAGAAAAAGACAAAGAAAGTGATTCTGAAGTCAGAGCGAAAGGGTGAAATGTTTCCTCTGAACATGAAACCCATCAAAGGAATCCCAGCCATATGTCTGCTATCAAAAGCTCAATCCGACGAAAGCTGGTTGTGGCACCGAAGACTCTCTCATCTCAATTTCAAAGATATCAACCGACTTGTCACTGGAGGTCATGTTAGGGGTCTTCCATTGCTCAAGTTTGACAGAGAACATTTGTGTGCTGCATGCGAAATAGGAAAGCAGAGTCGTCAAAGTCACCCATCCATAATTAACACAAAAGTTGTTGAACCACTCGAATTGCTTCATATCGATTTGTGTGGTCCTTCATCTATTGAAAGCATCGGTGGTAGCAAGTACATTCTTGTTATCGTTGATGACTTCTCTCGATTTACATGGGTGTTCTTTCTAAAGCTCAAATCTGAAGCGACTCAAAAGCTGAAAGTGTTTATCAAGCAAATTGAAGTCCAGCTCAAGAAGGTCGTTCGCAACATAAGGAGCGACAATGGTCTCGAATTCAAGAACAAAGAGTTTGAAGAGTTTCTTGCAGAAAAAGGAATCAGTCATAATTTCTCAGCTCCCTACACACCACAACAGAACGGAATAGTCGAAAGACGAAACCGATCGTTGTGTGAAGCTGCCCGAACTATGTTAAGTTTCGCTTCCTTACCTCTTTATTTTTGGGCTGACGCTATTTCTGCTACTTGTTATACACAAAACAGGTCCTATCTCAACAAGCGATTCACGCTCACACCATATGAGATTATAAATAACAGAAAACCCAACGTGAAATTTTTCCACGTGTTTGGCTCAAGGTGTTTCATCTTTAACTCTAAAGAACACCGCAACAAGTTTGATGTCAAGGCTGACGAGGGAATCTTTCTGGGTTACTCACTCACTTCAAAGGCGTACAGGGTCCTAAACAAACGATCAAGAAGGATTGAAGAGACATACTATGTGACCTTCGACGATAGCTATGTGAAGAAGCTACAGGCCATAGATGACACTGCCAGGGAAATCTTTCCTCAAACTGGTCAAGTCACAGTCTCAATCGCCAATATGTACGAGAACTTTCTGGATCTCTTTGAAGAACCGGAAAAAGCTTCTCTCTCAGAAGCAGGGGCAGCCGACAACAAAATAGATAATATGAAGCGGATAGTCGAAGATGCTGCAAGAAGAATGCATGAAGGAGAATCGCCCACTAATGAATCTCCAACCAACAATGCATCAGTCGAGGGGGAGCCAAGCTCACAAGTCCAGGGGGAGCCATGCTCTACTACTTCAACCGAAGGTCCTTCAACAACCGAAGGTACCTCTCCTACCGAAGATCCCTCTCCAAGCGAAGGTGCTTCAACGCCTGAAAATCCAGCACCACAAGAAACCCCTGAACCTCGTGTTTCTCAAGACTCATCAATTGAGGGGGAGCATGATGATATGGCACTTGATTTCGATAGCCAATCTGAGCTAGAAGAGATGATCAACGCCGAACTAGATCCAACCTTCGATCCAAATTACCCTCCTCTTACCAAATGGACCATAGATCATCCCATCTCTCAAATAGTTGGTGATGTATCTGAAAAGGTTCTGACACGATCTCAACTGAAGGCAAAACAGACATCCTTATTCTCAAAGGTTGAGTTTTGTATGTTTAACTCATTCGTATCAAAAGTTGAACCGAAGACAGTGAATACTGCCCTCGATCACTCTGATTGGGTTCAAGCAATGCAAGACGAACTGAACGAGTTTGAAAGGAACAAAGTCTGGCGTCTCATTCCAACGCCTCCAGATGCTTCAGTTGTTGGTCTTAAATGGGTTTTCAGAAATAAAATGGACAAGGATGGTAATGTCATAAGGAACAAGGCTCGTCTGGTGGTCAAGGGATACTGTCAGGAGGAAGGAATAGATTACGAAGAGACGTTCGCTCCAGTAGCTAGGCTCGAATCTGTTAGAATATTTCTGGCTTATGCTGCTCACAAAAACTTTGAGGTTTTCCAAATGGACGTCAAATGTGCGTTTCTCAATGGAGAACTTGAAGAAACTGTGTATGTGGAGCAACCTCCTGGGTTCGTGAATGAAAAACATCCAAATCATTGCTACATTCTGGATAAAGCTGTGTACGGCCTCAAACAAGCTCCGAGAGCCTGGTATGAAACGCTTACAAATTTTTTAAAGATGTCCAAATTCAAACAAGGTTCGGTTGACCCAACCTTCTTTCACAAAAAGGAAGGTAACCACCTTATGATAGTTCAAATTTATGTCGATGACATCATCTTCGGCTCCACGAATCCCAGCTTAACAGCTGAATTCAGAAAGTTGATGGAGACTAAGTTTGAAATGAGCTCAATGGGTCCTATTAACTTTTTCCTTGGTTTAAACATAAGACAGGGACCCGAAGGCATCTTTATCAATCAGGAAGCTTACACGAAGACTCTCCTAGCGAAGTTTGGAATGATGGGAGACTCAAAAGTCAAAGTCCCAATGGCATTCGGCACCAAGCTGACCCCTTCACTAGATAAACCGGCTGTTGACATCACGCTCTATCGTCAAATGATAGGCTCATTGATGTATCTAACTGCTAGCAGGCCTGATATCATGTTTTCTGTGTGTTATTGTGCTCGATTTCAGGCTAACCCATGCGAACCTCACATGCTGGCAGTGAAGAACATCCTACGCTATCTCAAGCGAACCGCCTCCTTAGGTCTATGGTATCCATCCAATTCAGGCTTCTTCGTTCAAGCCTATTCTGATGCTGACCTTGGAGGATGTGGACTCGACCGCAAAAGCACAACTGGTGGCTGTCAATTTCTTGATGGGAAGTTGGTTAGCTGGCAGTCCAAGAAGCAAACATGTGTGTCGCTGTCTACTGCTGAAGCGGAATACATTGCCGCTGCATCCTGCACATCACAAGTGATTTGGATCCAGAGTCAACTTCGAGACTATGGACTCAATATGAAGAAGATCCCACTATATTGTGACTCTGAAAGTGCAATTAGGATCTGTCATAACCCAGTGCAACACTCTAAAACCAAACACATAGCACTGAGGTATCACTTCATCAAAGATCATGTGGAAGATGGAAATGTTGAAGTTCACTTCGTAAGAACCACTGATCAACTGGCTGACGTCTTTACCAAAGCTCTTCCAGAAGCATCGTTCAATAAAATTTTGCAAGGGCTAGGTATGATGGAATCAGAGTCAGTTCCTCACACTACCTCTCAATCTCAAACATAAGAAGTGAAACCAACCGAACGTTCGGGTTCGGTTCAACCACTTCACTCGCTCATTACTTCAAAGGTAGTTTTTCTGTGTTGTATATCTCTTGTGCAAAATTTGTTTTTCTTTATGTAAAAAGTTTTTTTTTATTGCATATCTAATCTCCTTGGTTTCTTAAAAATTTTCCAAAACCGAAACCAACCGAAGGTTCGGGTTCGGTTTTTCAAAATTTTCAAGAACCGAAACCAACCGAAGGTTCGGGTTCGGTTTTTCAAAATTTTCCTGAACTGAAACCAACCGAAGGTTCGGGTTCGGTTTTTCAACTTTTTCCAACCGAAACCAACCGAACGTTCGGGTTCGGTTTTCCAATTTTTTTTTGAAAGTTTTTTTTTCTTGTCTTATTTTTTTTTATCTTTTCTATTTTTTATTTTTATTTTTTTTATCTTTTTTAAATTTCAAACACTCCAAAAATATGTTTTTATTTTTTTTGTATGTTCGTTTACTTATGGGGATATATTTGCTGAATTACTTAAGTGTCCCTAGAAGCATGCTGCTGTATGTGTCCCAAGCCTCATAAGATTTTGAATAATTGCCTTCACGACTTGGTATACACAAACCTTGTCTTCCCAATAAGGCTAACTTATTTATTCTAATCGTGAGCTACCTCACACTCTTCTCACATGAGTTAAGAGTCTTCTGCTTGGTCCTTTCTTTCGCAGTAGAGGTACTATGTCTTCTTTCACCATCCCCATTACACTTCTCCATAACATTCGTTTCATCACTGTAACCCTTGAGACTCTCAGAAACTACCACTGAGTTTTATGGTTACACAACATTTGTGTTTATGATCTTAGTTTCGTGCCACTACGAGCTAAGTGAAACCCAAAATTCAACACCAAAGAATTGACGGTGACAAATTAATTTGATCAAGTTTTCACCAATGAATTGATGAATGTACCTTCATGAAATCTCATTTTTTTTTCTGATTCCAATGAAATTGTTACACACCATAACATTTCTTCCCATGGGATCCAGTTATATTTTTTTTTATCTGAGATTTTATACTTATCCAAGTCACTCAAAAATCAGCTCCAACCTACTTGTTCAACAGACTACACCGGTCTCATAAGTACTTTGTTCACATTCGTTCTTATATCAAGAATTGAATTGTTGAATCAAAGCGTAACCACCCTTAATTAGCCTTATTAAAAGAAGCCTTTCAACATTTATTAATAAATGTTTGATCGTAATTCAACGGGATTCCACACTAACACTTTGAGGTCTCTCTTGATCTTGAAGGCAGAGATTCGTGCCCGGGATCATCAGTTTCGTGTCATAATTGACATCACAGATAATCCCAAAAAGAGTTGCTTTATTTCCTTATTTTTTACACTCTTTGCACGGAAATCCTAGATTTTCAAAATTCCGTTACTAATTATTTTACAGGCTGGTTTATTACTGAAGAATTACTATTGAGGTAGTGGTCAAAAATTAGCCACGTGGGTCCTAAATTGAATACAGCTGATTAAAAAGGGGAAATGACAAAAAGTTGCTGACGCGGCGGAAGTTCAAAGGATAGAAATTCAAACGACGGTAAAAAGGAGGGCGCGTGAATTTGAAGCGGCCGCGCTTTTTCTGACACTTTTGGACGCGTGTGCAGTATTGAAGCGTCATCCATCAGGCATTAATGGCGCGTGTGCAAATGGAAACGGTTCCTCTCTCTGAACCGGCGCTTATTGGGCGGCGTGATCCTAGGAATCTAACACTCTCTCTCCTACGTGATCATCGCACGTCCCAACTGTCACCAATCAGTCACTCAAAAACCCTTCCGTATTTCCATAAGAGATTTGAATCGATCTTTCTCTCTCCTATCACCTACTATAAAAACCCATCCACACCACCTTTTACCTCTTTACTGCCCCATAATTTCCAAAGCAAAAATACTTCCACACTCTCTCCCGGTTATCTTCTTCTCCAACCTGCAACAATGGCTGAATCCTCTTCCGTCCATGCTACTTCTCAGATTCTTCCAATCCGTCCTCAGCAATGCCTCGTAATTGATCTGAACCCACTGACCTATGATCCCTACATGTCGCCGGTCATCGAGTGTCTCAAATACTCCCAGCTTGCTCCGGCACTGTCACGGATTGAAACGGTGCCAATGGTGGCCCTCTCTCAGGTCTACGCAACGGCTTATTACGACAAGGCCATTGACAGGGTCTTTTTCGAAGTGGCGGAACACAAGACGTCGATTTCTCGTTCCCGCTTCTGCTCTATGCTTGGGTTTGCTGCTAACCCATCGCGTGTTCACCCGGAGACAATTCCGGTTGGTATGCTCTACAGCATGTTCTACAACATGGGCTACACGGAAGTTCTCACCTCCGTCGCCAGATTCAAGAAGTCATGCCTACCGCCCCAATGGAATGGGTTATTTACAGTTCTCTTCAAGGGACTGTCAGAACGAAGCTCAGGATCGGACGGGGCCAGTCGTCTTTTCCTGTCGATTATGTATGCGGTGTACAACGGGATCAATCTGGACTATGGTTTTGTCCTTTGGCAACAACTGATTCAAAGCCTCTCTTCCGCTTCCCGACACTCCGAGGTGTCACTAGCCCGGTTCTGGATCTTGATCACAAGATGGGCCATGGACAGGTTCGATGTTCAAACTGCTGACGGTGCACCGATGTCTTCAATTGGTACGTTCCACACCAAGAAGATCATCGTCTCGGATGCATCAAAATTCTCCTTCATTGGCTCCATCCCGGAGACTATGTATGGAAGTGTGCCTTTAGAGAGCAGTATGATCAAGGCGATCAAGGAGTTAGGGCCCTCTGGTCCGAGGGAACTGACACCGGACATGTTGAGATCGATTCATGATGCCGACAAACCGGTGGCCAGGGGTAAGAAGGCAGACAAGGGGAAGAAACCATCCAAAGCCCCAAAACCTACTCCCAAGAAACGCAAACAACCGAAGACTGCCTCTTCCCCACAACCGAAAAGGAGGAAGACCCAACCGAAGCGAAAGCTCCTCATACCCTCCTCTTCAAGCGAATCCGAAGGTGGGAGTTCGGACTCTGAGGGCTCCCAAGGCGACGAATCTCCTCAGCGAGGTAACACACCCCCTCGGTCCCCAATCCCGGAGATGGAACTTCACCAATCCCCAGTTCCTTCCCCTCCACCCATAATACCTATTTCCATTCCCACCATAACCCCCACTATACCACCAACCTCATTCCCTATACCTCCACCCATATTCACCACATCAACCGAAACACCACCTGTAACCGAAACCCCTCCCGTAACCGAACCTCCACAAACCGAAACCCATACACAACCACCACCCGAAACTAACCCCCCACCTACTCAACCTGAACCAACTAAACCCATAACACCCCCAGCTTCACCACCACCTCAATCTCCTGAAGACGCCTCCGATGGCGATGATCAATTCCTTGGTGGTGATCACATGAACTTTGATTCGGTCTATTATAGTCCGTTTCAAGTTCAAAGTGATGAGGAGGATGATGCTCCAGTGACAAAGAAGCATCTCCGCGAGCTGAACGAGAAGGTTGATCAACTTCTCGCCTCCTCTTCAAACCAGCAGTCCACCTTATCTGAAGCTGCCCTTCAGAGGATAGTTGATGCCTTCTCCAGGGCTCAACATGACTCAGTAGCCTCAGCAACTGCTGCGATAGATGCCTCCACCCGAGCCTGTGAGGCGGCGACCGAAAAAGTCGATAAACTATTCTCCGACGCTTCGGACCTGCTAAAGTCTCTGCAGGAAAGCGCCAATGCCACAAAGACGACTCTTGAACCGATTGTTCAACAATTGGCCAAGTTCGTCTCGACGGAGTTGACTTCGTTCGCTACCCTCCGCCAAAACCTCAGCGACGACAACTCGGCACTCCGTGCCTCCATCGATGCCCGCTTGGCAAAGCTACAAGAGGATCTTGCGGCTGAAAATTCCCTGATGGACGTCCTGGCGAGTAAGACTACTGCCCTTAAGGTCAAGAGCACACAGCTTTCCAACTCTCAAGAACAATTGGAAGCTCTTCGATCCGAGAGGGAAGTCATAAAAACGTGTGTTTCGGATGTCCACGCAGCTCTATCCAACGTCCTGGAAGCACACGACCCCATCCTTAATCATTCGGTGAGGCGCACCCTCGCTGAAAAGCTCTCCCCGGCCATGGACCTCCTAAGCAAAATTGAAGGCCTGCCGAGTTTCGTGTCCATTCCGAAACAAGGGGGAGATGAGAAGAAAGGATCGAAACCACCTTCGTCCTCCAAAGCTACTCACACAACCGAACCACCCCCAACTGGTCATGCCTCGGGTTCGGGTGTGAAGAACAAGGGCAAACACATAGCAGAGGATGGAGATGAAGATGAAGATGAAGACAAGGAGACTATTGCGGACATGTTAAAGAGAAAGAACAGTCGCAATACTGATGACGATGTCAGTCGTGTGGCACGTGAAGCTGAAGAAGCCGAACGTAAACAAAAAGAAGCCAACGATCTCCTTGAGAGCCGAAAGTTGCTCTTCCCTGCCTGGACCAAGGATCGGTTGATAAAAGAGGCCATAGAGACTCCATGCATACTATGGCTCGAGCCGGTGATATCGTTCGACTGCAACAACACCATTGATTCGCAGTTCGATATGCCACTGACTCGAAAGGCGTTCATCTTCCACGCCTTCTCTAACATTTCTGAAGTCCCGCATCCGAACGATGAGCTTGACAAGGAGCTCATTGACTTCTACCTGGAGGCCGCTCGCCCTCAATACCTTACATGGAGCGCCCAGAAGATTGTCAATGTTCGGGTGATGAAGCCTTTTGCCGTGGGGAGATTTACAAACGTCAAGTTCAAGCTTATCCGAGGATCTGCAAGAACTGCTCACATGATCTCTCTGGCGGATCTGCCCAATCTGAACCCTCATGATTGGATAGTCTTGTACAACATCCTGCTAACAAACGAAGCCGAATATGGTCCCATCTTAGACCATGTCAAAAGGATGCTGGCATGCTACATCATGGAGGTGGCCCTAATGGATCAGGAGGTTGCCACAGTTTTTAAGAAGAAACCGAAAGTCAAGCCTGTGGGATCGGCCAGTGATCTGAATCAAATGCTAATGGGCAAGATAGATTCGAGGCGAAACTCTGTGATGTTCACTAGAGCCGAAGGACAGAAATGTCTCTTCGCTTTAGCTGACAAACATCTTTACACTACAACTTGCTTGGAGCACATCTTATTCATCATCAAGCAGTGTAAAGACAATTCGGCTGATGATATCAAGTACTTCAACGATATGATCAATTGGTACATCCGGTTTAGACAGACCATCCTTTCCATAACCAAGTGTCTGTTTAGTACTGTGAAGAAGAAGGTACCAGCTTCAGCCGCCGGCCCAAGTAGAAAATGAAGGTCTCGCTCCAAATTGACGCAAAGGGGGAGATTGTTGGGCTGAAAAGAGTTTTTATGTTGCGTCTTTTGGGCTCGTTAGATTAGCCTTTTATTCTCCGGTTTGGGCCTGTCCAACCGAGAGCCTTTTATGTATAGTATTTAAGTTAATGCTTGCATGCATATTAGGTTAAGATTTATAAGATTCTAGAGATCATCGATTTAGCGATTTATCAAGAGAACAATATTTTCAGTAATCATTCTTGTAATCTTCCAATCCTTTACAGTTGATGTTCTTAATCGAGCTCTTCTAAGGATTTTATTTAATCATTCAACACGATTGATTCAAGCTGTTTGTTCTTATTATTGCGTTCTGCCTTGTTATTAATATTGTGTTCTTGCTGTTTAATATTCATATACTTGTTCAAGATCTAATCGATCTTCATAGATTAAAAGTCTGTTTTAATCCTATCATAACATATAACACAGTAAGCACGAAGCTTAGTGAGTTCCCCAACATACCACACACATCTCATTAGCCTCACATGGCTATGTTTCGAATAAGACCCTCCGGTCAATGTGTCTCAGTGAAACCCTCCGGTTCCACAACTCGGGTGAACCCTCTCGTCCCATCCCAACAATGGACAGGGTAATACACGGCATAATTCACAAAACAGAATGCATGATATCACATATATCAGTATAAGCACATACGATCAACATATACATAGGTTAGTATAATAGCATAAGTCACAAAGACAGTATGCATGATAATACATATCACATTATAACAAACAGGACCCTCCGGTTAATAGTGTAAATAAGACCCTCCGGTCAATAATAAGAATGAGACCCTCCGGTCACACATAAATTACCACACAGGTAAGTATATTGAGAAGACTCACCTCAAATGACGAACAGATCCTATAAATGATGTTGCTGTACTCCGTCTTCTAACATTGAGACAAACCCACAAATAATCCCCATTAGGATCTAAGACCAAACCTTCACATATTAGGTCTAAATATGGTCCACCAACCCATCCCATAAATAACCCAAGCCTATTGGGCCCACCAAGGCCCAATACTAAATGGGTCCTCAAAGGTCCACTAGTGGCCCAACTATGGCCCAATTTTCCAAATTGGGCCCAAACCCTCATATGGGCCTTACCCTAAAGCCCAACTAAATATTATAGTCCACATGACTGCTCTTGGATGGCCCATCATTGGCCCAAACTCCAAAGCCCAATAGAAAGGCCCAACAAAATTAGGGTTTTCACATAAAATGACGATTAGGGTTAAGTGTTCTCACTTAACCCATTAAGTCCTTTATTGCACTAAGCCATCATACAATGGAAACAACATGAGTCATAATTTCAGTCCACTAGTCCAAATGCGGGTCCCAATAGGTCCAACCAACAAACCAAAAATTAGGGTTTTCTAAACCCTAATTAGGGTTTCTAGCCCAATCACGAGCCAAAGCACTCCAATAATAAGCAATTAGGCCGATTAAGGTTCACTATGTCAAGCACCACCCACTACCACCTCAGGTAGTGGTGGTGAGTGGCGACTCTTAGCGACAACCAACACCTCACGGTGGTGGTGGGGGTTTTCCAGCCATACAAACACCCATTCAATCTCATAATTTCCAAAAACAACAATTACACTTAAGCACAATCCCATAAACACACCTACAACTACCTCCCACGGCGGCTGGTGGTGGTGACTCGGTGGCAGGATGCGGTAGCCACCATGGTTGGAAGCCATGGTGGTTTTTTCTCGTAAAACTCACACATATAATCCCCATGAAAGCAGAAATCAACAAGTATAATCGAATTCTCAACCATACAGCCACCGCCTAGGTGGCAAGAATCTTCGGAAAACGCACACAACAGCCCCACGGCCACCGGCTTCGGCCATGATGCTCCCGACATCGCACCCATAAAAAACAACGAGAGATAGAAGGATGTGGGTTGCTCTGAACTTACTGATGGCTTCCCAGTCGCTCTCAACCCACGCATTGATGAGCTAGCTTCAACTTTGATCTAGGTGGCCCCTTCCAGCCGTTCATGACATCTCCGGCCGACAGCGGTGCTATGACGACGTTCCAATGGCGAGGTAGCCGCTTGGCGGCCTCATCTGATCGGGAAAATGAATGAGAAGAAGGTAGCGGCTGTGAGGCTATCAAGAGGGTGGCGGATGTGGTATGATCCTCTAGATTTATGGTTAGACGACGGGGGATGGAATATCGGGTATAAGCCGTGCTTCTCTTTTAAACATTCAAGCCCTTTTTACAAGATCAGCCCCTCCTCACCAGATTTCCTTCAACATTAATCCAACATTTACCCTTTTGCCCCTGATTCCATAAATTCCTTTCATTTTCGGTCCAAACTTACCATTCAGCCCCTAAGCCTCTCAAATCTCTTCAAATTTGGTCCCAATAATTTACCAACTTCTAAAATTGTATCAATTGGCTCCCCAACACCAACACCCCGTTAAATATTATTCACTTTAGGATTATTAACATATTGAACCTTATTTATTTATTTAATATACGAGATGTTACAACTCTCCCACACTTAAATTAGATTTCGTCCTCGAAATCTTTCCTCGCCATCCCTTACACGCCCGACAACTTGAATGACAGGGCCACAAGCCGGAGCATAACCCCTATCGTGCAATCAAACAGAGCTATCTCAACCAACCACATGTACATGCAACCACTAAATTCTCTTTACTCCAAGCTATAGTACCACCGATCTATAGTCACACATCATTTCCGACCTCTGTCGTGTAACACTCACTAACTCCATGCATTCTGCGGTCCTTCTCAAACCAATCGAACCGACCCTCCCAGGTCAAGAACATCAAATACTCATCATAACCACTCAAAATGAAATCCATCAAGAATCTGAAATCTCAAATCATCTATCCCTTACACAGATAGGGCCAAACACAAACTCGAGAGTCTGTTTCAACAACAAAATTTGAAACCACTCATATGCAATCTGATACTCAACTCATGACCCGTGATCCACGTATCTACGCGTACATTACTTCTCCAATTCCTTCCGACTTGCAACAACCTCTCCCCAATTCGAGATATAATGGATACCGACCAACATGGAGACCTCAGTCTCGCCCCTGGCCCAGCCACTAGGTTCCTAAAGGGTTATAACACTCTTTTACTAACAAATGAGTGCTATGGCTCCCCGCAGAATTGCGACACTCACGCATTGACTCGTGAATGCTACGGCTCCCCGCAGGCTTACATCATTCACTCACTCACCATGGGCTCTCTCATGGTTTTTCCCTGATCTTACAAAGTGATTACTCCCACCTGGATCCTCCCACTCTCTTATCACCCCACAATCTCATCATTAAACCATCACCATAATGAATTCAATAAACTCATGCTCCGCACTCCATCATGGACAGGTGCACACACCCACCCAGATTATGCATCACTACCCCTAACAACAAATGCCGCTACAAAACACTTTTCTTTGATACAATTCACATTCTTGGACAATCCCCGTCTGATGACAATTAGCTGATGGGTTCCCACTGGAACAAGAGTTACTCGGTACTCCACTTGTCATCTCATAAACTCGAGTCTCAATATAATCCAACAACTCAGGGCATCATACTCGGACACCCCGATACCTGACCGTAAAATCTCGCGCTCGCTTTGCTCAACCAATGATCTTCCACTCACGGAATCATACTCGGATACCGTGACACACCATCACAGAATCTCATAATGTCTTGCTACGGCCATTGATCTTCCGCTCGCACAACTCGTAACCTTGAAATACTCCACTCACAAATTGAAACATAGAGGAATCATCAATGATTAAGAACACGTTGATAACCATCCAAACCCCCATCCTCTTACTGATCGAAACCCATGCGAAGCTACCCATACCGACTCTGAAACTAATTGACAAGTCAATTTCTACTCCTCCTAGAGTATAGATAACAATCTATACTTCGAACTGGCAAATCTCAACAATTGAAACTGGACCTCAACGAACCAAATGCCTCGAACTCAGCCATTGCAACCCCAAAGAGCCCCTGACCACAATAAGATCCCGGACTCATGGCTATTCATCATGGATACACTCGTTCTTTCCTGAACACGTAAAATATTCATCATCTCGCTCTGCACCTTGCCTCGTTCACTGATAAACCCTAGTCTCATATGTTCGTACCACAAATCCCCATGACCAAATTTTCTAACCGTAACTTGAATAGATTGTTGATCCTTTCATCAGAATATCCAGTTCTCTCCCACTTAGGGTTCGAACCATCGCCTAATGTAATACCCAAATAACCACACTACAGACTGGCTCTCCAGATATATGATTCCCGACTCAGGGGACGCACCACACAACACTCTATGACTCTCCATAAAATGACCAAATAACTCCAAGTACCCCGAACCCCATATGAAAACCTCAGAATCCCCCCCAATGTGACCACCTCCAGTCACCCAAAACCTCATCCGGCTGCACAAGCAATTATTCCAATGGTCCTAGAAAAGCACTTCTTCTTTCTCTGGAAATAATGGACTATCACACACTTCATTCCCTGAATCCTCAATCACCACTCCATTGCAATAATCGACATAGCACGGGAGACCTCACTCTCACAGTCGACCCGCTGCATAGCCATGAAATCCGTCATCTCGATATACTCATCTCGTTTTCCTGAAACAGTTGCTGGTATACGACTTACCAAACTCAAATAAGTCATACTTGAGCCCTCGTTGGTCATAATCCCCGCTGATGATTCCTTCTTGACATAAGAAAGTAACTCCATGCTCTCATAAAACAAAATACTCATGATACCAATATCGCAACTACCTGGTGCCCCATAGGGTCTTCTTCTAATCTATAACATCAAAAACTCACTCACCCATCCTCTCAAAATGGGAAATAGGAACAATATAATCCTCAATATAGAACTTGACATTACAGGCCATCGCCCTACCATTTAGCTCAGACTACAATCCTCCATAACACTGTTGGATAAGGTGTCTAAGTCCATAACTATTTCGGGCTTGTACTTGACCCGACCCGGCATGGTCCATTTGGGTTGCATGGCACCATGCAATTGGTTAGACTAAATGAGAGAAATAACACTTGGAGATTATTAATATATTATAAGTTCTAATATATTAATAATATTATTTGATTAGTTTGATCAAGAATTAATTTGGAATTAATTAAGTGATCAAAGGATAACTAATTAAATATATGGGTTGATTATGTAAATCATCCATATCTTGTATAGTGGGCTAAGAGGCTCCATGGATTATCAAGTTGGGTTCTACCCATAGGATGCTCCATGGATGCTCCATGGGAGTTACAAACCCATGGGTCATGGAAATGAAGAGTCATGACACATTAGGGTTTACATGGTGTAACCCTAGATGTGCCAACACTATATAAGAGTCCCATTCTCCACAAAATTGGCTACACAAGGATAGAGAAAAAAGAAACTAGAGGGCTTGGCCGATTTTGAAAAGTGTGTGTTATCTCAAGAGTCTTTCCAAGAGCATTTGGTGTTGTGTGAAGCATTTGAGGCATCACACTTAGGGTGCTAGGCTCACAAGGTTTCAAGGAACACAAGCAACAACAAGGTAAGTTATTCTATCTATGATTCAAGATAAAATTGTTCCCCATGTATGCTAGATAGGAATATAACCTTGGAATTCAACTTTGCATGATAATTAGACAAACATAGATCCAAGGTTATTAGGGTTGCATGTACACTTAGGAAGTGTTAGAATGCTCAAAACCCATCAGTGGTATCAGAGCCTAGGCTTGTTTGTTTGTTATTTGTGCTTAAAAGTTGAAGAAAGTCGAAAATCTTGCTGTCTGACTGATGGACTCGGCGAGTCCATGGGGAGGACTCGTCGAGTTCATGTGTATCTTCAACCTACTCGGCGAGTAGGTTTATGCACTCGGCGAGTAGGGTCGACAGAGTGCAGAATTTCGACTTGAGTTGCTGGAAATGGATTAGAATCATTACCCTAAAATGTTTTGGTACTTGAAAACTTATTTTAGAAGGTGTAATGTCTTTTCTAACTCATTTACAACAACTAGTTATCAAAATTACAAAGATTAAATGTGATTTTGATTCTTGAAAGTGTTCATATTCATATTCTTGTTCTTATGATGTTTAGATGATCATAGGAATTATTTGTAACCTATGTGGTAGATTAATTCATGATCATAATGTGTTTTAATGGAGTCCATAACTTGTCCTCAAGTTATGGAAAACCAAAAGTCTCTTGGATTAAAAACCATTAAAAGAACACAAGAGTTAGGAAAAATGAAAAGTCCTCATTTTATTACTCTATTAAACTCATAAGTTACAAGAAATGAAAAGTTTTGAAAGTTTACAAAACTTGCCCTCAAGTTTTGGAACAAGTAAAGTTAAGTTAAAACTTTAGTTCCAACCCCTAGAATTTTAAAAGTTAAAATTCAACCCTTATACTTATATTATTATTTAATAATTATATATATATGTATAAGAACAAAGTCGTCTTACCGCTAGTACGCCTCATTCACGAAGCCGATCTATAAGGTGGGTATAAGGTTGTTGCCTATAAAATGGTGACTTAATGGGTGTCCACTCTCACCCACCGCTTGCTTGATCGGTGGAGGGTCGTTAGCCGAACGGGTAAGACAAGGACTTATTAATTCTCATTCAAAGTATGATGAATATTATAAAGTAACTAAATGTTTTATTAAATTCCCAATCTTAGTTACTTTAGGGAAAATGTGAATAAGGTGCTATTCCATGAAATTACACTTTACACTTTGATTAAGTCGTTGGTGGAGCGTGTGTGGTTAACCGGCACACTAACTTGGACTTAACAAGGTAGGTAAAGGGTGACTTAGGGTTTATTATAGTATCGATGGAGCGTGTGTGGTTAACCGGCACATCGATTGAGTGATAAACTTTAAGGGTACCAAGTGATTTGCATGGTTACTTCACACCTCGTTTTGTGATCCTCGGTATCCCAGTCACAAAACTTGGAGGGCACACTCGAGATTGAAACATGCCTTTGAAAAGTTCATTGAATCTCAAAGAATCTAGGAATTTCTAAGAACCATTCAAAAACCTAATACTAAAATATTGCGGTTTTCGTGGTGGAAATTGGTGAATCGTCATTCACCTACCTTTCAAATATGATATAGCTTAGATTACGGCATACCTCTTCTAAGTTATATTATATTGTGATTGGATCCTAGCCTTAATACTACATTTGGGTGTTTTATTAAGGACTCTCTTATATCTAAACTAATCTTGTCCTCTTTCCTTCAGATGTCTTTCAACAATGCTTCTGGCTCTAATCCTAATGGCTCCTTTACCCTTATGAACTTGTGTGGGAAAGTCACCTTTGATGGATCCAACTTCAATGAGTGGATCAGAAACATCAGGATGATTACCCGCTACGAGGACAAAGAATATGTCCTTGACAAGGAGCTTAAGGAGATTGATGAGTCCACTGCAACTCCTCAGGAGATCGCTGAATTTCGGGCACATGAAAGGGATGCTACGAAAGTGGCTTGCATCATGACGGCCACGATGACAGCGGAACTCCAAAAGTCTTATGAGGATTTCTACCCTTATGACATGCACCAAGATTTGATGGAAAGATACCATCAAAGTGCAAGACAAGAGAGGTATGAAATCATCTGCTCCATGATAACAACCATGATGAAGGACGGGGAATCCGTCACGAGCCACATGCAGAAAATGCAAAGGTATGTGGATCGTTTGCTGAAGCTTAATGTGAACTTCCCGGAGGATCTTGCAATAGATATTATTTTGCATTCCTTACCATCGTGCTATGATCAATTCCGCATGACATATCACATGAACAAGGAGGAAGTCACCCTCAACAAACTTCAGGGACTTCTCAAGACCGCAAAATCAGGTCTTAAGGGGAAGTCGGTTGCTATCACTCCTACTCAAAACTCTACTCCGGTTTTGGCAACCGGGAAGAATTGATGGAGGAAGAGAAAGAGATCTTCGAAGGGTACCAAGGCTCGGACCCTTGATGGCTCTTCTTCAAGTGGAACCAAGAAAGGTTTCATTACTCCTTCTTCTGACCCAAAAGAGGCTGAATGCTTCTATTGCCATGAAAAAGCTCATTGGAAGCGGAACTGCCCAAAATACCAGCAAGATGTGAAGGATGGGAAAGTTAAACCCAACCATGCAGGTATTTACACTATCATTTCTAATAACTCACCCCATTCTAATTCTTGGGTCCTTGATACCGGGTGTGGTATTCACATTTGTTGTGACTTGCAGGGACGAAGAAGAAGTGAGGATGTGGAGCAAGGAAGGATAAACTTGATCATGGGGAATAGGAAAGCTATACCTGTTACCAAGATTGGAGTTTATACTTTATCGCTAAGTAGTGGGTTTAGTTTAGATCTGAATAAGTGTTGTTATTCGCCAGGAATGGCAAGAAATATTATTTCCTTCCATGCTTTGTACAAACAAGGGTTTACCTTTTCATTTAATAATGAAGTTGGTTCTATTGATGCTTTCTTTAATAATATTCTTTATTTTAAAGCATTACCTTGTGATGGTGTGTATGAAGCTGTATCTGTTGTTGATAACTTAGGAAATAATGTTTTGTGTATTGATTCTACTAATAATAACTTGGATAAAGCATCATTATGGCATTGTCGTCTTGGACATATAAGCAAGAAGCGCATAGGCCAACTCCAAAAGGATGGAGTCTTGGAGTCGTTTGACCTAAAGTCAGATGATAGTTGCGAATCATGCTTACTTGGAAAAATGACAAAGTCACCCTTCACAGGTTCGTGTGAGAGGGGTGAAGGTTTGTTGGACCTTATACACACGGATGTGTGTGGACCATTCAAACATGCCACAAGGGATGCTAATCGTTATTATTTGACTTTTACTGACGATTATAGTAGATATGGATATGTCTACTTGATCAAGCATAAGTCAGAGACTTTCGAGAGGTTTAAGGAATTTAAACAGGAAGTCGAGAATCAATTGGGCAGGAACATTAAGATGCTTCGATCCGATCGTGGTGGTGAGTATCTTAGTTCAGAGTTCCTCGACTATCTAAGGGAATGTGGGATAGTCTCACAATTGACACCTCCCAGGACACCACAGTTGAATGGTGTGGCTGAGAGGCGTAATCGAACCTTGTTAGATATGGTTCGTTCCATGATGAGTCGAGCTACGCTACCAATCTCATTTTGGGGGTATGCCTTAGAGACTGCCGCCCATATTCTTAATCTAGTCCCTACAAAGAAAGTTGCCAAAACTCCTCACGAGATGTGGACTGGTAAAGTACCTAAACTAGACCACATCAAGATTTGGGGTTGCGAGGCTTTCGTGAGACGCAAGACTCATGATAAGCTCGAACCTCGAAGCGAGAGGTGTATTTTCATCGGTTCCCCACAACAATCCTTTGGTTACCTCTTCTACAGACCTAGTGACAATGTGGTCTTTGTAGCAAGAAGAGGAGTCTTTCGAGAGAGAGAACTTATAAGCCAAGGAGACAGTGGGAGGCAAATTGATCTTGAAGAAATTCAAGAATCAAGCGGTGAAGGAACTTCAAACTCTAGCCCTCAACTTGAGGAGGAAACTCCTGTTGAGCCAATTGACAAATCTGTACCTCTGAGACGTTCCACGAGAGTTAGGAGTGCACCTGAGCATTACTATGTGTTCCATATTACTGCAGAAGGTGAGACACTTATTAGTGATGAAACACTAGTAAGTCAAGATGACCCTAACAGCTACGAGGAAGCCATGGCAGGCCCCGAGTCTGCTAAATGGAAAGAGGCTATGGATAGCGAGATACAATCCATGTATGACAATCAAGTTTGGAACTTGGTTGAAAATGTACCAGGTCGTAAGACAGTAGGGTGCAAATGGGTCTTCAAGAAGAAGACCGACATGGATGGTAAAGTACACACTTATAAGGCTAGACTGGTTGCAAAGGGCTTCTCTCAAATTCCTGGAGTGGATTATGATGAGACCTTTTCTCCGGTAGCCAAGATTAAGTCTATTCGGGTTCTGTTAGCCATAGCTGCATTTCATGACTATGAAATATGGCAGATGGATGTCAAAACCGCTTTCCTTAATGGAAAGTTGGCTGAAGATGTTTACATGAGTCAGCCAGAGGGTTTTGTCAGTAACGAGTACCCTAATAGAGTGTGTAAGCTTGAGAAATCCATTTATGGATTGAAGCAAGCACCTCGCAGATGGAATCTTTGCTTTGATGAAAAGGTCAAGGAATTTGGCTTTTCTAGGAGTGAAGATGAATCTTGTGTGTATGTCAAGGCTAGTGGGAGTATAGTTAGCTTTTTGGTACTGTATGTGGATGACATACTACTCATAGGAAACGACATTCCAACCCTGCAGGAAGTTAAGTCCTGGCTTGGGAAGTGTTTCGCTATGAAGGACCTTGGTGAAGCTGCCTATATTCTAGGGATAAGAATCTTGAGAGATCGGAGTAAAAGACTAATTGGACTTAGTCAGAGTACCTACTTGGATAAGGTGCTGAAGAGATTCAACATGCAGGATTCCAAGAAAGGAGAGTTACCCATCCAGAGTAACACCAGATTGAGTAAGACACAAAGCCTTAGCACTGAGGCTGAGATAGCAGAAATGAGTCAAACACCTTACGCTTCGGCTGTAGGATCGATCATGTATGCTATGACGTGTACTCGACCCGATGTAGCTTTTGCCTTGAGCATGGTTAGCAGGTATCAGGCAAACCCTGGCAAGGCACACTGGACTGCGGTAAGGAATATCCTCAAGTACCTGCGGAGGACTAAGGACTGGGTTCTTACCCTCGGTGGGAGTGATGACTTGAGAGTTATTGGGTATAGTGATGCTAGCTTCCAGACTGATAGGGATAATTTCCGCTCTCAGTCGGGCTGGGTCTTTACCCTAAACGGAGGAGCAATTTCTTGGAAGAGTTCCAAGCAAGAGACAGTGGCAGATTCTACTTGTGAATCAGAGTATATTGCAGCTAGTGAAGCAGCAAAGGAGGCGATATGGCTGAAGAACTTCATTGGAGACCTTGGAGTTGTACCAGCTATTAAAGAGCCAATGGAAATTTTCTGTGATAGTGAAAGTGCTGTTGCCTTAGCAAAGGAACCAAGGGATCACGGGAGATCCAGACACATCGACAGAAAATACCATTTCATCAGACATCGGATCGAAGAAGGACTCCTCGTGGCAAAGAGGCTATCATCGGATGATAACCCAGCAGATCCCCTCACGAAGGGACTGAGTAGGGTTAAGCATCTCCAGCATGCTCGGAGCATAGGGCTGAAGGATGATATAAGTTTTAGTAGTTAGATAACCCGGAAATTTGTAAAGTGTAATTGACATTTGATGATGAATAAAAGGTGTTTTATTTATGAGTAAAGTGTTGCTATCTCTTGTCAATCGTTTACTATATTTCTTTTGCATGTTTTGACTTCCAGAATAATTTTGTTTGGTATAACATATTATTCAAATCTCCACAGTCGGTCATATGTTGGAAGTAGATATGAATCAAGACTGTCATGTTTGGTTGTAGAGGTCTTGGACAAGGCTACAACAATCATGAGTGCTCATAAGTTCTGAGCATTGGACACAACCCACGCTCACTGGAATCACTTCATGGAATTTTATCTCGAGTGATCGTGAGACGGTAATATCATATAAGTCTTCAAACCTAGAGATATGATTTGTTACTTACAAGTTGGTTATGCATTGACTGTACGAAACCGCATTGGTAACTCGATGTTATAAAACGTACTTTTGTGTGTAATTCAATAAGTGGTAGAACAAACATATGAGTCGAAGTTTATCTGTTCCTTCTTGGATTAGAAGCTGGTATCTGGGCCCCTCGATGATTTTGTTTTGACCCATGTACCGAGCCCGGTCAGAACTAAGTTGATGTGTTCAATTAAGTTCTATGTCAAACAAATCGGAAATCGGGAAACAAATGCTGGACAATAAGCAAGACAATGTTCCATGTATTTGTCCGGCTGATATCTAGAACAGAGGATTATATGATCACTTATCTTAAATGGCGTATCATCATCTTCTCAGTTCCGAGAGACCTTGAAAGAGCTACGATTGCCGGTCGGTTCCTGAAGTACTAGAGATATAGTTATTAGACTTATCCAAGTGGGAGACTGTTGGATAAGGTGTCTAAGTCCATAACTATTTCGGGCTTGTACTTGACCCGACCCGACATAGTCCATTTGGGTTGCATGGCACCATGCAATTGGTTAGACTAAATGAGAGAAATAACACTTGGAGATTATTAATATATTATAAGTTCTAATATATTAATAATATTATTTGATTAGTTTGATCAAGAATTAATTTGGAATTAATTAAGTGATCAAAGGATAACTAATTAAATATATGGGTTGATTATGTAAATCATCCATATCTTGTATAGTGGGCTAAGAGGCTCCATGGATTATCAAGTTGGGTTCTACCCATAGGATGCTCCATGGATGCTCCATGGGAGTTACAAACCCATGGGTCATGGAAATGAAGAGTCATGACACATTAGGGTTTACATGGTGTAACCCTAGATGTGCCAACACTATATAAGAGTCCCATTCTCCACAAAATTGGCTACACAAGGATAGAGAAAAAAGAAACTAGAGGGCTTGGCCGATTTTGACAAGTGTGTGTTATCTCAAGAGTCTTTCCAAGAGCATTTGGTGTTGTGTGAAGCATTTGAGGCATCACACTTGGGGTGCTAGGCTCACAAGGTTTCAAGGAACACAAGCAACAACAAGGTAAGTTATTCTATCTATGATTCAAGATAAAATTGTTCCCCATGTATGCTAGATAGGAATATAACCTTGGAATTCAACTTTGCATGATAATTAGACAAACATAGATCCAAGGTTATTAGGGTTGCATGTACACTTAGGAAGTGTTAGAATGCTCAAAACCCATCAAACACATCATCTCCACCCCCTATTTGAGTCTTGCGACTCAAACTGGCAACTCACTAGTCGAAACCCTTGAGATTTAAAATCAAATTTCTCCCACCCAGGCCTACTCCATTTAAGCTCAACCGACATGGTCCTCTGGCCCCACAATCTCCCATATCCACTCCCAGTCTAAATAATCACAACTTGATAATTGATAAAGGCGAAAACACAATTTGCTATGAATCATGGTACCCGAACCATTTTGTTTTTCCTCATCCTGTTTCCTAGAACCTTAGGAATTCTCCCTGTTTTGAGTATGGGTCCTCTGATTTTAGTAGTAAGGGTCCATACTACCTGCCACATCCACCCATACTTTCCACACAGATCGTCCCAGATTTTCTAAGTAACTACTCAACCTTCTCGATCACCATTCCCATTACACATGTTCGCTCTCAAGCGAATACTCAACTCTAAACAACATACTCTTCGGACTAGAATTTCTCCATAGGCTCTCACACTTCTCTGCCATCAGCTGCTGAAGAACCCCTTGTGATGCTGTTGGAGCATGGAAATGCTCTACAAATAATGAGTGATAGTTAGGTTGTATTTTCCCTTTATTGTATTTATGGTGTAAATACTCTCCCTCGTATATAAAGGGAGAGTTGGTCATTTCTTATTTAAGCTAGCTCACTTTTTCTTAGTTAGAGATTACTTTACTTTCTTACAATGTAATCTAGAGAGAGAGAAAAGTGGTGGGTTCTCCCACCCAGGGAGAGTTTCTCTCGCACCATGTTCTTCATGCAATATTATTATTATTCTCTCTTTGTTCTTAGCCTTCTTCCATGAACTCATAATATGTTCTTCGTGTTTATGCTTACAAAAACACGATTAATCTCGAGATATCTTACTTCCGCATTCACTGTTCGTTATAAAAATGGGTTCCTACAATTGGTATCAGAGTCATACCTTGAAGATCTCACAATTAGTTCAAGGGAACGAATTCCGTTCGGTGATTATCTTGTGATTTTTTCTGTGTTTCTGCAAGAAAAAAATTTCGGGTTTCAAACCGGAATTTTTTTTATGAAGTTCATTCTTAGTTCTATCTTCTGGGTGATTCTATCCTAGTAAAAATAAAATTGTTGCTGTTGCTGCTGCTCATTCTATTTATTGCTGGAAAATGATGTTCTTAGAAAGTTATTATTTTTGCTGTTGAAGAAATGAAAAAAATGGGAAAAGAAAATTATTTTTGGGGTCTCCAAATTGTTGAAGAATTTGTTCCTAGAGTTCTTTTTCTTGGAAGTGAAGACACAAAAATTATGGGCTTATTATTCTTGAAGATAGTGGAGGAAAGCAACTTTTTTAGAAGATTTTTTTCTACAACATGTTTATTATGATCATCATAAAAGGTATGATATTCATACATTATACCTTTTATTTGTTGCTGTGAATCTTCAAATTAGTGCATATGGACGCGTTTAAGTGTTTGCATAAAGCATATTGTCCTTGTTACTATTTTGAGTAAAACTATTTACTCCCTCAAAAAGACAAAAACCATGTGACATTATCCAATCCCATCACCTTTTGTCCCTAAAACCCACCTGTACACTCCTTATCTTTGCCTTCCCAAGACCACTTCTTGACTTAAAATGCTATAAAAAATATTCCCCTCAATAAAATATGAATAAATGGCCTTTGCGGTACCATTTTTAATGGAAAAATAACATTTTTCGTCATCTGTTCAGCCCCTCTCACCTCCCCGGACCGCAGCCAAAAACTGCCATCCGGAGTCCCCTTAGAAGCCTCCCCACAGCCCCTTCTTAGCCTTGATCCGAGGTCCTCTCAGGTCCCATCCGCAGCCTCGGTCAGCAGCCCTAGAACCGCAACCAAAAACCCTCATTTGCCCTCGGTTTGGATCTCTTCCTTGCTTGGACCGCAACCTCACATCTACCGCAGTCTCGCCTCTACCGCAGTCTCGGATCAGCAGCGTCGGACCGTAGGCTTCTTCCTCCGGTTCGGACCGCAACGTGCCTACTGCAGTCCTCATCCGAAGTCCCTTAACTTCTTCGCATACCACAATCAGCCTGTCCCTCCATCCGTAACCCACCCATTTGACCCGCAATCACCTTCCAGCTACAACCACTAGACTCCGACCCTCCCTCTCTTCTCCTTCCTTCTTCGCCCAGACCTCCCCTCTCCTTCTTCTTCCTTCAGCTCCTCCCTCCCCCCCTCCCCTCCTTCTTTTTCCTCCCTTCTCATCAGCCCCCCCTTTTTATAGACTTTTTTTTAACTTCATTTTTTTTTATTATTTCAACCATTTTGTTGTATTATTTTTTTTCAATTATTTTTTTTTCTGCCAATTTTTTTATTTAGCCAATTATTTTTTTTAACACCAATTTTTTTTATTTAGCCATTTTTTATTAAAACCAATTATTTTTTTAACACCAATTTTTGCCACAACTGAACCTTGGATTGTCTCATTGGTTCATTTCATGTCGGTTATTATTGGAAGAATACTTCTACCATAGTCGAACTTCATATTATTTTTTGTGATGCTTGCACCGCAATGACGATTGATCAACAAAGTTGTTTCGCATTCTTCACTTTATGGGATTTTATGACTTGTCGCTCTTGATTTTTTGGTTGACGAATCATGTATCTTGAGCATGTGGACTTTATTCTCTATTGAAGACCACTTCAAGTGTTCCGACACCGCTGTTTGGATATTATTTTTGGCACAATAGATGATTTTCTCAGCACAGCTTCAACAACTATGTGACCCACCTTCTCATGACCGCAAGAGTATCTCTTTTACTCTTTCTCGTTTCTTATCGAGACCCTTCATAAATCTAGGGAGAGCTTCTCTTAGCTCTTGGTATCCAACACTCTCCATCCGATGATTTGTTGATTTTTGATATCCGGTCATTGGTTATCAAAAATAGGGAGAGGATATCATCCGGATTTGGTTATGATTGTTTGAGTTTGGATTTTTGAAGACTTCTGAAGACGATTATTTATTTAGTGATGCGATGTGACACTTATTTTTGGTCTTCACGGATCAAAATTTTGGCATTACTCGATGTTTTCCAATTCAGATTATTTATTATTCGAACTCTACCACATGATGATTTTGTGTTTGCATCCGGTTCAGATCTTATGGCGATGTGACGTGACACTTATTTTTGATCCTTGGATCAAATTTTTGACATTGCTGGACCATGTTTTTGGACTTACATTATCATTATCCGGACTTCATTTTATGGATGCTTCACATTTTTAGCAGATTATTCTTTGAAGAATTTTGGAGTATTATGATTCGAGAACTCGTGATGTTTTTCATACTTTTTGAAGCTGAAGTGTTACTTTTATTGGATCTTCAACTTGCTCATGGTGACCTCCTTCTTTGGGTGATTATGATTGGTTTGAAGTTTTGGATCTTATCTTTTCTGCTTCATTGGTTGTGCTTTGAAGCCGAAGACCTTCATTTCGGAGATTCATGGCCAATTTCATACTTCACAGACACTTCAGAGTTTCAGAGACATTTCAACACTTGATTTCATTTTATTACCATACTTGCTAGTCAGATTACTGTATGATAGCCTTGTATCACTTGTTGTATCTCTCATAATTTGTAAGCATTTAGGGAGAGAATGTTGGAGCATGGAAATGCTCTACAAATAATGAGTGATAGTTAGGTTGTATTTTCCCTTTATTGTATTTATGGTGTAAATACTCTCCCTCCTATATAAAGGGAGAGTTGGTCATTTCTTATTTAAGCTATATCACTTTTTCTTAGTTAGAGATTACTTTACTTTCTTACAATGTAATCTAAAGAGAGAGAAAAGTGGTGGGTTCTCCCATCCAGGGAGAGTTTCTCTCCCACCATGTTCTTCATGCAATATTATTATTCTCTCTTTGTTCTTAGCCTTCTTCCAAGATCTCATAATATGTTCTTCGTATTCATACATACAAAAACATGATTAATCTTGAGATATCTTACTTCCGAATTCACCGTTCGTTACAAAAATGGGTTCCTACAATTTGATCGATGAACTGACGTTGGACTAGTTGTCGTAGCTGATGCGAACACAGTTCCAGTCCCTTGCTTCTTCCTCGGTGTTTTCCTAAAATCCCTACTTCCATTCTTGTTATTGTTGTTTTCAGGCTTGGGAGTTTCAATCTTAGTACTCAATGTTCCCCGAATGAGCTTGTTCTTGAGTAAACGATTTGCCAAATTTCTGACGCTTTCATAAGTTTTTGATCATGAGAAGAAGGGTGGGAATGAATGGGAAGACTGGATTAGTCTCTTCATTAGACAGAAGGAATTAGTTCCCACTAGCCTCATTCAAAGAACAAAGAAGAAAAGCTTACTGTTTAGGTAGGATAGATCGATGTGGTCCAATGGTTAAAGCTCTGCCAGCTTCTTGTAGACTTACTTTAGGCTCCGAGTCTGATCGACTTGACTCTTTTCCCTGCCCTCGGCCTCTCACTTCGTTTTGTTCTTCTTATGTACCGTTGCTTAAATGAAGACACCCGATCGGCCCGACTTTCCCAAATGCCCACCACTGGCCCTTCCGTTTTACGGGTCTAAATTTTTTGCATCGTTTTTGTCGTCGTGTTTGCCAAGTTTCTGACACTTTAATAAGTTCTTGATCATGACCCCATCACTATTCCCCTTATTGGTGGCACCTAACCCCAAACATAATACTCTATCTTTTTGTATTCAGGGGTTACTAGAGCCGGACATAACAGAGCGAGGTCATTAAACCTGGTTATGTAAGCCTTGATGTCCGGGCCTTTCATTTTCAGATTCCATAGTTATTGCTCCAGTGCTTAAATCTTATCTCTTGAGCAATATTCTTCTTTTGGCATCATTTTTAGTTCTTCCCAAGTCAGGGAGTTCGCAAGGATAATGCCTAGAGTTTTTACTTGGTCATTCCACCAAGTGAGAGCTTAGTCCATAAACATACTAACGATAAATCGGACCCTTCTGTTTTCAGGACAAAAACTTATTTTGAAGACGGATTCCATCTTCTCGATCTATCTTATCATCCCCATGATGCCCTCATTCCCATAAAAGTTCTTGGGTTTTCAGTTCGTGATGTCTTTATAGCTACACGCTCGTTGTGGTCCTCTAACATCTCCTCAGAAACTGCTACCTTACACATTACCAGCTCCATAGATGGTGTCGCAAACAGTTTCTGGATGTGCTAGGGCAATAACGAGTCGATTAGATATCAATTTTTCTAATTATGTTGCGGTTGTAGGCATACTTGCTTCAGATTTCATGGGGTTTCTGTTGACCTTAGGTGTACTCTTCTGGGTCTCACATTTGTTGCTTATGGAACAGACGTTAGATTAGGGGGCAACCGGGTGCTTCTTCTTCTTGGTGGCATGTTGTTTAACCTATTATATTTAACAGTAGTATATAAGTCGCTCACACTTTGCTAGATGTTAATTTCAATATTACATTATTTGATTTTTAAGCACTTCATTGCAACTATTACACTATTCACAAAATTTCATCAGTCATAAAATTCACACATTCGTTTGACACCAAAATAGTATATAATAGGCTTCAATATATTTTACATAGTACGATTACATCCATCTTTACAATAATTTTTCAAGGTTTTTGGGTAAAACAAAAGTTCTACTAGTTATTACATTGATGACCCAAAGGCCCAAAATCTACAAGGATTTACATATGCGTGCTATATCATCCATTCCCAAAACCCTAACACTACAAAGCATTACATGCCTAAACTTCCATAGTTAATCCTAGATGCTCTTCTACCACTGCATCCGATGGGTCATATTATACTCCCATCCATCCTGGTCACCACCCGTTTCCTCACACTTATCTGAATCGTAGGTAGGTATCAAATGCCCTTGTGATCTCAGCAAGCTGCCCGTGGATCGTATCCAACCTTCCATTAATGCCCATTATTTCCCATTCACTAGATCCTACCACGATGAGGGTCGTCTAGGCATGGATATCGGCTTCCATCATGTGGGGATCCTATTTTATCCTTGCAGCAACCTCTGTGTCAAGTAGCCCACGCATCTCTATCAATGTATTTTGGTGTTGGGTCAGCTGGGCCTCTATTCGTCCTGCACACCATGCTACATGAGTGGTGTTGTTCTCACCTATTTTGGTTTCACTTGATATCACTCTCACTTCCTTTTCAAGTTTCCTGGTGTGGTCAAATAACAAGGCCAAGGATTCGCTATCATCAGTGGGTGGAATCCATAGTGGTCAAATAATTGGTCAAATCCACCACAAAGGACAATAAGTCTATTCTTCATGATTTACTGAAAGTTCAGAAATGTGGTTATGCTTATATGAATAAATATAATTCTGATACCTTGAAAATTTTCAAGGTGTAGCAGAACGAATAAGAAGAATCCATTGGGCAGAAAGATAAAAGTTTCTCCAATATGAAAGAAAATGAGAGTACTTTAGTATCATGTTTTTTGATCATCCTAATGATTATGGAACCACGTCACAATTGATCCTCTAATGAGACAATCGTCACTTTCTGGTCAAGTCAAAGTCAAACAAAGTCAACAAGTCAAACCGGTCAATTCAATTAACCCTTGTATATTAGGGTTTACATTATGTTTACTATTGTACTACACACTATCTTAATATAAAAGTATCACTTAGAATTTTCATGTGTTCAAAAAATCTAAACCCTAATCAGGGTAATTGATGGAACTACTCGATAAAACATATTTACATACCCTACGGGGGCGTATAACACTCATAATGAGGCTTAATGGGGTTTACAAACCTTGCATTTCGAAGCTAAACACTCGCAAAGGTCACAAACAAAGTCTCTCTAAATCTCTATCGCTCTATCTCTCTCTCTCTCTCTCCCAAATCTCTCCTAAATCTCTCCCAAATCTTTCCCAAATCTCTCTCACAACCACTCTCAACTTTTTATAATCACTCGGGGCATCCCGACCCTTAATTTAGTCGAAAACCACTCAAAACGGGAAGATCAATGGAAAAACAACTTAAAGGGGGTGAAGCCTCTTAGGACCCGAAGCTAGCCATAAGGAACCGAACCCTAAGGAACCGAAACCCTAAAGACCGAAATAGCTCTTAAGAACCGAACTTGCTCAAGTACCAAACTCACCCTTCGGTTCGGATCAAGCCTCTTCGGACCAAAGCTCTGCCTGCTTTCGCCTTCGCTTCCCTTACACCTTCGCCTACGAGACTTCTCGGATCAACCTACTTTCGGTTTTCAACCTCCTTGGACCGAACCTTCGGTTCTGACCCTCGAACTTCGCAGGTTCGCCTCTTGGTCCCAATTTTCGAGTAGTTTTGCATTTTAAGCTCGTTTTTCATGATTTTAACGTGGGATTTTCACCCAAACTCGTATTTTGACATATAAGACCCCATATATTCATATTTTAATCATATTTTAATGGGAAATCTCTAACTATAGATGATATCTTTTATGCAAGATATTGTCTTAGAGTGTGACTTTTCCCATAAAGCTATGACATCAACCACTTCTATACCCACTCTATGAAAACCTCCAGTCATTATTCATCTTTAGCTAGTCAACTATTTGTACTTTCACACTCACCTCCAGTATGTTACATTAATCAAAGGCTGGGGAAAAATCCTTATCCCTCCTCCAACATATCCACTCTTTCACCAAAAGCTAACATACCTTCTCTCTTTTCCTTTCTCTCTCTCTAAAAATTCAAAACTAAAGGGCTGATCTTAAGCTTCTTCTCTACTTTAGGTAAGTATCTTCATCTTACTCTTGAAATGTTCTACACTCCTTCACTCAAAACATGGATCTCTCATACAAATATCGTCATATTTGTTCTTAGGATCTTCAAATCTTCAAGCATCTTCCAAGTGTTCTTGACTTGGAAACCTCTTCTCTTCATCATCCACCCCCAATAAATCAGTCAAGGTGAGTTCATACCCATATATTTTCATGTTTTCTTCAACTTTTAGGGGGGGGGGGGGTACAAGTTAAAACACCATAACATAACTCAAACTCATATCTCAACTTTTCACAAAAAAGTTGATCTCTGTTCACGGACTGTTTTGACCACCTTAGACTTAATATTTTTCAAAACTGTTTAATATGCAAGTAGTTCAAGTTTATACCTTTCTAATGACAATGTAACATCCTAAATTCAGAAGAAAGAGTTCGGGGGTGTAAAGTTTAAATGGGAGGATGGACTCAGCGAGTTGGAGCTATAACTCGTTGAGTCGGAGCATGTGAGGAGCACGTGTTAAGTGGCCCGAATCGCCAAGTCGGCGGCGGGACTCGACGAGTCAGTACTGGGAAGAGAAAGCCCTAAATCTTAGGGTTTTCACTCTATTTAAAGGATCTATTGTCCTCCCCTCGGCCCCCTTACTACCCTTTGAGATCCAGAAACCCTAAAATCGTGAGTGAGAGACTTTGGGAGCATTTTGGAGCTTCGATAAGTGATTTTGTGAAGTGATCTCGTGGATCAAGAAGCTAGTATCAAGGAGAATTGTAGAGATCCAGATTATTCATTAGTTGGAGGTCGTTTTGAGGTAATGAATTGCTTCCTTGGCCTTTCTCCTTTCTGGATCCATCTTTCATGGAGTTTTACGGCTTGGTTGGGGATGATATGATGAGATTTTGGTGCATAAATTAGATCTTGGAGTTGAAACTCCAGATCTGAGTTCTACTTGGATCCTAAATGTAGAAAGCCTTTAGTATTGTTATGCAAAAGACATCCCTCATGAGTTAAGTTCCTTTCTAGCTTGGTTTTCTGATTATGGAACATGAAATCACGTAAAGGTAGCAACTTTATGTTGCTAATGCGCTCTAGGGACATAGATCTACTGTTTGGATCAAAGGAGTAGCTCTGTATCATTCGATTATGGGAATACCTGTATGAACTCGGCGAGTCAGGGAGATGAGTCGGCGAGTCGAATGGGGTTTTGTTCGATGTAGTCCCGAGTGGACTCGGTGAGTCTGGGAGATGGCTCAGCGAGTGGGTTTGGGGTTTCAGACACTGAGTCGCGTAGTGACTCGGCGAGTCTGTTAGGAAATCGGCGAGTCGGGTGGTAGGTTTCTGAGTTCATAAACTCGACGATTCGATAGGTCGACTCAGCGAGTAGGATCAACCAGGAAGGTTGACTTTGACCAGGACTGAGACTTTGACCAAGAGTTGACCTGTTGATTTCCAAGGGTATGTTAGCAATTTGGGTTCTGATAGTTTGGTTTCTTTGGAGTGATAGGTGGTGGTGGTGTCCGTGGCAGTGATCGAGGGTTTTGATTCTACATCTCCAGCTCAGCAAGTGCAACGTGAGTTATCCTCACTATATCAATAGGGTCTAAGGCACCAAGGCCGACCCTTTATCGGATTGGAATCCAGGTATTCGTTTGATATGTGATTGATTTGCTAGATATGCATCCTGGTAATTAGGATGGTACTATGTTAGTGACCTTGTTTAGGTCGGTATCCTGGTATATAGGATAATGCGATGTTAGTGGCCGGTTAGGCCGGTATCCTGGTTAGGATGTTGTTATGCCGTATGATATGCTAGATCGGTTTGTTTGGTTGAGGATTGTTATGTGATTATCTATTTATGTGAATGTGGATGTTGACTGGGGTTTGGGTTGAGGCGGGTCCTGCTTTCTGCTGTAGGCTAACATACGCAGGGCGGACCGGATAGGCCGAAGGCCCAGCAAGCGGTCCGGATAGGCTGAAGGCCCCAAGAGGGCGGTCCAGATGTGCTGAGGCTTGGAGAGTGGACCAGACTGGCTGAAGGCCCAGTGCCGGCGGACCATTCATACTGTAGACTCAGAGGGTGGACCAGGTGGACTGAAGGCCCGGTGCGGGCGGACCAGTCACACTGTAGACTCGATATGGATGGCTGTTCTGTATTATGATATGATATGATTATGGTTGTATGTGGTTGGTATTTTGGGGGTAACTCACTATGCTTTCAGGCTTACAGTTTCATTTTATTGTTTCAGGTACATCAGGAGATCGTGGCAAGGCAAAGGCATGATCGTACTGCTCCTCACTTTTATGATGTTGTTTCTGGGATACTCTGATAAATAATATTTTGAAAACAACGTTGTAATGTTTTGATGAACTTAATATTTTTTGAAAAGTTTAAATTGGTTGGAAATTTATGAGTGTTACAAGTTGGTATCAGAGCCTTGGTTTGAGTGAATTGGAGGAACATTCGTGTGAATCTAATCTCAAATCACGGAAACATTTTCAAATGGTTTCAAAATAAGTAAAGGGGGATGTAGAGGGTACGATCAACCAGAGCCAGTAACTAGACCCCAAAATACCATACAAGTTATTTGATTATGTGATAGGATTAGAACAGCATGCTAGTACTAGGCTAGGGATCTTCAGGAATTGCATGATAGAATTGTCTGATTACATGATGCCTGCTAGCCTATGGTTTCCTTTGTATGGAATTGACATCATTACTATAGTTGCTTAGTGTATCCATCACGGTTATACATAATTAAGATCTTATAGCCTGAGAATGTTTGATTTGGCCTTATGTTCTTAGGGTAGGATTGGATATTCGAAAGTCTATAGGGTCCAGCATTATGTATGGCTAGCATACGCTAGTGCTACAAGGTTGGTGGAAGTTTCATGGATGGGTGAGTAGTGAGAGGTCGGGAGGTCAGTTATGAGATATTCAGTATTCCTCTAGGAGTGAGGATTGAGCGCTCGTTATGTCTGTATATGTTGTTAGGGTGTTGTGATGATACTTTAGACAAATATGGGTAGGTGTGGAAGGTAGTATGGGCCGTACTACTGAAAGCACATGACCCATACACGTATCAAGGAAGTCACAATCCCTAAGGTTTTGTTGGGAGTTAGTTCTCAGGGTTATTATGAGGAATGCCTAATATTCTTGCGATGTATTTTCTGTATGGTGGTTACGAGGCGTACCGGGGATGGAACCGGATCAAGATCGGGATCAGGAGAGGGTGGTCAGGGTGGATCAGCGCCACCCGAGGTCATTGGTCAGATGAGTATAGATGAGTTGGATGTGAGGATTCGTGAGATCCTACATGATGAGGTTGCTGTGATGTTCCGGGCTTAGTTGTCGGAGATGTTTGGGTCGATCAAGACCGTCATGGTTGAGTACTTTGATGAGTGCTATGCAGCTCTTGCGGAGACAGCTGCCGCGGCAGCTGCAGCGACTGTAGCAGTGGCAGGGGGAGGAGCCGGTCGAGGCTTTTAGTATCGGGACTTCGATAATACGAAGCCCCTACTTTCGATGGAGTTCGGGATCCGATCATTTCTGTGAGATGGTTGTCAGATGTGGAGGGTTGTTCCTTCACGTGTTCATGAACTGCAGATCAGAGGGTGAGGTGTGCTCTGAACCTTTTGAGGCTCGGGTCGAAGGATTGGTGGAGGTTGACTACGGGATCTTATTCTGATGCGCAGTGGGCTGCGGTTACTTGGGATCAATTCCGGGAGATGTTCAGTAGTCGTTATGTTTCGTGGGTTGAGATAGAGAGGTTGGCTCAGGAGTTCTTAGAGCTGAAGCAGGATTCAGAGTTGGTGATGGAGATCACCAGGATGTTCACGGAGAGGGCAATGTTTTGCCCTGAGTTTACTTTGGAGCAGGCTCAGATGTCCCGGTATCTGAGTATGCTCAAGAGGGATATCAGACAGTTTGTGTCCACGCAGAAATGTGATACCTTGTTGGAGTCGCAGGAGGCCGCGAGGCGGCACGAGTTGGAGATTGAGTTGCAGTTGCGAGAGCAGAGGCAGACCCCGGTGCAGTCGCAGCCGACGCCGAAACGGTTCAAGACCGTTGACTCTAGGATTGGAGGGAAGAGCAGCCGCACTTGTGAGAAGTGTGGGAAGGGTCATACCGGAGTTTGTAGGTCCAGTGGTTCGTGCCGCAAGTGCGGGAGAGAGGGGCATTATGCGAGAGATTGTTGTCAGTCGGCCGCAGTTCAGGATATGAGGATTTGTTATCACTACCGTCAGGTTGGTCACATGAGGTCCAATTGTCTATAGCTTGTTGCAAGACCGGTGCATGCTCCAGCACCGGCCACTTTGAGGATTACTGGCGGGGGTCAGGATGGAGCGGAGCCTTCGAGGGCTCAGGGACGGGCTTTCCAGCTTACAGCAAAGGAGGTAAGGTCAGAGCCAGATGCAGCTGCTGGTATGTTTCCATCGTGATATCTTGTTATCTTGTTATTCTGTGGTATTGTAAACCTTTATCGTCTTTTCAGCAAGATTTTCAGTAGATCTGAGTATTTTAGTAGTTAAGAGTTGTAGACCGTTAATTCATAGGAGTATAGATGATCGGAAGATAGGTTGTATGATCTCTTTGCTAGGTATAGCATCTGCGATGTGAGAAGTGTTCAGCTGAGATTCGAACTTCCTAGGAGTTCGGATGTGCGATGTCAGGAGGGTTGTTTTGTGAAGGTTGCTCACTCTAGAGGGAATCAGTTCATGGATAAGGGGATAATATCGAGTAGGGACATTTGAGCTATATCGGTTTTGCCATCGGTAGTTAGTAGTTGGCGCACTAAGTGGGGAGAATTGGAAAATTTTCAGGTGAAACAGCAAGCATCCAAGGTTGGTTAACTGTTTAGTTTCAGAAGTGTCGTTAGCCGAGAGTGTGGTCTGGTGAGAGCAGGTGATAGACACGTGGGGAAAGGAGCAAACCATGGTTTCAGATAAGGTGGTTGATTGACATGAGGCATGCGGTTAGGCCGGGGTTAAAATTCATAGAATGGATCTGGAGTTCGGAACCCCAAGAGAGCTATAACAGTATACATGCGAGAGGTTCTCAGGAAGAATGGTTCAGGGTGGTGTACGACATTTTTGAGCGGTCCGGATAGACTGAAGATCGGTGAGCGTACCAGTCAGGCGAAGGTTCGAAGAACGGTCCAGACAGGATGAAGGCCTAAGAGGGCGGTCCAGACATGTTGAACGTTCTGAGAGTAGTCCAGATAGGCTGAAGGCCTGGTAAGGCGGTCCAGTCATGCTGAAGACTCTGTATGTGTTAGTAGACCTATATACGGAGATCAATTGAGTATGTTGCTATGCAATAGCAATCAGTAAGTCTGGCCCCAAGTATTGATCATGATAATGGAGCTAGCTGAAGGCTATGTGTGGGCCTTGTTAGTTATGTGATCAGATTCTGAGTATATGGGAGTTTCGGAGTAGTAGTTGCTCTACAAATGGATAGTGCAGAATGGAGTTTTAGCACCTTGGCACTTGTTAATGTAGTAAAGGTCATCGAGTAGACTTCTTTGAATAATGGAAGGGAAAGGTATGTAGCTCCGGGAAGGAGTGTTGGTCAACTGAATGGAAAACAGTAGTGTGAATGGATGATTGAAAGTATTTCAGTTATGGAAAGTGAACATTGGGATTGTACTAGTTATATGGGAGTACATCTGGGTTGGGTGTCAGTTGAGGTTGTGGAATGATTGTCGGTGGTGTCGAATCAGAGGGGCTCAGAAAAGATGTAAGGATAGATCCTTGGGTTCCAAGTATGGTTGTAGTCATGGGTTATGTATATAGTGGTATTCCATCCTAGGGATGACTAGACCCATCGTAGGCGTGCCTGGTATTCTAGTCCGAGGCTGATTGGGCCAGGTACGATGTGTATATGCGTTATGGATGAGTGTTCATGGGAGTTGCTCGAAAGCTGAAGAATGCGTTATCATGTCAGTGTAGAAAGGGATTGAATTCAGGAAGGAAATGGGATGAATTCCCAACAGTGCCATTTGATAGAAGTTGCGCCTGTTGGGCAAGGGATAGCAGATTAGTACTGGGTCAGGGCCCGGTGCTTTATAATGGTATCCAGTTTTCACAAGCTGCAAATGAATGTGTAAGAGGGGAATATGGTAGTATCATCAGGTGATACTTAGTTGATATGTGTCGTCATCGAGGAAAAGAAGCCAGTGGTCAGCTTTGATCAGTTGTCTAGGCCCTGCAGGGGAAGGGATTGATTTTTTTAGGGATTCGGTAGTAGTCTCTGAAGAGACCTGGGTCGGTTTGAGATCGAAGGTTGCATCAAAGGAGTGTTATCCAAAATCGTGTGCTGCAGCAGGCTTCGAGGACGAAGCCTAATTTAAGTGGGGGAGAATTGTAACATCCCAAGTTCAGAAGCAAGAGTTTGGGGGTGTAAAGTGTAAATGGGAGGATGGACTCGGCGAGTTGGAGTTATAACTCGTCGAGTCGGAGCATGTGAGGAGCACGTGTTAAGTGGCCTGACTTGCCGAGTCGGCGGCGAGACTCGACGAGTCAGTGCTGGGAAGAGAAAGCCCTAAATCTTAGGGTTTGCACCCTATTTAAAGGATCTATTGTCCTCCCCTCGGCCCCCCTTACTACCCTTTGAGATCCAGAAACCCTAAAATCGTGAGTGAGAGCCTTTGGGAGCATTTTGGAGCTTCGATAAGTGATTTTGTGAAGTGATCTCGTGGATCAAGAAGCTAGTATCAAGGAGAATTATAGAGATCCAGATTATTCATCAGTTGGAGGTCGTTTTGAGGTAATGAATCGCTTCCTTGGCCTTTCTCCTTTCTGGATCCATCTTTCATGGAGTTTTACGGCTTGTTTGGGGATGATATGATGAGATTTTGGTGCATAAGTTAGATCTTGGAGTTGAAACTCCAGATCTGAGTTCTACTTGGATACTAAATGTAGAAAGCCTTTAGTATTGTTATGCAAAAGACATCCCTCATGAGTTAAGTTCCTTTCTAGCTTGGTTTTCTGATTATGGAACATGAAATCACGTAAAGGTAGCAAGTTTATGTTGCTAATGCGCTCTAGGGACCTAGATCTGCTGTTTGGATCAAAGGAGTAGCTCTGTATTATTCGATTATGGGAATACCCATATGAACTCAGTGAGTCTGGGAGATGACTCGGCGAGTAGAGTGGGGTTTTTGTTCGATGTAGTCCCGAGTGGACTTGGTGAGTCTGGGAGATGACTCAGCGAGTGGGTTTGGGGTTTTAGACACCGAGTCGTGTAGTGACTCGGCGAGTCTATTATGAACTTGGCGAGTCGGGTCGTGTATGGTGGGTTTCTGAGTTCATAAACTCAATGAGTCGATAGGTCAACTCGGCGAGTAGGATCAACCAGGAAGGTTGAATTTGACCAGGACTGAGACTTTGACCACGAGTTGACCTGTTGATTTCTAAGGGTATGTTGGCAATTTGGGTTCTGATAGTTATGGTTTCTTTAGAGTGATAGGTGGTGGTGTTCGTGGCGGTGATCGAGGGTTTTGATTCTATCTCTCCAGCTCGGCAAGTGCAAGGTGAGCTATCCTCACAATATCAACAGGGTCTAAGGCACCAAGGCCAACCCTTTATCGGATTGGAATATGGATATTCGTTTGATATGTGATTGATTTGCTAGATCTGCATCTTGGTAATTAGGATGGTATTATGTTAGTGACCTAGTTTAGGTCGGTGTCTTGGTATATAGGATAACCTTATGTTAGTGGCCGGTTAGGCCGATATCCTGGTTAGGATCTTGTTATGCCGTATGATCTGCTAGATCAGTTTTTTTGGTTGAGGATTGTTATGTGATTATCTATTTATGTGCATGTGGATGTTGACTGGGGTTTGGGGTGAGGCGGGTCCTGCTTTGTGCTGTAGGCCAACATACCCAGGGCGGACCGGATAGGCCGAAGGCCCAACAAGCGGTCCAGATAGGCTGAAGGCCTCAAGAGGGCGGTCCAGATGTGCCGAAGCTCGGAGAATGGATCAGACAGGCTGAAGGCTCGGTGCCGGCGGACGAGTCATACTGTAGACTCAGAGGGTGGACTAGGTGGACTAAAGGCCCGGTGCAGACGGACCAGTCACACGGTAGACTCGATATGGATGGCTGTTATGTATTGTGATATGATATGATTATGGTTGTATGTGGTTGGTATTTTGGGGGTAACTCACTAAGCTTTCAGGCTTACAGTTTTAGTTTGTTGTTTCAGGTAGATCAGGAAATCGTTCCAAGGAAAAGGCGTGATCGTACCGTTCCTCACTTTTATGATGTTGTTTATGGGATACTCTGATAAACAATATTTTGAAAAGAACGTTGTAATGTTTTAATGAACTTAATATGTTTTGAAAAGTTTAAATTGGTTGGAAATTTATAAGTGTTATAGACTACTTGCACATCTCCATACGATTTTTCTACAATATGGTGATTTTTACAAAACTGCCTATCTTTTCAGAAACAAATTTGGACCATTTTGTGAATATGAACATTTTCATACAAGTTAGAAATCACTAAAAAATCATAGTAAAAATTATGAAAAAACTAGACACGTTTTCTAAACTCTCAAAGTTTACGATTCAGTTTTTGACTTCGTATGATTTTTCTGTGAATTTTCTAAAACAGTGCAGAAAAGTTAAAAACAAGTTACATAGCTTACAATATTAACAACACTTTGTAACATGTAGAGAAAAGTGTATAACAATAAATTTCTAAATGTTGAATTTAATGCTTGTCATGTAACATCATAAACATAATTTAGTCATTCATGATGAGGTTTTCCAATTAGTACAAACATATGAAATAAACTATAATAGGTATAGTTTATGGTTCATACACACCACAAAATTCACTAAGAAAAAGTACCCTATTTACTACAACCATGTATGAAAACTATAATAGGTATAGTTTATGGTTCCTTAAACTACAAATACACTAGAAAAAGTGTCACACCCTAAAACCACGAACGGCGGAAACGTTCAGGGGTGGAGGACGTCATGTACAGTATCACAACAGTGTAATATAATAAACAAGCAACAACATCATCCATTGCATTATAAGTAAAGTTTTAATACATGTGTTCTTTCATTGTAGTAAGACACCAAAAATATACAATCAAATAAAAGACGAGACTTGTCTGCTCCGTCTTCTCAAAACCTGGCCTCCGTACCTGTCTACTGATGACCTGAGAATACAAGTTATTTTGAATGCGAGTATCAGCTTTAAAGCTGGTGAATTCATAAGTATATAAGTGTCATTGCCTTATTTGTGAAAATCTGTTATGAAGGCCATGTAAAACATTGAATGAAAATGTTGATGTAAATATGAAAAACCCTAGAAAAACCCTTATTTTCTATAAGTATGAAGTGTAGTCTTCTACCAAGACCCAAATGTTTTGTTATGACTATGTAGTCTTCTACCAAGACCCGAATGTTTTGTAAGTACAATGATAGTTTTCCTTTAATTGTTTAGTACTAAAGTACTTAGTCTGACTCATCGTTTATGTGAAGGTATCACAAAATAAAGTAAACAGGAAAATGTACTACTGTAAGTGTTGTCACTGGGTACTAGGACTAACACAACATATGTAATTGTTATCCCGAGGTACTAGGGTTAACATGACCTATATAACCTAATGAAGATCCGAAGATTGTCCAATTGTCCTCTGTAACAGCAGCAGGGCGGAGGAAGGGTTAGTCCCTGTAAAGGTACTCCTAGTATAAGTAATAACCGTAGGCATCCGTAGATGTTCATCACCCACTATTGCTAACAGATGAGTTCCGGAATGGTTAGTCCCGTACGTATATCCCGAGGTACTGTGGGATAGAGGCCCACCTAGATATCCCGAGGTACTGTGGGATGGGGTCCTGTCTAGATATCCCGAGGTATTGTGGGTTATGCAGGAAGATTTACACAGAAGGTACTAATAAATCATCCTCGCAATTCGAGATACAAGTATTCATGTAATGCGTTCATGTACGCGTGTTCATGTATCATGTAAGTATATGTAAAGGTACTCATGTATCAGGTAATCAATTGTAAAGGTACTCATGTATCAAGTAATGGACTGATATAGACTCATGAATGAACTGACTCTTGTGTGATTCCTTGTAATAGGAATTATGTTTGAAATCTCTAAATTATCCCTATGATAATATACTGGAAGGTAATCAGTTGCTCAAGTATGTTTATACACTCTTACTACTCAAAAGTATGAAAAACTAAATGAAAGTTGTAAACTATAACATCATTACAGATATAGGAATATAAGTGTACATGCATTAGTTCAAGAGTGTAAAAATCGTTTTGTAAGACATCATATGGATTTTGAAACCATAATTAATAATGACTTGATGTCAATTTAATATACATTTCAAAGTTAAAACATTTGATAACAATGTGTTTTTAAGATTTAAAACCATTTCATGTGTCACATTTTGTAGTATGTGAAATTTGTTAAATGACAGACACAGTTATAAAATACATATCAATGATTTAATAACATGTTTGTTTCTACTTGTATCCCCCCCCCTTAAAGCATTTAAAGTCATTTAAAACATTGATTAGGGGTATGAACTCACCTGTAGTTGGTGATTGGGATGAACTGAACGGTATAGGATGGCTAGGTGTCAAGCGAGGACTTGTACACGCACTACGATCCTAATGAACATATAATCACACATATATGCACTCAGTTAGACTCAAATCACTAATTGATAATGTTAAGACAACCTAGACATAATAAACACTTTACATAAGTGTTTTAAGCCTTAAGGATTGCATCTAAGCTATTGTGGGACAAGGTGTTTGTGTTGAGGGTTCCAAAGGACCCTACATGTGAGTTTACTCCCCTTAAACCATCACACATGGAGTTTACGGTTGTAAACTCTTGAGTTTACGGCCGTAAACTCCCAACCATGGGGGTTTGGTGTGTTTTGAAGTCCCAAATGCTTTCTAGAATCATTCTAACTTGGTGGTTCCATCCTTGAAGGGGTTTAAGGTCTAGAAACACTCCATTTAGGAGTTTACGGCCCTGAGGCCAATCCCCTTAGAGTTTACGACCGTAAACTCTAAGTATGGTGTGTTTTTGATGCTTTTAAGTCCTTTGCACTTGTGCTATAGGTTCTAGACTTTTATTCCAAGCATATGAAGGCATTAGGCACACCTTGGTGCCCCTTTTAGGAGTTTACGGCCCAAGAACCATGTCTTGGCCGTAAAATCACTTTGTTAAGTGATTTTGATGTGGTTTGGTCCCTCCATTAAGTGGGTAACAATTTCTTGTAAAGGTCAAGGGCTTTAGGTGTCATAAAAACACCCCTTTTGTCCATTTCAATGGATTTTACGGCCTAAGATACACTTGGGCCGTAAACTCTCATTTGTATGTATTCTTTGATGTGTTTAAGGCCTTACACCAAATGGGAACTAGTCTAGATAAAAGCCTTAAAGTGTTAGAGTCCTTATAACACCATTTTCAGTGTGAAAAGGGAGTTTACGGCCTATGAATCTCTTTGGCCGTGAACTCCCAAACTTGGGTGATTTATGGATGTTTTCTTGTTCCTAACATGCATACATATGAGTCTAAGGCTTTAGCATAACACAAGGGTCGGTTTTGGCTTCGTTTCGGGAGTTTACCGCCCAAGAACACCTTGGGGAGTAAACTCCTAGATCTAATGATTTAGCCATCTAAATCATGTTATAAGCATCTAATAAGCATTCTAATCACTACTAGAAAGAGTTACTCACGTTTTGGTATAAAAACCCGAAGATCTGTGAGAGAGAAAATGGATTTTCTCTAGTTGGAAATGTGAATAGTGAATGAATTTGGTTCAGAAATCTATTTATAGTCCTGGAATATTTTTGGCAGAAAATATTTTTATTCCTGAATTGATCTCTATTATAATAGAGTGTTGGAATAACAGTGTTGCACAAAACCCTAGTGCACCCACTCTCCTGGTAATTCCTGAAGTGTAAACCCTGAATTACTCAATCTTATGTGAAAAAGTCTGAAAATTAACCGTGACTACTATAACTTCTATTGAAGTGATATAGATTGTACAGAATGGAAATTTCGGGTTGTCACAAAAAGGGGCCAGTTACACTGCTGAAAAGGTTTTTCATTCATTCTACATGTAAACTCGTTAACGTAAATTGTGAGACATGTCTTCCTTGTAATCTTAGAGTACGGGTTAAAATTCGTGTAAGTTATAACCAGAGTCTCTTGTAGGGAGAGTGTGACAATTATATATAGATCTATATTGGTATTGACAACCCACACCCAAATGCTGCTTGCAACAGTCCGACCGGCCGGTCGGGGATGACAAATGTCATAATAGTTCCGACGCCTGAAGAACGTCGCAGCAGGTCTACTCTATCATAGTATGGTTATAGTGACTCACATAAGGAGATAACGACACATATATTTTATGGGAATTCTACTTTAAAAAGGGGTTTTATCTATTTAAAACTGCATACATCGTTACAAAGTACAAAACACATACATACATTTAGTCTTGGGATTTAAGACTACATAACATTTTATAAGGAAAATATTGGATTTTTCTTGGTTATACATTGTATTTACAAACAAAGGTTTCAAACACTACATTCAAAAGCTTATGAACTCACAAACTTAATCGTTGACACTCTTTCAAAATTTACTTGTATTCTCAGGTAATCAATAGAAATCGGTGACTACCAGCTTTTGAGGATGGAATGCTTTGGCGTTAATCAAAACATTTTGTCATTATTTTGTAATCGATTTTGAAACATGTAACTTTCCTGATTATATTTATAATGGTTGTATTTACTTTGATCACTATTATACTCGTTGTTGTGATACTATACATGAAGTCCTCCACCCCCTGACGTTTCTGCCATCCTTGGTTTGGGGGTGTGACATCTAAGCACACCTTAGTGCGTTTATATGACTAAGAAGAAGAATCAGGTATTGTTGAAATGGTTAAATCAAGAAGATGAATAATACTTCGTTCCAAAATCAAGTTTTAGAGTCATACTCTAGTTACTCCAAGTTGCACCTTGAGTAACATATTCTAAGTAGGTTTACAACACCTCATGAAATGTGGAGTATAAATGTTTTCTTACTCTTGCACATTTAAAATTGGTAGTGGTGATGTTTTGGCTAAAACAAAGACCAACTAAGACCAATTAGATGAAGTGTTTTCTTAAGAACCTACACTAACTCTTAAATATTTGTTTGTTAGGGAATGTTCCTTGACATAGAATCTTATATGTCAAGAGGTCAGTGGGAGTCTTAGTGGTATTGAATAGTTTCAGGAACTAATCAAGAATAAGACTTTTAGTTATCACTAGCACATGACCTGAGGTTTATAACATATTGTATTGATTATGCGTGTGAGTTCTATGAGTTTTCGTTTGACTGCATAAGGCAAAGCACCTTGATCAGTGAAAGTACATTGATTTGTATGGGTAAGCTACTCAATAACTTGGAACCACTTGTAGGCCGTTATGCTAACGGATGGAAAGAAATTAAGATAGGCAAGTTCAGTCCATATGACTTTGAATTTCTCATAAACCTTATCTTATGATAGTGGCTGGAAATGACAAATTCACATAGATAGGAACACATACACCATAAAATCTAAGTGGTAACAGGTTTCTCTCTACTTCATGAAAATGATCGTGAGGAAACGCTTTCATTGGTAGATTTTAAAGGATTGATTAATATCATTAGAGTTAGCAGTTGTGATAATTGCATTCTCAAATTCAAATATGATTACGACATCCCTTTTCATAGTTCGAATTGTGAGAAATGGAAAATAGTTTGAACATTCGGGACTTATTGTCATAGGTTCTGAAAGGGTTTAGACACACGCATAATTTTTCTAATGAAAGGTGTACGAGCTTGAGAATTCTAGATAAAGACTTATTGAAGCACCACACATCAGAAATCTAAACTTTGGTAAGAAAGTCAATAGGTATTGATTTCTAGAAGTCCAGTTGATTTCTGGATACATGTCAAAGCTAGTGGGAGCATAATTGTTATGCTGGTAAGAACATAATTGTTATGCTAGTGGGAGCATGATTATTATGTTAAGTGTTGCAATATGGCAATGCTATTTATAGGAAACAAGTTCTAAATTTGCAAAATTGAAGAATTTGGAAATTGTTTCGGTATAGAAATATTTAAGGGAGAGGATACTTATACTTCATTTCGGATCTAAAAGTTTAGATTGAAGTTTTAATGGAACTTAGTCATGAACGTATATGAATATCATGTTGAAGTGATTCTGTTGGGTTTTGAGCATTCTAACACTCCTAAGTGTACATGCAACCCTAAATACATTGGATCTATGTTTTCTCTATTATACATGCAAATATGAACTTTCTAAGGTATTCATCCTAACTAGCATAATAACATTGCTTCATATGAATATATATTAAGTTAGAATTACATACCTCTTTGATGTAGAATGTCTTCACGAAGCTTGAGTGCCTAGTGCCCCAAGTGTGACACCTCAAATGGTTCACACAACATCAAATGCACATGGAATGACTTGAGAAAAATTGAAACCCTTCATAAAATCGGCTAGCCCTTTCTATCATCTCATAGTGGCCGATTTTCCCAAGAATATGATCTTTATATAGTGTTACAATTAGGGTAAAATCTAATTGTCATGGCTTTCCATTTCCTTGGATCCATGGGTTCAAATACACCATGGAGCATCCTATGGGTTTTAGCCCAACTTGATAATCCATGGAGTCTTAGCCCACTATACAAGTATGGATGCTTTACACAATCAACCCATATATTTAATTAGTCTTCTTTTGATCACTTAATTAATCCTAGATTAATTCTTGATCAATACTAATTAAATAATCTTATTAATATATTAGAACTTATAATATATTAACAAACCTTAAGTGTTATTTCTCTTGTTGTAGTCTATCCAAATGCATGATGCCATGCAACCCAAATGGACCATGTCGGGTCGGGTCAAGTCTTAACAATTATAGTTATGGACTTAGACATTAATCCAACAGTCTCCCACTTAGATAAGTCTAAAACTATTATTGCGTATGACTTCAGGAACCGATCAACAATCGTAGCTCTCAAAAGCTTCTGTCGAACTCTGACCTTGTCGATGAACTCTAACCTTTGTCAATGACTTGTCCATTAGATAAGGGATCATATATTCCTCCATTCTAGATATCATATGGACTGAGACATTGATTACAATCCTTCTCTCTGTCCATTTGTTGTTTCCCGATTTCCGATTTATGATGATTGACTAATTGAACAAATCAAATCAGTCGAGGCCCGGCCGAGCACTTACATTTGTCTTCATCAAATCCTCGAGGGGCCCACAGATATCACTTTTATCCCGAAGGTAAAAGAAATGGATAAACTTCGACTCATATGGCTTGTTCTACTACTTGTTGAATCATACACAAAGGCACGTTTTATAACATCGAGTTACCAAATGTGTTTTTGTGCAATCAATGTACAACCAACTCATAGTAACAACTCATCTCATGATCACTCGTGATAAAATCCATGAAGTGATTCCAATGAGCGCGGGTTGAATCCAATACTCAGATCTTATGATCACTCATGAGTGTTGTAGCCCTTTGTCCAACACCTTAGACCTCTACAAGCCAACCCATGACAGTCTTAATTCATATCTACTTCCAACATATGACCGACTATGGATGGTTTGAATAACTTAGTCATTCCGGAAGAATAACCTAGTTTATTCGGGAAGTCAAAACATGCAAAGTGAAACACAATAGTAATTGAATCCAATATGGTATCAAAACCTATGAACATAAATAAAACACCTTTTATTTATCACCATATGATTACACATTATTCATTGTATACTGTTTCAGTTATCAACTTTATTCTTGAATTAAAACAATAGTTGTCCCATGCTCCAAGCACGTACACTATGTTTTTCTAAACACTAGTCATGTCATACACCAAGTATGCATACTATGTTTGTCTATGATCTTTACTTTGTGAAATAGATCAATTGAACATAACTCCAATGATCCTCTTTTCACAGTCCCAAATCCTTACTGCAGGTGCAAGAATTCCAAATTCATGCCATTTACTGAAATATGTTAGATTCTAAACTTATATGCATTGATCCTCTTGTAATGATTATGCACAAAGTCAAAAGGACTTGACAACAAACATTATAGAGCATTCCAAAGGATATCAACTCCTTGGAAACATCCTTCTTGCATTATGTTTCCTAATCTTACATAGATATAATAATTTCTATCTTTAAAACATTTCCATATTCCATTTTGACAATCACTTCCGAAGAAGAGTTGCCTCCTTACAGATTATGTCAATATGGTCCTTCCAGAATTAACACTATACTTCCAAATGTCCTTGAGCAATCAATCTTTCATAAACCTTAGATTGTCCTCAACAATTGGTTAATCATTTTAGTCATATCCAGTTCTAAACTTTTTCCCTTCTTAATGCCCAGGCATTTGGAAAATTTTAGAAAGGATGAATATAGCACATGTAATCGATTCTATATCCGAAACATATGGGACACGATTCATGATGTCTCACATAAAGACTAAACCAGTCTTTTGCTATAACATTTCCATTTCTATTTGCCAAGTTCTCATAGTTCAGAGTATGGAAAGGGATGCCGTAATCATAATCAAATTGTTTAGAACGCAAATAATGGACCCATATATAGAATTTCCTTATGTTGAGCCCTTCCAACATAAAATTCATATATATATATATATATATATATATATATATATATATCCTTGACTAAATACGATTAAAACCTCAATATAAGCTTTTAGATTTGAGATGAAGTATAATTTCCTCTCCCTTAATTATAGCAAAACAACTCTTTCCCAATTGAAACCTTTTGTTTTCTATAATTAACATTGCGAACTTGCAACCTTTATCATAATTATCATGCTCCTACTAACATGATGATTATTAGCATAATAGTTATGCTCCCACTAGCTTTGACATGTACTCAGAAATCAGCTGGACTTTTAGAAATCAATACTTTATTGACTTTCTTACCAAAGTTCAGATTTCTGATACTAGATTGCTTTGATAAAACTTTATCAATACCATACACCTTATCTTAGATAGCTCATAAATGTGTCTAAACAATTTAAGAACTATGAAAAATGGATGTCGTAATCATAGTCTCAATTGTTTAGACTTTTTCCACTTCTCACAAGTCCATGTTAGTGTGCCGGTTAACCACACACGCTCCACTAACGAATTTGAGAATGCAAATATCACACTTGCTACCTAGCTAGAATCTACTTAGTGAAAGTGTTTCCTCACCATCATTTTCATGAATCGGAGGGAAACCTTGTGACACTTAGATTTAATGGTGTATGTGTTCTTATCCATGTGAATTGTCAAAACCATAGTCACAAGACAAGGATAATGACAAATTCAAACTCATATGGACTGAACTCAATCTTAATTTCTTGCCATCTGGCAGCTCAAGGGCCTGCCATTGCTTCAAAGTTTTTATGCAACCAATTGAGAACTCTAAGGACTCATATACAAAGCCAACTTTAATTAGAATGGGCACAGAATATGTCAACACGATAGGTTATAAACCTCAAGTTGTGTGCTAGTGAAGAACTTCAGGTTTTATTACTTTCAAGACCTTTAAGACTCCCACTGTCCTCTTGACATATAAGACTCTCTTGTCAAATATTCAAGAGATAGTGTAGATTCTAATCAAGACAAACACTTCATACAATTGGCCTTAGTTGGTCTTTGTTTTATCCAAAACATCACAACTTACCAATTTCAAATGTACAAGAGTAGAAAACTTTTACTCTTACATTTGACAAGTGTTTTAAAACTTCTTTAAGACATGTCACTCAAGTTACAATCTTAGAGTATAACTCTAAGAATTGTTTTTGGAACGAAGTATGAATCATCTTCTTGATTTAACCACTTCAACAATTCATAACTCCTCTTCTTAACTATCAGAATGCACTTAGATGATGAATTCTGATAAGGTCTCAAAATCATTAAGATGGTCTTAAAACGTGATACTAAAGTACTCTCCCATCTTTTTAGATTTGAGAAACTTTTATCTTTCTACCTAAGTTGATTCTTCTTATTCGCTCTGCCATACACTGAAATTTTTCCAATGCTTCAGAATTATACTTAAGCCTGTAAGTATAACCATATTTACTAAACTTTAGTAAATCATGATGAATAGTCTTATCGATCTTTTGTGGTGGACTTAATCAGTGCACAAGAATGTGTACTCGATCCTTTAGTCCTTTACTTGACTCACACATCCATGTGAACAAGTAGTTAGTGTTAATTTTCCAATGCTTGAAAGTTCTCATCCATCATGCTATACAACTTGCATGATTCCAAGTTTTTATCCAATTGAAACTTAGGTGATGAGAAACTTTCCTTATTTGGTAAATTTAGACACTACCACAAATGACATAATCAAAAATATTTTTCCGCTCTTGCTCTTAATGGAATCTTATAATCAACAAAAATTTTCACAAATTCCATTGTAAGGATATTTTAAAATAAATAAAATCAAAATTTTTCCTTTTATTTTAAAAGTTTGCGGAAAAACTATCCTTACACTACAAAAATATATGAAAACTTTGTTTTTATCTATTCCTAAGCAATATATCATAACTCTTAAGAAGTAGCTCAAGAATCCGATCTTCAAACTATGCGATAAAAATCCATCTACGCGATCAGATTCAGCATATTCTTTCTTTAAGTTTCTTCACTTTTCTTTGTTTCTTAAAACATCAACATGTGACCTAGTCACATCATGTATCAAGAATCTCAAAATAAAAACTTAGCAGAGTTAGATAGTGGACTTTACCTAAAGTAGAGTCAAACTTATTGACTTTAACATCCTTAGGTAAATTTGGCAGCTTCGCAACCAATGCCGCTTTCTATGGCCATTGACCCTTGATATTTCGACTATCTCAGGCTTAGCCTCTCTCTTTACCATTTGGTCAACCAAGTTGACTATGGCCGATCCCTTTCTATTGGGAAGAGAGAGTTTTACTGGATATCCAATGTCATTATTGTCAATGTCCATAAAGTTTTAGGAGGTTGACCTTAGCAAATAGATAAGATCATTAAGGTCTTGTCATAGTCTGTTTCATAGGAGCCCCAAAGAAACTCACTATGTGACTTAGAAAGTAGTTGAGCCACCAACTTTCTCAAGACTTTGACACCCAACTCTCCCGGCTTGTCAATATGTGACTACATCTCCAAGACGTGATCAAACATAGAACTTTGCTTGCCAATAGGGCTTGAGTGACCTTAAACTTTTCAAGAACTTGTGGGTTAGGGAGAATAATTATAGGAGGTGAAAGATGTATGATTTCCATGGGACATCATCTTCATTTAGGAAAGCTTGTTTCAAGATATTTGGGAAGATCATCTTTTGGGAGATATTCAAGATAGTTGATTTAAAGTCCTTAATATAACACCCAATATGAAATATTAAGGCTAGGACCCAACACGATACTTTTATTACTTGGAAGAGGGATGTCGTAATCAAAGCTATAAAATATTTGAAGGTAGGTGAATGACGATTCACCAATTTCCACCAAGATAAACGAAATTTATTATGAGGTTTTAATTGGTTTTGAAACTCCTAGATTCTTTTGAGAATCATTGAACTGTTCAATGGCATGTTTCAATCTCGAGTGTGCCCTTCAGGTTTTGTGACTGGGATGCCGAGGATCACAAAACAAGGTGTGAAGCAACCATGCAAATTACTTGGTACCCTTAAGTGTTTACCCCTCAATCGATGTGTCGGTTAACCACACACGCTCCATCGATACTATTATAAACATTAAGTTACCCTTTACCAACCTTGTTAAGTCCAGGTTAGTGTGCCGATTAACTACACACGCTCCACTAACCGACTTAAACAAAGTGCAAAGTGTAATTTCATGGATTAGCACCTTATTCACTTTTTCCTAAGTAACTAAGATTGGGTTTTAATAAAAGTTTAGTTACTTAGTATTTATCATTAATACTTTTAATGACGGGAGAATTCTAGTCCTTATCCTACCCGTTCGGCTAACGACCCTCCACCGATCAAGGAAGTGGTGGGTGAGAGTGGACACCCATTAAACTGCCATTTTATAGGCAGTAACCTTATACCCCCCCTTATAGACCGACTTCGTAAATGAGGCCTACTAACGGTAAGACTAACTTTACTCTTATACATACATACATACATACATATATATATATATATATATATATATATATATATATATATATATATATATATATATATATATATATATATATTAACTTATAATATTATAAAGCATAAGGGTTGAATTTTAACTTTTAAAATTCTAAGGGCTAACTTGGAATTAGAGTATTCATAAGTGAAAACTTTGCAAATTCCCAAACTTGAGGGCAAGTTTTGAAACTATTCAAAACTAATTAATTCCATAAATTATGTGTTTAAAGTAGTTTTAATTAAAACTCTTCAAGTTCCATAACTTGAGGACAAGTTATGGAAGACTTTAAACTAATAAAAGAATGTAACTTTTCTTTATTTTGTAACTTGTGGAATTAATTAAGGTTACACATTTTATTATTACTTAATGAAGCGACTCTTGAACCTCCATAACTTGGGGACAAGACTCTTCATTTTTTGTAACCATTGCCAATTTTTATGAGTTTTAAGAAACTTAAATGTGACTTTTCATATAACTTGAGGACAAGTTACAAAAACACATTTTAGAATCAACTCTGAGATAAAAATGGATTGAAAACACGTAATCAATTAACTTTTCTATTAATCTAAGCAACTCATATGAACAAAGATAATTCACATCAATCTTTTCCATGTAATTAGCATAACTTTTAAACTAATACAAAACATGAATCTATTGACAATTATCTTTGAAATTGGATTAGTATGAACATTATCACATCAAAAACAAGTTTATAAGTCCTAAAACAACCTATGGTAACGTTCCTAGTCCAATTCCAGCCAAAACAGCAAACCGCAAGCTGTCAGCACCCAAAACTCGTCGAATTCCTTGAGAAACTCGTCGTGTTCATGCCCAAAATGATGAACACCTCGAGCTTTTTTGCATAAACTCGTCAAGTTTTATGGTCTGAACAGATTCAACTTTGAAAAAACACATTTGCATCAAGTATAAGAGAAAGCAAGCCTAGGCTCTGATACCACTGTTGGGTTTTGAGCATTCTAACACTCCTAAGTGTACATGCTATCCTAAATACCTTGGATCTATGTTTTCTCTATTATACATGCAAATATGAACTTTCCAAGGTATTCATCCTAACTAGCATAATAACATTGCTTCATATGAATATATATCAAGTTAGAATTACATACCTCTTTGATGTAGAATGTCTTCATGAAGCTTGAGTGCCTAGTGCCCCAAGTATGACACCACAAATGGTTCACACAACACCAAATGCACATGGAATGACTTGAGAAAAATTGGAACCCTTCATAAAATCGGCTAGCCCTTTCTGTCATCTCATAGTGGCCGATTTTCCCAAGAATATGATCTTTATATAGTGTTACAATTAGGGTAAACCCTAATTGCCATGGCTTTACATTTCCTTGGATCCATGGGTTCAAATACACCATGGAGCATCCACGGAGCATCCTATGGGTTTTAGCCCAACTTGATAATCCATGGAGTCTTAGCCCACTATACAAGTATGGATGATTTACACAATCAACCCATATATTTAATTAGTCTTCTTTTGATCACTTAATTAATCCTAGATTAATTCTTGATCAATAAGATCGCAAATAAAAACTTGGCCACCACATTGTAAGTGTTGACCACGTCGTGGTATCTAAGATGACAATCTTCCACTCGAGATTTAAAACCCCTCCATGACATAGGAACGTGTCAATCATGTCGTGGAAGCTGGAACGATATTTCTTCTTCTCATTGAAATAAAACTCCATGGTTTGGGAATAACTCTTCCATATTATAGGAAATTGATGAAATCAAAATTGCCACTCTTAGAAAAATAATCTCCCCTAATATCGACATGCACCCCACGCTTATTAAAATTCGTGGCTCTTGATTGTCAACTTCAAACTCTTACGACTTTTTCTCTCGTGGCACAATAGCATTCGGACCTAGCAACTAAACTTATTGAAGGCATCCAAAGGGAAAAAATTATGTAAAGATCTAACACATCTAGAGCATCAACATGGAAAACAAAATAATAATAATAATAATAATAATAATAATAATAATAATAATAATAATAATAATAATAATAATAATAATAATAACTCACAGTCAGACTTGTTTATGCTAACTTTTAGCACTGTTTAGAGTCTGTTTGAGCATCCTAAGCCTAGTACCACCAAGGATCGGGTGTTAGGAAGTATCCTCTTGAGTCCATTGTGCACCAAGCAAGCCATAAACTTCATCATGTGGAGTTTATGGCCACACCATATGAGTTTATGGCCGTAAACTCAAGGTGGCCGTAAACTCATGTTATAAACATGATATTCCATCTCTTTTCTTCATTATTCACCATTACACCTCAAGAACTCGACTTCTCTGTGAAGTATCATCCCGAACTTTCATCTTGATCTTCAATCTAGTAAGTAATCTTTCCATTTTCAAGTTGATATCCTTTTATATCTAGTTAAGATACATGATTTCAGCCACGAAATCTCTTCTTTTGGTTAGATCTTCAAGTGTTCTTCATTTTACCAAGAAAACCAAGAACACACACTAGTATTTTGATCCAAAATCAACCTTTTTAGCTTCTATATCATAAGTATTCCTTCCCTCTACTCGATATCTAGTTGCAACACATGATAAACACCTTGAAATCCTCCATTTCCCAAGAACAATAGGGGTTTACGGCCAAGAGCATCTCCCTTGGCCGTAAACCCTAGTTATCGGTGCATATGGACCATAACTCCTTCCTAAGGCTTGGACTTGAGTCTAGAACACTTCCTTGTTGTTTTTAAGACCTTAAAACACCATTTGGCACAATTCATCATGAGTTTAAGGCCGTAAACTTATCAGGCCGTAAACTCTATGGTTGTGAACTCCTAATACCATGAACTCCTTGGCCGTAAACACCATTGTGTGGCCATACATCCCTTAGATGCAACTATTTGTACTTCTAAAAGTTCAATCTAAGTGTTTCATAAGTCCTAGGGTGTCTTTTATTACATGATTAGTTGTTTATACACTAATTGTAATCATATATGTGTCATTATATGCTAAATAGGATCTGTGTGTGTGCTCAAGTCTTCACTTGACACTTAGCATCCTATACCACTCGTACCTCCCAACCACTCACTACAGGTAAGTTCATACCCCTTAACTTATCTTTTAAATGATTTTAAATGCTTTTATGGTAGGAGGGGATACAAGTTGACACATTATAGTTATTATATCAATCACATCTGATTAATAACTATCGAACATGTGGATTTACTATACTTTAAATTGTATTATCAAACAAGCTACTTCAAATCGTTTTACAAACTTTTTATATGCAAAACTCCTAATTAAACTCTTTCAAACTTATATTTTGTCAAATCATGTCTATATATATATATATATATATATATATATATATATATATATATATAAGTAGGATTGAAAGGACTTAGGACTAATAACTCGCCTTATTTCTTGTTCCTTGTTTGGTTGTGGACTTAGGGTATTCGGTTGTTTGTCCGACGTTCGTTTGAATCTTAGTTATATATTATGTATGGATATAGATATTAAAGCTTTTCATTCAGTTCACTACCTTTGGGTAGCAAAGGTGTACAAACATGTTCATTCATACAAACACCATTACTAGTAAACTATAATAGGTATAGTTTAGGAAGTCACTACTTACTATTACTAGAACAATGAAACATACAATAGTCAGTTCATTCATTAGTCAATACAAACATGCTATTATGAGAAACAAAGAGAACATACTATGATGAGAAACAAAGAGAACATACACTAAACTATACAAAGAGAACATACAATACACTAGTACAAAGAGAACATACAATACACTAGTACAAAGAGAACATACAATACACTAGAACATAATTTACAAACACTAGAACACTATAACATTAATGTCAGCTACTAATTCATGGCATGGCAATCTACCGTTGTGTCACGTTTTGCAACCAGAGTCTCCTGGAGGGAGAGCGTAAGTTGGTGTATAGATCTATACGGGATTGACTATCCTACACCTTGCTTCTAGCTACTGTGGGACCTGCAGGTCTACGGGTGACTAATGTCATACCATTTTGATGCCTTATAGCGTCGTGTTATCATAGTCTATCAAGTATGGTTACAATCATACCACATTTTACCTTAATTAACAAACTGCTTTAAGGTAGTTAGTACATTGGTAGTTACTTACATACAATACTACTGTACACTATTATTTTCTCATTGCATTCACATTGTGAACTTCTCACATAAACGGTAATGTAAACTATATTTTGATAATGATAGTCATACTTGGGAAAGATACACATTTACAAACAACACAACACACAGAACATTTGGGCCTTGGTAGAAGGCTGCTATTTAGTGGTAAATATAGGATTTTTCTAGGAGATACAACATTTACATCAAACATCAACAAACACTTTCATATAAGCAACGACACTAAAATACTTATGAACTCACCAGCTTTAATGTTGATCTACACTTTCAAAATAACTTGTATTCTCAGGTCACCAGTGGACAGGTACCGATGACCAGGTTTTGAGATGATGGAGCAAGTTCGAGATTCATCTCTTATTTTGATTCATATTTTTGGTGTCTTATAAACTATACATAATACACTTGTATTAAAATTATATTATTAATGCAATGGATGATGTTGTTCCTTGTTTACTATTATGCATTGTTGTGATACTGTACATGACGTCCTCGGCCCCCGAAAGTTTCCGCCGTTCAGTTTTTGGGGAGTGACAGATTGGTATCAGAGCATTGTTTATAGTGAATCGTGTATATCAACCCATAAAGGATATAAAAACTATAAACACAATGGGATTAAAATACTCTGACCAAGATTTTATACTTTAAATAATAAAATATTTAACTAAGTATACATACCTGCATTCATACTAAAATTAGTGTCACTAGGATAGAACAAAAGTATTACGATTGTTGAACAACACAATCAGGCTTGGGAACATATAATCAGATCTTGGAGTAATATAGCCTGATAAACTATATCTTTCCGATGAGTGATTAGCATGTTCCTAGGAATGGTTGTGGTGTTGCAGCGTGTCTAAAAACTTACCAACAGTACTACAATGAAAACATTAGAACATAAATACTATAGGAGTATTTTGGTGTTACTATAATTACTTATTTGAGAACTAAAGGTTTTTATTAGTAAGTCAATAGTTGCTTGGTCGGCATGCTAAGGTTATATGTGACTAGAGCGTCATAGACTTAGAATCTGTGATCTTTGCTTTATTTCTTGTTCCTTGTTTGGTTGTGGATTTGGAGTTAGGGTCACTTATTCGAAGGTCTATTTTGTTTTGATTACATATAACTGGTAGACACTATGCAAATATTGAAGTAACTGATAAAGGTCATCTTATAATTATCCTAATTATTACATCTATTAACTACCTCTTTTACCCCTTTTCTCGTATAGATAACATGGCTAGATTCCATCTCCCTGGCGACCCTTACCTTCCCAACCAAGGTAACGGAGGATGGCTCGATGCAGAGCCAGAAGAAAATCATCCAATCCCTCTGGATGACGACTTCGCAGAGAACTTCTCGGAGGATTCTGACTTCGAACCCGAAGTTAATAACCTACCCCTAGTGGCTCAAATCCCAAACCCTAACCCTCGTCCAACATTTCAAGGTCCCACTATAGCACCAGGTTCCTGGTACGTATTCCTTGTAATTAATATTTCTTAAATAAAGCATTTTTCTTTGGACTCGACGAGTTCAAGGACCAACTCACCGAGTAGAAGCGGGATGAGACGCGGGGTCTAAGTTTTGGACTCGGCGAGTAGGCCCTGTTTGGGCAAAAACCCTAACCCGGGTGTTTGCAACCTATTTAAACACTCTAACTCGGCCTCCCTCGTCCCTAACACTTCCAGAAGAGCTGTAGAGCGAAACCCTAGCCCCTTTTTGTCCTTGTGAGTGATTTTGGCCTTGTGAAGGAAGTTTGAAGCTTAAGAGAAGAAGAAGGAGGTGGAAGAGTGCAAGGAGGGGAAGTAGACCCGACATCTACCCTGCAAGAGGCTTCCATTCAGGTACAAAAGTCCCTACCTTGATCACTAGTTCATTAGATCCCCTTTTTGTCCCTAATTGGTGGTTTTCAAGCCCTAAAACACCAAACTCCATGTGTTTGTGCTCTATGATCCGAAAGGACTTCAGATCTAGACCTTATGGACGTATTAGAAGTATACAGTCTCTGTGGTTGAGGTGATTGAGGTCCCTATTGAGTGAATGACCTCATAAAGAGCTTGGATTTGCCTTTTTGAGCTTATAGGGCCATGCATGCACGTAAAGTTTGCAACTTTACGTGATAAGCATGCCCTAGGAGCATAGATCTATGGTTTGGAAGGGTTGCATGTCTCAGATTTGGTCTGTATGGGAAGTGGGTCGAAGGGACTCGGCGAGTCCCAAAGTGGAACTCGGCGAGTTGGATGAAAAACTAGGCGAGTCCTATGAAGATTGCCTGGGACTCGACGAGTTGTTCTTCAAACTCGGCGAGTCATATGAACTGTTACTGAGTAAGAGGGGTTTAGGTGTTGAAGGTCCAACCCTTCGTATCTGCACGCAGAATTAGCAATTTAACGTGTAACAATAGTCCCAGAAACCCAAATCCTCATAAGGATGCTCTGGTGAGGATTTGGAAGCGAGTAGGAGATCTGCTCGTGGGGACTCGGCGAGTTGTTCATGGACTCGGCGAGTCAGATCACGAGTTGGTTCTTTCGTCCCAAGTAGTGAGTTAAGGATGACTCGGTGAGTGAGAAGAGGGACTTGTCGAGTAGCACCGAGTTAGTAGGAGAAGGACTCGGCGAGTCTGTACCATGACTCAGCGAGTCCAGTCAACTGGAAGTTGACTTTGACCAAGGAGTTGACCTTGGACTAGGGGTGGGTCAGTCATCTGACCAAAGGGTATTTATGAGTGGCTAATCTAGGTTTATGATTTATAGTTGGAGGATTAACGGTTCAGCAGTCAGGCGCTTAGGAAGCAAACTTTCAGCAGCTACTTTTCGAGGTGAGTTACCTTCCAGTAGAAGTGGGTCTACGGCCACAATGCCGACCCACTAGTAGGAGTTGTATGATTAGATGATTGTCTCTTTGATATTCATCTAGGGTTGCTACTACCTGTGATATGTTTATGTGCTAGTATGATATGATGCTATGTGCTAGTGGCAGTAGGGGAGATAGTCCCCAGATTACCGGTCGATAGGGCCGAAGGGGCAGTCATGCCCAACCATGCTAGATAGATTATGTGATACGTGGTATGTGGTAGTAGTAGGGGTGAAATAGTCCCCAACATCCGATCGAGAGGACCGAAGGGGAGAGCAGCACCCAGGTATGCTAGTCAGTATCCGGTCGAGAAGACCGAAGGCGAGATCAGCACCCAAGTACGCTAGTCAGTATCCGGTCGAGAGGACCGAAAGGGAGACCAGCACCCAGATATGCTAGTCAGTATCCGGTCGAGAGGACTGAAGGGGTAGGTCGGGCACCAAGATATGCCTGACAATATATGTTATGTGGTTATATGGTATGTAGTACAGTGGGGTAACTCACTAAGCTTCGTGCTTACGGTTTTCAGTTGTTGTTTCAGGTGCCTCTTCAGCGAAGGGGAAGGAGCTGGCGCAGTAGCGGCACATCATACACACACATTGATTTCCACACCATGAGTCATTCTGGGATTTTGTACTCTGATATTTGATTGGTTGCATGTTTCGGTTTTCAGAAACAATGTATGTTATGAATTGGTTTGATCAGACAGTGTTTTATTTACAAATGTTTTCTAAAGTATTGATTTAAAAACAAAATTTTTGGACGTGAAATTTGGGTCGTTCCAAGTTGGTATCAGAGCCCTGGTATGAGGAATTCGGACACACCCTCGGGGTTGTTTGAACTCAAATCGAGGGATTAAAAGACTTTGAAAAAGGAAATGTTTTCTAAAAGTTAAGTAAACAGTTTTAATAAAGAACGAAGTGTGTGATGTGTGCGACCGGCCGAGCTCAAGTAAGTATTTCCCAAAGTACCCATACAAGTTTATGTTATGTTTATCAGATTCAGTAGAACAACATGCTAGAATAGGACTAAGGATCTAGGAATGATGCCTTACATGCCTGCTTTATGTTCTTCAGCTTACAAGAATTGCATGCTATTATTGAGTAGACAGTAGTAGGATCGCCTATTTAGGTTATGCCTGGTAGTATGAGCTTAGCAGTATATGCTAGTTCAGCTTCTCATTATGAGGACAGACTTGATTGAGTAGTTTTCTAGCGTCCGAATGTTGCTTGCTTTGTGCTTTGTGGGACTCTGAGTGATGGGAGTTAGTCATTAGGTGAATACGTCACATTACATGTGATCAGGGTTGAATAATCTCAGAGTGCTGGATTTGGCCCTATTACGTAGCTCTTGTTTGAGTCTAACCGTTGTAGGGATGAGTGTGTTACTCGAAGGATTATCTGAGCCTCATCACATGTGATGGTATTCAGGTAATGGCTAATTGGAATTACAAGGAGGCCTTCAGCAGCTGAGGACCGGTTTGGGTGGAGTCAGAGATTTTCCCTAGGGCAAGCCTAGAATGGGAATAGTAGAGGATCAGCAGTGGTAAAAGGGATCTGGTGGAGTCAAAGTTGTCCTTGAGGAAGGTATAAATAGATGTGGAAGGTAGTATGGGCCCATACTACTGAAAGCAGAGGTTCCATACTCGAACTAAGGAGGGCTGAGGCAAGACCAGGGAACTTGTGGTAGATGTGATCCCTTTAGAGGTATCAGTATCACTAATAGTTTCCTGTATGTACTGCAGAATGGTGGTACTATGTCAGAGGCCATCAGGTGGCAGTTCTGGAGAGGGACCGGGTTCGGGATCAGGTTCCGAGCCAATAGATGAGAGGCTACGCGAGTTCATCGCGTCATAGATCACCAGAGGCATCCTTGAGTCGACCCTCATCATCTTCGGGTCGATCAAGGAAGGGATAGTCGAGCTGATGGAGGATCGCCTCAGGGCGTTCAGGAGTGACATGGCATCTTGCCAGTCAGGATCTCGCACACTGTCCTTTAAGGACTTTAGGGGCAGTGGTGCGCCGGATTTCCATGGGGCGAAGGACCCCATTGCGGCCAGACAATGGATCGCGGACATTGAGTCCGCACAGCTGACCAGCTTCTGCCCCAAGGGGTCGAAGGTGAGATATGCAGCAAGGTGTTTGAGAGACAGAGCTAGAGACTAGTGGGAGTCTGTTGGTGACTCATTGGGAGCCTCGACAGTTGAGGCTATGACATGGTCGGATTTTGTGACCCGGTTCCAAGCAGAGTTTACGCCAGTGGTAGAGCTTCAGCAGCTGGCCAGAGAGTTTTTGGACATGAGACAGACTACGAAGACTGTGGCGAAGATCACCGCCAAGTTCCGGGAGAGGGCATTGCTGCTGCCCCAGTATGCAGGAGATGAGGATATGAGGAGGACCCGCTATCATGACATGCTACGAGCTGACATTCGGGAGCATGTTAGTTCTTCAGCTTGCCCTACCCTAGATTCCATGATTGCCAGGGCTAGGGAGAGGGAGATTGATCTGGAGCATATCCGGAAAAGGAAGGCAGAGGAGGGACAGGTTGCGGGGGCTTCAGGGAAGAAGCCCAAGGGATCAGATGTTGGGCCGAAAGGCCAACAGGGGCGAGGCTGTTGCAAGAAATGCGACAAGACGCACGAGGGAGCGTGAAAGCTGGGATCATCAGGCTACTATAAGTGCATCAAGTTGGGGCATTTCAGCAGGGATTGTACCGCCCCTACGCCTGTCTTTTTGACGTCTAAGTTACTGTGTTTCCACTGCAACCAGAAGGGCCACAAGAAGGCCAATTGCACCCAGTTGACATAAACAGCGCCAGTGAAGGCGCCAACTCCAGCGACCTTGCGGACTACTGATGGTCGGTAGGGCAAGGCAGAGGCTCTAGTGGTGAGGATCCGGGCATTTCAGCTGACTACCGAGGAGGCACGCGCCGCACCCGATGTGGTGACGGGTATGATTTCTTATTTATGCTTTATGTTATGTTGTTGTAATTTAGATATGTTATATGTATGTGCTCTGTTTAGGATCGTTCCATGTGAACGGTATCCCAGTTCAGGTGTTGTTTGATTCGGGGGCTACCTGATCATTTGTTTCTCTTGCGCTTAGCAAAAAGTTTCCTGAGTCTTCGGGCATGTTGGATTGCCCTTTAGAGGTAGAGATTGCCGATGATCGATCGGTGCGAGCATCATCAATGTTCAGAGATTGTATTCTAAGGTTGTTTGAGGAGCGCTACTTGGTGGATTTGGTTCCCATTCCGTTGCGTGGGAACAAGGTGATTATAGGCATGGATTGGTTGAGCCCTAATGGGGCGGTGATAGATTGCGCACAACAGCTGGTGCGGATCAGGACCCCAAGTGGGGGAGAGTTGGTGATCCACGGCGAGAGGCCACAGAGTGGACCCACAGTATGTTCAGCAGCGAGAGCTAGTCACTACCTTCAGCAGGGTTGCGCGGGATATGTCGCGTATGTTATGGATACCCGGGAGGCGGGTAAGGCAATGGTGAGCGAGGTTCCGGTGGTACGAGACTATGCTGACGTGTTGCCAGAGGAGCTTCCTGTACCTCCGGAGCGACAGGTAGAGTTCAGGATCGAACTAGTCCCTGGTGCGGCTCCGATAGCCAGGGCACCATACCGGTTGGCTCCTCCCGAGATGCAGGAGTTGTCTACACAGTTGCAGGAGCTGTTAGAGAAGGGATTCATTAGACTGAGCAGTTCACCCTGGGGAGTCCCGATTTTGTTTGTGAAGAAGAAGGACGGGTCGCATCGGACGTGTATAGATTATCGGGAGCTGAACAAGGTAACAGTGAAGAACCGTTACCCACTCCCGAGGATTGATGATCTTTTTGACCAGTTACAGGGAGCATCTTGGTTCTCTAAGATCGCTTTGCATTTAGGTTATCATCAGATAAGGGCCAGAGAGGAGGATGTGCAGAAGACCGCGTTTCGGACGCGCTATGGCCATTATGAGTTCGTGGTGATGTCGTTTAGGTTCACCAATGCTCCTGTCGCGTTCATGGACCTCATGAACCGCGTGCACGAGGAGCACTTGCGGGAGGTGCTGGAGACTTTGAGGAGGGAGAGCTTGTATGCCAAGTTCTCCAAATGTGAGTTTTGGTTGCGCGAGGTGTAGTTTCTTGGGCACCTTGTCAACTAGAACGGAATTTCGGTAGACCCGACCAAGGTGGAGGCCATGATGAGATGGGAGGTTCCGAAGTCTCCATCTGAGATTTGGAGTTTACTGGGATTAGTGGGCTATTATCGGAGATTCATCTAGGATTTCTCCAAGATAGTCGTACCATTGATCAAGCTAACAAGGAAGGTCGTGGTCTTTCGGTGGGGGCCTGAGCAGCAGGCAGCGTTCAAGGCACTGAGACAGAGATTATGCGAGGCGCCAATCTTAACCCTGCCAGAGGGCATGGAGGATTTTGTTGTGTATTCTGATGCGTCAATTTCAAGGTTGGTCGCGGTACTGATGCAGAGAGGGCATGTCATTGCCTACGCGTCGAGGCAGCTGAAGCCTCACGAGGCGAACTACCCGACGCATGACTTGGAGCTGGGGGCTGTCGTGTTCGCCCTCAAGATTTGGTGTCATTATGTCTATGGGGTTCGCTGTACCATTTACACGGACCATAAGAGTTTGAGGTACCTCATGGATCAGCTAAATGTAAACATGAGGCAGCGTCGGTTGATGGACGTGGTAAAGGATTACGATTGCGAGATCCTTTATCACCCGGGCAAGGCCAATGTGGTGGCCGATACGCTTAACCACAAAGCGGCGCTGATCAGGGATATCTGCATGTGGATGACAGTGGTGACTCAGCTATTGGAGTGGATTCGGGAGGCCCAACAGGAGGCCATGAAGGAGGAGCATCGGAAGAGTGAGCGCATAGTGGGTCAGGTTTCCTCCTTCGACTTTGACAGCAGGGGATTATTGACATTACACCACAGGGTGTGGGTGCCATACCTCGGAGGCGTACGCCAGATCTTGATGGAGGAGGTGCACAAATCCCGATTCTCCATTAATCCTGGGGCGACGAAGATGTATAGGGATCTTCGTCTGGACTATTGGCGGCCTTGCATGAAGCGGGATGTGCCATGGTATGTGGAGCGGTGCTTGACCTGCAGGAAGTTCAAGGCCGAGCATTAGAGACCTCACGGCAAGATGCAACCGTTGGCTATCCCGCTGTGGAAATGGGAGGATATTACGATGGATTTTATCACAAAGCTTCCCAGGACCGCGAGGAGTGGATTCGATATGGGTCATCGTCGATCGATTGACCAAGAGCGCCCACTTTATCCTGATTCAGGAGAGCATCTTGGCAGAGAAATTGGCCGATATCTATATCAGAGAGGTGGTGGCCCGGCACGGAGTGCCAGTTTCGGTGATTTCGAATAGGGATGTGCGGTTCACATCCAGGTTTTGGAAGAAATTCCATGACGAGTTGGGTACTCGTCTGCATTTCAGCACCACCTTTCACCCACAGACGGATGGTCAGAGTGAGCGGACCATCCAGACTCTGGAGGACATGCTGCAAGCGTGTGTTTTAGACTTCGGAGGTAGCTGGGATACCTACCTTCCGTTGGCGGAGTTCTCGTATAATAATAGCTATCATGCGAGCATTGACCATCCTCCCTTCGAGATGTTGTATACGAGGAGGTGTAGGACCCTGATATGCTGGGGCGAGGTTGGCCAGAGGGTCATGGGGAGCACCGAAGTGGTGCTCAAGACGACCGAGAAGATTCAGCAGGTTCGGAGCAGACTTCAGACTGCACAGAGTCGGCAGAAAAGTTATGCCGACAAGCACCGTTCAAACTTTGAATTCCAAGTCAGGGATATGGTTCTTCTGAAGGTGTCGCCATGGAAAGGCGTCATCCGATTTAGAAAGCGAGGCAAGTTGGGTCCAAGGTACATCGGGCCATTCAGGGTTGTAGCCCGGGTGGGAAAGGTGGCATATAGGTTGGATCTTCCAGTCGAACTCATCCAGATCCACAACACTTTCCACGTCTCTCAGTTGCGTAAGTGTTTGGTGGACGACTCGACAGTGGTGCCTTTGGAGGATATTCAGGTCGATGACAGCCTGAATTACATCGAGCGGCCTGTGGCAATCCTCGACAGGAAGTCAAAGGATCTGAGGAACAAGAAGATGGAACTCGTGAAGGTGCAATGGCAACACCGAAAGGGATTGGAATGGACTTAGGAGCAGGTGGAAGAGATGATGGAGCACTACCCTTAGTTGTTTCAGGATCGAGTAGTAGACTTCGAGGACGAAGTCTAAAATAAGTAGGGGAGATTTGTAGCACCTGGTTCCTGGTATGTATTCCTTGTAATTAATATTTCTTAAATAATGCATTTTGCCTTGGACTCGGTGAGTTGAAGGACCAACTCGCTGAGTAGATGCGGGATGAGACGCGGGGTCTAAGCTTTGGACTCGGCGATTCGGTTCCCGGACTAGGTGAGTAGGCCCTGTTTGGGCAAAACCCTAACCTGGGTGTTGGCACCCTATTTAAACACTCTAACTCGGCCTCCCTCGTCCCTAACACTTCTAGAAGAGCTGTAGAGCGAAACCCTAGCCCTTTTTTGTCCTTGTGAGTGATTTTGGCCTTGCGAAGGAAGTTTGAAGCTTAAGAGAAGAAGAAGGAGGTGGAAGAGTGCAAAGAGGGGAAGTAGACCCGACATCTACCCTGCAAGAGGCTTCCATTCAGGTACAAAAGTCCCTACCTTGATCACTAGTTCATTAGATCCCCTTTTTGTCCCTAATTGGTGGTTTCAAGCCCTAAAACACCAAACTCCATGTGTTTGTGCTCTATGATCCGAAAGGACTTCAGATGTAGACCTTATGGACGTATTAGAAGTATAAAGTCTCTGTGGTTGAGGTGATTGAGGTCCCTATTGAGTGTATGACCTCATAAAGAGTTTGGATTTGCCGTTTTGAGCTTATAGGGCCATGCATGCACGTAAAGTTTGCAACTTTACGTGATAAGCATGCCCTAGGAGCATAGATCTATGGTTTGGAAGGGTTGCATATATCAGATTTGGTCTGTATGGGAAGTAGGTCGAAAGGGCTCGGCGAGTCCCAAAGTAGAACTCGGCGAGTTCTATGAAGATGGTCTTAGACTCGGCGAGTTGGATGAACAACTCGGCGAGTCCTATGAAGATTGTCTGAGACTCGGCGAGTTGTTCTTCAGACTCGGCGAGTCATATGAACTGTTACTGAGTAAGAGGGGTTTAGGTGTTGAAGGTCCAACCCTTCGTATCTGCACGCAGAATTGACAATTTAACGTGTAGCAATAGTCCCGGAAACCCAAATCCTCATAAGGATGCTCTGGTGAGGATTTGGAAGCAAGTAGGAGATCTGGTCGTGGGGACTCGGCGAGTTGTTCTTGGACTCGGTGAGTCAAATCACGAGTCGGTTCTTTCGTCCCAACTAGTGAGTTAAAGATGACTCGGTGAGTGAGAAGAGGGACTTGTCGAGTAGCACTGGGTTAGTAGGAGAAGGACTCGGCGAGTCTGTACCATGACTCGGCGAGTCCGGTCAACTGGAAGTTGACTTTGACCAAGGAATTGACCTTGGACCAGGGGTGGGTCAGTTATCTGACCTAAGGGAATTTAAGAGTGGCTAATCTATGTTTATGATTTATAGCCGGATGATTACTGGTTCAGCAGTCAGGCGCTTAGCAAGCAGACTTTCAGCAGCTACTTTCGAGGTGAGTTACCTTCCAGTAGCAGTGGGTCTACAGCCACAATGCTGGCCCACTAGTAGGAGTTGTATGATTAGATGATTGTCTCTGTGATATTCATCTAGGGTTGCTACTACCTGTGATATGTTTATGTGCTAGTATGATATGATGTTATGTGCTAGTGGCAGTAGGGGAGATAGTCCCCAAATTACCGGTCGATAGGGCTGAAGGGGCAGTCATGCCCAACCATGCTAGATAGATTATGTGATACGTGGTATGTGGTAGTAGTAGGGGGTAAAATAGTCCCCAGCATCCGGTCGAGAGGACCGAAAGGGAGACCAGCACCCAGGTATGCTAGTCAGTATCCGGTCGAGAGGAACGAAGGCGAGACCAGCACGCAACTATGCTAGTCAGTATCTGGTCGAGAGGACCGAAAGGGAGACCAACACCCAGATGTGCTAGTCAGTATCCGGTCGAGAGAACTGAAGGGGTAGGTCGGTCACCCAGATATGCCTGACAATATATGTTATGTGGTTATATGGTATGTAGTACAGTGGGGGAACTCACTAAGCTTCATGCTTATGGTTTTCAGTTGTTGTTTCAGGTGCCTCTTCAGCAAAGGGGAAGGAGCTGGCGCAGAAGCGGCACATCATACACGCACATTGATTTCCGCACCATGAGTCATTCTGGGATTTTGTACTCTGATATTTGATTGGTTGCATGTTTCGGTTTTCAGACACGATGTATGTTATGAATTGGTTTGATCAGACAATGTTTTATTTACAAATGTTTTCTAAAGTATTGATTTAAAAACAAAATTTTTGGATGTGAAATTTGGGTCGTTACACCCACACCCCTGTGGGCAACAAACTTGGATAGACGGAGCCATGAACAGGGTCAACCCTGACCTTACAACGCAGATTGAAGCTTCTATAATCTGAGTGAGGGAGGCTCAGCGGATAGAGTCCTGCTTATTCTTGTCCGCATAATTGCTCATAATGATGACCAGGGTAGAGCGGCCATCAACTGAATCATGGAAGTTGATGCCGATGCGGGAGTCAATATCGTTCGCATTCGCCATTTGGACTCTGCTTATGAAAGGACTCATAACCAGAATGCAGCCCTGCAGAGAGATCTTACTGCAACCCATGCTGAAGTCAGGTAACTTTGAGCTTGGCATACAATGTCTGAAAGACGCAAGATGGACATGGAGCATCGTCTGGCAGAATCAAGTACTCTTTCTAGTGGTTCTCGTCATAAATAGAGACTACCCAACCTTCTCTTTTGGACATAACTTAAGTCTATGTAAAAACTCTAGTTTTAAGTTTCCTATCTATAATATGACTTTGAATTTTTCATGTCTTGCTAAGTCTTAGCTCTGTCAAAATTTTCCTATCTCGGTTTGATGTAAGACCTACTTCTAGGTCATTTTTCCCAAACATGTTACATCTGTAATACCAATATTATTGACAGATATCTAATAAAATGGAATTTGTATCCAAATGCTCTCATCTTTCTAAGTACTAGATCTACACTCAATCATACTCTCAATTATGTTGTTGGACTATGGAGAGTTAGTTCATGTGTCACTCTCGTCATTCTCTCTATTAAAATCTTAACCATATCTTTATCCTTCTAATCTTATAGCTACAAGATGCCTCCGCATCGATCAGCGAGACGCACTACTCCAATAACTCCGAATCAAACTCCAACTCCTCCTCCTCCTCCTCAATATAACCCAACAACTATCCAAGCTGCTGTGAATGCGGCTGTTACGGAAACTTTTGCACAATTCACCACTACCGGTACTAGTGGGAGTGGGACTTATGTGCCTCCCACTATTGTCGAAGCTCCAGTGCACTCTAGAGAGTGCTCATACAAGGACTTCACCAGCTGCAAACCCATGGCCTTCAATGGAACTGGCGGAATCATTGCCCTCTCGCAATGATTCGAGAAGACGGAGTTGATCTTTGAGATATGTTTCTATCCGTAAGGGAGCAAAGTTAAATTTTCCACCTGCACCTTCGCGGACCGAGCCCTGACATGGTGGAATACTCATGTCAAGTCACTATCTCTTATAGTGGAAAATGCTATAGGTTGGGAAGCTCTGAAAGAGTTCATGATCGAAGAATACTGTCCAAGAGGCGAACTTCAGAAATTGGAGTAGGAGCTCTGGAGCCTAACCATGAAGGGCTCCGACATAGTCTCCTACACTGCTAGATTCAGCGATCTGGTAGCGCTATGTCCAGGAATGGTCCCTTCTGAAACAAAGAAGGTGGATAAGTATATCTGGGGGCTTGTGCCTCCATTCCAGGGAAATGTACTAGCTTCAAACACCGCTACCTTCGATAGTGCCAAGCGATTGGCACAACGGCTCATTGACCATGGAGTCTGTAACTCGTCGAAAACAACAACCCTAGCCATATCAGAACCCTCCAAAGCCGTTGATAGCAAGCAGAAATTCTGGGATGACAAGAAGAAGAATGCTACGCAGAAAGCTGCCAAAAAGCAGCAGGTCATAGTGGTTCATGTTGAGATAGCACTTGCCGCTGCTGCATCGGTGAAGCAGTACGTGGGGAGTTTGCCAAAGTGCAACAAGTGCAGTTTCCAGCACATTGGACCCTGCCGGGAAATGCAGTGCTCTAACTCCAAAAGGAAGGGGCACACTGCCCGTTTCTACAAATCTCCGGCAAGGCCAATCAACCAAGTCCCGGCGTTGGTGTGGGCCAGGCTTGCTACGGTTGTGGAAAGGTGGGGAACTACAAAAGGAACTGCCCGAAGGATGGGAATGCTGGTGGAGTGGGAAGAGATTTGGCTATAGGCCACGAGGAAGCAGTTTTCGACCCCACAATGGTCACTGGTACGTTTCTCCTCGATAACTCTTATGCATGCATTCTGTTTGATAGTGGAGCGAAGAGGAGTTTCGTGAACCAAAACTTTGCTCACTTACTTAAGCAAAAATCACGAACACTTAAAGAACCGTTCACTGTAGAAATGGCTAACGGAAAGACTGAGAGCACTAGAGTATATACATAGGATGTACTCTAACTCTAGATAGCCATTCATTTTAAGTCGGCATCATGCCGATCTCAATTAAAAGTTTCGTTGTCATTATCGACATGGATTGGTTAAGCCTGCATCGTGCCGGCATCAAGTGTTATGAAAAGGCTGTTCGCCTTAATCTGCCGTCTGGCGAAACTTTAGTAGTCCATGGCGAAAAACCTGACACGAATCTCCGTATCATCTCGAGTATTCAAGCCCAGAAGTACTTGCGAAAGGAGTGTCGTGCATTCCTTGCTCACGTTGTTGATGTGAGCGAAGAGATGAAAGACATAAAGAACATCCCAGTGGTATGCGATTTTCCCAACATCTTTCCAGAAGAACTCCCATGATTACCTCCACAACGTCAAGTCGAGTTCATAATCGATTTAGTTCCAGGGGCTACCTCAGTAGCTAAATCGCCCTATCGTATAGCACCAGCTGAGATGCAGGAACTATCCGGTCACCTTAATGAATTTCTTAGCAAGGGCTTTATTAAACTAAGTTTCTCACCCTGGGTAGCTCCGGTCTTGTTTGTGAAGAAGAAAGACGGATCGTTTCGTATGTGCATCGACTACAGGGAACTAAACAAGCTTACCGTCAAGAATCGTTACCCTCTGCCTCGCATAGACGATTTGTTTGACCAACTTCAAGGGGCGAACTACTTTTGAAAGATAGATCTGAGGTCCGGGTGTCACCAATTACCAGTGTTAGAGGAAGATGTTCCAAAGATAGCCTTCCAAAATCGTTATGGATACTTTGAGTTTGTAGTGATGCCATTTGGATTGACTAATGCGCCCGAAGTATTCATGGATTTAATGAATAGGGTATGCTGTCCTTACTTGGATCAATTTGTCATTTTATTCATTGATGACATACTTATCTAATCTCGTAGTAAGGAAGAGCATAGTAAGCATCTGTGACAGATCTTGGAAACATTACGATCAGAGAAGCTCTATGTAAAGTTCTCTAAATGCGAGTTCTGGATTCAAAGAGTTGAATTCCTGGGTCACGTTGTTAGTGAAGAGGGAATTCATGTGGACCCTTCCGAAATCAAAGCCATTGAGAATTGGTCAGCACCGAAGACGCCTACCGAAATTCGCCAATTTTTAGGCCTCGCTGGCTACTATCGTAGGTTCATTCAGAACTTCTCTAGGATCGCGAAACTGCTTACCACATTGACCCAGAAAGGCGTGGTCTTTGACTGGGAAGAGAAACAAGAGAAAGCGTTCCAAACACTGAAACGAGCCTTATGCACCGCCCCGATACTATCCCTCCCCGAAGGGATAAACGACTTCGTGGTCTATTGCGATGCATCCAATCAAGGGCTCGGTTGTGTTCTGATGCAACGAGGTAAGGTCATCGCCTATGCCTCAAGAGAGCTGAAGATGCACGAGGTCAACTACACCACACACGATCTTGAGTTAGGAGCAGTTGTGTTTGCTCTAAAGATCTGGAGACACTACCTATACAGTACGAAAAGTACTATCTTTACAGACCACAGCCTACAACATATATTCGACCAGAAGGAGCTCAATATGAGACAACGATGGTAGTTTGAGCTACTTAGTGACTACGAATGTGAAATTCGTTATCATCCGGGTAAAGCCAACGTAGTAGCTGATGCTCTAAGTCGGGAAGAATACTCTGGTCGTAGAGTCATATCTTTGACTATGACTATCCATTCACATCTGTCCACACAAATTAAGGAGACTCAGCTCGAAGCCTTAAAACCTGAAACTATGGCGGGTGAATCCCTAAGAGGGATGGATAAGAACTTGGAAGTCAAGGGTGGCGAAGACTTATATTTCATGTATCGGATCTGGACACCGGAACACGGTGGTTTCAGAGACTTGGTCATGACCACAACGCACAACACTCGATATTACGTCTACCCAGGTTTAGATAAGATGTATCTGGATCTTTAAAAGTTATACTGGTGGCCTAACATTAAAGCAGAGATTGCTACCTTCGTGAGTAAATGCCTTACTTGCGCAAAGGTTAAGGTCGAATACCAAAAACCCTCAGGTTTACTTCAACAACCGGAGATACCTGAATGGAAGTGGGAGCGGATCACGATGGACTTCATAACCAAGTTGCCCAAGACTACGGGTGGTCTCGATACCATTTGGGTGATCGTAGACAGGTTAACCAAGTGCACACACTTCCTGCCTATCAAAGAAATTGACAAGATGGAGAAGCTCACTAGAACATACATTAGGGAGATCTTATGACTGGATGGTGTTCCCATATCCATTATCTCTGATAGAGATAGTAGATTCACTTCGAGTTTCTAGCAGTCGCTACAAAGTTCCCTAGGAACTAGGCTGGACATGAGTACAACCTACCATCTGCAAACTGACGGAAAAAGTGAGAAGACTATTCAAACTTTGGAAGATATGTTGCAAGCCTGTGTGATTGACTTTGGAAAGGCATGGGATATTCATCTACCCCTTTTCGAGTTCTCCTACAACAATAATTATCACACGAGCATAAAGGCTGCTCCATTTCAAGCCCTCTATCGCTGAAAGTGTAGATCCCCTATGTGCTGGGCTGAGGTGGGTGACACGCAGTTAGCTAAAGGAAAAGTTCCTGACATCACTCTCATGGGTCCGGAAATCATTCGAGAAATGACAGAGAAGATCGTTCAAATCCATGAACAATTGAAAGCCTCTAGAGACCGATAGAAAAGCTACGCAGACAAGAGAAGGAAACCTTTGGAATTCCAGGTTGGCAACCGTGTTCTATTGAAGGTCTCACCCTGGAAAGGCTTGATACGATTTGGAAAGCGTGGAAAGCTAAACCCATGATACGTAGGGCCTTTCGAAATTCTTGCTAGAATCGGCCCTGTAGCTTACAAACTCAATCTACCTCGTGAACTAAGTAACGTACATTCTACTTTCCATGTCTCGAACTTGAAAAAGTGTTTGTCCGACAAGACTCTTGTAATCCTACTCGAAGAGATCGAGATCAATGAGAGCCTCAACTTCGTGGAAGAACCAGTAGAGATTATGGACCGAGAGGTCAAGCGAATGAAGCAAATTCATATCCCGATAGTGAAGCTTCGCTGGAATGCCAAGCGAGGACCTGAATTCACTTGGGAGTATGAGGATCAAATGAAATTGAAATATCCTCATCTTTTCGCTTAGATATTGGTAACTACTTAATTGCTTAAAATCTAATTTCGGGACGAAATTCTCTCTAATGGGGGGATGATGTGACAACCCGAAATTTCTATCTTGTACAACCATTCAATTCAGTCAAAGGCAGACTTGTTTCTGCTAACTTTTAGCACTGTTCAGAGTCTGTTTGAGCATCCTAAGCCTAGTACCACCAATGATCGGGTGCTAGGAAGTATCTGCTTGAGTCCATTGTGCACCAAGCAAGCCATAAACATCATCATGTGGAGTTTACGGCCACACCATATGAGTTTACGACTGTAAACTCAAGGTGGACGTAAACTCATGTTATAAACATGATATTCCATCTCTTTTCTTCATTATTCACCATTACACCTCAAGAACTCGGCTTCTCTCTCAAGTATCATCCCGAACTTTCATCTTGATCATGAATCTAGTAAGTAATCTTTCCATTTTCAAGTTGATATCCTTTCATATGTAGTTAAGATACATGATTTCATCCATGAAATCTCTTCTTTTGGTTAGATATTCAAGTGTTATTCATTTCACCAAGAACACCAAGAACACCCTAGTGTTTTGATCCAAAATCAACCTTTTTAGCTTCTATATCGTAAGTATTCCTTCCCTATACTCGATATCTGGTTACAACACATGATAAACACCTTGAAATCATCCATTTCCCAAGAACAAGAGGTTTTTATGGCCAAGAGCATCTCCCTTGGCCGTAAACCCTAGTTATTGATGCATATGGACCATAACTCCTTCCTAAGGATTGGACTTGAGTCTAGAACACTTCCTTGGTGTTTGTAAGAACTTAAAACACCATTTGGCACAAATCATCATGAGTTTACGGCCGTAAACTCATGAGGCTGTAAACTCTATGGCCGTAAACTCCTAAGACCATGAACTCCTTGGTCGTAAACACCATTGTGCGGCCATACACCCCTTAGATGCAACCCTTTGTACTTCTAACACTTCAATCTAAGTGTTTCCTAAGTCCTAGGGTGTCTTTCCTTACATGATTAGTTGTTTATACACTAATTGTATACATATATGTGTCATTATATGCTAAATAGGATCCGTGTGTGTGCTCAAGTCTTCACTTGACACTTAGCATCCTATACCACTCGTACCTCCCAACCACTCACTACAGGTGAGTTCATACCCCTTAACTTATCTTTTAAATGATTTAAAATTCTTTTATGGGAGGAGGGGATACAAGTTGACACATTATAGTTATTATATCAATCACATGTGATTAATAACTATCAAACAGGTGGATTTACTATACTTTAAACTGTATTATCAAACAAGCTACTTCAAATCGTTTTACAAACTTTTTATATGCAAAACTCCTTATTAAACTCTTTCAAATTTATATTTTGTCAAATCATGTCAATATAGATATAGTTATATAAGTAGGATTGAAAGGACTTAGGACTGATAACTCGCCTTATTTCCTGTTCCTTGTTTGGTTGTGGACTTAGGGTATTCGGTTGTTTGTCTGACGGTCGTTTGAATCTTAGCTATATATTATGTATGTATATAGATATTATAGTTCTTCATCCAGTTCAATACCTTTGGGTAAAAAAGGTGTACAAACATGTTCATTCATACAAACAACATTACTAGTAAACTATAATAGGTATAGTTTAGGAAGTCACTACTTACTATTACTAGAAGAAGGAAACATACAATAGCCAGTTCATTAATGAGTCAATACAAACATACTATTATGAGAAACAAAGAGAACATACTATTATGAGAAAGAAAGAGAACATATACTACAATATACAACGAGAACATACAATAAACTAGTACAAAGAGTACATACAATACACTGGTATAGAGAAAACATACAATACACTAGAACATACTATACAAACACTAGAACACTATAACATTAATATGAGCCACTACTTCATGGCATGGCAATCTACTGTTGTGTCACATTTTGCAACCAAAATCTCCTGGAGGGAGAGCGTGAGTTGATGTATAGATCTATATTGGATTGACTATCCTACACCTTGCTACTAGCTACATTGGGACCTACAGGTCTATGGGTGACTAATGTCATACAATTTTGATGCCTTAGAGCGTCGTGTTATCCTAGTCTATCAAGTATGGTTACAATCATATCACATTTTACCTTAATTAACAAACTGGTTTAAGGTAGTTAGTACATTGGTAGTTACTTACATACAATACTACTGTACACTGTTATTTTTCCCAATGCATTAACATTGTGATCTTCTCACATAAACGGTAATGTAAACTATATTTTGGTAATGATAGTCATACTCGGGAAAGATACACTTTTACAAACAACACAACACACATAACATTTGGGCCTTGGTAGAGGGCTGCTATTTAGTAAAAAATATAGGATTTTCTAGGAGATACAAACATTTACAAATACTTACAAACATTTACATCAAACATCTACAAACACTTTCATACAAGCAACGACACTAAAATACTTATGAACTCAGCAACTTTAATGTTGATCTATGCTATCAAAATAACTTGTATTCTCAGGTCACTAGTAGACAGGTACCGATGACCACGTTTTGAGATGATGGAGCACGTTCAAGACTCATCTCTTATTTTGATTCATATTTTTGGTGTCCTATAAACTATACAAAACACACTTGTAATAAAATTATATTATTAATGCAATGGATGATGTTGTCGCTTGTTTACTATTATGCATTGTTGTGATACTGTACATGACGTCCTCCGCCCCCGAACGCTTCCGCCGTTCAGGTTTTGGGGTGTGACAAAAATAACTAAAACTTAGAAAACCAAAATAACAAAAAAGGATATCATGATCACTCGTATTTGTTGAAATCAATCTACAATTGTTGATTAAATCCCTTGCATGCAATAAGTGGTTTGTGAAAACATAATCTTTTGGGACCCTTCAGACTTTTTCTTTTGTTTTCTTTGCACCATTAACTAATAAGTAGAACAAGAGTTAACCAAACTAGTAAAGAGTAGCAAGAGTTTGGTCTTCCACTTAACCACCACGATACACCTTGCTATACTGTGCCTCGTAGATTAATTTAGACAAAATCACCAAAGTTGTAGACTAAACAAGTCAAGAATTCCCTAATCGCTTGCAATCTTGAAACCCATGCAAAAAGATAAACCAGGCAATGCATAGGGTCACGAATTCTTGTAAATAACAACAAAAACCTTCCGTACAAGTGACATAATATCAAAGAAAATAAAAATAACTAAAAATAAACTAAAAGTTAAAAACAAATAATGAATAATTAAACAAACCAAATCAATTGAAAACCGTTCCCCGGCAACGACACCAAAAACTTGATGTGTATATCTAATGCACTAGTTTTTTATTTATAATTCCTAGCCTATCGCATCTAAACCACACCTTACAAACAATGAACCTGAACGAGCATAATATAATTTTGATAATCAAGGGTGTCGAAATCAAGGGGAACGGTAGTGAATTAATATTTGAATTTTTGACTGTAGGTTAAACTAAACACACGAAAATAGTAAAAAGGGGTTTTTATTATTAAATCTCAAGTAATAACTAAACTAACTAGATAAACTGAATGAAACCAAATCACTTTGGGTACTTCGGTTTAGACTGGATTTCATCTCAAAATACTAGTTAACTACTAACTGTAATGGATATTTATTCATTATTCACCGATTCCTAATATGACTAGCATCATGATCAGACTACTAATCCTAATGAATCTAAAGACTCTTAATTTCATCGTCATGCCATTAATTATCCATAAATTCATTGTTGAGTTCGTATTAAGTAAAATTTGATCTTTATTAATCCTAATGATCATAGGAATTAAATCATGCATAGAATTATCATCTACTCATGCACACACATTAAAGTTCACCACTTTATTTCCTAGCTCTAGGTTTTGATCCAACTCTAGTCATAGTTACCAATGATCACGGACAACTATGATACAAATTAACACAATCAGAATGATCATCTAAACTCTATTAATTAAGCAATAGGGAATAAAGTAACAATCTTTAACACATATGGATCTTGCAATCAAACTTAAAAAAATAAATTAAATAAGAATAAACAATCAAAGTAGCAATTAATTCATAATCTCAAAAATTCATTAAATCATAAACACAAAGCAAGGGTTTTAACACCCACATCATAAAGTAAACACATATGGAATCAAATTGGAATGCTAATCATGATAGGAAAAACAAACCAAATGATATCTTGCATGATCCCACTATCTAATCTTTAAGAGCTTTGCTCTATATCAGCTTAACTTCCCTCCGACTGCATTCTAGACCCTCAAAATGCCTTCTCTGATGTTTATAATTGTAGGGAACAAATTTGGGTTGAAGATATATCATTAGGGGTAATTTTCATCTCTATTTATAGCTTATTACTGGTCACCATGTCGTGGTCCTCGTAGAAATCTCGTACCCTCCAAGTCAGCTAAACGAGCGTGATGATTCCATTTACCATGTTGTGGTTGGATCACCACGTCGTGGTGAGTGGGAATCAACATTTTCTCAAAGCACGAAAGTCGTCTGAAATTTTGTCTAGTTTTTCAGATCATGTTGAATCTCGTTTATTAGAGTTACGAGTCATGAGATATGGCCAAAACACTGACAAGGGGTCAAGCTATCCAACAACATCCTTTTTCCATCTTTTTAGCTCCTTTTGCATTCTAGCTCCCATTTTAACCGTATTTGAACATTTCAAAGCCTATTAGTATATTTTAGTTCTAAATAACATATAAACATTGTATAAAATATTAAGAAAATGTCATAAATATATGCATAAAATAGACGTTATCATGTGGTTAACCGACACGTCAAGTTGAGAGTATAAGTAGAGAATGATGTGGAACTTGCAAATCTCAAGCGTATCTTGAGTCGGTGACCACGCAAATTTTTATGGATGATTCAGGATCTGTTTAGTGATCCGTGAAAACCCCGTAATTGAATTTGAGATGAACATAATCCAAGATTAACATCCCATAGTCAATGAATCTCAAAGATCTACGAATTTTGTGGTGATCGAAATTGGCAAAGGGCTTTTACTACCTAAATAACTTTATGGTGTGTTTACTAAATCCCTTTACACATCATGGAGCCAAATATGGATCCTAGCCTTCTTAAATAATTTTATTTAGGGTAATTATTTTCTAAGGATATGATAAAACAAACTGCAATGGAAATCGATAATGAATGATGTCTATAACCCTATCCACTAAAACCTTTAAAAGAATTAGCTATTAGGATGATCAATCTTTTCGAAATTTGTAGTTTGGGAATAGCTCTCATAAACGGAAGGAGTTTCCTTGAGTAATTATCAAGTGTACGTTGTAAATAGACATATCGAAGTAAAATGGAATTTCCTTGAGTTATGAGTTGACTAGGGTTAGTTAATTAGCTGACATGTATATATGATCATTTCACTCTAATTTTGATAAGAACAAATTGGAATGACCATGAAGGAATTGGGTAGCATGTTGAGGTTTCCTTTTGGAACTAACATGACCAAGCATAGAAACTCAAACTTTAAATATTCCCATATATTTACTATCACGAATAGGTGTGTCAAGAAGAAGAAAGTCAGTTGTTCATGGTTAAAAGTCGATTAGGGTTGGTATACCTAATCTAGGCCAAATTCCAAGGACAAATGAAGGCTTATTCTAAGACATGTTCTGATAGACATTCCTTCCAGGAATAAGAATGGATCAAGAAAGTATACATGTCCAAAATATATATTTAAGGTGAAAGAACTAAATCATGGAGAATGTAATTTGATCATGGATTACCATCCTATGCTACTTTCCATAGGATTAAAATACAAGTCGTTCCCCCTAATGTTTAGTAAGATATATGAATTAATAATACCATTGGGAACTACTTCTAATACTTTGATTATTTTACTAAGGATTAAGTACTGACATTTACATGAATGTACAGTGATTTAAATGAAGTGAGATGATTGTAACATGCAGAAGGTAATTTGATCATGAATACAAAGGCCTTGCTAATGTTCATAAGATCAAAAGAATACTTTTTCCAAATGTTTAGTGTGTGGTGTTGAAATTGAAATTGTTTATACTATATATCATGAGATAGTTCTAAAATATTTAACATGTTAAAAGAAAGTCATGAAATCTATGAAGCAAGTATAGTAGCAATAGTTCAAAGTTGATTCAAATATTTTAATAAGATGTATTATTGTGCTGATATCTATTGAAGTTAGTTTACACTAATGGAACGTTTAGTTTGACCACAATATGTATTGATTCAAATACATCGAAAAAATTTTAGGTGAAATGTATTTGTGGAATCATAGTCTTGGACACATAAGTAAGAAGTGTATTACAAAGTATCCAGTTGGATCAGATTTTGGATATCATTTGATCATAAGTCTCGTTATAAATCCAAATCTTGTTTATAGAGATAAATGATGAATGCATCACTAGGTGATGTGAATATCTGCTAGAATTACTTTGTACTAATAGAATGTTTAAATTAAACCATGATGCATGGTGAGAACTACTTCATATGAACATGAGCATGGAACCTTAAAGGTGTACATATCTCTCATAAAAAAAGTTGTGAATTAACTGAGGGGTAAGATGAGATAGGATAGTGATCATCTCATTGAAAACTTTGTTGATCATCTAACAAAATATGAAAGAGTCTCGTAAGCTATCTCTACATAGAATATTGTGACAACCGTCAAATTCAAGTCAAAGTCAAAATCAACAAGTCAAAGTCAAGTCAACAACTCAAACTGATCAATCTTGTATAATACTTGTATGATTAAAAGTTATCCTATGAAAACATACAATTGTGTGTCAAAAATTCGAGTGTCTCGGTAAATCTATGTGTTTATCAATCTGAATCCCTAAGAAGGGAGTTAAACGCATCAAAACACGTCTATGAACCCTTTTGGGGACTTAAAATAATCATAACGAAGTATAACGGGGTCCACGGACCTTGCATTGCAAGATTATTCAATGAAAATGGCTAAAAGTGAATCTCTCTCAAATCTCTCCCAAATCTCTCTCAACATTTTATAGTCATTCGGGTCATCCCGACCCTTAACTTGGCCAAAAATCACTCAAAACGAGAAGTTATATTGAAAAATAGCCATTTAGAGCCGAAACCCTCTTAGGAACCGAACCCTCTTAGAGGGAACCTCTCCTAAGGGCCGAAGCTGTCAGAAGCGAAGCCCACCTCGGACCGAACCCTGCGAACCGAACCTCCACCTTTGGGCCCGAGCCTCCACCTTCGGTTCCTTCACCTATCTTCGGTCCCTACTCCTCCCTTCTCTCGATTCTCACCTCCTAAGGGCCGAACCTCGCAGATTCGCTTCCTTCTCCCGGTTTTCGACTACTTTCGCCTCCTAAGCCCGTTTTTGACGGGATTTTTCCACCAAATTCATATTTTTACCATTTTAAACTCCCAGAACTTTTATTTTATTTATTTCTCAAGGATTTATTAATTTAAAATCATTATTTTATATTAAGAGGATATTTACCCTACAAGTGGGTCAAGTGTGCCCACTTGCCTTCCATGTATCACCCTCTCACTTGCCACCTTATCCACATCACACAAACCAATGCAGACATCACTTCAAACTCACAACTTGCTTCAGTAACTCCTCTATATAAAGAAATCCCTGGAGGATTTCTTGATTCACTTGATCATTCCCACACTTTTACACCTTTCTTACCACACAAAGAAGCTTATTTTCTCTCAACTTCCAGCCACTTTTGGAAGTGTTCTTGAGTTATTACTTCACTTTTTGGTAAGTATTTTCTAGAAACTCAAGTGTTATTCCATGTTTTCATAACATCCTTGAATCATCTACACACATTCTAACGCTAAAGAATCGTTCTTAGGATCATCCAAGCTTTTACGTGTTCATCAAGTGTTCTTGATACTCCTCGTCTTTGACCTTCCACTCTTCCAAGAATCACTGAAGGTGAGTTCATACCCCTAAATTTTCTAGTTTTCTTTAGTTTTCAAGGGGGGGATATAATTTAAAACACCAAAACGCATGTGAAACTTAATTTGACAGCTTACAACAGAAAAGTTATGACCTGTTCACGAACTGTTTTACCCAACATAAACTTAATATTTTTCAAAACTGTTCAATATGAAAATAGTTCAGGTTTATACCTTTAAAATGACTAGTTTGACATGTTCCTACTATTTTTATATAATTTTTGGTGATTTTTACAAATCTGCCTATCACTACAGCAACGAAATCACACTAGTTTGAGACCACCAAAAATTATAAGAAAATTTGTGAACATAGTAAAATCTTTTTACAAACTCTCTGAGTTTACGGATTTATTTTTCGACTTACGATTATTTTTCTATAAATAATCTAAAATAGTGACAGTTAAGAGTTAAAATGTTAAAACAAGTTTAAGAGTTATTCACACCTTGTAACATGTTGAGCAAGGTGAGTAAGATTTTATACTTAGCATTTTCAATGTCATTTTATTGAAATAAAAAGTCATACATAGCAAGGTTTCATTTACAACATAAAGCATTTTGATAAAACTATAATAGGTATGGTTTTGACACCTCAAACGGTAATACTATCGATTTATAAAGCGAGTATTTTATTACAAACAATGTGAACATGTAAATGAATAAATTTGTGAGACATTCATCTTCAGGGTACTCCTTACTACTACACAAAAGTCCTGTAGTTATAGCCAGAAACTCTTGTAGGGAGAGCGTGATAGCTGTATATACATCTATATTGGGTTTGACAACCCGCACCTGAGCTGCTTGCAACAGCTAGACCGGTAGGTCTGGGGTGACAAGTGTCATAACATTCCGACAGTTGAAGAACGTCGAGTACGAGGTCTTCGAGTCATAGTATGGTTATAACAACTCACATGGGAAATTAACAAACACGCCGTTCACGGGAAATTTAGGATTTCACAAAAAGGAGTTTTATTTACATATAAAACCACATATAAGTATGATGATTTACTTACATATACTAAATCTTGGTTCAGTTAAGACAACAATAAACCTTTTAGAAAATATTGGATTTTCTGGAAACAAACTTGTAACAAACTTTAAGGAACAACATTCATTTTTCATTCATAAATTGCTTATGAACTCACCAGCTTTAATGTTGATACTCTTTCCAAAACAACTTGTATTCTCAGGTAATCAGTAATACAGGTAACCACAAGACTTTTGAAGGCGAGACGCTAAGGCGTAGATTTCTTTTGAACTATTTTGACATCATATGTAATTTATTTGGAAACATGTATTTTGCAACGATGTAACCTTTTAAATTATATTTATGATGGTTGTGTTTACTTTCTTCAATATGGTTGTGATACTGAACATGACGTCCTCCGCCCCGAACGTTTCCGCTGTTCCGGTTTGGGGGGTGTGACAGATTGGTATCAGAGCTTTGTTTATAGTGAACTAAGTGTATCAAACCACATAAGATATACAAACTATAAATACAACGGGACAAAATTCTCTGACGTAGCCTTTCAAAAATACTTTTAAAAGTAAAAAATAAAAATTCGTATTTTTATAAAAGTATTCGTACCATCGGACTCACTAGTTCAGTATCACAATTGCAATAACATAAAAGTATTGAGACAAGTTGGACACCATGATCCAGCTTCGGACTATGTAGTCAAATCTTGGATCAATATAGCCTGATCAACTATATTTAGCCAAGGTATGACCAACGTATGCCGAAGGAGGATCATGATGAGCAACAAGTCTTCAACTTACCAAAAATCTTGAGAATCAAACGTAAAAATACTATAGGAGTATTTTAACACAAATAATCACATCATAAAATTTCAATATCTAATTTCTTATACTAAAATTTCTCGCCATATCCTTCTTATCCCTATTCCCGTACAGTCGCGATGGCAGGATTTCACTTGCCAGGTGATCCCTACTTCCCCAATCAAGGGAATGTTGGTTGGATTGTGAAAGACCCAGAGGAAGATTCTGATGAGGTACCCATGGAGGATGAAGAACCCATGGAAGAGGAAGAATCAGTAGACGGTGAAGAAGAAGAAGAAGAAGAAGAATAAGAACAAGAAGACTCAGATGGAACCGATTCGGAACCCGAAGTTTACAATCCACACCCTGTCCCTATTCCTCCACAACACTACTAGGGCCTGACGCCCCAATGGGCCAAAACTATAAATCGATGGAGCCGAGAGCAAGTTCAACGACCTCCCTATGGTATGCAACGGGGTTTCTACGATCTCAATAGAGGAGCCCGACCTGTCATAGTTCACCGTGTCACACGCCACGAAGAGCAAACAAGAGTTAACACACAACATCTCATGGAAGTTGGTGCCACCAGCCAAGTCAACTCCGTTCGTCTTCACCGGTTGGATGATGACCACGATCAAACTCGAGACCGGACCGAGCTTCTTCGACGGGAGATGGCCATGACCCGATCTGAAGTACAAGAACTCCGAGAACACCGAGCTGCTCTAGAAGGACGTCTGACAGACGCAGAACGCCAGGCGGCTGAATCCAGAGCCGAAATGAGGAACTTCGTGTCTTCATTTCGTGATCAGCGGAGCTTCAACCACCGCAAGTATTACTTGCACTACTCGCTTCAGCTTAATCTAGTTTTGCAGATAAATATTACTATTATTTTCTAGTATGTTATGTCCGATCCCGTGATTTAAGTGTTTACACTTCTAGGATCTGTTAGGCGGTCAAAATTTTCCGTACATTGATGTAACATAGACCCTTATAGGGTCAAATTTTCCCAATATTGTATACTAAGTTATATCAATGAAATTGACACGCTATTTGATTTATCACATCAAGCTCATGATAAGGATTGTTTTCAGACTAAATTTACTGGTGTCCGATTTATGATTGTTTGATTTATAAGTCAAATTATATATAATTAAGACCATGTCAACCTAGAAATGGTGGTTCCGCCTTGGATCCTGTTCCTTTTTTGGTAGTGGACCCAGGGTAGACCCATTAGATTCGAAAGTTTATTTAATCTTAATTATATGTAAATATCATACATCAACCGATTTATGGGTGGGCCCGGTATGGATTCTATCTCAGACATTTCATGTAATTCAAATCTATCAGCATTCATAAAGTCTATATTTTATTATCTATAGACCTCTAGTATGAATGGATTCATACAATAACTTTACAAGTCGAAATCATTATGTACATAAAGAACTAATAATGTTTAGTTTAACTCTCAACTTTTGGAGCGATATCAAAGACTTATTGTCTTTTCATTCTTGTTATGGAAGAAAATGCCACCTCGAAAAAATCCTAGACATGGCGGCGCCGCAGGAGCTCCACCACCACCACCTCTACCACCCCCTCAGTTCGACCCGTCAATGTTCCAGGCTGCCGTAACAGCCGCAGTAGCAACCACAATGTCCCAAATCAGCACCAATAATGCAGGTGGCGCGAGTAATGGTCCCACAAATTCTAACAACGGGGACAGTCAGGGATGCTCGAGAGAGTGTACCTACGAAGACTTTACTAATGCCAAACCTAAAACTTTCAATGGGAGCAGAGGTGTCGCAGCATTGCTTCAATGGTTTGAGAAGACCGAATCAGTCTTTGAAATATGTGCATGCCCTGAAGCAAACAAGGTCAAGTTTGTAGCATGCACATTCTCTAAAAGGGCACTCACCTGGTGGAATGGCCACGTCAATACATTGACACTTCTGGTGGCTAACTCGATAACATGGGAAGACCTGAAAACCATGTTGATGAAGGAGTACTTTCCAAGGGGTGAGATACAAAAGTTGGAAGAGGAACTTTGTGGCCTCAAAATGACAGGCTCCGACATCCTGTCTTATACCTCAAGATTTAATGATCTAGCCATACTGTGTCCAGGAATGGTTCCGTCGGAAAGCAAGAAGGTCGAAAGATACATTTGGGGACTATCCTCCCAACTTCAAGGAAGTGTATTGGCCTCAAAGCCAACTACCTATGATGGTGCCAAAGAACTGGAACAGCAACTCATCGACCATAAAGCCAGTCATGGCACTGTGACAACCACCTCCGAGCAAGCTAAAGGAGGAAACAACAAAAGGAAGTTCTGGAACAAGAAGAAGGGTCAACCTGCTCAAGACCCTGCCAACAAACAACAAGTGGTTGCTATAAACGCCACCACAACTACTGTCAACCCAACTCCGATAAGGCAATACGCCGGGAACCTGCCAAAGTGCAACAAATGCAACTTTCACCATAATTGCGCTTGCCGTGAAATGCATTGCACCAACTGTAACAAAAAGGGGCACACCGATCGATTTTGTAAAGCTCCAGTCCAGCAAAACGCACAAGCTGCCAACCCAGGAGCAAGTCAAACCTGATATGGTTGTGGAGAGGCAGGACACTTCAAGCTGAACTGCCCAAAGGCAAGAAACCCCAACACTGGTGGAGTGGGCAGAGTTCTGGCGATAGGTCATGAGGAAGCAGTTGCAGACCCAACTGTGGTCACCGGTACGTTTCTCCTTAATAATACATACGCATGCATTCTTTTCGATAGTGGCGCGGAGAAAAGCTTCATGAGCCATCAATTTAAACGCTTGCTTAAACAAAAACCACAAATACTAAAAGACACATTCACCATAGAAATGGCTAATGGAAAAACAGAGAACACTAACGACATTTACATTGGGTGTACCCTCACCCTAAACAATCACTCTTTCCAAATCGACTTTATGCCGGTCACCATAAAAAGTTTTGATGTCATTATTGGCATGGATTGGTTATGCCCTCACCGTACCGAAATCCTATGTCACGAAAAGGCCGTTCACCTTAATCTGCCAAATAGAGAAACCCTTGACGTCTATGGCGACAAACCCAGTTCAAACTTTCAGATCATTTTGTATGTCAAGGCCTAAAAGTACCTCCGCAAGGAGTACCACGCCTTCCTAGCCAACGTCGTGGATAGGAATCAAGAAGCTAAAAACATAAAGGGCATTTCGGAGGTCTGTAATTTCCATGATGTATTACCGGAATACCTTCCAGGAGTGCCCCCTACTAGACAAGTCGAATTCCGAATCGACCTAATTCTTGGAGCTACTCCTGTAGCCAAATCGCCATACCATCTAGCCCCAGCCGAGATGCAGGAACTGTCCAGTCAACTAAACGAACTACTGAGCAAAGGCTTCATTAGACCAAGCTTCTCGCCTTGGGGAGCACCGGTTTTGTTCGTTAACAAGAAGAACGGATCGTTCCGTATGTGCATTGACTACCGCAAATTAAACAAACTCACCATCAAAAACTGGTACCCTTTGCCTTGAATTGATGACCTCTTGGACCAACTACAAGGAGCAAGTTTCTTCTCGAAGATTGAACTTAGATCTGGATACCATCAACTACAAGTTCAAGAGGAGGATATTCCCAAGACAACCTTCAGAACGCACTATGGTCACTACGAGTATGTAGTGGTGCCCTTCTGCTTAACAAATGCATCCGTGGTGTTTATGGACCTGATGAATAGGGTGTGTCAACCTTACTTAGACAAGTTTGTGATTGTTTTCAGCGACGATCTACTAGTCTACTCCCGAAGTGAGGAAGAACACAGCCAGCATTTACGTCAAGTACTGGAAACACTGAGGGCGGAGAAATTGTATGCAAAATTCTCAAAGTGTGAGTTTTGGATTCGAGAAGTGGATTTCCTCGGACATGTAGTCAGCAAGGAAGGAATACATGTGGACCCTTTAAAGATCAAGGCAATCAAAAGCTGGGCAGCGCCAAGAACACCCACAGAAATCCATCAATTTTTAGGACTCACCGGTTACTATCAAAGATTCATACAAAACTTCTCCAAAATCGAAAAACCACTCACCACCTTGACTCAAAAAGGAGTGACCTTTGCATGGGGGGATAAGCAATAGGTTGCGTTCCAAACGCTGAAACGAGCCTTGTGTAGTGCTCCGATCTTGTCCCTACCAGAGGGAACAAAGGACTTTGTGGTTTATTGCGATGCATCAAACCAAGGTCTTGGATGTGTGTTGATGTAACGAGGAAAGGTCATTGCCTACGCCTCAAGATAGCTGAAGACACATGAGGTAAACTATACGACGCATGATCTCGAACTATGAGCGATAGTTTTCGCCCTGAAAATCTGGAGGCACTACCTCTATGGCACCAAATTCACTATCTTCACTGATCATAAAAGCCTTCAACATATCCTCAACCAAAAAGAACTCAACATGAGACAAAGACGATGGGTAGAATTGCTAAATGATTACGAATGTGAGATTCATTACCACCCAGGAAAAGCCAACGTGTGGCAGACGCTTTAAGCAGAAAGGAATACTCTGGCCGCCGAGTAAAGGCATTAACCATGACAATCCATTCACACCTGTCCATACAAATCAAGGAGGCACAATAAGAAGCCTTGAAACCAGAGAACATGGTAGGCGAAGCATTGAGAGGAATGGACAAAAATCTTGAAGTCAGGGATGATGGAGTTTGTTGTCTCATGAAGCGGATCTAGACACCGAATTTGGTGGATTCAGAGACGTTGTCATGAACAAAGTTCACAAAACTCGTTACTCGGTGCATCCCGGCTCAAACAAGATGTATTTAGACCACAAGAAGTTGTATTGGTGGCCGAACATGAAAGCTGAAATAGCTACTTTCGTGGGCAAGTGTCTGACTTGCGCAAAAGTTAAGGTAGAGTATCAGAAGCCCTCGGGACTACATCAACAGCCAGTGATACCCGAATGGAAATGGGAGCGAATTTCAGTGGACTTCATTACCAAGTTACCTAAGAAAACGGGTGGACTTGACACTATTTGGGCAATCGTCGACAGATTAACCGAATCTGCTCACCTCCTGCCGATAATGGAGAAACTGACAATGATCTACATTAAAGAAGTTGTGCGACTTCACGGAGTACCGATATCCATTATCTCTAATAGATATAGTCGGTTCACGTTACGATTCTGGCAATCACTGCAGAAAGCTATGGGAACTAGGCTGGACATGAGTACAGCCTACCACCCATAGACCAACGAGCAGAGTGAAAGGACCATTCAAACGTTAGAGGACATGCTAAGAGCTTGAGTGATGGACTTTGGTAAAGCGTGGGATGCTCACCTACCCCTAATCAAATTCTCATACAATAATAGTTATCACACTAGCATCAAAGTTGCTCCGTACGAAGCCCTCTATGGTCGTAAGTGCAGATCACCCCTGTGCTGGGCTGAGGTGGGCAATACGCAACTAGCAAAAGGGCAAGTTCCTAATAGCACACTCACTGGCTCGGAGATCATAAGGGAAACAACAGAAAAGATTGTCCAAATTCAAGAACAGATGAAGGCTTCACAAGACCAACAAAAGAGCTATGCCGATAAAAGACGGAAGCCTTTGGAGTTCCAAGTTGGAGATCGAGTACTACTGAAGGTATCACCATGGAAGGGATTAATACGTTTTGGAAAACATGGGAAGTTAAATCCAAGGTAAATCGGGCCATTCGAAATCCTCGCCAGGATTGGCCCGGTGGCATACAAGCTTCGATTACCACTTGAACTCAGCAACGTGCACCCTACCTTTCATGTGTCGAACTTAAAGAAATGTTTGTCTGATGAGACCCTTGTCATTCCTTTGGAAGAAATTAAGATCAATGAGAACCTCCACTTCATAGAGGAACCTATTGAAATCATGGATCGAGAGGTCAAATCGACGAAACAAAGTCGCATCCCCATCGTAAAGGTCCACTGGAATGCCAAGCGAGGACCCGAATTTACATGGGAACGTGATGATCAAATGAAGCAAAAGTATCCACATCTATTCCCCAACCCTTAAGGTCCCTCTCAAAAATGCAAATTTCGGGACGAAATTCCTTCTAACGGGGGGATAATGTGACAACCGTCAAATTCAAGTCAAAGTCAAAACAACAAGTCAAAGTCAAGTCAACAAGTCAAACCGGTCAATATTGTATAATACTTGTATGATTAAAAGTTATCCTATGAAAACGTACAATTGTGTGTCAAAAATTCGAGTGTCTCGGTAAATCTATGTGTATATCAATGTGAATCCCTAAGAAGGGAGTTAAACGTATCAAAACACGTCTATGAACCCTTTTTGGGACTTAAAATAATCATAAACAAAGTATAACGGGGTCCACGGACCTTGTATTGCAAGATTATTCGATGAAAATGGCTAAAAGTGAATCTCTCTCAAATCTCTCCCAAATCTCTCTCAAAATCTCTCTCAACTTTTTATAGTCATCTGGGTCATCCCAACCCTTAACTTGGCCAAAAATCACTCAAAACGAGAATTTATATTGAAAAATAGCTATTTAGGGTCGAAACCCTCTTAGGAACCGAACCCTCTTAGAGGGAACCTCTCATAAGGGCCGAAGCTGTTAGAAGCGAACTCGTCAGAAGCGAAGCCCCCCTCGGACCGAACCCTGCGAACCGAGCCTCCACCTTTGGGCCCAAGCCTCCACCTTTGGTTCCTTCACCTACCTTCGGTCCCTACTCCTCCCTACTCTCGATTCTCACCTCCTAAGGGCCGAACCTCGCAGGTTCGCTTCCTTCTCCCGGTTTTCGACTACTTTCACCTCCTAAGCCCGTTTTTGACGGGATTTTTCCACAAAATTCATATTTTTACCATTTTAACCTCCCAAAACTCATATTTTATTTATTTCTCAAGGATTTATTAATTTAAAATCATTATTTTATATTAAGAGGATATTTACCCTACAAGTGGGTCAAGTGTGCCCACTTGCCTTCCATGTGTCACCCTCTCACTTGCCACCTTATCCACATCACACAAACCAATGCACACATCACTTCAAACTCACAACTTGCTCCAGTAACTCCTCTATATAAAGAAATCCCTGGAGGATTTCTTGATTCACTTGATCATTCCCACACTTTTACACCTTTCTTACCACACAAAGAAGCTTATTTCTCTCAACTCCCAGCCACTTTTGGAAGTGTTCTTGAGTTATTACTTCACTTTTTGGTAAGTATTTCCTATAAACTCAAGTGTTATTCCATGTTTTCATAACACCCTTTAATCATCTACACACATTCTAACGCTAAAGAATCATTCTTAGGATCATCCAAGCTTTTACGTGTTCATCAAGTGTTCTTGATACTACTCGTCTTTGACCTTCCACTCTTCCAAAAATCACTCAAGGTGAGTTCATACCCCTAAATTTTCTAGTTTTCTTTAATTTTCAAGGGGGGGGGGATACAAGTTAAAACACCAAAACACATGTGAAACTTAACTTGACAGCTTACAACAGAAAAGTTGTGACCTATTCACAAACTGTTTTACCCAACTTAAACTTAATATTTTTCAAAACTGTACAATATGAAAATAGTTCAGGTTTATACCTTTAAATTGACTAGTTACACATCTTCATACGATTTTTATACAATTTTTGGTGATTTTTACAAATCTGCCTATCACTACAGCAACGAAATCGGACCAGGTTGTGAAAATGAACATTTCACACTGGTTTCAGACCACCAAAAATTATAAGAAAATTTGTGAACATAGTAAACTCTTTTTGCAAACTCTTTGAGTTTACGGATTTATTTTTCGACTTTCGATGATTTTTCTATAAGTAATTTAAAACAGTGACAGTTAAGAGTTAAAATGTTAAAACAAGTTTAAGAGTTATTCACACCTTGTAACATGTTGAGCAAGGTGTGTAAGATTTTATACTTAGCATTTTCAATGTCATTTTATTGAAATACAAAGTCATACATAGCAAGGTTTCATTTACAACATAAAACATTTTGATAAAACTATAATAGGTATAGTTTGGGCACCTCAAACGGTAATACTATTGATTTATAAAGCGAGTATTTTATTACAAACTACGTGAACATGTAAATGAATAAATTTGTGAGACATTCATATACGGGGTACTCCTTAGTACTACATAAAAGTCTTGTAGTTATAGCCAGAATCTCTTGTAGGGAGAGCGTGATAGCTGTATATAGATATATATTGGGTTTAACAACCTGCACCTGAGCTGCTTGCAACAGCTAGACCTGCAGGTCTGGGGTGACAAGTGTCATAACATTCCGACAGTTGAAGAACGTCGAGTACGAGGTCTTCGAGTCATAGTATGGTTATAACAACTCACATGGGAAATTAACAAACACGCTGTTCACGGGAAATTTAGGATTTCACAAAAAGGAGTTTGATTTACATATAAAACCACATATAAGTATGATGATTTATTTACATATACTAAGTCTTGGTTCAGTTAAGACAACAATAAACCTTTTAGAAAATATTGGATTTTCTGGAAACAAACTTGTAACAAACTTTAAGGAACAACATTCATTTTTCATTTATAAATTGCTTATGAACTCACCAGCTTTAATGCTGATACTCTTTCAAAACAACTTGTATTCTCAGGTTATCAGTAATCCAGATAACTACAAGACTTTTGAAGGCAAGACACTAAGGCGTAGATTTCTTTTGAACTATTTTGATATCATATGTAATTTATTTGGAAACATGTATTTTGCAACGATGTAACCTTTTAAATTATATTTATGATGGTTGTGTTTACTTTCTTTACTATGGTTATGATACTGAACATGACGTCCTCCGCCCCCGAACGTTTCCGCCGTTCCCGTTTGGTGGTGTGACAAATATTGCCACTAGGACTGTTAGCTGGATAGAGAAACAAATCATTCATTCACTTTGTACTAGATAAGTCGCACTATACTTGCTAACAATTCATGGAGTGTACCATGAATAGTGTTACGAGAAGTCCTTTGGTCTTGTACCAACTAAGAAGGTTTATAAAACAATCTATCATATGTGAAGTAGGATTCACTCCTTTCTAACACATATGGAAGTCTACGATTATGAAACTTACCCTCGTTATGAAGTGCTCGACAATATAGAAATTAGAATAGAGAAGTGTTGTCTCGTAGAACCCATCAAGAATTTTGGATATTTGTTTAACAAACCTTCTGAGAATAAAGTGTATGTTGCTCGAAGGTTAGTCTTCCAAGAGAGGGAGCTGATATCTAAAAGGGCTATTGGGAGCCATATTGATCTTGATAAGATTCAAGAGTTAACCAATGAAGAACCTAAAGTTGGACCTAACATTTAATTCGAGGTTGAAAGAGCTATTAGGGAAACTAACATATCTCCATCTCTTCCTTATAGATCTGATAAAGGACGCATACACCTTTTTATATAAGTGTTTATCCTACTAAGCTAAATGAGTCATTGGTATGGAACAATCAGAGTATACCAACAATTGGAAGATATAGTAGGACCTAAAAGCTATAGAAGGAGGACATGGCAAGTGAGATTCAGTCCATGTGTGTTGAAACTTGGTAGATCAAACACATGGCATTAAAATTGTAAGTGTGAGTGAATCTTCAAGAAGAAACAAGAATGGATAGGAACATACACTTAATAAAATCAAGATAGGTTGTGAAGGATCTGTACACTTGAGAAATTCGTATATAGGCTGAAACGAGCACCTCATAATTAGAATCTTTGATTTAATGAGAAAGTTCAAAGAGCTTGAGTTTCTAGAAATGAAGATTAGCCATATATATGTCAAAGCTAGTGGGAGTAATTTGAATCTTTGTTTCCATGAGAAAGTTCAGGGAGTTTGAATTTCGATAAACATAGATAAGCCATATATATATATATATATATATATATATATATATATATATATATATATATATATCAATGCTAGTGGGAGTATTATTATGACCCTTGTGTTGTACATCGATAATGTACGATTCATAGGAAACTATGTTCTTACCTAGCAAGTGTAAAATCTTGGCTTGGTATGAGAATTATTTCGCTATGATATACATGGATGATACAAAACAAGTACATAATAAGGATCTATGGAGAGATATTAAAGTGATTCATTGGATTAAGTAAATATACATAAAATATTGAGGAAACTTGATGTGCAGAACTCGAAAGGAGTTTGTGCTTAACAAATATGGCATGATACTGAGCAATGATAATGTCCTAGTTCTAAAATTGAGCTAAAGGAAATGAGTCGTGTCCTACATGTTTCTGCTATGGGATCGATCATATATGCCATGACATGTATCAGATCTGATTACTCGTATGCCTTGAGTATGACAAGTTTGATTAGATTAATTTGGCAAGAATCAATGAATCAAGATCAAGAACATTCTAATGTGTCCTAGGAGGACAAAGGAGAGGATATTGTCAGTATGGAAGAGATCAATGTAAAAGTTTCATTGATGCTAAGTTCCACACTAATAAAGACAATTCTATTTGTAATTAGAATTTGTGTTTTTACTGAATGGTGAAGTATTAGCTTGGAAGAGTACCAAGTAATACACCATAGTGAATTTAAAAATAAACTTAGAGTATATTGCATTTGGTTAAACTATAAAGAAGACAATGTGACTGAAAGAGATTCATTAATCACATCTTTATTGAAATTTAATCGTTGATGGTCCTTTTGGAGGCTCTTATTACTGTAAGGGTGAACTTACCTCGAGTATGGATCCCAAGTCACAAAAGCTCACAAGACACATACCTAGTAAGTACCAACACATTTGATAGTGAGTTAAATGTAAAGACATCATAGTCAATGATTCATATAGAAAGATAATATTGTCGATCCATTCCCTAAGCCAATGTTACCGACCAAATCTAACAGTCAGAAAAAGTTGAGACGTTAGGTTTGAAAATGAATTGGCTTAAACACTCTTGGTTTGGTCTGTTTTAAAACTTGAGAACTTAAGCAACATAAGTCTTAATTCGATTTGGCAATTATTAGGTGGAGATCTTAATATATGATGGAAATCAGCATTCCAATTATCTTATCACCGTGTTCTTCTTTTGGATGTTTGGAACCCACTTATCGAGTATTAATTTACTCAAACATCCATAGTCGGTCATACTCGTGGAAGTAAGTAGTGATTCAAGACTATCATGAGCATTAGTGGATTGTCCATAATGATTGGGCATAACATAGAGATTGCGCTAACACTTATGAGTAATTAATAGAGATTTAAGTATGTGACCAAGCCGCGCTTAGAGGCTACTTCATTGATATAGACACAAGTAATTTGAAGACGATAATATATTCTATTCTTTAAACCTAGATACATGTGGGGTTTTGCTTTATCATTTTGTTATGCATTGGTGTACTCCAATACTATATGTAACTCGTAGTAATAAAGGGTATGTACATGTATGACAAGATGAAGTAGATAAAAACTATGTAATCAAAGTTTATTTGTTCATTCCTCCTTAACAGGAAAAGAGATATTTATGGGCCCTTCGATGATTTAGCGCTGACATCTGAAGTGTTTGGTTGAGCCCTGACTAACATTGATGTGTTCAATGTAGTAGTTAGATGCAATCATCACAAATCCATATCAGGAAACATAATCTTGAATTCTGAGATTGACCATTATCCATGTCTCGATTTCATAAAGATATCTAGAACAAATGTATAGTTGATTACTTATCTAAGGGCTGAATCTTGATTAAGATCAAGAGTTTGATAGTTACATTGGATGGCTAACTCTCTGTTGATTATTGGAGAAGTATTGGTCCTCCTATAGTTGATGACTTATCCCAAGTAGGAGACTGTTGGAAAGAGTGTCCAAGGTCATTAACTATTGGTAATATTTCTAATAATAACAGGGTCCTTTTCAATTTCCCTTAAGACCCAAATCGAGTAGAATAAATAAAGGAGAAATTGGTTTATTAATTATTATGGTTAATAATTAATTAAAAACTAATTGAAAAATATTTTGGGAATTAGTTAACAATTTAATTAATTAAAGGGTTAACTATTCAGTTAATCAATAGTTGGTTAATCAGGAATGTTCCAGAACCCTTATGGAATTAGGGTTGGCCAAAAATAATTCCATCCCATATAGGAAAGGGAGTAAATTTTGTGGTTGGATCCTTGTCTCACATGAGAAGTAGTACAAAACCTAGGAAGGCATCCAAGGCTATAAATAGGGCCTTAGGGATTTCATTCTTCCTTGCGCCTTGGCTTGAAGTTTCGCCAACCCTTCTTCCTCCCCTCATAGGGACGATTTCTAACCCTCTTAGGGTTTGTAAAATTGACCCTTCTCCTAGTTATTTTTATTCCATTCTTTGGTGTCATTGGGTGTGATACCATTAGAGGGATTATAGTTTGGGTCCTCTCATCCAAGCAACTTCGTGGAGGACAAGATCGCAAGCATGGAGATCAAGGGCTACATAATAGGAATGTTTTTCTTCTTTATGTTTTAAATCTTTCACAGGGTAGTTGTAATTAGTATGAATCCATAGATCCTTATGTTGCATGTACACTTAGCTATATCATAGTTTGATTTTTCCGCTACCAAGTGTAAGTGTATTTGATGCATAGAAAAATCGACACTAAGCTCTAAAAAAACCCTAATCCCTTTCTTTGATTGTTGAAGCTCATTTTGGTGATTTTGGAAGACCTTGTAGGAAGAAGGAAGAAGAAGTGAGACAAGATCTAGCAAGTAAGTTTCCATTTCCTCATCTTAGCACACTTCTGGACCTTTGTAAGTGTCGAAGACTCTACCTTTATGTGATTAGATTGCTAGATCTTTAGTTTTGTCCCATACTCTTCTTGTTCTTCTTAGTTTGGATGGTGAGATCCCATAAATGTTACAAGTTTATGAATCACTTGGAAATTTGGAGTGGTTGATGGTTTGGATATGAAGTATGGTTAGATTTTGAGACACGCATGGGATTTTTGGTTATAATCCTCATTTTGACCTAACATTAGTTCAAGACATGCATTAGATATGCATGTATATAAAGCACTAAATTTTAGGTTAGTTTTAGTGTTAGAAAACTCTCCTGGAGTTAATGGACTAAAAACTTTAGAGATTAAGTGCTTAATGGTTAAGTTCATGTGATATTTTGCCATTATTGGACCTAGGGTTTAAGATCTTGATCTCTTAGAGAGTCATAAGGGATAAAGTTGGAAAATTTATCCATCTAGACCATAGAAAGTACCATATTTGGGCTTTGGAGCTTTTAGAATCGAAGGAAACAGCTTAACTCATTAAGCTGTTAAGAACCCAATACCCAAGATGTGGCCCTTGGTTGCCACAACATGGCGACTAGGAAATCATCGTCTGTTTTGTTGTTTGTGGGCTACGACGTGGTCATGGATGGCCACGACATGGCAGTCAACTGAAGTCAACATTGACCATTGACTTTTTGACTTTAGTTGACTTTTGGTCAAACTCCTAGTTTTGGAAGGTGGGTTAAGGGTTTACCTTGTATGACTGTATAGGTGGTGTATATCATCTATATTTTCAGGAGTGAGATTAGTAGCAGTTGATTATCGTCTGAGATGTGAGTCTTCTTACTCTACTTGTGGGTCGAAGGCACCAATGTCGGGCTACTGGATTGTGTTATGTTAGATGCTAGTTGTCTTTGTGATACTTGCATGGAAGACCCTAGGAGTAGCCTGTAGCGTTTGTATAAAAGACCATGGGTTTACCCATGACACTTGTATGTAAGACCTTAGGGTAGCTAAGGCACTGCAAGTGAAGACCACGGGGGTAGCCCATGACAACGGTATAAAAGACCATGGATGAAGTGTTGGGTTATGTGCATTCTAACACTTCCTAAGTGTACATGCAACCCTAAATACCTTGGATCTATGTTTTCTCTATTATACATGCAAATAAGAACATCCAAGGTATTATCCTAATCTAGCATACAAAAACTATGAATGTAACAAGATAGAATACATACCTCTTGATGTAGCTTGATGTCTTCAAGCTTTAAGAGCTTAGCCCCAATAGTGTGGAAGCCTCAAGTGGAATCACAAATCACCAAGACACCTTGGAATACTTTAGAGAATATGATTACTTGGTTCTCTCTAGTGAAATTGGCTAGCCCTTCTTTAGTGTATCCACACTAGTGCCTATTTCACCAACCAAAGACATCTTTATATAGTATGGAGGATTAGGGTTAAACCCTAATACCCATGACCTTTCATTTCCTAGGATCCATGGGTTAAACACTCCATGGACTATCCATGAAAGCTTAGCCCAACCTAAATGAACTTGGCCCATTCCATATATATATAAGAGTCCATATTTAATTAGTTCCTTTTGATCACTTAATTAATTATAAATTAATTCTTGATCAATACTAATTAAATAATATGATTCCATATTAATATATTAGAACTTATAATATATTAATATTAATCATAAACATACTATTCTCAAAAGATTATCCATATAAATTGTGTCGGTGAAGTGCAACCCAAATGGACCATGCCGGGTCGGGTCAAGTACATACCAAATATAGTTATGGACTTAGACATTAATCCAACAGTCTCCCACTTGGATAAGTCTAAAACTATTATTGCGTATGACTTCAAACCTAACTGGCAATCGTAGCTCTTAAAGCTGCTGTCGAACTCTGATCTTGTCAACGAACTTGTCCATTAGATAAGGGATCATATATTCCTCCATTCTAGATATCATATGGACTGAGACATGGATTATAATCGTTCTCTCTGTCCATTTGTTGTTTCCTGATTTCCGATTTATGACGACTGACTAATTGAACAAATCAAATCAGTCCTGGCCCGGCCGAGCACTTCCATTTGTCATCATCAAATCATCGAGGGGCCCACAGATATCGCTTTTATCCCGAAGGTAAAAGGAATGGATAAACTTCGACTCATATGGCTTGTTCTACTACTTGTTGAATCATACACAAAGGCACGTTTTATAGCACCGAGTTACCAAATGCGTTTTCGTGCAATCAATGTACAACCAACTCATAGTAACAACTCATATCTCTAGGTTTGAAGAATATAAGATATTATTGTCTCATGATCACTCGTGATAAAATCCATGAAGTGATTCCAATGAGCGCGGGATGAATCCAATACTCAGAACTTATGAGCACTCATGAGTGTTGTAGCCCTTTGTCTAACACCTTAGACATCTACAAGCCAACCCATGACAGTCTTAATTCATATCTACTTCCAACATATGACCGAATGTGGATGTTTGAATAACTTAGTCATTCAGGAAGAATAACCCAGTTTATTCGGGAAGTCAAAACATCCAAAATAAAACACAATAATAATTGAATCCAATATGGTATCAACCCTTTGAACATAAATAAAATACCTTTTATTTATCACCATATGATTACACATTATTCATTGTATACTGTTTCAGCTATCAACTTTATTCTTGAATTTAAAACAATAGTTGTCCCATGCTCCAAGCATGTACACTATGTTTTCTTAAACACTAGTCATGCCACACACCAAGTATGCATACTATGTTTGTCTATGATCTTTATTTTGTGAACTAGATCAATTGAACATAACTTCAATGATTCTCTTTTCACACTCCCAAATCCTTACTGCAAATGCAAGAATTCCAAATTCATGCCATTTACAGAAATCTGTTAGATTCTAAACTTATATGCATTGATCCTCTCGTAATGATTATGCACAAAGTCATAAAGACTTGGCAACAATCATTACAGAGTATTCCAAAAGAGATCAACTCCTTGGAAATATCCTTCTTGCATTAAGTTTCCTTAATCTTACACAGATTGAAAATTCTAACTTTGAAACATTTCCAGATTCCATTTTGACTATCACTTCTAAACAAGAGTTGCCTCCTTACAGATTATGTCAATATGGTCCTTCCAGAATTATCACTATACTTCCAATTGTCCTTGAGTAACCAATCTTTGGTAAACCTTAGATTGTCCTCGACAATTGTTTAATCCTTTTAGTCATATCCAGTTCTAAACCTTTTCCCTTCTTAATGCCCCAGGCATTTTGGAAAATTTTAGAACGGATGAATATAGCACATGTAATCGATCCTATATCCGAAGCATATGGGACACGATTCATGATGTCTTACATAAAGACTAAACCAGTCTTTTGCTATAATATTTCCATTTCAATTTGCCAAGTTCTCATAATTCAGATTATGAAAAGGGATGCCGTAATCATAATCGAATTTTAGAACGCAAATAATGGACCCATATACAGAATTTCCTTATGTTGAGCCATTCCAACATGAAATTCATATATATCCTTGACTAAATGATTAAAACCTCACGATCTAAGCTTATAGATTTGAGATGAAGCATAATTTCCTATCCCTTAATTATAGCAAAACAACTTTTTCCCAATTGAAACTTTTGTTTTCTATAATTAACATTGCTAACTTGCAATACTTATCATAATTATCATGCTCCCACTAACATGATGATTATTAGCATAACACTTATGCTCCCACTAGCTTTGACATGTACTCAGAAATCAGCTGGACAGTCTGAAATTTAGATTCACACACCCTTTCCGTAGATAGCTCACCTGTGTGTCTAAGCAATTTCAAGAACCATGAAAAGGGATACCGTAATCATGGTCTCAATTGCTTAGGCATTTTCCATTTCTCACAAGTCCATGTTAGTGTGCCGGTTAACCACACGCGCTCCACTAACGACTTTTGAAAATGCAAATAACACAATTGATATCTTCGTAAAATCTACTTAGTGAAAGCGTTTCCTCACCATCATTTTCATGAATCGGAGAGAAACCTTATGACACTTAGATTTATATGGTGTATGAGTTCCTACCCATATGAATTTGTCAAACCATAATCACAAGACAAAGATAACGACAAATCCAAAACCATATGGATTGAACTCAATCTTAACTTCTTGCCACCTGGCAGCTCAAGGGCCTGCCATTGCTTCCAAGTTGTTATGCAACAAACTGAGAACTCTAAGAACTCATATGCAAAGCCAACTTTAACTGGAATGGGCACAGATATGTCAACACGATAGGTTATAAACCTCAAGTCGTGTGCTAGTGAAGAATTTCAGGTTTTATTCTTGATTATTTCTTGAGACTTTCAAGACCTTTAAGACTCCCACTGTCCTCTTGACATATAAGACTCCCTTGTCAAACATCCAAGAGATAGTGCGGATTCTAATCAAGAAAAACACTTTACCCAATTGGCCTAAGTTGGTCTTTGTTTTATCCAAAACATCACAACTTACCAATTTCAAATGTACAAGAGTAGAAAACTTTTACTCTTACATTTGATAAGTGTTTTAAACCTTATTTAAGTCATGTCACTCAAATGACAATCTTGGAGTATGACTCTAAGACTTGTATTGGAATGAAGTATGACTCATCTTCTTGATTTAACCATTTCAACAATTCAAGTTCCTCTTCTTAGTCATAAGAATGCACTAAGATTTCCTTAGAGAACTAATTTTGATATGGTTTCTTAATCATTAAGATGATCACAAAAACTGATACTAAAGTACTCTCCCATCTTTTTAGATTTGAGAAAATTTTATCCTTCTGCCTAATTTGATTCTTCTTATTCGCTCTGCCTTACATTGGAACCTTTTCCAATGTCTCAGAGTTACACTTAAGCATGTAAGTATAATCATATTTACTGAGCTTTAGTAAACTATGACGAATAATCTTATCGATCTTTTGTGGTGGACTTAATCAGTGCACAAGACTGTGTACTCGATCCTTTAGTCCTTCACTTGACTCACACATCCATGTGAACCAGTAATTAGTCTTAATTTTTCCAAAACTTGAAAGTTCTCATTCATCATGCTATATAACTTGCATGATTCCAAGTCCCGGTCCAAATGAAACTTGGGTGATGAGAATCTTTCCTTATTTTGTAAATATAGACATTACCACAAATGAAAGAATCAACTTCATATTTCCACTCTTGCTCTTAATGGAATCATATAAGCAACAATTTTTCCTCAAAAGCCATTGTAAGGATATTTTAAAATAAATAAAATCAAAAAAAATTTCTTTTATTTTAAAACTTTGCGGAAAAACTTATCCTTACAATCCATATGAAAACTTGTTGTTATCTATTCCTAAGCAATATCTCATAACTCCTAAGAAGTTGCTCAAGAATCCGATCTTCAAACTATGCGATAGAAATCCATCTAAGCCATCAGATTCAGCATATTCTTTCTTTAAGTTTCTTCACTTTTCTTTGATTCTTAAAACATCACCATGTGACCCAGTCACATCATGTATCAGGAATCTCAGAATAGAAACTTAACAGAGTTAGATAGTGGTCTTTACCTGAAGTAGAGTCAAACTTATTGACTTTAACATCCTTAGGTAAATTTGGCAGCTTCGCAACCAATGCCCCTTCCCTTGGCAATATAAACGTATGGACCCTTTGATAATGGTACACGAGACTATCACAGACTTAGTTTTTCTCTTTACCATTTGGTCAACCGAGTTGACTATGGCCGATCCCTTTCCATTGGGAAGAGAATGCTTTACTGGATATCCAATGTCATCATTGTCAATGTCCATAAAGTTTTAGGAAGTTGATCTTAGCAAATAGATAAGATCATTAAGGGTCTTGTCATAGTCTGTTTCATAGGTGTCCCAAAGGAACTCACTATGTGACTTAGAAAGTGATTGAACCACCAACTTTCTCAAGACTTTGACACCCAACTCTCCCGGCTTGTCAATATGTGACTACATCTCCAAGATGTGTTCACACCTAGACCTTGCCTTGCCAATAGGGCTTGAGTGACCTTAAACTTTTCAAGAACTTGTGGGTTGGGGAGAATAATTGGAGGAGGTGAAAGAAGTATGATTTCCAAAGGACATCATCTTCATTTAGGAAACCTTGTTTCACTAGATTTGGGAAGATCATAGGTGTCTATTACAGACATCTTTTGGGAGATATTCAAGATAGTTGATTTAAAGTCCTTAATATGACACCCAATATGAAATATTAAGGCTAGGACCCAACAAACTATTTTACAACTTAGAAGAGGTATGCCGTAATCCAAGCTATAAAATATTTGAAGGTAGGTGAATGACGATTCACCAATTTCCACCAAGATAAACGAAATGAATTATTAGGTTTTAATTGGTTTTGAAACTCCTAGATCTTTGAGATTCATTGAACTTTTCAAAGGCATGTTTCAATCTCGAGTGTGCCCTTTAGGTTTTGTGACTGGGATGCCGAGGATCACAAAACAAGGTGTGAAGTAACCATGCAAATCACTTGGTACCCTTAATAAATTACCCCTCAATCGATGTGCCGGTTAACCACACACGCTCCATCGATACTATGATAAATATTAAGTCACCCTTTACCTACCTTGTTAAGTCCAAGTTAGTGTGCCGGTTAACCACACACGCTCCACTAACGACTTAGACAAAGTGTAAAGTGTAATTTCATGGGTTAGCACCTTATTCACATTTTTCTTAACTAACTAAGATTGGGTATTATTAAGAGTTTAGTTACTTAGTATTATCATTAATACTTTTAATGAAGGGAGAATTCTAGTCCTGTCAAACCCGTTCGGCTAACGACCCTCCACCAGTCAAGCAAGCGGTGGGTGAGAGTGGACACCCATTAAGTTGCCATTTTATAGGCAACAACCTTATACCCACCTTATAGACCGGCTTCGTGAATGAGGCGTACTAGCGGTAAGACTGACTTTACTCTTATACATACATATATATATATATATATATATATATATATATATATATATATATATATATATATATATATATATATATATATTATTAACTTATAATATTATAAAGTATAAGGGTTGAATTTTAACTTTTAAAATTCTAAGGGCTAACTTGGAATTAAAGTATTCATAAGTGAAAACTTTACAAATTCCAAAACTTGAGGGCAAGTTTTGAAACTATTCAAAACTAATTAATTCCATAACTTATGTGTTTAAAGTAGTTTTAATCCAAAAACTCTTCAAGTTCCATAACTTGAGGACAAGTTATGGAAGACTTTAAACTAATAAAAGAATTAACTTTTCTTTATTTTATAACTTATAGAATTAATTAAGGTTACACCTTTTATTTTATTTTATTTTATTTTATTAAATGAAGAGACTCTTGGTCCTCCATAACTTGAGGACAAGTTATGGAGTCATAAAACCATTTAATTAGAACTAGACTCTTCATTTTTGTAACCTTTGCCAATTTTTATGAGTTTTATGATTCTTAAATGTGACTTTTCATATAACTTGAGGACAAGTTACAAAAACACATTTTAGAATCAATTCTTAGATTAATTTGGATTAAAACCAACTATCACATAATTTTATTCATTAATCTAAATTCACTCATAAAACAAGGTAACACAAAAAACTTTTGGTGATCCATAACTTATTCTTAAGTTATGGAATCCTTTAAAACATTAACACCAAATTTTGTAACTCCAAAAAAAAACTTTGAATCAATTTTTTTTTAAACCTTTTCATATCCATAACTTATGGAGGTTTCAAAAAGTAAAACTCTTTAGATCAAACTTTTAAAACTAATAAAATAATCATATTATTTTATCTTTTATTAAATTTGACCTAATTCAACTCATAAAGCAAATTATTCAAATTTTACAAATAATTAGTTTTTCACAAGAACAAGTAATTATCTTAAAATTTGACAAACTTCATGTGTTTTTTTTTTTCAACTTTGAAAATAAAATATTTGCATCAATATAACAGAAAACAACCCGTGGCTCTGATACCACTGTTGGGTTATGTGCATTCTAACACTTCCTAAGTGTACATGCAACCCTAAATACCTTGGATCTATGTTTTCTCTATTATACATGCAAATAAGAACATCCAAGGTATTATCCTAATCTAGCATACAAAAACTATGAATGTAACAAGATAGAATACATACCTCTTGATGTAGCTTGATGTCTTCAAGCTTTAAGAGCTTAGCCCCAATAGTGTGGAAGCCTCAAGTGGAATCACAAATCACCAAGACACCTTGGAATACTTTAGAGAATATGATTACTTGGTTCTCTCTAGTGAAATTGGCTAGTCCTTCTTTAGTGTATCCACACTAGTGCCTATTTCACCAACCAAAGACATCTTTATATAGTATGGAGGATTAGGGTTAAACCCTAATACCCATGACCTTTCATTTCCTAGGATCCATGGGTTAAACACTCCATGGACTATCCATGAAAGCTTAGCCCAACCTAAATGAACTTGGCCCATTCCATATATATAAGAGTCCATATTTAATTAGTTCCTTTTGATCACTTAATTAATTATAAATTAATTCTTGATCAATACTAATTAAATAATATGATTCCATATTAATATATTAGAACTTATAATATATTAATATTAATCATAAACATACTATTCTCAAAAGATTATCCATATAAATTGTGTCGGTGAAGTGCAACCCAAATGGACCATGCCGGGTCGGGTCAAGTACATACCAAATATAGTTATGGACTTAGACATTAATCCAACATGAAGTCCATGATATTTGTATGCAAGACCATGAGGACTGCACATGGCACTGTTTGTATGATATGTTGTATTTTAGGGAACTCACCAAGTTTTGTGCTTACGATTTTCTGGTTTAATATTTTAAGGTACTTTCAGTTCGAAAAGGAAAAGTCCGACGTGACTGCACAACATCCGCTTACGATTTTCGCATCGATGATCATTTACTCTGATGTTTTTGATACATTTGTATTATGATGGTTTGAGACACATGATGTATAGTTTTGATGATTTTAAAAATGACAAATTTTATCACTATTTTTGGGATGTTACACATTTGCTATGTAATATTTTCTTTTTATTTTTTTTAAAAGACCGTATATACTTATTGTTATATATTGAATTTATTTAGTTTTATTTTTATGTACTATTTACTTTAAAAATATTGCATACAAAATATTTTAGAAATATAACGATATGTTTATTAATTAAAAAAGAAAATTGTAGAATTAATCAATGATTAATTAGTATTTATGATAGTAAGTTTTTGTTAAAAGTTACTTAGTAGAAAATTGATTAGTCAAATCAGAAGACTATAAATAGGATAAACAATTGATCTTTTTGAATGTTTTAAAAATAAAGCTTAGAAAAATAATACTAACAAATATGAAAAATAAAATCACCATTAAAAATGAAAAAATTAACTTATCAGGATAATTATTTTTTGGTTTTATTCACATTTAGAAAAATTCTTTTTTTGTAGACATTTGAGTATTTGACCATCAAACTTTTTAAATTGTGTTCATATGCTATTATTGTTACATGAGTAAACAAATTTGACAAGTTAAATAATTAAATGTGTATAGAAAAAAATTATATAAATATAAACAAAATAAAAAATAATTACCCTGATAAATCATTTTATCTTAAAATAATATAATCATTGATAATATCAAAACTTCATCAAATTAAAAACACAAAAAAAATGGTATGTATTAAATGAAAAAAAAAAGTAAAAAAACATTATCTTCGATGCTTAAATAAAGTAACATTTACCTTATTTAATTTTATTTGATTAATTTATCTTTTAAATAAACGTTCTATAAAACAAGACAACTCTCAACTACTTATATTATTATATTTATAATAATGATACATTTCTTTAATGAATGGTCGAGTTGATTTCTATAATATTGCTTAAAAGATTGAAAACAAAATCATGACATTTAAATAATTCAAAAGATTCTTTAAAATAGTAAGAGAGCGGCTGTCTCGTGTATTTCAAACACCCATCCACCATACACGCCCCTCACCAACTTATGTCCTGATCCTAAAGGAAAAACAAAATTACACAAATCCTCCATTATTCAATATTGTTTATTTCCTTTTTAATAAATAAAAATAATTTTAATATATGTCATTTTTTATTATTTTTTTAATGTCAATTTATGATAATTTAGAGATATATATTTTTCACTTGTCACTATTCATTTACTTTATTTTTTATTTTTTAATATATTGTTAATTTAGTTTCTATAAATTAAATATACCATAATAACTATATTAATTTCAAATTTCAAATTTCAAATTTCAATTTTAAATTTCAAATTTCAAATATCAAATTTCAATTTATATTTCTAATAAATTACAATTTAAACCTTCGTATTTAGCATTTTGTTATAATTAATCTGTTTAGTACACGGGTCTAACAATTAAATACATAATTTTAATTTATTTATTTTTTGTAGGTTTCTTTTTTTTTTAAATTTTCTTCTCATAATTTTCACTTGTTTCAAATTCCAAATACAAATAAACATCTCATTTACTCCTTTATGTTTAACATTTTGTTTTAATCAACCTGTAACGGATCTCACACCTATATATATATATATATATATATATATATATATATATATATATATATATATATATATATATATATATATATAACAATAATAAGAAAATTATGTCGTTTATCAATCTATCATTTGAAGTGAATGAGTTATCATAAAGAATACATTCAAAATTTAGAAGAAGATTCTTAAAGGAATGATATAAATGTCATGATCAAACTAAGAAACTGAAAATAAACTTTTGTCCATGATTCTCATTAGCTATGGTCATGTCTAAACGTTATACCACATTAACTAGCTAAACGATTTAAAAGTTACACACACCGTTTGAAAGGACAATTATGTATGTAACTTATAAGTTATGTCTTGTGTAGACCAAAAGATGTCGGATATCATATTTACCAAAAATGAACTAAGTAACAATACGTTTCTAGGAATGAGTATTGCCGAGACACATAATAAAGTACTATTATATTACCTAATAAGTTAGTATAATTGAGATTTATAAAGATAGAAAGAGTGTGAATAAAAGGAGGGAAATAAAGATATAAGAGAGGGAGACAGAGAGTGAGAGAGAGAGAGAGAGAGAGAGAGATAGAGATGCATAAAGAGAGTTGGGGATACAGAGAGAGAGAGAGAGAAAGAAAGAGAGAGAGGGAAATGTGGAGATGTAGAGAGATAATTATATATATATATATATATATATATATATATATATATATATATATATATATATATATATATATATATGAGTATGATTAAATAAGAACACCAAAAAGTTTGAGAACGCGAGAAGATATCTGAGCTCTTCAAATATTATGATCAGCTAATATAATTTATAAAAGTCTTGAACTGAAATTGTAAGTTTCTAAAAGTCATGGGATGAGATTGTAAATTTTTAATAGACTAAAGGGTAATATAGTCATTAAACGTTAACCTATTTTTGTCAAGTTGCTGGAATATCTCTCTCCCCCCTCTCTCTTTCTCACTCACGTATTCAAACCTTTATACCCTAATTGAGCCGTCAGCACCATACGATCCTTCCCCAACCCTTCCATTACCTGCTTTGAACATCGACGACATAATAATGAAGACGATGTCACACAGATTGAAAACCTCCATTTTCAATCTCTCTATCACCGTCCTCATTCTATAAATTTCCCTTTTTCGCTTTAGCAAACCCCTTCAGAACCAAACCCTAACCCAGTGGCGGAACCCTATAGAGGCCTTGGGGGCCATGGCCTCCCCGCTTTTTGCTAGGTTTATATACGATATATGCAGAAGCGGGAATGGAACAATCGCTATCGCTAAATTGGGAAGCAAAATCTTCCCATTTGAAAAGGGAAGAAAAATTCGATTATCAATTTCTGTCAATCTCGGTTCTCGATTCTTCCAAACCATATTTGGTATCTGCTAGTTCTCTCTATTGGTCGTCAAACTACTATTTATTCATTGTTTTGTTCTATTTGCTTTAATTCCTTTTTTTTATGAATGAGATGTTGCGTGAAGGCTGCTTATGTTAGTTTCTAATAAGTTATTTTGGTAGAGCAGAAGGTACATGATTGATATGGTGATTTTATGAATCTGATACGTTGAAATTTTCAATGATAATAAATTGATCAGATTTCTATATGCTAGGTTTTTTATTTTCATTGATGATGGATTGACTTATAGACTATGTTACCTTTTCAAATGTTTAAATTTGGTTGTTTAGAGTAATGTTTTGATGCTTATAATTCCTATAAAATAAGTGAATTTTGTTTGGGCTTTGTCTAATATTCTAGAATCTGACAATGGAAGTATGAAATTGTTTCAGGAGCGAAGAAAGAAGAATAAGGAGCACCACCGATTTGGTGGTTCATCGCAGTGGTGGAGTGGCAGGGGCTATTCTGGCAACCTCTTCACCACTTCGTTTTCTTGTTCTAGTTACTGCCGATGAGAGGGGGAGGAAGGCAGAAAGAAAACGACAACATAGGGTGTTTGGGTTGCTTGGTGTGTCGTAAAACAGTGGGAGAAAACGGAGGGGGCTGCTGCCCTTGGCTTGCCGGAAACCACCAGCAAACACCTCTGGTGGGGGTGTTTTTGTTGCACCTCGAAGACAGGAGAAAAAGAAGGGAGTGTGAGAGGAAATGGAAGAATGAAAATTGTATATATCTATGAATAACAGTGTATTCATTTGAGAATAACAGTATATTCATTTGTGAATAGCAGTGCATTCATGTGTGAATAACAGTGTATGAAATAGCAGTGCATTCATGTGTAAATAGCAGTGTATTCATTTGTGAATAACAGTGAATGAATGTATTTATTTATGATTAGAGGTATTCATTTATTCAATTCTGAATAACATAGTACTTATTTGTTAATAACAGTGTTTTCATTTGTGAATAACAGTGTAAGTATGTGTTAATGAGTATATTTATTTATGATTAGAGATATTCTTTTTATGAAGAAATGCTAATTTTTACACTCTTTTTATTTTCAATTGATTTAAAAAAAAAATTGGATTACTTGTAAATTGATGTGTATTTATTTGTGATTGGAGTAGTATCAGGTTTTTTGAAAAAAAAATCATTTATGAATACAAATCTACTGATTTGGTGTTCGATTTCTATTCGTCTTTTTTAACACAAAAAAAAAACAAAAAAACAACGTGAATTAGGAGAAAAAGTATAGATTTTTTTAAGAATTTTTTTTTTCAGTTTTAAAATAAATTTTGGTAAAAATGTTTTTTATATTCCATTAATAAGAAAAATAAAAAATTGAATATTTATTTCTTTTTTGGTAACTGATCCTAAATTTAAGGGAATTTGATTGAATTTTATTTTATTTTAATTTAATTAAAATATACAATTACTAGTATGCCCTTATATATTGATTGGTCCAGAATTGTTCTCGCGTTCTCAACATTTTAGGTGTTCTCATTTGATCCTCTCCTTATATATATATATATATATATATATATATATATATATATATATATATATATATATATATATATATATATGTATATATACATATAGCTAGGTTCAAATGTGGATTGACATCTATTGTGTGGTCGTGTGGATAATGCTATTCTGTGAGAATTACAAAGAAAAATGTTGTTTGATAATATGAATACGTTCAATCTTATATAATTATTTTAATTATTAAGCATTTTCACTAATTAAATCGTCTATAAGGTTATTATACACTTTTTTTAATTATTTTCATTCTGTCAGAATGTTATCGGGATGTTTATGGAATCGTATTCTGTAAGAATTAAAATAAATAAAAAAGAATGAATGAGAACAAAAATGAATTAGAATTTGTGAGTATCCATTAAAATAACAGTAGTTCTGTGAGATTTAACATATTCACAATACCAAACAACATATTCTCTTAGTAATTTTCATAAAATCGCATTATCCAAACGCCCACACAAATAGTTGTCCATCCACATTATAACCTAGCTCTCTCTCTCTCTCTCTCTCTCTCTCTCTCTCTCTCTTTCTTTCTCCATCTCTCTCTCTCTCTCTCTCTATATATATATATATATATATATATATATATATATATATATATATATATATAAAGAGAGAGAGAGAGAGTAAGATAGAGATAAAGAGAGAGAATTGGAGATCCCAAGATAGAGAGAGAGAGAGAGAGAGAAAGAAATTATGATATAGAGGAAGAGAGAGAGAGAGAGAGAGAGAGAGAGAGAGAGAGAGAGAGATAGAGATAAAGAGATATAGTATGAGTCTATAGGTTGAAATAGAGAGAATCGTGAGAAAGAAGGAGAATTAGTATAGAAAATGAGTACATGGAATAAGAGAATAAAAGAGAAAGAAAATGTTACATAAAAAGATTAGAAAGACAATAAGAATAAGTAAAGAGAAAATAAAAAATGAGAATTAGTATCATGTAAGAGTCTAATGGCAGTTTGAGTAGTTGTAAGTTTATTGCTATTATTATTAAAGAAAATGGTTGAGTTGTGATTCCTTAATTGATAAACGAGTATTGAAAAACTATATATTATATGATTAGTGTATTTATGAGTTATTATTATTATGTGCTTGAAATAATGAATTACTCATTAAGCTCTTTGTAGCTTATCATTTTGTTAACATAGTTTTGTTGGTAATTTTATTTAAGAAGCAAAGATTGAAGAAAAGAAATAGTGATACCCGAATCATATCATGTTGATTACTATTTGTATTGGATAGTTAATATAAGTATACACGAATGTGTTTTTATAAATAATAAGTGTAATTTTTTAGGTGTACCTTGTTTCAAAAGAAAGGTATACCATTTTAGTTAGTAATTATCATGTTTGGTTAACTTTTCAACATAAAAATATTGTTTAGGCATATTGTTTGACATATATAAATAGTTTGAGTTTTCACTTAATTGACTATCCAAGTTAAAGAAATGTATCATTATTTGTTTAACCTTAAAGACTCATTTGAATCAAGGTTGTTAAGATCGGGATCGGGATCCTATAATCCCACAAAATAAAATATAATTTTTAATTATGAAAAATATTTCAAACATTCAATTTTTCGTTCAAAAGTTATAAAAACTTCAAAATGTTAGTTGTAAGTCACAATACAAATAATAAATGGTAAAATACATAAAGTGGTAAAAAAATTCATTTACAAAAAAAAATAAAAATAAAATAATTCAAGGGAAGGTAGGATCGAATCGGATCTCGATCCTACCATCCTACCTGTGATCCTACACCAAATACGATTATTTTATGATCCGGATCGTTTTTCATACCTAGGATCGTAGGATCGTACGACCCTACGATCAGGATTACGATTTTGACAACCATAATTTGAATAAACAACTCAACTTCATAGGTGAAAGGGTTTGTATTGAATTGGACTCCAATGATGGTTCTAAACCAAACAAATGGATATAATCAATCAAACACCAATGTAATCTAGATGCTAGAACTGCTACACGGTCAATTCTTCATTTTGATTTTTTTTTATGTAAACTTCAATACTTTATTATAAATTATACGAATATTATGTTTCACATAAATAAAACTTTACAGTTAATATATATAAATATAAATATACGTTATTAAAAATTAGATTAGCATTATAACATACATTACATTTTTGATTTCATCTGCTTAAACCTAAATTTTATATTTTTACTTTTTTTTTTTATACGATACACGAACAATCACCTAGTTTTACTTCAAAATAATACAAGTTTTACATCAAAGATACAAGATATAAGATATATAAAAAAACTCTCATATATAACAAGCAAACGTAATATTTGCATATCATTAACAATTGCATCACATAATCCGAAGTAGAGGAAATGCACTTGACACATGCTTTTATGTGAGTTTTGACCAACCTACATCACGTAGACATGAGTCCAAAGTCTTTCAATTTTTTAATAATTTAAATGGCCATTATCTTGTTCATTTATCCTATAATGGACATCATGTGTTCACTTCAAACTAAAGATGATTCCCCTGTCAGTTAAGTCCCATCAATATATTTTTTAAATATCTATTCTTGTCTTTTCATAATACTTCAATTTGCTGATCAAACGTACACCTACGCAAATATTATAAATTCAATACATCGATTCCTGACATCAAGTATGACACTGTAGGCGAATCGTTGTATTTATCTGCAAGCAAATTACTCATGAAAAATAATGCAAACACCATATATATATATATATATATATATATATATATATATATATATATATATATATATATATATATATATATATATATATATATATATATATATATATATATATATATATTGTTAATTATGACATCTGTAGTTTTCCATTAAATTAAGCGCATTTACCCTTGAAACTTGTAAGTATCATTCATACATATGAATAGACGATCAAGGAGTTTAAAAGGTTTAACTACAACGATTTTTTGGTCTAAAGGTAATGAGTGCTTTTTTCAAATGACAGGTAATGAGTGACTTTTTCAAATGAAATTTAAGTCGGGATAAAAAGATATTCTTATCTAATAAGTTAGTTTACCATTTAAAAAAAAAGACCGGTAGCATGACTCTTATTAGATATTAGTGTTCAATATTATATATATGTCTAGGTGTTTATGTCGTTTAGTTGGTGTTGGTACCTACTTTCGGAGTAATGACAGGTCATATAGGTCATATATATGAATATCCTAATTGTACACATCTCCATATGAAATATGTGTCTATGTATCTTCATGTGTTTTCTTTTGGTCTTGATTATCGTGAAGCTAAGACGACTCGGTGTGGGCAACGCCCACTCACATTTTTGTGACCTATCGCCAGAAAACATCGTTACCACGACCCAAACACCGCATTGGCCTCCTATTTTTGTGTGTTATGTGGCTTGGCGTTGTGAGTTTGGAACACCAGCCCTGAAAAAACATGATGGAGGGTTTTTGCCTGTGTGGCTTTTCAACCACGTTTTTTTATGGTTGCTCATACCAGGCAATCTAATTGAAGAGTGAGTGAAGTTGATTTTGTGCTAAGTAACCTATTCTCTCAAGCCTACTCTTGCATATTGGTGTTTGTGAACCATTAGAGGCATCACACTTGAGGTGCTCAAACTTTCAAAGGTCAAGAACTATAAGTCCTTCTAAGAGGTAAGTCATCTAACCCGTTGTATTGTTCATTTGACAATTTGTATTCTAGTTAGGATGTATGCTTTGGAAAATTGAAAATATGCATGTATAATTAGAGAAAATTAACATAGATCCGAAGCATTTAAGGTTGCATGTGAACTATAAGAGTGTTATAGTGCTTAAAACCCAACACTAATCAGGTCTACCACAAAAAATGATAAGACTATTCTTCATGATTTACTAAAAGTTTAGTGAATATGATTATGCTTACAAGATTACGTATAATTATGAATCATTGAAAAAGTTTCAATGTATAGCAGAACGAATAAGAAGAATCAATTAGGCAGAAAGATAAAAGTTTCTCCAATCTGAAAGGAAAGGGGAGTACTTTAGTATCGTGTTTTATGATCATCTTAATGATTATAGAACCATATCACAATTAATCCTCTAAGAACACCTTAGTGTACTTGTATGACTAAGAAGAGGAATCGTGAATTGTTGAAATGGTTCAATCAAGAAGATAAATCATACTTCGTTCCAAAATCAAGTCTTAGAGTCATCTCCAAGATTGTGTCTTGAGTGGTATATCCTAAGTAGGTTTATAACACATCATGAAATATGGAATATAAATTTTTTCTTATTAATGCACATTCAGAATTGGTAGTTGTGATGTTTTGGATAAAATAAAGACCAACTAAGACCAAATTAAATGAAGTGTTTTTATTTACAAGAGCCCGCACTACCTCTTGAATATTTGTTTGTCAAGGAATGGTTCTTGACAAGAGAATCATATATGTCAAGAGGTCAGTGGGAGTCTTAAAAGACCTTGAAAAGTTTCAAAAACAAATCAAGAATAAACCTATTGTTTATCACTAGCACACGACTTGAGGTTTGTAACCTATCATGTTGACACATTCTTGTTTCTATACTCATTCCAGTTAAAGTTGAATATGCATGTGAGTTCTATGAGTTCTCAATTTTTTGCATAAGGCAGAATCAGTGAAAGTTCATTGATCAGTAAAGGTGATCTGTTCAACAACTTGGAAGACATGGTAGGCCCTAGTGCTACAAAATGGCAAGAAGTTAAGATTGAACAAGTTCAATCCATATGAGTTTGAATTTGTCATAGACCTTGTCTTAAGATAATGGTTGGGAATGACAGACTCACTTGGATAGGAACACATACACCATAAAATCTAAGTGTCATAAGGTTTCTCTCCGCTTCATAAAAATGATTGTGAGGAATCACTTTCACTAAGTAGATTTAAAGAGATAGCAGTTGTGTTAATTGCGTTCTCAAATTCGATTATGATTACGACATCCCTCTTCATAGTTCAAATTGTTAGAAATGGAAAATAGTTTGAACATTTGAAACTTATTGATGTAAGTTCTGAAATAGTTTAGACACACATATGAGCTTTCTAATAAAATGTGTATGAGCTTAGATAAAGGTTTATCGAAACATCTCGTATCAGAAATATGAACTTCGGTAAGAAAGTCAATAAAGTATTGATTTCTAGAAGTCCAACTGATTTTGGATACATGTCAAATCTAGTGGGAGCATAGGTGTTATGATATTAACAAAATAATTGTTATGCTAGTGGAAGCATAATTATTATGGTAAGTGTTGCGAGTTAGCAATACTGTTTATAAGAAACAAAGTTCTAATCTGCAAAGTTGCAAAGTTTGAAAAGTTGTTTTGCTATAGTAAGGGAGAGGATACTTATACTTTATTTTGAATCTAAAAGTTTAGATTGAAGTATTAATCAAACTTAGTCATGGATATATGAATACCATGTTGAAATATTTCAACATTGGAAATTCTATATATGGAAATATTATAGCAAAAGATTGGTCAGGTATCATGTCTTTACGTAAGACGTTATGAATCATGCCCCATATGCTTCGAATATAGGGTCGATTGCATATGCTATAATATTCATGTGTTCTAATTTTCCAAGTGCCTATGGCATTAAGAGAGAAAAGAGGACTGGAACTGGATATGACTAAAGTGGTTAAATAACTGTCAAGGACAATATAAGGTTCGCTAAGGATTGGTTGCTTATGGATAGTTGGAATTATAGTAATGAATGGACCATATTGATATAATTCTGAATAGATAGGATTCTATTAAGAATAGATAGTCATATGGCAATTATGGAAAAGTTTCCATAAATGGAGTTGCATATCAAGAATCTATGAGTAAGTTAGAAACTTTTATGCAAGAAGGAAGTTCAAAGGAATGTACTTTGAATATGAGACTTCGTATCTATGGAATTGTCTTGTAACAATCTCCAATGGAAAGTTTTGTAATTGGAAAAGTCTCTATGACTTGTGCACATTGTCATTATAAAAGGATCGCTGCATATAAGCTTAGAATCTAACATATTACAGTAAGTGGCAAGGACTTGGTCTTCTTACACTTGCGATAAGGATTTTAAATTGTGAAATGAGTGTCATTGGAAATTTTTACAATTGATCTATTTCAGAAAGTAAGGACCATAGGTAACATAGTGTGCATGCTTGGAGCATGGGATGACTATTGTTTTAATGCAAGCAAAGCCTAAGTGTAAGGTATTTTGATATTGCCATAATTATACATATTTTTAAGCAATATTTAAGTACATATATATATATATATATATATATATATATATATATATATATATATATATATATTAGTCATTTGCATAGAATAATGATACTTATAAGGTTAAATTATATTTTGCAGCAAAAAATAAGACATTTTGAAGAAAGGGACTAAAAGCGTTAAAGGATGGAACTTTGGAGGCTGAAGGCTTGAAGGACAAGAAAAACACCCAAAAAGACATACTCACGACGTGAACAGTTGATGGTTCACGACGTGAGTGGAAAAGAATGAGAAGATAAGCACCCGGGTGAAGGAATCCTTGACGATCACGATTACTTCGAGTTCACGACGTGAGTTTTAAATGCTCACGACGTGAACGGTGATTTTGGGAGAAGATATATATACCCTTCTCCATTACGATTTGGGAGACTTTTGCTGGCTTAGGAGGATTCGTGGAGACGAAATTTAGAGGAAAAGAAGCTCTGGAAGTTAGTTTTAACACCAAGGAAGGAGGAGTTCATAATTTGTCTTTATAGATTGGTACATTTAAATATGTTTTTGAATATAGTATTTGTTTGTTTAGCTGTTAATATGACCAGCTAAATCTAGCTACTTCTGTTAGCTAGATGAAGCTGGAACTCATGGTTTTAATGCATTAGACTTAACTTTACTTGTTGGTGATATGCTTGTGTTGATTGATTTTACCTAGCATGCTTGAATTAATTATTTGATTGCCTTGAATTCTTGTTCTATGTAGTTAGTGAACACAAACCTGCATGAACTTGAATACCTAAAAATATAGTGAACACTAGTTTATTGGAGCTAAGATCAAACCAATCTCAGATTAGTAATTAATTCATTAAACCAAGCTGTGTTAGAGAACTCATATTATGACTGTAATTGTGTTTTGATTAATCAATCTTTCATGGCTCCAATCTTATTTATTAATTGATTCTGTGTTAGCTATTGTATGATCATAAATAGATTTACATGAATTGATTAATAATTACTAGATTTGGAACTCAATTGCTAAAACTTCCTTAATTGGTCACCAACAGTAATAGTCATAGCTAATGTGTAACCATTGAGTGAAAACGGATTCGAACTAACAGAAGTGTTTTGTTTATTGATTGAGTTTTTGTTAAAGGATTAAGTTCATCTAAACTTGTAAAATTAGATAAAACCCCTTTTTAGCTTATTAATAGTTAGATTAATTTAGAAGTGAATAGATTAATTAATAGTACCGTTCCCTGTGATCGACACGCAACTTACCAAACTATTCTATAATTCGACTAGGTACATTGCCTAGGTGCATTTTAGTTAGTTAGTTAGGTTATAAATATAAAATTAGTGGGTACTATCGTCCATATCAAGTTTTTGGTGCCGTTCCCGGGGAACGACTTAGTTTATTATTTATTTATTTGCTTTAGGTTAATCGATCCTTTTTGTGGGATAAAAACCTGCAAAAAGTTAATTTTCCAGCAAAGTTTTTATTAGCATTAGTTTTTCTTTTTTTTCCTGTTTTTTCAGTTTTCACGACGTGAGGGTACCTCTCACGACGTGAATTTAGTAGTTATCAGCTTTTATTCAAATAGTAGATATTTTTATTAATTTTGTTTTTAGTTTCTAGGAAGGTTTGAATTTTTTCTGATTACAGAACTCACGACGTGAGTTTATAGACTCACGACGTGAGAACTGTGATTTTTAGCTTTTTTTTTAGTTTTTAGTTTGTTTTTCTATTTTAGTTCGTTTTTACGTTGTTATTTTGTTTAGTCTGTAGGAGTTCATGACCAGAGGCTCAAACACACCTTTGGTACCACCACTCGAAGATCCGGAATCAGCCCTTCACAAGAATAAGAATAAGAACACGAAGGAAGATCACACACCAAAGAAGATGCCATTGCAAGAACTAAAATCAGCTTTTTCAAGGAAGTCGGGAAGGAAGACAAAAGAGTCAAGTTCAACCCCAAAGGAGAAAAGCAAAGTTGAAGAACTTGATCCAGTTTCTAATCCACACGAATCCGAATATGAGTTTTAGACCCAGGATTTGAAATATTTGCGAGTGAGCCCGAAGACAAGCAAGAGGACGAAATGGAAAACATTGAGGAGATGTCCATGGGAGCTTACAAGAAGAGGATCCGAGAAGATGTGGGTCCCGGTTTAGTCCAACCCGCAATGTAACACTAGCTAAAATAGGTCAATAACAATCACATATGATTATGCTAATCATGTAATGTGATAAATGTACTATGTATTTCATGATAAATTCTAATACAAATATGAACTTTCTTTATGATAAAGCTCAAAGTATACGTCCATACGATTCCAAAAATATAGAGAACGTCTGAATCTGACTTCGCATGAAGAAGTTACGATAAACCGAACACTATAAATCTCTATAATAAGAAGGATTTAAAATAGACATAGAATTAGCTATTTAAGTCTAAAAGAGAGTTGTAGTACTTGTAAATACCTACACGTGCATATAAAGGATGTCAAAAACGGAGTTCATATGCAAAAGTTATGGCCTTCCGAAGATCCAGCTTTCAGAAACCCTAAGCTAACTAAACTCACGACGTGAACAAGGGTTTATTCACGATGTGAGGAGTCATTTTGTCACATTTCGGAATCTAGAAGGTGTGACGAGGCTGCGAGGGGATAGGATCCAAACTCACGACGTGAACAAGGAGTTTTTCACGACGTGAGGAGTCACATGGCCACCTTCCGAAGCTAGGGACGCAAATGGCAAGTCTACGGGGTGATCATGCAAGACTCACGACGTGAGCCTTATGAAACTCACGACGTGAGAGTCCAAAAACCTTACTATAAATAGCAGGTCCGACTTCAACCATTCTTACACCAAAACTTCTTCCCTTTCTCTCCTTTGCTGAGGTCATGTCTATATGATAGTATATAGTTATGATAACCGGGATATGATTGTTCTAAATATAACATTTTGAATACATACAACTATTATTAACTTATCAGTATGGTAATTTACTAATGTAGATCTTGAGTTATACTTAGGATTCTATATATATGTTGTGTGCGATATAATACCAAAGTTATATTCGAAAGTTCTAAATGTTAAGTTATATAGTATGTTGCTATTAATAGTTTATTGTCAAGATAAAACTGGATATGTTATATGTTGTTATTGTTATTTTTATGTCAAGATAAAACTGGATATGTTATATGTTGTTATTGTTAGTTTTATGTCAAGATAAAACTTGGTATTGTTATTGATAGTTTATGTCAAGATAAAACAGGATATGTTATATGTTGTTATTGTTAGTTTTATGTCAAGATAAAACTTGGTATTTTTATTGATAGTTTTATGTCAAGATAAAACTAGAAATGTTATATGTTGTTATTATTGGTTTTAGGTCAAGATAAAACCTAGTTCTACTTCAAGATATAGCTGTTATACTGGCTAAATATTATGAAGTTAGGAGTAATGTTTAAAAGCATAGTCTAGTAACTTAGGGTTTTAGACATGAACATGTTTTTGTTGTTAGAGATATAGGAAGCCGTCAAAGTCTACATGAGTAATTATATTCATCAACTAAGATTGGGGATCTTAGCGGAAATCCTCTGAATTGTAACCGTTAATCCCGTGTGAGCGAGGAAGTCGTGTATAATTAGTATACGGGCTGACCACCCCACTTGTGACTGTTAGCTACAGTCAACCAAAAACAAGTGATGAACTATCCTTTTATTTGTTATTATTCCGGCGTCGATGAAGCGTACGGTGTTGTTTCTCATGTTAAATCATGAGTGTGTTTGTTTCTCATGGTAAATCATGTGTGTGTTCTATCAGAGGTATTATGTCATAGCAGCGGTTACAGGCTCATGGTAGCAAATTGTTAGAAACATTAAGTTTCCCCTACTTATACCTTAAGATTAAGAAATGTTTAGGTATAACACTTAATTGATAAGTATACTATTATACCTATTATACATACTAAATGTTGGAGAGTCAAAATGATACTTTCAAAACTATACTTTTGAATGTGTGAAAATGTATTATTTTATGGAGTCAAAACCTGTGGACTCACCAACTTTATGTTGACATATTTTTAAAATGCATGTGTTTTCAGGAACTTGAAAAGTTGGTATGTATTCGAACAGGAGAAGTTTTACTATTATCTTTCTGTTTATTAAGAAGTAAGCCATAGTTAGATATTATGTAATAAATACTAGGAAAACAATAATGTAACTTTCAATTATCAATAAAGGTATGTATTTTCTTTAAGTATTGTTCAATGTATGTTGTATATCTGTGATACGCAAAATGACGTTACACTACCCGGTGTTTTCCGCCGACGGCCGGGGTGTGACGGATTGGTATCAGAGCTATTAACTATAGTGAACAAGTACTTTCTTAGGAAAGCACGTCTATAGTATTAGGACTTACTCTATTATGTTTAGGTATATCCCTTAGCCTATAAATAAAAAGTATTATTAATTATATTACTGAAGTACTACTTACGGGAGCGGTGACAAGGATAGACATGTCGATTTGGGTTGCTGGATTTCAGAACGGTTATATGCTAAAATGATCCTGCCCTTTCGACAGTCCTGACTGGCTGGAGCCTTATCAGATAGACCTGAGGTCACAAACAATAGTAAAAGCGTGAATACAATAAATAAGAATATAGATTCATATATAAAGACTCAGACCCGCGATGAGAATACACCTTAATACCCAGAATGTTTTTGATCTCAAGGATTTAGATCAAATATTCCAACTAAAGTTCATATGTTCATAGATCCTATCACAACTAGGTGTAGGTGCGCAACTACATTTTATTATGATCAGATCATATGAACTATTTAATTTGGGAGAAATATTTGATAGACTAAACTCTTGGAGATCCAAAATGTATAGGAATCCGAAATGGCACATTCACGAGAATGGATAATCATCGTGCATACGGATGAAGAAGAGGAACTTTCATTCCCTATGATGATAGGCGATCCTTACTACCCTGTAACTCCAACTACCTTTCATCCAATACCTTTTGACGATGGACCACCTTTACCCTCCAACGAATGGGAAGAGAGTGAACCAATGGAAGAAAGAAAATCCATGGAGGAGACAGAGTCGGTGGCATCATCTCTACCCCCACTGAACACTCTTTACCATAAAGTTCCAGGAGGAGTAAAAATGAAACGCACTGCACGTAAATCTATATCGATATGGAAAAAGCTTAAGAAGAGTCAGAAGGCAACATCTTCAGGAAGTCATAGAGTTCAAGATGAACCTGCACGGATCGCACAAACAATTAATAAATGGGTGGCGGAAGAAAAAGTTGCCAAGATGTATGAGACTGGTCAGTCATCTCGACCACATCTCCCACATTCTTCTAAAGATAACACTTTATCTCAATTGTTTGAGAAAAGTGTGAAAATTGAAGATAAGATGGAAATTGTCAAAGGAAGGACTACTCATCTCTCTGGAAGAGTGCGAAGGCTAGAAGGACAAAGGACACGAGATCAGGAATCAGTGATGGATGTCCATCATCGTATAAATTTTGCTTATAATGATATGATTACTCACGATGTCAGAATTGCAGAGTTAGAGCTCTACAATCAAACCTCAAGAAATGAAGAATGCACGGGAAGTCTTGAGCAGAGAACTCAAGCACTTGAAGAGCAAGTGGTTAATGTCACTGACGTGCTGGATCATCACTTAGGTTTCTGGTAGATAAGCTACAACTAGTGGTTATGTAAATATAGAAAATTAGACTAGTTAAGGCGAAAAGAGGAAAGTTTATAGCAAGGATGTAGAAAACCTTGCAAATTTTGCAATGTTTATAGAAACTTTTCTCTTATAAACCTAAATAAACTGATGTAACCACTGGTAATAATATGAAGCATACGCTACAGTAATCATTATGTTCTCTATTATGTTTTACGCTGTGAATAATAACTAGAGTATTTAGTACTCGTGTATTAAATGATTAACAAAACTCATAAAAATCCTTATTATTTATAATAGGAACTAAAACAAAATGCCTAGAAAGAGTAATCGGCTAAACCCTAACCGACCATCAGCACCACAACAACAACAACCACAACCACCACCAGAAATAAACCCCTTAATAAGTACAGTACAACTTGAAGAAATAATAGCTCAAAGAATTGTTGCGGCTCTATCTAATGTCACAAGAGATGGAGTTAGAAATGAATGCCATATAGGGACCGCTAGAACATGTACCTACAAAGATTTTATGAATTGCAGGCCAAAAATCTTTCATGGAAATAAAGGGGTAGTGAATTTGACAAGGTGGATAGAAAAGACAGAATTCGTCTTTCAAATAATCTTTTGTCCAGATGATTGTAAAGTACGATTTGCAGCATGTACTTTCGCTGGCGCAACACTTACATGGTGGAATAGCCATGTGAATACAATGGGAATTGATACTGCAAATTCCATGAAATGGGAGGAGCTAAAAATGATGCTAGTAGAGGAGTATTGTCCTAGGGAGGAGATACATAAACTGGAACAAGAACTGTAGACCCTAACCATGAAGGGGTCAGAGATAAAAGCTTATACTGCTAGATTTAATGATCTTGCTGTAATGTGTCCAGCACTTGTAACCCCTAAATATAAAAAGATTGAGCGATACATCTGGGGTTTGGCATCGCAAATCAAAGGCATAGTGATTGCATCAAAGCCTACGACTTATGACAGCACCAAGAGGATAGCTCATCAGCTAACCCTCACAGAGATCCAAGGAACAGAAGTGGTCTCAAAGGCTGAATCTCCCAAATCTAGAACAAACAAGCGCAAGTTTAATAGGAAGAATCCCAAACAATCATCTGAGAAAAGACAAGAAGTGGAAACCAACTATGCAGCCACAAAAGCAGTACCTACTCAACCAAAATCTTCATGGTGCAATCAGTGCAACCGTCATCATCCAGGTGACTGTTTTGTCTGCATGAAGTGCAAGAAAAAGGGGCATACTGCTAGTTACTGCAGGAGCACAACACCTGCAACAGTCGATCAACAAACCAATAATGGGACAGGCCTTGGTGAAGGAAGAAAATGCTATGAGTGTGGGGAGATTGGACATATCAAGAAAGAATGTCCAAAGTTAAGGAGTCAAGGAGGCATAGGGCGTGGCATGGCGTTTGTGATTGGAAGCAGAGATCTAGGACCCTTCGGTCGTATCTGGTATGTTTCTTATAGCTAATTTATATGCTTCTATACTATTTGAATCTAGAGCAGATCGAAGTTTTATAACTCCGACATTTAGAAAATTATTAAGTCATAAGTCTAGCATACTAAAAGAAATCGATGAAGTAGAAATCGCTAAATGTCAAACAGAGAAAACACATGAAATCCTAGAAAATTGTCTATTAACTCTTAATAACTACCCTTTTCACGTCAACCTCATGCCAATGCCTATCGGTAGTTTTGATGTCATAATTGGCATGGATTGGTTATCTTCACACCGCGTCGAAATTCTATGTCATGAGAAAGCCATACAACTACCCTTACCAAACGACGAAGCCCTGATTATCTATGGTGATAAGTCTGGGAAAAACCTCAAAGTCATCTCTTGTACCAAGACACAGAAATATCTACATAAGAAATGTAGCGCATTCTTAGCCCACATTGTAGATAAGAGAAGAAAGATAAAAGAAATCAAGGACATACCTCAAGTATGTGATTTCCCTGACGTATTTCCTGAAGATCTACCTGGAATACCTCCCGTCCGACAAGTTGAGTTTCAAATCGACTTAATTCCAGGAGCAGCACCAATAGCGAAATCTCCTTATCGGTTGGCTCCATCCGAAATGAAAGAATTATCTAGCCAACTACAAGAACTTCTTGACAAATGCTTTATCCGACCAAGTTTTTCACCTTGGGGAGCACCAATCTTGTTTGTCAAGAAGAAGTACGGATCCTTTCGAATGTGTATTGATTATCGGGAGCTGAACAAGCTAACGATCAAGAATCGTTATCCGCTTCCAAGAGTTGATGATTTATTCGATCAACTGCAAGGATCTAGCTACTGCTCAAAGATAGATCTTAGATCAGGATACCATCAACTCAGAGTACAAGAAGACGACATTCCAAAAACAGCATTTAGAACTCGTTATGGTCATTATGAGTTCTTAGTTATGTCTTTTGGACTAACCAACGCCCCAGCAGTGTTTATGGATCTCATGAATCGTGTTTGCAAACCATACTTGGATAAATTAGTGATTGTATTTATCGATGATCTATTGATATATTCACGAACCAAGGAAGAACATGGTCAATACCTGCAAATAATCTTGGAACTACTAAGAAAAGAAAAGTTGTATGCTAAATTCTCCAAATGTGAGTTTTGGATTAGAGAAGTACAATTTTTAGGTCATGTAGTTAGCAACGAAGGGATTCATGTTGACCCATCCAAAGTTGAAGCAATCAGGAATTGGGAAGCACTAAAGACGCCAACCGAGGTGCGTCAATTCCTAGGACTTGCTGGCTATTACCAAAGATTCATAGAGAATTTCTCCAAAATAGCCAAGCCACTTACAACACTAACCCAAAAAAATACGAAGTTCAACTGGGAAGACAAACAAGAAGTTGCTTTTCAGAAACTGAAGAAAATGTTGTGTAGTGCACCAATCATATCCCTTCCAGAGGGGACAGAAGATTTCGTCGTGTACTGCGACGCATCAAATCAAGGATTGGGATGTGTGTTGATGCAAAGAGGAAAAGTTATCGCCTACGCATCACGACAACTTAAGGTGCATGAGAATAATTACACTACCCATGATCTTGAATTGGGAGCTGTAGTTTTTGCATTAAAAATCTGGAGACATTACCTATACGGTACTAAGTGTACTATTTTTACCGACCACAAGAGTCTCCAACACATCTTCGACCAAAAAGATCTTAATATGAGACAACGAAGATGGGTCGAATTTTTGAATGATTACGAATGTGAGATTCGTTATCATCCTGGAAAGGCAAACGTGGTAGCAGATGCCTTGAGCCGGAAAGAATATATTAAACCCTGTCAGGTACGAGCATTAACCATAACTATATATTCTAACTTCATCGCACAAATTAGAAAAGCTCCACTTGAGGCTCTAAAAGAACATAACATCAAGAACGAAGCCTTGCGAGGAATGGAAAAGCAACTTATACAAAAAGTTGACGAAACGCGACACTTTATGAACTGAATTTGGACGCCTAAGTTCGGTGGAGTCAGGGACTTGGTCTTAGAAGAAGCCCACAAGTCCAGATATTTCGTGCCTCCAGGTTCTGACAAAATGTACTTAGACATAAAAGTACATTATTGGTGGCCAAACATGAAGGCAGAAATTGCTACTTATGTGAGCAAATGTTTGACTTGTTCTAGATTGAAGGGAGAACATCAAAAGCCTTCAGGTTTACTTCAACAACCGGAAATACCTGAATGGAAATGGGAGTAGATATCAATGGACTTCGTCACTAAGTTACCTAAAACTCCTAGTAGGTTCGACACTATTTGGGTAATAGTCGATAGATTGACTAAGTCTGCCCATTTCTTACCAATTAAGGAGAACGACAAGATGGAGAAGCTGACTAGAGTTTATCTTAAGGAAATTGTTAGATTTCATGGAGTTCCAAGTTCTATTATTTCTGACTGAGATAGTAGATTCACTTCACGATTTTGGCAATCTCTACAAAAATCCTTAGGAACACGTCTAGACATAAGTACAGCTTACCATCCACAGACTGATGCTCAGAGTGAGAGAACCATTCATACTTTAGAAGATATGCTCCGAGCTTGTGTAATAGACTTTGGGAATATGTGGGATACTCATTTACCGTTAATTGAGTTTTCCTACAACAATAGTCATCACACCAGCATCAAGGCTGCACCGTTTGAGGCTCTTTATGGACGAAAATGTCGTTCCCCAGTATGTTGGGTAGAAGTTGGAGATACGCAGATGGACAGAGAACGTACAGGCGATACCTTACGTACTGGACCATAATAATCCACGATACAACTGAAAAGATCGTGCAAATTAAGGATCGATTAAAGGCTGCACGTGATCGTCAAAAGAGCTATGCTGACATAAGACGTAAGCCTTTAGAATTTCAAGTTGGAGATAAAGTAACGTTGAAAGTCTCTCCTTGGAAAGGTGTAATTTGATTCGGGAAACGAGGCAAACTAAACCCACAATATATAGGACCTTTTGAAATTCTGGCAAGAATTGGTTCTGCCGCATACCAACTCAAGTTGCCTCAAGAGCTAAGTAATGTACACGATGTTTTTCACGTATCAAATCTCAAAATATGTCTATCCGATGACACTCTTGTTGTACCTCTCGACGAAATACAAGTCAATACGAAACTCAACTTTGTAGAAGAACCTGTTGAGATTATGGATCGAGAGGTCAAGTGATTAAAGCAAAGTCGTATTCCCATAGTGAAAGTTCAACGGAACTCTTTGTGAGGACCTGAATTTACTTGGGAACGTGCATATCAAATGAAAAAAAATACCCCCAACTGTTTTACAAAACCTTACCCACAAGATAAATTTCGGGACGAAATTGTTCTAACGGGGGGAGAATGTAACACTAGCTAAAATAGGTCAATAACAATCACATGCTAATCATGTAATGTGATAAATGTACTATGTATTTCATGATAAATTCTAATACAAATATGAACTTTCTTTATGATACAACTCAAAGTATACGTCCATACGATTCCAAAAATATAGAGAACGTCTGAATCTGACTTCTCATGAAGAAGTTATGATAAACCGAACACTATAAATCTCTATAATAAGAAGAATTTAAAATTGACTTAGAATTAGCTATTTAATTCTAAAAGAGAGTTGTAGTACTTGTAAATACCTACGCGTGCATATAAAGAACGTCAAAAACGGAGTTCATATGCAAAAGTTATGGCCTTCCGAAGATTTAGCTTTCAGAAACCCTAAGCTAACTAAACTCACGACATGAATAAGGGTTTATTCATGACGTGAGGAGTCATTTTGCCACATTTTGGAATCTAGAAGGTGTGACGAGGCTGCGAGGGGATAGGATCCAAACTAACGGCGTGAATAAGGAGTTTTTCACGACGTGAGAAGTTACATGGCCACCTTCTGAAGCTAGGGATGCAAATGGCAAGTCTACGGGGTGATCATGCAAGACTCACGACGTGAGCCTTATGAAAATCACGATGTGAGAGTCCAAAATCCTTACTATAAATAGCAGGTCCGACTTCAGCTATTCTTACACCAAAACTTCTTCCCTTTCTCTCCTTTGCTGAGGCCATTTTGCATCCCGAGCCCCGACGATCTCGCACGCTGACCGTTTTGCTTAGATAACATAAAATCACGCTACGAGGGTGAGTTTCACAGCCCCACTTTCTAATATTTTGGGGGAAAACGCATGCTAGTTATTATATATATGTTATTATTATGTCTATATCATAGTATATAGTTATGATAACCGGGATATGATTGTTCTAAATTTAACATTTTGAATACATACAACTATTATTAACTTATCAGTCTGGTAATTTACTAATGTAGATCTTGAGTTATACTTAGGATTCTATATATATATATATATATATATATATATATATATATATATATATATATATATATATATATATATATATATATATATATATATATATATGTTTTGTGCGATATAATACCGAAGTTATATTCGAAAGTTCTAAATGTTAAGTTATATAGTATGTTGCTATTAATAGTTTATTGTCAAGATAAAATTGGATATGTTATATGTTGTTATTGTTAGTTTTATGTCGAGATAAAACTTGGTATTGTTATTGATAGTTTTATGTCAAGATAAAACTGGATATGTTATATGTTGTTATTGTTAGTTTTATGTCAAGATAAAACTTGGTATTTTTATTGATAGTTTTATGTCAAGATAAAACTAGAAATGTTATATGTTGTTATTATTGGTTTAGGTCAAGATAAAACCTGGTTCTACATCAAGATATAGCTGTTATACTGCCTAAATATTATGAAGTTAGGAGTAATGTTTAAAAGCATAGTCTAGTAACTTGGGGTTTTAGACATGAAGATGCTTTTGTTGTTAGAGCTATAGGAAGCCGTCAAAGTCTACATGGGTAATTGTATTCATCAACTAAGATTGGGGATCTTAGCGGAAATCCTCTGAACTATAACCATTAATCTCGTGTGAGCGAGGAAGTCGTGTATAATTAGTATACGGCTGACCACCCCACTTATGACTGTTAGCTCAAATCAACCAAAAACAAGTGATGAACCATCCTTTTATTTGTTACTATTCCGCCGTCGATGAAGCGTACGGTGTTGTTTCTCATGTTAAATCATGAGTGTGTTTGTTTCTCATGGTAAATCATGAGTGTGTTCTATCAGAGGTATTATGTCATAGCAGCGGTTACAGGCTCATGGTAGCAAATTGTTAGAAACATTATACCTTGTCGTATACAAGTATTAATGTTAAGTATAAGTTTTCCCCTAATTTTTCCTTAAGATTAAGAAATGTTTAGGTATAACGCTTAATTGATAAGTATACTATTATACCTAGTATACATACTAAATGTTGGAGAGTCAAAATGATACTTTCAAAACTATACTTTTGAATGTGTGAAAATGTATTATTTTATGGAGTCAAAACCTGTGGACTCACCAACTTTATGTTGACGTATTTTTAAAATGCATGTGTTTTCAGGAACTTGAAAAGCTGGTATGTATTCGAACAGGAGAGGTTTTACTATTATCTTTCTGTTTATTAAGAAGTAAGCCATAGTCGGATATTATGTAATAAATACTAGGAAAACAATAAAGTAACTTTCAATCATCAATAAAGGTATGTATTTTCTTTATGTATTGTTCAGTGTATGTTATATATATGTGATACGAAAAATGACGTTACACTACCCGGTGTTTTCTGCCGACGGTCGGGGTGTGACACGCAATACCTGCCACTGCTACATTCGAGCTAAAGGGGCACATCTTGACTGCACTGAAGGATATCCCATTTTATGGGAAGGATCATGAGGATGATTTTAAGCATCTCGATGAAGTCAATGACATTTCGGATTACTTCAATGTCCCAATTGTCAATAGAAACACCATCTTGCTTATGATGCTTCCCATTACTTTTAAGGGAGCTGCTAAAGAGTGGTTAAAATCACTTCCACCGGGTACGATCACCACTTGGGCTCAAATGCGTGAGCAGTTTCTTGACCAATTTTTTTCACCATCCAAGATAGCTAAACTCAAGAAGGCAATAGCCAACTTTGAACAACAGCCGGGGGAGTCATTATACGAAGCATGGGAGTGTTACAAAGGCTTGCTCAGAAATTGCCCTCAACATGATATTAATGTTCAACAAGAGATGTCAATCTTATATGATCGGGTCAACGTTATGACAAGGAAACTCCTTGATTCTCAAGGACCTTTGACAAAGAAAAATCCAAGGGAGGTCAAGGAGCTGATTGAAGAATTCGCGAAGCACTCTCGTGAGTACCACAACCCTAGGCAAGATGGAATCAAAGGTGGTAGAGGGGCACAAACTGAAGAAATAGCAGCTATGATGGCTATGCTAAATAATATGGACCGGAGGTTAACTCAAATGGACCAATCAATTCATACTATAAGAGTTGGTTGCGAACGGTGTAATGGTCCACACTTGACCAAGGACTGCAATTTGGATGAGTATGGGAATAAAAAGGCTCAAGTATGCTACTCAAGTGGGGACAAGTACGATGAAGACTAGAGGAAACTAAAGAAAGAGTGGCTGCCATATGAAGAATATAAGAAGCAAAAGGAAGAGAAGTATAAGCAAACAAGCCGAGGCTTCTACCAAAAGGAGCAGCAACCAGCTGAGAAAAAACCCAATCTAAAAACCATGTTAATTAAGTTTATGGAAGCTTTAGAAAAGAGACACAAGGCTGCTGATTCTGCTATTGATGAACAAAGAGCTTTGATAAAGAATCATCACACAATGATGGTAGAATAGCAGGCTCTAATAAAAAATCAACAAGCCTCCATCAATAATATTGAAGTGAAACTTGGTCAACTAACCACTTTGGTTCATGAGAAGATGTCCCCGAAAAATTCTAAAAAGAAGACCCAATCTCACGTAATGGCCATAGATACTGAAGAAGAGGCCATCTCTGAGTTCCTTGAAGCATTAGAAGTGGATCCACAACAACCTGATCCAAAGTCGAAGAAGCCCAAGCTCGAAAATCAAGATGTTGCTGAAATAGCGAGCTCACGACGTGAGACATATAGGCTCACGACGTGGCCCCGTCCTGAACAGAAAATTTTCGTCTTTGTTTCAGCATATCAACCACCTTTTCCATTTCCTTCCCGAGTTGCCCTTAGTCCACTGGAAAGAGAGCATATAGAGTTTATTAAGCACGTGAAGGGTATCCTGATTAATACTCCATTTGTCAAGTCGTTGTCCAAAATTCCCGAATATGAATTTTTTTTACAAGACTTGATAGACACTCGTCAGCAACTAAAGAATAATTCTAAAGTTATTCTAAGTGAGTAAAGCTCAAGGGCTGTATTGGGAGACATACCTAAGAAGATGGGGGGATCCTGGACGCCTCACTCTTCCATGTGAGTTTAGGAACAACATGAAGGTTTATGCTTTAGCTGATTCTGGGGCTAGTATAAATTGGATGCCTTACTCATTTTATCAAAAGTTGGATATTCAGAAGTTGAAGGCTACAAGAATGACTATTCACATGGCGAACCGTTCAGTGACATAACCCAGGGGCATTGTGGAAGATATTTTAGTAAAAATTGGGAAATTCATTTTTCCAATAGAATTTGTAGTATTAGACAAGAAAGAAGATCCCAATGTACCAATTATTCTTGGTCGGCCGCTGCTAAACACTGCTGGAGTTCTTGTTGACATTCGGGAGTCTAAGCTCACCTTAAGGGTTGGTAATGAAAAGGAAATTTTTGGAATAGAAGATGGCTTTCAAGGGAATCATGCTTAAGAAGAGGTGTTCAACATTGATGAAGACAATGAACTTGAAGAATTAGAGAAGCTCATGGAAGAAGAGATCAAGACAATTCATCAAGTCAAAAGAACAAAACCAAGAGCATCTGTTCCATATTTAGTTGAAGTCAATGCCTACACAAGCCCAATTTCTTGGGTAAGCAAGGAAGATGATGAGATAACGAGTGATGAAGAGGAGGTTACTTCAAAAGTAACAAATCTAGTGATGAAAGAAGAGAAGAATGCTATGGAGTGCAAGGAAGAGACTAAAGGGACCAAACGCAAGCTTGATGAAGACGGGGTAAAGGCTAAAAAGGAGAATTCAAAGAAGGCGTACAAAAGACGTGTTCAAGCTTATAAGAGGCGTTTCAAAGAACAAAAGATCCTAGTGGTGGATTCTTTGGATGAGTCAACATAGGAGGCATGGAGTCCAGCTCATGACTCCAAGAAAAAGAAGCGCTTCTCGGGAGGCAACCCGAGCTCGATTTGAATTTTCTTTTCTTTTATGTTTTTAGTTTAGTTTTTTTTCGTTTAGTTTTTAGACATTCAATCATCTAAATCATTAAGAAAAAAAAACTAAGTGGTGAAAAGTTGAATGTGGTGTTTCTAAATTAAGTGGTAAAATAAGAAGAATTGTTAATTAAGATAGGATTATTTTGATCAGACAGAACTCACGAGGTGAGCTCAAAAGAACTCACAAGGTGAGCTCGAAAGAACTCACGAGGTGAGTCCATTCTATATACGGGGCAGGACATTTAAGCCCAATAGATTTATTAGCCCAGGACTGTTAGAATAGATGGACAGACAAGTTAGCCCAACAAAACTCACGAGGTGAGTCCAAATAAACTCACGACGTGAGTTTTGAAAAACACGGGACCACAATTTATACAATTCAGAATCATTTGACCAAACCACTTTTCTACTCTCACAAAGCGAAGACGGTCGCCTGGACCCCCATCCGATTTTGGCCTTAATCAAACACAATCTACTCGTGTGCTTACGTAATCTCTCCTTTAAGGTAAACATCTTGCATTTCTTTTGGTTGATTTTCACAAGTTTTTTGATTTAGGGGCTAGGGTTTTTCAAATGCTTAGAAATCAAAATTTTGCCCAAAATGAGTTATTCATCCATCATATATTACTTGATTGTGCTTTAAAATTGTTTATGAGTAAATCCTAACAACAAGATTAAGTCCTGATTTCTGATTTTGATACCCTTTTCTCGATGTGAATAGCGAACTCACGAGGTGAGTTTCATAGTACTCACGACGTGAGTCCGCTGCAGCAGAAGGACTGTTATGTGGTTATCTAAAATATGGGATATTTGGTTTTGTTTTTGTTGCTTGTTTATTTTTGCAGAAATATGGCACCTACACGTGAGGCTAGTGACGTCCAAGGCGGGATTGCTAATTTGCACCCGTTTTACGTATTCCCGACGAATATATCTAGGGACGTGCTTGCCCGATACAACACTAGATTGGGATGGTTACACAACAACGATTTTGTTATTGCCCCAACAATTAATTGGCAAAGGCTTCGGGAGGTTGGACTAGTTGAGAGACTAAACTTGTTTCTTACCAAAACTTTTATGGGAAACGGGTATTATTTACATGCAAGGGATGGAGTAACTTGTTCGCCATCCAGGAAAGGGTTTACAAGGAGTTGTGTGTTGAATTCTTTTCTACTGTGGTGTTCCATGAAAAATGTACAAGACCTTAACTACTCACAAGCATTGGACTTTCGTTTGGGTAGGGAGTATTGAGAGTGCAGTTTGGTAGAATTCTCATGGAGAATGGGTTTATACGAGGCCCAAGAGACTGTTACCCCCGAGTTTTCTATGTTCTTACGGGATGCTGCCCGTACTTATTCCAGGGAAATGACGAGATATGAGTTTTGGACCAATATCGCTTTTGGTGTTTTCAAATCCGGTGTGTCACCAGAAAGCAGCATCAAATCACCCATTCACCGTTTGCTGCACAGGTTAATCACATTCTCCATCCACCATAAGAAATTTGGAGATAAGGTCACCAAGATTAATTTATTTTTCTTGTGGTCTATTTTACAACCGGGGTTTTGCTGCAATCTTCCCTACTTTTTAGCTCGTTACTTGGCAGAGTATGCAGTAAGTTCCCGAACCGGGAGCCCAATCTGTGGTGGCCACTTTTTTACCCGCTTAGCCAAGTCTTATGGCGTGCTCGTCCCCGGGGTTACACAGACACTTACGTGTAAACAAGGGAACGAATTTTCTATGGGATATCTTGAGACCATGCGAGTTGTGGTTAATTATGGGACACATTATGGGATACCGCACAATGATAGCGAGGGTGAGGACCAACCGACCGAAGAGCCCGAGCAACAACCGAGGCCTCGAAGAAGAAACGTGCGCACCCGGGGGGAGATGGAACAATCCTAGCCATATGAGGGTGGAATACCCACCGACCCGTTCCAAAGCTGGGTGGGTTCTTACTTGGATAATTTACACGGTGGGATGACTTATAACACCCAAATGATTGAAGCCATGTTCTCTCATATGAATGTGGTGCGATCACCCACCATGCAACCTCAATGCCCTTATATTCCTACGTGGGAAGAATTGTGGATGCCAAGAGGCGACGGAGCGGGCACTAGTGGGGTGAACGAGGATGACGAGGATGATTGATCATGTCTTCTATTATTTTAGTTTTGTTTGGTTTAGTTTTATTTTCTTTTCATTTTTATTCGTTTGGGATTGTAAAACTATTTAGATATTATGTTACTTTTTCTCTTCTAGGTTGTTATTTTTCAGAATTACTAGGAGCGCATATAAATGATGTCGAGATACAAGTGCATATGTGTTTAGCCGGGAGTGTTTAAAGTCGAGAGTCGAGACCCATAATTTAAATTAAGTGTGGGGTGAGTCAAGTGAGAAGAAAGTTGGAGAGAAGAGTCGAAATTAATAGGGTTAGAAGAGTCTTAATCCATTAAGACATGGGGTAAATATAAGAAGTGAGAAGAAAGGTTGGAGGAAATACATTTCTGAGAATCCAGTTTTCATGTCGTGACCCTTTTGTTGTTCACGTCGTGAGTCAGTATATGGTGACTTTCCAGAACCCGCTTCCAATCGAATTCATGTCGTGAATCTTAAAACACTCACGTCATGACTTTGTAATTTCACGAAAAGAATCTTATTTTTCGATATTCCTTATGTGGTTCACCACTATTCTTTTGGAAATATTATGAAGATAATCATGGCTCATTTTCTCTACCATACAATGTGGCATATGCTTTCCCACATTGTTCTTTCCATTATGCACATTTTTCTGCACCACATTTGTTGAAGATTGAAGACTTGATTCCATATTTTTCCGGTACATTACTTATCTCGCGTATTCAAGATCCAAGTTTCTATTTCTCAAAGTCTGTATTCAAGATGCACATTCCATCCACACTTTTGGAGATGATCACGCCACTATCCCAGGGGAGTCAGTTCCTTTTTCTCCCTTCTCTTAATTTTTATATTAATTTAGGCATACAATGAGGGCATTGTATGAAATAAGTGTGGGGTAGGGGGTAGAAAAAGTAAATTGCTAGATAATGGTAAATTTTGAAATTTTTAATAATTAGTTCTAGTAATAATAATTTAAACTATAGTTGCTAGTGTTATATGGTATGATCCAATAAGAGCTCAAATGTTTAGTTGAGCCAATACACATTATAGTACATTTGTGGCCTCCCTTATATTAGTGAAATCATGGAACAAAATGTTTAGCAGCCTGAACCTGAAATGTATCCAGGAAAGATATGTCTTAACCAATAAAGGTTGAAGTTAAGCACCCCTTCTTAAGCATGTAGGGTTTTGAGTGATATAAAAAATAAAAAAAAAAGGTGAGTTATACATGTAAAAAAAAGAGAGAAATTATTAAAAAAATAATTGAAGATTTTTGGAGCTATCAAAGTATGAAGATCAAAGATCAAAATTCCAAAGAATCAAAAGTTAAAGATACCAAAAATATGGTGAATTCAAGCAATCAAAGATCAAATATCAAAGAAGTGAAGAATTCCAAGAGCTCCAATGTGGTATCTAAAGTTGTAATTTCTAGATTATGTATGCTTGGGCAGCTTAACCAAAAATATCTTGAGGTTATAAAGCTTTCTAAGGATGGATTCGGAGGGTTGCATAAAATGAGCATTGTTCGGAAGAAGTGGGTAATTGTTTATGAAGATTGTGAGTATTTAAAGTATGGGGGGTACTTTAGGAAAAAGATTTAGACACAAATTCATACGTTGAGGTCTTGGCATAATGGCTGAGCTGGAATTGGATTGTTCTATGAAATGCTAGTAATGAAGGTTTGAGTTTAAATAAGTAGATTTGCTTGAGGGCAAGCAAAGCCTAAGTGTGGGGTATTTTGATATTGCCATATTTATACATATTTTTAGGCAATATTTAAGTACATTTATATATATATTTTGGTCATTTGCATAGAATAATGATACTTATAAGGTTAAATTATATTTTGCAGCAAAAAAGAAGACATTTTGAAGAAAGGGACTAAAAGCGTTAAAGGATGGAACTTTGGACGTTGAAGGCTTGAAAGACAAGAAAAACACCCAAATATACATACTGACAACGTGAACAGTTGATGGTTACGACGTGAGTGGAAAAGAATGAGAAGATAAGCATCCGGGTGAAGGAATCCTTGACGATCACGATTACTTCGAGTTCACGACGTGAGTTTTAAATGCTCACGACGTGAACGGTGATTTTGGGAGAAGATATATATACCCTTCTCCATTACGATTTGGTAGACTTTTGCTGGCTTAGGAGGATTCGTGGAGACGAAATTTAGAGGAAAAGAAGCTCTGGAAGTTAGTTTTAACACCAAGGAAGGAGGAGTTCATAATTTGTCTTTATAGATTGGTATATTTAAATATGTTTTTGAATATAGTATTTGTTTGTTTAGCTGTTAATATGACCAGCTAAATCTAGCTACTTCTGTTAGCTAGATGAAGCTGGAACTCATGGTTTTAATGCATTAGACTTAACTTTACTTGTTGGTGATATGCTTGTGTTGATTGATTTTACCTAGCATGCTTGAATTAATTATTTGATTGCCTTGAATTCTTGTTCTGTGTAGTTAGTGAACACAAACCTGCATGAACTTGAATACCTAAAAATATAGTGAACACTAGTTTATTGGAGCTAAGATCAAACCAATCTCAGATTAGTAATTAATTCGTTAAACCAAGCTGTGTTAGAGAACTCATATTATGACTGTAATTGTGTTTTGATTAATCAATCTTTCATGGCTCCAATCTTATTTATTAATTGATTATGTGTTAACTATTGTATGACCACAAATAGATTTACATGAATTGTTTAATAATTAGTAGATTTGGAACTCAATTGATAAAACTTCCTTAATTGGTCACCAACAGTAATAGTCATAGCTAATGTGTAACCATTGAGTGAAAGCGGATTCGAACTAACAAAAGTGTTTTGTTTATTGATTGAGTTTTTGTTAAAGGATTAAGTTCATTTAAACTTGTAAAATTAGATAAAAACCCCTTTTTATCTTATTAATAGTTAGATTAACTTAGAAGTGAATAGATTAATTAATAGCATCGTTCCCTATGATCGACACCCAACTTACCAAACTATTCTATAATTCGACTAGGTACACTGCCTAGGTGCATTTTAGTTAGTTAGTTAGTTAGTTAGGTTATAAATATAAAATTAGTGGGTACTATCATGCACATCAGGGCCCTCGATGATTTAGTGATGACAACCCTAAGCGCTTGGCTAAGCCTGGACTGATTTGATTTGTTCAATTAGTTAATCGTCATAAATCGGAAATCGGGAAACAACACATGAACATAGAGAATGATTATAATCCATATCTCAGTTCATACGATATCTATAATGGCGGAATATATGATCCCTTATCTAATGGACGCGTTGCTGATAAGATCAGAGTTCAACAGCAGCTTTTGAGAGCTATGGTTGCTAGTCGGGTTTTGAAGTCGTACCTATAATTTTAGTTATTAGATTTATCGAAGTGGGAGACTGTTGGATTAGGTGTCTAAGCCCATAACTATAATTGGTATGTACTTGACCTGAGAGTAGCATGGTCTATTTCAGGTTGCCTTCACCAGAACAATTTGACAGGATGGATATTTGAGAAAGAGATTATTTGTGATTTATTAATATATTATAAGTATAATATATTAATTGAGAAATCATATTATTTAATTAGTATTGATCAAGAATTAATTTGGAATTAATGTAGTGATCAAAAGAGACTAATTAAATTAACGGGGACTGATTATGTAAATCAGTGAGACATATAGTTTGGGCTAATGATCCATGATTAATTTGTAATGGGCTAAGCTTATGTGAAAGTACATAAATTATTAGTCCAAATAAGTTATGGATCATAAGCCTAAGTGTAAGAATTAGGGTTACATGTAACTCTTGGAATTCTACACTATATATGTAACCCACTAAAGCCAAAAATCGGACCAAGGGTGGTTTATTCTAAGAGATGGACGATTTTGTGTGCTCCATAACCTCTCTCATCATTCTCAATTTGTTCATGGTGTTTGTGACTTGTTTGAGGCATCACACTTGAGGTGCTAAACTCTTGAAAGGCAACAACTACAATATACAATAAGAGGTATTCTTCTAACTAATTTTATGATTCATGTACCAAATTTGTATGCTAGATAGGTTTTATGCTTTGGATAATTTTTTTTGCATGTATAACTAGAGAAAACTTAGATCCAAAGCTATTAGGGTTGTATGTGCACCATAAGAGTGTTATAGTAAACAAAACCCAACAGTGGTATTATCTTCAAAGTTGAAAAACCTGAAAAAAAAAGCTGCCTTCTGACTGCTGGACTCGACGAGTCCATACATGAACTCAATGAGTCCATGTTCATCAGTGATGAACTCAATGAGTCCATTATCAGACTCGACGAGTTGGATCATTTGTTGGTAGAATTTTCAAGTTTTTGGCCTATTTTGGGTTAGGATCATTACCACAAAATGTTTTAGTTCATAAAATTTGATTTTGTTGGTATGGTAATGATTATCCCCATCCGATAACATGATCATTACAACAAATTACGCATTGGACCACCGCCTATTCGCTTGAGGGGGGGGGGGGGGGGGGAGGGGATGTAAACGTTAATATCTTCTAAAGATAGTTTAGATATTATCTTCAATTTTAAAATATTATAGCTATTCCTTGTAAATGTTTATTTACTTTCCTTACATTGTAAATGTTTGTATTATAAAGTCTTAATGAATGAAAGGCACAAGATATGCCGCTTTCATAAGCGTTACAGCAAGTCATGAACGAGAAGAATTTTTTTCATAAGCCTTACATAAAGGTGGTGGTTAACCGATAGCTATCGCAGTGACAAGACAATGGTCGTGGTCGGTCGGACTTCCACTGCAACAAAAACAAGTGGAGGCGGTGATGGAGGGTCATTCAGTGATAGCATTAGGCAACAACGCTTTCTCTAGCGGCCGCAACTATTTATGTTTGCTTCACTGTCGGCAAGCACGAAGGGAGAGAGAGGCGATGGAAGCTAGCAGTAAATCCCAAGAATGGGAAGGCAGTCAGAGCAGTGGGGAGGTGAGCTGCTTTCGATGGCTTTGCTACCTCCGCTTTTTGACGTTCGGTGGTTGGTCGGAATAAATTAGAAGCAAGGTGGTTAGGGTTGTTCTCGGAAGAAAAAAAACAGCGGAGGAAGCGAAAGGGAGGTGGCACCAGTGATTGCGGGTGTTTCTTGGTGGCCAAAAAATAGTTGCACCTCCGGTGGAGGTCTGTTGCTCGACAATGAAGAGGAATTAAAGGGAAGGAATACTGAAATATAGCAGCAAGTAGATGGGTGGTGTTTTTTTTACCAGTGACATAGAAATGAGAGTGAGAGAGATAGTTATAGAGACAGAGTAAAGAGAGATTGTTAGAGAGAGAAGATGTTGACTTTACATTGGTCAAAGAAAAGATGTTGACTTTACATTGGTCAAAGAGAAGAGTTGACTTTTTGAATGAAGAATAAAGATAATAATCTACGTATGACTACAAGTTTTTATTTATTTATTATTATTTCTGTTGTTGTGTCTTTTATTGATTTATCCCACTAAGTCTTAAACATAGATCTTGTTTCGTGTGTCCAATTCTCGACGTCGGGCAATTTTTCCAATAGTGCCGAATCATAGATTTTAATTCAAGGATTTTAAAAACCCGAACGGATAAATTTGTCGAGTTGTAGAACTCCAGAAATTTGTGTTTAAAGTTACGGGTCTAATTGGTCTGAATCGTTTGATTTTTCTTACTTTTACAAATAATTTTACTAAAAATATTTCGAGTAGTAAATAAAATATCAGACCGTAGTCTGAGTCCGCTCTCAGAATTTCCATCTGAGGTGTACAAGTGTCTCAACAGATCAATACGGTTTATAAATTCAGATAAAGCTAGTGTTATACCGGTTTGGTTTAATAAAACGGTCATATCTTTTGCGTACGAACTCTGTTTTGGGTGTTATTTATATATACATGATCAGGGAAACAGGTACTACGATCCTAGAATATTATCTTTGTTCACAGACGCTTAATACAAAATTTTAGTTTTTCAGTCGTTAACTAGAGTTACAGTTTGTGCTTTAAGATTCGTTTGGCATTTTTCCATAATTGGAGATAAGATACCTTTTATATCTTATTGTATTTGAAATGAAATTATATTTCTACTAAAATATGCATTAAAATTCAATCGGTCGAGATACAAAAAGGTTCGCGTTGAACTGACTGTTTACGGATTCAGGCCTAAATTCTGGGATGTCATAAAAGAACTCCAAAAAGAAGAAAGCATGGGAACATGGACAGTCTTCACTGATAGATCCTCAAAATTGAGAGGAACAAGCCAATGGATCATTTAAAAAAATCACCACATGGGGTTATCACACCCCAAACAGTTAGCTAGGAATTCGATGCAACCAACAATAAAACTGAATATGAAGCATTGATCATGGGATTACAGCTGGCCAAGGATCTTTAGTATTTGTTGACTCCTTACTATTAACTAATCATTTTAATGAATCGTATGTAGTGAAAGGCGAAAGAATAACACTATACCTACAAATCCATAAAAAGTTGGCCTCCAAATTCAAAATTTTCAGCCTTAACCAAGTTCGTAGAGAAGAAAATCCTGAGAAAGACGCACTAGCCAACCTAGGATCTTCCCTTAAGATCTTGCCAAAAGTTAGGATCCCTATAAACCATATATTAATCCCAGCAATAGAAGATCCCTCCAATATCCCAAATGATCCCAATCACCATGGCCAAACAACCAATGTGTAAATAATCGAGGATCCTGACCCTCAACTGTTTCCTCAGGATACTATTTATCAGAATCTCAACATTCTGGATCCTCCGCAACACTCCAAATCTAGGATCCAGCAAATAGGGGAATATCTCCAAAATGGCACAATCCCCAAAGAGGAAAAAAGCGAGAAAGCATTCAAGATGAGGGTCTCATGATTTTTGATGATCTAATGAAGATTGTATAAGAAATCCAAGGCAGGTCCATACCTTAGATGCTTAGAAGATCACGAAGCTTTAGAAGTCATAAAAGATATACACGAAGGAGATTGTGGAAACCACACTGGAGGCAGATCCTTATGCTCCAAACCATTAGGGACTGGATACTATTGGCCAACAATGAAAAAGGATGCTCTCTTGCACACCTCAAAATGTGATGCTTTCCAGAGACACAACAACATCCTACATTAACCTGAAGAGCCATTGCATCCTATCATTTCCCCTTGGCCATTCATGAAATAGGGAATGGATATAGTTGGCAAGCTACCAAAAGCTCCTGGTGGAAAGGTGTTTATGCTAGTAATGATGGACTACTTATCGAAATGGATAGAGGCTAAAGCATTTTTTCAAGTACGAGACAAGGAAGTGGTCTCGTTTATCAAGCATAATATCCTAACTAGGTTCGAGATCCCTATAGATATAATATGCGATAATGGATCCCAGTTCATAAGCAAAATGACTAGAGACTTTTGCACTAGTTGGGGGATTAAAATAATAATTTTCACTCTTGTTCACCCTCAAGGAAATGGCCAAGCTGAATCTAGCAATAAGATCATAGTCAACAATCTACAGATCAGGTTAGATGAGAAAAAAGGAAGATGGGGAGAGGAACTTCCTCTCGTCCTATGGGCATATATGACCACTTCAAAGGCAGCCACTAGCCAAACTCCATACTTCTTGGTGTTTGGAAAAGAAGTTGTGATCCTTACTGAAATAGTGATCCCAACAACAAGATATTAGTTGCAGGATCGAGAGAGTAACAATAGGATCCTAGCCCAAGATCTTGGAATTATTGATGAACTCGGGGATCTTGCCAGGATCCACGTTGCTACTCATCAATAAAGGATCACTAAAGCATATAACAAGAACATCAAAGTCTGAAGGTTCCAGGTAGGTGACTTGGTACTTAGGAAAACGTTCCAAAATACCAAGGATCCTAGTGCAGGTAAATTGACACCTAAATGGGAAGGACTGTATCTTATTGATTTAAAAGCAGGAAAGGGGGCATATTGGCTAGCCAGCCTTGAAGGTAATGTCCTGACAAGATCTTGGAATGTCATCCACCAAAAAAGATATTTCATATAAGTTATGTCGATCATTTTCAAAAAAAAAAAAATTAAGGTACACTCTCTACTCTCTACCCTCTACACTTATTTAATTCTTTTTATTATTATGAAAGCCGATACTGAATTAAACATCAGAGGGGCCTTAGCCAGGCTAACTCCCACTCTAAGCTAACGTTTGATTTGCGCAGGAAATCAAAGATCCTAACATTCAAGGATCCTAACAGGTAGGGATCTTGACATTTGATTATCCTAACATTTGAGGATCCTAGGATTCAAGGATCCCAATAGATACATGGTTATGTAGTCTTGACGATTACAATAGGTACTTATCCAGATAACTACAAATAGAGACTGATAATCTCTCTTATGAATAAGGGTACTTAATATCCTCTAAGTTTTAAAGAGTTAATTACCTCTTTCATATGAGTTAAGGTTTCTATGCCTCGCTTGGACGCATGCAATCTTACTATAGGATGTGAATAAGGGGATCATTTCACGCTTTAGTAACTTGGCAACCCTCTTATTTTTTAACATGTGCAAAGATCCTAACTTTTAAACATAAGGTCTATAACACTTACGTGTTATCCTAAATTGGGTTTTCCCCGGTGATTTGTTAAGGCTAATAATGCTTACGTGTTATCCTATGTTGGGATCTTTCCCAGAAAAAACTTAAGGTCTATAACATTTTCATGTTATCATCCGATTTGGGATTTCCCCTAGTGATTTACTAAATATTGTAACACTAACGTGGTGACTTAAAATTGTGATTTTCCCAGTGATATGCTAAGAACCATAACATTAACATGTTTTCTGAAGTTGGGATACTCCCCTGGAAATATGCAAGGCTTGTGACATTATCATACAAAATAAGAGTTTTCCCGGTTTCTTCTCCAAGATAGCGTTATTTCCAATTGATTCTTAAGGTGGGATCCTTCGCAGTTCACTAAGTTAAGGATCCTCCTTGATGAACTCCTAAAGGAAAGATCTTTTCCATATGGAAGCTTCAAGACTTCTGATGAGTCATATGGTTGGAAATTCTAAGGATGACCAGGTTTTATCTATCCTTAATGTTATTTTTCCTATGCAATGATGAGGACTTTTATTCTCTTAAATATCTTAACTGGTTTAAGGTCCTAAAATAATGACTAATTGTTCTAGACCTTAAATATCCTTTGAATTCCTACAAACATATCAAACAAATTAACCATGCAAGCAGAGAAATATAAAACTACCATAACATAAAAAGGGGTTGCCCAACAACCCCACAAAAGAAAGAGTGAAATATTTTTTTACAGAACCAAATTTATTAAAATTGTTTTTAAACTAAATCAATCTTAATATGTACATTGATAACCACCATCTGGAGCCACCTCCCTCTTCTCCCCTCCTTCCTTTGGCTGTGATGCAGGATCCTGATTAGCACCAGTAGGCTTGTCGATCAATTTGCTTAGGGCTTCACGCCATCCTACTACATTCCAGGATCCCACTTTCTCGAGATCCTCTGTTAGCTTGATTTTTTCTTTCCAAACAGCAACAACAAGACTCATCCTCACTTCAGCAATCACGTCATGTAAAATTTGTACCCTGGTACGTACCTTATGGCCTTTTATTTTGTAATTCTGCATGTTAGTCCCTGAAGTAGTACGTAGGGTGTAAGACTTGGTATGCTTAGTGTACTAGTTGTAAAGCCAGTACGTGGGGCGTACCACTTGGTACACTTAGCATACTGAGTTGATGGTGAGTCGGGACCCAGGTCACGTACATTGGGCATACGTATGTGTATGTTGGGTGTACGTGGACTTTAATGAATCCCTAGTTGGGGGGGTTTTGCACCCTATATAAACATTCTTATTGATTAGGGTTGGCCTCCTTACCAGCCGCTTAAGCCCCAAAACCCTAGAAACGAGTCTTAGCCTCCATTGTTGAGTGTTTGAGCCCTTGGAGAGAATTTGGTGTTCATTTTTGTTTTGGTCAAATATTAAACAAGTACCATTCAACCAAATTGAATGAGAGGATGTGATGTTTAGATTGTGTAATAGCAAACGGTAAAAGAGAATGAAACGATGGTTTACAAGGAAAGCCCTTGATCCTTGCTAGGATCTCCGACATAAAACCTTGGGAGGTGATAATGATCACCTGCCTTGATGATTTTATTAATGTAAAATGATGTTTACAGAGAATGTTAAAGTAAGAACAAATGATCAATTTCGTAGAGTAAGCTTAAGGTAAAAAACAGTGTGTTTTGTGCAAAATACAAGTGTCATTTTCTAGTCTAAACTAGCCAACAAGATGTCCGATATTTATGGGATCCTCTATGACCAACTTCTCGAACATTATTTGACCAAGTATTCCGGGTTTCTAGCATAGTTTAGATGATTCTTCGTTGAGAATTAGTCTTCCCTTGACTATTTATGCACAAGCGTTAGTTATGGACAAAATATGACCAATTACAAAAGTTAGTAAAAAATAATAATGGTAACAGTCGGGATCCTGAGGTAGCTAAGGATCCTGGATATTTGAGGTTCTTGAATATTTAGAGGATCTTGGCCCTAACAATTGCCCCCAAGTAATTCGTGAAAATATATAAGAGTTAGTTTTGTAAATATTAAAGGAATAACTTAAAGTAAAAAGGAGAGTTAAAATTATTTTTCAGTGGCTAAGTCTTATCTTTCTCGAGGTAATTGATAAGAAGTCAAATCATCTTCCTTATCTATTTCGTGCTATAAATAACGACTTCTGGTAACTCCTCTTTTTACTCTCTCAAGTTGCCTTCATCTCATTATGAAGGTAATCCTTTTTCCTTTTATTTGTTCTTCTGTTGTTTCGGTTTTCCTTGTCATGGCTAAGAAATTTTGTCGCTCTCGAACCGACGTTGTTACTTCTTACGAGAATGATTTTAGTGATAAGGCAATCTTAACCTACAACGAGGTTTGCTCATTCGAAAATGAAGACAAGGAATCGTTGAAAGCCATTGGGGCTTTCTCTTCTGATGTGGTCCTTCGTCCTTTTGAGGCTATCGTTCAGCCTGATTTTGTGTCTCCAACATGGATTTTTTTTCCTGAATACCCCTTCGCTCTAGGTTTAACTTATCCCTTTACTGGTATCATTCGTGATTTCTTTCTGTATACCCAAATCTCCTATATCTAAACGATGCATGTGTTTTGGAGGATCCTCTTTTGGATCGATCGCTTGAATCAGTCCAAGAATATGGACATTGGATTACCTAAGTTAGCCTTTAGCTATGACCTTCTACTTTTGGTTCTTCCTGTTTCCTGTTGAGAGTTAAGACAAACAAACCCCACCTGATTCTAAAATTAAAACAAAATGATGGCGCTTGGAAAGAAAAATATTTCTTCGACGCGACTCGATTCCTGAGGGAGATTCCCTGCCAAAAACATGGATTAAAAAGGGTAGGAATTAATTTTTGATTTCAAGGATCCTGAAATTTACTTCCCTTATTTTGTTTGTTTTGATGCAGCGTTTAGGTTTGAGGAGCTTATTCCTATTGCTGGTGATTCTGAGGATAAGATTTCGAATTTTTTTGCACTTCCTGCAGCCGAGAGGTCATTCACGCTTGAATATTCCAGTATTCAAGAGGGTTCCTCTACTATTGCTTCTATGGTCACTGGTAACATTATTTTTCTTGGATACTTCTTTTAGAGGATCCTTACTTGACAGGAATCTTTGGCAGGTTCTAAGACTACTCGGTCCAAGGCTCGATTCAGTTTGGCAGATCTTGAGGATGTTATGACTAGTGGTTCAATCAAGGCTAAACAGGAAATAGGTATCATTTTTCCTCCTCCCAAAAGACTTCACATAGACCTTACTGTTAAGGCTTCTAGATCTCGTAAATGGAAAACTTCTGAGGCTATAGATTTCAACCTAGAGAACCTTAGCATCGAGGATGCTCTTGGAAAGTTGTCCTCATTTTCCCAAGCGGTACGTATCTTGTGCACAAGTATCACTTATACCAATTTCTTTCCCTAGTGATGTTTGCATTTCTTCCAGGTCTCTGCCCATTTTTCTCAGTCCATAAATGATCTCAGGACTTGTGCTAATAAAGCCAAGTTTGTTATGAAAGAGTAGGAGAAAACATAGAGAGCTACCAATTAGGATCTCCTCCGGAGGGTGGAGTTATTGAGCAAACAAAGGGTTGAAAAGGAAGAAGAGCATCTTGAAGATCTCGAGGAAGTATTTGCTGACACGAAGACACGTATTGTGATAACTATTCTACAGGCCAAGATAAAATTGGTAGAATATTTGGAAAACGTAGGTTCTTGGGACATAGATGGTTGGGGCGAGGCGCTGGCTAAATTGGTTGACAAACCGACTGTCGCCAATCAGGATCCTGTATTGCTGCTGACCGAGGGATGGGAGAAGAAAGACTCGGCCGATGGCGACCAGGCTAAGGTCTAGGCCTGCTCAAAATTTAGTTTAAGTAGATTTTGTTTTTATTAGTGATCTAAGACAATTAACCTTTTGGCTAGGTTGATATGCAACCCTTTTTTGAATGATATGGTTGTGTTTTCCTTTTATATCTCTCTCTTTATTTTTCTATGTAACTGTTACGACATTAGGATCCTTAAATAATTAGGATCCTGGAAACCCTGGTTCCAACAAACAATCCTAAGACTTGAATTCTGACAGTGAATTATCTTTAATATACTTGAAATTTGATAATCAAATGATTTTGGCTTAGGATCCTAGAAAGTTCAGGATCCTTAAACTTTACCTAGAATTTTTCAAGAATAGGGATATATGGAACCTGATTATCTTCGAGTTTCTCCTTAAGCTCCATGAGCTTTTCAACCTTAGAGTTTATTGAAGATAAACCTCAACTTAGGAAAGAACTCAGGGTTGCTGTTAACTTCTGATGATAGGGTTCTTCATTGATGAGGATCCTTACCGATTAGGATCCTTAAGGATGAGGATCCTTAATGATAAGGTCATACAGGGGAGTTCCCTTCTAAGAATAACCTGTTTAGGTTATTGACTTTGAAAAAATTCTTGTGTAACAGTATAAGTTCAATGGATACATGTTAATGTTATATACTGGGGAGGATCCCAACTATTGACGGTCATAAACTTTAATTAATTTCTAGGTTAAGATCCATACGTGTGATAACATGAGAATGTTATGAATCTTAAGTAATTTCTAGGGTAAGATCCTAATGTGTGATAACATGAGAATATTATAAACCTTAAGTAATTTTTGGGGTAAGATCCCAAGGTGTGATAACATGAGAATGTTATAAACTTTAAGTAATCACTGGGGTAGGATCCTAATTTTTTATAACATGAAAATGTTACAAACCTTAAGGATCTCAACTTATGTTCAAGGATAAGAGGGTTGCCAAGCCACTGCATCGTGAAATGATCCCCCTATCCGTATCCCATAGTTAGATATCGTGCGTCCAAGAGAGGTGTATAAACCTTAGTTCGTGTGAAAGAGGTAATTAGCTCTTTAAAACTTAGAGGGGATTAAGTACCCTAAAGCGTAGGAGAGATGATCAGTCTCTAGCTTATGTACATGATAGTTTAAAGACTACATCATTGATATAGTGGAGCTTCTCAAGTGTTAGGATCCTTACATTTCAGGATCTTTATTCTCGAGGATCCCTGTATTTTAGGATCCAAAGGATCATTGGACTGCAGGATCTTCAACCCCGAGGGTCATTGCTTGTGAGAACTCTTAATCATACATTGTTCTGCATAGAAAAGTTAGCTAGTGGTGGGTGTTAGTCTAGCTAACGCCCCTCCGATGCTTAAGTTAGTAATGTAATCGCATAGAAATTAATGATGAAAAGTTTTAGGTAACGGACATGTGTACCTTAGTTTTGTTGAGGATCTATTGACCTTACTTACATGTGGTATGATTTGATGTGTATAGCATTCCAGGATTATGGTAGAACATCTCTTTCGAGCGTTGCTAGCCAATATGCTCCTTTTACTGCTTCAACATCTATAAGATGTGGTCCTTCCCATTTGGGAGCTAATTTACCTGCGCTGGGATCCTTGGTATTTTGGACTGTTTTCCTCAATACCAAGTCTCCTATTTGAAACCCTATGAACTTTACGTTCTTATTATAAGCCTTGGTGACTCTCTGTTGATGAGAAGTAATGCGTATTTTGGCAAGATCCCTAAGCTTGTCGATAGTGTCAAGATCCTATGCTAGGATCTTGTCGTTATTGTCACACCCCAAAACCACGAACGGCGGAAACGTTCAGGGGTGGAGGACGTCATGTATAGTATCACAACAGTGTAATATAATAAACAAGCAACAACATCATCCATTGCATTATAAGTAGAGTTTTAATACATGTGTGTTCTTTCATTGTAATACGACACCAAAAATATACAATCAAAATAAAAGACGAGATTTGTCTGCTCCGTCTTCTCTAAAACCTGGCCACCGTACCTGTCTGCTGATGACCTGAGAATACAAGCTATTTTGAAAGCGAGTATCAACTTTAAAGATGGTGAATTCATAAGTAATTAAGTGTCATTGTCTTGCTTATGAAAATCTATTATGAAGGCCATGTAAACCTTTAAATGAAAATGTTGATGTAAGTATGAAAAACCCTAGAAAATCCCTTATTTTCTATAAGTATGAAATGTAGTCATCTACCAAGACCCAAATGTTTTGTTATGACAATATAGTCTTCTACCAAGACCCGAATGTTTTGTTATGACAATGTAGTCTTCTACCAAGACCCGGATGTTTTGTTATGACAATGTAGTCTTCTACCAAGACCCGAATGTTTTGTTATGACAATGTAGTCTTCTACCAAGACCCGAATGTTTTGTAAGTAATATGATAGCTTTGCCTTTCTATTGACTAGTACTAGAGTACTTAGTCTAACTCCTCGTTTATGTGAAAGTATCACAAAATAAAGTAAACAGGAAAAATATAATCATGTAAGTGTTATTATCTTGGGTTACCAGGACAAATACGACATCGCTGAAGCAAAAGATAGACCCTATGGACATCCGAAGAGTGTCCCCTCATCCTCTGTAGTGGCAGCAGGGTGGAGGGAGGGTTAGTCCCGATATCGATCTCCTAATACAGATCGTTAACCTAATGATCCTCCGAAGATTCACATCTCATCCACTGTTGCAATAGTTGGACGGAGGGATGGTTAGTCCCGTCACTAACTACTTAATAAGTAACAACCTTAGACATCCGTAGACATTCATTGACCACTGGTGCTAATCAATGGGGTTCGGAATGGTAAGTCCCGCCGAGATATCCCATTGAACCGGGATAGGAAAGATAATTTACACAGTAAGTACTAATAAATCATCCTCGTAGTTCTAAGTACAAGTATCCAGGTAAGTAAATACAGGATAATGCACCTATGTAACAGTGTTCCTGTATGGTATTCATGTAAGTGTGCTCATGTAACAGGTAAGTATATGTAAACATATTCATGTATCATGTAATCCTAAGTAAGTGTACTCATGTATCATGTAAGGTATTGGTATAGACTCATGAATGAACCGAACCTTGTGTGATTCCTTGTAGTAGTAATAATGTTTGATATCTTCTAACTATCTCTATGATAGTTAACTGAAAGGTAATTGGTTGTTTACGTAGGTTTATGCACTCTTGCTACCCAAGAGTATTGGAAACTAAATGAAGGGTGAAAACTATAATCTTTAACATATATATGAACATATGCGCATAAGTATAGTTTGATTCAAGAAGGTAAAATAATGGTTTTGCAAGATATCTTGGACTTCTGAACAATAATTAAGAATGACTTGATGTCATTTTAATAAACATTTCAAAACTAATACTTTTGTTATCAAGGTATTTTTAGATAGAAAACCACTTCATGTGTCACCTTTTGATATATGTGAAATCTAATGAGTGAAAACACAGTTATAAAATACATAAGATTGATTTAATAACATATTGTTTTCTACTTGTATTCCCCCCCCCCCCATTAAAATGTTTAAAATCATTTAAAACATTGATTAAGGGGTATGAACTCACTTGTAGATGGTGGTTCGGATGAACTGGACGGTGTAGGATTGCTAGGTGTCAAGTGAGGACTTGTACACACACTACGATCCTAATGAACATATAATTACACATATATGCACTCAATTAGTCTCAAATTACTAATTGATAATGTTAAGACATCCTAGACATAATAAACACTTTATATAAGTGTTTTAAGCCCTAAGGATTGCATCTAAGCTATTGTGGGACAAGGCACTTGTGTTTACGGTTCCAAAGGATCCCATATATGAGTTTACTCCCCATATACCATCACACATGGAGTTTACGGTTGTAAACTCTTGAGTTTACGGCCGTAAACTCCCAACCATGGGTGTATTGTGTGTTTTGAAGTTCCAAATGATTCCTAGAATTATTCCAACTTTGTGGTTAAATTCTTGGAAGGGTTTAAGGCATAGAAACACTTCATTTAGGAGTTTATGGTCCTAAGGCCATTTCCCTTAGAGTTTGAGGATGTAAACTCTTAAGGATGGGTGTTTTTGATGTTTTCAAGTCTCTTGCACAAGTGGTATAGGTTCTAGGCTTTTATTCCAAGCATATGAAGACCCTTGACACACTTTGGTGTCCTTAAATCATGTTTACGGCCCATAAACCATGTCATGGCCATAAACTCATTTTGAAATGTGTTATGAATGTGTTTAGGGCCTTAGATTAAATGGGAACAAGTCTAGGTAAAAGTCTAAGGCTTTCGGTACCTTAAAAGCACCATTTTGGGCATGAATTTGGAGTTTACGGCCTAAGATACTCTTAGGCCGTGAACTCCCAAACTTGGGTGATTCTTGGTTGTTTTCATGTCCATAATACACTCCTATACAAGTCCAAGGCAGTGGTATATCACATGGGGACAGTCTAGGTTTGGTTTCGGGAGTTTACCGCCCAAGAACACCTTGGGAGTAAACTCCTAAATCTAGTGATTTAGCCTTCTAAATCATGTTATAAACACATATTAAGCTTTCTAACACTATTAGAAAGAGGTACTCAAGATTTGGGATAAAAACCCGAAGATCCGTGAGAGAGAAAATGGCTTTTCTCTAGTTGGAAATGCGAATAATGAATGAATTTGATTCAGAATTCTATTTATAGTCCTGAGATATTTTTGGCAGAAAATATTTTTATTCCTGAAATGATTTCTAATATAATAGAGTGTTGGAATAACAGTGTTGCACAAAACCCTAGTGTACCCACTCTCCTGATATTTCCTGAAGTGTAAACCCTGAATTACTCAAACTTACACGAAAAAGTCTGAAAATTAACTATGACTGCTATAACTTCTATTGAAGTGATATAGTTTGTACATAATGGAAATTTCGGGTTGTCACATCATCCCCCCGTTAGAAGGAATTTCGTCCCGAAATTAGAATTTAAGCAATTAAGAATTTACAAATAACTAATCGAAAAGGTGAGGGTATTTCAGTTTAATCTGATCCTCACGTTCCCAAGTGAATTCTGGTCCACGCTTTGTGTTCCAGCGCACCTTCACTATCGGGATACGGCTCTGCTTTGTTTGCTTGACCTCTCGGTCCATGATCTCTACTGGTTCCTCCACGAAGTTGAGGCTCTCTTTGATCTCGATCTCGTCGAGTGGAATAACAAGAGTCTCGTCGGACAGACACTTTTTCAAGTTCGAGACGTGGAAGGTAGGATGTGTGTTACTGAGTTCGTGCGGTAGATTGAGTTTGTAAGCCACAGGGCCGATTCTCGCGAGAATCTCGAAAGGCCCTATGTATCTTGGATTGAGCTTCCCATGCTTCCCAAAGCGTATCAAGCCCTTCCAGGGTGAGACCTTCAATAGGACTCGGTCGCCCACCTGGAACTCCAATGGTTTCCTACGCTTGTCAGCGTAGCTTTTCTGTCGGTCTCTAGAGGCTTTCAATCGTTCACGAATTTGAACGATCTTCTCTGTCGTTTCCCGAATGATCTCCGGACCTGTGAGAGTGCTTTCGGGAACTCGTCCCTTAGCTAACTGGGTATCACCCACTTCAGCCCAGCACAGAGGGGATCTGCACTTTCGGCCATAGAGGGCCTCGAATGGAGCTGCCTTTATGCTCGTATGATAATTGTTGTTGTAGGAAAATTCAACAAGGGGTAAATGGGTATCCCAAGCTTTTCCAAAGTCAATCACATAGGCACGCAACATATCTTCTAAGGTTTGGATAGTCCTCTCACTTTGCCCGTCGGTCTGTGGATGGTAGGCTGTACTCATGTCCAGCCTAGTTCCTAGGGAACTTTGTAATGACTGCTAGAACCTCGAAGTGAATCTACTATCTCGGTTCGAGATGATAGATAAAGGAACACCGTGCAGCCTTACAATCTCCCTAATGTAAGTTCTAGTAAGTTTCTCCATCTTGTCTGTTACTTTGATTGGCAAGACGTGTGCAGACTTGGTCAGTCTATCGACAATGACCCATATGGAATCAAGTCCACCCGTCGTCTTGGGCAACTTGGTTATGAAGTCCATAGTGATCCGCTCCCACTTCCATTCAGGTATCTTCGTTTGTTGTAGGAGGCCGGAGGGTTTCTGGTATTCGACCTTGACCTTTGCGCAAGTAAGGCATTTACTCACGAAGGTAGCAATATCTGCTTTCATTTTAGGCCACCGGTATAACTTTTTAAGATCCAGATACATCTTATCTGAACCCGGGTGGACAGAATAACGAGTGTTGTGAGCTTCGGTCATGACCAAGTCTCTGAAGCCACCGTGTTTCGGTGTCCAAATCCGATCCATGAGGTATAAGGCTCCGCCACCCTTGGCTTCTAAGTTCTTATCCATCCCTCTAAGGGATTCACCAGCCACGTTTTCAGGTTTCAAAGCGTCGAGCTGAGCCTCCTTTATTTGCATGGACAAGTGTGAATGGATGGTTAGAGTCAAAGATTTGACCCTACGACCAGAATATTCTTTCCGACTTAGGGCGTCGGCTACTACATTGGCTTTACCCAGATGATAACGAATTTCGCACTCGTAATCACTGAGTAGCTCGACCCACCGTCGTTGTCTCATGTTGAGCTCTTTCTGGTCGAAAATGTGTTGTAGACTCTTATGGTCTGTAAAGATTGTTCTTTTTGTACCATATAGGTAATGTCACCAGATCTTCAGAGCAAACACAACCGCTCCTAGCTGAAGATCGTGGGTTGTGTAGTTAACCTCATGTGTCTTCAGCTATCTCGAGGCATAGGCTATGACTTTACCTCGCTGCATCAGAACACATCCGAGCCCTTGGTTTGATGCGTCACAATAGACCACGAAGTCTTCTATCCCTTCGGGGAGGGACAATATTGGTGTGGTGCACAAGGCTTGCTTGAGTGTTTGGAATGCTCTTTCTTATTTCTCTTCCCAGTCAAAGGCTACGTCCTTCTGGGTCAGTGTCGTAAGAGGTTATGCTATGCGGGAGAAGTTCTGAATGAACCTGCGATAGTAGCCAGCTAGACCTAGAAAATTGACGAATTTCAGTAGGTGTCTTTGGTGCTGATCTGTTCTCGATGGCCTTAATTTTGGAAGGGTCCACATGTATACCTTCTTCGCTAACAACATGGCCCAAAAATTCGACTCGCCGAATCCAAAATCCGCACTTGGAGAACTTCGCGTAGAGCTTCTCCGATCGCAATGTTTCTAAGATTTTACGGAGATGTTGGCTATGTTCCTCCTTACTTCGAGAGTAGATGAGTATGTCATCAATGAAGACGATGACGAACTGATCCAAGTAAGGATGACACACCCTATTCATCAGATCCATGAATACTGCGGGCGCATTAGTTAATCCGAACGACATCACTACAAACTCATAGTGCCCATAACGAGTTCGGAAGGCTGTCTTGGGAACATCCTCCTCTAACACTCGTAGTTGGTGATATCCGGATCGTAGATCTATCTTCGAGAAGTAGTTGGCTCCTTGAAGTTGATCGAATAAATCGTCAATACGGGGTAAGGGATAACGATTTTTAATTGTAAGTTTGTTGAGTTCTCTATAGTCGATGCACATGCGAAACGATCCATCCTTCTTCATGACGAACAAGACCGGTGCTCCCCATGGTGAGAAGCTTGGTCGAATGAATCCCTTCTTGATAAGTTCTTTAAGTTGACTGGAAAGTTCCTGCATTTCAGCCAGTGCCAGACGAAAAGGAGATTTGGCTACTGGGGTAGCTCCTGGCACTAAGTCGATTCTGAACTCAACTTGGCGTTGCGGTGGTAAACTGGGAAGTTCTTCTGGGAATATGTCGGGGAAGTCGCGCACTTCGGGGATGTTCTGAATGTCTTTCATTTCTTGACTTGTATCAACGACATGAGCGAGGAATGCATGGTACTCCTTTCGCAAGCACTTCTGAGCTTGAATGCACGAAATGATGCAAATGCTCGTACTAGGTGTGTCGTCGTAGATAATTAAGGTTTCGTTGTTAGGAAGGTTAATACGAACTGCTTTTTCAAAGCACAAGATGTCGGCGCAAAGAAGAGTCAACCAATCCATGCCGATGATAACGTCGAAACATTTAATTTGGACTGGCAGGAGATCTATCTTGAAAGTATGGCCATCTAAAGTTAAGGTACAACCTACGTATATGCAGTTAGTACTCTCTGTTTTCCTGTTAGCCATTTATACCGTGAATAAACTATCTAACGCACACGGTTTTTGTTTAAGCAGGTGTGCAAATTTGTGACTTACAAAACTTTTCTCTGCTCCACTATCAAAAAGTATGCAAGCATATGAGTTATCGAGGAGAAACGTACCAGTAACTATCGTAGGATCAGCTACCGCTTCCTCGTGGCCTAGGGCCATAACTCTTTCTACTCCTCTAGCCATTCCTACTTTAGGGCAGTTCCACTTGTAGTGGCCCACTTCGCCACAACCGTAGCAAGTTTGGCCCATATCGTCGTTAGGAACCTGGGCGGCCTGAGCTGTTGGAGTCTTGCAGAAATGGACTGTGTGTCCCTTCCTGTTGCATTTAGAGCACTGCATCTCCTTGCAAGGTCCGTGGTGGTGGAAGTTGCACTTGGTGCACTTCGGGAGAGTTCCAGCATAAGTTTTTGCTGGTAAGGGTTCGCAGGGACAATGGGAGTAACTGTGGCAGCATTGATCGCCACAAGTTGTTGGTTCTTGGAGGATCCTTGTGAAGCCCCTCTTTTCCTCTTATTCCACCCCTTCCTGTTGTGGTCGGGGTTGGACTTTTGTGGTACGGGTATAGGGATTGATGGGTTTTGAGGTTTCCTGTGGTCTATGAGAGATTGTGCTAGCCCTTTGGCGCTATCGAAAGTAATAGGCCTGGAAGCTATCACACTTTACTAGATCTGGGGCGACAGTCCCCAGATGTATCTCTCTATCTTTTTGTTCTGGAGAGAAACCATGTCAGGGCATAAGTTCTCCAGATCATAGAACCTATTTGTGTAGGTCGTGATGTTGGATCCAACCATTTGTAGACCCCAGAATTCCTGCTCGAGTTTTTGTACTTCACCTCGAGGACAGTACTCTTTCATCAGCATGTCCTATAACTTTTCCCAGCTGATGGAATACGCCACCACCAAAGTCATATAGTTAACATGGCTGTTCTACCATGTTAGTCCTCTGTCAGAGAAGGTACAAGCTGCAAACTTGACCTTGTTGCCTTCCTAGCAAGCACAGATTTCAAAGACGGATTCCATATTTTCAATCCATTGTCTCAACACCATAACACCCCTAGTTCCATTGAAGTTGCGGGGTTTGGCGTTCATGAAGTCCTTGTAGGTGCATCCCCGAGGGTGTCCATGGCTTTCGCCGTGGTTCGAGGGAGGTGCACCTGTTCCTGATCCACTAGGGGCAGGAGCGTTGATTGCTGACACAACAGATGCAACAGGTGCTATGAAAGCTGCCTGGAACATGTTGGCATTGAAAGGATTAGGCGGTTGAAGAGGTTCAGGTGGTGGTAGAGGTGGTGGTATCGGTGTTTCGTTGTTTGAGTTACGTCTTGTACTTTTGCGTGGCGGCATCTTTAACTATACATTTAAAAGATGACGACATGTATAAGAATAAATGATTAATGAATGTGTCTAATGGACTAACTCCCCATAGCCTAACAACAGAATGAATAGAATGACTAAATGAAGAAGATAGCATTTGGATAATAATTTCCATATGATTAGATATCTGTCAATAATACTGGAATTACAGATGTAACGAGTTCGGGAAAAATGGCCTAGCAGTAGGCCTTACATCAACCAAGATGAGAAATTTTGACAGAATTAAGACTAGATCAAGACCTAACAGGTCTAAGATTTATACAGATAGGAAAATTAGACCAAAGTTTTACATAAACTAGGTTATATCACAAAGATGAGTCGACGAGATTCTATTGGCGACGAGAACTGCTAGCATGAGTTCTTGATCCCGACAGTAGATGTTCCATGTCCCTCATACGCCTGTCAGCTCTCACTTGCTGAGCTCGAAGTTACCTAACTTCAGCTTGAGTTTCGGCAAGTTCCCTATGCAGATTTGCATTGCGGACCAGAGTCCTTTCATGAGCAGACTCTAGTTGGCGAATGTGGACAGTGTTAACGCCAGAGTTGGCTTCAATCTCCACGACCCGGTCAATAGTTGCTTGACCCAGTATCGTGTTTCTGGAAATTCTACGAACCATGATGGGTAGGACCCTGTCAGCAGAACCTCCTTCAGTGAGGATGTAGAAACTTCGGTCTCCATTGTAGGGAATGGGCTGACCTTGTTCCTGGCTCCATCTAGCCAAGTTAGTGGCCCACAGCGGCGTGGGTCCTTGAAAAGCAGGACGGGGGTTCAGGTTTGGGTTTTGAGAAGCTGGGAGTAGGTTGTTGACTTCAGGCTCTGAGTTAGAACTATCGGAAAAACCCTCAGCATGGTGATCATCCAAAGGGATTGGGTGATCATCTTCTGGTTCTGCCTCTAGCCAACCAGCATTGCCCTGGTTCGGGAAGTACGGATCGTCGTGGTGAAATCCAGCCATTTTAATCTACGCGAGAAAAGGGATATAAGAAATAGCTAAAATAGAAGAACTAACTAAGATAAATACAGTAAGACCAAATACCCCTATGGTATTTCTTTATGGTTGTGTTGGTAAGTTTTTAGGCTTGTTGCCATATCACAACCATTCTTGGGCATATGCTAATCACTCCTCGGACCAGCATAGTTGATCAGGCTATGCCATTCCCAAGACTGACCATATATCCCCAGGCTTACTTGTGATATTCAACAATCGTAATACTTTTGTTCTTGTCGTTGTGACACTGATTTTAGTATGAATGCAGGCACGTATACTTACTTAAATATTTTATTATTTAAAAGTATAACTCTTAGACAGAGTGTTTTAATCCCCATGTATTTATAGTTAGTATATCTTTTATGGGTTGATATACTATATTCACTATAAACAATGCTCTGATACCAATCTGTCACACCCCAAAACCACGAACGGCGGAAACGTTCCGGGGTGGAGGACGTCATGTATAGTATCACAACAGTGTAATATAATAAACACGCAACAACATCATCCATTGCATTATAAGTAGAGTTTTAATACATGTGTGTTCTTTCATTGTAATAAGACACCAAAAATATACAATCAAAATAAAAGACGAGATTTGTCTGCTCCGTCTTCTCCAAAACCTGGCCACCGTACCTGTCTACTGATGACCTGAGAATACAATTTATTTTGAAAGCGAGTATCAGGTTTAAAGCTGGTGAATTCATAAGTAATTAAGTGTCATTGTCTTGCTTATGAAAATCTATTATGAAGGCCATGTAAACCTTTAAATGAAAATGTTGATGTAAGTATGAAAAACCCTAGAAAATCCCTTATTTTCTATAAGTATGAAATGTAGTCTTCTACCAAGACCCGAATGTTTTGTTATGACAATGTAGTCTTCTACCAAGACCCGAATGTTTTGTTATGACAAGGTAGTCTTCTACCAAGACCCGAATGTTTTGTAAGTAATATGATAGCTTTTCCTTTCTATTCACTAGTACTAGAGTACTTAGTCTAACTACTCATTTATGTGAAAGTATCACAAAATAAAGTAAACAGGAAAAATATAATCATGTAAGTGTTATTATCTTGGGTTACCAGGACAAACACGACATCGCCGAAGCGAAAGATAGACCCTATGAACATCCGAAGAGTGTCCCCTCATCCTCTGTAGCAACAGCAGGATGGAGGGAGGGTTACTATCCCTTGCATCTTCTTGGATAGGGGTCAAGGAAGCAGGCCTTGGGTGAAGGCGCCTGTCTCCAGGAACTCTTCATGTCTTGGGACATTCAAGGCAGCTAACGTGAATCGATCTTGATAGTCACGAATCGACATTCCTTCTTTTTTTCTTACACGCCATCACAAAGTTGGCGTCCCCTTTTGCTTTACTTAACTACATGAAGTTGTTGAGGAAAAGTTATTTCAACTAATCAAAACTCGAGATACTGCTTGGCCACAAAGACTTGAACCACTTGCCTACGTTTCTTGTTAGGGTGTAGGGGAAATAAGTGCAAGTGAAGCGACGATCCATCTTAAGAGACGTCATCGTCCACTCGTAGTTGTCGATGTGGTCATCTAGGTCAGTAGTACCGTCATATTTTTGCAGAAGTTCATGGTTGAAATTAAAGCTTGACCTTCGCATGGGTTGTCCATGTACGAGTACGACATACCACCATAGGGCATATGTTGATGCGTCTGGTAGGGTCTCGTGTACATCTGGTTGTGCATGGCTGCCGGTGAGATGTACAGTTGATATTGTTGTAAGTTTGGCTGTATTCCAAATTGTTGGAGTGCATACTGCCCTTCCGGGTGAACTATGTATGGGTTTGCTCATGTGTACTATGGCGTGAATGGATTGAATAGTCGAGCGGTCACCATGAAGGGGTTGAATTCGGGTGCTAGTGAGAATTGAACGCCAGATCCATAAGAGCTGGATCCCTTATTGATCAAGGTCTGCACACCTATGACTTGCGGCTGAGACACTTCTTGTCACAACTAGTATTTTAGCTAGGAAAATTCTTTTCTCATGTAATCATTCTACTATTGTAAAGCATGTACTCTAAGTGAATATCAATCAATGCTCATTCAAATACATCTCTCATGTTCAACTAAGGGTTGGAAACCCTAGAAACCCCGGTTAAAGTTTACTATGGACTAGGATTTTCTTATTAGGCCTAATAGGCCAATAAGCCTTCAATTCGAATATTTTATGCCTAGAATCCTTAAATGGACTCGAAATGGACCCACATTCATAAAACTTAACACTTTAGGCTATGTGGACCTAAAATGGTCCGTGTTAATCCTAATAGGCCAAGTTGGGCCATAATAACTGCAATTAAACCCCATTTCTTTTGTTCTAATGGGCCGTGAACCACCTAATGGGCTTGTGTTGGGCCGTGAGCCATCCTAAGGGACCAATGGGCTGAAAAATATTATTGGGCCTACGAAATTCTAACAAAGCCAAGAATTTGAGCTCAAAACCATTTTTCCTTCATTCCATTACGCCCATTCTCGGCCCAAGGTAAAAAAAAGTGAAATTAACAGGTTTAATGAACATTAGACACATCATTATTGCATAGAGGATCTCCATGCAACATCACTTCACTCTCTCTCTCTCTCTCTCTCTTCTCCCTTCTTCTTCTTGGCCGCAACACCCTCACACCACCTCATTTCATTCAAAAATCTCTTAAGAAACTCTCTCTAGAGAACCTCCTACCTCCTCCAAATTTTCGAAGATTTAGAGTTGTTTCAAGAAGATTTTAACCAAAAATCATCAATCCTTGGTAAGTCCCTACACATCCAAGTTATATAATTTCATTCTTATGTTAAATCACTCCTCCTAAACATTTGTTTGTGATCACACTCTTAGAAACCTCATAAGCTCAAGATCTACTCAAGGAAAGCTTGCTAGAGCCAAAACCTCTTTCTTTTCTTCATCAAACCGAGAACAAACAAGCAAGATGAGTTCATACCCCCTCGTTTTCGGTTTTCATATGTTTTTCGGGGAGAATACAAGTACTATGTGATAGATCTAAGTATTGTGCATGTTATGTGTGTGTTTATTGTAAAAATATGGCTATACATAATAGATCTCGAAAGTTATAGCAAAAATAGTTGATATTGTTAAACTAAGACACTCTAAACAACATACTTTATGGTAGAAAGTGTTAAACATGCATGCTTGTTGAATAAACTAACAATAAATCACGTTTAAGGACTATATTTGTCAAATAAAAAAAATGTTGGGAATTTATGACATACACAGTTTTCATGGGACAAAAAGAGTCATTTTCTTTTAAAAATGAACATTTATGATGTTTTTGGTGTTAAAAGGACCATAACTGTAAATTTTTTGCTTAATGGGCCTTATTATGGACTCTTGCGGTTTCATGGGCCTAAAATGCAAAAATATCAATTTTCATGGACCAAAATGTTATTAAACATAAATTTGAGTTAAAAATGAAAAATTCACGGTTTAAGGGCTAAAAATGACACTTACTTCTAAATTCGGCCTAAAATGAAAATTTCGCGGAATGTGGGATGAAAATGTCATTTTTTTTAAAATAAGGGTTGAAAATGCCATTTTTATTAAATAAGAGCTGAAATTGAAAAATCTTATATAAGTGGATTGAAAAGGTCAATGAATGTATTTTTGTGCCGAAATTGAAAATTACTACAAAATTGGGCCGAAAATACAAAGTTTTATAAATTAATGGGCTAAAATGTTATTTTTAACCAAAATGGGCCAAAAATGTCATTTTATGGGAAATAAGTCATTAAAAATATATTTAGGTTTTAAGGGACCTAAAGTGTAAGTTTTAGAAAAATAAGTCCAAATTGTAAAGTTTTTACATAATGGACTAAATCTACCATTATAATAAAATATTGGACTATTTATATCATCTTTGTGAAACAATTCAAATAAAAAGAACCATGTTATAATGAACAAAACAAAATACAACTATACGACTATTGGGCCTAATAACCACTATACATGCTTATTGGGCCTTCATGGTCCAAATTGCATGTTTATTAGGCCCAATTCATTCTTTACATGTCTATTGGGCCTTAGTGACCCAATTACATGCTTAATGGGCTGAAATCATCTTTTACATGTTTATTGGGCCTTGGTGGCCCATTTACATGCTGATTGGGCCTGGACTATTCATTATATGCTTAATGGGCCTTAAAGTGTCCTTTCGTATACTTATCAAGCCTGGAAATAACTTACATGCCTAATGGATCACAGTTGTCCCTTTTCCATGTTAGTTGGGCTTTGTCTATTCATATAAATTCTTAATTGGTATGTGCAAGAATCTAAATTCATATACATCCTATATCGTGAAATTCGAATAATTAGACATTAACAATTCGGATCTAGTGAGACATGTCGGTTGAAACCACTAAGTGTATGATTGTAACCTGTAGTTATAACTAGAGTCTCCTGGAGGGAGAGCGAGAGTTTGTGTATAGATCTATATGGGGGGTAACTCCCCCACAACTGAGTTGTTCGCTACAGTTAGACTAGGCCAGTCTAGGGTGACAAACCTTAACATCCACAAACTAGCATTTGGAAAAATGCCAAGACAGGCGAATTAGTCTTTATCAAGCATGGTTATAACGACTCACATAGAGATCATTATCATCATAACATTACGGAAATCAGAACATTAATCATGTCAATACAAATCATACATACATCAATACATGGGCTTAGGGTTTAAGACCACAACACATTTATAACCAGAAAATATCGGATTTTCTGGGGAAATACTATTATTCAATTACCTTCTACTTACAACAGAAAGAATACAAAGAAATTGGACTGCATACTTATACATGTTTTTACTATGAAATCCACACATGCATCTATACTCGGTTTTTCACATCAGTTTCAAACTAATTATAGAAAATAACGGATTTTCTGGGTTTTACAAATATTACAAAGACTTTCATTCAAACATGCTTATGAACTCAACAACATTATATATGTTGACCGTTTTCAAAATAACTTGTATTCTCAAGTAATCGTTAAGCGGGGAAACTTTCAAGTGCAGGAATTTATTTTGTGTAATGTCAATCATCGTACAATTAATATTTTGGGAATATGTAATCTAAGACAATGTACTTGATGTGAACAATACCAGTTGTAATATGTAATGTTTGGTGATGATTGTGTTATGTTTCATGTATATTCATTGTGATGATATTTCAATTTATAGTCACACGAGCCCTCGGACGTTTTCGTCGTCTGGTTCGAGGGTGTGACAGGTTGGTATCAGAGCATTGTTTATGGTGAACTGGCATGTCTAATCATACATAATACGCAACTATATACACAATGGGACTAAAAAATAACTCTGAACAAATTAAATAAAATACCCACTTACATGTGCATTTTAGAAAATCAGCATAAAAATAACCTACATAAGTCTTTAGGGAAATTTGATGTTACGATTAAACCTCGGCAGCATGTAATCGTATTAGGGATGAGTGTAGCCTGATCAACTACATTTCTTCAGAATACGACCAACACATGTCCAGGAATAATTGTGGTGATCAATTGACCAAAAGCTTACCCTTTAAATACCCAAAAAGGAGAATAACAAACCAAACTTAAAAATAATTAAAAATATTATAAGCATATTCTCACCACTAGTTTCTCGCACAGTCGCCATGGACGAAGCACATCAGGGCATCCTTTACCATCAGGCCCTAGTGGCTCGCAGAGTGATTGAAGAAGACCCCATGGTAGGACAAGAGGCAGCCTCTGACTTTGAGACTGAGGAGTATACGGATATGGAATACGAGTTTGACGAGACTGATGATGACGAGGAGGATGATAAGAACACTGATGAAGTTCTCGGCGAACCTCCTACCATAGAGGTGCATCAGGACCACCCTATACCGCCAAGGAACCCCATTGGTGGAACTCGCTCTTCGGAAGAAGAAATTGCCGCTCTTCGGCAGCTGCTGTTGGCAATGGAGACGCGAGCAGTACAAGCGGAACAGGAAATGGATGAAGTCATTGGAGAAATGACCAAGATGGCTAATTTAGTAGCACAACATTTTGGAATATGATATCGCTACTACCGTTAGACGCGTCTCGTCATGACTAGGACCCACCCCGTCACCTACTACTATTGTTATGACTTTCCTTTTTATATGAATGACTATTTTATGTACTATCAACTATATGTTTAAGTGATTACACTATTCATATGGTCATCATGTTGTCAGATTTTACACTTTCTCCTATGTACTGTATGCCTTTAAGGCAAAATTTTCATGTACTAAAACGGATATTATTAGTAAAAATATTACGTGTTTTATCGTGATGTTGTTATCTGCTATGTGACTTATTTCTTCGTTTCATAATAAATTATGAAGTTAATTACATACACACCTGATATCGATCTCCTAATACAAATCGTTAACCTAATGATCCTCCGAAGATTCACATCTCATCCACTGTTGCAACAGTTGGACGGAGGGATGGTTAGTCCCGTCACTGACTACTTAATAAGTAACAACCTTAGACATCCGTAGACATTCATCGACCACTGGTGCTAATCAGTGGGGTTCGGAATGGTAAGTCCCGCTGAGATATCCCATTGAATCGGGATAGGAAAGATAATTTACACAGTAAGTACTAATAAATTATCCTCGTAGTTCTAAGTACAAGTATCCAGGTAAGTAAATACAGGATAATGCACCTATGTAATAGTGTTCCTGTATGGTATTCATGTAAGTGTGTTCATGTAACAGGTAAGTATATGTAAACATATTCATGTATCATGTAATCCTAAGTAAGTGTACTCATGTATCATGTAAGGAATTGGTATAGACTCATGAATGAACTAACTCTTGTGTGATTCCTTGTAGTAGTAATAATGTTTGATATCTTCTAACTATCCCTATGATAGTTAACTGAAAGGTAATTGGTTGTTTACATAGGTTTATGCACTCTTGCTACCCAAGAGTATTGGAAACTAAATGAAGGGTGAAAACTATAATCTTTAACATATATATGAACATCTGCGCATAAGTATAGTTTGATTCAAGAAGGTAAAATAATGGTTTTGCAAGATATCTAGGAGTTTTGAACAATAATTAAGAATGACTTGATGTCATTTTAATAAACATTTCAAAACTAATACTTTTGTTATCAAGATATTTTAAGATAGAAAACCACTTCATGTGTCACCTTTTGAAATATGTAAAATCTACTGAGTGAAAACATAGTTATAAAATACATAAGATTGATTTAATAACATACTGTTTTCTACTTGTATTCCCCCCCCCCCCATTAAAACGTTTAAAATCATTTAAAACATTGATTAAGGGGTATGAACTCACCTGTAGATGGTGGTTCGGATGAACTGGACGGTGTAGGATTGCTAGGTGTCAAGTGAGGACTTGTACACACACTACGATCCTAATGAACATATAATCACACATATATGCACTCAATTAGTCTCAAATTACTAATTTATAATGTTAAGACATCCTAGACATAATAAACACTTTATATAAGTGTTTTAAGCCCTAAGGATTGCATCTAAGCTATTGTGGGACAAGGCACTTGTGTTTAGGGTTCCAAAGGACCCCATATATGAGTTTACTCCCCATATACCATTACACATGGAGTTTACGGTTGTAAACTCTTGAGTTTACAACCGTAAACTCCCAACCATGGGTGTATTGTGTGTTTTGAAGTTCCAAATGATTCCTAGAATTATTCCAACTTGGTGGTTAAATTCTTGGAAGGGTTTAAGGCATACAAACAATCCATTTAGGAGTTTACGGCCCTAAGGCCATTTCCCTTAGAGTTTTCGGCCGTAAACTCTTAAGGATGGGTGTTTTTGATGCTTTCAAGTCTCTTGCACAAGTGGTATAGGTTCTAGGCTTTTATTCCAAGCATATGAAGACCCTTGACAGACTTTGGTGTCCTTAAATCATGTTTACGGCCCATGAACCATGTCATGGCTGTAAAATCATTTCGAAATGTGTTATGGATTTGTTTAAGGCCTTAGATTGAATGGGAACAAGTCTAGGTAAAAGTCTAAGGCTTCAGGTGCCTTAAAAGCACCATTTTGGGCATGAATTTGGAGTTTACGGCCTAAGATACTCTTGGACCGTGAACTCCCAAACTTGGGTGATTCTTGGTTGTTTTCATGTCCCTAATACACTCCTATACAAATCCAAGGCAGTGGTATATCACGGGGGACAGTCTATGTTCGGTTTCGGGAGTTTACCGCCCAAGAACACCTTGGGGAGTAAACTCCTAAATCTAGTGATTTAGCCTTCTAAATCATGTTATAAACACATATTAAGCTTTCTAACACTACTAGAAAGAGGTACTCACGATTTGGGATAAAAACCCGAAGATCCGTGAGAGAGAAAATGGCTTTTCTCTAGTTGGAAATGCGAATAATGAATGAATTTGGTTTAGAATTCTATTTAGAGTCCTGAGATATTTTTGGCAGAAAATATTTTTATTCCTGAAATGATTTCTAATATAATAGAGTGTTGGAATAACAGTGTTGCACAAAACCCTAGTGTACCCACTCTCCTGATATTTCCTGAAGTGTAAACCCTGAATTACTCAAACTTACACGAAAAAGTCTGAATAGTAACTGTGACTGCTATAACTTCTATTGAAGTGATATAGTTTGTACATAATGGAAATTTTGGGTTGTCACAGTTATTCTCTTGGTCTTGCAGCAAGTATCTTGCCGTCGAGATTACCACTTCAATAGGGATCACTGCTTTTGGATTAATGTCTAAGTCCATAACTATATTTGGTAAGACTTGACCCGACCCGGCATGCTCCATTTGGGTTGCATGGCATCATGCATTTGGATAACTATAATGAGAGAAATAACACTTAAGGTTTGTTAATATATTATAAGTTCTAATATATTAATAAGATTATTTAATTATTATTGATCGAGAATTAATTTGGAATTAATTAAGTGATCAAAAGGAGACTAATTAAATATATGGGTTGATTGTGTAAATCATTCATTCTTATATATGTGGGCTTGTGATCCAAGATTCCTTATGTTGGACTAAGTCCATGGGGTGACCCATGGATACTCCATGGAGGTTAAAATCCATGGAGCATAAGGAATGGGTAAAGTCATGAGTTACATGGTGTAACCCTAATAGCCACCATATAAAAGAATCCCATGGCTCAAGAAATCATGCACTATGGGTGTGTGTGAGGGCTAAACGATTTCATGGAGTGTTCAAGTTTCTCTCAATTTATTCCAAGTGTATTTGGTGTTGTGTGAACCATTTGAGGTGTCACACTTGAGGCACTTGGCACTCAAGCTTCATGAAGACTTTCTACATCAAAGTGGTATGTATTCTATCTTGTTATATTCATTGTTTTGTATGCTAGATTAGGATAATACCTTGGATGTTCATATTTGTAAGTATAATAGAGAAAACATAGATCCAAGGTATTTAGGGTTGCATGCACACTTAGGAGTGTTAGAATGCTCAAAACCCAACACAAATACCAAAGAGTAGGGGGTCTGGCCTATGGCTACTTTGGAAGTAGTCCTATCTTCCCATAGGATGAAAGGAAGCTTTTCTGCCCGTCTTCCCTTCTTCTTGTCCAATCTTAATATTATCTTTTTTACTATGATTTTATTGTTGGATTCCGCTTGACCATTAGCTTGGGGATAAACTGGCTCGGTGTTATCATTTTGATTCCCCAACTTGTGCAAAAGTCCGTTGTCCTTTTTCTTATGAATTGGGATCCATTGTCGCATATGATTTCAGTCGGGATCTCGAACCTGGTCAAGATATTACGTTTAATAAATTAGAAAACTTCTTTTTATCTTACCTATACGAAAGCTTCAACTTCGATCTATTTTGAGAAGTAATCGGTCATCACTAGCATGAAGACTTTTCCTCCTGGGGTCATTGGTAATTTTCCCACTATATCCATCCCCCATTTCATGAATGGCCATGGAGAGATTATTGGATGTAGAGATTCTTCCGGTCGATGCAGGATGTTACTATATCTTTGACAAGCATCAAAATTTTGAGCATGCAGAAAAGAATATATTTTTATGGTTGGCCAGTAGTATCCAATTCTTAGTATCTTGAAGCATCAGGATCTGCCCCCAGTATGATTGCCACAGTATCCTTCATGTATGCCTTTCAAGACTTCTGCAGCTTCAGGATCTTCCAAGCATCCGAGGTACGGACCCGCCATAAACTTTTTATAGATGTTACCTTGGATTATCACGAATCAGAAGCTAATTTTTTGAGGGTCTTTATATATAATGCTAATCTTTCGCCTTTCACTGCATAAGATCCATTGAAGTGATTGGTTAGTAATAAAGAATCAAAAAATACCTAAAGATCCCTGATTTGAATATCCTTAGTCAATTGTAGTCCCATGAGGAGTGCTTCATATTTAGCTTCGTTGTTGGTAGTGTTGAAATCATAACTGACTGCCTGGGGTAGGATGTCTTGCTGTGATGACTTTAGTATGATCCCTAGCCCTCTTCCTTTTTATTTGATGCTCCATCCGTGAACAGTGTCTATTTTCCCATGTGTTCATTTTCTAGAAGTTCCTTGGCTTCCATGTTTACTTCGTTTTCTCGATCATCACTAAAGTCATCCACAAAGTCTGCTAAAGCTTGTGAATTTATGGCGGATCTTGCTTCATATCTGATGTCAAATGTGCTTAATTTCACTGACCATTTTTCCATCCTTCCTGGCATTTCTGGTTTTCTAATAACATTCTTAATAGGATAATTAGTTTTTACATGTATAATATGTGTTTCAAAATAATGTCTTAATTTAGGGGAAGCGATTACTATTAGGGCTAAGATCCTCAATCCTATCTAGGATCCCAAATCTAAAAGTTATATAAGGATCCTTAAACATATCCAAGATCCTAGATTTTAAAGGAGTCTTAGGATCACGAACATACGCCAGGATACTAAACATCGTTGTTATTATTTCCTAACAAGTTTAACGGCTACATTTCTTGTTTATTTATCACATGTGCAGAAATAGTCAACATAGGACTCATTCACAATGAAGAATCAGTCCAACCAGGCTTAACACCCGGAAATACCAAGTTATATCATGTTGTAAATACCAGCTCAGCAGGATCCTGAAAATATCAGAGATTTGTTTATTAACCTAGATTATAAATACACCTGTAAAACGCACACAAAAGAGACAATTCTCTAACACCTTACTCATTTAGTATCACTTTACCATTTGTAATCATATTATCATGCTTATCTCTGTAATTCTTTCTTCAATCAATAAAATCAAACAAGGCAGATGATGATTATCACCTCCCAAGGTTTTATGCCAGAGATCCTAACAAGGATCAATGGCTTTCCTTGTAAACTACATGTGCAATTTTGTTCTTATTTCGTTAATCACTTCACCTATAACACCACAATCTCTCATGCAATTTGGTTAATATCCACTTTGTCGATTTTTGACCAAAACAATATGACGCTCACCATGGAGCCGTGGTGTTATTAATTCTTGAAAGTTATGTCTACACAACCAACTTTATCTTCTTCCTTTATTCCTCCCATTTCCTAAAAAAAATGTTCCACCACCTCCAAAAGGACCTCCTAGTTATAGGAAAACTTTGGATACCTCTAAAAAATTACACTTCTCTGGTTATCACCCACGAGAATTCGGGATCCCTGAGATTCCAGTATCCTCCTGATTTGCAAACAGCGAACTCTTCTCCATGGTGAAGATGTTAAAGAAACAACTAAACCAACAACGGGAGGAAAACAAGACTACATTCAAGGAGATGGAAAGAATTAGGATGGAGATCCATAAACCCTAAGGAGAAGCACCCTCGATCTTGCAATCCAAGATCCTGAACTTTGACGATGTAGGATCCTCAGGAAATCGCGGTGAGATAGGATCCTCAAGAAACGGCTGGGAGATAGGATCCTCAACACCAACACCTACTCCCACTTCGGTTGTATCTCCAAACAAGCAGGCCCATGTGATCCAAGATCCTGACAAAATCTTCATCACTCCCGATAACAACGATCCTGGTAACTTCGTGAATAATAATACTTTTAATGATAACTCTATGGACCTTGATACAGGAATAAGCCCGGTCATGGGCAAGAAACTTTGATAGTTAAGGGAGATGATCTCAAGCGTACCCGGAGTGGCCCAACCTATAATAAAGGTATCTCCCACGAGCCACAGAATCTCAAAATTTGCTCCTGCAATAGCTGAAGTCCCAAAGTGCTTCCAAACTCCCAACATGAAGCCTTACAATGGAACCACTGATCCTGAAGAATGAGTGGCATAATACAGAGAAAGAATGGAGGTCATCACCATTCCCACACATCAATAGGAAGCCTGTTTTGGTTCCATCCTCATAGGATCAGCCTTGAAAGGGCTTCTCAGTGTTCCTCTTTATTACATGTTTTTCTCATTTAGTTAATCTTTTCAATAGTCGATTTTCTTATAACAGGACATTCGAAGGATCACTAGTGATCTCCATTGGGTACTCCAGGATCCTAACAAATCCTTTATAGATTTTGTAACCAGGATTGGAAAGGAAGAGCGGAATATTCATAATATCGACATAGTCACTACAGTAGAAGCCTCCAAGATGGATTTAAAGAAGGATACTCCCTTTTATGAGGATCTCGTAATGACACCGTATAAGAAAACGACAAAGTCAAAAGTAGAACATCGAGGTTTATTAGACTTGTAGAAGGTCTGATCTTTACCATGCAAGATCTTGGGAAAAAAGTAAGGTGGCCATGGAAAGGAGAGAAATCATGTGGCTGGAAAGACAAGTCTAAATGGTGCACATACCATGGAGATTTCAGCCACATCACTGAGGATTGTGTATCCCTCACAAAGGAGATTAGCTATCTCCTAAGAAAAGGACATCTCAAAGAGATCATAGGAAGACTGTTGAGTACAAAGTTATCCATGTATGACTTTATAAATGGTTTGACTTTTGTAGACCCACTTGTATGTGGTAAATTAGCCTTGTGACATGAGAGATAGATATATGTAAACACCTATATATAAGATGGGTTCATACCACTTATAGAGGTGTGCTTGAGAGATGTACTTCATAGTGATTAGTGAGTGAGGTATTTATGGAGTTCTAGATCTAGTACCTTTTTTGGTACTCATTTACTATGATCGAATACACCTTTTAGCACCCAAATCACCATGTTCTTTGTGTGTTATTTAATTCAGCATGCGAAATCAATGTTCATAATTCATATCAATTGGTATCAGAGCGGGTCTTCGAAGATCAACATGATTTTTTTGAAGAAACGATTCTCGGTTTGGCTAAATTGATCACAATTGGAGCATTTATGGTGAGTCTCTCTATGATCTCTCTAACTCTCGTTGATTCGTGCGTTACGTTCTTGATTTTTGATCATTTTCATTCATTTGATCAATTTTTTTTTCAAAAACTCACTTGTTATGATCCAATAATTTTTTCATTGATCAAGCACGATCCAATCCAATTTTTTTGTTCGATTCGATTCTTAAATTTTTTTCAATTGCTCACTGGAATCCGAATTTAATTCTAAATGAATTAAACAAATGTTTTGGTTACTGTTCACAATTCGTTGATCCATTTTCGAACTCTTTGTTATTCACAAATCAGTTTTGAGCCCAATTACAGGTTATTTGTTGTTCATCTCCAATCTTTAAGCCCATGATTCGATATCTTAACACAAGGAGCCCAACAAATCGTTCAATCCGAGAGATGCGTATTAATTGTGTTCGCTTATTGATATATGCATTCAATGATTGTACATCACGATTTTCTTAACTCGTATTCTATTCAACAATTTCTTGTATTACGTTTTCTTCTTATCACTCTTAAGGATCAATGAGTTTTGATTGCTGAGTTGGACTTGTGAATCATTTCTATGTGTTGTGTTCAATTGCAAAAATTGATTATGATCAAGTCAAAGTGAAGAAATCTGAAATTGGTGTTTTGATTTGGATGAACTTGACCAAGAACACTTGAAGGAGGTTTAGAATTGTTGTTTGAACACGTTTTGATCTGGAATTTGGTGAAGGAATGTTCAATTTCATGTTTATTAGTATTTGATTTCGAAAAGTCAAACACAAAAAAAAACAAACTCAAGTTTTAAGTGATGAATCAAATAATTGGAGGTTGAAATCGTTGGATTTGAGTTGAATACGAGATATGGATGTCAAAATCAAGTCTAATTTGGGTTTTAATTTCAAAGTTCGATGTATTTTGTTCTTGATGATGAAGGCTATGTCTTGTTCTATATTTGAGTTTGATTTCGAATGTGACTGTGTTTTGAAAATTGTTTGGTTAATGATGATGAATGGGAAGGATTGATATCGTTATCGAGGGACAGTTAACGAAGAATGTAGGCCTAGTGACAAGCATCGATGTGTGATTTTGACTGGTATTGATCGAATATTTTGGGGTCAACATGGGTCATTCGAATTTTAATGTCGATGGTTGTAAGATCGATTTCGAAGGCTGGGGTCAATCGATCGTCGACATTGAAGGTGTTGGATTAGTGTCTAAGTCCATAACTATTTTAAGAAATTCAATAAGTATTGTTTTTGGCCTCAAACCATAAGGCAAAGGTGTATAAGAGGCCTTGATAAAAGATTATCAAAGCATTAAGTATTAGAGACATGAATTTAAGAAATTCAATAAGTATTGTTTTTCTGAAAGTTTAGCTGTTTCTGAATACATGTCGAAGCTAGTGGGAGCATAAGTGTTATGTTTTATAATAATCATCATGATAGTGGGAGCATAAAAGTTATGATTGTATGATTATTAAGGCACGTATTGCAAGTTGGCAATATTAATTATAGAAAACAAGAGTTATACCTTGCAAAGTCGTAAGGGGTTGTAAAGTTGTTTTACTATAATTAAGGGAGAGAATATTATGCTTCATTTCAAATCTAAAGGATTAGGTTGAGAAATGTTAATAAAGTTAGTCAAGGGTACATAGTGTGTTCTTAAAATTTCGATTATGATTACGACATTCCTCTTCACAATTCGAATTTTGAGAACATAGCAAATAAAACATTACGTGTCGTGTCCCATACGCTTCGGGTATAGGATCGATTGCAAATGCTTTAATGTTTGACCATTCTAAAATTTTCCAAATGTCGAGCGCATTTAGAGGGAAAAGGGACTAGAATTGGTTTTGACTAAAGCAATTAAACAACTATCAAAGGACAATCCAAAGTTTGACGAGGATTGGTCGCTTGTGAGTAGTTGGAAGCATGGTATTGGATGGACCATATCGACATTATTATGAATAGAAAAGATTCTATTAAGAATGAGTTGTCATACGGAAAATATGGAAGCGTGTCCATATTGTGAATTGAATATTGAAAAATCTATGTCTAAGATTAGAAACTTTTATGCAAAAGGATGTTCAAAGGAAAGTACTTTGAGTGAGAGACATCATATCTAAGGAATTGTCTTGTAACAATCTCCGATAGACGACTTTGTAATATCATTGGAAATAGTCTTTGTGACATTGGTGCAGTGACATTACGAAAGGATCGTTGCATAAAATGTTAGAATCTAGCATACTCTATAAATGGCAAGAATTTGATATTCTTAAACTTATGGAAAAGGATTGGGAGGTGTGAAATGAGAATGATTGGAAATGTGTTCAATTTGGTCTATTTCACAAAGTAAGAACCATAGGTTAACATTGTGTGCATGCTAAGAGCATGGGACAAGTGTAATAATTCAAGAAGTTGATTACCCGAAACGACAAATAATGAGTAATCAATATGGTGATAAATAAAAGGAGTTTTATTTATACTCAAAGGTTTGAGGCCATATGGGATTAGTATTATTCTTGTGTTTCACATTTGCATGTTTTGACTTCCAGAATAATTGAATTTATTAAGAATAATCGAATTATTTGAACGGGCCATAGTCGTTCATATGTTGGAAGTAGATATGAATGAAGACTGTCGTGAATTGGTGTGTACATGGATTGTCTAAAAGAGTATTAGACATAAGCAAATGTTTGCTGCAATGTTCATGAGTGCTTATGAATATGATTTGAGCATTGGATTAAACCCACGCTCACTTGGATCACTCCATGAATTATATCACGAGTGATTGGTTAGACGATAACATCTTATATTCTTGAAACCGAGATGTGTGAGTTGTATCTTGCGAATCGGTTGCACATTGATAATATGTAAACACACTAGTAACTTGGTGTTATAAAACATATTATTGTGTGTAATTCGGTGAGTGAGTGCAAGCAAGCATTGTATCAAAGTTTATCTGTTCCTTTTATTCAAAGTAGAATAAAAGCGATATCTTTGGGCCCCTCGATGATTTAGTGATGACAAACGTAAATGCTCGGCCGGGCTAGGGCTAATTTGATTTGTTCAATTAGTCAGTCGTCATAAATCAGAATCGAGATATAGTACAAAGAGAATGATTTGAAATCATATCTCATATGATATCTAGAATGGAGGAATATATGATCCCTTATCTAAGGACACGCGTATCTGATATGATCAGAGTTGACAGCGGCTTTGGAAAGCTACGATTGCAGATCAGGATCTGAAGTCATACGCAGAATAGTTGTTAGACTTATCCAAGTGGGAGACTGTTGGATTAGTGTCTAAGTCCATAACTATTTTGGTATGTACTTGACCCGATGGTGCATGGTCCTTTTGGGTTGCCTTCACCAAAGCAACTTGATTGGAGAAATAAATAGAGAGAGAGAGAGAGAGAGAGGTTATTATGATTTATTAATATGTTATAAGAATAATATATTAAAGGAGAAATCATATTTGTTTAATTAATATTGGTCAATAATTAATTAAGAATTAATTTTGTGATCAAATGTAATTAATTAAACTAGAGGGGCTGAATTGTAATTATGTGATAGTTACAAAATAAGGTAAGGATTATCTTATTAATAGGTTGGATGAATTTAAGGTGATAAGGCCTTAGAATTCGACTAGGATAAGGGTTTCAAGACTTATCTTATGGTTACTTGGTGGTCAAGCAACTAGATAAGGATAAGGACTAAAACCCTAATCTCTACACCTATATAAAGACCCCCCAAGGCTCATGAATTCGTCCATGCCTTCCCAAGAGGTCCTAGAGACGAATTCTTATACCTCTCCTCTCTCTTTATACCTTCTCCATTTTCTCTTGGTGTTTGTAAGCCATTAGAGGAGTGACACTTGTGACTCTAAGCCTTCCAAAGTCAATTCAAGGAGGAATTGGGATTGTTATTGCTACATAACAATCAAGGTAATATCATAAACCTAATTATATGTTAATATCGATTTCCATATGCTAGAATTAGGGCTTATAGTCTTGGATAACTTGCATGTACAATAGAGAAACCTAGATCCAAGCATTAAGGTTTCTATGAGCACATAGGATGTCTTATGACCAAAACCCATCAGAAGGGTCGTGATTCAATTTGGAATTGATTGATGTCGAACACTGCAAGGATTGAAATCGAGGTATTAGAGTTTGATTCGATTTTAGAGTCGATTATTAAATGGTGGGTTAATATCACAAAAGTCCCATGTTTTTCGCACAAAATTGGAAAAAGCCCTGAATTTAATTTTTCATTTACTGTGACCACAGTATTTTCATTGACTTATCGTTTGAAGGCAAAGAGCCGGTTTCACCGGTTTCAGCAGGTTGCTCCCTTAGTCGAACGTTGCAGGTAGTTTTGGGTCGATTCTTCTCTCCAAATTAAAACCAAAAAGATGGTAAGCTCCTCCAACACGCACACACAAGGTTACAAAGAGTGGGCTTTAAGGAATCTTTGGTCTGAAGATTTGAGATGCGATTTTGATGAACCTGCGACATTCTCGATCTCCAAAATTGTCGATAATCCATGGAGGAAATTCAGGGGGTGTCCAAACTATCAGGTAATATTAAGTAATTTTTTGTGGTCTTGTTGAACCATTATGAACATGTGATTGTTGTGCAGGACTCCAAAAAAAATGCGGCTTTTTTTATGGCTTGATCCACCCCTGCCAAACACTTACTACAAGGAAACTATGTGGAAGTTCCATATGGATTTGGAGGAGGCTAACAACAATAAAGCATTTGCAATGGAGGTTTTGAAGCTTTCAGAGGAGGCCAAGAACAACAAAGAAGTTCAACTGGATATTTTAAACCTATTGAAGGTGGAGCTACTTATGATGGTCATGTTGTTGGTGGTGGTGATAGTGATGGGGTTTATGGTTCACAATGTTATGGTTAAAGCACTGTGAAGTTGTGGGCATTAGTTAGGTTTAGGTGGAATGGTAGTAGTATTTTAGGTGTAAGGGTATTTTGGTTAAGTTAGGCAGTAAGTAGATGCATGTGTTATGTATGGCAATGTTTTGGTTTTGTAAGAGATGAGAATGACAACAACTTATTATGTCTTAATGATAACAATGTATTAAGTCCTTTTACACATACATATGTATAAACCTACTTACCAGGCTAACCAAAATATGGAAGGTAACAACAATTATAGTGATCAAGGCATATATATATATATATATATATATATATATATATATATTGATAAATTAACAATCATACCAAATATCAAAGTCAGTTAACAGCCCAAAAATGGGAATGTACTTTACAATGCTTCCCAAAAACCAGTATCATACCATTTAACCTAATTAGAACCAAACTTCCAATTCTACCAAACGTTATGGATATGAATTGGAAGCTTGTTACCATAAGACAAGTGTACCAAAAGTAGATGTTTACAAAAAGGGCAACCTATTTACTAATGCCCATTCTACCCATTGAACCCTTAAACACAAAAAGTAGATGTTTACAAAAAGGGCAACCTATTTACTAATGCCCATTCTACCCATTGAACCCTTAAACACAACTCCTTACTCTAAAACCCAAGGGGTTTTGGAGGAACCACCACCATCAACATCTTCAACCATTTTTCTGAGCTTCAACTTCCTAATTCTTTCAGAGGGTTTCCTCTTTTTCTCCCAATGGAAATTGTAAGCACCATAACTTCTTCTGGAGGGTAGACTGTTGCTCCAACCTCTCTCCCTTCAACTCCTTCTTCCTCAACCATTATGCCTTCAACTTCTTCTTGCTCAACCTATATGCCTTCAACTGTTGTTCCTCAATCTCTCCATAAACCTACAATATGGAGGGGTAGTTAGTAAATCTACAATATGATAGCCAAAAATAGTGATTACCAGAACATACCTCTTTCATAGCAGCCACTGCTTCAGCATGTGTATATCCAGACATCAACAACTTTTGTAAAGTAAGTCTTTCACTCGCCTTCACCTCATTGTCATCATGTTCTTGTTCCTGAACATCCTCTATTGCTTGACTCATGTCACACCCTGCTAAATCGGAAACACAGGGCGTGGCAGTAGAAAGGGTTTCATAGCAAAAGTTAAAAGACAACACCAACCATAGTATTAAAAATCATTACAATTTTACAATGGGTTTGAACAACTTTTAAAAGAAATTACAATGTAAATTGAAATACAACACATGCGAATGCTCCTAAAAGTGAAGTGTCCCTAAGTGCCACTTACTCGATGATTCCTGAAAAAGCATGTAAAACGAGCGTCATCTATAAAGTTCATTACTCAAACGAGTAAACAAGTTTCATTGCTAAAATAAGCAATCAATTTTGTTGCTACAAGGAGCAAACAATTTCATTGCTAAAACATGTATATAAGTTTTCAGTAATAAAAGTTGGTTGTTGTAAAGAGAAACAAAGTTCATTGCTATAATTAATAAACAAGTTTATTGCTATAATAAGTACAAGTTTATTGCTATAATGAGTAACAAGTTTGTATGTGTATGACCAAACAATGAGTTCTCAACCAAACCTATGACTGAAGCCCTATCAAGATCTATGTTTATCGTTCCATAGATGAATATGGTATCATGCACTCCAGCAATAGGGCGAGTGAGGAGTTGTCAATTCCTAATAGTGCTATCCATAATGACCATTGGCTCAAAGAGTTAATGGTTAGAGATCAGGGAAGGGCCTTAATACGATAAGTTCTCATGTTCCGTGTTGCATAGACATACATAGAGAGATATAGCAATAAAATAGAAATCATGTTTGATACAAATCAATTTAAATACAACGAATAAATAATAGTTTTTCGGTACATGCTTTTCCACCCCAAAACATAAGAACTGAAAATAGGGGAGTGTGTGAATACTCACAATATGCATTGAGATGATGCAAATGGTGCCTTCACTACGCTCCACTTGTACCACAATCGATTCCTACAATAATGGTATTCGCTAGTGAGTCTCTAATCGAAATCTAAAACTAGTATACTTACTACTACAATAGAATTATGCCAATAGTGTGTCGAAATTTAATTTTTGATGGGATTAAAACAACTTTTAATCTAAGAAGATCGATTAGATCTTGAACAAGTATATGAATATAAAACAGTTAACAACGCAATAATAAGAACAAACAGCTTGAATCAAACGTGTCGAATGATTAAATAAAATCCTTAGAAGAGCTCGATTAAGAACATCAACTGTAAAGGATTAGAAGATTACAAGAACGATTACAGAAAAATATAATACTCTTGATCAATCGCTGTATCGATAATCTCTAGAATCTTAACCTAATATGCATGCAAGCATTTAACTTATATACAATACATAAAAGGCTCTCGGTTGGACAGGCCCAAACCGGAGAATAAAAGGCTAATCTAACGAGCCCAAAAGACGCAACATCAAAACTCTTTTCAGCCCAACAATCTCCCCCTTTGCGTCAATTTGGAGCGAGACTTTCACTTCCTACTTGGGCCGGCGGCTGAAGCTGGTACCTTCTTCTTCACGGTACTAAACAGACACTTGGTTATGGAAAGGATGGTCTGTCTAAACCGGATGTACCAATTGATCATATCATTGAAGTATTTGATATCATCAGTCGAATTGTCTTTACACTGCTTGATGATGAATAAGATGTGCTCCAAGCAAGTTGTAGTGTAAAGATGTTTGTCAGCTAAAGCGAAGAGACATTTCTGTCCTTCGGCTCTAGTGAACATCACAGAGTTTCGCCTCGAATCTATCTTGCCCATTAGCATTTGATTCAGATCACTGGCCGATCCCACAGGCTTGACTTTCGGTTTCTTCTTAAAAACTGTGGCAACCTCCTGATCCATTAGGGCCACCTCCATGATGTAGCATGCCAGCATCCTTTTGACATGGTCTAAGATGGGACCATATTCGGCTTCGTTTGTCAGCAGGATGTTGTACAAGACTATCCAATCATGAGGGTTCAGATTGGGCAGATCCGCCAGAGAGATCATGTGAGCAGTTCTTGCAGATCCTCAGATAAGCTTGAACTTGACGTTTGTGAATCTCCCCACGGCAAAAGGCTTCATCACCCGAACATTGACAATCTTCTGGGCGCTCCATGTAAGGAATTGAGGGCGAGCGGCCTCCAGGTAGAAGTCAATGAGCTCCCTGTCAAGCTCATCGTTCGGATGCGGGACTTCAGAAATGTTAGAGAAGGCGTGGAAGATGAACGCCTTTCGAGTCAGTGGCATATCGAACTGCGAATCAATGGTGTTGTTGCAGTCGAACGATATCACCGGCTCGAGCCATAGTATGCTTGGAGTCTCTATGGCCTCTTTTATCAACCGATCCTTGGTCCAGGCAGGGAAGAGCAACTTTCGGCTCTCAAGGAGATCGTTGGCTTCTTTTTGTTTACGTTCGGCTTCTTCAGCTTCACGTGCCACACGACTGACATCGTCATCAGTATTGCGACTGTTCTTTCTCTTTAACATGTCCGCAATAGTCTCCTTGTCTTCATCTTCATCTTCATCTTCATCTCCATCCTCTGCTATGTGTTTGCCCTTGTTCTTCACACCCGAACCCGAGGCATGACCAGTTTGGGGTGGTTCGGTTGTGTGAGTAGCGTTGGAGGACGGAGGTGGTTTTGATCCTTTCTTCTCTTCTCCCCCTTGTTTCGGAATGGACACGAAACTCGGAAGGCCTTCAATTTTGCTTAAGAGGGCCATGGCCGGGGAGAGCTTTTCAGTGAGGGTGCGCCTCACCGAATGATTAAGGATTGGGTCGTGTGCTTCCAGGATGTTGGATAGAGTCGCGTGGACATCCGAAACACACGTCTTGATGACTTCCCTCTCGGATCGAAGAGCTTCCAATTGTTGTTCAGAGTTGGAAAGCTGCGTGCTCTTGACCTTTAGGGCAGTTGTTTTACTAGCCAGAACGTCCATCAGAGAGTTCTCTGCCGCAAGATCCTCTTGTAGTTTTGCCAGACGGGCATCGATGAAGGCATGGAGTGTCCAGTTGTCGTCGCTGAGGTTTTGACGGAGGGTAGCGAACGAAGTCAACTACGTCGAGACGAACTTGGCCAATTGTTGAACAATCGGTTCAAGAGTCGTCTTTGTGGCATTGGCGCTTTCCTGCAGAGACTTTAGCAGGTCCGAAGCGTCGGAGAATAGTTTATCGACTTTTTCGGTCGCTGCCTCACAGGCTCGGGTGGAGGCGTCTATCGCAGCAGTTGCTGAGGCTACTGAGTCATGTTGAGCCCTGGAGAAGGCATCAACGATCCTCTGAAGGGCAGCTTCAGATAAGGTGGACTGCTGGTTTGAAGAGGAGGCGAGAAGTTGATCAACCTTCTCTGTAAGATCGCGGAGATGCTTCTTTGTCACTGGAGCATCATCCTCCTCATCACTCTGAACTTGAAACGGACTATAGTAGACCGAATCAAAGTTCATGTGATCACCACCAAGGAATTGATCATCGCCATCGGAGGCGTCTTCTGGAGATTGAGGTGGTGGTGAAGCTGGGGGTGTTATGGGTTTAGTTGGTTCAGGTTGAGTAGGTGGGGGGTTAATTTCGGGTGGTGGTTGTGTATGGGTTTCGGTTTGTGGAGGTTCGGTTACGGGAGGGGTTTCGGTTACAGGTGGTGTTTCGGTTGAGGTGGTGAATATGGGTGGAGGTATAGGGAATGAGGTTGGTGGTATAGTAGGGGTTATGGTGGGAATGGAAATAGGTATTGTGGATGGAGGGGAAGGAACTGGGGATTGGTGAAGTTCCATCTCCGGGGTTGGGGACCAAGGGGGTGTGTTGCCTCGTAGAGGAGAGACATCGCCTTGTGATCCCTCAGCGTCCGAACTCTCAACTTCGGATTCACTTGATGAGGAGGAAAGGATTAACTTTCGCTTTTGTTGGGTCTTCCTCCTTTTCGGTTGTGGTGACGAAGCAGCCTTCGGTTGTTTGCGCTTCTTGGGAGAAGGTTTTGGGGCTTTGGATGGTTTCTTCCCCTTGTCTGCCTTTTTACCCCTGGCCACCGGTTTGTCGGCATCATGAATTGATCGCAGCATGTCCGGTGTCAGTTCCCTCGGACCAGATGGCCCTAACTCCTTGATCGCCTTGATCATACTGCTGTCTGATGGCACACTACCATACATCGACTCCGGGATAGAGCCAATGAAGGAGAATTTCGATGCATCGGATACGATGATCTTCTTGGTATGGAAGGTACCAACAGAAGACATCGGGGCACCGTCAGCAGTTGGGACCTCAAACCTGTCCATGGCCCATCTTGTGATCAAGATCCAGAACCGGGCCAGCGACACTTCAGAGTGGCGAGAAGTGGAAGAAAGGCTCTGAATCAGTTGTTGCCAAAGGACAAACCCATAATCGAGGTTGATCCCGTTGTACACCCCGTACATGATTGACAGGAAAAGACGACTCGCTCCGTCCGATCCTGAGCTCCTCTCAGACAGTCCCTTGAAGAGAACTGTAAATAGCCCATTCCACAGGGGCGGTAGGCATGACTTCTTGAACCTGGCGACGGAGGTAAGAGCTTCCGTGTAGCCCATATTGTAGAACATGTTGTAGAGCATACTAACCGGAATCGTCTCCGGGTGAACACGCGATGGGTCAGCAGCAAACCCAAGCATGGTGCAGAAGCGGGGACGAGAAATCGACGTTTTGTGTTCCGCCACTTCAAAAAATATCCTGTCAACGCCCTTGTCGTAGTAGGCCGTCGCATAGACTTGAGATAGAGCCACCATTGGCACCGTCGCAATTCTGGATAATGCGGGAGCAAGCTGGGAGTACTTGAGGCATTCGATAACCGGCGACATGTAGGGATCATAGGCTAGTGGGTTCAGATCAATCACGAGGCATTGCTGAGGACGGATTGGAAGAATTTGAGAAGTAGCATGGACGGAAGAGGATTCAGCCATTGTTGCAGGTTGGAGAAGAAGATAACCGGGAGAGAGTTTGGAAGTATTTTTGCTTTGGAAATTATGGGGCAGTAAAGAGGTAAAAGGTGGTCTGGATGGGTTTTTATAGTAGGTGATAGGAGAGAGAAAGATCGATTCAAATCTCTTATGGAAATACGGAAGGGTTTTTGAGTGACTGATTGGTGACAGTTGGGACGTGCGATGATCACGTAGGAGAGAGAGTGTCAGATTCCTAGGATCACGCCGCCCAATAAGCGCCGGTTCAGAGAGAGGAACCGTTTCCATTTCCACACGCGCCATTAATGCCAGATGGATGACGCTTCAATACTGCACACGCGTCCAAATGTGTCAGAAAAAGCGCGGCCGCTTCAAATTCACGCGCCCTCCTTTTTACCGTCGTTTGAATATCTATCCTTTGAACTTCCGCCGCGTCAGCAACTTTTTGTCTTTTTCCCCTTTTTAATCAGCTGTATTCAATTGAGGACCCACGTGGCTAATTTTTGGCCACAACTTCATTAGTAATCCCTTAGTAATAAACCAGCCTGTAAAATAATTAGTAACGGAATTTTGAAAATCTAGGATTTTCGTGCAAAGAGTGTAAAAGATAAGGAAATAAAGCAACTCTTTTTGGAATAATTTGTGATGTCAATTATGACACGAAACTGATGATCCCGGGCACGAATCTCTTCCTTCAAGATCAAGAAAGACCTCAAAGTGTTAGTGTGGAATCCCGTTGAATTACGATCAAACATTTATTAATAAATGTTGAAAGGCTTCTTTTAATAAGGCTAATTAAGGGTGGTTTCGCTTTGATTCAACAATTCAATTCTTGATATAAGAACGAAAGTGAACAAAGTACTTGTGAGACCGGTGTAGTCTGTTGAACAAGTAGGGTAGAGTTGATTGTTAAGTGACTTGGTTAAGTATAAAATCTCAGATAAAAAAAAAATTATAACAGGATACCATGGGAAGAAACGTTATGGTGTGTAACAATTTCATTGGAATCAGGAAAAAAATTGAGATTTCATGAAGGTACATTCTTCAATTCATTGGTGTTGAATTTTGGGTTTCACTCAGCTCGTAGTGGCACGAAGCTAAGATCATAAACACAGATGTTGTGTAACCGTAAACCTCAGCGGTAGTTTCTGAGAGTCTCAGGGGTTACAGTGATGAAGCGAATGTTATGGAGAAGTGTAATGGGGATGGTGAAAGAAGACATAGTACCTCTGCTGCGAACAAAAGGACCAAGCAGGAGACTCTGAACTCATGTGAGAAAAGAGTGAGGTAGCTCACGATTAGAATAAATGAGTTAGCCTTATTGGGAAGACAAGGTTTGTGTATACCAGGTCATGAAGGCCATTATTCAAAATCTTATGAGGCTTGGGACACATACAGCAGCATGCTTCTAGGGACACTTAAGTAAGTCATCAAATATATCCCCATAAACGAATGAGCACACAAATAAATAAAATATTGTTGCAGTTTTTGAAATTAATAAAAAAAAATTAAAAATAGTAAAAAAATAAAAAATAAAAAAGTAAGAGTTAAAATAAAAATATGACTAAAAAAAATCTGGAAAGAAAAAAAATTGTAAAACCGAAACCGAACATTCGGTTGGTTTCGGTTGGAAAAAGTTGAAGAACCGAACCCGAACCTTCGGTTGGTTTCGGTTTCGGTTCAGGAAAATTTTGAAGAACCGAACCCGAACCTTCGGTTGGTTTCGGTTCAGGAAAATTTTGAAAAACCGAACCCGAACCTTCGGTTGGTTTCGGTTCTTGAAAATTTTGAAAATCCGAACCCGAACCTTCTTGAAGTTCCGGTCTTTGAAAATTTTTAAGAAACCAAGAAGTTTAGAGATAAAAAAAACTTGTTACGTAAAGAAAAATAAATTTTGCACAAGAAATATACAACACAGAAAAACTACCTTTGAAGTAATGAGCGAATCAGATGGTTGAACCGAACCCGAACGTTCGGTTGGTTTCGCTTCTTACGGTTGAGATTGAGTGGTAGTGTGAGGAACTGATTCTGATTCCATCATACCGAGCCCTTGCAATATTTTATTGAATGATGCTTCAGGAAGAGCTTTGGTAAAGACATCAGCCAGTTGATCAGTGGTTCTTACAAAGTGAACTTCGACATTTCCATCTTCCACATGATCTTTGATGAAGTGATACCTCAGTGCTATGTGTTTGGTTTTAGAGTGTTGCACTGGGTTATGACAGATCCTAATTGCACTTTCAGAGTCACAATATAGTGGGATCTTCTTCATATTGAGTCCATAGTCTCGAAGTTGACTCTGGATCCAAATCACTTGTGATGTGCAGGATGCAGCGGCAATGTATTCCGCTTCAGCAGTAGACAGCAACACACATGTTTGTTTCTTGGATTGCCAGCTGACCAACTTCCCATCAAGAAATTGACAGCCACCAGTTGTGCTTTTGCGGTCGAGTCCACATCCTCCAAGGTCAGCATCAGAATAGGCTTGAACGAAAAAGCCTGAATTGGATGGATACCATAGACCTAAGGAGGCGGTTCGCTTGAGATAGCGTAGGATGTTCTTCACTGCCAGCATGTGAGGTTCGCGTGGGTTAGCCTGAAATCGAGCACAGTAACACACAGAAAACATGATATCAGGCCTGCTAGCAGTTAGATACATCAATGAGCCTATCATTTGACGATAGAGCGTGATGTCAATAGCCGGTTTATCTAGTGAAGGGGTCAGCTTGGTGCCGAATGCCATTGGGACTTTGACTTTTGAGTCTCCCATCATTCCAAACTTTGCTAGGAGAGTCTTAGTGTAAGCTTCCTGATTGATAAAGATGCCTTCGGGTCCCTGTCTTATGTTTAAACCAGGGAAAAAGTTAATAGGACCCATTGAGCTCATTTCAAACTTAGTCTCCATCAACTTTCTGAATTCAGCTGTTAAGCTGGGATTCGTGGAGCCAAAGATGATGTCATCGACATAAATTTGAACTATCATAAGGTGGTTACCTTCCTTTTTACGAAAGAAGGTTGGGTCAACCGAACCTTGTTTGAATTTGGACATCTTCAAAAATTTTGTAAGCGTTTCATACCAGGCTCTCGGAGCTTGTTTGAGGCCGTACACAGCTTTATCCAGAATGTAGCAATGATTTGGATACTTTTCGTTCACGAACCCAGGAGGTTGCTCCACATACATAGTTTCTTCAAGTTCTCCATTGAGAAATGCACACTTGACGTCCATTTGGAAAACCTCAAAGTTTTTGTGAGCAGCATAGGCCAGAAATATTCTAACCGATTCTAGCCTAGCTACTGGAGCGAACGTTTCTTCGTAATCTATCCCTTCCTCCTGACAGTATCCCTTGACAACCAGACGAGCCTTGTTCCTTATGACATTACCTTCCTTGTCCATTTTGTTTCTAAAAACCCATTTAAGACCAACAACCGAAGCATCTGGAGGAGTTGGAATGAGGCGCCAGACTTTGTTCCTTTCAAACTCATTCAGTTCGTCTTGCATCGCTTGAACCCAATCAGAGTGATCGAGGGCAGTGTTCACTGTCTTCGGTTCAACTTTTGATACGAATGAGTTAAACATACAAAACTCAACCTTTGAGAATAAGGATGTCTGTTTTGCCTTCAGTTGAGATCGGGTCAGAACCTTTTCAGATACATCACCAACTACTTGGGAGATAGGATGATCTCTGGTCCATTTTGTGAGAGGAGGGTAATTCGGATCGAAGGTTGGATCTAGTTCAGCATTGATCATCTCTTCGGGCTCAGATTGGCTATCGTCATCATTCGTCATATCATCATGCTCCCCCTCAATTGATGAGTCTTGAGAAACATGAGTTTCAGGGGTTTCTTGTGGTGCTGGAGTTTCAGGCATTGAAGCACCTTCGTTTGGAGGGGCACCTTCGGTTGGAGAAGTACCTTCGGGTGAGGTTGTAGAGCTTTGCTCCCCCTCGATATGAGAACTTGGCTCCCCCTCGACTGAAGCATTGTTGGTTGGAGAGTCATCAGTGGGCGATTCTCCTTCATGCATTCTTCTTGCAGTATCTTCGACAATCTTCTTCATATGATCTATCTTGTTGTCAGCTGCACCTGCTTCGGAGAGAGAAGCTTTTTCCGGTTCGTCAAAGAGATCCAGAAAGTTCTCGTACATATTAGCGATTGAGACTGTGACTTGACCAGTTTGAGGAAAGATTTCCCTGGCAGTGTCATCTATGGCCTGTAGCTTCTTGACATAGCTATCGTCGAAGGTCACATAGTATGTCTCTTCAATCCTTCTTGATCGTTTGTTTAGGACCCTGTACGCCTTTGAAGTGAGTGAGTAACCCAGAAAGATTCCCTCATCAGCCTTGACATCAAACTTGTTGCGGTGTTCTTTAGAGTTAAAGATGAAACACCTTGAGCCAAACACGTGAAAAAATTTCACGTTGGGTTTTCTGTTATTTATTATCTCATATGGTGTGAGCGTGAATCGCTTCTTGAGATAGGACCTGTTTTGTGTATAACAAGCAGCAGAAATAGCGTCAGCCCAAAAATAAAGAGGTAAGGAAGCGAAACTTAGCATAGTTCGGGCAGCTTCACACAACGATCGGTTTCGTCTTTCGACTATTCCGTTCTGCTGTGGTGTGTAGGGAGCTGAGAAATTATGACTGATTCCCTTTTCTGCAAGAAACTCTTCAAACTCTTTGTTCTTGAATTCGAGACCATTGTCGCTCCTTATGTTGCGAACGACCTTCTTGAGCTGGACTTCAATTTGTTTGATAAACGCTTTCAGCTTTTGAGTCGCTTCAGATTTGAGCTTTAGAAAGAACACCCATGTAAATCGAGAGAAGTCATCAACGATAACAAGAATGTACTTGCTACCACCGATGCTTTCAATAGATGAAGGACCACACAAATCGATATGAAGCAATTCGAGTGGTTCAACAAGTTTTGTGTTAATTATGGATGGGTGACTTTGACGACTCTGCTTTCCCATTTCGCATGCAGCACACAAATGCTCTCTGTCAAACTTGAGCAATGGAAGACCCCTAACATGACCTCCAGTGACAAGTCGGTTGATATCCTTGAAATTGAGATGAGAGAGTCTTCGGTGCCACAACCAGCTTTCGTCGGATTGAGCTTTTGATAGCAGACATATGGCTGGGTTTCCTTTGATGGGTTTCATGTTCAGAGGAAACATTTCACCCTTTCGCTCTGACTTCAGAATCACTTTCTTTGTCTTTTTCTCTATGATTTCTGAACCTTCATCATCGAATGAAACTTTGAGACCAGTACCTCCAACAAGCTGAGATACACTGATGAGGTTGTGTTGAAGTCCTTCCACATAGGCCACCTTTCTTATGGTAAAATCACCATTCGTTATCATCCCATATCCCTTTATGGTCCCGAAAGAGTTATTTCCAAACTTAACGTTGCCACCATTTGCAAGGGATCTGTATTCCCTAAGCTCCTCTTTCCTCCCTGTCATGTGACGCGAGCAGCTACTGTCGATGTACCATTCTTCGTCAAACTGCTCGTCACTTATAACCTGCAAAAAATTAAGCAGATTTAGGAACCCAAAGTTTCTTGGGTCCATGTGAGCTTTTCATGGGAACAGGAATAGTGAGAGAGATGTCAACTAGATATGTTCGTTTTATTAGAGTTGTTTCATCTTTCTTTTTAATGGTAAAGACTTTTATTTTATGAACATTAGGGATGTTCGTTTTGGACTCAGGTTTGGATTCATCGACCTTTTGCTTTCCCTTCTGTTCAGCTGAAGAATGAGGTTTTCGAGGGCAAACGGGATTAGTTTTGGAACTAGATGGAGATGAATGAGTGGAAGTAAAAGAACGAGAAGAATTAGGAAGAGAGGATTTGGATTTGGATGGAGATGTCTTCCTTGCTGATGACTCTAGGTGACCCTTTTGCTTTTGATCGTTGGTGGGGTTAACCTTTGAGTCTTGTTCCTTTTTCATTTTGGAGTCGAACCTCTGTGTTCGGTTGGTGTTGTTCTTGGAACCGAACCTTTGGTTTCGGTCGAAGTCCTTTTCAGAACCGAACCTTGGCTTTCGGTTGGTATCTTCTTGCGAACCGAACCTTGGCTTTCGGTTAGTGGAACTTTCAGGCTTTCGTACAGGATTGTTTTCATACTTCAGATTCTTGTCCTTGTGTGTATAGTATGCGTTATGGGAGTGCCAGAATTGTTTCCTTTCAGAAAGATTTTTCCTGTATCTTTGGTTCCTCTCTATTTTCTTATCCCTCATCTGCTTAGGTTGATGATGAACGTTCGCTCTTGTTTTTGCTGTAACTTTGACTGATTCCTTTTGAACTTCAGTAGTTTTTCTTTGTGCAGAATGAACAGATGGAATATCTGAAGAAGATTCAGTTTGCACTGAGGAAGTGGAAGGAGTATCTGATGAAGTTTCGCTTCGAGCTGTAGGTGTTGAAGGAATGTCTTCTTTTGCTAAACAATCATCCTCTTGAGGAATTTCTTTGGTACCACTTGTACTTGGTTCACTGAAATTATCAGGCTTGTTCAAGGGTTCAGGTATGTACCTCCCTTTCTTCATCCAGGAGGTTCTTTCAGAAAGACCAACGGTTTCGTTTCTATTATCAATAGGAGCTTCCCAGAAATACTCATCACAACCATCAGCATTGTCTTCGTTAACAATAGCTGTGAGTTCAGCTGTTTGATGTTCGGTTACTCCAGTCACCTTGTATACTTGATTTGGAGTGGTCTTGACCTTTTGATACACAACAGCTTTTTCTACTAATTTCGGGGACTTTTGTTGGGACAATCTAGCGAATTCCACAGAATTTTCAGAAATAAGGTTTTTGTGGTTTTCAGTTTCGCTTTTAACAAATTTTGAGCAGTCAACCGTATCCTCCACAGAAATTTCACTCATGTTTTCGTCCTCGTTAAGCTCAGATGAATTTTCAACATCGATTTTGTTTTCTGAGCTTACGTTGGCGTTAAGAGAGTTAAATTTTTGCATGGTTTCGGTTCTCAGTTTAAGTCGGTCATTTTCGTCCAAAAGGTTTTTGAGCATGTCCTTGTGGTCTTTGGACTTAATGAAGGACTCAATTTTGTCCAGTCCATACATATAGGTTGGATTGACATCATCAGACGATATCACACTTTCACAATTGTAAGCTTCGGCATCGATTTCATCCTCCTTAAATTCTAGAAAGGGCAAAATCATGCGATGGATCTTTTGACCTATCTCACAGTCCAAGTGAAGTTGAGTAATATTGGAATATAAACGTTTAGCTATTAAACAAAAAACATTTCGTTGTTTTAACAATTTCAAATTGTCTCTCTGCAAATAAATGTTTTCGTCTTTAACTTTAATTAATTCCGACTCTTTTAACTCAATCCACATTCGCCGCTCCTCACTCTTCGACGCCGCCCTGCTTAATTGATCAGTCAGGTTAGAATTGGTGACTCGAGTTTGAGTTAGGCTACTATCTAAATGAGAAATTCTTGTATTGATATTTTTTAGTTCTTTCTCGTAAGAGGATGGTGGTACTTTAAATGAAATAAAAGCAGATTGTACCTTCTTTATCAGTTCATCGAGTTCATTGAACTGCTGGCTGAGTGGTTTAGCCGTAAAGCACATATCCTCCTGCACCTTCGGTCCATTGCTTCCTCCGTCGGTGTTGTATCCCCTCATTTGAGACACCTCAGTCACCATGAAACATTTTCCACCACTGCTTTCCTCCTTAGCCACATATGCCTTTCCATGAGTAGGCTTTCTCACTTCTTCGTCTTCTGAGTCAGTAGACCAAACTTCAGTGCTACCGAACTCATCGTCATTGACCGAACCCTGCACAATAAGAGCATTAATAGAAGGGTTAGCGGTAGACTTCTTCTTTCTTAACTCATCCAATCTCTTCTGCAGCACAACTTCCTCATCATTTCCATTGTCCTTTTCAGCCATCTTCTTAAGAACACAGTCCTTAGCGTAGTGGTTCTTGCCACCACAATAGAAACAACTTACTCCGGAATCGCCATCTGCTTTCGGTTCCTTTTTGGGCTCCTTAGCTTTCGGTTCATTGTTTGCTTTTTCTGAGCTGTAACTCCCCTGCCAGTTTCGGTTTTTGTTGCTGGGGAATCTCTTCTTTATGAACCTCTTAGGATTGGATACCATCATGGCATAATCCTCAGTTGAGAGGTCATATTCATCCAAGTTGAGCTCTTCATCCTCCACCACAGCTTTACTTTTAGATAGGAGGGCCAACGAACCAAGACTAGAGACAACATTCTTCTCTTGAACCACATTCTTCTCTTGGGACTTTAGAATACCTACCAGTTTTGCCAAAGAATATGATTTAAACTGTTCATGGGCTTTGACTGTGGAAACAACTGCTCTCCATTCAGATCGCAGTCCATTCAAGAAAGTAACCTTTTGTTCAATAAGCTTCCTTTCAATGTCGTGTTTGATCATCTTGCTGAGAAGATGATTGAAGCGATCAAACGTCTGGGTCACAGTTTCTTCGGCCCCTTGCCTGAATTCACCAAATTCAGATAGAAGTAAGGTTTGGATGGAATGTTCAAGATCTTCGTCTGTGGAATACAGTTCGCGAAGTCTATCCCACACTTCCTTTGCCGTAGTGCATGAGCTGACCAGCCTGAATGTGTCGGACTGAAGGTCGAATCTGATCAACCTAAGTGCCTTAATACTGCACTGGAGTTTGTCTTTTTCATCTTGCGCGATATTCGTCACGTCCTTGAGCAGATCATTGTACTCTTTTTGCGTCTTAATGATTCTGGACGACGTAGAATGAGAAAACGGTCCACTGATGATGGCTTCCCATATGAGATAACCATTGTCCTCCGATCCAATCACATAATCTTCGAAATGATGCGCCCATACTTCATAGTCATGGGTGTACAAGATTGGAATCTTTGTCGTCGAACCGATGCTGTTGGAAATATTAATAGGGTTTGAAGGCGTTGCGTCCATAATGATCGTAAAAACCTGTTCAAAGATCAGACTTGTAATAAAGCAGATTAGGGCAAAACAATAAATACTAAGATACGTCAATTAAGATGACGGCTCAATAAATATCGATGATTGCGGAAAACCCTAATGGAAATTTTTTTCACAGAAAAGATGTGTATCGATTACACAGCCTCCTGCTCTGATACCATTTGTAACATCCCCCTCTGGCACGTATCACAATATTGTCCGCTTTGGGCCACTCGGCACGAGGACTTCCCAGGGGGTCACCCATCCTGGTACTACTCCCGCCCGAGCACGCTTAACTGCAGAGTTCTTATGGGATCTGCTGCCCTCAAGGCTTTAAAACGCGTTGTGATAGGGAAGGTTTCCACACCCCTTATAAGGAATGCTTAGTTCTCCTTCCCAGCCGATGTGGGATCAGATCTAACCCACTTTCACCCCCCATTATAGGGTTCGACGTCCCCGTCGAACACATCGACCCGTGCCCTGGCTCTGATACCAATTGATGGGATTAAAACAACTTTTAATCTAAGAAGATCGATTAGATCTTGAACAAGTATATGAATATAAAACAGTTAACAACGCAATAATAAGAACAAACAGCTTGAATCAAACGTGTCGAATGATTAAATAAAATCCTTAGAAGAGCTCGATTAAGAACATCAACTGTAAAGGATTAGAAGATTACAAGAACGATTACAGAAAAATATAATACTCTTGATCAATCGTTGTATCGATAATCTCTAGAATCTTAACCTAATATGCATGCAAGCATTTAACTTATATACAATACATAAAAGGCTCTCGGTTGGACAGGCCCAAATCGGAGAATAAAAGGCTAATCGAACGAGCCCAAAAGACGCAACATCAAAACTCTTTTCAGCCCAACAATTTTGATAAGTTACAAACATTTTTCTGTGAAAATTTAATTTCAATGAATCAATTGTTGTATAGCAATTTAAGTGGAAATTTCCCATTATTGAAATGCTAATATTTATCATTTTAGAGGTGTTCCAATGATTAAATATTCAAAACTAAATAAATTTAGTTCTCAACTTTCCCAAACTTTGTATTTCAGTTTTAATTGAAGTCAAAGACCTTAAGATAAATTTTCTTGAATTTTTTATTTTGTCTATCTATTTTTCACCATTTTAGTTTCTTGAATAACCATAAAATCATGAAAAATACTAAACAATTAATAAAATGACCAAACTTTAGATTTTGGTTCGAAATGTGTTAAAAGACTTCTAGATAAATTTGCATGGATTATGGATATGCATAACCATTTTTCATATATTTAATTCTTGAAATATATAAAAATTCATGAAAATATAATTCGGTTAAGAAAATTCCCCAAACTTTTTATAGTAATGTCATTACACATCATTAAGCTGTGAAAAATATACAAATCGGTTTCTAAACTGTTTAACCCAATTTTATGATTTTTATGCATTTATTCTAATAAAAATGGGGATAAATAGAAAAGAGTTTCCAAAATTACCCAAACTTTTTATAATATGGTTATTAAACACTATTAACCTGGGAAAAATATAAAAATATATTTTCAAACTATTGAACCCAATTTTATGATTTTTGAGCATTTATTTTAATAAAAATTGAAATAAATAGAAAATTGTTTCAAAAATTGCCCAAAATTTTAATAACACTTCTATTAGTCATTATTAAGCTAGGAAAAATATAAAAATGAATTTCTAAACTGTTTATCCCAATTTTATGATTTTTGTGTATTTATTCTAATAAAAATTGGGTTTACGTGTATTTAATCTTGGAAAAATAGAATAAAACTAGTATACAGAGGAGAAAAATTATCCAAATTTTTATGAAGCATCCTAATGTACTACAAGGTGTTCTGGTAAATTTTCATAATTTTTGGATGAGTAAAACTATTTTCCTGTTTTTAGTCCATTATAAATACAAAAATCGGAGAAAAATATGAATACATTATGAAAAATTCTGGAAACATTTTTCTAAGTCTTTCTCAGAGATTATAAGCTACGAAAATTATTAGACCCCAATTTTTATATTCCCTAATATGGTTTTATGATTTATTAGAGCTAAACAAAAAGAAAATTCATAACCATATTAAACAGTAACAAAAATGAATGAAACTTAATGGAAGATATTTATTAACTTAAAGGATCAGCCAAGAATTTTTCCAAAATTTATTTACTATTTAAGTATTTTATATGATTTAACATTCTATTTTCTTATTATTTTCATGTAAAAATAAAGAAAATATATATTGAGCTGAAAATTTCCCAAACACATCTTCATATAATTTAATAACAATGAAAAATTGTTTTCTTATTTTTGATGTCGAAAAACATGCCTAAAGGCTCAATAAATTATAGAGAAAACTTGGTTCTTGTGATTTTGGTAAAGATTATTGAAGTTACTTTGAGAATATTTGCAACATGTTACAAAGACCTTTAAATCAAGATCTTTTTGTACCTATTAATACATGATATTAAGAGTTCAAAATAATTTTTGAATGATTTTTAGTGATGAATAAGTCCTTTGAACATGCAACACAAAACAAATGTTCATAAGGAAAGTGCTGTTTGAGCAACAGTTTTGTAAAAATTGGTAAAAATCGAAATATTGGAATTTTCCAGTGTGTTCAGATGGGTTTGAAAGATAACTTAAAATATTATATTTCAGAACAAGAACCACGAATTTTGGCAAAGAAATGAGTGAGATATGACAGTTTAAAGTCAGGTAAAGAAATCTGACAGATTGCATGCATGATGATTGGTTAGAAAAGTGGGTTTTCATCATTTCCTTGAGTAAATCTTTTCAAGTATTTTAAATATATCATGATAAACTCATATTTTAGTCATGTTTCCAGAGATCAAAGGATTAAAACTTATCAAAATGTATACATGCATTTATGAACAAAATTTTGTTTCTCAAAAACTCTTAACTTGAGTTTGATGTTTTAATCCTTAAAATCGATTTTTGCACTAAGATCATGAACATGCAACCTTGTTTATCATACATGCATGGTGTTAAAACACATCCATCATGATGTAAAAACCATTTTAACAAAAAGAAAACAAGTTTGAAGAAGATGAAGAAGGAGAAAGTGTAAGAAAAGAGCAAAACTTGAAGGAAAAGTGAAGTAGAAATCGATTTTACCTTCAAGAATACCACAAGATGATGAAGATTTCGAGTTTGAGGAGTGTTATTGGGTTTGTTTTCTGGAAAATTTCTTGGTTCTTAGAGGGAGGAAGAGAGAATGGAGTGGTGTTTGGAGAGAAAAGGTAGAGAGAGTTTTCTAGAGAGAGATGTGTGTGTGTTGGAGAATGAGAGTGTGAGAGAGATATGGGGAGAGAGGGATCCGATTTTAGGGGAAGAGAGGCTCTCTCTCTCTCTCTCTCTCTTGTTTCTTTTATAAAAATTCAAATCTTTTATAAAAATATCCAGGGTAAATGTTAATAACTAAATCTTAACCTTAACCTAGTTTTTATGCACCAAACTCTTGATTTTTGACTTATAAATCAAGGGTAAATGTTAATAACTAAATCTTTATTTTTCATTAAATTGTATTTCATAATAATTATTATGATAAGATAATATTATAAGGTTCATAATTGTTTTTATATGATTTTTAAAGTTAAAGTTTATAAATATGAGTTTTTAGGGCTTTTAGGGTTTTGGAGTTTAATAAACTTTAAATATCAAAATAAATAGAATCTTTGAGATTTTAAATTATCTTATGGTATTATAACTCTTTTATAGTTATAAATAATGTTTGTAATTTATTTTTATCGGTTTATTGGCATTCTATGTAGTGATTCTGAGATTCAAGCGAAATTGAGGAATCGAGTATACTAGTCCTAGTCTTCAACTTTGACTTAAGTTCCTACGAGACTCGGACCTAATTTATACCACTAGGTCAAGTGCATGATGTGCGTATATGATTCATAAAAAGGTGTTCGATTCAAAGAGCGACCCGAATATGGATAGTCACTACGGTTAAGTAGTTGTAGAATTCACATATCAATGTGAAATCTAAGTACACCATCCATTGTTTCTCTTTGTTTCCAAGTTTCTACTAGGTGATAACTTAGCTTCTAATTACTAAGTCTAATATGTGTTGTGCCTATATGTGCAACTAAGTCTAGTCAAATCTAGAACCGACTCGAATTTTGATGGTTGTCACAACTCATACCATGCTTACCAGTAGGTGCATGGGTAAAAAGATCAACAAAATCCTCATCACAGGTTAAGGACACATCCTCCTTTGCATTACTCTTATGTTTCTTACCATTAGGTGTTTTCTTTGGTGTTTTGTTCCTTGATCCAGACACTTTAGTTTTCCGTCCTCTCCTTGCCATCATCTTAGTCCTTTTCAGAGGACTAATATTAGGACCACCTACTTGATTACCAGATTTTGAAACTAGGGGAGGAGTAACATCACTTCTTGATACATCAGTCCCACTAACTTGATCACCACATTCTGAAACCGTGGGAGGAGCAACATCACTTCTTGGTATAGTAGTCTCAACTGGAGGGAATTGATCAAAGATAGGTTGGCCTCCCCCATCTTTCCTAGGTCTTCCAATCTTCCTTTTTGGGATAGGTGGCTTAGGTACCTCATCATTTGTGCATAAAATCTTATTATGCCCAAGTTGTTGGCACTTTCCACACCTTAGAGTCCTAGTAACCTTTAACCTTTGAGAGGGGTATTTGGCATCTTTTGATTTAGATGCATGCTTCACTCTATTTACTTTGGGTCTTCCAGGAATCCTTCTAACTAGGGGTGGTAATGGTTTAATAAACTCAGTCATTGGCCACAAGTTGCTTCCACCAACATGTTGTATGTTCTGACTGTAGGTTGCAACATATTTGTCCTTGTAGAACCAAGAATAAATGAATTCACTTGGATCTTTGTGGACATAGTTGATTGCAGCTTGACTATGCACACATGATATGCCTGACAACATCCACAAGTTGCAGGTGCAAGTGTGATTGGCTAAATCAACCTTGTATCCATTGTAGCCATACCTAGTCTCAAACACATCACCACCACTTGGCACCACTGTCCACAACCTAGACACAAAATAAAAAAAGTACACATATAAATACATACTTAATATTTTTGGATACATTCCAATAAAAACTTATATTACCTCATATCTTTCCCAAATTCATTAAGCTTAATTTGTATGTTAGGCCCATAATTACCCCTCCATTTGGTGGCCTCTTGACCTTGATGAAAAAACCTTTTCATAAGGAGAATCCTTATTTCCTCAAGCATTGTGATTATAGGCTTCTTCCTTATTTGTTTGATCATGGCATTGAATCATTCTGCAACCCCATTCTCTACTGCTTCACAAGCATACCCATGAGAAAAGAAGGTTCTGCATCAAGTTTCAGGTTTCCTTGCAATAAGATAATTGTATCCTGTTTTGTTATCTTCTTTATCTTCTCCATTGTAGCAAGAAAGTCCCCTTCCACTGTACTCATAGCAGCTTCCCAAAACAAACTCTTTAGCTCTACTCCTGTGAATTTCTTTCTAAAGTTTGCAAAGATGTGTCTAGCACATTGTCTGTGCTCAACATTAGGGAGTAGGTCTGCCACAGCCTGTAAAAGTCCCTATAATTAACAAACAAACACAACACAACACATGTAAATATTAATGAATGTAACATACAAATATATATTGTATACTAGTGTATGTTGTGGTACCTTGTGTTGGTCTGAGATAAGAACCAATCCATTGCCAGCACCAGGATCCAAATCAGCAACCAAATTATCAATGAACCAGGTCCAGTTGTCCTTATTCTCAACATTCACAACTGGCCATGCTATTGGGCAGACATGGTTGTCTGCATCCCTCCCAATAGCAGTTAAAATCCCCCCCCCCCCCCTTAACCCGCCCCTTCAAGAAACTACCATCTAGTCCTATTACCCTTCTACATCCTTTGCTCCATCCATCTCTGAAAGCCTTGAAGCCAACATAAAACCTTTTGAAATAGTTAAACCCCATATTACTTTCTACCCCCACCAAGCAAGTTGTACCCGGATTACTCAACCTAATTGCAGCTGTATACTCCCAAACCTTGGCATAGTGGTCTTCTAACTTCCCTTCTATCGTCCCCATTACAGTAGCCCTTGCTCTTTGGCATTGCCCAAGAGATACACTCACTGAAAACCTTTGTAGCACATCTGCTTGCATCTTTAGCAATGTCATCTTGGGCTTCATGATTACATCTTTTAGGTAGTGTTTGGCTAACCAACTGCTAGTAACTAAGGAACCAAAATGATAATTCCTAGCACACAGATGCATTTCATTACAAAATTTTATCTGGAATGTTCTTTCATTGTACTTTCATCCAGCTGCAACCCTAAATGGACATTGCATTTTGTTATTATCATTGTTGTCCCTAATTCCACTACCAAACTTAGCTATAACCCACACTCTATCACTTTTTTCAAAATAAAGCCAGTACCCTCTATGGACTGCATAGTTAGTTAAATCAAACATGAGTTGAGCAGGGGATTCATAACAGTCTCCTAATTGGGGCCTCATCTCTTTCCAGTCAACATTGGGATCATGCACCCTATACTCCACACCAACATCTTCATTGTCCTCATCTAAGTGGGCATGCTCTTTTTGTTGGACACCAGGAATGTCTCCATCATCTACCACTCCATAAATACTCCTCCTTAATACGTTTTCATCACACAATAAGTTAAGAAACTGATCATCACATAGTCTTGAGGGGGCTTTGAAAGTTTCTTCATAAAAATCAAGAAGCTAAAGTCAAATGCATCTTTATCAGAGTCAGAGTCTAGAAGATATGTCTTCTCAGGGATCTTAGTCCCTTTAGGCTTCTTAGTTCCAGAAGTAGAAGCCATCTGTTTCATAAAAAAACAAAAACACAACTTGTTAGTTCAAACTTGGAACTCCATAGACGAAGATAACCACCCTCATAATCATCAATTTCTTGTTTCCATACACGTACTACTCCAACCTTACTTCACCAACGATTTCGAAGCTTCAAGTTGAGAAATTGGGGACTGTGAAATTCTTCTCAGCGTCAAAACCTTCTTGAATGCATGAAAAACCCTTTAGCAGTGATCGTTCGTGAAAGGTGACGGCTACAGAATAGCTTAGTGGTGACCGGATGGTACAGGTTACCTGCTGGTGACCGGCTCTTTTCCCTCAAATGATAACTCAAAGAAAATGTCGTGGTCACAGTAAATGAAAAATTAAATTCAGGGCTTTTTCCAATTTAGTGCCACAAACATAGGACTTTTGTGATATTAACCCTTAAATGGTCGATAGATGGTCTAAATCACAAGCGAAGGTCACTGTATTGTCGAAGACTTGGATTTGTTGATTGAAGACTTCGCCATCAAAGACTTTGGTTTGGTATTGGTTCTTTAGCGAAGGGTTCATGTTCGTTAATAAAGAGTCGAGTATTTGATTTTAAAGGAGACGGGAAGTCGACTGTCAAATTCTTGATGTCTAAAAAGAGAAAGTTTGATAACAAATTGGGAAGGTCAAAATTTTTTGTTTAAAAAGGGAAGGTCGAACATTTTTGTGTGGAATGTCGACGGGTAACAAATTGAAGAAGAAAAGGCATAGTTTCGAAATTGGCCCTTAAAGTTTAAACAACTTGACAATTTGTAACCACTTTCGAAATAAGGACTAATTTTCGAAAGTTTAAAGAATTGTGCAGATGATTCGAAATTGTTCCTGAAGTTTCGAAGATTTGGCAGAATTCACCCAATTTCGACATTGGGCTGAAATTTTTGAGAAATAGGATAATTTTCGAAACAAGCCCATACAATTAATGCGAATTGACGCTTTCTACCCAGTTTCGTAAATAGGGGAGAGTTTCGCATTTTTCGCTGGTTTGGGCGCACTGGGTCACTGTAGAATTTTGAAATTGACAATTTCTACCCAATTTGGAGAAATTTTGTTAAAGGCGGTCCGTAAACGAAGCTAAAAATTGAAGATTTTTTGGATTATCTGGATTGAAGCAAAATGTTTATTCGATGTGTTAAGGGGAGTTATGGATTGAAAATTTCCGAATTTCGAGCTCTTTGTCATTCCTTTTTGGTTTTATAATCATTTTTCGATTACAAAAAAGGGGAGAGATTTAGATATGGAAATTCGAAAGTTGAATTTTTCATATTACACGGACTTGAAGACCGAAGTGACCTCGAGTATTTGATGTTTATGAAATGATTCGATTGGAGATTCGGAAGTGGTTTCGGTTCATGATGGGTTTGGACTTATTGAAGATTTTTTGGATGTGCTTTTATGCTCAACTTTAGGGTGATTATTTGGAGATTGAGAAACTTCCAATTATCCGTTGATGCACGATTTGTATGCTCTTACATTCTAGAACCCGAATTGAAAAATCATTGAAGAATTGAAGATTTGAAGTTCATCTCTACATGTTTCACGTTTGAGGCTCGATTTGCATAGTTGCTCGAGTTTGGAAGATTTGAAGCGCGTCATCCTTCCTAACTTTGAGGGGGAGAATGTTAGGTACAAAGTTATCCATGTATGACTTTGTAAATGGTTTGACTTTTGTAGACACACTTGCATGTGGTAAATTAGCCTTGTGATATGATATATATATATATATATATATATATATAGAGAGAGAGAGAGAGACAGAGAGAGAGACATGTAAACACCTTTATATAAGGTGGGTTCATATCACTTATAGAGGTGTGCTTGAGAGATGTAGTTCATAGTGATTAGTGGGTGAGGTATTTATGGAATTCTAGATCTAGTACCTTTTTTGGTACTCATTTACTATGATCGAATACACCTTTTAGCACCCAAATCACCATGTTCTTTGTGTGTTCTTTAATTCTGCATGCCAAATCAATGTTCATAATTCACATCAAAGACGAAAATAAAGATTGAAGGAAAAAGACCAGGATCTTGCGAAGATCGTGGAAAAACTAGAATCCCCTCTTTCAAACGCCAAGGTAATTAATTTTATCTTTAGGGGTTATGATATTTGTGGAACTTCTTACTCTACATAAAAATACACATTGAGATATCCAAAAAAGAGAAAGAAGAAAGACCCTGGAAGAAGACTTCGATAACACAAGCATCCCGGTGGATGAAGGATCCTCGGTGAACATCACACTCTTAGATGCTCTAACCAGGATGAACATCCCAGAATCCGAGACAATCAAAAGACCGCCAGTAGTAATGGGATTCAACGTTGAAAGAAAGCATAGACTTGTAGAAATCAAACTACCTATCTACATCGAAGGGGTAAACTCTATGCAACACTTTTATGTTACTAATTCTTAGTCTTCCTACAGTGTTATATTAGGTAGTCCATAGATCCAAGATGTGAAAGTATTTCCATTAATGTACCCTCAATGCATCAAAATTTCTACCCTTTGGGGGATAGTAAAGATCCTTGGAGATTAGTAGGAATCCAAAGAGTGCTATAGGACGTCGATGAAGCTTTCCTCGGTACCAAGGCAAGCATAACAATTAAAGCAGGGGGCACGAGACGTACCAGAAGCGAATGAGCAATATATAAATAAGTTCCCCTAAACCTTGAGAATACTGAAGCAAAAGTACTCATAGGATTCTTAATACTGAAGACATCGAAAAGGACCTAATTACATTCCTGTAAGTCCCCAAAATTGCTTGTGTATCAATCAGATCCAACTGATGGTACGGAATCCCAATCAATTAGATGATGTCAGATCAAATAGAAGAGAAGGAGAAGAAGAAATTGATGGGTTTTATACATAAGAAACATTCTTATGTGCTCATACAAACCCTAATGCTTGGATCTAGGTTTCTATATTGTACATGCTTTGATTCCAAGAATTACAAACCTAGATATATCATATATAATTCGAAATTACCATAAAGAAAATAGATCTAAGTGGTTTACCTCTTCCAAGTAGCTTGAATCCTTGTAGACTTCTTGATCTTGAGCTTAGAGTCACAAATATAACTCCTCTAATGGCTTACAAACCCCACAAGCAAGAAGGAAATATGAGAGAGGGTGAAAGAAGCTAGAAATCGGCCTAGGGTTCTCTTAGAATCAAGTGGTAGCCGATTTCAAAGCCCTAGGGGTCTTATTTATACTTACAGGTTACTAGGGTTTCACTCTAAACCCTAATGGACAGCTTAGCCACCAAGCAGCCCAAGGAACCTTCTGAAATAAGGCCTTGGACGAAAATATGATGGATACCCATCATAATTTCGTTCCCCCTTAAGTCCATTAGGTTTCCTTAACCCAAAACTCAACTATCATACATTTGACAGTTTATACCCCTTTATTCAATTAATCTCTTTTGGTCACCAAATTAATTCCTAATTAATTTATGACCAATATTAATTAAATAAATATGGTTTCTCCTTTAATATAATATTCTTATAATATATTAATAAACCATAATATTCTCCCTTTCTCCTTAAATTACCTTGTCAAGTTGCTTTGGAGAAGGCAACCCAGAAGGACCATGCACAACCGGGTGAAGTACATACCAAATATAGTTACGGGCATAGATACTATTCCAACATAAATAAGATGAATGTAATGTATTGATGATATGAGTTATGCTCCTTACAAGAGATTTACATACACACACACACACACTAGTTCCTCTCTATTTTCTCTCTCTTCTCTAGCCTTACACTCCCACATTCACTCCTCTATTTATAGCACTCCTAGCAGTACACGAGTGTACAGCTGCACACGCGTGTACGGCCGTACACAGGGTGTGCGGCCGCACACACATGTGCAGCCGTACACAGCCACAAAATTACATATTACATTATAGAAAAATATATTTTCCTAGAAAAGCAAAGGATAAACCAATTTTTTTGACCCAACAATCTCCCCCTTGGTTTATAGCTTCCTTTTTTAATTGACCCAACAACCCCCCCCCCCCCCCCCCGCCCCCAAAAAAAAAGTATCTAGCTATTCTTGTTAGTCTTCATTAGGAACTTGGCTTCAGCATTAGTCTTCAAATTCTTCACAACTTCAAGATGAAATTGATGAATCTTCAATGAATGAATTCATATTGAGCGGTTGGGCTTTTCTTCAGAATTTGGCTTTGAATGCACGTCGGGTGAGGAGGATTGATGTACTGATTCTTGAAAGATAGCGCTTTCAGCTTGAGAATCTTTAGAGAGAACATTAAAGAGAACAAATCTTCTGGATCACTTCAGCAGGTTTATAGATAGCACCAGATTGATTTAGGAGGCTTCAATGCAATCTGTCATATAATCTTCAAGCGCAGCTTGACCTTGCTTCTGGGGTTGAAGGATTGAATGTTTAAAGAATAATCTTCATTTCTTGCTCCTTTGAATGAAAATTCTTCAATGCTCACGGATGAAGACTTCGCTCAGAAAATCTTCAATACAGTCTCCACGAGCCTCATCTATGCCTGAAATCATTTTTCAAGACAAAACAAAACTAAAAGAAAACTTAGCACATAAACAAAAATATTTTTGGATTTTTTTTATTTTCTTGAACAAGAAATAAAACATAAATAACACTATTTTTTGGATTTTTTTAAATTTTCTGATTTTTGTTTGGTTTTTAAAATTTTTAATTCTCCCTTAATATTTAAATTAGAAGAAACTATGAACAAATTTAACAAAAATAAAATGATATCTAACGTTAAGAATGATTTGGGATCAAAGTTTTTAGATAACCTTAATCCACTTGTCGGTACCTTTCATATTCACATCTTTGTCTGGTCGATCGTCGGTATTGTGGTCCACTTAAACACGAAAAATTGTGACAATTTTAGGACATACTAATAATTGTAAGACAAAGTGATCCTAAGTTCCTAGATATTATATCTGATCCTGAGTTCCTAGATACTATATCTTAAGGACCATTCAGCTGAAGACGGCCAGGGATATTGTTGTCCACATAAATTGAACAACGAAATCTACAGACAATCTAGAATTGTTCAATTTTTTATGTACTAGAACATGTTTCCCGCTTCCTGATATACCCCAATAATCAAGAACTTATGAGATACTCCTTACTTTAGGTGAGCAGACTATTATTCATAGAGAGGATAGATTTAGATTATAATTAATTATAGTTTTAGAGGGATTGAGAAGTAGAAGGTTGCATATGCTGTGTACCAGGTTGGATTGTTAATCACACAAAGGAGACAACATATGGCTAACAGATAGGAAGAATTTCATAGATATAAGATGCAGAGAAATAGATTTGCATATGTCGTAGTCCAGGTCGGATCTCTTCCAATGATGTAGATGAGGCAACATATGACTAACAGTAAGAAAGAAAGAAAATAATTTTCTACAGACCTACTTTATTGGGATTCCCCTCCCTCAATACCGGAATTAAGGACAGGATATGTACATCAAGGAAAAGTAAAACCACAGTTCTAGATACGGGTTCTTTAATGTGACTGGTGGATTCTCATGTATATCTCCCTTCTCAACCTATCCAATTGTCGTATTGTCAGGTTAAACGGATCTATCTAGTTCAAGATTTGTCAAGTCATTTGATTTCTTAAGTTCAACTCTGCCTAGTCATGTCTATTTAGAATCTTTCGTGCCTACTGACGCATCAAACCAGAGCATAGACCCTTCAACTTTGGGTACGTTACGTAGAATTAGATTGCCTGTTATCACTTGATAATATCACTTCCCAAAACATCTCCCTCAAGCACATTCCATAACCAACATATATATTTTTTTAATGTTTTTATTTTATTTTTTAAAATTTTCTAATTTTTTGTTTTGTTTTTATTTCTCCCCCTAAATTTGTGCATAGGAGAGATACGAAAGTAAATGCGCAAATTTAAACTATCCTAAAACAAAAATTTGTCTTTAAAGCTAATTAGCTTAAGAAAAACTCAGGAGTATAGAGAAGAAAACTCAAACCGTAACTCACCGATTGAATTTGCATCCAGAAGGTCTGAGAACAGCACGTGTAATCTCAGAACATATCTGAAAATTCTTCATGTCATTAAGCACAAACCCCGTGAGTGATCACTTCCTTTCTTCCGTTCACACAAAGGACACATACTCCCAGACAATGTTCTGAGTGTTGTACAGTTGAGAGATGTCTCCTATCATGTGCCAGGAACAACCACTACCAACAAACCGAAGTCTGATGATATGCCTCCATAGCTAGTCCGACACAGAGCGGGATCAGTTGGTCTTTGGAACCCAGTCCATTTTAAAACTGGGTTGACCTTTTTCATCATTACAAGGTACTCTCTCCCATGACATATCCTGTTTATCACAAACAGAAGATGAAGAAACGTTAGAAGCATTAGGAGATTTGGGAGATTGAACGTTTGGTACCCATCTGTAGTTCGGTTTAACTCATTTCTTTTTCGATTTGATGAGTGCCTCAGTACTTGCTTTTGATTTTGATGTCGGCCGTTGAGATGACTTTGACCTAACCGGTCTTTGTTTCAGTGGAGCATCTCTTGGATTGGGCTTCTTGGCCGGCATTCCTATCTTGCCCTTGGGATTCAGATTCTTGACCTTATGGGTTTGATTCTTGGCCTTCTGCACGTTCCAGTCATCATGGTCTGAACTTGACCTTGAGGGGTTTCTTTTGAAGTATCTCCCTCTTGGTGCGTTCTGCCAGCCTTGTGCATAGTAAGGAACGTATGCGCGATTTGGACAGTTTTGGGTAATGTGTCCATGTGTTCCATAGTGAAAACCTGTCTTTTTCTTCACTGTGAAGTTGTTTCTTCCTGCCCCTGGTAGCGTATCCTTGCCCTGTCTCTGGTTGTTCCCACATGCACACTTATAGCAAGGCGTCGGGTTCTCTTGTTTTGGAGGCCTATATTTCTCAATAGCAGGTTGATCAGAAGCAACTGAGTTCGAAGCAATAGATTCAGAGTTCAAGGACTCATTGGATTGTTCAATAGTTTTCTCCTTGTTCTCATCTTCTACTACTTACCTGCACATGTAACAAAATTATTAGAAACGTTAACTTCATCCTTTTCTGGTGCAACCGCAATAGGTTTCCCATATTGGAGATGTGCCTCCTTGTCAATTTCTTCCTGTGTCATAGGGATGGATGTGTAGTTATGATTGAAAGGTGGAGGAACACAATCATACCCTAAACCCTTGTTTTGATTATCTTTGAATTTTAATTGGTTTTCAAATAAGGACTCGACTGTCTTACATGACGCAGTGTAATTTTTGAAACTAACATCTGTTTTTCCATACTTAATTTTCAAAGCGTCAAGTTCTTCAGTTACAACAGCAAGTTTTTTCTTTATGTCATCATAATTTTCACACTTTTTTGCTGTAATCTTCTTGGAGTTTTCGGAAATCCTTGATTTTGGTTTCTAATTGAGCTTTCAGGCGTTTCTGTCCTTTCCTGAGTTGATATCCTTCGTATTTTAGGTCCTGATTCTCTCTCTTGATTGGATCTATTGATTCGCGTAAAAATTTAATAGTTTTAACACAATATGGGGTACATGAAACTTCATTTACTGGAATTGATGTGGAACTCTTTTTTTTTTTTTTGAATTTTGATCCTTTTTTTTTAATTTCCCTTTGACTTAAAAACAAAACTAGAAAGTCAACCTTAAAATTCAAAATAAAAAAAATCAAACTTTAAAAGTCAAACCGAAAAGCTAAATTTGAAAATTTAAAAGTTAAACGAAAAAGTCAAAGATTAAAGTCAAAGGTCAAACTTGAGAGTAAAAAGCAAAATTTTAAGGTCAAAAGTTAAAAATAAAGTCTAAAATTAAAAACTAAATTTTTTTGGGATGAAAATGGAATTTAAAAATAAAAGAAATTGATTTTTGGGGTTAAAATTGCCAATTTTCGAAAGTTGGAACCGAGAAGGACTTGTTTTGAATTAAATTTCGAAGGATTATTCCATCTAGCAACTTCTATCAGCTGGAAAAGGCGCTGTGTTGTTGAACCAAAGCATCCAGGTTCGAATCTTGCAGCCCTGGGTTTCCCATTTGATTATTTTCTGCTTGCTTCTATGTGTATAAAGGATAAAAACGGAAGTTAAGTACCGTCCTCCTTTCTAGATCAACTGGTAATAGGCGTGTTTGATGACTTAGAGGTCCCGAGTTTAAATCTTGGGACCCTCAAAAATTCCGAAAAGCCTCTTCAATAATGACCTCTTTCTTTCTCCCCTATTTCTCATTTTGTTGATTGCGAGCCGCACAAATCGAGCCGGCCGCACACTCCGAGTCGGCCGCACAGCCGGCCGCACACTCCGAGTCGACCGTACACTCCCGGGCCGCACACCTTCAACAGATTCGCGAAAAAAACGACGTTTTTCACCCTTTTTTGCTCCAAAACTCGATCAAAAACTCGTTTTTATGGAAAATGCAAAGAAGAAACCCCCCCCCCCCCCCCCTTATTTTTTAGAGATCTATCCAAAAACACATTTATCTTTTGAAAATAAGATCAAATAAGCTCCAGATCTAACAAAATTGATTGATACAACCTTGCACTGATACCAATTGTTAGTCCCCAAAACATGGATCCAATTCTGTAATCAATGAAGCAAATAACAATCAAAATGAAGTGTAGAAGGAGTAGAAAAGAGATAACATCAAGCATGCACACATCTATATCTCATAAATGTCAAGTACACCTTGAGAAGTACACACACTGCACTGTTCAGCAACAAGTACAATCTGAAACAAACCAACCCTTATAAATAGTACCCTCACCAGCACATGAGTGTGCAGCCATACACGCGTGTGCGGCCGCACACACTATGTGCGGCTGCACACACAAGTGAGACTACACACATACACCAAGTCTAACCACTATATTGCATTACATACACTTCCAACCTAATCAGATTTATACAAAATTAATGCCTAGCTCAAACCACAATATTATAGACTTTCAATCTCCCCCTTGGTTTGAAGGCTAGCATAGTCTTGATGTTCATTCAGTTTGCTTCTCAAACAAATTTAGCTCATGTGTTTGTGAGCTGTATTTCTGGCAGGAGATCCGGTGCAAATGAAATATCCTTGGCTAACACTAGAGCAATCACAACCTTGGCTGCTGGAATTGAGTTCAACTTCTCGAAGTTTATAATGAATGAGCTGGTTCTAAATCTTAAGGGGACTAAATGAGATAAATTTTTGATGTACCGAAGATTTCTGCAAATCATCTTCAATGTTATGCATCCCGAGCTGCGAAGAGGAAACGAAACTTTGGATCTTAAATCCGTTGGTCCAAGTGCTTTCGGGCTAATGAAACAAAAGAGAGGTGGAAAATTCGTCTTTGAAGGAAAGTTCCCCTTGATCAAATTCGGAATTTTTGAGGAAAGTGATTGTTCGGAATCAGAAGATCAATCCATCCCTATAGAGTCTGAAGACATTGTGCATTCAACCTCTGAACCAGAATTTGAGGAAATTCATGATTCTCCTACAGCCATAGTGGCGGAGGAACATGATCATCATAAGGATGATGAAACTAAATCTGCTCATGAACATGATGATGATGATGATCTCTATGATGATGTGGAATTTTAAAAGGAAATTGACTTCACAGGGTTCAGTGATGATATCCCGAAAAACATTGAGCTTGATCTTAATGATGAAGAATTTGGTCCTCTTCCAGGATTCCCTAACAGCTACCTTAATAAAGTCAATGAAGTTGCCTCTTCGGCAACCAAGACTAGGGAAGAAGGAAATGCTCTTAAAATTATTCTCTCCACGTCCAAGCCCATGGAGGTTACGCCAAGTCAAGGAGATGTGATCTCATAGATTCCTCCCTCTGTGTCAACTATCTCAACATCTGCTCTAATTGTTCCTGATTCAACTCAGCCCCATACCTCTCAGTCCTCTATGGAAACAAGTCAATCAATTGCGAGTCTGGAGAGAAAGGAGAGCTTGTTCTAGGGAGAGAAAGTTACAGAGAAGAAGAGTGTGTGAGAGAGAATCTATTATAAGGAGCATAATTCATATCATCAATACATCATTAGATTCATCTTAATTCTTCTTCTCCTTCTCCTCTATTTGATTTGACATCTTCCAATTGATTGGGATTCCGCACCATCAATTGGATCTGATTGATACACAAGCAATTTTGGGGACTTACAATTAGTATCAGAGCTTGGATTGTATCAGTCAATTTTGTCAGATCTGGAGCTTATTTGATCTTATTTTGAAAAGATATTAGCGTTTTTGGATAGATCTCTGAAAAATAAGGGGGGTTTCTTCTTTGCATTTTTCATAAAAACGAGTTTTTGATCGAGTTTTGGAGCAAAAAATGGTGAAAACGTCATTTTTTCGTGAATCTATTGAAGGTGTGCGGCTGGCTCGGTTTGTGCGGCTCGCATTGTGTACACTTTAAAAAATTAAAGGAATTTTTGAGGCTCCCAAGATTCGAACTCGGGACCTCTAAGTCATCAAAAACGCCTATTACCACTTGATCTAGCAAGGAGGACGGTACTTAACTTTCGTTTTTATCCTTTATACACATAGCAGCAAGTAGAAAATAATCAAAAGGGAAACCGAGGGCTGCAAGATTCGAACCTGGATGCTTTGGTTCAACAACACAGCGCCTTTTCCAGCTAAGTTGCTAAATGGAATAATCATTCGAAATTTAATTCAAAACAAGTCCTTCTCGGTTCCAACTTTCGAAAATTGGCAATTTTAACCCCAAAAATCAATTTCTTTTATTTTTAAATTCCATTTTCATCCCAAAAAAATTTAGTTTTTAATTTTAGACTTTATTTTTAACTTTTGACCTTAAAATTTTTCTTTTGACTTTCAAGTTTGACCTTTGACTTTAATCTTTGACTTTTTCGTTTAACTTTTAAATTTTCAAATTTACCTTTTCGGTTGGACTTTTAAGTTTGATTTTTTTTGTTGAATTTTAAGGTTGACCTTCTCGTTTTGTTTTTAAGTCAAAGGGAAATTAAAAAAAAAGGATAAAAAAAAAATGAGTTCCACATCAATTTCGGTAAATGAAGTTTCATGTACTCCATATTGTGTTAAAACTATTAAATTTTCACGAGAATCAATAGATCTAATCAAGAGAGAGAATGAGGACCTAAAATACGAAGGATATCAACTCAGGAAAGGATAGAAACCCCTGAAAGCTCAATTAGAAACCAAAATCAAGGATTTTCGAAAACTCCAAGAAGATTACAGCAAAAAGTGTGAAAATTATGATTACATTAAGAAAAAACATGTTGCTGTAATTGAAGAACTTGACGCTTTGAAAATTAAGTATGGAAAAACAGATGTTAGTTTCAAAAATTACACTGCGTCAAGTAAGATAGTCGAGTCCTTATTTGAAAACCAATTAAAATTCAAAGATAATTAAAACAAGGGTTTAGGGTATGATTGTGTTCCTCCAGCTTTCAATCATAACTACACATCCATCCCTATGACACAGGAAGAAATTGACAAGGAGGCACATCTCCAATATGGGAAACCTATTGCGGTTGTGCCAGAAAAGGATGAAGTGAACGTTTCTAATGATTCTGTTACATGTGCAGGTAAAGTAGTAGAAGATGAGAACAAGGAGAAAATTATTGAACAATCCAATGACTCCTTGAACTCTGAATCTGTTGCTTCGAACTCAGTTGCTTCTGATCAACCTGTTGTTAGGAAACACAGGTCTCCAAAACAAGCGAAACCAGGATCGGCTAGGTCAAAGTCATCTCGGCAACCGACTTCAAGCTCAATATCAAGCGTTGAGGCACCCATCGAATCGAAAAAGAAATGAGTTAAACCTAACTACAGATGGTTACCAAAGGTTCAATCTCCCAAATCTCCTAATGCTTCTAACATTTCTTCATCTTCTGTTTGTGCTAAACAAGATATGTCATGGGAGAGAGTACCTTGTAATGATGAAAAAGGTCAACCCAGTTTTAAAATGGATTGGGTTCCAAAGACCAACTGATCCCGCTCTGTGTCGGAGCAGTTATGGAGGCATATCATCAGACTTCAGTTTGTTGGTAGTGGCTGTTCCTGGCACATGATAGGAGACATCTCTCAACTGTACAACACTCAGAACATTGTCTGGGAGTATGTGTCCTTTACGGGAAGGGAAGAAAGGAAGTGATCACTCACGGGGTTTGTGCTTAATGACATGAAGAATTTTCGGATATGTTTTGAGATTATGCGTGCTGTTCTCAGACCTTCTGGATGCAAATTCAATCGGTGAATTACGGTTTGAGTTTTCTTCTCTATCCTCCTGAGTTTTTCTTAAGCTGATTCGCTTTAAAGACAAAATTTTATTTTAGGATAGTTTAAATTTGTTCATTTACTTTCATTTCTCTCGTATGCACAAATTTAGGGGGAGAAATAAAAACAAAACAAAAAATTTTAAAATTTTAAAAAATAAAAAAAAAACATTAAAAATATATATATATATATATATATATATATATATATATATATATATATATATATATATATATATATGTTGGTTATGGAATGTGCTTGAGGGAGATGTTTTGGGAAGTGATATTATCAAGTGATAACAGGCAATCTAAGTTTGCATAACGTACCCAAAGTTGAAGGGTCCATGCTCTGGTTTGATGCGTCGGTAGGCACAAAAGATTCTAAATGGACATGACTAGGTAGAGTTGAACTTAAGAAATCAAATGACTTGACAAATCTTGAACTAGATATACTCGTTTAGCCTGACAATACGATGCTTGGATAGGTTGAGCAGGGAGATATACATGAGAATCCACTAGTCACATTAAAGAACCCGTATCTAGAACTGTGGTTTTACTTTTCCTCGATGTACGGATTCTGTCCTTAATTCCGGCATTGACAAAGCGACTGGGGAATTCCGATAAAGTAGGTCTGTAGAAAATTATTTTCTTTATTTCTTACCGTTAGTCATATGTTGCCTCCTCTACGTGATTGGGAGAGATCCGACCTGGACTGACATATGCAAATCTATTTCTCTGCATCTTATATCTATGAAATTCTTCCTATCTGTTAGCCATACGCTGTCTCATTTGTGTGATTAACAATCCTATCTGGTACAAAGCATATGCAACCTTCTACTTCTCAACCCCTTTAAAACTATAATTAATTATAATCTATGTCTATCCTCTCTATGAATAATAGTCTACTCACCTAAAGTAAGGAGTATCTCATAAGTTCTTGATTATTGGGGTATATCAGGAAGCGGGAAACATGTTCTAGTACATCTAAAATTGAACAATTCTAGATTGTTTGTAGATCTCGCTGTTCAATTTAGGTGGACAACAATATCCCTGGTCGTCAACAGCTGAATGGTCCTTAAGATATAGTATCTAGGAACTTAAGATCAGATATAATATCTAGGAACTTAGGATCACTTTGTCTTACAATTATTAGTATGTCCTAAAATTGTCACAATTTTTCGTGTTTAAGTGGACCACAATACCGACGATGACCAGACAAAGATGTGAATATGAAAGGTACCGACAAGTGGATTAAGGCTATCTAAAAACTTTGATCCCAAATCATTCTTAAAGTTAGATATCATTTTATTTTTGTTAAATTTGTTCATAGTTTCTTCTAATTTAAATATTAGGGGAGAATTAAAAATTTTAAAAACCAAACAAAAATCAGAAAATAAAAAAACATCCAGAAAATAGTGTTATTTTTGTTTTATTTCTTCTTCAAGAAAATGAAAAAAAAAATCCAAAAATATTTTTGTTTCTGTGCTAAGTTTTCTTTTAGTTTTGTTTTGTCTTGAAAAGTTATTTCAAGCGTAGATGAGACTCGTGGAGACTGTATTGAAGATTTTCTGAGCGAATGCTTCATCCGTGAGCATCGAAGAATTTTCATTCGAAGGAGCAAGAAATGAAGATTATTCTTTAAACATTCAATCCTTCAATCCCAGAAGCAAGGTCAAGCTGCGCTTGAAGATTATATGACAGATTGCATTGAAGCCTCCTCAATCAATCTGCGGCTATCTATAAACCTGCTGAAGTGATCCAGAAGATATGTTCTCTCTGATGCTCTCTCTAAAGATTCTCAAGCTGAAAGCGCTATCTTTCAATAATGAGTACATCAAGCCTCCTCACCCGAAGTGCGTTCAAAGCAAAATTCTGAAGAAAAGCCCAACCGCTCAATATGAATTCATTCATTGAAGATTCATCAATTTCATCTTGAAGTTGTGAAGAATTTGAAGACTAATGCTGAAGCCAAGTTCCCGATGAAGACTAACAAGAATAGCTAGATACATTTTAGGGGGGGGGGGTTGTTGGGTCAATTAAAAAAGAAAGCTATAAACCAAGGGGGAGATTGTTGGGTCAAAAAAATTGGTTTATCCTTTGCTTTTCTAGGAAAATATATTTTTCTATAATGTAATATGTAATTTTGTGGCTGTGTACGGCTGCACATGTGTGTGCGGCCGCACACCCTGTGTACGGCCGTACACGCGTGTGCAGGTGTACACTCGTGTACTGCTGGGAGTGCTATAAATAGAGGAGTGCATGTGGGAGTGTAAGGCTAGAGAAGAGAGAGAAAGGAGAGCATGTTCTAGAGAGAGAAAGAGAGAGAGAAGAAGAGTGTGTGTGAGAGAATCTATTATAAGGAGCTTAATTCATATCATCAATACATCATTAGATTCATCTTAATTCTTCTTCTCCTTCTCTTCTATTTGATCTGACATCATCCAATTGATTGGGATTCCGCACCATCAATTGGATATGATTGATACACAAGCAATTTTCACGCTAGGAGCATATGGAGCTGGAGAAACGATACAAGGAACTTACAGATTTATTGTATTACAAGCAAAAACAATTGGAAGCAATGACGAGTGAAAAAGCTACAGCAGAATTCCAATTAGAGAAGGAGATGAAACGTATTCAAGAAGCTTAGGTGGAAGTAGAAAAGAGCAGATTCCCTTGTCGTGCATCATCAAGTTAGGATGAAGACACTGACATGAAAGCCCTATAGCCTCTTCCTTTTCATCATCGACATTTAGTTGGAGTAAGCATACAGGTGCAGAAGGCTGCGAAGATTTTTGGTACAGGTGTTGTTCGGGCAATGAGGTTTCTTTGGCGATATCCTATTGCTAGACTTATAATACTCTTTTACATGGTGTTTATGCACCTGTTTATGATGTATCTCTTGCATCGGCTTCAGGAGAAAGCCGACACTTTCTCTTCAAGAGAATTTGCTGAATCAATGGGACTTGGCAATCATACGTTGTTACCATGAAGCATTTCTCAACATAATTTTAGTTTTACAAGACAAGGGTAGTAATTGGATATATATTATCATATTATCCCCTGCCTCCGTCGTTGTTTAACTTTAAAATTGTGGTTTAAGTGAAAGTGAGTGTTCAGTTCTTTGTTATTTCATCTGTAAAGTAAACTCTGTTTGAAATGATGATATCTCTTTTCTTGATGATAAAAAAAAATTTAGTTTTAAATTTTAGACTTTATTTTTAACTTTTGACCTTAATATTTTTCTTTTCACTTTCAAGTTTGACCTTTGACTTTAATCTTTGATTTTTTCGTTTAACTTTTAATATTTCAAATTTAGCTTTTTGGTTTGACTTTTAAGTTTGACTTTTTAAATTTGACCTTTTAGGTTGACTTTTAAGTTTTTAGTCAAAGGGCATATTTTTTTATAAAAATGAGTTTCGCATCAATTCAGGTAAATGAATTCGGTTGCTCTCCATCTTGTGTTAAAACTATTAAATTTTTACGAGAATCAATAGATCTAATCAAGAGAGAGAAAGAGGACTTAAAATATGAGAGGTACACTATTAGGAAAGAACCGAAACCCTTAAAAGCCCAATTAGAAGCCAAAATCAAGGACTTCCGAAAACTACAAGAAGATTATAGCAATAAGTGTGAGAATTATGATCACATCAAAAGAAAATTTGCTGCTGTGATTGAAGAACTTGAAACCTTGAAAATTAAGTGTGGAAAAACATATATTAGTTTCAAAAATTACACTGCGTCAAGTAAGACTGTCGAGTCCTTATTTGAAACCCAATTAAAATTCAAAAATAATCAAAACAAGGGTCTAGGGTATGATAGTGTTCCTCCACCTTTTAATCATAACTATAACCCACCCCTTGAGACCAATGAGGAAGAAATGCCTGCTCATTATGGCCAAACCCCTACTCCAGCTTCAGTTAAGACTGAACAATCAGGGCCAACTGAGGGTGTTGAGCTGAACGATACTAATTTTTCTACTTCCTGTGCAGGTAAAGTAGTAGAGGATGAGAACAAGGACAACACTATTGAGCAAACCAATGTATCCTTGAACTCTGAATCTGTTGCTTCGAACTCAGTTGCTTCTGATCAACCTACTGTTGAGAAATACAGGCCTCCAAAACAAGCGAAGCCGACGGCTTGCTGTAAGTGTGCATGTGGGAACAACCAGAGACAAGGAAAGGATACGCCACCAGGGGCAGGAATAAATAACTTCACGGTGAAGAAAAAGACTTGTTTTCACTGTGGAACACCTGGACACATTTCCAGAAATTGTCCTAATCGCGCATATGTTCCCTACTACACACAAGGATGGAAAAATGCGTCAAGAGGGAGATTTTCCAAAAGAAACCCCTCAAGGTCACGTTCGGACAATGGTGACTGGAACACACAGAAGACCAAGAATCAAGCCCACAAGGCCAAGAATCCGAATCCCAAGGGGAAGAAGGGAATGTCGGCCAAGAAGCTCAATCCAAGAGATGTTCCAGCGAAACCAAGACCGGCTAGGTCAAAGTCATCTCGGCAACCGACTTTAAGCTCAAAATCAAGCGTCGAGGCACCCATCGGATCGAAAAAGAAATGGGTTAAACCCAACTACAAATGGGTTCCAAAGGCTCACTCTCCCAAATAGTCTAACGATTCTAATATTTCTTCATCTTCTGTTTATGATAAACATGATATATCATGGGAGACAGTACCGTGCAAGAATGAAAAAGGTCAAACTAGTTTCAAAATGGACTGGGTTCCAAAGACCAACTGATCCCGCTCTGTATCGGAGCAGCTATGGAGGCATACCATCAGACTTCGGTTTGTTGGTAGTGGCTGTTCCAGGCACAAGATAGGAGACATATCTCAACTGTACAACACTCAGAACATTGTTTAGGAGAATGTGTCCTTTGCGGGAAGGGAAGAAAGGAAGTGATCACTCACGGGGTTTGTGCTTAATGACATGAAAAAATTTCGGATCTGTTCTGAGATTACGCGTGCTGTTCTCAGACCTTATGGATGCAAATTCAATCGGTGACCTACAGTTTGAGTTTTCTTCTCTATACTCGTGAGTTTTTCTTAAGCTGATTCGCTTTAAAGACAAATTTTTGTTTTACGATAGTTTAAATTTGCGCATTTACTTTCGTTTCTCTCCTATGCACAAATTTAGGGGGAGAAATAAAAACAAAACAAAAAATTAGAAAATTTTAAAAAATAAAAAAAAACATTAAAATATATATATATATATATATATATATATATATATATATATATATATATATGTTGGTTATGGAATGTGCATGAGGGAGATGTTTTGGAAAGTGATATTATCAAGTGATAACATGCAATCTAAGTCTGCGTAACGTACCTAAAGTTGAAGGGTCTATGCTCTAGTTTGATGCGTTGGTAGGCACGAAAGATTCTAAATGGACATGACTAGGCAGAGTTGAACTTAGGAAATTTATAGATTTGACAAATCTTAACCTAGTTAGATCCGTTTAGCCTGACAATACGACGCTTGGATAGATTGACCAGGGAGATATATATAGGAATCTACTGGTCACATTAAATGAACCCGTATCTGGAACCGTGGTTTAACTTTTCCTCGATGTGCGGATTCTGTCCTTAATTCCGGTATTGATGGGGCGATTGGTAAATTCCGATGAATTAGTTCTGTAGAAAATTGTTTTCTCTTTCTATCTGTCTGTTAGTCATATGTTACCTACTATGCGTGACTCAAAATCCGACCTGCACTGTAATATATGCAACTCTATTTCTCTGCATATTATATCTATGAAACTCTTCTTATCTGTTAGCCATATGTTGTCTCCTGTGCGTGATTAACAATCCGACCTGGTACACAGCATATGCAACGTTCTACTTCTCAATCCCTCTAAAAACTATAATTAATAATAATCTAAATCTATCTTCTCTCCTAATGATTGTCTGCTCACCCGATGTAAGGAGTACTCTGGAAGTCCTTGATTACTGGGGCATATCAGGAAGCAGGAAACATGTTCCAGTACAATTAAAATTGAACACTCAAAGATTGTCTATAGATCTCGTTGCTCAATTTAGGTGGACAACAATATCCCTAGTCGTCGTCAGCTGAATGGTCCTAAAGATATAATATCTAGGAACTTAGGATCACTTTGTCTTACAATTATTAGTATGTCCTAAAATTGTCACAATTTTTCGTGATTAAGTGGACCACAATACCAACGATCGACCAGACAAAGATGTGAATATGAAAGGTATCGATAAGTGGATTAACGCTGTTTAAAAACTTTGATCCCAAATCATTCTTAAAGTTAGTTATCATTTTATTTTTGTTAAATTTGTTCATAGTTTCTTCTAATTTAAATATTAGGGGAGAATTAAAAATTAAAAAAAAACAAAAAAACACACAAAAATAAGAAAATTAAAAAAAAATCCAAAAATAGTGTTATTTATGTTTTATTTCTTGTTCAAGAAAATCAAAAATCCAAAAATATTTTTGTTTCTGTGCTAAAATTTTCTTTTAGTTTTGTTTTGTCTTGAATAGTGAATTCAGATGAAGATGAAACTCATGGAGTTTGTGTCAAAGATTTCTGAGCCAAGGCTTCATCCGTGAGCATCGAAGAATTCGCATTCGAAGGAGCAAGAAATGAAGATTATTCTTTCAACATTCAATCCTTCAACCCCAGAAGAAAGGTCAAGCTGACTTGAAGATTATGTCACAGATTGCATTGAAGCCTCCTCAATCAGTCTGCTGCTATCTATAAACCTGCTAAAGTGATCCAGAAGATTTGTTCTCTCTGTTCTCTCTGAAGATTATCAAGCTGAAAGCGCTATCTTTCAAGAATCAGTACATCAAGCCTCCTCACCCGACATACGTTCAAAACCAAATTCTGAAGAAAAGCCTAACCGCTCAATATGAAGTCATTCATTGAAGATTCATCAAGTTCATATTGAAGCTGTGAAGAATTTGAAGATTAATGCTGAAGCCAAGTTCCCAATGAAGACTAACAAGAATAGCCAGCTTCTTTTTAGGGGGAGTTTGTTGGGTCAATTAGAAAAGAAAGCTATAAACCAAGGGGGAGATTGTTGGGTCAAAAAATATGGTTTATACTTTGCTTTTCTAGGAAAATATATTTTTCTATAATGTAATATGTAATTTTGTGGCTGTGTACGGCTGCACATGTGTGTGCGGCCGCACACCCTGTGTATGGCCGTACACGCGTGTGCAGCTGTACACTCGTGTATTGCTGGGAGGGCTATAAATAGAGGAGTGCATGTGGGAGTGTAAGGCTAGAGAAGAGAGAGAAAGGAGAGCAAGTTCTAGAGAGAGAAAGTTAGAGAGAAGAAGAGTGTGTGTGAGAGAATCTATTATAAGGAGCATAATTCATATCATCAATACATCATTAGATTCATCTTAATTCTTCTTCTCCTTCTCTTCTATTTGATCTGACATCATCCAATTGATTGGGATTCCGCACCATCAATTGGATCTGATTCATTCACAAGCAATTTTAGGGACTTACAATTGGTATCAGAGCATATGGAAAGGAGTACACGAGTGTACAGCTGCACACGCGTGTACGACCGTGCACAGGGTGTGCGGCCGCACACACATGTGCAGCCATACACAACCACAAAATTACATATTACATTATAGAAAAATATAATTTCCTAGAAAAGCAAAGTATAAACCATATTTTTTGACCCAACAATTCCTAAAAGAACGAAGGAAAACCTTCGCATGGAAACATGAAGACATGACAGGTATATATGGAATATTATAACTCATAAACTTAACATTGATCCTTCTTTTAGACCCATACATCAAAATAGAAGGAAGTTGGCACCTGAAAGGTCCCTGATCATTGAAGAGGAAGTGGAAAAACTTCTCAAATAGGGATGATCAAGGAAGTCAAGTTCCCAAGGTGGCTGGCAAACATGGTCATGGTATAGAAGAAGAATAACACCTTGATAGACGTATCAATGAGTCATTAATTATTAACATTCATGGATACATCAGCGGGATTCGAACAGATACATATGGAACCATCCTACCAAGAGGATATGACATTCATAACTCTAACAGGTATCTATTATTAAACTATCATGCCGTTTAGTCTTAAAAATGCAGGTGTAACATACCAAAGGCTAGTCAACAAGATGTTAAAAGAGAAACTAGGGGACACCATGGAAGTCTACATCGATGACATGGTGGTTATGAAAGCCGAAAATCACCTCAGGGGTCTTGAAGAAGCCTTCGATATATTAGATGTATACAATATGAAGTTGAGCCCGTCCAAATGTCGCTTTGGAATAAAGGTGGGCAAGTTCCTTGGTTACCTGATGAAGCAAGTCCTGACCAAGGATCTTTGAATGGGGAACCACTCCTCCTGTACCTTTCCATATCTTTAGATGGTACTTTGTGGCTGATTTTAGTGATGATCTACAACCCGAAGAAAAATTGGAAAATTGACAACTCCAAAAAGAAGAAAACATTGGAAAATAAACACTTTTCGCAGATGGAACTTGCAAGTTTAGAGGAGCAAGCCCATGGATCATACTAAAATCGCCACAAGGGAACATCCTACCCAGGAAGTTAGTTATAAATTCAATGCAACTAAAAATGAAGCATTGATCATGGGGTTACAGCTGATCAAGGATCCTCAGATCAAGGATCTTTAGGTATATGTCTATTTTTTTTATTAATAACTAACCACTTTAATGAATCCTATGCAGTTAAAGGTGAAAGACTAGCTGTTGGGTCAAAAATATGGTTTATACTTTACTTTTCTAGAAAAATGTATTTTTGTATCTTGGACCGTAAACAACTTGGTGTTAACGGCCGTAAGGTGTTTACGGCCGTAAACCCATTTACGGCTCGTGTTCACCAAGCCCATATTCTCCAAGTATAAATATAGGTGTAAGGTGTGAGGAGTAGATTGATGAACAGAAGAGAGTTTACGGCCGAGAGAAGAGAGAAACTAGAGAGCATTTTGTGTGTGTGAATCTTTTGTATTTGGAAGTTTAATTCTAATCAATTCATACAGAGATTCATATTATTCTTCTTCTCCTTCTCTTCTATTTGATCTGACATCATCCGTTTGATTGGGATTCCACACCATCAAACAGATCTGACTGATACACAGGCAATTTAGGGACTTACAATTGGTATCAGAGCCAAGTTGTATCAGTCAATGTTGTCAGATTTGGAGCATTATTTGATCTGACATCATCCGTTTGATTGGGATTCTACACCATCAAACGGATCTGACTGATACACAGGCAAATTAGGGACTTACAATTGGTATCAGAGCAAAACCGGTGTCAAAGGCATTTTACAGTCGTTTCTTGGTGCAAGTTCGTATTTCTCTGCAAAGGGTTTTATTGCTTTTATCAAAAATCTGAAGTATTTGGTGTTTCCGGTCCAAGCTTATGGCCATAAACCCTTCTCCGTCATGAGGTGTATATATAGTGGGTCATTCAGACGTTTATGGTTGTTGATGCCTTTTTGAGTTCACGGCTTCTGTCAAGTTGTACCAGACGTTTATTGCTATAAAACGTGTGCAAGCTTGATTTGTTATTTCTCTGTGTTTATTATTACTTTGTTTGATTGTATTTTCTTTTGATCTCTGGTAAGATTCGTTATTTGGACCTTACACTAGAACTATACCTTCAAATTCTTAAAAATATAGCCTCCAAATTTGAAGCTTTTAGTCTGAATCAAGTTCCTAGAAAGACAACGCTGAGGAAGACGCATCAATTAACTTAGGATCTTCCCTTAGGATTCCGCTAAAGACCAAGATCCCAATAACCCATATAATGGTCCCGGTGATAAAAGATCCCTCCAAGAGACCAGACGACCCCGACGACCATGATCAGAAGACCAACCTAGCATCAATTGGAGATCTTGATCCTCAACCTCCTCACCATGATCCTGATAATCAAGGTCTTGATCCTAATATTCAGGATCTTCCGCAAAGTTAAAGATCTTGGATCCACTCAATTGTGGAATATCTCCAAAATGTCATGATTCCAAAGGAAGAGAAAAGAGACACAGACTTCAAGATGAGGGCCTCCCACTTTGTGTTGATCCAAGGTAAATTATATAAGAAAACTATGGCAGGTCCGTATCTTAGATGTTCTGAAGATCACAAAGCTATAGAAATTCTAAAAGACATACATGAAGCGGATTGTGGAAACCATACTAGGGGGAGATCCTTCCTAAAGTGTTAATAACAGGATACTATTGGTTAACCATAAAGATAGATACCTTCGTGCATGATCAGAACTGTGATGCATATATCACATATTCAGAAGCAGGAAATTAGGCATAATGGTTAGCATCCTGCCAAGATCCTGGAATGCAATACACCTCAAAGTCAACTTTATGTAAGTCGATTTGGTTACATTTCATCACAACCAATGCGAGGTACACACCTACTCCTTACTCTCGTTTCTTTCCTTTGTATATCCTTATTCCAAGAACACTACTGACTTAAGCATCAGAAGCTAACGCCCACCACAAGCTAACGTTTGCAACATGCAAAAACTCAAGGATCCTAGCCACTAGGAATAAAGACTGATCATCTCCCCTCCGATTAAGGGTACTTAATCCCCTCTAAGGTTTAAAGAGTTAATAACCTCTTTCATCCGTGTTTGGGTTTCCACACCTTGCCTGGGCGCATAATATCTAACTATGGGATGTGAATAGGGGGATCATTTCATGCTTTAATGACTTGGAAACCCTCTTATTTTTGAACATATGTTAAGATCCTAAGGTTTAAAGAGTTAATGACCTCTTTCTCACGAGTTTAGGTTTCTACACCCCGCCTAGGCGCATGCTATCTGACTATTGGATGTGAATAAGGGGAATATTTCATGCTTCAATGGCTTAGCAACCCTCTTATCTTTAAACATAAGTTAACATCCTTATGGTTTATAACGTCTTCATGTTATCACACATTGGGATCTTAGCACATAAATTACTTAAGGTTTATAACATATTCATGTTATCACATGTTGGGATCTTACCCCAAAAATTACATAAGGTTTAGAACATCTTTATGTTATCACACTTTGGGATCTTTCCCCAGAAAATACATACAAATCATAACATTCTCATGAATAAGGATATTTCCCACACTTTACATCACAAGTTGGGATCCTCTCCAGTATATAACATTAACATGTGATCGGTTGAACTTGTGGTGTTACCCAAGAATTTTGTCAAGGTTTATAACCTAAACAGGTTATCCTAAGAAGGGAATTAGCCCGTATGATCTTATGATTAAGGATCCTCATCATTAAGGATCCTCATCGGTAAGGATCCTCATCGGTAAGAATCTTATCATCAGAAGTCAAAAACGATCCTAAGTTGAGATTTATTCTCAGTAAATTCTGAGATTGAAGACCATATGAAGCTTAATGAAAAACTCGAAGACAATCAGGTTCCATCTTTCCTTGTTCTTAACTTTGAAAAATTTTAAGTAAAATTAAGGATCTTAAACTTTTCAGGATCCTAAACCAATTGCTGATTTATAAACTTTCATCACTTCAGAGTCATTTACTATTTTAAATTGATATTTGTAAAGAAGTTTTAAAGCACTTAGATTTACAAAAATTAGTTCTTAAAAAATTATTTTATACTTGTTTTATTATAAAAAACATATGTTCAGATCTTGAAGTAAACTTCTAAGGTTTATAACATTATCATGTTATCTTATGTTAAGAGCTTCTCCAGTATTACATAAGTTGGGATTTTCCCCAGTATATCTTTCGTTAGGATTCTCCCCAGTACATATGAAGTTGGGATCTTCTCCAGTTATTATCTTAAACTGGGATCTTCCCCAGTATTACTGAAGTTGGGATTTTCCCCAGTAAATCTTCGGTTGGGATCTTCCCCAGTATGTCTTGTGACATCCTCATTTTCACGGTCAGAAAAGACCGGTTTTGTTTATGCTTTTATAAAAATCAGAGTACCTCTTTTAATAAAAATGTTGCGGAATTTGTTCCCAGAAAAACATGATAATTGCGTTATCAAATAATTTCTAAATAAATGTATTTTTATTCACTTTTAAAACATTTGGGATGTCATCGTTAATACAGAAACATAAGCATAAACAGAACTTATATTCATTTGCACTAGTGATCTACATCTCTTTTAAATCTCTCAGTGTAATATAACTTCATATCGACACCTGTGATACAAATAAATTGAGTGGGTCAGGTTGGGAAACCTGGTGAGTACATAGGGATTTCAACCGACAATAATATAATTATTATATTTAAACATCAAACAATCAACCCAATTACCCATTCCCATTATCTTCTTAAGGATTTACCCTATGGATCAGCTAATCCTTGTTCATTCATTCCTAAGGATCATCCTAAGGAAACAACATGAAGTCCATTGTTGCTAATGACACAGTGGTCAAGCGCAGCTGCTAATATTATCACTTAGGTGCAACTGCCAGAATTGGGACATTTTCTATGAGGCACTTCTGCCGGTATTGACCTTTAAACGCTACTGTCATGGTCATAAGGCTCCCTATTAGGCGCAGCTGCCGATACTGTCCTTAGAGTGCAGCTGCTAGGACGTTTACCATAGATCTAAATCATTTACGGGTTGTGGCGCAGCTGCCAGTGCTCATCAATAGGGTACTAGGTCCACTGCTGCCAATATTTACCTATAGGGCACCAGGTTCATACTACTATTGTTCCTCTATTTTAGCTTTTATCCCTCATTATTCATCTACCCATCTTTTACCCAACATATTTTGTAGATATAAAATACTTTATACAACTTACATCATTTAAAACATGTATAAAAATCTTTCACCAGCATAGACAGCAAGTATTCAGACAATATGCACACATAGCACGTAATTTATATTAAAATACTTCATATCTATGTCTAAGATGAAAGGGACTATGCACTCACCTGAAAAAGGGACTATGCACTCACCTGATAAAGCTCGTTGGGCGTAGTTCGGATAAGGGTGCCAGCGAGCTTCGTACGAGCCACGTATTGGATAAAGACTGGAGCTACGTGGCTGCTTGTGGACCGAGGGATACAGTTGTACGTTGGGCGTAATGCGAGGGGTAGCATGTCACAATTCGGAGCGAGCTCATCGAACGGCTGGGACTTAGGCCACGTCATCAATCCATGCATCAACTTCGCAAATTGCCCCCTTTAACTTCTAAAATTCGTATCTTCCTCGTACGAGCTCCGTTTTCGACGTTCTTTATATCCACGTGAAGGCGGGAACATGCTCTACAACTTTATTTTAGACTCCATTGGTTATTTTTGACTATATTTTAAAATTTATATTATTTAGCAGGCCGGGACACGATTGGTTCGTTAAAAATTCATAACTTCTTCATCTGACGTCCGTTATCGTCTGTCTTTTTATCGTTACGCTACTATTAATGAGATCTTTGATTCTCGTTTAGGTTGTGGCGGCTAAAAACCGCTCGATCTAATATTCGAATTGCGGGCTGTACACCGCTAAGCCGAAACTTCGAAAAATCATAACTTCCTCATACGAAGTCAGATTTGGGCGTTCTTTTTATGGAAGCTCTCGGTTTAACGTATTCTATGACTTTCGTTTAGATCTCTAAGGCTGAATACTGCTCTATCGTAAATTCACTATTCATGCTTCCCAGTGTCGTGCTGGTTCAGTCGCGAAACTTCGACGGGCCATAACTTCTTCGTTATAACTCAGATTTCGGCGTTCTTTATATGTACAGAAACCTTGTAACATATACTAAAACTTGGTTAAGATTATTTATTCTAAATAATATTTTTCCAAAAAGTCATTTTCGACACTTATTGCCTCTAAATTGACTAGCCGGGATCTACGGGCATTACAATTATCTCCCCTTTAGGATGATTACGTCCCGCAATCATCAACGAAACAGGGCTCACATGATGACTCCATACGTTATCTCTTCATCCTAAGTAATAACCGTAACTTTGATGTTTCTTTGAATGAGTATCTAGCTCTAAGACTTCCTGACTGTAGGCGGTGCCCGATCTTGGACCCGCTCTCTATCTCATGTTAGACTTCCAATCATGATATTTATGTCGCGATCTCGATCTTTATTGGAGATTCCTTTTTTAACAAACTTGAGATAAGTTTCTTCCTTCGATTATCTTAATAGACTGATGGGTCATGTTCTAGTGACCTCTCATCGTATGATGCATCGCTTGGACTCGGGTCTTTTAGATTCAAATTCCAGAACAGACTATACCTTCCTTTATGTTCTAACCACATCTTAAAAGGTAGCATTTCTAGCTACAAGCAACCGTCGCGATACCTCTACCGATCACTTCGATTATCTTTTACCTCAACCCTATGGCTTAAGTCAGATGTTACATCGAACTTGGTTCTCTGAACCACATAACATACTCATCGTAGTCAGACTCAATTTGATATGACCACTAGGGTCGAAACAACAATCTTCTTAGTTATTACTGAAACGATGGTAACGACATACTTGAATAAAACTGAATCAATTATTGGCTTCTTGGTAACCTTGTGACTTTCCCTGATCTAAGCGTGAGTCCTGTGCTTCCGGTAGTATATGCATCTACTACCTTTCACACCTACACATACTCGTCCCAAGTATTGTCTCGCAGTTTTCGAAGTCACCACGCAAGAAAATCACATAAGATTTTAACACACCAGATAACAAAATGAAGGCTTTATATTATTCCTTGAAGTGATTACATAGGTGTTCAAGTTCAACCTATACTATGCCTCTATTAGGCTACACCACATGGCACTATCTACATGACTACTTCATAACTCGATCTTTGGATGTCAAGCCTTCACTCCTGAATCCTTGCGTTGTCATGTGCTTCGTCAAGGATCATTTGAAATGCTCTCACCTTTGGCTTTGGCGGTACATTTGGCTTTGTAGCCCTTCTCTCTTTGGGCAGTCATGATTGAAGTGCCCTTCCTCGTTACATCCGTAAGACACCCTTTTGTTGAATGTACACTCGTTGGAATAATGCTCATGCTTCCCACACTTGAAACACGTCACCTCCTCACCGCATTTTCCAGTGTGTTTCTTTTTGCACCTTTCGCATCATCTTTCTTCGTTTCCTCCTCCTCTAAACTTTCTTGTATTGGAATTTCTCTTCTCATCAAGCCTTTCTAATCCTTCGAATTTCCTCTTTTCGCCAACCTCAAACTTGCTGGAATCTCTTCCCTTAATCATATCCTCCACAGATTTGGCAGCCCAGATAGCTGCTTCCAAAGTAGGTGCTCGATGCACTGCACCGCGTACTCCCATGGAAGTCCTTTTGCATACTTTTCGATTTTCGTCAGCTCATCCAGAACAAGACGCAAGGCGAACTCCATCTTATTTGTGAAGTTGTTGGTGTATTCATCAATAGACATGCTTCCTTTCTTCAAGGTAAGGAATTGGTTTTCTAGCTCGAGTAGATTTTGGGCTGAGCAGTACTTACGTTTGAACTGCACCAAAAAATCTGCCCATGTCAGTTGCAGGGGCTCATTGGGGCTCAAAGTCTTCCCCAAGGTATTCCACCAATGTACAACGCCTCCTTGGAACTGACGCACTACAAAGGTGGTTTGCAGGTTGCCTCTGCAATCGCACGTCATAAAGGCTAACTCCATTTCTGAGATCCAATCCATGACTCCGATTGGATCTTCCTTTCCAATGAAAGTCAAATATATGCAAGACTTGTAAGATTACCATGTTACAAACAAGAGTTTTCTCATTTGGATTTACCTCCAAATGATTTCTAAGACGGAATCCTCCTCAGTATATTAAGTAGAAGTTAAACAAGGATCTTCCATGATGAAATCCCAAACCAAGAATCCTCCTGATACAAGCTTCAAGATCACGTGGAGCTAAAAGACTTACATTGCAAGACTTATGCTAAGTCAAAAGTCTTCAGAAGGTCAAAGCTAAACCTAAGGATCATCAGCTTCTATCTATCCTTATTTCCTAAAGTTTATCCTTATAAGAAGATAATCAAAAGCTCATCCTTTTTAACTAAGGATCCTAACAGTTTCAAAGCTCTCGGCAGATGATTAGCTATCCTAGATTATTAGGATCCCAAGAATTCTTGTAAAACCTAAACTCTTTAGGATCCTAATTGTCTAGGAATCCTCAAGAAAACCTATTTTGATTATGTAACAAAATCAATCACGCAAGAAAAGAGATATACCAAAGAATCAGTATTAAAATGGGTTACCCTCTAACCCAAAAAAAATATTGTTTTACAGAACAAAAATTTAAAATTGTTTTTAAATCTATCAAACTTAATTCAAGGTTTGATCACCCCCAACTGGGATATACTATGTATCTTTCTTCTCTTCTCTACATGATCCTGACCAACATTTAGAAGCTCACCAGTCAACTAAGCATGGGTTTCATGACAATCTTCCACATTCTAGGATCATGCATTCTCCACATCCTCTACCATCTTGATCTTTACCTCTCAATTGACCTCAACAACATTGCTATTAACCTCATAAATCAACTCCTCGATCTCCAGTGCATGATCCGCCCATTCAAGCTTATCCTTTAGGTGTTTGGTGGATCAAGAAACATGATCAATGAACCTGTAAAATATAACGATTGCCAGAAAAAGATCAACTTCCTCAGCGCCTCGTCCACCCTAAGGCTCTCAACAGACTTCCTCTTTCGGGATCCTAGAGTATTGACCGTCAGATTTATCGAGGTTCTCTCTAGAGGAAGAGAAGATGAGTTATTCTCCTTCTTTACCACAAGTTGGCCACCATACATGGCATAGTTGATATCAACAAGCGTGAAACAAACACTAGAATGTGTAGCCTTGGATCCTAAACATAAGAAAGGAACTCAATAAGTCCAGGATCCTTCATGAAAAATAAAAAATAGACAAATAAAGGAACTTTACCTTTCGACATGGGGGCAATAGAAGATTTACCCTTCGAACCTAACGGATCTTTCAGTCTCAGGCAAAGCAAGGAAACTCACAATTTTCTCCTTGGTATCTTCAGTAGTAGGGATGGGATCCTCGAACTTGAAAGCTACATCAAAACAAATAAAACAAGGAAGTGTGAATTTTACATCATAAACGAAATAAAATAATATCCTATCCTCTCTAAGCTAATTTCTTGGTAGGAGATCACTCTTTGGGACAGACTCACTTTTCACAAAGAAATATTTCTATTTCCGATGTGATTTACTTGTTTTGACTCTGAGCAGGAAATGACAAGATCCAAAAGTTTGGAGATCACAAACGTGGGCCAACTTAGCTAAATCCCATGTATAGATCCTTAGATTGATTCAATCAATCAACCTAAAGCAGGTCCTCCAGATCATGAGCACAGTTTGGATGAGACCAAAACTAAGTAGGAAAGGCTATATTTCTTATTTATTTATCACATGTGAAGAAATGGTCAACATTGGACTCATTTACAACGAATAATCAGTCCAACCAGGCTTAAGACCCGGAAATACCAAGTCAAAGCACATTGTAAATACCAACTCAGCAAGATCGTGGAAATATCAGAGATTTAGTTACTTAACCTAGACTATAAATACACCTGTAAAACACACACAACAGAGACAATTCTCTGACACTTTACTCATTTAGTATCACTTTATCATTTGTAATCGTATTATCATACTTATCTCTGTAATTCTTTCTTCAATCAATAAAATCAAACAAGGCATGTGATGATTATTACCTCCCAAGGTTTTATGTCGGAGATCCTAACAAGGATCAATGGCTTTCATTGGAAACCACTTGTGTGATTCTATTCTAATTTCGTTAATCTCTTCACCTACAACACCACAACTTCTCATGCAATTTGGTTAATATCTATTTTGTCGATTTTTGACCAAAACAGTTACTAAGTCAAGAGTTAATTTTTCGAGGTGAGAGTACCTGGTTTTAGGATCCAGAAGACTTTTACTTACATAGTAGATAGGATGTTGGTCTCCGTTAAGATCCTTGGCCAAACCAAAACTTACCGCGTTTAAGGATATTGAGATGTAGAGAAGAAGTGGTTCCCCATCTATAGGTTTTACTAGCAGTAGTGCAGAGCTTAGATATTTTTGAGTTCCTGGAAGGCTTTCTCATGTTCTTCCATCCACTCAAATATCTTTTTCTTTTTCAAGATATCATAGAAGGGCTTGCATCTTTCTGAGGATCTTGAAATGAGTCTGTTGAGTGTTGCTATTCTTCTGGTTAGCCTTTAGATGTATTTTGTTGAAGATGGGAATTTCAGCTCGATGATTGCTTCAATTTGTTCCTGGCTTGCTTCTATTCCTCTCTTGGTTACCATGTATCCAAGGAACTTGCCCTAATTCAGGCCAAGATGGCATTTGAGCGGATTCAAATTCATATTGTATTCGTTCAGGATGTCAAATGCCTCCTTAAGATCTCTGAGGTGATCTTCAGCTTTCATTGATTTTACTACCATGTTGTCAATGTAGACTTCCATGGTTTCCCCCAGCTTGTTTTTAAACATCCGATTCACCAATCATTGATATGTTGCACCTTCATTTTTAAGACCAAAAGGCATTACAGTGTAACAATAGATACCTATTGGCGTTATGAATGTTGTATCTTCCTGATCAGACGGTTCCATCTGGATTTGTTGAAATCCTGCTGAAGCATCCATGAAGGTTAAGAGTTTGTGCCTAGCCGTCACATCTATCATAGAGTCAACATGTGGTAGAGGAAAAGGATCCTTAAGACAAGCCTTTTTAAGATCCGTGTAGTCCACACACACTCACCATTTGCTATTTTTCTTTTGTATGAAAAGCACGTTAGCTAGCAATCTTGGGAACTTCACTTCCTTGATCATCCCTGTCTTGAGGAGTTTCTCTACCTCTTCTTGGATGATCTGATTCCTTTCAGGTGCAATCTTCCTTCTCTTTTGGTGTATTGGTCTGAAAGAACGATCAATATTAAGTTTATGAGTAATAATACTCTTGTGTATACCTATCACATCTTCTTTTTTTCATGCGAATGTCTTGCTTCTGGTTCTTAGGAGGCTTAACAGATCTTGCTCGATTTGCTTAGGCATTGAGGGTCCTACAAGGACTCTAGCTTTAGGATCTTTGAGGCCCAGGGGCACTTCTTTCACGTCTTGTTCCTTTGTTTCTATAACATGTCATGGCCCCTGTCTTAATTGCTATGCTTGATGGGGTTTCATTGTAGATTTCATAGAGGTTTTATAACATTCCTTCGATTCTTGTTGATCTCCCATGATCTTTACTATTCCCCATATAGTGTGCATTTTTACACATTGATGATAAGTAGACAACACCGCTTTCATCTCGTGCATCCACGGTCTACCTAGTATCACATTATAAGAATATAGGGTGTCAGTAAAACATAAGTTTTTCATAGATTTTAGCCCTTCATTATATATTGGTAGCTTTATCTCCGCAATCGTGTGTTTCGTTTCCCTACTAAATCCTATCAGGACCGAGGATCTCTTAATTATCTTCGATTCAGGGACATTCATTCTTTTCAGAGCGTCTAGGAGTACGATATTGACCGAGGATCCACCATCAACAAATATCCTTCTAACGAAATTTTTGGCCATATATAGTGTTTTCACGAGTCCGTCATGGTGAGGATCCTGAATTCCTTCCCTATCTGTCTCGTCAAACCGTGATTTCCTTCACATTGTTGGCCGCAGTAGTCCTCCGTGGTATGACTTCCTTTTCCGTTTTAGAGACCTTGGCGTGTCTTTTCGCCTGAGAATAAGAAGTACCACAAATGTTAGATCCTCCTGAGATAAAATTTATTATCTTAGCGTCTGGGGGTGGAGATCCTGGTTTCTCTGGGATATTGTGATCATGTTGGCCGTTCTCCTTGGATTTTTTTCTTTTTCTTCCAAGGATCTCCTTGAGGTGTCCCTTGCCAAGGAGGTAGCTGATCTCTTTCCTCAGGGCTATACGGTCTACCATCATGTGGCCGAAGTCTTCATGGTAAGCACACCCTTTAGACTTGTCTTTTCAGGTGGTGGACATGTTATCCGTCTTCGGTCATCTGACCTTGTCTCTGAGATCCTGCATAGCATGAATTACACCTGAAATATCCACAGAAAACAATAGTTGGTGATCTGAGGAAGTTCTTCTTCTTTCCCTTCATCTTTGAGGGCATTGACCCTGTGATGATCTATTTTTGAGTAGGGCTTTGATTTCTAGGATCTTGGAGTCGAGGACTCGACCTTCTTATTGGGATTCTCGTATCGAATCAACGGGTGGCTTCTCTTCTGGATTTCTTTATCTTCTTCGATCCTTTTGAACCTCAATGCTTGACACCTGAATTCATCCAATCTTTTGCATGGGGTCATCACAAGGTATTCATAGAAAGGTGAATCCTTCCTTAGTCCTATTTTGAAGGCCTCTACAGTAGTGTCCATGTTGATGTTAGGGATGCTCAAATCTTCCCTGCCAAACCTATTAACGAAATTGCTAAGTATTTCGTTAGGATCCTAAACCAGCCGATAGATATCACTAGTGATCTTCTCGAAGGTTCTACTACAAGAAAATTGGTTATTAAAGATATTGACTAAGTGTGCAACTGAAGTAACAGAGTATGGGGGAACATTTAGCAGCCATTTGAGAGCTGATGTTGTAAGGGTCAAACCAAAGCCTTTGCATAGGCAAGCTTCCTTCAAGTTCCCTGGGATGAGAATGATCTCCATCCTTTCTCGGTATTGGGCTATATGCCCTTCAGGATTTCTAGTTCCATCGTATAGCTTCATATTGGGAGTTTAGAAGCGCTTAGGAATTTCGGTATCGACTATCGCAGGAGCAAATCTTGAGATCTTGTGACTTGTTGAAGACGCTTCTTGTATGGTTTGGACCACTCCTGGTACACTTGAGATCATTTGCCTCCGTTGCTGAAGTTCCCTGTCCATGTTTGGATTTATTCCTGGATCAATATTAGTATAGTTAGTATTAATAGTATTGTTGTTTAAGAAATTGCTAGAATCAAGGTTTATTGGAGTATTGATAGGCTTATTAAGATCGTTGATCATAGATGCTCGGTTGTCCATAGTTGTCCCCCAGGACAACGCCACAATGGAATGAACTGTGTTCTTCTAGTGATTCTCTGAGGATCCTACATCGCCAAAGTTAAGGATCCTTAGTTGTACAATTGTGGGTGTTGTTCCCTGGGACTTCTGGAATTCCGCCTTCATCTTCTCCACTTCTTTCAGCAGTGCTCTATTCTCCTCGTTCTGTAGGGTCACCTGTTGCGTCATTTTCCTCATCATAGCGAAGATTTCTATAGTAGTGATCGAGGTAGTCGGATCTTGGAGTCCTGGGATCCCAAGCTTCCTTGGTTAGTGACCAGGGGGTGTTTTTCTTGGAAGTGTCAGGATTTTCCTCTGAGTAGAGGGCCCACTCGGAGGAGGTGGTAGGTTTTTAGTTGGAATGGAAGGAGCAGAGGATGAAGGAAGGACCGGTTGTGTAGACAAGATAGTTTTGAGGATTTTGAACACCATTGCCCCACGGTGGGCACCAAATTGTTTTGGTCAAAAATTTCACAAGTACTAATCAACCAAATTGAATGAGAGGTTGTGATGTTCATATTGCGTAACAACAAATGATAAAAGAGAATGACACGATGGTTTACAAGGAAATCCATTGATACTTTCTAGGATCTCTGACACAAAACCTAGGGAGGTGATAATGATCACATGCCTTGATGATTTTATTAATGTTAAACGATGTTTACAGAGAATTTTAAAGTAAGAACAAGAGAAGAATTTCGTAGAGTAAGCTTAGGGTAAAAAATAGTGTGTTGTGTGCAAAATACAAGTGTCATTTTATAGTCTAAACTAGCCAACACGATGTCCGATATTTCCAGAATCCTCTATGACCAACTTCTCGAATGTTATTTGACAAAGTATTCCAAGTCTCTAGCATAGTTGAGGTGATTCTTCATTGAGAATTAGTCTTCCCTTGACTATTTCTGCACATGCGTTAGTTATGGACAAAATATGACTGTTACAAAAGTTAGTAAAAAATAATAATGGTAACTGTCGGGATCCTGAGGTAGCTAAGGATCCTGGATATCTGAGGATCCTGAATATTTAGATGATCATGGCCCTAACAATTTTGTGCATTTTGAAGGAGTTGGAGAATCTTGAAGTTACTTAGCTTGGAGAGGAGGTCTTGGATCTAGAATCACCACCCTTTTTGCAAAGCTTTTGAGGTATCAAGTTCTCATCTTGACTTCTAGCTGTTTAGATCTCTTTTTGGGATGATTTTTCATGCTTTTGGCCATTGTTGGGTGGATTGTTGATTTAAGGCGTCCTCCTAAGGACTTATCCTTTTAGATCTAGGTTTATCATGGGATCCTTAAGCATAAAGGTGCCAAATTTTGGAGTTTAGGGCCTCATGCATGCATTAAGTCATCCATTAAGTCCTTGTTGAGCTTAAGAGCTTTAGTTAGCCATGCATGAACATAAAGTTAGCAACTTTACATGGTAATCCAGCTCAAGGAATTCAGATCTACATTTTGGAGTGAAGTCTTAATGGGTTAAGAGCTGAAATTAGATGGTGGTTAAAACTAGAAGAGTACGTCGGGTATACAAGCATGTATGTGTAGCATACTAGCCCTTGAGCCAGTACGCGTAGCATACAAGCTGAGTATGCCTTGTGTACTCAGTCAGGTGGCTTTGCAATATTAGGCTTTGAGTTTGGGCCATGTTCTAGGCTTAAAAGGATGGGGTTTATTTGGACCATCTGAATTTGGGAGTTTTGAGCCTTGAACATTATTGGGCCTTGGGTTAAGGACCATGAGAAGGGATTGGGACCAATTGGAAATTGGACCAGATTTAGGCCTTGGTGTATTATTTGACTTTTGGGCGTTCTAGATTGTGATATTGGGCTTTAGTCTTGGACCAATCTAGGTCAGGGGTAAAATAGTCTTTTCACCCAAAGTATGGATTTATGGTTGTGGATTGGAACCCAAATGTTAATTGGATTTTATTTAATATTGATAGATCGGGGATTTGTCGGAGTAGTAGCCAGGGATTATCCATTTGATTTAGCAGTGCGAGATGAGTTTCCTCACTGGGTTTAGTGGGTAGAAGGCACCAATGTCGGCCCATGTTTATGCTATTTAGTATGCTAGCTGTCTGTGTGACTCTTGCATGTGTTATGTGGTTATATGCTTACCGGGCAAGGCCCGATGCTGGGCTGGTCCCGATGAGCATTTTGTATGATATGTATCTTTGTGATTATTGCATGTGTATGTGTTTACTTGATATATGTTATATGTATGTTAGGCGGGACCCGATATGTTTACCGAGCAGGGTTCGATGTTAGGCGGGGCCCGATGTCGGACGAGGTCCGATGTCGGTCAGGGCCCGATGACGGTAGGGCCCATTATGTGTTATTATGTATGTTATGTGGTATTTTGGGGAACTCAGTAAGCTTTTTTATTACAATTTTTAGGTTATGTTTCAGGTACTTCTGGTTCCAAGGGGAAGAGCTTGGGTTGACTGCATCGCACACACCACATGGATTCCGCTTTTGAGATATCACTCTGATTATTATGATAATGAGATACTTATTTTCATTTGAGTTGTATCGATAATGTTTTTGGAATAATGTTTTATTTGAATTAAAAATGAAATGTTTGGATCATATTTTTAGGACGTTACACATCATCCATTTCAGCCACATGCTCCGTTTCATTCTCGATTTTCTCCCTGGATAACTTCTCCACTCTCTACAGAAGCTCCTTATTGATAGCCTCCTGCTCCCTCAAAGCATGCTCTGCTTGAACAAGATTGGCTTTAAGATCCTCACCGGAGCGAGAGACATGATCAACAAGTTACGAAGAACAACTGTAAATAGATAATTAAACTGAAAGGAAAAGAGCACATGAATACTCACAGATTAGCAGAAGGAGATTAACTTCTTTAACATCTCCTCTGTCCCAAGATTCTCAATATCCCAAGTATCAGATGGTTTTCTCTTGCGAGATGTTGTGGTCTTCACAGTGAGGTCAAGCTGAGTCTTATTAGGAGGAAGCGAAGGAGGGATCTTTTCCTTCTTCACCATGAGCAAACAACTAGACATGTTGTCTTCATGTTCAGATAAGACAAATCGGGCACTAGAGCGAGTGTTTTTGGATCCTACAGATTAGGAAGGATCCCCATAAGCATAGTATCCAAATGATAAAACAGATAAAAACACCGAGAAGGATCCTTACCAGTGGCTATCGAAGCTGTGGTGAAAGAACCCTCTTGAAGACTAGGAGACTCGAGTTTGAATGATCTGATGTCTGTAGGAATAGCAAGAAAACGCCTCACTTTGTCCTCAATATACTCAACCTTGGGGAAAGCTTCATCAAAACTGTAACCTTCACCAAAATGATAAAAATAAGATACATAAATCCTTGGATCCTCAAAATCAATAAATAAAATCCTACCCTTTTCAACCCAAACTTTAGGAAAAAGATCCCCACCATCGAAATGATGGGCATTGCTTGGATATACGAAAGCTTTTCCTTCCAAGCTCCATTGTTTTGCTAGGTTTTCAGGATGAGGTGCGATTTATTGGTTTTGACCTTAAACAGAAAACCAGAACTTCCAAAAGTAGAGATATCATAAACATAATCTAACTTGGTATGACCAATGTCCGAGTTGTGCGAGTGATTCACTCGCTCAATCCAGTACAAAATCCTCCAAATGATGGGCATTGCTTGGATATACGAAAGCTTGTTGGATTGAAAGAAATAAGAAACAATACCTAAAAAAGGGTATTTGAGACCCAAAGAAAATGGATATTTAAGGAAGCATACCCAAGAAGGCGAAACAAAATTAGGTTGAATAGAAGGATCAAAGGACCTAAAGATCGCTTCAGAGGGAAATTATACGTTGACCTTAAGGGATTGCATGTCATCGTCATCGAAGGAGCATAACTCATCATAATCCAGAATCCCCTGATCAACAAAATCATTTTCTAGAGGAGCAGTAATACTGGAGCGAGAATGAGTCGCCTTCATGCCCATGATCGAAGAAAATAAGAGAACAAAAGGAAAATAAATTACCTGTGAACGTAGCCGAAGGCATCTGTAAGAAGTGTTTGGGAAGGTAAAAAAGTTAAGGCCTTAACCCCTATTTAACCTAATGATAGAATAGAGAGGGTACAATTTGACCGCGTGATGATTAACCTTGGGTAGATAAACCCTATCTGATAAGGGTTTAAAATTCAAATCTTTTATCTCTTTCATTTATTATTTTTAAGTTATACCTTTAAATACATAACCTCAATATCTCTGTTAGGCGTGTCAAACCCAACAAATAAAGGGGTACAAATGACACCAACTACACTACTCTATTGCACTAGAAAGGTAGTACAAGGCAAGTAGGGTCGATCCACAGAGACACGGGACAATCAGTCTATACCTGTTTTGCGTAAGGTATTTGTTCACAAAAGATTAAATAAGGGGGAGGTTTGAATGTAATGATGCAGCAAACAAATTTAAAACATGAGTAAACAACTAAACGAATGAATTAAGTTCAGATTTTGTAAGGACTCCAACTTCATGTATGACAATCCAACAATGTGAATCAAAGATGACAAGACATTTGTTTCATTCTATCTAAGTTGGTACTTGAAACTGTTAACAAGCTCTAACACTGTCCATTCACCGCATTAATCAATCAAAACAAGCTCTTTGATTAATCCTAACCTTACTAACCTAATCTAAACAAGCTCTTTTAATTAGATTAAAAGATTGCATTAAGCTTATTTTGAATGTTCCCAACAACACCCAATACTCCTCACAAGCTCGGGAGCGTAAGAATGTGTGAAAAGATTTACACATAATTCATTCATAAGAAATCAATTTAATGCTTGTTACTTAGTTTAATTCACAAAACAATTACGGATTTTGCAGAATGAATAACTTGAATGACCTAACCCTAATTCAAATGGCCAATAAGAATCATTATTAGAATCAAACATTTGATTGAAGTAAAATCAGTTTCACTAGATAGAAATTAAACACAAACATCAGGTCATATGATTTGATTCACAACCAAAAAGTCAAAACACGAAATTGGAGAAGTTAAGTTTCTAGCCACTCATGACTAGAACAAACACAAACCTAGAAATTGAAATTAAAGTTTTACAAATTAAAATCCAAATGAAATCCAAGTGTTTTCCAGCAACAATTGTCTTTAAAAAGCTCCCAAAATCGCCTCCTAGAACTCCCTAAAACGAACCCTCCTCTTCTGGAACCGGTTCCCCCATTTTAGAAAGGAGAAAACTGATTTAAACTGCCGACCACGTTTACACGGCCCGTGTAAACTATAACTGACCATTTACAAGACCGTGTAAATACAAAAATTAGAATGCTCAAATCTGCCAGGTCTTCAAAGTTTGATGCTCAATTAGTATACGTTTACGCGACCCGTGTAAACTCAAGGTGTACATTTACACGGCCGTGTAAATCTCTGAAAAGCTGAAATATTCATTTCTTTTCTAACTTCCTCCTTGATGCTCCAACAGTCCAAAAACTTCATCCAAATCTTTTATTCATCACCTCAATTAAGATCCTACCTTCAAAAGTCCCTGAAATATCATAAAAGTGTGTGAATGGAATTGCATCATGAATAATCCCGAAAAATATGCAAAAACACATGAGTTTAAACCTAAATGCAATGCACTTTTATGGATTAAAACTACAAAATGGATGCATGAAATGCACCTAACGAATCTCCCCAAGCTTGAATCTTTCTTGTCCTCAAGAAAGAACAAGAAAATTTAAACCGAAGAAAATAAAATAAAAAAGAAAAGAAAATCAAAGTTAAAAATTTTTGAAACTTGATGCAAGAAATAAAAACATACATGAATCAAAGATATATCTAACCCAATTAACCTTGTTTTGTACCATAGTTGAGAATGTACCTGTCATGCCTTGAGTCAACTTGGCTTTAGTCTCAAAATATTATATAACAATAGAAATAAGACTTTAGTCACTCCTTAATGCAACTCAACAGAATCAAAGATCACAACACTTATTCCCTTTTAATATCATCAAGTCAATTAATGAACAAATTATGGTCTTACTCTCGTGAAATTGTATGTGACAAAACATGCTCAATTGTCTTTGTTTCACAAATTATAACAATTACCGACTCCAGCTATTTGTTAATCAACAACAATCTTTTTCTGAAAAAAAATCTTTTCTAAGAATTCCCTAATATTTACCCAAATTGGTTACAAGTTTCAAACCACTTACTCCAGTCAAAGTAATTAACATTTAGTCCCAATGTCATAAGTTCAAATCCATGTACAAGGGAATCTTTTGGCAGCCAAATATTTTTCCTAAACATATTATTCAATAAAGATATAAACACAAATATATACAAACTTCCTAAATACAATAGCCTACAAATAAAGCTCATGGCTTTCTTTGAAATCCATGTAATGGGCTTCCAACCAACACATCTAGATCAAATGAACTTAGTGTGCTAGATTTAAAAGGATCCCTCGGGTTTACTTGCCCGAACCTCAAAGGCCACAAATTAGCTTTATTTGGTTATTAAGTTCATGACTTTACTATGAAACCCGTGTAGCGAACTTTCAACCCAATCGGTCCCAAACAATTTTGCTTTAGGGGATTAGGTGTAGAACACACGTCAGAGTTTACTTATTCGAGTTCCAAAGGTCACAAATTAACTTAATAAAAACATTTTGTTATTTTATTTTATTTTATTATTTTTTTTATTTTTAGACTTCACTAACTAAGATAACATAAAACACTCTAGTTAATTTATTTATTTGGCCTATTTCTTTATATTTTCATCCTTGACTTTTTCTATGGTGGGACATCTCACGGTCTATTACCGTGAGGGGCTTCTAGACATTTTTCGGGGGACTAAAGTTAACATGCAAAGACCCGTAAGTATAATCGGAAATTGTGTCCCCAAGCAGGGTATATAAAAGGGAATGAGTAGAAAGGACTTTTTAGAGTGCTGGAAGGCTCGGGACATTGAAAATTTATATTCTTTTATGAATTTTTGAATTTGGCATTTTAAGTTCAATTAAGCAAATACTACTCATAATACCAGTCATACGTCCCAAAGAATTGACTCATACCTACTGTTATGCTCCAATGTTGACAATCTTCTCACTTTCTGTTTTGCACGAGTAGCTTCAGGAGGTGTGCTCGTGTGAGATTAACTTGCTTTAAGATTTTTCAATAAAAAGAGCAAGCTAATCTCAAGGCACATGACTTACTTACCGGCTCAACTGTTTTGAAAAGATTCGGTTGCTTGGGATTGGATCAATTTTTTTTATTTTTTTAAATGCAATGTATGCAATGCAAAAATTTAGATGCAAACTAAATGCAAAGAAAATAATAAAAATTAGAATAGAAAAGAAAATCTTTTTGGCTTTTGAAAAATTTTCTATGCAGAAAAATGAACAAGAAAACAAAAATTAATACAATATGTACACAATTACATGCAACCTACATGTAACGGGATTTATGAATGGACGGATGCCCATCCCCATGCTTAAAATAAGCATCGTCCTTGATGCTTGGAGAGAGGCATAGCCAGCCTATTGACGACCGGGCGGTGGTGGATGTGGTGGGAACTGTGAAGGGTAATCAGTAGGATAAAATGGAGGCCACTGGGGTTGGGATGATGATGGATGATGCTGCTGCTAGGTAGGAAGCACAAGTACTCGATCGGTGGATATCGCTCATCAAATGATGAATGTTGCGGTTATGCTGCTCTTGAGCGGCCCACCGTTGATCCTGCTCAGCCTATCGTAGCTCTTGCTAGGCCCAACGCTCTTCTTGAAGGCTACAGTAGTCCTGAAATTCGGAAGTGATTTCAGCAATACCCGTGTAAATCTCTCCTACTTCTTGCTAGAGGCTCGTATAGTGATGGTCTAAGCGTGCAAACTCGCCCATGTAAAGGTTATGTTCGGGAAAAGGAATAGGGCGAGACGAGCTAGAAGCACCTGCAATTGGAGTTGGAGCAAGAGGATTAGGAATGGTGGCTAAAGATCTACGTGTTACATTAACACCCAAGTTGGACTGGAGCTTGCAATTGGTAGATGGGATTTCATTGGCTAAGGCTAATATATTCTTATTTCGGCTGTCGATGCGTAGATATTCTTTACCATCGACAGTCCAATGAACATCCCCATTGGAATTGCAGTGGAAAAGATGCATGATTTCCAAAACCTCAAGTGATAAACGAGTACAACCCAAATTTATATTGGTTGAATTGTTGGGTAGATGGAGGCCAAGAGATTCAGCTATAATAGAAACCATGCTTCCACAATGAAGCTGGCTACCATTACTCATGGCATTTCTGAGCATTTTCTAAACTACCCAACGTCAGAAATGAGGGACTTCCTCGGGCTTGTTAAGAATGCACCATAAAACTTCTAATTATTTTTTGTTTGGCTTGTTAATCTCTTCTTGAAGAAATAAGAGAGAAGCAATAATCCGACCAAAGAAGATGAAGAAAAGAGAAGAATTTCATACCTTGGAGCTTGATTTATGGAGCAAAATTGAGCAAGATGGAGTGTTTTTAAGGTTTTTTCGAAGAGGGCAGTAGGGAGGAAAAGAATCGCAGGTTATGTGAAAAGAATGAGTTAAAAAAAAATCAAGTTTTAGGCTTAAAATCGTCCAACTCTGTTTTTACGTTTACACGGCCCGTGTAAACTAAAGAGTAGCATTTACACGGCCGTGTAAAAGCTGCGTCTGATCTATGCTGGTCTGGTCGTATACATGGCCCGTGTAAACTCAAGGTTTAAATTTACACGGCCGTGTTGCAATCCGCCAATCCTCTACTACCCCGAAAATGATTATTTTACCCTCTTTAAACATGAGAAGCAACTTGTAAACTTGAAAATGAAGAAAATATGATGGAAAAATAAGAAATGACAAAATACCCCCGGGTTACCTCCCGGTTAACCGCCCCTTTTTAATGTCGTTGGCTCGACTTAGACCCCTTAATGTGCTTCATTCTAAGTATGTGGACCTCTCCAATAAATCAACCTTCGCACCATGTATATTATTTAAAGGGCCCAGTGGGTTTTTTGCTCCCGAATCTTGCACTTGTTCCACCGGTGGAAGGAATTTGGCTTTGGTAGTAGGTGGCCTGGATTTCATATCATCACTCCACATACGCTTCTTGTCATCAATAAACTCTAAAATCTCCAACATCTCATTATCCATATCAAACTTCTTTGCAAGCTCTTTGGCTTTGTCCCTGTCTAGTTTTCGTGACAAAACTAACTCTAGAAATTCATTGTTAGACAAGTTCAAACCCTTTTTTGTTGAGGGTTGGATCAAATTGAAAAAATTAACAAACTGAACATCAGAAGGAACCTTTTTTTGCTTCATGAACATTGAAGTTGATAACTTCACCATCAAATTCCATATTCAAAGTTCCATTGTAGACATCAATTTTTGTTTTAGAAGTTTTAAGAAAAGGTCTACCCAAAAGTATGGAACTTGAACTTGGAGAGTTATCATCTCCCATATCGAAGAAATAAAAATAAGTCGGGAAGACAAATTCATCGACTTGCACTAACACATCCTCTAATACTCTCTTTGGGTGTGCCAAAGACCGGTCAGCAAGTTAGATGATCACACCGGTTTTGCTCAATGTTCCTACACCAATTGATTTGAAAAGAGAATATGGCAGGACATTTACGGATGCACCTAGATCAAGCATAGCTCGGGGTGCATAAAGATTCCCCAATTTACAAGGCACGATAAGGACACCGGGATCCATGCACTTCGGGGGCATCCTTTTTTGCAAAACCGCGAATACATGCTCCCAACTGTTACGACTTGATTTCCTTTTAATTTCTTTTTAGATACCCAAAGATCCTTAAGGAACCTTGCATATCTAGGTACCTGCTTGATGGCCTCGAGGAGTGGAATGTTGATTTGAACTTTTTTGAACATTTGCATGATCTCACTCTCCTCCCGTTCTTTCTTCATGCTCCTTAATCTTTCGGGAAATGGAGCATGTGTGGCTTTAGACTCAGTGATGAAGGGCTTCTTTTCGATTGTTTTCTCTTCCTCCTTCTCTTCTTTGGTTGCCTCTTCTACCACCATTTCTTGTTCCTTTTGATCAACCGACACTTTTGGACCATCATAGCTCTTTCCGCCTCTCAATGTGATGGCACACACGTTGTGCCTTGGGTTTGCTTCAGTTTGGGCAGACAAATCTCCTTGAGATTCTAGTTTGCTTACGGAAGTAAAAAGCGCTGAAACTTGTTTCTCTAAGTTCTTTATGCTTGCTTTTGTTTCTTGTTGGAAAGCTTGTGTACTAGTTGCCAAACTCTTTACTATGTCCTCTAAGGACATATTTGATGAACCCGCTTGTTAAGGAGGGTGTTGTGGCTGCCTTGGCTGATAGTTTTATGGTGGAAAACGTGGTCGTTGTTGGTATTGATGTGGTTGACTTGGTTGATAACTCCCTTGTTGATTTCCTCCCCAACCTTGATTGTTGTGCCATCTTTGATTAGCTTGTGGCTGCTCATATCCCCTTTAGTTTAACCAAGAATAACCTCCCATGACTTTTGCTTCTTCATAATCCTCATCTTGAAGTTAAGGGCACATGTCGGTTGGATGCCCCACTTGAGTACAAATACCGCAAGGGCGGGGTGTGGGTTGTACATATTTGTCTTTGGCTAGCATCATTACTACTTTTGTAAGCTCGGACAATTGAGCTTTAATTTGAGGATTTTGGACTTCCTTTACACCTTGCGGTGCATCCGTGTACCATTCTTCATCATGGCTTGAATGTTTAGAATCTTCAGCCATGTTTTTTATCAAGTTGCGGATTTCAGTGGGAGTCTTGTCAGGTAAAGATCCGCCACTGGAGGCATTAAGAAGCCGTCTTTCCATTGGATTCATGCCTTCAATGAAATATTAGAGGAGCTGGTACTCAGTAATCCCGTGCTTTGGACAACGTGCACAAAGTTTCTTAAATCTTTCCCAATATGTGTGGAAAGCTTCTCTTTTGTGTTGCTTGATTCCGATAATTTCCCTTCGTAGGGATGAAGCTTTCATTTCGGGAGAGTACTTATCCATGAACAATTTTACAAGGTCTACCCAAGTAGTCATCGTCCCCGGTGGGAGGTCATAGAGCAAGTCTTTGGCTGCGTCTTGCACTGCAAAGGGGAATTCTCTAAGCTTGATCTGATCCTCCGTGACATTGTGTGGTTTCATACCCACACATACTATAACGCCCGTAGATCCTGGCTAGTCAATTAAGAGATAACAGGGGTCGAAAACGACTATTCGAAAAAAGATTATTTAGAATAAATAATCTTAACCAAATTGTAGAATGTCACGAGGTTTCCGTACATACAAAAAACGCCGAAATCCGAGTTATAACGAAGAAGTTATGACCCGTCGAAGTTTCTAGATGAAACCGACACGACACCGGGAAACGTAAATAGTGAATTTACGATCGTGCAATATTCAGCCTTAGCGATCTAAATGAAAGTCGTAGAACAAAGAGCGTCCATACAAAGAACGCCCAAATCTGACTTCGTATGAGGAAGTTATGATTTTTCAAAGTTTCGGCTTAGCTGTGTACAACCCGAAATTCGAATATTAGATCGAGCGGTCTTAGCTGACACATCCTAAACGAGAATCGAAGATCTCGTTAATAGTAGCGTAACGATAAAAATATCGACGAAAACGGATGTCGGATGAAGAAGTTATGAATTTTTAACGGACCAATCTTGTCCCGACCTGTTAAATAATATAACTTTTAAAATAAAATACAAAACCAGCCGACGGAGTCTAAACGAAAGTTGTAGAGTATGTTCTCGCCTTCACGTGAATATAAAGAACGTCGAAAACGGAGTTCGTATGTGAAAGTTAAAATTTTTTAAAGTCGAGTGTGTAATTTGCGAAATCTGATGCAAGAAACGATGATGTGGCCAAATCTCAGCCGTATCTTGCTGAGCACGGTCTCGCTTCGGATGAAGGATACGTCGCCTCGCCATTACACCCGGCGTCCGAGATTGGTACGCCCAGCATACCTTCTCTCCTTATCCTTCCGAGTCCAAGTGCGAGTCAGCTGGTGCGAAGCTGGCACCCTTATCCGATCTACGCCCAGCGTAGTCCGAGGCCTCGCATGCTATAAAAGGGGCCGAGAGTTTTGAGTTTTTCACACCAAAATTCATTCTCTCTCTAGTTTCTTTCTCTGTCTAAGGTCCCTTAAGCCCCTAAACCCTAGGTAAAACCCCTAGCACCCAAAGGAAGCCCCGAGGCTCCCGGAGTCCCGAGAAAAATGGTCTTTCGGTTTCGAAATGCTGCTCCAAGCGAAGCCCAATTTTCGATAAAACCTGCTGTAAGTGAGCTACGCCTACACAATTTTTAATGTAGCTTTTATTTAATTATAGTAACATTATTTGGAACTTAAAATAATTATTTGGGTTATTAGTATGAGTTATATAGTGTTGTTTAACGCTTATATAATAATAATAATAATAATAATAATAATAATAATAATAATAATAATAATAATAATAGCTAGACTATTAAATTAGTCTCGGTGAATACTAAACTAAACCCTAGTGGTAATGATACTAGGTTTTGTCGAGGAAAATTGTTTTAAGAGTAACGAAGTGCTTTCCGAGTACCGACTCACCACCTAACCAAGTGAGTGCATAGTTACTTTCATCTTACACATAGATATGAAGTATTTTATATAAACTACATGCTATGTGTGCATATTATCTGAATACTTGCTGTCTATGCTGGATGAATATTTTTATACATGTTTGAAATGATTTAAACTGTATACGTACTTTATATATACAAATATGTTGGGTATGACATGGGTATATGAATGATGAAAGATAAAAGATGATGTGAGTAAACATTGGCAGCTATAGACTTAGTGCCTAATAAATAACATCGGCAGCTATGGACTTAGTGCATATTGGACAAACATTGGTAGCTATGGACTTAGTACCTATTAGGAAATGGTAGCTATGGACTTAGTACCTACTAGATAAACACTGGTAGCTATGGACTTAGTACCTGTTAGGAATTGGTAGCTATAGACTTAGTACCTATTAGATAAACACTGGTAGCTATGGATTTAGTACCCGATGAATAAACTATAGCAACTATGGAATTAGTGCTTTACGAACGAGCATTGGCAGCTATGGATTTAGTGCCAGTCCTATAACCCTGGAAGCAAGGGACCTCAGAATAAACGAATGCAGGATAGATGACTCTTAGGATAGATCCTTAAGAGTAAAGAAGATAATGGGGATGGGTAATTGGGTTGATTGTTTGTTTGATTAAACATAATAATTATATTATTTTGGGTTGAAAACCCTATGTACTCACCAGGTTTCCCAACCTAGCCCACTCAGCTTATTTATATCACAGGTGTTGGTATGAAGTCACATTACACTGAGAGAATAAGGAGATATAAATCACTAGTGAAAATGAATGTAAATTTTCTTTATGCTTACGTTTCTGTATTAACGATGACATCCCAAATGTTTTAAAATGATTAAAAATACTTTTCTTCGGAAATGCTTTGATAACGTAATTATCATGTTTTACTGGGAACAAATTCCGCAATATTTTCATTAAAAGAGGTACTCTGATTTTTATAAAGCATAAACAAAATCGGTCTTTTTTGGCCGTGAAAATGGGGATGTCACACATACTACATGGAACTCGGTGAGAAACTTGTGAGGATCTTCATTTTCCAGGCCCCTAAATGTTGGGAGTAAGTGAATGAGCCCAGATTTTAGTTCCAAGTTGGTGACGGCTGGGTATGTGATGCAAAGAGGTTGTTGAGTAACCTCTTGTCTTGACCGTTGACGGAGAGTTTGTTCGGCTGGTGGGTTTGGAGGACCTTGATTCCCTCCAGGGTTGTCTGCCATGGCTTGAGAAGTGGGTGATGTTTTTGTAGGTGAAGTGTTTAGGATATTATGAACAGGTGAAGAGGGTGGAGTGGTATTTATAGGTGTGTCAAACCCAACAAATAAAGGGGTACAAATGACTCCAAGTACACTACTCTATTCTACTAGTAAGGTAGTACAAGGCAAGTAGGGTTGATCCACAGAGACATGGGACAATCAGTCTATACTTGTTTTGCGTAAGGTATTTGTTCACAAAATATTAAATAAGGGGGAGGTTTGAATGTATTAATGTAGCAAACAAATTTAAAACACAAGTAAACAACTAAACGAATGAATTAAGTTCAGATTTTGTAAGGACTCCAACTTCATGTATGACAATCCAGCAATGTGAATCAAAGATGACAAGACATTTGTTTCATTCTACCTAAGTTGGTACTTGAAAGTGTTAACAAGCTCTAACACTATCCATTCACCACATTAATCAATCAAAACAAGCTCTTTGATTAATCCTAACCTTACTAACCTAATCTAAACAAGCTCTTAGAATTAGATTAAAAGATTGCATTAAACTTATTGTGAATGTTCCCAACAACACCCAATACTCCTCACAAGCTCGGGAGCGTAAGAATGTGTGAAAAGATTTACACTTAATTCATTCATAAGAAATCAATTTAATGCTTGTTACTTAGTTCAATTCACAAAACAATTACGGATTTTGCAGAATGAATAACTTGAATGACCTAACCCTAATTCAAATGACCAATAAGAATCATTATTAGAATCAAACATTCCGTTAAAGTAAAATCAGTTTCACTAGATAGAAATTAAACACAAACATCAGGTCATATGATTTGATTCACAACCAAAAAGTCAAAACATGAAATTGGAGAAGTTAAGTTTCTAGCCACTCATAATTAGAACAAACACAAACGTAGAAATTGAAATTAAAGTCTTACAAATTAAAATCCAAATGAAATCCAAGTGTTTTCTAGCAACAATTGTCTTCAAAAATCTCCCAAAATCGCCTCCTAGAACTCCCTAAAATGAACCCCCCCCCCCCCTCTTCTGGAACCGGTTCCCCCATTTTTGAAAGGAGAAAACTGATTTAAACTGGCGACCACGTTTACACGTCCCGTGTAAACTATAACTGACCATTTACACGGCCGTCTAAATAAAAAAAGTAGAATGCTCAAATCAGCCAGATCTTCAAAGTTCGATGCTCAATTAGTATATGTTTACACGGCCCGTGTAAACTCAAGGCTTACATTTACATGGACGTGTAAATCTCTGAAAAGCTGAAATCTTCATTTCTTTGCTAACTTCCTCCTCGAAGCTCCAACAGTCCCGAAACTTGATCCAAATCTTTTATTCATCACCTCAATTAAGATCATACCTTCAAAAGTTCCTGAAATATCACAAAAGTGTGTGAATGGAATTGCATCATGAAAAATCCCAAAAAATATGCATAAATGCATGAGTTTAAACCTAAATGCAATGCACTTTTATGGATTAAAACTACAAAATGGATGCATGAAATGCACCTAACAATTTCACATGTATAATTTGGAGGCAATTGTTAGGGGCAGGATCCTTGAATTATATTCAGGATCGTCAAATATTTTTGAAGCCTCGGAATCCTTATACATGCTCCAGGATCCTAATTATTCTCACTAATATTTCTTAACGCTTATAACGACTATATTTTTCTTTATTTCTCTCATATGTGCAGAAATAGTCAATACAAGACCCATTCTCAACAAAGAGTCATCTCAAGCATACAAAAGACCCAGAATACCAAGTCAAATAACATTCATATGCTGATTCTGGATGATCCCGGAATTATCTGACTTCTTGTTACTTACACTAGACTATAAAAAGCACATGTATCTAGCACACAACACACGCAATTAGATCTACCATTACACTTGTAATCGTATTACTTTCACAATCTTTGTAACCTCAAATTAAAATCAATAAAACACATCAAGCCAGGTGATTATTATCACCTCCCAAGGTTTTATGTCGGAGATCCTAAAAAGGATCATGGGAGTTCATTGTAACTCATTTGTCTCACTTTGATCACCATTTGATACTTACATTACACTAACACCACAAGCTCTCATATAATTTAGTCGAATTACACTTGATCATATTTTGACCAAAGCATTTGGCAGATGGTAAAACCTTATTACTAGGTTTTGCTCCCTATTTAAAGGAATGTGAAGTCTAGGGTTTGCTCATTGTGACATCCCCAAATCCATGGTCATTTTAAATTTTTTTATTTTTTCTTATTTGAAAATCAGAGTATTTATTTCTAAAGAATAATATTGCGGAATTTGCATAAAACATGATAAATAGATTATTAAAGCATTTCCGAAGAAATGTATTTTGTTTATATTAAAACTGTGGGATGTCATCATCAATACAAAAACATAATCATAAACAAACCTTACATTTATTTAAACTAGTGATTTACATCTCCTATAGTCTTTCGGTATAATGTAGCTTCGTATCGACACTTGTGATACAAAGATTCTGAGTGGGTCAGGTTGGGAAACCTAGTGAGTACATAGGGTTTTCAACCCACAATAATAGAGTTATTATGTTTCATCATCAAACGATTATCCCAATTACCCATCCCTATTATCTTTTTTATTTCTTAAGGATCTACCCTAAGAATCATCTATCATTCATTCATTCATTCCTAAGGATTTTCCTAAGGAATAGGCACAAAGTCCATCGTGTCCAAGGTTTGTATAACAGACACTAAGTCCATAGATGTCGATGTTCATCTATAGGGCACTAAATCCATAGCTACTAGGGTTTATCTCCTTTATTGACCGTATTATTTTAGGGGGTCCACCCACAACACATGTCAATGGGTTTTGAGAGTACATCTGGTGAACACATCGTTCACAACACCTATAGGTTGCAAGCCTGCTAGTATTCCACTTGATTGTCTAGAATAGTACGTGGTTGTCATGTATACTCTGCTATATGATTGGGCCATCACTTGGGTCATCGCTTCTCATCATCTTTCACCTCTCATCATGTATATCATCTTTCATCTTTCATCATTCATCTCATCTTTCATCTCTCATATCATCTCATGTCACACTCCCAAACCGAGATGGCGGAAACGTTCGGGGACGGAGGACGTCATGTACACTAATAATGGTAATCAAAGTAACAAGAACGATTGTGTTTATAATATATTTTCTACATTTTGTTTGCAACATTGTTTTTATAACATCAAAATGTATAGCAAAAACTATAGATGAGACACTATGAATGCTTCGTCTTCTCAAATACCTGTAGTGTACCTGTCTATTGGTTCCCTGAAAATACATGTGATTTTGAAAGTGTATCAACATTTAAGTTGGTGAGTTCATACGTATATTTTTATGATGGAAAACTTTTCATTGTTCCTTGAAAAAACGTTAGTATGTTCTTCCAGAAAATCAATATTTTCTTTAGTAAATGAAATGTAGTCTTAGGCCTTAAGATCAAAATAGATGTTTGTTACTGTACTCTGAAATAGTATATTGTAGTCTTATTAATAAATAAAACTATATCATGAATGTTTCTCTAAATTGCATGTTGTATTGTATTACAAATAGTGTTCTCTACTGTGTTAGTATGAAAACCCTTTGTATAAGAGAGTGTCTGGAATCCACCATCTGTACTGTAAACTAGTGTATTGTAATGTAGTTCTATTTTAAAAATAAAACCATTGTAGTACTGTAAATCCCGTAAAACATGTTTTAGTTAATACTATTGTGAGTATCCTATTACCATGCTAAAATGATTAGTGGCCTCTACGATGTTCTTCAGGCGTCGGAATGTTATGACATTTGTCACCCTAGGCATGTTGGCCTAGCTATTGCAAGCAGCTCAGGTGCATGATTGTCATTCCCGTATAGATCTATACACAGATTCACGTTTTCCCTCTAGGAGACTCTGGTTATAATTTATAGGACTTGAACCTGTACACTGATAGGTACAATGAAGTAGTGCCTCACATCCCTCTATTAACTAGTTTACGTGTAGTGTTATAGTGTTCTCTTGTACTTGAAACTGTATGTATTACCTTGTAGTCGTGTACTTTGTAATGTAAAATAATTATACTTAAATAATTATTTAGTAGTGTATCCTTGAAATGGTGAAATAGAGAAGTGTTCCATAAACTATACCTATTATAGTTTATATACGTGTTTCTGTATAGCGTTCTTGAACTTGTAAAATAGTGTAGTGTTTCCCAAACTATACCTATTATAGTTCAACTGTATGTTCTTGTTTCGTTTATTGACTTAGCAAAATAGTGTAGTGGTTCACAAACTATACCTATTATAGTTTAAATGTATGCTCTGTAATGAACTGAAACCTTTGCAATTTAACAGTGTGTATAAGGCGGTAATAAAAGATTGGTGAAAATTACCCTTTTGCTCGACATGTTACAAAAGGGTTAACAATATAATGAAGTATATTTTATAATAATATATTCCCAAAATATATAATTAAGACTGAAAAGATAGTTGTATAAGTAATTCTATCATAAACCCACAACCAGACAAGGAACATGATTTAGGATGAAATTGCCAATTCTAAGTATGTTGAACCTTCTTTACAGATATAAATATATTTTGATAAAATTTAGCAATAAATCAGTTTGAAACAGTTGCAAATGGTTTGCAACGGTTTTGAAATCATTTGAATGTTAACACAACAGTCCTTGTGTTTTACTTGTATTCCCCTCCCCCCTAAAAACATTGAAAAATAGTGAAAACGTAGGGGTATGAACTCACCTCGAATGTAAGTTCATGTTTGAATAGCGTAACTATGAGGTCCTAAATCTAAGGATCCAAACCAGTGATCAAACAAATAGCAATCAAACCAAGTAAGAATGAAGTAGAAGAAGAATCAAACCAAGCATGCACATGTTAATATCTCAAAAACGTCTAGTACACCTTGGATACACACACTAGGCCGTGAACAGTATGACAATCAACAACTCTGACATAAGACTAACAGACTCCTATATATAGCAACAAGACCAACCACAAACAGGGTTCACGGCCGTGAACACCGTTACAACCGCAAACACTAAAACAAAAGAGCTACAAACACCCTCAAAACCTACCAAGACACATATACAATATGAATGACTAGCCCAAACCACATAGATGTGTCCTTTCAATCTCCCCCTTGGTTTGTGGCTAGCATTGGCTCAATCCTTCTCAATGATAAGCACATCTGACCTCCCCATGGCACCATGCCTCATCTTCTTCATAATGATCTCTGCAACCATAGCAGTGTATTCTTTAGCTGCATCTTCAAAAATCTCTTCAGCTACCCGGATTTGATGTTGAGCCATCTGGTGTATATCCCACTTTCCAAATTGAAATAGATCCCTCTTGTCAAACAAGCTAAAGCTACCATCTGCAAATTTGATGACAATAGAAGCTATGGATTCATCAAAGACCCAGTAAAGCATATCTCTCAGAGAGCCATCGCAAAAATTTTGCAAAACAGGAATCTGTCTCACTTGGCTAGTAGGTGGCCACAACACCGCCTTGACAAGCTCGTTAGTCTTTGGATCCAGTACATCAGGGAATCTTTTGATGATGGACTCAGCAGTCTTCATATCAGGAAATCCCTTTTTTACTTGATTCTCCAGGAAAAGCTTAAAGTAAGTTGTTCGTGGTTCATTGGATGGATTGGCAAAGGAAGCATTAGCAAGTTCAGAGAGATTAACTCTTGTCCATGAGTTAAAATCATGAAAGTCCTTGTAATACTCCACACTTGAACTTTTACGTTTCACAATCCACATATTCAATCTGTCATGAAAACCCCATGACATAATTCCTGATCTATCTCCACATTTGTGACCAAATCGTTTCTTTTGAAGATCGGTTACGGTGATTTGGGATTGATCTCCACGATCATTTTGATCTGAATTCTTCTTGAAAAGTAGTTTTTGGTTCTTAGAAGACGCTGCCAATTTGGCACGTTTTAAAGAAACTACGTGAGGAGCTTGAATTGGTTCTTTTTCAAATCTATCAACGATTTGAGTTGTTCTCATAGTGGGTGGGTCAACAGGGGGTCTTTAGTAGACTTGCAAGCTCTGAACTCTTCAACTGATGATTTGAACTTGTCTTCAACTTCCTCTACCAACTTGCTCTTTAAATCATAGTAACATGCAGTTAGAGTCCCAAGATGTGTCTACAGATCTGAAATTTGCTTTAACTTTAGGGCATTATCTGCTTCAATCTCAGCAATTCGAACATCATGCAGTCCAATTAGGAGGCTCTTTTCTATGCTTTTCTGGTTGAGAACATCGATTTCTTCTCTAACCTTGGACACCAAAGGATCATCATCCCTAAATGCCTTCCTCAATAGATATTCCTTTGGCACAAGAGGAAGGCACTAAACATTGTTGAGGTTCCAAGTGCTTTGCAAGCCTCACAGAGGTAGCATCATGCGAAAGCCTTGGAGGAGACGATCCCTGAGCAGCTGATGAGCCTCCAGTTTCATACACAGTGCTTGGACCTTCTTGGGTTGGTTCAGGTAATGGAGCAGCAGTTGTGTTGTTTGATTTGGCGGGTCATGTTCCAGAATAAGTACCCCCAGCCTCGGATCATGGCGTCTCCTTTTGAACGGAGGCTGGGAGGTTTGAGTTATCAGAGGATCACTCACAGATGGCATAGAAGTCAGAATAGCAACATCAAGGGGAGGAATCCCTGAAGTTGCATCCATATGACTTGAGGTATCATCCATATGTTTTGAGGTAGGAGGCATCGTTTCTTTAACATCTTCAGCTCCCCTATCTCCATTGCATGTTGTGCAACATCATTGCTATTGACAAATAGAGTGTTGAGGTTTGCATTTGTTAGGAAACACCCATTGCTTTCGAAATTTAAAGGAATGTCGTCCTTCTCAAAATCCAAGAGATCAATATCATGATAAAGATCATCCTTATATTCTTCCTCATCATTCACAGCTACATTTTCCATCATGCTCTCTTCAAACTCATATTCATCATCATCATCTTCTTCTCCTTCATTGTAGTCGCTTTGAACCTCCACATTTGTCAACTGATCATGTTCATCTACCACGATTGCGACAGGAGGAACTCTTTCTTCTTCCTTTTCAGAAGCAGTGATTACATCATCCTCGGATTCTTCATGAGCAAATGGGCTTTCAGTTGTAGATGAATCACTGACTTCTGCAAATTTACCAAACTTTACTAACGGATGTTTCCGTTCAAACATAAATTTTCCTTTTCTGTTTTGTTTCATTAGACCGAAGGTTGTGGAACCAAGAGACTTCAAATCGATTGTGTCTCCCCTTTTCTCAATTTCTGGATATTTCTTGTTAAAAGTCATTTGAAGGAACTTTGGAAACATAAGAAATTTGTCTATGCCCTTCCCTTCATTGTTGTGTACCATATCATTCAAGATGAACTTTGAAAAATTAAAATCCAATCCGGAAGCCAACACAACAATTGCTCCGGTGTTGTGCAACGAGACCTCGTCAACCCCGGCTCTTCTTCCCGAAATGCTGCTAGTGAAAATATGAACCGAAAAACTCTAGTAGTGTGTTACTAATTTCTTGATAGTTAGTGGAAATACACCCTCATACCCCATGCGAGCCACGATTTCTTTGGTCTGGTCCAATGGAAGTTCGGTTGGAAAACCTGGCAGGTCATCGATCTGAAGAACTTCACGAATTACTTGCTCGGTGATCGAGACTTTCCTGTTGTGTATAACGGAAATCACCGAAATAACCTCACCATTTACTTTGAGTACAGTGGTAGTTTCCCAGAATTGTTTCACTGGATCTTGGTAAATAATCGGACTTGCGGTAAGAGCAAAAGTCAAGCAACACTCCTTCAACCCATTGATCATGGATTTAAAGTCACCATGAGGAGCAGGTGGATCAACCAAGAAGACAGCAAGGTTGTGAGTGTCTGAAAACCTCAAGTTTGCCGTTGCGATTTGCACTTAACCAAGCCAAGTAAGAAACCAATGATTTAAACAATTAAGCTTTAAGGTATTTCTCATTAAATAGTTTAATTAGGCTTTAATTATTTATTAAGTGTGAAAAATTTAGGTCCAAAAATTAGGGTTCAGGGTTTAAAAGGGAGTTCACGGCCGCAAACGGGTTCACGACTGTGAACCCTTCAATGGCCGAAAACCCTTCAAAGGGCCGTAAACCCTTCAAAGGGTTGTGAACGCCGAACAATCGATTTCTTTCGATTTAGCCTTCGATTCACGGTCATTTTTTGATTAGAGTAGGACTATGATGATCGACAGAGGCATACATACAAGATTAAGCACACAATTTCATGAAAAGAGATGAATCAAAAATCGAGAATGAGAGAGAGAGAGAGAGAGAGAGAGAGAGTAGAGGAGTTTGTAGCCGTAAATAGAAAAAGAGAGTAAAAACTGATCTTGGCCAAGAACTCTTCCTTTTATACATGGACCCTACCCGGTCCATCACCTATGGGCTGCAACCCAAGATGCCTTAAGTTCAAGCCAAATACATCAATTCATTTAAAAATAAAACATTTTGAGGACTATAAAATTAAAAATATAAATAAAAAATTTGTAATTAAAATAAAAATAAAATCTAAAAATTCAAACTAAAATAGAAATAATTTTGATTTTTGATTTTTAGCAAACTAAAAATAAAAATAGAATAAAAATAAAATTGAAATGAATTAACCCTAATGTCTCCTTTTCACAACTACAGATAATATTTTGTGATTTTGGGATCAAAGATATTAAACAACTTTTATCCATTTATCAGTACCTCTCCTTTCATGAATAGATCTGATCAATCGTCGGTATTGTGGCCCACTTAAACACGAAAAATTGTGACAGATTTAGGACATACTATATGTGACAAGACGTTGTGAACCTATGTTCCTAGATAAACTTCCTAAGGACCATTCAGCTGACGACGACCAAAGATATTGTTGTCCACCTAAATTAAGCATCGAGATCTACAGACAACCTTTTCAATGTTAAATTTTAGGTATACTAGAACATGTTTCCTGCTTCCTGATATACCCCAATAATCAAGGACTTCAAGAATACTCCTTACTTTAGATGAACAGACAATTATTGTGGGAGAAGATAGATTTAGAATGCATATGTTGTACACGCATGTCAAGTCTCTTTCAATCACCCAGAGGGTGAAACATATGACTAACCAGATTTAGAGGAATTGAGAGGTAGAATGGTGCATATACTGTGTACCAGGTCGGAGTGTTAATCACGCAAAGGAGACAACATATGACTAACAGATAGAAAGAATTGCATAGAAAAGAAGATGCAGAGAGATAGAATGGCATATGTTGCAACCCATGTCGGATGTATTTCAATCACGCTGAGGAGGCAACATATGGCTAACAGGAAGAAAGCAAGAAAATAACCTTCTACATACCTAATTTATCGGAATTCCTAGGTCGCCCTGTCAATACCGGAATTAAGGACAAAGTCTGTACATCGAGAAAAAGTTAAACCACGATTCTAGATACAAATTATTTAATGTAATCCGCAGATTCCCATGTATATCTCCCTGCTCAACCTATCTGAGCATCGTATTTTCAGGCTAAACGGATCTATCTAGGTCAAGATTTGTCAAGTCATTTGATTCCTTAAGTTCATTTATGCGTAGTCAAGTCCAATTTAAATCTTTCGTGCCTACCAGCGCATTGAACACAAAGCCTAGATAATTTAGCTTTGGTACTTTACACAAATTCAGATTGTCTGTTATCACTTGTTGATATCACTTCCCATCACAACACCTACAAAAATACGCTTACTGAAAGAACACTATTTTTGGATTTTGATTTTCTTTTTTTTTGTTTGGTTTTTGTTTATTTCTCCCCCTAAATTTGTGCATAGGTGAGAATGAAAACTAAATGAACAAATTTAAACTATCCTAAATGAAAAGTTAGTCCTCAAAACGTATCATTATCAAAAATCCGCAAGCACCTCGAATCGAGCTTTGTAAAATGGTTTTGTGAACAGGTCCGCCACATTATTAGCAGTGGGAACTTATTCCAACCAAATGAGCGAACACTCAAAACAATCTCTGATAAAATGCACTTTGATATTGATGTGCTTGGTTTTCAAGTTTTGGACAAGATTTTTAGCAATTTGAATTGCAGCCTCATTATCGCAAAAAAATAGGGGTTTCTAGAAAATTCAAACTATAATCCATAAGTTGATGTTCTATCCAGATAACTTGAGAGCAACAAGCATAAGTGGTTACGTATTCCGCCTCTGCTATTGAGGCTGAGACTGTATGATGTTTCTTGCACTACCATGACACCAGCCGATCACCAAGAAATTGACATCCTCCAGACGTTGATTTCCTATTGATCTCACAGCCTCCATAATTACTGTCAGCAAAAGCATATAAATCAAATTCGGAATTTTTCGAATACCAAAGACCCAATTTTGGGCTGACTTTGAGATATCGAAAAATTCTTTTGATAGCAATAAGATGTGAAATTTCAGGATTAGCCTGGTATCGTGTGCATTGACAAACAGCGAACATGATGTCTGGCCTGCTTGTGGTTAGATACATCAACAATTTGATCATCGATCTATTGTCAGTCTGATCTACGGATTTGCCTTCAATATCTGGAGTCAATAGAGGTCTCTAAGCCATTGGCGTCGGTGCAGGTTTTGCGTCTCAAAACCCAAACTTCTCTAGCATATCTTCAACATACTTGGCTTTATGTATCAGGATTCCGGTTGAGTCTTTTTTGACCTGAAACCCTAAAAACATGGTCATCTGCCCCATAGAACTCATCTCAAACCTCTTCTTCATAACGCTTTCGAACTCATTGCACAACTTTGAACCCGTTGACCCGAAAATAATATCATCGACGTAGATTTGAACGAGAATCTGATTGGTACCAACATGCTTAATGAACAAGGTTTGATTGATAGTCCTCCGTGAATAGCCATGCTCGAGCATGTGCTTCGTAAGAGTTGCATACCACGCCCTTGGAGGTTGGTGTAGCCATATAAAGCCTTATCCACCTTGTAGACGTAATTTGGAAACTTTGAATTGACAAACCCAGGAGGTTGATGAACATAAATTTCTTCCTTCACAGCGCCATACAAGAAGGCAATCTTGACATCCATCTGGTAAACCGTGACATTCATGTAGGAAGTGTACGCAAGGAAGATACGAATAGCCTCCAAGTGAGCTACCGGAGCATAAACTTTGGTTTAGTCAAGACCCTCAATTTGGCGAAATCCACGTACAACCAATCAAGCCTTATTTCGTACAATGAACCCTGAATCATCTTGCTTGTTTCGATAGACCCAACGCGGGTCGAGTGACTTCTTGCCCATAGGTAATTCAACCAGCTTCCAAACCCCATGCTTTTCAAATTGGTTCAATTCCTCATGCATAACATCCACCCAGCTAGGCTCATTCAAATCCATTTCAACATTCTTTGGGACTATCTGAGATATAAAGCAAGAGTAAAGACATGTATTAACATTTCCACTCTGACTCCACGTTCGAACATCGTCGCCCAGCTGACCAATGATGTTGTTGATCGGATTATTGCGTTGAATTCTGGAAGGAAGCTCCTGGCTGATGTCATTGAGCATTACGGGAAGATTGTGAATATTGAGAAATCCATCATCTTCTGTATGATCCACCTCAGACGAACTAGAATCGTGGGAGGGGCTTTCCACAAACTCGTTAGCGATTGGTTCAGGAAAGAGCAGTTCCATAAATGTTTGAGTACCAGTGGAAGCATCTCTGGACATGAACTCTCTTTCATCAGGAGTAAGAGGAGTGGCATCAACATCTGGATTGGTTTGATGACATGGAGAATCAGGCAAATTACTTGGAATAGATGTATCCACTGTAGGAGTCGTAGAAGACACCACCAATGCTCTGTAAACAACTTCTTCGTCCTCATCTTCAATTACAATCTTCGAGCTGGAACAGGAACCAGACAGATCATCTGAAAACACATTGAGCGATTGTAACAAAGATGTATAGTCAAACAACCAATCTGGACCGACTCTAGCATCCGTCTCGTGCTCCTCCAACCAGCACATGTTGAAGGATTCTACTATTTGCTTTGTCTTCTTATTGTAGACCCTGTACGCCGTGCAGGCAGCATACCCCACAGAGTAACAATCATCGGCTTTAGCATTGAATTTTGGGTTGGATTCCAGATGAAAGAGGGTGCAAGGATAGCCTAAGATACGTAAGTGACTAACAAATGGCTTGTGACCATAGAGAATTTCGTACAGGGTCTTCATCTGAGCTTTGTTGATCAGGACATTATTTTAGACATAGCACGTTGTGTTGATCGCCTCAGCCCAAAAGAAAACCAGAAGTTTGGAGTCACAAAACATCATCCTTCCAATGTCTTTTATCGTTCGATTTCGCCGCTCAGCAACACCATTTTGTTGCTGTGTGTGAGCAACACTATATTGACGCACAATCCCTTTTTCCGCACAAAAATGATCAAGAAAAACATTCTTGAATTCCGTCCCGTTATCAGTTCTGAGCGCCTTCACCCGATGATTAGTTTGGTTCTCAATCATTACAATAAACTTCTTAATCAAGTCTGTGACCCCAGCTTTGGTGGACAAGAAGAAAACCACGTGAAACGCGAGAAATCATCGATCACAACCAGACAATATGAATTTATGTTGATGCTAAGGACGTTAACCGGACCAAATAAGTCCATATGTAACAATTGGAGCACCTGGTTGATTGAATTAACCTGTTTTGGAAAATGTGGTTTTCTGTGATGTTTTCCTTGAGTGCAAGCGACACATTTTTCAAACGTGATGAAGTCTTTGACCGGAAGCCCACACACTAGATCAATATTTTCAAGTCGATTCAAGTTCTTTGTGTTAGCATGTCCGAGCCGACGGTGCCACAACATAGCATTATGCTCGGAAACTTTTGAGAAGAGGCAAGTGACTTGTTCAGGAAGATTCTTATTCATGTTAATGATATATGCATTGCCGTCCCATTTTGATTTTACAAGAATCCATTCATCCGGGATAACAATGGCTGACTTTAAAGTTAGACATTCTTTATCGGTGAAATGTGTTGAGTATCCCTTGTCACATATATGAAAAACACTCAACAAACTGTGCTTCGACTCGGGCGTGTAGTTCACATCTCGAAACCTAGCACTCCATTTGAAATTGTTCCCCTTTGATTTATCTTTCCGCCTTCACCTCCCGCAAAGGAAACGTATCCCCCATTAAACGTCTGAATGTCATGCAGTTGGGAGATGTCTCCTGTCATGTGCCTGGAACAACCGCTATCGACATACCAAGGTCTGACAACATTCCTCCGTAGCTGTTCCTGCACAAATAGCAGGATTATTTAGATTTGGGGACCCAGATCATTACAACCCTGGCTTTACCCTGGACTTTGACAGATTTATCTTTTTGATTTTTCAAATTTGCATTAATAACATAAACACTTTCAGAGGATGAAGATGATGGGACAACTATAGATTTGGGCACCCATTGGCAGTTAGGTTTTAAAATATTCACAGGTGATTTAGAAACATTTTTCTTTTTCTTTGAGCATTTAGATTTTCGGCTATAATTAGTCGAAGATCCAGACGCACCCTTTGACGAAATTGACCATGGCTCAGCCGCAGTCGATTTTAGCAAAGTACCTGTGGCTGGTTTAGAGAAAACCTGTTTGTTGGGTTTAATATCGGCCCTTTTCTTATTATTATGAATTTTCCGATCATTATCACGAAGACGAAACCTAATATCATTATCGCGCTAGTTTTTAGTCTAATATTTATAGCGACTATTTATGAGAAATATTGTTTTATAAGTGTAAACAATACTTTTCAACCATTATGTACAGATGGGGACCAGACATGACACACAGAGGGTAGGACCATTTTGGCATTGTAGCACTTCTGAAATCTAACAACCCTATGTGACCTTCAAACCAGATTCCCCATACCGCGAGTAGTTAAAAGGTATTATAATAACACTTTGTAAATTATATTTTTTAATATATTTATTGTTTATAAGTTCATAATAACGATATGGAACTTAAACATAAGCTATACTTAAAGTAGGGTAAGCACAACTTACTTGTAAGAGGGTTTGGCTAGGAACCGGGCTCTGCGGGAGCAGAACTTCTGAGCCAAAAAGCTCTTCTTCTCGGAGCCCTGGCGCTCCGGGACTCACCTCTTAGCACTCAAGAAGTACTAAGGGTTGGGAGAGGTTTAGAGAGAAGTTAGAGAGAGAGAGAGAAGGGTTAAGGTGTGAGGAACGAAGGAGAACCTCACATGGTATTTATAGGCGCTAGTCTTCGGTTACGCTTTGTGTACTTTGGTATGCAGGGCGTACGAGCGTACGCGGCATGTAAGAGGACCACGTTTCTAAATTTAAATGGGGTGAAATTGGAGTCTACTGGGCCGCGCATGCTAGACCGTGGGGCGTACATCTTGGCTATGTTGGGTGTACTTGTGCCATGTGTCACCCTCGCATCCAAACTCTCAAACTTCTAAATCCCGTAACATTCCCATACAAGCTTCGTTTTTGACGTTCTTTATATACATGCGTAGGTTGACAGGTACTCTACAACTTTCATTTAGACTTTGTCGGCTAATTTTGATTCTATTTTGAAAGTTATATTTTAACAGCCTAGACAGGTAAAGTCCGTTAAAAATTCAAAACTTGGTCATCCGAGGTCCATTTTTGCCTGTATTTTTTATCATTGAGGTTTTATTAAGGAGACCTTCGATTTTCGTTTAGGTTGTGTCTACTAAAAGTCAATCGATCTAAAATTTGAATTCCGCAATGTGTACTGTTATGCTAAATCTTAGAAAAATCATAACTTCCTCATACTTAGTCAGATTTGGACGTTCTTTTTATGCACGCTCTCGGTTTAACTTATAGAACGACTTTCGTTTATATCTCTAAAGCTAAAAATTATTTTTATCACAAACTCACTTTTTACGTCACATAGTGGCGTGTCGGTTTTGTCGTGAAACTCCGACATGTCATAACTTATTCATTATAACTCGGATTTCAACGTTCTTTATATGTACAGATGCCTTGTGACATATACTATAATTTAGTTAAGATTATTTATTCTGATAAATCTTCTATCAAAAATTCATTTTTGACGCTTATTGTCTCTAAATTAAGTTAGCTAAATCTGCAGGAGTTACACTCACGCTCAGCCTCCATCTGCCCCTTTGAGATTTTGAAAACCCTAATCCTTTCCTCTTTTGTTTGAACCTTGTTTTGGGTGTTCCTTTGAAGCCATTGAAGAAGAAGAAGAATGGAGCTAATTTCCAGCACGCAACTCTTCCCATCTACCTTGAGCACATTCCTAGACTCTTGTAAGTCCTCAAAATCGAATCTTTATGCTTTATATGACTAGATCTAGCTATTTTTCCATTAATCTTCATGTTCTTGATTATTTGGTGGTTATATCTCATAAATTTGTAACTTTATGAATCTCCATATCATTTAGGGCATATGGTGCTTTGGATTTGATGTATTAGTGAGTTTCGATGCCATGCATGGATCTTTGGGTCAAAAACCCTCATTTTGACCTAATAATGGCCCAAGACATGCATTGGACATGCATGTTGGAAAGTAAGGATTTTTTATGTTGTTATAGGATTCTAGATATGTTTTTGGAAATTGGAATCTAGTAATCTTCAAGAGAAAGTGGTTAATGGGTTAAGCCAAGTTCTGTTTTTGCCCTATTTAGACCTAGAAGTGAGATCTATATCTCTTGGAGGGTCTAAAGGGATAAAGTTGGAAAATTTATCCACTTTGACCTTAAAAAGGACCAGATCTGAGCTTTGAAACCTTTGGATCAATGAAAAACGAATTAATCTATTAAGCTATTGAGAGCCTAGTGCCCACGGCGTGGCCTAGGCTGCTACAGCCTGGCGTCTAGGCTAAGCCTCATTTACTTTGTCATTTAGTGGCCAAGGATGGCCACGATATGATGACCAGCTGAAGTTGACTTTGACGTTGATCGTTGATAGTTGTCTTTGACTAAGTTTGTAACATCCCAAAAAATTCAATAAATTTAAATCTTTCAAAAGCAACTACTTTATTAGTAAAACTGTTTACAAGTTATTATTTCCAAAACATTATTTAAAACCAGAGTCTCCTAGGATCCAATTAGATATAAAACCAAGGATGTGTACGGTCACACCTTCGCCTTAGCACGGTCCACTGGATTACCTGAAACCATAAACCAAAATTATAAGCAAAAAGCTTAGTAAGTTCCCCCTAAGTACCAACACTCAATAAAATTGTGCACATAATATAACAGCATGCACTGGGTTCACAACTAAAAGACTAGATTACCCTTGAGCCCATGGTATGAGTCTGGCTTGCCTATCGAGACCACAACTCATATATGGCTTGCTCTTGAGCCCACAAAATAAGTCTGGATTGCTTATGTCTGGCTTGCTCCCTAGCCTAATCAGTCATTAGACCGACATACAATTTTCAGCCCTCAATATGAGTCTGACATACCAACCGTTCCTTAGCTCGTATCTGGAATGCTATTGAGCCATCTGTATGAGTCAGGCATGCCCTACCTGGCCCTCAACTCATATCTGGAATGCTTCAATACCCTCAAGCCCTCAGTACGAGTCCGGCATACCATTGGGTCCTCAGCTCGTATCCGGAATGCTATTGAACCCTCGGTATGTGTAAGGCATGCCCTACCTGGCCCACACCTCATATCGGGAATGCTCCACGGTTTGTTGCATACAGCACGAAGCAGTACAACATCAACCCAACACAATATACCAACATATAACAACAATATACAGATAATCGTGCAAACAGAAACATAGGTAGTCCTACAGATCTACCAGACTAGCATATCAAACTAGTATGCATATCTATCCCATACTCAGTATATCAATAATATCAGGTTATCAAACCAATGGGCCGCCTTGGTGCCTTCGACCTGAAAGTATAGCGAGGAAAACTCATGTCTCGATCTGATCCATAGCCGATAAGGTCCCAACTCCGAATCTCAGCTCCAGTCAATAGTTATCCATCCAAGTGACCAATAACCATCAAAATCCCAAAATAGCAAAATACCCCTCAAGGTCAGACTTGGTCAAAGTCAACATACCATTTTGACTCCAACACACTATATTGCATTGAAAACACACCCTGTTCACCCCGCATCCAAATAGTCGGGAAAACCCCATCCAACATGTCGTGTTGACTTGAAAACACGTCGTGTTTGCCAGAGTTCCAGCAGCTTAATCCATTAAGTTGTTTCCTTCGATTCCCAGATCTCCAAAGCTCACATCTAGACCATAATGATATGAAGGAGGATAAAGTTTCCAACTTTTATCCTCTGGGACTACTCCAAAGGGTCCAAAACCTATCTATAAGGCTAGAAGGTGCAATGACTTAACCAATAAGCACTCAATCCTTAAAGTTGATGTCCAATACTTTCCAAAAGATGTTCTAGCACTAAAACCATACCAAATGTTGGTGCTTCATAGACATGCATGTCCAATTTATGTCTTGAATCCATATTTAGTCAATAATGAGGATTATGAACTAATATCAATGCATGACATCGAAACTCAACTATAAGCCATATCCAATACAATACAAGGTCAACTTGACCTGGGGATTTATAAAGTTGCAAACTTTAGGAGATCTAACCCTTCCAACTCTCAAGAATAAGAAGCTAAAGGGAAAAAACCCAATATCTAGCAACATGGAATGATAAAAATTGGATCTTAGAAACTTACATAGGTCCAGAAGTGTGTTAAGCCGAAAGATAAGGGACTTGTTGCTAGATCTTTCCTTCCTTCTTCCAATCTCTTCCTTCTTTTGCTCCAAAAACACCACACTAGCTCACAAATTAGAGGTAAAGATTATTAAGGTTTCCTTCAGGGATTGAGGGTTGATGGGGATTGAGGGTGAACAAACACTAGCCATCTCATTTCTTTAAATAGGGAGCAAACCCGGAAGACTAGGGTTTTCCAGCGACCAACACGTCGTGTTCCAAGAGAAAACACATCGCGTTGCTCTTAATGAGACCAGCATCTTTTCTTATCTCGACACGCTGTGTTGGTACCTCCAACATGTTGTATCCAATCCCCAAAAGGTTATTTATACCTATAGTTGCTCCTCAAATTCCGGGTGTTACAACTCTCCCCCACTTAAATTAGATTTTGTCCGCAAAATCTTTCCTCACAATCTCTTTACCGGCATAAACGATCCTGACTGAACTCCCTGAATCCCAAAATGACTGGGGAAATCGCCTCGCTTGGATGACCACCCACCCTTACTGTTGACGAAACAAAATAGAAGATACCCAACCGCTATACCTAAAGCTCAAAACCCTGTAAATGTCAGACTCCCTAACAGATAGCACCAAACAAAAATGTCCTTGCAAGGACTCAAAATCACAACCTAAACCGAACAACCTATCCAGCTTGAATGAATTTATAGATACCTGAAAACGTAAATCCCCGACCACCTACCAGATCCTTGATAAACCACAACCATCACTACTCAGCTCAAAACTTGGAATTCAATACCTTATCTGAAAAGTACCTAATCACATAAATCATGAATCCCCACTACTCCAAAGTCCATAAGATGCACCAGAATCCATTAATTAATTTGCGACTCTCTGACATGTCATTCCAACCACTGATGTTATGAGCAAGGATTAGAATTCCAAAAATTCCTCATTTACCCCCAATCTATAACAATTCAGGTGTAACCCCATCTAGAAAAACACCCGATACATTATGAGAACAAACGATCTGATGCGCAGGGACAAGGTTTGAGAACTCAAACCTTTAGTTAATGCTTAAGATCAATATCTGCTTTTAAGGAATGTTCCAGTTAAGTTTGGCAAGACCATTCAAGTCTGAGTTAATGCAATCAACAAAGTATTCAAGATATTAATGAAGAGTGAAGATAATGATCAAGGTAAAGACAATAAATGAAGAACAAGAAGAATGTTTGAGATAATACTTTAGAAAGTGAAGTAAAGTGAAATATTGCTAGATATGTTTGAATAATCCGCCACTTAATTTGGTATAGAAACCTCCTTTAAATAGGAGATGATATTACGTCGTACAAACCCTTAACATACATAGGACCGGAAAAAAGTGGTGCTTCTGACACACTGATTTATCTAAGTTGATAAAAGGATTATGTCCTATGAAATGTAAAATCAAGCTAAAAGACAAATACAATAAATGCACATGGATAAAAAACTAATTTGGACAAGCTAACATTCCAGACACATTATTCATTCCAGAATTCCTTCAACTGATCTTCTCATCCGGAGCAAGGCTTCTAGTCCATACACAAAACTGATTTCGTAACACCTTCCATTTCGGAACTCTGACTAACTTCGGAACTCCAAGAAGGTTAGAGATTGCGAGAGGTTCACTTTCAGGTTCAAACATACATGAACGAAGAACTTTTGATTTGAGACTCCATAACCGGTTCCCAACCTTGATAATCAACCCTTCATAACAGCTTGCAAGATAACGGGATCATAATGCAAACATTTCGAAAGACTTTATGATATATGATCGGTTCCCCCAACAACCTTTAACTGTTCCCTTCATCCAAACTAGTTGATTGTGTGCCTCCCGACTTTCCTCGATGTACCGATACCAAAAATACCATAATCAGAAGGAATAAAAATCATGAACACTAGGCCTACAACCTATATCTGGAATACCCTTACAAGGTCCTTGGCATAGGTCTAGATTGCAACCAAGCCCACATCATGAGTATGGAATGCCTTACCCGGCCCTTAGCCCATGACTGTAATGCTCCTGCTATCACACCGATCTTGTCGACATTATATATTCCGCCAGGCACCCGCGACCCACATCACGGGCCAACAGGCGCTCAAGCTCTTTCTACTTCCTTGCAGGGACCTAAACAACGTCCCTTTCAACCTTAAGTGAGCATAACAATTCCATACTATACCACACCTAATTCCTTCACAGAACAAGCTGCTACAAATGCAAAACTCAACGAAATCATGGTCACACCCGATCCAAGAATAGGATTCTGAGTACTAGAATTAATACGTAAGGATAAGGTTTGAGAACTCTAACCTTGAGCTAATCATAAAGATCAATGTCTACTCTTAATTGATGTTCCAGTCAAGTCTGGTAATACCAGTCGAGACTTGAAGTAAAGATTCAACAAAGTACACAAGTATTAAATGAAGAAACTATGATTATAATAAATGTAAAGACAATAAATGAACAAGAAGAATGGTTTGAAGGGTTTTGACTTTAGAGAAAAGTGAAAAAGATTTAAGAGGAATATTTTCTATATTTGGAGGAATAATCCATGTTTTTCTTGTCATTAAACACACTCCTTATATAGGAAAAGGATGTACATCGTATAAACTACAAAACGTTCCTAGGAGTAGATAATAAACAGCTTCTAACAACTGATTATCTAATTAGTACAAAAGTCTAAGTCCTATGAAATGTTACATCACATATAAGACAAGAAATAATAAATGCATAAACAGACTATGAATCTCGGATCTTTGCTCCATCTCAGAATGGTCTTCACTTCAGACTCCATCTCTACTTTGGAACTTGCTAATTTCGTATTTTCAATACTTGTGATTGCTAGAGTTTCACTTTCAGGTTCCAACAATCTCCCCCTAAGTGAACTTTGCAATCTAGTTAGCAAGTTGGAATGTTATCGAATGAACACATGAGTTCTGAACAACCAATCTTGGACTTCAAGATAACTTTAAAGTTGACTTATAAACTTGGACTTCACATGCTCGGGGGAATCAGACATAGCTGCATTTTTTATGGTCTTTTTAAGAACCTTGGAGGGGACGAGATGCTTATCTAGTACTCGGAAGAAGTCCTTCTTATTTTTCTTCTTTTGAAGGTAGACATACCCCAACACCGGTTCATTAATTGGTTCTTCTGCCAAGATTTCAGCTTTTGGCAGTTTAAAGTCGATGTTTGCCAAGAACTTTTCAGTTCCGAACAGGTGAGCCAATTCAAAGTCGCATCTACAAAACTCAGCAACATAATCCTTCAGGTAACTCATTGTAGAATTGTATGCATCCATGCTTATCCGACTGTGTTGACGTGTTCGGAAGTGAGCAACAATGGTTAAGATGTCATTAGCATTGATGGATGAGAAGTTGGGGTCCTTGATTGTGAGTTTTGTTGTCTTGTTCCAATACACATAGAAGTGATGTAAGAGGCAATCCAAATTAGACTTTGTCATAACTTTCCTTCCGAAACCAAAGATCTTGGTAATTCTCTTCGGAGACCACACTTCTTTTTGGGGACGTGCGTTCAAGGAGTAGAAAGTATTCAAACATTCTCTTTCAATTCTGATGATCACTTGAGGATCATCTTCTGGATGGAGAGGAGCAAACTTGATGTAGAACTTGCTATATGGAGAGATGAGAAGATCAAGCCGGTCTGAATCATGGGTTGGTAGGTTATAATACATGAAAGGAACAATATCCAGATCATGAACTATTCCTTCTCTGCACAGTGGGGAAAGCCCTAACATTGGGTTGGGGTTGTCCTTCAGAGCTTAAATTAGGATACTCTCTTCCAATGCTTGATCTATCTAAGCCTGGGACCAAGCTTCAGAATTTTTGGTGATCGGTTTGGAGCGTTGAAATTCTGAGATTGGCTTTTTACAGTTGTCTTGTTGTTTGTTAAGGACCGAGATGATGTGCTGCATGTTGTCATCGATGGTGAATTTAAGAGCAGGAGGAATCAAGGGCACTTCAGGAATGTTATCAAGTTTTCGAAGTGGAGAACCTTCATCTATTGGAGCAACTCTAGGCGAGGGAACCGGAAGCCACAATGATTGAGTGGCTCGGAAAGCGTCAATGGTTAGCTTGGTTTTTTTCCTTAGCCATTTCACACCTTCTTTGAAGTACGTCATCTAGGGATGATGGCCAGGATACAGCAGACCATATCCTTTGCTCTTCCTCGGAAAGAATTTTGGATGTGAACTTCCTTGGAGCTTCAATTCCTATCACTGCATTGTGATATACTTGTCATCTTCATCATCATCGACACTAGATGGAGTACCTGTGGAAACAATCTGAACATATTCATCATCTGAATCATCCGAGAGTTTGAACTCTGAGGCAGGCTTCCATAGGATAAAATTATCTCTGGTGCTTGGGCCTTCTCCCCCTCTCGCATCGGATGGCTTGGCAACCGAGGCAAGCATTGCAGTGTGTTGAAATTTCGAGAATCGATTGACCACCTTCTGAAAGATGGTGTTTATATGCAGGGTAAGGGTGTCATAGGCTTCAACAATCGAAACCCCAGCCTTGAGATGGTTAAACAAAGAGCCATGAATGGACAACATTTCATCGAAATTGTTGTTCGTAACGTCCACAATATTCCAACAGACCCTAAGGAGATTCATGAGAACTTGTTACATGATGAGATTCATCTCATCTTTCTTCTTAATCTCCTTCTCCATCGTCTTAATATGTCTCTTATTCCTAACATGCGTCTGTTTGATCAACTCATTGGTAGCACTGATCATGTCATTGTGTACTTTTAACATGGTGGTGATGGTGTCAAGATAGTGATCAAGACTTTAAGTTCGACATTTTCGAAGGTGTGCTTACGACGAAGGGAAATTAGTTTATCCAACTATTGAGCTTTGTCTTCATCTGAGGATCCTTGCATCTTGACATCCACGAGAGATTGGGGAATTGCATCCAACTTAATGTCAAGACCAGACACTTTAGCATCAATTTTGGAGTCAAGCTGGGCAAGGGACTTGTCCAATGACTCAACCTTGGATACTACAACAGATACATTGTCTTAGAGTTCCAGCAAGGCAAAGGGATCAGTGGAGTTTCCTGCTGATGATCTCGTGTCCGAAGAGGAACTCGTAGTCTTGGCTTTATCATGCTCTTGATTCACAGGCGGTTCGGAAGGGCCAGGTTTGTTGGCAGTTGTTGCTTGATCATCCTTGGGAGGATTAGTTTCAGCTTCTCCTTCAAGAGTGTTGTGATTTTGATCGTTAATATTGATTTCTTCATCAACAGGTTCGGACGAGGATGATGGGAGTCCGAAGTCATAAGTTAGCCTAAATGAAGATGGCTTCTGAGAAAGATGAATAGATGAATGAACAGGAGGAGCAACAATGGAAGCACTATCGTCATCGAACATGAATTTGGAATAGTGTTCCTCATCAGGATCAGGGTGGAGTGCATCATCGTGGGGAGACTTCGGAGGGTTTTCCGAGATGATGTTGTCGTTGAGGGTCTCTCCAGATGCAAACTCTTGGTCAACAACTTCATCAAATGGTAGGTTTCTTTGAATCGCTCTATTCCTCATAGAAATGATAGTGGCTTCAAAATGCGATCTGGTGAGATTTGGATGCCTTGAATGAGCCCTGCTGACAAAGTCTAACCAATATGGATCGTCAGTGCATGGTCGTCCTTTACCTTTTCCAGGTATCAGACCAGTTGTGGCATTCGAGATAGGAGGGACAACTCCCGCTTCGGAATGCTTAGGATCCGAGACAGGGGTCTCAAATCGTGCTTGTGTGGAAAAAGAATGAGGGATATATAAGGTGACTTGTGGGTGTATTCCAGGGGGTGCAAGGAACTTTGTTCAACATCGACATCACCTTGTTGGGAAGGTGAGGGTGGATTATGTGGAGACTCCCCGTGAGTGTGTGTAGTGGTTTAGAAACTCTGAAGGGTACTTCGAAAGAGTGGGTAGGTTGGGTTAGAGGATGAACAGTGTCAGTGGGAATGTCTTTGACAGATTCCTTTTGAGAGGAAGTGTCGACTTTGGCTCTCTTTCTGGCTTTAGGTTTCGAGGGATAGGTCTTTCTTTTTGCAACCTTCTTTTTCTTTCCGCTAGATGGAACTAGCTTGGCTACATCCGAGGTGGCTCAATGGAGACAGGGGTAGAATGTGTAGGGCTATACACAATCGAAGTCTCCAAGTGTTGTTTCAAATGAGGGGACTTGGATGTTAAAGTGGCCAATATGTGTTCATGCAATCTACGAATTGATCCGAAAGATTCCTGGTTCGGAAGGAGATAAGTTTTAATAGTTTTGAAGGATAGAAGTACCTCTTTCGGAATTGTGTCGACTGGGATTAGTTCTTGCCTTTCTCGGTATAGTTGTTGGATGGTCAGAGTCCATAATCTTGGAATCGATATCTCTTGAGGATTTCAATTGACAACAAACTTCCGAAAGTCTTGCCACAAGACTTCTATTAGATAAAAAGCGTTTATCTTTCCTGAAAAGATGTTGTAGACGATGTAGAGCCAATCCTTACTAATTGTGTCTGTGCCGCCATGTTTCCCAGACAGGCATCGAAGTATTAAGTGCATAAGGATTGTCCATAGCCCAAGAACTGTAGATTTCTTGAATTTCTTTGATTTGAACTCATCAACGTACCCAATGTGGCCGAGAAATGTCTGAAACTCGTTCACACGACGGTTCATGAACCTTGAAACCCTTAGGGTTTTTTGGAGTCCCAATAGCCTTCAAGAAGGTTGCCTTGTGAACTGGTACTATACGAAAACCAGTGATCCTTATCTCAAGAACTCCGTCTTTCATTTTGATTCTGTCAAAGGTTGTGTGAAGGAGAAGAAGTGGAATGGGTGGGTCAGGAATTTTGGTGAGTGGAATTGAGATAGGATGACAAGCTATAAACTCAATTATGACTCGCATGGACTCCTCATACTCCATGGGATCCAAAGAGAAGAGTTGCATGGTATCAAGGAGAAACGATTCAGTCGAGGATGATGAGGCAGAACCTTTTGAGGATTTCTTCTTGGGATCATTTTTGGTGATTTTGGGGGTGGATTGTAAAGACGTCATTGTCGCAGGTAACTTGAAGAACACTTTTCTTCCAGATAGAAAGGGATGAATATTTGGAAAGCGTAAAGTGACAAATGGGTTTTTGAAAGCTTTTTATAGGTTCGAAAAATGTCGGTCAGCTTGAAAAAGTGTAATGATGATATCTGAATATGGATATGGACCGCATTATATGTGTTGCCACTTTTAGTATGAGTTGACTTGCATGGACTAAAGAATACAATGGCAAGACATGCAATATGGAAACCCTCATTTGATTGATATGATGTTTACTTTATGGGGACGTGTGCAAACAGGTGTGATATTCTAGGATTAAAGGATAATAATCATTAAAAAATATAACCGTTTGAGTTATTAAGAAAACATTTCACAAATTATGACGAAAAACTTTTGAACTTCTTTTCAAGAGAATGAACTCAGAGCCAGAAAGTTCCGAGATGATTTAACAAATGGATCTCGGAGCATGAAAGTTCCGAGAAGGATTTACAACGTCATATCGAAGCATGAGATTTCCGAGATGGATTGTCATAAGATACTTTGGAGATGAAAAAGAAGATACTTGTACATGATAAAGAGACTGGTATTGTAGAGACTCAGGTTGAATATTAGAGGTAAAAAGAAGGAACATCTTAGAGGACATGTTTAAAAAGATTTTTAAGTTCAGAGACGAGAAGGAACTGATCTCGGATTGGGTAATAGACGAAAGCAGATTAGTGTTAAGGAATTGAATTTCGAGATGAGCTTCATAACACACTTTATAATATAGGTTTCGGGATGAGATCAAATAAAATACCAATGTTACTATATTGATCATGAACTTCAAAATATCGAGTAAACTGTACAACTCAACCTAGATGAAGAGGTTAGATAAAAAGACACGTAAAGCAATTGTAACACCCTGAGATTCAGGTGCATTTCTTTCACCCTTATTCTTTTTCGATTGGTCATGATTAGTCCTTGAGTGGAGGGAACTAAGCAAGTGAGTACGTTGGGCGTACCAGAGGGGTACGCTGCGCATACTCATGCGCTTAATTTGGACGCGGAGTCGCCAAGGTACGCTGGGCCTGCAAAGAATTACGCCGGGCGTACCCGGCCCAGGTGCAAACCTAATCCGTCTTGTTCACTTTTTAAAGGGTGCTAAGGCTCATTTCTCAGCCTCCATATCAGTGAGTGAAACCCTATGAGAGAGCCTCCCATCGTCCTTAGTGTGTGAGAGTGTTTTTGGAGCTAATTGTGCTTTGGTGACTTAGTGAAGAAGAAGGAAAGGAGCTCTTGGAAGCTAAAGCTTGAGGTGCCATTTTGGATTTGAGATCTACAGAGGAAAGGGCTACACTTGGAGGTATAAAGTTCAAAACTTTCCTCTTCTTTTGGTTGTTGTTGCATGTGCCATTTCTAGGGCTAAAAACCCCAAAGGTGGAGACTTTATGAGTGTAAAGTGCTCCATGGTCCGAGATCTGTCCCTTTTCAGTGGTATTAGTGATTTAGAACCATAAAGTTTCCATCTTTGATGTTAGTTTGAGGTCATGCTTGTGTAATAAGCCTTCTAAAGTTAAAGGATGGAACATTATGGGAGTTGGTGGCTTGTTCAGCCATGCAAAGGCTTAAAGTCATCAACTATATGGATTAAGAGGCTTAGATGTGGTCAGATCTAGAATTTGGACGTGGGTCTTAACTGCTTAAGACCTCAAGAGCTAAGGGGCTGAAGTTGGGGAGTACTGTCACACCCCCAAACCAGAATGGCAGAAACATTCGGGGGTGGATGACTTCACGTAGTATCACAACCATTGAATATTGTAAAGAAAGTAACACAACCATCACATATATAATGAAAACGTATGTTGTTGCGTTATACATAATAGCAAAAGAATATTACAATGAGATGATAAATGTTCAATAATAAAACATCTTTAGTGTTTCCTTCTCCAAAAGCTGGTGGTTACCTGTATTACTGATTCCCTGAGAAATACAAGTGGTTTCGAAAAAGTGTCAACAATTAAGTTGGTGAGTTCATAAGTGTTTTGCATTGAAAAGTATGTCCTTTTTGATAGTAAATCGATGAACGAGGTTTTCAAAAAATCCAATATTTTCTTTAAATGATTTGAAAAGTTTCCCGTGTTGGAGTGCATTAGTGTTTTCCATGCATGAATAATAGGGATAAAATTTGTGTTAACAATAAAATGGAAAACTGAAATGCATGTATGAATCTCGTAAATCTGACTTGTTTTTAGACTTTTATGTGAGTTTTATAACCATGCTATTGACAATGATGGCATGTAACAACGTTCTTCAGGCGTTGGGACTTTTATGACATTTGTCACCCCAGGCCTGCCGGCCTAGCTGTAGCTAACAGCTTAGGTGTGGGATTGTCAATCCCGTATAGATCTATACACAAGTATCACGCTCCCCCTACAAGGGATTATGGTATATAATACAGGACTTAATAATGCATACTCGAACGTACGTGAAGCTGTCTCACATTACTAGGTATAAACAGATTTACGATGATAAAGACTTTACTTCATTTGAAAGTATTTCATTTGTCAAGATGTATACGTAAAATGTATGAATAACTTGTTAGCTATGTTCGTTATAGCTTCTCAAAAGTATGTTTTCATTTAGTAAGAATAACTTGGTGATATAATAGCCTTCTAAGCATAAAGATGTTTATAAAAACGATACTTTGACTCATAATGTACTTGTATTTCCCCCCTAAAACATGAAAAGAATTGAAAAGTAGGGGTATGAACTCACTCGTTAAGTTTGAAGAGAGAGGCTAGGTTTGAGCAGAACTTCGATCGCGGATGGTTGCGTCGTCGGGCTCTTCGGGGGTCTCTGCAGCGTAAATCTTTCGTCGGGGGCTCGAGTGTGGAAACCAAGGTAAGAAAAGGGTCTCTGGAGCTGGGAGAATGGCTGAGAAATGGTGAATGTGTGCCTAAACTCGAAGCTTATGCCTTCTATTTATAGGGCTGGAAAACCCCATACGCGGCGCGTACTTCCGGAGTACGCGGGGCGTAAAATGGCGTCATGGCTTACGACTCGGGTCTAGCTAGCGTAGCTTGGGCGGGTCGATGGGACTCCTGGGTCTAGCCGAGCGTAGCTTGGGCGGGCCGATGAGACTCGACTCTGGGTCTAGTATGCGGGGCGTACTCCCAGAATACGCGGGGCGTAATCCCTGCTTCCGACTTCTAAATTCCGTAACTTTCGCGTACGAGCTCCGTTTTTCGCATTCTTTATATCCACGCGTAGGTGAGATTATGCTCTACAACTTTCATTTAGACTTCGTCGGCTAGTTTTGACTTTATTTTTAATGATATATTTTTAATAGGCCGGGCCTCCTAAGGTTCGTTAAAAATTCATAGGTTCTTTATTCGACGTCGGTTTTCGTTTGTCTTTTTATTGTTTTATTACCACTGAGGAGATCTTCAACTTCCGTTTAGGTGGCGATAGCTAAATAACACTCGATCTTCAATCTGAGTTTTTAACCCTCTACTACTGTTACGAAACTTTGAAAATTCGTAACTTCTTCATACGAGGTCCAATTTGGGCGATCTTTTTATGTACGCTCACCTTTCAACGAGATCTACGACTTTGGTTTAGATACTTAAGGCTAAAATGTATTTTATTGAGATTCTACTTTTTATGTCAAATAATGTTTTAACGTCGTGTCGTAAATATACGAGTGGTTATAATTTCTTCAATATAACCCGGTTTTGAGCGTTCTTTATGTTCTTGGAAACCTTGGCATGATATCTAATATTTGATGTATCCCAACTTAGATACTTGAACACTTTATTTTCGAGGTTAATTTCGTTGCTTTTTAGCTTTCGAGTGTTTACAATGCTTTTTGGGAAAAGTAGGGTTGTCACATCATCCCCCTGTTAAGGGAATTTCGTCCCGAAATTTAATCTAAGATAGAGTTTACATTTTTAGGAAAAAGATGCGGGTACTTTTGTTTCATCTGATCCTCGCGTTCCCAGGTGTATTCAGGTCCCCGCTTGGCGTTCCAGCGGACCTTTACAATGGGTATGCGGCTTTGTTTAGTCCTTTTGATTTCCCGATCCATGATCTCTACTGGTTCCTCCACAAATTGAAGGTTTTCATTTATTGCAATTTCGTCTAGAGGGACGACAAGGGTCTCGTCGGATAAGCACTTCTTCAGATTCGATATGTGAAAGGTAGGGTGTACGTTGTGGAGCTCCTGAGGTAGTCTAAGTTTGTAGGCCACTGGACCGATCCTGGCAAGGATCTCGAATGGTCCGATGTATCTAGGGTTCAGTTTCCCACGTTTTCCGAAGCGTATTAAACCTTTCCAAGGTGAGACTTTGAGTAGGACATGGTCTCCAACTTGGAATTCCAAGGGTTTGCGTCTCTTATCTGCGTAACTCTTTTGTCTATCCCTTGATGCTTTTAGATGTTCTCGAATTTGAACAATCTTCTCCGTAGTCTCCCTTATGATTTCTGGTCCAGTGAGCGTGTTGTCAGTTGCTTGTCCTTTTGCTAGTTGCGTGTCCCCCACTTCGGCCCAGCACAAAGGTGACCTGCATTTGCGGCCATAGAGGGCTTCGAACGGGGCAGCCTTGATACTGGTGTGGTAGCTATTGTTGTACGAGAACTCGACCAATGGTAGATGTGTGTCCCATGCTTTGCCAAAATCGATTACGCAAGCTCTTAGCATGTCTTCTAGGGTTTGTATAGTTCTCTCGCTCTGGCCGTCGGTTTGTGGGTGATAAGCGGTACTCATGTCTAGTCTTGTCCCCATAGCTTTTTGTAGCGACTGCCAGAACCTTGAGGTGAATCTACTATCTCGGTCCGAGATAATGGATATGGGCACACCATGCAGTCGTACAATTTCTCTGAGGTATGTCCTTGTTAACTTCTCCAATTTATCCGTCTCTTTGATCGGTAGGAAATGTGCTGACTTAGTTAACCTGTCGACAATTACCCAAATGGTGTCGAGTCCGCTTGTTGTCTTGGGTAACTTTGTTATGAAATCCATGGTTATCCGCTCCCACTTCCATTCGGATATTTCTGGTTGTTGTAAGAAACCCGAGGGCTTCTGATATTCCACCTTGACTTTGGCACATGTCAGGCATTTGCTTACGTAGGTAGCAATTTCGGCTTTCATGTTTTGCCACCAGTACAACTTCTTGAGATCGAGATACATCTTATCGGAGCCAAGATGTATGGAGTATCGTGTTTTATGGGATTCGTCCATAACGATTTCTCTGAATCCACCAAACTTCGGTATCCAAATTCGATCCATGAAATAACGAATTCCGTTGTTCTTGGTCTAAAGGTTCTTATCCATTCCCCTTAGGGATTCTCCTGTCACATTTTCGGATTTCAACACTTCTATTTGGACTTCCTTGATTTGCGTGAACAGGTGTGAATGGATTGTCATAGTTAGGGATTTCACTCGGCGACCTGAGTACTCCTTCCGACTGAGTGCATCAGCCACTACATTAGCCTTTCCGGGGTGATATCGGATTTCGCACTCGTAATCACTTAGTAGTTCTACCCATCGCCTCTGTCTCATGTTGAGTTCCTTCTGGTTGAGGATATGTTGGATGCTTTTATGATCAGTGAAGATGGTACATTTTGTGCCGTAGAGATAGTGTCTCCATATCTTCAGAGCGAAGACGACTGCTCCTAGCTCAAGATCATGCGTTGTGTAGTTCACTTCGTGCGTCTTTAGTTGTCTTGAGGCGTAGGCGATGACCTTCCCTCTTTGCATTAAGACACACCCAAGTCCTTGGTTTGAAGCATCACAATAGACCACGAAGTCCTCCGTTCCTTCTGGCAAGGTTAGGATGGGCGCACTACATAAGGCTCGTTTTAGTGTCTGAAATGTGTTGTCTTGTTTTTCTCCCCAGTCGAAGGTCGCATTTTTCTGGGTTAGGGTGGTAAGTGGCTTGGCAATCCTTGAAAAGTTCGGTATGAACCTTCGGTAATATCCGGCGAGTCCCAAAAATTGCCGGATTTCTGTAGGGGTTCTTGGAGTAGTCCAACTATCTATTGCCTTTATCTTGGAGGGGTCCACGTGTATTCCTTCTTTGCTTACAACATGTCCTAGGAAATCCACTTCCCGAATCCAAAATTCACATTTGGAAAATTTTGCATAAAGTTTCTCTGCCCTTAATGTTTCCAGTACTTGGCGGAGATGTTTGTTGTGTTCTTCTTGGCTTCTTGAATAGATGAGTATATCATCTATGAATACGATCACGAATTTATCCAGGAAGGGACGACATACTCGGTTCATTAAGTCCATGAACACTGTTGGAGCATTCGTCAATCCGAAGGGCATTACTACAAATTCGTAGTGACCATAACGTGTTCGGAAAGCCGTTTTGGGGATGTCTCCTTCCAGTACTCGCAGTTGGTGATAACCAGATCTTAGATCGATCTTTGAGAAGTAGCTTGCTCCCTGAAGTTGGTCGAATAGATCGTCTATGCGCGGTAAGGGATATCGGTTCTTGATCGTGAGTTTGTTTAGCTCCCGATAATCGATGCACATGCGAAAGGATCCGTCATTCTTCTTCACAAATAGGACTGGCGCTCCCCATGGTGAGAAGCTTGGTCTGATGAATCCCTTGCTCAGCAGCTCGTTTAATTGACTGGATAGTTCTTGCATCTCGACTGGGGCTAAACAGTACGGCGACTTTGCTACAGGGGTTGCCCCGGGGATTAAGTCGATTCTGAACTCGACTTGACGTTCCGGTGGGATTCCTGGAAGATCTTCTGGGAAAATATCCGGGAAGTTGCAGACTTCCGGAATATCTTTAATGTTTTTCGATTCTCGTTTCTTGTCTACTACGTGGGCTAGAAAGGCATGATATTCCTTACGAAGATATTTTTGTGCTTTAATACAGGAAATGATTTGTAAACTTCAACTAGGTTTGTCGCCATAAACGACAAGAGATTCGCCGTTTGGCAGATTTAGGCGAACAGCCCTTTCATGGCAAAGGATATCGGCATGGTGAAGGCTCAACCAGTCCATACCGATGATGACATTGAAACTTCTTATGGAAATGGGCATAAGATCGACTCGAAACAAGCGCTCGTTTAAACTTAGTGTGCACCCTACGTACAAATCGTTTGCGTGTTCTGTTTTACCGTTTGCCATTTCTACAGTGAATATTTTATTGAGTGGTTGGGGTTTTTGATTAAGTAGGTGTTTGAATTTATGACTCACAAAACTTCTCTCCGCACCGCAGTCAAAAAGTATGCATGCATAAGTGTTGTTGAGTAGAAACATACCCGTAACCACCGTAGGGTCCGCTATTGCTTCTCTCTGTCCTACTGCCAGCACTCTCCCCACACCGCCAATATTTCTTTCCTTGGGACAATCCCTCCTGAAGTGTCCAGTCTCTCCGCACCCATAACACGCCCGGCTTACTCCAGTGCCAGAAACTTGAGTGATTGGTCGTGCCGGTGCTTTACAGAAACGGGCTGTGTGCCCTCTCCTGTCGCAGTTCTTGCAGTGCATCTCGCGACAAATACCATGGTGATGGTAGTTGCACTTGCTGCACTTGGGCAGAATTCCCGCATATGGTTTTGTTGGCGCAGAGGTAGCAGGAGTTATGGTGGGGGTAGTAGCAGCATGAACCGCAACCATTTGCTTCTTTGAAGGTTCTTGCAAAGTTTGTCCCTTCCTTTTGTTCCAAAGTTTCTTCTTGTTGTTGTTGTTGTTGGCATTGATTTCATTGTTGCTGTTCCCTTTGGTTGGTTCAGCCATGATAGTCGCGACTCCTTGACAGACGCCATGATCAACAAGTGATTGCGCTAGTTCCTTGGCGCTGGCGAAAGTCAAGGGTCTGGAAGCTAGCACACTTCCACGAAGTTGGGGTGATAGTCCCCAGATGTATCTCTCGACCTTTTGGCTCTCCAGGGTTAACATGCCTGGACAAAGCGGTATTAAGTCACTGAACCTGTTGGTGTAACCTGCTATATCCGAACCTACCATCGAGAGGTTCCACAGTTCCTGTTCAAGCTTCTGAATCTCGCCTCTTGGGCAATATTCTCGAAGGAGCATTCTTTTCAGGTTTTCCCAACCCATGGAGTTTTCCACCACCAGGGTTAGTGTCTGGACGTGGCCGTTCCACCATGTCAGGGCGTGTTCGGAGAAAGTAAAAGCGGCAAACTTTACTTTGCTTTCTTCAGGACATGCACAGATTTCGAATACAGCTTCTGTTTTCTCTATCCATTGAGATAGAGCCAATACTCCCCCAGTCCCGTAAAAGGGAATAGGTTTTCCATTGGTGAAGTCTTTGTAAGTGCATACCCCTGAACGGCTTTGACCTTGGCCATTTGTAAAACTGTTTGTTCCTCCCCCCGATCCGTTGTTGCTCATTTGTGCCATTGCTGCAGTTACAGCAGCGGTTACAGCAGTCTGGAACATAACGGTGTCCATAATTGGAGGAGGTGGTGGAGGTGGTGTTGAAGCTGAGTTTCTGCGTGTTGATCTACGAGGAGGCATGTTCTGGTAGAGAAAAATAAGAATGAATACTATAAGTTTCTAATGTTTTGACAATCGTGTGTTAGTTGCATCTTGTAATTTGTTTTGACTTTAGTTTATGGTTTCAAGGTAGGCATAAAATTTAAAACTCGAAATTTCTGAGAGGTATATAATAAGAAATACTTCATATTTATACATATAGGTCACACCTGAGGTGTGTTACATTGCATATCTTGTTCAGGAAAATTTGATCCTCCTAGAGATCTTCGATTACGGATACAACAGGGAAAACAAGGGAAATAAAGGAAAAACTTTTATCCGAAATCCTAATCTATAACAAAATTGTTGGGCATCGAGCAAGCTCTACTTGCGGCGTTTGGAGCTAGACTCGGCATCCGACCGTTTGACTCCCATCAGTCGCCTCTCAAGATCTGCTTGTTGTTCCTTCATCTCTCTTATTTCTGCCAGAGCCGTTATCATTTGATTCTGAAGCGTCCCCGTGTAGATTTGGGTATTCTCATGTAGTCCTTCCAAACGGCGGATGTCAGCGGCGTTACCTTGGGTAGCAGCATTGACCTCGCGAACTCTGGTTGCTTGCCTGTCCGTCTCGTAGTTCTGGGTAGCTATAGCGTTCACAAGAACAGGAAGTGCTCGATCAGCTGAGCTTCCCCCACTGACATTGTAAAAATATCAGCACATGCCGAAAGGAGGGCGTGCACCTTGTTGGCGGCTCCAGTAGTAGAGGTGACTTCCCCACATGGGAATGGGTCCCGGTTGATATGGTCTGATTTCGGGAGGATGAGGGATGGGAGGGTCGTACACTTCTGGCTCGGAGTCTGTCCCGCTAGAAACTTCCACGATCTCCTCGTCGACTTCGAATTCCTCTCCGACTTCGACTTCGAATTCTTCCTCAATCACCCCTTCGGGTTCTTCCTTGACCTCTTCTTCGATTTCCTCTGGGTCTTCCTCCGGGTCTTCTTCTATCCAACCGCCGTTGCCTTGGTTTGGGTAGTAGGGATCTCCTGGTAAATGGAATCCGGCCATTTGTCTGTACTAGGATGGATGTATGAGAACTTTATAAGAAAAGAAAATTCTATTTAACGACTTACTATTTTTAACTATAATTTGTACAACTATTTTTAATAATACTCCTATAATATTTCAATTTGGCGAAACTAAATTAATTTGTATTTGGTAAGTTCTTGGCTTGTTGTCCACTATGACCATTCCTCGACGTACATTGGTCAAGTCCAGGATAAATATAGTTGATCAGGCTATATTTATTCTCGACCTGATTACATACCTCGAGGCTCAATCGTAGTGTCGTAACTTTCCTTAATACTTTTTAGTAAAACTTGTTATGATACGAGATTAATGCATGCTTTTAAAAATGTATATCTTTAAAAGAAAGTATTTTGTTCATGAAAATGTTTCATCAGAGGGTTTTTGGTCCCCTTTGTATTTATAGTTTGTATATCGTATGTGGTTCGATATACTTAGTTCACTATAAACAATGCTCTGATACCAATCTGTCACACCCCCAAACCAGAATGGCGGAAACATTCGGGGGTGGATGACTTCACGTAGTATCACAACCATTGAATATTGTAAAGAAAGTAACACAATCATCACATATATAATGAAAACGTATGTTGTTGCGTTATACATAATAGCAAAAGAATATTACAATGAGATGATAAATGTTCAATAATAAAACATCTTTAGTGTTTCCTTCTCCAAAAGCTGGTGATTACCTGTATTACTGATTCCCTGAGAAATACAAGTGGTTTCGAAAAAGTGTCAACAATTAAGTTGGTGAGTTCATAAGTGTTTTGCATTGAAAAGTATGTCCTTTTTGATAGTAAATCGATGAACAAGGTTTTCAGAAAATCCAATATTTTCTTTAAATGATTTGAAAAGTTTCCCATGTTGGAGTGCATTAGTGTTTTCCATGCTTGAATAATAAGGATAAAATTTGTGTTAACAATAAAATGGAAAACTGAAATGCATGTATGAATCTCGTAAATCTGACTTGTTTTTATACTTTTATGTGAGTTTTATAACCATGCTATTGACAATGATGGCCTGTAACAACGTTCTTCAGGCGTTGGGACTGTTATGACATTTGTCACCCCAGGCCTGCCGGCCTAGCTGTAGCTAACAGCTTAGGTGTGGGATTGTCAATCTCGTATAGATCTATACACAAGTATCACGCTCCCCCTACAAGGGATTATGGTATATAATACAGGACTTAATAATGCATACTCGAACGTACGTGAAGCTGTCTCACATTACTAGGTATAAACAGATTTACGATGATAAAGACTTTACTTCATTTGAAAGTATTTCATTTGTCAAGATGTATACGTAAAATGTATGAATAACTTGTTAGCTATGTTCGCTATAGCTTCTCAAAAGTATGTTTTCATTTAGTAAGAATAACTTGGTGATATAATAGCCTTCTAAGCATAAAGATGTTTATAAAAACGATACTTTGACTCATAATGTACTTGTATTTCCCCCCTAAAACATGAAAAGAATTGAAAAGTAGGGGTATGAACTCACTCGTTAAGTTTGAAGAGAGAGGCTAGGTTTGAGCAGAACTTCGATCGCGGATGGTTGCGTCGTCGGGCTCTTCGGGGGTCTCTGCAGCGTAAATCTTTCGTCGGGGGCTCGAGTGCGGAAACCAAGGTAAGAAAAGGGTCTCTGGAGCTGGGAGAATGGCTGAGAAATGCTGAAGGTGTGCCTAAACTCGAAGCTTATGCCTTCTATTTATAGGGCTGGAAAACCCCGTACGCGGTGCGTACTTCCGGAGTACGCGGGGCGTAAAATGGCGTCATGGCTTACGACTCGGGTCTAGCTAGCGTAGCTTGGGAGGGTCGATGGGACTCCTGGGTCTAGCCGAGCGTAGCTTGGGCTGGCCGATGAGACTCGACTCTGGGTCTAGTATGTGGGGCGTACTCCCAGAGTACGCGGGGCGTAATCCCTGCTTCCGACTTCTAAATTCCGTAACTTTCGCGTACGAGCTCTGTTTTTCGCGTTCTTTATATCCACGCGTAGGTGAGATTATGCTCTACAACTTTCATTTAGACTCCGTCGGCTAGTTTTGACTTTATTTTTAATGATATATTTTTAATAGGCCGGGCCTCCTAAGGTTCGTTAAAAATTCATAGGTTCTTTATTCAACGTCGGTTTTCGTTTGTCTTTTTATTGTTTTATTACCACTGAGGAGATCTTCAACTTCCGTTTAGGTGGCGATAGCTAAATAACACTCGATCTTCAATCTGAGTTTTTAACCCTCTACTACTGTTACGAAACTTTGAAAATTCGTAACTTCTTCATACGAGGTCCAATTTGGGCGATCTTTTTATGTACGCTCACCTTTCAACGAGATCTACGACTTTGGTTTAGATACTTAAGGCTAAAATATATTTAATTGAGATTCTACTTTTTATGTCAAATAATGTTTTAACGTCGTGTCGTAAATATACGAGTGGTTATAATTTCTTCAATATAACCCGGTTTTGAGCGTTCTTTATGTTCTGGGTATGCTCAGCGTACACATCTGGTACGCGCAGCGTAACCCGGAAAGTTGACTTTTGGTTGACTTTTGGGGTATGGTCTATTGTGGGGCCTTTTGAGTTATGAGAGGGGTAAAATGGTCTTTCACCCTTCTGAGAGTGTCATAAGAGGACATAGTCTAGCCTTTTAGAGTTATATTAAATAGAGTATTTATTTCATATGATTAGGCGGAGGCTAGGCCAGCGTTTACTTAGTCAGAGATTTACCGAGATACCAGAGGTGAGTCTTCTCACTATACATTACCTAGTGTGGTAACAGAGTTATGTGACAAAGTACTATAGAGTTATATGTCAGTGTATTTGCATGTTATTTATGTGTTGTGAGTTATTGTTATATGTGATATGCATGATTCAGAGTTACAGAGTTGGGACTTTCGGGTCCCTAGAGTTAGGGTCAGAGGGCCCACAGAGAGTTGGGGCTGGAGGGCCCCACTGAGACACATTGACCAGATGGTCGACAGAGTTATAGCCTCGAGTGTCTATTATGTGTTAGAGTGGTATTTTGAGGAACTCACTAAGCTTATGCTTACAGTGTTACGTGTTATGTGTTTCAGGTACTAGTGATGACCGCGGGAAGGCGCCGGCTTGATTCGTACACACACATGGGATTTTATGTATTTTGATCTTGGGAGATATTTTGTGAAACAAAGACTTGATACTATGACATTTTATGAATGAATGAGTTTGTAAAAATGTATTTGAAAATGCGAAAAATTGTTTTAATTTTTACGGTGTTACAAGTTGGTATCAGAGCCTTGGTTTGAGGGATTCGGGTGCACCTTCGGGCGTATCTGAACTCAAACCGAGGATTTGAGGAAATTTTGATAATAAAATAAGTTTTCAAAAGAAGAACTTACGAGACAAACAGAGCAGAGTCGTTTGTACGAACAGCCAGCGCCCGAACGGTGATTTCCCAAAATACCATTACTATAAGTGTTATAAGATATGATGTGATATGTTATATGATGAGCTATTCTATGCATGCTAGAGTAGACTAGTTATTCTTATTAGGACTAGAGTGGCCTGATATGTGATGCCTGAGTCTAGGAGTCTTGCTGCTAGGAATACTTCAGAGTGTTTAGGTAGCAGCGAGGAGATTGTGAGAGATCTGCTAGCGGGTATCATATAATTAGAGAGAGTAGAGTACTAGGGACTTGGGACTCTGGGAGGAGGACTTGGGGTGAATGTTGATGTGGTGTGGACGGTAGTATTGGGCCCGTACTACTGAAGACACCGGGTCAGTGCACAGTCCAAGTAAGAATCCTTGGAGTCCCAAGGGACAAGTAGGGTGGAGTATTCGAGTGTGAGCATACTCGAGCGAGTCCCTGATATTTATTCTCATATTGTATTTTAGAGAGAGGGAGATCATGGTTGGGAGGCGCCACATACCAAGGACCAGCGGTACGAGTGATGAGGAGATCCATAGGATCATCGAGGAGGAGGTGGCTGCGGCCATCAGGGCAGAGATACCAGAGATGTTCGGGTCTATCAAGACCACGCTGATACAGACATTTGATGAGAAGTACGCTGCTCTTTCTGAGGCTGCTGTTGATGCGGCCACTGCAGCTATAGCTGTGACTAGGCCGCAGGGTGGTGATGCGTTGCTGTTCCGAGAGTTCAGCAACACAAAACCACCGGAGTTTAACGGGACCCAGGACCCGATTTCGGCGATGAGATGGATTTCAGACATAGAGGGGTGTTCCTTTACTTGTTCATCTCGAGAGTATTTGAGAGTCCGGTTCGCGCTGAACCAGCTTCGCTTGGGAGCGAAGGATTGGTGGAAGTTTGTGACGGCGCATTATACGCCTGCTGAGCTTGCTGCAGTGACCTGGGAGAGGTTCACTGCTATGTTCCGAGATGAGTATGTTCCCTAGGTGGAGAGGGAGAATTTGGCCCAGGAGTTTCTGACCCTCAAGCAGGGTACTGAGTCTGTTACAGTGATTATGAGGATGTTCCAGGAGCGGGCGATGTTCTGCCCAGAGCACGTGTCCTCCGAGCAGGCACGTATGAGCCGATATTTGAGCATACTGAGGAGGGATATACGAGAGTTCATGGCAAACTCGACATACCAGACATTTGCCGAGCTTCAGGCAAATGCCCGGAAGAGGGAGATAGAGCTGGAGACCCAGGCTAGGGAGGAGGCTGAGTCTCAGGGGAGGGATCGGCGACCGGTGCAGTCTCAACCGGTAGCCAAGCGGGCCAAGCCCGCTGATTCGAGATCAGGGAGTCAGAGGGGCCGCACTTGTGGCAAGTGCGGCAAGAGCCATGATGGGGTGTGCAGAGCAGGGTCTTGCTACAAATGTGGCAAGGAGGGGCATGTGGCCAAGGATTTCCCCCAAGGGGTTTGCAATATGTTTTCACTGCAACCAGACCGGACACCGGAAGGCAGAGTGTCCACAGCTGCGGGGATCAGCACAAGGAGCATCTTAGGGATCTGCCCCTGCTGCTATCAGAGCTACTAAGAGCCGGCCAGTGAAGGCCGAGGCACCGAAGGCACGAGGGAGAGCCTTTCAGATGACCGCGGAAGAGGTCTGCGCAGCGCCCGATGTCGTGGCTGGTATGTATTCTTTCGTGTATTTATTTTGATTTTGAGATATTGTGCTTATTTTATGTTATGCGTAGGTACTTTTCTTGTGTGTTCTGTACCTGCCTCGGTGTTATTTGACTCGGGTGCGAGTCGGTCTTTTGTATCTTTGGCTTTTAGTCAGCACATCAGTGTTAGTCGTGAGGCGTTGAGTCGACCTCTGAGAGTTTCCATAGATGACGAGAGGGTGGTATATGCCACAAAGGTGATCTGAGGGTGTGTACTCGAGATTTTCGGTGTTGAGTTCCCGATTGATTTAGTTCCTATTGCGATGGGAGATGTCTGTGTCATCGTGGGGATGGACTGGTAGAGCAGATTCGGAGCGGTTATCGACTGCAAGCGATAGTTGGTGAGCATACGAGACCCTAGTAGGGGAGTTCTTACGGTGTATGGTGAGGGTACCTGTTCTGGGTCAGCATTTTGTTCGGCCGCTAGAGTGAGACAATGTCTACAACAGGGCTGTAAGGGTTTTGTAGCGTATGTGATTGATATGCTGGTTGATTCAGAGAGACCGAGGTCAGTTGATGAGGTTCCGATAGTGCGTGAATTCCCGGACGTATTTCCAGAGGAGTTCTCGGGCGTGCCTCCCGTGAGGCAAGTGGAGTTCAGTATCGATTTGGTTCCAGGGGCCGTGCCTATCGCCAAGGTGCCCTATCGCCTTTCACCTCCATAGATGCAGGAGTTATCCTCGCAGCTTCAGGAGTTGCTGGGAAAGAGGTTTATTCGGCCGAGCAGCTCGTCGTGGGGAGCGCCTATCCTTCTTGTCAAGAAAAAGGATGGTTCACACCGGATGTGCATTTATTACCGGGAGTTGAACAAGCTGACGGTCAAGAACCGTTACCCGTTGCCAAGGATCGACGATTTGTTCGATCAGTTGCAGGGAGCATCTTGGTTCTCCAAGATCGATTTGAGGTCTGGGTATCATCAGGTAAGGGTGCGAGATGAGGACATCCAGAAGACAGCGTTCAGGACTCGTTATGGGCATTACGAGTTTGTGGTATGCCTTTCGGACTCACCAATGCCCCGGCAGTGTTCATGGACCTCATGAACAGAGTGTGCAGGCCGATGTTGGATCGCTCGATGATCGTATTCATCGACGACATTTTGGTGTATTCGAGATCTAGAGAGCAGCATGAGGAGAATTTGAGGGAGATCCTCGGAGTTCTGAGATCGGAGAGGCTTTATGCCAAATTCTCCAAGTGTGATTTCTGGTTGCGAGAGGTCCAGTTCCTAGGACACCTCGTTAACCAGAAAGGGATATTGTTCGACCCGGCCAAAGTTGAGACAGTGATGAGTTGGGAGGTGCTGAGGTCACCCACCGAGATCAGGAGTTTCTTAGGGTTGGCAGTCTATTATCGGAGATTTATCAGGGATTTCTCCAGGATCTCCGTGCCACTCACCAGGTTGACCCGGAAGGGTGTTGTTTTTTCTTGGGGCCCAAAGCAGCAGGCCTCCTTCGACACACTTCGCCAGAGACTATGCGAAGCCCTGGTGTTAGCCCTTCCGGAGGAAATGGAGGGCTTTGTGGTGTATTGTGACGCGTCGATATTGGGGTTGGGAGCGGTGCTGGTGCAGAGAGGGCATGTGATAGCATACGCATCGAGGCAGCTGAAGCCTCATGAGACGAGGTATTCCACCCACGATCTAGAGTTGGGGGGCAGTGGTGTTCGCCCTCAAGATCTGGCGTCACTATCTGTATGGGGTTCGGTGTACCATATACACAGACCACAAGATCTTGAAGTACTTGATGGATCATCCCAACCTGAATATGCGCCAGAGGAGATGGTTGGATGTGGTAAAGGATTACGATTGCGAGATCCTGTACCACCTGGGTAAGGCTAATGTGGTAGCCGATGCACTGAGCCGAAGGGCGGAGAGCGCCCCGATGCGAGATATTTGTTTGAGATTGACAGTGATGAATCCGGTGTTGGACACCATTTGTGGGGCCCAGTCTGAGGCCGTGAGATCAGAAAACCAGAAGAGAGAGCAATTTGTTGGGTTGGTATCGGAGTTCGTTACTGATAGTCGGGGGCTTATGACATTTCAAGGTCGTATCTGGGTACCGTTTTTGGGCGGGACGCGTACCATATTGATGGAAGAGGCTCATCGATCGAAATTTTCGATCCATCCTGGGGCCACTAAGATGTATTTAGACCTAAAAAAGGAGTATTGGTGGCCCTGTATGAAGAGGGATGTCGTGTGGTTTGTTGAGAGGTGTTTAACCTGTCGTAGGGTTAAGGCCGAGCACCAGAGACCGCATGGTAAGTTGCCGCCGTTGGAGGTTCTCGAGTGGAAGTGGGAACAAATTACCATGGATTTTATCACCAAATTGCCAAGGACTGCTAGGGGAGTCGATGCAATTTGGGTGATTGTGGTCAGGTTGACAAAGAGCGCCCACTTCCTTGCTATCAGTGAGAGCTCTTCCGCAGAGACGTTGGCAGAGATGTACGTGAGGGAAGTGGTATCACGGCATAGAGTGCCGATCTCGATTGTATAAAACCGATATGTGCGTTTCACTTCCAGATTCTGGATGAAATTTCATGAGGAATTGGGTACTAGGCTGCATTTTAGTACCGCATACCACCCCCAGACTAACGGACAGAGCGAGCGGACGATTCAGATGCTCGAGGATATGCTCCGGGCATGTGTGTTGGATTTCGGCGGGAGTTGGGACACATATTTGCCCTTGGCAGAGTTTTCCTACAACAACAGCCATCATTCGAGCATTGGTATGCCACCCTTTGAGCTGTTATATGGGAGAAGGTGTCGGACCCCCATTTGATGGGGAGAGGTCGGGCAGCATGTTATGGGTAGTACCGAGATCGTGCTTCAGACGACTGAGCAGATACAGCAGGTCAGGCAGAGGTTATTGACCGCTCAGAGTCGTCAGAAGAGTTATGCGGACAGGCGCCGATCCGAGCTTGAGTTCCAGGTCGGCGACTTTGTGCTCCTGAACGTCTCTCCTTGGAAAGGAGTGATCCGATTCAGGAAGAGGGGCAAGTTGGGGCCCCAATATATCGGTCCTTTTCGAGTGATCGCGAGGGTAGGCAGGGTAGCATATCGTTTGGAGCTACCTGAGGAGTTGGGGCAGATTCATGACACCTTCCACGTGTCGCAGTTGCGAAAGTGTATAGCCGATGAGTCGGCAGTGGTACCGTTGGAGGATATTCAGGTGGATGCGAGCCTGAATTATGTTGAGAGACCGGTGGCAATCAAGGATCGGAAGATCAAGGTTTTGAGGAACAAGGAAGTACCTTTGGTTTTGCTTCAGTGGCAACATCGGAAGGGGTCCGAGATGTCTTGGGAGTCAGAGTCGGAGATGTGAGGGCAGCATCCAGAGTTGTTCGAGGAATGAGACTTCGGGGGCGAAGTCTGGTTCTAATGGGGGAGAAATGTAACACCCCGAGATTCAGGTACATTTCTTTCACCCTTATTCTTTGTCGATTGGTCATGATTAGTCCTTGAGTGGAGGGAAATTAGCAACTAAGTACGCTGGGTGTACCAGAGGCGTACGCTGCGCGTACTCATGCGCTTAATTTGGACGCGGAGTCGCCAAGGTACGTTGGGCGTACCTAGAGTTACGCCGGGCATACCCGGCCCAGGTGCAAACCCTAATCCGTCTTGTGCACTATTTAAAGGGTGCTAAGGCTCATTTCTCAGCCTCCATATCAGTGAGTGAAACCCTAAGAGAGAGCCTCCTATCGTCCTTAGTGTGTGAGAGTGATGTTGGAGCTAATTGTGCTTTGGTGACTTAGTGAAGAAGAAGGAAAGGAGCTCTTGGAAGCTAAAGCTTGAGGTGCCATTTTGGATCTGAGATCTACAGAGGAAAGGGCTACACTTGGAGGTTCAGGTGCATTTCTTTCACCCTTATTCTTTGTCGATTGGTCATGATTAGTCCTTGAGTGGAGGGAACTTAGCAAGTGAGTACGTTGGGCGTACCAGAGGGGTACGTTGCGCGTACTCATGCGCTTAATTTGGACGCGGAGTCGCCAAGGTACGCTGGGCCTACCCAGAGTTACGCCGGGCATACCCCGCCCAGGTGCAAACCCTAATCCGTCTTGTTCACTTTTTAAAGGGTGCTAAGGCTCATTTCTCAGCCTCCATATCAGTGAGTGAAACCCTAAGAGAGAGCCTCCCATCATCCTTAGTGTGTGAGAGTGTTGTTGGAGCTAATTGTGCTTTGGTGACTTAGTGAAGAAGAAGGAAAGGAGCTCTTGGAAGCTAAAGCTTGAGGTGCCATTTTGGATCTGAGATCTACAGAGGAAAGGGCTACACTTAGAGGTAGAAAGTTCAAAACTTTCCTCTTCTTTTGGTTGTTGTTGCATGTGCCATTTCTAGGGCTAAAAACCCCAAAGGTGGAGACTTTATGAATGTAAAGTGCTCCATGGTCCGAGATCTGTCCCTTTTCAGTGGTATTAGTGATTTAGAACCATAAAGTTTCCATCTTGGATGTTAGTTTGAGGTCATGCTTGTGTAATAAGCCTTCTAAGGTTAAAGGATGGAACATTATGGGAGTTGGTGGCTTGTTCAGCCATGCAAAGGCTTAAAGTCATCAACTTTATGGATTAAGAGGCTTAGATGTGGTCAGATCTAGAATTTGGACGTGGGTCTTAACTGTTTAAGACCTCAAGAGCTAAGGGGCTGAAGCTGGGGAGTACGTCGGGCGTAATCCCAGTACGCGCCGCGTACTGGGTGGCGTTCCCCGATTCTGAGATGCAGCCGGGTACGCTCAGTGTACACATCTGGTACGCGCAGCGTAACCCGGAAAGTTGACTTTTGGTTGACTTTTAAGGTATGGTCTATTGTGGGGCCTTTTGAGTTATGAGAGGGGTAAAATTGTCTTTCACCCTTCTGAGAGTGTCATAAGAGGACATAATCTAGCCTTTGAGAGTTATATTAAATAGAGTATTTATTTCATATGATTAGGCGGAGGCTAGGCCAGCGTTTACTGAGTCAGAGATTTACCGAGATACCAGAGGTAAGTCTTCTCACTATACTTTACCTATTGTGGTAACAGAGTTTTGTGACAGAGTACTATAGAGTTATATGCCAGTGTATTTGCATATTATTTATGTGTTGTGATTTATTGTGATATGTGATATGCATGATTCAGAGTTACAGAGTTGGGACTTTCGGGTCCCTAGAGTTAGGGCCAGAGGGCCCACAGAGAGTTGGGGCTGGGGGGCCCCACTGAGACACATTGACCAGAGGGTCGACAGAGTTACAGCCTCGAGTGGCTATTATGTGTTAGAGTGGTATTTTGGGGAACTCAATAAGCTTATGCTTACAGTGTTACGTGTTATGTGTTTCAGGTACCAGTGATGACCGCGGGAAGGCGCCGGCTTGATTCGTACACACACATGGGATTTTATGTATTTTGATCTTGGGAGATATTTTGTGAAACAAAGACATGATATTATGACATTTTATGAATGAATGAGTTTGTTAAAATGTGTTTGAAAATGCGAAAAATTGTTTTAATTTTTACAGTGTTACAGCAATCCTATTTATTCCGAGAGGAAACGATTCCAGGATGAGAAATAGATTTGATTTCAGAATAATTTCACTTCTTGATGATAATATCATAGAGTGCAAGCCTCTTGAAAGAATTGAGGATCAGGCAACATCATACTCATTTTGTTCAAAAAACCATTGAATTTGGTTTCGTCTAATGCCTTAGTAAAGACATCAGCAATTTCATCATAAGATGGAACAAAAATAAGTTCAGTTTTTCCTTTTAAAACATGATCTTTAATGAAATGGTACTTTATATCGATGTGCTTCGTCACGGAGTGTTAAATTGGATTGTGTGAAATTGCAGTGGCACTTTTAGAATCACAATAGAATGGAATTTGTTGAAAATGGTAACCATAATCCATGAGTTGTGATTTCATCCAAAGAACTTGAGAGGTGCAACTGGCATCAGCAATGTATTCCGCTTCGGCCGTTAACAGTGCAAAACAGTTCTGCTTCTTAGATCACCAGCTAACCAGTCTTCCACCCAAAAATTGACAGCCACTAGAGGTGCTTTCTCTTTCCAATTGTAGACCACCATAGTTTGAATCGGAATATGTTTGTAGAAGGAAACTCTCATTTGTTGGGTACCAGATTTCAAGACCCTTTGTACCTTTGAGGTATCGGAATATTTGCTTAACAGCCTAAATATGAGACATCTTTGGATTGACTTGAAATCTAGAGCACAAACATATGGAGAACACGATGTCCGAACGACTTGTTGTTAGGTAGAGTAACGACCCAATCATTCCCTATACTTCTTTTCATCGACAACAAAACCTGAGGGTTTTGAGAAGATCTTGTGTACGAAACCCATACGAACCTTGGCAGAGGCACAAGTGTCCATCAAATACTTTTTGAGAAACTCAGAAATGTACTTTTCTTGGTGAACGAAGATTCCTCTATTGGTTTGTTTTACTTGGAGACCTAGGAAGAAACTTAGTTCGCGATTCATGCTCATTTGGAATCAGCTAACCATTAACTTGGCAAAATCAGCAACCATTGATGAATCCGTGGATCCAAAATTGATATCGTCAACATAGGTTTGAACCAGCATGAGATGCTTTCCATTTGATCGTCGGAATAGGGTAGGATCAAGAATTCCTATTTGAAAACCAGAACGCTTTAGAATGTCGGTGAGAGTCTCGTACCAGGAACGAGGAGCTTGCTTGAGGCCATAAACATCTTTTCGAAGTTTGTAGCAATAGTTCAGATAAGAAAGATTGATAAAAACCGGGAGGCTGTTGGAGATACACTTCGATATCAAGTTCACCATTGAGAAAAACACTCTTAATGTCCATTTGGTAAACTTTAAAGCCTTTATGAGCTGCATAAGCAAGAAAGATTATGATGGCTTCAAGATGGGCAACATGAGCAAAGGTATCTTCATAATCAAATCCTTCAATCTTTGTGAATCCTTTGGCCACCAGTCTTGCTTTGTTTCGAATGATAACTCCTGCATCATCTAATTTGTTTTAGAACGCCCATCCCATACCAACAATGGGATGATCCTGAGGAGGAGGAACGAGAGTCCATACTTCATTTCTGTCAAATTCCGCCAACTCTTCTTGCATGGATGTATCCAATCAAAATGTTCAAGTTCTTCCTTGATGGATTTTGGTTCAACCATTGAGATAATTGCCGAGAAATGACATTCATTTTGGATGTTAGTGGCAGAGGGATTTTGAATACCAGCGTTTAGATTTCCAATGAATTGGTTTGAAGGATAAACCTTGGTCCAGATGTGTAGTCTAGGAAGCTCTTCTGCAACAGATGATACAAAATCAGCGATGGGGTTGTGTTGCTCCCCTTGAACAACTTGAATTGGAGGATGATGGTCCCCCCGAACTTCTAAACTGGAGATATTAGCATCCTTTTCGTCCGGAAAGTCAAAGAAGTTGACGTTGTCGTTGTTGTTGTTCGGAATAGGATCGAATTCAGCAAATTGATCTGTTGCATCTTGGAATCCTTCAACATTTGATTCAAGAGAGGGAAAACCATTATCCCCCTCTACATGAGAAGGTTGAATTGGTTCGGAATTAAATGGAGGAAATATACGAGTCGGACCAGAAACATTTTGTGAGATACGAGCAATAACAGATGATGATTGTCTTGATCGAGATTCAGAATCAAGAGCTGTTTCTGAAAGTCTGAACATGGTTTCAAAATCGGCTTCACGAATTATTTGTGGATTCGGACATCCTGGCGATAGAGCATCGGGCTCCATGATGTCATTCGTGACAATGGTAGGGCCAGAATTCCGAACATAGTTGTCATCAAAAGGTGACATCAAAGCTTTCTTCAAGAACACGAGTTCGTCGATTCAGAACCCGGTAAGCTTTTGATTTTGCTGAGTATCTAAGAAAAATTGCTTCATCGGCTTTGGGCTGAAATTTCGTGAGCTGGTCACGATTATTCTTGATAAAGCACTGACAGCCAAAGACATGCAAAAAGGAGATACTTGGCTTGCGACCATTCATGACTTCGTACGGTGTCATACTGAGGCATTGATTAATGATGCTACGATTCTAAATAAAGCATGCAGTTGATATGGCTTCATCCTAGAGATACAGTGGAAGATTTGCAAAATTGAGCATCGATCGAGCAACTTCGACTAATGTTCTGTTGTGTCTTTCAACTACACCGTTTTGTTGAGGAGTATATGGAGATGAGAAATTGTGATCAATACCTTTCTCGGATAGGAGGTTCTCAATGGTAACATTGGTAAACTCCGAGATATTTTCACTTTGGATTCTAAAAAGAGGTAGTTTCACTAGAAGTTCAATACCCTTAATGAAGGTAATAAGTTCCGAGATGATTTCTGACTTGAGCCGGAGGAAGAAAACCCAGGTGAACCTTTTAAAATCATCCAAAATCACAAGAATGTATTTCTTATGATGTAGACTTTCTATAGTGGAAGGTCCACATAAATCCATATGAAGCAGAGCTAATGGTTCTGAGATCAATTTTTTGATGATGACAGGATGACCTTTCTTCGATTGCTTCCCACACTCACAGGCATCACATAGATGATCGTTTTCGAACATGAGGAGAGGCAAACCTCTGACCATTTCACCGGAAATAAGATCGTTCATATATTGAAAGTTAAGACGAGCAAGCCTTCGAAGCCATAACCAACTGACATCAGGAACTGCCTTTGAGGGAAGACACAATTAATACTTACCACTAATCATGTTGATGTCAAGTGGATACATGTTCTTCTTGCTATTTGACTTGAGTAGACATTCTTTCTCGTCTTCAGTCATGACATAGCTATGTTTCTTGCAGAATTCAACTCGACGATTTGCATCGGTAAGCTGATCCACACTGATTAGATTGTGATTCATGTCAGCTGCATATGCCACATTTGATACAGAGAAGTTTCCATTGGTAAGGATGCCATAACCTCGGATTTTATAGTTGGAGTTGTGTCCATACGTCACATAGCCAGCATTTGGTGAAAGTTTGAGATCAGGCAGAAAGTCTTTCTGCCTCTTCATGTGCATGGAATAAGCACTATCAATATACCATATTGTATCTTGTTCCGAAGCACAGAGTTCCTGCAAAATTTAGTGAATTCTGGAGTTTTTAGGCTCTGAGTTAGGTTTTGGGATTTGGGCACATGATTTAGACTTTGGCAGTGACTTTTGAGAAACAAGAATTTGGGAAAGAAGCAAAATGCCAAGGTCTTTTCGTTAATCCAGAAATCATATTCAACGATAGGTTGTTTTGGAACAACTTTTTCTCGGACCAACAGTTTTTGAAGCTATAGGAATCACAGTGTTACTTGAAGTTGCAAAATCTTTTTCAACAATCTTAGCTCTCCACTCAAATTTTTGTTTTGAATTCTTTGAAAATGTTTGATTGACAGTGTTTTTAACCAAACATTCTTTGTTTAATGTTTTTGATGGTACACTTGGTTTTGAAAGCTGTTGAGGTTTAAAAATCATACCATCAGATTTAGCAATGAAAACAGAGGAACCAGTCCGAGGAGAGTTATTTCTTGTGGGACAAGTATCAACAGTCTTTTTCGGAATGGGACTGACAGCTTTATTTTGAACAACAGGACTAGGAAGGATGGATGGCCCTTTAAGAATCTTAACGGGCGCAAATGTTTTATGATCCCTAATGGTCGGGCTTACAGTTAGAGATACTTTCTTTTTGGAATTTTCAATGAACCTGGAATTTTGTCTTGACCTAATATCCTTTTTAGTGCATTTTTGGCTTCTATCTTAGGATCTACGACATCTTTTCTATTCAATGAAGGTTTCTTCCTGGAGTCAGATGTTGACTTGGAAGTTTGGCCAATGGATGGGTTGTTAAACTTGGGTTTGATCGGCACTACGATGGTTTTAGAAATCACTTGAGAGTCTAAAACACACGAATCGGATGAATTATCACTTATGGTTTCTACATCTGAAGGGTTTTGAGCATTCTAACACTCGTAAGGTGTACATGCAACCCTCGAAACCTTGGATCTATGTTTTACTAAGATACATGCAAAATTGTTTTTCCAAGGTTCTTAACCTATCTAGCATACCATGGGGAACATTTAAACATAAATGCTAGAAGAAGAACATACCTTTTTGTTGTTTGGATTCCTTGAGAACCTTGTGAGCCTAACACCTCAAGTGTGATGCCTCAAATGTCTCACACAATACCACAACACTTGGAATAACCTTGAGAGAAGTTCACTAACACCTCAAAATCAGCTAGCCCTCTTTCTTGCTTGTATAAGTGCCAATTTTTGCTAGTCTAGGGGTCTTTATATAGTTGTGGCACAAGTAGGGTTACACCATGTAAACCCTAATTGCCATGGCTTTCCATATTCCATGATCCATGGGTTTGTAACCTCCATGGACTATCCATGGAGAACCTTATGGGTTTTAACCCAATCCATACAAACCATGGATCATTAGCCCACTATACAAGAATAGATGATTTACACAATCAACCTCATATATTTAATTAGTCTCTTTTGATCACTTAATTAATTCCAAATTAATTCTTTGATCAATACTAATTAAATTATATTATTAATATATTAGAACTTATAATATATTAATAATCCTTAAGTGTCCTTTCTCTCATTTAGTCTATCCAAATGTTGCAATGCCATGCAACCCAAATGGACCATGCTAATCGGGTCAAGTACATTCTAGGAATAGTTATGAACTTAGACACCTAATCCAACAACATCAACATCATTATCAAAGAATGCCCAAACAAAATTTGACTTTCCAGATTCAGGTCTAGTTGTCTCCGGAATAATTTCCTCAACAAGGCAATTGTTAGGAGGGATGTGGTTGGGAATGTGAACTATAGTGTTAGGAGTGGAATCAAGACACTTGACAACTATTGGTGAAACTCAGGAATCAGGGAAGAAAGACTATATAGGGTCTCATAAAGGGGTGAAAAAGGTGAGATAGGGGTATCCAAATGTTTTTGGTTCAGAATGTCTCCCATAAAAGTTAGATTCTATAACTCCTTCAAGGGACAAGCAATAGGTTTTGGAAACTCGCTTCCGAGAGCAGGTGCATTAGACCAATGATGACAGAAATTGTGAGTCATCGTTTCGTTTGCTTCAAGAATGTATATGGAATTATGTAAGGCATCTATTTTGGCATTGAGACATTTGTCATCAGAAATCAAAACATTTCTTTTTGAATAAGTGATTTCACATTTGTCTTTAAGAATGATACATTCATCTTTTGACATTACAAGTTCTTGTTCTAAAGACTATATTTTAAGTTTCTTATCCTTGAGACATAATCTAAGACGACTTAATTCACTCTCCATCTTCTCACTGGCTTCTATGGAAGACTCATAGGCTTTGTAAATGATTTTCATATCTGATTGGATTTGGGTTAGATATGGTTCACAAAGAGACAAATCAAAATTATTATCAGTAATCATAAATTGTACCTGTTGAACGATGCTTCTATCGGGTGGGCCGTTCATCTCCATGTAGCAGTACTTTAGTTCAGCATCATCATCATCTTCCTCTGATCCGTGTGACCAATATCCTTCATCACATCGATGGTTTTTCTAGCCATAAGACACATGTTTCTATCAGTACTCACATCATCTTCATCTCCAGATAACCAATATCATTCCACATCTCTCGACATAGTGATAATGAAAGCTTTCTCACTAGCATCCATCTCTTGGGCTCGACGTGTATAGTATGCAGAGTCCTTGATCTTTGGTTTTTGTGGCGCTTCAGCCATGTAGCCTTTGGCAAAGTTGTTTGCATGACCACACTTGTGACAAAAAAATTGGCTTGTCAGACTTCGAAGTCTCGTGGGATTCCAAGGAGAGATTTTGTGTCAGAATGTTTGGCTTGTATGCAGGTGGATTTTCGGATGGTTTAGGATAAGGTTGGGGATTACTTTGATGAGGAGCTTGGAAATGGTTATGGAATGGTTTCTGAGTGGGATTAAAAGGATGATTATATTTCGTGGAGAGTAAAGCAAACCCTTGTTGCAAACGTAGTTCGGATTCTATTGCTTCAGGGTCGAGGTCTCCATTAAACTGATACTTTGAACTATCAAGAGGAATTAAAGTTGGTGGAGAGGGTTGCACATGTGGGATAGATGGGATGACATCTTTGAAAGGGTCCGAAGCAGAGAGGTTCGAAACTTCAGATCATAAGAACTGACAAGAGCAAGAGGTCTTCCTGAGAGTTCTCTCAAAGTTTGTGCAACATTTGATTCATGACCTTGAATCTCATCAAACAGTTGGTAAAGCTTCAGCTTCTTCGGAGATCCATTACTCTGAAGACATGATTTGAAGTTTCCCCGTCCTTTACCAAGACTATTGATGAACTTGAGATTATACTCTAAAGGCGTTCGAATAATCCCATGAGTTGTCATGTTATTAACGATGATTCGATATCTGTTAGAGGCTGACGCAACTGATTCACCGAGAGTTATGGTGAAATTATCAAACTCGTTGATGACGGAAGTCAAACGCTTATCCTTCATGTTTTCTATTCCCTCAAACAAGTCTGGTAGAGTGTCCCAAATCTATTTACCAGATTTACACAACTTAATGTGCTCAAAGAGAGAAGGTGGAACACTAAACACCATTTCGGAAAATGCAAATTGATCTGCATGCAATTTCTCAATGTCATCAACAGTAAGAGGTGCCTGACGATGTTCATCCTGTCCCATGAGAGTTGCAACAGCATCTCTTACAGTTTGTCTCACAGGAACATGTGGACCTTCTTTAATGGATCTTCAGATAGCTTCACCTTTTTCTTTTCAAAGTAAGAATTTTTCCATTCTGACTTTCTAGTGATCATACTCTTCAACAATTAGCAACGGGGCACGAGAAGGGAAACCCACACTATTTGTTATTTGCATTGAATACATTTGTTGAGAATTAGGAGCATCCATCGAATCCAAGATATAAGAGCAGAAGTGGTATATATAAGAACTTTTATTCTGAACACAGAAATGATCAAAATACCAAGGTAATTTCGAATCAACTATAATCTGTTCTTATGGATTCAAAGGACTACCACTCAAGCTTTGATACAAATTGTGAGTTCAAGAATCAATGTGCAAGGACAAGGTTTGAAAACTCAAACCTTGAGTTAATCTTAAAGATCAATGTCTTTCTCTTAATTGGTGTTCTAATCAAGTCTGGTAATACTAATCGAGACTTGAAGTAAAGATTCAACAAAGTACAAAAGTACTAAATGAAGAAACTATGAGTATAATCAATGTAAAGACAATAAATGAACAAGAAGAATGTTGTGAAGGGTTTTGAATTGAGAGAAAAGTGAAAAGGATTTAAGATGAATATTTTCTATCTTTGGAGGAATAATCCGTGTTTTTCTTGTCATTAGAGACACTCCTTATATAGGAAAAGGAGGTACATTGTACAAACTACAAAACATTCCTAGGACTGGATAATAAATAGTTTCTGATAACTGATTATCTAAATGGTACAACAGGATAAGTCCTATGAAATGCTACATCACATAAAAGACAAGAAATAATAAATGCATAAAAAGACTATCAATCTTGGATCTTTGCTCCATCTCGGAATGGTCTTCACTTCGGACTTCATCTCTACTTCAGAACTTGCTGACTTCGGATCTTCAATACTTGTGATTGCTAGAGGTTCAATTTCAGGTTCCAACAAAGATAACTGGTGGTACTCTTGATCCAGTTTCAAGGCTATCACCACCAAGAGAATAATACAATCCAAGCCCTAATGCTATCTTGTCCAGCCCCACATACACACAATGAATTACCACAATGCATATCCTGAGGAATCCATAACCTCATCCAAAAATAGGAGAAATACCAAAGTTCTATCGAACAAAAAACCTCGATCTTAACCGAAGTTATCCTCATGATCGATCAAAACAAGATTCCATACTTGTTTGAGATTGAACAGGTTCCACCAACACACAACCGACTCGAGAAGTCTTCTGAAATGACTCTAATCGCCACCAAACCCAATACTGCTATGAACCAAAATTCCACACCGCCAGAGAGGTAAGCATACCAATAGACCAAATGAACATAAAACTTGCTAAATTTGACGATAAGATGACACATCAATAGAACTTCAACTGTCACACTAAAACCTTCAAAATCCTTTGCAGGACAAACGATGCGACCAACAATCGTGAACACATGACCTTAAGCCACCAAAACACTTGTGGAGTTGAATGCATCAAACTGAAAACCTCTGCCTAAGCTAGACTATAGTAAGAAATCGTACACCTCGCTAACTATTCCCTCCTCCACTTATACTCGACTTGAGTTATCTCATGGTTCCTTATCTATTCATTAACATCCCAAAAGAAGCCACTAGCTACAGCATGCTCCTTAACCAACCAATTTCTACTAAGAAAAAACCCATGAACCTCCTGAGCGTTACATCTGATCGACACCTACTATATTCCCTTGCCTTAATCAAATCCCAAACCAAGATTCCACATACTCGCATCGCAAATCGTTATGAGTCATCCTTCCAATACCATAAACTCGAATAGATTGATGATCCTCCTACCAGAATACCCAGACCTCCCCCACTTAGGGTTCAAACTACCACCCACTGGTGTTGAAACCAACCCATAACTCGACCGATTGAACCAGGTACAAAAATCTCTAACCCTGGAAGAATATCATGCACAAGATGATCTTCCAGATAAGAATCAAACAAATCCCAAGAGAATCCTGAATTTCAACTGAAGATCTCCGAAATTCGCAACCATAAACACTTAACATTAAGGATGCATTACAAGAGTATAAACCAATACCTACTTACGATACAAACATACACTCTTTGCCTATAATTTCCAACTGGCAATCTGGTACCTGACCTGCATATAACCTAACAACACGGACCTTTGATTAAATCACCAACATCCATACCACATCAACCTACCTGCATGCCACCGTGCTAACACTCTATCTCCAGACATCGCGATCAACTAAAATCCCCAAACCGAACATCACGGTCAATCCATCCTTGAGTTCTGCGACTCAAAGGCATGACTTGAGCAAAACCCTCGAGACCTCAAAATCCATAAGCTCATCTAGGTCTTGACTAATCAACCCAAACCGATATCGCCACTGGGGCTCAAAACAAATACCATACCTATCCTTATGCCTAAGCATCCATAGCCAAAAAGTCGACAGAATTCCAATCCAAAATACTACGGGTAACCTCCGACATGATAAACTGCCGCATCCACTCGACGATCGAATCAGTACCTGTCCCTGAGTCGCAACCTGAATCTGAACCCTTTTCCTGAGTGCTCAATGCCATATATAAGGACAACATACAAAAGATTCGAATATACGCCAGAATCCTCATTCCACAGGCTTCCTATATTCTCCAAAACTCTCCCTGATTCGAGTATAGATCCTGTGATTTCAATAGTACGGGCCCAATACTACCTTCCACACCTACCCATACTTACCTCAAGAATCATCTTGAATCCTCTAAGTCACCTTCTCAAACTGATACTCCACAAGAACGCTTAACAGCGCAACAAAACCCACTGAAGCATTCTGTCACACCCCCGAACCAGACGGTGGAAACGTCCGGGGGCTTGTGCGTGACTTCATCTTGAAATATCATTACAGTGAATATAATTGAAACATAACATCATCATCACCACACATGTAATATAACAACATTCATTGTTTACATCGAGTATTGTGTTTGAATATTAAATGCCAAAATAGTAAGAGTATGATGAAACAAAATATCACACAATATCCATTAGTTTGTTTCGTTCATCCTGCTTCAACGGTTTCCTGAGAATACAAGTTATTTTGAAAACGGTCAACATAAAAATGTTGGTGAGTTCATAAGCATGTTTGTGAAAATGATTTGTATAACTTTGAAAACCACCAAAAAATCCGATATTTTCTGAAAATTGTTTAGTGTGTTTGTGTTAGATCTTGTATTAATGCATGTATGTTATTGTTTATTTGACTAAAAAGGTAAAGAGAATGTAGAGAGAATGTAAGAGCATGTAAAGAGAATGTTCCCAGACAACCCGATGTTGCCTGTAAAAAAAATGGTCTTCCGTAAACTTCATAACGTTACTTCCTCTAAGCGAGTCGTCATAACCATACTAAATAATGACAATTTCACCTGTCTTGGCGTCGTTGGACGCCGGTTTTGACTTTGATTATAAGGTTTTTGTCACCCTAGACTGAATTAGTCTAACTGTAGCGAACAGCTGAGGTGTGGGGTGTCAACCCCGTATAGATCTATACACAAATCCCCGTTCTCCCTCCAAGAGACTCTGGTTATAACTACAGGTTACGATCGTACACTTAATAGGTTCCAACCGACAAAAACTCGCTAGATCCTTAATTGAATTTACGCGAAGAAAAAGGTATAAACTCCTTCCAGGACCAATGATCCATGTAAGTGAACCACTAAGGCATCGCTAAACATGTAAATAATTTCAAGACCCAAATGGAATGAGATTATATAACATGGACCCGAAATATATATGAAAGGACAACTAAGGCCCATTTCACATGTAAAGCATTTACAGGCCCAAATGGCACACAATTAGTATCCAAGGTCCGTCGCACATGTTAATGGATCAATGAGGCCCAATAAACATATACAGGACCTCTCACACATAAAAATGGGCCACTAAGGCCCAATAACTAAGAAAATAATCAAATCAAATCCATTTGTTGGTTTATCATTGGTTTTAGCTCAAGTATTCACTAAAATAGCATAAAAAGAAGAACACATATAAAACTCATCCCCATGCCCAATAAACATGTAAGTGGACCACTAAGGCCCACTATATGTGTCTATTATTTCCAGGCTCAAAAGGAATGTGAATGTCTATCCTAAGCCCAATATACATGTAAAAGGACACTAAGGCCCACTAAACATGTATATTATTTCCAGGCCCAATAAGGATATGAATATTGTTTTTAACCCGTTTGTTATTGTTTTGTTTATTTTAGCTTGATTATTTTCAAAGTTGATATAAAAAGCCCACATTTTTGTAAAAATGACGTTCTTGGCCCAATAAGCCAAAAATTTACAATTAAGGCCCAATTTTTGTAAGAATAACACTTTAATCTCCAATTTTGTTAAAAACTTGTGTTGATGACTACTTTGTGATAAAAAATAACATTTTAAACCCATTTTTGTCAAAAATATCATTTTTGGCTTGATTTTTGTGGAAATACATATTTTTCTTGTTTTGGCTTTTTCGACCTAGTTTTTGGAAAATTTGTAGCAAAATCATCGTATGTCGAAATTTGGATCCGTAAATTCTGGAAGTTTGGAAAACTTGTCTACTTTGTTCACAATTTTCTCAAAAATTTTAATGGCCTCAAACTAGTGTGAAATTGCTCACCTTCACAAGTTGGTCCGAAAGTATTTCAAATTTGATAGGCAATTTTGTAAAATTCCCCAAAAATTGTAGAAAGATCGTATGAAAACATGAGAGTAGTCATTTTAAAGGTATAAATCTAAACTTTAACCATGTAAGACAGTTTTGAAAAACATTACCATTAAGGGGGTCAAAACAGTCCGAGATTGGACCAAAACTTTTCTGTCAAGGGCTGTTTTGTGAGTTTAGTTTATAGATCTTTGAACCCAACACTCATTTTTGCTATATCAAGTATACAAATCGCAGATCTACAAATTTACATGTATTATATGAGATAAAACATACTTTTCTCATGTTTCATATGAAGATCTTAGTGATACACTTCAAGTTTCTTAACATATTTTTAGATTAGTGAAGAAATCAACACATAATCACCAAATGTTTCAAGAAAACACACATAATCATGCATATATACATAGATCTACACATAAGACTTGTATTCTCCCCCCAAAAACAAGTAAAAACAGAAAAAAAGGGGGTATGAACTCACCTTGGGGTGATGGATCGGTTTTTGATGAAGAAGTGTAGAGATCTCGGCCCTAAATGTGTTATTGAGATGATTTTCGAGCTCTAAGGTGTAGTAAGAGTATTAGTCACAAAATCATGGGTGTAAGAGGAGTAAATGTGTTTAAGGATGAAGTGTAACACTTAGATTTGCAAGATCTTACCACAATATGAAGTTTGAAGTAATTTCCCTTGGTGATGATCCTTATATCCACGGTTTTGCTTGAGAGAAATGGTGGAAAAGTGTTGAGAGAATATGTGTAAATCTTGAAGTGTGAGTGAGGTTGGAGAGTGAGAGAAGGCCGAGAGATAGAGTGAGAGATAAGAGAGATATAGAATTTGAATTATGAACGGGTGGTGTGAGAGTTGCATGGATACATTCACTCTTGCATGGATATCCAACAAATAATTATGAGGTGTCACCACTTAATTATCTTCTTGTTATTTATTTATTTTATTTTTCTTGTATTATTCTTGTTGGGCCGAGATTGGGCCATAAGAGAAGGAATTGAGATAAGTTTGGGCCTTATCTTGACTTAGCTCGAAATTATGAGGCTCAATTAATATTTTTTTCGGCCCATTGGGCTCTTAAGGTGGTTCACGGCCCAAGATGGTTCAAAGGAATGGGTTTGTGGTCCATTAAGGCTAATTAATTCATTTATGGCCCAACAAGACCCGTTAGAGATAACTAGTCCATTTTAGGTCCACTAAGGGTAAAATTAACCATTTTAAGCCCATATGGCCCAAAAGGTTGAGTTTTATGAGTGTGGGTCCATTTAGAACCTAATTAGGGTCTTTAAGCCCAAAATAATTCAAGTTGAGGGTTTATTGGTCCATTAGGCCCAATAAGAGAATCCTAGTCCATAGTGAACTTGAACTGGGATGTCTAGGGTTTCCAACCCTTATTTGAACATATGAGATATATTTGAATAAGAATGGAGTATAGTATTCACTTAGAGTACCAGTTATTACTCTAGGTGAATGATTGCATGAGAGTAGAACTTCCTAGCAAAATGCTAGTTGTGACATCATCCCCCTGTTAGAGGGAATTTCGTCCCGAAATTCTTTCGAAAGGTAGGTTCATGAATGATAGAATAGGTGAGGGTACTTCTGCTTCATCTGGTCTTCGCATTCACATGTGAATTGCGATCCACACTTGGCGCTCCATCGAACCTTCACAATCGGAATGCGACCGGTTCTTCGGCGAACAGGAGATTCTCGTTTATTTCGACCTCTTTCTAAAGGAATGATAAGAGTTTTTCCTGATAGGCACTTTTTCGGATTCGATACGCTGAACACAAGGTGTACGTTGCTGAGCTCTACAGACAGCTGCAACCTATAAGTATTTGGACGAATCCGAGCAAGAATCTCGAACAGTCTGATGCATCGTGGGTTTAGTTTTCTCGTTTCCTAAAGTGAATCATTTCTTTTAATGAAAAACTTTAATTAGTACCCGGCCTTCGACTTGAAATTCCAGAGGTTTTCATCATTTGTCAGCATAACTCTTTTGTCTGACTCGTGATGCTTGAAGTCGAGTTCTGATTTGGATTATACTCTTTGTCGTTTCATGAACGGTTTCTTGTCACCTGAGAGTACTGGCGAGTGATCTACATTTATGACTATAAAGAGCCTAAAAAGGAGCAACCTTGATGCTCGTGCGATAGCTGTTATGGTATGAGAATTCAATCAAGGACAACTGGGTATCCCCTGACTTGTTGAATTCAGACACCCAAACTTGTAGCATAACTTCGAGTGGTTGAATGGTTCGTTCGTCATGGTTATTGGTTTGAGGGTGGTAAGAAATGCTCATACTTAGCTATGTTCCTATAGTCTTCTGAAATGACTGTCAAAGTCTTGAAGTAATCCCGTTATCTTGATCCGAGATAGTAGATACTGATACTTCATGGAGTCTCACGATTTGTATTAGCAGGAAATGGGCAGATTGGGTTAACCTATCGACGATCACCCGGATAGCGCCCAACTCAACTCTTATAACAATAAGCTTTGTCTTTTGACTTCGATAGTTTTATCCATCCATGTAGTGCTTTCTTCGTGATATTCTCCGACTTTGATGCTTTCAAGGCTGGTAGTAGATGTTGACAGTGTTTCGTTCTCGCTTCGTGGGCAAACGAGCATGTTATTGATGAAAATAATGAAAAGGCTAACTAGGAATGGTTGGGAAAACTCGGTTCGTAAGGTTCATGAATACCGTGGGAGCATTCGCTAGACCGAAGGATATCCCAATGGATTTGAAATGGTCGTGACGAATTCGGAAAGCAGTTTTTGGAATGTCCTCTTCTCGGACTCGAAACTGATGGTAACTGGATCTTAGATCTATTTTGGAGAAGCAACTAGCTCCTTGAAGTTGGTTAAATAGTTCGTCAGTCTAAGGGAGTGGGTGTCGATTTTTTTTGATAGGGAGCTTATTCAACTTTCTAAGATCGATGTACCTTCTGAAGGATCCGTCTTTTTGAAGAACAAGACTGGAGCTCTCCAGGGTGAGAAGCTTGGTCCGATGAATCCTTTGCTCAGAAATTTTCTTGATTGTCTGGATAACTTCTGAATTTCGGCGGGAGTCAACCTATAGGGTGAATTGGCAATTGATGTAGTTCCCAGTATGAGGTCGATTCGAAATTTGACCTGTCTTTCTAGAGGTATTCCCGGAAGTTCTTCGGGAAATACATTCTGAAAATCGCATGCTACCGGAATACCCTGTATACTTACTTCGTCCTTGGTCTTGTCCACAACAAGAGTGAGGAAAACGTAGTTCTTCTGGTGCAGGCACTTCTGTGCCTTAATGCACGAGATAGGACGAGGATTTGGTGTCAGGTTTATCACCATGGATTTTTAGAGTTTTGTGATTGGGAAGGTGAAGGCAAACGGCCTTCTCGTGACACGTAATATCAGCACGGTGGGGGCTTAACCCAACCATGCTGATTATCACATCAAAACTCCTAATATTTACTGGAATTAAATTTTTATTTGAAATGAATGGTTGTTTAGTGTTAAGGTGTTCCCTACATAAATATCCTTGGTTGATTCGGTTTTCCCCATTAGTTATCTCCACCGTTAAGGCTTAGTTTAGCCTCCGGGGTTGTGGTTTTAGTAAGTGTTTGAATATGTTGCTAACGAAGCTTCACTCAGCTTTACTATTGAATAAGAGGTAAGCGAAAGAGTTGTTAAGTGGGAACGTACCAATAACAACCGTTGGGTCTTGGACTTCTTCGCCTTGACCCAAGGTCAGGACCATTTCCGATCCTTCTGCTCCTTGATTGTTATCCTTGGGGCAATTTTGCCTGAAGTGACCGGTTCCTCCATCCCCATAACAGGTGTGACTGGTCTCATTATTGGTGTTGCTGTTAAGGTTGTTGTGATTGTTTTCGTTTTCATTTGGCTGACAATTCTGGCATGGATAAGTTCTACAAAATTTGGCGGTGTGATTCTTTCAGTTGCATTTGTTACAATGCATCTCCCGGCAGGCTCCATTATGATGGAATTTGCACTGGTTGCATTTTGGAAGGCTTCCAGCATATGGTCTCCTGGTTGTTGGTGTAATAGGGGTCATGGTCGCATGGACAGCAACAACATGTTGCTTCCTTGAGAACCCTTGAGTGGGTTGTCCCTTTCTCTTACTTCCAGGATTTTGCTTCCTGCTCTTAAGCTTGGGGTTTAGTGTGCCTTGACAAGCTGTCACTTGTTGGTTCCCATGCTCGCTCCTTTGGCTGGAGTTGTCAATGCTATTTTCACCTCCATTGGGGTTGTTTGCATTGATTTGTGCCATAGCAGCGGTTACTATCGCCGTTACAGCAGCTTGGAATGTAGCAGAATCCATCTGCAGCAGCGGTGTCTCGCAGGTGTGCTTGTTATTCTTGCGGGATGGCATTTTCCTGCTGCACGTTGATAATCCGGATCATAAGTAATGATCGTCATTCCTGGTTGTACTCTATAAATTTTGCATCTTTTTGTATAATTCTTACTATCTACATCCCTATGATGTATTTGCGGTAGTAGGTAATCACAGATTTGGCACGATCGTCACGTCTATCCTTAGAGTATATAGGTTGTTTTGGTTTCGAGACCCTTAAGTATCTAGCAGTTTTGAGGGTTCGCTTGTGCATATAATTGAGTTTATGTAGTAATATGAAATAAAGATAGCACATAATTGTTCTAGTGGTAAGTACCATCTTAGTACACGAAAGAGAGTCATGTCGGATAGTAGGGGGAAGTAGAAAACGCTGATCCTAATTGTGGCAGGAAGTGTCTGGTGGTGGTGCGGATGAAGTGGATGCACCTCGGAGACGAGCTACTTGTTGTTCGGTATCTCGTAGTCGTACCTCTCAAACTAACTGTCTCGTTCGGGAGTCTCCGTTCACTTCCTGTGTTTGTCTCTCATCTCTCTCAATAGCAAACCGCATTTGTTCCATTCGATTTGGGATGTCCTGAGCTTAGTTATCAATACCTCGAGTGCGCCGGACCATGACTGGGAGGGCTTGGTCAGTTGGTCCTCTATGACTAAGATCGAAGAGACTTTAGTTCCTACCGTAGTGTAGTCATATCCCCTGCTGGTGACTCTATCTCCAAATATCGTGTGCCTAAGGGAGCATGGGGCCACCGGGGCCCACACGATAAGTCGGTGCTCTCGCTTTACATGGGGGATTGATGACATCAGATTCTGCATCCGAGTCATCATCACCATTGCCCTCTGTCTCTTCCTCTTCGAGGTCCACTATTGACTCCACGGTCCATCTGTGAGTTCTACTTCGTGTTCCTCCTCTGGTTCTTCCTCTAGGTCGAGCCACCCTGCTATTCCCTGACTAGGGAGGTAGGGGTTTCCTGGCTAATGATACTCATCAATAGTATATTGCACGAAGGGGTATAAATACTAGAAACAAATAGCATACCAATTACTCCTATAGTAATTTAATTTTGTTTGGGTTTGGTTCTATAAGCTCTTTGGATAACTAAATGGTAAGTTTTTGATTCATTGTCCATCACAATTACTCCCGAACACATGTTGGTCGTATTTTGAATGAATGTAGTTGATCAGGCTACATTCACCCCCAATACGACTACATAACTGCCCGAGTTTAATAGCGATGTTCAAATCCTCCAAAGACTTTTATTGTTCTTGTTGTGTTATTATTCTAAAATGCACACAAAGGTATGTATTTTAATTATTATGTTCAGAGTTGTTTAGTCCCATTGTATTTATAGTTGCATATCCTGTATGATTAGATATGCTAGTTCACTATAAACAATGCTCTGATACCAATCTGTCACACCCCCGAACCAGACGGCGGAAACGTCCGGGGGCTTGTGCGTGACTTCATCTTGAAATATCATTACAGTGAATATAATTGAAACATAACATCATCATCACCACACATGTAATATAACAACATTCATTGTTTACATCGAGTATTGTGTTTGAATATTAAATGCCAAAATAGTAAGAGTATGATGAAACAAAATATCACACAATATCCATTAGTTTGTTTCGTTCATCCTGCTTCAACGGTTTCCTGAGAATACAAGTTATTTTGAAAACGGTCAACATAAAAATGTTGGTGAGTTCATAAGCATGTTTGTGAAAATGATTTGTATAACTTTGAAAACCACCAGAAAATCCGATATTTTCTGAAAATTGTTTAGTGTGTTTGTGTTAGATCTTGTATTAATGCATGTATGTTATTGTTTATTTGACTAAAAAGGTAAAGAGAATGTAGAGAGAATGTAAGAGCATGTAAAGAGAATGTTCCCAGACAACCCGATGTTGGCTGTAAAAAAAATGGTCTTCCGTAAACTTCATAACGTTACTTCCTCTAAGCGAGTCGTCATAACCATACTAAATAATGACAATTTCACCTGTCTTGGCGTCGTTGGACGCCGGTTTTGACTTTGATTATAAGGTTTTTGTCACCCTAGACTGAATTAGTCTAACTGTAGCGAACAGCTGAGGTGTGGGGTGTCAACCCCGTATAGATCTATACACAAATCCCCGTTCTCCCTCCAAGAGACTCTGGTTATAACTACAGGTTACGATCGTACACTTAATAGGTTCCAACCGACAAAAACTCGCTAGATCCTTAATTGAATTTACGCGAAGAAAAAGGTATAAACTCCTTCCAGGACCAATGATCCATGTAAGTGAACCACTAAGGCATCGCTAAACATGTAAATAATTTCAAGACCCAAATGGAATGAGATTATATAACATGGACCCGAAATATATATGAAAGGACAACTAAGGCCCATTTCACATGTAAAGCATTTACAGGCCCAAATGGCACACAATTAGTATCCAAGGTCCGTCGCACATGTTAATGGATCAATGAGGCCCAATAAACATATACAGGACCTCTCACACATAAAAATGGGCCACTAAGGCCCAATAACTAAGAAAATAATCAAATCAAATCCATTTGTTGGTTTATCATTGGTTTTAGCTCAAGTATTCACTAAAATAGCATAAAAAGAAGAACACATATAAAACTCATCCCCATGCCCAATAAACATGTAAGTGGACCACTAAGGCCCACTATATGTGTCTATTATTTCCAGGCTCAAAAGGAATGTGAATGTCTATCCTAAGCCCAATATACATGTAAAAGGACACTAAGGCCCACTAAACATGTATATTATTTCCAGGCCCAATAAGGATATGAATATTGTTTTTAACCCGTTTGTTATTGTTTTGTTTATTTTAGCTTGATTATTTTCAAAGTTGATATAAAAAGCCCACATTTTTGTAAAAATGACGTTCTTGGCCCAATAAGCCAAAAATTTACAATTAAGGCCCAATTTTTGTAAGAATAACACTTTAATCTCCAATTTTGTTAAAAACTTGTGTTGATGACTACTTTGTGATAAAAATAACATTTTAAACCCATTTTTGTCAAAAATATCATTTTTGGCTTGATTTTTGTGGAAATACATATTTTTCTTGTTTTGGCTTTTTCGACCTAGTTTTTGGAAAATTTGTAGCAAAATCATCGTATGTCGAAATTTGGATCCGTAAATTCTGGAAGTTTGGAAAACTTGTCTACTTTGTTCACAATTTTCTCAAAATTTTTAATGGCCTCAAACTAGTGTGAAATTGCTCACCTTCACAAGTTGGTCCGAAAGTATTTCAAATTTGATAGGCAATTTTGTAAAATTCCCCAAAAATTGTAGAAAGATCGTATGAAAACATGAGAGTAGTCATTTTAAAGGTATAAATCTAAACTTTAACCATGTAAGACAGTTTTGAAAAACATTACCATTAAGGGGGTCAAAACAGTCCGAGATTGGACCAAAACTTTTCTGTCAAGGGCTGTTTTGTGAGTTTAGTTTATAGATCTTTGAACCCAACACTCATTTTTGCTATATCAAGTATACAAATCGCAGATCTACAAATTTACATGTATTATATGAGATAAAACATACTTTTCTCATGTTTCATATGAAGATCTTAGTGATACACTTCAAGTTTCTTAACATATTTTTAGATTAGTGAAGAAATCAACACATAATCACCAAATGTTTCAAGAAAACACACATAATCATGCATATATACATAGATCTACACATAAGACTTGTATTCTCCCCCCAAAAACAAGTAAAAACAGAAAAAAAGGGGGTATGAACTCACCTTGGGGTGATGGATCGGTTTTTGATGAAGAAGTGTAGAGATCTCGGCCCTAAATGTGTTATTGAGATGATTTTCGAGCTCTAAGGTGTAGTAAGAGTATTAGTCACAAAATCATGGGTGTAAGAGGAGTAAATGTGTTTAAGGATGAAGTGTAACACTTAGATTTGCAAGATCTTACCACAATATGAAGTTTGAAGTAATTTCCCTTGGTGATGATCCTTATATCCACGGTTTTGCTTGAGAGAAATGGTGGAAAAGTGTTGAGAGAATATGTGTAAATCTTGAAGTGTGAGTGAGGTTGGAGAGTGAGAGAAGGCCGAGAGATAGAGTGAGAGATAAGAGAGATATAGAATTTGAATTATGAACGGGTGGTGTGAGAGTTGCATGGATACATTCACTCTTGCATGGATATCCAACAAATAATTATGAGGTGTCACCACTTAATTATCTTCTTGTTATTTATTTATTTATTTTGTATTATTCTTGTTGGGCCGAGATTGGGCCATAAGAAAAGGAATTGAGATAAGTTTGGGCCCTATCTTGACTTAGCTCGAAATTATGAGGCTCAATTAATATTTTTTCGGCCCATTGGGCTTTGAAGGTGGTTTACGGCCCAAGATGGTTCAAAGGAATGGGTTTGTGGTCCATTAAGGCTAATTAATTCATTTATGGTCCAACAAGACCCGTTAGAGATAACTAGTCCATTTTAGGTCCACTAAGGGTAAAATTAACCATTTTAAGCCCATATGGCCCAAAAGGTTGAGTTTTATGAGTGTGGGTCCATTTAGAACCCAATTAGGGTCTTTAATCCCAAAATAATTCAAGTTGAGGGTTTATTGGTCTATTAGGCCCAATAAGAGAATCCTAGTCCATAGTGAACTTGAACCGGGATGTCTAGGGTTTCCAACCCTTATTTGAACATATGAGATATATTTGAATGAGAATGGAGTATAGTATTCACTTAGAGTACCAGTTATTACTTTAGGTGAATGATTGCATGAGAGTAGAATTTCCTAGCAAAATGCTAGTTGTGACACATTCCCTAGGTTTTCCTAGGTTTTTGACCTTACACGACTATCAGCTGCTGAAAAACTCTCCATAATGCCAGTCACCTACTTCATGAATACAATTAAATGCAACAAAACTTAGATAATCCTTCGAGTAAAAAACTCATCCCGACAACGGTTAGACTCAGACGAGAGTTGAAAAATATGGTTAAGTCCATTACTCCGAGATTATCCAACCTCTGTCACATGTGACTTAACATATTCACTTAGTAGCTAGCTTACGTTATTTAAGAGTCCTACAGAGCACAAAGATAGCAACATTCATGTAGTGGAGTCGACTTGCACTAAAACACAATAAAATCAGGTAGATCCTCATTTGAAATTATTGCTCTCTATCTCCCAGCATCTCGGATGCACCTTTGCCCTTCTCTTACTCTCTTAAGAGTGGCTAGCCATTCCTTGCAGTGACTCGCTATGCACTGGACCGACTAGTGAAACTTCCACCAACCCTGCAACACTCGTGTATGCTAATCATATATAACATTGGGTCCTATAGACAGTCGAATACCTGATCCTACCCTAAGACCTTAATCAAACAAGAAAAGGAAATATGGCCAAACCAAACACTTTTAGGCTATAGAATCTTAGTTATGTACAACGATGATGCATATACTAAGCAACTACAGTAATGATGTCAATTTCATATAAGGAAGAACCCTAGGCTATCAGACGTCATATAATCAGGCAATTCTATCATGCAACTCGTGAAGATCCCTAGGCTATCACTAGCATGTTGTTCTAATATATCATAATATCAAATAACAGTGTGGTAACTTTGGGTAAACTTACTAGCTCCGACTGATCGTACACATCGCATCCTTTCTTGATTAGTTTTTAAAACAATTCTAAAAATCATTTTTTTAAAAACCTTTGTATTTCCTTAGTTTAAGACCCGATTCACACGAGTGTTCCTCTAATTCACTCAAAACAAGGCTCTGATACCAACTTGTAACATCCCAAAGTTTTCAATAAATTTAAACATTTCAAAAGCAACCCCTTTATTAATAAAAGTGTTTACAAGCTATTATTTCCAAAACATTATTTAAACCCAGAGTCTCCCAGGATCTAATTAGTTGTAAAACCAAGGATGTGTACGGTCACGCCTTCACGTTGCCACAGTCCACTGGAGTACTTGAAACCATCACCCAAAACTGTAAGCACGAAGTTTGATGAGTTCCCCCAAAGTACCAACATACAATCAAATAGCGCACATAAGATAACAGCATGTACTGGGTTCACAGCTAAAAGACTAGATTACCCTTAAGTCGACAATATGAGTCTGGCTTGCCTATCGGGCCCACAACTCATATATGGCTTGCTCTTGAGCCCACAACTTATGTTTGGATTGCTCCCTAGCCTAATTAGTCATTATACTGGCATACAATGTTTAGTCTTCAATACGATTCTGGCATACCAACCAGTCCTCAACTCATATCTAGAATGCTTCTGAGCCCTTAATATGAGTCTGGCATGCCCTACCCTGCCCTCAGCTCATATCTAGATTGCTCAAATACTGTCAAGCCCTCAGTACGAGTTTGACATACCACCTAGTCCTGAGCTTGTATCTGGAATGCTACTAAGCCCTCAGTATGATTCTGGCATGCCCTACCCGACCATCAGCTCATATCAGGAATGCTCCAGGGTTTGTTGGCTACAACACGAAGCAGTACAACCTCAACCCAACACAATATACCGACAAATAACAACCATAAATAGATAATCGTGCAGACAGAAACATAGGTAGTCCTACAGATCTACCAGACTAGCATATCAAAACAAGCATGCATATCTGTCCCATACTCAACATATCAACAATATCAGGTTATTAAACCAATGTACCGACCTTGGTGCCTTCGACACGAAAGTATAGCGAGGAAAACTCACCACTCGATCTGATCCATAGTTGATAAGGTCTTGACTCCGAATCTCAGCTCCAATCAATACCTATCCATCCAAGTGAGCAATAACCATCAAAATCCCAAAATACCAAAATACCCAAAGTACCCCTCAAGGTCATATTTGGTCAAAGTAAAAAAGTCAAAGTCAATAGTCCATGTTGACTCCAACACGCCGTGTTGCCTTACAAACACGTCGTGTTCTCCCCGCATCTAAACATTCAGGAAAACCCCAGCCAACACGCCGTGTTGACTTGCAAACACATCGTGTTTGCCAGAGTTCCAACAACTTAATCCATTAAGTTGTTTCCTTCAATTCCAAGAGCTCCAAAGCTCAGATCTAGACCAAAATGATATGAAGGAGGATAAAGTTTCCAACTTTATCCTCTGGGACTACTCCAAAGGGTCCAAAACCCATCTATAAGGCTAGAAGGTGCAATAAATTAACCAATAAGCACTTAATCTTTAAAGTTGATGCCCAATACTTTCCAGAAGAGGTTTTAGCACTAAAACCATCCCAAAGGTCGATGCTTTATAGACATGCATGTCCAATGCATGTCTTGAACCCATATTAGGTCAATAATAAGGATTATGAACTAATATCAAGAACTAATATCAATGCATGACATCAAAACTGAACTATAAGCCATATCCAATACTCTACAAGGTCACCTTGACCTGGGGATTCATAAAGTTGCAAACTTTATGAGATCTAACCCTTCAAACTCTCAAGAATAAGAAGCTAAAGGGACAAAACCCAAGATCTAGCAACATGGAATGAAAAAAGTCGGATCTTAGACACTTACAAAGGTCCAGAAGAGTGCCAAGCTGAAAGATAAGGGAATTTCTTGCTAGATCTTGCCTTCCTTCTTCGAATCCCTTCCTTCTTTGGCTCTAAAAACACCAAACCAGATGACAATAAGAGGGAAAGATGATTAGGGTTTCCTTCAGGTCTTGAGGGTTGATGGAGGCTGAGGGTGAACAAACCCTAGCCATCTCATTCCTTTAAATAGGGAGCAAACCTGGAAGATTAGGGTTTCATTTCCAGCGACCAACATGTCGTGTTCCAAGAGGTAACACGTTGTGTTACTCTTAATGAGACCAGTGTTTTTTATAATCTCGACACGCTGTGTTGGTGCCTCCAACATGCCGTGTCCAGTCCCCAAAAATGTGATTTATACGGAAAGTTTCTCCTCAAATTCTGGGTGTTATAAAGTTTGATTTTAGGTCATTTTAGGTATTAGGAGTATTCGATTGAAGTCTAAGTCCTTGTTATTGTATAGTTGACCAATAGAGGCAGTATTCGGAGTAGTGATTTGTTCAGTTATCAGTTCAGACTTTAAGGTGAGTTTTCCTCATTGTACTTGTGGGTCAAAGGAACCAATGTCGGACCACTAGATTATGTATCCTACTATATTGGATGTTACTATGTTGTAGTGATTTGTTAGATCTGCATGATTATTTGTTTGTTGGTTATATGTTTATTTGTTGCATATGTCGACATATTACGGTTGGGTTAAGGCAAACCTGCTTTGTGCGGAATCGAACAAACCTAAGAGCAAGCCACACATAAGTTATGGGCCATAAAGGCAAGTCAGACTTATGTTATGGGCTCGGGAACAATCTGTTGGGTTTTGGTATATTACAACATCCTATGGTGCACATACAACCCTAAATACCTTGGATCTATGTTTTCACTAATTATACATGCAAATGGTTTCAAAGGTATTAATCTTACAAATAGCATGCATTTAACATAAAACATATAAGATACTAGTTAGCATAACATACCTTTTGATGGAGCTTGAAGTCTTGGTGTATTTGGCCTTAAAGAGCTTAGCCCCAATAGTGTCGAATCCTCAAATGGAATCACAACTCACCATGGACAAAGGATGAACTTGAGAGAGAATTCCATGCACACAAAAGACACCATGAACTCTAAAAAGATACAAGTGGCGATTTTGGGCAATGAAGTATCTATTTATATGTGGTATTTCTAGGGTCATGGATATAACCCAAATCCATACCCATGGGTTCTATGATCCATGGTTCATGTGACCCAACTCTTTATGTATCTATACATAAACTTGGTCCAACATGGATCCTAAGCCCAACACATATAAATATAACTAATTATCATAATTAGTCCCCATAGATTTAATTAGTCTCTTTCGACCACAAAATTAATTCCAAATTAAATCTTGATCAATACTAATTAAAACATATGATTTCATATTAATATAGTATTACTTATAATATATTAATAAACCATAAATAACCTTCTCACAAAAGTCCATCCTAACAAATTGTCCTAATGATATGTAACCCAAATGGACCATGCTACTCTCGGGTCGAATACATACCAATAATAGTTATGGGCTTAGACACCTAATCCAACAGTCTCCCACTTGGATAAGTCTAAAACTATTATTCAAGTATGACTCCAAGATCCCGACTAGCAATCGTAGCTCTTAAAGCCGCTGTCAAACTCTGAACAAATCAAATGACATTTCCATTAGATAAGGGATCATATATTCCTCCATTCTAGATATCATATGGACTGAGACATGGATTATAATCATTCTCTCTATCCATTTGTTGTTTCCCGATTTCCGATTTATAACGACTGACTAATTAAACAAATCAAATCAGTCCAGGCTCGTCCGAGCACTTACGTTTGTCATCACCAAATCATCGAGGGGCCCACATATATCGCTTTTATCCCGAAGGTAAAAGGAATGGATAAACTTCGACTCATATGGCTTGTTCTACTACTTGTTGAATCATACACAAAGGCACATTTTATAACATCGAGTTACCAAATGTGTTTTCGTGCAATCAATGTACAACCAAATCATAGTAACAACTCATATCTCTAGGTTTGAAGAATATAAGATATTATCGTCTAATGGTCACTCGTGATAAAATCCATGAAGTGATTAAAATGAGCATGGGTTGAATCCAATACTCGAATCACTATTTCAGGAGTACTCATGAATGTTGTAGTAACTCTTACTATGTCCACTACCTTGGACATCTACAAACCCGATTCATGACAGTCTTGCCTTAATACCTACTTCCAACGTATTATCGATTATGGATGGTTTGAATAACTTAGTCATTCGGAAAGAATAACCTAGTTATTCAGGAAGTCAAAACATGCAAAGTGAAACACAAGAATAATACTAATCCTCTATGGTCCCAAGCACCTTTGAGAGTAAATAAAACACCTTTTATTTAAACACCATATTGATTACTCATTATTCATTGTATAATGTTTCAAATAATCAACTTTATACTTGAATTAAAACAATAGTTGTCCCATGCTCCAAGCATGTAAACTATGTTTTGTAAACACTAGTCATGCCATACATCAAGTATGCACACTATGTTTATCTATGATCTTTACTTTGTGAAATAGATCAATTGAACATGATTCCAATGATGCTCATTTCACAATCCCAAATCTTTATCGTAAATGTAAAAATTCCAAATCCCTACCATTTAAAGAAATCTGTTAGATTCTAAACTTATATGCATTGCTCCTCTTGTAATGACTATGCACAAAGTCACAAGACTTGTCGACAATCATTACAGAGTATCCCAATGGAGAGAATTCCATGGAACCAAAGTCTCAAATTCAAAGTACATTGCTTTGAACAACCTTCTTGCATTAAGTTTCCTAATCTTACATAGATTGAATGAACAACTTCTACCTTTGGGAATATTTCCATATTCTCATTTTGACTGTCACTTCTGGACAAGAGTTGCCACTTTTCAGAATATGTCAATTATGGTCCTGTCCAAAAATTAACACTATACTTTCAACTATCCCTGAGCAACCAATCTTTGGTAAACCTTAGATTGTCCTCGACAATTGTTTAATCATTTAGTCATATCCAATTTTAGATCTTAATGCCTTAGGCGTTCAGAAAATTTAGAAAGGATAAATATTGTAGCTCATGCAATCGATCCTATATCCGAAGCATATGGGACACGATTTATGATGTCTCACATAAAGACTTGATACTAGACCAATCTTTTGCTACAATATTTTTATTTTCCATGTTCTCAAAATTTGACTATGAAGAGGGATGCCGTAATCATAATCGAATTTTGAAAACGCAATATATATAGAATTTCCTTATGTTGAACCATTCCAACACAAAATTCATATATATATATATATATATATATATATATATATATATATATATATATATATACATATATATATATATATATATATATATATATATATATATATATATATATCCCTGACTAAAGATGATCAAAATCTCAATCTAAGCTTTTAGAATTGAAATGAAGTATAATTTCCTCTCCCTTAATTATAGAAAAACAACTTTTCCCAATTGAAACCCTTTTGTTTTCTATAATTAACACTTAACATAATAATCATGCTCCCACTAACATGATGATTATTAGTATAACACTTATGCTCCCACTAGCTTTGACATGTACTCAGAAAACAGTTGGACTTCTAGAAATCAATACTTTATTGACTTTCTTACCAAAGTTCAGATTTCTGATACAAGATGCTTCGATAAAACTTTATCAAAATCATACACATTTCCTTATAGAACTATGAGAATGGATACCGTAATCATAGTCTCAATTGTTTAGACATTTTCCATTTCTCACAAGTCCATGCTAGTGTTCCGGTTACCCACACACGCTCCACTAACGACTTTGAGAATGCAAATATCACAATTGCTATCTACTAAAAATCTACTTAGTGAAAGCGTTTCCTCACCATCATTTTCATAAATCGGAGAGAAACCTTATGACACTTAGATTTTATGGTGTATGAGTTCCTATCCATATGAATTTTGTCAAAACCATAATCACAAGACAAGGTTAGTGACACTTCCAAATGCATATGGATTGAACTTGTGCATTCTTAACTTCTTGCCACCTGGCAGCCCAAGGGCCTGCCATTGTTTCCAAGTAGTTATGGGCATAGAAATGTCAACACGATAGGTTATAAACCTCAAGTCGTGTGCTAGTGAAGAACTATAGATTTTATCCTTGTTTAGTTCTTGAAAATTTCAATACCTTTAAGACTCCCACTGTCCTCTTGACATATAAGACTCTTGTCGAGAACCATTCCTTGACAAAACAAATATTCAAGGGATAGTGTAGATTCTTATCAAGACTAACACTTCACGCAACTGACCTAAGTTGGTCTCTGTTTTATCCCAAACATCACAACTTACCAATTTCAAATGTACAAGAGTAGAAAACATTTTACTCTTACATTTGACTAGAGTTAATAAACCTTCTTCAAGATATGTCACTCAAGTTACAATCTTGGAGTATGACTCTAGGACTTTGTTTTTGGAACGAAGTATGACTCATCTTCTTGATTTAACCATTCCAACAATTCATGACTCCTCTTCTTAGCCATAAGAAAGCACTAAGATTTCCTTAGAGGATCATTTGTGATATGGTATCTTAATCATTAAGATGATCATAAAACATGATACTAAAGTACTCTCCCATCTTTTCAGATTTGAGAAACTTTTATCTTTCTGCCTAATTTGATTCTTCTCATTCGTTCTGCCATACATCGAATATTTTCCAATGTTTTAAAATTATACTTAAACTTGTAAGTATAACCATATTTACTAAACTTTAGTAAATCATGACGAATAGTCTTATCGATCTTTGTGGTGGACTTGACCAGTGCACACGAATGTGTACTCAATCCCTTAGTCCTTTCACTTGACTTAATTTTCCAATGATGAAAATCCTCATTCATCATACAACTTGTATGATTCCAAGTTTCGGTCCAATTGAAACTTGGGTGATGAGAATCTTTCCTTATTTGGTAAATTATGACACTACCACATCCGAAAGAATCAAATCCATTTTCCAATATTGCTATCAATGGAATCATATAAACAACCATTTTTCACAAATGCCATTGTAAGGATATTTAAAATAAATAAAATAAAACCTTATCTTTTATTTAAAACTTACGGAAAAACTTATCCTTACAATGCAAATGCATATGAAAAATTTGTTGTTATCTATTCATAAGCAATATATCATAACTCTTAAGCAACAACTCACAATTTTGATCACCGAACCATGCGATCGAAATCCATCTTCGCGATCAGAATCAACATATACTTCCTTTAAGCTTCCTCTCTTCGATTCTACAAAACATCAAAATGTGATCTGGTCACACCATGTATAAGAATCTCAAATAGGAACTTAATAGAGTTAGATAGTGCACTTTACCCGAAGTAGAGTCAAACTCTTTGACTTTACCAACCTTATGATTGTTCAGGTAAATTAGGCAGCTTCGCAACCAATTCCCTATCCTTTCGCAATAGAAGGTTTGGGAAGTTGATCTTCTAATCAAATTCGCTTTACTAGTCCTCAAATCATTTCTAATTCAGCAGCACCAAGCAAATAGGTAAGATCATTAAGGTTCAAGTGATGGTCTGTCACATAGTAGTCCCAAAAGAACTCACTATGTGACTTAGAAAGTGATTGAACATCCAACTTTCTCAAAACTTTGACACCCAACTCTCCCGGCTTGTCAATATGTGACTTCATCTCCAATATGTGATCACACATAGATCTTGCTTGCCAATAGGGCTTGAGTGACCTTGAACTTGTGGGTTAGGGAGAATAATTGGAGGGGGTGGAGGAAGTGAAATTCCAAGAGATTTTGGTAGATCATAGATGTCTAAACTAGACATCTAAAATAGGATATATTCAAGTTAGTTGATTTTTAAGTCCTTAATATAACACCCAATATGAAATATTAAGGCTAGGACCCAACACAATATTTTATAACTTGGAAGAGGGATGCTGTAATCCAAGCTATAAGATATTTGAAGGTAGGTGAATGAAGATTCACCAATTTTCACCACGAAAAACGAAATAATTTATTAGGTTTTAATTGGATTTGAAACTCCTAGATCTTTTAAGATTCATTGAACTTTTCAACGGCATGTTTCAATCTCGAGTGTGCTCTCTCAAATTTTGTGACTGGGATGCCGAGGATCACAAAACAAGGTGTGAATAACCATGCAAATTCACTTGGTACCCTTAATATTATCACCTAATCGATGTGTCGGTTACCCACATGAGCTCCAAAGATCTATGATACGCATTAAGTTACCCTTTGTTATCCTTACTAGTCCAAGTTAGTGTGCCGGTTACCCACACACGCTCCACCAACGACTTGGTAAGGTACAAAGTGTGAATTTTATGGGTTAGCACCAAATTCACATTTTCCTAAGTAACTAAGATTGGGTATTTATAAAAGGCTTAGTTACTTAGTATTTATCATTAATACTTTTAATGAAGGGAGAATTACAGTCCTGTCAAACCCGTTCGGCTAACGACCCTCCACCAGTCAAGGAAGCGGTGGGTGAGAGTGGACACCCATTAAACTGCCATTTTATATGCAGTAACCTTATACCCCCCCCCCCCCCCCCCCCCTTATAGACCGGCTTCATGAATGAGGCCTACTAACGGTAAGGCTGACTTTGTTTTTATACATATATATATATATATATATATATATATATATATATATATATATATATATATATATATATATATAAGTATTAACTATTAATATTATAATAGTATAAGAGTGTATTTTAAACATTTAAAATACTTGGTGGTTTAATCTATTAATTAAACTATACTCTTAATTTAATTAAACTTAAACCGTGTCTTTATGGAATTATTAACTCTTTTAATTAGACACTTTAATTAATTTAATGAAGTCCATAAAGTTTGAACTTTAACTTTTAAAATTCTTGGGTTTGGAATTAAAGTGTATATGGGGTTTGACTTTACAAATTCCAAAACTTGAGGACAAGTTTTGAACAATTCAAAAACTTATGGTTTCCATAACTTATGAATTTTAAAGTGGTTTAATGGAAAAAACCCTTCAAGTTCCATAACTTGTAGACAAGTTATGGAAGACGTTAAAAGCATTAAAAAATGTGACTCTTCATTTTTTCATAACTTATGGAAATTTTATGAGTTTTAAAATTCATAAATGTGACTTTTCATTTAACTTGAGGACAAGTTACAAAAAACACATATTATGAAGAACTTCTAAATTAATTTGGATTGAAAACAACTATCTCATAATTTTTCCTATTAATCTAAACAAACTCATAAACATGAACATTCATAATCAACATTTTTCAAGCATCATATAAACATGTATAAAACTTGAAACTTTGATTATTATCCTTTATTTGGATGAGAATAAACATTACCATAGTATAAAAAAACAAATTTTGTGAACAAAAACACTTTGCAGTAATGATTCTAATCCAAAACAGGCCAAAAACTCGAAGATAAGCTGTGAGGGGGTCCAACTCATCGAGTGCATGAACCAACTCGATGAGTTGGATGAATTTGTTCATGGACTCGTCGAGTCTGCTGTCCCGACAGCAAAAAAATCGATTTTTTCAGTTTTATTCGGCAACTTGCATCAAGTATAATTGAAAACAACACATGGCTCTGATACCACTGTTGGTTTTTGGAATATTACAACATCCTATGGTGCACATACAACCCTAAATACCTTGAATCTATGTTTTCACTAATTATACATGCAAATGGTTTCAAAGGTATTAATCTTACAACTAGCATGCATTTAACATAAAACATATAAGATACTAGTTAGCATAACATACCTTTTGATGGAGCTTGAAGTCTTGGTGTATTTGGCCTTAAAGAGCTTAGCCCCAATAGTGTGGAAGCCTCAAATGGAATCACAACACAACATGGACAAAGAATAAACTTGAGAGAGAATTCCATGCACACAAAAGACACCATGAACTCTAAAAAGATACAAGTGGTGATTTTGGGCAATGAAGTATCTATTTATATGTGGGATTTCTAGGGTCATGGATATAACCCAAATCCATACCCATGGGTTTTATGATCCATGGTTCATGTGGCCCAACTCTTTATGTATCCATACATAAACTTGGTCCAACATGGATCCTAAGCCCAACACATATAAATATAACTAATTATCATAATTAGTCCCCATAGATTTAATTAGTCTCTTTCGACCACTAAATTAATTCCAAATTAATTCTTGATGAATACTAATTAAAACATATGATTTCATATTAATATATTATTACTTATAATATATTAATAAACCATAAATAACCTTCTCTCAAAAGTCCATCCTAACAAATTGTCTGATGATATGCAACCCAAATGGACCATGCTACTCTCGGGTCGAATACATACCAATAATAGTTATGGGCTTAGACACCTAATCCAACACAATCCAGACATGAGTTATGGGCCAGGAAGGCAATCCAGACTCATGTTGTAGGCTCAGGGGTAATCTAACCTAATGGTTGTGAGCCCGGTATGCATGATGTTATATGTTCGTGTGGTGGTGTTTTGGGGAACTCACTAAGCTTTGGTTTATAGTTTAAGTTTTACGTTTTAGGTACTTTAGATGATCAAAGAAAAGCAAAGGCGTGATCGTACACATCCTCCAGTAACATTTTTTTTTTTTGGAGATGTTATGATATATTGATTTTGGATCATTTGTGTTTGATCTTGGGTTCTTATGATTTGGGATGATTAAAAAACAATGATTTCTCTTTAATTGAAAATGAACAATTTATTGCGATTTTTGGGATGTTACATTATTTTTAGAAAAATAACATTTGTTAAACAAATGATATCAAGATTGTTAAAATCACGATCTTGATCAAGTGATCGTATGATCAGATAGGTAAAAGGATCCATATGTATCCAATGTTTTAAACACTGGTTTGAATCGAGAACCAAGGAAGGTAGTGGTTCAACTAGCACCAGCTTTATGCTTTTTTCTGGGCTGGAACAAATCGGCCAGATTTTATGAAAAACAGCTAAACCAGTTAATCTTAATAAAACACTTAGAAATGAAGCATATTGCATAACAAACTTTGGGGGCCGTTTCACATCTATTTAAATTTCTCTTAAATTTAATAAAAACACATGGTAAATGTTATGAAATTTTTTGATGTATGTGTATTTATCTAAAACTATATTTTGTTTCGGTATTATACTTTATTATCTTTTGGATGTATGTGGATTGATATAAAACTTATGATTATGTATTTTTTAATGTATTTATTGTTAACTGAATGGTGAACTGTTAGATGAATTTTTCTTTTAATTCTAAAAAGTGCTTTGGATAAGATCTTACATTCTTGACAACCTATATAAAATCTTACGATCACGGTTTACATAGTGGAAAAACAATCCTATATAGCAGAAAAAAAAATATCATAAGAGTAATATAAGATAATATAGTCAATTATACATAAATATTATAAAATTTTTTATTTAGAAGAAAAAAGGACTTTGTCCATAATAGATATTATCTCTGAGACAAAGAAAATATCATACAGTTAATGTAAAATAATACAAAATGATAGACAGAAAAAATATACTAGGATAATAAGAAAATACTAAAAAATTAAAAATATTTTAAAAAAAATCCTTACATTTTAACCAGGAAAACTTTAGTAAAATTCTTATATTTTGACATTATAATCAATTAATTCCTTATATTTTTGTTCTTGCAATTAAACCAAAAACACCAACAATTGTTTACTATTAATCCCCAAAAACTAGCAACATGGATTTTTTTTACCTGAAAAACTGATAATTTTTGGGTTTTTAGCCTAATAAACTGGTCACCAACTGAATGAGTGTTTTTTTTCATAAATGTGATAAAAGTTTGGGAGTTTGGACTAACTGTTATCTAATATTTTGTATTGGATTAACTAAGTGTATATTTCGTATTCGACTAACTTAACTTTTGATTACATTTGTCAAAAAGTACTCGTATTCGGGTAGTGATCAGTTATCGAGGTAAAACCCAAAAATGAGTGGTTTACCAAGGCAAAAAACCCAAAATTGTAAACAGTTGCCAGTTTTTAGGATTTAGTTGTAAACAATTGTCAATGTTTTGGGCTTAATTGCAAGAAAAAATATATATAATGACTTAATCGATGATGATGCCAAAATATAAGGATTTTTTTGAAGTTTTCCCTATTTTGATCATATCTACGAAAAAAAACCTCATATGCTGATAGTGACCAGTTTACTAGGTAAAAACGTCAAAATGCAAACAATTGTCAGTTTTTAGGACTAAGTTGAATGAAAAAAATTTAAGGACTAAAGCGATTATAAAACCAAAATATAAAAACTTTTTGTAGATTTCACTAAGAATTATATCAAAGAAAAGAGGGATACTCATGTACACATGCATCAAGTACTTGTTTCCCACGTACTCTATCAAGCAACACGTAAATCTCCTTAGAACATTCATGATATTTATCGGAAGCCGAAAACTGATGTAACTTCCCCTCAATCTCAATCCAACTCGACCCCGGAATCTTTTTTTCCACCCTAAACTCTTTCATACTTGACCTAATTCTAGCCACCTCACTCCACCTATTTTCTTCCGCCAACATATTAACAAAAAGACTATAATACCCACTATTATCCGGTTCCAAAACCATCAACTTTTCAACAGCAACACGTGCCAATTCCAAGTTCTTCTGAATCTTACACCCTCCCAAAACCGCACCCCAAATCACACCATTCGGTTCCATTCCCATCTCCTTTATCAGTTCCATTGCATCTTCTAACATTCCAGCCTTGCATAACAAATCAACCATACACCCGTAATGTTCAATTCCAGGGGGAATAAGAAAATTTTGACTCATGCTTTGAAACAACTTGCGCCCCTCTTTTACTAATCCTCCATGAGTACAAGCACTAAGAACACTTATAAAAGTAATCCCATTTGGTTTTATATTCTCTTTTTTCATTTGACTAAACATTTTTAACGATTCTTTCGCGTACCCATGTGATGCAAGCCCTTCGATTATTGAGTTCCAACAAAAAAGATTCTTTTCGGGTAATTTATAGAACACCAAGAGTGATTGATCTAAGTTGCCACATTTTGCATACATGTCAATCAAAGAAGACCCAATGTAAACATCAAGATTAAAACGGTTTTTTGCAATATAAAGATGGATTTTCTTTCCGATATCAAGTGTTCCAAGGTGAGCACAGGCTGAGATTACAGTTGCCATGGTGACTTCATCAGGGGTGATGCCATGTTTTGTCATGTTGATGAAAGTTGATAATGATTCTTGGTAGAGTTTGTTTTGGGAGTAGGAATTTATCATAGTGGTCCATGAGATTAAGTCTTTTGATGGCATGTTGTTGAATAAAAGCTCTGCAGATTTGATGTCTTTTATTCTGGCGTATCCATCGATTAAAGAGTTCCAAGAAGCACAAGTTCTTTCAGGCATTTCATCGAACAGTTTATGAGCAGAAACCATGTCTCCTGATCTTGAATGTACTGAAATCATGGATGTCCAGGCGAAAGTGTCTCTTTCAACCATTTCATCGAATACCTGGCGGGATTCCAAGATCTTTCCAAAACATGAATAGAAATCGATCAATGCTGTCTGGACGTAAACATGTGATTTGAACCCGAACTTCCATATCTGCCCGTTAATGGCTTCTCCGATTCTATATTGTTGGATAAAAGCACATGATTTGATGACGGAAGGAAATGTATAGCTAGTGGGAGAAATTCGAGCTCTCAACATTTGTAGATAAATTTGAAGAGATTGAATTGGGACAAAACAAGACACACAAGCTCGGATAACAGCGTTATACACAAATACATTGGGATCCTCCATCTGGGTATAGGCTTGGATTGCGTAATCTGTTTGAGAAAAGGTCGAACAGGCTGAGACGAACTGATTTATCATGAAACAATCTTGATTGTAGCTGTTCTTGACCATGAACGCGTAAATAGATTCTAGTTGTCTCAAGTTTGAGCAGATTTTCAAGTGTTCAATTATGATCTCATTGTTGATTGTTCCTCCTTGTAGTTCTGCAAGATGGGTGGTCGGTAATCGAATCAAGTCTGCTGCTGTGGTCGTAAAGTAGGAAGAAAGGAAGCTCAGAGAAGACAAATGACGACGGAGGCGATGAGAAAAATGGTGGCGAAAAGAAGTTGCAATGAAACCGCTTACTCCGCCGCCGGAGTTCATCGGCAAAGAAAATAAAATCGGAAATGGGTTTTACAGATAATCAATTTAACAATCATGTAACCGGAGATAGAGGGCACCCATATGAAAATTTCTATTTTAAGAAAACCAAAAGCGAAGTGTTTTCTATTTCAAGACATTCGAAGATAAAATTTTGTAATATTCGTGACTTTGTATAGACGTGAATGTTGTCCATCGTCTCTCCTTATCGTGTTAACCTCAACCATCACGTTCATTCGCTCTGCATTTTAGGGTTCCAAAATCAATTCATTTTTCTCCTCTTCTCTCACAATGCATTCATGGAAAGATAAATTTACAGAAAAGATAGCCAATTTCTTTTACGAACCTTCTTCTTCTTCATCTTCTTCTCCATCGTCTTCTGATCACGATCAGGTACCCCATCTACATCTCTCTCTCTCTTTCTCTGATATGTACATTGATTGTTTTCCAGTTTTTCTTCGAATTGGCTTGCTATCATCGTGAAATTCATCTACTTTTCGCGTTCTTAAGGAACCGTATTCATGTAAATTTGGTTTTTTACGATCTGGGCATAAAAATTAGAAAGTATTTAATTCCATTTATCCAATATGAATTCATAATTTGTGAAATTTTGACTAAAGCTTGAAGCTTTGACCATGGCGTTCTTCCTTATTTGCAGACCAGTTTACCTCTTAAAGATGAAAGCTATTTGTCATCAATACTTTCTTTCTTGTTTCCCTCGCAAGAGTCAATTTCAAAAGAAGAGAATGATTACGAAGCAGGCAGCCTAAAGATTATAAAATGTAAGAATTCAGATACAAAAGACGAGAATCCAGACCTAGGGTCAGGGAAGAGCACCAGCAGTAGTGATGTGTTTGAAGATGCCATTGATCTAAAGACCCCCAAAAAGCATGTTCATGACCTAAATCTGGATTCGGTTTTTATTTCTTCCAATTTGAGCCAATTTTTTCAATCTTGCCTTCCCAATATAGTAAAAGGTTGCAAATGGGTTTTAATTTATAGGTAATAATATCTCCTTATGGTTATCATATACAAATGTTTGACATTATATGTTGTACCATAGAGTGGATGGAATGAGAGTAATGTCAAACTAAATTTGTCTGATATAAAAAACATCAAATATAAAATAGTTCAGTTCAATTCAGTCCAATGTAGTCAGTTTTGTTGAGACAAATGCACTCTTACTCTAAATTGGGTTGTTGACGTATCTTTTCTTTGAAATGAAGGGCAGTACCTTGAAACATGGCATATCACTTCGAACACTTATTCGGAACACATTTGAAGTTCATGGGCCTTGTTTGTTGGTAAGATTTGGTTACTTAAGAACAAATTGGTTTAATTTCAATATATCTGACATATTGTATTCTTTACGTAGATTACTGGAGACAATAAAGGTGTTGTGTTTGGAGGGCTGATAAATTCCCCGTTAACACCTACTCCCCAAAGGAAATATCAAGTAAGTTAGTCCCAAGTTTCTTTTTCTCCCAGTGTGTTACGGATAAAATACTTGATTTTCCAACTTCTTTTCTGCATTATGTCAAAAACAAACACGTATATATAACGTATTAGATTATGTCATTAAGTCCATCAAATCGAAAAAGGAAACACTTTAGTTTGCTAATGAGTTGTTTCTTTGACTTAATGGGCAGGTACTGGAAAGTCTGTTTGTTATTTTACTTAATCAGACAGAATGACCTAACGAGCTTAAGCCGAAATAAATAAATAAATAATTTGATTTAATGTATTAAGCCACTAATGTTTTATGTATGTTCTCTTCTGTTTTTCTACCAACCCCTCTCACTTAAAATTGACGATTATTGTGATTTTTTTAATGTATGGACATTTAGTCTCATTTATAGAATTTATGTATACAACACATTATTCAGACAAAAGCCACGGGAGAAAAGTAACGAAACAAAACTTTGAACTATAAATAAGTTAACTTCTACACTACTGTATCCACGTGATGCTATATCATACATTTTCTAGTGTTAATTAATGGGTTTCAACACTCTGCACTTTTGAATTGTTGTGGCAGGGAACAGTTCAGACCTTTGTTTTCACAACATTATATGGTGCACCAACTTTGTTTAGACCAACTGGTAAGCCATATTTGTTATATTGTAAATGACGTAAATATCATCATCCTCATTGTCATACCCCCCCGTATTTGTAATTACATTTGGTAATCCTACCATGGTTTTACCGAATTTGAGTAATCTTTATTATTACACTCATGAACTAATAATTTCTTTTTCTATTTCAAAAGGTGCAAACCGGTACTTTTACATATGTTCCAATGACATGCTAGCATTTGGAGGCGGAGGAAGTTTTGCGTTACGCTTAGATGGAGATTTGTAAGATGCTTTATGTGTTACTACTTAATAACAACAAAAATGATATTATTACTATTATTACTATTATATGTTATATCATCTTATTATCTCTTTGTGTACTTAGGTTGACTGGAACTAGTGGACCTTGTGATACATTTGGTAATCGATGTTTGGCTCATAATGAAGAGTTTGAGTTAAAGAACGTTGAGGTATGTAACACTCTAAACGTGTGCATAACATGATATAGGTGCTGTTTGTTTTTTTTTAAGCCAAAATGTCTGCAGTCTGCAGACCACATCTGCATGCCTCTGCGGCAGAAGAGGTGGACCAAATGTCTGCGGTCTGCAATAAGAAGACTGTTTGTTTTTAACGTCTGTAGCCGTTGAAATAAATTAATTTTTCAATCTTAATTTCATGTCATAAAGATTAAAAATGCATTTTCAGCAAAAAGAGAAAGAAAAAAAAACGGGTGGTCTTTTTTTTTTTGGTTAAAATGAGGTCTGAAGACCTTTGAAGACAGTGGCCCATGTCTGCGCCAGGAAGACCTCGCGCAGACGTTTTTTGGTCTGCGCACTTCCAAAAAACAAACACTCTGCGATGGCATATGTTTGCGCGTTGTCTGCGCGGCGCAGACAAAAGTGGTTGCGCAGCTCTTCACAAAAAAAAACAAACAACCCCATAGTTAGTATAAGTAGTGAAGGCTTTAAGCCTGAAGAGCTAGTGTATGAGTTTCAATTTCAATATACATCAAATATAGTGTGGGAAATGTTATTTATCATTTTTTTCTTCACCTTGCAGTTGTGGGGCTTCACTCATTCCTCTCGATTTCGTTAACCTAGTCGAAGATTCACAGCTCCAATCAACTTTGTTATTGGTTCTTCAATGACATTGATACACGAACATGCTACTTGATATAGAAAGATCCTTGTATACTTCAATGACTACTAGACAACTTAGACTTTTTTTATATTTGTTCCTACAAATGTATATAGAATGCATGTATTACATTTCAAATGACGTAATTTATTTAATTCAAAGTCATGATTTGCATGTAATGTTAGTTAACATTTATATGCATATATCATGCAAAGTCTCATATAACCAAATCTCAACAGCCGCATTTTTTTTCTGAGAACCTTTGCCATAAAATGAATTTAATATTATGGTATATTTTTACATAATAATCAATAGTATATTACATTTACAGATAAAGATCATGCTATTGATTTCCGATTTTCCAGATGTGATCACATCATTATGACATTGATTCATCGCTACAATGACAACACATTCAATCACATGCTAAATAGAATTTCTTGCTTGATACACAATGTATAAAAAATATCACCTTAATATTTATCCTATCCAATCGTTAATCTTATCATTCGCCATGACAACTTGTAATGAACATGCTAACATTGTTCTGGCTACATCTAATTCTTTCTTTAATTTTGAAATTACTAGGCAAGTTGAATCATGTTGTTGAAAAAGACAAATATACCCTTCAACTTACTCTTACACCATCAACATAAAGAGGAGTTCCTACCTTGTTGTATGCAGTTGTTGCTCTAATGCAAATGCAGATAACACCATAGCATACCATTCCTAGTGTTATACAAACAAGAATCAGAAGGTTTTTGATAATATACTATCATATAAAATGTAGAATTCATATAAATTATAATTATGATATATTAATTTTGAAGAGCATGGTGTAATTGGATAACTATTAAGTAATGTAGACTTCTCTCTTTACTTAAGGCTAGTGAAGAACTAAGCAAAATGCAAACATGTTCACCTTATTCAAGAACATAAACCCTAGAAAGAAAAATGAATGCACTATTATGTGTCTCTCGATCAACAGCTTCTCAAAAAGTAATCCAGACGAATTAGAAACAACAGGCACTTCCGGAACCTCGCCGGAGACTGGACGGGTGACATGGACAGTAAAAGATAAAGTAGATCGGATAACAGTTATGGTGCTTGATTGTAGAAAATCGTAATATATATGTATGAAGAAAAATGATGAAAAGAAGATTGGATACTTGAACAGATCATTGTGCAGGAGGAGGGGCTAGGATTTTACAGTCGATGTTGATGTAGTTGAGAGAAGTGACGACGAGAGGGAGGAGACGACATGGAGGAGTCTACACTCGACATTCTACACTCCGGGTAGGCATTCCTTTTAAAACAATTTTGGACTTTTAATTTTTGTAAAAAGTAAAAGAAAAAATTGTAAAAGATATTTGGCAAAACATAAAAATTCTTTTAAATCAACTTTTTGTTATGAATAAAAAGGAGTTTTCTAAAAGTCATAAATTTTTTTTATGGCTTTTGGCTTTTAACTATTAAAAGTCTTAAAAGTCAAGCCAAATATATTTAAAGACATCTTTTTAGAAAAAAATTCTTTTACAAAAAGTCTTTTATAAGAGGACTTTTAAGTTAAAAACGAATCCCAAACACACCCTGGATAGAGGGTGCAGGATTGAAAAGAAAAACATGGGTCAGTTCAAAAACTGTAAAGGAAATTGTTGGAAGTTTTCACATACGATAACTGTAGTAAGTTGTAGCGGTTTTGTTTTGTTCACATCTTTGTAATTTTTTTTGTACACATTTAGGTAACAAAATTGTTGGAAGTGTTCACATATGACCATTATGACCGGATGTCATATGTGAACAATTCTAACAAATTCATTACCTAGATATATAAAATAAATAAATAAATAAAGTTACCAAAATGTAAACAAAATGAAAATGTAATTATCTTGATAATTAAATTTTCCTTTTTTCTTTTAATCTAATCTTATAATTTTGATTGGTATAAAATTTAATCTAAATAGTAAATATTTTTAAAACAACATTATTTTGGTAAATATCTTTTTAAAATATACCACTTTGGTAAAAAAATAATAATAATAATAATACAAAAAATACAAAAAATAAAATATATTAATACTAAAGACATTTTGATTGACCGTCTTAATAAAAATGGATTTTCCCCCATGTATAACATGAATTTAAAATACAAATAATATAAGTATGTTTTATTTACATCGATATGCTCTTGTCTCATACATATAGAGCTAATTGATAATTATGCTATCAAAAACGGCTTCCAACATGTCCTCACAAATTTAAATGCTCATAAATGGTCATAAATATTGTTTTATATAAATTCAATTGAATATATTAATACTACAAGACATTTTGATACTCTTAATAAAAATGGAAATTGGCTTATTAAGGTAATTACCTTTTCGTTTTATTCACATTTTGATAACTTTATTTTTTATAAACATCTAGCTAATAAACTTGTTGTAAGTGTTTACATTATGACCGACTGTAACAGTCAGTCATAATGATCATATATGAACACTTCAAACAATTTCTTTATTTAGATGTGTAAAAAAACAACAAAGTTACGTAAATGTGAACAAAATGAAAAGTTAATTACATTGATAACTCAATTTTCCTAGAACGTATTTTCGTGAAATTACAAAAAAATAAAAAAAAAATTAAATATCTATCAAACTTATATGAGATGTAAATGTTTATATGATCTTATTGAAGTTAAAAGGTTAGATCGATATTTCAATTCAATTTTTGTAATTTTAAGCTCGAGGTTTTATGTAATTTAAGTTAGGCCTTTATCTTTGAACTCGATTGATAAAAAGTGTGTACGAGCTTCACTAAATTTCATAAAACTCATTTTGTTTACATCTCTAGTTATTTTATATATTTTTAGGCAAATACCATAAAGCACCAAATTATACACACTTAACTGGCAAAAGCCTTACATTAAATTTTTTGTTCACTGTAGCCTCAATAATTAGGTTGAGTTACCAATTAAATGTAAGGTCCCAAAAACCATACTAATTTTTTTAATTTTAAAGGAATATATGTAGTTTTTAAATCACCACGAGTAATCAAAACATTGTTTCACAATATATCATAAAAATTAGAGTATTAAAACATAGTGTCTCTTAAATCCAAGGTTGTAAAAATCGTTTGACGGTAGCTCGACGGTCGACTGGTGTTAAAGGATTAATCGGTCTTGACGGGGATTAATCGGAAACCATAGATTATTAATAAAATATTAAAATTAATTAAATATTAATTTATCATAAGAAAAACAAGTACTTCAAAATTAGCAAATAAGAAAAAACTGTAATTTGGAAATTTGGAAATACGAAAATATGAATATTTTGGTATAATATTTTAAATTTTGAAAATTTGAAAATTTTGGAGTAAAAAAAAGTTGCTTTTTGGAATTTTTTAAAATTTTTTTCTAATTCTTTTTACCTTTTTTTTGACTTTTTTCGACCTTTTTGACTTTTGTTAACTTTTGTTGACCGATTAATCCCGCCAAGACCGATTAATCCCGTCAAACCCGATTAATCATAAATTTCCGATTAATGCCCTAATCCTCAACGGTTGGAGAACGCCAAACGATTAATCCACGATTAATCGCCGATTAATCCCGATTTCTGCAACCATGCTTAAATCATAAAAGACTTTTGGAAGATGTGTTGTAACATCCTAAAATTCGAGTCCAAAAATTTCGTTTTTAATTAAATATTTTATAAAATCGTTTACTAAAAACATTGCCGATACCATATCAATCCATAAACCATCATGAACATGTCTCAAAATCAAAACGTCGAATAGTAATAAAACCAGAGTACAATCTCATGAATCACATAGTGCGGAAATCCGATGTGCGTGTGATGTGCAGCTACCGCGATGACTCTTTCCCCTTCGCTGAAGAGGTACCTGAAACAAAACAAAAAATTGTAAGCACGAAGCTTAGTGAGTTCCCCCATCATACCACATACCACATAATAATGTCTATTCATTGGTATCTTCCAACCGGTAGCCGGGAACTACCCTCCCCTTCGGTATCTTTTAACCGGTAACCGAGAGCTAACCTCTCCTTTGGTATCTTTCGACCGGTAACCGAGAGTTAACCTCTCCTTCGGCATCTTTCAACCGGTAATCGAGAGCTAACCTCCCCCTCGGTATCTTTCAACCAGTAATCGGGGACTATTTCACCCCTACCACTATCACATAATAATGTGTCATGATAATACTACTAGGCATGCATGGGTACAATCCACCCCTTCGGTATCTTTCAACCGGTAACTGGGGACTATATCACCTCTACCACTACTACACATATATCAAAGCATCCTAGCACATAAATATAATAAATTCAACATTCCAGACAGTTATCACAAAGATAATCATCTTTACTACATTCTCCTACTAATGGGTCGACCTTGGTGCCTTAGACCCATTTCTACTGGAAGGTAACTCACCTCGTAAACTGTTTGTCGAACCTCGCGGAGGAAGTCTCTAACAACTACTCCGATGACTCCCGACTATCAGAGACACATAACAATCAATCAGAGTCTATAACACTACTCAGGGTAAAATGACCGTTTAACCTTCGGTCCAATTGGATACTTAAGTCCCAATTCTAACTTATTACTCCTACCTCTCTTACGGTCCATTAAAGATTACCTAAGGGCCCACTCACTGTCCAGTTTCTGAATTAGACCTTATTTTCTTCAAACAGGCCCAAAAATTCCTAAGTCCAATATAATAATTCTCAAGGGCCCAATCTTGTCCCAAAAAGGCCCAATACTCAAGTTCCATATTCCTTAGTCCAAAATGATACTTCACAGTGGGCCATGGGGCCCAAAAGTCCAGGCCCATCCTCTTAGGGCCCAAAAACTCAATTTTCCCAATCTACATGTGTACGCGCGACGTACCTGGCATGTACGCCTAGCGTATGCTTGCCTTGACCACGACGGGGAGTTTGACCTAGTACGCGCGGCGTACCAGGGAGTACGCCCAGTATACTGGATAGCTTCTTTAGGACTTCATTCATGACTTAATCCGTTAAGTCTTTACATCAAAAATGAAGATCCAGGTCCTTTTAGACCTCCTAAACCGTAAAGTCACGAACTTTACGTGCTTGCATGCAAGGTTGGGGTCAAAACATGATTTTGGTCCTTTTAATAATCTTTAAGACCCCAAAACACTTGCATGGTTGTGGATTAACCATCAAGGTTCAATTTTTATGACTCTTAGTGCCTCTAAGAGCCCAAAAGGATAACTATTATGGTTTGAAATCATTAAGATTCCAGAAGCCTCAACAATAGAGTCCAAAAGCAACTTTAAACACCCCCATAAACAAATGTAATGATATAATGGCCAAGGTTGGAACTTGATACCTCAAATAAGTCAGAAAATGGTGCTAATCTTTTGGATTTACGAGCTCTTGGTGGATCCTTGCGCCTTCTTCAAGTTCCTTCCTCTTCTAAAGCACCAAAACTACACCAAAAACTCTCAAATAGCTCCCAAATCACAAGAACACACAAAAGTAGGCTAGGGTTTTCATTAGGGCTATGCGAAAAACCGCACAAACCGCACAAACTGTCCGCACCGCACCAAACCGCACCGCATAACGCGGTTTAAAATTTCGTGGTGCGGTTTGCGGTTCATCATTTTATTAAACCGCACTATGCGGTGTGGTTTGCGGTTTGTATTTATAAAAATACGGTTCAAACCGCACCGCACCGCATGTTATATATACTTTTTTTCTTTACTTTGTTATAAGTTCAAATCACGATTTAGAAATGATGTATATAAATATATTTCTTACAATAACCAAATATCTATAACGTAACATTAAATCACTATTTGATCAAGATCTGATGGTTTACAAGAATATAGCAACTATAACAGCAATATAAAGCAATAACAATGATACTTACAAAACTATAGTAGCATGAATCACAATTTATTAAAAACGATTTAACTCGAAAATTGTATTTGTTTTTATAAAATGAATGCAATCAATTTTTTTAACCTGGTCAGGTTTTTGGTTTTTGATAGATTAATGTTGAACAACTCATCAAACCGCACAAACCGCAACTAAACCGCATAAACCGCCCGCATCAAACAACACGCAGTTTTGAACATCTGTGGTGTAGTTTGCGGTTTCTAAAATATTCAAACCGCATATGCGCTGCGGTTTGCGGTTTTGACTCGAAATCGCACCAAACCGCACCGCGCACACCCCTAGTTTTCATGGAGGCTGTATGAGGGTGAAGGGAGGCTGAACAAATGGGGCTAATGTTCATTATATAGGGAGTAAACCCTAAGTTTTAGGGTTTAAAGAGCTGCACACGTACGCTGGGCGTACTCCTGGCACGTCGGGCGTACGTGCTTGGCCTCCGCGCTTCCTTTCCACGAGTACGTTGGGCGTACACGACAATGTACGCCCCGCGCACGCAGCTTCCTCAGCCCATTAGCAAGGCCCAAAGGTCAAAGCCCAAACCAAACCACTTTACACTTCAATTAGGATGAATAATAATAATACCTGGAAAATCCCGGATGCTACAAATCTCCCCCGCTTGAATTAGACTTCGTCCTCGAAGTCCATTGCCGCTGCTGAAAATAACTCGAGGTAGTGCTCTCTCATCTCATCCTCCGGCTCCCAAGTCAATTCTGAGCCTTTGCGGTGCTGCCACTGCACCTTCACCAACTCTATTTCCTTGTTCCTCAGCGCCTTCGTCTTCCTATCTATAATAGCTATCGGTCGCTCGATGTAGCGCAAACTATCACCCACATGAATATCCTCGAGAGGTACCATTGCAGAGTCATCTACCAAGAATTTCCGCAGCTGGGAGACGTGAAATATGCTATGAATCTAACTAAGCTCGGCTGGGAGATCCAACCTATATGCCACCTTGCCCACCTGGGCAGCGACCCTAAAAGGACCGATGTACCTGGGGCCCAACTTTCCCCGCTTACTGAACCGGATGACACCTTTCCAATGTGACACCTTCAGGAGGATCATATCCTCGACCTGGAATTCCAGGTCCGAACGACGCTTGTCAGCATAACTTTTTTGCCGACTCTGAGCAGTCTGAAGCCTGCTCCGGACCTACTGGATCCTCTTCATCGTCTTGAGGACCACTTCGGTACTCCCCATAACTCTCTGCCTAACCTCACCCCAGCAAATCGGGGTCCTGCACTACCTCCCGTATAACATCTCGAAAGGAGGACGATCGATACTCGCATGATAGCTGTTGTTGTAGGAGAACTCAGCTAATGGAAGGTAGGTATCCCAGCTACCACCGAAGTCTAAAACGCATGCCCGCAGCATATCCTCCAGAGTCTGGATAGTTCGCTCGCTCTGACCATCCATCTGCGGGTGAAAAGCGGTGCTAAAGTGTAGACGAGTACCCAACTCGGCATGGAATTTCTTCCAAAATATGGAAGTAAACTACACATCTCTGTTAGAAACCATGGAGACTGGCATTCCATGTCGGGCCACAACCTCCCGAATGTAGATGTCGGCCAGCTTCTCGGCCGATATGCTTTTCTAGATTGGTATGAAATGGGCACTCTTGGTCAATCGTTCCATGAAATGACCCATATGAAATCCACTCCCCCGCGCGGTCCTGGGAAGTTTGGTGATGAAATCCATGGTAATATCTTCCCATTTCCACATAGGAATATCTAGCGGCTGTATCTTTCCGTGTAGCCTCTAGTGCTCCGCCTTGACCTTCCTGCAAATCAAGCACCGCTCTACATACCATGCTACATCCCGCTTCATGCAGGGCCACCAGTAATCAGGGCGAAGATCTGTATACATCTTCATCGCTCCGGGATGAATAGAAAACCTGGGTTTGTTCGCCTCCTCCATCAAAACCTAACGCACACCCCCATGATAGGGAACCCACACCCTACGATGTAGCCTCAACAACCCATGGCTATCGTAGTCAAAAGAGGAAACATGTCCCACAATACGCTCGCTCTTCCGATGTTCCTCCTTCATGGCCTCCTGTTGGGCCTCTCGGATCTGCTCTAAGATCGGAGTCACCACTGTCATTCGCAAGCAAATGTCTCTGATCGGTGCAGCCTTGCAGCTAAGAGCATCGGCCACCACATTGGCCTTCCCCGGGTGGTAGAGGATCTCACAATCGTAATTTTTCACCACATCTAGCCACCGACGCTGCCTCATGTTCAGATTCGGCTGGTCCATGAGGTACCTCAAACTCTTGTGATCCGTGTAAATGGTACAATGGACCCCATAGAGGTAGTGACGCCAAATCTTGAGGGCGAAAACAACTGCCCCCAACTCCAAGTCATGCGTCGGATAGTTCGCCTCATGAGGCTTCAGCTGCCTTGAAGCGTAGGCGATCACATGCCCCCTATGCATCAATACTGTGCCTAAACCCGAGATGGACGCATCACAATACACAACAAAATCCTCCACGCCCTCTGGCAGGGCTAAGATTGGCGCCTCACACAATCTCTGTCTCAACCTCTCAAATGCGGCCTGCTGCTCAGACCCCTAGTGAAATCCAATGGCTTTCTTTGTCAGCCGGGTCAAGGGTACGACTATCTTGGCGAAATCCTGGATGAATCTCCAATAGTAGCCGGCTAATCCGAGGAAACTCCAAATCTCAGATAGAGACTTCGGAACCTCCCATCTCATCACTTCCTCCACTTTAGCCGAGTCGACCAGAATACCATTTTGGTTGACAAGGTGCCTAAGAAACTTCACCTCGCGCAACCAGAACTCACACTTAGAGAACTTGGTGTATAAGCTCTCCCTCCTCAGAGTATCCAAAAACCCCTCGCAGATGCACCTCATGCTACTCCTGCATCTTAGAATAGACCAAGATATCATCAATAAAAACTATCACTGACCGATCCAGCATCAGCCTGCACACGCAGTTCATGAGGTCCATGAATGCGGCAGGAGCATTGGTGAGCCCGAAGGGCATCACCACAAACTCGTAGTGGCCATAGCGAGTCCAGAAAGTAGTCTTTTGTATATCCTCATCCCTGACCCTCATCTGATGATAGCCTGACCATAGGTCTATCTTGGAAAACCAAGATGTCCCCTGAAGTTGGTCGAACAAGTCATCTATCCTCAGAAGTGGGTAACGGTTCTTCACCGTTACCTTGTTCATCTCCCGGTAATCTATGCACATGCGATGCGACCCTTCCTTCTTCTTAACAAACACGATCGAGGCTCCCCAAGGCAAACTACTCAGCCTGATAAATACCTTGTCTAGCAGTTCCTGCAGCTGCGAAGACAACTCCTGCATCTCGGGTGGAGGCAACCGATATGGTGCCTTGGCTATCAGAGCCACACCAGGGACTAGGTCGATCCGGAACTCCACCTGTCACTCCCGGGGTATCCCAGGTAGCTCCTTTGGCAATACATCCGCGTACTCTCGGACCACCGGTACATTGCTCTCCGACGCCTTGCCCGCCTCCCAGGTATCCGTAGCATAGGCGACATACCCAGCGCAACCCTGGTGAAGGTAGCGCCTAGCCCTCGCTGCTGAACATAATTTTGGTCCATGTTGTGGCCTCTCGCCCTGAATCACCAACTCTCCCCCACCTGGGGTCCTAACCCGCACTAACTGTTGCGCATAATCTATCACTGCCCCATTGGGGCTCAACCAATCCATACCGATAATCACCTTGTTTCCACGACGAAATGGGAACCAAGTCTACCAGGTAGCGCTCCTCGAATAGCCTCAGAACATAATTTCTAAAAACTGCTGATGCTTGTACTGATCTGTCATCGACAATCTCAACCTCTAAAGGGCAATCCAACATGCCCGAGGACTTGGGGAACCTCTTGCTAAGTGCAAGGGAAACAAATGATCGAGTAGCACCTGAATCGAACAACACATGAACTGGGATACTGTTCACATGGAACAATCCTAAACAAGCATACAACATGATACATCAATATCATAAGCAACATATAGTAAAAACTAGGGAGAAGAAACCATACCTGTCACCACATTGGGTGCGGCGTGTGCCTCCTTGGTAGTCAACTAGAAGGCTCGGCTCCTCACCACAGGAGTCTCTGCCTTGCCCTGCCAGCCTTCAGTGATCCGCAGGGTCGCTGGAGCTAGTGCCGCCACTAACATTGCTGCTGCTGTCAATCTCGGGCGATTGGCCTTTTTATGGCCCTTCTGATTGCAATGAAAGCAAATCAGGTCTGATGTCTGGAATGTGGGAGCAGTGGCAGTACAATCCCTACCAAAATGTCCAGACTTGCCGCACTTGTAGCAGCCTGATCCCGACCCAGCATGACAAACTCCCTCGTGTGATCTGCCATATTTCCCACAGTGGCTTTGGCCCTACTGGCCCTTCGACCTAGAGTCGAATCCCTTGGGTTTCTTTCCAGAAACCCCTGTCACCTGCCCCTCCTCCGACTTCCTCTTCCGGATGTTCTCCAAGTCAATCTCCCTCTCCCTCGCCCTGGCAATCATAGAATCCAGGGTCGGGCATGATTAGAAGCTGACATGCTCTCGGATATGTGCTTGTAACATGTCATGATAGCGGGTTTTCCGCATCTCCTCGTCTCCGGCATATTGGGGCACCAACAATGCCCTCTCCTGGAACTTGGCGGTAATTCCCGCCACTGTCGCTATCGTCTACCTCATATCAAGAAACTCCATGGCTAGTTGCTGAAGCTCCACAGCTGGCGTGAACTCAGCCCTGAACCGGGCTACAAAATCTGGCCACGTCATAGCCTCAATAGCCGAGGCTCCCAGAGAGTCACTAACTAACTCCCACCAATATCTAGCCATGTCCCTCAAACAACCTGCAACATACCGAACCTTCAATCCCTCAGGGCAGAAGCTAGTCAACTGTGCAAACTCGATGTCTGCAATCCATCTCCTGGCCATGATAGGGTCATTTGCCCCATGGAAATCTGGCGCATTGCTCCCCCTGAAGTCCTTGAAGGACAATGTGCGCAACCTTGATTGGCTAGATGTCATGTCGCTCCGGAATGCCCTAAGGCGATCCTCCATCAACTCTATGATCCCTTCCTTGATCGACCCAAAGATAATCGAGGTCTCCTCAAGGATGCCTCTGGTGATCTCAGAAGCAATGAACTCACATAGTCCCTCATCAAGTGGCTCGACACTTGATCCTGAACCTGATCCTCCTCCGTGACGCGTAGTCATCACCATTCTGAAACAAAAAAATAATTGTCAGGGTCATACACAACCTCAAGAGGTCTCATATACTACAACTTTCATGGTACTATCTTGGCCCTCCTTGACTCGAGTATGTATCCTCTACTTTCTATAGTACGGGCCCATACGACCTTCCACATCTATCCGTACTTTCCTCAAGGATTGCTTCGACTTCACCAAGTCCCTTTTTGCACTACTGTACTTAGTGCTAATATATTCCTAGGCTCACCCTACGGTAACTCCTCCAACCTACTCTCCGCCATCAACTGCATGAGAAGTTCCTGCCACTTTCACCTAACTAGCTTGCGGATACCATTACATACCACTAAGACCAGATAATTCTTTGAATGAGAGGTCCTGCCCTACAACGGTTGGACTCAAACAAGAGTTGCGAAATAGGGATAGACCTAACCTTCTGAAATTATTTAATCCTCGCAATATGTAATGTAATGTATCTGTTTACTAGTTAATTGAAAATAACTAGAACTCCTATTAGCACAAAGCAAGCAACATTCGGGCATTGAGTAGCCCGTCCCAAACATATCCTATCCGGGCTATCATGCAACTCAATAAGCGTATACAAAAGGCATAACATGCATCTTCCTAAATCCTTAGCCCTATTCTAGCATGTAGTTCTCATATACACATAGCAGGCATAAAAGGCATCCTCCGTAGATCCTTAGACCTAATCTAGCATGCATTTCTCATAACCATATCATAATAGAACATAAAGTGTGCGGGTATCTTGGGGAAAACTTACTTGAGCTCGGCCGGTCGCGCACATCACACACCTTGTTCTTTCTCAAAACTTTCTTACTTTAACTTTTAGAAAACATTTTCTTGTGAAAATCTTTCAAACCCTCAGTTTGAGTCCAGGCACCCTGAAGGTGTGTCCGAATCCCTCAAACCAAGGCTCTGATACCAACTTGTAGCATCCCAAAATTCGAGTCCAAAAATTTCGTTTTTAATTAAGTGTTTTATAAAATCGTTTACTAAAAACATTGTCGATACCATATCAATCCATAAACCATCATGAACATGTCTCAAAATCAAAACATCGAATAGTAATAAAATCAGAGTACAATCCCATGAATCACATTGTGCGGAAAATCCAATGTGCGTGTGATGTGCAGCTACCACGCCGACTCTTTCCCCTTCGATGAAGAGGTACCTGAAACAAAACTGAAAACTCTAAGCACGAAACTTAGTGAGTTCCCCCATCATACCACATGTCACACCCCAAAACCAAGAATGGCAGAAACGTTCTGGGGCGGAGGACGTCATGTAATGTATCACAACAATGTAAAGTAGTAAACAAGCAACAACATCATCCATTGCATTAATAGTATAATTTTAATTACAAGTGTGTTCTTTCATAGTACACAACAACATAATGAATAATCAAAATAAAATATGAGTCTGAATGGCTCCATCTTCACAATACCTGGTCGTCGAACCTGTCTATTTGTGACCTGAGAATACAAGTTATTTTGATAGCAAGTATCAGCCAAAAAGCTGGTGAATTCATAAGTATTAATGTGTCTTTAATTTGTAAAACTTGTAATGAAAGACTTGAAATTGTTTTGAAAGAAAGTTCGTATAAGTATGAAAATGTTTGTAAAACAACTGTAAACGTTTGAAAACCCTAGAAATCCCTATGATTCCTACTAGTATAAAAGGGAGTCTTCTACCCAGACCTAACTTTTTTGAAAGTAATCTTCTACCAAGACCTAACGGTTTTGAAAATAGTATTTTACCAAGACCTAGCTGTTTTGAAAGTAGCCTTCTACCAAGACCTAACTGTTTTGAAAGTAGCCATCTACCAAGACCTGAACTATTCTGAAAGTAGCCTTCTACCAAGACCCGACTGTGCTACTCTTATTATTATTATAAGAAATTGTATCCTTTGGTACTAGGATACTCAAATATAATTCACCTCATCGGTTGTGTGAATGAGTCACAAGATAAAGGTAATAATATAAATAACCTAAGTATTATCCTTTTGTACTAGGATAACTAATAGTGTTAACTGAAGACATCCGTAGATGTACATTTACCTCTGTTGCTAACAACTGGGTATAGGAATAGTTAGTCCTTTAAAGTATACCTGTAATGGTATCAACATCCGTAAATGTGCATTTACATATGTAGCTAACAAGGTTTTAGGAATGGTTAGTCCTGCAAAGTATCCCTTGGTACTAGGATATTACGTCCAATCTATCTCGTCGATTATGTGATTGAATCACATAATAAAGATAAGAAGGAGAATTATATAACTGTATCTATACATGTAATATGTTATAGTAACTCATCATATATTATCAATGTAAACGTACTCATGTAAGCATATCTATGTGAACGTATTCATGTAAGCGTATCTTATGTAAATGTATTCATGTAAACGTATCTATGTAAACGTATTCATGTAAGCGTATCTATGTAAACGTATTCATGTAAGCATATCTATGTAAATGTATTCATGTAAGGGTATCTATGTAAATGTATTCATGTAAGCGTATCTATGTAAATGTATTCATGTAAGCGTATCTATGTAATTGTATTCATGTAAGCGTATCTATGTAAATGTATTCATGTAAGCGTATCTATGTAAATGTACTCATGTAACATGTAATGTACTAGTATAGACTCATGAATGAACCGACTCTTGTGTGATTCCATGTACTTTTGGAATGGTAAGTAGTATCTCCTAACTATACCAATAATAGTTACTAATGGTGTATATGTATAACTTGAAGTGTGCCTTTGCTACCCAAAGGTACTAAGCTGACTGAAAAAAACTTTTATGTCTCTATATGTATACATGATATATAACTGATGGTTAAACAACCTTCAGACGGATACCTGATACCCACCAGACCACATCCCAATGGGGAAAAGGAAATAGAGCGGGTTAGCCTTCCTAAGTCCTTTAAACATTAATTATATAACTATACATATACAGGCATGCATTTGATAATATAAAAGCATAAAAGAAGTTTTGTAAAACCTTTGAAAAAGATTAATATCTAAGGAAAGATCGACTTGATGTCAGTTTATAAAACGGTTTGAAAGTATTTGTTTGATAAAACAGTTAAGTATAAAGGAACCTTTGTTTGAAACACAATTGTAAAAGAGTTTGAGATGAAACACATGGTGTATAATGAATAGTTTAATAAAGAGTTTTAAACATATAAAACGTTTAAGAAAATCATTTGAAGAAATTCGTTTGGTAAAACGGGTAACGTATAGTAAATCCGTCTGCATGTTAGTTATTAATCACATGTGATTGATATAATAACTAGCATGTTTCAACTTGATCCCCCCATAAAGAATTTAAAAACATTTAGAAACATTTAAAAGGTTAATTCAAGGGGTATGAACTCACCTGCAGTGAGCGGATCAGAAGGAAGTGTCGGATATGGTGCTAGGTGACAAATGGAGACTTGTACACACACACACACACGAGCCTAGTTATCATATAATAAACATATATATATATATATATATATATATATATATATATATATATATAACTAATTAGTCAATTTATAACTAATAAATTAAGTTGGGACAGTCCAGAACATGGAAACACTTTGATAAAAGTGTTAGGAGGCTATCGGGTTGCAACAAAGGAGTGCAAGGCTTCATACGGGAGTTTATGGTCCAATGACCATGTTTGTTTGAGTTTACAGCCCAGGGGAGTAAACTCCTGGCCGTAAACTCTCATTTGGTCACCAAAAGGGGCTTAAAACTCTAGGGGTTCAAGTGGTTAAGTGCTCCAAAGGTTAAACAAGTGTTTGGGTGAGTTTAAGGTCTTAAAATGACCCTAACTTGGGTTTACGGTTTTTGAACCATGTTCTTGGGAGTTTACTACTGTAAACACATGAGTTTATGGTAGTAAGGTTCTAGGCTACTAGTCAAGGCTTAAAAGGGTGTTTAGGGCATTAAAACACACTTTGGGGGAGTTTACGGTTTTGGGAGATTCCCAAACCGTAAACCCATATTCTAGGGGGTTTTATGGTGCTTTTCTCGTGCTAAGCACATCAAGGAAGGATTTAGACATGTTTCCTAAGCTTGTGAAGGGACTAGGGCCGTTTATGCACACTTTTGGGGTGTTTACGGTTTTGGGAGATCCCCAAACCGTAAACCCATATGCAAGGGGTCTTAAGGTGTTTTTCATGAGCTATAACTATTAGGGAAGGGTTCCATACTAGTTTCTAAGCATAAGGGAAGACTTGGGAGCACTTTGGCACCCAAAATGGTTTTTAAGGTCCATGGAGATCTTGGGTCGTAAACTCCTTCTTCTTGTGATTCTTGAGTGATTTCTAACATATCTAAACATCTAGTAAGCTTTAAAACACTCTACGGTAGAAGTACTTACAATACGGAGCAAAAGATTGAAGATCATTGGGAGAGAATTCGAGCTTTTCTCTAGATGAAATGGAAGAAATGAACTAAAAATGGCTAAGTGCCCTTTATATAGTCCGTTGAGTTTTTGGTCCAAAAATATTATTTGAGCCATGAACTCCAACCTCGTGGAGTTTTGAAACTTTCATGATGCACAAAATACTCTAGGGCATCCTCTCTCCTGCTATCACCTGAAGTGTAAATCCTAACATACTCAAACTTGTTCCAAAAAGTTTGAAACTCAACAATAACTTTTCTGACTTCTACTGTATTGAAGGGTTGTACAAAATAGAAATTTCGGGTTGTCACACCACATACCACATAATAATGCCTATTCCTTGGTATCTTCCAACCGGTAGCCATTAACTACCCTCCCCTTCGGTACCTCTCAACCGGTAACCAAGAGCTAACCTCTCCTTCGCTATCTTTAGATCGGTAATCGAGAGCTAACCTCTCCTTCGATATCTTTCAACCGGTAACCGAGAGCTAACCTCTCCTTTGGTATCTTTCAACCAGTAACCGGGAGCTAACCTCCCCCTCAGTATCTTTCAACAGGTAACCGGGGACTATTTCACCTCTACCACTATCACATAATAATGTGTCACGATAATACTCCTAGGCATGCATGGGTACAATCCACCCCTTCAGTATCTTTCAACCGGTAACCGGGGACTATTTCACCCTTACTAGTACTACAAATATATCATAGCATCCTAGCACATAAATATAATAAATTCAACATTCCAGACAGTTATCACAAAGACAATCATCTTTACTACATTCTCCTACTAATGGGTCGGCCTTGGTGCCTTAGACCCATTTCTACTGGAAGGTAACTCACCTCGTAAACTGAGTGTCGAAACTCGTGGAGGAAGTCTCTAACAGCTACTCCGATGACTCCCGGCTATCAGAGACACATAACACTCACTCAGAGTCTATAACACTACTCAGGGTAAAATGACCATTTTACCCTTCGGTCCAACTGGGACATACTTAAGTCCCAATTCTAGCTTATTACTCCTGGCTCTCTTATGGTCCATTAAAGATTCCCTAAGGGCCCACTCATTGTCCAGTTTCTGAAGTAGACCTTATTTTCTTCAAACAGGCCCAAAAATTTCCAAGTCCAATATAATAATTCTCAAGGGCCCAATCTTGGCCCAAAAAGGCCCAATACTCAAGTTCCATATTCCTTAGTCCAAAATGATACTTCACAGTGGGCCATGGGGCCCAAAAGTCCAGGCCCATCCTCTTAGGTCCCAAAAGCCGAATTTTCCCAATCTGCATGCGTACGCGCGACATACCTGGCACGTACGCTGGCCTTGACCAGGATGGGGAGTTTGACCCAGTACGAGCGGTGTACCAGGGAGTACGTCCAGTGTACTGGCCAGCTTCTTTGGGACTTCATTCATGACTTAATCCGTGAAGTCTTTACGTCAAAATTGAAGATCTAGGTCCTTTTAGACCTCATAAACCGTAAAGTCATGAACTTTATGTGCTTGCATGCAAGGTTGGGGTCAAAACATGATTTTGGTCCTTTTAACAATCTTTACGACCCACAAACACTTGCATGGTTGTGGCTTAACCATCAAGGTTCGATTTTTATGACTCTTAGTGCCTCTAAGAGCCCAAAAGGATAGCTATTATGGTATGAAATCATTAAGATACCAGAAGCCTCAACAATGGAGTCCAAAAGCAACTTTAAACACCCCCTATAAACAAATATAAGGATATAATGGCCAAGGTTGGAACTTGATACCTCAAATAAGTCAGAAGTGGTGCTAATCTTTTGGATCTATGATCTCTTGGTGGATCCTTGCTCCTTCTTCAAGTTCCTTCCTCTTCCTAAGCATCAAAACTACACCAAAAACTCTCAAATCACAAGAACACATAAAAGTAGGCTAGGGTTTTCATGGAGGTTGTATGCGGGTGAAGGGAGGCTGACAAAATGGGGCTAATGCTCTTTATACAGTAAGTAAACCCTAAATTTTAGGTTTTAAAGAGCTTCACACGTACGTTGGGCGTACTCCTGGTACGCAGGTGGTATGTGCTTGGCCTCCGCGCTTCCTTTCCATGAGTACGCTGGGCATACACGATAATGTACGCCCCACGTACGCAACTTCCTCAACCCATTAGCAAGGCCTAAAGGTCAAAGACCAAACCAAATTACTCCACAATTCAATTAGGATGAATAATAATAATGCCTGGAAAATCCCTAATGCTATATGTGTACAACCATGCTTTCAACAAGCCTTGATCATCAGAAATACCTGAAACATTTAAATATATGTAATATCCCGATTTTCAAGTATTTATCTTTTAAATCCCCCACCCCCCAGTATGATAATTGTTTGCATTTTGGGCCTTTGTGGTGTTTTGGTGATTTTGGCTAAGGACTTTCTACGTTGGGCGTACGTTGTGTACGTTGGGCGTTCATGGGCGGAGCTTAGTATGCTGGGCGTACTCCGCGTACACATGGCGTACGTGGTGGATCCTCAAACCCTACTTCTTAGGGTTTGGTCTCTCTCTCTCTCTCTCTATATATATATATATATATATATATATATATATATATATATATATATATATATATATGTATATGTATATACAAACCCTACTTCTTAGAGCTGGGTACGTTGGATGTACTCAGCATGTAATGCCTTATTTTGAATCGTTTCATAATTTAGTGCTGTGACCCGAGGACCGGTCATCATAAGGCTTAGGGCCTTTGGAAAAGAGACCTAGACCCCCTTTTTCGTGTGGGTAATATCAAGTCTATTACGGTTATGTTAGCAATCGTTATGTTTCATGATTTTGAAATTTTGCAGATGGACGTCAAAACCACTTTGCTTAATGGGAAGCTGGCTGAAGATGTTTACATGTGTCATCCAGAAGGTTTTGTGGACGCTAAATACCCTAATAGAGTGTGCAAGCTTGAGAAATCCATTTATGTATTGAAGCAAGCATCTCATAGATGGAATCTTTGCTTTGATGAGAAAGTCAAAGAGTTTGGTTTCTCTAGGAGTAAGGATGAGTCCTGTTGTATGGCAAAGCTGGTGGGAGTATAGTTAGCTTTCTAGTTTTTTATGTCGATGATATAATTCTCATAGGAAACAACATCTCAACCTTGCAGGAGGTTAAGTACTAGCTTAGGAAGTGTTTCGCTATGAAGGATATATGGGAACCTACTTATATCCTAGGGATAAGGATTTTGAGAAATAAGAGTAAAAGACTAATTGGACTTAGTCAAAGTACTTACTTGGACAAGGTGTTAAAACATTTTAGCATGGAGAATTCAAAGAAAGGGGAGTTACCGATCCAGAGCAATACCAAGTTGAGTAAGTCTCAACGTCCGAGTACCGATGCCGAGATAGCGGAAATGAGTCGAGTGGAATATGTTACTGCCTTTGGATCGATCGTGTATGCTATGACATATACTCGCCCTGATGTGGCTTTTGTATTGAGTATGGTAAGTCGATATCAAGGGAACCCGGGTAAAGCTCACTGGATAGCATTTAAGAACATTCTTAAGTATCTATGAAGGACTAAGGACTGGGTCCTTTTACTTGGTGGAAGTGAAGACTTGAGAGAGACAGGGTATAGTGACACCAACTTTCTGACTGACAGAGCTAACTTCCGATCTCAGTCGGGCTGGGTGTTTACCTTAAATGGAGGAGCAATGACTTGGAAAAGTTCCAAGTAGCAGACCGTGGCGGAATTAATGTGTGAATCAGAGTACATTGCTAAAAGCGAAGCGTCAAAGGGGGCTATATGGTTGAAGAAATTCATTGGAGACCTTGGAGTTGTACCAGCCATAAAGGAGCCTATGGAGATTTTTTGTGATAACGACGGAGCGGTTGCCTTAACTAAGGAACCGAGGGATAATGGAAGATCCCAACATATCGACAGAAAATATAATTTCATCGGATATTGGGTAAAAGAAGGACTCCTCGTGGTCAAGAGGGTATCGTGAGAAGAGAATCTAGTGGATCCCCTCAAAAAGGGTATGAGTAGGATTAAGCATGTTCAGCATGCAAGGAATATTGGCCTGATGGACAATAATAGTTCTAGTGATTAGATAGATAGTTAGAAACTTGTAACAATATAAATGTAACTGACATTTGATGATTAATTAATGGAAGATTTATTTATGAGTAAAGTATACTATCTTTTGTCAATTGTTTATCTTGTGTTTCACTTTGCATGTTTTACTTCCCGAATAATGGGATTGTTCAAATTATCCACAGTCGTTCATACTTTTGAAGTAAGTTATGAAGTAAGGTTGTCATGAATTGGTTTGTAGATTGTTGACATAGCAAAAGTTTGCTACAACGTTCATGAGTACTCCTGAAATAGTATTTGAGTATTGCATTAACTCACGATCATTTGAATCACTTCATGGAATTTATCACAAGTGATTGTGAGATGATAATATCGTATAATCTTTGAACCGAGATATATGAGTTGTTGTTTGCGAGTTGGTTGTGCATTGATAATGCGTAAAACGCATCAGTGACTTGATTTTATAGAACGTATTGTTGTGTACGATTTGATGAGTAAATAGTATAAGCATATAAGTCACAGTTTATACGTTCCCTTTATCCCAAGGGGTAAAAGCAATACCTTGGGCCTCTCGATGATTTTGTGTTCATTTATGTGGCGAGCCCGACAAGGACTGAGTTGATGTGTTCAATTATGATCCTTATCATACAAATCAGAAATCGGGAAACAAACTGGTGGACATTGAGAATGATTTTGATCCATGTCTTATCCCACAAGATATCTTGTAGAACGGAGGATTATATGATCCCTTATCTAAGGACACACAACTAACTAGGTCAGAGTTCGACAACTGCTTTTAAGAGCTACGATTGCTAATCAGATTCTGAAGTCATACTTCCATTTATGGTTACTAGACTTATCCAAGTGGGAGACTGTTATATTAGGTGTCTAAGCCCATAACTATAATTGGTATATACTTGATTTGATGGTAGCATGGTCTTTTTGGGTTGCCTTCACACTGGCAACTACACAGGATGACCATCGGAGAGAGGCTGATTTTATTTTGAATGATAAATTGGGGCATAAATATGATTTATTAATATATTATAAGAATAATATATTAATTAGAAATCATATTATCAAGTAGTATTTAATCAGAAATTAATTTAGCATTAATTTTGGGATTAAAGGAACTGATTAAAAGTGCAAGGGTAGTTTTCTAATTATTTGATAGTTGAGCTTTTGGACCATTGGATCACCCTTATTTGGGAGGGTCGAAACTCCTAGGTGGTTCTAGGTATTTTCGTCCAAGCCTTAAGATAAGGGAGTCCATGGACTTGCTTAGGCCCTAAGCTAAGGAATTAGGATTTCCACCTTAAAACCCTAGCTGACCTCAAGTATAAATAGACCCCTTGGCTCTTGATTTCATGCCACCCCTTGTGAAATCGTAGGAGAGACGATTTTTGGAGCAATTCACTGTCTCTCCTCTCTCTTATATTCATCCTCTTGCTCTAGTGTGTTTGTGAGCCATTAGAGGTACTACAATTGTGGTACTTGTTCTCAAAAGAAAGGATCTTCAAGTTTGAGTTTTTATTACTATATGGCAAGAAACGTATGTGATCTAATATTTCATATGTGATTTTTGAAATTATTAGATGCATATTAGGGTTTTCTATTTGTGTTCTTTTGTTGTATGTCTAATAGTGAAAGCATATATCCAAATTAGAGTTGCATGCACACATATGATTGTTTGTATAAAACCCATCAGTGGTATCAGAGCCTTTAGTTTTTGTTTTCAACTATATTTGATACAATAGTTTGAACTTGACAAATTAGGGATCTTGGCAATTAAACCCTAGGGCTTGTGTTAGAACAAAGTTCTATCAGGATCGATTGATTCTAAGTGCGCAAACAAGAAAGTATGTAAAGTGAACAAGAATATGGCTTGAAGACGCAAAACTCAATTGTAGTTAATAAGATGTGTAAACCATAATGCACACATGCATTCATATATATAGTCTAACCCTAAGAGATAATCACGGATGGACAGGCCCAATCCGGATATATACAAAAAGCCCTAAGACGCAACACAATAAGCCCCAACAATCTCCCCCTTTGCGTCTTTGGGACCGAGACTTCAACTTTGTTTAGGAACCGAGGGCTTCTTCATCGTCTTGAACACTCTCGGTATGATAGCTAACAGATGGTACCGAAAGGTGATATACCACCGAAGCATATCAGTAAAAAATTTCTTATCAGCATCCGACTTCTGCTTGCACTGATGTATCAGATTGATGATGTGCTCCAAGCAGTCAGTAGAAAACAGATGTTTATCTACCAAAGTGAACAAGAACTTATGAGCATCACCCTTCGTAAACATCACAGTTAAATGAGTTGAGTCAATTTGCCCAATCTTCATCTTGTTCACATCACCAGGATTTTGAGTAGGCTTAACCGTCGGCTTCTTGTTCATTACTCTTGCTATCTCCTGATCCATTGTTGGAACTTCATGGATATAGGATGCCAACATTCTTTTTAAATGTTCTATAATCGGTTCATACTCCTTGGAATTATTGAGCAGAATGTTGACTAGCAAAATCCAATCGTGTGGATTGAGATTGGGAAGGTCAGCCAGTGATATCAACGAAACAGAGTTTGTAGTCCCTCGTGTAACCTTAAAATGGACGTTCACAAACTTGCCAGCTAGAGTCGGCTTCAATACCTTGATAGTTACAATCTTTTGTGCACTCCATGTCAGATATTGAGGTTGACCATATTTTAAGTACCATTCGATAAGCTCTCGGTCAACCTTTGGACTTGGAAAGGGAACCTCAACAGTTGTGTCAAAACAGTGAAAAGTAAATGCCTTCCCTGTAATCGGCATATCAAACTGCGAGTCCTTGGAATTGTCGCAGTCAAACGAAGCAATCGGTTCTAACCAGTAGATACTCGGTGCTTCAATTGATTGACTGATCAACACATCCCGAGTCCATTCAGGAAATAGAGCCTTCTTACATTGTAAGATATCTTCGGTTTCTTTATTTTGTCGCTCTGTTTCCTCAGCCTCCTTTGTGATCTTCAAATTTTCATCTAACTCTTTATCCCTTTTCTTTCTTTTCAGGGCATCAGCAATAGTCTCATCTATATCATCACTATCGCTGTCATGTACAATCTGTTTCAGCTTTTCTGTTGGGCCAGAACCTGAAGCTACATTATCCTTCAGTTCTTTTGTGATAACTTCTTTCTGAGATCCCTCTCCCCCTTGTTTTGGAGTAATAAAAGGCTCCGAAACACCTTTCATTTCATGAAGAATAGCAAGGGCGGGAAGCAGTTTGCTTGTGAGATGATTGCGGATGGTGAGAGTTAGAATCGGATCATGAGCACCAAGTATGTTGGTCAACATGTCCTTAACATTATTGACACAAATACGAAAGACGGATCTTTCGGTCTTCAACAACGAAATTTCCTTCTCTGCTTGAGCAAGTTGGACTTGCTAAACTGCAATCGTAGAGGCTTGTCGTGTAATTTCTTCTTTTAGAGTACCCTCTTTGGCAACATCTGCACGCAGGGAGTCCAGTTTGGAGGAAACCAAACTAATGAGAGAGGCATTATCAGCTTTGTGTAACACCAAAAATTTTAAAATAATTTTTCGCATTTAATAAAGACAACTTCATTTAATATTCATAAAAACCATCATTGTTTGTAATTCGTTTCATAACATATATAAAATCCCCAAGATCACATAATATAAATATTACGCGTGTGTGCACTGATCAGGCCGGCGCCTTCCCGCGACCCTCACTAGTACCTGAAACAAATAACACCAACACTGTAAGCATAAAGCTTAGTGAGTTCCCCAAAATACCATATAACACATATTAGCCACTCGAGGCTATAACTCTGTGGGTCCGTGCACCCATACTCTGTGAACCCTCAGGTTCTAACTCTGTAAACAAGCATAGCATAAATCACATAGAAGAATGCAGTGCAACACATAACATACATAGCATACAACTACTCTATCACATAGCTCTGGTTACCTACTCAAGGTAAAGTATAGTGAGAAGACTCACCTCGTGTGTCTCGATATCTCACAACCTAGGAATCCCTCGTGCCCGATTTTCCAAGCTCTAATCCTCTTATAACATCATAATGTCCCTAGTTAACACTTTATATCTCTAATGTTGACTATCCCTAAGAAGTCAATACAGGTCTACTCTGGTCAACGGTCAACGGTCAACTTTGACCGGACTCGGCGAGTGCTAGGGCGACTCGGCGAGTCTACACGTTCTCACCAATTCTCTAAGATCCCCTTTCTACACGTCGAGTATCCCCCCTTGACTCGACGAGTTCCTCCTGGAAGAATCGCGGGGCCACCCCGACTCAACTCGCCGAGTCTGAAGAACAACTCGGCGAGTCCCAGTTAATCTTCAAGCTACTCGCCGAGTCTGTTCATCGGACTCGGCGAGTCCATGCCATGCAACCGCTCAAACTGCTTCCTAAGGTCAGGTCTGCTCCGACAATTCACAGGTCTGGCCTTCCTAAACTGGTTCATCACGTAAAGCCCTCATTTCGGTGCTCATAATACACCCCATGACTCATAATTTACATTTTGACCTAAGGCATAAGGATTCCAATCCAAAACCTCCATTGATTCCCGAAATGCGCAGGCATGGGACATTCTGGACTCCTAAGGGTCCCAATATAGGGTTCCAATCGCTTGGGGGACTAAGGAAACACTCAATCTAGCCACAAAAGGGTTCAATAAACCCTAAATCCATATACACATCAACATAGAATAATGCAACTCGAAAATATTACCTGAATAACGTTGCTCTGTGTCCCCAAATCCTCAGAATGTGGCTTCTCTTGTTGTTCCCTTAACCAAGCCTCCTCCTCCTTGCAAAATAACACTTCCCAGATCAATAATGGTCTTCAACCTTGCTCCAGATGCTCACAATCGAATTAGGGTTTCTCTCAGAGGACTAGGATGAACAATGACAGCCATAAGGCCCCTTATATATGTCCCAAACCTGGACGGTTAGGGTTTCGCTAAACAGCGCAGACTCGCCGAGTCCATATCCGGACTCGTCGAGTCTAGTCGCGAACCCGCGACCAGATCTGCGATCCTACTCGGCGAGTCTGAGCTCCAACTCGCCGAGTCCCCTCTTAAAACACCCAAAAATCATAAATATAACGATACCTGGAATTCCGGGCTGTTACAACTCTCCCCCACTAGGACTAGACTTCGCCCTCGAAGTCTCACTCTGAAAATAGCTCCGGATGCTGCTCCCGCATCTCACGCTCCGGCTCCTAGGTCATTTCCGATCCCTTCCGGTGCTGCCACTGAACTAACACCAGAGGTATCTCCTTATTCCTCAGAACCTTGATCTTCCGATCTCTGATGGCCACTGGTCTCTCGGTATAATTCAGGCTCGCATCCACCTGAATGTCCTCTAATGGAATCACTGCCGACTCATCGGCTATACACTTTCTCAATTGCGACACATGAAAAGTGTCGTGGATCTGACTCAATTCCACTGGCAACTCCAAACGGTAGGCCACCCGGCCTACCCTCGCAATCACACGAAAAGGCCCAATATACCGGGGCCCCAACTTGCCCCTCTTCCTGAATCGAATCACTCCTTTCCAAGGAGAGACCTTCAGGAGTACGAAGTCGCCGACCTGAAATTCAAGCTCGGATCGGCGTCTGTCTGCATAACTTTTCTGTCGGCTCTGGGCGGTCAGTAACCTCTGTCTAACCTGCTGAATCTGCTCTGTCGTCTGAAGCACGATCTCTGTACTGCCCATCACTCTCTGTCCCACCTCTCCCCAACAAATGGGGGTTCGACATCTCCTACCATACAACAGCTCAAAGGGCGGCATATCGATGCTCGAATGATGGCTGTTCTTGTAGGAAAACTCCGCCAAGGGCAAATACGCATCCCAGCTACCCCCAAAATCCAACACACACGCCCGAAGCATGTCCTCGAGCGTCTGAATCGTCCGCTCACTCTGACCGTCTGTCTGGGGATGATATGCGGTACTAAAATGCAATCTAGTACCCAACTCCTCATGAAATTTCTTCCAGAACCTAGAAGTGAAACGCACATCACGATCTGAAACAATCGAGGTCGGCACCCCATGCCGAGATACTACTTCTCTCACATACACCTCAACCAATTTCTCTGCTGAAGAACTCTCACTAATGGAAAGGAAGTGAGCGCTCTTCGTCAATCTGTCTACAATCACCCAAATTGCATCAACTCCTCTGGCATTCCTCGGCAATTTGGTGATGAAATCCATAGTGATCTGTTCCCACTTCCACTCGGGAACCTCCAATGGCTGCAACTTTCCATGCGGTCTCTGGTGCTCGGCCTTAACCCTACGGCAGGTCGAGCACCTCTCGACAAACCACGCGACGTCCCTCTTCATGCAGGGCCACCAATATTCTCTCCTCAAATCCAAATACATCTTTGTAGCCCCGGGATGGATCGAGAATTTCGATCGATGTGCCTCCTCCATCAAAGTAGTACGCGTACCGCCCACAAACGGTACCCAAATCCGACCCTGAAAGGTCATCAACCCTCGATCATCAGTAACGAACTCTGAAACCAAACCAACGACCCGTTCCCTCTTCTGCATCTCCGGTTGCATAGCCTCAGACTGTGCCCCACGAATGGCATCCAGTACTGGAGCTATCACGGTCAACCTCAAACATACATTTCGTAGTGGAGTGCTCTCCCCCTTACGGCTCAACGCATCTGCTGCCACATTAGCTTTGCCCGGGTGGTACAGGATCTCGCAATCATAATCCTTGACCACATCCAACCACCTCCTCTGACGCATGTTTAGGTTGGGCTGGTCCATCAAGTACTTCAAACTCTTATGGTCAGTGTATATCGTGCAACGAACTCCATACAAGTAATGACGCCAAATCTTGAGGGCGAACACTACCGCCCCCAACTCTAGATCATGCGTGGGATATCTCGTCTCGTGAGGCTTCAGCTGCCTCGATGCATATGCTATTACATGTCCTCTTTGCATCAGAACTGCACCCAACCCCGAAATAGATGCATCACAATAAACTACAAAATCCTCCATCCCTTCTGGGAGAGCTAACACCGGGGCTTCGCACAATCTCTGGCGAAGTGTCTCAAAAGAGGTCTGCTGCTCGGGTCCCCATGAGAATGCAACCCCCTTTCGGGTCAATCTAGTAAGTGGCACTGCAATTCTGGAGAAGTCCTTAATAAATCTCCGATAGTACCCTGCCAATCCAAGGAAACTCCTGATCTTAGAGGGTGACTTCGGCACCTCCCAACTCATCACCGCCTCAACCTTGGCCGGATCGACCAATATCCCTTCCTGATTAACAACATGTCCTAGGAATTGGACCTCCCGCAACCAGAAGTCACACTTGGAGAACTTTGCATAAAGCTTCTCCGATCTCAAAACCCCAAGGACCTCCCTCAAATGTTCCTCATGCTGCTCTCTGGATCTCGAATACACCAAAATATCATCGATAAATACAATCACTGACCGATCCAACATCGGCCTACATACCCTGTTCATGAGATCCATGAATACAGCCGGGGCGTTGGTGAGCCCAAAAGGCATCACCACAAACTCATAATGCCCATATCGCGTCCTGAATGCTGACTTCTGTACGTCCTCATCCCGCACTTTCACTTGATGATATCCCGACCTCAAGTTGATCTTGGAAAACCAAGATGCTCCCTGCAACTGATCAAATAAATCGTCGATCCTCGGTAATGGGTAACGGTTCTTGACCGTCAACTTGTTCAACTCCCGGTAATCAATGCACATCCAGTGTGAACCATCTTTCTTCTTGACGAACAGAATAGGTGCTCCCCACGGCGAGCTGCTCGGTCGAATGAATCCCTTACCCAACAACTCCTGAAGCTGCGAGGATAACTCTTGCATCTCTGGGGGTGCAAGACGATAAGGCACCTTAGCGATAGGCGCGGCTCCCGGAATCAAATCAATACCAAACTCCACTTGCCTCACAGGAGGTACTCCCGACAGCTCCTCGGGAAAGACATCTGGAAACTCACGCACCACCGGTACCTCCTCAACTGAACTCGGTCTCTCAGAAGTCGCTCGCGTATCCATCACATACGCCACAAAACCCTTACAGCCCTGCTGTAGACACTGCCTCGCTCTGGCGGCCGAACAAAAGGCTGATCCCGAACGCGTACCCTCGCCGTACACCGAAAGAACTCCCCCACTAGGGTCTCGTATAGTCACCAGCTGACACTCACAGTCGATGACTGCGCTGAATCGGCTCAACTAGTCCATGCCCACAATGACACAGACATCACCCATCGCGATAGGAATTAGGTCAATCGGAAACTCAACCCCAAAAATCTCTAACACACATCCCCGGAAAACCCCCGTGGCACAAATCACTCTATCATCAGCTATGGAAACTCTCAGAGGCCGACTCAATGCCTCACGACTAGCACTGATATGCTGACTAAAGGCCAGAGATACAAAAGACCGACTCGCACCCGAGTCAAATAACACTAAAGCAGGCACAGAATTCACAAGGAAGGTACCTACGCATAACCTAATATAAGCATAATATTTCAAGATCAATATAAATACATGAAAGGAAACGTACCAGCCACCACGTCGGGCGCAGCGCGGACTTCCTCCGCAGTCAGCTGGAAGGCTCTCCCTCGAGCTCTCGGTGCCTCGGTTTTCATAGGCCGACTCTCTGTAGCTCTGATGGCGGCAGGAGCAGATCCCTGAGGTGCTCCGCGCAGCTGCGGACACTCAGCCTTCCGGTGTCCAGTCTGGTTGCAGTGAAAGCACACTGCAAATCCCTTGGGGCAGTCCTTGGCCATGTGCCCCTCCTTGCCACATTTGTAGCAAGACCCCGCTCGGCAAACTCCGTCATGCCCCTTGCCGCACTTTCCGCAAGTGCGGCCCTTCTGGCTCCCTGGTCTGGGATCAGCAGGCTTGGCGTGCTTGGCGGCCGGCTGCGACTGTGCCGGTCGCTTATCCCTCCCCTGAGACTCCGCCTCCTCCCTGGCCTGGGTCTCAAGCTCGATCTCCCTCTTCCGGGCATTTGCCTGAAGCTCGGTAAATGTCCGGTACGAGGAGTTTGCAGCAAACTCCCGTATATCCCGCCTCAAGACACTCAAGTAGCGGCTCATACGTGCCTGCTCAGTGGGCACGTGCTCAGGGCAGAACATCGCCCTCTCGTGGAACATCCTCGTGATTGCTGTAACAAACTCAGTACCCTGCTTGAGGGTCACAAATTCCTGTGCTAAACACTCCCTCTCCACCTGGGGAACGTACTCATCTCGAAACATGGTGGTGAACCTCTCCCAGGTCACCGCAGAAAGCTCGGCAGGCGTATAATGCGCCGTTGCAAACTTCCACCAGTCCTTCGATCCCAAGCGAAGCTGGTTCAGCGCGAATCGGACCTTCAAATGCTCAGGAGACGAGCAAGTGAAGAAGCACCCCTCAATATCAGATATCCACCTCATCGCTGCCACCGGACCCGGGGTCCCATCGAACTCTGGTGGTTTTGTGTTGCTGAATTCCCGGAATAGTAATGCGTCCCCACCCTGCGGCCTTGCAACAGTCACCGCTGCGGTAGCCGCTGCAGCAGCAGCCTCAGTAAGAGCGGCATAACGCTCGTCGAACGTCTCAATCAGTGTGGTCTTTATGGACCCGAACATCTCCGGAATCTCGGCCCTGATGGCGGCAGCTACCTCCTCCTGGATGATCCGACGGATATCCTCCTCACTGGTACCACTGCTCTCGGACGTGAAACGTGTCCTCACCATGATTTACCGCTGAAATACGACATACAATAAATTTAGAATCCCCACGAACACACTCACACTCATCAACTCTTTCCTCCTTGATTCTTGGCATTCCAAAGATTCTTACTTGGGCTGCACCCCTCTCCGGTGCTTCCAGTAGTACGGGCCCAATACTACTGTCCGCACCGCACCAGAATACACTCCAAGTCCTCCTCTTCGGATTCCAGGTCTCAAGTACTCTATCATGCGTAGACCACTCTCTAATATATCTATCATAAGTCCCTCGCTGCTACCTACTCACTCTCAAGCATCTCATAGCAGCTCACCTCTCCCTAGACTAAGGCATCACAAATCAGGCCAATCTATTCCTAGTAGCAATGCCTAGCCTACTCTAGCATGCAGATACATCATATCAATATTAACATCACATAATGTAAGGGTATTTTGGGAAATCACCGTTCGGGCGTGGGCTGATCGTACACACATCTCTTGCTCTGCGTCTTTTAAAAATCTTTTAATCTTTTGAAAATTACATCTCAATCCTCAGTTTGAGTCCAAATACGCCCGAAGGTGTACTCGAATCCCTCAAACCAAGGCTCTGATACCAAATTGTAACACCGGAAATTTTAAAATAATTTTTCGTATTTAATAAAGACAACTTCATTTAATATTCATAAAAACCATCATTGTTTGTAATTCGTTTCATAACATATATAAAATCCCCAAGATCACATAATATAAATATTACGCGTGTGTGCACTGATCAGGCCGGCGCCTTCCCGCGATCCTCACTAGTACCTGAAACAAATAACACCAACACTGTAAGCATAAAGCTTAGTGAGTTCCCCAAAATACCATATAACACATATTAGCCACTCGAGGCTATAACTCTGTGGGTCCGTGCACCCATACTCTGTGAACCCTCAGGTTCTAACTCTGTAAACAAGCATAGCATAAATCACATAGAAGAATGCAGTGCAACACATAACATACATAGCATACAACTACTCTATCACATAGCTCTGGTTACCTACTCAAGGTAAAGTATAGTGAGAAGACTCACCTCGTGTGTCTCGATATCTCACAACCTGGGAATCCCTCGTGCCCGATTTTCCGAGCTCTAATCCTCTTATAACATCATAATGTCCCTAGTTAACACTTTATATCTCTAATGTTGACTATCCCTAAGAAGTCAACACAGGTCCACTCTGGTCAACGGTCAACGGTCAACTTTGACCGGACTCGGCGAGTGCTAGGGCGACTCGGCGAGTCTACACGTTCTCACCAATTCTCTAAGATCCCCTTTCTACACGTCGAGTATCCCCCCTTGACTCGACGAGTTCCTCCTGGAAGAATCGCGGGGCCACCCCGACTCAACTCGCAGAGTCTGAAGAACAACTCGGCGAGTCCCAGTTAATCTTCAAGCTACTCGGCGAGTCCATGCCATGCAACCGCTCAAACTGCTTCCTAAGGTCAGGTCTGCTCCGACAATTCACAGGTCTGGCCTTCCTAAACTGGTTCATCACGTAAAGCCCTCATTTTGGTGCTCATAATACACCCCATGACTCATAATTTACATTTTGACCTAAGGCATAAGGATTCCAATCCAAAACCTCCATTGATTCCCGAAATGCTCAGGCATGGGACATTCTGGACTCCTAAGGGTCCCAATATAGGGTTCCAATCGCTTGGGGGACTAAGGAAACACTCAATCTAGCCACAAAAGGGTTCAATAAACCCTAAATCCATATACACATCAACATAGAAGAATGCAACTCGAAAATATTAGCTGAATAACGTTGCTTTGTGTCCCCAAATCCTCAGAATGTGGCTTCTCTTGTTGTTCCCTTAACCAAGCCTCCTCCTCCTTGCAAAATAACACTTCCAAGATCAATAATGGTCTTCAACCTTGCTCCAGATGCTCACAATCGAATTAGGGTTTCTCTCAGAGGACTAGGATGAACAATGACGGCCATAAGGCCCCTTATATATGTCCCAAACCTGGACGGTTAGGGTTTCGCTAAATAGCGCAGACTCGTCGAGTCCATATCCGGACTCGTCGAGTCTAGTCGCGAACCCGCGACCAGATCCGCGATCCTACTCGGCGATTATGAGCTCCAACTCGCCGAGTCCCCTCTTAAAACACCCAAAAATCATAAATATAACGATACCTGGAATTCCGGGCTGTTACACTTTCATATAGGAATGAACCTCTTCAAACTTCGTTTGTTCTTCCTTTAAAGACTGGGAAAGAGAGGCAACCAATTCATGAATTGTAGCACCATTCACATCCGCATGCCCTTTCAAAGAATCTAATAAGGTGTGTGTATTGCGAATAACTTCAGTAACATCAGCAGAAGCTTTCTTGCAAACTAAAGTCGATTCTTTGACAGCATCGGTTGATTTATCCATAGCTTTTGTATATTGCTCTATAGCTGTCTCCACAAAATCTTTAAGAACAACCCCTCCATAGGCTTTAGTATCAGCAAGCAATGTATCCAACTTTTCATGAATATTTTCTAAGTGTTGGCGGTGAATAGGAGCTTCAATATCTTCATCAGATTGTAACCGATAGGGACTAAAGTATGTGGAGTCATACTCATTACTGTCGCCTCCTAGAGTAGCACCTGAATCAGTTGATTGGGTTGGCGAGAGAGGTATAGTGATGACAGGGGTTTCGGATACAGTAGGTGCCCCCGTATGAGATACGTTGACCGTTGCTGTTTGTTCAGGGATTGTAGTGGTTGTGACTGGGGTACTGATGGGAGTAGATAAAGGTGTTGTGGAAATAGAGACAGAAGAAACTGGTGGAGGTGGTAGAGAAGTTTCTGTTATAGAAGTGGGGACAACCGAAACTGGAACTTTTGGTGTCGGTGTTGGAGGTGGCTGTTTCGGAGGTTTTTTTTTTGGGGTTGTTTGTTTTGGGGAAGGGGTTGGAGTAGGAATTTGAACGACTTCTGGTTTAGGAGGTGATTGTTTTGGAGATGGAGGTGGAGCTGGAAACTTGACTTCTTGAGTTGGGGTAGGAGATCGAGGTGGAGTATTACTTCTTGGAGACATATGAGGAGATTCGGCTTCTTCATCATCTTCATTGTCAGATTGTGGAGGAGTTGGACCCTTAGGTTTTCGTGCCATTCGTTTAATCTTCTTTGGCTTAGAAGAAGTCTCTGTCTCTGACTTTCGCTTCTTGCTTTTGGAAGAATTAGAAGTTTTATGCTCAGTTGTCTCCTTCTTTGTAGTCACCTGTTTACTGCGGTTACTCGGCTTGTCAAGAGCATCCAAAGCAGCTTGTTGTTCGGTAGTGAGAACTCTCTGCTTTGTGGGATGAAGCTTGCTGTAGTCGGCCATCACCTTACCGTGCAGTGTAACACTGCGGTACATGGTCTCCAGAATGGAACCATAGTGATGAAACTTGGATGGGTCGGAGATGATGATCTTCTTCGTATGGAAGGTTGCAATTGACGCAATTAGAGTATCCTTCATTACCGGAACTTCCAGAGTATCAATGGCCCGTCGAGTAATAATGGTCCAAAACCATCCACAGGAGATTTCGGATTGACGAGTGGAAGTGTTCAGGCTCTGGACAAGACATCAGTATAGCCCTTGCTAGTCCAGGTTTAAACCAATATACAAACCATAGAGAATAGTCAAGAACCCCTTGCTAGTGCCATCTGATCCAGCACTTTGTTCTACCAAGCCTTTGATCAGTAAAGTGAGAAGACCATTCCACTGAGATGGTAGACAGGACTTCTTGACTTTGGCAATGGTTGTCAAGACATCAGTATAGCCCATTTCATACAACATGGAGAAGAGTTGTGTTGTGGTGATAAAGTCAGGAGAAACCACCGAAGAATCGACTGCGAGATGAAGTAAAGAAGAAAACCTCCCTCTGGAAATTGAGGCCTTGTTGTTGTGGATTTGGAAATATATTCGTTCCTTATTCTTGTCATATGATGCAGATGAGTAAACATGAGATAATAATGACATCGGAACAGCCTCGAACTGGGTTAGGGCAACAACTAGCGGACAATACTTCAAACACTCCACAACGTGCAACATATAGGAATCATACACGAATGGAGTGAGTTCAATAATCATGTTCTGATTAGGCTTGATGGTAAGAAAAGGCAGACGAAGCAGTTTGATCTTGTGCAGAAGAAGAGGTCGCCATTGTTGAACAAGTGAAGAAGGTGAATAGTGGGAAGCGCCGTTACAGTTTAGTAATCTTTGAAGCGATAGAAGACAAGGAATCGTGCAATCCCTTTATATACCGTTGGTAGGAGAGAGAAAATCATGACGATTGTGACGTTATCTCTAAAAAGTAGACTGAAAAAGCGCGATTTGACAGGTTGGATGTTCCTAGGTAGGCATCAACACGTGTGCGTATAGCGACCGTTCAAATTCACACGCCCAAAAGATTTCAACAATATGCATTTGAATTAGAATGTACCATCGGAACCTGAATTGCCCTTGATTCACTAGATGACAAAGATACTCAAGCATCTCATCAATAGAATGAGGAAAATTAAAAAAATTTCATGCATCAGAGTGACAAAAGATAAAGTAATAAAGCAAATGTGTATGGGTTGTGAGTGATGTTTGACAATTAGACGAAAAACAGAGGATTCCGGACAAGAATCACTTCCTTCGAAGTCAAGAGAGACTCAAAGTGCTTGTGTGGATTCCTGAGAATACGATCAAGTGTTTGTTAATAAACATTGAAAGGCTTCTTTTCATGACATAGGCTTATGGTGGCTTATCTTCAACCGAACATCAATACTTAGAATAAGACCGAGTGTCGGAGGAAGTACTTGTGAGACCGATGTGGTCTGTTGAACAAGTAGGCAGGTGTTAGTTTGTGATGACAAAAGAGTGTATAAAAATCTCAAAAAAAAGCTGGATCTTTATGGGAAGAATAGTCTTGGTAATAGACAAATTCATAAAAGACCTCGCAAATAAAAGAGATTTCATTCGGTACCAAGTAAGTTCTTGAATATAGAAATTCACCGTTAATTAATTGTGGGTGTTGAATTTTGGGTTTCACTCAGCACATGGTATATATAGTCTAACCCTAAGTGATAATCACGGATGGACAGGCCCAATCCGGATATATACAAAAAGCCCTAAGACGCAACACAATAAGCCCCAACAATCTCCCCTTTGCGTCTTTGGGACCGAGACTTCAACTTTGTTTAGGAACCAAGGGCTTCTTCACCATCTTGAACACTCTCGGTATGATAGCTAACAGATGGTACCGAAAGGTGATATACCACAGAAGCATATCAGTAAAAAATTTCTTATCAGCATCCGAGTTCTTCTTGCACTGATGTATCAGATTGATGATGTGCTCCAAGCAGTCAGTAGAAATTAGATGTTTATCTACCAAAGTGAATAAGAACTTATGAGCATCACCCTTCGTAAACATCACAGTTAAATGAGTTGAGTCAATTTGCCCAATCTTCATCTTGTTCACATCACCAGGATTTTGAGTAGGCTTAACCGTCGGCTTCTTGTTCATTACTCTTGCTATCTCCTGATCCATTGTTGGAACTTCATGGATATAGGATCCCAACATTCTTTTTAAATGTTCTATAATCGGTTCATACTCCTTGGAATTATTGAGCAGAATGTTGACTAGGAAAATCCAATCGTGTGGATTGAGATTGGGAAGGTCAGCCAGTGATATCAACGAAACAGAGTTTGTAGTCCCTCGTGTAACCTTGAAATGGACGTTCACAAACTTGCCAGCTAGAGTCGGCTTCAATACCTTGATAGTTACAATCTTTTGTGCACTCCATGTCAGATATTGAGGTTGACCATATTTGAAGTACCATTCGATAAGCTCTCGGTCAACCTTTGGACTTGGAAAGGGAACCTCAACAGTTGTGTCAAAACAGTGAAAAGTAAATGCCTTCCCTGTAATCGGCATATCAAGCTGCGAGTCCTTGGAATTGTCGCAGTCAAACGAAGCAATCGGTTCTAACCAGTAGATACTCGGTGCTTCAATTGATTGACTGATCAACACATCCCGAGTCCATTCAGGAAATAGAGCCTTCTTACATTGTAAGATATCTTCGGTTTCTTTATTTTGTCGCTCTGTTTCCTCAGCCTCCTTTGTGATCTTCAAATTTTCATCTAACTCTTTATCCCTTTTCTTTCTTTTCAGGGCATCAGCAATAGTCTCATCTATATCATCACTATCGCTGTCATGTACAATCTGTTTCAGCTTTTCTGTTGGGCCAGAACCTGAAGCTACATTATCCTTCAGTTCTTTTGTGATAACTTCTTTCTGAGATCCCTCTCCCCCTTGTTTTGGAGTAATAAAAGGCTCCGAAACACCTTTCATTTCATGAAGAATAGCAAGGGCAGGAAGCAGTTTGCTTGTGAGATGATTGCGGATGGTGAGAGTTAGAATCGGATCATGAGCACCAAGTATGTTGGTCAACATGTCCTTAATATTATTGACACAAATACGAAAGACGGATCTTTCGGTCTTCAACAACGAAATTTCCTTCTCTGCTTGAGCAAGTTGGACTTGCTGAATTGCAATCGTAGAGGCTTGTCGTGTAATTTCTTCTTTTAGAGTACCCTCTTTGGCAACACCTGCATGCAGGGAGTCCAGTTTGGAGGAAACCAAACTAATGAGAGAGGTATTATTAGCTTTCATATAGGAATGAACCTCTTCAAACTTCGTTTGTTCTTCCTTTAAAGACTGGGAAAGAGAGGCAACCAATTCATGAATTGTAGCACCATTCACATCCGCATGCCCTTTCAAAGAATCTAATAAGGTGTGTGTAGTGCGAATAACTTCAGTAACATCAGCAGAAGCTTTCTTGCAAACTAAAGTCGATTCTTTGACAGCATCGGTTGATTTATCCATAGCTTTTGTATATTGCTCTATAGCTGTCTCCACAAAAGCTTTAAGAACAACCCCTCCATAGGCTTTAGTATCAGCAAGCAATGTATCCAACTTTTCATGAATATTTTCTAAGTGTTGGCGGTGAATAGGAGCTTCAATATCTTCATCAGATTGTAACCGATAGGGACTAAAGTATGTGGAGTCATACTCATTACTGTCGCCTCCTAGAGTAGCACCTGAATCAGTTGATTGGGTTGGCGAGAGAGGTATAGTGATGACAGGGGTTTCGGATACAGTAGGTGCCCCCGTATGAGATACGTTGACCGTTGCTGTTTGTTCAGGGATTGTAGTGGTTGTGACTGGGGTACTGATGGGAGTAGATAAAGGTGTTGTGGAAATAGAGACAGAAGAAACTGGTGGAGGTGGTAGAGAAGTTTCTGTTATAGAAGTGGGGACAACCGAAACTGGAACTTTTGGTGTCGGTGTTGGAGGTGGCTGTTTCGGAGGTTTTTTTTTTGGGGTTGTTTGTTTTGGGGAAGGGGTTGGAGTAGGAATTTGAACGACTTCTGGTTTAGGAGGTGATTGTTTTGGAGATGGAGGTGGAGCTGGAAACTTGACTTCTTGAGTTGGGGTAGGAGATCGAGGTGGAGTATTACTTCTTGGAGACATATGAGGAGATTCGGCTTCTTCATCATCTTCATTGTCAGATTGTGGAGGAGTTGGACCCTTAGGTTTTCGTGCCATTCGTTTAATCTTCTTTGGCTTAGAAGAAGTCTCTGTCTCTGACTTTCGCTTCTTGCTTTTGGAAGAATTAGAAGTTTTATGCTCAGTTGTCTCCTTCTTTGTAGTCACCTGTTTACTGCGGTTACTCGGCTTGTCAAGAGCATCCAAAGCAGCTTGTTGTTCGGTAGTGAGAACTCTCTGCTTTGTGGGATGAAGCTTGCTGTAGTCGGCCATCACCTTACCGTGCAGTGTAACACTGCGGTACATGGTCTCCAGAATGGAACCATAGTGATGAAACTTGGATGGGTCGGAGATGATGATCTTCTTCGTATGGAAGGTTGCAATTGACGCAATTAGAGTATCCTTCATTACCGGAACTTCCAGAGTATCAATGGCCCGTCGAGTAATAATGGTCCAAAACCATCCACAGGAGATTTCGGATTGACGAGTGGAAGTGTTCAGGCTCTGGACAAGACATCAGTATAGCCCTTGCTAGTCCAGGTTTAAACCAATATACAAACCATAGAGAATAGTCAAGAACCCCTTGCTAGTGCCATCTGATCCAGCACTTTGTTCTACCAAGCCTTTGATCAGTAAAGTGAGAAGACCATTCCACTGAGATGGTAGACAGGACTTCTTGACTTTGGCAATGGTTGTCAAGACATCAGTATAGCCCATTTCATACAACATGGAGAAGAGTTGTGTTGTGGTGATAAAGTCAGGAGAAACCACCGAAGAATCGACTGCGAGATGAAGTAAAGAAGAAAACCTCCCTCTGGAAATTGAGGCCTTGTTGTTGTGGATTTGGAAATATATTCGTTCCTTATTCTTGTCATATGATGCAGATGAGTAAACATGAGATAATAATGACATCGGAACAGCCTCGAACTGGGTTAGGGCAACAACTAGCGGACAATACTTCAAACACTCCACAACGTGCAACATATAGGAATCATACACGAATGGAGTGAGTTCAATAATCATGTTCTGATTAGGCTTGATGGTAAGAAAAGGCAGACGAAGCAGTTTGATCTTGTGCAGAAGAAGAGGTCGCCATTGTTGAACAAGTGAAGAAGGTGAATAGTGGGAAGCGCCGTTACAGTTTAGTAATCTTTGAAGCGATAGAAGACAAGGAATCGTGCAATCCCTTTATATACCGTTGGTAGGAGAGAGAAAATCATGACGATTGTGACGTTATCTCTAAAAAGTAGACTGAAAAAGCGCGATTTGACAGGTTGGATGTTCCTAGGTAGGCATCAACACGTGTGCGTATAGCGACCGTTCAAATTCACACGCCCAAAAGATTTCAACAATATGCATTTGAATTAGAATGTACCATCGGAACCTGAATTGCCCTTGATTCACTAGATGACAAAGATACTCAAGCATCTCATCAATAGAATGAGGAAAATTAAAAAAATTTCATGCATCAGAGTGACAAAAGATAAAGTAATAAAGCAAATGTGTATGGGTTGTGAGTGATGTTTGACAATTAGACGAAAAACAGAGGATTCCGGACAAGAATCACTTCCTTCGAAGTCAAGAGAGACTCAAAGTGCTTGTGTGGATTCCTGAGAATACGATCAAGTGTTTGTTAATAAACATTGAAAGGCTTCTTTTCATGACATAGGCTTATAGTGGCTTATCTTCAACCGAACATCAATACTTAGAATAAGACCGAGTGTCGGAGGAAGTACTTGTGAGACCGATGTGGTCTGTTGAACAAGTAGGCAGGTGTTAGTTTGTGATGACAAAAGAGTGTATAAAAATCTCAAAAAAAAGCTGGATCTTTATGGGAAGAATAGTCTTGGTAATAGACAAATTCATAAAAGACCTCGCAAATAAAAGAGATTTCATTCGGTACCAAGTAAGTTCTTGAATATAGAAATTCACCGTTAATTAATTGTGGGTGTTGAATTTTGGGTTTCACTCAGCACATGGTATATGTATCTAAGATCATAAACACAGATGTTGTGCAACCATAAACCTCAGTGGTAAGAACCGAGAGTCTCAAGGGTTACTATTGTGAACCGATAGTAGATGGAGAATGGTTTGAGGATGGTGAAAGAAATGAAAGTACCTTCAACTATATAGGATGACAAAGCAGTGAAACTCTTAACTCATATGAGAAGAGTAAGGTAGCTCTAGACCGAGTAAATAAGAATTGCTTGTTTGGGAAGAAACAATAGGATTCGATCGAATCATTAAGGCCTAGCACTAGGTCGTAGAGGCTTGAGTCAAAATACAGCAGCATGCTTCCAGGGACCCTTAACTAGTTCATAAAAGACACATCATACCCGTACCGGCTCCATTTTCTGTTCTACGTGTATCCTTGGGATTGAAATGAGGCAAGAACAAATAAATATAACACACACACAAAAAAAACCAAAATTTTGAATTTTTAAAGTTTTCTGAAAAAGAATAAAAACAGAAAAAGAAAAAGGTTTAAATAAGCATTAAACAATTTAAAGACAAGAAAAGAAACAAAAACACAATACAACCGAAGCCTTATCTTAGTGGAATGAAGCGAAATAGACGGAGTGATCGGTGCATTTCGGTTCCCAAAAAAAATTTGTGGAGCCAAAATAGACCGAGCGATCGGTGCATTTCGGTTCCAAAAAAAATTGAGGAGCCGAAATAGACCGAACGGTCGCTCCATTTCGCTTGTCTAAGTTTTAGTGATAAGATTGAGGATTCGGTACCGAGTCTGCTTCCATCATACCCAATCCTTGTAAGATTCTGTTAAAGAATGCTTCAGGTAATGCCTTAGTGAATATATCGGCCAATTGATCACTAGATCGAACAAAGTGTACTTCTACGTTCCCATCTTCAACATGATCTTTAATGAAGTGGTATCTAAGTGCAATATGCTTAGTCTTTGAATGTTGCACCGGATTGTGACAAATCCTTATTGCACTTTCTGAGTCACAATAAAGAGGTATCTTCTTCATGCTTAGCCCATAGTCTCTCAGTTGATTTGAATCCAGATTACTTGAGAAGTGCAAGAGGCTGCATCAATATACTCAGCTACGGCTGTGGATAATGACACACAAGTTTGCTTCTTGGACTGCTAGCTTACAAGTTTTCCATCAAGAAATTGGCATCCACCTGTGGTGCTCTTTCTGTCCAGTCCACATCCTCCTAGATCAGCATCAGAATAAGATTGAATGAAGAATCCAGATCTTGCAGGGTACCAGAGACCGAGTGAAGGGGTTCGCTTTAGGTAATGGAATATGTTCTTCACAGCAACCATGTGAGGTTCTCTTGGATTAGCTTGAAACCTGGCACAATAACACACAGAAAACATAATGTCTGGTTCTCTTTGACTTCACCAAGTCCCTTTTTGCACTACTGTACTTAGTGCTAATTTATTCCTAGGCTCACCCTACGGTAACTCCTCCAATCTACTCTCCGCCATCAACTGCATGAGAAGTTCCTGTCACTTTCACCTAACTAGCTTGCGGATACCATTACATACCACTAAGACCAGATAATTCTTTGAATGAGAGGTCCTGCCCTACAACGGTTGGACTCAAACAAGAGTTGCGGAATAGGGATAGACCTAACCTTCTGAAATTATTTAATCCTCGCAATATGTAATGTAATGTATCTGTTTACTAGTTAATTGAAAATAACTAGAACTCCTATTAGCACAAAGCAAGCAGCATTCGGGCATTGAGTAGCCCATCCCAAACATATCCTATCCGGGCAATCATGCAACTCAATAAGCGTATACAAAAGGCATAACATGCATCTTCCTAAATCCTTAGCCCTATTCTAGCATGTAGTTCTCATATACACATAGCAGGCATAAAAGGCATCCTCCCTAGATCCTTAGACCTAATCTAGCATGCATTTCTCATAACCATATCATAATAGAACATAAAGTGTGCAGGTATCTTGGGGAAAACTTACTTGAGCTCGGCCGGTCGCGCACATCACACACCTTGTTCTTTCTCAAAACTTTCTTACTTTAACTTTTAGAAAATATTTTCTTGTGAGAATATTTCAAACCCTCGGTTTGAGTCCAGGCACCCTGAAGGTGTGTCCGAATCCCTCAAACCAAGGCTCTGATACCAACTTGTAGCATCCCAAAATTCGAGTCCAAAAATTTCGTTTTTAATTAAGTGTTTTATAAAATCGTTTACTAAAAACATTGTCGATACCATATCAATCCATAAACCATCATGAACATGTCTCAAAATCAAAACATCGAATAGTAATAAAATCAGAGTACAATCCCATGAATCACATTATGCGGAAAATCCAATGTGCGTGTGATGTGCAGCTACCACGCCGACTCTTTCCCCTTCGATGAAGACGTACCTGAAACAAAACTGAAAACTCTAAGCACGAAACTTAGTGAGTTCCCCCATCATACCACATGTCACACCCCAAAACCAAGAAAGGCGGAAACGTTTTGGGGCGGAGGACGTCATGTAATGTATCACAACAATGTAAAGTAGTAAACAAGCAACAACATCATCCATTGCATTAATAGTATAATTTTAATTACAAGTGTGTTCTTTCATAGTACACAACAACATAATGAATAATCAAAATAAAAGATGAGTCTGAACGGCTCCGTCTTCACAATACCTGGTCGTCGAACCTGACTATTTGTGACCTGAGAATACAAGTTATTTTGATAGCAAGTATCAGCCCAAAAGCTGGTGAATTCATAAGTATTAATGTGTCTTTAATTTGTAAAACTTGTAATGAAAGACTTGAAATTGTTTTGAAAGAAAGTTCGTATAAGTATGAAAATGTTTGTAAAACAGCTGTAAACGTTTGAAAACCCTAGAAATCCCTATGATTCCTACTAGTATAAAAGGGAGTCTTCTACCCAGACCTAACTTTTTTGAAAGTAATCTTCTATCAAGAACTAACTGTTTTGAAAGTAGTATTTTACCAAGACCTAGCTGTTTTGAAAGTAGCCTTCTACCAAGACCTAACTGTTTTGAAAGTAGCCTTCTACCAAGACCCGACTGTTCTGAAAGTAGCCTTCTACCAAGACCCGACTGTGCTACTATTATTATTATTATAAGAAATTGTATCCTTTGGTACTAGGATACTCAAATATAATTCACCTCATCGGTTGTGTGAATGAGTCACAAGATAAAGGTAATAATATAAATAACCTAAGTATTATCCTTTTGTACTAGGATAACTAACAGTGTTAACTGAAGACATCCGTAGATGTACATTTACCTCTGTTGCTAACAGTTGGGTAAAGGAATAGTTAGTCCCTTAAAGTATACCTGTAATGGTATCAATCGTTGACATCCGTAGATGTGCATTTACCTATGTAGCTAACAAGGTTTTAGGAATGGTTAGTCCTGCAAAGTATCCCTTGGTACTAGGATATTACGTCCAATCTATCTCGTCGATTATGTGATTGAATCACATAATAAAGATAAGAAGGAGAATTATATAACTGTATCTATACATGTAATATGTAATAGTAAATCATCATATGTTATCTATGTAAACATACTCATGTAAGCATGTCTATGTGAACGTATTCATGTAAGGGTATCTTATGTAAACGTATTCATGTAAACGTATCTATGTAAACATATTCATGTAAGCGTATCTATGTAAACGTATTCATGTAAGCGTATCTATGTAAATGTATTCATGTATGGGTATCTATGTAAATGTATTCATGTAAGCGTATCTATGTAAATGTATTCATGTAAGCGTATCTATGTAATTGTATTCATGTAAGCGTATCTATGTAAATGTATTCATGTAAGCGTATCTATGTAATTGTATTCATGTAAGCGTATCTTTGTAAATGTATTCATGTAAGTGTATCTATGTAAATGTACTCATGTAACATGTAATGTACTAGTATAGACTCATGAATGAACTGACTCTTGTGTGATTCCATGTACTTTTGGAATGGTAAGTAGTATCTCCTAACTATACCTATAATAGTTACTAATGGTGTATATGTATAACTTGAAGTGTGTCTTTGCTACCCAAAGGTACTGAACCGACTGAAGAAAACTTTTATGTCTCTATATGTATACATGATATATAACTGATGGTTAAACGACCTTCGGACGGATACCTGATACCCACCAGACCACATCCCAACGGGGAAAAGGAAACAGAGCGGGTTAGCCTTCGTAAGTCCTTTAAACATTACTTATATAACTATACGTATACAGGCATGCATTTGATAATATAAAAGCATAAAAGAAGTTTTGTAAAACCTTTGAAAAAGATTAATATCTAAGGAAAGATCGACTTGATGTCAGTTTATAAAACGGTTTGAAAGTATTTGTTTGATAAAACAGTTAAGTATAAAGGAACCTTTGTTTGAAACACAATTGTAAAAGAGTTTGAGATGAAAAACACGGTGTATAATGAACAATTTAATAAAGAGTTTTAAACATACAAAACATTTAAGAAAATCATTTGAAGAAATTTGTTTGGTAAAACGGGTAACGTATAGTAAATCCAGTTGCATGTTAGTTATTAATCACATGTGATTGATATAATAACTAGCATGTTTCAACTTGTATCCCCCCCCATAAAGCATTTAAAAACATTTAGAAACATTTAAAAGGTTAATTCAAGGGGTATGAACTCACCTGCAGTGAGCGGATCAGAAGGAAGTGTCGAATATGGTGCTAGGTGACAAATGGAGACTTGTACACACACACACGACCCTAGTTAATAAATATATATATATATATATATATATATATATATAAAACTAATTAGTCAATTTATAACTAATAAATTAAGTTGGGACACTCCAGAACATGGAAACACTTTGATAAAAGTGTTAGGAGGCTATCGGGTTGCAACAAAGGAGTGCAAGGCTTCATACGGGAGTTTATGGTCCAATGACCATGTTTGTTAGAGTTTACAGCCCAGGGGAGTAAACTCCTTGCCGTAAACTCTCATTTGGTCACCAAAAGGGGCTTAAAACTCTAGGGGTTCAAGTGGTTAAGTGCTCCAAAGCTTAAACAAGTGTTTGGGTGAGTTTAAGGTCTTAAAATGACCCTAACTTGTGTTTATGATTTTTGAACCATGTTCTTGGGAGTTTACTACCGTAAACACATGAGTTTATGGTAGTAAACTCATGGTAACCCATTGATTTCATGAACTGAGGTCCTTAGGTCGACAGTGTAAGGTTCTAGGCTACTAGTCAAGGCTTAAAAGGGTGTTTAGGGCATTAAAACACACTTTGGGGGAGTTTACGGTTTTGGGAGATTCCCAAACCGTAAACCCATATTCTAGGGGGTTTTATGGTGCTTTTCTCGTGCTAAACACATCAAGGAAGGATTTAGACATGTTTCCTAAGCTTGTGAAGGGACTAGGGCCGTTTATGCACACTTTTGGGGTGTTTACGGTTTTGGGAGATCCCCAAACCGTAAACCCATATGCAAGGGGTCTTAAGGTGTTTTTCATGAGCTATAACTATTAGGGAAGGGTTCCATACTAGTTTCTAAGCATAAGGGAAGACTTGGGAGCACTTTGGCACCCAAAATAGAGTTTAAGGTCCAAGGAGATCTTGGGCCGTAAACTCCTTCTTCTTGTGATTCTTGAGTGATTTTTAACATATCTAAACATCTAGTAAGCTTTAAAACACTCTAGAGTAGAAGTACTTACAATACGGAGCAAAAGATTGAAGATCATTGGGAGAGAATTCGAGCTTTTCTCTAGATGAAATGGAAGAAATGAACTAAAAATGGCTAAGTGCCCTTTATATAGTCCGTTGAGTTTTTGGTCCAAAAATATTATTTGAGCCGTAAACTCCAACCTCGTGGAGTTTTGAAACTTTCATGATGCACAAAATACTCTAGGGCATCCTCTCTCCTGCTATCACCCGAAGTGTAAATCCTAACATATTCAAACTTGTTCCAAAAAGTTTGAAACTCAACAACAACTTTTCTGACTTCTATTGTATTGAAGGTTTGTACAAAATAGAAATTTCGGGTCGTCACACCACATACCACATAATAATGTCTATTCCTTGGTATCTTCCAACCGGTAGCCGTTAACTACCCTCCCCTTCGGTACCTTTCAACCGGTAACCAAGAGCTAACCTCTCCTTCGCTATCTTTAGATCGGTAATCGAGAGCTAACCTCTCTTTTGGTATCTTTCAACCGGTAACCGAGAGCTAACCTCTCCTTTGGTATCTTTCAACCAGTAACCGGGAGCTAACCTCCCCCTCAGTATCTTTCAACAGGTAACCGGGGACTATTTCACCTCTACCACTATCACATAATAATGTGTCACGATAATACTCCTAGGCATGCATGGGTACAATCCACCCCTTCAGTATCTTTCAACCGGTAACCGGGGACTATTTCACCCTTACTAGCACTAAAAATATATCATAACATCCTACCACATAAATATAATAAATTCAACATTCCAGACAGTTATCACAAAGACAATCATCTTTACTACATTCTCCTACTAATGGGTCGGCCTTGGTGCCTTAGACCCATTTCTACTGGAAGGTAACTCACCTCGTAAACTGAGTGTCGAAACTTGCGGAGGAAGTCTCTAACAGCTACTCCGATGATTCCCGGCTATCAGAGACACATAACACTCAATCAGAGTCTATAACACTACTCAGGGTAAAATGACCATTTTACCCTTCGGTCCAACTGGGACATACTTAAGTCCCAATTCTAGCTTATTACTCCTAGCTCTCTTACGGTCCATTAAAGATTCCCTAAGGGCCCACTCATTGTCCAGTTTCTGAATTAGACCTTATTTTCTTCAAACAGGCCCAAAAATTCCCAAGTCCAATATAATAATTCTCAAGGGTCCAATCTTGGCCCAAAAAGGCCCAATACTCAAGTTCCATATTCCTTAGTCCAAAATGATACTTCACAGTGGGCCATGGGGCCCAAAAGTCCAGGCCCATCCTCTTAGGGCCCAAAAGCCCAATTTTCCCAATCTGCATGCGTACGCGCGACGTACCTAGCACGTACGCTGGCCTTGACCAGGATGGGGAGGTTGACCCAGTACGTGCGGTGTACCAGGGAGTACGCCCAGTGTACTGGCCAGCTTCTTTGGGACTTCATTCATGACTTAATCCGTTAAGTCTTTACGTCAAAATTGAAGATCTAGGTCCTTTTAGACCCCCTAAACCGTAAAGTCATGAACTTTATGTGCTTGCATGCAAGGTTGGGGTCAAAACATGATTTTGGTCCTTTTAACAATCTTTAAGACCCACAAACACTTGCATGGTTGTGGCTTAACCATCAAGGTTCGATTTTTATGACTCTTAGTGCCTCTAAGAGCCCAAAAGGATAGCTATTATGGTATGAAATCATTAAGATACCAGAAGCCTCAACAATGGAGTCCAAAAGCAACTTTAAACACCCCCTATAAACAAATATAAGGATATAATGGCCAAGGTTGGAACTTGATACCTCAAATAAGTCAGAAGTGGTGCTAATCTTTTGGATCTATGATCTCTTGGTGGATCCTTGCTCCTTCTTCAAGTTCCTTCCTCTTCCAAAGCATCAAAACTACACCAAAAACTCTCAAATCACAAGAACACATAAAAGTAGGCTAGGGTTTTCATGAAGGCTGTATGAGGGTGAAGGGAGGCTGAAAAAATGGGGCTAATGCTCTTTATACAGTGAGTAAACCCTAAATTTTAGGGTTTAAAGAGCTTCACACGTACGTTGGGCGTACTCCTGGTACGCAGGTGGTATGTGCTTGGCCTCCGCGCTTCCTTTCCATGAGTACGTTGGGCATACACGACAATGTACGCCCCACGTACGCAGCTTCCTCAACCTATTAGCAAGGCCTAAAGGTCAAAGACCAAACCAAATTACTCCACAATTCAATTAGGATGAATAATAATAATGCCTGGAAAATCCCTAATGCTACATGTGTACAACCATGCTTTCAACAAGCCCTGATCATCAGAAATACCTAAAACATTTAAATATATGTAATATCCCGATTTTCAAGTATTTATCTTTTAAATCCCCCACCCCCCCAGTATGATAATTGTTTGCATTTTGGCCCTTTGTGGTGTTTTGGTGATTTTGGCTAAGGACTTTCTACGTTGGGCGTACGTTGTGTACGTTGGGCGTTCATGGGCGGAGCTTAGTATGCTGGTCATACTCCGCGTACACATAGCGTACGTGGTGGATCCTTAAACCCTACTTCTTAGGGTTTGGTCTCTCTCTCTCTCTCTCTCTCTATATATATATATATATATATATATATATGTATATGTATATACAAACCCTACTTCTTAGAGCTGAGTACGTTGGATGTACTTAGCATGTAATGCCTTATTTTGAATCGTTTCATAATTTAGTGTTGTGACCCTAGGACCGGTCATCATAAGGCTTAGGGCCTTTGGAAAAGAGACCTAGACCCCCTTTTTCGTGTGGGTAATGTAGCTTAGATGATTTGGGATTTCGGTTTGTATTTTGGAGCCCAAGGGTATATTGATAAAGTGGCAGATCGGGCCTTTTATGAATTTTGGATTTTAGTTTAGAAAATTTTATAGCAAGGGGGACTTGATAGAAGTGTAGAGCTTCTCATTACCTTTTCGTGGATATAAATATTGTTGAAATGAAGTGGTTATGACTGTGTGACGTTGGGAAGGATTTAGAGAACTCATTAAGCTCTGTGCTTATGGTTTTCAGTTTGTGTTTCAAGTACTTTTGGTTCAACAGGGAAGAGCTCAAGGTGATTGCAACACATACACACTATATTTCTCTGCAATTTTTATGACTACTTAGATGTTTCATGATGTATTAGACACACTTTATTTTACTCTGGTTAATTATATGTTTGGAATAATCGTTTTAGTTATTTAAAAAAATTGAAAGTTTTTGGTATTATTTTTGGGACGTTATAAGTTGGTATTAGAGCCTTGGTTTTAAGGATTCGAACATACTCTTGGGTTTGTCTGAATTCAAAATGGGGATTTGGTAGATTTTTCAAAAAGAAATGTTTTATAAAAAGAGTTTTCTAATAAAAGAAAAGGGGCGTGTTGCATGAAATCGACCAATCTCAAGTATATTTTCCTAAAATACCCGTACATGTTTATGTTATGCTTTGAATTGTGAATCTATGAATTACATGCTAGATTAGGCCTAAGGATCTGCTCAAGTTTGCATGATAGAAAGCTAAGAGAGATTCCTTTATATGCCTACTGTATGAGCTTGTAGAATTGCATGCTAGTACTGATCAGTCAATGATAGGATGGCATGTTTAGGTTATGTTTGTTTTAATACTCGATGCTCGATCGCTGCTTGCTTTATGCTTTAAGAGTTTTTGTTAACCTCAGCTAACTAGAGAGCGAGTATATTAAGCTACATATTGTTGAGACTAGATACATTTAGAAGGTTAGATAATAACTCTATTACGTAGCTCTTGTTTGAGTCCATCTGTTGTAGCGTGAGACCTTTCATTCGAAGAATTATATGGTTTCAGCGATATGTAATTGTATTTGTGACCTAGTTAGAGTATGTTAGGGGAGTTCCTTATGCATATGAGGGTTGGGAGTAGTGTGGTGGTTGCCCCAGGTACATTTGCCATTTCTAGGGTTTTGGCTTGGGTGGGCCGGGTTGCTTTAGATCTTCCCAAGTAGTTTAGTTAGATCCATAGCGTGTTTCGCGTCTCTCAGTTGTGGAAATATTTGGCGGATGGATTGGCCTAATATGTGAGGCCTTGTAACCTAAGAGGAATTAGATGATATGCTATATTGAAATCTTTCTTAGTAGTAAGTGATTGAGATGTCCTCTGTTTCGATGTGACTTGCAGTGTTACCGCACAAATGTTGCTTGCTTTGTGATTTGTGGGACTCATGATGATATGAGGCTAATATTAAGTGAATATGTTAATTCACATGTGGCATAGGTTAAATAATCTCAGAGTGATTTATTTGACCTGACTGCGCAAGTCTCGTTTGATTCTAACCATTGTAGGGATGAGTCTTTCACTCGATGGATTATCTAAGCTTTGATGCATGTGATTGTATTCATGAAGTAGTTAACTGAGATTATTAGGAGTTCTTCAGCAGCTCATGGCAGGGGGAGGTCGAGAGCTTAGGAGAGCCTAGGATGTGTTGTAGTGGGTTGGCCTATGTTGTTTAGCGATGGGTATTTATTTGAGAACGTTTGTATAATAATGATAGGGTGGATGTAGACAAGAGTGGTTACTTAGAGGACCCGAGATGATTCTTGAGGAAAGTATGGTTAGGCGTGGAAGGTAGTATTAGGCCTATACTACTGGAATCACATGATCCATACTCGAGTCGAGTAAAATTTGGGGGATTTTAAGCAACTGGTTAAAGAAGGAGGCATGGTTTGGCACCATGATCTGTTGTGGCATATTTCTACCTTTATCAGTTTATCGGGTATGATCGTCCAACTTGAGGATGGGTCAGATGATTGTTCGGGCCTCAATGGCCAAGCCAGTTAGGTTTCAACGGTGCAGAAATATGGAAGGTACTTGATTCCAAGGTCCGGAGGTCCTTCTTCTAGTAGTGACAGTTGAGTCGCGGGACTCAAGAAGGAAGTGAGTATGAAAACTGGCTCGAGGATTGCAGCTAGAGTTTCAGTGATTGGCAGATGGATTAGGATGTCAATATCATAGTCAGGGGTTATGAACTTCCAACTTTCCGTGATCGGAGGAAAGTGGGAGTATACATGGAATTTTCAGATATGGGATGTAGTCCCGACATGAGTCTAGAAGATTGTGGTTTTCTTTGTCGATGGGTATGGCATGGTTGGAATGCACAAAAGGGTTTTGTGATATGGTTGCTTTAATATGAGCTCAGGGGTATGCTTTCTTGAAATTAGTTAGGAAAATTCCTAGTTGATTGTTTTAGGAACCAAGGCAAGTGAATCAGTAAGAGCAACTTATGTTCTCTCTAATGTATCCTGACTAACAGAATGATGCTTCTTATAATTATAAGTAATGCCCACGATGAATTGTGTGTTGGGGAATTAGGTGAGGTGTGTGGTAGCTCATTTGTTTCTTGATGAGGAAATGGTGTCATGAATGGACATAATTATTGTTGTGCATCTGAATGGGATCCTGATATTAGTGGTGGTTATGATTGGGAGGTTTTCAAGGTTTCCATCAGAGATCCATGATAACTTTGTGTTCACTTGGTCCTTATCTAGAAGGCTGGTTTGAGATGTATTATGTCTGCACCATCATTTGGTGGTAGTTCGAACCCTAAGTGGGGGAGAACCGACTATTTTGGTTGAAGGATCATTGCTATGGTTGAGTTCGTAATCTGAGCAAAATGGGTCATATGGATTTGTGGTTCGGGTACATAGAACTTCATTTTAGGATTTCATCAGGACGGAGGTTCATAGCAGGTTATCATGAGATGTATGTGTTCATTAATGTAAGAGTCATCTTCACGACAAGAAGATGTTGGATAAGGAGCTTGTTGTAGCCAGTGGTTCCTTTCAGAATTTCGTTGAATAGATCAAGAGGCATTTGGGATGCTCAGGTTGAGCATCGAGGGCTGAGGGATTCCCCAATTAATTATATAGATTGTTATCATTGTTCTAGGGTGGCCAGTATCGATCGGTAAATCAGCTTTAGATTTTGGTATGTTTAGTCTCTCAGGGGTATTGTGCAAGCAACGGATTGGGTTATTCGGTTAGTTGTTAATGTTGTCTCGGTCGTTGGCCTTTTCGTGCATCATCAAAAATGGAGGTTCTTCAAAATTTCAAGTTGTGTCATTTGAAGTTCAATGGATGCACTTACCTACCCTCAAGTTCCATGTGTTGTATATTTTTCATTGGTTTCTGGGTATGGTTACCCTTAGATGTGGTGTGGAATTTTGGTGCATAGCAGGCTAAGGTTTTGGCAGCATTTCTATACCACCTTGGGAGTTTTATTGAGCTAGTTACATAATGGTGAAATATGTTCAGTTTCAATCAAGGTGTGGGATCTTGTATCGATTGTTCATGAGGATGTTTCTATGACGGTTGAGGTTCGTCTAGTTGGCGTTGCTATCAGTATGTGCTGTGAGAGGAATTGTACATGGTAGAAGAGTATGGCTCATGTTGTGTTCGGATAGCATTGAGAGGGATGTTGTTTGGTTTCCTTCAAGTTGTTGGACTGATGGTTGAGTATCTTTAGCTCCAAATAGTACTATTCGTGAGTCTTCATGCTATGGAGGTGATGATGACAAGATCGGTTTAGTACCATAAGCTTATTGTTTGGTGGATGGCAGGTGTCAGGATGTATCGTAAACCAGTGATTGTATGATCTATATGGGTAAGACCCGATACTATTTTGATTGAGACTCTTAGGTCTTGGACCGTTAGTTTTCTTGGATTTTTGGGTGTTAGTGCATTGTGGGAGTCGGGAGATTCGAAGACCAACTGGTTGGATCATGTAAGCAATTAAAGGTTATTAGGAATGATAGTGGTGCACCAGTAGCCACTTGCAAAGTATTTGCATGATAGAATTTGGTTGCCTGAGGGTTGTTTATAAGGAGTTTGGTTACCAATGTTGGGCATCAGTTATGGAATCTTAAGCCATGAAGTCCACTGTGCATGTCTCGAGCGATCCGTCAAGTGGGGTACTGTAACACCTGATTCCCGATATGTATTAATTCAAGGTTTCTTGTATTTGTTCTGGGACTCGACGAGTTGATGGCCCATCTCGTCGAGTAGAGTCATGACCACGTGAGAGTTTAAGTGGCCTTATTTAAACAACTTATCCCAAGGTTTGCACCTTATTTAAACAACTTATCCCAGCCTCCTTCGTCCCTATCACTCCCATAAGACAGTATATCGAAACCCTAGCCTTGTTTGTGTGCTCTAAGGCCATTTTGGTGTATTTTGGTGGGTTGTGAAGCTTGAGAAGAGAAATGGAGCTTGGGAGTGCAGGTTGGGGCTTAAAGATCCAAGGGATTTGTTCCATTTCCAGTTCATTCAAGGTAAAAATCTCTTGTCTTGGTCTTCTATATGATTATTCATCTTTGGAGTTGGGATTTTGGGGGCTTTCTAAGCCATTTTTGGATTACGAGTCGGAGTGTAATAACTAATAACCATTAAATCCTTCTGTCAAAGGACCAGATGAGAGCAGAGAAGGTCCCTTAGTTGTTCAAGCTCATTAGAGGGCCTGGGAGTCATGGGACTTGACAAGTGCTTAGAGCAAGCTCGACGAGTCCAAGGGAATCTCCTAAGGACTCGACGAGTTGTTCATAAAACTCGGCGAGTCGTAGAATAGACGTGTTCAAAGAGCGAGGTGGGCTCAACGAGTTCAAGGTGAACTTGGCGAGTCAGATAAAGTTGGCACTGAGCGTAAGATCGAAGAAGAACCTATCGAGTTCTTGCCAGACTCGACGAGTGGAGATGGGGATTTGCATCGAGTTGAGGGGTATGGAGTCGACGAGTTAGTAGACCAACCCGACGAGTCAGGTCAACTGGAAGTTGACTTTGACCAATGTTGACTTTGACTAGATTGGTATGACCCCAGTTAGGGTTGCATACTCAAATGAATAACTTTGAAGTATTGTCGTGTAAGGATCGACGGGTCGTGGGTAGTCGACTTGTACGCTGAAGACAGTTCAGACACTGCACGACATCGAGGTGAGTTACCTTCCAGTAGGGGTGGGTCTAAGGCCACAATGCCGACCCACCATTAGGGGTATTTGGTGGATAATTGTCTCTGTGATAATTATCTTGGTATGTTTATGTGATATGGTCATAAGATATGTCTGTATGATATGCAATGTGTATGTTAGTGGTAGTAGTAGGGAATAGTGTTTCCCTAACATTGGTCGTTAGGATCGAAGGGTAGGTCGGTACCCAGATATGCCCGACTGTATGATTATATCTTAATATTGTATGACAACAGTGGGGGTAAAAGAGTCCCCGGTTACCGGTTGAAAGATATCGATGGAAGGTACCAGTTGAAAGATACCGATGACGATTACCGGTTGAAAGATACCGATGGCAGATACCGGTTGAAAGATATCGATGGTAGTTACTCGTTGAAAGATACCGATGATATGATATTATATGTGATATGATGGGGGAACTCACTAAGCTTTGTGCTTATAGTTTTGGTTTTGGTTTCATGTACCTCTTCGTCAAAGGGGAAGGAGCCAGCGGTATAGCAGTGCATCACATACACATGGTTTCCGCATTGGGTTTTTGGGATTGTACTCTGATTTTTATTACTTTTGATGTCATGTGTTGGGACACAACATTATGATTTTTTAATATGTTGTTTTATTGACAATGTTTTGGTAAAATGTTTTATAAAATATTAATTCAAAAATGAAAGTTTTGGTCTTTAAATTTGGGATGTTACAGGTACACCTGAGCTGACATGGTATTCGGATGCAGTGTGAGAATTTTTGGATTGACCATCCTTGTGCTCGTGGGATCAGCAGGTTGGTGATGACTTGTTAGGAAGTCAAATGCGTATTTGAGGTTGTTAGGTGCAACCTCCAAATCAGGGATTTGGTGTAATTCACTATCGGTATATTTTGAGCATTCTTTCTGCATAGTAGAATGGTATTTCTAGTCAGGGACTATGGAATGAGTGCGATGAATGAATGATCAATAGTACTAAGGAGTAATCTTTGCTATATTCTTAGGAAGTTCCTGTTTTAGGTGGTTATCTCTATGTTATGAGGTCTTCCAGTCGGCTAGAGTAAGGTAGTTGTTTTAGTTCTTAGGTAGGGCAGCCAAAATTTCTTCGTTTGGGCAGAGGGCAGGGTGTTAAGGTTCATTCCTTCGAAGGTATAAGCAATTTCTACCAAGGCATGGCTTGGATGGTAGGTTTGGGAGGCGGTTGTCGGTATGGGATAAATCTTAATACTTACTCAGAATTCAGGAAGTTTAGGCAGGATCGTGTAGCGGAGGAGGACGTAGCAAGGAATGATTTCGAGGACAAATTCTTATTTAGGTGGGGGAGAGTTGTTGTAACATCCATTAATTTCACAAATAAATTTAAACTTTTTCAAACATCCAAAAACACAATTTATTACAAATTGTTTTCAAAATAGTTTTTCATCAGATTAATTCCCATAAATCATACCACAAAACATGCGGAGGTGCACGATCAAGCCTTCGTCTTCCCGCGATCCTCTATAGTACCTGAAACAATAAACCAAATTGTAAGCCCAAATCTTAGTGAGTTTCCCCCAAAGTACCAACACCCAAACAGATAACATAACAACATGTATACTGAGCCTTCAGCCTGACTGGACCGCCCCGCAGGGCCTACAGCCTATCTGGACCGCTCTCGAGCCTTCAGCATGACTGGACCGCCTCGTAGGGCATACAACCTATCCGGACTGCTCGACAGGCCTTCGGCCTTACTGGACCGCCTCGTAGGGCCTTCAGTCTATTCGGGCAGCCCTGGGTATGTTGGCCTTCAGCACAAAGCAGGACCTCCTCAACCCAACCATACACACATATATGCCAACATACTCTTAACACATAAACAATCAACAAACAAGAACATATCGTACAAATCCCTAGGCATAACATTATCCTATCTACCAGGATATCGATCTAACAAATCATAACAACACAACAACATTCTATCTACCACGATACCGATCTAATAGATCATAACATCATAACAACATCCTATCTACCAGGATACCGATCTAACATATCATAACCGCATACAAGCATACTATAATCAGGTTAATGATCCAAAGGGCTGGCCTTGGTGCCTTTGACCCTTTAGTACAGTGAGGAAAACTCACCTCATAATGCCGAACTGAATTGTAATCCTCTAACTGCTGACTCACCGAAAATCCTGAACTATCACAATAAACGAACACTAATCAACAGTTGGATTATCAATATTGACTATGGGTTCAACATAGGATAACAGTCTGTTTTTCCCTTTCTCTAATTTGGGCCAAGGCCCAATTCCAAATCCATGATCTAAAAGGTCCAAATATACAAGGCCCATATTTGGCCCAATTTTCCAAATTGGGCCCACTCTTAAAATGGGGCCTCATCCTATGGCCCATTTCCAAAATTGGTCCAAAACATTATCATTCATAATTTCCAGCAAGGCCCCAAACCAAACTGGCCCAAAGGTGGCCCAAATCTGAAGCCCAACTCGCGAAAACCCATCAGAGGGCATATGCGAGGCATACCCCAAGGTTATGCGGGGCGTAAACGAGTCTTGTGTTGACTGGAAAATAGGGACGTTGACTCAGTATGCTGGGCGTACTGCTCTCTATGTGGGTCGTACGCAAGCTGTACCAAAACCCCAATAAGTGCTTAATGGATTAAGCATGTAAGCCTAAATTCTAGTTCCATGGACCAAATGTGTCTTAGAACCATAAAGTCTCAAACTTTATGACTTTGGACGTCCAGAAAGTCCTTAATGCAAGGTCTTAATCCATTAATACCTTTCTACCATTTGCATGGGACACTTTTAGCCATTGGGACCACATTTTTATCACTTATAACCCCTCCTAGGGTCTGAAATGACAGCTTAACATGTCTAAAACATAACATGCACAATATTGAGACTTTTTGGGACAAGAAAGGTGTCATAAAGCTATCAAGGCAAGATCTACATCATACAAACATATGTAGAAGCTTTTTACCTCCTGGAGCTTCTAGAGGACAAGATAATCTCAAATCTTCAAGCTTGTCTCACTTCTCCGACACCTTGATTCAACTTCTTCTTATTAAACTACTCAAAACACATACTTTTAGCTCACACACTCAAGAGAGAGGTTAGGGTTTGGGGAAAAATGCTCAAGACTATGGAGGCTGAAATGGTAGAGGGTTATGAGCTTATAAGGGCGCTTACAGACTACCCAAACTGTAAATATTATGGTTTTCCCCTAACGTTAGTATGCCCAGCATACACAAGTGTACGCCAAGCGTACTAGGGCACGCTTATTACGCTCATCGTACCCTTATGTACGTGTAGCGTACTCCTACTAATCTAAAGTTACAACTTTAGCCATTAGGGCATCTCATGGCTACACCCTCCTATCCCCAAGGACTAAAAATGACAAGGATGATAATAAAGGGAGGATTCGAAATATCTGTTAATTCGGGATGTTACAACTCTCCCCCAGTTTACCTAGACTTCGTCCTCGAAGTATGATGCAGCAAACAGATCTGGATAATGCTCCCGCATCTCGGACTCCGGCTCCCAGGTCCACTCGGATCCCTTCCGATGTCGCCGCTATACCTTTACTAAAGGTGTCTCCTTGTTACGCAGAACCTTTTTCTTCCTTTCCAAGACAACTACTGGCTGCTCAATAAAATTCAGGCCTTCGTCAACCTGAATGTCATCCAATGACACCACCGCCTCCTCATCCAATACTCACTTCTGTAATTGCGAAACGTGGAAGTGCTATGAATCTGGCAGAGCTCCTCTGGAAGGTCCAGTCTGGATGCCACACCACCAAACCTGGCAATAAGCCGAAACGGTCCAATATATCGGGGACCTAACTTTCCCCTCTTCCCGGAGCATATTACACCCTTCCTAGTTGAGACCTTCAGCATCACCATATCGCCAACCTGGAACTCCAACTCGGATCAGTGTCGGTCGGCATAACTTTTCTGTTGACTCTGAGCAGTCTACAATCGCTGCATGATCTGTTGAATCTTCTTGGTAGTCTATAGAATCACCTCGGTCCGACCCATGACTATGTGGCAAACCTCGCCCCAACAGATGGGGGTACAACATCTTCGACCATACAACAGCTCGAAAGGTGGAGCACCAATGTTGGAATGAAAGCTTTTGCTGTACGAGAACTCTACAAGGGGTAGGTGGGAATCCTAGCTCCCACCGAAGTCAATGACGCAGGCTCTCAATATATCCTCGAGGGTCTGAATGATCCGCTCACTTTGGCCGTCTGTCTGCGGATGGTAAGCGGTGCTGAAATGCAATCTCGTGCCCAGTTCCTCAAGGAACTTCTTTCAGAAATAGGAGGTGAATCAAACATCACGGTCTGACACAATAGAGACCGACACCCTATGGCGAGCAACGATCTCGCAGAGATACACATCGGCCAACTTCTCGGCTGACGAACTCTTCCAAATAGCCATAAAATGGGGGCTCTTGGTTAATCAGTCGAAGATGACCCATATCGCATCATATCCCTTCGTGCGTGCTCAGTAACTTAGTAATAAAGTCCATCATGATCTGCTCCCATTTCCACATGGGAATCTCCAGAGGCTGCAGCTTTCCATGTGGCCTCTGATGCTCAACCTTTACCATCCTGCAGGTCAAGCACCTCTCGACGTATCAAGCGATCTCTCACTTCATGCACGGTCACCAGTTACTCAAACTCAGATCCCAGTACATCTTGGTGGCTGTTAGGTGCATTTTGAGCACCATTTTGCACATATTTTAGTCCCTTCTTATGCATCTATTTAGCATAATTGTCCTTCATTTGTCTTGTATTTCATCATATTTCATGTTAGTCTCTAGAACAACCTTATTTGCACATTTTTGATGTCTTTTTCAGGTAAACCGGAGGTTCGAACGCGCTTTGGGAGGTGTCGGGAAGCATTGGTGAGGATTTCAGGATGATCGGGGGAAGAACGAAAAAGTTGGAAAAATCAAGTTTGGAATTGGAGTCAGAGAGGTACACGGGCCATGTTGGATTTACACTACAAAGAAGCACGGGCCATGTTGACCAGAAAAGAAGAGGCTATTGACCAAGTTGAACACAGGCCGTGTCATTTTTACCTTATGTCCAACACGGGCCGTGTTTGACCCAGAAACCAACTTTTGGCAGTTTTTCCTATCTTTCATATTACGGGTTAAGGGCCATTTTTACAGACACACAACATATCAAAGCATATTTGGAGAAGGATATTCGAAGGTTTTTGCAAGGGTTTGATTAGCAATCATTTGGAAATATTATTTTTATTATTTGTAAGTTGTAATTGCATACATTTCCATCTTTTAAACTTGTGATCTTGTTCTAGCCATGTGTGGCTAGAACCCTAGTTTCTCCAAATTCATGTTTTGACTTCTTGGTAGTGATTTCAATCATATGACATGATGTTTGTTTTCAATTTCTATCTAATGAATTTGATTTTGCTTTAATCGAATGTTTGATTCTGATTGTGATTCTTATTGGCCATTTGAATTAGGGTTAGGTCATTCAAATTATCTCTTTTACAAAATCCGTAATTGTTTTGTGAAATTGAACAAGTAACAAGCATTAAATTGATCTCTATTGAATGAATTTAGTGTAAATCTTAATCATACGCTCTTACACTCCCTAGCTTGTGAGGAGTATTGGGTGTTGTTGGGAACATTCACATAAAACTTCATGCGGTCTTTTAATCTAATTCTAAGAGCTTGTTTAGATTAGGTTAGTAAGGTTAGGGTTAATCAAAGAGCTTGTTTTGGTTAATTAATGTGGTGAATGGGAAGTGTTAGAGCTTATTAACACTTTCAAGTACCAACTTAGATAGAACTGAACAGATATTGTGTCATCTTTGAGTCACATTGCTAAGTCGTCATACATGAAGTTGGATCCCTTACAAAATCTGAATTTAATTCAATCATTTAGCTGATTACGTGTGTTTTTAATTTGTTGTTTAGTCATTGAATTCTAAACCCCCCCTCTTTATTGTTGGTGACCACAGTACCTTGCGCAAAGAGGTATAGACTAATTATCTCGTGTCTCTGTGGATCGACCATACTTGCCTTGTACTTCCATTTAGTGCAATATAGTGGGATTCTTTTGGAGTGTAGCGTACCCCTATCATGTGTTGGGTTTGACACGCCTAACAAATTGGTGTCGTTGTTGGGTACACGATGTTACTAATTTTTTATTCCTAGATCTTTTCGTATAGATACACCATTACCACTTGATTCGGTGATAGAGAAGACTGTAAGGAGAATACGGAAGCAAGCCAAGCTTCGTAAGAGGCAACCGGTTTTCGGGACTTCTTCATCATCTACTCCCATGGTCATCAACATTTGGGAGGACATACCATTCTCAACTATATCCACATCCGAGACAGAAAGCCTATCACTCTCATCTCAACCATCCTCACCCAAAAATACCACTCCACCCTCTTCACCTACCTATAATACCCTAAACACTACACCCACAAAAACTTCAACCACTACTCACACAATGGGAGATAACCATGGAGGGAATCCACCTCCACACCCACCACCTGAGCAAACTCTACCTCAATGGTCAAGGCAAGAGGTTACTCAACAACCTCTTTTCATCGCATATCCGGCAACCAAAAATCTTGAACTTAAATCCGGACTCATCCACCTACTTCCTTCCTTTATAGGTTTGGAAAATGAAGACCCTCACAAGTTCCTCACCGAGTTCCATGTTGTATGTATGGGCATGAAACCACACAATGTCACGGAGGATCAAATCAAGCTTAGGGAATTCCCCTTCGTAGTGCAAGATGTAGCCAAAGACTGGCTTTATGACCTCCCACCAGGGATGGTAACTACTTGGGTATATCTTGCAAGGTTGTTTTTGGATAAATACTTCCCAGAGATGAAAGCTTCAGCCCTACGGAGGGAAATCATTGGAATCAAGAAACATAAGAGAGAGGATTTCCACACATATTGAGAGAGATTCAAGAAACTGTGTGCCCGTTGTCCTAAACATGGAATTACCGTGTATCAGCTTCTCCAATACTTCATTGAAGGCATGACTCCAATGGAAAGAATACTTCTTAATGCCTCCAGTGGCAGATCTTTACCCGACAAGACTCCCACCGAAATCCACAACTTAATCAAGAACATGGCTGAAGATTTTAAGCATTCAACTCATGATGAAGAATGGTACACGGATGCACCCCGAGGTGTAAAGGAAGTCCAAACTCCTCAAATTGAAGCTCAATTGTCCGAGCTTACAAACGTTGTAATGATGTTGGCTAAAGACAAGGGTGTGCAACCCACACCTTGCCCTTGTGGTATATATAATCAAGTAGGGCACCCAACTGACATGTGCCCTCAACTTCAAGATGAGGAATATGAAGAAGCAAAAGCCATGGGAGGCTATTCCAGATCAAATCAAAGAGGATACGATCAACCACGGGGCAACCAAAGACGGAACAATAATCAAGGTTGGGGAGGAAATCAACAGGGAAGTTATCACCCAAGTCAACCAAATCAATACCAACAAAGACCACCTTTTCCACCACAGAACTTTCAGCCAAGGCAGCCACAACACCCTCCTCAACAAGCAGGTTCATCAAGCATGTCCTTAGAGGACATAGTGAAGAGTTTGGCCACTAGCACCCAAACTTTCCAACAAGAGACAAAAGCAAGTATAAAGAATTTGGAGCAACAAGTTTCACAGCTTGCTATTTTTGTAAGCAAAATAGAATCTCAAGGAAAGTTGCCCGCCCAAACAGAAACGAACCCAAGGCACATCGTGTGTACCATCACTTTGAGAGGTGGAAAGAGCTACGATGGTCCAAAAGTGTCGGTTGGTCAAGAAGAAGAAGAAATAGTGGTAGAAGAGGCAACCAAAAAAGATAAGAAGGAAGATAAAAAAACCGAAAAGAAGCCCTTCGTCACTGAGTCTAAAGCCACACCTGCTCCATTTCCCGAACGATTAAAGAGCACAAAGAAAGAACGGGAGGAGAGTAAGATTCTGCAAATGTTCCAGAAAGTTCACATTAACATCACACTCCTCGAGGCCATCAAGCAGGTACCTAGGTATGTAAGGTTCCTTAAGGATCTTTGTGTATCTAAAAAGAAATTGAAAGGAAACCAAATTGTAAAATTTGGGGAAAATGTATCTGCGGTTTTGCAAAAGAGGATGCCCCCAAAGTGCAATGATCCTGGTGTCTTTACCGTGCCATGCAAATTGGGGAATCTTTATGTACCTTGAGCCATGCTCGATCTAGGTGCATCCATAAATGTCCTACCATATTCTATCTTTAACTCAATTGGTTTAGGAACATTGACCAAAACCAGTATGATCATCCAACTTGCCGACCGGTCTTTGGTACATCCAAAAGGTGTATTGGAGGACGTGTTAGTGCAAGTTAATGAATTTGTTTTCCCGGCTGATTTTTATGTCTTAGATATGGGAGATGATGACTCTCCAAGTTCAAGTTCCATACTTTTATGTAGACTTTTCCTTAAAACATCTAAAAAATATTAATGTCTACAATGGAACTTTAAGTATGGAATTTGATGGTGAAGTTATCAACTTCAATGTTCATGAAGCAAAAAAGGTTCCTTCCGATGTTCAATCTGTCAATCTTGTGAATTTGATCCAGCCCTCAACTAAAAAGGGATTAAATTTGTCTAACAATGAATTTCTAGAGTTAGTTTTGTCACAAAAACTAGATAGGGACAAAGCCAAAGAGATTGCAAAGGAGTTTGATATGAATAATGAGGTGCTGGAGATTTTGGAGTTGATTGATGACAAGAAGCATATGAGGACTGATGATATGAAACCCAAGCCACCTACTACCAAAGCCAAATTCCTTCCACCGGTGGAACAAGCACAAGATTCAGGAGCAAAAACTCCACCAAACCCTTAATGATAATAAATGTTGATTAGGAGAGCACTCAGACGGTTAACAACTCAAATAAACTATCGAAGCAGGAAGAGAACGAGTTGATAACCCAGCTGAACAAATACCAAAAAAGGACTGAGTGGACAATCTCTGATATTAAAGGTTTAAGTTCTTTTTGGTTTGTGCGAAAAAAGAAAGCCAAAGGAAGGTTGAAGGATCCATTGAAAGAGGTGGCAAGAAGATTGATGTGTTGGGGAGGCCCACATACTTAGAATGAAGCATATGCGGGGGCAACGTCGAGCCAACGACTTAAAACAAGGGCGCCTAACCGGGAGGCAACCCGGCGGTATTTTTGTTTTTCTTAAAAAAACAATTTCCATTTCTTTGTGTAACACCGTAAAAATTCAAACAATTTTTCACATTTTAAAAACCATGTATTTTCAATTACATCAACATTTTAAAATATTGTATCATCACTATCTCAATACAAAACCCCCAAGATCAAAACATATGAACTCCAGTGTGCGTGTGTACGAGTCATGTCGGCGCCTTCCCGCGATCATCACTAGTACCTGAAACACCACACTTAACATTGTAAGCATAAATGCTTAGTGAGTTCCCAAAAATACCACATAAACACATATCAGCCACTCAAGGCTGTAACTCTGTTGACCCTCTGGTCGTATATCTCTGTAGGACCCTCTTGGTCCCATAACTCCGTGGACCCACTGGTCCTAACTCTTTAAACTCCGAATCGTGCATATCACATATCACAATAAATCACAACACATAATATCATACAAATACACTGGCATATAACTCTAGAATACTCTGCCACATAACTCTGTTACTACACTACATAAAGTATAGTGAGAAGACTCACCTCAGATGTCTCAGTATATCTCTGACTCGGTAGAAATATGATCTAGCCTCCGCCTAATCACACAAAGTAAATATTCTCATAAATATAACTCTCGAGACTAGACTCAACCCTCTCTAGGTGAAAGACCATTTTACCCCTCTATCAGCTCAAAGGCCACATTGTTGACCCAACCCTAAAAGTCAACAAAAGTCAACGGTCAAACTTTGACCCGACTCGTCGAGTGCACTTGGGTGACTCGGCGAGTCTACACTTGTCTACTGACTCTCTTAGTCCCTTTTGGCACGTCGAGTCCCTCCCCTTACTCAACGAGTCACACCTGGCATGAATCGCGGGGCCATCCAGACTCAACTCGCCGACTCTCAAGAACAACTCGGCGAGCTCCGCCTTGAACTTCAGTCCCCAAACTCTCCCCGACTCACCGAGTTATTTCCCCAACTCAGCAAGTCTACTCACTGAGTGATTTACGGGAAACCCTCACCCTACTCACCGAGTCTAATCTTTGGACTCGGCGAGTTCATGCCATGCACAACCTCCATAGACCTCCTGAGGTCAGATCTGTTCCTTTAATCCATAGATCTGACCTTCCCAAGCATGATAATCACGTAAAGTTCAAACCTTGACACTCATATAACATCTAAATGGTCTAACTTGGTGGTTTAGCCCCAAAAATGACATCCTAAGCCCATGGCTCCCAAAATAACTCATAAAGCTCCAATGGTTAAGGTCTCCACACCTCTTTGGGTCCAGATCCAAAGCATAGACTCGAGAAGGGACCAATTGCTCCACTTATCCATCCTCTAAAGGGGGTTAGAAAACCCTAACTCTAAGAATCAACACCAAAACTGAAGAAGGTCCGAATAAATGCCTCAATATGAACTCTATGAACTCTGAAGTCACCAAAATCGCACCTCCTTCAGCCTCCTCTTGCCTTGGTCACCTCTTTCTTGCAAATACACCAACAAAAAGATCAAGAATGGCCTCTCCTTCCTCACAAACGCTCTAGATCTCTTAGGGTTTCTCTCTGGGGTTTGGTAGCCGCAAATGATGGCCCTAAGGGCCTTTAAATAGGTCCCAAACCCAGGAAATTAGGGTTTCATTAAACAGTGTGGACTCGCCGAGTCCACTCATGAACCCGCCGAGTCCGGCTGTGAACCCGGATACTAATCCGCGACCACACTCGGCGAGTCTAAACACCAACTCGCCGAGTCCCCTCTCAATCTCCAAAAATAAAAGGAATAATTAATATACCTGGGAATCCGGGTGTTACAATTTGAGTTTTTGGGTTTTCAATGTTCCAAATGCATTTAAACATAGTTTAAAACCACCAAACGGACTTCGGGATGCAAAAACATTTCATTTGAATGAGAGTGAAATTTTTGGGTTCAAAAAAAGTGGAAGTGGCAATCAGAGGGGTACACGGCCCGTGTTCCTCTTGCCTTATAATGAACACGGGTCGTGTTCATCAATGGCAAGCACTTCGACAGTCAGAGGGGTACACGGCCCGTGTCATTTTTCCCTTAAGACCAACATGGGTCGTGTTCAGCCAAATCTCACATATTTTAGACCCAACACGGGTCGTGTTCGCGTATCAGACCTAGTGGTTTTTAATGCTAAAAATCAGGTTTTTGCCCCATTCTTCCACACACTCATTCCAAAACAGCCCCTTTCCCCCAAGAAAACCCCAAGGTCCGATTTTCATCAAAAATCCCTTGATTCTTCATGATTTTGGTTTAAATCTTCAAAAAGGTTTGATTTTCATCTTCCCCACTTCATCTCCTACATTTAATACACCATCTTATTGCATTTTCATGGTGGATTTGGGGGTTTTGACAAACCCTAGGTCCGAAAATTTCATAGAATTTTGGTGTTTTTGTTCTTAATTCTTCATGTAGGCAAGCTTCGGGAGGTTGAAGACGGTCTTTCTCACCAACAACAACACATTTCCACTAACGATTTGGTAAATTCTTTCCTATTCTTCACTTTTGGAATTTGTGTTCTTAAGGTCAAATTGCATGTATCTCTGGTCATTTTAGACTTGACAATAACTTGGAAATCAATAAAAACTGAGTTTCCCGCGAATTTTTGGTGGCCAAGCTTCAGTTGACCGGACCCGTCGACAGTTGACTTTTTGACTCGTTGACTTTTCATCTTTGCCCCATCTTTTGCATATGGAAGGTGAATGTTCTGAACGACCGAGGCATACTAAGGCCTTGGCCTGTCGTCATAGAATCCCATCACCGCCATCTAGGTCCCCCATCACCCCAGTCTCAATCCCCACCTAATTCGGCCCATGGTGGTGTGGTTTGTCTTGGCCCCATTCAAGCTGCCAAACTTGAGGCCTTTCTCCAATGCGCACATACTACCCAACAATTTGAGCATGTTCCATCTCTCCGCGAGTTGCACATTTACAACCAAGTCCACACCTTGTTCCGGAACATTGGATGGAAAGGGTTGTTAAGGTTCCACGAGCTCAGCTATAAAGTTCCAACAGCCAAGTTTTTGTCTTTAGTCTATTTGGACCACGGGGCCCCCACAGAACACACCTTTGGCCCCAATGAACCAATCCCAGGATATAGTGATCTTACATGGTGGACCGACCTTACGCGTCAGCTTCCCTATGTCTCAAGTTCGGATAAGGCCTCATCTCTCATCCACCCTATGATGAAAGTGGCCCATAGGATTATTGCTTCACTTGTTGTCCATAGAGAAGAAAAAAGCACCATTAGCGCCATTGAGCTCAAAATACTATATGCTATGGCCCACCCAGATGATAATCTCATTCCTTACTATGGCTCATTCCTGTGTAACAAACTCACCCACCTTAGCACATCATGGTCCGGAAAAATATCTTGTGGTGACATTGTCACTTTATTTTCCAAAAGTGCTCCAGTCGGGGCCCCATATCCTGGAATTCACCAGCCTCTACCTGGTGAGACCTACCTTACAACGGGAGTCCTTAAGTCTATTAGAATGTTTCGGGCGGAGGACGGGAACCATAATTGGACCATAGGTCAAAACCACGAACCAAGGCTCCTCATCACCCCTGAGAACCGGGATATCCTTACCCTCAAGCAACCTAACAACTTCACCCCCTGGCAAATCACACCATATCTCTTCCCCGACTCCTTCTCTGAAGTGGAAGAAGAGGAAGATGGAGAAAGTGACGAGAGTGGTGGGGCAGAACTACAAAATTCTCCTCCTATGGGTGGTGCCAGCTCATCCCATCAAGTTGGACGCCCAGCCTATCACCAGCAATATATGGATCAATTTAAATCGATACATACCCACCTCGACACTTACAATCAAGATCCCGCAAGCATGACTCAAAGTTTTTCTTCTTTCACCACTCAATACGCTCGGGATCAAGAGCGCCAACGTAAACATGAGGAGGACTTTTGGGCTTGGACCCAAAACTCCGATTATTTTCCTTATCCTCCTCCTCCTCCGCAATAGGTTCTTCCGCCCTCTCCAAGCATTAGCGACAATGCTTATCTTTAAGCTTGGGGAGGGGTAGAGTTGTACATTAGGTGCCTTTTTCATTTTTCATATCCATGCATCCTTTTCATTTTTCATATTCATGCATATTTTCAAAAAAAAAGAGTACAAGATGATGAAATTCTTTACATAAAATAGCTCCATGAAGTGGGAAATCGAGAACTCAAAAAAAAAAATACTAAGGTGACCGGATAGTTACTGGAAGTGTAGAATCAGCTATCATAATTAGGGGACCCAAACACCGTAATTCGAGACCCCAGCCTTAAATGGCATACTGAAACGTTTTGTTGGGCGGTAATAACAACTTTAGGATGATTTGCTTCTGAATGTTTAAAAAGAATCTTTATCAGCAACTCTAGACCCACAGAACACGGGCCTATTTGTTGACACGCGTTACCCTTGCAGTAACAGAGAGCTTAAGTATCAGATCCACACAGTCAAGAAAGAAGAATGGGTACAACTGTCATATCCAGTACCCAAATAAAAAAAAAAGATGCACTTAATCAAATAAACTTTCAAAAATTCAAAAGTTGATTGAAGAATTCAAAGCTCAAAAAGAAGATACAAATCCAAGTTTAATCAAAATTAAAGCCATCTCGAAGTCAAATCTGGTGAATGAAGAACTGTGTGATATGATACTTGTGGCTCTCGAAAAGTGAAAGCATAGGAGCTGGGGCCCTTCGGGTGGGCTCACTGTTTCAGCGAAAGCTGATTCGCCGTGACGGGTTCTTAAGGATGCGTCGATTCTGATTCTTGACCATCTAGTCTTAAGGACATGAGATCCGGACTCTGTTATTTTCACCTATAAAGCTAATTAAGGTATGGAGTTTAAATAAAACTATGGTTGGGTTATTGGGTTACATCGTTTTGGGTCTTCTTCACTTTGGGAGTCTGTGATATGTGGAAGGAAGTAGGATGGTTGCCTAGGCATTAGCGATTGGAGCCACATTGATGTAAAGCCTGATCGTACTTATATAGATGATTTACTTGTGTCTTAAACTTATTTTTGGTACATTTTGCTTCTTTAGTGCTTTTGTACATATTTTTTTTTCTTTTTCATGGTTTTCATTGTATGCATTCATTCCTAGCCTTTAGGATCCTTCTGTCCCTTTTTTCTCTATGTTTATTCTTGCCATCTAGAAATCATCCTGTTTTGTCTGGTTCTTGTTCTTTCTTGGGGACAAGAAAGGTATAAGCTTGGGGAGATTTGTTAGGTGCATTTTGTGCACCATTTTGCACATATTTTAGTCCCTTCTTATGCGTCTATATAGCATAATTGTCCTTCATTTGTCTTGCATTTCATCATATTTCATGTTAGTCTCCAGAACAACCTTATTTGCACACTTTCATGTATTTTCAGGTAAACCGGAGATTGGAACGCGCTTTGGGAAGTGCCAGGAAGCATTGGTGAGGATTTCGGGATGATCGGGAAAAGAACGAAAAAGTTGGAAAATCAAGTTTTGAATTGGAGTCAGAGAGGTACACGGGCCGTGTTGGATTTACACTGCGAAGAAGCATGGACGTGTTTGACCCAGAAACCAACTTTTGGCAGTTTTTACTATCTTTCATATTACGAGTTAAACGCCATTTTTACAGACACACAACATATCAGAGCACATTTGGAGAAGGATTTTCGAAGGTTTTTGCAAGGGTTTGATTAGCAATCATTTGGAAATATTATTTCTAGTATTTATAAGTTGTAATTGCATACATTTCCATCTTTTAAACTTGTGATCTTGTTCTAGCCATGTGTGGCTAGAACCCTAGTTTCTCCAAATTCATGTTTTGACTTCTTGGTAGTGATTTCAATCATATGACATGATGTTTGTTTTCAATTTCTATCTAATGAATTTGATTTTGCTTTAATCGAATGTTTGATTCTGATTGTGATTCTTATTGGCCATTTGAATTAGGGTTAGGTCATTCAAATTATCTCTTTTACAAAATCCGTAATTGTTTTGTGAAATTGAACAAGTAACAAGCATTAAATTGATCTCTATTGAATGAATTTAGTGTAAATCTTAATCATACGCTCTTACACTCCCTAGCTTGTGAGGAGTATTGGGTGTTGTTGGGAACATTCACATAAAACTTCATGCGGTCTTTTAATCTAATTCTAAGAGCTTGTTTAGATTAGGTTAGTAAGGTTAGGGTTAATCAAAGAGCTTGTTTTGGTTAATTAATGTGGTGAATGGGAAGTGTTAGAGCTTATTAACACTTTCAAGTACCAACTTAGATAGAACTGAACAGATATTGTGTCATCTTTGAGTCACATTGCTAAGTTGTCATACATGAAGTTGGATCCCTTACAAAATCTGAATTTAATTCACTCATTTAGCTAATTACGTGTGTTTTTAATTTGTTGTTTAGTCATTGAATTCAAAACCCCCCTCTTTACTGTTGGTGACCATAGTACCTTGCGCAAAGAGGTATAGACTAATTATCCCGTGTCTCTGTGGATCGACCCTACTTGCCTTGTACTACCTCTTAGTGTAATACAGTGGGATTCTTTTGGAGTATACCGTACCCCTATCATTTGTTGGGTTCGACACGCCTAACAGTGGCCCCCGAGTGAATAGAGAAACGAGACTTATGAGCCACCTCCAGCGCGATCTGTCTGATCCCGATAGACACCGGAACCCATGCCCGACCGCAGCAGGTCAACAACCCACGACTGTCCTGAACAAACTGGGTGATCTCGCCCCTAATCCTTTCAATCTTCCAATTTTCCTCTCGCACCCCTTAGCCCGGGCCTCTCTGATCAATCCCAATATTGGAGATTCCACAAAAATCCTCATACAAGATGTCGGAACCGAAGATCCATCCAACTTGTGGCTTAAGGCATCCACCACCACATTCGCTTTACCCAGATGTTAAAGGATCATGCAGTCATAATCCTTGACTATGTCCAGCCCCCCGTGCTGCCTCATGTTCAGGTTTGCTAGATCCATGATGTGTCTCAAGCTCTTGTGGTCCATGTAAATGGTACAGCGGACCCCATTGAGGTAATTCCTCCAGATCTTGAAAGTGAACACCATTGCTCCCAAATCAAGATCATGCATGGGATATCTCGACTCATGAGGCTTCAGCTACCGTGATGCGTAGTCTATCACCCATCTTCTCTGCATGAGGACCACTTACAATCCGGTGATGGATGCATCATAGAAAACCACAAAATTCTCCACTCTCACCGGGAGGGTCAAGACTGGAGCCTCGCACAGTCGCTACCGAAGGGTCTCAAACGTTGTCTGCTGCTCAAGGCCCCACCAGAAATCTACCCCTTACCTCGTGAGACGAGTGATGAGTACTGCACTTTTGGAGAAATCCTGGAAAAATCTCTGGTAGTACCCTACTAAACAGGAAAATCTTGATATTCGAGGAAGATCTCGATACCTCCCACTGCATCACTGCCTCGATTTCGGCCGGGTCCACCAATATCCCCTCCTGGTAACGAGATGTCCAAGGAATTGAACCTCTTGCAACCAAAACTCACATTTCGAGAACTTAACATAAAGCCATTATCACCTTAAAACTCTCAAAAGCTCATGGAGATGCTCCTCATGTTGCTCCTTGGTCTTGGAATACACCCAGATATAATCTATGAACACAATAACTAAGCGATCGAGCATCAGCCTGTTTTCCCAATTCATAAGGTCCATGAATACAGCTGGTGCATTTGTGAGCCCAAAAGACATCACCACGAAATTTTAATGTCCGTAATGAGTCCGAAACGCGGTCTTCTCCATGTCCTCCTCCCTCACCCAAACCTGATGGTACCCGGAACTCAGATCTATCTTTGAAAACCAAGATGCTCCCATGTAACTGATCAAAGAGGTCATCTATCCATGGGAGGGGATATCGGTTCTTTAGCTTCAATTTGTTCAGCTCCCTGTAATCAATGCACATCCGGTGTGAACCGTCCTTCTCCATGACGAAGAGAATCGGTGCTCCCCATGGAGAACTGCTCGGGCAAATGAAGTACTTGCCTAGCAGCTCTTGCAGCTGAGATAACAACTCATGCATCTCTAGTGGTGCCAATTAGTACGATGCCTTGGCAATAGGGGCTGCACCTGGAACAAGGTCAATCCTGAACTCGGTCTGCCTCTCAGAAGGCACTCCGGGTAATTCCTCCGGAAATACATCAACGAACTCTCTGACAACTGGAACCTCCAAAACCGAGACTTGATCTCTGACCCGTGTATCCACTACATACACCGAATAACCCATATACCCATGCTGAATATATTTTCGAGCTATGGCGGCTGAGCAAAACCATGAACCCAACCTGGTGCCCCCGCCATAGATAACCAGTTCTCCCCCACTTGGGGTTCGAAGCACTACATGCTAACCCTCATAGTCGATCATGGCCCCAAAACGACTCTGGTAGTCCATATCTACTATAACGCAAACATCCCCCATGGGAATCAAAATCAAGTCAATCTTAAAAGGACACCCCGAATATCTCTAGATCACAACGCCGATAAACTGATGAGGTAGATACCTCGTTTTTGTTGGCGATGGAAACTCACAAGAGACACTCTAGCTCTCCTAATGGCAAACCGAACCCTATGCGAAACGATCAAGAGATAAATGACTGAATCGCCCCCGAGTCAAGCAATACAAGAGCAGATAAAGAGTTCACTAAAAATGTACCTAACATAGTGGGATCCTGCACCATCTTGGCAGCGAGTGATGGACAGTTGACCTTAGTATGGCCAACCCGATGACAATAATAACATATCCTCATATTCGGAGCAGGGGCGGACTAGCGACAGTCCCTCACAAAATGACCCCCTTGCCACATTTGTGGCACCCACTACCAGATCGACATGCTCCAGAATGAACCTTCCCGTACTTCTCACAAGTATGGCAACGTTGACCTCTCGTCCTAGAATCGGCGGCCTTTTGTCGCTTCGGCACCGACTACGCCTGTGTCGGGTCCTGCCTCTGCTCCTTCAACTGAAGCTCGATCCCCAACTCACGCCACCTAGCGGCCTCCTGTAAAACCAGTAACGTATCACAATGTTGGATAGCAATGAATTGCATGATGTTAGTCTTGAGCATGCTCAGATAATGGATCGTCTAAGCCTACTAGGAAGCAAACTCTGGGCAAAACATCTCCCTCTCGGTAAACATCCGGGAGGTCTCCGTCACTGACTATGTACCCTGCCTCAGATCCAAAAACTCTTGAGCCAACCTCTCACACTCAACCCTAGGAATATAGTGAGTGTGGAACATCTCCCTGAACTGATCCCATGCCACTGCGGCTAATTGCTCATCAAAATACGACCCAGTAACCAATCTCCACCAACCCTTCGCTCCGGACCTTAGCAGGTTACGAGCGCACCAAACCTTCTGGTCAGTAGAGTAGGAACAAGTGAAGAAACATCCCTCCACATCAGATAGTCACTTCATAGCTACAATCGGGTCCTAATCTCCATCAAAGGTCGGGGGCTTCGTGTTATCAAAGTCTTGATACTAAAACACTCGTCCTGACCCAAAACTCACAGTTGCCACAGTTGCATAGGTCGTAGCAGATAATCCGCATAAATAACAGGGACCCAACTCCCAACAAAACCCTAAGAGATGTTAATTCCTTGCTACGTGTTGGATTATCAATCTTGACTATGTGTTCAACATAGGGTAATAGTCCATTTTTTCGTTTCTCTAATTTGGGTCAAGGCCCAATTACAAATCCATGATCCAAAAGGTCCAAATATATAGGCCCATATTTGCCCTAATTTTCCAAATTGGGCCCAACTCTTAAAATAGGGCCTCATCCTAAGGCCTAATTCCAAAATTAGTCAAATTTTGGTTCATAAAAGAATTCAACATTATAGATGTAGGTGTTCTCTTCTACTTCTTCGTCTTCATCAATAAGTAACTTAAATAAAATGTTTTTGGACAGCAACTTCTGGACAACAAATCTTGGCAAAAAAACTTAGCATGAAATTAATAAAACTTGGCATGAATTTTTGCTCTAATACCACTTATGATGCGTGTATGGGTTGTTTTGTATTGAGATTGAATAGTGTTTGAGACAAAAACAATAAAAGGATAGATTTCATAAACAAACTAAACCTATAGCTTGTAAATCTAAAGACAAAGTAAGACCTACTAGTTTGAATTCAATCAGCTGAAGGATCTTACCCAAATGATGATAATTTGTGAACTATGAAAATAATTCAAAGTGAACAACAAGATTCTTTGATTAACATTCGTCTATCACTTTTTCCATGCATAAACTTGGCTTTATATGAAACCTTTATTACAAACTTGGTGGTTACAATCCAACCAACCAACTACTCATTAAAACTAGTAAATGAAAATTAAGGAAACTCTTGAAATAACACAAAAAAAACGTCCAAGACACTTGGGAATGAAAAAAAGCGCCTATGCTCCATTAAAGAGCCATAAGAAGCATTAAAGTGTAACCCTAATCCACCAAAAATCTGGATAATGCTCCCGCATCTCGGACTCCGGCTCCCAGTTCCACTCGGATCCCTTCCGATGTCGCCACTATACCTTTACTAAAGGTGTCTCCTTGTTACGCATAACCTTTATCTTCCTTTCCAAGATAGCCACCGGCTGCTCAATATAATTTAGGCGTTCGTCAACCTGAATGTCATCTAATGACACCACCGCCTCCTCATCTAATACGCACTTCTGTAATTATGAAACGTGGAAGTGCAATCGATCTGGCAGAGCTCCTGTAACATCCCAAAAATGGAGGCCAAAAAATTTCATTCTTAATTAAGTAATTCATAACATAGTTTACCAAACATTGCCAATGTCATATCAATTTTAAAAAAACCATAATAGTGTGTCTGAAAACCATATCATCGAAAGTAATAAAAATCAGTGTACAATCCCAGAAAACTCCATGCGGAAATCATGTGTGTGATGCGCCGCTACACCGTCGGTGCCTTCCCCTTCGAGGAAGAGGTACACGAAACCACAACCAAAAACTGTAAGCACAAAGCTTAGTGAGTTCCCCCATCATACTGCATACTATATAATATCATCGGTATCGTTCAGCCGGTAACTACCATCGGTATTTTTCAACAGGTAACTATCAGCGGTATCTTTCAACCGTTATCCGCCATCGGTATCTTTCAACCGTTATCCGCCATCGGTATCTTTCAACCGATAGCTGTCATCGGTATCTTTCAACCAGTAACTACCATCGGTATCTTTCAACCAGTAATTGGGGACTATTTCACCTCTTACCACTACCATACAATAGCAAGATATAAACATACAGTCAGGCATATCGGGGTACTGACCTACCCATTGGTCCTAACGACCTATATCGGGGAAAGACTATTCCCTGTCACTACCACTAACACAACGTTCATATTACGCAAGCATATCTCATGACCAAGTCACATAACCAAACCAAGATAATTATCTACTAAATATCCATGTTGATGGGTCGGCATTGTGGCCTTTGACCCACCTCTACTGGAAGGTAACTCACCTCGATGTCGTGTAGCGTCTGAACTGTCCTCGGCGTGAAGGTCGGCTCCCCTCGACTCCTCAATCCCTACACGACAATCCTCAAGTCATCAAACATAACATATGACCCTAAACAGGGTCAATACCATAACCAGACAAAGTCAACCTTGGTCAAAGTCAACATCTAGTTGACCTGACTCGTCGAGTTGGCCCGCCAACTCGCCAAGTCCACACTCCAGTAATCCAATACAACCTCGACTCCGCTCGTTGAGTCTACCAAGAAATCGATGAGTTCTTCTTCCTTAAAACTATCCGGACCATCTTCATCCGACTCGCCGAGTTCTTACTTGAACTCTGCGAGTTCTTCTTCCTCACAAGAACATGTCCAGTCTACGACTTGCCGAGTTGTATGAAGAACTCGTCGAGTCAATTTCAAAGGTTGGGAGATTGCCTTGGACTCGCCGAGTCTGTTCATACACTCGTCGAGTCCCATGATTCTCAGGTCCTTTTCGCGTCTAAACATCTACGAGACTTCCCTCCTTAACAACTGGTCCATTCGCAGAATGGATTTGGTGGTCATTACACCTCGACTCGCTGAATCCCAAGAACAACTCGGCGATTCCATCCTTGGCCATTACTATACAACCGATTTAAATGGGTCTTAACACATCAAAACCACAGATCTGGCCTCCTAATGTGCATTTTATATGTAAAGTTCCAAACTTGGTGCACAGGCATGGGGTTTTTGGCTCAAAAATCCATAAAAGGTGCTCTACAATGTGCATGGGGCTCTCATGGCCATAAAGTTGGCACCTTTATGCCATGAGACCCCTCCAATGACTCAGATCCGAAAGTAGAACCCCATGAATCACTTTACAAATTCGAAAATGGCTTAGGAATTACTAAATGCACCCAAAATCAAAGTCGTAAAGACGAACAACCAAATGGAAGACCAAAATAGGGGCATTTACCTTGCTTGAGCTGAAAATGGAATAAGATCTCTGGATCTACAAGCCCCAACTCGAATTCCCAAGCTTCTTGCTTCCTTTCAAGCTTCACAGACCACCTAAAAGCACCAAAATGTCCTTAGATCACATGAAACGGCTAGGGTTTTGATATACAGCTTCTTGGCAGAGATAGGGACGAGCGAGGTTGAGTTAAGTCTTTTTAATAGGGTGCAAACCCTCAGATTTAGGGTTTCCCTCATACCGCACCTACTCGTTAAGTCAGTCTCCCGAATCGTCGAGTAGTTCACTTCAAATGCCCGCAGATCACGACCCTACTCGACGAGTTGGGCCACCAACTCGTCGAGTCCCAGAGAAAATGTAGAAATGTTTAAATTAAATGCGTACCGGGAATTAGGTGCTACAAGTCTCCCCCACTTATTCTAGACTTCGTCCTCTAAGTCTGCTGCTTGATCCTGAAAAAGGTCGGGGTAATGCTCCCTCATCTCGTCGTCTGGCTCCCAGGTCCATTCCGAGCCCTTGCGGTGCTGCCACTGCACCTTTACCTGTTCCACCCTCTTGTTCATCAGATCGCTTGACTTCCGGTCAAGGATTGCCACTGGCCGCTTGATGTAGTTCAGACTGTCATCAACCTGAATATCCTCTAAAGGCACCACTGATGAACCGTCCACCAAACATTTTTGTAACTGGGAGACATGAAAGGTGCTATGAATCTGACTGAGTTCGGCTGGCAGATCCACCCTATATGCTACCCTACCCACCCGGGCTATAACACTGAAGGGTCCAATATACCTGGGGTTCAGCATTCCCCGCTTCCTGAACCGAATGACGCCCTTCCATGGCGACACCTTCAGGAGTACCACATCCCCGACCTGGAATTCCAGGTCCGACCGTCGCTTGTCGGCATAGCTTTTCTGACGACTCTGAGCAGTCTGAAGCCTGCTCCTAACTTGCTGGTTCTTCTCTGTAGTCTTGAGTACTACTTTGGTACTCCCCATGACTCTTTGCCCAACCTCTCCCCAGCATATCGGGGTCCTACACTTCCACCCATATAACATTTCGAAGGGAGTACGGTCGATAATCGCATGATAAATATTGTTATAGGAGAACTCAACCAATGGAAGGTAAGTATCCCAACTACTTCTGAAGTCCAAAACACAAGCCCACAGCATATCCTCGAGAGTCTAGATGTTCCGCTCGCTCTGACCATCCGTCTGCGGGTGGAAGGCGGTGCTAAAGTGCAGTCGAGTACCCAGCTCATCATGAAACTTCTTCCAAAACCTGGAAGTGAGCCACACGTCCCTGTCTGAAATCACCATAACTGGCACCCCGTGCCGCGCCACTACCTCCCGGATGTAGATGTCGGCCAACTTTTCGGCCGAAATACCATCCTGAATCGGAATAAAATGGGCGCTCTTGGTCAATCGATCAACGATGACCCAGATCGAATCCACCCCTCGTGCGGTCCTGGGAAGCTTCCTGATGAAGTCCATGGCAATATCCTCCCACTTCCACAGTGGGATGTCCAACGATTGGACCTTTCCGTGAGCTCTTTGGTGCTCAGCCTTGACCTTCTTGCAGGTCAGGCACCTTTCCACAAACCAGGCTACATCCCTCTTCATACAGGGCCACCAATAATCGAGACGAAGATCCCTATACATCTTCGTTGCCTCGAGATGGATGGAGAACCTGGATTTGTGTGCCACTGCCATCAGTACCTGGCGCAAACCCCCATGATACGGGAACCACACCCTACGGTGAAGAGTCAACAATCCCCGGCTATCATAGTCGAAGGAGAAAACCTGACCCATAATTCTCTCGCTCTTCCGATGTTCCTCCTTCATGGCCTCTTGCTAGGCCTCCCGAATCTGCTCCAACAACGGAGTCACAATTTTCAACCTCAGACAGATGTCCCTGATCAGCGCTGCCTTGTGGCTAAGTCCATTGACCACGACATTGGCCTTCCCCGGGTGGTAGAGGATCTCGAAATCATAATCCTTTACCATATCAAGCCACTGACGCTGCCTCATATTCATATTTGGCTAGTATATGAGATACCTCAGGCTCTTGTGGTCCGTGTTAATGGTACAATGAACCCCATAGAGGTAATGGTGCCAAATCTTGAGGACGAAAACAACAACCCCCAGCTCTAAATCATGTGTCGGGTAATTCACCTCGTGAGGCATCAGCTGCCTCAAAGCATAAGCTATAACATGCCCTCTCTGCATCAATACCGCGCCCAAGCCTGAGATGGACGCATCACAGTATACCACAAAGTCCTCCATGCCCTCTGGCAGGGCTAAGATTGGCGCCTCACACAATCTCTATCTCAACGTCCCATATGCGGCCAGCTGCTCAGGCCCCCAACGAAAGACCACGACTTTCCTCGTCAACCGGGTCAGGGGCACGACTATCTTAGAGAAGTCCTGAATGAACCTTCGATAGTAGTCTGCCAGTCCCAGGAAGCTCCGAATCTCAGATGGAGACCTCGGAACCTCCTACCTCATCACCGCCTCCACCTTGGCCGGGTCAACCGAAATCCCGTTCTGGTTGACAAGGTGTCCAAGAAACTTCACCTTGCGCAACCAGAACTCACACTTGGAGAACTTAGCATATAAGCCCTCCCTCCTCAATGTATCCAGAACTTCCCGCAAGTGCTCCTCATGCTGATCTCACGTCTTGGAATAAACCAAGATGTCATCGATGAAGACTATCACAGAACGATCCAACATCGGTCTGCACACGCGGTTTATGAGATCCATGAATGCAGCAGGAGCATTGGTGAGCCCAAAATGCATCACCACAAACTCGTAGTGGCCATAGCGTGTCCGGAATGCAGTCTTTTGTACATCCTCCTCTCTGACCCTCATCTGATGATATCCTGAACGCAGATCAATCTTGGAGAACTAAGATGCTCCCTGTAGCTGATCAAAGAGGTCATAAATCCTTGGAACTGGGTAATGGTTCTTCACTGTTACCTTGTTCATCTCCTAGTAGTATATACACATCCGATGTGACCCGTCCTTCTTCCTCAAAAAAGAATCGGGGCTCCCCAGGGTGAACTGCTCGGTCTAATTAATCCCTTGTCTAACAGCTCCTGCAACTGCGTAGACAGCTCATGCATCTCAGGAGGAGCCAACCGATACGGTGCCTTGGCTATCGGAACCATACCAGGGACTAGCTCGATCCTGAACTCTACCTGCCTCTCTGGAGGTATCCCAGGCAACTCCTCAGGGAATACATTCGCAACCTCTCGTACCACGGGCACATCGTCCACCATCGCCTCACCCGTTTCTCGGGTATCCATAACATTGGAGACGAATCCCGCACAACCCTGTTGAAGGTAGCACCTAGCCCTTACTGCTGAACATAAAGCGGGTCCTCGCTTTGGCCTCTCGCCCTAAATCACCAGCTCTCCCCCACTTGGGGTCCTAATCCGCAGCAACTGCTACGCACAGTCGATCACTGCCCCATTAGGGCTTAGCTATTCCATACTATTAAAAACCTTGTTCGCTTGCAAAGGTATGGGAACCAAGTCTACCAGGTAACGCTCCTCCAACAGTCTCAAAACACAGTCCCGGTAGACCTCTGATGCTCGCACTGACCGGTCGTCCGCAATCTCGACCACCAAAGGGAAATCCAGCATGCCCTAAGACTCAGGGAACTTCTTGCTAAGCTCAATAGAGACAAATGATCGGGTAGCACCTGAATCAAACAATACCTGAACTGGGATACTGTTCACATGGAACGATCCTAAACAAAGCACATACATAATATATCAAAATCATAGCGACATAACATAATGGCATAAGAGAGAAATCGTACCCGTCACAGCATCAGGTACAACGCGTGCCTCCTCATCCGTCAGCTGAAATGCTCGGCTCCGCACCATTGGAGCCTCTACCTTGGCCTTCTGGCCATCCATCACCCGTGCTGATGCTGGGGTTGGTGCCGCCGTTGGCCCTGCTATCAATCTAGGTCAGTTGGCCTTTTTATGGCCCCTCTGATTGCAATGAAAGCAAATAAGGTCTGATATCTGAACTATAGGAGCAGGGGCAGTACAATCCTTACCAAAATGTCCAATCTGGCCGCACTTATAGCAGCCGGAACCCGGCCCAGTGCGGCAAACTCCTGCACTTTCCACAGCGGTCCCACCCCTGTTGGCCCTTTAACCTCGCGTTGAATCCCTTGGGTTTCTTCGCCGAAACCCCTGCAACCTGCGCAGTCTCTGACTTCCTCTTCCTGAAGTGCTCTAAATCAATCTCCCTCTCCCGCGCCCTGGAAATCATGGAATCTAGGGTCGGGGAGGATGAATACCTGACATGCTCCCGGATATCAGCCCTCAACATATCATGGAAGTGAGTCTTCCGCATTTCCTCATCCCTCGCATACTGGGGTACCAACAATGCTCTCTCTTGGAACTTGGTGGTGATCTCCGCCATAGTCTCTGTAGTCTGTCTAATATCCAAAAAACTCCCTAGCCCGATGTTGAAGCTCCACAGCTGGTGCAAACTCAGCCCTGAATCTGGTCACCAAATCTGACTAAGTCATAGCCTCGACAGTTGGGGCTCGCAATAAATCACCAACTAACTCCCACCAATCTTTGGCTCTATCCCTCAGACATCCCGCAGCAAAGCGGACCTTCAACCCTTCCGGGCGGAAGCTCGTCAACTGCACAGACTCAATGTCTTTGATCCATCTCCTGGCAGCAATGGGGTCCTTCACCCTGTGGAAATCTGGCGCACCACTCCCTCGTAAGTCCTTGATGGAAAGTGTGCGTGTACCCGTTTAGCTAGACGCCAAATCACTCCTGAATGCCTGAAGGCGATCCTCCATCAGATCAATAATCCCCTCCTTGATCGACCCGAAGATGATCGGGGTCGCATCAAGGATACCTCTCGTGAACTCAGACACAATGAACTCGTGTAGCTTGCCATCAACATGCCCAGATCCTGCACCCGAGCCTAATCCTGATCATGATCCTGAAACTGATCCTCCTGCTCCATGTCACGTGATCGCCATACTGAAAATAAACACATAAACGTCAGGATCATTCATACCCCCGAGAGGTATCACGCACTCTCCAAGTTTCCTGGTTCCATCTCGGCCCTCCTTGACTCGAGTACGGATCCTCTGCTTTCAGTAGTACGGGCCAATACTACCTTCCACATCTATCCGTACTTTCCTCAAGGATTGCTTCAACTTCACCAAGTCCTTTTACCGATACCCTTTCCTACTAATCTCGTCCTAGCCTTTCCTAGGGCACTCTCCGACCTACTCTCAGAATCAAAAATCATACACATAACATAACAAGTATGGGTATCTTGGGGAAAACTTAATTCAGCTCGGCCAATCACACGCATCACACACCTTGTCTGTTCTCAAAATTTCTTAACTTAAAATTTTAGAAAGTGTTTTCCTTAAAAAATCTTTTAGTCCCTCGGTTTGAGTCCAGACACCCCCGAGGGTGTGTCCGAATCCCTCAAACTAGGGCTATGATACCAACTTGTAACATCCCAAAAATCAAGGCCAAAAAATTTCATTCTTAATTAAGTAATTCATAAGATACTTTACCAAACATTTCCAATGTCATATCAATTTATAAAAACCATAACAGCGTGTCTGAAAACCATATCATTGAAAGTAATAATAATCAGAGTACAATCCTAGAAAACTCCATGCGGAAATCATGTGTGTGATGCGCTGCTACACCGCCGACTCCTTCCCCTTCGACGAAGAGGTACCTGAAACCACAACCAAAAACTGTAAGCACAAATCTTAGTGAGTCCCCCAATCATACCACATACCATATAATATCGTCAGTATCTTTCAACCGGTAACTACCATTGGTATCTTTCAACCGGTAACTATAATCGGTATCTTTCAACCGGTATCTGCCATCGGTATCTTTCAACCGGTAACTGTCATGGATATCTTTCAACCAGTAAGTACCATCGGTATCTTTCAACCGGTAACTGGGGACTATTTCACCCCTTACCACTTGCATACAATAGAAAGATATAAACATACAGTCAGGCATATCGGGTTATTGACCTACCCATTGGTCCTAACGACCTATGCCGGGGAAAGACTATTCCCTGTTACTACCACTAACACATCGTTTATATTACGCAAGCATATCTCATGACCAAGTCACATAACCAAACCAATATAATTATCACAAAGACAATTATCTACTAAATATCCCTATTGGTGGGTCACCGTTGTGGCGTTAGACCCACCCCTACGGGAAGGTAACTCACCTTGATGTCGTGTAGCGTCTAAATTGTCCTCGGCGTGAAGGTCGGCTCCCCTCGACTCCTCAATCCCTACATGACAATCCTTAAGTCATCAAACATAACATATGACCTTGACTAGGGTCAATACCATAACCAGACAAAGTCAACCTTGGTCAAACTCAACATCCAGTTGACCTGACTCGTCAAGTTGGCCTGCCAACTTGCCGAGTCCACACTCCACTAATCCAATACAACCTTGACTCTGCTCGTAGAGTCTAGCAAGAACTCGACGAGTTCTACTTCCTTCAAACTATGGGGAACATCATCATCCAACACGCCGAGTTCTTCCTTGAACTCGGCGAGTTCTTCTCCCTCATAAGAACATGTCCAGTCTAGGGCTCGCCGAGTTGTATGAACAACTCGTCAATTCAATCTTCAAAGGTTGGGAGATTTCCTTGGACTCGCTGAGTCTGTTCATACACTCGTCGAGTCCCATGATTCTCATGTCCTTTTCGCGTCTAAACATCTACAAGACTTCCCTCCCTAACAACTGGTCCATTCGCAGAATGGATTTGGTGGTCATTACACCTCGACTCGTCGAGTCCCAAGAACATCTCAGTGAGTCCATCCTTGGCCATTACTATACAACCGATTTAAATGGGGGTTAACACATCAAAACCATAGATCTGGCCTCCTAATGTCCATTTTATACGTAAAGTTCCAAACTTGGTGCACATGCATGGGGCTTTTAGCTCAAAAATCCATAAAAGGTGCTCTTCAATGTGCATAGGGCTCTCATGGCCATAAATTTGGAACCTTTATGCCATGAGACTCCTCCAATGACTCAGATCCGAAAGTGGAACCCCATGAATCACTTTACAAATCTGAAAATGGCTTAGGAAGCCCGAAATGCTCCCAAAATCTAAGCCCTAAAGACTAACAACCAAATGGAAGTCCAAAACAGGGGGCATTTACCTTGCTTGAGCTGAAAATGGAATAAGATCTCTAGATATACAAGCCCCAACTCGAATTCCCAAGCTCCGCCCTTCCTTTCAAGCTTCACAGATCACCCGAAAGCACCAAAATGGCCTTAGATCACACGAAACAGCTAGGGTTTTGATATACAACTTATTGGGAGAGATATGGACGAGCGAGGCTGAGTTATGTCGTTTAAATAGGGTGCATACACTCAGATTTAGGGTTTTTCTCATACAACACCTACTCGTCGAGTCAGTCTAGCGAATCGTCGAGTAGGTCACTTAAAATGCCCGCAGATCACGACCCTACTCGACAAGTTGGGCCACCAACTCGTTGAGTCCCTGAGAAAATGCAAAAATGTTTAAATTAAATGTGTACCGGGAATCAGGTGCTACAGCTCCTCTGGAAGGTCTAGTCTGTATGCCACCCTGCCAAACCAAGAAATAATCCAAACCGGTCAAATATATCGGGGATCTAACTTTCCCCTCTTCCTGAAGCATATCACACCCTTCCCAGTTGAGACCTTCAGCAACACCATATCGCCAACCTGGAACTCCAACTCGGATCAGTGTCGGTCGGCATAACTTTTTTGTTTACTCTGAGCAGTCTACAATCACTGCCTGATCTGTTGAATCTTCTCGGTAGTCTATAGAACCACCTTGGTCCGACTCATGACCTTGTGGCAAACCTAGCCCCAACAGACGGGGGTACAACATCTCCGACCATACAACATCTCGAAAGGTGGAGCACCAATGTTGGAATGAAAGCTATTGTTGTGGGGGAACTCTGCAAGGGGTAGGTGGGAATCCTAGCTCCCACCAAAGTCAATAACGCAGGCTCTCAACATATCGTCGAGGGTTTGAATGGTCCGCTCACTTTGGCCGTCTGTCTGCGGATGGTAAGCGGTGCTGAAATGCAATCTCGTGCCCAGTTCCTCATGGAACTTCTGTCAGAAATGGGAGGCGAATCAAACATCACGGTCTGACACAATAGAGACCGACACCCTATGGCGAGCAACGATCTCGCAGAGATACACATCGACAAACTTCTCGACCAACGAACTCTTCCAAATAGCCAGAAAATGGGGGATCTTGGTCAATCGGTCCACGATGAACCATATCACATAATATCCCTTCACGCGTCCTCGATAACTTGGTAATAAAGTCCATCATGATATGTTCCCATTTCCACATGGGAATCTCCAGAGGCTGCAGTTTGCCATGTGGCCTCTGATGCTCAACCTTGACCATCCTGCAGGTCAAGCACCTCTCGACGTACCAAGCAATCTCTCGCTTCATGCACGGTCACTAGTAACTCAAACTCAGATCCCGGTACATCTTGGTGGCCCCTGAGTGAATAGAGAAACGAGACTTATGAGCCACCTCCAGCGCGATCTTTCTAATCCCGCCAGACAACAGAACCCATGCTCGACCGCAGTGGGTTAACAACCCACGGCTGTCCTGAACAAACTGGGTGATCTCGCCCCTAATCCTCTCAATCTTCCAATTTTCCTCTCGCACCCCTCAGCCTGAGCCTCTCTAATTAACCCCAATAGTGGAGATTCCACAAAATTCTTCATACAAGATGTCGGAACTGAAGATCCAGCCAAGTTGCAGCTTAAGGCATCCGCAACTACATTCGCTTTACCCGGATGTTAAAGGATCTTGCAGTCATAATCCTTGACTATGTCCAGCCATGTCACACCCCCAAACCAGAACGGCGGAATCATTCAGGGGCGGATGACTTCATGTAGTATCGTAACAGTTGAATACATAGTAAAGAAAGTAAAACAACCATCATATATATAATTTAAAAGTTACATTGTTGAATTATACTTGTTCAAAAACAAATTACAATATGATGACAAAATGAGTTTTAAACTAACGCCTTAGCGTCACTTCTCCAAAAGCTGGGGTTTACCTATATTATTGAATCCCTAAGAAATACAATTAGTTTTGAAAGAGTGTCAACAATTAAGTTGGTGAGTTCATAAGCGTTTATGTATAAAATTTGTAAGTTTGGTATAAAATCATTGAGTTTGCTTATGAAAAATCCAATATTTTTCCATGAGTGTGTGGTAGTTTAAAAGTTCCAAAATGTAATGCATTAGTAGTTTTCATGCTTAGTATAACAGTTTTATGTATGTATAAAATCACTAAGAAATTTGATAACCCCGTAAATCATCGTGTTTTTAATACTCCATGTGAGTTTTACAACCATGCTATTGACCTAGACTGCTTGTAACAACGTTCTTCAGGCGTCGGAATGTTATGACGTTTGTCACCCCAGACCTGCCGGTCTAACTGTAACTAACAGTTTAGGTGCGGGATTGTCAATCCCGTATAGATCTATACACAAGTATCACGCTCTCCCTACAAGAGATTAAGATATATAATACAAGACTTTAACTGCATACTTGAAAGTACATGAAGTTGAATGTCTCACAAAACTTAGTATCAAGTAGATTTACATATGAAAAATCCATTTGTTCGTGTATATGAAAGTATTTCCTTGATATAGTACTTATAGTAAGTAAAATCTCATGAATATCTAGTAAAATATACCTATTATAGTTTTTTCCAAAAGTGTATTTCGTTTGTATGGTAAACCCCATAGTAGTGTCGACTTTGTATGTAAAGTATAATATTATTGAACATTTATACTCAAAATATAAATATGGTGTGTGATATTTATATAACAACCTATTTCATTCCAAAAAGACAAAGTGTTATCATGATATGTTATATGACAATGTTTTTGTATGATAGTTATAAATCACATATGATTGATTATATAACAAAAAATATAGCAAAAGATTGATGTTATTCACACGAGAATAATCGTGTGTTCTTGTATTTCCCTCCTTAAAAATGTATAAAAGCATTACAAATCATTTGAAAACGTAGTTATAGGGAGTCGGGAGATTACACAAAACGTTTAAACTATTTCAAACATCCAAAAAAAACTATTTATTACAAATTGTTTTCAAAATAGTTTGTCATCAGAGTAATTCCCATAAATCATAACATAAAACATGAGGAGGTGCACGATCAAGCCTTTTCCTTCCCGCGATCCTCTGAAATACCTGAAACCATAAGCCCGAAGCTTAGTGAGTTTCCCCCAAAGTACCAACACCCAAACAGATAACATACAGCACGCATACTGAGCCTTCAGCCTGACTGGATTGCCTCGCATGGTCTACAACCTATCTAGACTGCTCTCGAGCCTTTGGCACATTTGGACCGCCTCACAGGGCATACAACCTATACAAACCGCTCACCAGGCCTTCGGCCTAACTAGATCGCCTCGTAGGGTCTTCAGTCTTTATGGGCCGCCCTGGGTCTATTAGCCATCAGCACAAAGCCGGACCGCCTCAACCCAACCATACACACACATATGTCAACATACTCATAACACATAAAAAAATCAACAAACAAGCACATATCATACAAACCACTAGACATAGCATCATCCTATCTACCAGGATATCGATCTAACAAATCATAACAACATAACAACATCCTATCTACCACGATACCAATCTAACATATCATAACATCATAACAACATCCTATCTTCCAGGATACTGATCTAACAGATCATACTTGCATACAAGCATACTATAATCAGGATAACAATCCAAAGGGACGGCCTTGGTGCCTTTGACCCTTTAGTACAGTGAGGAAAACTCACCTCACAATGTCGAACTTAACTGTAAACCTCCGACTGCTGACTCACCAAAAATCTCGAACTATCACAATAATTGAGCACTAATCAATAGTTGGATTATCAATCTTGACTAAGGGTTCAACATAGGGTAATAGTCCATTTTTCCGTTTCTCTAATTTGGGCCAAGGCCCAATTACAAATCCATGATCCAAAAGGTCCAAATATATAGGCCCATATTTGGCCTAATTTTCCAAATTGGGCCCAACTCTTAAAACGGGGCCTCATCCTATGGCCCATTTGCAAAATTGGTCAAATTTTGGTTCATAAAAGAATTCAACATTATAGATGTAGGTGTTCTCTTCTACTTCTTCATCTTCTTCAATAAGTAACTTACGTAACATGTTTTTGGACAGCAACTTCTGGACAACAAATCTTGGCTAAAAGTTTAGCATGAAATCAATAAAACGTGGCAGGAATTTTCTCTCTAATACCACTTATGATGTGTGTATGGGTTGTTTTGTATTGATATTGAATAGTGGTTGAGACAAAAACAATAAAAGGATAGATTTGATAAACAAACTAAACCTATAGCTTGTAACTCTAAAGACAAACTAAGAGCTATTAGTTTGAATTCGATCAACTGAAGGATCACATCCAAAAAATGATAATTAGTGAACTACGAAAATAATTCAAAGTGAACAACAGGATTCTTTGATTAAAATTCGTCTATCACTTTTTCCATGCATAAACTTGGCTTTATATGAAACCTTTATTACAAACTTGGTGGTTACAAGCCAACCAACCAACTACTCATTAAAACTAGTAAATGAAAATTAACGAAAACTCTTGAAATAACACAAAAAAACATCCAAGACACTTGAGAATGAAAAAAAAGCGTCTATGCTCCATTAAAGAGCCATAAGAAGCATTAAAGTGAAACCCTAATCCACCAAAGAATGTCAAAAATGGCTAGGAGGCTTTATGAGGCAAAGAGTAGCATGTTTTAGCACTTATGAAACCTTAAAAGTGTTGTCATAGCCCTCATACAACCCTAATTCAATTTGGTGGTTACCATGCACAACCTAAACTTTGAGCCAAAACCACCTTCTAACCCACTAGAATAAATAATCCATCACCTTTTGGGCCTTCATGATCCATGCATGGATCATCGCCGCCTCCCCCCCCCCCCCCCCCCCCCCCCGCCCCTTGAATGGAATTGACCTTTCATAGATTCATCGTTTGGGCTTTCATGAGCCAAAACCATGTTTTCTAGATACTCCTTGTAACCAGAATTTTAAATTTATAACCTTTAATAGAACATGATAGGTTTCTCTACCTTCAAAAGAAGACTGTGAACAATACCAATCGTCAATGATCTTCTTAGTTACAGATCACTTTCATGGTCCATGTCTATCAATCCAACCAAGGCTGTATGTCGTGAATTTGCACAAACACCAAAAAAGCATCAAGTGTTCCCTTCAAGTGTGACAAGATCCACTTGACCACTTCCTAATAAGCTTTCTCTGAATTGCCTCGATCCGCCAAATAAGTATCAACACATTTTCTCTTTCCCATCAAGTGTGGTTCTTATGACCTCCAGTTCTTCACACAACAATGACAAACTTTTTTTTATAATTTTTAACAGAGTCGAGCCCTATGACCGCGTTTTGTTTCCCAGCTATGTCTCCAAACTTAGCTCTCTATCCTGAGATGCCTCCATATCCTATCGGTAGTTTAAACAACTGCAACCCGCTCCTCGAACCAAGCGACCAAACTATTATTGATTTGTCTAATGATACCAAATAACTCCTCTAGTAAGGTCCTATAACATCTCAGTAGCAATCCAATTACGTAGGATCGTGTTGTCTGAGCCAATCCCAGAGCTCTTAGCTCCATGTTGTGTAGTCAACATTCTTTTGATATAAATAGAACTCTTCACCACCTATCTAAAGGATTATCATTATACTATTCTCTATCTACTCATCCTTCAGTATCCCTAATCATCATTCCCAATTGAATGGACCAACATTACCATGATGTACAACACACTATTAATATGCTTAGCAAATCATAATCAAATCCTTGGATTCCCTTGTGACTTCTCTTGACTCGAGTGTGGATCCTATACTTTCAATAGTAGGAGATCTAATACTATCTTCCACACCTATCCATGCCTACTCCAAGGTCCATCCCAAAATAACCAAGTCACTTATCACCGACAATTCTAACAATATGCTCGTACTAACACATACCAACACTCTTCATAGTTTACTAGGACTCCCACCCTACCCTACTATCCTACCGGACAGAAACTCCCATTAATGCCAATTAACTACCTTCTGAATATTGATGCATGCAACTAGAATTAGGTGGCCTTTTGACTGAGAGATCCCACACTACAATGGTTGGACTCAAACAAGAATTGCACAGTAAAGCTAAACCAAACAACCTAAGGCTACCAAATTTTAGGGGCATGCAATTTAACGTATTTGTTCAATAGTTAATAAATATTAATAATAATTCCTAAAATCACAAAGCATTCTACATTTAAGAAGTTAGTATAACAAGTAATTCTATCACATCCACTCTATATTGGCATTTGCTATATTTTTCCTAGATTCGTAGGAACCACCTTGCCCTGCTACTCTACATCACATGTAGTCTCCACCAGTCCTAACATGTCATCTCGTGAATGCATTATCGTATAACCAGATAGTCACTCGAATAAAATATTCTGCACCAGAACGGTTGGACTCAAACAAGAGCCGCACACCATGCTATATTAGTCTTTCTAAGTCTATTTAGTTCATATTCCATACAACCTAAAGCATTCATTTAACGACCTACATATACAAGCAAAAATTCCAAATAGCACACATAACATGCATCCAACATAGCATGTGAAAAATCAGGGTATCTAGCATACATAATACAATCTTATATCCGAGAACAATAAATATGTTTTGAACGCTTTGCCTTTTTCCTCTAGAACCGACTAACTGTACACACTGCACTTTTGATCACCTTTCCCAAACCATTTTGTTTAATTTTATAAAAGTTTATTTTAAAAATAACTCTCAAGCCACAAACTTGAGTTTGGAACTCACGTAAGTGAGGTTGATTCATTCAACCTAGCTCTGATACCAACTTGTAAACTCCCAAAATTTCAATAATATGAACTTTTTAAAACAACATAAATAAACAAAATCATATATTTTATTCAAAATAAGTTCAAAACCATTTCAACATAAATAAAAAAAATTGAATCTTTTATTCAAAATAAGTTCAAAATCATACCCCAAGATCGATTCAAAATTTGTTAATAGTTATAAATCCCAAATTCAAGAAAACATAAACCAATGTAATATTAAAACTCCAACAATCTGTCTTGAGCTAGTGTGTACTATCACACCCTACCATCCTAAAAACATGTTGATCCTTGATGACGTGCCTAAGACGGCATGACAGAATCGCGCCTAGCTAAAGAGCCTAGCGTACCAGCAGGCTCAGCGCCCGCCAGCGCTGCCAGGAAGAGAATGCCCAGGCGAAGGGCTCACGCCCGCCAAGAGGCATTTCTGTTGTCCCGACTAAAAACTCACGCCCGCCAAGGAATGCTCCTAGCTCCAATACAAAAGATACGGTCAGGAGACAAACAGTAGAATCAGGCCATTATCACCAGGGCCAATGAGAGCTCCCTGACGGTTGAAGGTGCACGACCCTCCAATCAGCGCCCCTGATCTTGTCTCCTCAAAGCGATCTTGTCTAGTACGGACTGGGCAAGCGCGCTAGGTATAAAAGGATACACTCTCAGATTCAAGAGGTAAGCTCTTCTCTCTCAAGAACATACCCAAGAAACCCTAGAAACCTTCTAACTTGACCGTTGGAGCGTTCTTCTGGGAGCGCCCTCCCGGGAAACGGCTGACGGCCTTTCTTCCTTGTAATCTTGCAGAGATGGCAGAGACTCTAGCTATCCAACACCGATTGAGCCAACTTCAAGGTCACATCATTTGGCGCCATCTGTTTGTGAGACGAAGAACACAAACTGAAAGCACAACTCTGTAAGATCAATGGTGTTCGACGGCAGTGATGGACACAGAGGGTGTCAGACTACTCCCATACGCTCCATGGCAACGTTGGACGAAACACCGCCGCCTACGACGGCCAACAGAGCAACCCTAGGCGAGGGAAGCTCTACAGTAACCACAACAACCCCAGGAATAACCACCGACACCGCCTCGCAACCTTCAACCCACCAACCAAGATTTGCCCCGACGAGGCCACGGCTAACCACATCCCTTCAAATGCCACAACTCTTTGTGCCACCAATGCAGCACCCATCACCAAACCATCAAGCCAGGTCCTCAATATCGAATTGTCACTTCCGCTACCACCGCTACACCAGATATCGGTTGGACCGTGCCCAACGATTTCATTACCGCCACTGGTACAAACCATGGTGGCCCATACATCGCCTATCTACCCTATGGTGGGTACATGGGCTGGACTACCACCGCCTCTAACCATAACCTGCAGCAGGACTCAACGATTAACCCTTTAACATCGGTGCACCCTTTCCCTTCCGGCTATCCCCTGCAGTTGCCATTCCAACAACAACCCTTTTACGGTCCAAATCCAGGCTACCATGCATCGTCATCATACATTTTAAACCGTCAACCCCAACCGCAAGGAGTATCAACCATCCCAAACCAAGATTATCTCTCCCACAGCGTTACCTCTCCATTCGTCAAGGAATTTATAGATTACAAAATACCGTACACAGCTAAACTGCCAACACTCAAAACCTATAACGGCACCACTGACCCGGATAGCCATATCGACACGTATGAGTGGACGATGACATCGTTGAAGCTCGATGAGAGGTTTTTGTGTACATATTTTCCGATGACTCTCGACGGCAATGCGAGCACGTGGTTCAAGACGTTGCATCCAGGAAGCATTTCCAACTTCGCTCATCTCAAATACCTATTTCTCACTAACTTTATGCAATTGCATAAGTACAAAGGAGATTCTCACTCTATAATAGGCTGCAAGCAAAAGAAAGGTGAAACTGTATGAGAATACTTCAGAAGGTTCATAAATGCTACATTAGATGTGCCAGGACACGACGAGGGGCTCATAGTCGTCGCATTCACGTGGGGACTCTTACCAGGCCCGTTATCCCAAAAGCTCATGGGTAAGAAACCCTAGACAAGGGCCGAATTAAAGGAGAGGGTAGAACGATACTTGCGGCAAGAAGAAGGAGAAGCAGCAAAGCAAGCATATCTAAATGCTATGGTGACCATTCGCCACAACCCAAGTCACATGGACTTTCGCGGGGGAAGTAGACACTTCGGCCAAGTAAGAAGGCCTTAGGGGCGATTTCGACCATTCATTAGGGATGACAGGCGGAGTCGTCGACCGGATGTGTATGCGGTATCAGAGAAACAGCAACCAGGCAAGACGCCCAAGAGCCGGTACTGTGAGTACCAGAAAAGCAAGACCCATGATACTGCTAATTGCTCGCTACTCAAGAAGGAAATAGAAGAAAAGCAACTCAAAGGAGACCTGGTGGAGATAGCACGGAGCCTGCGTGCCAAGTTTGACGCCGAAAACGCCAAAAGCACGTCTCGAGAAGGGGCTCAACCTAAGGAGATATTCATGATACGTAACAAAAGAAATAGGGAAGAACAATCTGCTAGCCAATGGGGTTTCGGGCCTCCAGCACGAATACTCACGTTCTCTGCGCAAGACCCCCGGCCGAAGGGGTGGAGAGGCGATAACCCACTGGTAATCCAGGCCTCCATAAAAAATGTAACAATACACAGAGTTTATGTCGACACGGGGAGTTTGGTAGACACAATCTATGAGCACTGTTTTTGTCGTCTCCCAGATCGTTGGAAAGACAACCTGAGACCTACGACGGGGAGGCTGGTCGGATTCATTGGCCACAGCCTATGGCCACTAGGCACAATTCACCTCCCCCTGACGCTAACTAGCCATGACAAGCAACGAAAGAAGACGGTCCCGATTGATTTCGTCGTTATACGGCACTCAGCGGAGCATAACATCATCCAAGGAAGGACTGCACTCCTAAAACTAGGAGCGGTCCTGTCGACCATGCATGAAATCGTGAAATTTGACACTTCAGCTGGTCCGGCCACAGTGCTTGCCACCCCACCCAAAGAATTGCAATGCTTTACGGTCATGCAACCAGCAGAGATAGCCAAGGAGATCAAGAAGCCGTGGAATGACCCTACAAAAGGAAAGGAAGTAATCAACGAAGAACATCCCGATCAATCGGTCGGTATTGGCCATGATCTCCCAGGTCATGTAAAAGAAGCATTGATTGGCCTGCTCAAGCGATACAAACATGTGTTTGCGTGGACTCCTACAGACGTGGTGGGTGTGGATAGAAAGGTCATCGAGCATAAGCTCAAGATCAAACCAGGTACAAAGGAAGTCAAACAGAAGAAAAGGGTTCAGGGGGGACCGCAACAGGGCGATTAACGCAGAAATGGCTCAACTGGCAGAGGCCGGAATTGTGAGGGAAGCAGTTTTCCCAACTTGGATCGCTAATCCGGTTATGGTGTGCAAGCATGACAGGTCATGGAGCATGTGCATCAATTTTTCTGACTTAAACAAAGCATGTCCTAAGGACTGTTATACCCTCCCGGAGATCGACCAAAAAGTAGAGTCGCTACAAGGGTTCAAGCTAAAGTTTTTTTTAGATGCATATAAACGATATCACCATATTTTGATGAGCAAGGAGGATGAAGAGAAAACGGCTTTCTACACAGATCATGGCACTTTCTGTTATAACTAAGATGCCTTTCGGTTTAAAAAACACGGGAGCCACGTACCAGCGTCTGGTCGAATTGATTTTCGCCAAACAAATTGGAAGGAATATCAAAGTGTATGTCGATGATATGGTAATCAAAAGCCCGCATGAAGACAAAATGTTGCAAGACATCGAGGAAACCTTTTGTATGCTAGAAAGGGTCAAAATGAAATTGAACCCATCCAAATGCACGTTTGGAGTAGAAGAAGGACAGTTCCTGGGGTATTATGTCACTAAACAGGGCATTCAACCCAGCCTAGTTAAAGTAGACAAACTTATGGAGACACCGCCTCCAGGCACTCTCAGAGATGCGCAGGGTCTGAACGGGAAACTCACGGCTCTGACTAGATTCATCCCAAGTCTGCCGACAAGGTTATGCCATTATTCCATACTCTAAAAAGCTGCATTCAAAAGAACAACTTTCAATGGACGGCCATAACGGAGGCGGCACTCCAAAAGATTAAGGAAGCGCTGCACAAGTTGCCCACATTGGCCAGTCCCATTCCGGGAGAAACACTGCAAATGTACCTCTCGACCTCGAACGAAGAAATATCTTCAGTGTTGACTATAGAAATGGAAGGAGAGAAGAGGCCGGTATACTTCGTCAGTAGGGCATTGCAGGGCCCTGAGCTTAACTATCCTACCTTGGAAAAGTTAGTTTTGGCGCTCATTTACGCAGCGCGATGTTTGAGGCGCTATTTCCAGGCACACCAAATCGAGGTCTTAACAAATTGCCCCATTAAACAAATATCACTCAAGCTGGAGACATCGGGCCGGCTAGCAAAATGGGCAATTGAGTTGGGGGAACATGACATAAGATATTGTCCAAGGACAAGTATCAAGGGGCAAGCATTGCCTGATTTTCTGCTTGAGATCCCAGACGAAAGAGGCTCAGACAAGGAAGGAATTTGGGCAGTAGAGGAAGTCCCGGCTAATAACCACTCATGGACGTTGTACACCGATGGGGCATCCATTAGGTAAGGCTCGGGGGCGGGCCTAATCTTGACTAGCCCAGAGGGAGAGGAAGTGACTTATGCTCTTCGTTTCAACTTCCATACCTCAAATAACTAGGCTGGGTACGAAGCCTTGCTTGCGGGACTATGCCTAGCTAAGCAAATGGGTGCGAAGGTTGTAACGGCCTTAACAGATTCGAGGTTAGCTGTGAATCAGATCAATGGAAGTTTTGAGGCAAGAGATCAAAGAATAGAGAGGTATGTGAGAATAATAAGGCAATTGATCCAATCTTTAAGACAGTTCATGATCAAGCAAATACCCCGAAGTGAGAATAGAAGGGCAGACGCCCTAAGTAAGTTGGCATCTACATGTTTTGATCATCTGTGGAAGAAAGTCTTAGTAGAAGTACTCAAAGAAAGAAGCATAGATGAGCGACAAGTAAATGCCTTAACAACCACCGGGCCCACGTGGATGACACCATTTATGGAATACCTGCAAAGGGGAGTGCTACCAGACGACCATGGCGAAGCTAGGAAAATACGCATAAAAGGGCCCTCATACGCACTGATAAACGGGGAACTGTATCGAAAAGGTTTCACAACGCCATGGTTGAAATGTGTGGACCAAGCTAAGGAAATAGAAGCGTTGCAGGAGGCGCACGCAGGCCAGGCAGGTGCGCATGAAGGAGCACGAGCCTTAACAGGTAAGGTACTTCGAATGCGAATTTACTGGCCCATTGTGCACCATGATGCAATGGGATTGACTAAGAAATGTGAAGAATGTCAGTCCTACGCCCCGGTCCAAGCAAATCCACCGGTGTCGCTGCATAACATATCCAGCCCATGGCCATTCTACTAGTGGGGCATAGACATTGTAGGACCGTTCCCATAAGCACTCGGAAAGTTAAAGTACATGGTGGTGGCAGTGGATTACTTCACAAAGTGGATTGAAGCGGAACCACTAGCATGCATATTTGGGAGACACGTGATAAAATTTGTATGGAAGAATATCATGACAAGGTTTGGAACACCTAAGATACTCGTCAGTGACAACGGTTTATAATTTGTTGAGAACCCTTTCAGAGAATAGTGCGCCAATAAAGGGATAAGTCAGCCACATCGGTGGCACACCCAGAGGCAAATGGACAGGCAGAAGTGTCTAACCGGACCATCGTGAATGGGATCAAGAAACGGCTTGGTAAGGCAAAGGGAAACTGGGCAGAGGAGATACCGGCAGTGTTGTGGTCATACAGAACAACTCCGCGAACAAGTACACAAGAGACCCCATTTAGCCTAACATATGGGACGGAGGCTATACTCCCCATGGATACAATGGTGGGCATGCTAAGGACGGTTAGCGCAGATGAGGAGAGCAATGCCCAGGACTCGAGGCTGAATCTGGACATCCTAGAAGAAAGGCGCGAGAAGTCAAAGATACGCCAGGCCACTTATAAGCGTGAACTGGAAAGATACTACAATCAGAGGGTAAAAGAGAAAGCATTCAGAGTGGGCAAATATGTGTTAAGGAAGAATGAAGCAAGCCGAGCCCAACCCCATGGTAAATTGGGTCCAATATGGGAGGGCCCGTATAAGATTATAGAGGCAAAACAGAATGGGGCATATGTTTTGGAACAATGGAAGGAAGGCAAATACCAAGAACCTGGAATGCCAGGAACCTGAAGAAGTTTTTCTTTTAACAAAAGGGCGAAAAGCAGACCCGGCCACTTAGTGTTGCCCAATGTCATGCTCAGCGTACCACATCCTAAGTACTTAGTGTACTTGATTTCATGCTTAGTGATATGATCATCATACTTAGTGTATTAGAGCCCACGATCAGTGTAAATAAACGGTCAATGTACTAAATTTTAATACTCGGTGTATTAAGCTATTACAAAATGTCCAAATATTTGATGCATTGGATTTAATAATTGGGTGCTTAGAGCACCTAAGTTTGATACTCAGCGTATCAATGACAATATGGGCGAAATAGAATGCTCAGTGCATTGAGGTACTAATAGGGGTAAAATGAATGCTTAGAGCATACAACTTGGTATCTAATATGCCAAACATCGTCACATATGCAATTAAAGAAGTAATATTTAGCAAAGTCCATTCATTACATGCCCAAATGAAGCAAACAAAAGTAGGCATCCAGAAGCATAACAAAACAACAAGCCATCAAACAAAAAAAACAACACAGAAAACAAAAGCAAAGCAAAGGAACAAGAACATTTTCATGCCCCAAAAGGGGTAGCACATGACGCCGGAGCGTCTTCTTCATCACCAACATTTTTTCACGCTCCAGAAGAGGTAGCACATGATGCCGGAGCATCTTTTTTTCATCACCATCATTCCCACCATCCCCAGCCAATCCCACTACTACACCCATCGCATCACCACTAGGGCTCTCACCACTCACACCAATGTTACAATCACCATCACCTTCAACACCCTGACCACCCTCACCAACAATACCTTGGACCGCTTGCATATTTTCCTCCCCTTGAACCACCATACCCTCCGGAGTATCCTCCGAGCCAGAAAAAGCACACAATTCTTGGAGGCCCCCAATATCCAAATCTCCCAGCCCCAACAAAGACGCATGGTCCATACTTGCAAATGATAGCAGAGCCTCGTTCACACTAACATCAAGACCAACAGAAGAGAGACAAGCAGACACACCTTCAGAACCAACACCAGTAGTCGCCTTCTGAACGGACTCAGCCCCAGCAACAAAGGCAGCATGTCGAATGAGACTTATAGCATTTGAGAAACCTCGATGCTCGATCAGCTTATCAACGATACGTACAACACTTACCTACACTAACCAATCCAAATCTCGGCGAGAGGCATCGACATTTGCTTGCAAGGCGACAACTAACTTGTCATGACCGGCGGCGTCACGCTCAAGGCTCTCAACTTGGATCATTAAACCTTCGTTGACCTGGGAAAGGGAGTCAACCTTGGCCTCTAAAGCAGTTCTAGCATCTTCAAGGGCAGTCTTCTCAGAAGCAAGGAGTTGATATTTTCGTTCAGAGTGCTGAAGATCCCCACCAAGTTCAGCAACACGACGCTCCAACCCTACCATGCGTGGCTCACACGTGGTACGTGTGGCCTCCATCTTGCCAAGGGATTGGATGCATCGTGAACCCGTGACAAGATAAAACATGGCTTGCACGGCGGTGTAAGCCATGTTATGGGCAAGGGCAGGGCTGCCCATGGCCTCCATATCACCAACCGCGGCTAGAGGGAAAGCAAGGCGGGAAAACTCAAGAGCGTTAGCACGAATAGATAACCTGGACTCATTGTGAAGGTTCCAAGAGGGAGTAAAGATAGGGGACTTGATAGAACTCTCCCCAATAACACTGCTTGAATTGATTGGGACCTGGTCGGGATCACTAGAGTTCTTAATAGGGGAAAGTTTCATCGAAACAAGAGGAGCACTCTGAACAGGCATAAGAGAAACAGATGAAACAATGGGTTGGTCACGCGCCCCATCGATCACTTCGGACTGTTGAACGTCGTCATCAGGGATCACAACCACACCAGTCGGCATGGAAGCAATAGAATTCAACAGACGGGAGAAGTTGCGCCTGGTTTGAATTCTTTTGGCAGCATTGGGTGCACAGGTAATCCGCTCACCCATCACCAAAACAGTTTTCCTCTTTGCTTGCATGCGCCGGAAATCGGAAATAATACCCTCTTGCTGTCTTCACTACTCTCCATGGAAGGGGAGCGAGTACCGCCCAAAGGCATGACAGCTGAAACAGGGTGGGCATGCATAGGATTTGTCTCTGGCGCTGACTCACCTGTAGGAGGGACAGAAGGGGCGGCGATTAAGGCAAGCTGGTCCATTCGACGAGGCGGAAGGAGGCGTTCAACCAGATCCACCTCATGATGCTCCAGTTTACCCCGGTAATGCTTTCGCAAAGCCTGATCCATAGACAAAGATTATTCAACACCTGGGGATGCCAGAACATGAAGCGCTAGTCACCAAAAAGCATCAGGGAAAAAGAAGAGGAAGGAAAGAGGAAGAGTAAAACACTCACCGTCGACAACGCATAAGAACACCGTCATTTTCCCACGACGCCTCCAAGAGGGGCTCATCCCCACGTCGGAAAGGAGGGCCTCAGAGTAGTCCCCAGGAAGTACTAGGACACTCTTTAGATAATCAGCGATGCTCTGATTATGAGGGAAAAGCTTAGGGATAGTATCAGCAAAGGTATTCGCATGATACCGCCCGCTACCGACGAAGTCTTGATTCAACCACAGCCATTTGTCTTGCTAGTTCTTAGGAGTCCGTCCATCGGGGACTTAAGCATGTCCCCCTCGCCAGACTAAGAATGTGCACTTGTCTCTGGTGATGCAGAATCTGAAGAAATACTTGAACACGGAATAGTCAGGAAGATAACTGTTGGCCCGACAAATCATTTTAAACACCACCACTTTGTTAGCAGCATTCGGGGTCAACATCTGCAAGCTGCAACCATCTTTTTGAAGAACTACCTCCTGGAAGTCCGTCAACGGGAAACGGATGCCAGCGTCTAGGGTTTTCAAATTGACCCTGATTTTTCCAGGGGGGATGAGATGTAGGAACCTGGTGAAGGAAACTCCACGCCTTCCAAAGAAGACAAACCATACGTAACCTCGAGTTGACGGTATTCAGCAGCGGAAGGAAGGATACCAGGAAGACTCACCATAATGGAATAGAAAGAAGGCTAACTCAGAAAAGGAAAGGCGGAGAAAAGAGAAGGAGAGGTGAAGCCAAAAAGAAACCCTACAAACGCTCTTATAAAGAAACGGAAGGGGCAGGACATTCAAAATGTCTGACAGCGACGTAACTGCCAGCCATCATGCACAGTCATATCGCCATTAAAGACGGAGTGACAGGTAAAGGGAAAACCAACACATGTAAGCTAATCAAGTCCAGAACGTCGTAACTAGCGCTGCAACGCTACGGCTACCGGATCGGGGCACTTGATGACGTGCCTAAGACGGCACGACAGAATCGCGCCTAGCTAAAGAGCCTAGCGGGCTCAGCGCCCGCCAGCACTCCTGGGAAAAGAATGCCCAAGAGAAGGGCTCACGCCCACCAAGAGGCATTTCTGTTGTCCCGACTAAAACTCGCGCCCGCCAAGGGACGCTCCTACCTCCAAGACAAAAGATACAGTCAGGAGACAAATAGTAGAATCAGGCCATTATCATCAGGGCCAATGAGAGCGCACTGACGGTTGAAGGCGCACGACCCTCCAATCAGCGCCCCTGATCTTGTCTCCTCAAAGCGATCTTGTCTAGTACGAACTGGGCAAGAGCGCTAGGTATAAAAGGATACGCTCTCGGACTCAAGAGGTAAGCTCTTCTCTCTCAAGAACATACCCAAGAAACCCTAGAAACCTTCTAACTTAACCATCAGAGCGTTCTTCCGGGAGCGTCCTCCTAGGAAACGGCTGATGGCCTTTCTTCCTTGTGATCTTGCAGAGACGGCGAAAACTCTAGCTTTGCAACACCAATCGAACCAACTTCAAGGTCACATCAATCCTCAAACAATAATTTGTAAGGGAAATAGGGTAAGCACAAAGCTTAGTGTATTTTACACATACACAATATCATATCATACAAACTTTACCCTTAATACACATATAATGATAACATCAACCACACAACCACGTATGCATGTCAACGAACGAATCAATAACAACATACACCTATTGAGAAACATTGGTTATGCATGATCCCTGTTGATCAGTACATCGAGCCCTTGTTACACATTGACTAAGTCTGATCCGCCAAACCCAAACTCAAACCCATTAGGACACATTGGCTACGCCCGATCCCCTTGCTTATTTCGTCGTGCCCTTAGGACAGATTGGCTACGCCTGATCCCCCATTCGGATATGTCGAGCCCTCCTATATGTATTTCTCAATGTGTAAGGAAATACCATACTCCCACTAGACACTAACCCAGTCTGGTACTACTCATATAAACATCCTATAACATACACGATCTAAAGCAAATAATACACAACATCACAAAGTATAGTGAGAAACTCACCTCAAGTAGCAAAGTGAACCTTCAAATGCATCCCAGGACCCCTCACACCAATTCACCCTTTAATACTCCTATGAACAAAAAACAATCTTAAAAAGGGCTACCATTCACCCTTTAATACTCCAAAACAGCAGCCTATTCAAGACCAACTTTTACCCTCTGAAACCCCTCCAAACCAGATTATGAAGCCATATTAGTAAATTTCAGGCCAATACCTTTTCAGGGACTACTTACACAAGTCCATATGATTTTTCTACAATTTATGGCAGGTTTGTAAAACTGCATATCAATGTAGCTTATTCCAGACCAGTCAGTAAAATGACGAGTTTCTCCCAAGTTATAACCAATATCAGGTGAAGGAAAAAATCAGGTACATACTACATTTAAAATCTAAATATTGAGATTTTATGGATCCTTAATCCAACTTATGATGATTTTCTAGAAATTTTACAAAACATGGATAGATTAGGTATTTTCATAATATTTCCCAGGTTCGAAATTTTACAAAAATACAATTCTGAATTCAAACCATCAATCAAAGTACATTGACAAATATGAAAATCCAAAGTGTAATGTCTAGACGGTAAAAATCACAAATAAGGGTTTTGTTTCTCTATGAGCTCTAGCCTTCTGGATCAAGAATTCCACCACCCATTATCATGGTGGATTCTCAAAATGTAATCACCCTAATACCATGGTATTCAAAATTCTCATATTTCTTGTTTTCCTAAGGTTTTAATAAATCTAAGACCGATTACAGTTTATTTTTCAAAGGAAAAGGCAAGGATGATGTTTCTTTATTGGTTTATGTGGATGACCTACTCTTAACAGGCGCTTCGTAAAATCACATAAATGCAATAAAAGAAACTTTGGGCAAGCAATTTAACCTAAAAGATTTATGGAAATTACAACACTTTCTTGGATTAGAAATAGCTCAATCATAGAAGGAATTTACATTTCTCAAAGACAATATACATTGGATTTATTAGAAGAAACTGGTTGTTGTGCATCTAAACCAGCTCAATATCCCTTGGATCCTTCTTGCAAAGCATCCAATTTTGATGGTGCTCCTTTTACAGATCGAACTCATCATAGAAGATTGATTGGTCGATTAATTTATCTCAATATCAATCAACCTAATATTACTTACGTGATTAATCGTTTGAGTCAATTTGTTACCAGTCCATGATTATCACATTTACATACTGCTAATCATCTCTGAACATTCGAGCTTTTTAGATTCTGATTGGGTTGGTTGTCCTGATACTCGTCGATTTGTGACTGGATTTTGCATTTTCATTAGTGATTCTTTGATATTTGGGAAATCAAACAAACAAAGCATCGTTTCCCGATCATCTACAGAACCAGAATATCGAGCTATTGCCATTGCTACTATTGAAATAATATGGCTTCATTATTTTCTATCTAACTTCAGTAATTCCATTAATAGCCTGCTTATATGTAAGGATTATGTTTATGAGTCTAACTTTTAGTTTCACATTCTTAAAATGCTTCTCATAGCATGGTTTTCTCTATGTTAAGTTAAAATCTATTAACCCATGATTTAAGTCGTGTTGCTAATTGACACAGTTTTTGTTAGGTTATCTATAAGCATTGTCATGTCGCACAGTCAAATCGACACAATTTTTTTGTCAAGCTGTAAACCTAAAAGCACTAAGAATTGTTTTCTTGTTGGCAAATATTTCAACTATATATAAAACACATCGAAGCTAGCTATTCAATCTTCACCCACAACATACATCTCAAGATTCGAAAGGCAAAGCATTTTTCCAAAAGAAGATAAATGGAAGATGTGCCAAAGGGCGGTGATCGAGGAGATAAGTGACCAAGATATCATAACCATCTTTGAAAGAACAAAAGCTTCGTGGGGTGTTTATTGATTCTTTTTATCTTCTATATGATTGAAGAATGTGGGTTCAAGGAATTACCTAATGGAGATGGTCTTTTTGTTCTTTAAAACTTAACCAAGTAGATACAAAGCAAAAACTTCATAGGCCTAGACCTAGCTAGCTACGCACTTGGAATCAAAAGATTTGGTGTGCAGTTGTTCTTTTTGTTCACTTTATTCTCCCATACCCATTCATCACCTAATAAAGTGTGGTTTGGAACTTAAATATCTAAACTTTAGTAGCTCGATATTTTTAGAAATCACTTGCCCCTTTTTCATCCGTTTCTTATTTTTTCAGTTGTATATGTACATTAGATATGTATGCATGTATGAAAAATATGTAGTTACAATTAAAATTTTTATTTTCGACGTGTCAAATAAATTCAACTAGATAAAACGGTTGACTGATTTGTTGCTACGTGAGCAAGAACATGGGACAAAGCCATACGTAATTTGTGGCTCCGAGAGGTTGTAGGAGAACAAATAAATTGTACGGACATTATGCATGTAACCTTATATAACAAACCTTCCTTTCGTTCACCAATCTAACGTACGTTTGTTCCATCTTACTCGTTTGTCTCTCTCCCTCCCTCTCTCTTCCTTTTTTCTCTCTCAAAAAAGCAATTTTCTGTTAATTTTGTTACTTTTATTAGTATTTTTAAATCTAAAACTATTTCTCATGGAGTTTTGGATGGTTTCAGACATTTACTTGGATCATACACGACAAGGTTTTCAGAAGCTACAGATTTCAATTCCAAATCTCCATTGCTCCTACGACTCGTTTTATTAAAACATTTCGATAAACAAACAAGAATGTTGCAAGACGTTGTACATCCGCCTGACCAACCTCCTATGGTAAATTAAATCACCTTTTTTCATGAATTTGTTGTAGTACATACGTATAAGTAAGGTATTCATTCACTTATAATCTTGAAATTAAGACGATAAGGTTAGCGAGGGACTTAATGAAAATATTTCATTTCATTTCGATTTATATAGTTTGTCGTTTATCGATATGTCGACGTCTACAAGAAGAACATCTCCCCCCGTGTGCCTAAATTCAATCATTCTACCAAACAAATTAACAATATGTCATTTTCTACGTAGTAATCACCCATATCTCTTCTTTTAGTATCAATATCTTTGTCACGATCGACGGTGATGTTAGCTTTAAGTTATGGTATTAAAGTCCATCTATGATAAGTAATCACACATGCATAGAAGTCCAAATGAAGAGTTATGTACGAAATTGTGTACAATACGTTGATATGTTTAAGGTCTATACCTAATTATTATTAGTTTAATTTAATAGTTTTTTCTTTTTGTGATAACAGGAACAAGTATCGAGTCCTCTTAGCGCTCAAATATTGGAATTCTGTGAATCGGAGTTATTCCAAGAAACTATACACAACTCCGAGATTGCATCTACATTGAATTGTTGCTATGAAGAACAATCATCATCATACGTAAAAAACCTCTCTTTCCCTTCCGATATGATGAAATACCCAACACCTCCTAACACCGCCACCACATCAGCCAACACCGACTTGTTCCAAGAAAAACTTATAGAAAATGACCTTTCTGCCCCTATAGACTTCACAACCCTCCCTCACTATCCCTTTAGTCATCAAGATCAGTTCGATCTCTCTCTACTCCAAAACCAGATTTCACTAGCGACCGATGGGCCTATTCCTTCGTACCCTCATCAAAATGATCATGCGGACGTTTTGTCCATTATGGGACCCATGGTCTGCGAAGACGACTGCCTATCTTCCATGCCACCTTCTAAGTGCATGCGTTTGAACAACCCTAATTCGTCCCCTAATAACCATTGTTTCATGGATCATCCCTACCTTCCATCAGGAAACTCAAACCCTATCTTACATGTCGACAATTGTGGAATTTTCAGTGGGAATTTGTCGTTGGCAAACGAACTTCAGGCTCATGAACTCGATTTCCAAGGTGATAACAGTGGCATCTTCTGTCCAGATACCCTCCCACGCCATTACAATTCTAATGAACTTCAGGTAATTAATCTTTAATTAACTCGACCAAGATTCTTGATCCTGTTAATTTCCATATATATTCATGTATTTTGAAACTTTCTGTCGTGGATTTACGTTTAAATTAAGGCACTTAGTAATGAAAGCCAGCATCTGGTTAACAATGGAGTCGGAAGCTGCAATCCACCTTTAGCACCTCCAGAAATCACGAGCTTGGAATCGGAAAGCTTCAGAGTGGCCAACAAACTCACCAGCGAAGAACGAAAAGAAAAGATTCATAGATATATGAAGAAAAGAAACGAAAGAAACTTCAGCAAGAAGATCAAGGTACACAATTCCCACTTATCTTACACTTTCGTTTACCATTTTCTAACCCTAAATTTTAATTTCTTACAGTATGCATGCCGAAAAACTCTAGCAGACAGCAGGCCTAGAGTGAGGGGAAGGTTCGCTAAGAACGACGAATTTGGAGAGCATCACAGAAGCACTTGCAACACCCATGAAGAAGACACTGATGAAGATGTAAAAACTGTCCAGGTAAGAAATTAAGCATCTCTCTCATCTCCATTAATTAAACATTAACATGATTCATCTTTTTAACATCAAACTCCTGCAACGTTTTGTGTGTTGATGAGCATGCAGCAGGTGGTGGTGAAGGAAGAAGCTCATGAGAATCTGGATTCGTCGGATATATTTTCGCACATACACAATTCATTAAGATGCAGCAACTATCCAATCCAGTCTTATTTGATTTGATGTGTTGGATGAAAATGTAGTACAGTTTTGCAGGAACGTACCTGTGATATGGAATATATAGGATCTGTACATATAGCTACATATATATATATATATATATATATATATATATATATATATATATATATATATATATATATAATATATATATATATATATATATATATATATATATATATATATATATATATATATGACACATAATAATGGGGTCAAGTTTATTAAAGCTTCGTAATCATCGGTCTACAGGAGTGGAACCTAGTTATCAAACTCTATATATACGCTCTCTTGACATTTTTGTATATAATGCTTCATTGTCAATAAAAATCATTTTCAAAGTATACATGCACATAGGAGACCGATGTACTTACATGTTAGTACTAATCGACATAGGTCCAATCTCGCCAGCGCTTCTTCATTGCTTTGTTGGGAATATTCACCGACTAGTAATTATGTGAGCTTGCAAGTGACTTACTCTTTTTGGTTGTTTTGTATGTCTTAAATGGTTTTATGTCTCTTTGTGCATGACTTGTTAATTAATTAATTGATTTCAAGCCTCTCCTGCCGTAAAGGGTTAATTCGAATAGAAAATACGAAAATGAATTGGGAGAACCCATTGCTTATGATTTAATAATTCTTTTTTTTTTTTTTAATATTTTGTATCATCAAAAATCATAGTCAAACTTATAAATAATTAATATATTTTTTTTACTTTTAAGAAGTTTCTATGATTCTATCAATATCGATATATAATTATGTTATAATATGAAAATGTGAATTTGACTAATAGGTGATTATCGTCGTAAAATTATATGAACTGTAATTGTAAAAAAAGAACTTATTAACTTTAATATATTTTTACATAGTAAAAAAACATTAAAAGTTAAAAATTAAAAAATAATAACTATTAAACTTTGAATGATGTTTTCGGTTAACCTTTTTATAGTTCTTAATAGGTAAAAGAATATTAAGAAAAATAGTTACGAAACGAACCAAATCACTTATGTCATATGATATAAGATCATCCTCCTTAATAAATGAAGGTTTTTTTTTGCCAATTGTCTTCTTCTCCTTCATTTGGACACATGGCATTTTCTAGATTTTTTGAATTTTCTATTTTCCACTTGTCATTTTATTATAATTTTCATTTTATTAAATTAAAATTTCACATTTAATATGTAAAATATTTATTAGAAATGATTTATATATGTAATGTATTCAATGTATTAAAGTCTCATTAATTTAATAATTTAAATTTTTTCTTATTTTTCTTATAAATTCAAACTTCTCAAATTGTTAAAATTTCATATTTAATTTTTTTTAAATAAACTCATGTAATACATAAGTATCACACCTAGTTAATTAATATAGTAATATCGATTTCATATACTAATTTATTATTTATTTATATGATATTTTAATAGATTAAAGCATTAATGTCAACATCCCAACCCAAACCTTTTCACGTGTGATAAAAGTAATCAATTTTTGTTCAATTTGAGTATTTTTTTACTCTTAACATGGCGTTTTCACATTTGTCATACGTAGTTGAAGAAAAAATGAAATAAAACATCACATCATAATAAATATAAATAAATAAATAAATAAAAGTTGTTCCGAAAGAATGGAACAGAATATTTCTTATGAAAAGAGATTCTTTATGATTAGCTGATTTTCGTTCTACATTGGGAGGAACTATTTTTATTTTTCATTTGCTCTGTAAATAAAATGATATGTGAGTGAAATGATACATAATTTATTTAATAATTTTATTTTATTTAATTAACAAATTTTTAAAATTATATGCTATTTACTTATTTATTAGTTGTATTTTAATTAGTTTTTCATTTATTATTAACAAATAACATATTTGAACGATTCGTTTTAAATCATTCCTTAAAAGGAACACGTTTAAAGCTAGACAGTCTCTGACTTGGAAGTCGAGAGACTTACATCTTTTGTTCACATAACTCTCTTATGACTCATGACTATTCTAAAATATTTCTCCGATTCATACAATATTTTCTATGATTTGGTAAGTGATTCATGGATCTAAATGCAGCATATCATCTTCATGTTCATTGTTCATTTTGTAACTCCAATCATTGTTCAATATATCGAGGGTTGACACTCTCACCCATATAAGGCTTCCAATGGTATGACCTTGATAATGGTGTGACAACTATCGTTGCAGGAAAAACTCAATTAACGAAAATGAGTATTCCATGTATTTACATGTTCAGAGCAGATTACTCATGTCGAGATGGTTTATTCAGTCTAACTATTTGGGATAATAAGTTATGCTTATGTCTAAGCGTGCACCCAAGGATTTTTAAAGACTGTTAAGATTAGTAGGTGAATCTGCTATCTTAGTGAGAGATGATAGAGATTGGCACCTTGTGCAGTCTGACGATTTTCTTTGGCAAGTGCTAGTCAGTTTTTCTATTTCGTAGGTTTTCTTTAATTAATAGGAAGTGGGCAGATTTAGTCACTTTTTGGACCATTACCTCAATAGAATCAAAACCATTAGATTTATTGGGTAGTTTTGGCATGAAGTCCATTGAGTTGGTTCCCACTTTTACTTGGGTATTTCATATTGTTGCCCTAGTCTTGAGTGTTCCGAACATTCTACATTTGGTGTAAGTTTGTTATTCATCCATTTAATTGGTAATCCCTACTTTCATGCACGTTCACTAATAACATTTCTTTAGATATAAGCACATTAGGTCAGAAGTCTAGATGGTTTGAACACTTTAGTCTGTGAGCTTCGTCCAAGACTATGCTCTCGTGCTCAGTGGGGTTTGGTATGTCTGTTTCAGCTCAAGACATTTGATGTCATGTCAATCTCATTACAATGTCAATGAATCTCACATGTCGTGATGACAGCAAATTTCTCATTTATGTTATTCAACCCAAGATATAGGCAAAAACCTTGACTCAATTCATCTATGTGTGCCTCAATCCTTTATGTTCATGTTGTCATATACAAACAAGTTCTCTATTCTTTCAGAAAAGTAGGACTGGTGCATTACACCATAGTTGTTCCAACTTCTGGAATACAATTTCTTGCTTATCTTTCAAGTTGGACTTTGTTTCCTTTTGGTGTTAACATAGTTGATAATTGGGCTACCATAAAGAAGGACCTGATGGATCACTGGTAGTAGACAACATAAATTGTTTTGTTGTTAAAATCCCAACATTGATTTCTTGGGAAGAAGTTTTCACTTAAACTTCCCCATTTAAATCAAATCTTTCACATTTGATTAGATCCTTCACATTTGATTTAATCATGTTGATTCGAGAATTTCATAACAGCTTATTGTTTGATTTTTAGGGTAGGAAGGAAACTTTAGGTTTTTCTCCGATTTGTCATCATAAATGACCATGTTTTTCTCGTGGGTAGATTCAGTTGTACAACCTTCTTGTAGTACCAATCTAGACACAATGAAGAGGTAGTCGATTCATACTTATGATAATGTCGAAGCTTCTGCTCGTAATTGGCATAAAGTCTATAAGTAAGGATTGATCGTTCGTGCTTAAAGTTTAAGGGGGGTCGTATAGGACCTGACGTGACACAAACAAAACTATGTCATATAGAAAACAATATTGGACTTTCGGCGACATACACACGAGATTGACATGAAAAGAATGATTTGGTAAGTATTAGGATGAAATTTATTAACATTTAGCGAGTAGATTTCCGACAGCTTACTAGTTGTCTCTACTCTACGGGTTTTCTCCAAATTACTAGGTTCATGACTCATAATAGGTTTAAGTTTAGTGTTCGCAAGGATTTCTTTGCATATCTTACTTAAAACTACTTTAGCATACGAGTGTTTAATAATAAATGCACTAGTTCCTACTGATGGTTACTGCTTTTCATTTCTTGTTCCATTTACGATTGCTCTGACTCGAGCTGTCACCTCCTGGTTCTTCAGTCTTGGGCAGTTTCATTATCTTCATAACAAGCTTTTCTTACACTAATGCTTGTTCTAATTTATGTATCTCACTTCCATAAGCATCGTCTTTAGTTATTCTCAATTCGTGGCATAAGCAGAGTCGATGCCCATGATCTACAGATAATAGTTCTACTCGGTAAAATTTGTGTCTTTAAAAGTGTAAGTGATAACTTAACACGATATCCTTCCATACAGGAGCTGACATGAAATATTGATTCCATCTTTTCTCTCCAGGGAGTCATTCCTACAATCCCTTCAATGTCATAGAAGGATCTAGGTTGATGTTACAATTACTTCCACATTTGTCACTTTCAAAATTTACCTTGTTCAGAGTTATTGTTGTCCAAATATGTACTTTGACTATGTCCAATTAACCTGTTCTTTCTATCTCTCAAAATTCTTATCCCGAGAATATAGGCTGCCTCTCTTAGACCCTTCATAGTGAAACACTTTCCAAGCCAAGATTTTACTTCTTGCAAGGTTGGACTGTCGTTTCCCATAAGTAGTATGTCATTGACATATAATACTAGAAAAGTTACTATACTCCCACTAGCTTTGACATACACACAAGACTCGTACTTAATTCTATAAAAATCAAATTAGTTGACTTTCTCGTGGAAGCAAATATTCCAAATACGAGACAACCTATATTCTCGGGATAAGAATTTTGAGAGATAGAAAGAACATGTTAATTATACATAGTCAAAGTACATATTTGGACAAGGTACTAAAACGGCTGAGTATGGAAAATTCCAAGAAAGGAGAGCTACCTATTTAGATCAATGCCAAATTGAGTAAGACTCAAATACCAAGTACGGATGAAGATATAGGTTATATGAGTCGAGTCCCTTATGCTTCGGCTGTAGGATCGATCATGTACGCTATGACATGTACTCGCCTTGACGTGTCCTTTGCCTTGAGTATGGTTTGTCGCTATCAAGGAAATCTTAGCAAAGCTCATTGGACAACAATTAAGAACATTCTTAAGTATTTTTGAAGGACAAAGGACATGGTTCTAGTCCTTTGTAGCAGTGATACATTGAGAGTTACTAGGTATAGTGACGCCAACTTTCAAATAGATAGAGACAACTTTCATTCTCAATCCGGTTGGGTATTTACATTAAATGGAGGAGCAGTTACATGGAAAAGTTCCAAGCAAGACACGGTGGCTGATTCTAATTGTGAATTAGAGTAAATAGTTGTAAGTGAAGCATCAAAGGAAGCACCTTGGTTAAAGAAATTCATTGGAGACCTCGGAGTAATTCCAACCATTCAGGAACCAATGGAACTTTTCTGCGATAATGAAGGTGCGGTTTCTTTGACTAAAGAACCAAGAGATCATGGCACATCAAGACATATAGACAAAAAGTACCATTATATCAGACATAGAGTAGAAGAAGGGCACCTCATTATGAATAGGCTATCATCAGAATATAATCATGTAGATCCTTTAACGAAGGTTATAAGTAGGGTTAAACATAATCTTAATGCTAGAAGCACTGAATTGAGAGATGATATTAGTTTTAGTAGATAGATGATTAGTTTGAAAGTTGTAACAAAATAAATGTAATTGACTTTTGGTGATTAAATAATAGAGATTATTTATGAGTTTGTTTACTATATTTGTCAATTATTTATTCTTGTGTTTTGTTTTGCATGTTTTACTTCACTAATAATTTAATTATTCAAATTTCACGGTCACTCATACTTTGGGAAGTAAGTAGTGAATTAAGATTATCATGAATTGGATTGTATATTGTCTAAAGAGGTTAGACATAGCAACTGTATTGATACAACATTCATGAGTACTTAGAAATAGAGATTTAAGTATTGGATAAACCAACGCTCAAAGAATTACTTCATGGATTATATCACAAGTAATTCTGAGGTGATAATATCTTATATTCTTGAAACAGAGATATATGATGAAACGTCCCAAAAATAAAGTCCAAAATTTTTATTTTGAAATTTAATATAAAACCACAAATCATCCATAGTCATAAAGAATATCATGTATCATGTATCTCAAAACATCATATCAAATACTGTGACAAAATCATGTGAGATAAATATCAAAGTCTAAGACATCCCATGCTAAAAATGTGGTGTGTGCTATGTGATCATCCCGAGCCCTTCCCCTTGCTAGTGGAAGTACCTGAAACCAAAACTAAAAAATGTAAGCACAAAGCTTAGTGAGTTCCCCAAACTACCATATACCATACAAATATCATGCAATTAAGAGATATGGGCCCCGCACACTCTTATGGAGATTCAGGCCCCGTGCACACTTTGTTGTCTTAGAGATTCAGGCTGAACACTCGGTTTTGAAAGTACTTGATTGTAGTCTCGGAAGCCAAGGAGTAGGGGCGATTCGGTCTTTTATGGGTCCTGGGTTTTATCCGGAAGGTTTTAGGCTTGGGGTGTGAATAGGAACGTAGGGTTTCCCGCCACCTTCTCATGGATATAAAGTTCGTCGGAAACAGACTTAGAATGAAGGAGTTATGACACTTTGAAGTTATTGTCAATTTTAGCCTCTAATGGAATTTAGTGACAAGAAGATCTCATGTATGCAAGGTGGCCAGCACAAGAGTACGCCCAGCGTAAGTTGGGGTACGCCCAGCATAGAAGGATTAAATGATCGTGGGTGTGGGAGGAGTACGCCCAACGTACTCTTAGAGACCCTAAACCTTAATTTTTAGGGTGTGTCACTATATAAAGAACATAATGCCTCAAGGAACAATTGCCCTCTCATCCTAAGACAGTCACCACGAAACCCTAATCCCCCATTGAGTGTTCATGGAGCTTAGAAGGCCATTAGAGGATTCGGGAGGATTACTAAGGAAAGTATGGGTAGGTGTGTAAGGTAGTATTGGGCCAGTACTACTGAAAGCACAGGACCCATACTCGAATCGGTGAGAGTCTTGGAGAATCTGAGAAGCTTACGGAAAGGAGAATTCTTGGTTATGACTGGACCGTGGGGGATAGTTGTTGTGCAGAATGTGGATGAGCACGCAAGGGGTAGGACCAGGGTTTGGTCCCAGCTCCGGTGGTGAGCCAGTCAGCGAAAGGACTGCCAGGATTTTGAGTTCGCCTTGGTTCTCTTGTATCAGGCGACAAGGATTGATTGTGTGATATATTTCACTTTTGGAGTTTGAAACTATGTCTTGGGAATAGTTTGTAGCCGGTTTAGAGCAGGGGTTGCTCCAGCTACGGCGGTTCAGCCATTGACGATTGAGTTGGTGAGTGTGTTAGGGTGCAAGACCCTGAATGATATGGATCCTAGAGTCGATGATGGAAGATTTATTAGGAGTATCTCAACGAGAGAGGTTTAGGTCGGCTGAATTTATTTTAGGATCTCGGGAAGAGATCCAAGAGTTTGGATCAACTTTTGAGAGGCTAGCAGGGCCAAATTCGGTGCAACGCTTGCGAAAACTACACGATGGAGGCTCGTTCCAAGGGTTTGTAATGTCATTGGGATCGGAAAGAAGAGTTGCACCATGCCCTCAGGGCGGACGAGGTAACATAAGAGGAAATGGTTGGGACTCCTTCAGGAGGATATCAAGGATTGCATCATTTTGGAATAGTGACAAGTTGGACCTCGGGTCGTCAGCATGCCGAGGAATCTTTGAGCAATATTCAGACGGACGTATCTCGCGGAGTGGGTTCCTCATATACCGTGATTGCTCCAAGTCATTTTCGGAATCTGTTCGGTGATCTAGGTTGCTACAGGTGTAGCTGGTTTGGCCATGTCAACAGGGACTGCCCATAGGGGGCAAGTCTGTCATATTATCGTTGTGGGCAGGTGGGTGATAAGGAGGTCGACTACCTAACAATCAGGGATGAGCAATGAGTGTACCAAATCTAGTTATCTCAGGGTTGGTTCAAAGGATGGTACATGGGAGAATGACTAGTTTTCAGTAGCCTGAGTATTGTGCTTGGAAAAAACAATCGGGATCACCGAAGGAATAGAGAATTGTTGCTGAGGTTTTGGTTAGACCATCTATTCTTTGGACAACGAGACCTAAGTGTGATATCATTTTAAGCATCTGAATTCATTGATATGGTTGGGATTTAAGAGATGCTAGCTTGTTTTCGGAAGTTGTGTTGTTTTGGGAAGAGTTACTTATGGTGCACTGGTTTGGTAAGCATCGGTCGTCAGCAGATTGATCATTGGAACGTAAGGACTGAGAATCCTTCAATCTTCATGTGCGAAGTAGACTTAGTCGAATCTAAGTGGGGGAGAATCGTGCAGGTATTCAAGAATAGGTATGAGACTGGGATGAGTTTCACATCCCCATCGAGGAAAATGGTGGCCCAAGTGGCTGATTAGTTTGAGGATTGTGCGAGTTTGGAGTTCGGTAAAATTTTCGCAGCATGTGAATCACGTTTTCTTCGTGCTTGATAGCAGAATTTGGGGAATCAAGTTGGGGTTTCGGTCATGGATTGAGTTCAATTTGGGTGTTCATTCGAGTGCATGCTTGACTATGTATGCGATTCAAATTGATACGTTAGGGGCAAGGGATTGGGTTGTGTTGGTGTTAGGGAGGAAGTGTTGTAAGACTACGGGGGTTCCGTAGCATTCACTAGCAGCCAGATGGTGGGGGGAAGTATTCTAAGACTATGGGGTTCCGTAGCATTCACTAGCAGCCAGATGGTGCAGGAAGTTTTGTAAGACTACGAGGGTATTCGTAGCATTCACAAGTGGCCAGATATTATGGGAAGTGTTGTAAGTCTACGAGTGTAGTCGTAGCATTCATGGATTCGTTCATATGACTTAGGCTAGGGTGGACCAGTTCGCAAGGTTGTGGGGAATCTACAACTTAAGTAGAATCAGGATTGGAGATGATTATTCGATCGGTTATCTGTGGGAGAGCCCGGATGGTTATCGAAGTTCAGAATGGAACTGGTAAAGACTGTTGAGTCAATGGTTTGGATGTTGAGTTGTAGGATCTTGTGGATAAGTGGTAAGTAACACAGGATGGCTACGGTTGGGTCGTCTTGATATTGGATCTCTTGGGAACCTGGTGGTTGGACGGGGTGTGAGACTGGTAGTCTCGAGGATCGGCTAAGGGTATCTATGTACCGGTCAGGTAAGGGATATCGAAAGTTATGGTGCATAATGGATCTCGAGGTAGTAGCGAGGTATCGAACCATTTCGGAAGGGACTCCGAATTGGGGTTCGTGCATATACAATACAAGATCTTGTTTCATTGAGATGAGAATTGGGAGCATAAGGACACCAAGGGGATCAAATGCAGGATACCAGGGTAATGAATGGATTTGGCTCGATGGTAGCTTAAGCCATCATGATGTGTCTCAGGTTGGTTTTATCTATAGTAGGGCTACGACATGTTAGAATCAGGAAACAGCAGGTCGAAGGAGGTCAGGTATGATGTAAGACTACAGTTGTTCTAGTAGCATTCACCTTTGCGTCGGATTCAGTGGCGACATGTTGTTATCCTATCATGATCAGATGGATCAAAGGGTCGAAGGAGTCATGGGTAGTGGTATAGATAGGGCAGTTATTGTTAGATGAGGTATCCTTCAAAGGTCATGTGGGGACTGTTGTGTGTGTGTTCCTGGCTCAACAATCAGATGGGTGTCCGATGTTCTGGATAGTTGACAGATAATTTGGGACCAACAAGGCCCCGATCGTTCTTCAGGAGAGCAGCTATGTAGTATCATGATGAGTTGAAGTGGTTTCGGCGATTAGGGATCCGTGTGTGGAATTGCCTATCATTCGGGGTATATACTACATTGTTTACAGTTGGACTAAAAATATCAGGAGCTGAATAGCCAGCTGGGAGATGGGTGTTTTGACCTTGACAATGATTCAACGTGGGCGTTCTATCAGGGAGACAAGCCGTCTCGAGACTTTAGGTTACAGATGGAGAGAATGTAAACAAGTTGCAGGAATTTTGTTCATCTTCTAGTTCTAGAACCCTACGGGGGTTGGTTTTGATTGCCTTAGGAAGATTCGGGTATTCTCGGGGTTGTGGCCATATTGCTCAGGTTGTCTCGTATGACGGGGATGGTGACGCATGATTTCAAGGACGAAATCTAATTTAAGTGGTGGAGAGTTGTAACACCCAGTTTTGAAAGTAATCGGTTGTGGTCTCGGAAGCCAATGAGTAGGGGCGATTCGGTCTTTTATGAGTCCCAGGTTTTATCTAAAAGGTTTTATGTTTGGGGTGTGGATAGGAGCGTAGGGCTTCCCGCCATCTTTTCATGGATATAAAGTTCATCGGAAACATACTCAGAATGAAGGAGTTATGACACTTTGAAGTTATTGTCAATTTTAGCCCCTAATGGAATTTAGTGACAAGAAGATCCCATGCATGAAAGGTGGCTAGCACAAGAGTAAGCCTAGCGTAAGCTGGGGTACGCCCAGCGTTGAAGGATTAAATGACCGCGGGTGTGGGAGGAGTACGGCCAACGTACGAGAAGTACGCCTATCGTACTCTCAGAGACCCTAAACCCTAATTTTTAGGGTGTGTCACTATATAAAGAACATAATGCTTCAAGGATCAGCCTCCCTCTCATCCTAAGATAGTCACCACAAAACCCTAATCCCCCATTGAGTGTTCATGGAGCTTAGAAGGCCATTAGAGATCATTTTAGTGTTGTGAACCGATTTTCCAAGTAAGAGAAGTGTATAGCAAGGTGGTGGATCAAAGGGGAAGCAGTAGATCCGAGTTTGGGGTTCCATTTCAGAGCACCTGGAGGTATAAAGCTATAAAATTTCCTCAAGAATGCTTAGATCTATGATAATGGAGTTTTTGGACCTTTTAGGTCCCAAGAATGAACCTTTATGACTCAACTCGTTTTCTAGGTCCAGGGTTGCCACCCTTAGTATCATATGAGTCCCATGAGCAGTAAAGTTTCAATCTTTAGGGCTTATTTGTGGCTATGCGTGAGATCTTTCCCTTTTCATGGAAGTTTGTTCTCACATCTCAATTTTGGACTCATTTGGTGGATTGCAAGCCATCAAGTAATCAACTTTATGGATTAAGACGTTGGAGAGGACTTGGATCTGTAATTGTAGCTGCTGGAATGGAGTATTAAGCACTTAATGGGAAAGTGGCTTAATAGTGGAGTATGCTCAACGTACATGCAGGTACACCCAGCGTACGTATCATATGGCTAGTACACTTAGCGTACATAAGAGTACGCCCAGCGTACTCATCAGAGATGGGACTTGTGAATTTTGGGCCTCGGTTTGGGCCATTCAAGGGATTTTGGTTCTTCGGGTTTTAGTTGGCCATCAGAAGTTAGTTAATGTGGGCCAAGAGGATGTTTGGGCTTAGGGTAAGGCCCAGTAGAGGAATTGGGCCTAATTGTAACACCCAAAATTTCAAACCAGTTTAAACTTTAAAAAGAAATGTCAAGTTCATCAAAACATTACAACTTTGTTTTTAAAATACTAATTATCAGAGTTTTCCCAAAAACATAAACACAATAAGAGGAGATGTACGACCATGCCTTTGCCTTGACGCGATCACTTGTTGTACCTAAAACAATAAACTGAAACTGTAAGCCCGAAAGCTTAGTGAGTTACCCCCAAAATACCGATACACATACAGTCCACATAGCCATAACAACAATAGCATATCATAACAATCTGAAATAGAACAGTACATAACGGGTCCACAACTTTATAGACTGGAATACCCCTGGGCCCACAGTGTGAGTCTGGAATGCCTACCGAGCCCTCAGCTCACATCTGGATTGCCACCGAGCCCTCAGTACGAGTCTAGAATGCCTACCGGGCCCTCAGCTCGTATCTGGATTGCCATCGAGCCCTCAGTACGAGTCTGGAATGCCTACCGGGCTGTCAGCTCATATCTGGAATGCTTCTGAGTCCTTAGTATGATCCTAGAATGCCTACCGGGCCCTCAGCTCATATCTGGCATACTCCCGAGTCCTCAGTATGAGTCTATAATGCCTACCGGGACCTCAGCTCATATCTGGCATACTCCCGAGTCCGCAGTATGAGTCTGGAATGCCTAGCGGGCCCTCATCTCATATCTGGAATACTCTAGGGTTTGTTGGATACCGCATGGAGAAGTACAACCTCAACCCAACCCACATAACATATAACATAACTACCGAGCATGCAATAATCATATAACATCACAAGTAGTCCTACAGGTCTACCTAACTGGCATAACCACTAGCATGCAACACTAACTCATACTCAACATTTAATACTACTAGGATAACATATCCAATGGGCCGGCCTTGGTGCCTTAGACCCCTTGGTATAATGAGGATAACTCACCTCGAAGATGTCTACTCGGTCGATAAATCCCAACTCTCGGATCACTTGCCAAAGACTCCACCACCTATTACCAAAGTACGAATATACTCATAAGTCCTCATCCTTACAAAGTACTCCATAAACCAACTAGTTAACCCCCGGTCAAAGTCCTCAGTCAAGGTCAACAGTCCATGTTAACCTTAACTCATCGAGTACCCTCGGTTACTCGCCGGGTTCCTTGAATTTCTTTCCCACTCGCCGAGTCACCGGGGTGACTCGTTGTGACAACCCGAAATTTCCATTATGTACAACATGCCAAGTCAACAGAAAGTCAAACTCATTCCTGGAATCATTTAGCACAATTTAGAGTCCATTTGAGAGTTCTGAGCCTTGTACACTTAAGGAAGAAGTGTCGGGGTTTATCTACTAAATTTATAGCACAAAGACCGAACCTTAAGCACATTAACCATGAGTTCACAGCCACCACATGGGAGTTTATGGCCGTAAACTCCATGTGGGCCGTAAACTCACCCTATATGGTGAAGTAAGGGTCATTTGTTCATTTCTTTCATTTCTTTGGCCCAAATCCTCTCGAGTATCATCCCGAGCTTTGTCCCCGATCTTCAAAACTCGTAAGTTCCTCACCCTAACAAGTTGATATCTTAGATGATCTAGTAATATTACATGATTTCATCTGTGAAATCGTTCCATTTTGTAGATTTTCAAGATCCACCAAGAACACACACTCGTGTTCTTGGCCAATATTGACCATTTGAGCTCGTAGATTGTAAGTACACTTGATTCAACTCATTATACTCCATGTTTACCATGTTTAGAGCTTAGAATACATAAGAAATCAAGAGATTCATGGAGTTTACGGCCAAGACATGTTATTGGGCCGTAAACCCCTTTTAAGGGTGCAAATGTCACCCTAACACTCTAGTAAGCCTTGATTTTTAGCATAGAACATTTCACCATGGACCTAAGGACCAAGATTCACGAAATGGTACTCCTTACCATGAGTTTATGGCCGTAAACTCATGGGGGAGTGGTCCCAGGGCCGTGAACATTAAGCAAGGCCATTTTAGGGCCTTAAACCCACCCAAACACTTGTTTAAGCTTTGAAGCACTTAACCACTTAAGTTGTAATAGCTTTGAGCATCATTTAGTGACCCAATTGAGAGTTTACGGCCAGGAGTTTACTCCCCTGGGCCGTAAACTCCAACACACATGGTCTTTGGACCATAAACTCCCGTATGAGGCTTTGCACTCCTTTGTTGCAACCCGATAGCCTCCTAGCACTTGACCAAAGTGTTTTCCTCGCAATAGGATTTTTATACATGTTTAATTAGTGGTAAAATCACTAATTGGTTATATATATGTCTTCATATGTATTTAGGATTATTGTGTGTGTCTAAGTCTTCACTTGACACCAAGCACTGGTCCGACACTTCCTTCCGATCCACTCACTGCAGGTGAGTTCATACCCCTTGAATTAACCTTTTAAATGTTTTCAAATGTTTATAAATGCTTTATGGGGGGAATACAAGTTGAATCATGTTTAGTTATTATATCAATCACATGTGATTAATAATTATACATGCAAATGACTTTACTTTACGTTAACTGTTTTGCCAATCAGTTTTCATCAAATGTTTATCTTGAACGGTTTTAAGTGTTTAAAACACTTTATTAAACTGTTTATTAAACACAGTATGTTTCATTTCAAACCCTGTTACATTTGTGGGTTAAACAAAGGTTCCTTTATACTTAAATTGTTGTTATCAATCAAATACTTTCAAACCATTTTATAAATTGACATCAAGTCGATCTCTTCTTAGGTATTAATTTTCCTTTAAAGGTTTTACAAAACTCCTTATATACTTTTATATTGTCAATTGCATGCCGGTATATGTATAGTTATATAATTAGTGTTTAAAGGACTTAGGAAGGCTAACCCGCTTTATTTCCTTTTTCCCGTTGGGATGGGGTCTGGTAGGGTATCGGGTATCTGTCCGAAGGTCGTTTAACTAGCAATTATATATCATGTATACATATAGAGACATAAGAGTTGTCCTCAGTCAGTTCAGTACCTTTGGGTAGCAAAGGCATTACTTTAGGTTATACACATACATGGTTAGTAACTATTATAGGTTTAGTTAAGAGATACCACTTACCATTCCAAGTACAATGAATCACACAAGAGTCAGTTCATTCATGAGTCTATACTAGTACATTACATGATACATGAGTATGTTTACATAGATACGCTTACATGAGTACGTTTACATATGCTTACATGATACATGAGTACGTTTACATAGATACTCTTACATGAGTACATTTACATAGATACGCTTACATGAGTACGTTTACATGAATACTGTTACATAGATATTATATGATGGGATACTATTACATATTATATGTGTAGATATTGTCATATATTTCTCCTTCTTATCTTTATCTTGTGACTCAAGCACATAATCGACGAGATAGATTGGACTTTACATCCTAGTACCAAAGGATACTTTGAGGGGCTAACCATTCCTATAGCCACTATTAGCTACAGAGGATATTGAACATCTACAGATGCCTACGGTTGATACCATTACAGGTATACTTTAAGGGACTAATTATTCCTAAACCCAGCTGTTAGCAACAGAGGTAAATGTACATCTACGGATGTCTTAAGTTAGTATTGTTAGTTATCCTAGTGCAAAAGGATAGTACTTATGTTATTATGTTATTTTCTTCCTTTACTTTGTGACATATTCACATGAATGACGAGGTAGGATATATTTGATATAGATAACTATTTTCCTTATTACCTTTATATTGTGACTCATACACATAATCGATGAGGTAAACTTTAGTTTTATACTAATAGTTAAATAGGGAAAAACCATCACACTTACAGAGATGCGTACTTTCAAAACAGTAGGGTCTTGGTAGAAGACTTCTTTTATAGGGATCATAGGGATTTCTAGGGTTAGTCAAACGCTTTCCATTACTTACCAACATTTACATACTTATATCAGCTTTCTTTCAAAACAATGTCAAGACTTCCATTACAAGTTTTACACATCAAAGACACATTAATACATATAAATTCACCAGCTTCTTTGCTGATACTCGCTTTCAAAATAACTTGTATTCTCAGGTCACACATAGACAGGTACGACGACCAGGTTTGTGAAGACGGAGCAGTCCAGACTCGTCTTATTCTGATTATTCATTTTATTGTTGTATGTTATGAAAGAACACTCTTGTAATTAAAATTCATACTATTAATGCAATGGATGATGTTGTTGCTTGTTTACTACTTTATATTGTTGTGATACATTACATGACGTCCTCCGCCCCTGAACGTTTCCGCCCTTCTCAGTTTTGGGGTGTGACACTCGTCGAGTTCTTATGATTTTCGATCGAAACCCTAAGGCCACCCGTCAAGTTTTCTTCTAGCAACACGATGGATACACATGCGTTCATAACTTGGGGAAAACTCATCCGACTCGTCGAGTTGTTCATACAACTCGTCGAGTCTATCGCAATCTTCATCGTACTGGCCGAGTTGTTCATCCAACTCATCGAGTTCACGACCATCTTCATGTGACTCATCGAGTCAACTTTGCGACTCGTCCAGTCCCTTCAGTCCTTAAGCCATACATACTCATTTAAGCCATGCAATGGCTCCAAATTGCAGATCCAAGCTTCCAGGGCATGCCTTTCACGTAAAGTTGCAGAATTTACGTGCATGCATGGCCAAAAAAAGCTCTTAATGCCATATCTAAGCTCTTAATGGGGTTTCATTCACAAGGAGGGCCTCATCCACGACCAAAACAGAAACTTTATGATTGTAGAGCTTGAGAAGAGTCCAGATCTGAAGTTACAACTTCAGATCTAGCTCATATCTCGCAATATCACTTCATTCAAACCATAAAAACCCTAGATCTCCACCATATGAAGTCTAGAAGGTAAAGAGATAAAGATGACGACTTGATACCTTCAATAGATGCTAACTGAGGTAGATCTCATATTTCCACTCCTTCCTTGCTCCTTTCCTCTTGCTCTCTAAGTTCTTTCTCCCAAAAACCTTCTTTCCAAGCTTACAATACACAAGAATGAAGCACTACACGAATTAGGGTTTCTATGAGCTCTCAAGGACTGCAAAGAGGCCAAATGAGGCTTATGCTTCCTTAAATAGAGTATAGAACCCTGGGATTTAGGGTTTCATCTACCAGCTCCTACTCGTCGAGTCCCTTTATGGACTCGGAGAGTAGGTCACTAAATACGCGATCCCACCTCACTGCTACTCGACAAGTAGGGTAACCTTAACTCGTTAAGTAGGACTTAAAACCAAAGAAATTCTTATTTAAATCAATACCTAAGAATCGGGGCATTACACTAATTTAGCAAATTGGGCCATTAGTGGGCCACTGGTACTTATGTTGGGCTTTTGTTTTGAGTTTAGGTCTTAGTTTTAGATTATATTGGGCCAGGGGTAGAATGCTCATTTTACCCCCATGCATGGATTAAGGATTATGGTATGGGACCCAATTACTAAATGGGTATATTGATAGGTATTGATAGCTTAGGAAGTGGGCAGGGCAGCAACTAAGGATTTCTTTCAGGAAGATTCAACATTCGAGGTGAGTCTTCAACCCATACCAATGGGTCTAAGGCACCAAGGCCGACCCATTCTATGTTATGTGGTACATTAGCTGTTGTAGAGATATGTGGTATGGTAGTTAGCTTTATGATAAGTTGTATGCTAGTGATTGTATGTTATTGCATGGAAGACCCCGGGGGGAGCCCGTGGCAATTGGATGTAATACCATGTGGGGTAGCCCATGACATTCCTGGGTATAAGACCATGTGGGGTAGCCTATGGCATTCCCAAGTTAAGACCATGTAGGGTAGCCCATGGCACAATTATGTAAGACCCTGTGGGATCCCACGACATCCTTACAGGTTTATGTTTGTGTTATGTGTAGATATTTCTGTGATATATGATATGTTTATGTGTTGTGTGATATGGTAGTTCTCTTTGTGATACTTGCATAGAAGACCTCGGGGGGAGCCTGTGTCAGTTGGATATAAGACCATGTGGGGTAGCCCATGGCACAATGGTGTAATGTAACATCCTGAATTTCAAAAGTATGACTTAAGGGTTTAAAGTGTAATTTCGAAGAAGGGACTCAACGAGTAGGTATGCTTACTCGCCGAGTCGGAGCGGGTTTAGGTCGCGAATTAAGTAACCAACTCGCCGAGTCCGAAGCTGGGCTCGACGAGTTGGTGCTGGAATGAGAAAAACCCTAATCTTTGGGTTTGCACCCAATTAAAAGGACCTTATGTCCTTCTCCTAACCTCCTATTCCCCCAAAGAGTTCCAGAGAACCCTAATTTCATGTGAGACTTCATTGTTGAGGAAATTGGAGCTTGGAAGAGGAATTTGGTGTAAGGGGCTTGAGGAATTAGAAGCTAGCATCAAGGGGCTTGTGTAGATCTGGGATCTACATCATTTTGGGCACATTTCAGAGGTAAGAAGCCATAATCTTAAGATATTTCCTTTTTGGTTCATCCTTGGTGGTTGATTTAGAGTTCCTTAGCTTGATTGAGATCTATTTCGGGTTTGGTGAATCCCCCTACTCTTTAACCCTATCCCTAGTGTGTTTTGGGCCTATATCTCCTTGGTTTCACGTAAAGTTTGCAACTTTATGTGAGGGTTAGATTGTAGAAGAGTGGATCTATAGATTGGAGCCCCTACATGGATCGAAAAGCCTCTGAATGGATTGAGAACTGGAGAGACTCGACGAGTTGGAAGAACAACTCGGCGAGTCTGTTGAAGATTGCCTTGGACTCGGCGAGTCAGGTCGCAGAACCCCAACCTCTTTTGGTTAAAGCCATGGATTAAGTGAGTCGATTGGCGACTCAGTGAGTTGGACAGGATGGGACTTAGAGATCGTTGGACTCGGTGAGTCTTGGGGCGATTCGGCGAGTTAAGATGTGCTAAGAGAGTTTTTTTGGGTATGGGAACCCGACGAGTCGACGGGTTGACTCGGCTAGTAGAGTCAATCAGGAAGGTTGACTTTGACTGAGGACTTTGACTTTGACCAAGAGTTGACCAGTTTGACTTCCGAGGGTACTTTGGTAATATTGGTATTTATGGAAATGGTTCTTTGGTAGTGTTCTGTGGTGAAGATTGTGTCGGTGGTCGGAGCAACTTGGTCTTATCTTTTTAGTCGGCAATTGTAGGTGAGTTATCCTCACTATATCAATAGGGTCTAAGGCACCAAGGCCGGCCCTTTTAGTTGTTATCTTGGTTACAATATGCTACATGTGGTTATGATATGTTAGATCGGTATCTGGATATACAGTATGTTTTCATGCTCTTATGATCCGTTAGAATTGGTATGTTAGTGACCTGGTTAGGTCGGTGTTTTTGTTGTGAGAGATTACTATGATCGATGATTTGTGAGATAGTTATATCTGATATCTGTACGTGTACTGTTTGATGTGCTTATTGATCTGATTAGATCGGCGTCCTGGTAATTAGGACATAATTATGTTAGTGACCTGGTTTAGGTCGGTATCCTGGTATATAGGATGATGCTATGTTAGTGAATGGTTAGGTCGGTATCCTGGTTAGGATGTTGCAATGCTTTATGATCTGCTAGATCGATTTGTTTATCTATGGACTATTATGTGATTACCTGTTATATGTGCACATGGTTATTTTCTTGATGTTTGGGTTGAGGCGGCTCTGCTTTGTGCTGAAGTCCAACATACTCTACGATTGGTCCGAATAGATTGTAGGCCCGTATGGCGGTCCAGTCATACTGAAGGCTCGGGATAGATCCAGATAGACTAAAGGCCCGGTGCGGGCGGTCCAGTCATACCGTAGTCTCAGAGAGTGGACTAGGTGGACTGAAGGCCTGTTGAGGGCGGACCAGTCACACTGCAGACTTGAGAGGCATGGCTGTTCTGTATTGTGATATGATATGATATGATTATGGTTGTATGTGGTTGGTATTTTGGGGGTAACTCACTAAGCTTTCGGGCTTACAGTTCTGTGTATTGTTTCAGGTACTTCAGGAGATCGTGGCAAGGTGAAGGTGTGATCGTACCGCTCCTCATGTTTTATGATTTATGTGATATGGTTCTGGGGGATACTCTGATGTTTAAACTATTTTGAAAACAAACTGTAATCACTTAATGGTTTTTAAATGTATTAAAAAGTTTTAAATTGGCTCAAATTTTATGGGTGTTACATGTAAGACCCTGGGGTAGCCCACAACATCCTTACAGGTCTATGTATGCATGGCTTATGTGATTTAGGTAGCTTTTATAGCTAGTAGGATATGTGATACAGTTAGCTTCTATAGCTAACTGGATATGTGATACAGGTAGCTTTTATAGCTAGCGGGATATGTGATACTTGTAGCTTCTATAGCTAACAGGATATGTGATATGTGGGTTGTGTGTGTGGTATCCTCTGGGAAACTCACTAAGCTTCGTGCTTACAAGTTTGTTTATGGTTTCGGGTATCATCGTATTGGAAAGGAAGGGCTCGGATTGATCGCAGTGCATACACCTATGATTTCCGCAATGAATAATTTTAGGATCAATTCTGATAAATGATTTACTTAACTATGAATTGAAAATTTTGAATTAAATGGTATCAATGTTTTAGTTATATTAAAAATGAAAATTTTACTTTGTAAATTGGGTCGTTACACGGGCCTCGCTCACACTCTGCTGTCTAGGAGATTCGGTCCCTGCCCACACTCCACTATCTAGGAGATTCGGGCCCCGCCCACACCCTGCTGTCTAGGAGATTCAGGCCCCGCCCATACTCCGTTGTCTAACATGCATACAAGTATCACAGAGACAACAACTATATCTCTCAAGCAATCACATAACTATACTCAAATAATACTATGAGATTCTAGCCCCGCCCACACTAGACTGTGATGAGATTCAGGCCCACCCATGCTTAGCTACTAACATGTCACATATATGGGCCGGCCTTGGTGCCTTCAACTCGTTCCTACTGAAAGGAAACTCACCTCTCAAACTGAATGTTGAACTTGTGTGTGAGAAATCTCTATTGGCTGCTCCCACAACTCCTCCGCTACCACTATATAATAATACTTAGTCAAAATCTGGCAATCTTTCTTAGGGTAAAATGACCATTTTACCCCTGGTCAAAGTCAATGTTTTGGTCAAAGTCAACCTTCTAGGTTGACCTAACTCGCCGAGTCAGCCTATCGACTCGTCAACTTCTATAACTCAGAAACCCTAAAGTTGTGTCTCATCTCGTCGAGTCACCCAATGACTTGTCGAGTTCCCAGGCTACCCATCCTCGCGACTGGAGGGTAACAACCCATGGAGGGTAACTTATCATTCTCAAAGGGATCAAAAAGACCCATAAATCAAAACTAGAAGAGATCTAAGTCATGGATTACCAAGCTAGGGGATTTTTACCTCAGAAGGTTGCACAATATGAATGAAATCCCAAATCTTGATCTTCTCCACAAGCTTGATGGCTCCAAGCTCTTCCAACTCCTTTTTATATCACAAAAACACACCCCAAAAGTTCAAGAATCTCTCAAGAATGAAACTCACAACGAATTAGGGTTTTGAAGGACAGGGAGGCTGATAAGGGAGGCCCAAAAGGGGTTAAGTAGCTTAAATAGCGTGCAAAACCCCGAAAATAGGGTTTCATCCTACCGGCCCTACTCGTCGAGTCGGGCTCTCGACTTACCGAGTAGGTCATTTAATCCCCGCGTCCAATCTGGCATATACTCGACGAGTTAGGGCTACCGCCTCGTCGAGTAGCTCTTATAAAATGAATAATAAAATGAACTAATGCGTTCCAGGAATGGGGTGTTACAATTCTCCTCCACTTATCTCAGACTTCATCCTCAAAGTCTGCTGCCTCTGGAAACAACTCCGGGTAGGGTTCCCTCATCTCCTCCTCGGGCTCTGATCCCCTGTTGTGCTACTACTGCACCTTCACTAGCTCGACCTTCTTGTTCCTTAGCTCCTTCGTCTTGTGATCTAGGATCGCCACAGGTCTCTCAATGTAATTCAGGCTGTCATCAACCTGAATATCCTCTAAACGCACAATCGTCGCGTCGTTCACCAAGCACTTACATAACTGGGAGACATGGAAAGTGTTCTGGATCTGGCTTAGATCGACTGATAGATCCAATCTGTATGCTACCCTGCCCACCCGAGTCGTGACTCTGAAAGGGCCAATATACCTGGGCCTAGCTTGCCCCGTTTCCGGAACCAGATTACACCCTTCCAGGGTGACACTTTCAGGAGGACCATGTCGCCCACCTGAAACTCCAAGCCTGAACGCCGCTTGTCGGCGTAGCTCTTCTGCCGACTTTGAGCAGTCTGAAGCCTGCTCCAGACCTGCTGGATCCGCTATGTGGTCTTGAGTACTACCTCCGTAGTCCCCATGACCCTCTGACCGACCTCACCCCAACAGATTTGGGTCCTACACTTCCTCCCGTAGAGCATCTCGAAGGGAGACCGGTCTATACTGTCGTGGTAACTGTTGTTATACGAAAATTCCACTAACGGAAGATATGTATCCCAACTGCCACCGAAATCCAAAACACATGCATGAACCACGCCCTAGAGAGTCTGAATCGTCCTCTCACTCTGTTCGTCCGTCTGGGGGTGGAAAGCGGTGCCGAAGTGGAGACGAGTACTCATCTCGTCGTGAAACCGTTTCCAAAATCTGAATGTAAAATGGACATCTCGGTCTGACACCACTGAGACAAGCACTCCATGCCGTGTCACTACCTCTCGCACGTAAATCGCGGCCAACTTCTCGGCTGAGATGCTCTCTTGGATCGGTATGAAGTGGGCGCTCTTGGTCAACCGATCCACGATGACCCAAATCGCATCAACCCCATGTGCGGTCTTGGGAAGCTTAGTGATAAAATCCATAGTAATGTCCTCCCATTTCCGCACGGGGATGTCTAATGGCTACATCTTGTTGTGAGGCCTCTGGAGCTCTACCTTGATCTTCCTGTAGGTTAGGCATCTCTCTACATACCAGGCTACTTCCCAATTCATGCAGGGCTACCAATAATCGGGTCGAAGATCTCTGTACATCTTCGTCTCCCCAACGTGGATGGAGAACCTTGGACTTGTGGGCCTTGTCCATCAGTATCTGCCGTACTCCACCCCAGTACGGTACCCAGACCCTATCATGCAGGGTCAACAACCCACGGTTGTCATAATCGAAGGAGGCCACCTGGCCTATAATCCGCTCGCACTTTCGGCGTTCCTCCTTCTTGCCCTCGAAGTGTGCCTCTCGTATCTGCTCTAGCAATGGAGTAATCACTTTCATCCTCATATAGATGTCTCGGATCGAGGCTGCTACTGCCTTGCGGCTCAGGGCGTCAGCCACTACGTTGGCCTTGCCTGGGTGGTAAAGCATCTCACAATCATAGTCCTTCACCACATCTAACCACCGATGCTGCCTCATGTTCAGATTTGGATGATCCATGAGGTAAATCAAAATCTTGTGATCCGTGTAAATGGTACAACAGACCCCATAGAGGTAATGCCGCCAAATCTTGAGGGCGAACACCACTGTCCCTAGCTCTAAATCGTGCGTCGAATAGTTAGCCTCATGAGGCTTCAACTACGTCGAAGCATAAGCTATCATATGACCCCGCTGCATCAAAACTGCTCCCATGCCTGTGATCAATGCATCACAGTAAACTACAAAGTCATCTACACCCTCTGGCAGGGTGAGAATCGGTGCCTCTCACAATCGCTGCTTGAGCGTCTCAAAGGCTGTCTGCTGCTCAGGTCCCTAATGAAAAACCATCGACTTCTTATTCAGTTGGGTCAAAGGAACTACAATCTTGGAGAAGTCCTGAATAAATCCCCTGTAAAACCCTGCCAGACCCAGGAAACTTCGAATCTCATTTGGAGACCTCGGAATCTCCCACTACATCATGACCTCTATCTTGGCCGGATCGACTAGAATACCCTTATGGTTGACAAGATGCCCAAGGAACTGCACCTCGCACAACCAAATCTCACACTTGGAGAGCTTCGCAAAAAGTCTCTCCCTCCTCAGTGTCTCCAGTACCTCCCTCAAGTGCTCTTCATGCTGCTCTTGAGTCTTGGAGTAAGCCAAGATGTCATCAATGAAGACTATTACAGACCGATCCAACATTGGTCTGCACACGTAGTTCATGATGTCCATGAATGTGGCTGGAGCATTGGTGAGCCTAAACAACATCACCACAAACTCATAATGGCTATAGCGAGTCCTAAAAGCGGTCTTCTGCACATCATCATCCCTGACTCGCATCTGGTGAACCCTGACTGCAAATCAATCTTAGAGAACCAAGATGCTCCTTAAAGCTGGTCAAACAAATCGTCTATCGTCGGAAGTGGGTAATGGTTCTTAACCGTTACCTTATTCAGGTCCTGGTAGTCTATGCAAATGCAATGTACCTGTCCTTCTTCTTCACGAACAGGATCGGGGCTCCCCATGGTGAGCTGTTCGGCATAATAAAACCCTTGTCTAGCAGCTCTTGCATCTGTGTAAACAACTCCTGCATCTCGGGAGGAGCCAACCGATATGGTGCCTTGGCTATCGGAGCCGCACCAGGGACCAGGTCAATCCTAAACTCAACCTGTCTCTCCATAGGTACCCTAGACAAATCCTCCAGGAATATGCCCAGGTACTCTCGCACTAGCGACGCATCATCAATTGTCGTCTTACCCTTATCCCGGGTATCCATTACGTAGGCGACGTATCTTGCGCAACCTTGCTGAAGGTGGCACCTCACCCTCGCTGTTGAATAGAGAACTGATCCGCATTGTGGCCTCTCGCCCTGGACTACTAACCCTCCCCTACTAGGAGTGCAAACCCTCACTAGCTGTTGTTCGCAGTCAATCACTTCCCCATTGGAGCTCAACCAATCCATACCCACTATAACCATATTCCCACGCAGGGGAATAGGAACCAAGTCTACTGAAAACTGCTGATCGAATAACTGTAGAGTACATCCTCGGTGAACCCTAGCTACTCGGTAAGTCCTATTATTCGTTATCTCAACGTCTAAAGGACAATCTGGCTACCCTGGAGCGCTACAAAATCACTTGCTAAGTGCGAGTGACACAAAAGATCTGGTAGCCCCAGTATCAAGCAGCACCATAGTTGATATACCGTTCACTAAGAACGATCCTATAAACAAACATATAAACATGAATAACAATAAATATCAATAAAGAGATAAGAAAAAGATACATACCCATCACCATGTCAGGGGTTGCACGTGCCTCCTCTGTTGTCAACTGGAAGGCTCTGCTCTTTGCCATTGGTGCCTCAGCCCGGCCCTAATGATCGTCTGTAATCCTCAAAGTGGTAGGAGCAGGTGCCACCACCTGTCCTGCTGATGCTAGAATCGGACACTGGGACTTCTTGTGTCCCCTCTTATTGCACCGAACGCAAATCAGATCAAATGTTTTGCTGGTGGTAGTAGCAGTACAATCCTTGCTGACATGTCCACTTCGGCCGCACTTGAAGCAGACCAAACTACCCGCCCTACATGGCCCCTCATGCCCCTGCCACACTTGCCACAACAGCCTTGGCCCTGCTGGCCCTTCCCTCATGTAGTGACATAAGAACATGGTTTGGCATGCGGAATTAAAGCTTGCACAATTGAACATGGTGATTTGGGTGTTTAAGAGATATATTGAATGTATATGGTGTTACAAAAAGGATCTAGATCTAGACTACATAAATAACACACTTACACACTCACTTTTACATCTCTCAAGAACACCTCTACAAGTGGTATGAACCCACCTTATATAGAGGTGTTTACATGTCTCTCTATCACTCTCACTAACAAATGGGTCTAAAGGCTAAAGCACTACATGCAAGTGGGTTTTACAAAAGTCAAACATTTACAAAGTCATAAATGAATAACTTTGCAACCCCAACATTCTCCCCCTCAAAGTTAGGAATGAATGACCCACCTCAAATCATCCAAATTCAAGCACTACGCGGTTCGAGCCTCAAAGGTGACACATGTCGAAACGAACTTCAATCTTTAATTCTTCCATGACTCTTCAATTTGGGCTCTAGGATGTGAGACCATACAATCCGAGCAGCAACGAATGATCAAGAGTATTCCAAACTCCAAATAATCACCCAAAAGTTGCGCATAAAAACACACCCCAAAAATCTTCAATAAACCAAACCCATTTCGAATACATCACTTCCAAACTTCCAATTGCATCATCTCATAATCTTCAAAACTTCAAGATCACTTCGGTCTTCAATTCCGCGTAATATGAAAAATTCAAGTTCGAATTTCCATATAAAACTTCTCCCCCTTTTTATAATCGAAATTTTATTATAAAACTCCAAAGGAAAAAGAACGTGCTCTATTCGGAATTTTTCATGTTAAAACTCCCCCTTAACATGTGGCATAAACTTTGTGCTTCAATCCGGAAAATCCAAAAAATATTGAATTTTTAGCTTCATTCACGGATTGCCTTTGACAAAATTTCTCAAAAATGAGTAGAAATTGTCAATTTCAAAATTCTGCAGTGACCCTTTGCGCCAAAAACAGCCAAATATGCGAAACACGCCCCCATTTGCAAAACCGGGTAGAATGTGTAAATTCGCACAAACTGCAAGGACCAGAACTGAAAATTCTGCAATTTCTCAGATTTTATTACCCATTTGCGAAGTTGGGTATTTGTTGCCAAAAATGCGAAACTGCAGGGACTCTTTTCGAAACTTCTGTTTTCTTCCCCAATTAACGAATGTTTCACAGTAATACGCTACGCTTCGCACGTTCATTCAATTTCTTCCCACGTCACTGATGCGAACTAACAAATTCTTCGCATCTTTCATCCAATATAACCAAATATGCGAATATCTCCAAACCATAACAGAATGCAAATGAACATCTTGTTTGACTTCCAAATTGCGAACCAAAATCAATATGCGAAACCAAGTGAACAACATAATCGATCCACAGATGCGAACTCATGTTTTGATCTCATATGCGAACCATATCACTATTTGCGAACATTTAATTCAGTTAATCAAATGTGAACTGTTGTTGAAGACAAACGCGAACTCCATATCACATCCTTATACCCATCGATTGACTCCAAACATTCGAAATCGATGCTCATAACCATTCGATTCCTAAACCAAATCATCTAAGAAAAATCGAACACTGTTCTTCAATCAACCATTCAAGAACCAAAAGCTAATCATAAGAAATCTTTGATTATCAACCAATGACCTTAATAAGCCATTCTGATTTCTAGTTCTACAATCTAATTAGAAATCGACTCCAAATCAACCTTGATACAAGCCATCGATATCAACATCATCGATTATGACTTCAAAAACCTGTTCGCTATCAATCATCGATACTAAACCATCAACAGTTAAAATCGAAATCTCAAAATCACCAGTCATCAATCGATCGAACATTGACTCCAAAAAGTCAACATTCAAACCCAGTTCCTCAATTCGTTCCAATTCAAAAAGATAATACAATCGATGAATTCAAATTTATCAAGAGAAAAGATCAATCAATCGATCAATGAGTTGAACACAGTATCTGAGTGTGAATTTCAATTTGATTCCATCCAAATAAAGAACACCATTTGATCGAGAATTCAGATCTTAACCAATTTCAACAAAATCATGGATTCACATATCGACTTATTTCTACTGTATTGATCATGATCGATCAAAGAGATAAAGTCAATGCTTATGATCAATTCACAAAGTTGGAATTTCAAACCAGATTAATCAATTTCAACGGATGATCAATTTGATGAAATCAGAACACAGGAAACACGAACATGATGAGAATCAAGAATGTACAACTCAGTAAAGCATATGATAAAGTCGACTGAGAATCGTATTTCTTTCAGATTAACTCACATAGATCGGATCTTTTAATTGAACGATTGGGCCCCAACTGATTTATCAATGAACAGTGAGATTGGACTCAAGATTTGGACATGAGCAGTAAACGATCTTGGGCTTATTTTGTTTGACTCTAAATTTTGATCAACGAAAAATTATTGGATCAACAATGGGGTTTTTCAAGAAAAATTTGATCCAACGAGTCAAATGATCACAAATCAAAAACGCAAAGCACGAATTCAATGAAATTAAGAGAGATCATAGAGAGAGACTCACCAAAATTGCTCAAATTGCGACAAAAGTTGCCAAACCGAGAATCGTTCTTCAAAGGTCACGTTGATCGTGAAAACCAAGCTCTGATACCAATTTTAGTGACATAAGAACATGGTTTGGCATGCGGAATTAAAGCTTGCACAATTGAACATGGTGATTTCGGTGTTTAAGAGATATATTGAATGTATATGGTGTTACAAAAAGGATCTAGATCTAGACTACATAAATAACACACACTTACACACTCACTTTTACATCTCTCAAGCACACCTCTACAAGTGGTATGAACCCACCTTATATAGAGGTGTTTACATGTCTCTCTCTCACTCTCACTAACAAATGGGTCTAAAGGCTAAAGCACCACATGCAAGTGGGTTTTACAAAAGTCAAACATTTACAAAGTCATGAATGAATAACTTTGCAACCCCAACACCTCGGGAATTTACCTTGGGCTTTTTCCCGAGCCCTCCGTGCCAAACACCGCCTCTGGCTTCCTCTTCCTCTCTATCTCCAAATCAATCTCCTTCTCATGAGCCCTCGCTATCACATCCTCCAACGTCTTGCAGCTAGACCGACTCACAAACTGTCTGATATCACTCCTCAACATCTCATGGTATCGGGCCTTTTTCATCTCCTCGTCCGCCATATACTGTGGAACGAGAAGAACCCTCTCCCTAAACTTGGCGATAATCTTCGCCACTGTCTCTGTCGTCTGCTGGAGATCTTGGAACTCCCTAGCAAGTTGTTGCACCTCATTAACATGTGCGAACTTGGCCCTGAACCTGGTCGTGAAATCACCCCAGGTCATCACATCTAAAATTGTATCATCACTAACAGCTCTTCCGACCTCCTCCTACCAATCACATACCCTGTCCTCTAGAAGACATGATGCAAGTCGGAACTTGTCCCCCTCGGGACATCGGCTGGTGCTGAATGCATTGGTGACATCCACCAACCATGTGGTACTCGCAATGGGGTCCCGAGCCCCATGGTAGTCGGGAGCTCCACAAGCCCTAAACTCCCTGAAAGTCAGCATGTGTGACCCCATCATGGTCACCACCTCGGTGCGTAAAGCACTCAAACACTCATCCAAAATATCAATAATAACCTCCTTGATCGTGCCAAAGATCACATGAGTCTGGTCTAGTACGTTGCGTGTGATATCTGAGGAGATGAACTCCCTAGTCTGCTCGTCTAGCTACTCAGCTCCAGAGCCTGAGCCTGATCCCTCACCGGCACCTGAACTGCCAATTGCTGGTCTAGGGCGTAGAACCACCATACTAAAACACATCATAACAAACATCAGTACACTAATCATATCTCAAGGGATCATAGATACTACAAGTTTCCTGGATTCATCTCAGCCTTCCTTGATTCGAGTATGGATCCTCTACTTTCAGTAGTACGGGCCCATAATACCTTCCACATCTATCCATACTTTCCTCAAGAACTGTCTCGGCTCCACCAAGTCCCTTCTACTACTACTACTGCTTCACGTGCTACTCTCATCCTAGGCTTGCCCTAGGGTAATCACCATCCCACTCTCCGCCATCAGCTATATAAGAAGTCCCTGTCATCTCCCCCTAACTAGCTCCTAAATACTATTACATATCAGTTAGACTAGATAATTCTTCGAATGAGAGGTTGTACCCTACAACGGTTGGACTCAAACGAGAGCTATGAAATAAGGCTAAACCTAACCTTCTAAAATTATTTAGTCCTTGCAATATGTAACTTAACATATCTGTTTACTAGTTAGAAAAAGAGAGCCAGAACTCCTAAAATCACTAAGCAAATAGCATTCGGGCATTGAGTACACATAATCAAGCATATACTACTCTGGCTATCATACTGACTAATTTGTACTAGCATGCATTTCTCATAAAGTTGATATACATATAACAAGCACATAAGGCATCCTTCCTAGATCCTTAGTCCTAATCTAGCATGCTATTCTCATAAATTTGATAAACATATCATAACATAAACTTGTATGGGTAATTTGGGAGTACTTGCTTGAGCTCGACTGATTGCATGCACCACACCATTTTGTCTTTTTTAAAGTTCTTTTCTCTTTTCAAAATTCTTTTCTCTTTGTCAAAGTTCTTTTTCTAAAAATGATTTTCTTATAAAAAATTTCATACCAATTCCTTAGTTTGAGTTCAGACACACTCGAGAGTGTGCTCGAATCCCTCAAACCAAGGCTCTAATACCAACTTCAAACATCCCAAATAATAAGGTCCAAAAATTTCGTTTTGAAATTTAATATAAAACCACAAATCATCCATAGTCATAAAGAAGATCATGTTTCATGTATCTCAAAACATCATATCAAATATTGTGACAAAATCATGTGAGATAAATATCAGAGTCTAAGACATCCCATGCCAAAAATGCAGTGTGTGCCATGCGATCATCCCAAGCCCTTCCCCTTGCTAGTGGAAGTACCTGTAACGAAAACTAAAAATTATAAGACGAAGCTTAGTGAGTTCCCCAAACTACCACATACCATATAACTATCATGCAACTAGGAGATACGGGCCCCGCCCACTCTCGTGGAGATTCGGGCCCAGCCCACACTCTACTGTCTAGGAGATTCGGGCCCTGCCCACACTCCACTATATAGGAGATTCGGGCCCCGCCCACACCCCTCTGTCTAACATGCATACAAGTATCACACAGACAACAAGTATATCTATCAAACAGTCACATAAGTATACTCAAATAATACTATCAGATTCGGGCCCCACTCACTTTAGACTGCTACGATATCCGGGCCCCACCCACACTCAGCTACTAATATGTCACATATACGGGCCGACCTTGGTGCCTTCGACCCGTTCCTACTGAAAGGAAACTCACCTCTCAAACTGAATGCTGAACTCGTGCATGAGGAATCTCTGCTGGCTCCTCCCACAACTCCTCGGCTACCACTATATAATAATACTTAGTCAAAATCTGGCAATCTTGCTTAGGGTAAAATGATCATTTTACCCCTTGTAACATCCCATGTCCAGGTATACCTTGTAACCCTTGATCTTTTGAGTACTTGTCAATTTTAGCCCTTTATTAAGAAATGGTGGTGCATGAGTACGCAGGGCATATGCGAGTGTATGCGTAATGTACTGATATGCGTGCATTTGATGTGGAAGCCACCTAGTACGCTAGGCATACCAGAGGGTACGCTAGGCGTACTAGGCCCATATTGAAAACCCTAATTTGGGGTGAGTCCCCTATATAAAGGATATGATGGCCTCATTCCTGGCCACCATTTTCAGACAACAAACCCTCTAAACCCTAAATATTTTTTGTTGGAGCTTGTGAGTGCACTTGAGAGCTTTTGAGCGACATCTTGTGTTCTTAAAGTGAAGAAGAAGCTTTGGAGGAGAAGGAGTGAGAGTCCAGGCCCTTAGATCTGAGCATATATGTGTTAGGAGCTTCACATAGAGGTATAAAGCATCAAGCTTTCTCACTCTTTTGACTTGTGTATCATAGTAGAGCATTTTAGGGTTTTGTCCCAAAAGTTGGAGAACTTATGAGATATTGAGCTCCAGAGGCCATGATCAACCCCTTTGAGTGTATTTAGTGGTGTAATGTCATAAAAATCCAGTCTTGGACGTTGGAATCAAGCCATACATGAGATATGAGCTTTTTGAGATAAGAGAGTGAGTGGTTTATGTTTTTGTAACCATATCAGCCATACAAAGGCTTAAAGTCACTGACTTTATGGAGTAAGAGCTATTAGGGAGTCCAGGTATGTGATATGAGCCAAGGTCTTACCCGATTAAGTCTAAATGAGTGAGAAAGCTGAAACTGGGACTTACGTTGGGCGTAATCCCAATACGCGCAGCGTAGGGGTCGAGCATCCCCGATGCCTGCATGGCAGCAGAGTACGCTCAGCGTAGGGAGCTGGTACGCGCAGCGTACTCCCTGTCGTTGACTTTTTGGTTGACTTTTAGGGTTTGGTCAATTTATGGACTATTAAGCCTATGGAGGGGTAAAATGGTTTTTTACCCTTCTCCAAAGTAAAGTGAGTTCATACCCCCTATTTTCGGTTTTTACTATGTTTTGGGGGAGAATACAAGTTATTTTGTGTAGATCTATGTGTGTATGCATGATTTTGTGTGTTTTTCATGATATATGTGTGATTATGTGTTATAAACTCCATGAACTTCAATATATGCTAAAATGTGATGATATTTGTAGAACATAACATTTAATGCAACTTATTATGCAAAGAAAAGGTTTTAAAATACTTCAAAGTTACTTAAAACTAAGAAAATTGCATAAGAGGGCCAAAAATGACAAAATAACCAAAAATGAGGTATTTTTATGTAACTTACGGTTTTAAGGGACCAAAAAGGTTGTATTTTGATAAATATGAATCTTTATGGTATTTGTGATCTTAAAAAGGGCTAGAAGTGTAAATGTTCATAAATGGGCTTCATTTGGGATTTTACGGATTTTTGGGCCAAGATTATAAATTCTTGGAACTTTTGTGGGCTTAAGTGTCATTTTCAACAAAGTTGTCAAAAATGTAAATTTTTTATAAGAAGAACTAAAAATGTAAATTTATTAAAACTTGGGCCAAAAAGATAAATCCTTATTCTAATAAAATAATAGTTTTAATCTCATTTTGACATGTGTCATTCTATTAGGCCTCCTAATTAATACATATTTTATTCTTCTTTTGCCATGTGTCACCCTATTAGTCTTCTAATTAATGTATGCCACTTGTCAACCTATTAATTATCCATTTCAAATTTCAAAATTTAAATTTACCACTCTAATTACATTAAATTAATAACATTAGAAATAAAATAAAATTAAAACAAATTATAAGGTGATATAATTTCACGTATTTATTTAAATTAACGATTATAATTTTTATAATTAAAAAAATATCTATTAATTAATAATTTATTTAAAATAATTGATTAACAATTTTGAGTTTTCACTATGAAAGTTTAATTAATTTTGTAATCTTGGTTTCTACGGGTTATAAACTAGTCTATTTATAAATGGACCGAAAATGCATATTTTCATAAAACTAAGCCAAAAAATGATATTTTTGACAAAAGTGAGTTAAAAATGATATTTTTGCTTAAAAGTAGCCTTAAATGCAAACTTTGGCCTTAAACGACCTAAAATGTCATTTTTACCAAAAATGTGTCATGATTGTAAATTTTTGGTTTTTAGGACCAAAAATGATCTTCTACAAAAAGGTGGGCTTTTTATGTCATTTTAGTAAACAATGAAGCTTAAACAACCAACGTAACAAACCTCGGATCAATTACGACATTCACATCCTTAATGGTTCTGGAAATAATATGCATGATTACTGGGCCTTTGTTGTCCACCTACATGTTTATTGGGCCTGGAATATAACTTATATGTTTATTCGCGTAAATTCGATTAAGTATCTAGTGAAATGTTTCGTTTGGCACCAAATAGTGTACAAACGTAGGCTATAGTTATAACCAGATTCTCCCGGAGAGAGAGCGTAAGTTTGTGTATAGATCTATATAGGGGTGAGGCGCCACACCTGAGCTGTTCGCTACAGTTAGGCTATGGCAGTCTAGGGTGACAAACCGTACCTTAAACAAGCCAGCGTCTAACAGACGTCATGACAGGCAAAATTGTCATTATCAAGTATAGTTATAACGTCTCACTTAGAGGAATTAACATTATAAAATTTACGGGAAACCATCTTTTGTGGATAACACGGTAACCTACACATACTGATACTCAACCTCGGGTGTTGAAATTCCAACATTCTCTTACGCAGACAACATCGGGTTGTCTAGGATCATTCTCTTTATATCCTCACAAAAATTAACACACATGCATTAATACAAGATCAAACACAAACATTTCAAAACGTTTTTCAGAAAATATCGGATTTTATGGTGTTTACAAAGTAATAAAAAACATTTTCTCAAACATGCTTATGAACTCACCAACATTATATATGTTGACCTTTTAAATTAACTTGTATTCTCAGGAAATCGTTGAGCAGGTCGGTCAACAAGAATACTTGGACATTTTGTTATGCTTTGTTTTCATCATATTTTGGATATTTTGGCATGTAATATTGTAATACGATACTCGATGTGAACAAATGACAATTGTAATATTACATGTGTGATGATGATGATGTTAAGTTTCAATTATATACTTTGTGATGATACTACTAGAATGAAGTCACCCAAGCCCCCAGACGTTTTCGCCGTCTGGTTCGGGGTGTGACATCGAGCATCCCCGATGCCTGAATGGCAGTAGAGTACGCCCAGCATAGGGAACTGGTACGCGCATAGTACTCCCTGTCGTTGACTTTTAGGGTTTGGTCAAATTGTGGAATATTAATCCCATGGAGGGGTAAAATGGTCTTATACCCTTCTGTGAGTTTATAGAAGGGTTAGTCTAGCTTCATTTGAGAGTCGTTATTAATTAGGGATAATTATGGTATGTGTTAGGAGGAGGCTAGACCAGTGATTAGAGTTCGAGGTTATCCGATTCTTACGAGGTGAGTCTTCTTATTATACTTACCATGAGTGGTATCTTTGTGTGACTGAGATGCCTTATGTACTTATCTGTGTATTTTAATATTCTGCATTATGTATTTGTGATTGATGTTGAGTATTATCAATATAAGCTTATTGAGTGAAGACCGGAGGGTCCCACTGAGACACATTGACCAGAGGGTCTTATTGAGTTATAGCCTCAAGTGGCTAATGAGCTGTGTGTGGTATTTTGGAGAACTCACTAAGCTTCGTGCTTACCGTGTTATGTGTTATGTGTTTCAGGTGCTTCTCAAGATCACGGGAAGGCGCTAACTTGATTGTACACACATCAGAGTTTGAGTTATGTTTTGAGAGGATCCTGGAGTTGTGATATATACAGTTTTTGGATATGTGATTTGATGCTTGGATATTTGTGACACTTTTATGATTTTGAAATGAGATAAATGTGTTTTAAATTGAAAATTTTGGTTTGAAAGTTTACATCGTTACAAGTTGGTATCAGAGCTTGGTTTGAGGGATTTGGATGCACCTCCGGGTGTGTTTGGACTCAAACTGAGGATTTGAGAAATTTTTTCAAAAGAGATCATTTTTCTAAAATGAGAAAGAGTTTAAGAGAAAACGAGTCGAAGCAGTGTGTACAATTAGCCAGAGCCCGAACGGTGATTTCCCAAAATACCTTTACTTTTTGTGTTACGAGATATTTATGAGATATTATGCATGCTAGAGGGTAGGCTAGGTATTTCATATTTAGGACTAGAGTTGCCTGATTTTTGATGGCTTATCCTAGGAGTTGCTGCTATCTGTGATGTGATTTTGAGTATGAGCTGAGTAAGAGTATTTAGCAGAGATCACCTAGAGAGGGTTTTTCAGTTGAGAGAGAATCTAGGAGAGACACCTTGTGAGGGGTCTACTGAGAGAGTAGTATGTGATTTGTGAGATATAGAGTACTTGTGAATTGGGATCCTAGGAGGAGGACTTGGGTTGACTACAAGTTGGTGTGGAAGGTAGTATTTGGCCCGTACTACTAAAAGCACCGGATCTGTAGGCAGCCCAAGTAAGAATCCTTAGGATGCTAAGGAGCAAGTAGGGGCGAGTGATCGAGTGTGAGTATACTCGAGTGAGTCTCTGATGATTTTGTGTTGTGCTTCAGAGACATCATGGTGGGTACGCGCCACAACCCAAAGAGCAATGGAGTTAACAATGATGAGATTCACATGATGATTCACGACGAGGTGGCCGCAACCATATGGGAGTCTATTCCGTGGATATTTGGATCTATTAAGACCACTTTGATCGAGAAATTTGACGAGCGATATGTTGTTGTTTCTGAGGCGGCTGCTGCTGCAGCCACCGCAGTTGTCGCTGCTACCATGCCAAAGGGAGGTGAGCCACCCAATGACTCCTCGAGTTCCCAGACTACCCATCCTTGCGACTGGACGAACTAACTCGTCGAGTCGTCCTCGGACTCGACGAGTCCTAGTATAATCAGAAAAGGTATAAGATGATCCAACTCGTCGAGTTCCTTGACAACTCGCCGAGTTTCATGAACAATATAAGAGATTCTCTATCGAACTCGTCGAGTTCCCATATGAACTCGTCGAGTCCCTTGCAGATCTAACTTAAACAGCTGATTTCACAAATCCAAGGCTCCAAAATACAGATCCAACTCGTTTCCCTAGTCCATTTCTATAAAGTTGGAGACTTGATAGCTTTACACACCTCAAATATACCCAAACTCAAGTTATAGCTACCTACTTCCATGAACATGACCATTACTTGGACAAAAACGGGTCCAAGACCTCTTTTATGATTCTAGAGGCCAAATATCACAGGAAAAAGGGATTTCTTGGCATACAACACATGGAGGGTAAGTTATCCTTCATAAAGGGATCAAAAAGACCCATAAATCAAAACTAGAAGAGATCTAAGTCATGGATTACCAAGCTAGGAGCTTTTTACCTCAGAAGGTTGCTAAAGATGAATGAAATCCCAGATCTTGATCTTCTCCACAAGCCTGATGGCTCCAAGCTCTTCCAACTCCTTTTTATATCACAAAAACACACCCAAAGTTCAAGACTCTCTCAAGAATGAAGCTCACAACGAATTAGGGTTTTGAAGGATAGGGAGGCCCAAAAGGGGTTAAGTGGCTTAAATAGGGTGCAAAACCCCGAAAATAGGGTTTCCTCCTGCCCTACTCGTCGAGTCGGGCTCTCGACTCGCCGACTAGGTCATTTAATCCCCGCGTCCAATCTGGCATCTACTCGACGAGTTAGGGCTACCAAATCGTCGAGTAGCTCTTAGAAAATGAATAATACAATGAACTAATGTGTACCATTAATGGGGTGTTACATATGAGTTGTAATTTACAATTCGGTTGTACATTGGTATTGCGAAAACGCGTTAGTAACATGATGTTATAAAACAAAATATCATGTATGATTTGGTGAGTAAAGGATATAATCATATATGTGAAAGTTTATTCGTTCCTTTTGCCTTAATGGGAAAAACGATATCTCTGGGCCCCTCGGTGATTTGGTGTGTACTTATAGTGTCGGGTCCAGCCAGGAATCAATTGATGTGTTCAATTTGAAGTCTTATGTTGTCGTCACAAATCAGGAAATCGGGAAATAGAACTTAGATAACGAGATTGATTCTAATCCATGTCTCATGTATGCATGATATCTAGTAGAACAGAAGAATATTGGATCACTTATCTTAGAGTCAATGTCTTTTTAGTTCAGAGTTCGACAGTTGATATGGAAGCACTATTTGTTGTTTCATTTAGAAGTTATACTAGTAATTTAGTTTTAGAGTTTTCCAAGTGGGAGACTGTTGGATTAGGTGTTTGAGTTAATAACTAAATTAGTGTAATACTAAATTATTAGCAAAGTCCTTTTGGGTTTCCCTCAAACCTAGTAATTGAAAAGAATGACTTTTAGAAAGAGAGACTAATTTATTAATTTATTATGTGATTAATAAAAATATTAGAAATTAAAATAAAATGAATTTATTATGTAACACCCGTAGATTAGGGCTAGTCAATTTAGATACGATAAGCGTCAAAAACGACTTTTTGATAGAAGATTATTTAGAGTGAATAATATTAACTAAAGTTGTAGTATATTTCACAAGGTTTCCGTGCATATAAAGAACGCTGAAATCCGAGTTATAACGAAGAAGTTATGACATGTCGAAGTTTCGCGACAGAACCAACACGATGTTGAATGACGTAAAAAGTGAATTTACGTTAGATTTATATTTAGCCTTAGCGATCTAAACAAAAGTCGTAGAGTTCGTTAAACCATGAGAGTGCATAAAAAGAACGTCCGAATCTGACTTCGTATGAGGAAGTTATGATTTTTCTAAGTTTCGACTTAGCGGTATGCAACCCGAATACTCGATTTGAGATCAAGCAGTTTTTAGTCGAAACAATCTAAACGAGAATCGAAGATCTTGTTGATAGTAGTCCAACGGTAAAAAGACAGACGAAAACGGACGTCGGATGAAGAAGTTGTGAATTTATAACAAAGTTTTCCTGTCTCGGCCTACTAAAAATAAATAATAAAAATAAAAGTCAAAATTAGCCGACGGAGTCTAAACGAAAGTTGTAGAGCGTAGTCTCACCTTTGCGTGGATATAGAGAACGTCGAAAACGAAGTTCGTATGAAGAAGATATGAATTTTTGAAGTTTATTAAATAATTAAAATATAAATTTAATTATTAAACCCGATATTATCCGGAGAGGAGTCAGCGGACTTATCCGGGTTACGCCCAACGTAAGGTTGTACACCCAGCGTACAGCGAAGCGTGATCAGCCTCGCACTCGAGTACTCCGAAGACGTAAACAGTGACGTTTTTGGGCTGCGTACGCCCAACGTACCCCGAAGTTACGCCCAACGTAACCCCGAGGCTCAGCCCCTATAAAAGGGCATGCGAGGGCAGACGATTCTTTTGCCATTTTCTTCCTTTCTCTCTAAGTTTTTGCATCATTTTGCATGCCAATTATATCCCGAAGCCCCGGTATCATTCCCGAGTCCCGAAGCAAGTTCCGAAGTCCCGAAGATCCCGAGAAGTGCGATTCCCGAGCCGAAGCCCTGCTCACGAGGAGCCCGGTTTTTGTGAAGATCTTCCAGATCTACCCAAGAATACTACTTCTACAAGTCGTAGTGCTGTCCGATCATCTTCTGATCAAGTGAGTGTATAGTCACTTTCATCTTACACATAGATATGAAGTATTTTATAAAATATGTATTATGTGTATATATATATATATATTGTTGTATATATGTGTGAGTGCATAGTTACTTTCTTCTAACACATAAATATAAAGTATTAGCTATGAAATACGCGTTGTGTGTTATATATTAATTATCTATTTGAGATGGACTTGGAATTGATATTTTTATATGGGTGTTAAATGATTTAAATTGTGTTTGTATTTATATCTATAAAAATATTGGGTAGAACATGGGTAAATGGAATAGTTGGTGACGATGCAACTTCATGCCTATTGAGTAAGCCTTGGTGACGATGCAACTTCGTGCCTATTTGATAAACCTTGGTGACGATGTGACTTCGTGCCTTTTGTGTAAACCCAGGTGACTATGAGACGTAGTGCCTATTGTGTAAACCTTTGTGACTATGAGACGTAGTGCAAATTATATGAACCCTGGTGACTATGCGACGTAGTGCATGTTGTATAAACCGTGGTAGCAAATGGACTTTATGCCAGTTCCTTAGGTAAATTCTTAGGAATGAATGAAGAAAATATAGTCGATTCTTAGGGTAAAACCTTAAGAAATAAAGAAGATAATGGGGATGAGTAATTAAGTTGATTGTTTGATGATTGAATATAATAAATATATTATTATGGGTTGAAAACCCTATATGCTCACCAGGCTTCCAAGCCTGACCCACTCAGTTTTCTTTGCATTACAGGTAATGGCACAAGAGTATAAGTTGGTGGACTTGACGAGAGATTTTGGATTATAAATCAGTGGTTATAAATGACTGTTGTAAAGTCTATTTTATATTGTTTATGCTTTTGATCTGTATCGGTACATGACATCCCAATGTTTTATTATTTAATAAAAATACATTCTTTTTGAGAAATATTTTGATAAGTGGTTATCATATTTTGTTTTTGGGACATATTCCGCAACTGTTTTCTTTAAAAGATAACTCTGATTTTAAAACAAAACATAAACAAATCGGTCTTTTCTGGCCGTGAAATTTGGGATGTCACATATTAATATGTTATGAAAATAATATATCAATTAAAAATTGTATTATTTAATCTATAATTAATTAGAAATTAATTATAATTAATTTTTGGATTAATTGGATTAATTAAAAGTGTTTGGATTGTTTGGTTATTTATTGAAAGTTGAAGCATGAAGGCTCTAGAATCCTATAGGTTGGGGTGGACGAAAATTAGCTAGGAATAGCCTAGAATTTTCATCCATAGGGTAAGGATAAGAAGATAAGACAACTTGATTATTATATTAATTAATCTAGGTCTTATCCCCAAAACCCTAACTTTGGTCCCAAGTTTCCTTTAGTTATATAAATACCTCTCTGGCTTCATATTTCGACCACCACTCCTTTCTAAGAAGCCAATGTCGAAATTTTGAGCTCCCCTCTCCTTTCTCTTTAAGCTACCTTATTACTAGGGTTAGGTGTGAACCATCAGACGTATGGAATTTCTGCTGCTAGCTTCCAAGCAATTTCAAGAAGGTTTTTGTTTTGATTATCTACTAGCATAATCAAAAGGTATGTTTTTGTTACTCTTTTATTATTTTTGAAAATACTAGGGTAAAAATAGGGTTCTTGATATTTAAATTGATTATTGCATTCAATAGTGAAAACTTAGATCCTTAGGCTATATGCAAACTTAGGGTTTTATTTTTCCGCCAAAAATATGATTTGTTATTTATATAACCCATCAATTAAAGTTTTTAATTAATAAGTCTTATTAAATGTGTATAGATCTCCATGTATGGTTTCTTTCTAAAAGAATTACTTACTCATTTATCCTTGCTATAAGGAGAAAGATTAATCAAACCCATAATTGATTATTATATATAGATTACATCTCAGTGTTCATGACTTTAAGTCATTTATTAGGTTCAACATCTGATATAACATTTTTGTAATCGATGGATTTGCCAGAAACCATCAAAAAGAACTTATCAATGAGAGATTTTATATTTCTCGTGTTACAGGTGATTCCTACCGCATATTTGAAGAAAATGGTTACTCAAAGTGTCAATTTACTTTATACACACCATATATATTTATACCTTATGAATATAATATATAGTTTTTGCTCTCTTTTGCTATTATTTTCTAAAAATAATGATTTTCAATATGTTGGTAAAATATTATGTTTTATAAAATAATAATTTTTCAATTAAATACAAGTGTTGATTATATTAATTAATAATCGATTTACTTAATAAATAATCAATTGGTAGTTACTTGTCATAAAGTGTGACATTATAAAATCATATGTCATTAACAAATATCATTCTATAATAACTTTTAGGCATAAAGACATTTCAAATGCATAAGTGATTCCTTTGTTATACTAAAATTTATAGCTTCATCAAACTTTTTTTGTTTCCACTTTTCCTTAGAGGAATGGATTTATTTATAAGAAGTGTCCCAAGTATGACTTTAAGTGTTATTAACTGACATTTTTACGCTTATTTTTTTCTTATTATTGTTATTACAATCATTTATATGAATTATATTACATAAATCGATCCCATTCCAATAAGCAGTCTTCTTCTTAACATACTTCCAAAACCTAATACTATCACAAACCTTTGTTCTCCCATTGGAGATCTCTCATGCATTCATATTCCTCCCATCTCATCCCCCACCATCTCCTGAGATCACCATCATCCACCATCATGGTCTCCATTCACTTTCAAGAATACCCACAACCAACTTCCACCATCATGGTCTCCATTCACTTTCAAGAATACCCACAACCAACTTCCCAGAAGTTATTCCTTAAACCACCAAGGTATGCCACCACATGCCAACACTTGATTTGTGTTTGTGGTTGTGTTATGATACTTCATCCTTTTGAAAACTATAAGAATATATGTTGGAAAATCCTTGCAATTATTTTAGATGAAACACTTTGAGACACTTGATAAAAATACATTATTAGATTTTCTTTTCTTACACGTGCTTAAAGTTAAACATATAGAAATTTGTAACCCGTTTTCGTTATTTGATTCATTTCATATTTTGAGCCCATAAACCATAAAAAGTCCATTAACGGGTGCATTGACCTCTTTGGGCCCGTATAATAGCAAGTTAGCAATTTGCTTCAGCAACCAATCTCAAACCCCCCTTCTTTGAAGGGAAAGAGAGAACAATAGAGAGAGAGAGAGATAGAAAAGCCGGGAACAATGGCGACTGACGGCGCGGCGGTAGATGTTGGCGGAGAAGTGGCGGAGCAACCCCATAGGCTAGACAAGAAGTGGACATTCTGGTTCGATAATCAATCTAAACCTAAACAAGGCGCCGGTTGGGGGAATAATCTTCGCAACGGCTACACTTTCGACACCGTCGAAGAGTTTTGGTGGTAAACGCTAATTACATATTCTTCTACGTCTTTCTTTTCTCTACATATCGTAATTAAGATTCTTAATCGGATGTACTGTTAGGGTTTGATCTGTCTTCAACCTAGATTTAAATTTTCGGTTTCCGACTCCTCTTGAACGCTAATATACAAATTACTTAGCTATCCATGGATTGTATTCGTATATGAGCTTGAATCATCTAATTTTTAGAGTCTGATTTTGATCTGGTACCAATTTCTATATCTTTAATTTCTTATGCCCTAATTCTACTTTAGTGCTGGTATGTTTTGTCAAATCATAATACAATGACTGTTTAAGTTGAAATTAACCAAGTTGAGATCATTCTTTGATCAAAAGAGATGGTAATCTTTGATATAAGATGCTAAAATCATGTTGGATTTTTTCTTGAAGTCTGTATGACCAGGTATTCAAACCTAGCAAGCTTCCAGGAAATGCTGATTTCCATTTGTTCAAAGCTGGGATTGAGCCTAAATGGGAAGATCCAGAGTGTGCAAATGGAGGGAAGTGGACAGTTACTAGTAGCAGAAAGGCTAACCTTGAAACTATGTGGTTTGAAACTGTATATTTCTAATTTCTCTCCACTTCTTCCTTGAATTTGTTTTATATTTTTCAATGTTTTAATCAACTGAAATTGAAATATATATATATATTTTTTGTCATAGTTGATGGCCTTAATAGGTGAGCAATTTGATGAGGCTGATGAAATATGTGGTGTGGTTGCTAGTGTGCGTCAAAGGCAGGATAAACTTTCTTTATGGACTAAAAATGCTGCTAATGAGGCTGCTCAGGTATCTTGTTACTACTTTAAGGAAAAGACATTAATACCCTTGATGAGAACTAAAATAACTACTTAGCCCTAGATAAGATAAAACTAGAATAAACTCACCACACACATTAGTAAAGACCTAAGGGTTGCAGTTCTATTTGGTATTTACATTACAAGGCAACTTCATTGTTACTTGGAGAAGAAGAAAGTAAAAAGACCTAAGTACCCTTGATGAGAAGCAAAATAACTACTTTGCCCCAGATAAAGGTAACATGACATAAAACCCCAAACCAAACTCACACATAGGAAAACCAGATTGAATCCATAACACACATTAGTAAAATTACGATTTTGCCCTTTTGATTTGTGAATTGTGAATTGTAGATGAGTATTGGAAGAAAGTGGAAGGAAATTATAGATGTGACTGACAAGATCACCTACAACTTCCATGTAAACTTCTTGTTACACTGTTTACATTTCCTTTTAAAATTTCCATTTTATATTATGTATTGTATTTAACTATTTATTAAGTATTATAATTTATACAAGATGTGTATAAATAATAACTTTATGATGTGGTTATGCAGGATGATTCCAAGACAAGAACATCAAAAGGTCGTTACAGTGTGTAATGACATTCCTAGAACAATTTGCAGCTTTTTTTTTTAAGTCGAATTGTGTTGGCCTTCTACATGTTGTATTTGATGGGATATGGTAATCACTGTTGAGGAATTTTGTTTTTTTGTTATAAGAAAATGTTGATTTTCTTACATTTTAGACATCTTTTAATCCCTATTGCTGCTTTTTAATAAGCTATTTGAGATAGTTTATTGCAATGAATCGATAGATATGATAATGGTATTTAGTATTCATAATTCTATTCGAATGGGTGACACAAGAAATTTGGTAATATTGACATTCGTCCTTCGTACTATATTTTTGAATGAATGATTGAATAAATATGATTTTCAACATTATTGAAAAACAAATTTTAATTGTATATCTATGGAATTAGGAGATTCAATATCTGCTCATGTTAACACTCAAAAGTGAAGGCATGAGAGTAAGATATTTGTAATAGCAATGTTTTACAAAATCGGTTTTTTCAATTAATCGGTATGGTAATTGATTTTCGGTTCAACTAGGTTTTTAATTACTTTAAAAAAACATTTACCATAAGTTTCACACATTAAAAATACACTTTAAAATAGGTTTTAGATCATTCAGATTATATTAAGAAAACATATAATGATATAACTATAAATTTTCCATCAATCCACATAAATCAAAAAACATAAAAAAAAATACAAAAAATAAAATGTAACATCAAAACAAAATATAATTTTAGATAAATACAAGCATTTCAAAAAGATTCATAACGTTTACTATATATTTTCAATTTAAGAAAAGTCCAAAAGAGTGTGAAAATATTACTAAAGTTTGTTATGAAATTTATTTCATTTCCGTGTGCTTTTATTCAATTTAACTGAATCAACCGGATTAGTTTCATCTGTTCAATCGATATATATTTTTTTTGTGTGTGTATGTGTAAAAACCAAACGGTTTGTTCCGGTCCAGAAATAGACATAAAACTAGTGCTAGTTGAACCGTTCATTTGATAGGTTCCTGGTCCAGTTAGAACTGGATTTTAAAATATTGTGTAATAATATTATAAATATGATATGGAAAAAATTCTTTGGTAGTAATTAGTTTAATACGATGAAATTTGTGATTTAGTAAATATTGTTTCATATAATATATATATTGAGAAAATGTCACTGTAGCACAATAAATTAATGTGTTTTCCCGATTTTGTCACTTAAGTTTTTTTTTTCTTTAATTTCTTTTTTATAATCACATTAGGCCATTAAACTCTTATTTTATCTGTCAATTAAATCATTTTCCTGGATTTTAAAATGTTTAGCGGTTGCAAATATTATGTGTCAATTAATATATTGTTCTTTGGGCGAATTCGGTGACACGTAGGATATTCCAGATTAAAATAAATGAGTCCAACACTTATATCCCACCCTGTTCATCTGTCGACTTCATTCTTCATTATTTAGAAAAAAACGATCGTGAGCTAAGGTTTTTTTAACCATCTTTGTAAGTGGGCAGAAAAATCAAATACTAGCTGTAATGGAACAATCGGAACCTAATGGACTATTTGCAATGGTGGAACTCAAATATCAAGGGGTATTTACTTTTAATCCCTTCTCTTAACTGGTGGTGTGAAAACCATGTTAAATGATGTTGATTTTTCTGCTACGACTTATTCTGAGTGTTTGAACTTCTTTGAAGGTTTCATGAATGAACAATATAAAATGTTATACTATTGTGAACCAGACATTTCCCTAATAAATGGGATTAATCATATTTCAGATGGTGTGGAATATGTTGCTTTTGTTTTTGATGCTTATGCAACAAATGGTAAATTTATGTTTTTGTGGATCATATTGCGGTTGGAGTAAATGAGTGGTTTGATGATAATGACAATCCAGATGATGAACATGAGTCTTGCACTGATGGTGAAAATGAAGATAACATAGATGAACTTAGAAATGTTGATGAGGAATTTAATGAGGATGCAATGATTATGAATAGGACATCTAACAATCTTTTCTTGAGTAAGTTGTGTGTTGATGAAGAGGAGGATAACAAAATTGTAAATAATGATGATGAAAGAGAAATTGAACCTACCATACAGACTCATTGCATTTTTAATGAGTTATTACACTGGAAAAAACCAAAATCCATTCTTTGAATGAGATTTCAGGATCCATGGAAACTTAAATAATTGTTGTGCAATTATGTTGTGGCTAACGAATATCAGTTGTATTTTGAAAAAAAAATTATAGAAAAAGATTATTGAAAAAATGATAGAAAAAAATTAGGGTACTTACACATTTAGATTATGGGCTTCTTGGATTGGTGATGAAGAGAGTTTCTAGATCAAGTCACTAAAAGTTGGTCATAATTGTGCTAGGAACTTCAAGTTAGGATCATTGGTGACATATGCATGGATTGGGAGTTACAATACCAAAGAAATTGTACAGAGTCAGAAATTGAGTGTGAGGAAACTTAGGATATAGGTAATGACCAAGTTTAGTATACATGTTAGCATGGGCCAATGCAGGAGAACAAAGAAGTATGCCTTGAAGCTTATTGAAGGTACTCTTGTGGAGCACTATGCAAAACTATGGTCATATGGGCAAGAGATATTGAGGAAAAATCCAAGGCCAACTGTAAAGTGGTGGTTGTCGAGTCCAACAAAATAAATAACCTTAAATCTTGTACACTAAAATAGTGTATAGTGGTAAAGGGATCGTATCGACGGAGATTGGTTCAGTTTATTACTTCTATAAAAATCTTTTTGTGCAAACACTTGTAAACTAAAACAAAATAAAAATGGGGGATTTTTAATCTTTTGAACTATTTAAAAGAAAACTAGAATTAAACTAAGATTTAAAGAGAGAATTTAACAAAAGCAAAGTTTGATGTAAAATCAATAAGAGAAAGATGGTTGAATTTGGACTTTCATTACTTGAACATTTGGTTAAATAATCATGAGAATACCAATGTGCATTTATTTTGTTTATAATCTAACTTGACTATAGCAGTTTATAAGCATAAATTGCCTCAACTCTTCTTTTGTATTAAAATAACTAGAAAAGCTCATAGCGCATTTCCTAAATCAAAGTCACAAAACTAATGAAGCATGTAATTTTGTGAAAATCAATTAGCATTAGGTTTTAAGAGTCACCAAATCCAAAGAGTAATCTATTGCTTTCATTACCACTATGGAGAAAATATTTTCTTAGTTTAAATGAAATGAAAACAAACATTTAAACTAATTTTTGCTTGTTAAATTGAAGACCCATTACTTAGATAAGAATTTAACCAACAAAAATAACATTCACATATCAATATTCATGACTAGTGATACCTAAACATGAAGGAGTTTTCATAAAAAATATAATCATTGATATTCAACACAAGTTCATGGAGTTCTTCAAAATAACCAAATCATTCAAACAATTACATCTAATTTAACCCAAGATAGTTTAGCCTAGCATGGCTAAACTCATAAGAACAAGATGAAAGTTAGAAATACCAAACATGAAATAAGATGGAAAGATGCAAATCTTCAATCTTCACGTTCTTCTTGAGATAAAAAGTGTGTTCTTCAAAGGTCTTCAAAGCTCCAAAAACTCTAGGAGAAATGCCCCAAAATATAATCCAAAAGTTCTCCCAAAAGCTCCCACTAAACTACCTTCAAATAGCCATAAAAGTTGAAAACCCGAAATTGCCCCTTCAAAAGCCATGCGACCTCGTGTCCTACAGAGTAACATCTCACATGGCCTCATGAGATGTGTTGATCAAGAAAATTTTGTTGTCCCCCTTTCCTTTTTGGTCTAATTTTGTCCTCAATCTTTGACTACTTTGACTAATTATAAGAGCCCATATACCATATTATTTACCTCAAAATTAATGAATATAGATCCAAAGACTTTGATATGTGCATATTAGTCATATAATTCATACAATATATTAATATTTTTTGTTGTTTATATCTCAATTTATGAACAAAAGGTGCTTAATTAGTTTAAAATTTCATTTTCAGCCTTAAGGACATGCTTGGATGAAAAAGGAAGCAGAATGAGCAATTTGTCACACCCCCAAACCGAATTAGCGGAAACATACGGGGATGGAGGACATTATGTACAGTATCATAACAATGCATAATATTAAATCAAGCAACAACATCCATTGCATTAAATAGTATAGTTAATACAAGTGTGTTCTTTATAAAGTTTAAATGACACCAAAAATGAACGTAACAAAAGAATAAGACGAGTCTTAAATTACGCTTCGTCTTCTCAAAAGTTGAACGAGTGTACCTGTCTTATTAGTTTTCTGGGAATACAAGTTATTTTGAAAGAGAGTGTCAACATATAAATGTTGGTGAGATTATAAGTATTTAATGCCATTATATGGCATTTGTTTTACAGAAATGATTGTATTTGTATCATGAAAATTTTTGTTTACTTACCCAGAAAATCCTATATTTTCTGCTTATAATGAAATGTAGTCTTCTACCAAGACCCGACTGTTTGTACATTTGTTCTCTTAAAATAATGAAAATGAAGTGCTTGTGTTAGTTAAAATATTCTAGTGATAGTTTTAATGCCTTATAACTGAGCTGGTTAATTTAGGATTAAAATGTGATTGAAGTTATAACCATACTTGATCGACCTAGTATAAACACACGACGCTCTTCAGACGTCGAACATGTATGACATTTGTTCACCCGTGGAGTTGCAGGTCCCATAGTAGCTAGCAGCGAGGTGTGGGATGGTCAATCCCGTATAGATCTATGCATAAAATCACGCTCTCCTTCCAGGAGACTATGGTTACAAAACGTCGTGACACAACAAGTGTATTTTTGTGCCATGAAGTAGTATCTCACATTTTAGTTATCATGTACATGTATAGTGTGTATTGATGGGTTTGATCCATAAGAACTTTCCTATGTGCACATGTAAACCCTAATGCTTGGATCTAGGTTTCTCTAATTGAACATGTAATGTATTCAAGGCTTACAATTCTAGATCTAGTGTAAACAGTTGAATCATATCATATGAAATCAGATCTAGAAGAATACCTTATGTTGCTTGCTTGAAACATCTTGTTCTTGGAGCTTAGAGTCACAATTGTCACTCCGCTAATGGCTTACAAACACCAACTAGCAAGTGGATGATCTTGAGAGAGAGAGGAGTGCGAGAAATCGACTCTAGGGTTTCTATCTTGCATGAGTATCGATTTCCCTCACCCAAGGGATCTATTTATACTATGAGCTACTAGGGTTTCACCCTTAACCCTAATTGAATAACTTAGGCCCTAAGCAATCCAAAGATCCTCCTAGATATGAGGCTTGGACGATTTTAAGGTATCCTAACCCTAAAATCCGTCCACCCTAATATCCATAAGGATACATAGCCCAAAACACAACTATCATACATTTGACAGTTTATGCCCCTTTATTCAATTAACCTCTTTAAGTCACCAAATTAATTCTTAATTAATTTATGACTTATATCAATCAAATAATAATATTATTTCTTTAATATACCATTCTCATAATATATTAACAATAATATCTCTTCTCTCTTTACAAATCATCCTGTCAAGTTGCTATGGTGAAGGCAACCCAAAAGGACCATGCACAACCGGGTCAAGTACTTACGAAATATAGTTATAACTTTAGACACTAATCCAACAATCTCCCACTTGGATAAGTCTAGTAACTATATATGCAAACACAATCCGATTAGCAATCGTAGCTCTCAAAGACGCCGTCAAACTCTGATCTTATCAGTATCCTGTCCTTTAGATAAGGGATCGTATAGTCCTCTGTTCAGATATTGTGCGGACAATCTCATGGAACTTATTGTCCAACAGTTGGTTTCTCGATCTCAGATTCATTTGAAATAGAACTTAATTGAACACATCAATTCAGTCCTGACCGGGCCCGACACATAAGTCAAATAAAATCATCGAGGGGCCCTGATATCGCTTTTACCCTCTTAGAATAAAAGTAACATATAAACTTCAACTTATATGCATTTACTATTTACTAATCAACTATACACAACAATGCGTTTTATGACATCAATTTACTGATGCGGTTTCGCATTGTCAATGCACAACCAATTAATAAACAATAAACCATATATCTTGGTTTTAAGACCATATGATATTATCGTCTTGCGATCACTTGCGCCACATTCCATAAAGTGATTCCAGCAAGCACGAGTTTATTCCAATGCTCAAAACTTGTTCATAAGCACTCATGAACGTTGCAACAAACCTTTGCTATGTCTAATACCTTTTAGACAATCTACACACCAATTCATGACAATCTTCATTCATACCTACTTCCAACATATGAACGATTGTGGACTATTCGAATAATTCGATTATTCTTAATAACTCAATTATTCAGGAAATCAAAACATGCAAAGTGAAACAATAGTTAAACAATTAACATAAGACAGTAGCTTTACTTATAAATAATACTCCTTTATTTAATCATCAAATGTCAATTACATTTATCTATTACATGTTTCCAAACTATCTAATCTAAACTAATATCTTTTTTCAGACCAATGCTCCTAGCGTGCTACAAATGCTTAACCCTACTCAGTCCCTTCGTAAGCGGATCTGCTGGGTTATCCTCTGACGACACCCTCTTTACTACAACGTGTTCTTCTTCTACTCGATGTCTAATAAAGTGATATTTTCTGTCGATATGCCGAGATCTACCATGATCCCTCGGTTCCTTGGTCAAGGCAACCTCTCCTTCATTATCACATAAAATTTCCATAGGCTCCCTTTATGGCAGGCACAACTCCAAGGTCACCAATGAAGTTCTTCAACCACATCGCCTCCTTTGACGCTTCGCTCGCTGCAATGTACTCTGATTCGCACGTTGAATCAGCTACGATTTCTTGTTTGGAACTTTTCCAAGTCACTGCTCCTCCATTAAGGGTAAAGACCCAGCCCGACTGCGAACGGTAGTTGTCCCTGTCGGTCTGGAAGCTGGCGTCACTATACCCTCGCACCTTTAAGTCATCACTCCTTCCGAGGACTAAAAACCATTCCTTGGTCCTCCAAAGGTACTTAAGTATATTCTTGACCGCAATCCAATGAGCTCTGCCAGGGTTCCCTTGATATCTACTGACCATACTCAAAGCAAAGGCCAAATCAGGGCGAGTACAAGTCATAGCATACATGATTGAGCCAACCGCGGAAGCGTAAGGTACTCGGCCCATCTCATCTATCTCGGCTTCTGTACTCGGACTTTGAGTCTTACTCAATTTGGCATTACTTTGTATCGGTAGTTCTCCCTTCTTCGATTTTTCCATATAAAAACATTTTAGTACCTTATCCAAGTAAGTATTATGACTAAGTCCTATTAGTCTCTTACTTCGTTCTCTCACTATCCTTATTCCCAAAATATAGGAAGCCTCTCTGAGGTCCTTCATAGCGAAGCACTTCCCGAGCCAGGACTTAACCTCCTGCAGAGTCGGGATGTCGTTTCCTATGAACAGTATGTCATCGACATACAAAATGAGAAAGCTAACTATACTCCCACTGGCCTTGACATACACGCATGATTCATCTTCTCTTCGTACAAATCCAAACTCTTTGACTTTCTCATCAAAAAGCAGTGATTCCATCTGCGAGATGCTTTCTTAAGTCCATAAATGGGCTTCTCAAGCTTGCACACTCTACTGGGATGCTTTGTATCGACAAAACCCTCTGGCTGAGCCATGTAAACATCCTCAACCAACTTCCCATTAAGGAAAGCGGTCTTGACATCCATCTGCCATATCTCATAATCATGAAATACAACAATGGCTAGCATCACCCTAATAGATTTTATTTTAGCAACTGGCGAGAAGGTCTCATCATAGTCAACTCCGAGAGTTTGAGTAAAGCCCTTCACAACCAATCGTGCCTTATAGGTGTGCACATTCCCATCCACGTCGGTCTTCTTCTTGAAGATCCATTTGCACCCAACCGTCTTACGTCCGGGCACATTGTCAACCAAATTCCAAACTTGGTTGTCATATATGGATTGAATCTCGCTGTCCATCGCCTCTTTCCATTTTGTAGACTCTGTCCTGCCATGGCTTCCTTATAGCTATTAGGTTCATCTAGATTTATTGGTGTACCATCACTAATATATGTATCCCCTTCGGTTGTAATGTGAAAGCCATAAAACTAGGGTTGAACTCTAACTCTTTCGGAATGTCTAAGAGGTAAGGACTCGTCAATCGGTTCAAACGGAGTTTCCTTCTCGGGTTGAGCGCCAGCGTTAGAGGTTCCTTCATCGCTCGACTCTTGAATTTCTTCAAGATCGATTTGCCTCCCACTATCCTCTTGGCTTATGAGTTCTCGCTCTTGGAAAACCCCTCTCGTTGCAACGAAGACAACATTGTCACTCGGTCTATAGAAGAGATATCCAAAGGATTTCTGCAGGTAGCCGATGAAAATACACTGCTCACTACGAGGTTCGAGCTTGTCGTGAGTTTCTCGTCTTATGATAACTTCACAACCCCAAACCTTGATATGTACCAATGAGGGAGCTTTCCCTGTCCACATCTCGTGAGGTGTTTTGGCAACCTTCTTTGTAGGGACTCGGTTAAGGATATGGGCGGCAGTATCTAAGGCTTACCCCCATAATGAGATAGGTAGTGAAGCACGACTCATCATAGAACGAACCATGTCTAATAGGGTTCGATTACGCCTTTCTGCTATACCATTCAACTGCGGTGTCCTAGGTGGTGTCAATTGCGAAACTATTCCGCATTCCTTGAGATAGTCATGGAATTCAAGACTTAGGTACTCTCCTCCTCGATCGGATTGAAGCATCTTGATTTTCCTGCCCAATTGATTCTCCACTTCATGTTTGAACTCTTTGAACTTTTCAAACGTTTCTGACTTGTGCTTGATTAAGTAAATATACCCATATCTACTATAATCATCGGTGAAAGTTACGTAGAAGCGGTTCCCATCCTTTGTGGTGGATCTAAAGGGCCCACACACGTCGGTGTGTATGAGATCCAATAAACCCTCACCCGTCTCACAAGTGCCAGTGAAGGGTGACTTGGTCATCTTTCCAAGTAAACAAGATTCGCACGTGTCATCTTCCCTAAGGTCGAATGACTCCAACACTCCATCCTTTTGGAGTTGGGCTATGCACTTCTTGTTGACATGTCCAAGACGACAATGCCACAAGGATGCTTTATCCATACTATTCGAAGAATCCATACATAACACATCATTTCCTAGGTTATCTACAACCATAACAGTTTCATAAATTCCATTACAAGGCATTGCTTCAAAGTATAAAACACCATTTAGATAAGCATAAATCGAACCATTCTCATTATTAAACGAATATCTAAATCCTTGTCTAAATAAACCATGAAAAGAAATGATGTTTTTTGCCATATCTGGCGAGTAGCAACAATTATTTAAATCTAAATTCAATCCATTCCTAAGCACTAAAGAATACACTCCAATCTTGGTCACAGGCGACGATCTTCTGTTCCCCATGATTAGGTTTATTCTTCCACGCTCCACATCCCTATTTCTTCCTAGTCCATGCAAATCAAAACATATGTGATAACCACATCCTGTATCAAGAACCCAAGAAATAGCATGAGATGAATCATTAGATTTAATTGTGTAAATACCTATGAAATATGGCTTGATCTTCCCATCCTTGATGGCTTGCAGATATTCCAGGCAGCTTCTCTTCCAATGCCCTATTTTGTGGCAATGGTGGCACTTTGCCTCCTTTGGGTTTGGGTTGGGATTAGCAGGGTCAACCTTGGTCCCAATAGAAGAGGAACCATCCTGGGAATTTCCCTTGTGGTGGTTCTTTGAAGAAGCCTTCCTCTTCTTGCCTCTCCCCTGCCTAATTGCCAAAACAGGAGCAGCGGGTGGATTGGGAGTTAGTGCATCAGACTTGTCCTTGAGGTTGCTCTCAGCAGTCCTTAGGATCCCTTGGAGTTTGCTTAGGGTGACCTCTTCCTTGATCATGTGGTAGGTCATCCTAAATTGGTTGTAGCACGAGGGCAAGGAGTGAAGAACAATGTCGATAGCCAAATCTTCCCCAAAGTTGACATTCAACTTGCGAAGACGATCAACATATCTTTGCATCTTTTGCAAGTGCATGGTTAGAGACTCTCCACTTCCCATTTTAGCAGTGATCATATTCGTTATGATCTCATAGCGCTCTTACCTCGCGTTTTGGTGGTATCTCTCCATAAAGTCTAGATGCATCTCATAAGGATACATGTCCTCATAGGACTTTTGGAATTCAGAGTTCATTGTGGCCAGCATGATTCAATGGACTTTCGTTGCATCATGCTCATGGGTCTCTAACACAGCCATTTCTTCGGGAGTAGCAATTTCTGGATTGATCTTCTTGAGCTTCTCATCGAGAACATACTCTTTGTCCTTGTAATGCGAAATCGTGCGAATGTATCTTATCCATTCGCTAATGTTCGATCCATCAAAAGTCACTTTTTGACAAAGGCTCATTAGCGTGAATGAGCTAGCAGCAGTGTTGTTTGCGTTAGACATCTACAAATAGAAAGAAACAAAGTTTGATTAGAGTTAAGTCCCTAATTAGCACCCAAAATGAAAAATTAGGGCTAGGACCCAAAAACATTATTTACACATTAGAAAAGGGTTGCCGTAATCCTACATGCAAATAATTTGGAGGTAAGTGAATGACAATTCACTAATTCTTCACCATGAAAAACACAAGCTTAAGTTTTAGATGTATTAAGAATTCCTAGATTTCTTTGATATTCATTGAAATTTTCAATGGCATGTTTAAATCTCGATATGCCCCTCTAGTTTGTGACTGGGATACCGAGGATCACAAAGCGGGTGTGAATAACCATGCAAATCTACATGGTGCCTTCATTGTTACAATCACCTATTCGATGTGCCGGTAAACCACACATGCTCCACCGAACTATGACAAACAGTAAATCACCCTTTGCCACCTATGCTTAGAACCAATTAGTGTGCCGGTTAACCACACACGCTCCACTAACTTCTCAGCAAGGGTGCAAAATGTAATTTCATCGGATTGCATCAATTCACTTTTCCTAAAGTAAATAAGATTCGGAATTATGAACACGTTTAGTTACTTTATATAGATTCATTATACTTATTAATGAGGAGATGTTTGCCCTATCCTACCCGTTCGGCTAACGACCCTCCACCAGTCAAGCAAGCGGTGGGTGTGAGTGTACACCCATTAAGCGCCATTTTATAGGCAGCAACCTTATACCCACCTTATAGACTGGCTTCGTGAATGAGGCCTACTAACGGTAAGACTAGCATTTTAACTCATATATATATATATATATATATATATATATATATATATATAAAGCTTGTAATCATATAATAGTATAGTGTTGAATTTTAAACTTGTAAAATTCTAGGGTTTGAAATTTAAATTATTCAAATTAAACTTTTAATCACAAAACTTAAATTTCAAAACTTGAGGACAAGTTTTAAACTTTTCAAAACATAAGGATCAAATAGCAAATAATATAAATCAACTAATTAGATTATCTCAATTTGATCTATTCAATGTTACTTGCAAGACAATTCACCAATTCAATTCAAATAATCAATTATTATCATATAAGGAAATTATTATTCAACTAATTTGTAATTATCTTTTGTTTGGTCAAGAATATACTCATATATATGATTAAAATCGGATTTTAATGACCCAAAACAGTTAAGGCAAGTATCCTCAAGCAAAACAGCAAGAAATCCCGAAATCTGCTCTTTCTAGCGCTAGAACTCGCCGAGTCCACATTGGAACTCGCCGAGTTCACCAGTCAGAAGCATAAAAATCGAATTTTTTAAGCAACAAGAAATTAACCAAAACATCAATTCAATAGAAATCAATCAAATCTCTGATACCACTGATGGGTTTGATCCATAAGAACTTTCCTATGTGCACATGCAAACCCTAATGCTTGGATCTAGGTTTCTCTAATTGAACATGCAATGTATCCAAGACTTACAATTCTAGATCTAGTGTAAACAATTGAATCATATCATATGAAATCAGATCTAGAAGAATACCTTATGTTGCTTGCTTGAAACTTCTTGTTCTTGGAGCTTAGAGTCACAATTGTCACTCCTCTAATGGCTTACAAACACCAACTAGCAAGTGGATGATCTTGAGAGAGAGAGAGAGAGGACGGTGAGAAATCGGCTCTAGGGTTTTTATCTTGCATGAGTATCGATTACCCTCACCCAAGGGATCTATTTATACTATGAGCTACTAGGGTTTCACCCTTAACCCTAATTAAATAACTTAGGCCCAAAGCAATCCAAAGATCCTCCTAGATATGAGGCTTGGACGATTTTAAGGTATCCTAACTCTAAAATCTGTCCACCCTAATATCTATAAGGATAAATAGACCAAAACACAACTATCATACATTTGACAGTTTATGCCCCTTTATTCAGTTAACCTCTTTAAGTCACCAAATTAATTCTTAATTAATTTATGACTTATATCAATCAAATAATATTATTATTTATTTAATATATTATTCTCATAATATATTAAAAATAATATCTCTTCTCTCTTTACAAATCATCCTGTCAAGTTGCTATGGTGAAGGCAACCCAAAAGGACCATGCATAACCGGGTCAAGTACTTACGAAGTATAGTTACAGCCTTAGACACTAATCCAACATGTATGTCCCTTCTATTTATGGTATATGTATGTGTATGTTTGTTTTGTAAGTGTATATGTTCCGTTTATAAATGTATATGTATAGTATTACTTCTTGTTCTTATATATGTATATGTATGATCTCTAAACTATACCTATTACAGTTTACTTGTATGTTTGTTGTATAACTGACTTGTTGGAAAGACTCATGCACTACTTGAAAACATCCCTTTAATGACGCACAAACGATGACACACACTGATAGAGGACACACACTTGTGTGTGCCCGAAAAAATAATGTCAGTTTTGCAAAATTTGAAGGATAGAGGACATGCATTTGTGCGTGCCCTAAAATTAGTGTCAGAAAAGAAAAAGAAGAAAATGCGGAGGGCGCCTTTCATAAAATGTGTGTCATCTAAGTGTGACTCTTTATAATTTTTTGATGAAACATGCGTTTGAAGGCGGGATTTCACCCGCCTATTGGATCCAAAAAATTAACCCCCCACCCCCCGCCTCTTCCAATTAGCAAGAAAAAACCCTAGGCCTTCATCTTCATACCAAAATTGCTCTTGCTTTCATGATCAAATGCCTCACGACGACGATGATACGATCAGCATAAAGAATCCAAATATGTGAAATAGAGGTAAGGGACAATTGAAGGGAGGATTCTACTTCTTTTTTCAAGAACCCTATTCAACATATGCCGACTCTCACACACGTATAAAATTATAGCTACTTCTTTTTTCAAGAACCCTATTCAACATATGCCCTAGGCCTTCGTCTTCATATCGGAATTGCATTGACTTCTCTTTCTTCAAACAACAACCCGTTGCTGTTCGCCATCCTCAATGGCCTGTAAAACCGGTCACTTGTCCAACTTCGTAGATTCACTCGACGAAATTAAGAATCACATATTGGAATCAGATTTTGTGGCGGTTTTGTTGAAGAACATTGGTTCTTACTGAGGCGATCAATAAATTTTGTGACCGATTTGAGGTGTACAGGTCGACCTTCGCGTTCTGAGGCTTTCTCTATACCAGAAAACAAAGGGAGAAGAAGGAAGATCGACATCAGCAAAAAAAAACTCGACAACAACACAAGAAAAATCGATATTAGCACAAACAAAATCCACAATTTTTTGAGTTCCAATTCTACATCAGCAAAAAAAACTCGACATCAGCAAAAAAATCGATAGGAAGAGAAAAAAAGAGACAAATGAAAGAAAACAGCAGGAAAATGAAGACGAATGCAAAAGCAGGAACAAACATGAAACTTGAGGAAGCAATGGATCTCCGGCGTTGCTGTGGGCTGTGACGATCTCCGGAGGTAGGGAGGAGATGGCTAATGGCGGTGGCTTCAGAGGGGAAGGCTTGAGGAGGCAACGATCGAGAGAAAAACAATATGGAGGTGTATGTTTTTCTGTCGGTGTATAAGGACGTATAGTCGCTTTCCTCAAATCAGCGACGAATTTAAGAATCATACATCTAATTCATATACATTGAAACATCCTTGAACTTGAATTGATATTTCATAATGTATTGATCGCCTCAATAACACTTATCTGAAAAATAATAAATAGATTGATGATCAACACTATTTTCTCAATTCATCTGTAGGTTCAACTTCCATTTGTTCCCGAGGGATGAATTGACAACAAGGATTCCCTGTTATAGTTTTTCATGTCAACCATCATATTTAGCTTCAATGGCTCAAGATGATTTTGACTTCAATCTCTACATATATGATGGTAACCCCCATCTCTTTTTCTTCCTCAAAACGTGTCACACCCCAAAACCAAGAACTGCGGAAACGTTCTGGGGCGGAGGACATCATGTACACTATCACAAAAATGAAAAGTAGTAAACAAGCAACAACATCATCCATTGCATTAATAATATAATTATTATACAAGTGTGTTCTGTTAAATTTTGATAAACACTAAAGCATAAATCAAAATGAAAGATGAGTCTTGAACGAGCTCCATCTTCTCTAACCTTGCATCGGTACCTATCTATATTTGACCTGAGGATACAAGTTATTTTGAAAGAGAGTATCAGCTTTGATGCTGGTGAGATCATAAGTATTTTAGTGTCTTAATTTGTATGTATATGAACTGTAAGTATTAAAATGTATATTAATTGTAAGTATGAAAATGTTTGTAAAACAACTGTAAACGTTTGAAAAACCCTAGAAATCCCTATGATTCCTATTATAACAGGGAATCTTCTACCAAAGCTTAACTGATCTATATGTAGCCTTCTACCAAGGCATCTAGTGTCGGTGTGTGTCTCTTGTAAGAGTGTGTATTTTCCCAAGTCTGCCTACCATTAATCAAAAAGATAGTTTCTACATTACCGTGCGTCGTGTGAATGTTCACGAAGGGAATGTAATGGGAAAATGAAATAGTACTATGGTGTAGTGTCTAACTACCGCCGTACCTATTACCTTAAGTCTAGGGTAATACTTCTAAGTACTGTAGCATTTGATATAAATGACTACATCGGTACTCAACTGTCTTATTTGAGGGATAAGGTATAATGTGATGTCTAGATCCCAGGCTAAACGCTCCCCTGTCAAAGGGATTTTGGGACCTACCCATGACGCCTGCATGTATGCAAGCCGTGAGCACCCACATTACTATGATCCTGTATACCCGATATAACTATCACAATTACGTTGTGATTCATCGGTATAGTTAGATCCTGCACTTGTTCCATACTATAGCACCTAGTGACGTCTGTTCTATGTATATGTAAGCGTACTCATGTAAGTGTGATCATGTAAGTGTACTCATGTAAATGTGATCATGTAATTGTATAGTAATGTACTGTAGTGTTCTAGCTGTAATGTATGCTCTCTCTATCTAGCAAGTATAGTAATGTACTGTAATGTTCTAGAAAGTATTGACTCATGAATGAACTGACTCATTGTATGATATTGTGTTCTAGTAATAGTTCTGGTATCTTCCTAAACTACCCATATGGTAGTTTACTAGTAATCTAATTGGTACGGATGAACATAGATGTATACCCTTGCTACCCAAGGGAATTGACTGAACTGGAAGGACCTTTATGACTATATATACACATGATATATAACTAATATTTAAACGACCTTCGGACGGGTACCCGATATCCCACCAGACCACATCAAAATCAGGAAAAGGAAACAGGGTGGATAGCCTTCCTAAGTCTTTTAAACATTTCTTATATTACTATACATATAGAGGCATGAAATTTATAATATAAAAGCATAAAATAAGTTTTGTAAAACCTTTGAACATAATTATTATCTAAGAAAAGGTCGACTTGATGTCAATCTATAAAATGGTTTGAAGGCATGGGTTTGATAAAACAGTTTAGTATAAAGAATCATTTGTTTGAAACTCAATTATAAATAAGTTTGAAATGTAGCATATAGAGTAAAATGTACAGTGTAATAAGGAGTTTTAAACACATAATGTGTTTATGAAAAACTTTTGAAGGAAACTGTTTGGTAAAACGGCTAATGCGTAGCCAATCATTTGAATGCTGCTTATTAATCAAATGTGATTGATATAATAATTAGCATAATTCTACTTGTATCCCCCATAAAACATTTAAAAACAGTTTAAAACATTGATTAAGGGGTATGAACTCACCTGTTGTAAGTGATTGGAATGAACTGAAGAGGTAGGACTGCTAGGTGTCAATTGAAGTCTTGAACACACTCTATGGTCCTAGTTAACATATAAATTCACATATATGTAACATATTAGTCTATATACAACTAATAAACAAGTCAAGACACCTTAGGACATGCTAAACACCTTTATCAAGTGTTATTAGCCTCTAGGATTGCATCTAAGTGTTTGTAGGGGAAGCTATTGTGTGTAGGGCTCAAGGGAAAACTCCACCATGAGGTTCACGACCCCATTGACACTACCAAATGAGTTTAAGGTCGTAAACTCATGAGTTTATGTCTGTAAGCTCATACTTAGGTTACCATTTGATGTTTGATGCTCTATAAGGCCCTAATAAGCATTTCTACTTAATGGCTTGGTCTATGGAAGAGTTTAGGGCATTATATAACTCCTTTTAGGATTTTACGGCCCTGGGACCATATCCCTTGGAGATTAAGGTCGTAATCTCCCTTGGGAGGATGTTTATGGTGTTTTCAAGTCCCTAAATTAACTAGGGACTAAACTAGGCTATTGTACAAGGCTTTAGAAGAGTTTATAGCACCATTTAGCACTATTTTATGGAGTTCACGACCCTAGAACTTCTTGGGCCGTGAACACCTTACTCTTGGTGTTCTAAGGGTGTTTGCTAGTCCTAAACTCATTTAGGTACATGTCTAAATTAGTCTCTTGGCTTAAGGAAGGTTTTTAGGGTGTTTTGGCACCTAAAAATGGAGTTCACGGCCCAAGAACTTCCTTGGCCGTGAACTCACTTCTAGCCTTGATTCTTAATTGCTTTTGGGGTCTAAACATGTAATGTTAGCTTCTAGTTTCATTTCCAAGGCTTTGAGGGACATTGGACACACTTTTGGCCCTTAAAAATGAGTTTACTCTCCAAGTGTTCTTGGGTGGTAAACTCCCAGATCTTGGGGTTTTGATCCGATTTTGATGTTATAAAACACAATCTAAGATATATAATACAACTAGATAGAAGTACTCATGATTTGTGATAAAAAACCCGAAGATCCATGAGAGAGAATTCGGCTTTTCTCTAGTTGGAAATGTAACTAATGAATGCATATGGTTCAGATTTCTATATATAGTCCTGGGATTTTTGGCAGAAAATATTTTATTCCCGAAATGAACTCTAATATCATAGAGTATTGGAATAACAGTGTTGCACAAAACCCTAGTGCATCCACTCTCCTGATATCTCCTTAAGTGCTATTCCTGAAATACTCAAACTTATACCCAAAGTCTGGAATTTCACTATAACTGTTCTAACTTCTATTGGCTTGATATGGTTTGTTCAGAATGGAAATTTCGGGTTGTCACAAAACGGTTCGATTTCTTATTCAAATGTTGATAAACAACATTTTATTTCAGGTTATTTTTGTCTCTGAGAAACTTGTAATTGGTGTGGGTTATGATTGCAATCCCCTGGTTTTTGCAGCAGATGGAATAAGATCGTGGTACAATAGACTTCCCCTAAATCTAAGGCCTTATCAATGCAGAGAAGACCTGTTTCTTCCCAAAGGGTAATATCGGAAAAAGTTAGGTCGCCTCCAATCTTGCCTTACAAAACTCTAGGTACCTGTGAATTTTCAGTATTATTAATCAAATGAAATGAACATAGCAAGTGGTTTAACTAGATTATTGGACATTTTTGTTTTATTTGTGATTGGATTGACCAGGTTATAGGACATTTTTGGGCACGAAATGACACAAGGAGTGCTATTAATGCCTTGTAGAAGTTACCAAATCATGAAGTGAGTATTCTGTATTCATTCATTGCAGAGTTTTACTTTTACAACAAATACTTTGTGTTTTATCATTTTGACATGTTATCTTGTGGGATTTATTTCAGGTACATGCATATGTGATTAGTGCTATGTTGGAAAACACCGAGTGTTTAAATTTAGATAACTTCTCTTGCTTGTTGCCTTTACTTTTGGGATTACTTGATAGCAACACAGAGAGGCATATAAACGTGTCATTGAAAATGTTATTGAAGATTGTAGTTGTAATAAGAATAACTGAAATAAAAGTTTATTCCAAACATCGATGAAAATATATGCACAAAAGAGTGTAAATATCATATTGTTTCATGTAGTTTTTACCAGTTCAGGTAAAGATCCAATTGATTATTTTCTAGCTATGTGGTGAAATCTAACAACCCTACAGTGTAATCGTATTGTCATGTTTAACACCGTGTTTATCTTTTTCAGGCCAAACAACACCTTTCCTTGCTATTTTTGGGTGAAATTGGGAGAAGTAAAGATATGAGCTCACATGCGCGAATAAAGAACATAGTTATTGAATCCTTTCTGTCTCCTTTTAAAGAGATAAAATTGGCAGCTTCTTATGCACTTGACAATATTGTTGTTGGAAATCTTCTATATTACTTGCCACTTATCTTGAACCAGATCAATAATCAGCAGAAAAAACAATATCTCTTGCTTCACTCTTTGAAAGAGGTATCTCCAACTTCATATTTTTTCTTTTAAATTCCATTTATGATACCAAATATAATAATGACTTATGTAAAGGGTTTAACTGCAATAATAGCAACTTACTATCCATCCTACTTCCATTTCAATGCTATAATGGGTATATTTTTCTAAGTACAATGGCCTTATAAGAAAAAACTGAGTTAAAATATTGAAAGTATGTTGCTGTTTCTTGCATTTATCTAATCTGTGACTTTAACCAAGATCATTTTAATCTTTTCATGTGATAGTGAGACAATCTGTAGATAAAGCAGAATTTCAAGATTCTATTATTGAAAAGAAACTAAACTTGCTATTCAACCACTGTGAAAGTGAGGAAGAAGGTGTCCGGAATGTGGTTGCTGAGTGTCTGGGAAAAATTGCTCTGATCAAGCCTTCAAAACTTGTTCCTACCCTCAAGGATCAGGATCAGGTAATTATCTATATAAATGCTGGAATTAGGGGAGGAATGTTGGAATGGAAAGAAATTTTTTTGTTTTGTCTAATTCAACGGAATGGAGAAGACCATATTTTTTTTCTATATGTATGAGTTATGAGTATGGTCTCTTAAATTTTGATAAACTTAGGCAACATGTTAGGAATGCAACTGTTTTGGCTCTGAGTATAGCTGGCCACAAAAAGCCAAATCTCATGAAGGGACTTCTTCCAGAACTCTTGCCACTTTTGTATGATCAAACAATTATTAAGGTAATTATCATATATTTCCAATTGTACCCATGTAGTTATCAATGAAAGTAAATATGTAGTAATTGTATTGTTATTGATAGAAAGAACTGATACGAACGATGGATTTTAGACCTTTTAAGCATACAATTGATGATGATCTTGAGTTGAGAAAAGCAGCTTTTGAATGTGTAGATAAATTGCTTGATAATTGTCTTGACAGTTGTACTTAGTAGAGATACATGTATTCTGCACTACCTGTCATGGCATTTGGCGAGCAACTTAGTAGAGATACATGTATTCTATAGAAGATGAAACTAAAGATAGAACGATGATTCAAAATGGTAATTAGCTAACCTTTTACACTATTATTGTTGTAGATGGAAGCTTGAGCACTGTTGAAACTTTGACTTCTACTGCTATATGTGGTCTCATACACTTAATACTTGGTGGACAACCTCTTCTGATATTGGGAGTAGCAGAACCTACTGTTATCATGTACACTTACTTGTATAACTTTTCTAAAGGGAGGCAAGATTTGGGGCAAAACTGTTCTTGGCATGGACTGTATGGTAATTTTATATAAGAACCCTAGTATTCCATGCTTTCTGAATCACCAATCCTAATTTATGTCTTAATAGCAACATTATTCAAATTTGTAGGTCTTGTTGATGAGAATAGTGTCAAGCAAAGTAGCTCAGATGTTGGGAAGGTGGGCAATAAGTTCTTGTAGTTCAACTATTATTTGTTGATGACTTTCATCTCTTTCACATTTGATGTATTACATTTGTCGACTATTGTAATGATTATTTGTATGACATTAACTTTTGTGCAATGGATTGTATGTTTTGTATATGGTATTTTATTTTCTATTATGAGACAGGAAATGCAAATTTAATTTGAAAATTAGTAAATCTATAAATATTTTTTTCTTTTTAAATTTAAAATTACGTTACGCAAAAATGTGTGTCATCTTCATTTATGACATGGCCTTTCTTGACAGCGGCTTTAATGATACACATTGCGTGTCATAAATGCGTGTCGTCTATAGATGACACGTAAAAGCGTGTTGTCTCTCGTTATGACATGACCTTCCTTGACACGCATTTATGCGTCATCTGAGCATTTTACGACACACATTGCGCGTCGTAAAAGGTTGTTTTTCTAGTAGTGTTTCAATTTTTAAGCATAAACAATTAAGTTAAGTATAGCCTCGAGAATGAGATTTAATATCCATATAAGTATTTAGTATGTATAATTATAAGTTAATCAACATTCAGACTAGTGAATCCTACCCTAAGCTCACAACCAAACAAGGAACAAGAGTCAAGGTCATTAACATTAGTCCTAAGTCCATTAAAGCATATTTATACATAAATATCTATATGAATATGGTTTTGAAAATAAAAGAGTTTATAACTAGTTTGAAAAGAGTTTTGAAATAAAGTTTAATAATGTTTAAAAACAGTAAAGTCCTTTTGTTTGTAAGTAATCAAAATGTATAAACAAACACAATATCATTGTATTTTAACTTGTATTCTCCCCCTTAAAAGCATTTAAAACATGTAAAAGGTTGATTATAGGGGTATGGACTCACCTGTTAGCGAGTGATTGCTAGGAAAGATAGATATAGGATGTTTGAGTTCACAAATGAAGTCCCGAAGCACCAATGGATCCTATATAGCATATAATAACATATATATTCATACAATTAGTGTCTATAACAACTAATATGCATAGTAAACAGCCTTAGGAAGTAGGAAACACTTGCAATAAGGTGTTGGAATCGAAACTAGAAGGCTGAAAGGTGATCACGGCCAAAAAAGGGGGAGTTCACGACCTTAGGGTTTTCACGGCCCATAATCTTATGAAGGATTCACAGCCCTTGATGAAGGGTTCACGACCAGGACCCTTCAAGATCTTGAAGATGGTGATGAAAAGTGATGAATCAAAGCTACAATAAAGGGGTTTCTAAGCGTGAACAAGTGAAGGGATGAGATACTTACATTTTTGGGGTGAAATGATAGCCTTTGTTGGATGATACTTGAGAGGTTTTCGGCCAAGGATGGAAGAAATGAGGAATAAATGAAAGAAATGTATATATATGGAGAGGGGTTCACGACCGTGAACTGAGTTTGTGGCCGTGAGCACCCTTTGATGAGTTTTCTGGTTCGATTTCATTCCTCTAATCCCAAGCTAACACTTCTCAACATCCAAGCCGTAAGTGTACTAGGCTTAGAGACTCTCAAACTGACCCTAAACATAGTAAAGCGATATCATAAACAAGTCTGACTTTTGATTGATTGGATTGAGTTACAAATAGAGATTTCGGGTTGTCACATCATCCCCTCGTTAAAGGGAATTTCGTCCCGAAATTAAGATTAAGAAACACACATAGTCTAATGGAAAATATGAGGATACTTGAGTTTCATTTGATCGTCTCGCTCTCAAGTGAGTTTGGGTCCTCGCTTTGCACTCCAGCGGACCTTCACTATCGGGATACGACTCTGTTTCATTTGCTTCACTTCCCTATCCATGATTTCTACGGGTTCCTCCATGAAGTGTAAGTTCTCATTTAGTTCGACCTCTTCGAGAGGTATAAAAAGTGTCTCATCAGAAAAACACTTCTTTAGGTTTGATACATGGAAGGTAGAGTGTATATTGCTAAGTTCTTGTGGAAGGCGAAGTTTGTAAGCTACTGGGCCGATTCTTGAGAGAATCTCAAAAGGCCCAATATACCTTGGATTAAGTTTACCACGCTTTCCAAAGTGTAACATGCCCTTCCAGGGTGAGAATTTCAATAGAATAAAGTCACCGACCTGTAATTCCAAGGGTTTTCGTCGTTTATCAACATAGCTTTTCTTTTGATCTCATGAGGCTTTTAGTATCTTGTGAATTTGTACAATCTTTTCTGTCGTTGCTCAGATGATTTCAGGACCAGTGAGAGTGCTTCCAGGAACTTATCCTTTAGCTAACTGGGTGTAGCCCACCTCAGCCCAACACAGAGAGGATCTGCACTTCCGGCCATAGAGGGCTTCAAAGGGAGCATCCTTCATGCTTGTGTGGTAACTGTTATTATAGGAAAACTTGACAAGGGGTAAATGAGTATCCCATGCTTTTCCAAAGTCTATCACACATGATCACAACATATCTTCTAGAGTTTGAATAGTCCTCTCACTTTGTCCATCAGTTTGTGGGTACCGGCTGTACTCATGTCCAGCCTGGTCCCGAAAAACTTTTGCAGCGACTGCCAGAATCTCGAGGTGAACCTACTATCTCTATCAGAGATAATGGATATAGGCACCCCATGCAGTCATACAATCTCTCTAATGTAGGTTTGGGTTAGCTTTTCCATCTTGTCCGTTTCTTTTATCAGGAGGAAGTGTGCAGACTTAGTTAGCCTGTCAACGATCACCCATATAGTATCGAGACCACTCGTTGTCTTGGGCAACTTAGTTATGAATTCCATAGTAATCCTCTCCCACTTCCACTCCGGTATCTCCGGTTGTTGTAATAGACCTGAGTGTTTCTGGTATTCGACGTTAACCTTGGCACAAGTAAGACACTTACCTACGAAGGTTACAATTTTTTGCTTTCATGTTAGGCCACCAGTACAACTTTTTAAGATCCAGATACATCTTATCTGAGCCTAGGTGAATGGAGTATCGAGTGTTGTGTGCTTCCTTCATGACCACGTCCCTGAAACCACCATGACTTGGTGTCCAGATCCGATCCATGAGATATAGAACTCCATTACCCTTGACTTCTCGATTTTTGTCCATTCCCCTTAAGTTTTCGCTCGCCACATTCTCAAGTTTCAAGGCTTCCTGTTGAGCCTCTTTAATTTGTGCGGACAGGTGCGAATGGATTGTCATAGTCAATGATTTGACTCTACGACCTGAGTATCCCTTCCGACTTAGGGCGTCTACTACTACATTGGCTTTACCGGGATGATAACGAAATTCGCACTCGTAGTCATTAAGTAACTAGACCCACTGTTGTTGTCTCATGTTGAGTTCCTTATGATTAAAAATGTGTTGAAGGCTCTTGTGGTCTGTAAAGATAGTGCTTTTCGTTCCATACATGTAATGTCTCCAGATCTTTAGGGCAAAAATAATTGCTCCTAGCTCAAGATCGTGTGTAGTTTAGTTAACTTCGTGTGTCTTTAGCTGTTTTGAGGCATAGACGATGACCTTTCCCTGTTGCATCAGAACACAACCAAGCCCTTGGTTGGAAGCATTGCAGTACACTATGAGATCTTCTATCTCTTCTAGGAGGGATAGTATCGGTGCACTAGATAGGGCTTGTTTGAGTGTTTGGAATGCATTTTCCTGTTTTTCTTCCCAGCTAAAATTTACACCCTTTTGCATCAGGGTGGTAAGTGGCTTAGCTATAGGGATTAAAGTGGGTCTAAACCCGGATCGAATGGACCTGGACCCAGAAAACCTGGAACCGATTAATGGGATTTTTTAGAACCGAAAACCGAACCGGTTCCGGTTCGGTGCCGGGTACGGTACCAGGTAAAGTGGGTCTAGAACCGGAAAACCCGGATACATCAAAGTGGGTAGGTTGGAATCGGAAACCTGGAAAAACCAGATTTTTTTGGTAATTACTTACTACTTAGTGGGTTGAACTTTGAAAATTTTCATATTGATATCCCGACTTTGGGGGTCTGTAACTAATTGAATATGAAACCAAAATTAACAATATTATAGTCTAAAATCAGATACAAAATCTAAAATACACTCTGTAAAAAAAACGCATATCAATCCGACTTTAAACGAATGAAATATGCATGTGTTAACATTTTAAGATAATACAAAGTACAAAAACAAATAGCTGAAAAGTTGAAAATTTTCAGTTTTGATATCCCGACTTCGGAAGACTGTAAATCATTGAATATTAAACCAAAATGACAAAATTATAGTCTAAACTCATGTACAAAATGTAAAATACAAGTTGGAAAAAACCACATGTCAATCCGACTTCAAACAAATTAGATATGCATGTTTTACAACGTTCACCGAATACAAAAAACTGAAACACTAAAAACTAAAAACTTCCAACTTTAATATCTCGACTTTGGGGGACTGTAATTCAATGAATATAAAACTAAAAATGGCAAATTTATAGTCTAAAATCATGTACAAACTCTAAACTACATGTTGGAAAAAACTTCATGTCAATCGGAGTTGAAACGAATGAGATATATGTCTTTTAAACATTTCACAAAAACGGGTTCCGACCCTAAAGTGGTTCTGGTTCCTAACACCGGTTCCGGTTTTTAGACCTGGTTTACCCGGACCCGATGGACCCAAACCCGGATTACCCGAAACCCGGATAAAGACAATTTTTAAACCCGGAACCGGAACCGGTTCTAACGGTCCCAGTTCCGGTACGGTTTTCCAGTTCTAAATCTCATCCCTACTTTGCTATTCTTGAGAAGTTTTGAATGAACCTGCGGTAGTAGCCAGCGAGGCATAGAAATTGATGAATTTCTGTAGGCGTTCTTGGTGCTGACCAGTTCTCGATTGCCTTAATCTTGGAAGGATCCACGTGAATACCCTCTTTGCTCACCACGTGGCCCAGGAATTCGACTCTCCGAATCCAAAACTCGCATTTAGAGAACTTCGCATACAGCCTTTCTGCACGTAGTGTTTCCAAGATTTGGCGTAGATGTTGACTATGTTCCTCCTTACTGCATGAATAGATAAGTATATCATCGATGAATACAAACACGAACTTATCCAAGTAAGGACGGAACACCCTGTTCATTAAATCCATGAACACTGCGGGCGCATTCGTTAATCCGAAGGGCATCACTATGAACTTGTAGCGACCATAGCGAGTTCGGAAGGCTGTCTTGCGAATATCTTCATCTAGAACTCGTAGCTGATGGTACCCGGATCTTAAGTCAATTTTAGAAAAGTAGCTCGCTCCTTGGAGTTGGTCAAACAAGTCGTCGATGCACAGAAGAGGATAGCGGTTCTTACTTGTGAACTTGTTAAGCTCGCGGTAGTCGATGCACATATGGAATGATCCGTCTTTCTTCTTCACGAATAAGACCGGTGCTCCCCACGGCGAGAAGCTTGGCCTTATAAATCCTTTTCCGAGGAGTTTGTGCAGTTGACTGGATAGTTCTTTCATCTCCGCGGGTGCTTGACAATAAGGCGACTTGGCCACAGGGGTAGCTCCAGGAATTAAGTCAATTTTGAACTCGACTCGTCACTGCGGGAGAACCCCAGGGAGATTGGAAAAGATATCGGGGAAATCGAAGACATCTCGGATGCTCTTCAAGTCTTTTATTTCCTTGTTCGCATCAACAACATGAGCTAAGAATGCATGGTACTCCTTTCGTAAGTACTTCTGGGCTTGAATGCATGAAATGATTCAAAGCTTTGTGCCTGGTTTATCGCCGTAGATCACTAAGGTTTCACTACTTGGAAGATTTAGACGGACGACTTTCTCAAAACACAGAATGTCAGCATGATCGAGACTTAACCAATCCATGCCAACGATGATGTCGAAACTTTTCATTGAGACAGGCATGAGGTCGATTGGAAATGAATGGTTATCTAGATAGAGGGTACATCCTATGAAAATTTCACTAGAGGTCTCAGTCTTCCTATTAACCATTTCTATGACGAACATCTCTTTTAGTGCTTGTGGTGCTTTATTAAGTAAGTGTTTAAAATTTTGGTTCACAAAACTCCTCTCCTCTCCACTATTGAATAGTATGCATGCATATGAGTTATTGAGGAGAAACGTACCTATGACTACGATGGGGTCCGCCATGGCTTCCTCGTGACCAATAGCAAGAAGTCTTCCTGCTCTGCCCACATTCCTGGCCTTACGACAATTTCTTTTGAAGTGCCCTATTTCACCACACCCGTAGCAGGCCTGGCTTGCTCCTGTGCCAGGGACTTGGGTGATTGGCCCAGCTGGTGCCTTGCAGAAACGGGCTGTGTGCCCCTTCGTGTCACAGTTAACACAGTGCATTTCAAGCAAGGGCCGTTGTGATGGAAATTGCACTTGTTTCACTTAGGTAAGCTCCCCACATATTGTTTCGTTGGTGCAGGGGCTATAGGGGTTGTCACAACCTGAACAACCACAACCTGTTGTTATTCGCGGAGGGTTGTGCTAATTCGCTTTTCTTCCTATCCCAGAACGTCCTCTTGTTATCACTTGTTTTGGCTGGTTCCGGGATAGTAGGGGTAGTTGTTGTTGCTTGTGGTTGGACTCCATGGTCTACAAGTCTCTGTGCCAACCGCTTGGTACTGTCGAATGTAGTGGGGTTCAAAGACAAAACATTCCCCTGAAATGGAGGTACTAGTCCCCAAATATATCTCTCGATCTTCTTGCTTTCCATGCGGACCATACCTGCGCATAGGTCCGTCAAATCACTGAACCTCATCGTGTAGGAATCTATGTCAGAACCTTTCATATTAAGACCCCAAAGCTCTTGCTTGAGCTTTTGAATTTCGCCCCTCAGGCAATATTCTACTGTCATGAGGTCCTTCAGTGTATCCCAGCCCATCTCGTTAGCCATTACCAGGGTGAGTGACTTGACATGGTCATTCTACCACGCCAGGGCTCTATCAGAAAAGGTACATGCAGCAAATTTTACTTTGCTTCCTTCCAGCAGGAGCAGATCTCAAAGATTGACTCCGTCTTCTCAATCCATTACGACAAGGCAATGACTCCCCTAGTTCCATTAAAGACGCTGAGTTTGCAGTTGGTGAAGTCTTTGAAGGTACACTCCCTTGTACGCGTTTGGCTATCACCTTGGTTGGAGTTGGTACCTGTTCCAGCTCCACTGGTGCCACCAGAATTCATCTGCGTCATGGCTGTGGTTACAGCCGCAGTCATAGCAGCTTGAAACATCGCCGCATCAAACTGCGGTGGAGGTGGTGGAGTTATTGGGGGATTTCTATTGGGACGTTTGCGAGGCGGAATCCTCTAGCTATAAAAGATGAAATGGTGATAAGACTTCAATAGAGTCACTGTCACACCCCCAAACCAAGAATGGCGGAAACGTCCGGGGGTGGCGGACGTTATGTATAGTATCACAACGAGTATAATAGTGCTCAAAGTAAATACAATCAATCGTAAACATAATCAGAAAAGAATTACATGGTTTCAAGTGTTACATATTTCAATAATTGATTACAACATGATATAAAAGTAGTTGTTCAACGCCATAGCGTTCCATCCTCAAAAGCTTGTGGTTACCTGGTTTCGTTGATTTCCTGAGAATACAAGTAGTTTTGAAAAAGTGTCAACAATTAAGTTGGTGAGTTCATAAGCTTTTTAGATGAAGAGTTTGGAAACCAATCTTTATAATGAGTTGTGTGTTACCAAGAAAAATCCAATATTTTCCTTACAAGAGTGATGTGTAGTCTTAAATACCAAGACCGAAATGTACAAGTAATATCCATACTTATTGATATAAAAGGGTGATTTTAAATCGACATAAAACCCTTTTTGACTTGAGAAAATCCCCGTAAAATTTATGTGTTGTTAACTCCTTATGTGAGTCGCTATAACCATACTATGACTAATGAACCTGCTACGATGTTTCTTTAGGCGTCGAAAAAGATAATGAAACTTGTCACCTCAGACTTGCCAGTCTAGCTGTTGCATGCAGCTCAGGTGTGGGTTTGTCAGACCTAATATAGATCTATACACAACTATCACGTTCTCCCTACAAGAGACTCTGGTTGTAACTACCAGGAATTTTAACCTGTACTCTAGGAGTACTGAGAAGAATGTCTCACAATGTACGTTAACAAGTTTACGTGTAGTATGTGTGAGTGTAAAACCTTTTTCCATGGGAATAAAACCTTCCGAAATGTGTTTGTTGTGTTAATGGAAACACATTTATAATGTATATGAAACGTAAACTATAGTTACCATAGTTTATCAAAAAAGTTCTATAATGGTAGAAATCCTTTTTACATATGATGTGAACCTCTGTAATGAGGTAAAAGGCATGTAATATAACCAACATGTATTTATATATGATAATACACACCTTGCTCAACAAGTTACAAGGTGTAAATGAGTTAATAACAATTTGCTAGTTTTATCCTTTCTGTTCCTGTTCTTGGAATAATTATAGAAAATTCATGCGGAGTCGAAAAGTGATTCCGTAAATTCTAAGAGTTTAGAAATTGTGTCTAGTTTTTTCATAATTTTTCTCATGATTTTTAGAAGTCTAGAACTAGTATGAAAACGTTCATATTCACAGACTGGTCCGAAATTCTAGCTACAGTGATAGGTAGTTTTGTAAAAATCACCATAAATTGTAGAAATATTGTATGGTGATGTGCAAGTAGTAATTTTAAAGGTATAAACCTGAACTATTTTCACCTAATATAGTTTTGAAAACTAAAATGTGTAAGTTGACAAAAACAGTCCGTGAATGAAGCTAAACTTTTCTGATGAAAGCTGTTGGATGAGTTTAGTTGTGTTCTTGGTGTTTTAACTTGTATTCCCCCCTTAAAACTTAATAAAAACATGAAAAGATAGGGGAACTCACCTTGAGTGATTTCAGAAGATGGATGATGAATAGAAGGATTTTCCAAGTCAAGAACACTTGGGAGATGCTTGAAGATTCGAAGATCTAGCAACAATTATGATGATGTTTGAGTAAGGAATCCATGAATTGAGTGAAGGGATGCAAGATAATCAATCGAAGGATGAAGTTACTTACCAAAACTGGAGGGGAAAGCTCAAGAATAGCCTTCAAATTCAAGTTTTTAGAGAGGGAAAGTGAGAGGGATGGAGAGAGAGAAATGAGTTTGATCCTTGATGAAAGTGTGTAGAATGTGGGAGGTGAAGTAAGGATTTTCAGCCTTGATCACCCTCATGTGCCGAAGAAAGAGGGTGAAAGGACAAATGATTGACTGAATAGTGATGAATAGTGACTGGGTATGGCCATGGAGTGGGTGTGGGAGGTTTCTTGTGTCATAACTTAAAGATAAAGTCAACACTCTGTAGTGGTGTTGATTATGATGGCATGTGCGGAATATGAAAAGATCTAGTGAATCATCATGTAAAATCAAGAACACAAGGAGTAAATAAATCTTTGTAAGCTCTTATTAGATCTAGAAAGAATATACAAATGGGTTTGTACAAAGTTTCTCTTTCTAGTCTAACACTCCAAATGGATTCACTTACATAATAGGAGTCACTCACTTCCTATTTATAGGAAAGACTCAACCCATTTACACATACAAGAGGGTAAGCCTAAAACACTACATCCAAGAGTGACTTTGCACCATAACATTCTCTCCCTCAAAGTTAGGATTGGATGTCCAACTTCAATCTCCAACGAGCTAGCACGATCAAGACCAAACTCCCCCTCGAAGTAACACCGGTCTTCAAATCCGCAAACGAATATTCAATAAACCCGAGAAGCTTCGAATACCCATCATTCTCCCCCTTTTTATAATAAAAAAATGATTATAAAACCCACTAAGGATGAGAAGCGCCTGGGGAATAGTCTTCACAATACTCCCCCTTGATGTGTACCAAAAATGAATCACCAAAAATCTTGCACGGAAAAACAATCACGAAAAAGCCACAAAAATTTCCAATTTATGAAATTTTTTGACTTTTTGGGTGAAAGTTGCAAGATTTTTCAAAAACCGGGTAGAAATTGTCACTTTCTGAAACTTGCAGGTACCTGTTGCGCCAAAAACAGCCAAATATGCGAAATTCTCCCCCATTTGCAAAACTGGGTAGAAAATGTAAATTCGCACAAACTGCAGGGACCAGAACTAAAAATTCTGCAATTTCTCAGCTTTATTACCCATTTGCGAAGTTGGGTATAAACTGTCATTTCGTGAAAAGATCAGGGACCTAATTCGAAAATATTTGTATTCTTCTTCAATGAACAAATTCACAATGACACGCTTCGCACGTTCCAATCAAATTTTTCGCACGTCAATATACAATTCTGCGCATACTAATCTTCGCACATAGACTTCAAAATCTTCGTTAGTCATATGCCCGTTCAAACAATTATCGACATCAAAATATCAAAATCCAAGGCTTCGCGTTCCAGTCAAATTCATCTTTGCTTCGTTATTTCATCACATTTGTTTGCTTTGCTTTTCAACTCCTCCCAGTTTCCTTAAATCATCGACTACCCAAAAACAATTTTATTTAACAGTTCACATCAATTGAACTTCCCAAAATTATTATACCATTCAGTTTCAGTCCTTCATCATCATATGATTCACTTTTTAACAAGTCATCGAGACTTTCGCACATCAACCATCTGTCACTTTTAGTATTCAAATTAAATCAAATCACAACATGCAAACCCAAAATTAGTATACAACCTTCAAAATCATTCCTTTAGGGTAGACCCTTCTCAGTTCGTTCCAAAACTATCTCAGTTGATATCAATTCCAATAACGAATCCAAACTCCAAACTTTCATTTTTCACTTTTCAGTTATGAACACAAATACCATCGACCATTGAACAATCGACTACCCACAATCGACTCTTGACTATCAACCTTAGATTTCAAAGCCTTCAAACATCGATTCGTTAGTCTCTAGTCGTAATCGACAATCGATCATCAAACATCTCTCGATAAACATCGAAATCGATTTTTGTTCTTCCATCAGCCTTGAGTTGATACAAACGAATGTAGTTTGAAATCGGTTTTGTTTTTGACATCATGACTAAATTGAATCCATTCGAAATCTCAAAATCAAACTTTCAATTTCTAGGAAACGAAATCAAATTCAACAATCGATTTCTATTTCGATTCCAAAGTGTCCAATTCCCAGTCGTTCTTTCATTAGGTCGAAAACAATCGACATTAATCAACTTCAAATCACAATCACATTTTGATTCCAGTTGTTCTCGATTCATTCATTAAAATCAAAGATTTGTTTGTCGATTTCTTAGCAAAAACTTGATCCTCATCGGTATGAAATTGAAGAAATCATAACGGATTCACAAGAACTGACTAGCAAGTACATCAAATCGATTAACAGGAAAGTAAAGCTGAAAATAAAACTTCAAGAACGAGACAAGAATATCCGATGTTATAACTGGGTAAAGTAAGAAACGAAGATGAATGATGAACAACCACGGATTGGGATTAAACATATTCAATGACTTTTGGGCTCAAACGGATACATGAACAGTAAACGAATATTAATTTTGGGCTAAAAAAATGATTAGATGAACAGTAATGGATTATGTGATTTGGGCTCAAGATTAAATCAAAACAAAATTAAATGTTTGATTTGGGCTTGATCTAAAAAAAAATATTGTTGGATTACCAATGGTGTTGAAAGGGATTTGATCCAATGAGACAAATCGATCAAAAATGAAAAACAAAAAACACAAATCGAAATCATGGACGTTTTGGAATCCATTTGAGAATTTGTGATACCTTTTTGACGAATCGAGTTCTATTTTCAACGAACGAATCAAATTTGGAAGATCTTGGCTCTTTTGTCGGAATGAGAAAATCTCCAAATCGAACATTGTACTACCCACCATGCGAGATGTACAACTCGTTCTTCGTGTTCTTCGTGTTCTTCAACGATCCAAGAACATCTTCAAAAGAACCACCAACACAATTGGGTTTTGACTTCAAATTTAATGCAACCTTTGGAGATTGTTACTTTGGAACCCAAATTTGCTTCACGGATTTTGGCTTCACAACATATGACGATTTTTGTGAGTAAACCCGCTTGTTCTTCCAATTAATCTTCTTTTTCTTTTTCTTTCTCATTTTTTTGCATCTTGAAGACTTGACTTCATGAACAAATCCACTTTCCACAACATCAACTGTGACAACCCGAAGTTGTTCTGTCACCGTAACCCGTTCCGCCCGTAGAACCCGTCTTTAGCGACTCGTTCCGATTTGGCTTTGGGCTAAGTTATTTAAACTTATATGTTTAATATATTCTATTGAGTGCCCAAACCCCTTAGAAACTCATGAAAATGGACCAAATTATTTATTTGAGAATTTTTAGAATCGGTCCCGCCGGGTTACGACAACTTAATCGGGTGCGACCAAAAGCCCCGTTTAACGTCGGTATCGGGTAGAATTCCACCGTGTCCCAAACCCGAACCATATATAAAGTGGTTTAAGCCTCATTTGAAGCTTTTTCACTCTCTATCTAACCTCTCTCCTCAAATCCAAACTTAAGGTCCAAAATTACCAAATTAAGGCTCCAAATCATCAAGCTAACGACCCTAACTCCTAGTATAATATCTTTAGCCATTAATTTCGAGTTCAAATCATGATTAAGGACCATATTCATGAGTTTACGGCCCTTGAACATGCTTGGTCCGTAAACACATATAAAGAGGGTTTTTGAGCCTTAAAACCCTTCCAAACCAACTTTGGGGCTTAGATATGACTTAATGGCTTACCAAATCGGACTTAGAACACCTTGAACATCATTTTTGAGGAGTAAACATGAGTTTACTGCCAATGCTTGGGCCATAAACTCATCTTCATGGGGAGTAAACTCAAATTCAAGTGTTTAAATGCCACTTAAACACACCAATAGCCTTGGATTAAATTTTAGAGCCAACCGCAAATGAATTAGAAGCCTAAAACTTGAAGAAAACAACTCCCTAAGGAGTTCACGGCCGTAAACCCCTCCAAAATGGGTTCCTGGGCCGTAAACTCCTAAAACATGGCCAAAAGGTACCTTAAACTCATCCCAAGGCTTGTATAATGACTTAGAAACTCTTGTAAGGGACCTAGGACCACCAAAACATCAAAGGATTGAGTGTGGGGGAGTTTACAGCCGTAAACTCCTAGTTTACTGCCGTACACTCCATAAAATGGTCCATATGTGAGTTTAATCCATTCCAATGCCCTAGATTTGATCCTAGCTAATTTTCCCAAGTGATTTAAGGCCATTTAGCATCATGGAACACCCCACCATGAGTTTACGGCCGTAAACTCATGGGGAGAGGGTCATTAGGGCCGTAAACCCTCTTATCAGTTTACTCTTGAGGGGTAAACTCCATATCCAAGCCTTATACGACCTTAGTTGTCACCCGGGTCCCTCCAAACACTTGTAATGAAGTGTTTTCGTACCTAGAAGTGTATGTCCTCAATTAATAAGTGGTTTAAATCCTAATTAGATACAAATGTGTATCTTTTCATATTACATAGGAATCTTGTGCGTTTGCAAACCCAGAACCGACGTTTAGGATCCAAACCGACGCGTTCCTCAACCGGTGAGTTCATACCCCTACCTTTTTCCGTGTTTTTCAAATGTTTTCAGGGGGGAATACAAGGAAAAGTACAAGGAAATGTTGTACTTAAACTTATTATTTTCAGTTCAAATGTTTCATATTACATATGCTTTTAATACCGAAAATCGTACTAACAAATAGTTCGAATTGCAGAGTAAACTGTCAGACTAAATGTAGATTTCTTTAAAAAGTGTTATAAACTATGTTACACATTATATATTGTAAAGAAATCATACTAATCATAAACTAAGATTAATACTAATAAAATACGAAAGTACAACTACGAACAGAACGAATACGAAACGAATAGGATATAACAAATGCGAATACGAATGTAACGAATAGGATAATACGAATACGAATACGAATGTAACGAATAGGATAGGACGAATACGAATACGAATGTAGTGAATAGGATAGTGCGAATACGAAAGTACCTTTAGGATAGAACGAATACGAATACAAAAGTACCATTAGGCTAGATCGAATACGAATACGAAAGTACCGTTAGGCTAGAACGAATACGAATACGAATGTACACCTCTGGACATCGACTGAGTTTCGAAAACACACGCCTTTGGATGTCGACAGAGTTTCGGAAATACGTCTAATGTACTCTTTTGGAAGTCACCAGAACATCGAATATACTGTTAATGTACGTTTCTAAGTGTATCCAAATATTCGAAAATACAACTAAGTATAGTAGATAAATCGACATTCAAGTATAGGATAACTAAGATATCAGAATACCTAACTAATACTATAAGTATGGTAGCTACTAGTGCATCGAAATCTAAACTAAGAACTAACCATAACACTTAGGAATATATGGGATTTTCCTGGGACAGCATAACAACTCGTAAACGAATGATGTAACGAATGGATAACTAAACTATTAGGAAAATATGGGATTTTCCTGGAATAACATAACAGCTCGTAATCGAATTGGTAACAAAAGATAACTAAACCGTTTTTACATAAGAAAATATGGGATTTTCTTGGATAACAACTTTTTCTGAAAACCAAAAAGGGAACTCATTCTTTTCAAAACTAAACCGCTTATGAACTCACCAGCTTTATGCTGATTTTCAAACTGCTTGTATTTCAGGTCCACATTAGATAGGTACACCGCAATCCTTTTGGCGAAGACGGAGTGCGTAGAAGACACATCTTTACTTTTGTTCATATGTTATGTATATGTATAACTTTTGTAACTCTTTATTTTCAAACAATGTAAATATTTCTATGTAATGTAATGTTTTATGTTTACTATGCTTACTATGTACATTGGTTGCGATATTCATGACGTCGTCCGCCCCGGAACGTTTCCGCCTCTGGTTTCGGGGTGTGACATCAACTTTGTGAATTTGAATCAAATCTTTTGGAGTTTGATATTTGTGATTTTCTTGGATCACCGGCTTCCGATAAGGAATCATTCCTTCAAACGAATCACAAGAACACAAAATATCATCGGTTTGAACTCCAATTGAGCAAAAAACTTTTTCATCATGAGAATCAACTTGAACTCGTTTTTCTTGAGCATCAAGAACATGACATTGAGCTCCATTGTCAAGAACTTCAACAACCTTAAGAGCACGAAGATCATTTGGGTTTTCAATTAGAGAAATGTATTTCTTATTGAACAAATCTCTTTCTTCTCCTTCCCTTTGATTTCTACTACGGACTAATATGGACAAGGCAATTTTATTCAACCATGCATTCTTACAAATTGGTTGAAATACAAAGCTTCCATGATCATCTTTCAAATCTCCATAAGAAACCATATTACCCCATGAAATCAATTTGCTTAACACCAACCCATTGAATTTGTATTTGATATCTTCAATAATCACAATCCAAGAATCATATGGCAAATCCACCATGATCACAAAAACTTGAAGATTTCTACAGAGAGAAAGTGATTTTGAATGGGTTTTCTAGAGAGATAAAGTGATACAAACAAGTATTCTAGAGAGAGAAAGTTGAATTATGGATCAAATCAAGGAAAAATTCGACTTCTAGAACACACAACACTCTCTAATCACAAAGATCAATAAGAGCATGAAGAATCACCAAATCAAGATAGCCATCAAGGATCAATTCTTGATGAAAATCAAGAACACCCACTTTGATACCAATTGTAGTGGTGTTGATTATGATGGCATGTGCGGAATATGAAAAGATCTAGTGAATCATCATGTAAAATCAAGAACACAAGGAGTAAATAAATCTTTGTAAGCTCTTATTAGATCTAGAAAGAATATACAAATGGGTTTGTACAAAGTTTCTCTTTCTAGTCTAACACTCCAAATGGATTCACTTACATAATGTGAGTCACTCACTTCCTATTTATAGGAAAGACTCAACCCATTTACACATACAAGAGGGTAAGCCTAAAACACTACATCCAAGAGTGACTTTGCACCCTAACACACTCCACCCATATATCTTACCAACTAGATTTTATTTTTAGACTAACAATTTCCCTCAAAATTGATAAAAATATGAGCTTAGGGAGTTTAAAATGATAAAAATATGAATTTGGTGGAAAATCCTCGTCAAAAACATCAAAAATAGGCTTAACAGGCGAGCGTAGTCGAAAACCGGACATTTAGGGGTGAACCTACGAGGTTTGGCTCTTAAGGAGTATGGATCGAAGGTGGACCGAAGGTAAGGGAGGAGGAACTGAGGCTGCGAAGTTCGGTCCTCTGAGGCTCGGTTCTGACAAGCTCGCTTCTGATAGGTTCGATCCTAAGGAGTTCGGCTCTAAGAGGGTTCGGCTCCAAGAGGGTTCGACTCTAAGAGGGTTCGACTCTAAGAAGGTTCGGTTCTAAGAGGTCGTTTTTCGCACAACCTTCCGTGTTCGAGCGATTTTCGACTAAATCAAGGTCGGGATGCCCCAAGTGAGTATAAAAAGTTGAGAGAGATTTCACATACTTGGAGAGATTTCTCATACTTAGAGAGATTTGGGAGAGATTTCACATATATGGAGAGATTTCTCATACTTAGAGAGATTTGGGATAGATTTCACATACTTAGAGAGATTTGGGAGAGACTTCACATACTTGGAGAGATTTGGGAGAGATTCTACATACTTAGAGAGATTTGGGAGAGATTTCACATACTTAGAGAGATTTCTCATACTTAGAGAGATTTGGGAGAGATATCACATACTTAGAGAGATTTGGGAGAGATTTTACATAGAGAGAGAGATAGAGCGAGATGGATTTAGAGAGGCTTTATTTGCGACTTTTGAGAGTGTTTTAACTTCGGAATGCAAGGTTTGTAAACCCTGTTATGACTTGTTATGAGTGTTATACACCCCCTAAGGGTATATATCTGTGTCTTATCGAGTAGTTCCATCACTTACCCTAATTTGGGTTTAGATTTTCTAAACACGTGAAACTTCTAAGAGATGCTTTGTATTAAGATGGTGCGTTGTACAATAGTAAACATAAGGTAAACCCTAATATACAAGGGTTAATTGAGCTGACCGGTTTTACTTGTTGACTTTATTTGACTTTGACTTGACCAGAAATTGATGATTGTTACAGTTACCAAGAGGAATAACATTAAACTAGAATAGAGTTCGATAGATATGGTTGTTAAAAGACTACCAATATGTCATTATAGTTGGTATACAAGTTACATAGAGTTCGGAATACTCGACCTTGGAATAGGTCTCACAATATACCAACAACGGAAAAACTTGACAGCATAAAGATCTAGTGAAATTGCACTTGCTAGACAAGAATATTTACCGGAAAGAATGATACTTAGAGCATCTACGAAGGCGACTACTTAAACCAAAAGAATAGGGCGAGTAGAGTATCGTCTAATAGCAACAGGAATCGCTCGGACGAGCCCTTGATTCTGCCAACAAACACTCTATTTCTAGTATGCGCCTCTCAAATACTACATGACATGCCCGCAACTCTCTGACTTCAGCTTGAGTTGTAACGCCTGTGTTTCTGGTCCTGTCATTAATGTTGATATAATAGTCTAGGTTAACCTTTGTAACCCGTTTTGAAATAATAGAAGTGTATTATTTGAGTATTATGTGTTTTGTGCTTAATTGCTTAATTATGTAGTTTGATTAATTAAGAATAAAAATAAGCGTCAAAATTAAAGTGTAAAATAAACTTGATATCTTTGGTTAATGTTGTAGTAGTTGAAACAAGGTTTCCGAATATATATAGAACGCCCAAATCTGACTTCGTATAAGGAAGTTATCATTTATCGAAGTTTCGGCTTAGCGATATGCAGCCTGAAATACTCAATTTGAGATCGAGCGGTTTTTAGCCGAAGCAATCTAAACGAGGATCGAAGGTCTCGTTGTTGGTATCGAAGCGATAAAAATTTTGGCGAGAACGGACGTCAAACGAAGAAGTTATGAATTTATAACGAAGTTTTTTTGTCCCGACCTATTAAAAATAAATAATAAAAATAAAGTTAAAACTAGCCGACGGAGTCTAAACGAAAGTTGTAGAGCGTAGTCTCACCTTCGCGTGGATATAGTCGAAAACGGAGTTCGTATGAAGAAGATATGAATTTCCGAAGTTTATTAAATATTTTGTATTTAAATTTAATTGGAAAATCCGGCATTATCCGAAGAGGATTCATCGGACTCATCCGAAGTACGCCCAGCGTACTAGCGTACGCCCCGCGTACAACGAAGCATGGCACGCCTCGCACTCGAGTTCTTCGGATACGTAAGCAATGACGATTCTGAGGCAGTACGCCCCGTGTAACGCAGTATGCCCCACGTACTCCGAGGCTCCAGCCTCCAATAAATAGGATGCGAGGGCAGCCGAGTTCTTTTGCTCTTTTCTCTCTTTTTCTCTCCCGTTTTGCCTCGATTTGCGTGCCAGAAATACCCCGAAGCCCCGATATTATTCTCGAGCCCCGAAGCAAGTCCCGAGATCTCGAAGATCCCGAGAAGTGCGGTTCCCGAGCCGAAGCTCTGCCCGCGAGAAGTTCGATTTTGGTAGAGATCTTCCAGATCTGTTGAGGATTACTACTTCTGCAAGCCGTAGTGCTGTCCTATCATCTTCTGATCAAGTGAGTGTATACTACCTTTCATAAACACAATAATAATACAAGTATGGTTTGAGTGTATTAAGTATATTGTGGTTTATACGTGTGAGTGTGTGGTTACTTTCTTCTAACGCGTAATTATGAAGTATTTTATACGAAATACGTGTTATGTGTATAATATTGTTGCTATATGTGTGAATGTATATTCATTCTCTTCTATCTCATAGATCTGATTTACTTTCTATGAAATACGTGTTATGTGAGTGTGCCTCATCTGTTATGTGGAATATGTATTGAATGAAAATGATATACAGGTTTTAAACTATGTATGAAAATATATATTTTTATCTACTAATATGTTGGCTAGAACATGGGTAGATAGTTGGTGTGTAATAAACAGATGAGAGGCCTCGATGTTGTTGTTGTTGTTGTTGATCTAGTTATTCAGCGGAGTATGGATAACGACCACAGACTCTTTCTAGACAGTCCAGTGGAACGCTAGCAAGTTCATAACCTGTAGGTGTTGTGAACGATGTGTTCACCAGTGTACTCTATCCCCCTCATGGTTGCCTTTAGGATATCTATTGTTGAGGAAACCTGTTAGCAGTAATGTCCGTCCCAATGAAAATCCTAGATTAGGTCCCTTGAGATAGATGTTGTTTTAGGGACGTAAAGTGAGGATAACGGGAATGGGTAATCGGGATAGTGATTGGTTGGTGAAATTAAATATAATTTATTTATTGTGGGTTGAAAACCCTATATGCTCACCAGGCTCCCAAGCCTAACCCTCTCAGTTTTATTTGTATTACAGGAAGTGGCGCAAGGGCGTAAGATGGATGAATCATCGAGTTGTTTTGTTTACAAGTCTGTATATGTATATATTTGTTGAATGACTTGTAATGTTATCGTTTATGCTTTACGGTCTGTATCGGAACATGACATCCCGAGTTTTGATTATATAATGAAAATGCATCTCTTGATGAAATGCTTTGATAAATATTATTTTATCATGTTTTGTTTTGGGAACAAATTCCGCAACACTTTTAAATCAAAAGGATTTACTCTGAAGTTATTTTAAAAAGCATAAATGAAATCGGTCTTTTCTGGCCGAGATTTTGGGGATGTCACATGAGTTGCAGTTAACTCCCGCAGCAGACCCTCATTGTGATTTAGGGTTCTCCTTTGATCTGCTTCAAGTTGGAAAATACGAACTGTATTGACTCCAGTGTTCGCGTCTAGCTCCATGGTTCGGTGGATAGCTGCCCTACCCTGCTCATCATTGCGAGCAACTCGGCGAACCAATATTGGAAGGATTCTGTCTGCGGAGCCTCCCTTGCCAAGGTTATAAAAGTTGTGGTCTCCATTGTACGGAAGGGGTTGGCCCTGTTCATGGCTCCACCTACCCAATGTCTTTGCCCACAGAGGCGTTAGGCTTTGAAATTCAGGCCAAGGGTTAGGATTTGGCATTAGAGCCACTAGAGGTTGATCATTGACTTCAGGATCTGAGTCAGAATCTTCATATATTTCTTCCTCAAATTCTTCTTCCGGTTCAGCCTCTAGCCAACCTTCATTCTCTTGGTTAGGGAAGTACGGATATCCAGGAGGATGAAATCCCGCCATGATATCTACGCGAGAATAGGGGTAAAAAAGGCAATTAATAGACATATAAACTATCAATACTTATAGGAGAGTGATCCTTATCAAATACTTATATAATTACGTAGTGCATACCAGTTATATATAACTTTAGATAGGATAGACCTTCGAATAAGTGATCCAACTCTAAGTCTACAACCAAACAGGGAACAGGAAGTAAAGCGAAAGCAACAGATTCTAAGCCTATATAATCCTTATTATGTATAACCTTAGCGTATCCACTCAGTAATTAAAGACCTACCAACAAAGGTCTTTAGTTTTCAAATAAGTTAACAATAGTATCATAAAATCGTCCAATAGTATTTTTAAGTTGTTTCGTGTTTTTGATCTTTCTTTGTTGATAGAGTTGGTAAGTTTTTAGACTTGCTACAACACTAACAACATTCCTGCACATATGCTAATCACTTCTTGGACTGACATAGTTGATCAGGCTATGTAATTCCCAGACCTGACCATATATCCCCGAGCGTACTTGTGCTGTTCAAAAATCACAATACTTTTGTTCTATTCTTGTATGATACTGGTCTTAGTGTGAATGCATGTGTGTATACTTTTAGTAAAATACTTGTTATGTTTTTAAAAGTATAACTCTTGGTCAAAGTGTTTTTAATCCGATTGTGTTTATAGTTGTATATATTTTATGGGTTGATATACTTCATTCAAAGTGTCACACCCCCAAACTGAATTAGCGGAAACATTCGGGGATGGAGGACGTCGTGTACAATATCATAACCATGCATAATAGTAAATCAAGCAACAACATCCATTCCATTAAATAGTATAGTTAATACAAGTGTGTTCTTTATAAAGTTTAAATGACACCAAAAATGAATGTAACAAAAGAATAAGACGAGTCTTGCTTTCTGGTCCAGCTTCTCAAAAGCTAAACGAGTGTACCTGTCTTACTGGTTTCCTGAGAATATTAGTTATTTTGAAAGAGAGCGTCAACATATAAGTGTTGGTAAGATCATAAGTATTTAATTGCATTATATGGCATTTGTTTTACAGAAATGATTGTATTTGTATCATGATTTTTTTTGTTTACTTACCCAGAAAATCCAATATTTTCTGCTTATAATGAAATGTAGTCCTCTACCAAGACCCGACTATTTGTACATTTGTTCTCTTAAAATAATGAAAATGAACTATTTGTATTAGTTAAATTATTCTACTGATAGTTTTACTGCCTTATAACCGAGTTGGTTAATTTAGGATTAAAATGTGTTTGAAGTTATAACCATACTTGATCAGCCTAGTATAAACACACGACGCTCTTCAGACGACGAACAAGTATGACATTTGTTCACTCGTGGAGTTGCGGGTCCCACTGTAGCTAGCAGCGAGGTGTGGAATGGTCAATCCCGTAAAGATCTATACACAAACTCACGCTCTCCCTCCAGGAGACTCTGGTTAAAAAACGTTACATAGCAAGTGTATTGCTGTGCCATGAAGTAGTATCTCACATTTTAGTTATCATGTACAAGTATAGTGCGTCTGTTCCTTCTATTTCTGGTATATGTATGTGTGTGTTCCTTTTGTAAGTGTATATGTTCCGTTTGAAAATGTATATGTATAGTATTACTTCGAGTTTTTGTATATGTATATGTATGATCTCTAAATTATACCTATTATATTTTACTAGTATGTTTGCTGTATAACTGACTTGATGGAATGTAACAACCCGAAGTTGTTCATCGCCGAAAACCCGTTCTGCCCGAATAACTCGTCGGAAATCGAAATGTCCCGATATCGTTTTCGGGTTTAGTTAACTAAAATTATATGTTTATTATCATTCAATGAGGGTCCAAATCATTTAGGAACTCATGAATTTAGCCCAAAACATTTATTTCATAAGTTTTAGAAATATCCTCGTCAGGTGACGGAAACTCAATCGGGTGCGACCCCAAGCTTCGTTTAAGGCCGGTATCGGGTAGAATTCCACCGTGTCCAAGTTTTAGGAACTATATAAACATGTTTAACCTCTCATTTGAAGCTTTTTCCTTCTCTCTCTACTCTCTCTCTAACCTCTCTCCTAAATCCAAAGATTAAGTGTCCAAAACTCAATTTTAAGGCCTCAAATCCTTAAGGTACCTTCCTAGCCTTAATCTATAGCATGTTTGGCTTCCAAATTTGACATTTAATCATGAAATTGGACAATATATGTGAGTTTATGGCCCAGGAGGCTGCCTAGGCCGTAAACACCATTTTGAAGGGTTTTTAGCCCTTAAACTCCTTCCTAGACTCAATTGGACTTTAGATATGGCTAAGGGACTTCAAGATATGGACTTAGAACATTTAAAACTTTGATTTTGAGGACTTTGAAGGAGTTTACGGCCAAGGCATAAGCTTGGGCCGTAAACTCATGTGAATGGGGTTTTTCATGCCCTTAAACCCTTCCAAATCACTTCTATGGCTTAGATATGAATTATAGGACCTTGGTAATAGCATTTGGACACTTGAAACGTGATTTTTGGGGGATTTAGATGAGTTTACGGACAAGGAGAGTGCTTGGGCCGTAAACTCCCCAAAACTTGACATAAATCCAATCCTAAGGTGTTAGAAAGCCATCCAACACCACCAAAAGCCTTGGAATAAATTAAGGAACCAACCAAAAATACTTTAAGGGCCTTAAACACATCATTTATGGGATTTTTAAGAGTTTACGGCCAAGGCTTGTTCTTGGGCCGTAAACTCCAAAATTTTTGGTGTTAGAATGCAAACTAAACACCCCTAAAGCCCTTAGATGAATTTTAGAAGCCCTTCTATGCTAGTTTTAGACCTTGAAACACATTGTAGCACCATATATTAGAGTTTGCAGCCATGAGAGGGGTCTCATGGGCCGTAAACTCCATAAATCCCTCATATGTTCCATACAAACTCATTTATAGGCTTGTGGAAATTTTTAGAATCACATGTGATTGATTTTAACACCTTAAAAACACTAAATCTTGGAGAATTGAGAGTTTACGGCCAAAGACCCCATGCCTAGGCCGTAAACTCCCTTATGTATTGTAAATGATGTTTCTAATTCAATCCAAGCCTTAAGAAAAATTAATCCAAGCATTTCCAAGTGTCCATATCCATTTATGACCCAAATTTGCACCATAAACCACCCTACCATGAGTTTACGGCCGTAAACTCATGGGGAATGGGTGTTTTGGACCAAAAACTCTTGTATAAGTTTATTCATGGGGAGTAAACTCAAGTCCCAAGTCCCTAGTCTCATTTCACGTCCTTAAACGCCACCCGGGTCCTTCCAAACACTTGTATCGGAGTGTTTTCGCGACTAGAAGCAAGTGTCCCTAACATATAAATAAACTAAGTCCTAATTAGATACAAATGTATATCTTTACATTATAATTAGGAACCTCGTGTATTTACAAGCCCCGGATCAACTCTTAGCATCCAAATCGTCATACTTCTCGTCCGGTGAGTTCATACCCCTACCCCTTTTTCACTGTTTTTAACTGTTTTCAGGGGGGGAATACAAGCAAACCAAAACTATTTTCAAATCATAACATTTATGTGTTTCAAATAATATCTGGCAAACTTATAAACTCTTATACTCCTTATGTATTATGTTGAGCATAAGGAATGATTTATCAATTACAACTAAATGAATTTTAGTTAAGAAAATAATCAAACTAATCAAATTATTATGGGAATAATTTGGGGTTCTATGTTTCTCTTTATATCACTTACTGATATCTGTATTAAGTTATTAGATAAAGTATGTCTGATTTAGTTTATCTCCGTATCATTCGAATGTTTTGCCAGATGGTTTCGTTGTATGTATCTATTTTCACTGTATCATGTCTTAAAGTCTTTGTATGTTTGTTATCGTATGAGAATCCTGTGAATAGTTTAATACTAGCTTGTGAGATAGTCACTACCCTTTATGGATGATCAAGTAAATCCTCTCCGGAAGTGTAACCAGAGTCTCCTGGAGGGAGAGCGAGGAATTTGTGAATAGATCTATTCGGGACTGACAATCCCACACCTTAACTGCTAGCTACAGTTAGGCGGGCACGCCTGAGGTGACAAATTCTGTATATCGTCCGACGTCTGACTAACGTCAAGGAGGTCTCGTTGTCGTATCAGCATGGTTACCCGACTCACAATACGTATTAATATAAACTTATTCACAGTTAGGATTTGTTTAGAATCTATATCTCGTTCGGGATGGTAATCCCAGGGTTTTATGTCTATATCTCGTTCGGGATGATAATCCCATGATCTTGTGTCTATATCTCGTTCGGGATGATAATCCCATGATCTTGTGTCTATATCTCGTTCGTGATGATAATCCCATGATCTTGTGTCTATATCTCGTTCGGGATGATAATCCCATGATTTTTAGAACTAAATCCTATACGGGATGATAATCCCATGATTTTATCAAACTATTATATATCTAGTTTCGGGATAGTGATCCCATGGTTTATCAGGCTATCTTATATCTACTTTAGGGATAGTGATCCCATGGTTTTTATCGAATTATCTTATAACTGGTTCGGGATGTTAGTCCCAAGGTTTTCAAATACTAACTGGTTCGGGATGTTAGTCCCAAGATTTTCAAAATACCTTCTATCTACAGTTCGTCTAAATTATAGTTTTGTATATTAAACTATACTATTTGTTATTCAATAAATCTTGCATTTAGGAAAATATGGGATTTTCCTGGGGTTAACTTATAACTTGTAACAGAACTGTAACGAAAGATAACTTAACTACTTTACATAAGAAAATATGGGATTTTCTTGGATATCAAATCTTTTCAGAAAACTAAAGGAAACCGATACATTTTCACAAAACAAAACCGCTTATGAACTCACCAGCTTTATGCTGATTTTCAAACTGCTTGTATTCTCAGGTCCAAGTTAGACAGGTACCCGGCGATATCTTTTGGTGAAGATGAAGTGCTCCGAAGACTCGTCTCTTTTGTTCGTATGATATATGTATAACTTTGTACAATTTACTTCTGAACCAAATGTAAACTTTCATATATATGTAATGTAATGGTTGTTTACTGTGATTACTATGTACATTGGATTTGATACACAACATGGAGTCAACCCCGGGAACGTTTCCGCCTTTGGTTTTCGGGGTGTGACATGGAAAGACTCATGCACTACTAGAAAACAACCCTTTAATAATGCAAATAATGGTAGAAGTTATAATATAAATAATAATCACAATTATAATAATTATAAAAGTTATGAAAAAATGAAGCCTAAAAATCGTTGTTTATCCCTTGAAACAAGGAAAAAACAATATATATATATATATATATATATATATATATATATATATATATATATATATATATTACATGATTGTATATATAATCACGTCAACTATTATTGAGGTTTACCCAAAATAATATCTAAGTCATACAAGGAAAGCATAATGTTAAAATATTATCTAAGTCATAGGAGGAGAGGATAATGTTGTTAAGAAGTCTATACCGAGTAACATTATTCTCTTTCTACAAATTTTAAATGAAATCATTATAAGAAAATTATGTTTGAAATTTAAACACTATATCATTTGTGTAATAGTTTCGTATGAACACAAAAGAAATTGACAGGACAACTTTATTATATATTTATGTAATATCATGTTCGTTCATACAATTATTTGATGTTACAAGTGTTTCAAGTTTCAAGCCCAAGTCCGATCCAAAGCCCAACTTCTAGAAGGAAATGGATTGTTTACATTAGATACATAAAAACCTTCTGGTCTTACTAACCAATAACAGTATTGTGTACCAAATCCTTGTTTAACACATACATTAGAAGGATGACGGCTATTGAACACATGAAAATCCTGATATTTTGAACCCCACTAGAACTGACTCCAATAGTATGTAGTTGTTGTTTCATGAATTTGCCATTGGTAAATTCCATTATAAGAAAGGGTGTGATTTCCGTGATCATCTTCTTTTGATCTCACATGAAAGGTGATATCTTCATTGATGCCATTGATTATGAACATGTTCCATTCACCGAGTACATCAAGAGGTTTGTTTATAGAAGACGCGATGGTATAAGTAACTGAAAATATTGAGATGCAGAAGAAATAGACGAAAACAGAAAGGCGATACATTATACTACTTATATAATTTATTTTGAAGCAGTTATAAAATTTATCTTTACAGTAGTCACTTTGATCAATTTATAAGGAGTGGGTGGGAGCTCCATAGCATATTTTGCATCAATTATGTAATAAGTGTAATTAATTTATAGTTATTGTAAAATTTAGTTTGCCGTTTCAAAAGAATATTTATATATAACTGATACCGCTAGTTTAATTGGCATTTGGTGAAGATACCAAGGATCATAGCCACATCTTACATAGCGTTTTTTGCATTAATTATGTAATATTTTCCGATAACTGATACCTCTAATTCAATTTCCATTTGGTGACGGTAATGCTGAATCATAGCCACATCCCACATTGATTCGATTTAAAGCACTCAAACATTTTATGTTGTTTAAGTATTTGCACTTTAACTATTTTTCGTTGTGAATACGAACCGTATTAACTCCAGTGTTCGCATCTAGCTCCATGGTTCGGTGGATACTGCCCTACCCTGCTCATCATTGCGAGCAACTCGGTGACCCAATATTGGAAAGATTCTGTCTGCAGAGCCTCCCTCGGTCAGGTTATAAAAGTTGCGGTCTCCATTGTATGGAGGGGGTTGGCCCTGTTCATGGCTCCACCTACCCAAAGTCTCTGCCCACAAAGGCGTTAGGCCTTGACATTCAGGCCGAGGGTTAGGATTTGGCATTAGAGCCACTAGAGGTTGATCATTGACTTCAGGATCTGAGTCAGAATCTTCGTATATTTCTTCCTCAAATTCTTCTTCTGGTTCAGCCTCTAGCCAACCTTCATTCCCTTGGTTAGGGAACTATGAATCTCCAGGAGGATGAAATCCCGCCATGATATCTACACGAGAATAGGGGTAAAAGAGGCAATTAATAGACATATAAACTATTAATACTTATTGGGGAGTGATCCTTATCAAATACTTATATAATTACGTAGTGCATACCAGTTGTATATAACTTTAGATAGGATAGACCTTCGAATAAGTGATCCAACTCTATGTCCACAACCAAACAGGGAACAGGAAGTAAAGTGAAAACAACAGATTCTAAGCCTATATAATCTTTATTATATATAACCTTAGCGTATCCACTCAGTAATTATAGACCTACCAACAAAGGTCTTTAGTTTTCACATAAGTTAACTATAGTATCATAAAATACTCCTATAGTATTTTTAAGTTGTTTCGTGTTCTTGATGTTTCTTTGTTGATAAAGTTGGTAAGTTTTTAGACTTGCTGCAACACTACAAACATTCATGCGCATATGCTAATCACTTCTCGGACTGACATAGTTGTTCAGGCTATGTAATTCCCAGACCTGACCATATATCCCCAAGCGTATTTGTGTTGTTCAAAAATTACAACACTTTTGTTCTATTCTTGTATGATACTAGTCTTAGTGTGAATGCATGTGTGTATACTTTTAGTAAAATACTTGTTATGTTTTAAAAGTATAACTCTTGGTCAAAGTGTTTTTAATCCCATTATGTTTATAGTTGTATATCTTTTATGGCTTGATACACTTCATTCACTATAAACCATGCTCTGATACCAAATGTGTCACACCCCCAAACTGTCACTCCCCGAAAACCAAAGGCGGAAATATTTCCGGGGTTGACTCCACGTTGAGTATCAAATCCAATGCACATAGTAAGTAACGTAAACAACCATTACATTACATAAAAGAAGTTTACATTTGTTTCAAAATTAAAGTTGTATAAGTGTGATACATAGTATATATGAGCAAAAGTAAGACGAGTCTTCAACGCATTCCATCTTTGCCAAAAGGATTTATCGGGTACCTGTCTAATGCGGACCTAAGAATACAAGCAGTTTGAAAATCAGCATAACGCTGGTGAGTTCATAAGCGGTTTTGTTTTCTAAAAAATGTACGAGTTGCTTTTCTGTTTCTGAAAAGGATACACACCAAGAAAATCCCATATTTTCTTAAAAGTTGGTTATTGAATCCCAAAATGTAATGTAAAAGATGTACACTAAAAACATGTTTACCCTTGTGAATTGTAAAGTTTAGTTATCTGGTTTGTTACACGATTCTGGTTAAGTACAAGTGTTACCCCAAAAAAATCCCATATTTTCCTGAATGTTGGTTACCAATTTGAAAGATGTATACTGAAAACCTGGTTTTCCTTGTGAAATGTATTAATTTTAACACATATATAAAACTAATATATACAAAGTAAATTAATTACTTTATTCATTATTACTATTTAGTAAATCTCTGTTATCCTAATAGCGAGTTCCATAACCATACATTAGACTAGATATGGCAATAAGTAGTCCACATCAGCTTATGACTTTCGTCACCCTTGAACCTTTCGGTTCGGCTGTAGCTAGCAGCCAGGTGCGGGGTAGTCAGCCCCGTATAGATCTATACACTCAAGTGATACTCCCTATCTAAGAGATTCTAGTTACGGTTGCGGTCCTCCACTCGCGTATCTCTGTGGAGTATTCACCGAGGACGTGTCTCCAATTATATAGGATTAACAAATTTACTAGTAATAATACAATAATCCTCCACTCGCGTATCTCTGTGGAGTGTTACCGACGACAAAAACAGTGTACTAAGTTTTATGTTGAAAGTTCAAATGTCATGCTTGTAACTGATTTACTGTGGGAAAGCCATTTGTGAAATATAAAACACAACATTTTATAACATGTTTCACAAATAATATGTTTACATGTTCTGCATGTTCAAACGGTTATCTATTGTGACTATCAGTGTTAAAAGCATATGTAATATGAAACACAACACATGTAAAATAAGTTTTGAGTACAAGTATCCCTTGTACTTTGCTTGTATTGCCCCTGAAAACAGTAAAAACAGTGAAAAAGGGTAGGGATATGAACTCACCAGTCGGGAAAACGTGTCGGTTTGGATGCTAGTTGTCAGTTCGGGGCTTGATTACGCGCGAGGTTCCTATGTAATATGAAATGATATAAAAATGTATCTAATTATACTTTGAACCACTAATTAGACATGAATATGCACTCCAAGACGTGAAAACACTTCACTGTAAATGTTAGGAGTGATCCGGGTAACATCTAAGGGTGTGTAGGGCGTAAATATGGAGTTTACTCTTCAAGAGTAAATTCCTTGAGGAGTTTATGGATCATTGACTATATCCCCATGAGTTTATGGCCGTAAACTCATGGATGGTGGGTTCTTGGATGCCAAATGGTCAAACAATGCACAAGGGAAGGTTCTAGGGTCGATTCCATGGCTTAGGAAGTGATCGGGACTTGAAATGGCCTTGGGAAATGAGTTTACAGTCTAAGGAGATGTTTTTGGGGAGTTTACTACCTTAAACTCATGAGTTTACAATCTTAAACTCATGTTTGTCCATGAATCAAAGGCTTTGGTGGTTGTAATTCAATCACATGTGATTTCTAGGTCCAAAACCAAGCTATTCAAGGGGTTAAAGGCACCTTAACACCCTTTGAGGGGTGTTTACGGACCAAGGAGGTGGGTTTACAGTCCAAGAATGTTCTTGGGCCCTAAACTCAAGTTTGATGCATTTGAGGATGTTTTGGTGCATCGCATGAAGGATTATGAGGTCCTACACTCCCGTGGAAGCTTTTGAAGGTGTTTAAGGGCACTTTAACACCCATTGAACGAGTTTATGGTCTAAGGAGGTAAGTTTATGGTCTAAGAATGTTCTTGGACCATAAACTCAAGTTTTTCCCATTTGTGTATGATTTGATGCATTTCTTGAAGGGTTACAAGGTTCCATGCACTCATGGAAGTCCATTGGAGGTGTTTAGGGGCAAACTAACAACCGACAAGGTGTTTAAGGTCTATGAATGAGGGTTTACGGTCCAAGCATGTTCTTGGACCGTAAACTCATGTCCATGTCTCATTTGGTGCGATTTTGGGGTCCTAAGCTTATGCATGCAAGTTTCTAGGCCGAATCTAAGCCCTAGAAGTGTTTTGGAGGGGTTTTGAGGCTTCAAAACCCTCATATGAGGTGTTCACGGTTTTGGGAGGGTCCCCAAACCGTAAACACATGTTCATATGTGTTTTGGGTGATTCCAACAAGAATTTGCAAACCATTCAAGTTAAACAACAAGTTTGGGATGCATTTGTTACTAAATGATGCTTGAAATGGGGTTTTTGGGCCAAATTTCGAGTTCTAGAGAGAGTGTAGAGAGGGAAAGTTTTTAGAGAGAGAGAGAGAGAGTAAAAGCCTCAAAATGATGTCACTAATCCCTTATATAGGGGTTGAGTTTGTGGCCCGGTGGAATTCTAACCGATACTGCCGTTAGACGGTGCTTTTGGGTCGAACCCGATAAATTTGCCGTAATCACGATTTAGATGAAAATAATAATTTTCCAAACAAATATGGAAAATATTTTAATGATTATAACACATCCCGACACTCATGAAATCAATAATAAAAGTCGCGATAAAATTTATTTAACGCAAAGGTTAACGGAACGAATTGAATACGACGGTTTTATTCAACGGGAACGGTTTTAGTTACGGAATAAATTGTAGGTTGTCACACAAACTGAATTAGCGGAAATATTCGGGGGTGGAGGACGTCGTGTACAGTATCATAACAATGCATAATAGTAAATCAAACAACAACATCCATTCCATTAAATAGTATAGTTAATACAAGTGTGTTCTTTATAAAGTTTAAATGACACCAAAAATGAATGTAACAAAAGAATAAGACGAGTCTTGCATTCCGCTCCATCTTCTCAAAAGCTAAACGAGTGTACCTGTCTTACTGGTTTCCTAAGAACATAAGTTATTTTGAAAGAGAGCGTCAACATATAAATGTTGGTAAGATCATAAGTATTTAATGCCATTATATGGCATTTATTTTACATAAATGATTGTATTTGTATCATGAAAATTTTTGTTTACTTACCTAGAAAATCCTATATTTTCTGCTTATAATGAAATGTAGTCCTCTACCAAGACCCAACTGTTTGTACATTTGTTTTCTTAAAATAATGAAAATGAACTGTTTATATTAGTTAAAATATTCTACTGATTGTTTTACTGAATTATAACCGAGTTGGTTAATTTAGGATTAAAATGTGATTGAAGTTATAACCATACTTGATCGACCTAGTATAAACACACGACGCTCTTCAGACGACCATCAAGTATGACATTTGTTCACTCGTGGAGTTGCAGGTCCTATTGTAGCTAGCAGCGAGGTGTGGGATGGTCAATCTCGTAAAGATCTATACACAAACTCATGCTCTTCCTCCAGGAGACTCTGGTTAAAAAACATGACATAGGAAGTGTATTGTTGTGCCATGAAGTAGTATCTCACATTTTAGTTATCATGTACATGTATAGTGTGGCTGTTCCTTCTGTTGCTAGTATATGTATGTGTGTGTTCCATTTGTAAGTGTATATGTTCCATTTGTAAATGTATATGTATAGTATTACTTCGAGTTCATGTATATGTATATGTATGATCTCTAAACTATACCTATTATATTTTACTAGTATGTTTGCTGTATAACTGACTTGTTGGAAAGACTCATGCACTGCTAGAAAACAACCTTTTAATGACACAAATATAGAAGTTATAATATAAATAATAATCACGATTATAATAATTATAAAAGTTATGAAAAAATGAAGCCCAAAAATCGTTGTTTAGCCCTTGAAACGTGGAAAAAACAATATATATATATATATATATATATATATATATATATATATATATATATATTACATGATTGTATATATAATCACGTCAACTATTATTGAGGTTTACCTAAAATAATATCTAAGTCATATAAGGAAAGCATAATGTTAAAATATCTACATCATAGGAGGAAAGCATAATGTTGTTAAGAAGTCTATACCGAGTAACATTATTCTCTTTCTACAAATTTTAAATGAAATCATTATAAGAAAATTATGTTTGAAATTTAAACACTATATCATTTGTGTAATAGTTTCGTATGAACACAAAAGAAATTGACAGGACAACTTTATTATATATTTATGTAATATCGTGTTCGTTAATACAATTATTTGATGTTACAAGTGTTTCAAGTTTCAAGCCCAAGTCTGATCCAAAGCCCAACTTCTAGAAGGAAATGAATTGTTTACATTAGATACGTAAAAACCCTCTGGTCTTACTAACCAATAACAATATTGTGTACCAAATCCTTGTTTAACACATACATTAGAAGGATGACGGCTATCGAACACATGAAAATCCTGATATTTTGAACCCCACTAGAACTGACTCCAATAGTATGTAGTTGTTGTTTCATGAATTTGCCATTGGTAAATTCCATTATAAGAAAGGGCGTGATTTCCGTGATCATCTTCTTTTGATCTCACATGAAAGGTGATATCTTCATTGATGCCATTGATTATGAACATGTTCCATTCACCGAGTACATCAAGGGGTTTATTTATAGAAGACGCGATGGTATAAGTAACTGGAAATAATGAGATGTAGAAGAAATAGACGAAAACAAAAAGGCGATACATTATACTACTTATATAATTTATTTTGAAGCAGTTATAAAATTTATCTTTACAGTAGTCACTTTGATCAATTTATAAGGAGTGGGTGGCAGCTCCATAGCATATTTTGCATTAATTATGTAATAAGTGTAATTAATTTATAGTTATTGTAAAATTTAGTTTGCCGTTTCAAAAGAATATTTATATATAACTGATACCTCTACTTTAATTGGCATTTGGTGAAGATACCAAGGATGATAGCCACATCTTACATAGCGTATTTTGCATTAATTATGTAATATTTTCAGATAACTGATACCTCTAGTTCAATTTCCATTTGGTGACGGTAATGATGAATCATAGCTACATCCCACATTGATTTGATTTAATGCACTCAAACATTTTATGATGTTTAAGTATGTGCGCTTTAACTATGTTTCCTTGTGAATACGAACCGTATTGACTCCAGTGTTCGCATCCAGCACCATTGTACGGAAGGGGTTGGCCCTGTTCATGGCTCCACCTACCCAAAGTCTCTGCCCACAAAGGCGTTAGGCCTTGACATTCAGGCCGAGGGTTAGGATTTGGCATTAGAGCCACTAGAGGTTGATCATTGACTTCAGGATCTGAGTCGGAATCTTCGTATATTTCTTCCTCAAATTCTTCTTGCGGTTCGCCCTCTAGCCAACCTTCATTCCCTTGGTTAGGGAAGTACGGATCTCCAGGAGGTTGAAATCCCTCCATGATATCTACAAGAGAATAGGGGTAAAAGAGGCAATTAATAGATATATAAACTATCAATACTTATAGGGGAGTGATCCTGATCAAATACTTATATAATGACGTAGTGTATACCAGTTATATATAACTTTAGATAGGATAGACCTTCGAATAAGTGATCCAACTCTAAGTCCACAACCAAACTGGGAACAGGAAGTAAAGCGAAAACAACATATTCTAAGCCTATATAATCCTTCTTATATATAACCTTAGCGTATCCCCTCAGTAATTATAGACCTACCAACAAAGGTCTTTAGTTTTCACTTAAGTTAACTATCGTATCATAAAATACTCCTATAGTATTTTTAAGTTGTTTCGTGTTCTTGATGTTTCTTTGTTGATAGAGTTGGTAAGTTTTTAGACATGTTGGAACACTACAAACATTCCTGCGCATATGCTAATCACTTCTCGGACTGACATTGTTGATCAGGCTATGTAATTCCCAGACCTGACCATATATCCCCAAGCGTACTTGTGCTGTTCAAAAATCACAATACTTTTGTTCTATTCTTGTATGATACTGGTCTTAGTGTGAATGCATGTGTGTATACTTTTAGTAAAATACTTGTTATGTTTTAAAAGTATAACTCTTGGTCAAAGTGTTTTTAATCCCATTGTGTTTATAGTTGTATATCTCTTATGGCTTGATATACTTCATTCACTATAAACCATTCTCTGATACCAAATGTGACACCCCCAAACTGAATTTGCGGAAACATTCGGTAGTGGAGGACGTCGTGTACAGTATCATAATAATGCATAATAGTAAATTAAGCAACAACATCCATTCCATTAAATAGTATAGTTAATACAAGTGTGTTCTTTATAAAGTTTAAATGACACCAAAAATGAATGTAACAAAAGAATAAGACGAGTCTTGCATTCCGCTCCATCTTCTCAAAAGCTAAACGAGTGTACCTGTCTTACTGGTTTCCTCAGAATATAAGTTATTTTGAAAGAGAGCGTGAACATATAAATGTTGGTAAGATCATAAGTATTTAATGCCATTATATGGCATTTGTTTTAAAAAAATGATTGTATTTGTATCATGATTTTTTTTACGTACCCAGAAAATCCTATATTTTCTGCTTATAATGAAATGTAGTCCTCTACCAAGTCCCGACTATTTGTACATTTGTTCCCTAAAAACAATGAAAATGAACTATTTGTATTAGTTAAAATATTCTACTGATAGTTTTACTGCCTTATAACCGAGTTGGTTAATTTAGGATTAAAATGTGATTGAAGTTATAACCATACTTGATCGACCTAGATTGAAGCCGTCATTCCAGAACACCGAAGTACTCATGCATAGAGTACCTCCTGTTTCTCATCCTTTCCAAGGAAACCGCAGCAAACCTCCCCGAAGTATCACTCGTATAGTACGTCAAGTTCAATCTAAAGACCCATATGGTTGATCTGTCTCCGAAGAATTTATACATGAGGGTGGTATATAATCAAGATTCTACAGGTTTAGAATTGATGATTCCACTTTAACTTCTTTTCCTCGTTGGGATGTGAGCTTAAAGAGGAATCATTTATTCGAATACCTTTTCAATCTTAATTATATACGACTCGTATACCCGAGATTGTGATGGATGAACCAGGTATGAGTTCTACTATGAACTTCAGGATGAAGACTGCCCAAGACTACGAGTGATCGTGCATCAGCGAGAATAAACTCAGAAATACCTACCCTTTTTCCTAATTCATGAGTAGTTATACGTTCTTTTAGATCTTCACGACAGCTAATCCACCCCAAAGTTTTGACATCATAATCAGTAGGAGTTGGTTAAGTCTACATCGAGCCGACATCAGGTGTCTTAATAGAGCAATTTTCCCTAACCTCCCTAAACAACAAATCCCTAGTTATTTACAGCGACAAACCAAGTACGAACCCTCTCATCAATTCGTGTATGCAAGCTCAGAAATGCTTATGAAGGGAATATCATTCATTCCTTACACACATCGCCGAGACATGCCTAGAAGTGAAGGACATTCAGAACATCCAAGAAGTACGCGACTTTCCCGACACCTTCCAAAAGAACTACCGAGACTACCACCACAGTGTCAAGTCGAATTCAGAATCGACTTAATTCCAGGGGCTACCTCAGTAGCCAAAAATCACCTTATTGTATAGCTACAACCGAGATGCAAGAACTTCCTAGACATCTTAACGAACTCCTCAGAAGGGGATTCTTTAGGACAAGTTTCTCACTTGGAAGAGCACCGGATTCGTCTGTAAACAAGAAAGAGCGTTCCAAACGCTAAAGTAAGTCTGATGCACCACACCAATATTATCCCTCCCAAAAAGGGGATAGAATATTGCATGGTGTAATGCGATACATATAACCAAGGGATTGGTTGTATTATTATGCAAGGGGAAAGATCACTACCTATACCTCAAGACAGTTTAAGACCCAAGAATTTGATTGTTCAACACATGACCTTGATTCAGGAGCAGCGTTGATTGCTCTGAAGATCTGGAGACACTACTTGTAGGGTACAAGGTGTAATACTCTCACCGAACATGGAAACACACAACACACATTCGACAAGGAAAGGATATCATACCAGTGAAGTCAAACAAAAGAAGCAAAGTCGTATCCCATTAGTGAAAGATTCACTGGAATGCCAGGCGAAGACGAATGTTTGCTTAAGAACACAAGTATCAAATAGAACTCCTATCCGTAACATGATTGTTAATACTACTTAAAACTCGAATTTCGGGACGAAATTCCCTCTAACAGGGGGATGATGTAACAACCCGATATTTTGAGATGATAAAATGTAACGCCAGTCAAATTTAAGCCAAAACTTAACTTTCCTAAAATCATATTTGGGTTAAATAAAGTGGTAGGGCTCGTATCAAGGTTTTCGTACATATAAAGAACACTAAAATCCGAGTTATAACGAAGAAGTTATGACCAATCAAAAATTCACGGCGAGAACCGGCAACGCTGGTAGACGTAAAACGCAAAGTTTCGATACAATAATTTTTAGCCTTAGGTATCTAAACGAAAGTCGTAGATTACGTTAAATCGTGATCATGCATAAAAAGAACGCCCAAATCTGACTTCGTATGAGGAAGTTATGATTTTCCGAAGTTTCTAACCTAGCAGTAGACAGCTAAAAACTCAAAACAGAGATCGAGCGATCTTTAGCCGACACAACCTAAACGAAAGTTGGAGAGCCCGACAATAGAAGTATAACAATAAAAAGTTTGACGAAAACGGACGTCGGATAAAGAAGTTACGGATTTTTAACGAAGTTATCATGTCCTGACCTATTAATTAAAATATAATTAAAAATAAAATCAAAATTAGCCGACGGAGTCTAAATGAAAGTTGTTGAGTATTTTCTCACCTTCGCGTGGATATAAAGAACGTAAAAAACGGAGCTCGTACGCGAAAGTTACGGGTTTTTGAAGTTCTTGGCACGCACTTCAAAGTCTTATCCGAAGGAGTACGCCCTGCGTACCCTCGTACGCCCCGCGTACTCGGATACAAGGCTCCGGATCAACCACGTCAATAGACTCTTCGCCCGAGGATGCGGTAAGCAGTGACGCAAGCGAACGCCCTGCGTACCTTCGGAGTACGCCCCGCGTACGAAGAACGCCCATCGTAAGTCCGAAGTATGCCTCGCGTACCGAGGACCTCCAGCCCCTATAAATAGATTGCGAGGGTGCCGGCTATTTTGACACAAATGCTTCAATTCTCTCTCATTTTCGCCTCGTTTTTCGTGCCGACAACATCCCGACTTCCCGGTTTCATATCCAAGCCCCGACGAAAGTCTGAAGCCCCGAGATTTCCGAAAATCTCGTCACTTTCCGGTCGAGGTGCCGCCCAGGAATATCTCGTTTTCTTCAAATCACGCACTTTCTTCGGTGAGTCCATACCCCTATAATCTACATTTTAAATGTGTTATCAATATTGTTTTAATATACACTTTTAAGGGGGGGAATACAAGTAAACACACGATTATTATCGTGTGTAACTCAAAGTTTCACTAAATACTCATTTTTATCAAGTCAATCATATGTGATTCATAACCATTATATGGAATCTTTCGTACAAAAAACATAACACGATATCATCTGATACATATTGAAATTAAATATGTTGTTATACGTATACGAATCAGACAGTTTATTTATACTTTGAGTACATGTGTTCATTTATGTCACCACAAAAAGTTACACTTTTCATAACAAATGAGCATTACACTAGGGTTACTATCCGAACAAAACGAACTTTTGGAAAAACTATAATAGTTTACGACAAACATTTTTACATGTTAAAAACTTTTTATCAAACTGTCTTACATACTCTATGTTTCCTTTCAAACACCGTTAGAATCGTATTTCAAACAAAGGTCTTCCGATACTTAAATTTTGTTCTTGTCAAAACAAACTATTTTCAATCTGTTTTATACTAGGTTGTGAGACAGCTTCACGTACGTTCGAGTATGCATTATTAAGTCCTGTATTATATACCATAATCCCTTGCAGGGGGAGCGTGATACTTGTGTATAGATCTATACGGGATTGACAATCCCACACCTAAGCTGTTAGCTACAGCTAGGCCGGCAGGCCTGGGGTGACAAACGTCATAACAGTTCCAACGCCTGAAGAACGTTGTTACAGGCCATCAGTGTCAATAGCATGGTTATAAAACTCACATGGAGTATTAAAAACACGTTGATTTACGGAGTTTTCATATACCTTAGCAATTATAACTGTACACAAAGCTACTATTTTAGACATGAAAAACATCATGGTAGTTTCATTTTGGGACTTTTAATGTACCATCTACTTACGAACAAATATTGGATTTTTGAAACAAACATTTAAAACAGTCGAGCCTTGGTAGAAGGCTACACTTTATACTAGTAGAAAATATGGGATTTTCTAGAAGTTTCAAACGTTTACAATTACTGACAAACATATTCGTTGGTACAAACTTTCTTTCAAACAATTACATGTCTTTCTTTACAGCTTTACAAATTAAAGTCACATAAATACTTATGAACTCACCAGCATTATTGCTGATACTCGCTTTCAAAATAACTTGTATTCCCAGGATACGGATAGACAGGTACGACTACCAGGTTTTGTGAAGACGGAGCGATCAAGACTCGTCTTTTATTTCTGAATATTCATTTTTGTAGAATTATACTATGAAAGAACTCAAATGTAATTACAATTATACTATTAATGCAATGGATTATGTTGTTGCTTGTTTACTACTTAGTATTGTTGTGATACATTACATGACGTCCTCCGCCCCAGAACGTTTCCGCCGTTCTCGGTTTTGGGGTGTGACACTTTACCTATTATATTTTACTAGTATGTTTGCTGTATAACTGACTTGTTGGAAAGACTCATGCACTACGAGAAAACAACCCTTTAATGACGCAAATAATGGTAGAAGTTTTAATATAAATAATAATCACATTTATAATAATTATAAAACTTATGAAAAAATGAAGCCCAAAAATCGTTGTTTAGCCCTTGAAACAGTGAAAAAACAATATATATATATATATATATATATATATATATATATATATATATATATACATTACATGATTGTATATATAATCACGTCAACTATTATTGATGTTTACCCAAAATAATATCTAAGTCATACAATGAAAGCATAATGTGAAAATAATATCTACGTCATAGGAGGAAAGCATAATGTTGTTAAGAAGTCTATACCGAGTAACATTATTCTCTTTCTACAAATTTTAAAAGAAATCATTATAAGAAAATTATGGTTGAAATTTTAACACTATTTCATTTGTGTAATAGTTTCGTATGAACACAAAAGAAATTGACAGGACAACTTTATTATATATTTATGTAATATCATGTTCGTTAATACAATTATTTGATGTTACAAGTGTTTCAAGTTTCAAGCCCAAGTCCGATCCAAAGCCCAACTTCTAGAAGGAAATGGATTGTTTACATGAGATACATAAAAACCTTCTGGTGTTACTAACCAATAACAATATTGTGTACCAAATCCTTGTTTAAGACATACATTAGAATGATGATGGCTATCGAACACGTAAAAATCCTGATATTTTGAACCCCACCAGAACTGACTCCAATAGTATGTAGTTGTTGTTTCATGAATTTGCCATTGGTAAATTCCATTATAAGAAAGGGTGTGATTTCCATGATCATCTTCTTTTGATCTGACATGAAAGGTGATATCTTCATTGATGCAATTGATTATGAACATGTTCCATTCACCGAGTACATTAAGAGGTTTATTTATAGAAGACGCTATGGTATAAGTAATTGGAAATATTGAGATGTAGATGAAATAGACGAAAACAAAGAGGGCGATACATTATACTACTTATATAATTTATTTTGAAGCAGTTATAAAATTTATCTTTACAGTAGTCACTTTGATCAATTTATAAGGAGTGGGTGGGAGCTTCATAGCATATTTTGCATTAATTATGTAATAAGTGTAATTAATTTATAGTTATTGTAAAATTTAGTTTCCCGTTTCAAAAGAATATTTATATATAACTGATACCTCTAGTTTAATTGGCATTTGGTGACGATACCAAGGATCATAGCCACATCTTACATAGCATATTTTGCATTAATTATGTAATATTTTCCGATAACTGATACCTCTAGTTAAATTTCCATTTGGTGACGGTAATGCTGAATCATAGCCACATCCCACATTGATTCGATTTAAAGCACTCAGACATTTTATGATGTTTAAGTATTTGTGCTTTAACTATGTTTCGTTGTGAATACAAACCGTATTCACTCTAGTGTTCGCATCTAGCTCCATGGTTCGGTGGATACTGCCCTACCCTGCTCATCATTGCGAGCAACTCGGCGAACCAATATTGGAAGGATTCTGTCTGCGTAGCCTCCCTCGGTCAGGTTATAAAAGTTGCGGTCTCCATTGTATGGAAGGGGTTGGCCCTGTTCATGGCTCCACCTACCCAAAGTCTCTGCCCACAAAGGCGTTAGGCCTTGACATTCAGGCCGAGGGTTAGGATTTGGCATTAGAGCCATTAGAGGTTGATCATTGACTTCAGGATCTGAGTCGGAATCTTAACTTAATATCTTTCAAAACTGTACAATATGAAAATAGTTCAAGTTTATACCTTTCTAAGGACTACTCGCACGCGTTCATACGATTTTTCTACAATTTATGGCGATTTTTATAAAACTGTCTGCCATTTCAGAAGTGATTTTGGACCAGTCTGTAAATATGCTCATTTTCACACTAGTTTGAGACCACTAAAAATCATAATAAAAATTAGCAACAAAGTAGACTCATTTTATAAACTCTCAAAGGTGACGGATTTAGTTTTTGACTTACGATGATTTTTCTATGAGTTTTCTAAAAACAGGGACAGTAAAGGGTAAAACTGTCAAAAGTGGTTTATAGATTTATTAACACCTTCTAACATTTTTGAGCAATGTTTATACATTAAGGAAGTTAAAAACACAATCATTTAAATATGTTTAATTACCATTTTTACAAAAGTGATAAGTACGAAAAGGTCTTTAGTATCAAACTGAAGGATTATTTCATGCAAAGTTTCTAATAAAAACGTAAGAATATGAACAACAATTACGAAACATACCAAATCATCTTTTAAAATTGATACATATATATAACCATATACATATATACGTTTTGTTTACAAACTTGTCTTCTACATCGAAAATATACATATATATGTTTTGTTTACAAACTTGTCTTCTACATCAAAAATATACATATATAGTTTACGAAACTCTACTCCATTTGTATCCTGTTGAGCAAAGGGTAAAATACTGTCAAATGCATATCTAAAGATTTCACGTCGTTTTTCATAGCTATCCCAGTCTTAGGGGATGATCATTTAAACGAACATTTTCACATGTAAATCTGTTTTATACTAAGTTTTGTGAGACATCAACTTCACGTACGTTCGAGTACACATTTCAAGTCCTGTATTATATACCAGAATCCCTTCGAGGGGGAGCATGGTGTTTGTGTATAGATCTATACGGGCTTGACAACCCCGCGCCCTGACTGTTAGCTACAGTACACCATTTGGGGTGACAAACGTCAGAACATTCCAACGCCTGAAGAACGTTGTGTATAGGCATTTCTAGTCAATAGCATGGTTATAAAACTCACATGGAGTATTAAAAACACATTGATTTACGGGGTTTTTCAGACGTATTGGAAATTTTATACATACATACATTTTCTAGAAACAAACATTGGTCTTGAAAGAAGGGTACATTTATGCTAGTAGAAAATATAGGATTTTCTAGGAACAAACAAACAAGAACAAACCATTTCATTTCATACAAACATTGTCATTTAATACTTATGAAACTCACCAGCCTAAATGCTGATCTACTCTTTCAAAACTACTTGTATGTCCCAGGGATTCAGTAATTACAGGTAACAAACAGCTTTTGAAGAAAGGACGCTGCGGCGCCAGTTTAAATTCATATTTTGGCATCATATTGTAATTGGTTTGGAACATGTACCTTTTAACAATGTAAACTTTCAATTATATATATGATGGTTGTATTGCTTTCTTTACTATGTATTCATTTGTTACGTTACCACATGAAGTCATCCGCCCCCGAATGTTTCCGCCGTTCCGGTTTGGGGGTGTGACAACTGACTTGCTGGAAAGACTCATGCACTACTAGAAAACAACCTTTTAATGACACAAATAATGGTAGAAGTTATAATATAACTAATAATCACAATTATAATAATTATAAAAGTTATGAAAAAATAAAGCCCAAAAATCGTTGTTTAGCCCTTGAAACAGGGAAAAAACACTATATATATATTACATGATTGTATATATAATTACGTCAACTATTATTAAGGTTTACCCAAAATAATATCTAATTCATACAAGGAAAGCATAATGTTAAAATAATATCTACATCATAGGAGGAAAGCATAATGTTGTTAAGAAGTCTATACCAAGTAAGATTATTCTCTTTCTACAAATTTTAAATGAAATCATTATAAGAAAATTATGTTTTAAATTTAAACACTATATCATTTGTGTAATAGTTTCGTATGAACACAAAAGAAATTGACAGGACAACTTTATTATATATTTATGTAATATCATGTTCGTTAATATAATTATTTGATGTTACAAGTGTTTCAAGTTTCAAGCCCAAGTCCGATCCAAAGCCCAACTTCTAGAAGGAAATGGATTGTTTATATTAGATACATAAAAACCTTTTGGTCTTACTAACCAATAACAATATTGTGTACCAAATCCTTGTTTAACACATACATTAGAAGGATGACGGCTATCGAACACATGAAAATCCTGATATTTCGAACCTCACCAGAACTGACTCTAGTAGTATGTAGTTGTTGTTTCATGAATTTGCCATTGGTAAATTCCATTATAAGAAAGGGTATGATTTCCGTGATCATCTTCTTTTGATCTCACATGAAAGGTGATATCTTCATTGATGCCATTGATTATGAACATGTTCCATTCACCGAGTACATCAAGAGGTTTATTTATAGAAGACGCGATGGTATAAGTAACTAGAAATTCTGAGATGTAGAAGAAATAGACGAAAACAAAAAGGCGATACATTATACTACTTATATAATTTATTTTGAAGCAGTTATAAAATTTATCTTTACAATAGTTACTTTGATCAATTTATAAGGATTGGGTGGGAGCTCCAAAGCATATTTTGCATTAATTATGTAATAAGTGTTATTAATTTATAGTTATTGTAAAGTTTAGTTTGCCGTTTCAAAAGAATATTTATCTATAACTGATACCTCTAGCTTAATTGGCATTTGGTGAAGATACCAAGGATCATAGCGACATCTTACATAGCGTATTTTGCATTAATTATGTAATATTTTCCGATAACTGATACCTCTAGTTCAATTTCCATTTGGTGACGGTAATGATGAATCATAGCCAGATCCCACATTGATTTGATTTAAAGCACTCAAACATTTTATGATGTTTAAGTATTTGCGCTTTAACTATGTTTCGTTGTGAATACGAACCGTATTGACTCCAGTGTTTGCATCTAGCTCCATGGTTCGGTGGATAGCTGCCCTACCCTGCTCATCATTGCGAGCAGCTCGGTGAACCAATATTGGAAGGATTCTGTCTGCGGAGCCTCCCTCACTCAGGTTATGAAAGTTGTGGTCTCCATAGTACGGAAGGGGTTGGCCCTGTTCATGGCTCTACCTACCCAAAGTCTCTGCCCACAGAGGTGTTAGGCCTTGACATTCAGGCCGAGGGTTAGGATTTGGCATTAGAGCCACTAGAAGTTGATCATTGACTTCAGGATCTGAGTCGGAATCTTCGTATATTTCTTCCTCAAAGTCTTCTTCCGGTTCGACCTCTAGCCAACCTTCATTCCCTTGGTTAGGGAAGTACGGATCTTCAGGAGGATGAAATCCCGCCGTGATATCTACACAAGAATAGGGGTAAAAGAGGCAATTAATAGACATATAAACTATCAATACTTATAGGGGAGTGATCCTTATCAAATACTTATATAATTACGTAGTGCATACCAGTTATATATAACTTTAGATAGGATCGACCTTCAAATAAGTGATCCAACTCTAAGTCCACAACCAAACAGGGATCAGGAAGTAAAGCGAAAACAACATATTCTAAGCCTATATAATCTTTATTATATATCACCTTAGCGTATCCACTCAGTAATTCTAGACCTACCAACAAAGGTCTTTAGTTTTCACATAAGATAACTATGGTATCATAAAATACTCCTATAGTATTTTTAAGTTGTTTCGTGTTCTTGATGTTTCTTTGTTGATAGAGTTGGTAAGTTTTTAGACTTGCTGTAACACTACAAACATTCCTGCGCATATGATAATCACTTCTTGGACTGACATAGTTGATCAGGCTATGTAATTCCCAGACCTGACCATATATCCGCAAGCGTACTTGTGCTGTTCAAAAATCACAATACTTTTGTTCTATTATTGTATGATACTGGTCTTAGTGTGAATGTATGTGTGTATACTTTTAGTAAAATACTTGTTATGTTTTAAAAGTATAACTCTTGGTCAAAGTGTTTTTAATCCCATTGTGTTTATAGTTGTATATCTGTTATGGCTTGATATACTTCATTCACTATAAACCATGCTCTGATACCAAATGTGTCACACCCCCAAACTGAATTAGCGGAAACATTCGGGGGTGGAGGACGTCGTGTACAGTATCATAACAATGCATAATAGTAAATCAATCAACAACATTCATTCCATTAAGTAGTATAGTTAATACAAGTGTGCTCTTTATAAAGTTTAAATGACACCAAAAATGAATGTAACAAAAGAATTAGATGAGTCTTGCATTCCGCTCCATCTTCTCAAAACCTAAACGAGTGTACCTGTCTTACTGGTTTCCTGAGAATATAAGTTATTTTGAAAGAGAGCGTCAATATGTAAATGTTGGTAAGATCATAAGTATTTAATGCCATTATATGGCATTTGTTTTACAGAAATGATCGTATTTGTATCATGAAAATTTTTGTATACTTACCCAGAAAATCCTATATTTTCTGCTTATAATGAAATGTAGTCCTCTACCAAGACCCAACTGTTTGTACATTTGTTCTCTTAAAATAATGAAAATGAACTATTTATATTAGTTAAAATATTCTATTGATTGTTTTACTGAATTATAACCGAGTTGGTTAATTTAGGATTAAAATGTGATTGAAGTTATAACCATACTTGATCGACCTAGTATAAACACACGACGCTCTTCAGACGACCATCAAGTATGACATTTGTTCACTCGTGGAGTTGCAGGTCCTATTGTAGCTAGCAACGAGGTGTGGGATGGTCAATCTCGTAAAGATTGTAACAACCTGTCATTTCAGGTCCTTGAAATTCGAGTCTTGTAACCTCCTTGAAAAAGTAATTAGAATATCATCGAAAAATGAAGTATTCAAAGGCTCTGTTTGGAGTACGCTATGTAATAGATATCGTCTTAAGGTTTCCAAGCATATAAAGAACTCCAAAATCCGAGTTATAACGAAGAAGTTATGACCATTCTAAGTTTTCCGACCAAAAACCGGCAATATGAAGTTACGTAAAAACTCGAATTGGAGATCGAACGACTTTTGGCCGGAATGACCTAAACGAGAATCGAAGGTCTCGACAATGATATTTCAGTGGTAAAAAGTCTGGCAAAAACCGACATCAGATAAAGAAGTTATGAATTTTTAAAGAAATTCCTTAATCACGTCATTTTAATAAATAAATAATAAAAATAATTTCATAATTTGTCGACGGAATCTAAACGAAAGTTGTAGATCGTAGTCTCACCTTCGCGTGGATATAAAGAACGTCGAAAACGGAGTTTGTATGAAGGAGATATGAATTTTAGAAGTTTATTTAAAATAAAAATAAATTTAAATAAAAACTCCCGGTATTATCCGAAGGGGAGTCAGCAGATAGGACCGGAGTACGCCCTGCGTACCCTCGTACGCCCCGCGTACTCAGATCAAAGGCCTCGGATCGTCCACGTCGCCCTATGCGAAGCTTCCGACCCACCCGTCCGACCCACCGCCCCGTCCGACCTACCGCCCCATCCGACCCACCGTCCCATCCGAAGTGCGTAAGCGATGAAGCCCCAGTACGCGCTGCGTACCCTCGTACGCCCAGCGTACCGAGGCGGTTCAGCACCCCTATAAAAGGGATGCGAGGCTTTCCGGAAATTTTGCTCATTCTCGATTTCCGTGCCCGTGCAAACCCGAAGCTCTGGCCTTTTTGCTCAAGTCCCGAGGGTCGATTTTACTCCCGAGATTCCCGAGAATCCCGAGAAAAATCCGTTTCCCGAGACGAAACTCTGCCCGGTTTTCCATCTCGCTATCTTCAAACTTTCGGGTGAGTTCATACCCCTGCAAACACACTTTAAATACGTTTTTAAATGCTTTTTATACTCTTTTAAGGGGGGGGGGGGGAATACAAGTAAAAACACAACTATAATCGTGTGAAAAATCGATCTTTACTATACTTTTCATACTGTTGTTTTAACTATCTTAGGAAGTTATTTTCATATAAAACACCTCACAACACAGCTTTACCCTCATGGGGTACAATATGTTTTATAAATAGAAATATGTTTTATTTATACGTTTACCTACAAATACATCATATCAAGAGTAACATGCTTTACTAAATCCTTTTATGCATTCAAAGAACTTATGATTTATGCTTGTTCAAACATTGTGAAAAGGATAAACTTTGCATACAAAACTATTACTTTAATACAGACTTAGTTGAGAATCCGTGAGACTTGCACATCTTCAAATACTGCCTTTTTGCTAAAAGGTATTGCTACAAGTCCTGTCTATAACCAGAGTCTCCTGTTCGGAGAACGTGTCAAATGTGTATAGATCTATACGGGAAGTCATGATCCCGCGCCCTGACTGTTAGCTACAGTCTGTCTTTTGGGGTGACAGTTGTCATAACGCTACGACGCCTGAAGAACGTCGCTACAGGCATATTATGTTTAGTATGGTTATAAAACTCACCGGATATACAATTATTATGGTATTATGCTTTTATGAACGAGTAGCTATTAAAACTATTCTTCATCTAACAAGTGCGATCTTTGTATAGCTTTACTATGTAAAACTATGACACAACTTACGAGCACGTCGGTTGCTTGCGATTTTCGGTCTGGGAGACTGCAAGTATGTTAGGAAAATAAGGGTTTTTCCTGTATACAAACCAAACAACTAATAGGAAAATAAGGGATTTTCCTGGTGCAATTACTTACAACTTATAACACGAACATTCATATGCATTTCATACTTTTATAAGAAAATAAGGGTTTTTCTTGGAAAACACAACAATTCATATCTCAACCATTAGGGAAAATATGGGATTTTTCTGGATCTAATACATTCATTTTCAACACAACAAATCATAACTCTTTACATTTGAAACACTGCGTTTTCTGGAAAACATACACGAACTTTCGAATGGAACTTAAATGTTGACACTTTTTCTTTGAAATAACTTGTATTCTCAGGGAACCGCTAAGCAGATTTGGAAATCAACTTTTGGAGATTAACGTGCTGACTTTAATTACTTCTTTTGAAAGATATTTATGTATTTAACTTTTGAACATGTAACGGATACAATTATGTAAACATTTTGGAAACTTTAATATATATGGTGGTGTGTACTTCCTTCCTATGAATTGTTATGATACTGAATATGACGTCCTCCGCCCCCGAACGTTTCCGCCGTTCTGGTTTGGGGGTGTGACAGATTGGTATTAGAGCATCGTTTATAGTGAATTAAGTATATCAAATCCATTTTTTTGGTATACGACTATAAACTCAACTGGGCAAAAACACTCTGAGAAGAGTCATACTTCTAAAATTAAATTTATTAGGTTTTTGTAAAGTAGGCATGCATTCATTTCATACTAATAACATGGTCATTATCATAATTAAAACAATATAGAAGTATTATAATTAAGTTGTGCAGTGCAAGTATGCCTTGGGACATGTAACCGGAACTGGGAAGAATATAGCCTGATCAACTATATTTGTCCAAGAGCCGACTAACGTATGCCAAGGAGTGTCTGCAATGGACAACAAATTTAAAACTTACCAAAAGCATATCGTTAAAGAATACTAAGGGAGTATTCGAGTGCCTTCAACCCTTAAACTTGAAAGTAAATCCCATGTGCTTTAGCATATAGTCAATTCTTAACCCTATTCTCGTATAGACTCAATGGCTAGATTCCATCACCTCGGTGACCCCTACTACCCCAACCAAGGTAATGGAGAAGGGATAGAGAATGATCCTGAAGAAGGAATGCAAGAAGAATCAGACTCAGATCCCGAGAACAATAACCTACCCTTAACGACTCCAATTCAAAACCTTAATCCTCGACCGGAATTTCATGGCTCGACGCCCCTTTAGGCAACTAACCTGGATAGGTGGAGCCGCGAACAGGATGAACCCCTTCCATTCAACGGAGACCGAAGCTTCTACAACCTAAGCGAGGGAGGCTCAGCAGATAGAGCCCTTCCTATATTGGTTCGTCGGATTTCTCGCATTGGTGAACAAGGACGGACGACCATCCATCGAACTGAGGAAAATGATGCGAACACTGGAGTCAACACAGTTCGCATCCGACAGTTAGGATTAGCTCATGGGAGAATCGTAAATCGAAATGAAGCGTTGCAGAGAGAGCTAACGACAACTCAAACCGAAGTGATAGAACTTCGGGCACGCCAAGCAAGACATGATCTACGTATGCTCGAGATGGAGCGTCAGTTGGCAGAATCTAAGGCCCCTGTAGCCAGCTCATGTAACAAATAAAACCCGTCTGACTTCCTAAAGTTTGTCATAGCATAAGACCTCGGATAAAGTCCTTACTTTCCTTAACCTTGTAATCGGAGACCTTTAGTTAGGTCAAAAATTTTCCTAACTACAAAATGTGACGCACCCTGTTTTATAATATATGATGTATTTCCTTTATTTAAACCCTTTGCATACCCGTCAAATTCATGAGTTTATCTACTCTCCTCATGAGTCGAACTCAAAACCCTATTCAGGGGTGAGCCAAACTTTTGAAATAGCAAATCACTAATGCGCGACTTTCGAATCATTAAAACTTATAGTTTTCCTGTTATTTCCTTATCAGAACAATGTCTCCTCGTAGATCAGCACGTAGAAACGCAACCCCACCACCGCCTCCTCAATATGACCCCAACATAGTGCAATCTGCTATCGCTGCGGCAGTAACAGCTGCACTGTCTCAAGCAAACTTTAGCGGCGCAACAAGGGCCGGAAATAATCAACTTACCAACGCAACCCCATTCCTACGATTGGACACCGCCACTTTGCAAGCTACAGTTATAGCCACGGTGGCAGCCACTATAGCATACAATAACTATGTCAACTCAAGCAGAGAAGGAAACGATATCAAAAATCCTAATCAAAGAAACGCTAAAAAGCAGTCAACAAACCCTACCCCTACACCCAAAAGGTCGTACAACGGCAACCAACCTAAGTGCAACCGATGCAACTTTCATCATCACGGATCTTTCCGTGAAATGTATTGCGTTAGGTGCAATAAAAAGGGACACACTGTACGCTACTGCGGAGAACTAGCCCAACCCACTGCTTTAGCCACAAATGTAGGAGTAGACCGCGCTTGTTATGAGTGCGGAGTAAGGGGACACTTCCGAAGGGACTGCCTGAAGTCAAGCATCATGAATTCTGGTGGAGAAGGCCAAGTATTTGCAATGGGCCAAGAGGAGGCTATTGCAGACCCCACAGTTATTCTGGGTACATTTCTCCTTGATAACTTAATTGCATACATTCCATTTGATAGTAGGAACGCAGAAGAGTTCCGTGAGTCACAAGTTTAAAAAAATCTACTCGAACAAACACCCCAAATCATTAAACAAAACCTTCATAGTAGTAATAATAGAGATAGACTAAAAAGCACTGAAAACACATACGCAGAATGCTCTATCCCACTAACGAACGTCTTACAATGAGAAGTACCGACATTGGCATTCGACGTGGATTGGTGTGGCCCTACCCATACCAGTTCCATGTGTTATAAAGGACCCTTTCACTTTAACCATCGACTAACGAAACTCGATCGATTTATAATGACAAACCCCACACAAACCTCAATTTGTTTCTAGTTTCAAAACCCCGAAGTACTCATATGAGGAATCTTTACAACCTTCCCGTAGTATCCCCCATTAGATCATTTAGAAATACCGCGCATACAACAAGTCAAATCTAAACTCAGAAACTAGTAGTGAATTCAGCCATGAACTTCAAAACTTAGCTACCCTAATGCATCAAGTGAATATGCTAACATTTAGAAGAACGTAAGTAATTAAACCCAAAACCACACGATCCCGATCAGTTGAAGTGATAGGCGAAGTAATGAAGGCCCGCTGAAACACGCACATTAGGATCTAGATTCATAAAGAAACGAGTGGCAACTCCTGCAGAACGCCTTAGGAAGCAATTCCCAAGGTGGGGTATTGAGAAAGGCACTCGTGTCCACTTAACACTGGCTAAACACCCCACTCCCGCCACTAGGGCTAGCACTAGCCAGTCATGCCACCAAGGCGAGGAGATAAGGGCGCCTCAAGAAGGATTGCCCTATCACAATGAATACTGGCATAAACGGTAGGATTCTCAGGACCACAGTTGCAGGAGAACCTACTCCGAACCCACATTAAAGTAATTTAGGTGTTTCGTTGTAACAGACTTATAAACCATCCAAAACTAGTGCAACCAGAGCCTTGTCTTTTGCGGGATCCCGTCGGTATAGGGATACTCATGCTGCGTATATCTGCCGTTGTAGTATACCTTATTCGCAGCAACAGTCTTGTAGTAGTCTAAAGTACTGTAACCCTATTGATGGTTGCACGGTTGTGTTTTGTCAGTAAACGTCTTATGTTCAAATCTAATGTCTTTAAGTTTCCTTATGATTCCGACATTATCATACGACTTGATTCAATTTGATTCTCACAAAAAACAGTTTCATACGTACATCTCCTTCTTTGAAATCGCCTTTCCAGCGAAACCGTCATATCAGAACACCAATTACTCATGAATGGAGTACCTCATAATTCCTTTCCTTTCCGAAGAAATCCCTAAAGTGCCACTCATACAGTACGTCAAGTTCAAATCCAAAGATCCATACGGTTGATCTGTTACTGATGAATGTATACATAGGGGTGATATATAATCAAGGTTCTATAGGTTTAGAATTGACGATTTCACTTTAACTTCTTTTTCCCTCAATGGGATGTGAGCTTAAAGAGGAATCAGTTATTCGACTACCTTTTCAATCTTAATTATATACAACTCGTATACACGAGGTTTTGATCGTGGAACCATGTATGAATTTCTAATATGAACTTCAGGACGGAGACTGCCTAAGACTACGAGTGATCGTGCTGCCATACAAATAAACTTAGAAGCTCAACACATGCCCTTTCTATCGATTTGTTCAAGATGTACTACTCTCACAGTCCACAAAAACATTCAACATACGTTCGACCAAGAAGAGTTATCATGTCAGTGAAGTCAAACGAAGGAAGCAAAGTTGTATTCCGATAGTGAAAGCTTCGCTGGAATGCCAAGCGAGGAACCAAGTTCAATTAGGAGCATGAGGAGCAAATAAAACTTCTATCCGTAGCCGTAGCATGAACTCTAATTTCGGGACGAAATTCCCTCTAACGGGGGGATGATGTAACAACCTGTCATTTCAGGTCCTTGAAATTCGAGTCTTGTAACCTCCTTGAAAAAGTAATTAGAATATCATCGAAAAATGAAGTATTCAAAGGCTCTGTTTGGAGTACGCTATGTAATAGATATCGTCTTAAGGTTTCCAAGCATATAAAGAACTCTAAAATCCGAGTTATAACGAAGAAATTATGACCATTCTAAGTTTTCCGACCAAAAACCGGCAATACGAAGTTACGTAAAAACTCGAATCAGAGATCGAACGACTTTTGGCTGGAATGACCTAAACGAGAATCGAAGGTCTCGATAATGGTATTTCAGTGGTAAAAAGTCTGGCAAAAAACCGACATCAGATAAAGAAGTTATGAATTTTTAAAGAAATTCCTTAATCACGTCATTTTAATAAATAAATAATAAAAATAATTTCATAATTTGCCGACGGAATCTAAACGAAAGTTGTAGATCGTAGTCTCACCTTCGTGTGGATATAAAGAACGTCGAAAACGGAGTTCGTATGAAGGAGATATGAATTTTAGAAGTTTATTTAAAATAAATATAAATTTAAATAAAAACTCCCGGTATTATCCGAAGGGGAGTCAGCGGATAGGACCGGAGTACGCCCTGCGTACCCTCGTACGCCCCGCGTACTCAGATCAAAGGCCTCGGATCGTCCACGTCGCCCTATGCAAAGCTTCCGACCCACCCGTCCGACCCACCGCCCCGTCCGACCCGCCGCCCCATCCGACCCGCCGTCCCATCCGAAGTGTGTAAGCGATGACGCCCCAGTACGCGCTGCGTACCCTCGTACGCCCAGCGTACCGAGGTGGTTCAGCACCCCTATAAAAGGGATGCGAGGCTTTCCGGAAATTTTGCTCATTCTCTCTCTTTCTCTCACGATCTTTCCTTGATTTCCGTGCCCGTTCAAACCCGAAGCTCTGGCCTTTTTGCTCAAGTCTCGAGGGTCGATTTTACTCCCGAGATTCCCGAGAATCCCGAGAAAAATCCGTTTCCCGAGACGAAACTCTGCCCGGTTTTCCATCTCGCTATCTTCAAACTTCCGGGTGAGTTCATACCCCTGCAAACACACTTTAAATACGTTTTTAAATGCTTTTTATACTCTTTTAAGGGGGGGAATAGAAGTAAAAACACAACTATAATCGTGTGAAAAATTGATCTTTACTATACTTTTCATACTGTTGTTTTAACTATCTTAGGAAGTTATTATCATATAAAACACCTCACAACACAGCTTTACCCTCTTGGGGTACAATATGTTTTATAAATAGAAATATGTTTTATTTATACGTTCACCTACAAATACATCATATCAAGAGTAACATACTTTACTAAATCATTTTATGCATTCAAAGAACTTATGATTTATGCTTGTTCAATGATATGTGTATTTTTATATATATTTTTATGCACTTTATCTTAATATTTTGGCCTTATTTATTCTATTTTAGAACTAAAAAGTACTCATAATGCTTTGAATTATGTTTTGCAGCTATTCGTTGTCAATAAAGCACAAAAGAAAAGACCGAAGTGGAAACCGGACTCAGGAGCTAAAAGAAATTAAATATGCTGAAGAAGCGGATTACGCCCCGTGTAAAGTGGCAGTACGCACCGTGTAGTGACCAGAAGCAACGTACGCCCCGTATAATTAAAGAGTACGCGCCGCGTACTTGGTTGCCTCGGATATGTTCAATCGCGTGATTATCCTTAGTACGCACCGCGTAATCCTAAGTACGCCCAACATACTTAGATCGGCCACAAATATTATAAAAGTCGATTTTCAGCTAACCAGGAGAGGGGATTCGACTTCTAACCTAATTTAGTCGACAATTAACTTCTGTTAAGCCGTTTTAACGGTCTAGAAGGCAGCCGGAAGGCCGTTAAGCTAACGGGAGCAGAGATCGGAAGGGTTGGAGAGCGGATACATGTCGGTAATCATATGGATTGCTAACGTGACCATGTTTAGCATTCCATTGTGGTACTTTTCTGTATTTAGTTCTGATTTGGGTGTAAAAACCTTTTACTTTGTGTTTATGATTGAATGAAGCTTTGATTATTAGACTAATTGCTATACTGAATAGTTTATTTGTGTTTAATTTATCTTGCCAAGCTTGTTTAAAGATCCTTATGTGTTAATGATGATTATTTTCTGTTAATTGTTAAGTGAATTAAGTTGTATGAATATCTGCTTTATTTGCTTGTCTCTTATGATTTTTGATGACCATCGAGATTATAAGACTAGAAATAACGAATGTGAAACTAGGATTAACTTGAGAATAAGTAAGTTAATGTGTGAGCCATGTTTGATGACCATCAACAAGAGGTTAATTAAATGTCTAAATTGATTAACTATATTTACAAGTCTTGCTCGATACGAACTGAACACTAGGAAGCATGTTAGTTTAATCAATTGATCACTGTTTAAATTGACTTGTTTGCTAAAGGATTAGTTATAGTGAACGTGAATCTAATCATTTTAGGAATCGGTGAACATGAATAAATGAATTTGTGTATGCAATTGTCTATGTTTTTAAGGTGTAATTTGTCTAAACCAAAGTACCTGAAGAGATTTGCTTTCCTGTTAGTTTATCGAGAGTAATTAATTAATTGTTAGTTTGATATTTATTTCTTTATTCTTTTCGTGTAACCTGTAACCTATAATCAAATATATTAAATTAATCCACCGTTCCCTGTGATCGACACCCGACTTACCTAAGCTATACTGTAATCTGACTAGGTACACTGCCTATAAGTGCATAGTTAGTCTAAGTTTGTTAGGTCATAAATATTAAAATTAGTGGGTACTTTTGTGCACATGAAGTTTTTGGCGCCGTTTCCGGGGAACGGTTTGTCATTAATTTAGTTTATTTGATTATTCGTTATTTGTTTTTAGTTAGTTTTTATTATTAGTTTGATTTTCAATGATATCATTTCACTTGTCGGGACGGTTCTTGTTTTTAGTTGCAGGAATTTGGGATTGTACATATTGCTTGACTTTACTTTTTGCATGGGTTTTGAGAATGAAAGCGATTAGGGAATTCTTGACCTGCTTAGCCTACTACTTTGTTGAATTGTCCAACTCAATCCATGAGGCGTAGTATAGCAAGGCGTATTGTGGTGGTTAAGTGGAAGACCGAGCTCTTGCTGTTCTTGACTAGTTAGGTCACTTCTTGTTCCGCTTCTAGTTAAAGGTGCAAGGAAAACAAAGGAAATATTCTAACGGGTCCCGAAAGTGGGTGTTTTCGCAAACCAATTCTTGCATGCAAAGGTTTTTGATCAACCATTGTTGTTTGATCTTGACAAAGATAAGTGATTATGACATCTCAGTTTTTTTTTTATTTTTTTTATTTTTTTATTTATCACTCATTGTGAAGTCATCATTAGCTAAAGAAATTAAAAAAGAAAAAATATAATAAGGTTTTAAAGTCCCTAGATTAAATAATTAAAAAGAAAAGGAAGTTAAATGAAAGAAAAAGGAAAGTTTCATTAAACTTACGCCCTGCGTAAGTATGATTACGCCATGCGTAATGTGCCCGGATCGCGGATGGACATTTCAGGGGTTGATGTTACGCCCTGCGTACCCTTATGTTACGCCCCGCGTAACACGGCGACCAGGTATATCTCTTGACCCGTTGACTTCTTCTTTATTCGTTTCACAACTTCTCTCTCGCACACAAACTGTGACGGCAGCTCCCTTCCAAGATCTTCGATTTTGCTTCTTTTCTTGTCAAATTCAACACACAAGTAAGCTTTTCGGTTACTCAATATCATGTATTTGTGTTTCAATCGGTGGAATAAGCTGCATTTAGCCTTTGTTCAAAATCTAGGGTTTATGGGGTTCTTGAATTAGGGCCGATTTCGCAAATGTATGAGTTGATTAGGGCTTGAATGGACCGATTTTGGTTAATACACTGAACCCTAGAACCTAAATTTCGTCTTAATCCCGTCCCACACCATCGATTTGACCTCAGGGATGAACGCCAAGCGTACCCCTGTTGACTTCGAGTTCTTTGACTACTTTATTTAGTTTCCCTGATTAAGTGGTTGTTAATTTTAAATAGTTACGAGATTATGGGGAATGGATTTCTAATGATGGTCCCGATTCTATCTTATAGCCTTTAGACCACGACATTTTAAGATTCTGTTGCCCCTGCTGTGTTTATTTTTGATGTGGGTTATGATTTTTGCACAAGAAAAGGGACTGGAATACAGATTCGTGCACTTGGACGTACGCCCAACGTACGTTGGATGTACGCCCAGCATACAAACCCTACCCAACTCCAAATTTTTTGGTTTAAAAGGTTGTGAATTTTGTGAAATGGTGTTTGGTTTTGTGATTGTTTGTGCAGATTATGGCCCGAAGGACACAAATAACCAACCCACCCGAGGATGTGACCGATCATCGTTTTTTAAAATTTCCGCAAACGCTGAACGATGCTACCCGGGCGCGTTATGTTACCAACTTGAGTTTGCTTCTTACAAAGGAGATTGATATTGCACCCTCATTCGATTGGGAATTGGCTACCAGGATTGGACTTGCGGCATTGATCCAGGAATTTTTGCAATTCACACACTCGGACGCGAGTGGTGTGGAATTGTTTGTGTGTCAGGGATGGGCGCGTTTGTTCAGGATCCAGGAGCCTGTATATTGGGAGTTTTTGCTGGAGTTCTACGCTACAGTTTCCTATGATCCTAGGAAGGCACTCGATGACAGGACAGCCTTTGCTTTCAGATTGGGAGGAGTGAGCCGGGAATGCAGCGTGATAGAGTTAGCTACTCGGGTGGGTATTTACACAGCCGATGAGACGAGGAGTGTCCACTTCCCGACGTTCCTTGCTGACTGTCTCATGGACCGGCCAGAAGACTATAAGGAGAACACTTTTTGGGCTGAGATTACGGGAGGAGTTTATACACCATCTACCGCTCGAGGGGGGATGATTCGGTCTACTACATACCGAATGTTGCACCGGTTGATTTCTATGTCTCTCACGCATCACAAGAATAGTGAGAGAGTGCCTTTGACGAACCTGTATTTCCTATGGGCACTAGTTACTCCAGGGAGGCACCTGAACCTTCCCGTTGCGTTAGCTGCATATTTGGGATGGAGGGACAGGGGACTTCGGGGGGATAGCCCGATATGTGGAGGGCATTTTATCACGCGGTTAGCTCGGTCATATCAGTTGCTTACGCGTGAGATCACGAGATCGATGGTGTTTCACGACATGAGGCCGATGAGTCTTCAGCTATTGGAGTCGATGCGTGTATTAGAGCGGGGTGGAGATGGTGTTTTGTGGGTTCGAGCAGATGATGTAGCAGATGAGGAGGGTGCCGCTGAGCCACAGCCGAGGCGGGTCCAGCGGCGTCGACCTGCTCCTCGGGGAGCGCAGCAGGGACCTGAGCGGGAGATTGATATGCGCTACCTGGCTCAGGGTATTGACCGTCTTGACATGAGGGTCCAGAACCTTAGCGAGTATGTTGCACATGTGGACAGGCAACAGAGGTGGTATGGGGATGCGTTGAACGCATTGTTTGCCCACCAGGGGTTTCAGTATTCGGTTCCCTTTCCACCACCATTCCAGTCACGATTTGATGGGGCCGGTACTTCTGGGACACAGCCACATGATGATGAAGATGACGAGTGATCCTTTTTATTTTGTTTATTTTTTGTTTTGTGTTATTTTTAGTTTAGTTTAGTTTTTTTTTTAGTATTTGGTATCTAATTAAACTTTGATTTAGTTTGTTTTAATTTTGTTTTCCATGTTGATGCTCTTTGGTTGTTTAGATTTCTGCAGAATTTTCGCCCTTAGGAAGCTGGTAGTAAGTTCAACAGCTAGGTCCGACTGTTGCTATAGAGAGCAGTATGAGAGTTGAAGATTATAGTCGAGACCCACAATTTGTCATAAGTTTCCCACACCATAGAGTTTTATTTCGACGCGAGGAAGAAGTATCGTCCCGGCTGCCACGACATGGTTGACACTTTCCTATGTTATGGGGGATTTTTCATCGCGAGAAGAGGATGTCATTCTTGACAAGACGACGTGGTCGACACTTTCCCACGTCATGAAGCAGCAGTTCCAGTTTTCAGTCTTTCGGCGATATTTGAAGCAACTTGTAGCAGCCCCATTCATTCTCGCCACAACTACCCAGGGGAGTCTATTCTTTTTTCTCCTTTTTATGTTCTTAATTCGATTTAGCATACAATGAGGGCATTGTATGAAATAAGTGTGGGGTAGGGGGTCGGTAAAAGTAAATTAACATTAAAAGAATAAATGAAATTGCTAGATTTGGAAAATAATTTAAAATTTAAAAAAAAAAAACTTGAAATAAAAGTTTAATTTAGAAAAATCTAGTGATAATTTAAATTTTTGCGAATATTGTATGAAATGATCCGATGAGAACTCAAATGTTTAGTTGAGCCAATATACGTTATAGTTCATTTGTGGCCTCCCTTATTTTAGTGAAATCATGGAACAAAAACATAACCCCGCTTGGTTTGAGGGATGCAATATGTTTAGCAGCCTGAACCTGAAATGTATCCAGGAAAATTATTGTCATTAACCAATAAAGGTTGAGGTTGAGCGCCTCTGCTTAAGCATGTAGGTTTTGAGTGAAAAAAAAGTGAGGTACATGAAAAAAAAGAGAGAGAGAATTACGAGTAAAGTGTGAAGAATTTTGGAGCAATTAAAGTGAAGATCAAAAGATCAAAATTCCAAGAAATTCAAAAGTTGAAGATACCAGAAATCAAATCAAATAAGGTGGTGAATTCAAAGAAATCAAAGATCAAATTATCAAAGAAATGAAGAATTCAAATAGAGCTCCATAGTGGTATCGATAATTGTAATTCTAGATTATGTATGCTTAGGTTGCTCAACTAAAAATACCTTGAGGTTTGGAGGTTTTCTACGGATGGATTCGGAGGTTGCATAAAATGAGCATTGTTCGGAAAAAGTGGGCGAGTGTTTATGAAGATTGTGAGTATTTAAAATATGGGGGGGGGGGGTACTTTAGGAAAATTTTTAGACACAAATGTATGCGTTGAGGTCTTGGCATAATGGCTGAGTTTTAAATGGATTGTTTAGTGTAATATTGGTAAAATTAAAGTAAATTTGCTTGGGGGCAAGCAAAGGCTAAGTGTGGGGTATTTTGATATGTGTATTTTTATATATATTTTTATGCACTTTATCTTAATATTTTGGCCTTATTTATTCTATTTTAGAACTAAAAAGTACTCATAATGCTTTGAATTATGTTTTGCAGCTATTCGTTGTCAATAAAGCACAAAAGAAAAGACCGAAACGGAAACCGGACTTAGGAGCTAAAAGAAATTAGATATGCTGAAGAAGCGGATTACGCCCCGCGTAAAGTGGCAGTACGCACCGCGTAGTGACCAGAAGCGACGTACGCCCCGCGTAATTAAAGAGTACGCGCCGCGTACTTTGTTGCCTCGGATATGTTCAATCGCGTGATTATCCTTAGTACGCACCGCGTAATCCTAAGTACGCCCAGCGTACTTAGGTCGGCCACAAAGATTATAAAAGTCGATTTTCAGCTAACCAGGAGGGGGATTCGACTTCTAACCTAATTTAGTCGACAATTAACTTCTGTTAAGCTGTTTTGAGGGTCTAGAAGGCGGCCGGAAGGCCGTTAAGCTAACGGGAGCAGAGATCGGAAGGGTTGGAGAGCGGATACATGTTGGTAATCATATGGACTGCTAACGTGACCATGTTTAGCATTCCATTGTGGTACTTTTCTGTATTTAGTTCTGATTTGGGTGTAAAAACCTTTTACTTTGTGTTTATGATTGAATGAAGCTTTGATTATTAGACTAATTGCTATATTGAATATTTTATTTGTGTTTAATTTATCTTGCCAAGCTTGTTTAAAGATCCTTATGTGTTAATGATGATTATTTTCTGTTAATTGTTAAGTTAATTAAGTTGTATGAATATCTGATTTATTTGCTTGTCTCTTATGATTTTTGATGACCATCGAGATTATAAGACTAGAAATAACGAATGTGAAACTAGGATTAACTTGAGAATAAGTAAGTTAATGTGTGAGCCATGTTTGATGACCATCAACAAGAGGTTAATTAAATGTCTAAATTGATTAACTATATTTACAAGTCTTGCTCGATACGAACTGAACACTAGGAAGCATGTTAGTTTAATCAATTGATCACTGTTTAAATTGACTTGTTTGCTAAAGGATTAGTTATAGTGAACGTGAATCTGTCACACCCCCAAACCAGAATGGCGGAAACATTCGGGGGTGGATGACTTCACGTAGTATCACAACCATTGAATATTGTAAAGAAAGTAACACAACCATCACATATATAATGAAAACGTTTGTTGTTGCGTTATACATATTAGCCAAAGAATATTAAAATGAGATGATAAATGTTCAATAATAAAATATCCTTAGTGTTCCCTTCGCCAAAAGCTGGTGGTTACCTGTATTACTGATTCCCTGAGAAATACAAGTGGTTTCGAAAAAGTGTCAACAATTAAGTTGGTGAGTTCATAAGTGTTTTGCATTGAAAAGTATGGCCTTTTTAATAGTAAATCGATGAACGAGGTTTTCAGAAAATCCTATATTTTCTATAAATGATTTGAAAAGTTTCCGTGTTGGAGTGCATTTGTGTTTTCCATACTTGAATAATAGTGATAAAATTTGTGTTAACGATAAAATGGAAAACTGAAATGCATATATGAATCTCGTAAATCAAACTTGTTTTTATACTTTTATGTGAATTTTATAACCATGCTATTGACACTGATGGCCTGTAACAACGTTCTTCAGGCGTTGGAACTGTTATGACATTTGTCACCCCAGGCCTGCCGGCCTAGCTGTAGCTAACAGCTTAGGTGTGGGATTGTCAATCCCGTATATATCTATACACAAGTATCACGCTCCCCCTACAAGGGATTATGGTATATAATACAGGACTTAATAATGCATACTCGAACGTACGTGAAGCTGCCTCACATTACTTGGTATAAACAGATTTACGATAATAACGACTTTATTTCTTTTGAAAGCATTTCATTTGTCGAGATGTATATGTAAAATGTATGAATCACTTGAATACTACACTCATTATAGCTTCTCAAAAGTATGTTCCCATTTGGTAATAACAACTTGGTGATATAATAGCCCTTTAAACATAAAGTTATGTTTGTATCAAAACCTTATAAGAACGATATTAAAAATGATACTTCGATTTGTAATGTACTCGTATTCCCCCCCTAAAACGTGAAAAGAATTGAAAAGTAGGGGTATGAACTCACTCGTTAAGTTTGAAGAGAGAGGCTAGGGTTGAGCAGAACTTCGACCGCAGATGGTTGCGTCGTCGGGCTCTTCGGGGATCTCTGCAGCGTAAATCTTCCGTCGGGGGCTCGAGTGCGGAAACCGAGGCGAGGGAATGGTCTCTGGTGCTTGGAAGGGTGTGAGAGTATCTGAAGATTTGTGAATGTGTGCTTAAACTCGAGCTTATGCCTTCTATTTATAGGGCTGGAAACCCTCGTACGCGGCGCGTACTTCCGAAGTACGCTGGGCGTACTCGGTTACGCGGGGCGTAGAGTGGTATCATGGCTTACGACTCGGGTCTAGCTAAGCGTAGCTTGGGCGGGCCAATGGGACTCGACTCTGGGTCTAGTACGCGGGGCGTACTCCCATATTACGCGGGGCGTAATCCTGGCTTCCGACTTCTAAATTCCGTAACTTTCGCGTACGAGCTCCGTTTTTCGCGTTCTTTATATCCACGCATAGGTGAGATTATGCTCTACAACTTTCATTTAGACTCCGTCGGCTAGTTTTGACTTTATTTTTAACGATATAATTTTAATAGGCCGGGCCTCCTAAAGTTCGTTAAAAATTCATAGGTTCTTTATTCGACGTCGGTTTTCGTTTGTCTTTTTATCGTTTTATTACTACTGAGGAGATCTTCAACTTCCGTTTAGGTGGCGATAGCTAAATAACACTCGATCTTCAATCCGAGTTTTTAGCCCTCTACTACTGTTACGAAACTTTGAAAATCCGTAACTTCTTCATACGAGGTCCAATTTGGGCGATCTTTTTATGCACGCTCACCTTTCAACGAGATCTACGACTTTTGTTTAGATACTTAAGGCTAAAATGTATTTTATTGAGATTTTACTTTTTACGTTAAATAATGTTTTAACGTCATGTCGTAAATATACGAGTGGTTATAATTTCTTCAATATAACTCGGTTTTGAGCGTTCTTTATGTTTTTGGAAACCTTGGCATGATATCTAATATTTGATGCAGCCCAACCTTGATACTTGAACGCTTTATTTTTGAGGTTAATTTCGTTGTACTTAGCTTTCGAGTGTTACAATGCTTTTGGAAAATATAGGGTTGTCATATCATCCCCCTGTTAAGGGAATTTCGTCCCGAAATTTAATCTAAGATAGTGTTTACAGTTTTAGGAAAAAGATGCAGGTACTTTTGTTTCATCTGATCCTCGCGTTCCCAGGTGTATTCAGGTCCTCGCTTTGCGTTCCAGCGGACCTTTACAATGGGTATTCGGCTTTGTTTAGTCCTTTTGATTTCCCGATCCATGATCTCTACTGGTTCCTCCACAAACTGGAGGTTTTCATTTATTGCAATTTCGTCTAGAGGGACGACATGGGTCTCGTCGGATAAGCACTTCTTTAGATTTGATACGTGAAAGGTAGGGTGTACGTTGTGGAGTTCCTGAGGTAGTCTAAGTTTGTAGGCCACTGGACCGATCCTGGCAAGGATCTCGAATGGTCCGATGTATCTAGGGTTCAGTTTTCCACGTTTTCCGAAGCGTATTAAACCTTTCCAAGGCGAGACCTTGAGTAGGACGTGGTCTCCAACTTGGAATTCTAAGGGTTTTCGTCTCTTATCTGCATAACTCTTTTGTCTATCCCTTGATGCTTTTAGACGTTCTCGGATTTGAACAATCTTCTCCATAGCCTCCCTTATGATTTCTGGCCCAGTGAGCGTGTTGTCAGTTGCTTGTCCTTTTGCTAGTTGTGTGTCCCCCACTTCGGCCCAGCACAAGGGTGACCTGCATTTGCGGCCATAGAGGGCTTCGAACGGGGCAGCTTTAATACTGGTGTGGTAGCTATTGTTGTACGAGAACTCGACCAATGGTAGATGTGTGTCCCATGCTTTTCCAAAATCGATTACGCAAGCTCTCAGCATGTCTTCTAGGGTTGGTATAGTTCTCTCGCTCTGGCCGTCGGTTTGTGGGTGATAAGCGGTACTCATGTCTAGTATTGTCCCCAAAGCTTTTTGTAGCGACTGCCAGAACCTTGAGGTGAATCTACTATCTCGATCCGAGATAATGGATATGGGCACACCATGCAGTCGTACAATTTCTCTTAGGTATGTCTTTGTTAACTTCTCCAATTTATCCGTCTCTTTGAACGGTAGGAAATGTGCTGACTTAGTTAACCTGTCGACAATTACCCAAATGGTGTCGAGTCCGCTTGCTGTTTTGGGTAATTTTGTTATGAAATCCATGGTTATCCGCTCCCACTTCCATTCGGGTATTTCTGGTTGTTGTAATAAACCCGAAGGCTTCTGGTATTCCACCTTGACTTTGGCACATGTCAGGCATTTGCTCACGTAGGTAGCAATATCGGCTTTCATGTTCGGCCACCAGTACAACTTCTTGAGATCGAGATACATCTTATCGGAGCCGGGATGTATGGAGTATCGTGTTTTATGGGCTTCGTCCATGACGATTTCTCTGAACCTACCAAACTTCGGTGTCCATATTCGATCCATGAAATAACGAACTCCGTCGCTCTTGGCTTCAAGGTTCTTATCCATTCCTCTTAGGGCTTCTCCTGTCACGTTTTCGGATTTCAAGGCTTCTATTTGGGCTTCCTTGATTTGCGTGGACAGGTGTGAATGGATCGTCATAGTTAGGGACTTCACTCGGCGACCTGAGTATTCCTTCCGACTGAGTGCATTAGCCACTACGTTAGCCTTTCCGGGGTGATATCGAATTTCGCATTCATAATCACTAAGTAGTTCTACCCATCGTCTCTGTCTCATGTTGAGTTCCTTCTGGTTGAGGATATGTTGGAGGCTTTTATGATCGGTGAAGATTGTACATTTTGTGCCGTAGAGGTAGTGTCTCCATATCTTTAGAGCGAAGACGACTGCTCCTAGCTCAAGATCGTGCGTTGTGTAATTCACTTCGTGCGTCTTTAGTTGCCTTGAGGCGTAGGGGATGACCTTCCCTCTTTGCATTAAGACACACCCAAGTCCTTGGTTTGATGCATCACAATAGACCACGAAGTCCTCCGTTCCCTCTGGCAAGGTTAGGATGGGCGCACTACATAAGGCTCGCTTTAGTGTCTGAAATGCGCTGTCTTGTTTTTCTCCCCAGTCGAAGGTCACATTCTTCTGGGTTAAGGTGGTAAGTGGCTTGGCAATCTTTGAAAAGTTCGGTATGAATTTTCGATAATACCCGGCGAGTCCCAAAAATTGCCGGTTTTCTGTAGGGGTTCTTGGAGTAGTCCAATTATCTATTGCCTTTATCTTGGAAGGGTCCACGTGTACTCCTTCTTTGCTTGCAACATGTCCTAGGAAATCCACTTCCCGAATCCAAAATTCGCATTTGGAAAATTTTGCGTAAAGTTTCTCTGCCCTTAATGTTTCCAGTACTTGGCGGAGATGTTTGATGTGATCTTCCTGGCTTCTTGAATAGATGAGTATATCATCTATGAACACGATCACGAATTTATCCAGGAAGGGACGACATACTCGGTTCATCAAGTCCATGAACACTGCTGGAGCATTCGTCAATCCGAAGGGCATTACTACAAATTTGTAATGACCATAACGTGTTCGGAAAGCCGTTTTGGGGATGTCTCCCTCTAGTACTCGCAGTTGGTGATAACCAGATTTTAGATCGATCTTTGAGAAGTAGCTTGCTCCCTGCAGTTGGTCGAATAGATCGTCTATGCGCGGTAAGGGATATCGGTTCTTGATCGTCAGTTTGTTTAATTCCCGATAATCGATGCACATGCGCAAGGATCCGTCCTTCTTTTTCACGAATAGGACTGGCGCTCCCCATGGTGAGAAGCTCGGTCTGATGAATCCCTTGCTCAACAGCTCGTTTAATTGACTGGATAGTTCCTGCATCTTGGCTGGGGCTAAACGGTAAGGTGACATTGCTACAGGGGTAGCTCCGGGGATTAAGTCGATTCTGAACTCAACTTGACGTTCCGGTGGGATTCCTGGAAGATCTTCTGGGAAGATGTCTGGGAAATTGCAGACTTCCGGAATGTCTTTAATGTTTTTCGATTCTTGTTTCTTGTCTACTATGTGGGCTAGAAAGGCATAATATTCCTTACAAAGATATTTTTGTGCTTTAATACAGGAAATGATTTGCAAATTTGAACTAGGTTTGTCGCCATAAATGACAAGAGTTTCGCCGTTTGGCAGATTTAGACGAACAACCCTTTCGTGGCAAAGGATATCGGCATGGTGAAGGCTCAACCAGTCCATACCGATGATGACATCGAAACTTCTTATGGAAATGGGCATAAGATCGACTTGAAACAAGCGCTCGTTTAAATTTAGTGTGCACCCTACGTATAAATTGTTTGCGTGTTCTGTTTTACCGTTTGCCATTTCTACAGTGAATATTTTATTGAGTGGTTGGGGTTTTTGATTAAGTAGGTGTTTGAATTTATGACTCACAAAACTTCTCTCCGCACCGCAGTCAAAAAGTATGCATGCATAAGTGTTGTTGAGTAGAAACGTACCCGTAACCACCGTGGGGTCCGCTATTGCTTCTCTCTGTCCTACTGCCAGCACTCTCCCCATACCGCCAATATTCCTTTCTTTGGGACAATCCCTCCTGAAGTGTCCAGTCTCTCCGCACCCATAACACGCCCGACTTACTCCAGTGCCAGAAACTTGAGCGATTGGTCGTGCCGGTGCTTTACAGAAACGGGCTGTGTGCCCTTTCCTATCACAGTTCTTGCAGTGCATCTCGTGACAAATACCATTGTGATGGTAGTTGCACTTGCTGCACTTGGGCAGATTCCCTGCATATGGTTTTGTTGGCGCAGAGGTAGCAGGAGTTGTGGTGGGGGTAGTAGCAGCATGAACCGCAACCATTTGCTTCTTTCAAGGTTCTTGTGAAGTTTGCCCCTTTCTTTTGTCCCAAAATTTCCTTTTGTTGTTGTTGTTGGCATTGATTTCATTGTTGTTGTTCCCTTTGGTTGGTTCAGCCACGATAGCCGTGACTCCTTGACAGACACCATGATCAACAAGAGATTGTGCTAGTTCTTTGGCGCTGGCGAAGGTCAAGGGTCTGGAAGCTTGCACACTTCCTCGAAGTTGGGGTGATAGTCCCCAGATGTATCTCTCGACCTTTTGGCTCTCCATGGTTAACATTCCTGGGCAAAGTGTTATTAAGTCACTGAACCTGTTGGTGTAACCTGCTATGTCCGAACCTACCATCGAGAGGTTCCACAGTTCCTGTTCAAGCTTCTGAATCTCGCCTCTTGGGCAGTATTCTCAAAGGAGTATTCTTTTCAGGTTTTCCCAACCCATGGAGTTTGCCACCACCAGGGTTAGTGTCTGGACGTGGCCGTTCCACCATGTCAGGGCGCGTTCAGAGAAGGTAAAAGCGGCGAACTTTACTTTGCTTTCTTCAGGACATGCACAGATTTCGAATATAGCTTCTGTTTTCTCTATCCATTGAGATAGAGCCAATACTCCCCCAGTCCCGTAAAAGGGAATAGGTTTTCCGTTGGTGAAGTCTTTGTAAGTGCATACCCCTGAACGGCTTTGACCTTGGCCATTTGTAAAACTGTTTGTTCCTCCCCTCGATCCGTTGTTGCTCATTTGAGCCATTGTTGCAGTTACAGCAGCGGTTACAACAGTCTGGAACATAACGGTGTCCATAATTGGAGGAGGTGGAGGAGGTGGTGTTGAAGTTGAGTTTCTGCGTGTTGATCTACGAGGAGGCATGTTCTGGTGGAGAAAAATAAGAATGAATACTATAAGTTTCTAATGTTTTGACAATCGTGTGTTAGTTGTATCTTGTAATTTGTTTTGACTTTAGTTTATGGTTTCAAGGTAGGCATAGAAATTTAAAACTCGTAATTTTTTTTTGAGAGGTATATAATAAGAAATACTTCATATTTATACATATAAGTCACACCTGAGGTGTGTTACATTACATATCTTGTTCGGGAAAATTTGACCCTCCTAGAGGTCTCGGATTGCAGATACAAAAGGGAAATAAGGGAAAAACTTTTATCCGAAATCCAAATCTATAACAAAATTGTTGGGCATCGAACAAGCTCTACTTGCGGCGTTTGGAGCTAGATTCGGTATCCGACCGTTTGACTCCTATTAGTCGCCTCTCGAGATCTGCTTGTTGTTCCTTCATTTCTCTTATTTCTGCCAGAGCCGTTATCATTTGGTTCTGAAGTGTTCCCGTGTAGATTTGGGTATTCTCATGTAGTCCTTCCAAACGGCGGAGGTCAGCGGCGTTACCTTGGGTAGCAGCATTGATTTCGCGAACTCTGGCTGCTTGTTGGTCCGCTTGGTAGTTCTGGTTAGCTATAGCGTTCACGACGACAGGAAGTGCTCGATCAGCTGAGCCTCCCCCACTGACGTTGTAAAAGTCCCGACAAATGCCGAATGGAGGGCGTACACCTTGCTGGCGGCTCCAGTAGTAGAGGTGGCTTCCCCAGATGGGGATGGGTCCTGGTTGATATGGTCTGATACGGGAGGATGAGGGATGGGAGGGTCGTACACTTCTGGCTCGGAGTCTGTTCCGCTAGAAACTTCCACGATCTCCTCGTCGACTTCGAATTCCTCTCCGACTTCAACTTCGAATTCTTCCTCGATAACCCCTTCGGGTTCTTCCTCGACCTCTTCTTCGATTTCCTCTGGGTCTTCCTCCGGGTCTTCTTCTATCCAACCGCCGTTGCCTTGGTTTGGGTAGTAGGGATCTCCTGGTAAATGGAATCCGGCCATTTGTCTGTACTAGGATAGATGTATGAGAACGTTATAAGAAAAGAAATTTCCATCTAGCGACTTATTATTATTATTATTATTTTTAACTATAATTTTTATTTTTACAACTATTTTTAATAATACTTCTATACTATTTCAACTTGGCGAAACTAAAATAATTTTGTATTTGGGTAAGTTTTCGGCTTGTTGTCCACTACGACCATTCCTCGACGTACGTTGGTCAAATCCAGGATAAATATAGTTGATCAGGCTATATTTATTCTCGACCTGATTACATACCCCGAGGCTCAATCGTAGTGTCGTAACCTGCCTTAATACTTTTTAATAAGACTTGTTATGATACGAGATTAATGCATTCTTGTAAAAATGTATATCTTTAAAAGAATGTATTTTGTTCATGAAAATGTTTCATCAGAGGGTTTTTGGTCCCCTTTGCATTTATAGTTTGTATATCGTATGTGGTTCGATATACTTAGTTCACTATAAACAATGCTCTGATACCAATCTGTCACACCCCCAAACTAGAATGGCGGAAACATTCGGGGGTGGATGACTTCACGTAGTATCACAACCATTGAATATTGTAAAGAAAGTAACACAACCATCACATATATAATGAAAATGTTTGTTGTTGCGTTATACATATTAGCAAAAGAATATTACAATGAGATGATAAATGTTCAATAATAAAATATCCTTAGTGTTCCCTTCGCCAAAAGCTGGTGGTTACCTGTATTACTGATTCCCTGAGAAATACAAGTGGTTTCGAAAAAGTGTCAACAATTAAGTTGGGGAGTTCATAAGTGTTTTGCATTGAAAAGTATGTCCTTTTTAATAGTAAATCGATGAACGAGGTTTTCAGAAAATCCAATATTTTCTATAAATGATTTGAAAAGTTTCCCGTGTTGGAGTGCGTTTGTGTTTTCCATACTTGAATAATAGTGATAAAATTTGTGTTAACGATAAAATGGAAAACTGAAATGCATATATGAATCTCGTAAATCAAACTTGTTTTTATACTTTTCTGTGAATTTTATAACCATGCTATTGACACTGATGGCCTGTAACAACGTTCTTCAGGCGTTGGAACTGTTATGACATTTGTCACCCTCGGCCTGCCGGCCTAGCTGTAGCTAACAGCTTAGGTGTGGGATTGTCAATCCTGTATATATCTATACACAAGTATCACGCTCCCCCTACAAGGGATTATGGTATATAATACAGGACTTAATAATGCATACTCGAACGTACGTGAAGCTGTCTCACATTACTTGGTATAAACATATTTACGATAATAACAACTTTATTTCTTTTGAAAGCATTTCATTTGTCGAGATGTATATGTAAAATGTATGAATCACTTGAATACTACACTCATTATAGCTTCTCAAAAGTATGTTCCCATTTGGTAATAACAACTTGGTGATATAATAGCCCTTTAAACATAAAGTTATGTTTGTATCAAAACCTTATAAGAACGATATTAAAAATGATACTTCGATTTGTAATGTACTCGTATTCCCCCCCTAAAACGTGAAAAGAATTGAAAAGTAGGGGTATGAACTCACTCGTTAAGTTTGAAGAGAGAGGCTAGGGTTGAGCAGAACTTCGACCGCAGATGGTTGCGTCGTCGGGCTCTTCGGGGATCTCTGCAGCGTAAATCTTCCGTCGGGGGCTCGAGTGCGGAAACCGAGGCGAGGGAATGGTCTCTGGTGCTTGGAAGGGTGTGAGAGTATCTGAAGATTTGTGAATGTGTGCTTAAACTCGAGCTTATGCCTTCTATTTATAGGGCTGGAAACCCTCGTACGCGGCGCGTACTTCCGAAGTACGCTGGGCGTACTCGGTTACGCGGGGCGTAGAGTGGTATCATGGCTTACGACTCGGGTCTAGCTAAGCGTAGCTTGGGCGGGCCAATGGGACTCGACTCTGGGTCTAGTACGCGGGGCGTACTCCCATATTACGCGGGGCGTAATCCTGGCTTCCGACTTCTAAATTCCGTAACTTTCGCGTACGAGCTCCGTTTTTCGCGTTCTTTATATCCACGCATAGGTGAGATTATGCTCTACAACTTTCATTTAGACTCCGTCGGCTAGTTTTGACTTTATTTTTAACGATATAATTTTAATAGGCCGGGCCTCCTAAAGTTCGTTAAAAATTCATAGGTTCTTTATTCGACGTCGGTTTTCGTTTGTCTTTTTATCGTTTTATTACTACTGAGGAGATCTTCAACTTCCGTTTAGGTGGCGATAGCTAAATAACACTCGATCTTCAATCCGAGTTTTTAGCCCTCTACTACTGTTACGAAACTTTGAAAATCCGTAACTTCTTCATACGAGGTCCAATTTGGGCGATCTTTTTATGCACGCTCACCTTTCAACGAGATCTACGACTTTTGTTTAGATACTTAAGGCTAAAATGTATTTTATTGAGATTTTACTTTTTACGTTAAATAATGTTTTAACGTCATGTCGTAAATATACGAGTGGTTATAATTTCTTCAATATAACTCGGTTTTGAGCGTTCTTTATGTTTTTGGAAACCTTGGCATGATATCTAATATTTGATGCAGCCCAACCTTGATACTTGAACGCTTTATTTTTGAGGTTAATTTCGTTGTACTTAGCTTTCGAGTGTTACAATGCTTTTGGAAAATATAGGGTTGTCATATCATCCCCCTGTTAAGGGAATTTCGTCCCGAAATTTAATCTAAGATAGTGTTTACAGTTTTAGGAAAAAGATGCAGGTACTTTTGTTTCATCTGATCCTCGCGTTCCCAGGTGTATTCAGGTCCTCGCTTTGCGTTCCAGCGGACCTTTACAATGGGTATTCGGCTTTGTTTAGTCCTTTTGATTTCCCGATCCATGATCTCTACTGGTTCCTCCACAAACTGGAGGTTTTCATTTATTGCAATTTCGTCTAGAGGGACGACATGGGTCTCGTCGGATAAGCACTTCTTTAGATTTGATACGTGAAAGGTAGGGTGTACGTTGTGGAGTTCCTGAGGTAGTCTAAGTTTGTAGGCCACTGGACCGATCCTGGCAAGGATCTCGAATGGTCCGATGTATCTAGGGTTCAGTTTTCCACGTTTTCCGAAGCGTATTAAACCTTTCCAAGGCGAGACCTTGAGTAGGACGTGGTCTCCAACTTGGAATTCTAAGGGTTTTCGTCTCTTATCTGCATAACTCTTTTGTCTATCCCTTGATGCTTTTAGACGTTCTCGGATTTGAACAATCTTCTCCATAGCCTCCCTTATGATTTCTGGCCCAGTGAGCGTGTTGTCAGTTGCTTGTCCTTTTGCTAGTTGTGTGTCCCCCACTTCGGCCCAGCACAAGGGTGACCTGCATTTGCGGCCATAGAGGGCTTCGAACGGGGCAGCTTTAATACTGGTGTGGTAGCTATTGTTGTACGAGAACTCGACCAATGGTAGATGTGTGTCCCATGCTTTTCCAAAATCGATTACGCAAGCTCTCAGCATGTCTTCTAGGGTTGGTATAGTTCTCTCGCTCTGGCCGTCGGTTTGTGGGTGATAAGCGGTACTCATGTCTAGTATTGTCCCCAAAGCTTTTTGTAGCGACTGCCAGAACCTTGAGGTGAATCTACTATCTCGATCCGAGATAATGGATATGGGCACACCATGCAGTCGTACAATTTCTCTTAGGTATGTCTTTGTTAACTTCTCCAATTTATCCGTCTCTTTGAACGGTAGGAAATGTGCTGACTTAGTTAACCTGTCGACAATTACCCAAATGGTGTCGAGTCCGCTTGCTGTTTTGGGTAATTTTGTTATGAAATCCATGGTTATCCGCTCCCACTTCCATTCGGGTATTTCTGGTTGTTGTAATAAACCCGAAGGCTTCTGGTATTCCACCTTGACTTTGGCACATGTCAGGCATTTGCTCACGTAGGTAGCAATATCGGCTTTCATGTTCGGCCACCAGTACAACTTCTTGAGATCGAGATACATCTTATCGGAGCCGGGATGTATGGAGTATCGTGTTTTATGGGCTTCGTCCATGACGATTTCTCTGAACCTACCAAACTTCGGTGTCCATATTCGATCCATGAAATAACGAACTCCGTCGCTCTTGGCTTCAAGGTTCTTATCCATTCCTCTTAGGGCTTCTCCTGTCACGTTTTCGGATTTCAAGGCTTCTATTTGGGCTTCCTTGATTTGCGTGGACAGGTGTGAATGGATCGTCATAGTTAGGGACTTCACTCGGCGACCTGAGTATTCCTTCCGACTGAGTGCATTAGCCACTACGTTAGCCTTTCCGGGGTGATATCGAATTTCGCATTCATAATCACTAAGTAGTTCTACCCATCGTCTCTGTCTCATGTTGAGTTCCTTCTGGTTGAGGATATGTTGGAGGCTTTTATGATCGGTGAAGATTGTACATTTTGTGCCGTAGAGGTAGTGTCTCCATATCTTTAGAGCGAAGACGACTGCTCCTAGCTCAAGATCGTGCGTTGTGTAATTCACTTCGTGCGTCTTTAGTTGCCTTGAGGCGTAGGGGATGACCTTCCCTCTTTGCATTAAGACACACCCAAGTCCTTGGTTTGATGCATCACAATAGACCACGAAGTCCTCCGTTCCCTCTGGCAAGGTTAGGATGGGCGCACTACATAAGGCTCGCTTTAGTGTCTGAAATGCGCTGTCTTGTTTTTCTCCCCAGTCGAAGGTCACATTCTTCTGGGTTAAGGTGGTAAGTGGCTTGGCAATCTTTGAAAAGTTCGGTATGAATTTTCGGTAATACCCGGCGAGTCCCAAAAATTGCCGGTTTTCTGTAGGGGTTCTTGGAGTAGTCCAATTATCTATTGCCTTTATCTTGGAAGGGTCCACGTGTACTCCTTCTTTGCTTGCAACATGTCCTAGGAAATCCACTTCCCGAATCCAAAATTCGCATTTGGAAAATTTTGCGTAAAGTTTCTCTGCCCTTAATGTTTCCAGTACTTGGCGGAGATGTTTGATGTGATCTTCCTGGCTTCTTGAATAGATGAGTATATCATCTATGAACACGATCACGAATTTATCCAGGAAGGGACGACATACTCGGTTCATCAAGTCCATGAACACTGCTGGAGCATTCGTCAATCCGAAGGGCATTACTACAAATTTGTAATGACCATAACGTGTTCGGAAAGCCGTTTTGGGGATGTCTCCCTCTAGTACTCGCAGTTGGTGATAACCAGATTTTAGATCGATCTTTGAGAAGTAGCTTGCTCCCTGCAGTTGGTCGAATAGATCGTCTATGCGCGGTAAGGGATATCGGTTCTTGATCGTCAGTTTGTTTAATTCCCGATAATCGATGCACATGCGCAAGGATCCGTCCTTCTTTTTCACGAATAGGACTGGCGCTCCCCATGGTGAGAAGCTCGGTCTGATGAATCCCTTGCTCAACAGCTCGTTTAATTGACTGGATAGTTCCTGCATCTTGGCTGGGGCTAAACGGTAAGGTGACATTGCTACAGGGGTAGCTCCGGGGATTAAGTCGATTCTGAACTCAACTTGACGTTCCGGTGGGATTCCTGGAAGATCTTCTGGGAAGATGTCTGGGAAATTGCAGACTTCCGGAATGTCTTTAATGTTTTTCGATTCTTGTTTCTTGTCTACTACGTGGGCTAGAAAGGCATAATATTCCTTACAAAGATATTTTTGTGCTTTAATACAGGAAATGATTTGCAAATTTGAACTAGGTTTGTCGCCATAAATGACAAGAGTTTCGCCGTTTGGCAGATTTAGACGAACAACCCTTTCGTGGCAAAGGATATCGGCATGGTGAAGGCTCAACCAGTCCATACCGATGATGACATCGAAACTTCTTATGGAAATGGGCATAAGATCGACTTGAAACAAGCGCTCGTTTAAATTTAGTGTGCACCCTACGTATAAATTGTTTGCGTGTTCTGTTTTACCGTTTGCCATTTCTACAGTGAATATTTTATTGAGTGGTTGGGGTTTTTGATTAAGTAGGTGTTTGAATTTATGACTCACAAAACTTCTCTCCGCACCGCAGTCAAAAAGTATGCATGCATAAGTGTTGTTGAGTAGAAACGTACCCGTAACCACCGTGGGGTCCGCTATTGCTTCTCTCTGTCCTACTGCCAGCACTCTCCCCATACCGCCAATATTCCTTTCTTTGGGACAATCCCTCCTGAAGTGTCCAGTCTCTCCGCACCCATAACACGCCCGACTTACTCCAGTGCCAGAAACTTGAGCGATTGGTCGTGCCGGTGCTTTACAGAAACGGGCTGTGTGCCCTTTCCTATCACAGTTCTTGCAGTGCATCTCGTGACAAATACCATTGTGATGGTAGTTGCACTTGCTGCACTTGGGCAGATTCCCTGCATATGGTTTTGTTGGCGCAGAGGTAGCAGGAGTTGTGGTGGGGGTAGTAGCAGCATGAACCGCAACCATTTGCTTCTTTCAAGGTTCTTGTGAAGTTTGCCCCTTTCTTTTGTCCCAAAAGTATGTTCCCATTTGGTAATAACAACTTGGTGATATAATAGCCCTTTAAACATAAAGTTATGTTTGTATCAAAACCTTATAAGAACGATATTAAAAATGATACTTTGATTTGTAATGTACTTTTATTCCCCCCCTAAAACGTGAAAAGAATTGAAAAGTAGGGGTATGAACTCACTCGTTAAGTTTGAAGAGAGAGGCTAGGGTTGAGCAGAACTTCGACCGCGGATGGTTGCGTCGTCGGGCTCTTCGGGGATCTCTGCAGCGTAAATCTTCCGTCGGGGGCTCGAGTGCGGAAACCGAGGCGAGGGAATGGTCTCTGGTGCTTGGAAGGGTGTGAGAGTATCTGAAGATTTGTGAATGTGTGCTTAAACTCGAGCTTATGCCTTCTATTTATAGGGCTGGAAACCCTCGTACGCGGCGCGTACTTCCGAAGTACGCTGGGCGTACTCGGTTACGCGGGGCGTACTCGGTTACGCGGGGTGTAGAGTGGCGTCATGGCTTACGACTCGGGTCTAGCTAAGCGTAGCTTGGGCGGGCCGATGGGACTCGACTCTGGGTCTAGTACGCGGGGCGTACTCCCATATTACGCGGGGCGTAATCCTGGCTTCCGACTTCTAAATTCCGTAACTTTCGCGTACGAGCTCCGTTTTTCGTGTTCTTTATATCCACGCGTAGGTGAGATTATGCTCTACAACTTTCATTTAGACTCCGTCGGCTAGTTTTGACTTTATTTTTAATGATATAATTTTAATAGGCCGGGCCTCCTAAAGTTCGTTAAAAATTCATAGGTTCTTTATTCGACGTCGGTTTTCGTTTGTCTTTTTATCGTTTTATTACTACTGAGGAGATCTTCAACTTCCGTTTAGGTGGCGATAGCTAAATAACACTCGATCTTTAATCCAAGTTTTTAGCCCTCTACTACTGTTACGAAACTTTGAAAACCCGTAACTCCTTCATACGAGGTCCAATTTGGGCGATCTTTTTATGCACGCTCACCTTTCAACGAGATCTACGAGTTTTGTTTAGATACTTAAGGCTAAAATGTATTTTATTGAGATTTTACTTTTTACGTCAAATAATGTTTTAACGTCGTGTCGTAAATATACGAGTGGTTATAATTTCTTCAATATAACTCGGTTTTGAGCGTTCTTTATGTTTTTGGAAACCTTGGCATGATATCTAATATTTGATGCAGCCCAACCTTGATACTTGAACGCTTTATTTTTTAGGTTAATTTCGTTGTACTTAGCTTTCAAGTGTTACAATGCTTTTGGAAAATATAGGGTTGTCACAGAATCTAATCATTTTAGGAATCGGTGAACATGAATAAATGAATTTGTGTATGCAATTGTCTATGTTTTTAAGGTGTAATTTGTCTAAACCAAAGTACCTGAAGAGATTTGCTTTCCTGTTAGTTTATCGAGAGGAATTAATTAATTGTTAGTTTGATATTTATTTCTTTATTCTTTTCGTGTAACCTGTAACCTATAATCAAATATATTAAATTAATCCACCGTTCCCTGTGATCGACACCCGACTTACCTAAGCTATACTCTAATCTGACTAGGTACACTGCCTATAAGTGCATAGTTAGTCTAAGTTTGTTAGGTCATAAATATTAAAATTAGTGGGTACTTTTGTGCACATCATTCAAACATTGTGAAAAGGATAAACTTTGCATACAAAACTATTACTTTAATACAGACTTAGTTGAGAATCCGTGAGACTTGCACATCTTCAAATACTGCCTTTTTGCTAAAAGGTATCGCTACAAGTCCTGTCTATAACCAGAGTCTCCCGTTCGGAGAACCTGTCAAATGTGTATAGATCTATACGGGAAGTCATGATCCTGCGCCCTGACTGTTAGCTACAGTCCGTCTTTTGGGGTGACAGTTGTCATAACGCTACGACGCCTGAAGAACGTCGCTACATGCATATTATGTTTAGTATGGTTATAAAACTCACCGGATATACAATTATTATGGTATTATGCTTTTATGAACGAGTAGCTATTAAAACTATTCTTCATCTAACAAGTGCGATCTTCGTATAGCTTTACTATGTAAAACTATGACACAACTTATGAGCACGTCGGTTGCTTGCGATTTTCGGTCTTGGAGACTGCAAGTATGTTAGGAAAATAAGGGTTTTTCCTGTATACAAACCAAACAACTAATAGGAAAATAAGGGATTTTCCTGGTGCAATTACTTACAACTTATAACACGAACATTCGTATGCATTTCATACTTTTATAAGAAAATAAGGGTTTTTCTTGGAAAACACAACAATTCATATCTCAACCATTAGGGAAAATATGGGATTTTTCTGGATCTAATACATTCATTTTCAACACAACAAATCATAACTCTTTACATTTGAAACACTGCGTTTTCTGGAAAACATACACGAACTTTCGAATGGCGTACATTTTCTCAAAACATTCCTCATGAACTCACCAACTTAAATGTTGACACTTTTTCTTTGAAATAACTTGTATTCTCAGGGAACCGCTAAGCAGATTTGGAAATCAACTTTTGGAGATTAACGTGCTGACTTTAATTACTTCTTTTGAAAGATATTTATGTATTTAACTTTTGAACATGTAACGGATACAATTATGTAAACATTTTGGAAACTTTAATATATATGGTGGTGTGTACTTCCTTTCTATGAATTGTTATGATACTGAATATGACGTCCTCCGCCCCCGAACGTTTCCGCCGTTCTGGTTTGGGGGTGTGACAAAGATCTATAGACAAACTTACGCTCTCCCTCCAGGAGACTCTGGTTAAAAAACGTGACATAGCAAGTGTATTGCTGTGCCATGAAGTAGTATGTCACATTTTAGTTATCATGTACATGTATAGTGTGTATGTTCCTTCTGTTCCTGGTATATGTATGTGTGTGTTCCTTTTGTAAGTGTATATGTTCCTTTTGTAAATGTATATGTATAGTATTACTTCGAGTTCTTGTATATGTATATGTATGATCTCTAAACTATACCTATTAAATTTTACTAGTATGTTTGCTGTATAACTGACTTGTTGGAAAGACTCATGCACTACTAGAAAACAACCCTTCAATGACGCAAATAATGGTAGAAGTTATAATATAAATAATAATCACAATTATAATAATTATAAAAGTTTTGAAAAAAATGAAGCCCAAAAATCGTTGTTTAGCCCTTAAAATAGCGAAAAAACAATATATATATATATATATATATATATATATATATATATATATATATATATATATATATATATATATATATATTACATGATTGTATATATAATCACGTCAACTATTATTGAGGTTTACCCAAAATAATATCTAAGTCATAACAGGAAAGCATAATGTTAAAATAATATCTACGTCATAGGAGGAAAGCATAATGTTGTTAAGAAGTCTATATCGAGTAACATTATTCTCTTTCTACAAATTTTAAATCAAATCATTATAAGAAAATTATGTTTGAAATTTAAACGATATATCATTTGTGTAATAGTTTCGTATGGACACAAAAGAAATTGACAGGACAACTTTATTATATACTTATGTAATATCATGTTCGTTAATACAATTATTTGATGTTACAAGTGTTTCAAGTTTCAAGCCCAAGTCCGATCCAAAGCCCAACTTCTAGAAGGAAATGGATTGTTTACATTAGATACATAAAAACCTTCTGGTCTTACTAACCAATAACAATATTGTGTACCAAATCGTTGTTTAACACATACATTAGAAGGATGACGGCTATCGAACACATGAAAATCCTAATATTTTGAACCCCACCAGAACTGACTCCAATAGTATGTAGTTGTTGTTTCATGAATTTGCCATTGGTAAATTCCATTATAAGAAAGGGTGTGATTTCCGTGATCATCTTCTTTTGATCTCACATGAAAGGTGATATCTTCATTGATGCCATTGATTATGAACATGTTCCATTCACCGAGTACATCAAGAGGTTTATTTATAGAAGACGCGATGGTATAAGTAACTAGAAATACTGAGATGTAGAAGAAATAGACGAAAACAAAAAGGCGATACATTATACTACTTATATAATTTATTTTGAAGCAGTTATAAAATTTATCTTTATAGTAGTCACTGTGATCAATTTATAAAGAGTGGGTGGGAGCTCCATAGCATATTTTGCATTAATTATGTAATAAGTGTAATTAATTTATAGTTATTGTAAAATTTAGTTTGCTGTTTCAAAAGAATATTAATATATAACTAATACCTCTAGTTTAATTGGCATTTGGTGAGGATACCGAGGATCATAGCCGCATCTTACATAGCGAATTTTGCATTAATTATGTAATATTTTCCGATAACTAATACCTCTAGTTTAATTTCCATTTGGTGACGGTAATGATGAATCATAGCCACATCCCACATTGATTGGATTTAAAGCACTCATACATTTTATGATGTTTAAGTATTTGCGATTTAACTATGTTTCGTTGTGAATACGAACCGTATTGACTCCAGTGTTCGCATCTAGCTCCATGGTTCGGTGGATAGCTACCCCACCCAGCTCATCATTGCGAGCAACTCGGCGAAGCAATATTGGAAGGATTCTATCTGCGGAGCCTCCCTCGCTCAGGTTATAAAATTTGCGATCTCCATTGGACGGAAGGGGTTGGCCCGGTTCATGTCTCTACCTACCCAAAGTCTCTGCCCACAAAGGCGTTAGGCCTTGACATTCAGGCCGATGGTTAGGATTTGGCATTAGAGCCACTAGAGGTTGATCATTGACTTTAGGATCCGAGTCGGAATCTTCGTATATTTCTTCCTCAAATTCTTCTTCTGGTTCGGCCTTTAGCCAACCTTCATTCCCTTGGTTAGGGAAGTACGGATCTCCAGGAGGATGAAATCCCGCCATGATATCTACACGAGAATAGGGGTAAAAGAGGCAATTAATAGACATATAAACTATCAATACTTATAGGGGAGTGATCCTTATCAAATACTTATATAATTACGTAGTGCATACTAGTTATATATAACTTTAGATATGATAGACCTTCGAATAAGTGATCCAACTCTAAGTCCACATCCAAACAGGGAACAGGAAGTAAAGCGAAAACAAGAGATTCTAAGCCTATATAATCCTTATTATATATAACCTTAGCGTATCCACTCAGTAATTCTAGACCTACCAACAAAGGTCTTTAGTTTTCACATAAGATAACTATGGTATCATAAAATACTCCTATAGTATTTTTAAGTTGTTTCGTGTTCTTGATGTTTCTTTGTTGATAGAGTTGGTAAGTTTTTAGACTTGCTGTAACACTACAAACATTCCTGCGCATATGATAATCACTTCTTGGACTGACATAGTTGATCAGGCTATGTAATTCCCAGACCTGACCATATATCCGCAAGCGTACTTGTGCTGTTCAAAAATCACAATACTTTTGTTCTATTATTGTATGATACTGGTCTTAGTGTGAATGTATGTGTGTATACTTTTAGTAAAATACTTGTTATGTTTTAAAAGTATAACTCTTGGTCAAAGTGTTTTTAATCCCATTGTGTTTATAGTTGTATATCTGTTATAGCTTGATATACTTCATTCACTATAAACCATGCTCTGATACCAAATGTGTCACACCCCCAAACTGAATTAGCGGAAACATTCGGGGGTGGAGGACGTCGTGTACAGTATCATAACAATGCATAATAGTAAATCAATCAACAACATTCATTCCATTAAGTAGTATAGTTAATACAAGTGTGCTCTTTATAAAGTTTAAATGACACCAAAAATGAATGTAACAAAAGAATTAGATGAGTCTTGCATTCCGCTCCATCTTCTCAAAAGCTAAACGAGTGTACTTGTCTTAATGGTTTCCTGAGAATATTAGTTATTTTGAAAGAGAGCGTCAACATATAAGTGTTGGTAAGATCATAAGTATTTAATTGCATTATATGGCATTTGTTTTACAGAAATGATTGTATTTGTATCATGAATTTTTTTGTTTACTTACCCAGAAAATCCTATATTTTCTGCTTATAATGAAATATAGTCCTTTACCAAGACCCGACTGTTTGTACATTTGTTCTCTAAAAATAATGAAAATGAATTGTTTGTATTAGTTAAAATATTCTACTGATAGTTTTACTGCCTTATAACCGAGTTGGTTAATTTAGGATTAAAACGTGATTGAAGTTATAACCATACTTGATCGACCTAGTATAAACACACGACGCTCTTCAGACAATGAACAAGTATGACATTTGTTCACTCGTGGAGCTGTAGGTCCCACTGTAGCTAGCAGCGAGGCGTGGGATGGTCAAATTCGTAAAGATCTATACACAAACTCACGCTCTCCCTCCAGGAGATTCTGGTTAAAAAACGTGGCATAGCAAGTGTATTGTTGTGCCATGAAGTAGTATCTCACATTTTAGTTATCATGTACATGTATAGTGTGTCTGTTCCTTCTGTTTCTGGTATATGTATGTATGTGTTCGTTTTGTAAGTGTATATGTTCCATTTGTAAATGTATATGTATAGTATTACTTCGAGTTCCTATATATGTATATGTATGATCTCTAAACTATACCTATTAAATTTTACTAGTATGTTTGCTATTTAACTGACTTGTTGGAAAGACTCATGCACTACTAGAAAATAACCCATTAATGACGCAAATAATGGTAGAAGTTATAATATAAATAATAATCACAATTATAATAATTATAAAAGTTATGAAAAAATGAAGCGCAAAAATCGTTGTTTACCCAAAATAATATCTAAGTCATACAAGGAAAGCATAATGTTGAAATAATATCTACGTCATAGGAAGAAAGCATAATGTTGTTAAGAAGTCTATACCGAGTAACATTATTCTCTTTCTACAAATTTTAAATTAAATCATTATAAGAAAATTATGTTTGAAATTTAAACACTATATCATTTGTGTAATAGTTTCGTATGAACACAAAAGAAATTGATAGGACAACTTTATTATATATTTATGTAATATCATGTTCGTTAATACAATTATTTGATGTTACAAGTGTTTCAAGTTCCAAGCCCAAGTCCGATCCAAAGCCCAACTACTAGAAGGAAATGGATTGTTTACATTAGATACATAAAAACCTTCTGGTCTTACTAACCAATAACAATATTGTGTACCAAATCCTTGTTTAACACATACATTAGAAGGATGAGGGCTATCGAACACATGAAAATCCTGATATTTTGAACCCCACCAGAACTGACTTCAATAGTATGTAGTTGTTGTTTCATGAATTTGCCATTGGTAAATTCCATTATAAGAAAGGGTGTGATTTCCGTGATCATCTTCTTTTGATCTCACATGAAAGGTGATATCTTCATTGATGCCATTGATTATAAACATGTTCCATTCACCGAGTACATCAAGAGGTTTATTTATAGAAGACGCGATGGTCTAAGTAACTGGAAATATTGAGATGCAGAAGAAATAGACGAAAACAAAAAGGCGATTCATTATACTACTTATATAATTTATTTTGAAGCAGTTATAAAATTTATCTTTACAGTAGTCACTTTGATCAATTTATAACGAGTGGGTGGGAGCTCCATAGCATATTTTGCATTAATTATGTAATCAGTGTAATTCATTTATAGTTATTGTAAAATTTAGTTTGGCGTTTCAAAAGAATATTTATATATAACTGATAACTCTAGTTTAATTGGCATTTGGTGAAGATACCAAGTATCATAGCCACATCTTACATAGCGTATTTTGCATTAACTATATAATATTTTCCGATAACTGATACCTCTAGTTCAATTTCCATTTGGTGACAGTAATGATGAATCATAGCCACATCCCACATTGATTTGATTTAAAGCACTCAAACATTTTATGATGTTTAAGTATTTGTTCTTTAATTATGTTTCGTTGTGAATACGAACCGTATTAACTCCAGTGTTCGCATCTAGCTCCATGGTTCGGTGGATAGCTGCCCTACCCTAATCATCATTGCGAGCAACTCGGCGAACCAATATTGGAAGGATTCTGTCTGCGAAGCCTCCCTCACTCAGGTTAGAAAAGTTGCAGTCTCCATTGTATGGAAGGGGTTTGCCCTGTTCATGGCTCCACCTACCCAAAGTCTCTGCCCATAAAGGCGTTACGCCTTGACATTCAGGTCGAGGGTTAGGATTTCGCATTAGAGCCACTAGAGGTTGTGTGACAATAGTCAAATTCGGGTCAAGTCTAAGCCGGACAAAGTCAACGAGTCAAACCGGTCAACTCAATTAAACCTTGTATAATAGGGTTTGTATTATGTAAATTTTTGTATAACTCACTATCTTAATGAGAAAACATCACTTGGAAAGTTCGTGTGTTTAAATTTCTTTAACCTTAGTGCTAAATAATGAACAAGAACAATAAAACAATGTTGCATACTCATAGGGAGCGTGTAAGATCCTAAAACATGGCATAACGGGGTTTACAGACCTTGCATTGCGAAGCCGGACACTCACATTCGTCACACACGAAACCGCTCTCAATCGTTTTCACTCTATCTCTTCTTATCGAGAATCTCTCCCAAATCTCTCTAAGTATGTGAAATCTCTCCCAAATATCTCTCTGTATGTGAAATCCTCCAAGAATATCAAATCTCTCCAAAATCTCTCTAAGTATGTGAAATCTCTCCCAAATATCTCTCTGTATGTGAAATCTCTCCAAGAATATCAAATCTCTCCCAAATCTCTCTAAGTATGTGAAATCTCTCCCATATATCTCTCTATATGTGAAATCTCTCCAAGAGTGTCAAATCTCTCCCAAATCTCTCTATGAATATGAAATCTCTCACAAATATCTCTCTGTATGTGAAATCTCTCCAAGTATGTCAAATTTCTCCCAAATCTCTCTATGAATATGAAATCTCTCCCAAATATCTCTCTGAATGAGAAATCTCTCCAAGAATGTCAAATCTTGAAATCTCTCCCAAATATCTCCTTGTATGTGAAATCTCTCCAAGTATGTCAAATCTCTCCCAAATCTCTCTGAGTATGTGGAATCTCTCTCAAATCTCTCTCGAAATCTCTCCCAACTTTCTATAATCACTCGGGGCATCCTGACCCTCGAATTTGGCGAAAACATCCCAAAAACGGAAGTCTAAGCGAAAAACGGACTTAAGGAGCCGAAACCCCTCTTAGGAACCGAAAACCTCTTAGGAACCGAAACCTCCTGAGACGAAGGCTGCTGAACCGAACCTCACTCAAAGAACCGAACCCGAAGGCTCCTGGAACCGAACCTCGCATGCCTCACCCGAACCCGAACGTTTGGTCCATTTCGGGTCAAGGTTCCCTCGGTCTTGTTCGTTTCTGTCTTGCTTCGGACCGAGCCTTCAGACTGACCCCTCGCCCTTCGCTTCTCGCTTCTGGTTCGCACCTTTCACTTCCGACTCGGCACCAACAAGGACCGAACCTCGGCCTAGGGACCGAACCTCGGCCTAGGACCGAGAGGTCTCGCTGGGTATGCTTTTCTTCCCGGTTTTCGACTAAATTTGCGTTTTAGGCCCGTTTTTAATTGTTTTAACACGGGATTTTCACCCAAAACTTTATTTTAACATATAAGGACCCATAATTATTAAATTATCATGTTTTTAAAGATAAAACTTTATCCAAAAGAGTGGGTGAAGTACAAAGGTGGAGTGTGTTGACTTTCCTTTAAGTTATGACACAAGCAACCACTCCCATACCCACTCCATGTCACTATTCACCACCAGCCCATACCTTGTCACTTCCTTGTCCTTTTTATCTCTCTAACAAGTTATTCCCATGTTTTTGAGAGCTAGATATTTATCCTCTCTCCTCATTTTTCTTCCAATTACTCTCATTTCACTAAAGATCCAACTTCAACTTTTCCCTCAGACTTTTCTCTCCAATTCGAGATCCCAAGGCTGATCATCAAGTGTTCTTCCAATCTTGGTAAGTATAATTCATCCTCTTTGTGATTATTGCACTTCATTCTACTCAAATCATTGATTGCTTACACAAACTCCATAACTATGATGCTAGATTCTCGAAAATCTTCAAGGCATCTCCAAGTGTTCTTGAGTTAAACACTTCCATTCTTCAATAATCATCTACTGAAATCACTTAAGGTAAGTTCATACCCCTACATTTTCATGTTTTCTCAAGTTTTTAGGGGGGGAATACAAGTTAAAACACCAAGAACATAACTAAATTTTTCTAACAGCTTTCATCAGAAAAGTTGGGCTCCATTCATGGACTGTTTTGGATAACTTAAACATTTTTGTTTTCAAAACTGTTTTAGGTGTAAGTAGTACCAGTTCTTAGCTTTAAAATGACTACTTGCACATCTCCATTCGATTTTTCTAAAATTTATGGTGATTTTTACAAAACTGTCTATCATTTGAAACAACAATCCGGACCAATATGTGAATATGGACTTATTCACACACGTTAGAGGTCACTAAAAATTATGGAAAAATTTATGAACAAACTAGACTCATTTTCCAAACTCTCAGAAGTTGCAGAACTTGATTTGGACATTTTATGATTTTTCTACAAATTTTTTAATAACAGTTAAAGAAAATGTTAGAATCAGAAAAGCACTAGCAATTTCATTTCACTTTGTAACATGTTGAGCAAGGTGTATATTATTATGTGTTTATGTGTTATTGCAATATATGACATTCTTGTGTTAGTATCTAGATATACACCAGTTAACAAATGGATTTTTACTAAATAAAGCATAGATTAAACAAAGTGTTATTATTAAAGTATACCCATTACACACAAACATTTTATTAAACTATGTTAAGTATAGTTTACGTACTTTTCTATTTCTACCCTTGTTTTGATAAACTATAATAGGTATAGTTTATGATACATTTCCAAATGCATACATTTCAGAAGGGTACATTTATACAAAAAGGGAAACCTTCATTATGTTAAGTGTAAATTCGTTTATAACTTTGTGAGACATTTGCTTCGCATAAATCATAAGTCATGTATTGTAACCAGAGTATCCTGGAGGGAGAGCGTGATAGTTGTATATAGATCTATATTGGGATTGACAAACCCACACCAGAGCTACTTGCAACAGCTAGACTAGCAGGTCTGTGGTGACAAGTGTCATTTCAGTTCTACGACGCCCGAAGAATTTCGTTTTCAGGCCACCTAGCTCATAGTATGGTTATAATTAGTCGCAGAAAGTATTAACAACTTAAGAATTTACGAGAATTTCACTAATATCATACGCGTTTATATTGAAATAAACTCACATTATTTTCTGTAAATGAGGAAGATTACTCATACGTTTCAGTCTTTGGATACAAGACTACAGTATTCATTTTAAGGAAAATATTGGATTTTTCTAGAACAACTATACAATTACGAGACAAGCTTTTTCATGATTATATACAAAAACTTATGAACTCACCAACCATTGTGTTGACACTTTTTCAAACTACTTGTATTCTCAGGAAATCGCTAAACAGGTAACAAAGTACTTTTGAGGATGGGACGTTGAGGCGTCAAACTTATCATATTTTGTCAACATATTGTAATTGATTTTGAAACATGTAATTCATACAATGATGTAACTCTTTCAATTATATATATGTTGGTTGTGTTTACTTTCATCACTATTGCCATTGTTGTTATGATACTACACATGAAGTCCTCCACCCCTGGACGTTTCCGCCATCCTTGGTTTGGGGGTGTGTCAGATTGGTATCAGAGCACGGTTTATAGTGAATTAAGTATATCAAACAACATAGGATATACAAACTATAAACACATTTAGGACTAAGAGTCTCTGATTTTAAAACATTCTAACGGGTCATACTTTTAGAAAACGAATAGGTCTTGTTTAAAAGTATACCTACATGCATTACATACTTGCGTAGTGTCATAACTAGAAGAACATAAACTAAAAGAAGAGGAGTTGAACGCTACGAGTATGCCTTGGTACGAGTAATCTGTTCTAGGAAGGATATAGCCTGATCAACTATATTTGTCCAAGAGGTGACTTACTCTTATCGGGGGATAGTCGTAGGGGGCAACAAATCTAATAACCTAACATCACCCTACAAAGAATGCTATAAGAACCAAATCTAAACATTTAAAATACTATAGGAGTATTTGTATGTTGCTATATCGCAATATTATTAATATCTACTGCTATCTGCTTCTTACACCCCTATTCTCGCGCAGACGACATGGCAGGATTTCACCTACCAGGAGACCCATACTTTCCCAACCAGGGAAATGCCGGCTGGATTGAGGAAGAGCCCGAAGAGCTGATTGAAGAGGATCCCGAAGAGGATCCCGAAGAAGAAGAAGAGGAGGTAGACGAAGAAGAAGAAGAAGAGGAAGACGACGAGGTGGACATGGATGAGGATGAAGGTGAAGAAGAGCCAGAGGAGGAAGTCTTCAACCCTCCTTACATCGCAAGGGTACCTACAAACCGTTGGGGGCACTACAGGCCTGAGCCCCGTTGGGCAACCATGATCGAGAGGTGGAGCCGGAAACAACGCCAGAGGTCACCCTATGGCGACCAACGAGGTTACTATGACCTCAGTCACGGGGGACCGGATGACAGAGATCTCCCCATTATGACCCAGCACATCACAAACTTGGGGAACCAGAGTAGGGAAATGGCAGACCAGGTTCGAAATCTCAGCGCTATTACGGCAGCCACCGATGCACGCACCCGAGATTTGGAGAGGGACTTCTATCCAGTGGACCAAATCATCGAGGACCTTACCGCTGCTCGAGCGGAGGTAAGGGAGTACCAGGAGAGGCACGCAGCTCCCGAGGAGAGAGTGATCGCGGCCGAACGCCGGATTGCGGAGCTTCAGGGAGCCTTGACCTCATCCCAGGGCCACCATGGACCAGATGCTACCCGCCACGAGTAGTGTTCGCGCTACTTATATTTTGTTATAAATCTAGGATTTCGAGTATGCGTTGGTGCTACTCTTTATTGCGAATAGGTTGACCTCGCGACTAAGTGATCACACTAGTCAAAGGGGCTTTTGTACTGCCAAAACTTTATATTTTATTATGATGTAATGTAGACCCTTATGAGGCCAAATTTCTCAAAACAATATGTACTAACAAATTATCAATGAATGTGGCATGTATTTTACTTCCTTAGATGCTGACACAAACCAAACACATAACTCTGCTCGGGTCAACACTATTAAATTCATAAGTTTAATTGCATAAACTTTTCGATGAATTACCTTCTAAATTAGTAAACTCGGATAAAATACAATTGAGATGAAACAAGTAACACTCGACTCGTTATCACCATTGAAGTCTTACCGACAAGTCTTTTCTTTTACTTTTTTTGTGTCAGAACCATGCCACCAAGGAAAAGACCAAGACCTTCCGGAAACTCAGCACCACCCCCTCCGCCACCACCTCCGGAGTTTGATCTTGTGATGTTTCGGGCTGCAGTAACAGCAGCCGTGGTGGCAACAATGTTGCAAATGGGTACAAATGGTTCCGGTGGTTCCGGATCCGGGAATACTAACTCGAATCAGGGGGACAGCACGGGGCGTACTAAGGAGTGTTCTTACAAAGACTTCACGAATGGCAAACCCGATCCTTTCGACGGAAGCGGGGGCGTCATAGCACTGATGCAATGGCTCGAAAGGACCGAAGCAGTCTTCGAAATCTGTGTTTGTCCCGAAGCGAGCAAAGTCATGTATGCGGCATTCACTTTCACAAGAAAAGCTCTTACTTGGTGGAATGGCCGAGTTAAGTCACTTACTCCTGCAGTGGCTAACTCCATAGGCTGGGAAAACTTAAAAGCGTTGATGTTAAAGGAGTATTGCCCGAGGGGAGAAATACAAAAACTCGAAGAGGAACTCCGGAATCTCAAGATGTCGGGGACGGATCTCGAAGCTTATACCGCCCGATTCAATGACCTAGCACTCCTCCGTCCTGCAATGGTCACTCCGGAGGAGAAAAAGGTAGAACGATACCTTTGGGGGCTATCATCCCAGATTCATGATAGTGTTCTGGCCTCGAAACCTACTACCTTTGAGAGTGCCAAGGAATTGGCACAACAACTTATCGATCATAGGGCCAGCCGTGGCACCATGGTCGCCACCACCGACCAAACGAAAGGAGGGAACAACAAGAGGAAGTTCTGGAACAATAAAAAGAAACAACTGGTGCAGGATCCCACAAAGAAGCAACAGACTGTTGCTGTCCATGCAGCCACTACTGCTACCGCTCCAGCGCCACCAAAGCAATATTCTGGAAATATCCCTAAGTGCAACAAGTGCAACTACCACCACAAGGGTGCTTGTCGGGAAATGCACTGCAAAAACTGCGACAAGAAAGGGCATACCGCTCGTTTCTGTAAAGCGCCAGCACGACTGAACAACCAAGTTGCCAATGCGGGGGCAAGCCAAACCTGCTATGAATGTGGTGAAGTAGGACACTTCAGGAGAAACTGCCCCAAAGCACAAGCTCCTAATGTTGGTGGTGTAGGGAGAGTCCTGACAATGAGACACGGAGAAGCAGTCAAGGATCCCTCGGTGGTTTCTGGTACGTTTCTCCTCAATAACACATATGCATGCGTACTATTTGATAATGGAGCAGAGAGGAGTTTTGTGAGCCATGAATTCAAACAATTACTAAAACAAACCCCTCATTCATTAAAAGATATATACGTAGTAGAAATGGCTAATGGGAAAGAAGAGCACACTAATGATATATACTCAGGGTGTACCCTCACTCTAGACAACCATTCGTTTAAAGTAGACCTGATGCCGGTCACAATAAAATGCTTTGACATAATCATCAGTATGGATTGGTTAAGTTCCCATTGTGCCGACATTCTATGTTACGAAAGGGCCGTTCGCCTTAATCTGCCAAATGGCGAAACCCTCTTCATCTATGGCGACAAAACCAGTTCAAATTTGCAAGTCATCTCTTGCGTCAAGGCCCAAAAGTATCTCCGAAAGGAATACCATGCATTTCTAGCCCACGTAGTAGATACGAAACAAGAGGTGAAGGATATCAACGACATTCCCGAGGTGTGCAACTATCCCGATGTATTCCCCGAAGATCTTCCAGGTGTACTCCTCGCACGACAAGTCGAATTCCGGATCGAATTAATCCCAGGAGCTACCCCCGTCGCCAAGGCTCCATACCACTTAGCACCAGCAGAAATACAAGAACTTTCCAGCCAGATAAATGAACTGTTGAGCAAAGGATTCATCAGGCCAAGCTTCTCACCCGGGGGAGCACCGGTCCTGTTTGTAAAGAAGAAGGACGGATCTTTTCGCATGTGCATAGACTACCGGGAGCTAAGCAAACTCACTATCAAGAAACGATATCCCCTACCCCGAATCGATGACCTCTTCGACCAACTCCAAGGAGCAAGCTACTTTTCAAAAATCGACCTGAGGTTGGGTTATCATCAACTACGAGTTGAAGAAGAGGATATTCCCAAGACTATGTTCAGAACTCGCTACGGGCACTATCAGTTTGTGGTAATGCCCTTCGGATTAACGAACGCACCGGTGGTATTTATGGACCTGATGAATCGAGTGTGTCGACCCTACTTAGACAAATTCGTGATTGTATTCATCAACGATATTTTAATCTACTCCCGAAGCGAGGAAGAGCACCGTCAACATCTCCGACTAATCTTGGAAACACTAAGGGCTGAGAAGCTTTACGCCAAATTCTCTAAGTGCGAATTATGGATCAGAAAAGTGAATTTTCTTGGCCATATGGTCAGTGAGAAGAGGATACACGTGGATCCCTCAAAAATCAAAGCTATCGAAAACTGGTCAGCACCTACAACGCCGACATAAATTCGACAATTTTTAGGGCTCGCCGGCTACTACCGAAGATTCATACAAAACTTCTCCAAGATCGCCAAACCACTCACCACCTTGACTCAGAAAGGTGTGGTGTTTAAGTGGGGAGATAAACAAGAAGCCGCTTTCCAGACATTAAAACAAGCCCTATGCAGCGCACCAGTTTTGTCTCTTCCAGAAGGAACCGATGACTTCGTGGTATATTGTGATGCCTCAAAACAAGGCCTCGTGTTGGGTTGCAGATTTGTTTAATATTGCGTCATTGGGCTCGGTTAATTGTTCAATTATTTTGTACTCCGGTTTGGGCCTGTCCAACCGTGAGCCTGTTAGGTTTACTATATAACAATATGCTTGCATGCATATTAGGTTAACGATCTAGAATACAAGATAGAGAATTACGATAGCTTTGATTTTCTTCATCGTTCCTGTAAACCTTTTAATCCTCCACAGTTATAGTTCTTCATCGAGCTCTTCTGAGGATTGTTTTATAATCATTCGACACGTTTGATTCATTCTTGAGTTGTTTATTGTTTTCGTGTTCTTGCCGTTTAATCTTTATTTTACCTGTTTGAGATCTAATCGATCTTCAAGATTAAGTTTTTAATCTCATAAATTGGTATCAGAGCAGGAGGTTGTGTAATCGATACACTTCTTTTCTGTGAAAAAGGTTTCAATTAGGGTTTTCCGCAATTACTGATATTTATTGAGTCGTTATCTCATTATTGACGTATCTTGATATTTATTGTTTTGCCCTAATCTGATTTATTACAAGTCTGATCTTTAAACAGCTTATTCGATCATTATGGACGAGTCGCAATCGAATCCGATCAATATTTCGAACAGCATTGGATCTACCACGAAAATTCCCATTCTGTACACCCATGATTATGAAGTCTAGGCGCATCACTTTGAAGATTATGTTATAGGATCTGAGGATAATGGATACCTCATCTGGGAAGTAATCATTAATGGACCGTTTTCTCATTCTGCAACTTCAAGGATTATTAAAACTCAAAAGGAGTATAATGATCTTCTGAAAGATGTTAAAGATATTGCGCAAGATGAAAAGGATAAATTTCAGTGCAATATCAAGGCGTTAAGGTTGATCAGGTTCGCCCTTCAGTCCGACACTTTCAGGCTGGTAAGTTCATGCACGACGGCAAAAGAAATATGGGACAGGTTACATGAACTGTACTCTACAGACGAAGATCTAGAACACTCCATTCAAACATTACTCTTGTCTGAGTTTGGTGAATTTAGGCAAGGAACTGAAGAAACCGTGACCCAAACGTTCGATCGCTTCAATCATCTTCTTAGCAAGATGATCAAACATGACATCGAAAGAAAGCTTATTGAGTAGAAGGTTACGTTCTTAAATGGTCTAAGATCAGAGTGGAGGGCAGTCGTGTCCACAATTAAAGCCCACGAGCAATTTAAATCATATTCCTTGGCGAAACTGGTGGGCATTCTCAAATCTTAGGAGAAGATTGTGTTGCAGGAGAAGAATGTGGTTTTAAGCCTAGGTTCTTTAGCCCTCTTGTCCAAAAGTAAAGCTGTAATGGAGGAAGAAGACCTCATCTTGGAGGATTATGATCTCACATCTAAAGATTATGCTATGATGGTATCTAACCCCAAGAGGTTCATCAAGAAGAGATTCCCTAACAACAAAAACCGAAACTGGCAGGGGAGTTATAGCTTGTTGGGCTGAAGTTCATTTTGATGTTGCGTCTTTTGGGCTCGATAGTATAGCTGTTTTGTATTCCGGTTTGGGTCTGTCCAACCGAGAAGCCTTTTATGTATTGTATATAAGTCAGTGCTTGCATGCATATTAGGTTAAGGATTTCATAACGATCTTAGAGAATTTTCTAGAGCTTAACGATAGAATTGTAGGTTTCTTTAATCGTTCTTGTAACCTTCTAATCCTCTACAGTTGATGTTCTTAATCGAGCTCTTCTGAGGATTTTGTTTTAATCATTCGTCTCGTTTGATTCTATCTTGTCTTGTTCTTATTATTGCGTTCTTACTGTTTTATATTTACGTACTTGTTCAAGATCTAATCGATCTTAGTAGATTAAAGTGTTTTTAATCTCATCAATTGGTATCAGAGCAGGAGGCTGTGTAATCGATACACATCTTTTCTGTGAAAAAGATTTCCATTAGGGTTTTTCCGCAACTATCGATATTTATTGAGCCGTTATCTCATTATTGACGTATCTTGATATTTATTGTTTTGCCCTAATCTCCTTTATTACAAGTCTGATCTTTGAACAGGTTTTTACGATCATAATGGACGCGACGCAATCAAACCCTATTAATATTTCCAACAGCATTGGTTCGACGACAAAGATTCCAATCTTATATACCCATGACTATGAAGTATGGGCGCATCACTTTGAAGACTACGTGATTGGATCGGAGGATAATGGGTACCTCATATGGGAAGCCATCATCAATGGACCGTTTTCTCATTCTGCAACGTCCAGAATCGTTAAGACTCAAAAGGAGTACAATGATCTACTAAAGGACGTGAAGGATATTGCACGAGATGAAAAGGACAAATTCCAGTGCAATATTAAGGCGTTAAGGTTGATCAGATTCGCCCTTCAGTCCGACACATTCAGATTGGTCAGCTCATGTACGACGGCAAAGGAAGTTTGGGATAGACTTCGTGAACTGTACTCTACAGACGAGGATCTTGAACATTCTATCCAAACCTTGCTTCTATCTGAGTTTGGAGAATTCAGGCAAGGGGACGAAGAAACGGTGACCCAGACGTTTGATCGCTTCAATCATCTTCTCAGCAAGATGATCAAACACGATATAGAAAGGAAACTTATCGAGCAGAAGGTTACTTTCTTGAATGGACTGAGGTCTGAATGGAGAGCAGTGGTTTCTACAGTCAAAGCCCATGAGCAGTTTAAATCATACTCCTTGGCGAAACTGGTGGGTATTCTAAAGTCCCAAGAGAAGATTGTAGTGCAAGAGAAGAACGTCGTTTCGAGTCTTGGTTCGTTGGCCCTCCTATCTAAAAGTAAAGCTGTGATGGAGGATGAAGAACTCAACTTGGAGGAATATGACCTCACGTCTGAGGATTATGCCATGATGGTGTCCAATCCCAAAAGGTTTATAAAGAAGAGATTCCCCAGCAATAAAAATCGAAACTGGCAGGGGAGCTACAGCTCTGAAAAGGTGAACAATGAACCGAAGGTTGAGGAGCCCAAAAAGGAACCGAAGGTGGATGGCGATTCCGGAGTAAGCTGTTTCCACTATGGTGGGAAAAACCACTATGCTAAGGACTGTGTTCTTAAGAAGATGGCTGAAAAAGATGATGGAAATGATGAGGAAGCTGTGTTGCAGAAGAGATTGGATGAGTTGAGAAAGAAGAAGTCTACCGCTAATCCTTCTATTAATGCTCTTATTGTGCAGGGTTCGGTTAATGATGACGAGTTCGGTAGCACTCAAGTTTGGTCTACTAACTCAGAAGACGATAAAGTGAGGAAGCCTACCCATGGAAAGGCTTATGTGGCTAAGGAGGAAAGCAGTGGAGGAAAATGCTTCATGGTGTCTGACGTATCACAAATAAGGGGATACAACACCGATGGTGGAAGCGATGGACCGAAGGTGCAGGAGGACATGTGCTTTACGGCCAAACCACTCAGCTAGCAGTTCAATGAGCTTGATGAACTGATAAAAAAGGTACAATCTATTTTTATTTCATCTAAAGTACCACCATCCTCATATGAGAAAGAACTAAAAAACGTTAATACAAGAATTTCTCATCTAGATAGTAGCTTAACTCAAACTCGAGTCACCAATTCTAACCTAACTGATCAATTAAGCAGGGTGGCGTCGAAGAATGAGGAGCGGAGAATGTGGATCGAGTTAAAGGAGTCGGAATTAGTTAAAGTTATAGACGAAAACATTTATTTGCAAAGAGACAATTTAAAATTGTTGAAACAACGGAATGTTTTTTGTTTAATCGCTAAACGTTTATATTCTAATATTACTCAGCTTCAGTTGGATTGTGAAATAGGCCAAAAGATCCATCGCATGATTTTTCCCTTCCTAGAGTTTAAGGAGGATGAAATCGATGCCGAAGCCTACAATTGTGAGAGTGTGATATCTTCTGATGATGTCAATCCGACCTACATGTATGGACTGGACAAAATTGAGTCCTTCATTAAATCCAAGGACCACAAGGACATGCTTAAAAATCTTTTGGATGAAAATGACAGACTTAAACTGAGAACCAAAACCATGCAAAAATTTGACTCTTTAAACGCCAACGTTCGCTCAGAAAACAAAATTGTTGTTGAAAATGCATCTGAGCTTAACGAGGACGACAACATGAGTGAAATTTCTGTAGAGGACACGGTTGACTGCTTAGAATTTGTTAAAAGCGAACCTGAAAACCACAAGAATCTTATCTCTGAAAATTCAGTAGAGTTCGCTCGATTGTCCCAACAAAAGTCCCCGAAATTAGCAGAGAAAGCAGTTGTGTATCAAAAGGTCGGGACCACTCCAAATCAAGTATACAAGGTGACTGGAGTGACCGAACATCAAATAGCTGAACTCACGGCTATTGTAAATGAAGACAATGCTGATGGCTGCGATGAGTACTTCTGGGAAGCTCCAATTGATAATGCAAACGAAACCGTTGGCTTATCTGAAAGAACCTCCTGGATGAGTAAAGGAAGATACATACCTGAACCCTTGAACAAGCCGGATAATTTCAATGAGCCAAGCACCAGTGGTACGAAAGACATTCCTCAGGAGGATGAAAGTTTGACAAAAGAAGACGCTCCCTCTACTCCCACATCTGAAAGTGAAACTCCTTCAGATATTCCCTCTGCTCCCTCGGCTCAAAGCAAAATTCCTTCAGTTCAAAAGGAACCAGCCAAGGAGAAACCGAAAACGAAAGCTAATGTTCATCATCAACCTAAGCAGATGAGGGATAGAAAGAGAGAAAGGAACCTAAGATACAGGAAGAATCTTTCTGAAAGGAAACAATTCTGGCAATCCCAGAACGCATACTTCTCACACCAAGACAAGAATCTGAAGTATGAAAACAATCCTATAGGAAAGCCTGAAACTCACAACAACCGAAAGCCAAGGTTCGGTTCACAAGGAAATACCAACCGAAGGAAAAGGTTCGGTTCTGAAGATGACCTCAACCGAAACCAAAGGTTCGGTTCCAAGAACAACTCCAACCGAAAGAAAAGGTTCGGTTCTGAAGTCAAAGGAGAACAAGACTCTAAGGTCAGTCCCTCCAATGATCAAAAGCAAAAGGGTCACCAAGGGTCTCCAGCCAGGAAGTCCTCTCCATCCAAACCCTCTCATTCTAATTCTTCTCGTTCTTCTAATTCGTCTACCAATTCATCTCCATCTTGCTCTAAAGCAAATTCTGTCCGTTCTCATCCGTCAGCTGAACATAAGGGCAAGCAGAAGGTCAATGAATCTAAACCAGAGTCCAAACCGAACACATCCCATCCTAATAAGATAAAAGTGTTTACCATTAAAAAGAAAGATGAAACAACTCTCGTAAAACGAACATATCTAGTCGACATCTCTCTTACTGTTCCTGTTCCCATGAAAAGCTCATGTGGACCCAAGAAACTTGGGGTTCCTAAATCTGCTTAATTTTTGCAGGTTATAAGTGACGAGCAGTTCGACGAAGAATGGTACATCGACAGTGGCTGCTCACGTCACATGACAGGGAGGAAAGCGGAGCTCAGGGAATACAGATCTCTTGCAAATGGTGGCAACGTCAAGTTTGGAAATAATTCTTTCGGCACCATAAAGGGATACGGGATGCTAACAAATGGTGACTTTACAATAAGGAAGGTTGCCTATGTGGAAGGACTACAACACAATCTCATCAGTGTATCTCAGCTTGTTGGAGGTACAGGTCTCAAAGTCTCATTCGATGATGAAGGTTCTGAGATCATAGAGAAAAAGACAAAGAAAGTGATTCTCAAGTCAGAGCGAAAGGGTGAAATGTTTCCTCTAAACATGAAACCTATCAAAGGAAACCCAGCCATATGCCTGTTATCAAAAGCTCAATCCGACGAAAGCTGGTTGTGGCACCGAAGACTCTCTCATCTCAACTTTAAAGATATCAACCGACTTGTCACTGGAGGTCATGTTAGGGGTCTTCCGTTGCTCATGTTCGACAGAGAGCATCTATGTGCTGCATGTGAAATGGGGAAGCAGAGTCGTCAAAGTCACCCATCTGTAATCAACACAAAAGTTGTTGAACCACTCGAATTACTTCATATCGATTTGTGTGGTCCTTCATCTATCGAAAGCATCGGTGGTAGCAAGTATATTCTTGTTATTATTGATGACTTTTCACGATTTACATGGGTGTTCTTTCTAAAGCTCAAATCTGAAGCGACTCAAAAGCTGAAAATGTTTATCAAGCAAATTGAAGTACAACTCAAGAAGGTTGTTCGCAACATCAGGAGCGACAATGGTCTTGAATTCAAGAACAGGGAGTTTGAAGAGTTTCTTGCAGAAAAGGGGATTAGTCACAATTTCTCAGCTCCCTACACACCACAACAGAACGGGATAGTCGAAAGACGAAACCGATATTTGTGTGAAGCTGCCCGAACTATGCTAAGTTTCGCTTCCTTACCTCTTTATTTTTGGGCTGACGCTATTTCTGCTGCTTGTTTTACACAGAACAGGTCCTATCTCAACAAGCGATTCACGCTCACACCATACGAGATTCTAAACAACAGAAAGCCCAATGTGAAATTTTTCCACGTGTTCAGCTCAAGGTGCTTCATCTTTAACTCTAAAGAACACCGCAACAAGTTTGATGTCAAAGCCGACGAGGGAATTTTTCTGGGCTACTCGCTCACATCCAAGGCGTACAGGGTCCTAAACAAGCGTTCAAGAAGGATTGAAGAGACATACTATGTGACCTTTGACGATAGCTATGTCATGAAGCTACAGGCCAAAGAAGACACTGCCGGGGAAATCTTTCCTCAAACTGGCCAAGTCACAGTCTCAATCGCCAATTTATATGAAAAATTTCTGGAACTCTTTGATGAATCGGAAAAAGCTTGTCTCTCAGAAGCAGGTGCAGCTGACAACAAAGTTGATCATATGAAGCGGATTGTCGAAGATGCTGCAAGAAGAATGCATGAAGGTGAATCGCCCACTGATGACTCTCCATCCAACAGTGCTTCAGTCGAGGGGGAGCCAAGTTCTCATGTCGAGGGGGAGCCAAGCTCACAAGTCCAGGGGGAGTCAAATTCTACAACCTCAACCGAAGGTCCCTCTCCAACCAAAGGTGCTTCAACGCCTGGAAGCTCAGCACCACAAGAATCCCCTAAACCTCATGTTTCTCAAAGCTCATCAATTGAGGGGGAGCATGATGATATGACGATTGATTACGATAGCCAATCTAAGCCAGAAGAAATGATCAATGCTAAACTTGACCCAACCTTTGATCCGGATTACCCTCCTCTTACCAAATGGACCAGAGATCATCCTATCTCTCAAGTAGTTGGTGATGTATCTGAAAAGGTTCTGACCCGATCACAACTGAAGGCAAAACAGACATCCTTATTTTCAAAGGTTAAGTTTTGTATGTTTAACTCATTCGTATCAAAAGTTGAACCGAAGACAGTTAACACTGCCCTCGATCACTCTGATTGGGTTCAAGCAATGCAAGACGAACTGAACGAATTTGAAAGGAACAAAGTCTGGCGCCTCATTCCAACTCCACCAGATGCTTCGGTTGTTGGTCTCAAGTGGGTCTTCAGGAACAAAATGGACAAGGAAGGTAATGTAATAAGGAACAAGGCTCGTCTGGTTGTAAAGGGATACTGTCAGGAGGAAGGGATAGACTATGAAGAGACCTTCGCTCCAGTAGCTAGGCTAGAATCTGTTAGAATATTCCTGGCTTATGCTGCTCACAAAAACTTTGAAGTTTTCCAAATGGACGTCAAGTGTGCATTTCTCAATGGAGAAATCGAAGAAACTGTGTATGTGGAGCAACCTCCTGGGTTCGTGAACGAAAAGTATCCAAATCATTGCTATATTCTGGATAAAGTTGTGTACGGCCTCAAACAAGCTCCGAGAGCCTGGTATGAAACGCTTACAAAATTTTTAAAGATGTTTAAATTTAAACAAGGTTCGGTTGACCCAACCTTCTTTCGCAAAAAGGAAGGTAACCACCTTATGATAGTTCAAATTTATGTCGATGACATCATCTTTGGCTCCACGAATCCCAGCTTAACAGCTGAATTCAGAAAGTTGATGGAGACTAAGTTTGAAATGAGCTCAATGGGTCCTATTAACTTTTTCCTTGGTTTAAACATAAGACAGGGACCTGAAGGCATCTTTATAAATCAGGAAGCTTACACAAAGACTCTCCTAGCGAAGTTTGGCATGATGGGAGACTCAAAAGTCAAAGTCCCAATGGCATTTGGCACCAAGCTTACCCCTTCTCTAGACAAACCGGCTGTCGATATCACGCTCTATGGTCAAATGATAGGCTCACTGATGTATCTAACTGCTAGCAGGCCTGATATCATGTTTTCTGTGTGTTATTGTGCTCGATTTCAGGCAAACCCACGCGAACCTCACATGCTTGCAATGAAGAACATTTTACGCTATCTCAAGCGAACCACCTCCTTAGGTCTATGGTATCCATCCAATTCAGGCTTCTTCGTTCAAGCCTATTTTGATGCTGACCTTGGAGGATGTGGACTCGACCGTAAAAGCACAACTGGTGACTGTCAATTCCTTGATGGGAAGTTGGTCAGCTGGCAATCCAAGAAACAAACGTGTGTGTCGTTGTCTACTACCGAAGCGGAATACATTGCCGCTGCATCTTGCACATCACAAGTGATTTGGATCCAGAGTCAACTTCGAGACTATGGACTCAATATGAAGAAGATCCCACTATATTGTGACTCCGAAAGTGCGATTAGGATCCGTCATAACCCAGTGCAACACTCTAAAACCAAACACATAGCACTGAGGTATCACTTCATCAAAGATCACGTGGAAGATGGAAACGTCGAAGTTCACTTCGTAAGAACCACTGATCAACTGGCTGACGTCTTCACCAAAGCTCTTCCTGAAGCATCATTCAATAAAATATTGCAAGGGCTAGGTATGATGGAATCAGAGTCAGTACCTCACACTACCTCTCAACCTCAAACGTAAGAAGCGAAACCAACCGAATGTTCGGGTTCGGTTCAACCATCTGACTCGCTCATTACTTAAAAGGTAGTTTTTCTATGTTGTATATTACTTGTACAACGTTGTTTTTCGTTGTGTAAAAAGTTTTTTTTTTTAATTACATGTCTAAAACTCCTTGGTTTCTTAAAATTTTCCTAAACCGAAACCAACCGAAGGTTCGGGTTCGGTTTTCCAGAATTTTGTTGAACCGAAACCAACCGAAGGTTCGGGTTCGGTTTTTCAAAATTTTCTTGAACCAAAACCAACCGAACGCTCGGGTTCGGTTTTTCAAAATTTTCTGGAACCAAGACCAACCGAACGCTCGGGTTCGGTTTTTCAACTTTTTCCCAACCGAAACCAACCGAACGTTCGGGTTCGGTTTTTCATTTTTTCCAAAGTTTTTTTTTCTCTACTTGTGTTTTTTTTAACTTCTTTTATTTTTTTAATTTCTTTTATAACTCTCAAAAACACCAAAAATATTTTTTCTCTTTTTCTTTTTCTTGTGTGTTTGTTTGTTAATGGGGATCTAATTGATGAATTACTTAAGTGTCCCTAGAAGCATGCTGCTGTATGTGTCCCAAGCCTCATAAGATTTTGAATAAAAGCCTTTATGACCTGGTATACACAAACCTTGTCTTCCCAATAAGGCTAACACATTTATTCTAATCGTGAGCTACCTCAACCTTTTCTCACATGAGTTAAGGTTTCCTGCTTGGTCCTTGTTTTCGCAGCAGAGGTACTATATCCTCTTACACCATCTCCATAATTCTTCTCCACTACATTCGTTTCATCAACGTAACCCTTGAGACTCTCAGAAATTACCACTGAGGTTTATGGTTACACAACATCTGTGTTTATGATCTTAGTCTCGTGTCACTACGAGCTGAGTGAAACCCCAAATTCAACACCTAATGAATTGACGGTGAACAATTAATTTGCTCAAGTTTTCACCAAAGAATTGACGAATGTACCTTCATAAAATCTCAAATTTTCTTTTGCGTGATTCCTATGAAATTGTTACACACCATAACATTTCTTCCCAAGGGATCCAATTTTTAATTTTTTTATGAGATTTTATATTAATCCAAGCCCATACAAAATAAATTCCTACCTACTTGTTCAACAGGCTACACCGGTCTCACAAGTACTTTGTTCACTTTCTTTCAAATATCAAGAACATAATTGATGAATCAAAGCGAAACCACCCTTAATTAGCCTATTTAAAAGAAGCCTTTCAACATTTATTAATAAGTGTTTGATCGTAATTCAACGGGATTCCACACTAACACTTTGAGGTCTCTCTTGACCTTGAAGGAAGAGATTCGTGCCCGGGATCATCAGTTTCGTGTCATTATTGACATCATAGAATATCCTTAAAAGAGTTGCTTTATTTCTTTTTCTTTTACACTCTTTGCACGAAAATCCTTGATTTTCCAAAATTCCGTTACTAATTATTTACAGGCTGGATTATTAATCGGTGGTTAATTATGAAGGTGTGGTCAGAAACAATCCACGTGGGCGTTTAATTCAAAAAGATGTCGTTTAAAAGGGATAAGGCGAAAGTTTGCTGACTCGGCGGGAGTTAAAGGGATTGAAATTCAAACGACGGTAAAAAGGGGCGCGTGTGAATACGGAATGATCATGCTTTTACTGACAGAGTGGACGCGTGTGCGAAATCCAAGCGTCATCTTTCTGGCAATTAATGGCGTGTGCGGATTTGAAGCGATTTTCTTCTGAAACGGCGCTTGTTGGGTAGCGTGATCCTAGGATTCTGACAATCTCCCTCCTACGTGATCATCGCATGGAAGATATGAAACGATTTTTCTCTCTCCAATCCCTCACTATAAAAGGCAGTCCACAAAACCTTTTACCTCTTTACTGCCTCCGAAATTTCTCAAGAGCAAAAACTCCTAAACCGCTTCACTGTTCATCATCTTCTCCAATTCTTCAACAATGGCTGAATCTTCTTCCGTCCATGCTACTTCACAGATCCTCCCCATCCGTCCTCAGCAATGTCTGGTCATTGATCTCAACCCACTGGCGTACGACTCCTACATGTCGCCGGTCATAGAATGCTTGAAGTACTCCCAGCTTGCTCCTGCACGCTCACGCATTGAAACTGTGCCAATGGTGGCCCTGTCGCAGGTTTATGCGACTGCTTACTACGACAAGGCCGTAGACCGGGTGTTCTTCGAAGTTGCAGAACACAAGACTTCCATATCTCGCCCTCGATTCTGCACTATGCTAGGGTTTGCCGTTGACCCTTCAAGAATCAATCCGGAGACGATTCCGGTTGGGATGCTGTTTAACATGTTTTACAACATGGGATACACAGAGGTTCTCACCTCTGTCGCCAAATTTAAAAAGTCTTGCCTGCCGCCACAATGGAATGGCTTATTTACAGTCCTTTTCAAGGGCTTGTCGGAGAGGAGCTCAGGATCTGACGGTGCAAGTCGTCTCTTCCTGTTGATAATGTACGGGGTATACAACGGGATTATACTGGACTATGGGTTGGTCCTATGGCAACAGCTCATCCAGAGCCTCTCTTCATCATCTCGACACTCTGAGGTGTCGTTGGCCCGGTTCTGGATCTTGATTACAAGATGGGCCATGGATAAGTTTAACTTTCCTACTGCTGACGGTGCATCGATGTCTTCTATTGGTACGTTCCACACCAAGAAGATCATCGTCTCAGATGCATCGAAATTTTCCTTCATTGGCTCCATCCCGGAGACAATGTATGCAGACGTGCCCTCAGACAGCAGACTGATCTGAACAATCAAGGAGTTCAGGCCAACTGGTCCCAGGGAACTGACACCAGATATGCTCAGATCGATCCATGATGCTGACAAACCGACCAACATGGGCAAAAAGGGTGAAAAAGGGAAGCAAGCGGCCAAAGCACCAAAGGGCCCTTCTCCCAAAAAGAGGAAACAACCGAAGGCTGCACAGTCCCCACAGCCGAAGAGGAGGAAGACTCAACAGAAGCGAAAGCTTGTAATTCCCTCTTCTTCAAGCGACTCTGAGGGAGGGAGTTCGGATTCTGAAGGCTCTCAAGGAGACGAATCTCCTCAACGAGGCAACACACCACCTCGGTCCCCAACCCCAGAGATGGATCTTCATCAATCCCTAGTCCCTTCACCTCCACCAACTATTCCTATTTCCATTCCCACCATAAACCCCTCTATTCCCCCAACATCTTTCCCTATACCACCACCCATTTTCACCACATCAACCGAAACATCACCAGTTACCGAAACCCCTCCCGTAACCGAACCACCACATACCGAAACCCATACTCAACCACCACCCGAAACTACCCCACCCCATAATCAACCTCCAAATACCCCAACCACTACACCCCCAGCTTCACCACCCCCTCCTTCTCCAGAAAATGCCTCCGATGGCGATAACCCTTACCTTGGTGGTGAACACATGAATTTTGATTCGGTCTACTATAGTCCGTTTCAAGTTCAGAGTGATGAGGAGGATGATGCTGCAGTGACAAAGAAGCATCTCAAAGAGCTTCACGAGAAGGTTGATCTTCTTCTCGCCTCCTCTTCCAACCAGCAGTCCTCTCTCTCTGAAGCTGCCCTTCAAAAAATCGTTGATGCCTTCTCCAGGGCTCAACATGATTCGGTGACCTCAGCAACTGCTGCGATTGATGCCTCCACCAGAGCCTGTGAGGCTGCGACCGAAAAAGTCGATAAACTATTCTCCGACGCTACTGTCCTGTTGAAGTCTTTGCAGGAAAGCGCCGACGCCACTAAGACAACTCTGGAACCGATTGTTCAGCAATTGGCCAAGTTCGTCTCCACGGAGTTGAATTCGTTCGCTACCCTTCGCCAACATATAAGCTACAAGAGGATCTTGCAGCTGAGAACTCTTTGATGGACGTCTTGGCGACCAAAACAACCGCTCTCAAGGTCAAGAGCACGCAACTTTCCAACTCCCAACAACAATTGGAAGCTCTTCGATCCGAAAGGGAGGTGATCAAAACGTGTGTTTCGGATGTCCACACAGCATTATCAAACATCCTGGAAGCACACGACCCCATCCTAAACCATTCGGTGAGGCGTACCCTCGCTGAAAAGCTCTCTCCGGCCATGGACCTTCTCAGCAAAATCGAAGGCCTACCGAGTTTCGTGTCCATTCCGAAACAAGGGGGAGATGAGGAAACCGGATCGAAACCACCTCCTTCCTCCAAAGCTACTCACACAACCGAACCACCTCCGACGGGTCATGCTTCGGGTTCGGGTGTGAAGAACAAGGGCAAAAACATAGCTGAGGAAGATGAAGATGAAGATGAAGACAAGGAGACCATTGCTGACTTGTTGAAACGAAAGAACAGTCGCAATGCTGACGATGATGCCAGTCGTGTGGCGCGAGAGGCTGAAGAAGCCGAACGCAAGCAAAAAGAAGCCCACGATCTCCTTGAGAGCCGAAAGACTCTCTTCCCTGCCTGGACCAGGGAACGTATGATTAAAGAGGCCATAGAAACTCCAAGCATATTATGGCTCGAGCCGGTTATATCATTCGACTGCAACAACACTGTCGATTCGCAGTTTGATATGCCGCTGACTCGAAAGGCGTTCATCTTCCATGCTGTCACACCCCGAAAACCAAAGGCGGAAACATTCCCGGGGTTGACTCCATGTTGTGTATCAAATCCAATGTACATAGTAATCACAGTAAACAACCATTACATTACATATATGTGAAAGTTTACATTTGGTTCAAAAGTAAATTGTACAAAGTTATACATATATCATATGAACAAAAGAGACGAGTCCTCGGAGCACTCCGTCTTCACCAAAAGATATCGCCGGGTACCTGTCTAACTTGGACCTGAGAATACAAGCGATTTGAAAATCAGCATAAAGCTGGTGAGTTCATAAGCGGTTTTGTTTTGTGAAAAATGTATTGATTTCCTTTAGTTTTCTGAAAAGATTTGATATCCAAGAAAATCCCATATTTTCTTATGTAAAGTAGTTAAGTTATCTTTCGTTACAGTTCTGTTACAGATATAAGTTAACCCCAGGAAAATCCCATATTTTCTTAATTGTAAGATTGATTTGATAACACATAGTATAGTTTAATACACAAAACTATAATTTAGATGAACTGTATATAGAAAGTATTTTGTAAACCTTGGGACTACATCCCGAACCAGTTATAAGATAATTCGATAAAAACCATGGGATCACTATCCCGAAAGTAGACATAAGATAGCTCGATAAACCATGGGATCACTATCCCGAAACTAGATATAAGATAATTTGATAAAATCATGGGATTATCATCCCGTATAAGATTTAGTTTCAAAACCATGGGATTGCCATCCCGAACGAAATATAGACATAAGATCATGGGATTATCATCCCGAACGAGGTATAGACATAAAACCATGGGATTACCATCCCGAACGAGATATAGATTACAAGACCATGGGATTACGATCCCGAACAAGATATAGATTCTAAAGATATCCTAGCTGTGAATAAGTTTATATTAATACGTATTGTGAGTCGGGTAACCATACTGATACGACAACGAGACCTCCTTGACGTTAGTCAGACGTCGAATGATATCCAGAATTTGTCACCCCAGGCATGCCCGCCTAACTGTAGCTAGCAGTTAAGGTGTGGGATTGTCAGTCCCGAATAGATCTATTCACAAACTCTTCGCTCTCCCTCCAGGAGACTCTGGTTACACTTCCGGAGAGGATTTACTTGATCATCCATAAAGGGTAGTGACTTTCTCACAAGCTAGTATTAAACTATTCACAGGATTCTCATACGATGCTAACATACAAAGATTTTAAGACTTGATACAGTTGAAAAATAGATATATACAATGAAACTATCTGGCAAAACATTTGAATGATATGGAGATAAACTGAATCAGACATAGTTTATCTAATAACCTAATACAGATATCAGTACATAATATAAAGAGAAACATAGAACCCCAAATTATTCCTATAATAATTTGATTAGTTTGGTTATTTTCTTAACTAAAATCCATTTAGTTGTACTTGATAAATCACTCCTTATGCTCAACATAGTACATAAGGAGTAAAAGAGTTTATAAGATTGCCAGATATTATTTGAAATACATAAAAGTTATGATTTGAAAAAAGTTTTGGTTTGCTTGTATTCCCCCCCTGAAAACAGTTAAAAACAGTGAAAAAGGCGTAGGGGTATGAACTCACCGGACGAGAAGTAGGACGATTTGGATGCTAAGAGTTGATCCGGGGCTTGCAAATACACGAGTTTCCTAATTATAATGTAAAGATACACATTTGTATCTAATTAGGACTTAGATTGATTGTTGGATAGGGACAATTGCTTCTAGTCGCGAAAACACTCCGATACGAGTGTTTGGAGGGACCCGGGTGGCGTTTAAAGACGTGAAATGACACTAGGGACTTGGGACATGAGTTTACTCCCCATGAGTAAACTAATATAAGAGTTTACAACCACAAAACACACACATACATGAGTTTACGGCCGTAAACTCATGTGGGTGTGGTTTTGGGTGTTTAAATGGCTTAAATGGCTTATATGGACACGGGAAATGATTCTAGGCTTTGTTCTAAATGCATGGAATGGATTAAAATCACCAAAATGATTAATTTATGGGAGTTTACGGCCTAGCATCGGCTCCTGGCCGTAAACTCCTTAATCCTTATGAAAATGATGCTAAATGGTGCTAGAACAAATCACATGTGATTAATAGAATTATTCCAAGGCCTAACATGAATTTGTATGGGATTTTTGGGGGATTTGTGGAGTTTACGGCCCATGAAACCCCCTTCATGGCCGTAAACTCTTGTGTGTGGTGTTCCAAGGTGTTTCAAGGTCTAGAACATGCATGAAAGGACTTCTAAAATTCATCTAAGGGCCTTAGGGGTGTGTAGTTTGCATTCTAACACCAAAAATTTTGGAGTTTACGGCCCAAGAACATGTCTTGGCCGTAAACCCTTAGAAACCCCATAAATGTTGTGTTTTAGGCCCTCAAAGTATTTTTGGTTGGTCCCTTGATTTATTCCAAGGCTTTTGGTGGTGTTGGATGGCTTTCTAACACCATAGAATGAGATTTATGCCATGTTTTGTGGAGTTTACGGCCCAAGAACTCTCCTTGACTGTAAACTCATCTAAGTCCATCAAAATTAATGTTTCAAGTGTCCAAATGCAAGAATCAAAGTCCTATAATTCATATCTAAGCTATAGGGGTGATTTGGAAGGGTTTAAAGGCTTGAAAAACACCATTTTCATGAGTTTACGGCCCAAGCTTATGCCTTGGCCGTAAACTCCTTCAAAGTCCACAAAATTATAGTTTTAGGTGTTCTAAGTCCATATCTTGAAGTCCCTTAGCCATATCTAAAGTCCATTTGAGTCTAGGAAGGAGTTTAAGGGCTAAAAACCCTTCAAAATGGTGTTTACGGCCTAGGCTGCCTCCTGGGCCGTAAACTCACATACAATGTCCAATTTTATGATTAAGTGTCTAATTTGGAAGCTAAACATGCTATAGATTAAGGCTAGGAAGTTACCTTAAGGATTTGAAGCCTTAAATTTGAGTTTTGGACACTAAATTTTGGGATTTAGGAGAGAGGTTAGAGAGAGAGTAGAGAGAGAAGGAAAAAGCTTCAAATGAGTGCTAAAACATGTTTATATAGTCCCTAAAACTTGGACACGGTGGAATTCTACCCGATACCGGCCTTAAACGATGCTTTGGGTCGCACCCGATTGAGTTTTCGTCACCCGACGAGGATATTTCTAAAACTTAAGAAATAAATGTTTTGGGCTAAATTCATGAGTTCCTAGATGATTTGGACCCTCATTGAATGAAAATAAATATATAATTTTAGTTAACTAAGCCCAAAAACGATAACGGGACATTTCGATTTCCGACGAGTTATACGGGTAGAATGGGTTTTCGGCGATGAACAACTTCGGGTTGTTACATTATCCCTCCGTTAGAGGGAATTTCGTCCCGAAATTCAATGAATAAGATACAGGTCATGGATTGGAATGAAACATGAATGGATTTGTTGCTTCGGATCTTCACTTTCTCAAGTGGAATTAGGTCTCTACTGGGCGTTCTAACGAATTCTCATTATCGGGATATGTTTTGATTTCGCTTCTTGACTCTCTCTCAATCTACGATATCAATCTGCTTTCTCATGGAAGTTCCAACCTTGAACGACTTCGGTTTCCTCAAGGAATCACTAGGGTTTCGTTGGGCAGACGCTTCTAAGGATTCGAGACGTGATGGTCTAGATAGATATTACCAAGCTCTAAGGGCTTCCGAAACCTGAAGGTTGTAGAATCGATCTCTATGAAGATTTCCGAAAGGTCTGATGCGAGACCAAACTAGACGCTCGAAAGAAACTTCCGGGAATCCTTCGGGATAGACATTTAGAGGGAATAGTTGCTAACTTCCCGTTTCTCAATAATCACAGAAACGAGGGATGCGTGGTAACTCACATTGGAAACACTTTTGAGTTCTAAGGCATAGAATGATACGAAAGTTTGATGCCGAAGATCACGAGAACATGGTCGAGAAAGAAATGTAGACGAGCGACCCTTTCGAAAGCAAAGATAACAACATGCATGAGACTCGGTCATTTCTGGTTAAACATGACATCAAAATATTTTTATGGGAAGTTTCCCCCTTTATAAATCGAATGAAATAGAATAGTCCTCCGGACCGAGGATTCGATCTATAGATTCGAAGTTAGTGTTCTCTATCTTACTAGTTAGTTGTCTCGGCGGTATACATTTCGATTACATACGAAGGATTGAGTTTAGAAAACGTTCGAATACATGGATAACAGATTCCCCCTTGCACCCAAAATCAAAAAGAGTTATAAGTATAAGAATTTTCAAAGAGAGATATACCTGCGGCAGCAGAGGGATCTGTGGTTGTAGCCGTCTTGGGACAATTCCTTTTGAAGTGTCCAGCTTCACCACAATTGTAGCAGGCCGGACTGATTCCCGCTCCGGATGATTGGTTCGTTGGCTTCGCTGGTTTTCTACAGGTTCGCGCAAGATGGCCCTTATTGCCATAATTGTTGCAGATCCTTTCGCGACATGGACCAGGAATGCGGTGGTGGTAGTTACACTTACCACACCAAGGATGGGTACCAGTGTATCCACTGGCAGGAGTTTGAGCTGTGGAACCTACAGCTGAAACAACAACAGGGGCAGTAGCAGCATGGACTGCTACCATTTGCTGTTTCTTAGAAGACCCTTGCATACTCTGAGCCTTCCGCTTGTTCCAGGATTTCCTTTTACTTCCGCCTCCACTAATGACTGGCTCGGGGGTAGTAGCCTCTTCATCAGAGTTGTCTTCGTGATCTATCAGGATTTTCGCAAGGCACTTAGCACTGTCATATGTGTCTGGCTTCGCAGCCAAGACATTCCCTTTTGTTGGCTGGGTCAACCCCCAGATGAATCTCTCTATCTTTTTTACTTTCCGGGGTAACCATTCCCGGACAAAGTAGGGCCAGATCGTCGAATCTTGATGTATAAGCAGCTATGTTGGAACCCTTCATCTTAAGGTTCCAAAGTTCATGTTCTAGCTTCTGAAGCTCGCCCCGAGGGCAATACTCTGCGAGAAGAAGCTCCTTCATAGCTTCCCAACCCATAGCATTGGCTACAGGTAAAGTTAAGGATTTGACTCGACCATTCCACCAAGTCAGGGCTTTGTCTAGGAAAGTACAGGCGGCAAACTTGACTCTATCAGACTCCGAACAGCCACATATTTCAAAGATTGATTCGATTCTCTCGAACCATCGGGTTAAGGCAATGACACCCCCTGTGCCATCGAAGAATGTCGGTTTTGCGTTCATGAAGTCCTTATAGGAACCCCCTTTTTTGTGTCCCTGGCTATCTTCTGGGTTTTGGGATTGGGGATCACTTCCTGAATTTCTAGAGTTCATTTGCGACATGGCTGCTACCATTGCAGCAGTCAGAACTGTCTGAAGCGATGCAAGATCAAGTTGAAAAGGAGGATTGTTGTTGTTCGTCGAGCTGGGTCTCTTTCTTGGAGGCATCGTGATCTAACAAGATCAGGAAAGAGAGGATCATAAGTCCTCTGAATGGAATCAAGAGATATGGGACAGGAGATATCTCATCAAGGCAAATATAGCATCATACAAAGCGATAAAGCAGAAAGGAGTTATAAAGATAGAGCATTTTATCGCTAGAGGAATGATTAAGGAATAACGCGTATACGAGAATTTCTACAAAGGATCGACTCGAGAAATACTCCCATAGTATTTCATGGTTCGCTGCAGCGACGATTTGTTGTTTGGGATATTAGGTAAGTTTTAGGTATGCCGCATGCCACAGTCACTCCCAAGCACATGTTGGCCGTGTCTCGAATGAATATAGTTGGCCAGGCTATATTGACCCTAGACACGACTACATAACTGCTCAGGTTTAACCGCAGTGTACAACACTCATTTACTTATGTTTTGTTCTACTTATAGTTACGGATTTCGACGGCTCGGCATACTTAAATACTTTTGAAAATACTTATATATTGTAGGATACTTTTAGTTCAGAGCACTTAGGACCCTTAATGTTTATAGTCTTATACCATGTAAGGTTTGGTATACTCTGTTCACTATAAACAAGGGCTCTGATACCAATCTGTCACACCCCGAAAACCAAAGGCGGAAACATTCCCGGGGTTGACTCCATGTTGTGTATCAAATCCAATGTACATAGTAATCACAGTAAACAACCATTACATTACATATATGTGAAAGTTTACATTTGGTTCAAAAGTAAATTGTACAAAGTTATACATATATCATATGAACAAAAGAGACAAGTCCTCGGAGCACTCCGTCTTCACCAAAAGATATCGCCGGGTACCTGTCTAACTTGGACCTGAGAATACAAGCGATTTGAAAATCAGCATAAAGCTGGTGAGTTCATAAGCGGTTTTGTTTTGTGAAAAATGTATTGATTTCCTTTAGTTTTCTGAAAAGATTTGATATCCAAGAAAATCCCATATTTTCTTATGTAAAGTAGTTAAGTTATCTTTCGTTACAGTTCTGTTACAGATATAAGTTAACCCCAGGAAAATCCCATATTTTCCTAATTGTAAGATTGATTTGATAACACATAGTATAGTTTAATACACAAAACTATAATTTAGATGAACTGTATATAGAAAGTATTTTGTAAACCTTGGGACTACATCCCGAACCAGTTATAAGATAATTCGATAAAAACCATGGGATCACTATCCCGAAAGTAGACATAAGATAGCTCGATAAACCATGGGATCACTATCCCGAAACTAGATATAAGATAATTTGATAAAATCATGGGATTATCATCCCGTATAAGATTTAGTTTCAAAACCATGGGATTGCCATCCCGAACGAAATATAGACATAAGATCATGGGATTATCATCCCGAACGAGGTATAGACATAAAACCATGGGATTACCATCCCGAACGAGATATAGATTACAAGACCATGGGATTACCATCCCGAACAAGATATAGATTCTAAAGATATCCTAGCAGTGAATAAGTTTATATTAATACGTATTGTGAGTCGGGTAACCATACTGATACGACAACGAGACCTCCTTGACGTTAGTCAGACGTCGAATGATATCCAGAATTTGTCACCCCAGGCGTGCCCGCCTAACTGTAGCTAGCAGTTAAGGTGTGGGATTGTCAGTCCCGAATAGATCTATTCACAAACTCTTCGCTCTCCCTCCAGGAGACTCTGGTTACACTTCCGGAGAGGATTTACTTGATCATCCATAAAGGGTAGTGACTTTCTCACAAGCTAGTATTAAACTATTCACAGGATTCTCATACGATGCTAACATACAAAGATTTTAAGACTTGATACAGTTGAAAAATAGATATATACAATGAAACTATCTGGCAAAACATTTGAATGATATGGAGATAAACTGAATCAGACATAGTTTATCTAATAACCTAATACAGATATCAGTACATAATATAAAGAGAAACATAGAACCCCAAATTATTCCCATAATAATTTGATTAGTTTGGTTATTTTCTTAACTAAAATCCATTTAGTTGTACTTGATAAATCACTCCTTATGCTCAACATAGTACATAAGGAGTAAAGGAGTTTATAAGATTGCCAGATATTATTTGAAATACATAAAAGTTATGATTTGAAAAAAGTTTTGGTTTGCTTGTATTCCCCCCCTGAAAACAGTTAAAAACAGTGAAAAAGGCGTAGGGGTATGAACTCACCGGACGAGAAGTAGGACGATTTGGATGCTAAGAGTTGATTCGGGGCTTGCAAATACACGAGTTTCCTAATTATAATGTAAAGATACACATTTGTATCTAATTAGGACTTAGATTGATTGTTGGATAGGGACAATTGCTTCTAGTCGCGAAAACACTCCGATACGAGTGTTTGGAGGGACCCGGGTGGCGTTTAAAGACGTGAAATGACACTAGGGACTTGGGACATGAGTTTACTCCCCATGAGTAAACTAATATATGAGTTTAAAACCACAAAACACACACATACATGAGTTTACGGCCGTAAACTCATGTGGGTGTGGTTTTGGGTGTTTAAATGGCTTAAATGGCTTATATGGACATGGGAAATGATTCTAGGCTTTGTTCTAAATGCATGGAATGGATTAAAATCACCAAAATGATTAATTTATGGGAGTTTACAGCCTAGCATAGGCTCCTGGCCGTAAACTCCTTAATCCTTATGAAAATGATGCTAAATGGTGCTAGAACAAATCACATGTGATTAATAGAATTATTCCAAGGCCTAACATGAATTTGTATGAGATTTTTGGGGGATTTGTGGAGTTTACGGCCCATGAAACCCCCTTCATGGCCGTAAACTCTTGTGTGTGGTGTTCCAAGGTGTTTCAAGGTCTAGAACATGCATGAAAGGACTTCTAAAATTCATCTAAGGGCCTTAGGGGTGTGTAGTTTGCATTCTAACACCAAAAATTTTGGAGTTTACGGCCCAAGAACATGTCTTGGCCGTAAACCCTTAGAAACCCCATAAATGTTGTGTTTTAGGCCCTCAAAGTATTTTTGGTTGGTCCCTTGATTTATTCCAAGGCTTTTGGTGGTGTTGGATGGCTTTCTAACACCATAGAATGAGATTTATGCCATGTTTTGTGGAGTTTACGGCCCAAGAACTCTCCTTGACTGTAAACTCATCTAAGTCCATCAAAATTAATGTTTCAAGTGTCCAAATGCAAGAATCAAAGTCCTATAATTCATATCTAAGCTATAGGGGTGATTTGGAAGGGTTTAAAGGCTTGAAAAACACCATTTTCATGAGTTTACGGCCCAAGCTTATGCCTTGGCCGTAAACTCCTTCAAAGTCCACAAAATTATAGTTTTAGGTGTTCTAAGTCCATATCTTGAAGTCCCTTAGCCATATCTAAAGTCCATTTGAGTCTAGGAAGGAGTTTAAGGGCTAAAAACCCTTCAAAATGGTGTTTACGGCCTAGGCTGCCTCCTGGGCCGTAAACTCACATACAATGTCCAATTTTATGATTAAGTGTCTAATTTGGAAGCTAAACATGCTATAGATTAAGGCTAGGAAGTTACCTTAAGGATTTGAAGCCTTAAATTTGAGTTTTGGACACTAAATTTTGGGATTTAGGAGAGAGGTTAGAGAGAGAGTAGAGAGAGAAGGAAAAAGCTTCAAATGAGTGCTAAAACATGTTTATATAGTCCCTAAAACTTGGACACGGTGGAATTCTACCCGATACCGGCCTTAAACGATGCTTTGGGTCGCACCCGATTGAGTTTTCGTCACCCGACGATGATATTTCTAAAACTTAAGAAATAAATGTTTTGGGCTAAATTCATGAGTTCCTAGATGATTTCGACCCTCATTGAATGAAAATAAATATATAATTTTAGTTAACTAAGCCCAAAAACGATAACGGGACATTTCGATTTCCGACGAGTTATACGGGTAGAATGGGTTTTCGGCGATGAACAACTTTGGGTTGTTACACATGCATTCTCTAACATTTTTGAAGTCCCACATCCGAACGATGAGCTTGACAGGGAGCTCATTGACTTCTATCTGGAGGCTGCTCGTCCTCAATACCTTACCTGGAGCGCCCAGAAGATTGTAAACGTTCGGGTGCTGAAGCCTTATGCCGTGGGGAGATTCACAAACGTTAAGTTCAAGCTCATCCGAGGATCAGCAAGAACTGCTCACATTATCTCCCTAGCGGATCTGTCGAATCTAAATCCTCATGATTGGATTGTTCTGTACAATATCCTTTTGACGGATGAAACCGAATATGGTCCCATCATAGACCATGTCAAAAGGATGTTGGCCTGCTACATCATGGAGGTTGCCCTAATGGATCAGGAGGTCGCCACAGTTTTCAAGAAGAAACCGAAGATAGCACCTATGGGATCGGCCAGTGATCTAAACCAAATGAAAATGGCAAGATTGATCCGAGGCGTAACTCAGTTATGTTCACTAGAGCCGAAGGACAGAAATGTCTCTTCGCTTTAGCTGACAAACACCTTTACACCACAGCTTGCTTGGAGCACGTTTTATCGATTATCAAGCGGTGTAAAGAGAACTCGGCTGATGATGTCAAATATTTTAATGACATGATCCAATTGTATATCCGGTTTAGACAGACCATTCTTTCCATCACCAAATGTCTGTTTAGCACCGTGAAGAAGAAGGTACCTGCATCAGCTGCTGGCCCAAGTAAAAAGTGAAGGTCTCGCTCCAAATTGACGCAAAGGGGGAGATTGTTGGGCTGAAGTTCATTTTGATGTTGCGTCTTTTGGGCTCGATAGTATAGCTATTTTGTATTCCGGTTTGGGCTTGTCCAACCGAGAAGCCTTTTATGTATTGTATATAAGTCAATGCTTGCATGCATATTAGGTTAAGGATTTCATAATGATCTTAGAGAATTTTCTAGAGCTTAACGATAGAATTGCAGGTTTCTTTAATCGTTCTTGTAACCTTCTAATCCTCTACAGTTGATGTTCTTAATCGAGCTCTTCTGAGGATTTTGTTTTAATCATTCGACTCGTTTGATTCTATCTTGTCTTGTTCTTATTATTGCGTTCTTACTGTTTTATATTTACGTACATGTTCAAGATCTAATCGATCTTAGTAGATTAAAGTGTTTTTAATCTCATCATAGCTCAGAAAAGGTTAAAGATGAACCGAAGGTTGAAGAGTCTAAGAAGGAACCGAAGGCAGAAGGTGATTCTGGAGTAAGCTGCTACTATTGTGGGGGAAAGAACCACTATGCAAAGGATTGTGTCCTCAAAAAGATGGCTGAAAAGGATGAGGAAAAGGATGAAGAAGCTTTGTTGCAGAAAAAGCTTGATGAAATAAGGAAGAAGAAATCTAACGCTAACCCTTCTATGAACGCTCTAATTGTGCAGGGTTCGGTTGCTGATGACGAGTTCGGTGGCGTGGAGGTTTGGTCAACCAATTCTGAAGACGATGAAGTGAGGAAGCCCTCTCATGGAAAGGCTTGTGTGGCAAAAGAGGAAAACAGTGGAGGAAGATGCTTGGTGGTGTCTGACGTATCTCAGATGAGGGGATACCACACTGATGGTGGAAGCAATGAACCGAAGGAGCAGCAGGATATGTGCTTTACAGCCAAACCGCTCAGCGTGCAGTTCAACGAGCTCGATGAACTGATCAAGAAGGTACAATCGGTGTTTGTTTCATTTAAAGTCCCACAATGCTCATATGAAAAAGAACTAAAAAGCGTTAATTCAAGAATTTCTCATCTAGATAGTAGTTTAACTCAAACTCGAGTCACCAATTCTAACCTAACTGATCAATTAAGCAGGGTGTCTTCGAAGAGTGAGGAACGACGCATGTGGATCGAATTGAAGGAGTCAAAATTAGTCAAAATAAAAGATGAAAACATTTATTTGCAAAGAGACAATTTAAAGTTGTTGAAACAACGAAATGTTTTTTGTTTAATTGCCAAACGTCTTTACACTAATATTACTCAACTTCACTTGGATTGTGAAATAGGACAAAAGATTCATCGCATGATTTTGCCCTTCCTTGAGTTTAAGGAGGATGAAATTGATGCTGAAGCTTACAATTGTGAGAGTGTGATATCATCTGATGACGTCAATCCGACCAATATGTATGGACTGGACAAAATAGAATCTTTCATTAAATCCAAGGACCATAAGGACATGCTTAAAAACCTTTTGGATGAAAATGATAGACTTAAACTGAGAACCAAAACCATACAAAAATTTGACTCTTTAAACTCCAACTTGAGCTCAGAAAACAAAATTGATGTTGAAAATGCATCTGAGCTTAATGAGGATGACAATATGAGTGAAATTTCTGTAGAGGACACGGTTGACTGCTCAGAATTTGTGAAAAGCGAACCTGAAAACCACAAGAATCTAATTTCAGAAAATTCAGTGGAGTTCGCTCGATTGTCCCAACAAAAGTCCCCAATCTTAGCAGAAAAAGCCGTTGTATATCAAAAGGTTAGGACCACTCCAAATCAAGTGTACAAGGTCACAGGAGTAACCGAACATCAAACTGTTGAACTCACAGCTATTGTAAACGAAGACAATGCTGATGGCTGCGATGAGTTCTTCTGGTCAGCTCCAATCGATAATGCTGATGAAACAGTAGATTTGTCTAAAAGGACCTCATGGAAAAGCAAAAGGAGATACGTACCAGAACCCTTGAATAAACCTGATAACTTCGATGTGCCAAGCACAAGCGGTACGAAAGACATTCCTCAAGAAAAAGGAATTCCAGCAAAAGAAGTCACAACTTCAAGTGAAACTTCCTCAGTTCAGAGTGAACCAGCCATAGAAAAACCGAAACCGAAAGCTAATATCCATCATCAACCGAAGCAGATGAGAAATCAGAAACGTCAAAGGAATTAGAGATACAGGAAGAATCTCTCTGAAAGAAAACAGTTCTGTCAATCCCAGAATGCATATTTCTCTCATGAAGACAAGAACCTAAAGTCTGAGAAAAATCCTATCGAATCGCAAGAGAGACACAACAATCGAAAGCAAAGGTTCGGTTCGGAGAAAAATATCAACCGAAAGCAGAGGTTCGGTTCAGAAAATGATTTCAACCGAAAGCAAAGGTTCGGTTCAGAGAACGAAACCAACCGAAAGCAAATGTTCGGTTCTGAGAATAACTCCAACCGAAAGCAAAGGTTCGGTTCAGAGAAGGAAACAAATCGAAAGCAAAGGTTCGGTTCTGAAATCAAAAGAGATCAAAACTCTAAGGTCAGTCCCACAAATGATCAAAAGCAAAAGGGTCACCTAGAGTCTCCAGCCAAGAAGTCATCTCAATCCAAGCCCTCTCAATCTCACTCATCTACTTCTTCTAATTCTTCCAATTATTCTCCACCTCTTTCTGAATTCCATTCTATTCCTTCTCGAAAATCTCAATCTTCAGCTGAACAAAAAGGGAAACAGAAGGTTTTGGTGTCTAAATCTGAGTCTAAACCGAACGCACCTAATCCTAATAAAATCAAAGTTTTTACCATCAAAAAGAAAGATGAAACAACACTAATAAAACGAACATATCTTGTTGACATCTCTCTTACTAGTCCTGTTCCTGTGAAAGGCTCACGAGGACCCAAGAAACTTTGGGTTCCTAAATCTGCTTAATTTTGCAGGTTATTAGTGACGAGCAGTTTGACGAAGAATGGTACATTGATAGTGGCTGCTCACGTCACATGACATGGAGGAAAGAAGAACTAAGGGAATACAAGTCTCTTTCAAATGGTGGAAACGTCAAGTTCGGGAACAACTCCTTCGGCACCATAAAAGGATATGGAATGATTACTAACGGTGATTTCACGATAAGGAAGGTTGCATACGTGGAAGGGCTACAACACAACCTCATCAGTGTATCTCAGCTTGTTGGAGGTACCGGTCTCAAAGTCTCGTTCTATGATGAGGGTTCTGAAATAATTGAGAAGAAGACGAAAAGAGTTATTCTCAAATCTGAATGCAAAGGTGAAATGTTTCCTCTAAACCTCAAACCCATCAAAGGAAACCCAGCTATCTGCTTGTTATCAAAAGCGCAATATGACGAAAGCTGGCTGTGGCACCGAAGGCTCTCTCATCTTAACTTTAAGGACATCAACAAACTTGTCACTGGAGGTCACGTTCGAGGTCTTCCACTACGCAAGTTCGATAGAGACCATCTGTGCGCTGCATGTGAAATGGGGAAACAGAGTCGTCAAAGTCACCCATCTATAATAAACACTAAACTTGTTGAACCACTTGAATTACTTCATATTGATTGTGTGGTCCTTCATCTATCGAAAGCATTGGTGGTAGCAAGTATATACTTGTTATTGTTGATGACTTTTCGCGTTTTACATGGGTGTTCTTTCTAAAGCTTAAATCTGAAGCGACTCACAAGCTAAAGGTGTTCATCAAGCAGATTGAAGTACAGCTGAAAAAGGTCGTTCGCAACATCAGGAGCGACAATGGTCTGGAATTCAAAAATAGAGAATTCGAAGAATTCCTGGCGGAAAAGGGAATTAGTCACAACTTCTCAGCTCCCTACACTCCTCAACAAAACGGGATTGTCGAAAGACGAAACCGATCTGTGTGTGAAGCCGCCCGAACCATGCTAAGTTTCGCTTCCTTACCTCTTTATTTTTGGGCTGATGCTATTTCTGCTGCTTGTTTTACACATAACAGGTCATATCTCAACAAGCGATTCTCGCTCACTCCTTATGAGATTCTCGACAACAGGAAACCCAATGTGAAGTTTTTCCATGTGTTCGGTTCTAGGTGTTTCATTTTCAATTCCAAAGAACACCGAAACAAGTTCGATGTCAAAGCCGACGAAGGGATATTTCTGGGATATTCTCTCACTTCTAAGGCGTACAGGGTATTAAACAAGCGTTCGAGGAAAATCGAAGAAACTTACTACGTGACTTTTGATGATATCTATGTCAAAAAGCTAAAGGCCAATGAAGACACAACTGGGGAAATCTTTCCTCAAACTGGCCAAGTCACAGTCTCGATCGAGAAGTTCATGGAGCTCTTTGATGAACCAGAGAAAGCCACTCTATCAGAAGCAGTCGCAGCAGACAACAAGGTACATCACATGAAGCAAGTTGTTGAAGACGCTGCAAGAAGAATGAATGAAGGAGAATCAAGTTCTGACGAACCTCCATCACATAATACTTCAGTCGAGGGGGAGGATCAACCATCGTCAACTCAGCCGACCTCACAAGTTAAGGGGGAGCCAAGCACTTTGCCAACCGAAAGCACTTCACCAACCGAAAGTGCCACACCATCCGAAGGTGCATCAACGCCTGAAAGCTCCACACCTCAAGAAACCTCTAAAGCTCAAAACATTCCTGAAAGCTCATCTATCGAGGGGGAGCATGCTGACATGTCTTACGACTATGAAAGCCAGTCCGAACCAGAAGAAATGATAAACGCTGAATTAGATCCAACCTTTGATCCAAACTACCCTCCTCTCACCAAATGGACCAGGGATCATCCTATTTCTCAAGTTGTTGGTGATGTATCTGAAAAAGTTCTGACTCGATCACAACTCAAGGCAAAACAGACTTCCTTGTTTTCTAATGTCGAATTCTGCATGTTTAACTCATTCGTATCAAAAGTTGAACCGAAGACAGTTAACACTGCTCTTGATCACTCCGATTGGGTTCAAGCAATGCAAGACGAACTGAACGAATTTGAAAGGAACAAAGTCTGGCGCCTCATTTCAACTCCTCCAGGAGCCTCGGTTGTTGGTCTCAAATGGGTCTTTAGGAACAAAATGGACAAGGAAGGAAACGTAATTTGTAACAAAGCTCGTCTGGTCGTGAAAGGATACTGTTAGGAGGAAGGGATTGATTATGAAGAAACGTTCGCTCCCGTAGCTAGGCTGGAATCTGTAAGAATATTTCTAGCCTATGCTGCCCACAATCACTTTGAGGTTTACCAAATGGACGTCAAGTGTGCATTCCTCAATGGTGAACTCGAAGAAACTGTGTATGTGGAGCAACCTCCTGGGTTCGTGAACGAAAAATATCCAAATCATTGCTACATTCTGGATAAAGCTGTATACGGATTGAAACAAGCTCCGAGAGCCTGGTATGAAACGCTAACTAAATTCTTAAAGATGTCTAAATTCAAACAAGGTTCGGTTGACCCAACCTTCTTTCGCAAAAAGGAAGGTAACCACCTTATGATCGTTCAAATTTATGTCGATGATATCATCTTTGGCTCAATGAATCCCAGCCTAACAGCTGAATTCAGAAAGCCGATGGAGACTAAATTTGAAATGAGCTAAATGGGTCCTATTAACTTTTTCCTTGGCTTAAATATTAGACAGGGACCCGAAGGCATCTTTATCAATCAGGAAGCTTACACGAAGACTCTCCTAGAAAAGTTTGGTATGATGGGAGACTCCAAAGTCAAAGTCCCAATGGCATTCGGCACCAAGCTCACCCCATCCCTGGACAAACCGGTTGTTGATATCACGCTCTATCGACAAATGATAGGCTCACTGATGTATCTCACTGCTAGCAGGCCTGACATTATGTTTTCTGTGTGTTACTGTGCTCGATTTCAGGCAAACCCACGCGAACCTCACATGCTTGCAGTGAAGAACATTCTACGCTATCTCAAGCGAACCACCTCTCTAGGTCTATGGTATCCTTCCAACTCAGGCTTCTTTGTTCAAGCCTATTCAGATGCGGACCTTGGAGGTTGTGGACTCGACAGAAAAAGCACAACTGGTGGCTGCCAATTCCTTGACGGGAAGTTGGTTAGCTGGCAGTCAAAGAAACAAACGTGTGTGTCTTTGTCCACTGCAGAAGCTGAATACATTGCAGCTGCATCCTGCACCTCTCAAGTGATTTGGATCCAGAGTCAACTCAGAGACTATGGACTCAATATGAAAAAGATCCCACTATATTGCGACTCTGAAAGTGCAATTAGGATCTATCATAACCCAGTGCAACACTCCAAAACCAAACACATAGAACTGAGGTATCACTTCATCAAAGATCATGTGGAAGATGGAAATGTTGAAGTACACTTTGTTAGAACCACTGATCAATTGGCTGATGTCTTTACCAAAGCTCTTCCCGAAGCCTCATTCAACAAAATTCTACAAGGGCTAGGTATGATGGAATCAGAATCAATACCACAAACTACCTCTCGATCTCAAACGTAAGAAGCGAAATTGACCGAACGTTCGGGTTCGGTTGCATCATCTGCACTCGCTCATCATTTCAAAGGTAGTTTTCTTGGTTGTAAATTTCTTGTACAAAGTTGTTTATCTATTCGTCTAAAATATTACCTACTTGAATGTCAAAATTCCTTGGTTTCTAAAAATTTTTCAAAACCGAAACCTACCGAAGGTTCGGGTTCGGTTTTTCAAAATTTTTCAAAACCGAAACCTACCGAAGGTTCGGGTTCGGTTTTTCAAAATTTTTCAAAACCGAAACCAACCGAACGCTCGGGTTCGGTTTTTCAAAATTTTTCAAAACCAAAACCAATCGAACGCTCGGGTTCGGTTTTTCAAAATTTTTCAAAACCGAAACGAACCAAACGCTCGGGTTCGGTTTTTCAAAATTTTTCAAAACCGAAACCAACCGAACGCTCGGGTTCGGTTCCTAATTTTTCCAAAGTTCTTTTTAACTCCTTTAATTTCTTTCTGAATCTTATTTTTTTTACTTTGTTATTTTTACTTTTTTTTTATTTTATATATCAAAAACTCCAAAAAAATTTTTTATATATTTGTGTGTTCGTTCGTCTATGGGGATCAAAAAAAAAAAAAAAAAAAAAAAATTGTTGGGTTAGTTAAGTGTCCCTACAAGCATGCTGTTGTATGTGTCCCAAGCCTCATAAGATTTTGAATAATAGCCTTAATGACCTGGTATAAACAAATCTTGTCTTCCCAATTAGGCTACCACATTTATTCTAATCGTGAGCTACCTCACTCTCTTCTCATATGAGATAAGAGTTTTCTGCTTGGTCCTTATTTTTTTTGCAGCTGAGGTACTTTACTTTTTTACACCATCTCCATTACATTTCTCCATTACATTCGTTTCATCATCGTAACCCTTGAGACTCTCAGAAATTACCACTGAGGTTTATGGTTACACAACAACTGTGTTTATGATCTTAGGTTCGTGCCACTACGAGCTGAGTGAAACCCAAAATTCAACACCAAATCTGAATTGACGGTGAACAATTAATTTGTTCAAGTTTTCACCAAAGAATTGACGGATGTACCTTCATGAAATCTCAAAATTTATTTTGTGTGATTCCTATGAAATTGTTAAACCCCATAACATTTCTTCCCTTGGAATCTAGTTTTTTTTTTTTTTTTTTATGTTGAGATTTCATATTTTCCAAGCCACTTTAAAATTAATTCCTACCTACTTGTTCAACAGACTACACCGGTCTCACAAGTACTTTGTTCACTTTCTTTCTTATTTCAAGATTAGAATTGTTGCATCAAAGCGAAAGCCACCCTTAAGTAGCTTAATTAAAAGAAGCCTTTCAACATTTCTTAATAAGTGTTTGATCGTCATTCAATGGGAAACCATATCAACACTTTAAGGTCTCTCTTGACCTTGAAGGAAGAGATTCATGCTCGAGATCATTTGTTTCGTGTCATTATTGACATCACATTTATTCCTAAAAAGAGTTGCTTTATTTCTTTTCTTTTTACACTCTTAGCACGAAAATCTTTGATTTTCCAAAATTCTGGTACTAATAATTATAGGTTGTTTTACTGAATTGGAGGTTATTTACAAGTTGTGGTTAAAAATAATCCACATGGGCGATTTATTCAAAAGATGCCATTCAAAAGCCAAGATGAAGGGTTGCTGACTCAGGCGGGAGATAAACGGATTGAATTTCAAACGGCGGTAAAAAGGGACGCATGCAAATTTGAAACGCCCATTCTTTAATTGACGTTATGGACGCGTGTGCGAAGATGAAGCGGTTCCTCTCTGGCACAAACAGGCGCGTGTGAATTTGAAACGGTTTCTTCTGAAATGGCGCTTGTTGGGCGGCATATTACAAGGAATCTGACATTCTCTCTCATGGTGATCATCGCATTCCTTAACTGTCACGCATCAGTCAAATTCCGGAGAAAACCTTTCGTATTTCGATAGAAGATTTGAACAGATTTTTCTCTCTCCTTACACCCACTATAAAAGGCAGTCTCCTCTCCCATTTACCTCTTTACTGCATCCGAATTCCCAAGAGACCAAAAAATTCCCTTAAACCCTTACTGTTCATCTTCTTCTTTCCAACTTCAACAATGGCAGAATCATCGTCAGTTCACGCTACTTCCCACATCCTTCCCATTCGCCCTCAACAGTGTTTGCTGATCGATTTAACCCCTCAGGTGTACGATTCCTACATGTTCCCAATTATTGAGTGCCTGAAGTACTCGCCGATCGCTCCTGCACTTTCTAAGGTTGAATCTGTGCCTATGGAGCTCCTCTCGCAGGTGTATGCGACTGCACATTATGATAAAGCAGTCGATAGGGTTTTCTTCGAGGTTTCTGATCACAAGAACTCGATTTCAAAGCAACGATTTGGCGTATTGCTAGGGTTTGCTGCTGACCCTTCCAGGGTTAATCCGGAGACGATTCCGATTGGCCATATCTACAGTATGTTTTACAACATGGGGTACATGGAGGTGCTCACCTCCGTCGCGAAATTTAAAAAGTCTTGCTTGCCGCCACAGTGGAACGGTATGTTCACTGTTCTTTTTAAAGGTTTATCTGAACGGAGCTCAGGATCCGATGGCTCTAGTCGACTCTTCCTGTCGATCATGTACGGTGTCTACAACGGGATCAACGTCGATTATGGGTTGGTTCTCTGGCAACAACTCATCCAAAGCCTCTCTTCTTCTTCACGACATTCTGAGGTGTCGTATGCAAGGTTTTGGGCTCTCATCACAAAATGGGCGATGGATAAATTTGATGTCCCCACTGCTGCCGGTGCATCGATGTCTTCGATCGGTACTTTTCATACCACGAAGATTATCGTCTCAGATGCATCAAAGCTATCCTTCATTGGCTCTATTCCGGAGACCATGTACGGCGATGTTCCATCTGACAGCCGGATCATCCGGACTATTAAGGAGTTCAAACAGTCTGGACCGAGAGAGCTCACACAGGAGATGCTCAAGTCTATACATGATGCCGATAAGCCTGTTTCAAGAGGAAAAAAGGCAGAAAAAGGAAAGCAAGTGGCGAAAGGGGCTAAAGTCCCTTCTCCCAAAAAGAGGAAGGCTACTAAACCTGCTCAGTCCCCGCAGCAGAAAAGGCGAAAGACTAAACCAAAGCGAAAGCTTATTAGCGCTTCCTCTTCCGACGAGTCGGAGGGTGAGAGTTCGGATTCGGACGGCTCTCAAAGAGGCAACACCCCTCCAAGAGGCAACACCCTACCCAGATTACCTACTCCTGACAAGAAAATCCATAACTCACCAATCCCCTTTCCTACTCAAACAATTCCCACTTCCATTCCCACCATAATCCCCACTACCAACATTCCTAAAACCTCTTTCCCTATACCACCACCCATTTTCACCGATGCAACAACTGCTACTGCAAAGGTTACAACCAACGTATCTGATACGGGGGTTCATACCGATGCAACCGAACCACCACCAGTAACCGAACCCATACACACAACCGAAACCCAACAACCAACCGAACCTACCCCTCCTCAAACTCAACCTGAACCTACTCACACCACTACACCTCAAGCTTCACCATTACCCCCATATCCTGGTCATGCCTCGGACGGAGATAACCCTTTTCTTGGAGGGGAAAATATGACCTTCGATTCGGTCTACTACAGTCCGTTTCAGGTCCAAAGCGACGACGATGAGGAAGCTCCAGTAACAAAGAAACATCTTAAGGAGCTGCATGAGAAGGTTGATCTGCTTATTGCTTCATCCTCCAATTCTCAATCCTCTCTCTCTGAAGCTGCTCTTCAGAAGATCGTTGATGCCTTTTCCAGGGCTCAACATGATTCTGTTGCTTCTGCCACTGCAGCAATTGACGCTTCGACAAAAGCTTGTGAGGCGACGACTGAAAAAGTCGATAAACTATTCTCCGACGCCTCTGCCTTATTACAATCTCTACAGGAGAGTGCTGTTGCAACCAAGACAACGCTGGAACCGATTGTTCAACAATTGGCCACGTTCGTCTCAACGGAGTTGAAGTCGTTCGCTACCCTTCGCCAATCAATTAGTGACGACAACTCGGCCCTTCGTGCCTCCATTGACGAGCGCCTCTCTAAACTCCAAGAGGATCTCGCTGCAGAAAACTCGTTGATGGACGCCCTTGCAAGCAAAACCACCGCCCTCAAGGTCAAGAGCGCTCAGCTTTCCAACTCTCAGCAACAACTTGACGCTCTTCGATCCGAAAGGGAGGTCATCAAGACATGTGTTTCGGATGTACACTCTGCCATATCCAACATCCTGGAAGCACACGATCCGATTCTCAACCACTCTGTGAGGCGCACCCTTGTAGAAAAACTTGCTCCTGCCCTAGACCTGCTCAGTAAATTAGAAGGGCTACCTAGTTTCGTGTCCTCTCCGAAACAAGGGGGAGAAGTGAAGTCCGGATCGAAACCACCTCCTTCCTCAAAAGCTGTCACACAACCGAACCTCCTCCTACTGATCAAACTTCGAGTTCGGGTGTGAAGGATAAAGGAAAGAAGATAGCTGAGGAAGAAGATGAAGATGATAAAGAAACCATTGCTGACTTGCTGAAACGCAAAAATAGTCGCAATGTTGCTAATGACAACATTCGTGTGGCGCGAGAAGCTGAAGAAGCCGAACGCAAGAAGAAAGAAGCCCACAATCTCCTCAAGAGCAGGAAGACTCTTTTCCCTGCTTGGACTCGAGAGAGAATGATTAAGGAGGCTATCGATACTCCGAGCATCCTATGGCTCGAACCGGTGATCTCGTTCGACTGCTACAACTCTGTCGACTCGCAGTTCGACATGCCCTTAACCTGAAAGGCGTTTATCTTCCACGCCTTCTCCAGCATTTTTGAAGTCCCTCATCCTAATCCTGAGGTTGATCGGGAGTTAATCGATTTTTATCTAAAGGTTGCTCAACCACAGTACCAAACATGGAGCGCTCAGAAGATCGTTAATGTTCGGGTTTTGAAGCCTTATTCTGAGGGGAGATTCATCAATGTTCGGTTCAGAGTGATTCGAGGGTCTGCATGAACCGAACATCTTATATCCTTAGCAGATCTACCGAACCTCAACCTCCATGACTGGATTGTTCTGCATAACATCCTCTTGACGAATGAAGCTGAATATGGTCCGATTATAGACCATCTCAAAAGGATGTTAGTATGCTATATCATGGAGGTCGCCTTGATGGATCAGGAGGTAGCCACTGTCTTCAAGAAGAAACCGAAGATATCTCCTGTTGGCTCAGCCAGTGATCTGAACCAGATGAAGATGGGCAAGATTGACCTAGGGCGTAATTCAGTCATGTTCACTAGGGCTGAAGGACAGAAATGTCTCTTTGCCTTAGCGGATAAACATCTTTATACCACTGCTTGTCTTGAGCATGTGCTGGGGATCATCCATCGGTGTAAAGAGAATGCAGCGGATGATATCAAATACTTCAACGATATGATTCAATGGTACATCAGATTCAGACAAACGATACTTGCTCTTATCTCTCGTCTGTTTCAGACAGTAAAGAAGAAGGTACCGGCTGCTGCTGCTGGCCCAAGTAAGAAGTGAAGATCTCGCTCCAATTGACGCAAAGGGGGAGATTGTTGGGTTGCAGATTTGTTTAATATTGCGTCATTGGGCTCGGTTAATTATTCAATTATTTTGTACTCCGGTTTGGGCCTGTCCAACCGTGAGCCTGTTAGGTTTACTATATAACAATATGCTTGCATGCATATTAGGTTAACGATCTAGAATACAAGATAGAGAATTACGATAGCTTTGATTTTCTTCATCGTTCCTGTAAACCTTTTAATCCTCTACAGTTGTAGTTCTTCATCGAGCTCTTCTGAGGATTGTTTTATAATCATTCGACACGTTTGATTCATTCTTGAGTTGTTTATTGTTTTCGTGTTCTTGCCGTTTAATCTTTATTTTACCTGTCTGAGATCTAATCGATCTTCAAGATTAAGTTTTTAATCTCATCACCTCGGATGTGTGCTCATGCAGAGAGGGAAAGTCATCGCTTACGCATCAAGGCAACTTAAGACACACGAAGTTAATTACACTACCCATGACCTTGAACTGGGGGCGGTAGTGTTCTCCTTAAAGATCTGGAGGCACTACCTCTACGGCACAAAATGCACCATCTTCACCGATCACAAAAGTCTTCAGCATATCCTTAATCAAAAAGAGCTCAATATGCGGCAACGGAGATGGGTTGAACTGCTAAACGACTATGAGTGCGAAATTCGCTTCCACCCGGGCAAGGCCAATGTAGTGGCGGATGCCCTAAGCAGGAAGGAATATTCGGGCCGCCGAGTAAGATCCTTAACCATGACCATCCATTCCCACCTGGCCACGCAAATCAGGGAAGCTCAACTAGAAGCCTTGAAACCAGAGAATGTGGCAGGTGAGGCATTAAGGGGAATGTATAAGAACTTAGAAGTCAAGGATGAGGGAACTCGTTATCTCAGTAACCGAATTTGGACACCGAAGTTTGGTGGGATCCGCGACGTGGTCATGAATGAAGCACACAAGACTCGATACTCCATCCATCCAGGGTCAGACAAGATGTATCTAGACCTCAAAAAGTTATACCGGTGGCCGAATATGAAAGCCGAGATTGCTACTTATGTGGGCAAGTGTCTGACTTGCGCCAAGGTTAAGGTGGAATACCAGAAACCCTCAGGACTACTACAACAGCCTGATATACCAGAATGGAAGTGGGAACGGATAACCATGGACTTCATAACCAAGCTGCCTAAGACTTCAGGCGGGTTTGACACTATATGGGTAATCGTAGATAGATTGACCAAGTCTGCGCACTTCCTGCCAATAAAGGGAACCGACAAGATGGAGAAGTTAACCAGGACATACATCAAGGAGATTGTGCGACTGCATGGTGTACCAATATCCATTATCTCCGACCGAGATAGTAGATTCACTTCGCGATTTTGGCAGTCCCTGCAGAAATCCTTGGGAACTAGGCTAGACATGAGTACGGCCTACCATCCACAAACCGACGGGCAAAGCGAGCGCACTATAAAAACATTAGAAGACATTTTGAGAGCCTGTGTGATAGATTTTGGTAAAGCATGGGATACCCATTTGCCGCTGATTGAATTCTCCTACAATAATAGCTATCACACCAGCATTAAAGTCGCTCCATTCGAAGCTCTCTATGGTCGCAAGTGCAGATCACCCCTATGTTGGGCTGAAGTGGGGGATACTCAGATAGCTAGGGGGCAAGTCCCTAATAGCACCCTCACTGGTCCTGAAATCATAAGGGAGACCACAGAAAAGATTGTTCAAATCCGAGAAAGGCTGAAGGCCTCCCCAGATCGGCAAAAGAGTTACGCGGATAAGCGACGCAAACCTTCGGAATTCCAGGTTGGTGATCGAGTGCTACTAAAAGTTTCCCCTTGGAAAGGAATGATACGTTTCGATAAACGTGGGAAACTAAACCCGAGGTACATCGGAACGTTCGAAATCCTTGCCAGGATTGGTCCTATGGCGTACAAACTCCGATTACCTCAAGAGCTTAATAACATACACCCCACATTTCACGTATCCAACTTAAAGAAGTGTCTGTCTGACGAGACACTTGTAATACCTCTTGATGAGATCGAAGTTAACGAAAATCTCCACTTCGTAGAGGAGCCAGTTGAGATTATGGATCGGGAGGTCAAAAGAACGAAACAAAGTCGCATTCCCATCGTGAAGGTTCGATGGAACGCTAAACGAGGACCTGAGTTCACCTAGGAGCGCGAAGAGCAAATGAAACAAAAGTACCCGCATCTTTTCCTAAACTCTTGAAGTCCCGGCCAAAGCGTAAATTTCGGGACGAAATTCCCTCTAACGGGGGGATGATGTGACAATAGTCAAATTCGGGTCAAGTCTAAGCCGGACAAAGTTAACGAGTCAAACCGGTCAACTCAATTAAACCTTGTATAATAGGGTTTGTATTATGTAAATTTCTGTATAACTCGCTATCTTAATGAGAAAACATCACTTGGAAAGTTCGTGTGTTTAAATTTCTTTAACCTTAGTGCTAAACAATGAACAAGAACAATAAAACAATGTTGCATACTTATAGGGAGCGTGTAAGATCCTAAAACATGGCATAACGGGGTTTACGGACCTTGCATTGCGAAGCCGGACACTTACATTCGTCACACACGAAACCGCTCTCAATCGTTTTCACTCTATCTCTTCTTATCGAGAATGTCTCCCAAATCTCTCTAAGTATGTGAAATCTCTCCCTAATATCTCTCTATATGTGAAATCTCTCCAAGAATATCAAATCTCTCCCAAATCTCTCTAAGTGGGTGAAGTACAAAGGTGGAGTGTGTTGACTTTCCTTTAAGTTATGACACAAGCAACCACTCCCATACCCACTCCATGTCACTATTCACCACCAGCCCATACCTTGTCACTTCCTTGTCCTTTTTACCTCTCTAACAAGTTATTCCCACATTTTTTAGAGTTAGATATTTATCCTCTCTCCTCATTTTTCTTCCAATTACTCTCATTTCACCAAAGATCCAACTTCAACTTTTCCCTCAAACTTTTCTCTCCAATTCGAGATCCCAAGGCTGATCATCAAGTGTTCTTCCAATCTTGGTAAGTATAATTCATCCTCTTTGTGATTATTGCACTTCATTCTACTCAAATCATTGATTGCTTACACAAACTCCATAACTATGATGCTAGATTCTCGAAAATCTTCAAGGCATCTCCAAGTGTTATTGAGTTAAACACTTCCATTCTTCAATAATCATCTACTGAAATCACTTAAGGTGAGTTCATACCCCTACATTTTCATGTTTTCTCAAGTTTTTAGGGGGGAATACAAGTTAAAACACCAAGAACATAACTAAAATTTTCTAACAGCTTTCATCAGAAAAGTTGGGCTCCATTCACGGACTGTTTTGGATAACTTAAACATTTTTGTTTTCAAAACTGTTTTAGGTGTAAGTAGTACCAGTTCTTAGCTTTAAAATGAATACTTGTACATCTCCATATGATTTTTCTAAAATTTATGGTGATTTTTACAAAACTGTCTATCATTTCAAACACCAATCCGGACCAATCTGTGAATATGGACTTATTCACACAAGTTAGAGGTCACTAAAAATTATGGAAAAATTTATGAACAAACTAGAATCATTTTCCAAACTCTCAGAAGTTGCAGAACTTGATTTGGACATTTTATGATTTTTCTACAAATTTTCTAATAACAGTTACAGAAAATGTTAGAATCAGAAAAGCACTAGCAATTTCATTTTACTTTCTAACATGTTGAGCAAGGTGTATATTATTATGTGTTTATGTGTTATTGCAATATATGACATTCTTGTGTTAGTATCTAGATATGCACCAGTTAACAAATGGATTTTTACTAAATAAAGCATAGATTAAACAAAGTGTTATTATTAAAGTATACCCATTACACACAAACATTTTATTAAACTATGTTAAGTATAGTTTACGTACTTTGCTATTACTACCCTTTTTTTGATAAACTATAATAGGTATAGTTTATGATACATTTCCAAATGCATACATTTCAGAAGGGTACATTTATACAAAAAGGGAAACTTTCATTATGTTAAGTGTAAATTCGTTAATAACTTTGTGAGACATTCGCTTCGCATAAATCATAAGTCCTGTATAGTAACCAGAGTCTCCTGGAGGGAGAGCATGATAGTTGTATATAGATCTATATTGGGCTTGACAAACCCACACCAGAGCTACTTGCAACAGCTAGACCGGCAGGTCTGTGGTGACAAGTGTCATTTCAGTTCTACGACGCCCGAAGAACGTCGTTTTCAGGCCACCTAGTTCATAGTATGGTTATAATAACTCGTAGAAAGTATTAACAAACTTAAGAATTTACGAGAATTTCACTAATATCATACGTGTTTATATTGAAATAAACTCACGTTATTTTCTGTAAATGAGGAAGATTACTCATACGTTTCAGTCTTTGGATACAAGACTACAGTATTCATTTTAAGGAAAATATCGGATTTTTCTGGAACAACTATACAATTACGAGACAAGCTTTTTCATGATTATATACAAAAACTTATGAACTCACCAACCATTGTGTTGACACTTTTTCAAACTACTTGTATTCTCAGGAAATCGCTAAACAGGTAACAAAGTACTTTTGAGGATGGGACGTTGAGGCGTCAAACTTATCATATTTTGTCAACATATTGTAATTGATTTTGAAACATGTAATTCATACAATGATGTAACTCTTTCAATTATATATATATTGGTTGTGTTTACTTTCATCACTATTGCCATTGTTGTTATGATACTACACATGAAGTCCTCCACCCCCGGACGTTTCCGCCATCCTTGGTTTGGGGGTGTGACAGGTTGATCATTGACTTCAGGATCTGAGTCAGAATCTTCGTATATTTCTTCCTCAAATTCTTCTTCCGGTTCGGCCTCTAGCCAAGCTTCATTCCCTTGGTTAGGGAAGTACGGATCTCCAGGAAGATGAAATCACGCCATGATATCTACACGAGAATAGGGGTAAAAGAGGCAATTAATAGACATATAAACTATCAATACCTATAGGGTAGTGATCCTTATCAAATACTTATATAATTACGTAGTGCATACCAGCTATATATAACTTTAGATATGATAGACCTTCGAATAAGTGATCTAACTCTAAGTCCACATCCAAACAGGGAACAAGAAGTAAAGCGAAAACAAGAGATTCTAAGCCTATATAATCCTTATTATATATAACCTTAGCGTACCCACTCAGTAATTCTAGACCTAACAAAAAAGGTCTTTAGTTTTCACATAAGATAACTATAGTATCATAAAATACTCCTATAGTATTTTTAAGTTGTTTCGTGTTCTTGATGTTTCTTTGTTGATAGAGTTGGTAAGTTTTTAGACTTGTTGTAACACTACAAACATTCCTGCGCATATGCTAATCACTTCTTGGACTGACATAGTTGATCAGGCTATGTAATTCCCACACTTGACCATATATCCCCAAGCGTACTTGTGCTGTTCAAAAATCACAATACTTTTGTTCTATTCTTGTATGATACTGGTCTTAGTGTGAATGCATGTGTGTATACTTTTAGTAAAATACTTGTTATGTTTTAAAAGTATAACTCTTGGTCAAAGTGTTTTTAATTCCATTGTGTTTATAGTTGTATATCTTTTATGGCTTGATATACTTCATTCACTATAAACCATGCTCTGATACCAAATGTGTCACACCCCCAAACTGAATTAGCGGAAACATTCGAGGGTAGAGGATGTCGTGTACAGTATCATAACACTGCATAATAGTAAATCAAGCAACAACATTCATTCCATTAAATAGTATAGTTAATACAAGTGTGTTCTTTATAAAGTTTAAATGACACCAAAAATGAATGTAGCAAAAGAATAAGACGAGTCTTGCATTCCGCTCCATCTTCTCAAAAGCTAAACGAGTGTACCTGTCTTACTGGTTTCCTGAGAATAAGTTATGTTGAAAGAGAGCATCAACATATAAATGTTGGTAAGTATTTAATGCCATTATATGGCATTTGTTTTATAGAAATGATTGTATTTAAATCATGAAAATTTTTGTTTACTTACCCTGAAAATCCTATATTTTCTACTTAAAATAATGAAAATGAACTGTTTATATTAGTTAAAATATTCTACTGATAGTTTTACTGAATTATAAACAAGTTGGTTAATTTAGGATTAAAATGTGATTGAAGTTATAACCATACTTGATCAACCTAGTATAAACACACGACGCTCTTCAGACGACGAACATGTCACACCCCGAAAACCGAAGGCGGAAACATTTATGGGGTGGACTCCACGTTGAGTATCAAATCCAATGCACAAAGTAAGTAAAGTAAACAACTATTACATTACATATATAAAAGTTTACATTTGTTTGAAAGTAAAGTTGTACAGGTGTGATACATAGTATATATGAACAAAAGTAAGACGAATCTTCAACGCATTCCGTCTTCGCCAAAAAGAATCATCTGGTATCTGTCTAATGCGGACCTGAGAATACAAGCAGTTTGAAAATCAGCATAACACTGGTGAGTTCATAAGCGATTTTGTTTTCTGAAAATGTACAAGTTCCTTTCCGTTTCTGAAAATGTTACACACCAAGAAAATCCCATATTTTCTTAAAATTTGGTTATTGAATCCCGAAATGTAATGTAAAGATGTACACTAAAAACATGATTACCCTTGTGAAATGTAAAGTTTATTTATCTGGTTTGTTACTCGTTTCTGGTTATGTACAAATGTTCCCCAGGAAAATCCCATATTTTCCTGAATGTTGTTTACCAAATGTGAAAGATGTATACTGAAAACACGTTTACTCTTGTGGACTGTAAAGTTTAGATATCTGAAATGTTACAATATTCTGGTTATGTATAAATGTTTTTCCCTAGGAAAATCCCATATTTTCATGAATGTTGCTTACCAAATGTGAAAGATGTATACTGAAAACACGGTTGTCCTTGTGAAATGTATTAGTTTTAACACGTATATAAAACTAATATGTACAAACTAAATTAATTACTTTATTCATTATTACTATTTAGTAAATCTCTGTTATCCAAATTGCGAGTTCCATAACCATACGATAGACTAGATACGGCAATAAGTAGTCCACATCACCTTATAACTTTCGTCACCCTTGAACCTTTTCGGTTCGGCTGTAGCTAGCAGCCAGGTGTGGGGTAGTCAGCCCTGTATAGATCTATACACTCAAGTCACGCTCCCTATCTAAGACATTCTAGTTACGGGTGTGGTCCTCCACTCGCATATCTCTGTGGAGTGTTCACCGAGGACGTGTCTGCAATTTATAGGAATAACAAATTTACTAGTAATAATAGAGAAAGATCCTGTTATGAACAATTATCCTCCACTCGCGTATCTCTGTGGAGTGTTACCGAGGACAAAACAGTGTACAAAGTTTTACGTTAAAGGTTCAAATGTCATGCTTTTAACTGATATAAAGCAGAAAACCATTTGTGAAAATATAAAATACAACATTTTATAACGTGTTTCATATATAATATGTTTACGTGTTCTGCATGTTCAAACGGTTGTCTGTTACGATTATTAGTTTAAAAGCATATGTAATATCAACCACAACACATGTAAAACAAGTTTTGAGTACAAGTATCCCTTGTACTTTGCTTGTATTCCCCCTTGAAAACAGTGAAAAACATTGAAAAAGGGTAGGGTTATGAACTCACCAGTCGGGAAAACGTGACGGTTTGGATGTTAGTTATCAGTTCGGGGCTTGATTACGCGCGGGGTTTCCTATGAAATATGAAATGATATAAAAATGTATCTAATTAGACTTTGATCCACTAATTAGACATGAATATGCACTCCAAGACGTGAAAACACTTCAATTCAAGTGTTAGGAGTGATCCGGGTAGCATCTAAGATTGTGTAGGGCTTTAATATGGAATTTACTCTTCAAGAATAAACTCTTTGAGGAGTTTACGGCCCATTGACCATATCCCCATGATTTTACGGCCGTAAAATCATGGATGGTGGGTTCTTGGATGCCAAATGTTCATACAATGCACACGGGAAGGTTCTAGGGTCGATTCCATGGCTTAGGAAGTGATCGGGACTTGAAATGGCCTTGGAAAAAAAGTTTAAGGTCTAAGGAGATGTTCTTGGGGAGTTTACTCCGTTAAACTCATGAGTTTACAACCGTAAACTCATGTTTTTCCATGAATCAAGGGCTTTGGTGATTGTAATTCAATCACATGTGATTCTAGGTCCAAAACCAAGATATTCAAGGGATTAAAGGCACCTTAACACCCTTTGAGGGGTGTTTACGGCCTAAGGAGGTGGGTTTACGGTCCAAGAATGTTCTTGGGCCGTAAACTCAAGTTTAATGCCTTTGAGGATGTTTTGGTGCATCACATGAAGGATTATGAGGTTCTACACTCCCGTGGAAGCTTTTGAAGGTGTTTAAGGGCACTTTAACACCCATTGAAGGAGTTTATGGTCTAAGGAGATGATTTTACGGTCTAAGAATGTTCTTGGACCGTAAACTCAAGTTTTTCCCATTTGTGCATGATTTAGTGCATTTCTTGAAGGGTTACAAGGTTCCATGTACTCATGGAAGTCCATTGGAGGTGTTTACGGGAAAACTAACACCCAACAAGGTGTTCAAGGTCTATGAATGAGGCTTTATGGTCCAAGCATGTTCTTGGACCGTAAACTCATGCCCATGCCTCATTTGGTGCGATTTTGGGGTCCTAAGCTCATGCATGCAAGTTTCTAAGTCGAATCTAGGCCCTAGAAGTGGTTTGAAGGGTTTTTGGGGCTTCAAAACCCTCTTTAGAGGAGTTCACGGTTTTGGGAGGGTCACCAAACCGTGAACACATGTTCATAGGTGTTTTGGGTGATTCCAACATGAATTTGAATGATAAACAAACTTAGAAACATGATAGGATAGATTTCTTACCAAAATGAAGCTTGAAATGAGATTTTTGGGCCAAATTTCGAGTTCTAGAGAGAGAGAGAGTAGTGAGAGAAAGTTGTGAGATGGGCAAAAGTGTTCAAATGTTGCCCACACAACCTTTTTATAGTGGTTGGGTTTGGTACCCGGTGGAATTTTACCCAATACTGACGATATACGATGCTTTTGGTCGCACCCGATAAAGTTGTCGTAACTCGTTATGGTCGAAACTAAAAATTTACTAATATTTAATTTTGAATTATTTCCTTGATTTATTATTATGTTTGAACAACCATTCAGTCATAATAAACAACCCAAATATTATGACTTAATTTAATAACGAAAACGGAAATAATTCGAAAACGACGAATTTATTTTAACGGAACGAGTTACAATAATGGAAAGATTTTCGGGTTGTCACATTATTCCCCCGTTATAGGGAATTTCGTCCTGAAATTCAGAATTAAGATACAAATCATGGATTTGGAAAGAGATGCGGATAGTTCTATTTCATCGAGTCTTCACGCTCCCAAGTGAATTCCGGTCCCCTCTTGGCATTCCAGCAAACCTTCACTATCGGGATGCGGATTTGCTTTGTGCGTTTGATCTCTCGATCCATGATTTCGATCGGTTCCTCCACGAAGTTCAAGTTTTCGTTGATCACGATCTCGTCCAGAGGGATCATAAGGGTTTCATCGGATAAGCACTTTTTAAGATTCGAGAAGTGGAACACGGGATGGATGTTACTAAGTTCATGGGGTAATCGAAGTTTATAGGCTACCGGACTGATTCTGGCGAGGATCTCGAAGGGTCCAATGTACCTCGGGTTAAGTTTCCCACGCTTTCCGAAGCGTACCATGCCTTTCCAGGGCGATACCTTCAATAGGACACGGTCTCCAACCTGGAACTCCAGAGGTTTCCGGCGATTATCTGCATAGCTCTTTTGGCGATCTCGTGAAGCTTTCAATCGATCCTGAATTTGAATGATCTTCTTGGTGGTTTCGCGGATGATTTCAAGACCAGTGAGAGCACTGTCGGGGACTCAACTCTTGGCTAGTTGTGTGTCCCCTACCTCGGCCCAGCACAGAGGGGATCTGCACTTGCGACCGTAGAGGGGTTCAAACGGAGCAGCCTTGATGCTGGTGTGGTAACTGTTGTTGTACGAGAACTCGATCAAGGGAAGATGTGTGTCCGAAGACTTTCCGAAATCAATGACGCATGCTCTAAGCAATTCCTCCAAGGTTTGGATAGTTCTGTCACTCTGTCCATCGGTCTGAGGATGATATGTTGTGCTCATGTCTAGTTTGGTTCCAAGAGCCGTCTGGAGAGACTGCCAAAATCTGGAGGTAAACCTGCTATCTCGATCGGAGATAATGGACACAGGTACACCGTGCAGTCGAACTACCTCTTGGATGTAAGTTCATGCGAGTCTTTCCATCTTGAAAGATTCTTTAATTGGAATGAAGTGAGCGGACTTTGTCAAACGATCGAGAATTACCCAGATGGTATCGTACCCACTCAGACACTTGGGTAACTTAGTGATGAAATCCATGGTAATCATCTCCCATTTCCGTTCGGGTATCTCGGGTTGTTGGAGCACACCCTAGGGTTTCTGGTACTCGACTTTCACCTTGGCGCAAGTCAGACATTTTCCCACGAATGTAGCGATCTCGGCTTTCATGTTTGGCCACCAGTATTGTTTCTTCAGATCCAGGTACATATTATCCGAACCTGGGTGAACAGAGTATATGGTCTTGTATGCTTCCTCCATGACAATCTCCCTGAATCCTCTGGACTTTGGAATCCAGATTCGGTCCATGAAACAGTAGACTCCATCACCTCTGATCTCAAGTTTCTTATCCATTCCTCTCAAGACTTCGATTGACACGTTCTCGGGTTTGACGGCCTCTAACTGGGCGTCTCGGATTTGCATGGATAAGTGGGAATGGATAGTCATCGTCAGGGTCTTCACTTTGCGGCTCGAACTTTCCTTTCGGCTAAGGGCATCTGCTACCACATTGGCCTTGCCGGGAAGGTATCGGATCTCGCACTCATAGTCGTTGAGTAGTTCTACCCATCGCCGTTGTCTCATGTTTAGGTCTTTCTGATCGAGGATGTGTTGTAGGCTCTTATGGTCAGTAAAGATCGTACACTTGGTCCTGTAGAGATAATGTCTCCAAATCTTCAGTGCAAAGACTATGGCTCCTAACTCCAATTCATGCGTGGTATAGTTGACCTCGTGTGCTTTCAGCTGTCTAGAGGCATAAGCAATTACTTTTCCTCTTTGCATAAGCACACAGCCCAATCCTTGATTAGACGCATCGCAGTAAATGACGAAGTCCTCTGTCCCTTCGGGTAGGGACAGGATAGGCGCACTACACAAGGCTTTGTTCAATGTCTAGAATGCGGTTTCTTGCTTCTCACTCCAACAAAAGGGTACACCTTTCTGTGTCAGAGTGGTTAAAGGTTTGACGATCCTGGAAAAATTCTGGATGAATCTCCGATAGTAGCTGGCAAGACCCAAGAATTGACGGATTTCTGTGGGTGTCTTCGGTGCCGACCAATTCTCTATCGCTTTAATCTTGGATGGATCCATGTGAATACCTTCCACGCTTACCACATGACCAAGGAAGGTTACCTTCCGAATCCAGAATTCACACTTGGAAAATTTCGCGTACCGCTTCTCGGATCTGAGGATTTCCAACGCCAACCTCAAGTGTTGTTTGTGGTCTTCTTCGCTTCTGTAGTAGACAAGGATGTCGTCAATGAACACAATGACGAACTTGTCCAGAAAAGGGCGACACACCCGATTCATCAGGTCCATGAACACAGCTGGTGCGTTGGTTAGACCGAAGGGCATCACTACAAACTCGTAGTGTCCATACCTAGTCCTGAAAGCTGTTTTGGAAACATCACTCTCATGAACTCGCAGCTGATGTTACCTTGACCGAAGGTCTATCTTTAAGAAGTAGTTGGCTCCCTAGAGTTGATCGAAGAGGTCATCTATTCAAGGAAGAGGATATTGGTTTTTGATGGTCAACTTGTTTAGCTCACCGCAGTCGATGCACATTCGGAAGGATCCACCTTTCTTCTTTACAAACAATACCGGAGCTCCCCAGGGTGAGGAACTCAGTCTAATGAATCCTTTACTGAGCAACTCATTGAGTTGGCTGGATAAATCCTGCATTTCTACTGGAGCTAAGCGATACGGAGATTTCGCCACGGGAGTCAATACGAAATTCGACCTCACGTTCGGGAGGAATTCCTGGAAGCTCTTCGGGAAACACATCAGGAAAGTTACAGACTTCGGGGATGCTCGCGAGGTCTTTAACTTCCTGTTTCGCATTGATTACATGGGCTAGGAATGCTTGACATTCCTTTCGCAAGAGTTTCTGAGCTTTGATATAGGAAATGATGCGAATATTGGAGCTAAGTTTATCGCCATAGATTATGAGAGTCTGACCCGAAGGAAGGTTGAGACGGATGGCTTTTTCGAAACAGAGGATATCAGCATGATTGGGACTCAACCAATCCATGCCAATGATGACATCAAAGCTCTTTATGGAAACTGGCATAAGATCGATGGGAAATGAATGCTCATTCATGGAAAGGGTACATCCTACGAACACCTCGTTAGCGCTTTCTTTCTCACCGTTAGCCATCTCGACGGTAAACATTTCGGTTAATGGTTGGGGATTAGATTTAAGATTATGTTTGAATGCATGACTAACAAAGCTTCTTTCAGCACCCGAATCGAAAAGAATACTAGCGTATGAGTTGTCGAGAAGGAACGTACCTGAAACAACGGTGGGATCGGCGACTGCTTCCTCCAGTACCATGGCTAGGACTCTTCCAGTGTTATCAGCTGTAGTCTTCTTGGGGTAGTTCCTCTTGAAATGCCCGACCTCTCCACAATTATAGCAGGCTTGACCAACGCCTACTCCAGAAGATTGATTGGCTGATTGAGCTGGAGCTTTGCAGAAGCGAACTGTGTGCCCCTTTTTACCACAATTTGTGCATGACAGTTCGCGGCAGGGGCCGAGGTTATGGTGGTATTTGCACTTGTCACAAAGGGGAAGGTTGCCAGCATACCTACTAGTAGGTGTTTGAGCTCTAGATCCCACAACAGAAGCAGCATCAACGGGGGTAGTAGCAGCATGGACTGATACAGTCAGGTGTTTCTTTGAGGATCCTTGGGAAGATTGACCCTTCTTCTTCTTCTTCCAGAACTTCCTTTTCTCACCATTCCTCTTGGTCGATTCAGGAGTGGTGGTTGTTTCCTTAACATCATCACCGTGGTCACTCAAGGTCTGGGCTAAACTCTTGGCGCTGTCATAAGTATCCAGCCGTGCAGCTAAGACATTTCCCTTGGTTGGTTGAGTCAGCCCCCAGATGAACCTTTCTATCTTCTTACTCTCCGGGGTAACCAATCCCAGACAAAGTAATGCTAGGTCATCAAATCTCGAAGTGTATGCGGTAATATCGGAACCCTTCATCTTTAAGTCCCAGAGCTCGTGCTCTAATTTCTGCATTTTGCCCCGAGGGCAGTACTCAGCTATGAGGAGTTCTTTCATGGCTTCCCAGCCCATGGCATTGGCTACAGGTAGGGTTAGGGATTTGACTCGGCCATTCCACCAGGTCAGGGCTTTGTCGAGAAAGGTACAGGCTACAAACTTTACGTTATCTGATTCCGAACAGGCACAGATTTCAAAGATAGATTTGATTTTCTTGAACCATCGGGAAAGGGAAATGACACCTCCAGTGCCATCGAAGGATGTTGGTTTTGTGTTCATGAAGTCTTTATAGGAACCCTCCTTTCGGTGTCCCTAACTATTTTCTTGATCCTGAGTTTGAGTACCACCTCCTGAACCATCGGAACCACCGGTGTTCAATTAAGACATAGCAGCTGCCTGAAATACCACGGGGTGAATTTCAGGAGGAGGTGGTGGCGGAGGGTTGTTGGTCTTCGAGCTGGTTCTTTTTCTTGGAGGCATCTTGATCTAATAAGATCAAGAAAGAGAGAGGATGGTAAGTCTTCTGAATCGAATCAGGAGATATCACAAATATATATTCTGAATAAGCGATAAAACAGGAAAGAGTTATCGAAGTAGATAAATTATTGCTAAAGGAATGATCAAGGAACTATGTATGAACGAGGATTTCTACAAAGGATTGGCTCGAGAAATACTCCCATAGTATTTCATGATACGCTACGATACTGGCTCAATGTTTGTGGGATTAGGGTAAGTTTTAGGCATGCAGCATACCACAGTCACTCTCAAGCACATGTTGACCATTTCTTAAATGAATGTAGTTGGCTATATTGATCCTAGACACGACTACATAACTGCCCAGGCTTAACCGTAGTACACAACACCCATTTACTTATGTTTTGTTCTACTTGTAGTTACGGATCTCGATGGTTCGGTATACTTGTTTACTTTTGAAAATACTTATATTTTGAAGCATACTTTTAGTTCAGAGCACTTAGGCCCCTTAGTGTTTATAGTCTTATACCATGTAAGGTTTGGTATACTTTATTCACTATAAACAAGGGCTCTGATACCAATCTGTCACATCCCGAAAACCGAAGGCGGAAATATTTATGGGGTGGACTCCACGTTGAGTATCAAATCCGATGCACATAGTAAGTAAAGTAATCAACCATTACATTACATATATAAGAGTTTACATTTGTTTGAAAGTAAAGTTGTACAGGTGTGATACATAGTATATATGAACAAAAGTAAGACGAATCTTCAACGCATTCCATCTTCGCCAAAAGGAATCATCGGGTATTTGTCTAATGCGGACCTAGGAATACAAGCTATTTGAAAATCAGCATAACGCTGGTGAGTTCATAGGCGGTTTTGTTTTCTGAAAATGTACAAGTTCCTTTCCGTTTCTGAAAATGTTACACACCAAGAAAATCCCATATTTTCTTAAAAGTTGGTTATTGAATCCCGAAATGTAATGTAAAGATGTACACTGAAAACATGTTTACCCTTGTGAAATGTAAAGTTTAGTTATCTGGTTTGTTACTCGTTTATGGTTATGTACAAATATTCCCCAGGAAAATCCCATATTTTCCTGAATGTTGTTTACCAAATGTGAAAGATGTATACTGAAAACACGTTTACTCTTGTGAACTGTAAAATTTATTTATCTGAAATGTTACACTATTCTGGTTATGTACAAATGTTTTCCCTAGGAAAATCCCATATTTTCCTGAATGTTGGTTACCAAATGTGAAAGATGTATACTGAAAACACGGTTGTCCTTGTGAAATGTATTAGTTTTAACACGTATATAAAACTAATATGTACAAAGTAAATTAATTACTTTATTCATTATTACTATTTAGTAAATCTCTGTTATCCAAATTGCGAGTTCCATAACCATCCGATAGACTAGATATGGCAATAAGTAGTCCACATCACCTTATGGCATTCGTAACCCTTGAACCTTTTCGGTTCGGCGGTAGCTGGCAGCCAGGTGTGGGGTAGTCAGCCCCGTATAGATCTCTACACCCAAGTCACACTCCCTATCTAAGAGATTCTAGTTACAGGTGCGGTCCTCTACTCACGTGTCTCTGTGGAGTGTTCACCGAGGACGTGTCTCCAATTTATAGGAATAACAAATTTACTAGTAATAATACAGAAAGATCTTTTTATGATCAATTATCCTCCACTCGCGTATCTCTGTGGAGTGTTACCGAGGACAAAACAGTGTACAAAGTCTTACGTTCAAGGTTGAAATGTCATGCTTTTAACCGATATAATGTGGAAACCATTTGTGAAAATATAAAATACAACATTTTATAACGTGTTTCACAAATAACATGTTTACGTGTTCTGCATGTTCAAACGGTTGTCTGTTACGATTATCAGTTTAAAAGCATATGTAATATGAAACACAACACATGTAAAACAAGTTTTGAGTACAAGTATCCCTTGAACTTTGCTTGTATTTCCCCCTAAAAACAGTGAAAAACATTGAAAAAGGGTAGGGGTATGAACTCACCAGTCTGGAAAACGTGACGGTTTGGATGTTAGTTGTCAGTTCGGGGCTTGATTACGCGCGAGGTTTCCTATGAAATATGAAATGATATACAAATGTATCTAATTAGACTTTGATCCACTAATTAGACATGAATATGCACTCCAAGACGTGAAAACACTTCAATTCAAGTGTTAGGAGTGATCCGGGTAGCATCTAAGATTGTGTAGGGATTTAATATGGAGTTTACTCTTCAAGAGTAAACTCTTTGAGGAGTTTACGGCCCATTGACCATATCCCCATGATTTTACGGTCGTAAACTCATGGATGGTGGGTTCTTGGATGCCAAATGGTCATACAATGCACATGGGAATGTTCTAGGGTCGATTCCATGGCTTAGGAAGTGATCGGGACTTGAAATGGCCTTGGAAAATGAGTTTAAGGTCTAATGAGATGTTCTTGGGGAGTTTACTACCTTAAACTCATGAGTTTACAACCGTAAACTCATGTTTGTCCATGAATCAAGGGCTTTGGTGGTTGTAATTCAATCACATGTGATTCTAGGTCCAAAACCAAGATATTCAAGGGATTAAAGGCACCTTAACACCCTTTGAGGGGTGTTTACGGCCTAAGGAGGTGGGTTTACGGTCCAAGAATGTTCTTGGGCCGTAAACTCAAGTTTGATGCCTTTGAGGATGTTTTGGTGCATCACATGAAGGATTATGAGGTTCTACACTTTTGTGGAAGCTTTTGAAGGTGTTTAAGGGCACTTTAACACCCATTGAAGGAGTTTATGGTCTAAGGAGATGATTTTACGGTCTAAGAATGTTCTTGGACCGTAAAATCAAGTTTGTCCCATTTTGCATGATTTAGTGCATTTCTTGAAGGGTTAGAAAGTTCCATGCTCTCATGGAAGTCCATTGGAGGTGTTTAGGGGAAAACTAACACCCAACAAGGTGTTTAAGGTCTATGAATGAGGATTTATGGTCCAAGCATGTTCTTGGACAATAAACTCATGCCCATGCCTCATTTGGTGCGATTTTGGGGTCCTAAGCTCATGCATGCAAGTTTCTAAGTCGAATCTAGGCCCTAGAAGTGGTTTGAAGGGGTTTTGGGGCTTCAAAACCCTCTTTAGAGGAGTTCACGGTTTTGGGAGGGTCCCCAAACCATGAAGACATGTTCATAGGTGTTTTGGGTGATTCCAACATGAATTTGAATGATAAACAAGCTTAGAAACATGCTAGGATAGATTTCTTACCAAAATGAAGCTTGAAATGAGATTTTTGGGCCAAATTTCGAGTTCTAGAGGGAGAGAGCAGTGAGAGAAAGTGGTGAGATGGGCAAAAGTCTTCAAATGTTTCCCACACAACCTTTTTATAGTGGTTGGGTTTGGTACCCGGTGGAATTTTACCCGATACTGACGATATACGATCCTTTTGGTCGCACCCGATAAAGTTGTCGTAACTCGTTATGGTCGAAACTAAAAATTTACTAATATTTAATTTAGAATTATTTCCTTGATTTGTTATTATGTTTGAACAACCATTAAGTCATAATAAAAAACCCAAATATTATGACTTAATTTAATAACGAAGACGGAAATAATTCGAAAACGACGAGTTTATTAACGAAACGAGTTACAATAATGGAAAGATTTTCGGGTTGTCACAAAACAAGTATGACATTTGTTCACTCATGGAGTTGCAGGTCCCACTGTAGCTAGCAGCAAGGTGTGGGATGGTCAATCTCGTAAAGATCTATACAAAAACTCATGCTCTCCCTTCAGGAGACTCTGGTTAAAAACGTGACATAGCTAGTGTATTGTTGTGCCATGAAGTAGTATCTCACATCTTGTTATCATGTACATGTATAGTGTGTCTGTTCCTTCTGTTTCTGGTATATGTATGTGTGTGTTCCTTTTGTAAGTGTATATGTTCCATTTGTAAATGTATGTGTATAGTATTACTTCGTGTTCTTGTATATGTATATGTATATGTATGATCTCTAAACTATACCTATTATATTTTACTAGTATGTTTGTTGTATAACTGACTTGTTGGAAAGACTCATGCAGTACTAGAAAACAACCCTTTAATGACGCAAATAATGGTAGAAGTTAAAATATAAATAATAATCACAATTATAATAATTATAAAAGTTATGAAAAAATGAAGCCCAAAAGTCGTTGTATGGCCCTTGAAACAGGGAAAAAACAATATATATATATATATATATATATATATATATATATATATATATATATATATATATATATATATATATATATATATTACATGATTGTATATATAATCACATCAACTATTATTGAGGTTTCCCCAAAATAATATCTAAGTCATACAAGGAAAGCATAATGTTAAAATAATATCTACGTCATCGGAGGAAAGCATAATGTTGTTAAGAAGTCTATACCGAGTAACATTATTCTCTTTCTATAAATTTTAAATGAAATCATTATAAGAAAATTATGTTTGAAATTTAAACACTGTATCATTTGTGTAATAGTTTCGTATGAACACAAAAGAAATTGACAGGACAACTTTATTATATATTTATGCGATATCATGTTCGTTAATACAATTATTTGATGTTACAAGTGTTTCAAGTTTCAAGCCCAAGTCCGATCCAAAGCCCAACTTCTAATAGGAAATTGATTGTTTACATTAGATACATAAAAACCTTCTGGTCTTACTAACTCATAACAATATTGTGTAAGAAATCCTTGTTTAACACATACGTTAGAAGGATGACGGCTATCGAACACATGAAAATCCTGATATTTTGAACCCAACCAGAACTGACTCCAATAGTATGTAGTTGTTGTTTCATGAATTTGCCATTGGTAAATTCCATTATAAGAAAGGGTGTGATTTCCGCGATCATCTTCTTTTGATCTCACATGAAAGGTGATATCTTCATTGATGCCATTGATTATGAACATGTTCTATTCACCGAGTACATCAAGAGGTTTATTTATAGAAGACGCAATGGTGTAAGTAACTGGAAATATTGAGATGCAGAAGAAATAGACGAAAACAAAAAGGCAATACATTATACTACTTATATAATTTATTTTGAAGCAGTTATAACGTGACAACCTGATATTTCCATTTTGTACGAACATTATCAATTCAATAGAAGCTAGACCAGTTACAGTGAATTTCAGACTTTTCCGAATAAGTTTGTGTATATTAGGGTTTACGTTTAAGGATATATCAGGAGAGCGGTTGCACTTGGGTTAGTGAAACTCGAGTATTTCAAAACTTAATAATATTAGAGTTCATTTTTGGAATAAAAATATTTTCTGTCAAAAATATCTTAGGACTATAAATAGATTTCTAAACCAAATTCATTCATTATTCACATTTCCAACTAGAGAAAAGCCATTTTCTCTCTCACGGATCTTCGGGTTTTTGCCCCAAATCGTGAGTACACTTCTCTAGTTGTCTTATAATGCTTATTATATGCTTAATAACATAGATTACATGACAAATCTGTGAGATTCGGGAGTTTACCGCCCAAGAACGTTCTTGGAGAGTAAACTCCAAGATGAGGCTTAAATGCTACATAGTCCCATTTCCTTGATAAGTAACTAGCTTAGGCTTGTATGTATGTATATTTGAGGCTAGAAAACAATCAAAAACAACAAGCTTAGGGTGTTCACGGCCCAAGAACTTCTTGGACCGTGAACTCCAAATTCAAGGGCCAAAAGGTGCCCTAATTGCTCCTAAAGCCTTGGACATTAACCCCCATTTAATCCTAGCTAATTTGTGGACTTTAAAACGTCAAAGACACCTTCAAAAGGGAGTTTACGGCCCTATTATTGTGCTTGGACCATGAACATCAAGCAAGGGCACCAAAGTGTGCCTAGGACCTTCATTAGCTTAAAACAAATGCCTAGAAACTATCCTACTTGTGCTTGGAGCTTGAAAACATAAAAACACCCATCCCAAGAGAGTTTACGGCCGTAAACTCTAAGGGAATTGGCCTTGGGGCCATAAACTCCTCAAAGTAGTATTTCTAGGTCCTAAACTACCCAAAGAACTAAACCACCATGTAAGACTTATTCTAGAAATCAAATAACACTTCAAAACACCAAGTACCACCAAGTTGGGAGATCACGGCCGTAAACTCAAGGGTTTACGACCGTAAACTTCTTGTGTGGAGTTTATTGAGTGGTAAACACACATATATAAGGCTCTTGGAAACTTTAAACCCCTTTAGCCTTGTCCCACAACAACCTATAAGCAACCCTTCGGACTTATAACACTTATATAAAGTGTTTACATGTTCTAGAGTGTCCCAACAAATTTTATTAGTTATTATTTGGCTAATTAGTTATATATATGCTCATTATATGATAACTAGGCTCGTGCGTGTGAACAAGTCTCCGTTTGCCACCTAGTACAGTATCCGACACTTCAATCCAATCCACTCACCACAAGTGAGTTCATACCCCTTTAATTAACCTTTGAAATACTTTTAAATGTTTTAAATGCTTTTATGGGGGGAATACAAGTTAAATACTTATAGTTATTACATCAATCACATGTGATTAATAACAATAAAACCAATGATTTTATTACTGTTCAAACTGTTTATCAAACTGTTCTACTTCAAAATGTTTTACAAACTCTTTTCGTACCAAATACTTTTATTTAAACTTTGTTATACTTCTTATAAATTACATGCCCATATATGTATAGATATATAAGAAATGTTTAAAGGGCTTAGGAAGGCCATCCGCCCTATTTCCTTTTCCTCGATTTGGATGTGGTCTGGTAGGATGTCGGGTAGCCGTCCGAGGGTCGTTTCAATATTAATTATATATCATATATGCATATATAGACATAAAAGTACTTCCATATTCATGCGTATTAGCTACATCATTAGTAAGTTACCATCGGGGTAACACAGGATCATACTACTACAACTTCTTGATCAATGAGTCAGTTCATTCATGAGTCAATACTTATTACTATGAAAACATATACATTACATTACTATGAGTACATATAAAACTATACTAGAAAGAGAACATATACAACTATACTAGAAATAGAACATATACAACTATACTAGGACGAGAACATATACAACGATACTAGAACAAGTAACATTACATTACATATACATGAATACGTTAACAATTGTGATCCACTGTATCGGAGCATGCCTTAAATGTCATGGCCCGAGTTGTAGCCAGAATTCTCTTGGAGGGAGAGCGTGAGTTTGCATATAGATCTATACTGGATTGACTATCCTACACCTTGCTGCTAGCTACAGCCGGACCTGCAGGTCTGCAGGTGCCAAACATCATTCCGTTCTACGACCATTCGTATGTCGTTGTTACCAGCCAATAGTATGGTGCAATTAATCACATGATACCTTAATATAAATCTGGTTTAAGGTAGGTAGTACGGCAGTAGGTCCTATAATACAACACTACAGTACTACAATAATTTACCCATTACATATATTTAGTGATTATTTCACTTAAACATTATTGTACAAACTATATTTTGTTAAATGATAGTTACACTTAGGAAATTACACACTTTTACAGCAAACGAACATACAAAACAGTTAAGCCTTGGTAGAAGGCTACTTTAATATAAAATATAGGTTTTTCTGAGAGATTCAAACTTTTACAAATACTTACAAACATTTACATACATTTTACAAACCTACACTTGAGACATGTTCAAACGTTTTGATAACAAACACCGATACTAAAATACTTATGAACTCACCAGCTTAATGCTGATAAACTTTTTCAAAATAACTTGTATTCTCAGGTCATCGGTAGACAGGTACCGAGGCCAGCTTTTGAGAAGATGGATCGCATCCAAGACTCATCTTATTATTTTGATTTACATTATATTTTTGGTGTCTATAACTCTACAGAACACGCTTGTATTAATATTATATATTTAATGCAATGGATGATGTTGTTTGCTTGTTTACTTTTACTGTGTTGTGATACTCTACATGACGTCCTCCGCCCCAGAACGTTTCCGCCGTTCTAGGTTTTGGGGTGTGACAGATTGGTAGCAGAGCATTATTTATAGTGAATCAAGTATATCAACCCATAAAAGATATACTAAACTATAAACCCATTAGGGATTAAAGCACTCTAACCAAGAGTCTATACTTTAAATATTAAAATATTTAATTACGTATACTAGTCTGCATTCATACTAAAATCAGTGTCACAATGACAAGAACAAAAGTATTATGATTATTAAATATCACAAGTGAGCTCGGGGATGTACGGTCAGTCCTGGGAATGGCATAGCCTGATCAACTATGCTGGTCCGAGGAGTGATTAGCATATGCCCTAGAATGGTTGTGATATGTTAACAAGTCTAAAACTTACCAAGAATACCACAAGAAGATCAGTGGAACCTAAACTTAAAATACTATAGGTGTATTTTGTACTACTAGCTATATATATACTATATTCTTATACCTCTCTTCTCGCGTAGATTTAAATGGCTGGATTCCATCACGGTGACCCGTACTTGCCAAATGAAGGCAATGCAGGGTGGATCGAAGAAGAGCCCGAAGATGAGCATCCAATCCCTTTGGATGATCACCTCGCAGAAGGCTTTTCTGATGGATCTGACTCCGAGCCTGAAGTCAACAACCTACCGCTAGTAGGTCAAGCCCCGAACAACAACCCCCGACCAGCTTTTCCAGGTCCTACACCCTTGTAGGCAACCAACTTGAATCGCTGGAGTGACGAACAGGGTCAACCCTTACCTTACTTTGGGGACCGAAGCTTTTACAACGTCAGCGAAGGTGGTTCTGCTGACCGAGCTCTACTCGTCATTATCCGCAGAATATCTCGTAATGTTGAGCAAGGTCGAGCAGCCATCAACGGGGTCATGGAGATTGATGCCCACTCTGGTGTCAACACAGTCCGCATCCGCCGTCTTGAAGAAGACATGGAACGGACCCGGAGAACCAATGAGACCCTACAGCAACAGCTAGCTGCCTCACGAGCTGAATTCTTGGAACTTCGAGCCCGTCAGAGGGCTCAGGAGCGACACCTTCAAGAGGTGTTTCGTCAGATGGCAGATCTCAGGGCTCGCCCGAGGAATTCCCATTGCCGTTAGATGATGTCTAGTACATCTCTGTCTTTTGGTTAAGGAATAGCCTTTAACATCTGTGCTATAAGTAGCACTTGTCTGTAAAATATTCCTAACTTTCAGTACTCTAATTAGGAATCTAAGAACTGTCAAACTTTTCCGTATGGTATGATGTAAGACCTACTGATAGGTCGATTTTCCCTAAACTTATTACATCGGTAATACCAGTATTATTGACGCCTATCTAATATGTGGGAAAAATTTGTACACTTGTTTTTTCCTACTAATACTCTTTGTTGTGATCTCAAACACTCATTCAAACTGTGGGGCTATGGTTAGCTAGTCCATGTGTCACTCTCACCTTACTTACAAATTGATTCTTACCACTTTGATTATCTTTATAAACTTATAGCTGAAAGATGCCTCCTTGCAAATCTCCCCGGAATAACCCTACACCTCCACCGCCTCCTCCGCCTTCGGTCATCGATACTGCAGCCCTGAATGCTACCGTAGCCGCAGCAGTGGCAACTGCCATGGCTCAGTATCACTCTTCTGATGCCAGCAGAGGTGGAACCCATGTTGAATCAATTCCGGTTGAAACCCCTGTGCGCTCGAGAGAGTGCTCCTATAAGGATTTCACCAACTGCAAGCCGAAGTCTTTCCATGGCACCGACGAAGTCATTGCCCTCTCGCAATGGTTCGAGAAGACTGAATCAGTCTTCGAAATCTGTTCATACCCTGTTGCGAGCAAAGTCAAATATGCCGCATGCACCTTTGAAGGAAAGGCCCTAACGTGGTGGAAAGGCCACGTTAAAGCTCTAACCCTCGTGGTAGCCAACGACATGGGCTGGGAAATGACGAAAGACCTCATGATTGAGGAATACTGCTCGAGGGGCGATATCCAGAAATTGGAATAGGAACTTTGGAGCCTGACCATGAAGGGCACCGACGTGGTTGCTTATACTGCCAGATTCAGCGAACTGGTGGCCCTCTGTCCCAATATGGTTCCCACCGAAGGAAAAAGATCGAGAGGTACATATGGGGGCTAGTGCCTCCGTATTAGGGGAATGTCCTATCATTAAACCCCGCTACCTTCGACAGTGCCAAGTGACTGGCACAGAGGCTCATTGACCATGGAGTCAAAACCCCTGCAACAACAACCACCCTAGCCATCCCTGAACCCTCCAAACCCGCTGATACTAAGCGGAAGTTCTGGGAAGACAAGAAGAAACAGCGAGCTGCTAAAAAGTAGCAAGTTGTGGCTGTGCATGCCGTGATAACCCCTGCTACTACTACTGCCCCGGTGAGGCAGTATGCTGGAAGTTTGCCTAAGTGCAACAAATGCAACTTCCACCACAACGACCCAAACCATGAAATGCAGTGCTCTAACTGCAGCAGGAAAGGACACACCGCCCGTTTCTGTAAATCCCCAGTGAGGCCGATCACCCAAGTCCCCGGCTCTGGCGCGAGCCCGACCTGCTATGGTTGTGGCGAAGCAGGCCACTATATGAGGGACTGCCCCAAATCGAAGAATGCTGGAGGAGCAGGGAGGGTACTAGCAATAGGACATGGGGAAGCAGTCGCTGACCCGATAGTGGTGACTGGTACGTTCCTCCTAGATAACTCTTATGCATGCATTCTATTCGATAGTGGAGCGGAGAGAAGCTTCATGAACCACAAATTTGCTCACATGCTAAAGCAACAACCACACACACTTAAGGAAAAATTCACGGTAGAAATGGCTAATGGGAAAACTGAAAGTACGAATAGCATATACTTAGGTTGTACCCTAACTATAGATAACCATTCATTCCCAATCGACCTTATGACTGTCTCAATAAAAAGCTTCGACGTTATCATTGGCATGGATTGGTTAAGTCTTCATCGCGCCGACATCATGTGCTACGAGAAAGCAGTCCGTCTAAACCTTCCATCTAACGAAACTCTTATCGTCTACGGCGACAAACCCGGTGCGAGTCTTCGTATTATATCAAGTATTCAAGCCCAGAAGTATCTGCGTAAAGAATACCATGCATTCCTTGCTCACGTCGTCGATACGAGCCTCGAAACGAAGGAACTAAAGAGCATTCCAGTAGTGAGCGACTTCCCCGACATTTTCCCAGAAGAGCTACCTGGATTACCTCTGCAACGACAGTCGAGTTCAGAATCGACTTAGTCCCAGGAGCTACCCCAGTAGCCAAGTCGCCCTACCGATTAGCACCAACAGAGATACAGGAACTATCTAGTCAACTTAACGAACTGCTCAGCAAGGGCTTTATAAGACCAAGTTTCTCACCTTGGGGAGCACCGGTCTTGTTCGTTAAGAAGAAAGACGAATCATTCTGTATGTGTATCGACTACAGAGAACTCAACAAACTGACGGTCAAGAATCGTTACCCTCTTCCTCGCATAGACGATCTATTTGACCAACTGCAAGGGGCGAACTACTTTTCCAAAATTGATCTGAGATCCGGATATCACCAGTTACAAATGCTGGAGGAGGATGTACCGAAGACAGCCTTCCGAACTCGTTACGGACACTACGAGTTCGTGGTGATGCCATTCGGATTGACCAATGCGCCCGCAGTCTTCATGGATCTGATAAATAGAGTATGCCGACCTTACTTGGATCAGTTCGTCATTGTATTCACTGATGACATCCTGATCTACTCCAGAAGTAAGGAAGAGCATGGCGATCATCTGCAACAAGTTCTAGGAACTTTACGAGCGGAGAAACTCTATGCAAAGTTCTCTAAGTGTGAATTTTGGATCCGAAGAGTCGAATTCTTAGGACACGTGGTAAGTGAAAAGGGAATCCACGTGGACCCATCCAAAATTAAGGCCATTGAGAACTGGTCAGCACCGAAGACGCCTACAGAAATTCGGCAATTTTTAGGTCTTGCTGGCTACTACCATAGGTTCATACATAACTTCTCCCGGATTGCGAAACCTCTTACAACACTGACCCAGACAGGCGTGGCCTTCGACTGGGAAGAGAAACAGGAGAGAGCGTTCCAAACGCTCAAGCGAGCCTTATGCACCGCACCAATACTATCCCTCGCCGAAGGAATAGAAGACTTCGTAGTCTATTGTGATGCATCGAATCAAGGGCTCGGGTGTGTTCTGATGCAGCGAGGTAAGGTCATCGCCTACGCCTCCAGACAGTTGAAGACACACGAAGTTAACTACATGACCCACGATCTTGAACTAGGAGAAGTGGTGTTCGCTCTGAAGATCTGGAGACATTTTCGATCAGAAGGAGCTCAAGATGAGACAACGATGGTGAGCTACTGAGTGACTACGAATGCGATATTCGTTATCATCCGGGTAACGCCAACGTAGTAGCAGACGCCCTAAGTCGGAAGGAATATTCTGGTCGCAGGGTCAAGTCGTTGTCAATAACCATCCATTCACACTTGTCTAAGCAAATTCAGGCGACCCAACTGGAAGCCATGAAACCTGAAAATGTGACGAGTGAATCCCTTAGAGGAATGGACAAGAATTTAGAAGCCAAGGGTGACAGAGCCTTATATTTCATGAACCGGATCTGGACACCGAAACATGGTGGTTTCCGAGACTTGGTCATGACCGAGGCGCACAACACTCGGTATTTCGTCCACCCAGGTTCAGATAAGATGTATCTGGATCTTAAAAAGCTATACTGGTGGCCTAATATGAAAGAAGAGATTGCTACCTTCGTAAGTAAATGCCTTACTTGCGCAAATGTTAAGGTCGAGTACCAGAAGCCCTCCGGTTTACTGCAACAACCAGAGATTCCAGAATGGAAGTGGGAGCGGATCACTATGGATTTCATAACCAAGTTGCCCAAGACAACGGGTGGACTTGATACCATATGGGTCATCGTCGATAGATTGACCAAGTCTGCACACTTCCTGCCTATCAAAGAAACTGACAAGATGGAGAAACTTACGAGAACATACATTAGGGAAATCGTACGGCTACATGGGGTGCCTATATCCATTATCTCCGATAGAGAGAGTAGGTTCACCTCAAGGTTTTGGCAATCACTACAACATTCCCTGGGAACAAGGCTGGACATGAGCACAACCTACCATCCACAGACCGACGGACAAAGTGAGAGGACCATCCAAACACTGGAAGATATGTTGAGAGCCTGCGTGATTGACTTTGGAAAGGCATGGGATACTAATTTACCCCTTGTCAAGTTTTCCTATAATAACAGTTATCACACGAGCATCAAGGCTGCTCCATTTGAAGCCCTCTACGGCCGAAAGTGCAGATCCCCTCTTTGCTGGGCTGAGGTGGGTGATACCCAATTAGCTAGGGGGCAAGCTTCTGACAGTACTCTCACCGATCCGGAGATATTTCGGGAAACGATAGATAAAATCGTTCAGATCCGTGAACGATTGAAAGCCTCTAGAGACCGACAGAAGAGCTATGCTGAGAAACGGAGAAAACCTTTGGAATTTCAGGTGCGAGACCGTGTGCTTCTCAAAGTCTCACCCTGGAAAGGCTTAATACGCTTCGGTAAGCGTGGGAAGCTTACTCCAAGGTACGTAGGGCCTTTCGAGATTCTCACAAGAGTCGGCCGCGTAGCTTACAAACTCGACCTACCCAACACACTTCGTAACGTACATTCTACATTCCACGTATCTAACTTGAAAAAGTGTCTGTCCGACGAGACTCTTGTAATCCCACTCGACGAGATCGAGATCAACGAGACCCTCAACTTCATGGAAGAACCGATAGAGATCATGGACCGTGAGGTCAAACAGACGAAGCAAAGCCGTATCCCGATCGTGAAGGTTCGCTGGAACGCCAAGCGAGGATCGGAATTTACTTGGGAACGCGAGGATCAGATGAAACTAAAATACCCTCATTTTTTCGCTTAGTTATTTGTAACTTCTTATTTGCTTAAATTCTAATTTCAGGACGAAATTCCTTCTAACGGGAGGATGATGTGACAACCCGAAATTTCCATTTTGTACGAACATTATCAATTCAATAGAAGCTAGACCAGTTACAGTGAATTTCAGACTTTTCCGAATAAGTTTGTGTATATTAGGGTTTACGTTTAAGGAGATATCAGGAGAGTGGATGCACTTGGGTTAGTGAAACTCGAGTATTACAAAACTTAATAATATTAGAGTTCATTTCCGGAATAAAAATATTTTCTGCCAAAAATATCTCAGGAATATAAATAGATTTCTGAACCAAATTCATTCATTATTCACATTTCCAACTAGAGAAAAGCCATTTTCTCTCTCACGGATCTTCGGGTTTCCGCCGCAAATTGTGAGTACACTTCTCTAGTTGTCTTATAATTCTTATTATATGCTTAATAACATAGATTACATGACAAATCTGTGAGATTCGGGAGTTTACCGCCGAAGAACGTTCTTGGAGAGTAAATTCCAAGATGAGGCTTAAATGCTACCTAGTCCCATTTCCTTGATAAGTAACTAGCTTAGGCTTGTATGTATGTATATTTGAGGCTAGAAAACAATCAAAAACACCAAGCTTAGGGTGTTCACAGCCCAAGAACTTCTTGGACCGTGAACTCCAAATTCAAGGGCCAAAAGGTGCCCTAATTGCTCCTAAAGTCTTGGACATTAACCCCCATTTAATCCTAGCTAATTTGTGGACTTTAAAACATCAAAGAGACCTTCAAAAGGAAGTTTACGGCCCTATTATTGTGCTTGGGCTGTGAACACGAAGCAAGGGCACCAAAGTGTGCTTAGGACCTTCGTTAGCTTAAAACAAATGCCTAGAAACTATCCTACTTGTGCTTGGAGCTTGAAAACATAAAAACACCCATCCCATGAGAGTTTACGGCCTTAAAATCTAAGGGAATTGGCCTTGGGGCCGTAAACTCCTCAAAGGAGTATTTCTAGGTCCTAAACTACCCAAAGAACTAAACCACCAAGTAAGACTTATTCTAGAAATCAAATAACACTTCAAAACACGAAGTACCACCAAGTTGGGAGTTCACGGCCGTAAACTCAATGGTTTACGACCTTAAACTCCTTGTGTGGAGTTTATTGAGTGGTAAACACATATATAAGGCTCTTGGAAACTTTAAACCCCTTTAGCCTTGTCCCACAACAACCTAGAAGCAACCCTTAGGACTTATAACACTTATATAAAGTGTTTACATGTTCTAGAGTGTCCCAACAAATTTTATTAGTTATTAATTGGCTAATTAGTTATATATATGCTCATTATATGATAACTAAACTCGTGCGTGTGAACAAGTCTCCGTTTGCCACCTAGTACAGTATCCGACACTTCAATCCAATCCACTCACCACAAGTGAGTTCATACCCCTTTAATTAACCTTTGAAATACTTTTAAATGTTTTAAATGCTTTTATGGGGGAATACAAGTTAAATACTTATAGTTATTACATCAATCACATGTGATTAATAACTATAAAACCAATGATTTTATTACTGTTCAAACTGTTTATCAAACTGTTCTACTTCAAAATGTTTTACAAACTCTTTTCGTACCAAATACTTTTATTTAAACTTTGTTATACTTCTTATAAATTGCATTCCCATATATGTATAGATATATAAGAAATGTTTAAAGGGCTTAGGAAGGCCATCCGCCCTATTTCCTTTTCCTCGATTTGGATGTGGTCTGGTGGGATGTCGGGTAGCCATCCGAGGGTCGTTTCAATATTAATTATATATCATATATGCATATATAGACATAAAAGTACTTCAATATTCATGCGTATTAGCTACATCATTAGTAAGTTACCATCGGGGTAACACAAGATCATACTACTACAATTTCTAGATCAATGATTCAGTTCATTCATGAGTCAATACTTATTACTATGAAAACATATACATTACATTACTATGAGTACATATACAACTATACTAGAAAGAGAACATATACAACTATACTAGAAAGAGAACATATACAACTATACTAGGACGAGAACATATACAACTATACTAGAACAAGTAACATTACATTACATATACATGAATACATTAACAATTGTGATCCACTGTATCGGAGCATGCCTTAAATGTCATGGCCCGAGTTGTAGCCAGAATTCTCTTGGAGGGAGAGCGTGAGTTTGCGTATAGATTTATACTGGATTGACTATCCTACACCTTGCTGCTAGCTACAGCCGGACCTGCAGGTCTGCGGGTGCCAAACGTCATTCTGTTCTTCGACCATTCGTATGTCGTTGTTACCAGCCAATAGTAAGGTGCAATTAATCACATGATACCTTAATATAAATCCAGTTTAAGGTAGTTAGTACAGCAGTAGTTCCTATAATACAACACTACAGTACTACAATAGTTTACCCATTACATATATTTAGTGATTATTTCACTTAAACATTATTGTACAAACTATATTTTGTTAAATGATAGTTACACTTAGGAAATTACACACTTTTATAGCAAACGAACATACAAAACAGTTAAGCCTTGGTAGAAGGCTACTTTAATATAAAATATAGGTTTTTCTGAGAGATTCAAACTTTTACAAATACTTACAAACATTTACATACATTTTACAAACCTACACTTGAGACATGTTCAAACGTTTTGATAACAAACACCGATACTAAAATACTTATGAACTTACCAGCTTAATGCTGATAAACTTTTTCAAAATAACTTGTATTCTCAGGTCATCAGTAGACAGGTACCGAGGCCAGCTTTTGAGAAGATGGATCGCATCCAAGACTCATCTTATTATTTTGATTTACAATATATTTTTGGTGTCTATAACTCTACAGAACACGCTTGTATTAAAATTATATATTTAATGCAATGCATGATGTTGTTTGCTTGTTTACTTTTACTGTGTTGTGATACTCTACATGACGTGCACCGCCCCAGAATGTTTCCGCCATTCTAGGTTTTGGGGTGTAACATATAAAATTTATCTTTACAGTAGTCACTTTGATCAATTTATAAGGAGTGGGTGGGAGCTCCATAGAATATTTTGCATTAATTATGTAATAAGTGTAATTAATTTATAGTTATTGTAAAATTTAGTTTGCCATTTCAAAAAAATATTTATTTATAACTGATACCTCTAGTTTAATTGGCATTTGGTGAAGATACCAAGGATCATAGCCACATCTTACATAGCGTATTTTGCATTAATTATGTAATATTTTCTGGTAACTGATACCTCTAGTTCAATTTCCATTTGGTGACGGTAATGATGAATCATAGCCACATCCCACATTGATTCGATTTAAAGCACTCAAACATTTTATGATGTTTAAGTATTTGCGCTTTAACTATGTTTCGTTGTGAATACGAACCGTATTGACTCCAGTGTTCGCATCTAGCTCCATGGTTCGGTGGATAGCTGCCCTACCCTGCTCATCATTGCGAGCAACTCGGTGAAGCAATATTGGAAGGATTCTGTCTGCGGAACCTCCCTCGCTCAGGTTATAAAAGTTGCGGTCTCCATTGTACGGAAGGGGTTGGCCCTGTTCATGGCTCCACCTACCCAAATTCTCTACCCACAAAGGCGTTAGGCCTTGACATTCAGGCCGAGGGTTAGGCTTTGGCATTAGAGCCACTAGAGGTTGATCATTGACTTCAGGATCTGAGTCGGAATCAACGTATACTTCTTCCTCAAATTCTTCTTCCGGTTCGGTCTCTTGCCAACCTTCATTCCCTTGGTTAGGGAAGTACGGATCTTCAGGAGGATGAAATCCCGCCATGATATCTACACGAGAATAGGGGTAAAAGAGGCAATTAACACCCTTTGAGGGGTGTTTACGGCCTAAGGAGGTGGGTTTACGATCCAAGAATGTTCTTGGGCCGTAAACTCAAGTTTAATGCCTTTGAGGATGTTTTGGTGCATCACATGAAGGATTATGAGGTTCTACACTCCCGTGGAAGCTTTTGAAGGTGTTTAAGGGCACTTTAACACCCATTGAAGGATTTTATGGTCTAAGGGGATGAGTTTACGGTCTAAGAATGTTCTTGGACCGTAAACTCAAGTTTGTCCCATTTGTGCATGATTTAGTGCATTTCTTGAAGGGTTATAAGGTTCCATGCACTCATGGAAGTCCATTAGAGGTGTTTAGGGGAAAACTAACACCCAACAAGGTGTTTAAGATCTATGAATGAGGTTTTACGGTCCAAGCATGTTCTTGGACCGTAAAATCATGTCCATGCCTCATTTGGTGCGATTTTGGGGTCTTAAGCTCATGCATGCAAGTTTCTAAGTCGAATCTAGGCCCTAGAAGTGGTTTGAAGGGGTTTTGGGGCTTCAAAACCCTCTTTAGACGAGTTCACGGTTTTGGGAGGGCCCCCAAACCGTGAACACATGTTGATAGGTGTTTTGGGTGATTCCAACATGAATTTGAATGATCAACAAGCTTAGAAACATGCTAGGATAGATTTCTTACCAAAATGAAGCTTGAAATGAGATTTTTGGGCCAAATTTCGAGTTCTAGAGAGAGAGAGTAGTGAGAGAAAGTTGTGAGATGGGAAAAAGTCTTCAAATGTTTCCCACACAACCTTTTTATAGTGGTTGGGCTTGGTACCCGGTGGAATTTGACCCGATACTGACGATATACGATGCTTTTGGTCGCACCCAATAAAGTTAACTCGTTATGGTCGAAACTAAAAATTTACTAATATTTAATTTAGAATTATTTCCTTGATTTATTATTATGGTTGAACTAATAAACAACCCAAATATTATGACTTAATTTAATAACGAAAACGGAAATAATTCGAAAACGACGAATTTATTAACGGAACGAGTTACAATAATAGAAAGATTTTCGGGTTGTCACATTATTCCCCCGTTATAGGGAATTTCGTCCTGAAATTCAGAATTAAGATACAAATCATGGATTTGGAAATAGATGCGGATACTTCTATTTCATCGAGTCTTCACGCTCCCAAGTGAATTCCGGTCCCCTCTTGGTATTCCAGCGAACCTTCACTATTGGGATGCCGGTTTGCTTTGTGCGTTTGATCTCTCGATCCATGATTTCGATCGGTTCCTCCACGAAGTTCAAGTTTTCGTTGATCACAATCTCATCCAGAGGGATCAAAAGGGTTTCATTGGATAAGCACTTTTTAGGATTCGAGACGTGGAACACGGGATGGATGTTACTAAGTTCATGGGGTAATCGAAGTTTATAGGCTACCGGACCGATTATGGTGAGGATCTCGAAGGGTCCAATGTACCTCAGGTTAAGTTTCCCACGCTTTTCGAAGCGTACCATGCCTTTCCAGGGCGAGACCTTCAATAGGACACGGTCTCTAACCTGGAACTCCAGAGGTTTCCGGCGATTATCTGCATAGCTCTTTTGGTGATCTCGTGAAGCTTTCAATTGATCCCGGATTTGAATGATCTTCTCGGTGGTTTCGCGGATGATTTCAGGACCAGTGAGAGCACTGTCGGGGACTTGACTCTTGGCTAGCTGTGTGCCCCTACCTCGGCCCAGCACAGAGGGGATCTGCACTTGCGACCGTAGAGGGCTTCAAACGGAGCAGCCTTGATGCTGGTGTGGTAACTGTTGTTGTACGAGAACTCCATCAAGGGAAGATGTGTGTCCCATGACTTTCCGAAATCAATGACGCATGCTCTAAGCATGTCCTCCAGGGTTTGGATAGTTCTCTCACTCTGTCCATCGGTCTGAGGATGATACGCCGTGCTCATGTCTAGTTTGGTTCCAAGAGCCTTCTGGAGAGACTGCCAAAATCTGGAGGTAAACCTACTATCTTGATCGGAGATAATGGACGCAGGTACACTGTGCAGTCAAACTACCTCTTGGATGTAAGTTCATACGAGTCTTTCCATCTTGAACGATTCTTTAATTGGAATGAAGTGAGCGGACTTTGTCAAACCATCGAAAATTACCCAGATGGTATCGTAACCATTCAGACATTTGGGTAACTTAGTGATGAAATACATGGTAATCATCTCCCATTTCCATTCAGGTATCTCGGGTTGCTGGAGCAGACCCAAGGGTTTCTGGTACTCGACTTTCACCTTGGCGCAAGTCAGACATTTGCCCACGAATGTAGCGATCTCGGCTTTCATGTTTGGCCACCAATACTATTTCTTGAGATCCAGGTACATCTTATACGAACCTGGGTGAATAGAGTATATGGTCTTGTATGCTTCCTCCATGAAAATCTCCCTGAATCCTCCGCACTTTGGAATCCAGATTTGGTCGATGAAATAGTAGACTCCATCACCTCTGATCTCAATTTTCTTATCCATTCCTCTCAAGACTTCGATTGACACGTTCTCGGGTTTGAGGTCCTCTAACTGGGCGTCTTGGATTTGCATGGATAAGTGGGAATGGACAGTCATCGTCAGGGTCTTCACTTTGCGGCTCGAACTTTCCTTTTGGCTAAGGGCATCTGCTACCACATTGGCCTTGCCGGGATGGTAGCGGATCTCGCACTCATAGTTGCTGAGTAGTTCTACCCATCGCCGTTGTCTCATGTTTAACTCTTTCTGATCGAGGATTTGTTGTAGGCTCTTATGGTCAGTGAAGATCGTATACTTGGTCCCGTAGAGATAATGTCTCCAAATCTTCAGTGCAAAGACTACGGCTCCTAACTCCAATTCATGCGTGGTATAGTTGACCTCGTGTGTTTTCAGCTGTCTAGAGGCATAAGCAATTACTTTTCCTCTTTGCATAAGCACATAGCCCAAGCCTTGATTAGACGCATCGCAGTAAACGACGAAGTCCTCTGTCCCTTCGGGTAGGGACAGGACAGGCGCACTACACAAGGCTTTCTTCAATGCCTGGAATGCGGTTTTGTTGCTTCTCACTCCAACAAAAGGGTACACCTTTCTGTGTGAGAGTGGTTAAAGGTTTGGCGATCCTAGAAAAATTCTGGATGAATCTCCGATAGTAGCCGGCGAGACCCAAGAATTGACGGATTTCTGTGGGTTTGTTTGGTGCCAACCATTTCTCTATCGCTTTAATCTTGGACGGATCCACGTGAATATCTTCCTCGCTTACCACATGACCAAGGAAGGTTACCTTCCGAATACAGAATTCACACATGGAAAATTTCGCGTACCGCTTCTCGGATCTGAGGGTTTCCAATACCGACCTCAAGTGTTGTTTGTGGTCTTCTTCGCTTCTGGAGTAGACAAGGATGTCGTCAATGAAAACGATAACGAACTTGTCCAGAAAAGGGCGACACACCCGGTTTATCAGGTCCATGAACACTGCCGGTGCGTTGGTTAGACCGAAGGGCATCACTACGAACTCGTAGTGTCCATACCTAGTCCTGAAAGCTGTTTTGGAAACATCACTCTCATGAACTCGTAGCAGATGGTACCCTGACCGAAGGTCTATCTTTGAGAAATAGTTGGCTCCATGGAGTTGATCGAAGAGGTCATCTATTCGAGGAAGAGGATATCGGTTTTTGACGGTCAACTTGTTTAGCTCACGGCAGTCGATGCACATTCGGAAGGATCCGTCTTTCTTCTTTACAAACAATACCGGAGCTCCCCAGGGTGAGGAACTTGGTCTAATGAATCCTTTACTGAGCAACTCATTGAGTTGGCTGGATAACTCCTGCATTTCTACTGGAGCTAAGCGATACGGAGATTTCGCCACGGGAGTAGCTCCAGGAATTAGGTCAATACGAAATTCGACCTAACGTTCGGGAGGAATTCCTGGAAGCTCTTCGGGAAACACATCAGGAAAGTTACAGACTTCGGGATGCTCGCGAAGTCTTTAACTTCCTGTTTCTCATTGATTACATGGGCTAGGAATGTTTGACATTCCTTTTGCAAGAGTTTCTGAGCTTTGATACAGGAAATGATGCGAATATTGGAGCTAAGTTTATCGCCATAGATTATGAGAGTCTGACCCGAAGGAAGGTTGAGACGGATGGCTTTTTCGAAACAGAGGATATCAACATGATTGGGACTCAACAAATCCATGCCAATGATGACATCAAAGCTCTTTATGGAAACTGGCATAAGATCGATGGGAAATGAATGGTCATTCAGGGAAAGGGTACAACCTACGAACACCTCGTTAGCGCTTTCTTTCTCACCGTTAGCCATCTCGACGGTAAACATTTCGGTTAATGGTTGGGGATTAGATTTAAGATTATGTTTGAAGGCATGACTAACAAAGCTTCTTTCAGCACCCGATTCGAAAAGAAGACTAGCATATGAGTTGTCAAGAAGGAACGTACCTGAAACAACGGTGGGATCGGCGACTGCTTCCTCCAGTCCCATGGCTAGGACTCTTCTAGTGTTATCAGTTGTAGTCTTCTTGGGGCAGTTCCTCTTGAAATACCCGGCCTCTCCACAATTATAGCAGGCTTTACCAACGCCTACTCCAGAAGATTGATTGGTTGATTGAGCTGGAGCTTTGCAGAATCGGACTGTGTGCCCCTTTTACCATAATTTGTTCATGACAGTTCGTGGCAGGGGCTGAGGTTATGGTCGTATTTGCACTTGTCACAAAGGGTAAGGTTACCAGCATACCTGCTAGTAGGTGTTAGAGCTCTAGATCCCACAACAGAAGCAGCAGCAACGGGGGTAGTAGCAGCATGGACTGATACAGTCAGCTGTTTCTTTGAGGATCCTTGGGAAGATTGACCCTTCTTCTTCTTCTTCTTCCAGAACATCCTTTTCTCACCATTCCTCTTGGTCGATTCAGGAGTGGTGGTTGTTTCCTTAACATCATCACCGTGGTCACTCAAGGTCTGGGCTAAACTCTTGGCGCTGTCATAGGTATCCAGCCGTGCAGCTAAGACATTTCCCTTGGTTGGTTGAGTCAGCCCCCAGATGAACCTTTCTATCTTCTTACTCTCCGGGGTAACCAATCCCAGACAAAGTAATGCTAGGTCATCAAATCTCGAAGTGTATGCGGCAATATCGGAACCCTTCATCTTTAAGTTCCAGAGCTCGTGCTCTAATTTGTGCATTTTGCCCTGAGGGCAGTACTGAGCTATGAGGAGTTCTTTCATGGCTTCCCAGCCCATGGCATTGGCTACAGGTAGGGTTAGGGATTTGACTCGGCCGTTCCACCAGGTCAGGGCTTTGTCGAGAAAGGTACAGGCTGCAAACTTTACGTTATCTGATTCCGAACAGGCACAGATTTCAAAGATAGATTTGATTTTCTCGAACCATCGGGAAAGGGAAATGACACCTCCAGTGCCATCGAAGGATGTTGGTTTTGTGTTCATGAAGTCTTTATAGGAACCCTCCTTTCGGTGTCCCTAACTAGTTTCTTGATCCTGAGTTTGAGTACCACCTCCTGAACCATCGGAACCACCGGTGTTCAATTAAGACATAGCAGCTGCCTGAAATACCACGGGGTGAATTTCAGGAAGAGGTGGTGGCGGAGGGTTGTTGGTCTTCGAGCTGGGTCTTTTTCTTGGAGGCATCTTGATCTAATAAGATCAAGAAAGAGAGAGGATGGTAAGTCTTCTGAATCGAATCAGGAGATATCACATATACATATACATATATATATATATATATATATATATATATATATATATATATATATATATTCTGAATAATCGATAAAACAGGAAGGAGTTATCGAAACAAATAAATTATCGCTAAAGGAATGATCAAGGAACAATGTATGAACGAGGATCTCTACAAAGGATTGGCTTGAGAAATACTCCCATAGTATTTCATGATTCGCTACGATACTGGCTTAATCTTTGTGGTATTAGGGTAATTTTAGGCATGCCGCATACCACAGTCACTCTCAAGCACATGTTGTCCTTTCTCAAATGAATATAGTTGGCCAGGCTATATTGATCCTAGACACGACTACATAACTGCTAGGCTTAACCGCAGTACACAATACCCATTTACTTATGTTTTGTTCTACTTGTAGTTACGGATCTCGATGGTTCGGTATACTTGTATACTTTTGAAAATACTTATATTTTGAAGTATACTTTTAGTTCAGAGCACTTAGGCCCCTTAGTGTTTATAGTCTTATACCATGTAAGGTTTGGTATACTTTATTCACTATAAACAAGGGCTCTGATACCAATCTGTCACACCCCGAAAACCGAAGGCGGAAATATTTATGGGGTGGATTCCACGTTGAGTATCAAATCCGATGCACATAGTAAGTAAAGTAATCAACCATTACATTACATATATAAGAGTTTACATTTGTTTGAAAGTAAAGTTGTACAGGTGTGATACATAGTATATATGAACAAAAGTAAGACGAATCTTCAACGCATTCCATCTTCGCCAAAAGGAATCATCGGGTATTTGTCTAATGCGGACCTGGGAATACAAGCTGTTTGAAAATTAGCATAACGCTGGTGAGTTCATAAGCGGTTTTGTTTTCTGAAAATGTACAAGTTCCTTTCCGTTTCTGAAAATGTTACACACCAAGAAAATCCCATATTTTCTTAAAAGTTGGTTATTGAATCCCGAAATGTAATGTAAAGATGTACACTGAAAACATGTTTACCCTTGTGAAATGTAAAGTTTAGTTATCTGGTTTGTTACTCGTTTCTGGTTATGTACAAATGTTCCCCAGGAAAATCCCATATTTTCCTGAATGTTGTTTACCAAATGTGAAAGATGTATACTGAAAACACGTTTACTCTTGTGAACTGTAAAGTTTAGTTATCTAAAATGTTACACTATTCTGGTTATGTACAAATGTTTTTCCCTTGGAAAATCCCATATTTTCCTGAATGTTGGTTACAAAATGTGAAAGATGTATACTGAAAACACAGTTGTCCTTGTGAAATGTATTAGTTTTAACACATATATAAAACTAATATGTACAAAGTAAATTAATTACTTTATTCATTATTACTATTTAGTAAATCTCTGTTATCCAAATTGCGAGTTCCATAACCATACGATAGACTAGATATGGCAATAAGTAGTCCACATCACCTTATGACTTTCGTCACCCTTGAACCTTTTCAGTTCAGCTGTAGCTAGTAGCCAGGTGTAGGGTAGTCAGCCCCGTATAGATCGATACACTCAAGTCACGCTCCCTATCTAAGAGATTCTAGTTACGGGTGCGGTCCTCCACTCGCGTATCTCTGTGGAGTGTTCACCGAGGATGTGTCTCCAATTTATAGGAATAACAAATTTACTAGTAATAATACAGAAAGATCCTGTTATGAACAATTATCCTCCACTCGCGTATCTCTGTGTTGTGTTACCGAGGACAAAACAGTGTACAAATTTTTACGTTCAAGGTTCAAATGTCATGCTTTTAACTGATATAATGTGGAAAACCATTTGTGAAAATATAAAATACAACATTTTATAACGTGTTTCACAAATAATATGTTTACGTGTTCTGCATGTTCAAACGGTTGTCTGTTACGATTATCAGTTTAAAAGCATATGTAATATCAAACACAACACATGTAAAACAAGTTTTGAGTACAATTATCCCTTGTACTTTGCTTGTATTCCCCCTTGAAAATAGTGAAAAACATTGAAAAAGGGTAGGGGTATGAACTCACCAGTCGGGAAAACGTGACGGTTTGGATGTTAGTTATCAGTTCGGGGCTTGATTACGCGCGGGGTTTCCTATGAAATATGAAATGATATAAAAATGTATCTAATTAGACTTTGATCCACTAATTAGTCATGAATATGCACTCCAAGACATGAAAACACTTCAATTCAAGTGTTAGGAGTGATCCGGGTAGCATCTAAGATTGTGTAGGGCTTTAATATGGATTTTACTCTTCAAGAATAAACCCTTTGAGGAGTTTACAGCCCATTGACCATATCCCCATGATTTTACGGCCATAAAATCATGGATGGTGGGTTCTTGGATACCAAATGGTCATACAATGCACACGGGAAGGTTCTAGGGTCGATTCCATGGCTTAGTAAGTGATCGGGACTTGAAATGGCCTTGGTAAATAAGTTTAAGGTCTAACGAGATGTTCTTGGGGAGTTTACTACCTTAAACTCATGAGTTTACAACCGTAAACTCATGTTTTTCCATGAATCAAGGGCTTTGGTGATTGTAATTCAATCACATGTGATTCTAGGTCCAAAACCAAGATATTCAAGGGATTAAAGGCACCTTAACACCCTTTGAGGGGTGTTTACGGCCTAAGGAGGTAGGTTCACGGTCCAAGAATGTTCTTGGGCCGTAAACTCAAGTTTAATGCTTTTGAAGATGTTTTGGTGCATCACATGAAGGATTATGAGGTTCTACACTCCCGTGGAAGCTTTTGAAGGTGTTTAAGGGCACTTTAACACCCATTGAAGGAGTTTATGGTCTAAGGAGATGACTTTACGGTCTAAGAATGTTCTTGGACCGTAAACTCAAGTTTTTCCCATTTGTGCATGATTTAGTGCATTTCTTGAAGGGTTACAAGGTTCCATGCACTCATGGAAGTCCATTGGAGGTGTTTAGGGGAAACTAACACCCAACAAGGTGTTCAAGGTCTATGAATGAGGCTTTACGGTCCGAGCATGTTCTTGGACTGTAAACTCATGCCCATGCCTCATTTGGTGCGATTTTGGGGTCCTAAGCTCATGCATGCAAGTTTCTAAGTCGAATCTAGGCCCTAGAAGTGGTTTGAAGGGGTTTTGGGGCTTCAAAACCTTCTTTAGAGGAGTTCACGGTTTCGGGAGGGTCCCTAAACCGTGAACACATGTTCATAGGTGTTTTGGGTGATTCCAACATGAATTTGAATGATAAACAAACTTAGAAACATGATAGGATAGATTTCTTACCAAAATGAAGCTTGAAATGAGATTTTTGGGCCAAATTTCGAGTTCTAGAGAGAAAGTAGTGAGAGAAAGTTGTGAGATGGGAAAAAGTCTTCAAATGTTTCCCACACAACCTTTTTATAGTGGTTGCGTTTGGTACCCGGTGGAATTTTACCCGATACTGACGATATACGATGCTTTTGGTCGCACTCGATAAAGTTGACGTAACTCGTTATGGTCGAAACTAAAAATTTACTAATATTTAATTTAGAATTATTTCCTTGATTTGTTATTATGTTTGAACAACCATTAAGTCATAATAAACAACCCAAATATTATGACTTAATTTAATAACGAAAACAGAAATAATTAGAAAACGACGAATTTATTAACGGAACGAGTTACAATAATGGAAAGATTTTCGGGTTGTCACAGAACAAGTATGACATTTGTTCACTCGTGGAGTTGTAGGTCCCACTGTAGCTAGCAGCGAGGTGTGGGATGGTCAATCTCGTAAAGATCTATATAGAAACTCACACTCTCCCTCCAGGAGACTCTTGTTAAAAACGTGACATACCAAGTGTATTGTTGTGCCATGAAGTAGTATCTCACATTTTAGTTATCATATACACGTATAGTGTGTATGTTCCTTTTGTTTATGGTATATGTATGTGTGTGTTCCATTTGTAAATGTATATGTATAGTATTACTTTGAGTTCTTGTATTTGTATATGTATATGTATGATCTCTAAACTATACCTACTATATTTTACTAGTATGTTTGCTATATAACTGACTTGTTGTTAAGACTCATGCAGTACTAGAAAACAACCCTTTAATGATGCAAATAATTGTAGAAGTTATAATATAAATAATAATCACAATTATAATAATTATAAAATTTATGAAAAAATGAAGCCCAAAAATCGTTGTTTAGCCCTTGAAACAGGGAAAAAACAATATACATATATATATATATATATATATATATATATATATATATATATATATTACATGATTGTATATATGATCACGTCAACTATTATTAAGGTTCACCCAAAATAATATCTAAGTCATACAAGGAAAGCATAATGTTAAAATAATATCTACGGCATATGAGGAAAGCATATTGTTGTTAAGAAGTCTATACCGAGTAACATTATTCTCTTTCTACAAATTTTAAATGAAATCGTTATAACAAAATTATGTTTGAAATTTAAGCACTAGATCATTTGTGTAATAGTTTCGTATGAACACAAAAGAAATTGACAGCACAACTTTATTATATATTTATGTAATATCATGTTCGTTAATACAATTGTTTGGTGTTACAAGTGTTTCAAGTTTCAAGCCCAAGTCCGATCCAGAGCCCAACTTCTAGAAGGAAATGGATTGTTTACATTAGATACATAAAAACCTTCTGGTCTTACTAACCAATAACAATATTGTGTACCAAATCCTTGTTTAACACATACATTAGAAGGATGATGGCTATCGAACACATGAAAATCCTGATATTTTGAACCCCACCAGAACTGACTCCAATAGTATGTAGTTGTTGTTTCATGAATTTGCCATTGGTAAATTCCATTATAAGAAAGGGTGTGATTTCCGTGATCATCTTCTTTTGATCTCACATGAAAGATGATATCTTCATTGATGCCATTGATTACGAACATGTTCCATTCACCGAGTACATCAAGAGGTTTATTTATAGAAGACGCGATGGTATAAGTAACTGGAAATAGTGAGATGCAGAAGAAATAGACGAAATCAAAAAGGCGATACATTATACTACTTATATAATTTATTTTGAAGCAGTTATAAAATTTATCTTTACAGTATTCACTTTGATCAATTTATAAGGAGTGGGTGGGAGCTCCATAGCATATTTTGCATTAATTATGTAATAAGTGTAATTAATTTATAGTTATTGTAAAATTTAGTTTGCCGTTTCAAAAGAATATTTATATATAACTGATACCTCTTGTTTAATTGGCATTTGGTGAAGATACCAAGGATCATAGGCACATCTTACATAGCGTATTTTGCATTAATTATGTAATATTTTCTGATAATTGATACCGCTAGTTCAATTTCCATTTGGTGACGGTAATGATGAATCATAGCCACATCCCACATTGATTCGATTTAAAGCACTCAAACATTTTATGATGTTTAAGTATTTGCGCTTTAACTATGTTTCGTTGTGAATACGAACCGTATTGACTCCAGTGTTCGCATCTAGCTCCATGGTTCGGTGGATAGCTGCCCTACCCTGCTCATCATTGCTAGCAACTCGGCGAAGCAATATTGGAAGGATTATGTCAGTGGAGCCTCCCTTGCTCAGGTTATAAAGTTGCGGTCTCCATTGTATGGAAGGGGTTGGCCCTATTCATGGCTCCACCTACCTAAAGTCTCTGCCCACAAAGGCGTTAGGCCTTGACATCTAGGCCGAGGGTTAGGATTTGGCATTAGAGCCACTAGAGGTTGATCATTGACTTCAGGTTCTGAGTCGGAATCTTCGTATACTTCTTCCCCAAATTCTTTTTCCGGTTCGGCCTCTAGACAACCTTCATTCCCTTGGTTAGGGACGTACGGATCTCCAGGAGGATGAAATCTCGCCATGATATGTACACGAGAATAGGGGTAAAAGAGGCAATTAATAGACATATAAACTATCAATAATTATAGGGGAGTGATCCTTATCAAATACTTATATAATTACGTAGTGCATACCAGTTATATATAACTTTAGATAGGATAGACCTTCGAATAAGTGATCCAACTCTATGTCCACAACCAAACAGGGAACAGGAAGTAAAGCGAAAACAACAGATTCTAAGCCTATATAATCCTTATTATATATAACCTTAGCGTATCCACTCAGTAATTATAGACCTACCAACAAAGGTCTTTAGTCTTCACATAAGTTAACTATAGTATCATAAAATACTCCTATAGTATTTTTAAGTTCTTTCGTGTTCTTGATGTTTCTTTATTGATAGAGTTGTAAGTTTTTAGACTTGCTGCAACACTACAAACATTCTTGCGCATATGCTAATCACTTCTTGGACTGACATAGTTGATCAGCCTATGTAATTCCCAGACCTGACCATATATCCCCAAGCGTACTTGTGTTGTTCAAAAATCACAATACTTTTGTTCTATTCTTGTATGATACTGGTCTTAGTGTGAATGCATGTGTGTATACTTTTAGTAAAATACTTGTTTTGTTTTAAAAGTATAACTCTTGGTCAAAGTGTCTTTAATCCCATTGTGTTTATAGTTTTATATCTTTTATGGCTTGATATACTTCGTTCACTATAAACCATGCTCTGATACCAAATGTGTCACACCCCCAAACTGAATGAGCGGAAACATTCGGGGGTGGAGGATGTCGTGTACAGTATCATAACAATGCATAATAGTAAATCAAGCAGCAACATTCATTCCATTAAATAGTATAGTTAATACAAGTGTGTTCTTTATAAAGTTTAAATGACACCAAAAATGAATGTAACAAAAGAATAAGACGAGTATTGCATTCCGCTCCATCATCTCAAAAGCTAAACGAGTGTACCTGTCTTACTGGTTTCCTAAGAATATAAGTTATTTTGAAAGAGAGTGTCGACATATAAATGTTGGTAAGAACATAAGTATTTAATGCCATTATATGGAATTTGTTTTACAAAAATGATTGTATTTGTATCATGAAAATTTTGTTTACTTACCCAGTAAATCCTATATTTTCTGCTTATAATGAAATGTAGTCCTCTACCAAGACCCGACTGTTTGTACATTTGTTCTCTTAAAATAATGAAAATGAACTGTTTGTATTAGTTAAAATATTCTAATGATAGTTTTACTGAATTATAACCGAGTTGGTTAATTTAGGATTAAAATGTGATTGAAGTTATAACCAAACTTGATCAACCTAGTATAAACACATGACGCTCTTCAGACGACGAACAAGTATGACATTTGTTCACTCGTGGAGTTGCAGGTCCCACTATAGCTAGCAGCGAGGTGTGGGATGGTCATTCTCCTAAAGATCTATACACAAACTCACTCTCTCCCTCCAGCAGACTCTGGTTAAAAAAACATGACATAGCAAGTGTATTGCTGTGCCACGAAGTAGTATCTCACATTTTAGTTATCATGTACATGTATAGTGTGTCTGTTCCTTCTGTATCTGGCATATGTATATGTGTGTTCCTTTTGTAAGTGTATATGTTCCATTTGTAAATGTATAAGTATAGTATTACTTCGAGTTCTTGTATACGTATATGTATGATCTCTAAACTATACATATTATATTTTACTAGTATGTTTGTTGTATAACTGACTTGTTGGAAAGACTCATGCACTACTAGAAAACAATCCTTTAATGACGAAAATAATGGTAGAAGTTATAATATAAACAATAATCACAATTATAATAAGTATAAAATTTATGAAAAAATGAAGCCCAAAAATCGGTTTTAGCCCTTGAAACAGGGAAAAAACTATATATATATATATATATATATATATATATATATATATATATATATATATTACATGATTGTATATATAATCACGTCAACTATTATTGAGGTTTACCCAAAATAATATCTAAGTCATAGAAGGAAAGCATAATGTTAAAATAATATCTACGACATAGGAGGAAAGCATAATGTTGTTAAGAAGTCTATACCGAGTAACATTATTATCTTTCTACAAATGTTAAATGAAATCATTATAAGAAAATTATGTTTGAAATTTAGGCACTAGATCATTTGTGTAATAGTTTCGTATGAACACAAAAGAAATTGACAACACAACTTTATTATATATTTATGTAATATCATGTTCGTTAATACAATTGTTTGATGTTACAAGTGTTTCAAGTTTCAAGCCCAAGTCCGATCCAGAGCCCAACTTCTAGAAGGAAATGGATTGTTTACATTAGATACATAAAAACCTTCTGGTCTTACTAACCAATAACAATATTGTGTACCAAATCCTTGTTTAACACATACATTAGAAGGATGACGGCTATCAAACACATGAAAATCCTGATATTTTGAACCCCACCAGAACTGACTCCAATAGTATGTAGTTGTTGTTTCATGAATTTGCCATTGGTAAATTCCATTATAAGAAAGGGTGTGATTTTCGTGATCATCTTCTTTTGTTCTCACATGAAAGGTGATATCTTCATTGATGCCATTGATTATGAACATGTTCCATTCACCGAGTACATCAAGAGGTTTATTTATAGAAGATGCGATGGTATAAGTAACTGGAAATACTGAGATGCAGAAGAAATAGACGAAAACAAAAAGGCGATACATTATACTACTTATATAATTTATTTTGAAGCAGTTATAAAATTTATCTTTACGGTAGTCACTGTGATCAATTTATAAGGAGTGGGTGGGAGCTCCATAGAATATTTTGCATTAATTATGTAATAAGTGTAATTAATTTATAGTTATTGTAAAATTTAGTTTGTCGTTTCAAAAAAATATTTATATATAACTGATACCTCTAGTTTAATTGGCATTTGGTGTAGATACAAAGGATCATAGCCACATCTTATATAGCGTATTTTGCATTAATTATGTAATATTTTCCAATAACTGATACCTCTAGTTCAATTTCCATTTGGTGACGGTAATGATGAATCATAGCCACATCCCACATTGATTGGATTTAAAGCACTCATACATTTTGTTGGATATTATTCATTTTATATCAGCTCAGATACCGATTGTTGGAAATATAAAAATCTGATTACCACAACAAAAGGCTCGGCTACCAGTTATTGTGTGACAGATATATGAGTTAAAGGTATAAGATATAGATATATATATATATATATATATATATATATATATATATATATATATATATAAAGAATAATAATTGCGGAATAAGTATAAATAAGAAAGCTATAAATGAATGAAAGCTATAATAATATAAATGACTGTATTTAAATGACGTAAAGCTATAAATAATATAACTGACTGTATTTAAATAACATAAAGCTATAAATAATATAAATGACTATATTTAAATGAAATAAAGCTATAATAAAGTATATAAGTATATAAATATATATCAAGTAGGTTCGTCAATAAATTGACTGAACTGGACTCATGGAACGACTGGTTGATATTTGTTCTTTGAATGGACTGGTCGATATTGGGACTCTTGGAGCGACTGGTCGATATTTGTTCAATGATCAATCCGGTAATTGATAAGTAGTAAAAAGTTCATTTTCATGTAAATGGGTTGTTTACAAAACAGTGCAAAGTACACGAGTCATGTATTTGTATACGAGTATAGGGTGTTTGAGGAGATTTGATGAGGTTGGAGTGGGTATTTGGAGGGTGTTAGGAGGTGGAATAAGGTTGTAATTTTGGTGGTGTAAGGCAGCAAAGATGGTGAAGTTGAAGGAGCTTTGGGTGGTGATGGATGTAGATTTTCGGAGTAAATCTCTTTGGATAGCCAATTCTCTGTCGCGTCTCTTTGGGGTTTCCCGTGGTCAAAATCGTCCACGAAAATTTCTATATGTTGGTAAGGTTCTGAAGAATTGATGGTGAAAATCTCCCTAGTAGTATTTTGGCTGTGTTGTGCTCGGTTTTTTGTTTTCTAACATGAAGATTCGGAACACGAAAACAGAAATCTCTCTGGATAGCCAATCCTCTCTCGCGTCTCTTTGGGGTTTCCCATGGTCAAAATCATCCACGAAAATTTCTATATGTAGGTAAGGTCCTGAAGAATTGATGGTGAAAATCTCCCTAGTCTTTTTGTGCTTGTAACGAGCAAGGTGGTGATGGTTGTGGTGATTTGAAAGGGTTTTTGGAGGAGGTTTAAGGAGGGTATTTGGAGGGTGTTTGGAGATTATTTTGAGGGTGGAAGGAGGTTAATATAAGAGAGGTTTTTTGTGGTAAATGGTGTGATGAACAAAGATAATGAAGATGAAAAACCTTTAGTTTCAATGAAGAAGATGAAGATGGTTGATGGTGTTCTTCATTTCATTGTTGATGATCTTGGTGTTCTTCATTTAGCTCCAGGGATTTGTCTTTGTTCTTGAAGAAGATGAAGATTGGTGATATTCTTGGGAGTGTTTGTAGTTTGTAGGAAGTGTTACAATATTACAAATGAACACACACAGTCACACACAAACTCACATATACATATATACATTGAAACAAATATCTTCATCCAGTGTACTTGAGTTTAAGTGATAGAGTATGGCTGGTCATGCAAGTTGATGTAGAGTAGGAGGCAAAAAAACGTGGGTCTTCATTTGGCTTCTCATTTCCTTGACTTTGTTGACCATTCCTTGTAGACTATTCAACTTGTTGACTTTTCCACACATAGCAAATATATATAATACATATATACATATATAACATATATATATATATACATATATAACATATATATATATATATATATATATATATGAAGCTGTTTAGTCACACATATGTGTTTTCATCATTCGCGTGTTTTCATATTTTCCGTTTTGTTCACGCATTCATGCAACCTGAAATAACTAATAATATTTGTTAGATAATATAAAAAAGTTCGTCTTATTTCAGTGATGGTCACATACAAGGTCACATACAAAACATTTTTCAACAATTTCCCCTATGTGATCATTGCTGAAATAAGGACATGTATGATATAATCATATTGACAGTTTTGAACTTTTGAAGATTCGAGATAAAAGATTTGTCAATAGATAAGATATATATATATATATATATATATATATATATATATATATATATATATATATATATATATATATAAAACATAGTGATTGTTTTGAAAGTTTGTGACTTGGTTTAACATATCTTATGTAAAAGATTTTCAGAAATTTGTTTCCGAATAAGAGTCTCGGGTTCGGTTATCAAAGGGTAGCCTTATATGTATCTAAAGAAATTTCTTAAGATTTTATAGCATTATTAATGATGACAAGTGGTCTAACAGGTCAATTCAGATGAACACTCATAGGTATAGCTCACACTTCACTTGGGTGTTTGGTTGTTCTAGCAGCAGAACAAGTTAATGATCACTAAAAATGAGTGATATCTCTCTCTGACGACTCACACTCATTTTGGAGGTGTTCAGCTATGCCTTTCCTGAAATGTCACTTAGTCTCATTATTAGATAATCAATCACATAAGACTGGTTTCGGCATTACTCAACGGGTTTCTTCATTCATGCCATTAAAGTTCACTCTCTCTCCGTCGGGAAATACATGTAGAGGGGTTTAGCAATTTTCATAGTGCAGTTTGCAACTAAGAATCTTCAGTGATGAAGGCTACAGTATCCAGGGAAATCCATTGTTGTTGCAGCTTGTTCTTTGATGGTATCCTTTTTGTTGATCAATATCTATTTGTTGTAAAAGGATATTTTGTTTTAGCATCGAGAATTTGCTACATTTGAGAAAATTGGGATTTTTGAGAGTATCTATCTTGCGGGATTAAGATATCCCTTTTTGTGAAAAATGGTTTAAAAAATAGATCAAGGGATCTTTTGATGTTTGTTTTGAAATAACCATTTGGTTAAACTTTGATTGAAAATACCAAATGTAGAGTTTTTGTTTTGTTTGGTATTTCTTTGGTGAATGACTTTGCTTTCTTGTTGATTCGTCTTTATCTTGTTTCGTCTTTGACGATTGGATTTGGATAGATCCTTGGTTTTCTTTAATAAGTGATGGTTGAAATCCTTTTTGTTTCGTCTTTTCTTGTTGATGGATCACGGGATCTCAAGACTTCATTTTTGGTTGGCTTATATCTAGGTAGGGATTGGTGGCATAAAAGACAGTTTGTCTAGTATGTAAGAAATGAATGTATCGTCCCTGGTCATTTTGATATCTAAACAAAAATGAGACCGTGACAATGTATAATCGGATATACCTTATAAGCAATAGTGACACACCTAAGCTCACAAGAAATGAATTCCACAGTGTTATAGATTGACGAGGCACAAATTCTCACATGGGTTTTTGTTTTCATTTGAACCTCCTAACCTTATGCCCCTTGATTGTTTAAAATCATCAATAATGAAATAAAATCGAAGGAAATTGTCACACCCCCAAACCAGAATGGCGGAAACATTCAGGGGTGGATGACTTCACGTAGTATCACAACCATTGAATATTGTAAAGAAAGTAACACAACCATCACATATATAATGAAAACGTATGTTGTTGCATTATACATATTAGCAAAAGAATATTACAATAAGATGATAAATGTTCAATAATAAAACATCCTTAGAGTTCTCTTCTCTAAAAGCCGGTGGTTACCTGTATTACTGATTCCCTGAGAAATACAAGTGGTTTCGAAAAAGTGTCAACAATTAAGTTGGTGAGTTCATAAGTGTTTTGCATTGAAAAGTATGTCCTTTTTTATAGTAAATCGATGAATGAGGTTTTTAGAAAATCCAATATTTTCTATAAATGATTTGAAAAGTTTCCCGTGTTGGAGTGCGTTAGTGTTTTCCATACTTGAATAATAGTGATAAAATTTGTGTTAACAATAAAATGGAAAACTGAAATGCATATATGAATCTCGTAAATCAAACTTGTTTTTATACTTTTATGTGAGTTTTATAACCATACTATTGACACTCACGGCCTGTAACAACATTCTTCAGGTGTTGTAGTGTTATGACATTTGTCACCCCAGACCTGCCGGTCTAACTATAGCTAATAGTTTAGGTGCGGGGTTGTTAATCCCGTATAGATCTATACACAAGTATCACGTTCCCTCTCCAAGAGATTATGGTATATAATACAGGACTTGAAATGCATACATACGAGTACGTTGAAGTTTAAATGTCTCACATTACTTGGTATAAACAGATTTACGATAATAAAGACTTTACTTCTTTTGAAAGCATTTCATTTGTCGAGATGTATATGTAAAATGTATGAATCACCTGAATACTACACTCATTATAGTTTCTCAAAAGTATGTTTCCATTTAGTAAGAACAACTTGGTGATATAATAGCCCTTTAGACATAACGTTATTTTTGCATCAAAACCCTATAAGAACGATATTATAATTATGTTTATGAAATGATACTTTGGCTTGTAATGTACTTGTATTCCCCCCCCTAAAACGTGAAAAGAATTGAAAAGTAGGGGTATGAACTCACCCGTTATGTTTGAAGAGAGAGGCTAGAGTTGAGAAGAATTTCGACCGCGGAAAGTTGCGTCTTCGGGTTCTCGGGAATCTCTGCAGCGTAGATCCTTCGTCGGGGGCTCGAGTGCGGAAACCAAGGTAAGGAAATGGTCTCTGGAGCTGGGAGAATGGCTAAGGAATTGTGAAGGTGTGCCAAAACTCGAAGCTCATGCCATCTATTTATAGTGCTGGAAGAGTGAGTACGCGGGGCGTAATTTTGGAGTACGCGGCGCGTACCTCGTTACGCTGGGCGTAATATGGCGTCATGGCTTACGACTCCTGGCTAGCTAAGCTTAGAGGGGGCGGGCCGATGGGACTCGACTCTGGGTCTAGTACGCGGGGCGTACTCCCAGAGAACGCGGGGCGTAATCCGGCCTGTCCTCTTCTAAATTCCGTAACTTTCGCGTACGAGCTCCGTTTTTCGTGTTCTTTATATCCACGTGTAGGTGAGATTATGCTCTACAACTTTCATTTAGACTCTGTCGGCTAATTTTGACTTCATTTTTAATGATATATTTTTAATAGGTCGGGCCTCCTAAAGTTCGTAAGAAAATTCATAGGTTCTTTATTCGATGTCGGTTTTCGTTTGTCTTTTTATCGTTTTATTACCACTGAGGAGATCTTCAACTTCCATTTAGGTGGCGATAGCTAAATAACACTCGATCTTCAATCCGAGTTTTTAGCCCTCTACTACTGTTACGAAACTTTGAAAATTCGTAACTTCTTCATACGAGGTCCAATTTGGGCGATCTTTTTATGCACGCTCACCTTTCAACGAGATCTACGACTTTTGTTTAGATACTTAAGGCAAGAATGTATTTTATTGAGATTTTACTTTTTACGTCAAATGATGTTTTAACATCGTGTCGTAAATATACGAGTGGTTATACTTTCTTCAATATAACCCGGTTTTGAGCGTTCTTTATGTTTTTGGAAACCTTGGCATGATATCAAATATTTGAGGCATCCCAACTTAGATACTTGAACACTTTATTTTCGAGGTTAATTCCGTTGTATTTGGCTTTCGAGTGTTACAATGCTTTTGGAAAATATAGGGTTGTCACATCATCCCCCTGTTAAGGGAATTTCGTCCCGAAATTTAATCTAAGATAGAGTTTACAGTTTTAGGAAAAAGATGCGGGTACTTTTGTTTCATATGATCTTCGCGTTCCCAGGTGTATTCAGGTCCTCGCTTGGCGTTCCAGCGGACCTTTACAATGGGTATGCGGCTTTGTTTAGTCCTTTTGATTTCCCGATCCATGATCTCTACTGGTTCCTCCACAAATTGGAGGTTTTCATTTATTGCAATTTCGTCTAGAGGGACGACAAGGGTCTCGTCGGATAAGCACTTCTTTAGATTCGATACGTGAAAGGTAGGGTGTACGTTGTGGAGCTCCTTAGGTAGTCTAAGTTTGTAAGCCACTGGACCGATCCTGGCAAGGGTCTCGAATGGTCCGATGTATCTAGGGTTCAGTTTTCCACATTTTCCGAAGCGTATTAAACCTTTCCAAGGCGAGACTTTGAGTAGGACATGGTCTCCAACTTGGAATTCCAAGGGTTTTCGTCTCTTATCTGCGTAACTCTTTTGTCTATCCCTTGATGCTTTTAGACATTCTCGGATTTGAACAATCTTCTCCGTAGTCTCCCTTATAATTTCTGGCCCAGTGAGCGTGTTGTCAGTTGCTTGCCCTTTTGCTAGTTGTGTGTCCCCCACTTCGGCCCAGCACAAAGGTGACTTGCATTTGCGGCCATAGAGGGCTTCGAACGGGGCAGCTTTGATACTGGTGTGGTAGCTATTGTTGTACGAGAACTCGACCAAGGGTAGATGTGTGTCCCATTCTTTGTCAAAATCGATTACGCAAGGTCTCAGCATGTCTTCCAGGGTTTGTATAGTTCTCTCGCTCTGACCGTCTGTTTGTGGGTGATAAGCGGTACTCATGTCTAGTCTTGTCCCCAAAGCTTTTTGTAGCGACTGCCAGAACCTTGAGGTGAATCTACTATCTCGGTCCGAGATAATGGATATGGGCACACGATGCAGTCGTACAATTTCTCTGAGGTATGTCCTTGTTAACTTCTCCAATTTATCCGTCTCTTTGATTGGTAGGAAATGCGCTGACTTAGTTAACCTGTCGACAATTACCCAAATGGTGTTGAGTCCGCTTGTTGTTTTGGGTAAATTTGTTATGAAATCCATGGTTATCCGCTCCCACTTCCATTCGGGTATTTCTGGTTGTTGTAATAAACCCGAGGGCTTCTGGTATTCCACCTTGACTTTGGCACATGATAGGCATTTGCTCACTTAGGTAGCAATTTCGGCTTTCATGTTTTGCCACCAGTACAACTTCCTGAGGTCGAGATACATCTTATCGGAGCCGGGATGTATGGAGTATCGTGTTTTATAGGCTTCGTCCATAACGATTTCTCTGAATCCACCAAACTTCGGTATCCAAATTCGATCCATGAAATAACGAATCCCGTTGCTCTTGGTCTCAAGGTTTTTATCCATTCCCCTTAGGGCTTCTCCTGTCACATTTTTGGATTTCAAGGCTTCTATTTGGGCTTCCTTTATTTGCGTGAACAGGTGTGATTGGATAGTCATAGTTAGGGATTTTACTTGGCGACCTGAGTACTCCATCCGACTGAGTGCATCAGCCACTACATTAGCTTTTCCAGGGTGATATCGAATTTCGCACTCGTAATCACTTAGTAGTTCTACCCATCGTCTCTGTCTCATGTTGAGTTCCTTCTGATTGAGGATATGTTGGAGGCTTTTATGATCAGTGAAGATGGTACATTTTGTGCCGTAGAGATAGTGTCTCCATATCTTCAGAGCGAAGATGACTGCTCCTAGCTCAAGATCATGCATTGTGTAGTTCGCTTCGTGCGTCTTTAGTTGCCTTGAGGCGTAGGCGATGACCTTCCCTCTTTGCATTAAGACACACCCAAGTCCTTGGTTTGATGCATCACAATAGACCACGAAGTCCTCCGTTCCCTCTGGCAGGGTTAAGATGGGCGCACTATATAAGGCTCGCTTTAGTGTCTGAAATGCGCTGTCTTGTTTTTCTCCCCAGTCGAAGGTCACATTCTTCTGGGTTAGGGTGGTAAGTGGCTTGGCAATCTTTGAAAAGTTCGGTATGAATCTTCGGTAATACCCGGCGAGTCCCAAAAATTGCCAGATTTCTGTAGGGGTTCTTGGAGTAATCCAACTATCTATTGCCTTTATCTTGGAGGGTTCCACGTGTATTCCTTCTTTGCTTACAACATGTCCTAGGAAATCCACTTCCCGAATCCAAAATTCACATTTGGAAAATTTTGCGTCAAGTTTCTCTGCCCTTAATGTTTCCAGTACTTGGCGGAGATGTTGGCTGTGTTCTTCCTGGCTTCTTGAATAGATGAGTATATCATCTATGAATACGATAACGAATTTATCCAGGAAGGGACGACATACTCGGTTCATCAAATCCATGAACACTGCTGGAGCATTCGTCAATCCGAAGGGCATTACTACAAATTCGTAGTGACCATAACGTGTTCGGAAAGCCGTTTTGGGGATGTCTCCCTCCAGTACTCGTAGTTGGTGATAACCAGCTCTTAGATCGATCTTTGAGAAGTAGCTTGCTCCCTGTAGTTGGTCGAATAGATCGTCTATGCGTGGTAAGGGATATCGGTTCTTGATCGTGAGTTTCTTTAGTTCCCAATAATCGATGCACATGCGAAAGGATCCGTCCTTCTTTTTCACGAATAGGACTGGCGCTCCCCATGGTGAGAAGCTCGGTCTGATGAATCCCTTGCTCAGCAGCTTGTTTAATTGACTGGATAGTTCCTGCATCTCGGCTGGGGCTAAACGGTAAGGTGACTTTGCTACAGGGGTAGCTCCGGGGATTAAGTCGATTATGAACTCGACTTGACGTTCCGGTGGGATTCCTGGAAGATCTTCTGGGAAAATATCCGGGAAGTTGCAGACTTCCGGAATATCTTTAATGTTTTTCGATTCTCGTTTCTTGTCTACTACGTGGATTAGAAAGGCATGATATTCCTTACGAAGATACTTTTGTGCTTTAATACAGGAAATGATTTGTAAACTTGAACTAGGTTTGTCGCCATAAATGACAAGAGTTTATCCGTTTGGCAGAGTTAGGCGAACAGCCCTTTCGTGGCAAAGGATATCGGCATGGTGAAGGCTCAACCAGTCCATACCGATGATGACATCGAAACTTCTTATGGAAATGGGCATAAGATCGACTCGAAACAAGCGCTCGTTTAAATTTAGTGTGCACCCTACGTACAAATCGTTTGCGTGTTCTGTTTTATCGTTTGCCATTTCTACAGTGAATATTTTATTGAGTGGTTGGGGTTTTTGATTAAGTAGGTGTTTGAATTTATGACTCACAAAACTTCTCTCCGCACCGCAGTAAAAAAGTATGCATGCATAAGTGTTGTTGAGTAGGAACGTACCCGTAACCATCGTGGGGTCCGCTATTGCTTCATTCTGTCCTACTGCCAGCACTCTCCCCACACCGCCAATATTCCTTTCCTTGGGACAATCCCTCCTGATGTGTCCAGTCTCCCCGCACCCATAACACGCCCAACTTACTCTAGTGCCAGAAACTTGAGTGATTGGTCGTGCCGGTGCTTTACAGAAACGGGCTGTGTGCCCTTTCCTGTCACAGTTCTTGCAGTGCATCTCGTGACAAATACCATGGTGATGGTAGTTGCACTTGCTGCACTTAGGCAGATTCCCCGCATATGGTTTTGTTGGTGCAGAGGTAGCAGGAGTTGTGGTGGGGGTAGTAGCAGCATGAACCGCAACCATTTGCTTCTTTGAAGGTTCTTGTGACAACCCGATATTCCGAGACATTGAAATGTAAACCAATCAAATTTAGGTCAAAATGTAACTTTCCTAAAATCTTGTTTGGGTTAAATAATGTAGTAGGAATCGTATCAAGGTTTCCAAGCATATAAAGAACCCTAAAATCCGAGTTATAATGAAGAAGTTATGACCAACGGAAGATTCTCGGAAAAACCGACATCAGCGATTAATCGTAAAACGCGAAATTTTGATGCAATAGTTTTTAGCCTTAAGTATCTAAATGGAAGTTATAGACAACCTCAATCTATGATCGTACATAAAAAAAACGTCCAAATCTGACTTCGGATGTGAAAGTTATGAATTTTTGAAGAAATTCCTTAATCACGTCATTTTATTAAATAAATAATAAAAATAATTTCGGAATTTGCCAACGGAATCTAAACGAAAGTTGTAGATCTTGGTCTCACCTTCGCGTGGATATAAGGAACGTCAAAAACGGAGTTCGTATGACGGAGATATGAATTTTAGAAGTTTAATTAAAATAAATATAAATTTAATTATAAATTCCCGGTATTATCCGAAGGGGAGTCATCGGATAGGGCCGAAGTACGCCCTGCGTACCTTCGTACGCCCCGCGTACTGAGATCAAGGGCTTCGGATCGTCCACGTCGCCAATATCCGAGGAATCCGACCCGTCCGACCCGTCCGAAGCTCCGACCCGTCCGACCCGCTGTCCCGTCCGACCCGCCGTCCCATCCGACCCGCGTACCCAGCAACCCGTCCCATCCGAACCGAGGCAGTCGAGGCTTCGGTCACGCATGACGTACGCGTACGCGCTGCGTACGAGCGTACGCCCCGCGTACGGAGGCGGTTCAGCCTTCCTATAAATAGGATGCGAGGCTTTCCGAAAAAGTTGCTCAATTCTCTCATTTCTCTCTCGATCTTGCCTCGTTTTCCATGCCCGTTATAACCTGAAGCTCTGGTCTTTTTGCTCAAGTCCCGAGGGGCGATTTTACTCCCGAGATTCCCGAGAATCCCGAGAAAAATCTGTTTCCCGAGACGAAACTCTGCCCGGTTTTCCATCTCGCTATCTTCAAACTTTCATGTGAGTTCATACCCCTTAAATAATGTTTTCAACTAATTTTAAATGCTTTATGGGGGGGGGGGGGATACAAGTAGAATCATATTACTTATTACATCAATCACATGTGATTAATATACAACATTCAAAAGATTTGGCTACTCATTAGCCGTTTTACCAAACAGTTTCCTTCAAATGATTTTTATAAACGTTTTATATGTTTTAAACTCCTTATTACACTGTACCTCTTACTCTGTTTATCATATTTCAAACTTATTTACAACTGTATTTCAAACAAATGTTCCTTATACTTAAATTGTTTTATCAAGCTTATGCCTTCAAATTGTTTTATAGATTGACATCAAGTCGATCTTTCCTTAAACTAATATTTATGTTTCAAATGTTTTACCAAACTTATTTATGCTTTTATATTATAAATTGCATGCCTCTATATGTATAGTTATATAAGAAATGTTTAAAAGACTTAGGAAGGCTATCCACCCTATTTCCTTTTCGCGCCTTGAGATGTGGTCTGGTGGGATATTGGATACTCGTCCGAAGGTCGTTTAAATATTAGTTATATATCATGTGTACATATAAAGTCATAAAAGGTCCTTCCAGTTCATCCTATGCCCTTGGGTAGCAGGGGTATACATCCACATCCATACGTACCACTTAGATCACTAGTAAACTACCATATGGGTAGTTCAGGAAGATACTAGAACCATTACTAGAACACGATATCATACAACGAGTCAGTTCATTCATGAGTCAATACTTTCTAGAACATTGCTGTACAATACATATACATCTATACTAGGACGAGAATATATACAATTGTACTAGAACGCTTACATGACAATACTTGCTAGATAGAGAGAACACACATTGCAGCTAGCACACGTAGAACATTTCAGTACACCATAAGTACAATTACATGATCACACTTACATGAGTACGCTTTCATATACATAGGATAGACGTCACTAGGGGGCTATAGCTCAGAACCAGTTTAGGATCTAACTATACTGATAAAACACACTACGATTGTGATTGTTATATCGAGTATACATGATCGCAGGTAATGTGATGCTCACGGATTGCATTCATGCAGGGGTCGTGTGTAGGTCCTAAAATCCCTTTGATAGGGGAGCGAAACAGTCTGGGATCTAGACATCACATTATACCTTATCCATCAAATAAGGCAAGTTGAGTATCGGTGTATTGATATATATATTTATATATCCAAATACTGTGGTACTTGGTAGTATTACCCTAGATTTAAGGTAATAGGTACGGTTGTAGTTCGACACTACACCATAGTACCATTTCTTTCCCATTACATTCACTTCGTGAATTTTTCATAGGAAGCGCGGTAATGTAGATGCTATCTGTTGATAAATAGTAGCCCTTTTTAGAGCTACGATTTAGTACTACGTAAATTCTCCCAGTACATATTTAAGTGATAACCTCACTTAAACATAAATATACAATCTATATTTCGAGTAATGATAGTTATACTTTGGAAAAATACATACTCTTACAAGAGACACACACACACAGAACAGTTAAGTCTTGGTAGAAGACTCATTTTGTTACTAATAGGAATCATAGGGATTTCTAGGGGTTTTCAAACATATACAGTTGAGCTACAAATATTTTCATACTTATACTCATTTTCTTTCAAAGCAATGTCAAGTCTTAGAAATTATAAGTTTTCACAAATTAAGACACATTAATACTTATGACCTCACCAGCTTTAAAGCTGATACTCGCTTTCAAAATTACTTGTATCCTCAGGTCATCATAGACAGGTACCGATGCAAGGAAAACGGAAGATGGAGCTTATTCAAGACTTATCTTTCATTTTGATTTATGCTTTAGTGTTTATCAAAATATGTCAGAATACAATTGTATAATAATTATTTTATTAATGCAATGGATGATGTTGTTGCTTGTTTACTACTTTACATTGTTGTTGATATTATACATGACGTCCTCCGCCCCAGAACGTTTCCGCCGTTCTCGGTTTTGGGGTGTGACAGATTGGTATCAGAGCCTTGTTTATAGTGAATTAAGTATATCAACCCATAAAAGATATACTAACTATAAATACATAAGGGATTAAAAATACTCTGTCCAAGAGTTTATACTTTAAATAGTAAAATATTTAAGTAAGTATACGTGCTGCATTCATACTAAAATCAATGTCACTAGGACAGTACAAAAGAATTACGATTGTTGGGCAACACAAGTGGGCTTAGAAACATATGGTCAAAACTGGGAAGATATAGCCTGATCGCCTATATTATCCGAGGGTTGACTAGCATGTGCCTAAGTTTAAGTGTGTGGTTGCAACAATGCTAAAATCTTACCAACCCTACCACGATGAGAACAATACAACATAACAATAAATTTAAAATACTATAGGTGTATTTTGGTGTTACTATAAGTACTTTATACTTGAGAATTAAAACGGGACCTTCATTATTAAGTTGATAGTTGCTAAGTGGATACACTGAGGCTATATGTAATTAGGATGTTATAGACTTAGAATTTGTGAAAATTTTGCCTTACCCCTATTCTGTGTGAATTTGGAACTAACGTCACTTATTCGAAGGTCTATCCTGTTTAGATTACACATAGCTGGTATGCACTTCACAAATAGCGATGTAACTAATGAAGGTTTTCTAAATAATTATCTAGATAGTTCGTCTAATAATTATCCTCTTACCCTAAATTCTCACATAAAAATCATAGCTGGACTCCATCCCCGTGACAACCAGTATCTTCCGAATGAAGTCATAGCTGGTTGGTGTGGAGAAGAACCAGAGAACGATCATCCTATCCCCTTGGATGATCACCGTGATGAAGACTTTTCTTATGATGCTAACTCCGAACCAGAGGTTGAGAACCTACCCCAAGCAGCTCCTTTCCAATTCCTAACCCTCGTCCGGCTTTCCATGGCCCGACCCTGTGTGAGTGGAATGCTTGGAAACAGGGAGCCAAGGACAAGATCAGTTTATGCTATTTGATGGCGACCGAAGCTTTTACGACTTGAACAATGAGGGCTTAGCAGATATAGTCTTGCCAATCTTGGTCTGCAGAGAGGCCCAAAATGAGATTCAAGGCAGGACAACCCTACATCAGATTTCAGAAGAAGTCACCTATGCTAGAATGCATACCCTCCACACCATTCATCTAGAGGATGCTCACGAGAGATCAGAGAGAAACCATGAAATCCTGCTGCAAACACTGGCTGAATCACGAGCCGAAGTCAGAGAGCTCCGAGTATGCCAGATGGTGTGCGAAAGACACCTACTTGACAATGGAACGTCAATTGGTTGAACTAAGAGTGCACCAGAGGGATGACTGTCGCCCGTAGTAGACGCTTTACTTATTTCCCTTATAAAAAGGAATCGTTTTCTGTCTATGCCCGATGTGACATTTTCTATGAAATTATCTTGTTCAGTACGAACTTTAGTTAGGTCTTTATGCTGTCAGGAACTATCTTCTGGAGATATGATGTGAGACCTTTAAAAGGCCGTTTTCCAAAACCCTTACATCGTGAATACCAAAGATATTGACAGCCGGCTAACTGTTGCATCATTTTTTTTTTCATTTCAAGTATTTTTATCTTACTTTCATTAGAGTCTATTTAAATCATACTTTAGTCAAGTCATTGGACTATAGTGATTTCTCTCCGGCGACACTTCCAAGTCTCTTTCAGTGGTTGGATCTTGTTATTCACCAACCCACGATACCTCAGTTCGAACGACAAACGTCTTGAGACCATTCTACGAGCATACTTCCATTCCGTACCAGGACTGCATCATAGGGATGTAGGTCAAACTTTAGAGATCATACTCTTACTCTTTCCATGAACAATCTAAGTACATCAGGGTCAACCAGAATCGCTTACAAATCTTTACTCTTTCATGTTACAGAATCATGGCGTCATCCGGGAACAACCAGCCAAGCAACGAGGCCTCTACTTTTCCGATGGACGCCGCCACCTTTCAAACGACAGTTACAGCTGCCGTAGTGGCTGCCGTAACCACGGTCATGGCGCACCGTAGCGCTATCAGCACAGTCAATGCTGCTTATGGGAATAAAGTTTCAAATCGCGATATCCATCCAGGAAGTCCTCCAACAGTAACAGCCACAGGCTCGCAAAGCCAGAAAGCAGAGAAGAAGAAAAGAAAACGTCAAGCCAAAGTGGAACGCAAACAGTTTCAGAAAATTGCCAGACAGCAGCCACAAACCTCTGCCATCCCAGTACCGAGCAGACCATATGAGGGAACACTCCCGAAGTGCGACCGGTGCAATTTCCACCACGAGGGAATGTGCCGAGTCTTGCAGTGCGTGAACTGCAACAAGAAAGGGCACATCGCCCGTTTCTGTAGAGCTACCTCCACCACTAGGGCCAGCCTAAATTGCTATAACTGTGGTGAGTTTGGGCACTATAAAAGAGATTGCCCAAAGAAGGAAAACAAGGAAAGCACCCGTGTTCCCATAACTCCTACCCGACACTTCACTTCCTCCACTGATGTGGGTACTAGCCAGTCATGCCACCAATGCAGTGAGATAGGACACTTCAAGAAGAATTGCCCGATAACGCAGAACTCTGGCGCAGACGGGAAGATTCTCAGGATCACAGCTGCAGGGGAGCCTGCTCAGGAACTACGTTAATGTATTTAAGGCGTTTCGTTGTAACAGACTTATAAACTATCTAGAACTAGTGCAACTAGAGTCTTACCTTATGCGAGAATCCTGTCTGTATAGGAATTCTCGTGCTGCGTATACTTGTCTTTTGTAGTATATCTTATTCGCAGCGATAGTCTTGTGGTAAACCTAAAGTACTGTAACTTTGTTCATGGTTGCACAGTTGTGTTTTGTCTGTAATCGTCCATGTTTAATTCTAATGTCTTTAAAGTTTCTGTATGATTCCGACATTATCATACAATCAGATTCAATTTGATCGACGCGAAAACAGCTTCATACGTACGTCCCTATCTTCTAGATCACTTTTCCAATGAAGCCGTCTTATCAGAACGCCGAAGTGCTCATTCCAGGATTACCTCTTAGATAGTTTCTTTCCAAAGGAATCCTCGATGTACCACTCGTGCAGTACGTCAAGTTCAATCTAGGAAAATTCATACGGATGATCTATCACTGAGGATGATATACATAAAAGTGATATATAATCAAGCTTCTACAGGCTTAGAATTGGTGATTCCACTTTAACTTCTTTTTCCCCGATGGGATGTGAGCTTAAAGAAGAATCAGTTATTCGACTACCTTTTCAACCTTAATTATATGCAACTCGTATACCCGAAATTGTGATGGTGATACCATGTATGAATTCTAATATGAACTTCAGGACGGAGAAACTGCCTAAGTATACGAGTAATCACATCGTCATGTGAATAAACTTAGAACCCAGTACAACTCCCGAAAACAGATCGCCCTATAGTTTAAACACCCACGGAGATACAAGAACAACACGAGCAACTTGACGAACCACACAGAAATAGAATTAGAAGACTAGGTTTCTCACCCTAGAGAACCCCGGTCAGATTCTTCCAGAGGTCGATGGATCGCATCGTAGGTGCCTCGGTTATCGAGGAATCCGTCAAGATTTTCATAGAAATCGTTATCTCTGCCTCACATAGACAAAATGGTTGAGCAAACGTAAGGAAAGAATCTACTTCCAGGAATGGATCTGGAATCCGAATATCACCAGTTCGAGTGTTAGGGGAGGATGTCCGGAAGACTATCTCCTGAACCCGATACGGACACTTCGGGTTCGTAGTGATACCTTTCGGATAGGACCAATACGCCCATGGTTTTCATGAGTTAAATGAAGGGTTACGTTTTTCTTACTTGGATCAATTCGTCATTTTCCCCATGAGATGACTTACTTATCTACCCTCGTAGTAAGAAGAAAGCCCATGGTAACAATCCTACAGTGGAACTTTTAGCAAAGTTCTCTAGGCACGAGTTTTGAAATTGAAGAGTCAAATTTCTAGGACACACTGATAGTAATGTGTGAAATTTTGAGTACTCTTTCAATTTGACAAAACCGTTGACCATTTAGCGACACCAAAGACGCCGACAATTTTTCACCAGATTCTAGGTCTTACCGACCCACCGCATTAGTTCATTCGGAACTCCTCGCAAGCTACAGAAACTCGTACGACTTTGACCCAGCAAGGGGTGGCCTTTGACTGGGAAGTTACGTAAGAAAAGGAACCTTTGAGATTCCAAGTGAGTGACCAAGTTCTTTAGGATAACTCACTCTGGGAATGGCTTAATACGCTTCGTAAAGCATGGAAATCTAAATCCAAGTTAGACAGGACCTCCAAGATTCTTATCAGAATCGGTCCTGTGCCTTACACAAACAAGACCTACTCCGCGAACTCAGTAACGTACTTTCTACTCTTCGCATCTCGATCGTGAAACCATACCTTTCCATTAAGTCTATTGCAAGTCCACTCTTCGAGATCCTCAACTTTGTATTAGAACCGTAGTGACCCTCGACCGAGAGGTCAAGAGAACGAAGAAACGCCATCGCCAGTTAGTGAAGGTTCGTTGGAATGCCAACCGAGAACCCGTTATCAAGTAGATGCACTAGAACCAATCGATTAGGAAGTTTCCTCCTCACGACTCGATCATTCGTGCATACTTCCTTGCTTAAATTCTAATTTCGGGACGAAATTCCCTTTAACGGGGGGATGATGTGACAACCCGATATTTCGAGACATTGTAATGTAAACCAATCAAATTTAGGTCAAAATGTAACTTTCCTAAAATCTTGTTTGGGTTAAATAAAGTAGTAGGAATCGTATCAAGGTTTCCAAGCATATAAAGAACCCTAAAATCCGAGTTATAACGAAGAAGTTATGACCAACGAAAGATTCTCGGAAAAACCGGCATCAGTGATTAATCGTAAAACGCGAAATTTTGATGCAATAGTTTTTAGCCTTAAGTATCTAAATGGAAGTTATAGACAACCTCAATCTATGATCGTACATAAAAAGAATGTCCAAATCTGACTTCGGATGTGAAAGTTATGAATTTTTGAAGAAATTCCTTAATCACGTCATTTTATTAAATAAATAATAAAAATAATTTCAGAATTTGCCAACGGAATCTAAACGAAAGTTGTAGATCTTAGTCTCACCTTCGCGTGGATATAAGGAACGTCAAAAACGGAGTTCGTATGAGGGAGATATGAATTTTAGAAGTTTAATTAAAATAAATATAAATTTAATTATAAATTCCCAGTATTATCCGAAGGGGAGTCATCGGATAGGGCCGAAGTACGCCCTGCGTACCTTCGTACGCCCCGCGTACTGAGATCAAGGGCTTCGGATCGTCCACGTCGCCAATATCCGAGGAATCCGACCCGTCCGACCCGTCCGAAGCTCCGACCCGTCCGACCCGCTGTCCCGTCCGACCCGCCGTCCCATCCCACCCGCGTACCCAGCAACCCGTCCCATCCGAACCGAGGCAGTCGAGGCTTCGGTCACGCATGACGTACGCGTACGCGCTGCGTACGAGCGTACGCCCCGCGTACGGAGGCGGTTCAGCCTTCCTATAAATAGGATGCGAGGCTTTCCGAAAAAGTTGCTCAGTTCTCTCATTTCTCTCTCGATCTTGCCTCGTTTTCCATGCCCGTTATAACCTGAAGCTCTGGTCTTTTTGCTCAAGTCCCGAGGGTCAATTTTACTCCCGAGATTCCCGAGAATCCCGAGAAAAATCCGTTTCCCGAGACGAAACTCTGCCCGGTTTTCCATCTCGCTATCTTCAAACTTTCATGTGAGTTCATACCCCTTAAATAATGTTTTAAACTAACTTTAAATGCTTTATGGGGGGATACAAGTAGAATCATATTACTTGTTATATCAATCACATGTGATTAATATACAACATTCAAAAGATTTGGCTACTCATTAGCCGTTTTACCAAACAGTTTCCTTCAAATGATTTTTATAAACGTTTTATATGTTTTAAACTCCTTATTACACTGTACCTCTTACTCTGTTTATCATATTTCAAACTTATTTACAACTGTATTTCAAACAAATGTTCCTTATACTTAAATTGTTTTATCAAGCTTATGCCTTCAAATTGTTTTATAGATTGACATCAAGTCGATCTTTCCTTAAACTAATATTTATGTTTCAAATGTTTTACCAAACTTATTTATGCTTTTATATTATAAATTGCATGCCTCTATATGTATAGTTATATAAGAAATGTTTAAAAGACTTAGGAAGGCTATCCACCCTATTTCCTTTTCGCGCCTTGAGATGTGGTCTGGTGGGATATTGGATACTCGTCCGAAGGTCGTTTAAATATTAGTTATATATCATGTGTACATATAAAGTCATAAAAGGTCCTTCCAGTTCATCCTATGCCCTTGGGTAGCAGGGGTATACATCCACGTCCATACGTACCACTTAGATCACTAGTAAACTACCATATGGGTAGTTCAGGAAGATACTAGAACCATTACGAGAACGCGATATCATACAACGAGTCAGTTCATTCATGAGTCAATACTTTCTAGAACATTGCTGTACAATACATATACATCTATACTAGGACGAGAACATATACAATTATACTAGAACGCTTACATGACAATACTTGCTAGATAGAGAGAACACACATTGCAGCTAGCACACGTAGAACATTTCAGTACACCATAAGTACAATTACATGATCACACTTACATGAGTACGCTTTCATATACATAGGATAGACGTCACTAGGGGGCTATAGCTCAGAACCAGTTTAGGATCTAACTATACTGATAAAACACACTACGATTGTGATTGTTATATCGAGTATACATGATCGCAGGTAATGTGATCCTCACGGCTTGCATTCATGCAGGGGTCGTGTGTAGGTCCTAAAATCCCTTTGATAGGGGAGCGAAACAGTCTGGGATCTAGACATCACATTATACCTTATCCATCAAATAAGGCAAGTTGAGTATCGATGTATTGATATATATATATTTATATATATCCAAATACTGTGGTACTTGGTAGTATTACCCTAGATTTAAGGTAATAGGTACGGTTGTAGTTCGACACTACACCATAGTACCATTTCTTTCCCATTACATTCACTTCGTGAATTTTTCATAGGAAGCGCGGTAATGTAGATGCTATCTGTTGATAAATAGTAGCCCTTTTTAGAGCTACGATTTAGTACTACGTAAATTTTCCCAGTACATATTTCAGTGATAACCTCACTTAAACATAAATATACAATCTATATTTTGAGTAATGATAGTTATACTTTGGAAAAATACATACTCTTACAAGAGACACACACACACAGAACAGTTAAGTCTTGGTAGAAGACTCATTTTGTTACTAATAAGAATCATAGGGATTTCTAGGGATTTTCAAACATATACAGTTGAGCTACAAATATTTTCATACTTATACTCATTTTCTTTCAAAGCAATGTCAAGTCTTAGAAATTATAAGTTTTCACAAATTAAGACACATTAATACTTATGACCTCACCAGCTTTAAAGCTGATACTCGCTTTCAAAATTACTTGTATCCTCAGGTCATCATAGACAGGTACCGATGCAAGGAAAACGGAAGATGGAGCTTATTCAAGACTTGTCTTTCATTTTGATTTATGCTTTAGTGTTTATCAAAATATGTCAGAATACAATTGTATAATAATTATTTTATTAATGCAATGGATGATGTTGTTGCTTGTTTACTACTTTACATTGTTGTTGATATTATACATGACGTCCTCCGCCCCAGAACGTTTCCGCCGTTCTCGGTTTTGGGGTGTGACAGTTCTTGCGAAGTTTGCCCCTTCCTTTTGTTCCAGAATTTCTTCTTCTTGTTGTTGTTGGCATTGATCTCGTTGTTGCTGTTCCCTTTGGTTGGTTCAGCCATAATAGTCGCAACTCCTTGACAGACACCATGATCAACAAGAGATTGCGCTAGTTCCTTGGCGCTGGCGAAGGTCAAGGGTTTGGAAGCTAATACACTTCCTCGAAGTTGGGGTGATAGTCCCCAGATGTATCTCTCAACCTTTTGGCTTTCCAGGGTTAACATTCCTAGGCAAAGTGTTATTAAGTCACTGAACCTGTTGGTGTAACCTGCTATGTCCGAACCTACCATCGAGAGGTTCCACAGTCCCTGTTCAAGCTTCTGAATCTCGCCTCTTGGGCAATATTTGTTGGATAAGGTGTCTAAGTCCATAACTATTTCTGGTATGTACTTGACCCGACCCGGCATGGTCCATTTGAGTTGCATGGCACCATGCAATTGGATAAACTAAATGAGAGAAATAACGCTTGGAGATTATTAATATATTATAAGTTCTAATATATTAATAATATTATTTGATTAGTTTGATCAAGAATTAATTTAGAATTAATTAAGTGATCAAAAGATAACTAATTAAATATATGGGTTGATTAAGTAAATCATCCATATCTTGTATAGTGGGCTAAAAGGCTCCATGGATCATCAAGTTGGGTTCCACCCATAGGATGCTTCATGGATGCTCCATGGGAGTTACAAACCCATGGGTCATGGAAATGAAGAGTCATGACACATTAGGGTTTAACTCTAGATGTGTCAACACTATATAAGAAAGATAATCTCCACCAAAATCGGTTGACACAAAGAAATAGAGGGCTTGGCCGATTTGAAGAAGTGAGTATACTCTCATAAGTTCTTCCAAGAGCATTTGGTGTTGTGTGAAGCATTTGAGGCATCACCACTTGAGGTGCTAGGCTCACAAGGTTTCAAGGAACACAAGCAACAACAAGGTAAGTTATTCTATCTATACTTTATGTTGAAATTGTTCCCCATGTATGCTAGATAGGATATAACCTTGGAATTCAACTTTGCATGACAAATTAGACAAACATAGATCCAAGGTTATTAGGGTTGCATGTACACTTAGGAAGTGTTAGAATGCTCAAAACCCATCAGTGGTATCAGAGCCTAGGCTTGTTTGTTCTTATTTGTTCTTAAAAGTTGAAAACAGAATCGAAAATTTGCTGTCTGCGATCGGACTCGTCGAGTCCATAGGGGGGACTCGCCGAGTCCATGTGTATCTTCAACCAACTCGGCGAGTCATGTTCATGCACTCGGCGAGTAGGGTCGAATGAGTGCAGAATTTCGATTCAGTTGCTGGAAAATGATTAGAAACATTACCCTAAACTGTTTTAGTAAATATAAACTTGTTTTTGGTGGTGTAATGTTTTACTAATTCATTTACAACAACTAGTTATCAAAATTACAAAGTTTTATGTAATTTTTGATTATGTTCATATTCATGTTCTTGTTCTTATGATGTTTTAGATGATCATAGGAATTATTTGTAACCTATTTGGTAGTTTAATTCTTGATCATAATGTGTTTTAATGGAGTCCATAACTTATCCTTAAGTTATGGAAAACCAAGAGTCACTTGAGTTAAAAAACCATTAAGAAAACACAAGAGTTATAAAAATGAAGAGTCTTCATTTTATGACTCTATTAAACTCATAAGTTACAAGAAATGAAAAGTTTTGAAAGTTACAAAACTTGCCCTCAAGTTTTGGAACAAGTAAAGTTAAGTTAAAACTTTAGTTCCAACCCCTAGAATTTTAAAAGTTAAAATTCAACCCTTATACTTATATTATGATGATTTAATAATTATATATATATATATATGTATAAGAACAAGTCGTCTTACCGCTAGTACGCCTCATTCACGAAGCCGGTCTATAAGGTGGGTATAAGGTTGTTGCCTATAAAATGGTGACATAATGGGTGTATATTCTCACCCACCGCTTGCTTGACTGGTGGAGGGTCGTTAGCCGAACGGGTAAGACAAGGACTTATAAATTCTCATTCAAAGTATGATGAATATATAAAGTAACTAAATGTTTATAAAATTCCCAATCTTAGTTACTTTAGGAAAAATGTGAATAAGGTGCTAATCCATGAAATTACACTTTACACTTTGTCTGAGTCGTTGGTGGAGCGTGTGTGGTTAACCGGCACACTAACTTGGACTTAACAAGGTAGGTAAAGGGTGACTTAAGAGTTTATTATAGTATCGGTGGAGCGTGTGTGGTTTACCGGCACATCGATTGAGTGATAAACTTTTAAGGGTACCAAGTGATTTGCATGGTTACTTCACACCTCGTTTTGTGATCCTCGGCATCCCAGTCACAAAACCTGGAGGGCACTCCCGAGATCGAAACATGCCTTTGAAAAGTTCATTGGATCTCAAAGAATCTAGGAATTTCTAAAACCAATAAAAACTAAATATTTATTATTTCGGTTTTCGTGGTGGAAATTGGTGAATCGTCATTCACCTACCTTTCAAATATGGTATAGCTTAGATTACGGCATACCTCTTCTAAGTTATATTATATTGTGATTGGGTCCTAGCCTTAATATTACATTTGGGTGTTTTATTAAGGACTCTCTTAAATCTAAACTAAACTTGTTCTTCTTTTCAGATGTCTTCATCTAATGCTTCTGGCTCGAATCCTAATGGCTCCTTTACTCTTATGAGTCTATGTGGGAAAGTCACCTTTGATGGATCCAACTTCAATAAGTGGATCAGAAACATCAGGATGATTACTCGCTACGAGGACAAAGAATATGTCCTTGACAAGGAGCTTAAGGAAATTGACGAGTCCACTGCAACTCCCCAGGAGATCGCTGACTTTCATACTCATGAAAGAGATGCAACCAAGGTGGCTTGCATCATGTTAGCCACCATGACAGCTGAACTCCAAAAGTCTTACGAAGACTTCTACCCTTATGAAATGCACCAAGACTTGATGGAAAGATACCATCAAAGTGCACGACAAGAGAGGTACGAAGTCATCTGCTCCATGATAACAACCATGATGAAGGACGGAGAGTCCGTCACGAGCCACATGCAGAAAATGCAAAGGTATGTGGATCGGTTGCTGAAGCTCAATGTGAACTTCCCTGAGGAGCTTGCAATAGATATCATTTTGCACTCCTTACCATCGTGCTATGATCAATTCCGCATGACATATCACATGAACAAGGAAGAGGTCACCCTCAACAAACTTCAGGGACTTCTCAAGACCGCAGAAACAGGTCTTAAGGGGAAGTCGGTTGCTATCACTCCTACTCCAGAAACAACTCCGGTCTTGGCAATCGGGCAGAGTCGAGGGAGGAAGAGAAAGAGATCTTCAAAGGGTACCAAGGCTCGGACCCTTGATGGCTCTTCTTCAAGTGGAACCAAGAAAGGTTTTATTACTCCTTCTTCTGACCCAAAAGAGGCTGAATGCTTCTATTGCCACGAAAAAGCTCATTGGAAGCGGAACTGCCCAAAGTACCAGCAAGATGTAAAGGATGGGAAAGTCAAACCCAACCATGCAGGTATTTACACTATCATTTCTAATAACTCACCCCATTCGAAATCTTGGGTCCTTGATACAGGTTGCGGAATTCATATTTGCTGTGACTTGCAGGGACTAGGAAGAAGTGAGAATGTGGAGCAAGGAAGAATAAACTTAATCATGGGGAATAGGAAAGTTACACCTGTCACCAAGATTGGAGTTTATACTTTATCGCTAAGTAGTGGGTTAAATTTAGATTTGAATAAATGTTGTTATTCGCCAGAAATGGCAAGAAATATTATTTCCTTTCATGCATTGTACAAACAAGGTTTCACCTTTTCGTTTGATAATGAAGTTGGTTCGATTAATGCTTTCTTTAATAATGTACTTTATTTTAAAGCATTACCTTGTGATGGTGTGTATGAAGCTGTATCTATTATAGATAACTTAGGAAATAATGTTTTGTGTATTGATTCTAATAATAATAACATGGATAAAGCATCGTTATGGCATTGTCATCTTGGACATATAAGCAAGAAACGCATAGGCCAACTCCAAAAGGATGGAGTCTTGGAGTCGTTTGACCTAAAGTCAAATGATAGTTGCGAATCATGCTTACTTGGAAAAATGACAAAGTCACCCTTCACAGGCTCATGTGAAAGGGGTGAAGGTTTGTTGGACCTTATACACACGGATATGTGTGGACCATTCAAACATGCCACAAGGGATGCTAATCATTATTATTTGACTTTTACCGATGATTACAGTAGATATGGATATGTCTACTTAATCAAGCATAAGTCAGAGACTTTCGAGAAGTTTAAGGAATTTAAACAGGAAGTCGAGAATCAATTGGGCAGGAACATTAAGATGCTTTGATCCGATCGAGGTGGTGAGTATCTTAGTTCAGAGTTCCTCGACTATCTAAAGGAATGTGGGATTGTCTCACAATTGACACCTCCCAGGACACCGCAGTTGAATGGTGTAGCTGAGAGGCGTAATCGAACCTTGTTGGACATGGTTCGTTCCATGATGAGTCGAGCTTCCCTACCAATCTCATTCTGGGGGTATGCCTTAGAGACTGCCGCCCATATCCTCAATCTAGTCCCTACAAAGAAAGTTGCCAAAACTCCTCACGAGATGTGGACTGGTAAAGTACCTAAACTAGACCACATCAAGATTTGGGGCTGCGAGGCTTTCGTGAGACGCGAGACTCATGATAAGCTCGAACCCCGAAGCGAGAGGTGTATTTTCATCGGCTACCCACAGCAATCCTTTGGTTACCTCTTCTACAGACCCAGTGACAATGTGGTCTTTGTAGCAAGAAGAGGAGTCTTTCGAGAAAGAGAGTTTATAAGCCAAGGAGACAGTGGGAGGCAAGTTGATCTTGAAGAAATTCAAGAGTCAAGTGGTGAAGGAACTTCAAACTCTAGCCCTCAACTTGAGGAGGAAACTCCTGTTGAGCCAATTGACGAATCTGTACCTCTGAGGCGTTCCACGAGAGTTAGGAGTGCACCTGAGCATTACTATGGATTCCATATTACTGCAGAAGGTGAGACACTTATTAGTGATGAGACACTAGTAAGTCAAGATGACCCTAACAGCTACGAGGAAGCCATGGCAGGCCCCGAGTCTGCTAAATGGAAAGAGGCTATGGATAGCGAGATACAATCCATGTATGACAATCAAGTTTGGAACTTGGTTGAAAATGTACCAGGTCGAAAGACTGTAGGGTGCAAATGGGTCTTCAAGAAGAAGACCGACATGGATGGTAAAGTACACACTTACAAGGCTAGACTGGTTGCAAAGGGCTTCTCTCAAATTCCTGGAGTGGACTATGATGAGACCTTTTCTCCAGTAGCCAAGATTAAGTCTATTCGGGTTCTGTTAGCCATAGCCGCATTTCATGACTATGAAATTTGGCAAATGGATGTCAAAACCGCTTTCCTTAATGGAAAGTTGGCTGAAGATGTTTACATGAGTCAGCCAGAAGGTTTTGTCAGTAACGAGTACCCTAATAGAGTGTGTAAGCTTGAGAAATCCATTTATGGATTAAAGCAAGCACCTCGCAGATGGAATCTTTGCTTTGATGAAAAGGTCAAGGAATTTGGCTTTTCTAGGAGTGAAGATGAATCTTGTGTATATGTCAAGGCTAGTGGGAGTATAGTTAGCTTTTTGGTATTGTATGTGGATGACATACTACTCATAGGAAACGACATTCCAACCTTGCAGGAAGTAAAGTCCTGGCTTGGAAAGTGTTTCGCTATGAAGGACCTTGGTGAAGCTGCCTATATTTTGGGGATAAGAATCTTGAGAGATCGGAGTAAAAGACTAATTGGACTTAGTCAAAGTACCTACTTGGAGAAGATTCTGAAGAGATTCAGAATGCAAAACTCCAAGAAAGGAGAGTTGCCCATCCAGAGTAGTGCCAAGCTGAGTAAGACACAAAGCCCTAGCACTGAGGCTGAGATAGCAGAAATGAGTCGATTACCTTATGCTTCGGCTGTAGGTTCGATCATGTATGCTATGACGTGTACTCGACCTGATGTAGCCTTTGCCTTGAGCATGGTTAGCAGGTTTCAGGGGAACCCTGGCAAGGCACACTGGATTGCGGTAAAGAATATTCTCAAGTACCTACGAAGGACTAAGGACTGGGTCCTTACCCTCGGTGGGAGTGATGACTTGAGGGTTGTAGGGTATAGTGATGCTAGCTTCCAGACTGATAGGGATAACTTCCGCTCTCAGTCGGGCTGGGTCTTTACCCTAAATGGAGGAGCAATTTCTTGGAAGAGTTCCAAGCAAGAGACAGTGGCAGATTCTACTTGTGAATCAGAGTATATTGCAGCTAGCGAAGCGGCAAAGGAGGCGTTATGGCTGAGGAACTTCATTGGAGACCTTGGAGTTGTACCAGCTATTAAAGAGCCGATGGAAATTTTCTGTGATAGTGAAAGTGCTGTTGCCTTAGCCAAGGAACCAAGGGATCACGGGAGATCCAGACACATCGACAGAAAATACCATTTCATCAGACATCGGATCGAAGAAGGACTCCTCGTGGCAAAGAGGGTATCATCGGATGAGAACCCGGCAGATCCCCTCACGAAGGGACTGACTCGGGTTAAGCATCTCCAGCATGCTCGGAGCATAGGGCTGAAGGATGATATTAGATTTAGTAGTTAGATACTCTTGAAATTTGTAAAGTGTAATTGACATTTGATGATGAATAAAAGTGTTTTATTTATGAGTAAAGTGTTGCTATCTCTTGTCGATCGTTTACTATATTTCTTTTGCATGTTTTGACTTCCAGAATAATTTTGTTTGGTTTAACATATTATTCAAACCTCCACAGTCGGTCATATGTCGGAAGTAGGTATGAATCAAGACTGTCATGTTTGGTTGTAGAGGTCTGGGACAAGGCTACAACAATCATGAGTGCTCATAAGTTCTGAGCATTGGACTCAACCCACGCTCACTGGAATCACTTCATGGAATTCTATCTCGAGTGATCGTGAGACGGTAATATCATATAAGTCTTTAAACCTAGAGATATGATTTGTTACTTACGAGTTGGTTATGCATTGATTGTACGAAAAACGCATTGGTAACTCGATGTTATAAAACGTGCTCTTATGTGTAATTCAATGAGTAGTAGAACAAACATATGAGTCGAAGTTTATCTGTTCCTTCTTGGATTAGAAGCTGATATCTGGGCCCCTCGATGATTTTGTTTTGACCTATGTACCGGGCCCGGTCAGAACTAGATTGATGTGTTCAATAAAGTTCTTTGTCAAACAAATCGGAGATCGGGAAACAAATGTTGGACAATAAGTAAGACATTGTTCCATGTATTTGTCCGACTGATATCTAGAACAGAGGATTATATGATCACTTATCTTAAATGGCGTACCATCATCTTCTCAAGTTTCGAGAAACCTTGTAAAGAGCTACGATTGCCGATCGGTTCCTGAAGTCATACTTGCAGTAATAGTTACTAGACTTATCCAAGTGGGAGACTGTTGGATAAGGTGTCTAAGTCCATAACTATTTCTGGTATGTACTTGACCCGACCCGGCATGGTCCATTTGGGTTGCATGGCACCATGCAATTGGATAAACTAAATGAGAGAAATAACGCTTGGAGATTATTAATATATTATAAGTTCTAATATATTAATAATATTATTTGATTAGTTTGATCAAGAATTAATTTAGAATTAATTAAGTGATCAAAAGATAACTAATTAAATATATGGGTTGATTAAGTAAATCATCCATATCTTGTATAGTGGGCTAAAAGGCTCCATGGATCATCAAGTTGGGTTCCACCCATAGGATGCTCCATGGATGCTCCATGGGAGTTACAAACCCATGGGTCATGGAAATGAAGAGTCATGACACATTAGGGTTTAACTCTAGATGTGTCAACACTATATAAGAAAGATAATCTCCACCAAAATCGGTTGACACAAAGAAATAGAGGGCTTGGCCGATTTGAAGAAGTGAGTATACTCTCATAAGTTCTTCCAAGAGCATTTGGTGTTGTGTGAAGCATTTGAGGCATCACCACTTGAGGTGCTAGGCTCACAAGGTTTCAAGGAACACAAGCAACAACAAGGTAAGTTATTCTATCTATACTTTATGTTGAAATTGTTCCCCATGTATGCTAGATAGGATATAACCTTGGAATTCAACTTTGCATGACAAATTAGACAAACATAGATCCAAGGTTATTAGGGTTGCATGTACACTTAGGAAGTGTTAGAATGCTCAAAACCCATCAGTATTCTCGAAGGAGCATTCTTTTCAGGTTTTCCCAACCCATGGAGTTCGCCACCACTAGGGTTAGTGTCTGGACGTGGCCGTTCCACCATGTCAGGGCGTGTTCAGAGAAAGTAAAAGCAGCAAACTTTACTTTGCTTTCTTCAGGACATGCACAGATTTCGAATACAACTTCCGTTTTCTCTATCCATTGAGATAGAGCCAATACTCCCCCAGTCCCGTAAAAGGGAATAGGTTTTCCGTTGGTGAAGTCTTTGTAAGTGCATACCCCTGAACGGCTTTGACCTTGGCCATTTGTAAAACTGTTTGTTCCTCCCCCCGATCCGTTGTTGCTCATTTGTGCCATTGCTGCAGTTACAGCAGCGGTTACAGCAGTCCGGAACATAACGGTGTCCATAATTGGAGGAGGTGGTGGAGGTGGTGTTGAAGTTGAGTTTCTGCGTGTTGATCTACGAGGAGGCATGTTCTGGTAGAGAAAAATAAGAATGAATACTATAAGTTTCTAATGTTTTGACAATCGTATGTTAGTTGTATCTTGTAATTTGTTTTGACTTTAGTTTATGGTTTCAAGGTAGGCATAGAAATTTAAAACTCGTAATTTTTGAGAGGTATAAAATAAGAAATACTTCATATTCATACATATAGGTCACACCTGAGGTGTGTTACATTACATGTTTTTGTTTGGAAAATTTGATTCTCCTAGAGGTCTCCGATTACAGATACAACAGGGAAAATAAGGGAAATAAGGGAAAAACTTTTTATCCGAAATCCTAATCTATAACAAAATTGTTGGGGCTCGAACAAGTTCTACTTGCGGCGTTTGGAGCTAGATTCGGCATTCGACCGTTTGACTCCCATCAGTCGCCTCTCAAGATCTGCTTGTTGTTCCTTCATCTCTCTTATATCTGCCAGAGCCGTTATCATTTGCTTCTGAAGTGTCCCCGTGTAGATTTGGGTATTCTCATGTAGTCCTTCCAAACGGCGAATGTCAACGGCGTTACCTTGGGTAGCAGCATTGACCTCGCGAACTCTGGCTGCTTGCCTGTCTGTCTCGTAGTTTTGGGTAGCTATAGCGTTCACAATAACAGGAAGTGCTCGATCAGCTGAGCTTCCCCCACTGACATTGTAAAAATCTCGGCACATGCCGAAAGGAGGGCGTACACCTTGCTGGCGGCTCCAGTAGTAGAGGTGACTTCCCCACATGGGAATGGGTCCCGGTTGATATGGTCTGATTTCGGGAGGATGAGGGATGGGAGGGTCGAACACTTCTGGTTCGGAGTCTGTCCCGCTAGAAATCTCCTCGATCTCTACGTCGACTTCGAATTCCTCTCCGACTTCGACTTCGAATTCTCCCTCGATAACCCCTTCGGGTTCTTCCTCGACCTCTTCTTCGATTTCCTCTGGGTCTTCCTCCGGGTCTTCTTCTATCCAACCGCCGTTGCCTTGGTTTGGGTAGTAGGGATCTCCTGGTAAATGGAATCCGGCCATTTGTCTGTACTAGGATAGATGTATGAGAACTTTATAAGAAAAGAAAATTCTATTTAACGACTTACTATTTTTAACTATAATTTGTACAACTATTTTTAATAATACTCCTATAATATTTCAATTTGGCGAAACTAAAATAATTTGTATTTGGTGAGTTCTTGGCTTGTTGTCCACTATGAACATTCCTCGACATACGTTGGTCAAATCCAAGATAAATATAGTTGATCAGGCTATCTTTATTCTCGACCTGATTACATACCCCGGGGCTCAATCGTAGTGTCGTAACTTGCCTTAATACTTTTTAGTAAAACTTGTTATGATACGAGATTAATGCATGCTTGTAAAAATGTATATCTTTAAAAGAAAGTATTTTTTTTTCATGAAAATGTTTCATCAGAGGGTTTTTGGTCCCCTTTGCATTTATAGTTTGTATATCATATGTGGTTCGATATACTTAGTTCACTATAAACAATGCTCTGATACCAATCTGTCACACCCCCAAACCAGAATGGCGGAAACATTCGGGGGTGGATGACTTCACGTAGTATCACAACCATTGAATATTGTAAAGAAAGTAACACAACCATCACATATATAATGAAAACGTATGTTGTTGCGTTATACATATTAGCAAAAGACTATTACAATAAGATGATAAATGTTCAATAATAAAACATCCTTAGAGTTCCCTTCTCCAAAAGCCGGTGGTTACCTGTATTACTGATTCCCTGAGAAATACAAGTGGTTTCGAAAAAGTGTCAACAATTAAGTTGGTGAGTTCATAAGTGTTTTCCATTGAAAAGTATGTCCTTTTTTATAGTAAATCGATGAACGAGGTTTTTAGAAAATCCAATATTTTCTATAAATGATTTGAAAAGTTTCCCGTGTTGGAGTGCGTTAGTGTTTTCCATACTTGAATAATAGTGATAAAATTTGTGTTAACAATAAAATGGAAAACTGAAATGCATATATGAATCTCGTAAATCAAACTTGTTTTTATACTTTTATGTGAGCTTTATAACCATACTATTGACACTGACGGCCTGTAACAACATTCTTCAGGTGTTGTAGTGTTATGACATTTGTCACCCCAGACCTGCCGGTCTAACTATAGCTAATAGTTTAGGTGCGGGGTTGTCAATCCCGTATAGATCTATACACAAGTATCACGTTCTCTCCTAGAGATTATGGTATATAATACAGGACTTGAAATGCATACATACGAGTACGTTGAAGTTTAAATGTCTCACATTACTTGGTATAAACACATTTACGATAATAAAGACTTTACTTCTTTTGAAAGCATTTCATTTGTCGAGATGTATATGTAAAATGTATGAATCACCTGAATACTACACTCATTATAGTTTCTCAAAAGTATGTTTCCATTTAGTAAGAACAACTTGGTGATATAATAGCCCTTTAGACATAACGTTATTTTTGCATCAAAACCCTATAAGAACGATATTATAATTATGTTTATGAAATGATACTTTGGCTTGTAATGTACTTGTATTCCCCCCCCCCCCCCCCTAAAACGTGAAAAGAATTGAAAAGTAGGGGTATGAACTCACCCGTTAAGTTTGAAGAGAGAGGCTAGAGTTGAGCAGAGTTTCGACCGCGGAAAGTTGCGTCTTCGGGTTCTCGGGAATCTCTGCAGCGTAGATCCTTCGTCGGGGGCTCGAGTGCGGAAACCAAGGTAAGGAAATGGTCTCTGGAGCTGGGAGAATGGCTGAGGAATTGTGAAGGTGTGCCAAAACTCGAAGCTCATGCCATCTATTTATAGTGCTGGAAGAGTGAGTACGCGGGGCGTAATTTTGGAGTACGCGGGGCGTACTCACGTACGCAGCGCGTACCTCGTTACGCTGGGCGTAATATGGCGTCATGGCTTACGACTCCTGGCTAGCTAAGCATAGAGGGGGCGGGCCAATGGGACTCGACTCTGGGTCTAGTACGCGGGGCGTACTCCCAGAGAACGCGGGGCGTAATCCGGCCTGTCCTCTTCTAAATTCCGTAACTTTCGCGTACCAGCTCCGTTTTTTGTGTTCTTTATATCCACGCGTAGGTGAGATTATGCTCTACAACTTTCATTTAGACTCCGTCGGCTAATTTTGACTTCATTTTTAATGATATATTTTTAATAGGCCGGGCCTCCTAAAGTTCGTAAGAAAATTCATATGTTCTTTATTCGACGTCGGTTTTCGTTTGTCTTTTTATCGTTTTATTACCACTGAGGAGATCTTCAACTTCCATTTAGGTGGTGATAGCTAAATAACACTCGATCTTCAATCCGATTTTTTAGCCCTCTACTACTGTTACGAAACTTTGAAAATTCGTAACTTCTTCATACGAGGCCCAATTTGGGCGATCTTTTTATGCATGCTCACCTTTCAACGAGATCTACGACTTTTGTTTAGATACTTAAGGCAAGAATGTATTTTATTGAGATTTTACTTTTTACGTCAAATAATGTTTTAACGTCGTGTCGTAAATATACGAGTGGTTATACTTTCTTCAATATAACCCGGTTTTGAGCGTTCTTTATGTTTTTGGAAACCTTGGCATGATATCAAATATTTGAGGCATCCCAACTTAGATACTTGAACACTTTATTTTCGAGGTTAATTCCGTTGTATTTGGCTTTCGAGTGTTACAATGCTTTTGGAAAATATAGGGTTGTCACAGAAATAAAGTTATATACATTATGAAAAGTAGGAGATTTGAACCTTCACTCCAATTGAGAATCAATATGACTTAAAAATCTTCATCGAGCATAAGCATCTAAAAATTAAGTCAAGAGACGATTAATCACAAGGTTCTATAAAAGCTTATTATGGCAAGTCTTTTATTATCTTTTTGAAGATTTGTTTATCTAAATGTTTTTGGAAATATTGGTTATTTGAATGTTTTTGGTATTTTTGAAAAGAAAGCAATTTTCAATTGTTTTTGGATTTTCTTTTTGAATGAAAGTAAACACACTTTTGTACAAACAAAAAGTAAAAGTTTAAGGATAGATGTTATCTGGATTTAACATTCCTAGACGGCCTAGGAAGTATTGAAACTTTGTTTCATCGAGAGCCTTAGTGAAGACATCGGCAATTTGATCTTCGGAGTTGATGAAGTGTAGTTCGATATGACCCTTTTGAATGTTGTCCTTGATAAAGTGATATCGAATATCGATGTGCTTTGTCATGGAGTGGTGAACAGGATTGTGAGAAATAGCAATTGACTGGTTGAGTCACAAAATATGGGAATTTGTGAGATTTTGAAGCCATAGTCACGCAGTTGAGTTTGCATCCATATGACTTGTGAACAACAGATGGCGGCAGCGACGTATTCAGCTTCTGCTGTTGATGTGGATACACAAGTCTGTTTCTTTGAAGTCCAACTCACTAGTATACCTCCTAGGAATTGACAACTACTACATGTACTCTTTCTATCTAGCTTGCATCCTCCGTAGTCTGAGTCGGTGAAAGCGTTTAGCTGAAAATTAGATTTAGCTAGATACCAAAAGCCGAGTTTGGGAGTGCCTTTAAGGTATTTGAAGATGCGTTTCACAGCAACTACATGAGATTCCATAGGATTTGCTTGGTATCTAGCACAGACACATGTAGAAAACATGATGTCAGGTCTGCTAGCAATGAGGTATAAGAGTGATCCGATCATTCCATGATATCTTTTCTGGTCAATGGGTTTGCCATTTAAGTTTGCATCAATTTTGTATCCAAAGGCCATTGGGGTTTTTGCGGTATTGGATTTCTCCATTGAAAAACGAGTGAGTAGGTTTTTGACATAATTCTCTTGGTTGACAAAAATGCCATCAGTTGACTGTTTGATTTGAAGTCCGAGAAATGTAGTCATCTCCCCAATCATGCTCATTTCAAATTTGCTCTTCATTAAATCTGCCAACTTAACACTTAAAGATTCGTCAGTAGAACCGAAAATAATGTCATCAATATATATTTGTACAATGAACAGATGTCTATTAAAGATTTTACGAAAAAGGGTTGGATCGATTGAACCTCTTTTAAAACCTGATTCTTCGAGAAATGTTGACATCGTGGCATACTAGGCTCGGGGTGCTTGTTTCAAGCCATAGACAGCTTTCTGTAGTTTAAAGCTGTGATCGGGAAATTTGGGATCTTCGAAACCTGGTGGTTGTTGGATGTCTACATCGCGATCTATCTCTCTGTGTAGGAATGCACATTTAACGTCCATTTGGAATACTTTGAAATTCATATGTGCAGCATATGCAAGAAAGATGCGAATTGCTTCAATTCTGGCAACTGGAGCATATGTTTCATCGTAGTCGATTCCTTCTTGTTGTGAATATCCTTTGACTACAAGACGTGCCTTGTGTCGACAAATGATTCCTTGATCGTCAGTCTTGTTTCTGTATACCCATCTTGAACCTATTACAGTAACATCGGGTGGAGTGGGAACAAGATTCCATACGTCGGTTCTTTCAAATTCTGCTAGCTCTTCTTGCATAGCTTTTACCCAGTCTGGATCTTTTATATCAGAATGTATGGTTTTGGGTTCAGTTGTGGATAAGAAGGCTCCAAATAAACATTCATTTGTGGATGCGGCTTGAGTCTGAATGCCTAAGTTGGGATCTCCGATGATTTGGTTTGTTGGATGATTTCTAGTCCACTTTATTAAGCGATTCTCTTCCGCTATAATAATTGGAGTTTCAGTATCCCATTGTTTTTCTCCGGGTGTTTCATCTTGGAATAGGTTTGAAGGTTCCCCCATAAATGATGCATCGGGATTGTTTTGGCTATTTGGGGAATGGGTATTCAAAGGAGGATTTGGTGTTTGTTCCGAAGAGGAAGTATGTGTTGGTGGTTTCCCCTCGAATAGATTTGCATCGTTTTGGTTTGTTTGTGGAGTTACTTCACTGGGTGTTCCTGTATGATCAATTAAAGTAGTTAGAAGTTCAGAATTGTAAGTAGTTTTTGGTTGTTCAAAAAGTAAATCAAGATCGATTTCAATGTCTATGTCAGGAGAAGGTGTTTGTTGAATTGGATTTTGAAAAATATTTTCAATCATTTTTGAACCAAAATGTTCACGATCCAATTTCCTGACATAAAATTCATCGAAATGAACATCGGTACTTTCTTCAATTACTCTGGTACGTTTGTTCAGTACTCTATAAGCAGCTGAAGAAAATGAGTAACCAAGGAAAATTCCTTCATCCGACCTTGATTCAAATTTTGAAAGGTGATCTTTATTGTTCTTTACGAAGCATCGACAACCAAAAATATGGAAAAACTTGATTTTTGGTTTTCGGTTGTTAATGACTTCATATGGTGTTTTATGAAGATGTTTATGGATTAAGGAATGATTTTGAGTGTAGCAAGCTGTGGCTATTGCTTCTGCCCAGAAGTATTGTGGCAGATCAGCGAAGATAAGCATTGATCTTGCAGCTTCACATAGAGTTCGGTTCCTTCTTTCGACAACACCGTTCTGTTGTCGAGTGTATGGAGCTGAGAAGTTATGTTCAATTCCTTTTTCTTTGAGAAATGAATCTAGAGTACTGTTTTTGAACTCTAAACCATTATCACTTCGGATTCTTCGAACAGGTCATTTCAGCTTCAGCTCGATTTGTTTGATGAAGTTGATCATCTCTTCAGGTGCTTCTGATTTTAGTCTTAAGAAAAAGACCCAAGTAAAGCGCGAGAAACCATAAACGACAACAAGAATGTACTTCTTCCCTTGTATGGTTTGGGTTTTGGCAGGGCCACAAAGATCTATGTGCAACAAATCTAGTGGTTCAGATACACTGGATTCTGAGATGCTTTTGTGAGTGGATTTGGAAAGTTTTCCTTTTTCACATGCGGCACAAAGAGTTTCGTTATCAAGCTTCAGAAGTGGTAGCCCTCGAACAAGATCATCGCCGATCAATTTGTTGATGTACCCAAAGTTTAGATGGGAAAGGCGGCGGTGCCATAACCAACTAATATCTGTTGGGGCTTTAGATAGCAGACATATATCGGGTTTACCATAGATAAGATCCATGTCAAGTGGATACATATTTCCGGCACGGTCAGAATCAACTATAACATCTTTGGTTTTGGCGTCCATGATCAAGCTTCGTTGTTTGGTGAAAAGAACTTCAAGATTGTTATCACACTGTTGAGAAACACTGATGAGGTTGTGTTTCAGGTCATTGACGAAGGCAACTTTTTTTATGGTAAAATTACCATTTGTTATGTTTCCATAACCTTTGATTTTTGCTTTCATGTTGTTGCCGAAGGTAACATCTTGATTGGTTTGTATAGGTTTGAAGTCACGTAAGTAGTTCCGGTTTCCTGTCATATGTTTGGAGCAGCCACTATCAATATACCATGTGTCATCATTAGGTTCTCTAGCATTAAGTACCTGCAATCAGACAGAAAGTTTAGGTACCCAAATCTGAATGGGTCCTGGTTTGTCAGTTGTTATTTTAGGTGCTTTGCTTGATGAATTTCTTTTATCATTTAACTTCACATTATTGTAATGGTTTGCTTTATGACGATGGAATGGTTGAGGTTTGATTTGATCTATCAATTTTACCCAAAATGTGATTTGTTTTTGAAAACATGTGGGTTGATAAGATTTGTGATTTGGTGAAAGATATCCTAGATGTGAAGGTTTGTTTGAAATTTTTTCTTCATATCTGGGATGTGATGGGCGGTTTTGAAAAGCTTTTTGATGATGATGGTTTGAAACTTTCTGATGTGATGGTTTTTGAAAGTTCCTTGAATGATTAAAAGTGATATCTTGAAAGCGGTTTTCAAAAGGTTTTTGAAAAGGTTTTGGTTTTTGCTTGGAAACCTGTTTATGAGGTATGATGTAGGGTTTAACTGGTTTCTTTGGTTGGTTTTCAAAAATGTTTGGCTTGATAAGTGGGGTTTTGGTGACTTGAATGGATTTTTTGCTTGTTTGTTGTTTCTTGGAGTATTTTTGTCCCAGACTAGTTTTTCCAGCAATTGATGAAGTCATTGTAGGAAAAGCAGTTGGTATAGAAGTACTACCATCCTCATAAGAGGAATTTTCTCCACTCAAAAAGTATTTGAGTTTAGTGGTTCCATCGGTATGTTTGATTTGGTGGGTTAAAGAACTTGCAGAGTCTGTTTCAGAATTTACAACTCTTTTGAAAGACTTTTTGGAAACACTGAAAGCAGTATCATCTGGACTACAGTTGATAACTGTTTCGTCATCTGAATCTTCCTCGTTAACAGAGATTCAGAGTTTTCACAATTCATCATGTTTTCCTGTTTTGCTTGTTCAATTTCAAAGGATTCTCTTCCAATTCCTGGTCTATAATTCGTATCAATTTTACTAGTTCCTAAGGTGAAAATCATCACTTAGTTTTCTGGAAACTTTGATAGAATCCATATTCCATATCAGTCTTTTATTCTCGGTTTCAAGAGAATTGATTTGTTTTATAGAATCAACCAATTTTTCATTTAAAACATTGCATTTGTCAGTTGATTCTTGAAAGTCTTGTTTCAACTGAAGGATTTCCATTTCTAAAACATCTTTTATTTCAGAAGAAATGACTGACTGATTTTTTAGTTCCAAATCCCTTTTCTGAATTAGGGTCTGATTTAATTGTTCCAAGACGTGATTATAATCTTCTGATTTTCTTTCAACGTATCTTTCCAATTTGCTTTTCGTTCTTGTTGATTCTCCAAATTTGAGTTGTAAGGTTTGTAACTCAGATTTGCAAATATCATAATTGACCATTGTGTCATGATATGTTTTGAGATCAGCTTCCAGACTAGTCTCAATTTTGGTTATGTGGGACTCAAAAATTGTTTTGGAAAAACCAAGTTCAGAGATCATAGACCATACCTGTTCTATGACGTTGGGAGCTCTTGAAGGTATTTCAACACCAGCTACGAAGCAGAAGTTTGATTGTGCTTGTTCATTCTCAGCTTTGTCATCAGATGTTGGCCAGTATTCCACGCTTGGTTCATGGATTGCCATCAATGCTTTTTGCTTTTCATGGTTTTCCAGTTTCTTCAATTCATCGGCTCTTTGAGCATAATATGCTGAGTCTTTGATTTTGGTTTTGTTTTTGGCCCGACATTCTCTGGCATAGTGATTTGTTCCTTTGCAGTTGTGACAAATGATCACTTCTTCATCACTGTCATCCTTTTGACTTTTAATCGGAAGTCTTTCAGGTGCTTGAGTTTGGGTTTATTGGGAAGGTTGAGAATGGTTTTGTTGGAATCCAAAATTTTGGTTGTTTTGAAAACCATTGTTTTGATTGTTGTAACCTTGATTTTGGAAACCTCTGTTTTGATTTTGAAAACTGTTGTTTAGATTGTGATTATGACCTGAGTTGGGATCGTTTTGAAATCCCTGGTTTTGAAAACCTTGGTTTGAGTTATTTTGGAAAGAAGGTCTTGGAGAATTTTGTCCAAAGTAAGGTCTTGGCTGAAAACCTGAGTTGTTTTGTCCAAAATATGGTCTTGGTTGAAAACTTGAGTTATTTTGTCCAAAAGATAGTCTTGGTTGAAAATTTGGTCTAAAATTTGATTGACCATGATTTGGGATAAATCTCTGGAGATTTGTGTTTGCAACCAAAGCACACAGTTGTTGATAATCTGCTTCATCACTTGAATCAGACTGGAAGGATTGGTTTTGAAAAGATGTAGTGTGATTAAAATGATTAAAGTTTTGATCATTGTAAGGTGTTTGGTTTTGAGAAGTTGTGGACACAAGAGCAAGTGGTCCTCCAAAAGTTGCAATGGTTGGTGGGTCAATCGAGGATTCATACGATTGAAGTTATCCATACAAATTGTACAAAGATTCGGTATGAATAGCTGGATTTCCCTGAATAATGAGTTTAACCATTTTCTAGCTTTTGAAAAGATTGTTTAAAAACTTGAGATTTATCTCGTGTTGTGTCTTTTTGATACCCACATTGTTCATTTTAACCATAATCAAATTGAACCTATCATGAGTATCATGGATAGTTTCTGATGAAAGCATTTTGAAATTATCGAATTCATTCAAAACAGATGTTCTTTTGTTTCCGATAATTCTTTTATTTCCACAAAAACGATTTTTCAAATTTTCCCAAATTTGATTTACGGTTAACATAATAATGTCATTCATTTGACTTAGAATACTGTGAGGTAATCCAGACACAAGTTCCTTTTTGGCTTGGAGTTCCAACTTTCTTATGATATCGGTTTGAGTGACTTGATTTGTAGCAAGAGTAGCCATATTTTCTGGAGTAACATATGTTCCTTCTACACACTTCCAGATATCTTCATTTATAGCGTTAAGATGAAGATTCATACGGCCAACCCACAAATTATACTCTTCAGGAATAAGTATGGGTGCCAGTAAACCAAATCCTAAGCTATTTGCAATGGAGATAGAGTTCATGGCTCCACCTACCCAAAGTCTCTGCCCACAAAGGCGTTAGGCCTTAACATCCAGGCCGAGGGTTAGGATTTGGCATTAGAGCCACTAGAGGTTGATCATTGACTTCAGGATCTGAGTCGGAATCTTCATATATTTCTTCCTCAAATTCTTCTTCCGGTTCGGCCTCTAGACAACCTTCATTCCCTTGGTTAGGGAAGTACGGATCTCCAGGAGGATGAAATCCCGCCATGATATGTACACGAGAATAGGGGTAAAAGAGGCAATTAATAGACATATAAACTATCAATAATTATAGGGGAGTGATCCTTATCAAATACTTATATAATTACGTAGTGCATACCAGTTATATATAACTTTAGATAGGATAGACCTTCGAATAAGTGATCCAACTCTATGTCCACAACCAAACAGGGAACAGGAAGTAAAGCGAAAACAATAGATTCTAAGCCTATATAATCCTTATTATATATAACCTTAGCGTATCCACTCAGTAATTATAGACCTACCAACAAAGGTCTTTAGTCTTCACATAAGTTAACTATAGTATCATAAAATACTCCAATAGTATTTTTAAGTTGTTTCGTGTTCTTGATGTTTCTTTGTTGATAGAGTTGGTAAGTTTTTAGACTTGCTGCAACACTACAAACATTCTTGTGCATATGTTAATCACTTCTCGGACTGACATAGTTGATCAGCCTATGTAATTCCCAGACCTGACCATATATCCCCAAGCGTACTTGTGTTGTTCAAAAATCACAATACTTTTGTTCTATTCTTGTATGATACTGGTCTTAGTGTGAATGCATGTGTGTATACTTTTAGTAAAATACATGTTTTGTTTTAAAAGTATAACTCTTGGTCAAAGTGTTTTTAATCCCATTATGTTTATAGTTTTATATCTTTTATGGCTTGATATACTTCATTCACTATAAACCATGCTCTGATACCAAATGTGTCACACCCCCAAACTGAATGAATGGAAACATTCGGGGGTGGAGGACGTCGTGTACAGTATCATAACAATGCATAATAGTAAATCAAGCAGCAACATTCATTCCATTAAATAGTATAGTTAATACAAGTGTGTTCTTTATAAAGTTTAAATGACACCAAAAATGAATGTAACAAAAGAATAAGACGAGTATTGCATTCCGCTCCATCTTCTCAAAAGCTAAACAAGTGTACCTGTCTTACTGGTTTCCTAAGAATATAAGTTATTCTGAAAGAGAGTGTCAACATATAAATGTTGGTAAGAACATAAGTATTTAATGCCATTATATGGAATTTGTTTTACAGAAATGATTGTATTTGTATCATGAAAATTTTTGTTTAATTACCCAGTAAATCCAATATTTTCTGCTTATAATGAAATGTAGTCCTCTACCAAGACCCGACTGTTTGTACATTTGTTCTCTTAAAATAATGAAAATGAACTGTTTGTATTAGTTAGAATATTCTAATGATAGTTTTACTGAATTATAACCGAGTTGGTTAATTTAGGATTAAAATGTGATTGAAGTTATAACCAAACTTAATCGACCTAGTATAAACACACGACGCTCTTCAGACGACGAACAAGTATGACATTTGTTCACTCGTGGCGTTGCAGGTCCCACTATAGCTAGCAGCGAGGTTTGGGATGGTCATTCTCCTAAAGATCTATACACAAACTCACTCTCTCCCTCCAGCAGACTTTGGTTAAAAAAACATGACATAGCAAGTTTATTGCTGTGCCACAAAGTAGTATCTTACACTTTAGTTATCATGTACATGTATAGTGTGTCTGTTCCTTCTGTTCCTTCTGTATCTGGTATATGTATATGTGTGTTCCTTTTGTAAGTGTATATGTTCCATTTGTAAATGTATACGTATAGTATTACTTCGAGTTCTTGTATATGTATATGTATGATCTCTAAACTATACCTATTATATTTTACTAGTATGTTTGCTGTATAACTGATTTGTTGGAAAGACTCATGCACTACTAGAAAACAATCCTTTAATGACGCAAATAATGGTAGAAGTTATAATATAAACAATAATCACAATTATAATAAGTATAAAATTTATGAAAAAGTGAAGCCCAAAAATCGTTTTTTAACCCTTGAAACAGGGAAAAAAGAATATATATATATATATATATATATATATATATATATATATATATATATATATATATCATGATTGTATATATGACCACGTCAACTATTATTGAGGTTTACCCAAAATAATATCTAAGTCATATAAGGAAAGCATAATGTTAAAATAATATCTACGGCATATGAGGAAAGCACATTGTTGTTAAGAAGTGTATACTGAGTAACATTATTCTCTTTCTACAAATTTTAAATGAAATCATTATAAGAAAATTATGTTTGAAATTTAAGCACTAGATCATTTGTGTAATAGTTTCGTATGAACACAAAAGAAATTGACAGCACAACTTTATTATATATTTATGTAATATCATGTTCGTTAATACAATTGTTTGATGTTACAAGTGTTTCAAGTTTCAAGCCCAAGTCCGATCCAGAGCCCAACTTCTAGAAGGAAATGGATTGTTTACATTAGATACATAAAAACCTTCTGGTCTTACTAACCAATAACAATATTGTGTACCAAATCCTTGTTTAACACATACATTAGAAGGATGACGGCTATCGAACACATGAAAATCCTGATATTTTGAACCCCACCAGAACTGACTCCAATAGTATGTAGTTGTTGTTTCATGAATTTGCCATTGGTAAATTCCATTATAAGAAAGGGTGTGATTTCCGTGATCATCTTCTTTTGATCTCACGTGAAAGGTGATATCTTCATTGATGCCATTGATTATGAACATGTTCCATTCACCGAGTACATCAAGAGGTTTATTTATAGAAGACGCGATGGTATAAGTAACTGGAAATACTGAGATGCAGAAGAAATCGACGAAAACAAAAAGGCGATACATTATACTACTTATATAATTTATTTTGAAGCAGTTATAAAATTTATCTTTAGAGTAGTCACTGTGATCAATTTATAAGGAGTGGGTGGGAGCTCCATAGCATATTTTGCATTAATTATGTAATAAGTGTAATTAATTTATAGTTATTGTAAAATTTAGTTTGCCGTTTCAAAAGAATATTTATATATAACTGATACCTCTAGTTTAATTGGCATTTGGTGAAGATACCAAGGATCATAGCCACATCTTACATAGCGTATTTTGCATTAATTATATAATATTTTCCAATAACTGATACCTCTAGTTCAATTTCCATTTGGTGACGGTAATGATGAATCATAGCCACATCCCACATTGATTGGATTTAAAGCACTCATACATTTTGTTGGATATTATTCCTTTTATATCATCTCAGATACCGATTGTTGGAAATATAAAAATCTGATTACCACAACAAAAGGCTCAGCTACCAGTTATTGTGTGACAGATATATGAGTTAAAGGTATAAGATATAGATATATATAAAGAATAATAATTGCGGAATAAGTATAAATATGAAAGCTATAAATGACTGAAAGCTATAATAATATAAATGATTGTATTTAAATGACGTAAAGCTATAAATAATATAAATGACTGTATTTAAATAACATAAAGCTATAAATAATATAAATAACTATATTTAAATGACATAAAGCTATAATAAAGTATATAAGTATATAAATATATATCAAGTAGGTTCGTCAATAAATTGACTGAACTGGACTCATGGAATGACTGGTCGATATTTGTTCTTTGAATGGACTGGTCGATATTGGGACTGTTGGGGTGCAAAGTTATTCATTCATGACTTTGTAAATGTTTGACTTTTGTAAAACCCACTTGCATGTGGTGCTTTAGTCTTTAGACCCATTTGTTAGAGAGTGAGAGAGAGACATGTAAACACCTCTATAAATAGTGGGCTCATACCACTTGTAGAGGTGTGCTTGAGACATGTAAAAGTGAGTGTGTAAGTGTGTGTTATTTATGTAGTCTAGATCTAGATCCTTTTTGTGTAATATCATATACATTCAATATATCTCTTAAACACCCAAATCACCATGTTCAATTGTGCAAGCTTTAATTCCGCATGTCAAACCATGTTCTTTGTCACTACAATTGATATCAGAGCGGGTCTTCAAGATCAAGGTGATTTTTGAAGAACGATTCTCGGTTTGGCAATTTTTGTCGCAACTTGAACAATTTTGGTGAGTCTCTCTCTATGATCTCTCGTAATATTTGATTCGTGCATTGCGTTTTTTTTATTTTTGATCGTTTGACTCTTTGGATCAAATTTTTCTTGAAAAACCCATTTGTTATGATCCAATAATTTTTTTTGATCAAATTCCGATCCAATCTCATATTCGTTTGTTCGATTTGGTTCTCAAAATTGTGATTGTTCGTTAGTTTTAACTCAAAATTCGTTGTAATTCAATTACCTTTCGATTTGACCCAAAGTTTTGATCAGATTACTATTCTTATTCAAATAGAATATTCAAATGTTTCAACCCAATTCAAAAGAATTCGTTACTGTTCATGATTCATGGGCCCATACATTTGTTTTTGATCTAATAAGAATTCGATGTAGGCCTAATGAATCACTAAAATTCAATCAATCCTTATTCACTGATTGCGTCTTCAATTTATCGTGCTTAACTATTTGTACTTTATGAAGACATGTTTCTCGATTCTTCTTTCCATCTTCTTAATTTTGGCTTCGTTTCAACGGCTCTAGAAAATCGATTAGTGTTGTGTTTGAATCTGAGCGATGAATCGATTTGTATATTGAGTTTGATAAACGAGTCAATATTGTTCATATTGACTTTGAGAAATTGTCAATCAATTCTTTGATCTTGACAGTCTTAGTCAAGAACTTTGAAATTGTTTTGAAGAACAGTTGTTTGAACACCTTTTGATCTGAAATCGGATCTCAAAATCATTGATTTCGTGTTTATGATTCGTTGACTTTAAAAAGTCAAACTGTGAAATATTCAAATTCGATTTTCCGGTGATGATTCAATAAATTGGAGGATGAAATTGTTGTTTTTAAGTTGAGAACAAGCTATAGATGTCGAAATTATGTATGATTGAAGAATTAATTTCGAAAATCAGTTAGATCTATGTTTTTGATAACGAACACTGTGTTCGTTCATATTTGCACGAACGGTTAAGAACGATTGAAAGATTTTCGAGTTGTTGATTTCGATTTTGGAGTCGATCGGTATCTTTGTAGTCGATGGAACAAACAGATGAAGAAATTGATGATTTGGTGAGGAGTTCGTGTTTTGGTGTCGATTGATGAACAGATGACGAAAAATTAATTTTGATTTCTAAGGATTCGCATGATTTGGATGGATGTTAAGAACGAACAGTTGAAGCAATTCGCATTTGATTTTAACGAAGACTTGGAATTTGATTTTGAAGATTTTTGTTCTTGGGTCGATGTGCGAAAGTTTTTGGATTTTGGTTTGTTGATTTTCGCAAGTAGATGCAAAGTCTGATGAAATCGATAGATTTTGAGTCTGGATTCGCATTTGTGTTTGGTTGTTGAGTCTGGATTTTGGATGGATTTGGATGAACAAACTGAATGATGTTGATGGTTTGGTTTCGCACGTTTGGAGTCCAAGATCTGTATCAAGTTCACATCTGATCTCAAGAAATATGTTCGCATTTAAAATCTTGAGTTCGCATCTGGATCTTCATTGGATTTGCATTTGATCTTGTTTTGTTCGCATTTTAATCCAAAAGTTTTTTAAAAAGCCTTTTAATCCAAAAGGAAAGATGAATGATGCGAAGAATATTACCACAAGGACTGGAGGGGATGAGAGAAAGAAGATGGAGAAAATTGAGGAAAAACCGAAAAATGCGAATGAAGAGAAAAAGTTGAAAGGTGATTCAGGAATCTATGACAATTGTCATTATTGCAATGGTGCGAATCATTTCGCAGCTGACTGCATGTTGCGAAAGAGAGAAGAGAAGAAAGAAAAAGTCAAAGATGAAGCATACTACTCAGAAAAGATTGAAGAGTTACGTGTTAAGACCAAAGGAGTGTCATTGGTTGCAAAGGGAGAAATTGCTGAAGAAGAGAGTGGAACTTATCAGATCTGGTCTTCAGGATCTGATGATGAAGAAATGAGGCATCCCACAAATAGGGCAATGTTCGCAAGTTTTGAGGATTGCGAAGAGAACATTTCAGGGAGATGTTTTGTGTCCAAATCTACTGACAAGTCACCCATGACAACCAAGGTACGTACAATTCTTGAATCTTTTAATATTCCTTTATTTGCTTATGATGTTGAAATTGTTTCATTTGATGATACTGTGGCTTATTTTGATTCTGTTATTGTGTCTGCTAGTAATGAAGCTAAGAAATTAAATGTGCAACTTAGTGAGACACGAAGAGATTTAGAAATAAAGAAGAGCAGAGTTGAAAAATTGGAATTACAAGTCAAAAATATAAACTGTGATAGGAATAATCTTACTAACGATGTTAGGTTATTACTAGCACAGAGAAACATATATTGTAATTCTGCAAAACGTTTGTATGCAAAATTAACAGATTTACATCACTCTTCTGATATTAGCAAAGAACAACATAAAAAACTTTTACCTTTTCTTGAGTATAAACGTGAAAAAGTTGATGTTGTTTCTTATGATTGCGAAAGCACAATTGCTCAATTTGACAAAATACCTGATGATAGATATGCATATGGTATTGTCAAAATTGATGAATTTCTGAATGCTGATGAGTTGGTTAAAATTGTCAATGAAAGTTTGACAAAGAGTGAACAAGTGAAAATCATAAAGAAAACTGAAAATTCAACGCTTGCCTCACAATTGAATTATGCTGATATTGATGAAAATTCTGATAATGTGAGTGAAATCAGTGAGATAGAAGAGGTTGATTGCTCTCAATTGTCAATCATTAATATCACATCTAAGATCAAAGGTAAAGAAATAATAGTTGATTCAATAGTAGAGGATGAAATTGATAAACCTTCAACTTCGCAACGTTGTATGTTTGATAATGTGGAAGTTGAAAGCTGGAAATCTGATGACACGGATATAAATCAAGAAGAAAAGAAAGTTTCAACCGAAACACCACAAAGGGTTGTAGTTGATCAAGTGTTTGAAAATACAAAAGAATTTGATAAAATTTTAAATGATAAAGGCGCACATTATTTGGAAACCAACACTTTGGTATATCCAAATTTTGTATGTACTGATAAAATAATTTTTCCAAATCAAGTTTTTGTCACTACTGGAAATGCTGAGAAAGTTCATCCTGATTTTAATAAAATGATTGAAAAAGATAATCAAAAGTCCACAACTGAAGGCTTTTTCGCAAATCAAAACACAGAAGAAAACAATTTAACCCAAAATCCTTATGTATTTCAAAAACAAAAATCAACAGAAAAATGGGTGGTTAAAGGTGAAAAATCAAACAAAGTTTTTGAAAAAGATGAAAAATCAAAGGTTGAAGTGAAACTAAACTCTCATGAATTCAAATTGATGGTTGGAAATTTTTCAACAGAAAATAATGTTTCAAAAAGAAAAGCAAGAAAAGCAATATTCTGGCAAGTAGTGTCTAAGGAAAAATCAAGAGATGAAAAAGAACAAATTTCAAAAACATCATCAAGTTTTCATAAACAAATAAATTCTGTTGACAAGGTTCCATATGTTCGCAAATATGACAACAATCGAAAATTTGAGAATTCGCAAAAATTTGCAAATAATCAAAAGTTTCAAAATGTTGACAAATTCACGAATACTTCATCAACTTTGAAGAACTCAACTCAAGACAAAATGAAATTTTCACCAAAACAACCAAATTTTCCAAATCCTTCAACATCAAAAACAACCAAAGTTTCATATACAAAAGGAAAATCTGATGTTAGAACGTTCAATCATTGGTTTGAAGGGAAAGGAAAGAAATATCAAAGTGGAAAATTTTCAAAAGAACAAATCAAAAGTGCATTTGATAAGTACACAAATAATTCTTCAATAGAAAGTGCATCATCTCATAATTCGCAAGTTCCAGTTCAAAAATGGAAACCAGTTATCAAAAATGCGAATGTTGTGAAGGATAAGATTACAATTAATGGAAATCCAAAATTATTGAATGATTATATTTCAAAATCTAGAACTGATGATGTTGATATAATTGATTCAGTTACAAACAAAGTGAAAACATGGTTCTTAAATTCCAAAAATTTGTTTCATTCTACTAATGATGGACCCAAAAAGTCTTCGGTTCCTAAATTTTTTCAATAAATGCAGGTGATATGTGACAAGCAATATGACATGAAATGGTACATTGATAGTGGTTGCTCTCGTCACATGACTGGAAGAAAATGCTGGAGTTGTCAAATTTGGAAATAATCACAAGTGTCAAGTGAAAGGATATGGGAAAGTCACAAATGGAAACTTCACAGTAAACAGAGTGGCATATGTTGAAGGACTTCAACATAATTTGATAAGTGTATCACAACTTGTTGTGGGTACTAGAAATCAAGTTGTATTCAATGAAGAAGGTAGTATAATTTCAAATGTCAAGACGAATGAAATACTCCTCAAATCCAAAAGATATGGTGATATGTTTACACTGGACATCAAACCGACTATGGGAAAACCAGCTGTGTGTTTACTATCAAAAGCATCAAATGATCTTAGTTGGTTTTGGCATAGAAGATTGTCACACTTGAACTTTCGAAATATAAATAAACTAGTAACTGAAGATTTAGTTCGAGGATTACCAGTACTGAAATTTGACAATGATTCTTTGTGTGCAGCTTGCGAACAAGGAAAACAACATCGAAAGGGTCATCCGATTGTGATAGATTCAAAAATAGTAGATCCATTGGAACTTCTTCACATTGATTTATGTGGACCATCAACTGTTGCAACAATAAACAAAAAGCAGTATATTTTAGTTGTTGTAGATGATTTTTCTAGATTTACATGGGTGTTTTTTCTCAGGATGAAATCTGAAGTTGCTCAGACGATGATTGATTTTATCAAAAAGATTGAAGTTAGTCTGAAGAAGAATGTGCGAAAAATTAAAAGTGATAATGGTTCTGAGTTTAAAAATCAAACTCTTGACAGTTTTATCACAAGTAAAGGCATTTCGCATAATTTCTCATCACCATATACACCACAATAAAATGGTGTAGTTGAAAGAAGAAATCGATCTCTATGCGAAGCTGCCAGAACCATGTTGACATATGCGAATCTACCTCAATATCTTTGGGCAGAAGCTGTGTCCACAGCATGTTTTACTCAGAATAGATCATTCATTCATAGAAGATTTAATGTTACTCCATATGAAATAATCAATAATCGAAAACCTAATGTAAAATTCTTTCATGTTTTTGGTTGCAGGTGCTTTATCATGAATCTAAAAGATAATTTGTCCAAGTTTCAAGCTAAAGCTGATGAAGGCATCTTCTTAGGATATTCGCAGAATTCAGTTGCATACAGAGTGCTCAACAAACGAACAAGAAAAATTGAAGAAACTTTCAATTTAACATTTGATGATTACTATCTTAAACAAATTGATACTAAATTTGAAAATAAACCAATACTTGTGGATTCAAATACTCCAATTGATAATTCTGAAATCAATGATTTTGATTATAACTTAATTTTTGGAATTCCTGACAGGGCCATTGATGCAGAAAATAATGCTTGTGATAATCAAACATTAGAATCCTCAAAACATACTGATGAATCAACGATAACTTGTGAAAGCACATCAGATGTTCAAAATCAACAAGAACATCAAGTTGAGGGGGAGCCTTCGCAAAATCAACAAGAACATCAAGTTGAGGGGGGGCATTCGCAAAATCGACAAGAATATCAAGATACAAATCATGTTAAGGGGGAGCATGATGAAACAGAGACAATTAATCTTGATAATAATGAAGAATTTCATGAAGTTAATGATAATTTTTCTGTTGCAGGATCTGAAAATGAAGAAATGTTTGAAGATGCACCATTAGAATTTGATCCAAATTTTCCACCACTCAAGAAATGGACAAGAAATCATCCAAAAGAACAGGTAATTGGAAATCTACAAGAAGGTGTGTTGACTAGAGCTCAAATTCGTGCGAAAAATGAGGTATTGAATGCAAACCAAGAACTTTGCATGTTTAATGTTTTTATTTCGAAAATAGAGCCAAAAACAGTAAAAAATGCTATGGAACACTCAGATTGGGTTGTTGCTATGCAATATGAATTGGCTGAATTTGAACGAAACAAGGTTTGGAGATTAGTTTCTAAACCTTCTGATGTTTCAATTGTTGGGTTAAAATGGATTTTTAAAAATAAAACCGACAAAGATGGCAATATTATTCGAAATAAAGCAAGACTAGTGGTAAAAGGTTATTCGTAACAAGAAGGCATTGACTATGAAGAAACATTTGCACCTGTTGCAAGACTTGAAGCAGTTCGCATATTTTTAGCCTATGCAGCTCACAAAGACTTTGATGTTTATCAAATGGATGTTAAATGTGCATTCTTAAATGGAAGACTTGAAGAAACAGTGTATGTTGAACAACCACCAGGGTTTGTAAACAGTGAGTATCCTGATCATGTGTATGTCCTTGACAAAGCTGTATATGGGTTAAAACAAGCACCAAGGGCCTGGTACGCATGTCATACCCCCAAACCTGAACGGCGGAAACATTCGGGGCGGATGACTTCATGTGGTAACATAACAAATGAATACATAGTAAAGAAAGCAATACGACCATCATATATATAATTGAAAGTTTACATTTGTCAAAAGTTACATGTTCAAAACCAATTACAATATGATGTCAAAATACGAGATTAAACTGGCGCCACAGCATCCCTTCGTCAAAAGCAAAATGAATACCTGAAATTACTGATTTCCTGGGACATACAAGTAATTTTGAAAGAGTAGATCAGCATTTAAGCTGGTGAGTTTCATAAGTATTTAAGTGACAATGTTTGTATGAAATGAAATGTTTTGTCTTTGTTTGTTTGTGTTTAGAAAATCCTATATTTTCTAATAGTATAAAAGTAGCCTTCACTCAAGACCAATGTTTGTTTCTAAAAATGTATGTAAGTGTAAAATAACCAATGTGTTTGAAAACCTTGTAAATCAATGCATTTTTAATACCCCATGTGAGTTTTATAACCATACTATTGACTCGGAATGCCTATAAACAACGTTCTTCAGGCGTTGGAATGTTATGACGTTTGTCACCCCAAACGGTGGACTGCAGCTAACAGTCAGGGCGCGGGTTGTCAAGCCCGTATAGATCTATACACAAACACCATGCTCCCCCTCCAAGGGATTCTGGTATATAATACAGGACTTGAAATGTGTACTCGAACGTACATGAAGTTAGTGTCTCACAAAATCGTGGTATAAAAACAGATCTACTTGTTAAAATGTTACGTTTGTTCTTGTATACGAAAGTGACTTCTTGAAATTCATGTTTCTAGTACATAAGAGTTAGAAATTTGTTCGTAAAACTATACCTATTATAGTTTTCTAAAAGTGTGTCTCGTTTGTTTAGAAATACCTAGAAAAAGGAATCATTTGTTATGAAAGCATAGATTTTTGGTGTAGAGTCCAAGACAGACAAGTATACATATAATCTAAGAAAAGTTTAGTTTATGCATGCATTACGACAATTTATACTTCAAAAGATAGAATGCTATTTTAACATATGTTATATATATGAAAGTTCCTTATAAAGTTTGTAAATCGCATGTGATTTGGATATATAACAGCATATAAAAGAGTTCTTTATGTAACACACGATAATACTCGTGTGTTTTACTAGTAATCCCCCCCTTGAAAGCATATAAAAGAATTTATAGAACATTTAATAGGTAAATTAAGGGGTATGAACTCACTTGAAAGTTTGAAGATAGCGAGATGGAAAACCGGGCAGAGTTTCGTCTTGGGAAACGGATTTTTCTCGGGATTCTCGAGAATCTCGGGAGTAAAATCGACCCTCGGGACTTGAGCAAAAAGACCAGAGCTTCGGGTTTGAACGAGCACGGAAAACGAGGCAATGTCGAGAGAGAAAGGAGAGAAATGAGCATCTTTTTCGGAAGCCCTCGCATGCTATTTATAGGGGGTCTAAGAAGCCTCGTACGCGGGGCGTACGCTCGTACGCAACGCGTACGCATACGTCATGCATGACCGAAGCCTCGACTGCCTCGGCTTCGGATGGGACGGATCAGTCTGGCGGGTCGGATGGGACGGCGGGTCGGACGGGTCGGTCGGACGGACGGGTCGGACGGGTCGGACGGGTCGGCAGCCTCGCATAGGGCGACGTGGACGATCAGAGGCCAAGGTCCTCGGGTACGTAGGGCGTACAGGAGTACGCAGCGCGTACCTCGGATGAGGACGCTGACTCCTCTTCGGATAATGCTTGAATTTTGAATTAAATAAATATATAATTTATTTAATAAACTTCAAAAATTCATATCTTCTTCATGTGAACTCCGTTTTCGATGGTCTTTATATCCATGCGTAGGTGAGACTACGCTCTACAACTTTCGTTTAGACTCCGTTGGCAAATTCCGAAATTATTTTTATTATTTATTTTTATAACTCATCGTGTTTAAGGAATTTCTTCAAGAATTCATAACTTCTTTATCCGACGTCGGTTTTTGCCAGACTTTTTACCGCTGAAATACCATTGTCGAGACCTTCGATTCTCGTTTAGGTCATTCCGGCCAAAAGTCGCTCGATCTCCCATTCGAGTTTTTAGCTGTCTGTTGCTAAGCTGAACTTGGAAAAATCATAACTTCAATATACGTAGTCGGATTTGGGCGTTCTTTTTACGTACGATCATGGTTTAAAGACATTTAAACATAGAAGAAATCTAAATAGAACTGTTTGGACATTTTATTATGAAAGTTAATTTTATTAACTCAAAAGTGGTTACAATACTTGACCTTTTAAGTGATTACAAAGAGTTGAAATATCGGGTTGTCACAACGCAACACTTACAATTTTCTTGAAACAATTTAAATTTAAACAAGGATCAGTTGACCCCACTTTATTTTGCAAGAAAGTTGGGTGTCATTTAATGCTTGTTCAAATTTATGTTGATGATATTATCTTTGGTTCAACTGATCCAGCATTGTCAATTGAATTTGAAAATTTAACGAAAAGTCAGTTTGAAATGAGCATGATGGGAAAAATTAATAATTTTCTTGGTTTAAATATAAGGCAGAACAGAGAAGGAATCTTAATCAATCATGAAAAATATACGAAGAACTTGCTTGAAAAGTTTTGAATGCTAAATAGCACAAAGCTCAGAGTACCTATGGCAGTAGGAACAAGACTAACTCCTTCGTTAGATGATCCTGCTGTTGATCTAACATTATACCGTAGCATGATAGTGTCTTTATTATACTTAACTGCAAGTAGTCCTGATATTATGTTTTCGGTTTGTTGTTGTGCTAGATTTCAAGCTAATCCAAGAGAGCCTCATTTGACTGCAGTGAAAAATATTTTTCGCTATCTCAAGGGAACTGTTTCTTTAGGACTTTGGTATCCTGCGAAAACAGGATTCTTCATTCAAAGTGCAATAAACATGAAAAAGATTCCTTTGTATTGTGATTCGCAAAGTGCAATTCCCATTTGTCACAATCTAGTACAACATTCAAAGACAAAACACATTGTTCTTCGATATCATTTTATTAAAGATCATGTGGAAGATGGAAATATTGAAATTCATTTTGTCAAAAACAATTGAACAACTTGCTGATATTTTTACAAAACCTCTTGATGAAAAATCATTTGTTCGAATTTTAGCAGGTTTGGGGATGATTAATGCGAATTCAATTTTGTCAACACAAGAGTAAACGTTTTGTTCAACAGCTAAGAGTCGAAATCATTAAGAGGTTACTGTTCATTCAGAAGGCTTCGCATGGCTTCGCAACCACAGTTTTTCGCATTTGGCTCATAATCACTATGGCAAGGTTTACGCATACTGTTTTAGTTCTAAAAACATGAAAATCCAAAAAGATTTTATTTTTTTGAAAAATTAAAAATCCAAAAAGATTTTTTTTAATTTTGAAAAATCAAAAATACAAAAAGATTTTATTTGTTTTGTTATTTCATTTTTGAAAAATTCCAAAATCACAAAAATATTTTTGTTTTCTTTGTTCTTTAAACTGTGTGTTGAGAATTTAATACAGGGCTACAATGCGAAGAGGTCATACATTTGTGTTTCTATGGGAAGGTATTAAATTTTTTTCTACAAGATAGTTAGGATGTCCCTAGAAGCATGTTGTTGTATGTAGACCTCAAGCCTCGAATGATTCTATGTGTGAGAAATGAAAGCCTTGATGAAATTATCTCATGAACATTTCTAACCAACAAGGCTTGTATTCGCATAAATCAACAAGAGCTACCTTAACTATTCTCAAAATGAGTCAAGAGTTTTCTGTTTTGTCCAAATGTAACAGAGGTACACTTCGATTCTTAACCAATCTTTTTAAACCAAAATGTTCTTAAAATCCAAAAAATTTTTTGAAAAGATTTGTCCTTGAGGTCTTTGGTAAAACCAATCAAAACCTAGACAAATCACAACTCTGTGTTTAAGATCTAACATCATGAGTCTGTGATGAAAGTGAAACTCAAAAATCATACACCTTTAAGGAATTGACGGGGAACTTTGTTCCAGATTTTTACGAAACCTTTGTTTCAGTATCAAAAATTTGAAACTTCAAATCATATTCAATTCGCATGCGTGGTCTTGATCAAATATTTACAACCAAGAATATTTGTTACCCAACAAGATCCAAAACAAATTTTCTCTTGAATACTATTTCAGTGTAAGTTTCATTCGCAAATTCTTGTCATGATAAATAATTTCACAAGCCAACTTGTCATTGACTACACTGGTCAAACAAGTAATTTCATTTACAATTTCTCACCTTATGTTAAGGCTGATATGTAATGAAATTTCAAACCAACCCAAAACGACTTTTACAAGAAGCCCTTCGAAACTTCTTTAAAAGTATTCAATTGTAATTCACGGGAAACTACACAAGCTGTTGATTATCTCTCTTGATAATTAACGAAGCAACCTTTACCTGGGGTTTATTGCATTCATGTCAAATTAACTTTTTAACATCACTACATTCCAAAATTTCTTGATTCTTATCTTATTTCATTGGCACAATGCACACACGAAATCCTTGAGGTTCTGAGTAAAACCAACTCAGACTGATGATTTCGCAAGTCTGGCATATGACTTCGCTTTAAATCCCAAAAGTGAAAGAGCTTTGCTTCCATGCGAAGGGTTTTACGGATTCGGATTCTATAACGGATACTTGACAGGCTGTATTCTAAAAATGGTTGGTATTCTATCCGGTTTTCGAGGAGATGTGACAGTTACTTTTTGCTGCAAAGTAATCTTTTACAGCAATGATCCGAGAATCAAGGTGCCACATCGGATAACATTAAATGCATCCCGCTTTAATTTCAAATCAAATTTTGAGTAACCTATAAAAGGGGGATGAACAACACTGTGTACGGTTACGCAAACAAGAATTCTCACAAATCTTCAAAGCTTTCATCTTGATCCAAACTTCAATTTCTTTCAAAACCTAACAATGGCAGCCACAAACTCAAACACCGATGAGCTTCTTTCTCAATCCCTTATGAAGATTCAAAGCACAAACTATCAAGTTGATCCCAATTTTTCCGCCTATCCAGAAGATTTGAAGATGCTCATTGTGGCTTTGAAATGATCACCGTTATCAACAGCCATGTTCTGATCATTCCCAGTTCCGATGATATGGTTATCTCGTGCTGCATCCACGGCTTCCTACAATCACACGACGGATGTGATTACCTTCAATCTCGTCAACAACAAGAGGGTCAAACTATCCAAGAACTTGTTCGTGGAGTTCTTGCAAATTCCCAACAACCCACCCTTTGTTAAACCTGTAACTCCCAGATCATCCACATGTTTAATTAGATGGGACATCAACCGGAGTTGGAGAAGATTAGTGATTTCCGGAAGTCGGGATTGCCATGTATCTGGAATTTTCTGTTTGGAATTTTCCTACGGTGTCTTAAAGGAAGATCAGTCAGCTTAGACAGAGGAAGAGTCGAAGTGTATGCCATGGTAATGAGTATTTACTATGACATCAATGTCGACTATGCAACGCAACTGTGGAAGGAGTTTGTGAAAAGTCTAGAAAATACGAACTCGGAGAAGGGGATATCTTGTGCCAGGTACTAGAGTCTGATCCTGGAGAAAGTATACGAGAAAGAAGCAATTCCGATCGTATCAGATGTCAAAGTTGCTGAGTTTTCGCTTTACCAATTTCCCAATGTGGTAGAAGATGACGAAGCCATTTTTACCCGGGTAGCTCACATTTCGGATGCGATGCTTCGCAAAGTATCTCCCACTCACAAAGTGTTGGTGAGATATTTGCGAAATATTGATACTGCTGATCAGTCAGGTGTATTACCTGAAGTTTCTACTCCGTCGAAGAAGAAGAAGGGGAGCAAGAAACCTGCGAAGGGTTCATCTTCACCAACCGTGCAAGATGAAGTAATGAAGAAAGATGTTTTACCTTCCAAGTCTGGAGTGTTAAAACAGACTCGCAAGGTAGAGGTGAGTAGTAAGGGAGTTACTATTCGCAGCATTCCTGCCCCAGTATCTCCTGGAAAGAAACGCCAAAGGGCAGAAGACGTTGCGAAAAACATGCAACGAACTCTGGGAAAGAAGAGGAAGATGGTGATTCGCAATGAATCATCAGACGAAGAAATTGTCCCAGAAACACCACCTGTCACAACCATGGTAACAGTTTATGTACCAATCTCTCAACCTTCACATATTTCCACTACTATTTCTCAAACCCAACCACTCGAAATAGTTCTTACCAAGTCAGTTACTGAGGAGGTACCTATTTCGGATATGGTTGTCAACGTATCTGATACGGGGGCACCTATCCCGAGTGTCGCATCCACACTACCAATATCCTTACCTATCACCACATTATCCACCACTTCATCCATATTCGATCATGCCCTTCAGAACCCATTCACCACCCTTTTTCCATCCCAATCACCTGAGAATCCTCCACCTTCGCAACAAATGTCGGATCCAGAAATCGAAGGAGGTGCTTTTGGAGGTGTTCTCGATGACATTTCTTTTGATTCTGATGAAGAAGACATTCCTGATCATATGCTGATGACAGGAAAACAGTTCAAGATACTAAATCAAAAATTGAAGGCTATTATCCAATCCCAAGCCGATTCTGGGAGAATGTCTTCAATCTCAGCAATGGAGGTGGATGTTATGATCAAAGGAGCTGAGAAAAGAATAATGGAGAAAGTCGATCAGTCCGACAAAAATAACGAACTCCGAGTGCAAGCACAAGGGAATAATTTCACGTCTGCAGTTAAAGACCTTAAAGCTGCTACAAAAGAAAGACATCTTCTTTTTATCCAAGACATCAAGAAAGTTCGTGAGGATGTCAACTTCAAAATTCAGGAGTTGAAGTCTGACCTTGCGAAGGATCCTCAAGCAGTGCATACAAGACAAGAAGATCTTAACAAGCAGGTTGTGGAAATTTCGTCTCAACTCCATAAACTCAACAACATTCCTGTTGCTGATGATCACAAAGATGCTACCATGGAGAATTTTGATCACCTGATCAAATTGGTCACGGAGCTCAAATCAGCAGTTTCGCACTCAACTTCTTCGCAAATTCTTACTCCAGAATTTTTGTCTCTAAAGATTAACACTTTAGAACATGCTATTCAAAAGGCTCTTGCTCCGCTATCCAATTTCACTTCTTTACTTCCGAAGGGTGCTCCACCTGTTTTCACAGGGGCGCAAGGGGGAGAGAAAAGTCGAAACAAAGAAGGTGAAGCCAAAACAGTGGGAAAAGTCATCTCGACTCAACTGGTTGCAACTCTTCCAATTCCTACTAAACCCATTTCTTCAACAACAATAACCACAAAAACAATTTCCAAGGGAATTGTTATTGGAGGAAACGAAGGAGGTTCGAGTTCTCAACCTCATAAAGATATAACAGGAAAAGGAAAGGGCATCCTGTATGAGAAGTCGAAGGAGGAGATAAAAGTTGATGCTGAGGCTGAACTTGAAAGAATGAGACAAGTCCAGAGCATAATGAGACAACGGGCAAGTGATCCTCCCTCAATGAACAAAGGTGATCCTGCGAAACTTTACTCTTACGAAACTATAGAGTCTAAAGTTGTAGGAAGGGAGATGTATGAGTTCGAGAAGAAGCCCAAAAGAAGTTACGACATTGCGAACTCAGATCACTGTCAACTGGACTTCCCTATTAATGAAATGTTGTTCATTACGGCTCAATACAAGATCAGTGAGAAATTCGATAATCCGGATGACTACACTCACATGAAAATCAGATTTCATGCTGTTCTTGGGAAGAATCCTGATGAAGTCTGGTCCCTGATGAAGATCAAGAAGGTACTCACGATAAAGAAGGATGTTCTGTTTGAAGACATGCTTCAAAATTTTCGATATTTTGTCATCAGGGCTGATAACAAACAATACGACTTCACTGTTGCTGACTTTCCATTGATGAACTGCAACGATCTCATTCAAGTAGCTCTTATTCTAAAGCACATGGAAGAAAACAACCTCAAAGGCTCTGAAACAGATGTTTTTAAAGTCGGATTCGCACATGTGAAGACTTATATCGACAAATATTTCGATTGTCTTGCACTTACTGATGAGGAGTTAGCGAATGTGCTTGGAAGAGAAGTGAAAGTTCCATGGGAAGATACTTTGACACAATCAGCTCTGTCGAAGTATGTTGTGGGTGAAATTTGCCTTAAACCATTTGGCATGGTGTTTTCGGGAAGAGACACTAAAGGCAAATCGAAGAAGTTCTTGTTCAAAGCTTCAGAAATTGAAAGATACAATTCTTCGCAATATACGCACTTCATTGTACGTATGAACAATTGCAAGAAAAATAACGAAGGTGACAAGAAGGACTTGAAGAAGGTGATCTCCTGGTATGGAGAAGTGCGAAGAACGATTCACTCTGCAATTCAAAAGCTTTTAAGTTGAATTGTATCGACTGTTTACAAAGGGGGAGAATGTAGATGTTAGTTGTAAAAGTCGAATAGTGTGTCTTGTAATTATTCGCATTTTGTATGTTATTTTACTAAGTCAATTTTATATGCGAAGTTTCATTGTATAAGACTTAGTATATTTTTTGTAAGTTCCCTATAAATAGGGACTTAGGCTTGAAGTAGACATACGATATCGAAACACAATATCTCTCTTCAGCTTACTCTGTAATCAGTCTTAATAAAACGAGATCTGATTAATATTTACTTCGTGTGTTCATTATCTTTCATCATTCAAATCTATTGTTTCGTATCTTAATTCTCGATAACAATTCTCATCAGGGACTCTTGGAGCGACTCGTCGATATTTGTTCAATGATCAATCCGGTATTTGATAAGTAGTAAAAAGTTCATTTTCATGTAAATGGGTTGTTTACAAAACAGTGCAAAGTACACGAGTCATGTATTTGTATACGAATATAGGGTGTTTGAGGAGATTTGATGAGATTGGAGTGGGTATTTGGAGGGTGTTAGGAGGTGGAATAAGTTTGTAATTTTGGTGTTGTAAGGCAACAAAGTTGGTGAAGTTGAAGGAGCTTTGGGTGGTGATGGATGTAGATTTTCGGAGTAAATCTCTCTGGATAGCCAATTCTCTCTCGCGTCTCTTTGGGGTTTCGCGTGGTCAAAATCGTCCACGAAAATTTCTATATGTAGGTAAGGTTCTGAAGAATGGATGGTGAAAATCTCCCTAGTTGTATGTTGGCTGAGTTGTGTTCGATTTTTTTGTTTTCTAACATGAAGATTCTGAACTCGAAAACAGAAATCTCTCTGGATAGCCAATCCTCTCTCGCGTCTCTTTGGGGTTTCCCATGGTCAAAATCGTCCACGAAAATTTCTATATGTAGGTAAGGTCCTGAAGAATTGATGGTGAAAATCTCCCTAGTCTTTTTGTGCTTGTAATGAGCCCAGTTTTCTTCGTTTTTGAGTTGAAGATTTTGATGTCGAAAAACAGCAAGGTGGTGATGGTTGTGGTGATTTGAAAGGGTTTTTGGAGGAGGCTTAAGAAGGGTATTCGGAGGGTGTTTGGATATTATTTTGAGGTTGGAAGGAGGTTAATATAAGAGAGGTTTTTGGTGGTAAATGGTGTGATGAACAAAGATAATGAAGATGAAAAACCTTTAGTTTCAATGAAGAAGATGAAGATGGTTGATGGTGTTCTTCATTTCATTGTTGATGATCTTGGTGTTCTTCATTTAGCTCCAGGGATTTGTATTTGTTCTTGAAGAAGATGAAGATTGGTGATGTTCTTGGGAGTGTTTGTAGTTTGTAGGAAGTGTTAAAATATTACAAATGAACACACACACTCACACACAAACTCACGTATACATATATACATTGAAACAAATATCTTCATCTAGTGTACTTGAGTTTAAGTGATAGAGTATGGCTGGTCATGCAAGTTGATGTAGAGTAGGAGGCAAAAAAACGTGGGTCTTCATTTGGCTTCTCATTTCCTTGACTTTGTTGACCATTCCTTGTAGACTATTCAACTTGTTGACTTTTCCACACAGCAAATATATATAATACATATATACATATATAACACATACATATATATATATATATATATATATATATATATATATATATATATATATATATATGAAGCTGTTTAGTCACACATATGTGTTTTCATCATTCGCGTGTTTTCATATTTTCCGTTTTGTTCACGCATTCATGCAACCTGAAATAACTGATAATATTTGTTAGATAATACAAAAACAGTTCGTCTTATTTCAGTGATGGTCACATACAAGGTCACATACAAAACATTTTTCAACACATTTTATGATGTTTAAGTATTTGCGCTTTAACTATGTGTCGTTGTGAAAACGATCCGTATTGACTCCAGTGTTCGCATCTAGCTCCATGGTTCGGTGGATAGCTGCCCTATCCTGCTCATCATTGAGAGCAACTCGGTGAAGCAATATTGGAAGGATTCTGTCTGCGGAGCCTCCCTCGCTCAGGTTATAAAAGTTGTGGTCTCCATTGTACGGAAGGGGTTGGCCCTATTCATGGCTCCACCTAACCAAAGTCTCTGCCCACAAAGGCGTTAGGCCTTGACATTCAGGCCGAGGGTTAGGATTTGGCATTAGAGCCACTAGAGGTTGATCATTGACTTCAGGATCTAAGTCGGAATCTTCATATATTTCTTCCTCAAATTCTTCTTCTGGTTCGGCCTCTAGCCAACCTTCATTCCCTTGGTTAGGGAAGTACAGATCTCTCCAGGAGGATAAAATCCTGCCATGATATACACACGAGAATAGGGTAAAAGAGGCAATTAATAGACATACAACCTATCAATACTTATAGGGGATTGATCCTTATCAAATACTTATATAATTACATAGTGCATACCAGTTATATATAACTTTAGATAGGATAGACCTTCGAATAAGTGATCCAACTCTAAGTCCTCAACCAAACAGGGAACAGGAAGTAAAGCGAAAACAACAGATTCTAAGCCTATATAATCCTTATTATATATAACCTTAGCGTATCCACTCAGTAATTATAGACCTACCAACAAAGGTCTTTAGTTTTCACATAAGTTAACTATAGTATCATAAAATACTCCTATAGTATTTTTAAGTTGTTTCGTCTTCTCGATGTTTCTTTGTTGATAGAGTTGGTAAGTTTTTAGACTTGCTGCAACACTACAAACATTCTTGCGCATATGCTAATCACTTCTCGGACTGACATATTTGATCAGGCTATGTAATTCCCAGACCTGAGCATATATCCCCAAGCGTACTTGTGCTGTTCAAAAATCACAATACTTTTGTTCTATTCTTGTATGATACTGGTCTTAGTGTGAATGCATGTGTGTATACTTTTAGTAAAATACTTGTTATGTTATAAAAGTATAACTCTTGGTCAAAGTGTTTTTAATCTCATTGTGTTTATAGTTGTATATCTTTTATGGCTTGATATTGTGACAACCCAAAGTTATTCCGTTACATCTCCCCGTTACCGTTAACGGAATATTCCATTTTATAAAAGTTCCGTTAGCTCGAGGTCGTAAAATAAATAGATGTTTTATATATTTATAATTTTAATGTCGTTAACGTCATGATAAGATAAATAAAGACTCGTAATATACATTTCCATTTAATTGGAAAATGTTAGTTTTTATTATTATTACGACCACTAAATCGGGTGCGACCAAAAGCCCCGTATAACGGCAGTATCGGGTAGATTTCCAGTGAGCTTCAACTCCAACCCCTATATAAGGGAGAGTAAACTCCATTTCCATCTTTTTACTCTCTCTCTAAACTCTCTCTCTCTACAAATTTTTCCCAAGCCAAAAATTGTCCGTTTCGAGCCCCAAACGAGTAGGTAAACTATCCTAATTTGTTGTATAGCCTATCTAGCATGCAAATTCGTGTTTAAATCATAAAATAGGGACAAAATGATGTGTTTACGGCCCAAGAACACTCTTGGACCGTAAACACCATTTATTGGGGTTTTGAGGCCCCAAAACCCCGCCAAATTGCCCCTAAGGCTTAGATATGATTTTTTGGCTTGCATATTCGGACTTAGAACACCTTGAAACAAGTTTTTGAAGAGTAAACATGAGTTTACTGCCCAAGAGCATGCTTTGGCCATAAACTCCCCTTCATGGGGAGTAAACTCAAGATTTTGTGCTAGAAATGCCCCAAACACCCCCTATGGCCTTGGAAAAATACCTTGAAGCAATACCATCATTGTAGAAGCCTTAAACTTCAATAAACCTAGGGGAGGAGGAGTTCACGGCCGTGAACTCCCATAGGGGTGGTTCATGGGCCGTAAACTCCCATTTAATGCCCAAATGGTGCCCAAACTCCTTCATTCAACTTGGAAAAATACATAGGATTTATTCTCTATCACTTAAGCACTTAAAACACCCAAGGAATGTATCAATAGGAGTTTACGGCTGTAAACTCCCTTGGTTGGGGCCGTAAACTCCCATTTGGTCCATTTAAGTGCCTTAAATCCACTCATACATTTTAGATTTGGACCTAGCAAAATTCCACGATTGAAATAAGGCCTTTAATCATCCTAGAACACCCTCACCATGAGTTTACAGTCGTAAACTCATGAGGAGTGTCCCAGGGTCGTGAACTCTATGTATAGAGTTTACTCTTGAAGAGTAAACTCCAATCCTAAGTCATTCAAGCCCTTAAATGTTACCCGGGATACCCCAAACACTTAACCAAAGTGTTTTCCGCTCCTTAGAGTGCGTATACTTGTTTAATTGGTATTAAAAAAATACTAATTGTATGTGAAAATATATTATCATATGTTAAATAGGTCTCTAAGTGTGTCCAAGTCCTTACTTGACACCGAGCACCCAACCGGCGCCTTCGTCGGATCCACTTACACCAGGTGAGTTCATACCCCTGAATGAACCTTTCAAATGTTTTTACATGTTTTATAGGGGGGGGGGGGGGGAATACAAGTTAAAGATGCCAGTTATCATATCAATCACATGTGATTGATAACCTGCATGCACAAGGATTTACCGAACTGTAAACTGTTTTACCAAGTAGGATACTAGAAAAGGTTTTCCAAAAGGTTTTCACTTATTCAAAACTCTTACTTACACTGTTTTACCAAAGTTCATTTTTAAACTGGTTTATGAAAAGTTTCCAAAGGTTTTCAAACTTATTTTACAAAAGTATACCCTGTTGCGATTTTCTCAAGAATGAAGGTTTTCTTCCATGTTTTGATACTCCCTCTTAGTTTAAACTCCTACTTGTTAACGCTTTCACTTCGTGATGCGTTTATACTTGTTATCGCCTCTATTTCGCTTATACTTGATATCACTCCTACTTCACTTATACTTGGTATCGCTTCTACTTCACTTATACTCGATACGCTCCTACTTCACTTGTTGTCACTTCTACTTGGTTATTCCACACTGTTTGGTTATACATCACGATTCGGTTATTCACACTGTACGCTTATACTTCACGATTCGGTTATTCCACACGACTCGGTTATACATCACGGTTCGGTTATACTTCACGATATGATTCCACTTGTTATACACACTCAAGCGTAGTTATATGTATGTCTGTGCTTGTTTAGATGCATATAAATAATGATTGAAGGACTTAGGAAGGCTTGTCCGCCCTATTTCCTTTTCTTCGTTGAGATGTGGTCTGGTGGGATCGGATGTCCATCCGAGGGTCATTTGATTCATTAGTTATATATTATGTACACAAGCATAGACATATAGGTTACATTAGTCATTTCAATTAAGAGTCTCTACCACCAGTTCAACACTTACATTGGAAACCCACTACCCACTATTTGGGATGCATCTTCGGGACACGGCCTTCTCCGTCGTCTAGTTGGTAACCAGAGTCTCCTATAGGGAGAGCGGACATTGTGTGTATAGATCTATACGGGATTGACACCCCCGCACCCTGACTGCTAGCTACAGTCCACGGCCCACCAAGCCAAGGGGTGACAAATGTCATATTTTATAGATGCTTGTAGGGCGTCAGGTACTCTAGTGTCGGTTAGTATGGTTACGAGTATCCCAGGTTACCTTATAATTCATGGCCTTAAGGTAATGATAATTCACCAGCAATTTACACTGTATGCTGGAAACCCACTCTCGGAGTCACACTGTTTAAGACCTTGCTAGACGTATGATTCAATTGGTACTATCTAGGGTCTGTATTCACTGTATCCACTATATTCACTGTATTCACTGTATCCACTGTATTCACTGTGTTCACTGTTTTAGACCTTGCTAGACGTATCATTCAGTTGATACTGTCTGGGGTCTGTGTTCACTGTTTTAGACCTTACTAGATGTACCTTTCATTTGGTACCGTCTGGGGTCTGTGTCTCTTTCTGTTAGACTGAGACAGGCGTGTCGTTCATTTGATACTCTCCTGGAATCTATGATTCCTTTGCCTTAGTCAGCAGTCTTCACTGCTGAGGCATAAGTTATTTCCCTAAATTCTCCTGCTTTCTTAATAATCAAATTCTGTATTTTGATAACGATAGCGATTAAGGGAAAGACTACTTTTTACCACATAACTCCGTCCAGTCTTGGTAGAAGACTGCTTTTATTAAAGAAAATATACGATTTTCTGGAAAAGACACTAATGTAATCGATACACTGAAACCACCACTTTTATTAAAGTTATTTGAATAAAATGCCACTAAATGCTTATGAACTCACCAGCATTTGTAAAAATGCTGATACTCGCTTTTCAAATAACTTGTATTCTCAGGTCAGCATTAGATAGGTACATCCCCGGAGCTTCTGATGAAGATAGCTTAGTACCATGCTGTACTTATTATATTTACTTGTATTACTTTGATATATTGTAATGTAAATCATGTAAAACTATTACTATTAATGCAATGTTTTGTTGTACTTTGATTACTATAATGCATGTGTTGTGATACTTGACATGACGTCATTCACCCCAGAACGTTTGCGCCGTTCCGGTTTTGGGGTGTGACAGATTGGTATCAGAGCATTGTTTATAGTGAGCTAAGTATATCAATTCATAAAAGATATACAGCCTATAAATACAAAGGGATAAAACACTCTGCCCAAGAATTATACTTTAAAATATAACCATATTTTACCAAAGTATAAGAACATGCAGAACATAAACACTCGAACACACGTATCACAAGAAGAACAATAATAAAAGTCTTCGGATGTTGAGCATTACCGTCAAACCTGGGCAGTTATGTAATCGTAAGCTGGAATAAATGTAACCTGATCAACTACATTTATTCGAGATGCGATGAACATGTGCTTGGGAGTGATGGTGGTGAGCAACAGGTCTGAAACTTACCAACTAGGAATGCTAGAGCCAAACATAAAGTCAAAATACTATAGGAGTATTTTGGAACACTAAAAGATTCACACTAATCCCAGAATTATATTCAGAAGATCTATAAGAAACAAACAAGAAATTAAGATACCATAGGGGTATTTTAGGATACATAGATAACCCTGTGTGAAGAACCAAAAAGATCCTTATTGATATACCTACAACTACACAGGGTATACTTCCAAGGTTATATATAATAAGGATCCCATAGGCTAAGAATGTGTGGTTTCGCTCTACTTCCTTTTCCTTGTTTTGATGTGGATACCGAGTAGTATCACATATTCAAAGGCCTATCGGATCTAAGTTATATATGATTTGTATACCCTATGTAATTGTAGCAGGACTCGATATGGATCACTTAGTGAAATGTTAATAATCTCTTAGGATTCTTTAGACATTTCCATTCTCGCACGAACCCTGTAGACAACCCTATCCACTTCAGTGCTTGACAGAAGAGTTGATGCAGACCCAGAAGAGGTTCATTGAGAAGATTTCCTGTTCGGAAATAAATGAACTGGGTTGAGACTATTGAATTCACCAAGTACCTATATCTTTTTAGGGACATCGGTGAGAAATTCGCCTAAACTTCGGAGATTCCCAGTCATCCATCATGAAGTGATGACACCCAGAGTCGGAATCAGAAGGAAGGCGGAGTAGAGATTCAATATGTCCACATGAGGAGAGAATCCTAGGTAACTACCCGAAGGAAACCAATGCCGATTCCAATCAAAGATACGAGGCAGACAGAGGGAGCCAGTACATGGAACCCGAGAAGTGTCTTTCCCTCGTGTTCGTTACGCTAATACACCCATAAAATAATACAATTTAGTGAGTTAGTGGTTACACTACTCACGCTATGTGTTAGGTAAATCGTCGTTTCCCGTTGCCAATTACACGATTAGAGCGGATCCCCGCACCTCTATTGAGAGCATCTAGCCATAAGTCTTCATAAGCCTCTCTTTCCGCGGTTTCATTCCGAACTGTTCTCAAATCTCTCCAGGTCGGAGAGTGAAACCTTTCCCAGTATAAAAAGGAAACTTAGTAGGCACGACTCACATCTTATTGCCTTTTTCCAATACTCATACCCCTACCTTGCACACCAGGACTACATCATAGGGATGTAGGTCGACACTCAGAAAAACAACATCCGCGGCACGAGAAAGTTTATGCCTAATACAGTCAGGACAGATATGTACAGGGCTAGCCATCGTCTCTCATTATCTTGTATTCCTTTCCGTGTAAGAAAAACCATGCCTCCAAAGAAATGTAACCAGTCCACAAGCAAGAAACCTACTCTCTTATTCGATGAAGCTACGTTCCAAGCTGCAATCTCAGCAGCCATAGCAGCTGTCATGGCTCACCTGAATGCTAACAATGCCGATGTTAGCAAGGGCCCTATCGGGAATTCCGATCCTAGCAATGGACAGCAGCAACCAACCCCTGCATCCCCAGCCACTCAAGAACCTCAATCGAATCCACTAAAGAGAAAGATCAAGATCGAGGAGGGAAGTACCTCGGCTCAAGGACCTTCCGAAAGGCAACGAGCTGAGATGGTCAAATTCCCTACCAACCCTTCCATCCCTACACCTAGGAGACCATACTTAGGAAACCTTCCCCACTGCAGCAAGTGCAGCTACAATCATCATGGTGTATGTCGAGAGCTCTATTGTGCTAGGTGCCACATGTTGGGGCATACTGCTCACGTCTGCAGAATCCCTGTTGAGTTTATTACATCAACCACCAATGTGACGGCCAATACAGTTTGCCACCTATGTGGTGAGATTGGACACTTCAAAAGGGACTGCCCAACCGAAGGCAAAGACAAGGACACAGGAGGAGCCTAACTCTACTGCTTAGGAAGAAGCATCAAGGAACCCGGAAGATTTTGGTACCTCTCTCGATCTCAGATAACTAACGCAAAACATTAAAAGGCTAATTCAAATGTAAATACCTCCCCATTAAGGCGAAAGTCGCGGCACTGTTATAAAATTTAAAAATTCATCAGGTAAAACTATAATGGCTAAACATATATGTTACGGCCATGTATAGTTAAGATGGATAGACCTAGAGTGAGTGAATGCCGCCTCATTTCCTGTTCCTCGTTTGGTTGTGGATTTAGGGTGGAGTCACTCAGTAAACAGTCCTCCCCACCTTAATCATACATGACTAGTATATGTTAGGCGATTATAGAAATGCCTCGTGAGAATCCATTCAGGAGAGGGTACTCCACTCAGAAACACTTAGAACCCTCTATAGTTCCACGTCGACTCTATCGGTCCAAGTATCCGTGGCAGCGATACACAGGACGAAACCCAAGACGCCTAGAACTTGTGTTCCTATTCAGTGCATGACTCTACCGCTCCTCATCTTATATCATGTCGAAGTGTGCCAACTTCGACGACTCTATCGATCATGGTTTGACTTCGTTCAACCATGTGTTCATCCCTAGTGCTGTGTAAAAATAACTTTCTTTGTAGCCATGTCGGCAAATAAAGGTTCTTCTGAACCTAAACATAATGCAAATAACCGAACCTGATGTGATCCGTCAGTCGTCACTTTTATTTCAAACCTTCCGAAATACCCAGGAGAGGGGTACCGCGCGCTTTTAACCAACCCTCCTTAGACAGATGGGAACCGAAGCGAAAGACACTGCAAGATACTCCAGAAGACAATAACCATCCGAAGCATACTTCGTACGACCCCCCAGAAAAACCCTTCGCACCTCGCACATCAGGTTCGTGAACCCAGAGGATAGAACTCATGAGACTGACCACTATAACCAGGTATATGCATAAAGGTGGTATATAGTTGAGATCAAAAAGATTTAAGATGTGTGCTTCCTCCTGTTCCTCATTGGGTTCTGGGTCTGGGGTGGAGTCGCACAACTGAACGTCCTGCCGACCTCGATTATATACGGCCTGCATACACCAAGTATTAGTGATTAAGCCAAGTATGAGCTCTACCACGAACCTCATAGTAAAGCACTTCATCCTATTCCATAAAATATGAGCTGGAGTCAAGAGAACCACTGCGGGTTGAGCTACTATAATGACCACAAATCCGAAAATTGTTGTCATCCCGGTTAAGCCCACATAGTAGCTAACACCCTCAGTTAGTAAAGGGATTGAAGTCCCGAGTAATGGAATCTATACTCACTCGATTTGACCTAGACCGAGAAAACTCAGAACCTTCGGAAGAGTAGTTGCAGTAGATGCCCGCACTACTCAGGCACTTCGTCCACCCCGTTACAGACAAATAGTGCCTAGGATCCTCTGCCCCCTCGCATGGAGGAAATCGTCATCGCCCTGTAGACGATAGACTTTATTCTCCGAAGTGAACACTAGAATACCGATAACCACAGGATAACCTCCGCAGCCAAGAATCCTTGATCAAAGTGTGAAAGTAGTTGCGTTAAGCCTCATGACCCAGATCCCGAAGAGATTATAGGCTTGACACCAGCCTTGGTGTTAGTCGAGGGGTTATGAAAAAGCATGCGCTTTCCGCACTAGAATAAACCAACGCCTTGGAAATTAGGGCACGTCTCGCGAGATTCATTAGACTATAAGGTGTTCCACAAATACTATCTCACGCAGAAATAGTAGAACCACCTCCCGAGATAGTCCAACACTCGTCTGGTGAAACCCTATCTCCCCGACCCTGAGGGTTTCAGTGTCTCATGAATCGTTAGTGCAGGTTCATTTTGCACGAGCTTGAGATAGACACTCTACAACAAACAGATACCCGTAGATACGCAACCCCTCCGATGATCTAGAAAGTCTCTAAAAGCCAATTGATAGCAAACGCGAAACCAAAAGACAACCCGAGCTTCCTAAGAACCAATCTGAAGGACTACAGTACCAGTATAAGAGAGAACGTTAGGAACTTCGAAATGGCGATCACGCCAGTAATGATCTTTCCATAGAAGTACACTATGTTCTAAGTACTGAAAAGTTCTACCCTTCCGAGAGCTTAGGACCACCCGAGATCCTTTATGGAGATTGGTCCAACCCTCGTCAGACCACTACTACTTTCGGATATTCCACAAGTTTCACACCCGATCGATCCACTTCTTAGACTTGATCGGTGTTTAACCGACATCACTCTTCGTATCCCACTCATCTTGATAGTGACCATTGAGAACCATAACCTCGTAGATACACCAGTCGGAACCCACTAACTACACGAGACGGAATCCGCATCCCGTAGGTGAAGGTTTGTTTGAATGACAAACACAGACCAAAGATTCACAGGGGAAAGCGAGGACAAACAGAATAGGAAGTACCCTCCTGCCTCTACTCGGTCATTCATACCTAATTCCTTGCCTAGACCTGAATTTCGGGACGAAATTCCCTCTAACGGGGGGATGATGTGACAACCCAAAGTTATTCCGTTACATCACCCCGTTACCGTTAACGGAATATTCCATTTTATAAAAGTTCCGTTAGCTCGAGGTCATAAAATACATAAATGTTTTATTTATTTATAATTTTAATGTCGTTAACGTCATGATAAGATAAATAAAGACTCGTAATATACATTTCCATTTAATTGGAAAATGTTAGTTTTTATTATTATTACGACCACTAAATCGGGTGCGACCAAAAGCCCCGTATAACGACAGTATCGAGTAGATTTCCACTGAACTTCAACTCCAACCCCTATATAAGGGAGAGTAAACTCCATTTCCATCTTTTTACTCTCTCTCTAAACACTCTCTCTACAAATTTTTCCTGAGCCAAAAATCGTCTGTTTCGAGCCCCAAACGAGTAGGTAAACTATCCTAACTTGTTGTATAGCCTATCTAGCATGCAAATTCATGTTTAAATCATAAAATAGGGACAAAATGATGTGTTTACGGCCCAAGAACACTCTTGGACCGTAAACACCATTTATTGGGCTTTTGAAGCCCCAAAACCCCGCCAAATTGCCCCTAAGGCTTAGATATGATTTTTAGGCTTGCATATTCGGACTTAGAACACCTTGAAACGAGTTTTTGAAGAGTAAACATGAGTTTACTTCCCAAGAACATGCTTGGGCCGTAAAATCCCCTTCATGGGGAGTAAACTCAAGATTTTGTGCTAGAAATGCCCCAAACACCCCCTATGGCCTTGGAAAAAATACCTTGAAGCAATACCATCATTGTAGAAGCCTTAAACTTCAATAACACTAGGGGAGTAGGAGTTCACGGCCTTGAACTCCCATAGGGGTGGTTCATGGGCCGTAAACTCCCATTGAATGCTCAAACGGTGCCCAAACTCCTTCATTCAACTTGGAAAAATACATAGAATTTATTCTCTATCACTTAAGCACTTAAAACACCCAAAGAATGTATCAATAGGAGTTTATGGCCATAAACTCCCTTTTTTGGGGCCGTAAACTCCCATTTGGTCCATTTAAGTGCCTTAAATCCACTCATACATTTTAGATTTGGACCTATCAAATTTCCACGATTGAAATAAGGCCTTTAATCATCCTAGAACACCCTCACCATGAGTTTACGACCGTAAACTCATGGGGAGTGTCCCAGGGCCGTGAACTCTATGTATAGAGTTTACTCTTGAAGAGTAAACTCCATTCCTAAGTCATTCAAGCCCTTAAATGTTACCCAGGACACCCCAAACACTTAACCAAAGTGTTTTCGGCTCCTTAGAGTGCGTATACTTGTTTAGTTAGTATTAAATATACTAATTGTATGTGAACATATATTTTCATATGTTAAATAGGTCTCTAAGTGTGTCCAAGTCCTTACTTGACACCGAGCACCCAACCGGCGCCTTCGTCGGATCCACTTACACCAGGTGAGTTCATACCCCTTAATGAACCTTTCAAATGTTTTTACATGTTTTATTGGGGGGAATACAAGTTAAACATGCTAGTTATCATATCAATCACATGTGATTGATAACCCGCATGCACAAGGATTTACCACACTATAAACTGTTTTAGCAAGTAGGATACTAGAAAAGGTTTTCCAAAAGGTTTTCACTTATTCAAAACTCTTACTTACACTATTTTACCAAAGTTCATTTTAAACTGGTTTATGAAAAGTTTCCAAAGCATTTCTAAAGGTTTTCAAACTTATTTTACAAAAGTATACCCTGTTGCGATTTTCTCAAGAATAAAGGTTTTCTTCCATGTTTTGATACTCCCTCTTCGTTTAAACTGCTACTTGTTAACGCTTTCACTTCGTGATGCGTTTATACCTGTTATCGCCTCTATTTCACTTATACTTGATATTGCTCCTACTTCACTTATACTTGGTATCGCTTCTACTTCACTTATACTCGATACGCTCCTACTTCACTTGTTGTGACTTCTACTTGGTTATTCCATAATGTTCGGTTATACATCACGAGTCGGTTATTCACACTGTATGCTTATATTTCACGATTCGGTTATTCCACACGACTCGGTTATACATCACGGTTCGGTTATACTTCACGATATGATTCCACTTGTTATACACACTCAAGCGTAGTTAGATGTATGTCTGTGCTTGTTTAGATGCATATAAATAATGATTGAAGGACTTAGGAAGGCTTGTCCGCCCTATTTCCTTTTCTTCGTTGAGATGTGGTCTGGTGGGATCGGATGTCCATCTGAGGGTCGTTTGATTCATTAGTTATATATTATGTACACAAGCATAGACATGTAGGTTTACATTAGTCAGTTCAGTTAAGTGTCTCTACCACCAGTTCAACACTTACATTAGAAATCCACTAGCCACTATTTGGGATGCATCTTCGGGACACGGCCTTCTCCGTCGTCTAGTTGGTAACCAGAGTCTCCTGTAGGGAGAGCGGACATTGTGTGTATAGACCTATACGGGATTGACACCCCCGCACCCTGACTGCTAGCTACAGTCCACGGCCTACCAAGCCAAGGGGTGACAAATGTAATATTTTATAGATGCTTGTAGGGCGTCAGGTACTCTAGTGTCGGTTAGTATGGTTACGAGTATCCCAGGTTACCTTATAATTCAAGTCTTAAGGTAATGATAATTCACCAGCAATTTACACTGTATGCTGGAAACCCACTCTCGGAGTCACACTGTTTAAGACCTTGCTAGACGTATCATTCAATTGGTACTGTCTAGGGTCTGTATTCACTGTATTCACTGTATCCACTATATTCACTGTATTCACTGTATCCACTGTATTCACTGTGTTCACTGTTTTAGACCTTGCTAGACGTATCATTCAGTTGATACTGTCTGGGGTCTGTGTTCACTGTTTTAGACCTTACTAGATGTACCTTTCATTTGGTACCGTCTGGGGTCTGTGTCTCTTTCTGTTAGACTGAGACAGGCGTGTCGTTCATTCGATACTCTCCTGGAATCTATGATTCCTTTGCCTTAGTCAGCAGTCTTCACTGCTGAGGCATAAGTTATTTCCCTAAATTCTCCTGCTTTCTTAATAATCAAATTCTGTATTTTGATAACGATAGCGATTAAGGGAAAGACTACTTTTTACCACATAACTCCGTCCAGTCTTGGTAGAAGACTGCTTTTATTAAAGAAAATATACGATTTTCTGGAAAAGACACTAATGTAATCGATACACTGAAACCACCACTTTTATTAAAGTTATTTGAATAAAATGCCACTAAATGCTTATGAACTCACCAGCATTTGTAAAAATGCTGATACTCGCTTTTCAAATAACTTGTATTCTCAGGTCAGCATTAGATAGGTAAATCCCCGGAGCTTCTGATGAAGATAGCTTAGTACCATGTTGTACTTATTATATTTACTTGTATTACTTTGATATATTGTAATGTAAATCATGTAAAACTATTACTATTAATGCAATGTTTTGTTGTACTTTGATTACTATAATGCATGTGTTGTGATACTTGACATGACGTCATTCACCCCAGAACGTTTTCGCCGTTCCGGTTTTGGGGTGTGACAGATATACTTCATTCACTATAAACCATGCTCAGATACCAAATGTGTCACACCCCCAAACTGAATTAGCGGAAACATTCGGGGGTGGAGGACGTCGTGTACAGTATCATAACAATGCATAATAGTAAGTCAAGCAACAACATTCATTCCATTAAATAGTATAGTTAATACAAGTGTGTTCTTTATAAAGTTTAAGTGACACCAAAAATGAATGTGACAAAAGAATAAGACGAGTCTTGCATTCCGCTCCATCTTCTCAAAAGCTAAACGAGTGTACCTGTCTTACTGGTTTCCTAAGAATATAAGTTATGTTGAAAGAGAGTGTCAACATATAAATGTTGGTAAGATCATAAGTATTTAATGCCATTATATGGAATTTGTTTTACAGAAATGATTGTATTTGTATCATGAAATTTTTTGTTTACTTACCCAGAAAATCCTATATTTTCTGCTTATAATGAAATGTAGTCCTCTACCAAGACCCGACTGTTTCTACATTTGTTCTCTTAAAATAATGAAAATTAACTGCTTGTATTAGTTAAAATAGTCTAATGATAGTTTTACTGAATTATAACCGAGTTCGCTAATTTAGGATTAAAATGTGATTTAAGTTACAACCATACTTGATCGACCTAGTATAAACACACGACACTCTTCAGACGACGAACAAGTATGACATTTGTTCACTTGTGAAGTTGCATGTCCCACTGTAGCTAGCAGCGAGGTCTGGGATGGTCATTCTCCTAAAGATCTATACACAAACTCACGCTCTCCCTCCAGCAGACTCTGGTTAAAAAACGTGACATAGCAAGTGTATTGCTGTGCCACGAAGTAGTATCTCACATTTTAGTTATCATGTACATGTATAGTGTGTCTGTTCCTTCTGTTTATGGTATATGTATGTGTGTGTTCCTTTTGTAAGTGTATATGTTCCATTTGTAAATGTATATGTATAGTATTACTTCGAGTTCTTGTATATGTATATGTATGATCTCTAAACTATACCTATTATATTTTACTAGTATGTTTGCTGTATAACTGACTTGTTGGAAAGACTCATGCACTACTAGAAAAATACCCTTTAATGATGCAAATAATGGTAGAAGTTATAATATAAATAATAATCACAATTATAATAATTATAAAAGTTATGAAAAAATGAAGCCCAAAAATCGTTTTTCAGCCCATGAAACAAAGAAAAAACAATATATATATATATATATATATATATATATATATATATATATATATATGTATATATATATATATACATATATGTATATATATAAATATATGTATGTATATATATATATATATATATATATATATATATATATATATATATATATATTACATGATTGTATATATAATCACGTCAACTATTATTGAGGTTTACCCAAAATAATATCTAAGTCATACAAGGAAAGCATAATGTTGTTAAGAATTCTATACCGAGTAACATTATTCTCTTTCTACAAATTTTAAATGAAATAATTATAAGAAAATTATGTCTTAAATTTAAACACTATATCATTTGTGTAATAGTTTCGTATGAGCACAAAAGAAATTGACAGGACAACTTTATTATATATTTATGTAATATCATGTTCGTTAATACAAATGTTTGATGTTACAAGTGTTTCAAGTTTCAAGCCCAAGTCCGATCCAAAGCCCAACTTCTAGAAGGGAATGGATTGTTTACATTAGATACATAAAAACCTTCTGGTCTTACTAACCAATAACAATATTGTGTACCAAATCCTTGTTTAACACATACATTAGAAGGATGACGGCTATCGAACACATGAAAATCCTGATATTTTGAACCCCACCAGAACTGACTCCAATAGTATGTAGTTGTTGTTTCATGAATTTGCCATTGGTAAATTCCATTATAAGAAAGGGTGTGATTTCCGTGATCATCTTCTTTTGATCTCACATGAAAGGTGATATCTTCATTGATGCCATTGATTATGAACATGTTCCATTCACCGAGTACATCAAGAGGTTTATTTATAGAAGACGCGATGGTATAAGTAACTGGAAATACTGAGATGCAGAAGAAATAGACGAAAACAAAAAGGCGATACATTATACTACTTATATAATTTATTTTGAAGCAGTTATAAAATTTATCTTTACAATAGTCACTGTGATCAATTTATAAGGAGTGGGTGGGAGCTCCATAGCATATTTTCCATTAATTATGTAATAAGTATAATTAATTTATAGTTATTGTAAAATTTAGTTTGTCGTTTCAAAAGAATATTTATATATAACTGATACCTCTAGCTTAATTGGCATTTGGTGAAGATACCAAGGATCATAGCCACATCTTACATAGCGTATTTTGCATTAATTATGTAATATTTTCTGATAACTGATACCTCTAGTTCAATTTCCATTTGGTGACGGTAATGATGAATCATAGCCACATCCCACGTTGATTCGATTTAAAGCACTCAAACATTTTATGATGTTTAAGTATTTGCGCTTTAACTATGTTTCGTTGTGAATTTTTTGCTTTTTTTACAATGAAATCGGTCATATAGATCTGTGTCAATTCATTTTATTGGTACATCCTACACAACAACCAAATTAAACATAATATCACAGACTTATATTCGATACCCTTCCTTGCCCGTGCGACGTATCGAAGTTCCCTCTAGAAAAAAAGTAACCAGCCTACCCATATACACATGAAAACTTGTTTCACCATGTAATGGGCTCATTATAGACGTGACATTAGCACCCGAATAGTTATGTCTAACCCACTACGACCCTCTTCACTGTTAATCCCTCTAGCATTTGTGACTCGGCTTGACGGAAACAACTAGACTAACAATGACCTCTCGGATTAATATGACCCCGAAAATTCTGAAAGGAAAGCTAACCTGTGACATGGTCTTCTTTCTCTTTAATCTTCACGATCACACCAACTATTCGTCGAGACATTCTCCCACCACCAAAATATACCATGTCATCATACGGTAAGAATAGAACTCATGTACCTTCCAATTTCGATCAACTCCGTCTACAACTGAGCCCCGAACATCCTGATCTCAACCAGATATGTATAGGGTCAGGATCCTTGAAATTTGGCCACCTATAGTCTAATCTTGGACTTACAAGAAGAGATGGAGAAGTCATCGGCAGGTCGCCCTTCTAGGCATCCCAACTACTAGTCTGCAACTATGGACCTAATGAAGATGCACATTTGAGTTGATGTGTTTTCCATTTGCTCGAATGCGTCTCAGACACCACTGATTACAAACTCAAATTCAAAACACTTGCTTGTCAATACGTCGTCCAGAAGTTCCCACTAGAACCATGTGCCCAGCTTACCCTGATACACATGCCAACTGGTTTGAAACTTCCATGGGCTCATCAAGGAGGCAACATTAGCTCTGGACTAATTGTGTATGACCTACGACAGTCCACTAAACAATCACACCCTCTGTCATTTATGACTTGGCCAAACGGAATCGACTAGACTAAAAACACACTCTCAAACCAACACAACCCCTATTGATCTCAATCACAAGTTAACCAGCGTCTTGGTCTTCTTTCTCTTTGGTCTTCACGATCACACCAACTTTTGGTTGTGACGTTTTCTCACCATTAAAATATAGCATATCGTTGTGCGGTAGGACAAGAACTTTTGTCCCTTTCAATCTAGACCAACTCCACATATTGCTACACACTGCACATCCTGATACCAACCACATACGCATTAGGATCGGGTCCTCGGTATGTGGCCACTTCAAGTTTACATAAGGAATTACGTAGGGATTTAGAATAGTCATTGACAGGTCACCCCTATAGACATCCCACCCATAAGCTCACTCTAGGTGGAGTATTCCACGTATACAATTATTATTATTATTATTATTATTATTATTATTATTATTATTATTATTATTATTATTATTGTTATTATTATTACTATTATTATTATTATGTGTATATGCATACGTACTGATGTTGCAAACACTTGTGTAATAAAGATGTTAAAATATATCAAATAAAGGCGTTTGATGATGGTAATAGGAAAAATACACAATGGTGACATATATATATATATATATATATATATATATATATATATATATATATATATATATATATATACACGTGTGTGTGTATGTGTATTTGTGTAAGCGAGTGTGTGTATGTACGTGTAGGTGTAATGATAAACATAGTAATTATGATAAAAATAAAAATAATACAACTAATAATAATGGTAGAAGTTATAATATAAATAATAATCACGACTATAATAATTATAAAAGTTATGAAAAAATGAAGCCAAAAAATTGTTGTTTAGCCATTGAAACAGGGAAAAATCAATATATATATATATATATATATATATATATATATATATATATATATATATATATATATATCTATATATATATATATATATATATATATATTACATGATTGTATATATAATCACATCAACTATAATTGTGGTTTACAAATATCTAAGTCAAACAAGGAGAGCATAATGTTAAAATAATATTTAGGTCATAGGAGGAAAGCATAATGTTGTTAAGAAGTCTATACCGAGTAACATTATTCTCTTTCTACAAATTTAAAATGAAATCATTATAACAAAATTATGTTTGAAATTTAACACACTATATCATTTGTGTAATAGTTTCGTATGAGCACAAAAGAAATTGACAGGACAACTTTATTATATATTTATGTAATATCATGTTCGTTAATACAAATGTTTGATGTTACAAGTGTTTCAAGTTTCAAGCCCAAGTCCGATCCAAAGCCCAACTTCTAGAAGGAAATGGATTGTTTACATTAGATACATAAAAACCTTCTGGTCTTACTAACCAATAACAATATTGTGTACCAAATCCTTGTTTAACACATACATTAGAAGGATGACGGCTATCGAACACATGAAAATCCTGATATTTTGAACCCCACCAGAACTGACTCCAATAGTATGTAGTTGTTGTTTCATGAATTTGCCATTGGTAAATTCCATTATAAGAAAGGGTGTGATTTCCGTGATCATCTTCTTTTGATCTCACATGAAAGGTGATATCTTCATTGATGCCATTGATTATGAACATGTTCCATTCACCGAGTACATCAAGAGGTTTATTTATAGAAGACGCGATGGTATAAGTAACTGGAAATACTGAGATGCAGAAGAAATAGACGAAAACAAAAAGGCGATACATTATACTACTTATATAATTTATTTTGAAGCAGTTATAAAATTTATCTTTACAGTATTCACTTTGATCAATTTATAAGGAGTGGGTGGGAGCTCCATAGCATATTTTGCATTAATTATGTAATAAGTGTAATTAATTTATAGTTATTGTAAAATTTAGTTTACCGTTTCAGAAGAATATTTATATATAACTGATACCTCTTGTTTAATTGGCATTTGGTGAAGATACCAAGGATCATAGCCACATCTTACATAGTGTATTTTGCATTAATTATGTAATATTTTCTGATAACTGATACCTCTAGTTCAATTTCCATTTGGTGACGGTAATGATGAATCATAGCCACATCCCACATTGATTCGATTTAAAGCACTCAAACATTTTATGATGTTTAAGTATTTGCGCTTTAACTACGTTTCGTTGTGAATTTTTTGCTTTTTCTACAATGAAATCGGTCATATAGATCTGTGTCAATTCATTTTATTGGTACATCCTACACAACAACCAAATTAAACATAATATCACAGACTTATATTCGATACCCTTCCTTGCCCGTGCGACGTATCGAAGTTCCCTCTAGAAAAAAGTAACCAGCCTACCCATATACACATGAAAACTTGTTTCACCATGTAATGGGCTCATTATAGACGTGACATTAGCACCCGAATAGTTATGTCTAACCCACTACGACCCTCTTCACTGTTAATCCCTCTAGCATTTGTGACTCGATTTGACGGAAACAACTAGACTAACAATGACCTCTCGGATTAATATGACCCCGATAATTCTGAAAGGAAAGCTAACCAGTGACATTGTCTTCTTTCTCTTTAATCTTCACGGGCACACCAACTATTCGTCGAGACATTCTCCCACCACCAAAATATACCATGTCATCATACGGTAAGAATAGAACTCATGTACCTTCCAATTTCGATCAACTCCGTCTACAACTGAGCCTCGAACATCTTGATCTCAACCAGATATGTATAGGGTCAGGATCCTCGAAATTTGGCCACCTATAGTCTAATATTGGACTTACAAGAAGAGACGCAGAAGTCATCGGCAGGTCGCCCTTCTAGGCATCCCAACTACTAGTCTGCAACTATGGACCTAATGAAGATGCACATTTGAGTTGATGTATTTTCCATTTGCTCGAATGCGACTCATACACCACTGATTACAAACTCAAATTCAAAACACTTGCTTGTCAATACGTTGTCCAGAAGTTCCCACTAGAACCATGTGCCCAGCTTACCCTGATACACATGCCAACTGGTTTGAAACTTCCATGGGCTCATCAAGGAGGCAACATTAGCTCTGGACCAATTGTGTATGACCTACGACGGTCCACTAAACAATCACACCCTCTGTCATTTATGACTTGGCTAGACGGAATCGACTAGACTAAAAACGCACTCTCAAACCAACACAACCCCTATTGATCTCAATCACAAGTTAACCAGCGGCTTGGTGTTCTTTCTCTTTGGTCTTCACGATCACACCAACTTTTGGTTGTGACATTTTCTCACCATTAAAATATAGCATATTGTTGTGCGGTAGGACAAGAACTTTTGTCCCTTTCAATCTAGACCAACTCCACATATTGCTACACACTGCACATCCTGATACCAACCACATACGCATTGGGTCTGGGTCCTCGGTATGTGGCCACTTTAAGTTTACATAAGGACTTACGTAGGGATTTAGAATAGTCATTGACAGGTCACCCCTATAGACATCCCACCCATAAGCTCACTCTAGGTGGAGTATTCCACGTATACAATTATTATTATTATTATTATTATTATTATTATGTGTATATGCATAGGTATTGATGTTGCAAACACTTGTGTAATAAAGATGTTAAAATATATCAACTAAAGGCGTTTGATGATGGTAATAGGAAAAATACACAATGGTGACATATATATACATATATATATATATATATATATATATATATATATATATACATGTGTGTGTATATGTATCTGTGTAAGCGAGTGTGTGTATGTACGTGTAGGTGTAATGATAAACATAGTAGTTATGATAAAAATAAAAAAAATACAACTAATAATAATTGTAGAAGTTATAATATAAATAATAATCACGACTATAATAATTATAAAAGTTATGAAAAAATGAAGCCAAAAAATTGTTGTTTAGCCATTGAAACAGGGAAAAATCAATATATATATATATATATATATATATATATATATATATATATATATATATATATATTACATGATGCTATATATAATCACATCAACTATTATTGAGGTTTACAAATATCTAAGTCAAACAAGGAGAGCGTAATGTTAAAATAATATTTACGTCATAGGAGGAAAGCATAATGTTGTTAAGAAGTCTATACCGAGTAACATTATTCTCTTTCTACAAATTTAAAATGAAATCATTATAACAAAATTATGTTTGAAATTTAACACACTATATCGTTTGAGTAATAGTTTCGTATGAGCACAAAAGAAATTGACAGGACAACTTTATTATATATTTATGTAATATCATGTTCGTTAATACAAATGTTTGATGTTACAAGTGTTTCAAGTTTCAAGCCCAAGTCCGATCCAAAGCCCAACTTCTAGAAGGAAATGGATTGTTTACATTAGATACATAAAAACCTTCTGGTCTTACTAACCAATAACAATATTGTGTACCAAATCCTTGTTTAACACATACATTAGAAGGATGACGGCTATCGAACACATGAAAATCCTGATATTTTGAACCCCACCAGAACTGACTCCAATAGTATGTAGTTGTTGTTTCATGAATTTTGTGACAACCCGAAATTTTCCATTCAAATCAAACCACATCAATCCAATAGAAGTAGAGCAGTTTCAGTGAGAATTCAAACTTTTGGAATAAGTTTGGCAGTTTTAGGGTTTTACCCCTAAGGAGTTATTAGGAGAGTGGTTGCACTAGGATTTTGTGCAACACTGTAAATCCATTACTCTAAGTCATTAGAATCCATTCCGAGAATAGAAATATTTTCTGCCAAAAATCTCTGGACTATAAATAGAATTCTGAACCAAATTGGTTCATTATTTGATTTCCAATTAGAGAAAAGCCAAATACTCTCTCATGGATCTTCGGGTTTTCATCCCAGATTGTGAGTCTACTTCCCTAAATGTGTTTTAATGCTTGTTATATGCTTTATAACATTGATTACATGTCCAAAACACAAGATCCGGGAGTTTACCGCCCAAGAACGTTCTTGGGGAGTAAACTCCAAAATCAAGCCTAAAGGCCACATAGTCCCATTTCCGTGTTAGGAAACTAACTAAGGACCTAGTGTATGATCATTGGAGGCTAGAAACAAATCAAAATCACTTAGTTTGAGGAGTTTACGGCCAAGGAACCACTTCTTGGGCCATAAACTCCAAGTAAAGGGCACAAATGAGTGCCTTGTGATCCCTAGCCTTAGAACAAACACCTAGAAGCTTTACACTCATGATTTATGCCATCAAAACCCTTAGAAATCATTCCTATAAGGGAGTTTACGGCCAAGAAACTCCTTGGGCCGTAAACTCCAAGTTTTAGGTTCCAAAATGCCTTTAAACACTTCCTAAGGCTTAGTATTCATTTTTGGCATGTACCTTAATGTGTTTAGAACCTAGAAAATACATAAAAAGCATAAGCGTTTGAGAGTTTACGGCCAAGAGTATTTCTTGGGCCGTAAACTCCTTAAATGGGGTCAAAGGACACCCTAAACACTTCCATAGGCCAAGAAACTTTTAGGGCAAGTACTTAGAGGAGATATGGACTAGTTAAAATTCTTAGGACCTCATGTGTGAGGGAGTTTACGGCCCAAAGAGTTCTATGGCCGTAAACTCCATCAAATGGTCCCATTTAGTGCCTTAAACCTCCCTTAATCCAAGTATTGAAGCCTAGACTTGTTCCTAGAATTGTTAGACACTTGAAAGGACAATAAGAACCCTCCCAAGGGAGTTTACGGCCGTAAACTCCAAGGGAAAAGGGTCTTTGGGCCGTAAACTCCCCTTAGGAGTCAATATGGTGCCTTAAACTCTTGCCTAGCCTTGAAACAATTCCCCCCTAAAGTTGTAGTACTTCTAAACTCCATTTCATGGCTTGTTTGAGAGTTTATGGCCAGGAGCCTACTCCCCTGGGCCGTAAACTCTAATGATTATGGTCTTTTGACCTTAAACTTCCATTAGGGGCATTGCACTCCTTTATTGCAACCCATTTGCCTCCTAGCACTTGACCAAAAGTGTTGTCCTCGCGCTTAAATGTTGTTACTTGTATAATTAGTGTTATAATCACTAATTATTTTTATACATATGTCTTCATATGTAATTAGGATCATTGTGTGTGTCTAAGTCATCACTTGACACCAAGCACTTGTCCGATCCTTCCGTACGATAACAGCCGTTCAATTCCAGTCACATACTGCAGGTGAGTTCATACCCCTTAACTAATGTTTTAAACTATTTCAAATGTTTTATGGGGGGGGGATACAAGTAGAATCATGCTACTTGTTATCTCAATCACATGTGATTAGTAAGTTGGATTATATTACTTATTACATCAATCACATGTGATTAATATACAGCATTCAAAAGATTTGGCTACTCATTAGCCGTTTTACCAAATAGTTTTCCTTCAAAAGATTTTTATAAACATTTTATATGTTTTCAACTACTTATTACGCTGTACTTCTTACTCTGTCATCATATTTCAAACTCATTTACAACTGTGTTTTCAAACAAGTGTTCTTTGTACTTATACTGTTTTATCAAACAAATGTTCTTTATACTCAAAACTATTTTATTATACTTATTCCTTCAAATTGCTTTATGGATTGACATCAAGTCGATCTTCTCTTAAAATAATATTCCTGTTTCAAATGTTTTACAAAACTTACTTATGCTTTTATGTTATTATAAATTGCATGCCTCTATATATATAGTTATATAAGGAATGTTTAAAATACTTAGGAAGACTATCCACCCTATTTCCTTTTCGCGCCTTGAGATGTGGTCTGGTGGGACATTGGGTATTCGTCCGAAGGTCGTTTAAAGATTTGTTATATATCATGTGTACATATATAGTCATAAAGGGTCTTTCCAGTTCATCCTATGCCCTTGGGTAGTAAGGGTATACATCCACGTCCATACGTACCACTTAGATTACTAGTAAGCTACCATAGGGGTAGTTCAGGAAGATACTAGAACCATTACTAGAACGCGATATCATACAATGAGTCAGTTCATTCATGAGTCAATACTTTCTAGAACATTACTATACATTACATGTACAATTATACTAGGACGAGAACATATACATCCATACTAGAACGTTTACATTACTATACTTGCTAGATAGGGAGAACACACATTCTAGCTAGCACACGTAGAACCTTACCGTACTCTACTATAATATTTACATTATTATACTTATAGGAGTACTTGTGCATACATATATCAGTAGGAGTCCTATTACATTTTATATGTATCGACTCCGTTATCAAATCCGTGTTCTTATCTTTACCTTGTGATAAAATCACATAATCGACGAGATAGAATGGATTATTATCCTAGTAACCAAGGATACGTATTGAGGGATTGACCATTCCTAGAATCTCTGTTAGCTACAGAGGTAAAAGTACATCCACGGATGTCAAACGGTTGGTACCATTACAGGTACGCAATTAAGGGATTGACTATTCCTATACCCAGCTGTTAGCAACAGAGGTAAGAGTACATCTACGGATGGCTTAAAGTTAACAATGATAGTTACCCTAGTACAAAAGGGTAATATTCAGAACAGTCAGGTCTTGGTAGAAGACTACATTCAGAACAGTCAGGTCTTGGTAGAAGACTACATTCAGAACAGTTAGGTCTTGGTAGAAGACTACATTCAGAACAGTTAGGTCTTGGTAGAAGACTACACACGGAACAGTTAAGTCTTGGTAGAAGACTCCTTTTTGTTACTAATAGGAATCATAGGGATTTCTAGGGATTTTCAAACATTTTCAGTTGAGTTACAAACATTTTCATACTTAAAATAGCTTTCTTTCAAAGCAATGTCAAGTCTTAGAAATTATAAGTTTTCACAAATTAAGACACATTAATACTTATGATCTCACCAGCTTTATAGCTGATACTCGCTTTCAAAATTACTTGTATCCTCAGGTCATCATAGACAGGTACCGATGCAAGGAGAAAGGAAGATGAAGCTTATTCAAGACTTATCTTTCATTTTGATTTATGCTTTAGTGTTTATCAAAATTTGACAGAATACAATTGTATAATAATTATTTTATTAATGCAATGGATGATGTTGTTGCTTGTTTACTACTTTGCATTGTTGTTGATACTATACATGACATCCTCCGCCCCAGAACGTTTCCGCCGTTCTTGGTTTTGGAGTGTGACAAATTTGCCATTGGTAAATTCCATTATAAGAAAGGGTGTGATTTCCGTGATCATCTTCTTTTGATCTCACATGAAAGGTGATATCTTCATTGATGCCATTGATTATGAACATGTTCCATTCACCGAGTACATCAAGAGGTTTATTTATAGAAGACGCGATGGTATAAGTAACTGGAAATACTGAGATGCAGAAGAAATAGACGAAAACAAAAAGGCGATACATTATACTACTTATATAATTTATTTTGAAGCAGTTATAAAATTTATCTTCACAGTATTCACTTTGATCAATTTATAAGGAGTGGGTGGGAGCTCCATAGCATATTTTGCATTAATTATGTAATAAGTGTAATTAATTTATAGTTATTGTAAAATTTAGTTTGTCGTTTCAGAAGAATATTTATATATAACTGATACCTCTTGTTTAATTGGCATTTGGTGAAGATACCAAGGATCATAGCCACATATTACATAGCGTATTTTGCATTAATTATGTAATATTTTCTGATAACTGATACCTCTAGTTCAATTTCAATTTGGTGACGGTAATGATGAATCATAGCCACATCCCACATTGATTCGATTTAAAGCACTCAAACATTTTATGATGTTTTAGTATTTGCGCTTTAACTATGTTTCGTTGTGAATTTTTTGCTTTTTTTACAATGAAATCGGTCATATAGATCTGTGTCAATTCATTTTATTGGTACATCCTACACAACAACCAAATTGAACATAATATCACAGACTTATATTCGATACCCTTCCTTGCCCGTGCGACGTATCGAAGTTCCCTCTAGAAAAAAGTAACCAGCCTACCCATATACACATGAAAACTTGTTTCACCTAGTAATGGGCTCATTATAGACGTGACATTAGCAGCCGAATAGTTATGTCTAACCCACTACGACCCTCTTCACTATTAATCCCTCTAGCATTTGTGACTCGGCTTGACGGAAACAACTAGACTAACAATGACCTCTCGGATTAATATGACCCCGATAATTCTGAAAGGAAAGCTAACCAGTGACATGGTCTTCTTTCTCTTTAATCTTCACGGTCACACCAACTATTCGTCGAGACATTCTCCCACCACCAAAATATACCATGTCATCATACGGTAAGAATAGAACTCATGTACCTTCCAATTTCGATCAACTCCATCTACAACTGAGCCCCGAACATCTTGATCTCAACCAGATATGTATAGGGTCAGGATCCTCGAAATTTAGCCACCTATAGTCTAATATTGGACTTACAAGAAGAGACGGAGAAGTCATCGGCAGGTCGCCCTTCTAGGCATCCCAACTACTAGTCTGCAACTATGGACCTAATGAAGATGCACATTTGAGTTGATGTATTTTCCATTTGCTCGAATGCGTCTCAGACACCACTGATTACAAACTCAAATTCAAAACACTTGCTTGTCAATACGTCGTCCAGAAGTTCCCACTAGAACCATGTGCCCAGCTTACCCTGATACACATGCCAACTGGTTTGAAACTTCCATGGGCTCATCAAGGAGGCAACATTAGCTCTGGACCAATTGTGTATGACCTACGACGGTCCACTAAACAATCACACCCTCTGTCATTTATGAATTGGCCAGACGGAATCGACTAGACTAAAAACACACTCTCAAACCAATACAACCCCTATTGATCTCAATCACAAGTTAACCAGCGGCTTGGTCTTCTTTCTCTTTGGTCTTCACGATCACACCAACTTTTGGTTGTGACATTTTCTCACCATTAAAATATAGCATATCGTTGTGCGGTAGGACAAGAACTTTTGTCCCTTTCAATCTAGACCAACTCCACATATTGCTACACACTGCACATCCTGATACCAACCACATACGCATTGGGTCTGGGTCCTCGGTATGTGGCCACTTTAAGTTTACATAAGGACTTACGTAGGGATTTAGAATAGTCATTGACAGGTCACCCCTATAGACATCCCACCCATAAACTCACTCTAGGTGGAGTATTCCACGTATACAATTATTATTATTATTATTATTATTATTATTATTATTATTATTATTATTATTATTATTATTATTATTATGTGTATATGCATAGGTATTGATGTTGCAAACACTTGTGTAATAAAGATGTTAAAATATATCAAATAAAGGCGTCTGATGATGGTAATAGGAAAAATACACAATAGTGACATATATATACATACATATATATATTTATATATTTATATATATATATATATATATATATATATATATATATATATATATATATATATACATGTGTGTGTGTATATGTATCTGTGTAAGCGAGTGTGTGTATGTACGTGTAGGTGTAATGATAAACATAGTAATTATGATAAAAATAAAAATAATACAACTAATAATAATGGTAGAAGTTATAATATAAATAATAATCACGACTATAATAATTATAAAAGTTATGAAAAAATGAAGCCAAAAAATTGTTGTTAAGCCATTGAAACAGGGAAAAATCAATATATATATATATATATATATATATATATATATATATATATATATATATATATATTACACGATTGTATATATAATCACATCAACTATTATTGTGGTTTACAAATATCTAAGTCAAACAAGGAGAGCGTAATGTTAAAATAATATTTACGTCATAGGAGGAAAGCATAATGTTGTTAAGAAGTCTATACCGAGTAACATTATTCTCTTTCTACAAATTTAAAATGAAATCATTATAACAAAATTATGTTTGAAATTTAACACACTATATCATTTGTGTAATAGTTTCGTATGAGCACAAAAGAAATTCACAGCACAACTTTATTATATATTTATGTAATATCATGTTCGTTAATACAAATGTTTGATGTTACAAGTGTTTCAAGTTTCAAGCCCAAGTCCGATCCAAAGCCCAACTTCTAGAAGGAAATGGATTGTTTACATTAGATACATAAAAACCTTCTGGTCTTACTAACCAATAACAATATCGTGTACCAAATCCTTGTTTAACACATACATTAGAAGGATGACGGCTATCGAATACATGAAAATCCTGATATTTTGAACCCCACCAGAACTGACTCCAATAGTATGTAGTTGTTGTTTCATGAATTTGCCATTGGTAAATTCCATTATAAGAAAGGGTGTGATTTCCATGATCATCTTCTTTTGATCTCACATGAAAGGTGATATCTTCATTGATGCCATTGATTATGAACATGTTCCATTCACCGAGTACATCAAGAGGTTTATTTATAGAAGACGCGATGGTATAAGTAACTGGAAATACTGAGATGCAGAAGAAATAGACGAAAACAAAAAGGCGATACATTATACTACTTATATAATTTATTTTGAAGCAGTTATAAAATTTATCTTTACAGTATTCACTTTGATCAATTTATAAGGAGTGGGTGGGAGCTCCATAGCATATTTTGCATTAATTATGTAATAAGTGTAATTAATTTATAGTTATTGTAAAATTTAGTTTGCCGTTTCAGAAGAATATTTATATATAACTGATACCTCTTGTTTAATTGGCATTTGGTGAAGATACCAAGGATCATAGCCACATCTTACATAGCGTATTTTGCATTAATTATGTAATATTTTCTGATAACTGATAACTCTAGTTCAATTTCCATTTGGTGACCGTAATGATGAATCATAGCCACATCCCACATTGATTCGATTTAAAGCACTCAAACATTTTATGATGTTTAAGTATTTGCGCTTTAACTATGTTTCGTTGTGTATTTTTTGCTTTTTTTTACAATGAAATCGGTCATATAGATCTGTGTCAATTCATTTTATTGGTACATCCTACACAACAACCAAATTGAACATAATATCACAGACTTATATTCGATACCCTTCCTTGCCCATGCGACGTATCGAAGTTCCCTCTAGAAAAAAGTAACCAGCCTACCCATATACACATGAAAACTTGTTTCACCATGTAATGGGCTCATTATAGACGTGACATTAGCACCCGTATAGTTATGTCTAACCCACTACGACCCTCTTCACTGTTAATCCCTCTAGCATTTGTGACTCAGCTTGACAGAAACAACTAGACTAACAATGACCTCTCGGATTAATATGGCCCCGATAATTCTGAAAGGAAAGCTAACCAGTGACATGGTCTTCTTTCTCTTTAATCTTCACGGTCACACCAACTATTCGTCGACACATTCTCCCACCACCAAAATATACCATGTCATCATACGGTAAGAATAGAACTCATGTACCTTCCAATTTCGATCAACTCCGTCTACAACTGAGCCCTGAACATCTTGATCTCAACCAGATATGTATAGGGTCAGGATCCTCGAAATTTGGCCACCTATAGTCTAATATTGGACTTACAAGAAGAGACGCAGAAGTCATCGGTAGGTCGCCCTTCTAGGCATCCCAACTACTAGTCTGTAACTATGGACCTAATGAAGATGCACATTTGAGTTGATGTATTTTCCATTTGCTCGAATGCGTCTCAGACACCACTGATTACAAACTCAAATTCAAAACACTTTCTTGTCAATACGTCGTCCAGAAGTTCCCACTAGAACCATGTGCCCAGCTTACCCTGATACACATGCCAACTGGTTTGAAACTTCCATGGGCTCATCAAGGAGGCAACATTAGCTCTGGACCAATTGTGTATGACCTACGACGGTCCACTAAACAATCACACCCTCTGTCATTTATGACTTGGCCAGACGGAATCGACTAGACTAAAAACACACTCTCAATCCAACACAACCCCTATTGATCTCAATCACAAGTTAACCAGCGGCTTGGTCTTCTTTCTCTTTGGTCTTCACGATCACACCAACTTTTCGTTGTGACATTTTCTCACCATTAAAATATAGCATATCGTTGTGCGGTAGGACAAGAACTTTTGTCCCTTTCAATCTAGACCGACTCCACATATTGCTACACACTGCACATCCTGATACCAACCACATACGCATTGGGTCCGGGTCCTCGGTATGTGGCCACTTCAAGTTTACATAAGGACTTACGTAGGGATTTAGAATAGTCATTGACAGGTCACCCCTATAGACATCCCACCCATAAGCTCACTCTAGGTGGAGTATTCCACGTATACAATTATTATTATTATTATTATTATTATTATTATTATTATTATTATTATTATTATTATTATTATTATGTGTATATGCATAGGTATTGATGTTGCAAACACTTGTGTAATAAAGATGTTAAAATATATCAAATAAAGGCGTTTGATGATGATAATAGGAAAAATACACAATAGTGACATATATATACATACATATATATATATTTATATATTTATATATATATATATATATATATATATAGATATATATATATATATATATATATATATATATATACACATGTGTGTGTATATGTATCTGTGTAAGCGAGTGTGTGTATGTACGTGTAGGTGTAACGATAAACATAGTAATTATGATAAAAATAAAAATAATACAACTAATAATAATGGTAGAAGTTATAATATAAATAATAATCACGACTATAATAATTAAAAAAGTTATGAAAAAATGAAGCCAAAAAATTGTTGTTTAGCCATTGAAACAGGGAAAAATCATTATATATATATATATATATATATATATATATATATGTATATATATATTACACGATTGTATATATAATCACATCAACTATTATTGAGGTTTACAAATATCTAAGTCAAACAAGGAGAGCGTAATGTTAAAATAATATTTACGTCATAGGAGGAAAGCATAATGTTGTTAAGAAGTCTATACCGAGTAACATTATTCTCTTTCTACAAATTTAAAATGAAATCATTATAACAAAATTATGTTTGAAATTTAACACACTATATCATTTGTGTAATAGTTTCGTATGAGCACAAAAGAAATTCACGGGACAACTTTATTATATATTTGTGTAATATCATGTTCGTTAATACAAATGTTTGATGTTACAAGTGTTTCAAGTTTCAAGCCCAAGTCCGATCCAAAGCCCAACTTCTAGAAGGAAATGGATTGTTTACATTAGATACATAAAAACCTTCTGGTCTTACTAACCAATAACAATATTGTGTACCAAATCCTTGTTTAACACATACATTAGAAGGATGACGGCTATCGAATACATGAAAATCCTGATATTTTGAACCCCACCAGAACTGACTCCAATAGTATGTAGTTGTTGTTTCATGAATTTGCCATTGGTAAATTCCATTATAAGAAAGGGTGTGATTTCCATGATCATCTTCTTTTGATCTCACATGAAAGGTGATATCTTCATTGATGCCATTGATTATGAACATGTTCCATTCACCGAGTACATCAAGAGGTTTATTTATAGAAGACGCGATGGTATAAGTAACTGGAAATACTGAGATGCAGAAGAAATAGACGAAAACAAAAAGGCGATACATTATACTACTTATATAATTTATTTTGAAGCAGTTATAAAATTTATCTTTACAGTATTCACTTTGATCAATTTATAAGGAGTGGGTGGGAGCTCCATAGCATATTTTGCATTAATTATGTAATAAGTGTAATTAATTTATAGTTATTGTAAAATTTAGTTTGCCGTTTCAGAAGAATATTTATATATAACTGATACCTCTTGTTTAATTGGCATTTGGTGAAGATACCAAGGATCATAGCCACATCTTACATAGCGTATTTTGCATTAATTATGTAATATTTTCTGATAACTGATAACTCTAGTTCAATTTCCATTTGGTGACCGTAATGATGAATCATAGCCACATCCCACATTGATTCGATTTAAAGCACTCAAACATTTTATGATGTTTAAGTATTTGCGCTTTAACTATGTTTCGTTGTGTATTTTTTGCTTTTTTTACAATGAAATCGGTCATATAGATCTGTGTCAATTCATTTTATTGGTACATCCTACACAACAACCAAATTGAACATAATATCACAGACTTATATTCGATACCCTTCCTTGCCCATGCGACGTATCGAAGTTCCCTCTAGAAAAAAGTAACCAGCCTACCCATATACACATGAAAACTTGTTTCACCATGTAATGGGCTCATTATAGACGTGACATTAGCACCCGTATAGTTATGTCTAACCCACTACGACCCTCTTCACTGTTAATCCCTCTAGCATTTGTGACTCAGCTTGACAGAAACAACTAGACTAACAATGACCTCTCGGATTAATATGACCCCGATAATTCTGAAAGGAAAGCTAACCAGTGACATGGTCTTCTTTCTCTTTAATCTTCACGGTCACACCAACTATTCGTCGACACATTCTCCCACCACCAAAATATACCATGTCATCATACGGTAAGAATAGAACTCATGTACCTTCCAATTTCGATCAACTCCGTCTACAACTGAGCCCTGAACATCTTGATCTCAACCAGATATGTATAGGGTCAGGATCCTCGAAATTTGGCCACCTATAGTCTAATATTGGACTTACAAGAAGAGACGCAGAAGTCATCGGTAGGTCGCCCTTCTAGGCATCCCAACTACTAGTCTGTAACTATGGACCTAATGAAGATGCACATTTGAGTTGATGTATTTTCCATTTGCTCGAATGCGTCTCAGACACCACTGATTACAAACTCAAATTCAAAACACTTTCTTGTCAATACGTCGTCCAGAAGTTCCCACTAGAACCATGTGCCCAGCTTACCCTGATACACATGCCAACTGGTTTGAAACTTCCATGGGCTCATCAAGGAGGCAACATTAGCTCTGGACCAATTGTGTATGACCTACGACGGTCCACTAAACAATCACACCCTCTGTCATTTATGACTTGGCCAGACGGAATCGACTAGACTAAAAACACACTCTCAAACCAACACAACCCCTATTGATCTCAATAACAAGTTAACCAGCGGCTTGGTCTTCTTTCTCTTTGGTCTTCACGATCACACCAACTTTTGGTTGTGACATTTTCTCACCATTAAAATATAGCATATCGTTGTGCGGTAGGACAAGAACTTTTGTTCCTTTCAATCTAGACCAACTCCACATATTGCTACACACTGCACATCCTGATACCAACCACATACATATTGGTTCCGGGTCCTCGGTATGTGGCCACTTAAAGTTTACATAAGGACTTACGTAGGGATTTAGAATAGTCATTGACAGGTCACCCCTATAGACATCCCACCCATAAGCTCACTCTAGGTGGAGTATTCCACGTATACAATTATTATTATTATTATTATTATTATTATTATGTGTATATGCATAGGTATTGATTTTGCAAACACATGTGTAATAAAGATGTTAAAATATATCAAATAAAGGCGTTTGATGATGGTAATAGGAAAAATACACAATGGTGACATATATATACATATATATATATATATATATATATATATATATATATATATATATATATATACATACATATATATATATATATATATATTTATATATATATATATATATATATATATATATATATATATTTATATATATACACATGTGTGTGTATATGTATCTATGTAAGCGAGTGTGTGTATGTACGTGTAGGTGTAATGATAAACATAGTAATTATGATAAAAATAAAAATAATACAACTAATAATAATGGTAGAAGTTATAATATAAATAATAATCACGACTATAATAATTACAAAAGTTATGAAAAAATGAAGCCAAAAAATTGTTGTTTAGCCATTGAAACAGGGAAAAATCATATATATATATATATATATATATATATATATATATATATATATATATATATATATATATATATATTGCATGATTGTATATATAATCACATCAACTATTATTGAGGTTTACAAATATCTAAGTCAAACAAGGAGAGCGTAATGTTAAAATAATATTTACGTCATAGGAGGAAAGCATAATGTTGTTAAGAAGTCTATACCGAGTAACATTATTCTCTTTCTACAAATTTAAAATGAAATCATTATAACAAAATTATGTTTGAAATTTAACACACTATATCATTTGTGTAATAGTTTCGTATGAGCACAAAAGAAATTGACAGGACAACTTTATTATATATTTATGTAATATCATGTTCGTTAATACAAATGTTTGATGTTACAAGTGCTTCAAGTTTCAAGCCCAAGTCCGATCCAAAGCCCAACTTCTAGAAGGAAATGGATTGTTTACATTAGATACATAAAAACCTTCTGGTCTTACTAACCAATAACAATATTGTGTACCAAATCCTTGTTTAACACATACATTAGAAGGATGACGGCTATCGAATACATGAAAATCCTGATATTTTGAACCCCACCAGAACTGACTCCAATAGTATGTAGTTGTTGTTTCATGAATTTGCCATTGGTAAATTCCATTATAAGAAAGGGTGTGATTTCCATGATCATCTTCTTTTGATCTCACATGAAAGGTGATATCTTCATTGATGCCATTGATTATGAACATGTTCCATTCACCGAGTACATCAAGAGGTTTATTTATAGAAGACGCGATGGTATAAGTAACTGGAAATACTGAGATGCAGAAGAAATAGACGAAAACAAAAAGGCGATACATTATACTACTTATATAATTTATTTTGAAGCAGTTATAAAATTTATCTTTACAGTATTCACTTTGATCAATTTATAAGGAGTGGGTGGGAGCTCCATAGCATATTTTGCATTAATTATGTAATAAGTGTAATTAATTTATAGTTATTGTAAAATTTAGTTTGCCGTTTCAGAAGAATATTTATATATAACTGATACCTCTTGTTTAATTGGCATTTGGTGAAGATACCAAGGATCATAGCCACATCTTACATAGCGTATTTTGCATTAATTATGTAATATTTTCTGATAACTGATAACTCTAGTTCAATTTCCATTTGGTGACCGTAATGATGAATCATAGCCACATCCCACATTGATTCGATTTAAAGCACTCAAACATTTTATGATGTTTAAGTATTTGCGCTTTAACTATGTTTCGTTGTCTATTTTTTGCTTTTTTTACAATGAAATCGGTCATATAGATCTGTGTCAATTCATTTTATTGGTACATCCTACACAACAACCAAATTGAACATAATATCACAGACTTATATTCGATACCCTTCCTTGCCCATGCGACGTATCGAAGTTCCCTCTAGAAAAAAGTAACCAGCCTACCCATATACACATGAAAACTTGTTTCACCATGTAATGGGCTCATTATAGACGTGACATTAGCACCCGTATAGTTATGTCTAACCCACTACGACCCTCTTCACTGTTAATCCCTCTAGCATTTGTGACTCAGCTTGACAGAAACAACTAGACTAACAATGACCTCTCGGATTAATATGACCCCGATAATTCTGAAAGGAAAGCTAACCAGTGACATGGTCTTCTTTCTCTTTAATCTTCACGGTCACACCAACTATTCGTCGACACATTCTCCCACCACCAAAATATACCATGTCATCATACGGTAAGAATAGAACTCATGTACCTTCCAATTTCGATCAACTCCGTCTACAACTGAGCCCTGAACATCTTGATCTCAACCAGATATGTATAGGGTCAGGATCCTCGAAATTTGGCCACCTATAGTCTAATATTGGACTTACAAGAAGAGACGCAGAAGTCATCGGTAGGTCGCCCTTCTAGGCATCCCAACTACTAGTCTGTAACTATGGACCTAATGAAGATGCACATTTGAGTTGATGTATTTTCCATTTGCTCGAATGCGTCTCAGACACCACTGATTACAAACTCAAATTCAAAACACTTTCTTGTCAATACGTCGTCCAGAAGTTCCCACTAGAACCATGTGCCCAGCTTACCCTGATACACATGCCAACTGGTTTGAAACTTCCATGGGCTCATCAAGGAGGCAACATTAGCTCTGGACCAATTGTGTATGACCTACGACGGTCCACTAAACAATCACACCCTCTGTCATTTATGACTTGGCCAGACGGAATCGACTAGACTAAAAACACACTCTCAAACCAACACAACCCCTATTGATCTCAATAACAAGTTAACCAGCGGCTTGGTCTTCTTTCTCTTTGGTCTTCACGATCACACCAACTTTTGGTTGTGACATTTTCTCACCATTAAAATATAGCATATCGTTGTGCGGTAGGACAAGAACTTTTGTTCCTTTCAATCTAGACCAACTCCACATATTGCTACACACTGCACATCCTGATACCAACCACATACATATTGGTTCCGGGTCCTCGGTATGTGGCCACTTAAAGTTTACATAAGGACTTACGTAGGGATTTAGAATAGTCATTGACAGGTCACCCCTATAGACATCCCACCCATAAGCTCACTCTAGGTGGAGTATTCCACGTATACAATTATTATTATTATTATTATTATTATTATTATGTGTATATGCATAGGTATTGATTTTGCAAACACATGTGTAATAAAGATGTTAAAATATATCAAATAAAGGCGTTTGATGATGGTAATAGGAAAAATACACAATGGTGACATATATATACATATATATATATATATATATATATACATACATATATATATATATATATATTTATATATATATATATATATATATATATATATATATATATATATTTATATATATACACATGTGTGTGTATATGTATCTATGTAAGCGAGTGTGTGTATGTACGTGTAGGTGTAATGATAAACATAGTAATTATGATAAAAATAAAAATAATACAACTAATAATAATGGTAGAAGTTATAATATAAATAATAATCACGACTATAATAATTACAAAAGTTATGAAAAAATGAAGCCAAAAAATTGTTGTTTAGCCATTGAAACAGGGAAAAATCAATATATATATATATATATATATATATATATATATATATATATATATATATATATATATATATATATTGCATGATTGTATATATAATCACATCAACTATTATTGAGGTTTACAAATATCTAAGTCAAACAAGGAGAGCGTAATGTTAAAATAATATTTACGTCATAGGAGGAAAGCATAATGTTGTTAAGAAGTCTATACCGAGTAACATTATTCTCTTTCTACAAATTTAAAATGAAATCATTATAACAAAATTATGTTTGAAATTTAACACACTATATCATTTGTGTAATAGTTTCGTATGAGCACAAAAGAAATTGACAGGACAACTTTATTATATATTTATGTAATATCATGTTCGTTAATACAAATGTTTGATGTTACAAGTGCTTCAAGTTTCAAGCCCAAGTCCGATCCAAAGCCCAACTTCTAGAAGGAAATGGATTGTTTACATTAGATACATAAAAACCTTCTGGTCTTACTAACCAATAACAATATTGTGTACCAAATCCTTGTTTAACACATACATTAGAAGGATGACGGTTATCGAATACATGAAAATCCTGATATTTTGAACCCCACCAGAACTGACTCCAATAGTATGTAGTTGTTGTTTCATGAATTTGCCATTGGTAAATTCCATTATAAGAAAGGGTGTGATTTCCATGATCATCTTCTTTTGATCTCACATGAAAGGTGATATCTTCATTGATGCCATTGATTATGAACATGTTCCATTCACCGAGTACATCAAGAGGTTTATTTATAGAAGACGCGATGGTATAAGTAACTGGAAATACTGAGATGCAGAAGAAATAGACGAAAACAAAAAGGCGATACATTATACTACTTATATAATTTATTTTGAAGCAGTTATAAAATTTATCTTTACAGTATTCACTTTGATCAATTTATAAGGAGTGGGTGGGAGCTCCATAGCATATTTTGCATTAATTATGTAATAAGTGTAATTAATTTATAGTTATTGTAAAATTTAGTTTGCCGTTTCAGAAGAATATTTATATATAACTGATACCTCTTGTTTAATTGGCATTTGGTGAAGATACCAAGGATCATAGCCACATCTTACATAGCGTATTTTGCATTAATTATGTAATATTTTCTGATAACTGATAACTCTAGTTCAATTTCCATTTGGTGACCGTAATGATGAATCATAGCCACATCCCACATTGATTCGATTTAAAGCACTCAAACATTTTATGATGTTTAAGTATTTGCGCTTTAACTATGTTTTGTTGTGTATTTTTTGCTTTTTTTACAATGAAATCGGTCATATAGATCTGTGTCAATTCATTTTATTGGTACATCCTACACAACAACCAAATTGAACATAATATCACAGACTTATATTCGATACCCTTCCTTGCCCATGCGACGTATCGAAGTTCCCTCTAGAAAAAAGTAACCAGCCTACCCATATACACATGAAAACTTGTTTCACCATGTAATGGGCTCATTATAGACGTGACATTAGCACCCGTATAGTTATGTCTAACCCACTACGACCCTCTTCACTGTTAATCCCTCTAGCATTTGTGACTCAGCTTGACAGAAACAACTAGACTAACAATGACCTCTCAGATTAATATGGCCCCGATAATTCTGAAAGGAAAGCTAACCAGTGACATGGTCTTCTTTCTCTTTAATCTTCACGGTCACACCAACTATTCGTCGACACATTCTCCCACCACCAAAATATACCATGTCATCATACGGTAAGAATAGAACTCATGTACCTTCCAATTTCGATCAACTCCGTCTACAACTGAGCCCTGAACATCTTGATCTCAACCAGATATGTATAGGGTCAGGATCCTCGAAATTTGGCCACCTATAGTCTAATATTGGACTTACAAGAAGAGACGCAGAAGTCATCGGTAGGTCGCCCTTCTAGGCATCCCAACTACTAGTCTGTAACTATGGACCTAATGAAGATGCACATTTGAGTTGATGTATTTTCCATTTGCTCGAATGCGTCTCAGACACCACTGATTACAAACTCAAATTCAAAACACTTTCTTGTCAATACGTCGTCCAGAAGTTCCCACTAGAACCATGTGCCCAGCTTACCCTGATACACATGCCAACTGGTTTGAAACTTCCATGGGCTCATCAAGGAGGCAACATTAGCTCTGGACCAATTGTGTATGACCTACGACGGTCCACTAAACAATCACACCCTCTGTCATTTATGAATTGGCCAGACGGAATCGACTAGACTAAAAACACACTCTCAAACCAACACAACCCCTATTGATCTCAATCACAAGTTAACCAGCGGCTTGGTCTTCTTTCTCTTTGGTCTTCACGATCACACCAACTTTTGGTTGTGACATTTTCTCACCATTAAAATATAGCATATCGTTGTGCGGTAGGACAAGAACTTTTGTTCCTTTCAATCTAGACCAACTCCACATATTGCTACACACTGCACATCCTGATACCAACCACATACGCATTGGGTCCGGGTCCTCGGTATGTGGCCACTTCAAGTTTACATAAGGACTTACGTAGGGATTTAGAATAGTCATTGACAGGTCACCCCTATAGACATCCCACCCATAAGCTCACTCTAGGTGGAGTATTCCACGTATACAATTATTATTATTATTATTATTATTATTATTATTATTATTATTATTATTATTATTATTATTATTATTATTATTATGTGTATATGCATAGGTATTGATTTTGCAAACACTTGTGTAATAAAGATGTTAAAATATATCAAATAAAGGCGTTTGATGATGGTAATAGGAAAAATACACAATGGTGACATATATATACATATATATATATATATATATATATATATATATATATATATATATATTTATATATATATATATATATATATATATATATATATATATATACACATGTGTGTGTATATGTATCTATGTAAGCGAGTGTGTGTATGTACGTGTAGGTGTAATGATAAACATAGTAATTATGATAAAAATAAAAATAATACAATTAATAATAATGGTAGAAGTTATAATATAAATAATAATCACGACTATAATAATTATAAAAGTTATGAAAAAATGAAGCCAAAAAATTGTTGTTTAGCCATTGAAACAGGGAAAAATCAATATATATATATATATATATATATATATATATATATATATATATATATATATATATATATATATTACATGATTGTATATATAATCACATCAACTATTATTGAGGTTTACAAATATCTAAGTCAAACAAGGAGAGCGTAATGTTAAAATAATATTTACGTCATAGGAGGAAAGCATAATGTTGTTAAGAAGTCTATACCGAGTAACATTATTCTCTTTCTACAAATTTAAAATGAAATCATTATAACAAAATTATGTTTGAAATTTAACACACTATATCATTTGTGTAATAGTTTCGTATGAGCACAAAAGAAATTCACAGGACAACTTTATTATATATTTATGTAATATCATGTTCGTTAATACAAATGTTTGATGTTACAAGTGTTTCAAGTTTGAAGCCCAAGTCCGATCCAAAGCCCAACTTCTAGAAGGAAATGGATTGTTTACATTAGATACATAAAAACCTTCTGGTCTTACTAACCAATAACAATATTGTGTACCAAATCCTTGTTTAACACATACATTAGAAGGATGACGGCTATCGAATACATGAAAATCCTGATATTTTGAACCCCACCAGAACTGACTCCAATAGTATGTAGTTGTTGTTTCATGAATTTGCCATTGGTAAATTCCATTATAAGAAAGGGTGTGATTTCCATGATCATCTTCTTTTGATCTCACATGAAAGGTGATATCTTCATTGATGCCATTGATTATGAACATGTTCCATTCACCGAGTACATCAAGAGGTTTATTTATAGAAGACGCGATGGTATAAGTAACTGGAAATACTAAGATGCAGAAGAAATAGACGAAAACAAAAAGGCGATACATTATACTACTTATATAATTTATTTTGAAGTAGTTATAAAATTTATCTTTACAGTATTCACTTTGATCAATTTATAAGGAGTGGGTGGGAGCTCCATAGCATATTTTGCATTAATTATGTAATAAGTGTAATTAATTTATAGTTATTGTAAAATTTAGTTTGCCGTTTCAGAAGAATATTTATATATAACTGATACCTCTTGTTTAATTGGCATTTGGTGAAGATACCAAGGATCATAGCCACATCTTACATAGCGTATTTTGCATTAATTATGTAATATTTTCTGATAACTGATAACTCTAGTTCAATTTCCATTTGGTGACCGTAATGATGAATCATAGCCACATCCCACATTGATTCGATTTAAAGCACTCAAACATTTTATGATGTTTAAGTATTTGCGCTTTAACTATGTTTCGTTTTGTATTTTTTGCTTTTTTTACTATGAAATCGGTCATATAGATCTGTGTCAATTCATTTTATTGGTACATCCTACACAATGTCACACCCCCAAACCAAGGATGGCGGAAACGTTTGAGGGTGGAGGACTTCATGTAGAGTATCACAACAACGAGTATAATAGTGCTCAAAGTAAATACAACCATCATAAATATAACTGAAAAAGTTACACCAAAGTATATGTTTACATGATTCGAATCAATTACATTATGAAACAAAATGAACTGTTTGACGATTTATCGTCCCATCCTCAAAACGTTGTTGGTTTCCTGTTTTCACTGAATTCCTGAGAATACAAGTAGTTTTGAAAAGTGTCAACACAAAGGTTGGTGAGTTCATAAGAGATTTTATTGGAGAATTAGACCATTTTCCTTGTAAAAATGATATGATATGTATTCAGAAAATCCGATATTTTCTTTATAAAGTTTATGTAATGTAGTCTCATAACCGATGACCAAAATGTATAAGTAACCTTTCTTATTAAAGGAAAATGAAATGTGCTTAAATTGACCTAAACGCACTTGAATTAAATGATGTTCCCGAAACTTCTATTGTTTGTTAATACTTGATGTATATGTAGTCCTAAGTCTTAGGACCGAGAAAATAACAAGTATCGCCTATACTTAAAGCTATAAATGTGGTTTCAAATGATGTGTAGACATAAATACCAAAAACCGAATGTAGACAGTAATATCGGTACTTATTGAGATAAAAGTGGTTTTAAAATCGACATAAAAACCCATTAAAGTTTTATAAAAATCCCGTAAACTTTATGTATTGTTATATCCTTATGTGAGCCGCTATAATCATACTTAAGACTAATGAACCTGCCACGACGTTTCTCAGGCGTCGAATAACTGAAATGACAATTATCACCCGTAGACCTGCAGGTCCAACTGTAGCTAGCAGCAAGGTGTGGGGTGTCAATCCCAATATAGATCTATATACAACTATCACGTTCTCCATCCGGGAGACTCTGATTATAACGTACAGGATTTTATATTCCGCACGCGGACGTACGGAAAGAGAATGTCTCACAATCTAGGTTAACAAGTTTACAAGTTGTATGCGGGAGTGTAAAACCTTTCTGTATGAATGTACCCCTTTTCGTACGTGTGTGTTATGTGATGTATCGAAAACTATACCTATTATAGTTTTATCCAAAACGTTTGTAATATATAAGAACTCTTTTATGAAAAAGCGTTAGGATTATGAAATCCATTAAACTATGCTTATTATAGTTTATATATATATATATATACATGTTCTAAATGAATGAATAATTTTATCATGAATGACTTATTTTCAGTTTATGATGATAAAATTTACAAAGTATCACATTCAATACTTAGAACTTGACCCTATACACTTTGCTCAACATAATACAAAGTGTTGTAAAAATTACAAGCTGTTAACAAATTTTCAGCCTTCCTACACTGTTTTTGAAAATTTATAGAAAAATCATACGAAGTCGAAAACTAAATCCGTAAATTCTGGGAGTTTCCAAAATGTGTCTAGTTTACTCATAATTGTTATCATGATTTTTAATGACCTTTAACCTAGGTGAAAAAGTCCATAATCACAGACTGGTCCGGATTGGTGTTTGAAATGATAGGCAGTTTTGTAAAAATCACTATAAATTGTAGAAAAATCGTATGGAGATGTGCAAGTAGTCATTTTAAAGCTAAGAAGTGGAACTACATGCACCTAAAACAGTTTTGAAAACTAAAATGTTTAAGGTGTCCAAAACAGTCCGTGAATGGAGTCCAACTTTTCTGATGAAAGCTGTTAGAAAGTTTTAGTTATGTTCTTGGTGTTTTAACTTGTATTCCCCCCCTAAAAACTTAAGAAAACATGAAAATGTAGGGGTATGAACTCACCTTGTGTGATTTCAGTAGATGGGTGTTGAAGAAGAGAAGTGTTCAACCCAAGAACACTTGAAGAATCGCCTGAAGATTCGAAGCTCTAACACAAATATAATGGAGTTTGTGTAAGATACCCATGATTTGAGTGGAAATAATTGAGATAATCTTAAAGGAAATGGATTATGCTTACCAAAGGTGGAGGAAACTCTCAAGATCAGCCCTTGAATCTCGGGTTTCTAGAGAGAGAAAGTGAGAGAGAAAGGAGTTTGATCTTCTTGTGAAATGAGAACAAATGAGAGAAAATGAGGAGAGAGGATGAATATCCAGCTCTCAAAAACGTGGGAAGGAGTGATGATTGAGTGGAAAGGACATTGATATGACTTAGGTAAGGTGGGGAGGTATGGCTGGTCATAGAGTGGGTGTAGGAGTGGTTGCTTGTGTCATAAAGTAAAGCAAAGTCAACACTCCTCCTATTTGTACTTTTACCCACTTGCTTTTATTATTTAGATAGAGATTTTTATGAATTTATGATTAAATTGTGAATATTTAGGGTTTATTATGTTAAAATATGATTTTGGGTGAAAATCCCGCGTTAAAATAATTAAAAACGGGCTTAAAACGCAAATTTGGTTGAAAACCGGGAGAAAAATGCTTCCCAGCGAGACCTCTCGGTCCTAGGCCGAGGTTCGGTCCCTAGGCCGAGGCTCGGTCCACGCTGAGGTTGGAGTCGGAAGCGAAAGGCGCGAGAAGTGAAGAAGGAGCGAAGGCGAGGGTCTGGTCCGAAGGCTTGGTCCGAAGGGTCAGCAGGGAAGCTTCGGTTCGGAGTTAAGAAGCGAGAATGGCAGAACCGAACGGACTGTAGTGAACAGTAATGAACAGTAACTTCGGTTCGGACCTTCCTTCTATGCGAGGCTCGGTTCGGACCTTCCTTCTATGCGTGGTTCGGCTCGGATGAACAGTACTCTCGGTTCGGTTGATGAACAGTACTCTCGGTTCGGTTGATGAACAGTACTCTCGGTTCGGTTGATGAATAGTACTTTCGGTTCGGAGGGTTCGGTTCCTAAGAGGGGTTTCGGTTCCTAAGGTCCGTTTTTCGCGTAGACTTCCGTTTTTGGGCTATTTTCGCCAAATTCGAGGGTCGGGAAGCCCCGAGTGATTATAGAAGGTTGGGAGAGATTTCGAGAGAGATTTGAGAGAGATTCCTCGTTCTCAGAGAGATTTGGGAGAGATTTGACGTACTTGGAGAGATTTCACATACAAAGAGATACGTGAGAGAGATTTCACATACGGAGAGAGATTTGGGAGAGATTTCACATACTTAGGGAGATTTGGGAGAGATTTGACATACTTGGAGAGATTTCACATACGGAGAGAGATTTGGGAGAGATTTCACATACTTAGGGAGATTTGGGAGAGATTTGACATACTTGGAGAGATTTCACATACAGAGAGAGATTTGGGAGAGATTTCACATACGGAGAGAGATTTGGGAGAGATTTCACATACTTGGAGAGATTTCACATACAGAGAGAGATTTGGGAGAGATTTCACATACGGAGAGAGATTTGGGAGAGATTTCACATACTTAGGGAGATTTGGGAGAGATTTGACATTCTTGGAGAGATTTCACATAAGGAGAGAGATTTGGGAGAGATTTCACATACTTAGGGAGATTTGGGAGAGATTTGACATTCTTGGAGAGATTTGGGAGAGGTTTCACATACTTAGAGATATGTGGGAGAGGTTTCACATACTTAGAGATATGTGGGAGAGATTTCACATACTTAGAGATATGTGGGAGAGGTTTCACATACTTAGAGATATGTGGGAGAGGTTTCACATACTTAGAGATATGTGGGAGAGGTTTCACATACTTAGAGATATGTGGGAGAGGTTTCATTGGTGACCTTTTTGAGTGTCCGGCTACGCACTGCAAGGTCCTTAAACCCCGTTAAGCCTTGATTAGGGATCTTGCATACTCCCGGTGAGTATGTAACATTGTTTTATCGGTTTGGCTCTCCACGTACCACCGTTTTAGGTTAAGGAGATCTAGGTGAACGCACTTTTCGATTTATGGTCTCTCATTAGAATAGAGAGTTGTTTAGAAATTACATAAAGTAACTCTAGTACTCACGGCAAATTGAGTTGACCGGTTTGACTTGTTGACTTTAGTTGACTTTGACTTGACCGAAAATTGACGGTTGTCACATCATCCCCCCGTTAGAGGGAATTTCGTCCCGAAATTCGAATTTAGGCAAGGAGTTGGTAAATGACTAAGGTCGGCTCTACATTATTTTGATTCTGACTAAGAGATGAGTTATTATACAAGAAATCTTAGCTCATACACATTATGATATAACCAATACTGGGCGGATAGTAAAATGTGTGATTCTACTTCAGTTTCACATCCCAACGAGGAAAAGAAACTAAGTCAGAATTCTCACATGCTATTATCTACCAGGTATTCGTTATATATAACTGGGGAATGTATAAGTGAGGAAATCATAACAAATAACTTAGTAATTCTCCTTACTACGAGGGTAGATAAGCAAGTCACTTACAACGACAACGATGAACTGATCCTAGTAAGAATGGCACATCCTATGAATACTGCGAACGGGTTGGTCCTATCCGAGGGGTATCACTACAGACTTGCAGCGTCCGCATCGAATTTGGAGAGTTGTCCTCGGACATCCTTATCCAATACTCGCGACTGGTGATATTCAGATCTCAGGTCTGATTCCTAAAGGGTACCTCGTTCCTTGTGGTTGGTCGGCCTATTCGTTTATGTGAGGCAGATAGTGAAGGTTTCTACTGGAGATATTATCAAGGCCTCTGAAGTTAATGGAACTATGAGCAATTTGCCTTTCTATTTGAAGAATAAGAACGGAGCTTTCCAGGGTGAAAAGCTTGGTTCCTCAATTTTATTGTTGAGTAGTTCGACAGGTTTGACCTAAGAGTTCTTGTAGCTCGGTAGGTAGCATGAGGGTTTGGTTTACACGATTAGGCCTTCTTAGATGGTAGGATATTTACTCGCCCTCCCGGGCTACCTTGGCTCGAAGTTCATGGCAGAACTCGTACCATGTCTTTCCCAGGCTTCCGTGCTTGGACCTTGTCTGCTACATGCGTGACATTCCCAAGGGTCTCCTGTAAGTACTTGTGACAAGGTTTCGGAAGTATAACACTCCTCTGATGCGTGTTTTGGGGTTCCGTAGCAAAAGATAATCCGTAGGTTCGAGCTGGATGTTTATGAGAGACGAAGGTTTCGATGTTTGGGAGGGGTTAGGTGAAAGGTCCTTTTAGAGATGTTAAGTTGGGAAGATGAGGGCTATATCAATGAAGATTGAATGACGACAGCAATATCTTTTTAGATAAAACTAGTTAAGCTGTATTCGCACGAAGAGATTAATGGAGTGATAAAGTATCTTGTGTTTCTTTTTAGGGTGGTAAACTTTGATTGATGTTATCATTATCGTAGGTGATTTACACCACAGTGCCTAGCACTGGCGGCAGGTGTGTTTCGAGAATTAGTACTAATATTTGACATCATGACCCCTGACAGGTCTCCCTATGACCGAACGGTATAAGAACGTCGTATGTAAGTTGACGTTTGGGAATCGTCGAGTGGGTGGCCCCACTCGGTTCTTACTATTAGACACGGATTAGGAGTCGGGATGAAATTATCCGTTCCAAAACTTCAGTATTTCGATTATGATTAACCCCGATGTATGTACAAAGTCATCACATCTTAGAGGTAATGATCTTTAGATCATATATGAATGTATTTGGTTCGATTTGAACGAGAGAGTATTTTAACTACTTTTAGAAAGACGGTGACTTTAGCAAGCATAACAATTTCATTACAAACATATAGTACTTAAACGTTTTTGATGTTGGAAACATTACAAAAATCCTATTACGGTTTCCTACTGATCCTGCCGGTTCGTTTGTTACATTGCTCCAGCTCCTCCGTCATTCTTCTTGGTTGGACACTTTCTCTTGAAGTGTCCCATTTCACCGCATGAGTAGCATACTGGGCCCGCCCTGGTGCTGGTGATTGAAGGGAGATACTGGGTCGGGACCTTACAGAAACGGGTGGTATGTCCTTTCCTGTTGCAGTTATCACATTTTAAGATTCGGCAAGCTCCTGTGTGATGGAAGCTGCACTTGACACACTTCGGGAGAGATCCCTCATATGGCCTGGCCGACGTTTGGGTGGTAGATCCTGTGGCTAGTATTGGGGCATGCGTCGTGACTGCTGTTGTGATGGTGGGGGTGGCTATAGGTTGTTGTCTTTTAATGGATTTTTGGGATTGTTGGCGCTCTTTCATGTTCCAAAACTTTCTCTTCTTGTTCGTAGGTTTGAGACCTGAGGTATTTTTGCTGGCGTTGTTAGCATTGAACTGTGCCATGACGGCTGTCACGGCTGCCGTGACTGCAGCCTGAAAAGTAGCAGCGTCTATCTGCAGAGTTGACACCTTGCTAGTTGGTTGGTTCCCTCTTGGTGACGACATAGCTCTGTTTCACGATGGAAAAACATCTTCGTTAGTGGAAATGATTATCTTAAGTGCATCCTTACAATTTATATTAACGCATATAAATTTTTGCACATTATTGTACTACTCCTTAGTGTTTCCGCTACATTCTTGAAATAGGGTTACAGCAGTGGGTAGGGGTAGGTTTCATACGGGCGTCAAGCTTTACCCATCTTACAATCATGTGTGTCCAAACACGCTTGGCTGAGGAGTTTTGATGGGATCCGGTGCATTAGTGTTGGTATGATTCGTACCCGTGAGTCTATGATGAGGGAACTTCTCAACAAAATGATTAAGGGTAAGATGATATTGAGTTTTTAGAATGGCTAAACGTCGTGAGTTTCTAACTAAGCTTTATCTTATATAGATTTGTAACGTAATTTGGTCGTTAAGGGCGTTCTGAAAACAATTCCTAACGGGAGTCTTTACATGGTAACCCATGAATTTCCAGTAGTTCCGCACCCAAGTGGTGCCTTATAGCTGACCCAAGCTAGGTACTTATTATGACCAAATGGGAACATGTTCTCGAAGGTTTGACCTGCATCCCTATGCTGCAGTCCTAATACAGAGTAAAAGTAAGTTCAGGTAGTGATCCTTTGATGTTTGTTGTTTGACACCGGGTTCCATTGGTTGGTGAATGACATGATCCAACCTTGGAGAGAAGATCAGGAATGATTACGGAGCTAGACTACTCTAGTCTTACAACTTGAATAGAGTGGGTTGTACGCAGGCTCCTATCGCAGCATGATGGGAGTGTTTGAACAAAAAGGTGACACAGAATTTGGTTGATTGATACGTCATTGATGTTTAAGATGTAACAAATTAGGGAAAATTGACCTTGTAGGGGGTCTTATATAATATCGAAGCAGGAGTGTCTTGGCCGCCTGAAGGCCTCACTAAAGGTGCCTACAGTACAAGATAGTCTCATAGGGAATACCACATAGGGCATAGATAGGGAAAACGATTCCTTTTTATCATGAAATGAAGTAAGGCGTTTACTACTGGCGGCGGTCATTTTTCTTGTGATCTCGCAGTTCAGCTAGCTGCCGCTCCATATCAAGCATGTGCCTTTCGTACACCCTCTGGCGTACTCGAAGTTTTATGACATCGGTTCGTGATTCAGCCAGTGCTTGCAGCAGGGTTTCATAGTCTTCCTCAGACTTTTCACGAGTTCTCAAGGCGATTGGTGCGGATTGTATGTATTCTTGCATTTGCATCAACCTCTGCGATACTATGGGGAGTTGTTCTGTCCTGAATCTCGTCTCGGGCAACTCTACGGACCAGGATTGGAAAAAAAATTCTATCTGCTGGGGTTCCTTCGTTTATGTTGCAGAAGCTTCGATCTCCATCGAACGACTTAGGTTGATCTTGCTCTTCGCTCCAGATTTCCAAGCACTCTACCCAAGGAGGCATCGGGCCTTGAAAAGCCGGTCGAGGATTGGGATTGGGAACACGGGTCATTGAGGATAGGTTCACCATTTCAGGTTCGGAGTCGAAACCGTCAGCAAGGCCTTCAGCTTGGTGACCATCCACAGGGATTGGGTGGCCATTCACTGGCTCCTCTCCGAGCCATTCGGTATTGTTGTGGTTAGGGTAGTACGGGTCGTCGTGGGGATTAAATCCAGCCATGATATCTTCGCGAGAAATGGGGATATAAGAAATAACTAAGTAGATGTACTAATTAGATAATTATAAGATGATCTTTATCAGGTACTTCAATACACTGTTTAGTGCATACTAGTCATATGTATTTGGGACAGGATAGACCTTCGAATAAGCGACCCTAACTCTAAATCCCCAATCCAACGAGAACAGGAAGTAAAGAAAAGATTCACAGATTCTAAGTCTATGACGTCCTGGATGCATATAATTTTAATGTATCCACTAAGCAATTATTGACCTATTGATAAAAATCTATTTAGTTCTCAGATAAGTAATTATAATAACACCAAATACCCCTATGGTATTTCATTGTGGTAGTGTTGGTAAGTTTTTAGACTTGTTGCCATATCACAACCATTCTTGGGCATGTGCTAATCACTCCTCGGACGAGCATAGTTGATCAGGCTATGCCAATCCCAAGACTGACCATACATCCCCGAGCTTACCTGTGATATCCAACAATCATTACTTTTGTTTTGTTCTAGAACGACGCGACCCTAGTATGTATGCATGCGTGTATACTTTTAATAAGAAACTACTTATTTCTAAAAGTATAGTTGTTTTGAAAACATAAAATCAGAGACTCTAGTCCCAATGCATTTATAGTTTGTATATCTTATGTGGTTCGATATACTAAGTTCACTATAAACAATGCTCTGATACCAATCTGTCACACCCCCAAACCAAGGATGGCGGAAACGTTCGAGGGTGGAGGACTTCATGTAGAGTATCACAACAACGAGTATAATAGTGCTCAAAGTAAATACAACCATCATAAATATAACTGAAAAAGTTACACCAAAGTATATGTTTACATGATTCGAATCAATTACATTATGAAACAAAATGAACTGTTTGACGATTTATCGTCCCATCCTCAAAACGTTGTTGGTTTCCTGTTTTCACTGAATTCCTGAGAATACAAGTAGTTTTGAAAAGTGTCAACACAAAGGTTGGTGAGTTCATAAGAGATTTTATTGGAGAATTAGACCATTTTCCTTGTAAAAATGATATGATATGTATTCAGAAAATCCGATATTTTCTTTATAAAGTTTATGTAATGTAGTCTCATAACCGATGACCAAAATGTATAAGTAACCTTTCTTATTAAAGGAAAATGAAATGTGCTTAAATTGACCTAAACGCACTTGAATTAAATGATGTTCCCGAAACTTCTATTGTTTGTTAATACTTGATGTATATGTAGTCCTAAGTCTTAGGACCGAGAAAATAACAAGTATCGCCTATACTTAAAGCTATAAATGCGGTTTCAAATGATGTGTAGACATAAATACCAAAAACCGAATGTAGACAGTAATATCGGTACTTATTGAGATAAAAGTGGTTTTAAAATCGACATAAAAACCCATTAAAGTTTTATAAAAATCCCGTAAACTTTATGTATTGTTATATCCTTATGTGAGCCGCTATAATCATACTTAAGACTAATGAACCTGCCACGACGTTTCTCAGGCGTCGAATAACTGAAATGACAATTATCACCCGTAGACCTGCAGGTCCAACTGTAGCTAGCAGCAAGGTGTGGGGTGTCAATCCCAATATAGATCTATATACAACTATCACGTTCTCCATCCGGGAGACTCTGATTATAACGTACAGGATTTTATATTCCGCACGCGGACGTACGGAAAGAGAATGTCTCACAATCTAGGTTAACAAGTTTACAAGTTGTATGCGGGAGTGTAAAACCTTTCTGTATGAATGTACCCCTTTTCGTACGTGTGTGTTATGTGATGTATCGAAAACTATACCTATTATAGTTTTATCCAAAACGTTTGTAATATATAAGAACTCTTTTATGAAAAAGCGTTAGGATTATGAAATCCATTAAACTATGCTTATTATAGTTTATATATATATATATACATGTTCTAAATGAATGAATAATCTTATCATGAATGACTTATTTTCAGTTTATGATGATAAAATTTACAACGTATCACATTCAATACTTAGAACTTGACCCTATACACTTTGCTCAACATAATACAAAGTGTTGTAAAAATTACAAGCTGTTAACAAATTTTCAGCCTTCCTACACTGTTTTTGAAAATTTATAGAAAAATCATACGAAGTCGAAAACTAAATCCGTAAATTCTGGGAGTTTCCAAAATGTGTCTAGTTTACTCATAATTGTTATCATGATTTTTAATGACCTTTAACCTAGGTGAAAAAGTCCATAATCACAGACTGGTCCGGATTGGTGTTTGAAATGATAGGCAGTTTTGTAAAAATCACTATAAATTGTAGAAAAATCGTATGGAGATGTGCAAGTAGTCATTTTAAAGCTAAGAAGTGGAACTACATGCACCTAAAACAGTTTTGAAAACTAAAATGTTTAAGGTGTCCAAAACAGTCCGTGAATGGAGTCCAACTTTTCTGATGAAAGCTGTTAGAAAGTTTTAGTTATGTTCTTGGTGTTTTAACTTGTATTCCCCCCCTAAAAACTTAAGAAAACATGAAAATGTAGGGGTATGAACTCACCTTGTGTGATTTCAGTAGATGGGTGTTGAAGAAGAGAAGTGTTCAACCCAAGAACACTTGAAGAATCGCCTGAAGATTCGAAGCTCTAACACAAATATAATGGAGTTTGTGTAAGATACCCATGATTTGAGTGGAAATAATTGAGATAATCTTAAAGGAAATGGATTATGCTTACCAAAGGTGGAGGAAACTCTCAAGATCAGCCCTTGAATCTCGGGTTTCTAGAGAGAGAAAGTGAGAGAGAAAGGAGTTTGATCTTCTTGTGAAATGAGAACAAATGAGAGAAAATGAGGAGAGAGGATGAATATCCAGCTCTCAAAAACGTGGGAAGGAGTGATGATTGAGTGGAAAGGACATTGATGTGACTTAGGTAAGGTGGGGAGGTATGGCTGGTCATAGAGTGGGTGTAAGAGTGGTTGCTTGTGTCATAAAGTAAAGCAAAGTCAACACTCCTCCTATTTGTACTTTTACCCACTTGCTTTTATTATTTAGATAGAGATTTTTATGAATTTATGATTAAATTGTGAATATTTAGGGTTTATTATGTTAAAATATGATTTTGGGTGAAAATCCCGCGTTAAAATAATTAAAAACGGGCTTAAAACGCAAATTTGGTTGAAAACCGGGAGAAAAATGCTTCCCAGCGAGACCTCTCGGTCCTAGGCCGAGGTTCGGTCCCTAGGCCGAGGCTCGGTCCACGCTGAGGTTGGAGTCGGAAGCGAAAGGCGCGAGAAGTGAAGAAGGAGCGAAGGCGAGGGTCTGGTCCGAAGGCTTGGTCCGAAGGGTCAGCAGGGAAGCTTCGGTTCGGAGTTAAGAAGCGAGAATGGCAGAACCGAACGGACTGTAGTGAACAGTAATGAACAGTAACTTCGGTTCGGACCTTCCTTCTATGCGAGGCTCGGTTCGGACCTTCCTTCTATGCGTGGTTCGGCTCGGATGAACAGTACTCTCGGTTCGGTTGATGAACAGTACTCTCGGTTCGGTTGATGAACAGTACTCTCGGTTCGGTTGATGAATAGTACTTTCGGTTCGGAGGGTTCGGTTCCTAAGAGGGGTTTCGGTTCCTAAGGTCCGTTTTTCGCGTAGACTTCCGTTTTTGGGCTATTTTCGCCAAATTCGAGGGTCGGGAAGCCCCGAGTGATTATAGAAGGTTGGGAGAGATTTCGAGAGAGATTTGAGAGAGATTCCTCGTTCTCAGAGAGATTTGGGAGAGATTTGACGTACTTGGAGAGATTTCACATACAAAGAGATACGTGAGAGAGATTTCACATACGGAGAGAGATTTGGGAGAGATTTCACATACTTAGGGAGATTTGGGAGAGATTTGACATACTTGGAGAGATTTCACATACGGAGAGAGATTTGGGAGAGATTTCACATACTTAGGGAGATTTGGGAGAGATTTGACATACTTGGAGAGATTTCACATACAGAGAGAGATTTGGGAGAGATTTCACATACGGAGAGAGATTTGGGAGAGATTTCACATACTTGGAGAGATTTCACATACAGAGAGAGATTTGGGAGAGATTTCACATACGGAGAGAGATTTGGGAGAGATTTCACATACTTAGGGAGATTTGGGAGAGATTTGACATTCTTGGAGAGATTTCACATAAGGAGAGAGATTTGGGAGAGATTTCACATACTTAGGGAGATTTGGGAGAGATTTGACATTCTTGGAGAGATTTGGGAGAGGTTTCACATACTTAGAGATATGTGGGAGAGGTTTCACATACTTAGAGATATGTGGGAGAGATTTCACATACTTAGAGATATGTGGGAGAGGTTTCACATACTTAGAGATATGTGGGAGAGGTTTCACATACTTAGAGATATGTGGGAGAGGTTTCACATACTTAGAGATATGTGGGAGAGGTTTCATTGGTGACCTTTTTGAGTGTCCGGCTACGCACTGCAAGGTCCTTAAACCCCGTTAAGCCTTGATTAGGGATCTTGCATACTCCCGGTGAGTATGTAACATTGTTTTATCGGTTTGGCTCTCCACGTACCACCGTTTTAGGTTAAGGAGATCTAGGTGAACGCACTTTTCGATTTATGGTCTCTCATTAGAATAGAGAGTTGTTTAGAAATTACATAAAGTAACTCTAGTACTCACGGCAAATTGAGTTGACCGGTTTGACTTGTTGACTTTAGTTGACTTTGACTTGACCGAAAATTGACGGTTGTCACAACACAACAACCAAATTGAACATAATATCACAGACTTATATTCGATACCCTTCCTTGCCCATGCGACGTATCGAAGTTCCCTCTAGAAAAAAGTAACCAGCCTACCCATATACACATGAAAACCTTTTTCACCATGTAATGGGCTCATTATAGACATGACATTAGCACCCGTATAGTTATGTCTAACCCACTACGACCCTCTTAACTGTTAATCCCTCTAGCATTTGTGACTCGGCTTGACAGAAACAACTAGACTAACAATGACCTCTCGGATTAATATGACCCCGATAATTCTGAAAGGAAAGCTAACCAGTGACATGGTCTTCTTTCTCTTTAATCTTCACGGTCACACCAACTATTCGTCGAGACATTCTCCCACCACCAAAATATACCATGTCATCATACGGTAAGAATAGAACTCATGTACCTTCCAATTTCGATCAACTCCGTCTACAACTGAGCCCCGAACATCTTGATCTCAACCAGATATGTATAGGGTCAGGATCCTCGAAATTTGGCCACCTATAGTCTAATATTGGACTTACAAGAAGAGACGCAGAAGTCATCGGCAGGTCGCCCTTCTAGGCATCCCAACTACTAGTCTGCAACTATGGACCTAATGAAGATGCACATTTGAGTTGATGTATTTTCCATTTGCTCGAATGCGCCTCAGACACCACTGATTACAAACTCAAATTCAAAACACTTGCTCGTCAATACGTCGTCCAGAAGTTCCCACTAGAACCATGTGCCCAGCTTACCCTGATACACATGCCAACTGGTTTGAAACTTCCATGGGCTCATCAAGGAGGCAACATTAGCTCTGGACCAATTGTGTATGACCTACGACAGTCCACTAAACAATCACACCCTCTGTCATTTATGACTTGGCCAGACGGAATCGACTAGACTAAAAACACACTCTCAAACCAACACAACCCCTATTGATCTCAATCACAAGTTAACCAGCGGCTTGGTCTTCTTTCTCTTTGGTCTTCACGATCACACCAACTTTTCGTGGTGACATTTTCTCACCATTAAAATATAGCATATCGTTGTGCGGTAGGACAAGAACTTTTGTCCCTTTCAATCTAGACCAACTCCACATATTGCTACACACTGCACATCCTGATACCAACCACATACACATTGGGTCCGGGTCCTCGGTATGTGGCCACTTCAAGTTTACATAAGGACTTACGTAGGAATTTAGAATAGTCATTGACAGGTCACCCCTATAGACGTCCCATCCATAAGCTCACTCTAGGTGGAGTATTCCACGTATACAATTACTATTATTATTATTATTATTATTATTATTATTATTATTATTATTATTATGTGTATATGCATAGGTATTGATGTTGCAAACACTTGTGTAATAAAGATGTTAAAATATATCAAATAAAGGCGTTTGATGATGGTAATAGGAAAAATATACAATGATGACATATATATACATACATACATACATATATATATATATATATATATATATATATATATATATATATATACACATGTGTGTGTATATGTATCTGTGTAAGCGAGTGTGTGTATGTACGTGTAGGTGTAATGATAAACATAGTAATTATGATAAAAATAAAAAAATACAACTAATAATAATGGTAGAAGTTATAATATAAATAATAATCACAACTATAATAATTATAAAAGTTTTGAAAAAATGAAGCCAAAAAATTGTTGTTTAGCCATTGAAACAGGGAAAAATCAATATATATATATATATATATATATATATATATATATATATATATATATATATATATATTACATGATTGTATATATAAACAATCCAACTATTATTGAGGTTTACAAATATCTAAGTCAAACAAGGAGAGCATAATGTTAAAATAATATTTACGTCATAGGAGGAAAGCATAATGTTGTTAAGAAGTCTATACCGAGTAACATTATTCTCTTTCTACAAATTTAAAATGAAATCATTATAACAAAATTATGTTTGAAATTTAACACACTATATCATTTGTGTAATAGTTTCGTATGAGCACAAAAGAAATTGACAGGACAACTTTATTATATATTTATGTAATATCATGTTCGTTAATACAAATGTTTGATGTTACAAGTGTTTCAAGTTTCAAGCCCAAGTCCGATCCAAAGCCCAACTTCTAGAAGGAAATGGATTGTTTACATTAGATACATAAAAACCTTCTGGTCTTACTAACCAATAACAATATTGTGTACCAAATCCTTGTTTAACACATACATTAGAAGGATGACGGCTATCAAACACATGAAAATCCTGATATTTTGAACCCCACCAGAACTGACTCCAATAGTATGTAGTTGTTCTTTCATGAATTTTCCATTGGTAAATTCCATTATAAGAAAGGGTGTGATTTCCGTGATCATCTTCTTTTGATCTCACATGAAAGGTGATATCTTCATTGATGCCATTGATTATGAACATGTTCCATTCACCGAGTACATCAAGAGGTTTATTTATAGAAGACGCGATGGTATAAGTAACTGGAAATACTGAGATGCAGAAGAAATAGACGAAAACAAAAAGGCGATACATTATACTACTTATATAATTTATTTTGAAGCAGTTATAAAATTTATCTTCACAATATTCACTTTGATCAATTTATAAGGAGTGGGTGGGAGCTCCATAGCATATTTTGCATTAATTATGTAATAAGTGTAATTAATTTATAGTTATTGTAAAATTTAGTTTGTCGTTTCAGAAGAATATTTATATATAACTGATACCTCTTGTTTAATTGGCATTTGGTGAAGATACCAAGGATCATAGCCACATCTTACACAACGTATTTTGCATTAATTATGTAATATTTTCTGATAACTGATACCTCTAGTTCAATTTCCATTTGGTGACGGTAATGATGAATCATAGCCACATCCCACATTGATTCGATTTAAAGCACTCAAACATTTTATGATGTTTAAGTATTTGCGCTTTAACTATGTTTCGTTGTGAATTTTTTGCTTTTTTTACAATGAAATCGGTCATATAGATCTGTGTCAATTCATTTTATTGGTACATCCTACACAACAACCAAATTGAACATAATATCACAGACTTATATTCGATACCCTTCCTTGCCCATGCGACGTATAGAAGTTCCCTCTAGAAAAAAGCAACCAGCCTACCCATATACACATGAAAACTTGTTTCACCATGTAATGGGCTCATTATAGACGTGACATTAGCACCCGTATAGTTATGTCTAACCCACTACGACCCTCTTCACTATTAATCCCTCTAGCATTTGTGACTCGGCTTGACGGAAACAACTAGACTAACAATGACCTCTCGGATTAATATGACCCCGATAATTCTGAAAGGAAAGCTAACCAGTGACATGGTCTTCTTTCTCTTTAATCTTCACGGTCACACCAACTATTCGTCGAGACATTCTCCCACTACCAAAATATACTATGTCATCATACGGTAGGAATAGAACTCATGTACCTTCCAATTTCGATCAACTCCGTCTCCACCTGAGCCCCGAACATCTTGATCTCAACCAGATATGTATAGGGTCAGGATCCTCGAAATTTGGCCACCTATAGTCTAATATTAGACTTACAAGAAGAGACACAGAAGTCATCGGCAGGTCGCCCTTCTAGGCATCCCAACTACTAGTCTGCAACTATGGACCTAATGAAGATGCATATTTGAGTTGATGTATTTTCCATTTGCTCGAATGCGTATCAGACACCACTGATTACAAACTCAAATTCAAAACACTTGCTTGTCAATACGTCGTCCAGAAGTTCCCACTAGAACCATGTGCCCAACTTACCCTGATACACATGCCAACTGGTTTGAAACTTCCATGGGCTCATCAAGGAGGCAACATTAGCTCTTGTCACACCCCCAAACCTGAACGGCGGAAACGTTCGGGGGCGGATGACTTCATGTGGTAACGTAACAAATGAATACATAGTAAAGAAAGCAATACAACCATCATATATATAATTGAAAGTTTACATTTGTCAAAAGTTACATGTTCAAAACTCAATTACAATATGATGTCAAAATACGAGATTAAACTGGCGCCGCAGCATCCCTTCATCAAAAGCGAAATGAATACCTGAAATTACTGATTCCCTGGGACATACAAGTAATTTTGAAAGAGTAGATCAGCATTTAAGCTGGTGAATTTCATAAGTATTTAAGTGAAAATGTTTGAATGAACTGAAATGTTTTATCTTCGTTTGTTTGTGGTTAGAAAATCCAATATTTTCTACTAGTATAAAAGTAGCCTTCACTCAAGACCAATGTTTGTTTCTAAAATGTATGTAAATGTAAAAGAACCAATGAATTTGAAAACCTTGTAAATCAATGCATTTTAATACCCCTTGTGAGTTTTATAACCATACTATTGACTCTGAATGCCTATACACAACGTTCTTCAGGCGTTGCAATGTTATGACGTTTGTCACCCAAAACGGTGGACTGCAGCTAACAGTCAGGGCGCGGGTTTGTCAAGCCCGTATAGATCTATACACAAACACCATGCTCCCCCTCCAAGGGATTCTGGTATATAATACAGGACTTGAAATGTGTACTCGAACGTACATGAAGTTAGTGTCTCACAAATCCGTGGTATAAAAACAGATCTACTTGTTAAAATGTTACGTTTGTTCTTGTACACGAAAGTGAACTTCTTGAAATATGTGATTCTACTACATAAGAGTTAGAAATTTGTTTCGTAAAACCATACCTATTATAGTTTCCAAAAAGCGTGTCTTGTTTGTTTAGAAACATTGAGAAAGGAATCGCTTGTTTATGAAAGTATAGATTTTTGGGTGTAGAGTCTAGGATAGACAAGAAAAATCTAAGAATAGTTTAGTTTATACATGCATTACAAGAACATTATATTTTAAAAGGTAAAATGCTATTGTGACATATGTTATATATATATATATACATATATACATATATATATAAGTTCCTTTAAATGTTTATAAATCGCATGTGATTTGAATATATAAAGTATATAAAAGAATTTCTTTATGTAACGCACGATAATACTCGTGTGTTTTACTTGTAATCCCCCCCCCCCTTTGAAAGCATATAAAAGTATTTAGACTAATTAAAAGGTTGATTTAGGGGTATGAAACTCACTTGAAAGTTTGAAGATAGCGAGATGGAAAACCGGGCAGAGTTTCGTCTCGGGAAACGGATTTTCCTCGGGATTCTCGGGAATCTCAGGAGTAAAATCGACCTTCGGGACTTGAGCCAAAAAGACCTGAGCTTCGGGTTTGAACGGACACGGAAAACGAGGCAAAGTTGGGAGAGAAAGAAGAGAAATGAACCCTTTCTTTGGAAACCCTCGCATTCTATTTATAGGAAGGCTGGTCTGCCTCGGTACGCGGGGCGTACGCTCGTACGCGCTGCGTACGCGTACGTCATGCATGACCGAAGCCTCGACTGCCTCGGTTCGGATGGGACGGGTTGTTGGGTTCTCGGGTCGGATGGGACGGGTTGCTGGGGAGGTGGGTCGGATGGGACGCCGGGTCGGATGGGACGTCGGGTCGGACGGGTCGGGCGGGTCGGATGGATCGGATTCCTCGGATATGGCGACGTGGACGATCCGAGGCCAATCCTCTCGGTTACGCGGGGCGTACAGGAGTACGCAGCGCGTACTTCGGAGGAGGATGCTGACTCCCCTTCGGATAATATCCGAATTTTGAATTAAATAAATAAATAATTTATTTAATAAACTTCAAAAATCCATATCTTCTTCATACGAACTCCGTTTTCAATGGTCTTTATATCCTCGCGTAGGTGAGACTACGCTCTACAACTTTCGTTTAGACACCGTCGGCAAATTCCAAAATTATATTTTTATTATTTATTAAAAATTCATCGTGTTTAAGGAATTTCTTAGAAAATTCATAACTTCTTTACCTGATGTCGGTTTTTGCCAGACTTTTTACCGCTGGAATACCATTGTCGAGACCTTCGATTCTCGTTTAGGTCATTCCGGCCAAAAGTCGCTCGATCTCCGATTCGAGTTTTTAGCTGTCTGTTGCTAAGCCGAACTTGGAAAAAATCACATCTTCACTATATGAAGTCGGATTTGGGCGTTCTTTTCACGTACGATTATGTTTCAAAGACATTTAATCATAGAAGGAAATTAAGTAGAACTTATTTATACATGTTATTATGAAGGTAACTTTTTATTATTCAGAAGTGGTTACAATACTTGACCCATTTTGGTCGTTACAAAGAGTTGAAATATCGGGTTGTCACATCATCCCCCCGTTAGAGAGAATTTCGTCCCGAAATTTAAAGTAGCAAAGATGCTAGTGAACATGAAAGAGATGAGGGTACTTTTGTTTCATTTGATCTTCGCGTTCCCATGTGAATTCAGGTCCCCGCTTGGCGTTCCAGCGAACCTTCACGATGGGTATGCGACTTTGTTTTGTTTGTTTGACCTCTCGGTCCATGACTTCTACTGGTTCTTCCACAAAGTTGAGGCTCTCGTTGATCTCGATCTCGTCGAGTGGAATAACAAGAGTCTCGTCGGACAGACACTTTTTCAAGTTTGAGACGTGGAAGGTTGGATGGATGTTACTAAGTTCGCGCGGTAGGTTAAGCTTGTAAGCCACAGGGCCGATCCTGGCAAGAATCTCGAAAGGCCCTATGTATCTTGGATTTAGTTTCCCACGCTTTCCAAATCGTATTAAACCCTTCCACGGTGAGACCTTTAATAAGACGTGGTCTCCTACCTGGAATTCTAAAGGTTTCCTCCTTTGGTCAGCGTAGCTTTTCTGTCGGTCTCTTGAGGCCTTCAATCGTTCACGAATCTGAACGATCTTCTCTGTTGTTTCACGTATGATCTCCGGACCTGTGAGAGTGCTTTCAGGAACTCTTCCTCTAGCTAACTGGGTATCGCCAACTTCAGTCCAGCACAGAGGGGATCTACACTTTCGACCATAGAGGGCTTCAAACGGAGCAGCCTTTATGCTTGTATGATAACTATTGTTGTATGAAAATTCGGCAAGGGGTAAATGAATATCCCATGCCTTTCCAAAGTCAATCACACAGGCTCTCTGCATGTCTTCTAAAGTTTGTATTGTTCTCTCACTTTGTCCGTCTGTCTGTGGGTGGTAGGCTGTACTCATGTCTAGCCTAGTTCCCAGGGAACTTTGTAGTGACTGCCAGAATCTTGAAGTGAATCTACTATCTCGATCGGAGATAATGGATATCGGAACACCATGCAGTCGCACTACTTCCCTTAAGTAAGTTCTTGTAAGCTTCTCCATTTTGTCAGTCTCTTTGATGGGTAGGAAATGTGCGGATTTGGTCAATCTGTCGACAATGACCCATATGGTATCGAGTCCACTTGTCGTCTTGGGTAACTTGGTTATGAAGTCCATAGTAATCCGCTCCCATTTCCATTCCGGTATCTCTGGTTGTTGTAGTAGTCCTGACGGTTTCTGATACTCGACCTTAACCTTAGCGCAAGTAAGACATTTACTTACGAAGGTAGCAATTTCTGCTTTCATGTTAGGCCACCAGTATAGTTTCTTAAGATCCAGATACATTTTATCTGAACCCGGGTGAACGGAATATCTTGAATTGTGAGCCTCGGTCATGACTACGTATCTGAAACCACCATGATTTGGGGTCCAGATTCGGTCCATGAGATAGTAGGCTCCGCCACCCTTGACTTCTAAATTCTTCTCCATTCCTCGCAGGGATTCACCCGCCACATTTTCAGGTTGCAAAGCTTCCATTTGTGCTTCTTTAATTTGTGTGGATAGGTGGGAATGGATAGTCATGGTCAGAGATTTGACCCTCCGACCAGTGTATTCCTTTCGACTGAGGGCGTCGGCTACTACGTTGGCCTTGCCAGGATGATAACGAATTTCGCATTCGTAGTCATTCAGTAACTCAACCCATCGTCGTTGTCGCATGTTGAGTTCCTTCTGATCGAAAATGTGTTGAAGGCTCTTGTGATCGGTGAATATAGTACTCTTTGTTCCGTATAAGTAGTGCCTCCAGATCTTCAGAGCAAATACCACTGCTCCTAACTCGAGGTCGTGTGTCGTATAGTTCACTTCGTGTGTCTTAAGCTGTCGGGAGGCATAAGCGATAACCTTCCCTCTTTGCATAAGAACACAACCAAGTCCTTGATTTGAAGCATCGCAATACACTACGAAGTCTTCTATCCCTTCGGGGAGGGATAGTATCGGTGCGGTGCACAAGGCCTGTTTTAGTGTCTGGAATGCCTTCTCTTGTTTCGCTTCCCAGTCAAAGGCCACTCCTTTCTGGGTTAATGAAGTAAGAGGTTTCGCAATGCTCGAAAAGTTCTTTATGAATCTGCGATAGTAGCCAGCTAGACCTAGAAATTGACGAATTTCTGTAGGTGTCTTTGGTGCCGACCAGTTCTCAATAGCCTTAATTTTGGAAGGGTCCACGTGTATACCTTTCTCGCTAACAACGTGACCTAAAAATTCGACTCTTCGAATCCAAAATTCGCATTTAGAGAACTTCGCATATAGTTTCTCCGTTCGCAGTGTTTCTAGGACTTTTCGTAGGTGTTGACTATGCTCTTCCTCACTTCGAGAGTAGATAAGTATATCATCGATAAAGACGATGACGAACTGATCCAAGTAAGGGCGGCATACCCTATTCATTAGGTCCATAAATACTGCTGGTGCATTGGTTAATCCGAACGGCATCACCACGAATTCGTAGTGTCCATAACGAGTTCGGAAGGCTGTCTTTGGAATGTCCCCCTCTAGAACTCGTAATTGGTGATATCCGGATCGCAGGTCTATTTTGGAGAAGTAGTTCGCCCCTTGAAGTTGATCGAATAGGTCGTCGATACGGGGTAGAGGATAGCGGTTCTTGACAGTAAGTTTGTTCAGCTCTCTGTAGTCGATGCACATACGGAACGATCCGTCTTTCTTCTTTACAAACAAGACCGGTGCTCCCCAAGGTGAGAAACTTGGTCTTATGAATCCTTTATGAAGGAGTTCATTAAGTTGGCTGGAAAGTTCCTGCATCTCTGCTGGTGCAAGACGATAAGGCGACTTCGCTACTGGGGTAGCTCCTGGAATTAAGTCGATTCTAAACTCGACTTGGCGTTGCGGTGGTAATCCTGGCAGTTCTTCTGGAAAGATATCGGGAAAGTCGCGTACTACCGAGATGCTCTTGATGTCCTTCAGTTCTTGACTTGTATCGACGATGTGCGCTAGGAATGCTCGACAATCCTTCCGCAAGCACTTTCGAGCTTGGATGCACGAAATGATGCGAAGGTTTGCACTAGATTTGTCGCCGTAGATAACTAATGTTTCGTTGTTTGGGAGGTTAAGACGGACTGCTTTCTCAAAGCACATGATGTCGGCGCGAAGAAGGCTCAACCAATCCATGCCGACTATGACGTCGAAACTTTTAATTTGAACCGGCATGAGATTGATTGGGAAAGAATGGCCGTCTAATGTTAACGTACAGCCCATGTATATGCAATTTGTGTTTTCGGTTTTTCCATTGGCCATCTCTATAGTGAATGATTTTTCTAACTTGCTAGGTTTAGGTTTAAGTAAATGAATAAATTTTTGACTCACGAAACTTCTCTCCGCTCCACTATCGAATAATATGCATGCGTATGAATTATCAAGAAGGAACGTACCAGCAACAATAGTTGGGTCAGCTACAGCTTCATTGTGGCCTATTGCCAAAACTCGTCTCACACCTCCGGTGCCTGTTGCCTTAGGACAGTTTCTCTGGTAGTGGCCCACCTCGCCACAACCGTAGCAAGCCTGCCCTACACCCGCACCGGGAATTTGAGTGATCGGCTTTGCGGGTTCCTTGCAGAAACGGGCTGTGTGCCCTTTCTGGCCGCAGTTGGCGCACTGCATAGCTCGACAAAGTCCATGGTGGTGGTAATTGCATTTGGTGCATTTTGGGAGGTTGCCTATATAAGGCTTTGTTGGGTAGGTATTTGTAGGGGCTGTAGCAGGTATAGTGGCAGCATTTACTGACACCAGCTGTTTCTTTGCGGATTCTTGGGAAGATCCACCCTTCCCTTTAATCCATGCCCTCTTCCTGCCATTGTTGTTGTTGTAGTTGTTGTTTGCTTTCTGTGGTGCTGGTGCAGAAGTGATTGAGTTCTGATGACCTCCGTAGTCGATCAGAGATTGTGCCAGTTCCTTAGCACTTTCAAAGGTGTCAGGTTTAGAAGCTAACACGCTTGATCGCATTTGGGGCGTCAGTCCCCAGATGTACCTTTCTATCTTCTTGCTCTCGGGAGCAATCATATCTGGACAAAGGATTGCCAGCTCGCAGAATCTGTTGGTATAAGTAGCGATGTCGGTACCAACCATTCCGAGAGTCCATAGCTCGTGTTCAAGCTTTTGAATCTCTCCCCGTGGGCAGTATTCTCTCATCATCATGGCCTTCAAGTTCTCCCAGCTTATGGAGTTTGCCACGATTAGGGTGAGTACTTTAACGTGGCCATTCCACCAAGTTAAAGCTTTATCGAGAAGGGTGAAAGTTGCAAATTTGACCTTGCTGTGCTCGGGGCAGGAGCATATTTCAAAGACTGCCTCCGTCCTTTCGATCCACTGCCTCAGGGCCATCACACCACCAGTACCATAAAACATTCGGGGCTTGGCATTAGTGAAGTCCTTATAGGTGCATTCCCGAGGTGGTCCATGACTCTCGCCATGGTTGGATGGGTGTGTGCCAGATCCCGAGCCATTAGTACTTGAGTTATGGATCTGTGACATGGCAGCTGCCACTGCTGCGGTGACTGCTGCTTGAAACATAACAGCATCAAATTGGGGTGGTGGAGGTGGTGGTGGTATAGGTGCTTCCTCACCGTTGTTTCGCCTTGGATTCCTACGCGGAGGCATCCTTCAACTATAGATTGAAAAGACAAGGATAAGAATTTCATAGAATGGAAAATGTATGTGTCTCATGAACTAAATCGCTATAGTTCAACAACAGATGAAAGTATAAGTCTTAAAATAGAAAAATGAAAGTTATTTGTAAGACTGAAGGTATGAAACGAGTGTTTGGGTTCACAAAGACCATTCAATGTTCGAACGAAACACTCTACATAGTAGTAATAGTGCCACTTATATTAATATAAAAGTTGTTACAACGATCATGAAAATTTGACCCCCATAAGGGTCTCCGATTACAAAGTTCGAGAAATTTAAAGACTTTTAGCCGAGGTCCTAAGTTATAACAAAATTTGAGTCCTAGACAAGCACTACTTGCGTCGAAGGTTGCGCTTGGAGCTTGACTCCGTATCTGATTGCTTTGACTCCATTAGACGCCTATCGAAAGCGGCTTGTTGTTCCCTTAGTTCGGCGAGGGCTGCAATCATTTGCGCTTGAAACGATTCAGCTTGGAATTGGGCGTTGTCTTGCATCTTGTCCAGCCTACGGATGTCAGAAGTGTGAACCTGCACTTCCACGTTGATATCCCGGAGTCGACTATCTTGTACTCCAGACTGATAGGACTGATTGGCTAACTTACCCACCATTACTGGGAGTGCTCGATCAGCCGAACCTCCGCCGCGGACATCATAGAAGTCCCTGCACATGCCGTAGGGAGGGCGTAGGTTTTGCTGTTGGCTCCAATGGTGGAGGTGACTTCCCCAGACGGGAGTCGGTCCTTGAAAGTTCCTTACGAAGACGGGAGGTTGAATGGGTGGTGGATCGATAACTTCCGGCTCTGAGTCGGTACCGGAGTCATCACCCACTTCTATGGGTTCCTCGTCCTCTTCGGGATCATCTTCGATCCATCCTCCGTTGCCTTGGTTGGGAAAGTAGGGGTCGCCAGGGTGGTGAAATCCAGCCATTTGGCTGTACGAGAAATAGGTTTATAAGAATTGAGTAAAGTCGGAACATGTAAAACATGTAAGTTAAACTAGTTTAGATAGCAAATACTCCTATAGTAATTAAGTGCTTGTGTTTGATTCTTGTAATGGTTTGGTAAGTTTTGACTTGTTGCTTACTACGATCATTCCTCGATATACGTTGGTCCAATCTTGGGCAAATATAGTTGATCACGCTATATTTGTCCAAAATCTGATTTACATATATCGAGTCCCAATCGTAGTGTCAACTTGTCTAAATACTTGTATAGTTGTATAACATGAAAATAGTTCGTGGTATGCATGTATTTGTACTTAAATGAACTACCAATTTAAGTTGAACGAAATGCTGCTTAAGTGAAAAAAAGAAAATTTGTTTTGTCAGAGAGTATTAGTCCCTTAAGCATTTATAGTTTGTATATCTTATGTGGTTCGATATACTTAGTTCACTATAAACATTGCTCTGATACCAATCTGTCACACCCCCAAACCTGAACGGCGGAAACGTTCGGGGGCGGATGACTTCATGTGGTAACGTAACAAATGAATACATAGTAAAGAAAGCAATACAACCATCATATATATAATTGAAAGTTTACATTTGTCAAAAGTTACATGTTCAAAACTCAATTACAATATGATGTCAAAATACGAGATTAAACTGGCGCCGCAGCATCCCTTCATCAAAAGCGAAATGAATACCTGAAATTACTGATTCCCTGGGACATACAAGTAATTTTGAAAGAGTAGATCAGCATTTAAGCTGGTGAATTTCATAAGTATTTAAGTGACAATGTTTGAATGAACTGAAATGTTTTATCTTCGTTTGTTTGTGGTTAGAAAATCCAATATTTTCTACTAGTATAAAAGTAGCCTTCACTCAAGACCAATGTTTGTTTCTAAAATGTATGTAAATGTAAAAGAACCAATGAATTTGAAAACCTTGTAAATCAATGCATTTTAATACCCCTTGTGAGTTTTATAACCATACTATTGACTCTGAATGCCTATACACAACGTTCTTCAGGCGTTGCAATGTTATGACGTTTGTCACCCAAAACGGTGGACTGCAGCTAACAGTCAGGGCGCGGGTTTGTCAAGCCCGTATAGATCTATACACAAACACCATGCTCCCCCTCCAAGGGATTCTGGTATATAATACAGGACTTGAAATGTGTACTCGAACGTACATGAAGTTAGTGTCTCACAAATCCGTGGTATAAAAACAGATCTACTTGTTAAAATGTTACGTTTGTTCTTGTACACGAAAGTGAACTTCTTGAAATATGTGATTCTACTACATAAGAGTTAGAAATTTGTTTCGTAAAACCATACCTATTATAGTTTCCAAAAAGCGTGTCTTGTTTGTTTAGAAACATTGAGAAAGGAATCGCTTGTTTATGAAAGTATAGATTTTTGGGTGTAGAGTCTAGGATAGACAAGAAAAATCTAAGAATAGTTTAGTTTATACATGCATTACAAGAACATTATATTTTAAAAGGTAAAATGCTATTGTGACATATGTTATATATATATATACATATATACATATATATATAAGTTCCTTTAAATGTTTATAAATCGCATGTGATTTGAATATATAACAGTATATAAAAGAATTTCTTTATGTAACGCACGATAATACTCGTGTGTTTTACTTGTAATCCCCCCCCTTTGAAAGCATATAAAAGTATTTAGACTAATTAAAAGGTTGATTTAGGGGTATGAAACTCACTTGAAAGTTTGAAGATAGCGAGATGGAAAACCGGGCAGAGTTTCGTCTCGGGAAACGGATTTTCCTCGGGATTCTCGGGAATCTCAGGAGTAAAATCGACCTTCGGGACTTGAGCCAAAAAGACCAGAGCTTCGGGTTTGAACGGACACGGAAAACGAGGCAAAGTTGGGAGAGAAAGAAGAGAAATGAACCCTTTCTTTGGAAACCCTCGCATTCTATTTATAGGAAGGCTGGTCTGCCTCGGTACGCGGGGCGTACGCTCGTACGCGCTGCGTACGCGTACGTCATGCATGACCGAAGCCTCGACTGCCTCGGTTCGGATGGGACGGGTTGTTGGGTTCTCGGGTCGGATGGGACGGGTTGCTGGGGAGGTGGGTCGGATGGGACGCCGGGTCGGATGGGACGTCGGGTCGGATGGGTCGGGCGGGTCGGATGGATCGGATTCCTCGGATATGGCGACGTGGACGATCCGAGGCCAATCCTCTCGGTTACGCGGGGCGTACAGGAGTACGCAGCGCGTACTTCGGAGGAGGATGCTGACTCCCCTTCGGATAATATCCGAATTTTGAATTAAATAAATAAATAATTTATTTAATAAACTTCAAAAATCCATATCTTCTTCATACGAACTCCGTTTTCGATGGTCTTTATATCCTCGCGTAGGTGAGACTACGCTCTACAACTTTCGTTTAGACACCGTCGGCAAATTCCAAAATTATATTTTTATTATTTATTAAAAATTCATCGTGTTTAAGGAATTTCTTAGAAAATTCATAACTTCTTTACCTGATGTCGGTTTTTGCCAGACTTTTTACCGCTGGAATACCATTGTCGAGACCTTCGATTCTCGTTTAGGTCATTCCGGCCAAAAGTCGCTCGATCTCCGATTCGAGTTTTTAGCTGTCTGTTGCTAAGCCGAACTTGGAAAAAATCACATCTTCACTATATGAAGTCGGATTTGGGCGTTCTTTTCACGTACGATTATGTTTCAAAGACATTTAATCATAGAAGGAAATTAAGTAGAACTTATTTATACATGTTATTATGAAGGTAACTTTTTATTATTCAGAAGTGGTTACAATACTTGACCCATTTTGGTCGTTACAAAGAGTTGAAATATCGGGTTGTCACAGCTCTGGACCAATTGTGTATGACCTACGACAGTCCACTAAACAATCACACCCTCTGTCATTTATGACTTGGCCAGACGGAATCGACTAGACTAAAAACACACTCTCAAACCAACACAACCCCTATTGATCTCAATCACAAGTTAACCAGCGGCTTGGTCTTCTTTCTCTTTGGTCTTCACGATCACACCAACTTTTCGTTGTGACATTTTCTCACCATTAAAATATAGCATATCGTTGTGCGGTAGGACAAGAACTTTTGTCCCTTTCAATCTAGACCAACTCCACATATTGCTACACACTGCACATCCTGATACCAACCACATACGCATTGGGTCTGGGTCCTCGGTATGTGGCCACTTCAAGTTTACATAAGGACTTACGTAGGGATTTAGAATAGTCATTGACAGGTCACCCCTATAGACATCCCATCCATAAGCTCACTCTAGGTGGAGTATTCCACGTATACAATTACTATTATTATTATTATTATTATTATTATTATTATTATTATTATTATGTGTATATGCATAGGTATTGATGTTGCAAACACTTGTGTAATAAAGATGTTAAAATATATCAAATAAAGGCGTTTGATGATGGTAATAGGAAAAATACACAATGGTGACATATATATACATACATATATATATATATATATATATATATATATATATATATATATATATATATATATATATATATATATTTATATATGTATATATATATATATATATATATATATATATATATATACACACGCGAGTGTGTGTATGTACATGTAGGTGTAATGATAAACATAGTAATTATGATAAAAATAAAAATAATACAACTAATAATAATGGTAGAAGTTATAATATAAATAATAATCACGACTATAATAATTATAAAAGTTTTGAAAAAATGAAGCCAAAAAATTGTTGTTTAGCCATTGAAACAGGGAAAAATCAATATATATATATATATATATATATATATATATATATATATATATATATATATATATATATATATATATATATATATATTACATGATTGTATATATAATCACATCAACTATTATTGAGATTTACAAATATCTAAGTCAAACAAGGAGAGCATAATGTTAAAATAATATTTACGTCATAGGAGGAAAGCATAATGTTGTTAAGAAGTCTATACCGAGTAACATTATTCTCTTTCTACAAATTTAAAATGAAATCATTATAACAAAATTATGTTTCAAAATTTAACACACTATATCATTTGTGTAATAGTTTCGTATGAACACAAAAGAAATTGACAGGACAACTTTATTATATATATTTATGTAATATCATGTTCGTTAATACAAATGTTTGATGTTACAAGTGTTTCAAGTTTCAAGCCCAAGTCCGATCCAAAGCCCAACTTCTAGAAGGAAATGGATTGTTTACATTAGATACATAAAAACCTTCTGGTCTTACTAACCAATAACAATATTGTGTACCAAATCCTTGTTTAACACATACATTAGAAGGATGACGGCTATCGAACACATGAAAATCCTGATATTTTGAACCCCACCAGAACTGACTCCAATAGTATGTAGTTGTTGTTTCATGAATTTGCCATTGGTAAATTCCATTATAAGAAAGGGTGTGATTTCCGTGATCATCTTCTTTTGATCTCACATGAAAGGTGATATCTTCATTGATGCCATTGATTATGAACATGTTCCATTCACCGAGTACATCAAGAGGTTTATTTATAGAAGACGCGATGGTATAAGTAACTGGAAATACTGAGATGCAGAAGAAATAGACGAAAACAAAAAGGCGATACATTATACTACTTATATAATTTATTTTGAAGCAGTTATAAAATTTATCTTCACAATATTCACTTTGATCAATTTATAAGGAGTGGGTGGGAGCTCCATAGCATATTTTGCATTAATTATGTAATAAGTGTAATTAATTTATAGTTATTGTAAAATTTAGTTTGTCGTTTCAGAAGAATATTTATATATAACTGATACCTCTTGTTTAATTGGCATTTGGTGAAGATACCAAGGATCAAAGCCACATCTTACATAGCGTATTTTGCATTAATTATGTAATATTTTCTGATAACTGATACCTCTAGTTCAATTTCCATTTGGTGACGGTAATGATGAATCATAGCCACATCCCACATTGATTCGATTTAAAGCACTCAAACATTTTATGATGTTTAAGTATTTGCGCTTTAACTATGTTTCGTTGTGAAATTTTTGCTTTTTTTACAATGAAATCGGTCATATAGATCTGTGTCAATTCATTTTATTGGTACATCCTACACAACAACCAAATTGAACATAATATCACAGACTTATATTCGATACCCTTCCTTGCCCATGCGACGTATAGAAGTTCCCTCTAGAAAAAAGCAACCAGCCTACCCATATACACATGAAAACTTGTTTCACCATGTAATGGGCTCATTATAGACGTGACATTAGCACCCGTATAGTTATGTCTAACCCACTACGACCCTCTTTACTGTTAATCCCTCTAGCATTTGTGACTCGGCTTGACGGAAACAACTAGACTAACAATGACCTCTCGGATTAATATGACCCCGATAATTCTGAAAGGAAAGCTAACCAGTGACATGGTCTTCTTTCTCTTTAATCTTCACGGTCACACCAACTATTCGTCGAGACATTCTCCCACCACCAAAATATACTATGTCATCATACGGTAGGAATAGAACTCATGCACCTTCCAATTTCGATCAACTCCGTCTCGACCTGAGCCCCGAACATCTTGATCTCAACCAGATATGTATAGGGTCAGTATCCTCGAAATTTGGCCACCTATAGTCTAATATTGGACTTACAAGAAGAGACGCAGAAGTCATCGGCAGGTCGCCCTTCTAGGCATTCCAACTACTAGTCTGCAACTATGGACCTAATGAAGATGCACATTTGAGTTGATGTATTTTCCATTTGCTCGAATGCGTATAAGACGCCACTGATTACAAACTCAAATTCAAAACACTTGCTTGTCAATACGTCGTCCAGAAGTTCCCACTAGAACCATGTGCCCAACTTACCCTGATACACATGCCAACTGGTTTGAAACTTCCATGGGCTCATCAAGGAGGCAACATTAGCTCTGGACCAATTGTGTATGACCTACGACAGTCCACTAAACAATCACACCCTCTGTCATTTATGACTTGGCCAGACGGAATCGACTAGACTAAAAACACACTCTCAAACCAACACAACCCCTATTGATCTCAATCACAAGTTAACCAGCGGCTTGGTCTTCTTTCTCTTTGGTCTTCACGATCACACCAACTTTTCGTTGTGACATTTTCTCACCATTAAAATATAGCATATCGTTGTGCGGTAGGACAAGAACTTTTGTCCCTTTCAATCTAGACCAACTCCACATATTGCTACACACTGCACATCCTGATACCAACCACATACGCATTGGGTCTGGGTCCTCGGTATGTGGCCACTTCAAGTTTACATAAGGACTTACGTAGGGATTTAGAATAGTCATTGACAGGTCACCCCTATAGACATCCCATCCATAAGCTCACTCTAGGTGGAGTATTCCACGTATACAATTACTATTATTATTATTATTATTATTATTATTATTATTATTATTATGTGTATATGCATAGGTATTGATGTTGCAAACACTTGTGTAATAAAGATGTTAAAATATATCAAATAAAGGCGTTTGATGATGGTAATAGGAAAAATACACAATGGTGACATATATATACATACATATATATATATATATATATATATATATTTATATATGTATATATATATATATATATATATATATATATATATATATACACACGCGAGTGTGTGTATGTACATGTAGGTGTAATGATAAACATAGTAATTATGATAAAAATAAAAATAATACAACTAATAATAATGGTAGAAGTTATAATATAAATAATAATCACGACTATAATAATTATAAAAGTTTTGAAAAAATGAAGCCAAAAAATTGTTGTTTAGCCATTGAAACAGGGAAAAATCAATATATATATATATATATATATATATATATATATATATATATATATATATATATATATATATTACATGATTGTATATATAATCACATCAACTATTATTGAGATTTACAAATATCTAAGTCAAACAAGGAGAGCATAATGTTAAAATAATATTTACGTCATAGGAGGAAAGCATAATGTTGTTAAGAAGTCTATACCGAGTAACATTATTCTCTTTCTACAAATTTAAAATGAAATCATTATAACAAAATTATGTTTCAAAATTTAACACACTATATCATTTGTGTAATAGTTTCGTATGAGCACAAAAGAAATTGACAGGACAACTTTATTATATATATTTATGTAATATCATGTTCGTTAATACAAATGTTTGATGTTACAAGTGTTTCAAGTTTCAAGCCCAAGTCCGATCCAAAGCCCAACTTCTAGAAGGAAATGGATTGTTTACATTAGATACATAAAAACCTTCTGGTCTTACTAACCAATAACAATATTGTGTACCAAATCCTTGTTTAACACATACATTAGAAGGATGACGGCTATCGAACACATGAAAATCCTGATATTTTGAACCCCACCAGAACTGACTCCAATAGTATGTAGTTGTTGTTTCATGAATTTGCCATTGGTAAATTCCATTATAAGAAAGGGTGTGATTTCCGTGATCATCTTCTTTTGATCTCACATGAAAGGTGATATCTTCATTGATGCCATTGATTATGAACATGTTCCATTCACCGAGTACATCAAGAGGTTTATTTATAGAAGACGCGATGGTATAAGTAACTGGAAAAACTGAGATGCAGAAGAAATAGACGAAAACAAAAAGGCGATACATTATACTACTTATATAATTTATTTTGAAGCAGTTATTAAATGTATCTTCACAATATTCACTTTGATCAATTTATAAGGAGTGGGTGGGAGCTCCATAGCATATTTTGCATTAATTATGTAATAAGTGTAATTAATTTATAGTTATTGTAAAATTTAGTTTGTCGTTTCAGAAGAATATTTATATATAACTGATACCTCTTGTTTAATTGGCATTTGGTGAAGATACCAAGGATCAAAGCCACATCTTACATAGCGTATTTTGCATTAATTATGTAATATTTTCTGATAACTGATACCTCTAGTTCAATTTCCATTTGGTGACGGTAATGATGAATCATAGCCACATCCCACATTGATTCGATTTAAAGCACTCAAACATTTTATGATGTTTAAGTATTTGCGCTTTAACTATGTTTCGTTGTGAAATTTTTGCTTTTTTTACAATGAAATCGGTCATATAGATCTGTGTCAATTCATTTTATTGGTACATCCTACACAACAACCAAATTGAACATAATATCACAGACTTATATTCGATACCCTTCCTTGCCCATGCGACGTATAGAAGTTCCCTCTAGAAAAAAGCAACCAGCCTACCCATATACACATGAAAACTTGTTTCACCATGTAATGGGCTCATTATAGACGTGACATTAGCACCCGTATAGTTATGTCTAACCCACTACGACCCTCTTTACTGTTAATCCCTCTAGCATTTGTGACTCGGCTTGACGGAAACAACTAGACTAACAATGACCTCTCGGATTAATATGACCCCGATAATTCTGAAAGGAAAGCTAACCAGTGACATGGTCTTCTTTCTCTTTAATCTTCACGGTCACACCAACTATTCGTCGAGACATTCTCCCACCACCAAAATATACTATGTCATCATACGGTAGGAATAGAACTCATGCACCTTCCAATTTCGATCAACTCCGTCTCGACCTGAGCCCCGAACATCTTGATCTCAACCAGATATGTATAGGGTCAGTATCCTCGAAATTTGGCCACCTATAGTCTAATATTGGACTTACAAGAAGAGACGCAGAAGTCATCGGCAGGTCGCCCTTCTAGGCATTCCAACTACTAGTCTGCAACTATGGACCTAATGAAGATGCACATTTGAGTTGATGTATTTTCCATTTGCTCGAATGCGTATCAGACGCCACTGATTACAAACTCAAATTCAAAACACTTGCTTGTCAATACGTCGTCCAGAAGTTCCCACTAGAACCATGTGCCCAACTTACCCTGATACACATGCCAACTGGTTTGAAACTTCCATGGGCTCATCAAGGAGGCAACATTAGCTCTGGACCAATTGTGTATGACCTACGACAGTCCACTAAACATTCACACCCTCTGTCATTTATGACTTGGCCAGACGGAATCGACTAGACTAAAAACACACTCTCAAACCAACACAACCCCTTTTGATCTCAATCACAAATTAACCAGCGGCTTGGTCTTCTTTCTCTTTGGTCTTCACGATCACACCAACTTTTGGTTGTGACATTTTCTCACCATTAAAATATAGCATATCGTTGTGCGGTAGGACAAGAACTTTTGTCCCTTTCAATCTAGACCAACTCCACATATTGCTACACACTGCACATCCTGATACCAACCACATACACATTGGTTCCGGGTCCTCGGTATGTGGCCACTTCAAGTTTACATAAGGACTTACGTAGGGATTTAGAATAGTCATTGACAGGTCACCCCTATAGACATCCCACCCATAAGCTCACTCTAGGTGGAGTATTCCACGTATACAATTATTATTATTATTATTATTATTATTATTATTATTATTATTATTATTATTATTATTATTATTATTATTATTATTATGTGTATATGCATAGGTATTGATTTTGCAAACACTTGTGTAATAAAGATGTTAAAATATATCAAATAAAGACGTTTGATGATGGTAATAGGAAAAATACACAATGGTGACATATATATACATATATATATATATATATATATATATATATATATATATATATATATATACACATGTGTGTGTATATGTATCTATGTAAGCGAGTGTGTGTATGTACGTGTAGGTGTAATGATAAACATAGTAATTATGATAAAAATAAAAATAATACAACTAATAATAATGGTAGAAGTTATAATATAAATAATAATCACGACTATAATAATTATAAAAGTTATGAAAAAATGAAGCCAAAAAATTGTTGTTTAGCCATTGAAATAGGGAAAAATCAATATATATATATATATATATATATATATATATATATATATATATATATATATATATATATATATTACATGATTCTATATATAATCACATCAACTATTATTGAGGTTTACAAATATCTAAGTCAAACAAGGAGAGCGTAATGTTAAAATAATATTTACGTCATATGAGGAAAGCATAATGTTGTTAAGAAGTCTATACCGAGTAACATTATTCTCTTTCTACAAATTTAAAATGAAATCATTATAACAAAATTATGTTTGAAATTTAACACACTATATCATTTGTGTAATAGTTTCGTATGAGCACAAAAGAAATTGACAGGAAAACTTTATTATATATTTATGTAATATCATGTTCGTTAATACAAATGTTTGATGTTACAAGTGTTTCAAGTTTCAAGCCCAAGTCCGATCCAAAGCCCAACTTCTAGAAGGAAATGGATTGTTTACATTAGATACATAAAAACCTTCTGGTCTTACTAACCAATAACAATATTGTGTACCAAATCCTTGTTTAACACATACATTAGAAGGATGACGGCTATCGAATACATGAAAATCCTGATATTTTGAACCCCACCAGAACTGACTCCAATAGTATGTAGTTGTTGTTTCATGAATTTGCCATTGGTAAATTCCATTATAAGAAAGGGTGTGATTTCCATGATCATCTTCTTTTGATCTCACATGAAAGGTGATATCTTCATTGATGCCATTGATTATGAACATGTTCCATTCACCGAGTACATCAAGAGGTTTATTTATAGAAGACGCGATGGTATAAGTAACTGGAAATACTGAGATGCAGAAGAAATAGACGAAAACAAAAAGGCGATACATTATACTACTTATATAATTTATTTTGAAGCAGTTATAAAATTTATCTTTACAGTATTCACTTTGATCAATTTATAAGGAGTGGGTGGGAGCTCCATAGCATATTTTGCATTAATTATGTAATAAGTGTAATTAATTTATAGTTATTGTAAAATTTTGTTTGCCGTTTCAGAAGAATATTTATATATAACTGATACCTCTTGTTTAATTGGCATTTGGTGAAGATACCAAGGATCATAGCCACATCTTACATAGCGTATTTTGCATTAATTATGTAATATTTTCTGATAACTGATAACTCTAGTTCAATTTCCATTTGGTGACTGTAATGATGAATCATAGCCACATCCCTCATTGATTCGATTTAAAGCACTCAAACATTTTATGATGTTTAAGTATTTGTGCTTTAACTATGTTTCGTTGTGAATTTTTTGCTTTTTTTACAATGAAATCGGTCATATAGATCTGTGTCAATTCATTTTATTGGTACATCCTACACAACAACCAAATTGAACATAATATCACAGACTTATATTCGATACCCTTCCTTGCCCATGCGACGTATCGAAGTTCCCTCTAGAAAAAAGTAACCAGCCTACCCATATACACATGAAAACTTGTTTCACCATGTAATGGGCTCATTATAGACGTGACATTAGCACCCGTATAGTTATGACTAACCCACTACGACCCTCTTCACTGTTAATCCCTCTAGCATTTGTGACTCAGCTTGACAGAAACAACTAGACTGACAATGACCTCTCGGATTAATATGACCCCGATAATTCTGAAAGGAAAGCTAACCAGTGACATGGTCTTCTTTCTCTTTAATCTTCACGGTCACACCAACTATTCGTCGAGACATTCTCCCACCACCAAAATATACCATGTCATCATACGGTAAGAATAGAACTCATGTACCTTCCAATTTCGATCAACTCCGTCTACAACTGAGCCCCGAACATCTTGATCTCAACCAGATATGTATAGGGTCAGGATCCTCGAAATTTGGCCACCTATAGTCTAATATTGGACTTACAAGAAGAGACGCATAAGTCATCGGCAGGTCGCCCTTCTAGGCATCCCAACTACTAGTCTGCAACTATGGACCTAATGAAGATGCACATTTGAGTTGATGTATTTTCCATTTGCTCGAATGCGCCTCAGACACCACTGATTACAAACTCAAATTCAAAACACTTGCTTGTCAATACGTCGTCCAGAAGTTCCCACTAGAACCATGTGCCCAGCTTACCCTGATACACATGCCAACAGGTTTGAAACTTCCATGGGCTCATCAAGGAGGCAACATTAGCTCTGGACCAATTGTGTATGACCTACGACAGTCCACTAAACAATCACACCCTCTGTCATTTATGACTTGGCCAGACGGAATCGACTAGACTAAAAACACACTCTCAAACCAACACAACCCCTATTGATCTCAATCACAAGTTAACCAGCGGCTTGGTCTTCTTTCTCTTTGGTCTTCATGATCACACCAACTTTTCGTTGTGACATTTTCTCACCATTAAAATATAGCATATCGTTGTGCGGTAGGACAAGAACTTTTGTCCCTTTCAATCTAGACCAACTCCACATATTGCTACACACTGCACATCCTGATACCAACCACATACGCATTGGGTCCGGGTCCTCGGTATGTGGCCACTTCAAGTTTACATAAGGACTTACGTAGGAATTTAGAATAGTCATTGACAGGTCACCCCTATAGACATCCCATCCATAAGCTCACTCTAGGTGGAGTATTCCACGTATACAATTACGATTATTATTATTATTATTATTATTATTATTATTATTATTATTATTATTATTATGTGTATATGCATAGGTATTGATGTTGCAAACACTTGTGTAATAAAGATGTTAAAATATATCAAATAAAGGCGTTTGATGATGGTAATAGGAAAAATACACAATGGTGACATATATATACATACATACACACATATATATATATATATATATATATATATATATATATATATATATATATATACACATGTGTGTGTATATGTATCTGTGTAAGCGAGTGTGTGTATGTACGTGTAGGTGTAATGATAAACATAGTAATTATGATAAAAATAAAAAAAATACAACTAATAATAATGGTAGAAGTTATAATATAAATAATAATCACGACTATAATAATTATAAAAGTTTTGAAAAAATGAAGCCAAAAAATTGTTGTTTAGCCATTGAAACAGGGAAAAATCAATATATATATATATATATATATATATATATATATATATATATATATATATATATATATATATATATATATTACATGATTATATATATAATCAATCCAACTATTATTGAGGTTTACAAATATCTAAGTCAAACAAGGAGAGCATAATGTTAAAATAATATTTACGTCATAGGAGGAAAGCATAATGTTGTTAAGAAGTCTATACCGAGTAACATTATTCTCTTTCTACAAATTTAAAATGAAATCATTATAACAAAATTATGTTTGAAATTTAACACACTATATCATTTGTGTAATAGTTTCGTATGAGCACAAAAGAAATTGACAGGACAACTTTATTATATATTTATGTAATATCATGTTCGTTAATACAAATGTTTGATGTTACAAGTGTTTCAAGATTCAAGCGCAAGTCCGATCCAAAGCCCAACTTCTAGAAGGAAATGGATTGTTTACATTAGATACATAAAAACCTTCTGGTCTTACTAACCAATAACAATATTGTGTACCAAATCCTTGTTTAACACATACATTAGAAGGATGACGGCTATCAAACACATGAAAATCCTGATATTTTGAACCCCACCAGAACTGACTCCAATAGTATGTAGTTGTTCTTTCATGAATTTGCCATTGGTAAATTCCATTATAAGAAAGGGTGTGATTTCCGTGATCATCTTCTTTTGATCTCACATGAAAGGTGATATCTTCATTGATGCCATTGATTATGAACATGTTCCATTCACCGAGTACATCAAGAGGTTTATTTATAGAAGACGCGATGGTATAAGTAACTGGAAATACTGAGATGCAGAAGAAATAGACGAAAACAAAAAGGCGATACATTATACTACTTATATAATTTATTTTGTAGCAGTTATAAAATTTATCTTCACAATATTCACTTTGATCAATTTATAAGGAGTGGGTGGGAGCTCCATAGCATATTTTGCATTAATTATGTAATAAGTGTAATTAATTTATAGTTATTGTAAAATTTAGTTTGTCGTTTCAAAAGAATATTTATATATAACTGATACCTCTTGTTTAATTGGCATTTGGTGAAGATACCAAGGATCATAGCCACATCTTACATAGCGTATTTTGCATTAATTATGTAATATTTTCTGATAACTGATACCTCTAGTTCAATTTCCATTTGGTGACGGTAATGATGAATCATAGCCACATCCCACATTGATTCGATTTAAAGCACTCAAACATTTTATGATGTTTAAGTATTTGCGCTTTAACTATGTTTCGTTGTGAATTTTTTGCTTTTTTTACAATGAAATCGGTCATATAGATCTGTGTCAATTCATTTTATTGGTACATCCTACACAACAACCAAATTGAACATAATATCACAGACTTATATTCGATACCCTTCCTTGCCCATGCGACGTATCGAAGTTCCCTCTAGAAAAAAGTAACCAGCCTACCCATATACACATGAAAACTTGTTTCACCATGTAATGGGCTCATTATAGACGTGACATTAGCACCCGTATAGTTATGTCTAACCCACTACGACCCTCTTCACTGTTAATCCCTCTAGCATTTGTGACTCGGCTTGACGGAAACAACTAGACTAACAATAACCTCTCGGATTAATATGACCCCAATAATTCTTAAAGGAAAGCTAACCAGTGACATGGTCTTCTTTCTCTTTAATCTTCACGGTCACACCAACTATTCGTCGAGACATTCTCCCACCACCAAAATATACCATGTCATCATACGGTAAGAATAGAACTCATGTACCTTCCAATTTCGATCAACTCCGTCTACACCTGAGCCCCGAACATCTTAATCTCAACCAGATATGTATAGGGTCAGGATCCTCGAAATTTGGCCACCTATTGTCTAATATTGGACTTACAAGAAGAGACGCAGAAGTCATCGGCAGGTCGCCCTTCTAGCAATCCCAACTACTAGTCTGCAACTATGGACCTAATGAAGATGCACATTTGAGTTGATGTATTTTCCATTTGCTCGAATGCGTCTCAGACACCACTGATTACAAACTCAAATTCAAAACACTTGCTCGTCAATACGTCGTCCAGAAGTTCCCACTAGAACCATGTGCCCAGCTTACCCTGATACACATGCCAACTGGTTTGAAACTTCCATGGGCTCATCAAGGAGGCAACATTAGCTCTGGACCAATTGTGTATGACCTACGATAGTCCACTAAACAATCACACCCTCTGTCATTTATGACTTGGCCAGACGGAATCGACTAGACTAAAAACACACTCTCAAACCAACACAACCCCTATTGATCTCAATCACAAGTTAACCAGCGGCTTGGTCTTCTTTCTCTTTGGTCTTCATGATCACACCAACTTTTCGTTGTGACATTTTCTCACCATTAAAATATAGCATATCGTTGTGCGGTAGGACAAGAACTTTTGTCCCTTTCAATCTAGACCAACTCCACATATTGCTACACACTGCACATCCTGATACCAACCACATACGCATTGGGTCCGGGTCCTCGGTATGTGGCCACTTCAAGTTTACATAAGGACTTACGTAGGAATTTAGAATAGTCATTGACAGGTCACCCCTATAGACATCCCATCCATAAGCTCACTCTAGGTGGAGTATTCCACGTATACAATTACGATTATTATTATTATTATTATTATTATTATTATTATTATTATTATGTGTATATGCATAGGTATTGATGTTGCAAACACTTGTGTAATAAAGATGTTAAAATATATCAAATAAAGGCGTTTGATGATGGTAATAGGAAAAATACACAATGGTGACATATATATACATACATACACATATATATATATATATATATATATATATATATATATATATATATATATATATATACACATGTGTGTGTATATGTATCTGTGTAAGCGAGTGTGTGTATGTACGTGTAGGTGTAATGATAAACATAGTAATTATGATAAAAATAAAAAAAATACAACTAATAATAATGGTAGAAGTTATAATATAAATAATAATCACGACTATAATAATTATAAAAGTTTTGAAAAAATGAAGCCAAAAAATTGTTGTTTAGCCATTGAAACAGGGAAAAATCAATATATATATATATATATATATATATATATATATATATATATATATATATATATATATATATATATATATATTACATGATTATATATATAATCAATCCAACTATTATTGAGGTTTACAAATATCTAAGTCAAACAAGGAGAGCATAATGTTAAAATAATATTTACGTCATAGGAGGAAAGCATAATGTTGTTAAGAAGTCTATACCGAGTAACATTATTCTCTTTCTACAAATTTAAAATGAAATCATTATAACAAAATTATGTTTGAAATTTAACACACTATATCATTTGTGTAATAGTTTCGTATGAGCACAAAAGAAATTGACAGGACAACTTTATTATATATTTATGTAATATCATGTTCGTTAATACAAATGTTTGATGTTACAAGTGTTTCAAGATTCAAGCGCAAGTCCGATCCAAAGCCCAACTTCTAGAAGGAAATGGATTGTTTACATTAGATACATAAAAACCTTCTGGTCTTACTAACCAATAACAATATTGTGTACCAAATCCTTGTTTAACACATACATTAGAAGGATGACGGCTATCAAACACATGAAAATCCTGATATTTTGAACCCCACCAGAACTGACTCCAATAGTATGTAGTTGTTCTTTCATGAATTTGCCATTGGTAAATTCCATTATAAGAAAGGGTGTGATTTCCGTGATCATCTTCTTTTGATCTCACATGAAAGGTGATATCTTCATTGATGCCATTGATTATGAACATGTTCCATTCACCGAGTACATCAAGAGGTTTATTTATAGAAGACGCGATGGTATAAGTAACTGGAAATACTGAGATGCAGAAGAAATAGACGAAAACAAAAAGGCGATACATTATACTACTTATATAATTTATTTTGTAGCAGTTATAAAATTTATCTTCACAATATTCACTTTGATCAATTTATAAGGAGTGGGTGGGAGCTCCATAGCATATTTTGCATTAATTATGTAATAAGTGTAATTAATTTATAGTTATTGTAAAATTTAGTTTGTCGTTTCAAAAGAATATTTATATATAACTGATACCTCTTGTTTAATTGGCATTTGGTGAAGATACCAAGGATCATAGCCACATCTTACATAGCGTATTTTGCATTAATTATGTAATATTTTCTGATAACTGATACCTCTAGTTCAATTTCCATTTGGTGACGGTAATGATGAATCATAGCCACATCCCACATTGATTCGATTTAAAGCACTCAAACATTTTATGATGTTTAAGTATTTGCGCTTTAACTATGTTTCGTTGTGAATTTTTTGCTTTTTTTACAATGAAATCGGTCATATAGATCTGTGTCAATTCATTTTATTGGTACATCCTACACAACAACCGAATTGAACATAATATCACAGACTTATATTCGATACCCTTCCTTGCCCATGCGACGTATCGAAGTTCCCTCTAGAAAAAAGTAACCAGCCTACCCATATACACATGAAAACTTGTTTCACCATGTAATGGGCTCATTATAGACGTGACATTAGCACCCGTATAGTTATGTCTAACCCACTACGACCCTCTTCACTGTTAATCCCTCTAGCATTTGTGACTCGGCTTGACGGAAACAACTAGACTAACAATAACCTCTCGGATTAATATGACCCCAATAATTCTTAAAGGAAAGCTAACCAGTGACATGGTCTTCTTTCTCTTTAATCTTCACGGTCACACCAACTATTCGTCGAGACATTCTCCCACCACCAAAATATACCATGTCATCATACGGTAAGAATAGAACTCATGTACCTTCCAATTTCGATCAACTCCGTCTACACCTGAGCCCCGAACATCTTAATCTCAACCAGATATGTATAGGGTCAGGATCCTCGAAATTTGGCCACCTATTGTCTAATATTGGACTTACAAGAAGAGACGCAGAAGTCATCGGCAGGTCGCCCTTCTAGCAATCCCAACTACTAGTCTGCAACTATGGACCTAATGAAGATGCACATTTGAGTTGATGTATTTTCCATTTGCTCGAATGCGTCTCAGACACCACTGATTACAAACTCAAATTCAAAACACTTGCTCGTCAATACGTCGTCCAGAAGTTCCCACTAGAACCATGTGCCCAGCTTACCCTGATACACATGCCAACTGGTTTGAAACTTCCATGGGCTCATCAAGGAGGCAACATTAGCTCTGGACCAATTGTGTATGACCTACGATAGTCCACTAAACAATCACACCCTCTGTCATTTATGACTTGGCCAGACGGAATCGACTAGACTAAAAACACATTCTCAAACCAACACAACCCCTATTGATCTCAATCACAAGTTAACCAGCGGCTTGGTCTTCTTTCTCTTTGGTCTTCACGATCACACCAACTTTTCGTTGTGACATTTTCTCACCATTAAAATATAGCATATCGTTGTGCGGTAGGACAAGAACTTTTGTCCCTTTCAATCTAGACCAACTCCACATATTGCAACACACTGCACATCCTGATACCAACCACATACGCATTGGGTCCGGGTCCTCGGTATGTGGCCACTTCAAGTTTACATAAGGACTTACGTAGGGATTTAGAATAGTCATTGACAGGTCACCCCTATAGACATCCCATCCATAAGCTCACTCTAGGTGGAGTATTCCACGTATACAATTACTATTATTATTATTATTACTATTATTATTATTATTATTATTATTATTATTATTATTATTATTATTATGTGTATATGCATAGGTATTGATGTTGCAAACACTTGTGTAATAAAGATGTTAAAATATATCAAATAAAGGCGTTTGATGATGGTAATAGGAAAAATACACAATGGTGCCATATATATACATACATATATATATTTATATATGTATATATATATATATATATATATATATATATATACACACACACACGCGGGTGTGTGTATGTACGTGTAGGTGTAATGATAAACATAGTAATTATGATAAAAATAAAAATAATACAACTAATAATAATGGTAGAAGTTATAATATAAATAATAATCACGACTATAATAATTATAAAAGTTTTGAAAAAATGAAGCCAAAAAATTGTTGTTTAGCCATTGAAACAGGGAAAAATCAATATATATATATATATATATATATATATATATATATATATATATATATATATATATTACATGATTGTATATATATAATCACATCAACTATTATTGAGGTTTACAAATATCTAAGTCAAACAAGGAGAGCATAATGTTAAAATAATATTTACGTCATAGGAGGAAAGCATAATGTTGTTAAGAAGTCTATACCGAGTAACATTATTCTCTTTCTACAAATTTAAAATGAAATCATTATAACAAAATTATGTTTGAAATTTAACACACTATATGATTTGTGTAATAGTTTCGTATGAGCACAAAAGAAATTGACAGGACAACTTTATTATATATTTATGTAATATCATGTTCGTTAATACAAATGTTTGATGTTACAAGTGTTTCAAGTTTCAAGCCCAAGTCCGATCCAAAGCCCAACTTCTAGAAGGAAATGGATTGTTTACATTAGATACATAAAAACCTTCTGGTCTTACTAACCAATAACAATATTGTGTACCAAATCCTTGTTTAACACATACATTAGAAGGATGACGGCTATCGAACACATGAAAATCCTGATATTTTGATCCCCACTAGAACTGACTCCAATAGTATGTAGTTGTTGTTTCATGAATTTGCCATTGGTAAATTCCATTATAAGAAAGGGTGTGATTTCCGTGATCATCTTCTTTTGATCTCACATGAAAGGTGATATCTTCATTGATGCCATTGATTATGAACATGTTCCATTCACCGAGTACATCAAGAGGTTTATTTATAGAAGACGCGATGGTATAAGTAACTGGAAATACTGAGATGCAGAACAAATAGACGAAAACAAAAAGGCGATACATTATACTACTTATATAATTTATTTTGAAGCAGTTATAAAATTTATCTTCACAATATTCACTTTGATCAATTTATAAGGAGTGGGTGGGAGCTCCATAGCATATTTTGCATTAATTATGTAATAAGTGTAATTAATTTATAGTTATTGTAAAATTTAGTTTGTCGTTTTAGAAGAATATTTATATATAACTGATACCTCTTGTTTAATTGGCATTTGGTGAAGATACCAAGGATCATAGCCACATCTTACATAGCGTATTTTGCATTAATTATGTAATATTTTCTGATAACTGATACCTCTAGTTCAATTTCCATTTGGTGACGGTAATGATGAATCATAGCCACATCCCACATTGATTCGATTTAAAGCACTCAAACATTTTATGATGTTTAAGTATTTGCGCTTTTACTATGTTTCGTTGTGAATTTTTTTTCTTTTTTTACAATGAAATCGGTCATATAGATCTGTGTCAATTCATTTTATTGGTACATCCTACACAACAACCAAATTGAACATAATATCACAGACTTATATTCGATACCCTTCCTTGCCCATGCAACGTATAGAAGTTCCCTCTAGAAAAAAGCAACCAGCCTACCCATATACACATGAAAACTTGTTTCACCATGTAATGGGCTCATTATAGACGTGACATTAACACCCGTATAGTTATGTCTAACCCACTACGACCCTCTTCACTGTTAATCCCTCTAGCATTTGTGACTCGGCTTGACGGAAACAACTAGACTAACAATGACCTCTCGGATTAATATGACCCTGATAATTCTGAAAGGAAAGCTAACCAGTGACATGGTCTTCTTTCTCTTTAATCTTCACGGTCACACCAACTATTCGTCGAGACATTCTCCCACCACCAAAATATACCATGTCATCATACGGTAAGAATAGAACTCATGTACCTTCCAATTTCGATCAACTCCGTCTACACCTAAGCCCCGAACATCTTAATCTCAACCAGATATGTATAGGGTCAGGATCCTCGAAATTTGGCCACCTATTGTCTAATATTGGACTTACAAGAAGAGACGCAGAAGTCATCGGCAGGTCGCCCTTCTAGCAATCCCAACTACTAGTCTGCAACTATGGACCTAATGAAGATGCACATTTGAGTTGATGTATTTTCCATTTGCTCGAATGCGTCTCAGACACCACTGATTACAAACTCAAATTCAAAACACTTGCTCGTCAATACGTCGTCCAGAAGTTCCCACTAGAACCATGTGCCCAGCTTACCCTGATACACATGCCAACTGGTTTGAAACTTCCATGGGCTCATCAAGGAGGCAACATTAGCTCTGGACCAATTGTGTATGACCTACGATAGTCCACTAAACAATCACACCCTCTGTCATTTATGACTTGGCCAGACGGAATCGACTAGACTAAAAACACACTCTCAAACCAACACAACCCCTATTGATCTCAATCACAAGTTAACCAGCGGCTTGGTCTTCTTTCTCTTTGGTCTTCACGATCACACCAACTTTTCGTTGTGACATTTTCTCACCATTAAAATATAGCATATCGTTGTGCGGTAGGACAAGAACTTTTGTCCCTTTCAATCTAGACCAACTCCACATATTGCAACACACTGCACATCCTGATACCAACCACATACGCATTGGGTCCGGGTCCTCGGTATGTGGCCACTTCAAGTTTACATAAGGACTTACGTAGGGATTTAGAATAGTCATTGACAGGTCACCCCTATAGACATCCCATCCATAAGCTCACTCTAGGTGGAGTATTCCACGTATACAATTACTATTATTATTATTATTACTATTATTATTATTATTATTATTATTATTATTATTATTATTATTATTATTATTATTATGTGTATATGCATAGGTATTGATGTTGCAAACACTTGTGTAATAAAGATGTTAAAATATATCAAATAAAGGCGTTTGATGATGGTAATAGGAAAAATACACAATGGTGCCATATATATACATACATATATATATTTATATATGTATATATATATATATATATATATATATATATATATATATATATACACACACACACGCGGGTGTGTGTATGTACGTGTAGGTGTAATGATAAACATAGTAATTATGATAAAAATAAAAATAATACAACTAATAATAATGGTAGAAGTTATAATATAAATAATAATCACGACTATAATAATTATAAAAGTTTTGAAAAAATGAAGCCAAAAAATTGTTGTTTAGCCATTGAAACAGGGAAAAATCAATATATATATATATATATATATATATATATATATATATATATATATATATTACATGATTGTATATATATAATCACATCAACTATTATTGAGGTTTACAAATATCTAAGTCAAACAAGGAGAGCATAATGTTAAAATAATATTTACGTCATAGGAGGAAAGCATAATGTTGTTAAGAAGTCTATACCGAGTAACATTATTCTCTTTCTACAAATTTAAAATGAAATCATTATAACAAAATTATGTTTGAAATTTAACACACTATATGATTTGTGTAATAGTTTCGTATGAGCACAAAAGAAATTGACAGGACAACTTTATTATATATTTATGTAATATCATGTTCGTTAATACAAATGTTTGATGTTACAAGTGTTTCAAGTTTCAAGCCCAAGTCCGATCCAAAGCCCAACTTCTAGAAGGAAATGGATTGTTTACATTAGATACATAAAAACCTTCTGGTCTTACTAACCAATAACAATATTGTGTACCAAATCCTTGTTTAACACATACATTAGAAGGATGACGGCTATCGAACACATGAAAATCCTGATATTTTGATCCCCACTAGAACTGACTCCAATAGTATGTAGTTGTTGTTTCATGAATTTGCCATTGGTAAATTCCATTATAAGAAAGGGTGTGATTTCCGTGATCATCTTCTTTTGATCTCACATGAAAGGTGATATCTTCATTGATGCCATTGATTATGAACATGTTCCATTCACCGAGTACATCAAGAGGTTTATTTATAGAAGACGCGATGGTATAAGTAACTGGAAATACTGAGATGCAGAAGAAATAGACGAAAACAAAAAGGCGATACATTATACTACTTATATAATTTATTTTGAAGCAGTTATAAAATTTATCTTCACAATATTCACTTTGATCAATTTATAAGGAGTGGGTGGGAGCTCCATAGCATATTTTGCATTAATTATGTAATAAGTGTAATTAATTTATAGTTATTGTAAAATTTAGTTTGTCGTTTTAGAAGAATATTTATATATAACTGATACCTCTTGTTTAATTGGCATTTGGTGAAGATACCAAGGATCATAGCCACATCTTACATAGCGTATTTTGCATTAATTATGTAATATTTTCTGATAACTGATACCTCTAGTTCAATTTCCATTTGGTGACGGTAATGATGAATCATAGCCACATCCCACATTGATTCGATTTAAAGCACTCAAACATTTTATGATGTTTAAGTATTTGCGCTTTTACTATGTTTCGTTGTGAATTTTTTGCTTTTTTTACAATGAAATCGGTCATATAGATCTGTGTCAATTCATTTTATTGGTACATCCTACACAACAACCAAATTGAACATAATATCACAGACTTATATTCGATACCCTTCCTTGCCCATGCAACGTATAGAAGTTCCCTCTAGAAAAAAGCAACCAGCCTACCCATATACACATGAAAACTTGTTTCACCATGTAATGGGCTCATTATAGACGTGACATTAACACCCGTATAGTTATGTCTAACCCACTACGACCCTCTTCACTGTTAATCCCTCTAGCATTTGTGACTCGGCTTGACGGAAACAACTAGACTAACAATGACCTCTCGGATTAATATGACCCTGATAATTCTGAAAGGAAAGCTAACCAGTGACATGGTCTTCTTTCTCTTTAATCTTCACGGTCACACCAACTATTCGTCGAGACATTCTCCCACCACCAAAATATACTATGTCATCATACGGTAGGAATAGAACTCATGTACCTTCCAATTTCGATCAACTCCGTCTACACCTGAGCCCCCGAACATCTTGATCTCAACCAGATATGTATAGGGTCAGGATCCTCGAAATTTGGCCACCTATAGTCTAATATTGGACTTACAAGAAGAGACGCAGAAGTCATCGGCAGGTCGCCCTTCTAGGCATCCCAACTACTAGTCTGCAACTATGGACCTAATGAAGATGCACATTTGAGTTGATGTATTTTCCATTTGCTCGAATGCGTCTCAGACACCACTGATTACAAAATCAAATTCAAAACACTTGCTCGTCAATACGTCGTCCAAAAGTTCCCACTAGAACCATGTGCCCAGCTTACCCTGATACACATGCCAACTGGTTTGAAACTTGCATGGGCTCATCAAAGAGGCAACATTAGCTCTGGACCAATTGTGTATGCCCTACGACAGTCCACTAAACAATCACACCCTCTGTCATTTATGACTTGGCCAGACGGAATCGACTAGACTAAAAACACACTCTCAAACCAACACAACCCCTATTGATCTCAATCACAAGTTAACCAGCGGCTTGGTCTTCTTTCTCTTTGGTCTTCATGATCACACCAACTTTTCGTTGTGACATTTTCTCACCATTAAAATATAGCATATCGTTGTGCGGTAGGACAAGAACTTTTGTCCCTTTCAATCTAGACCAACTCCACATATTGCTACACACTGCACATCCTGATACCAACCACATACGCATTGGGTCCGGGTCCTCGGTATGTGGCCACTTCAAGTTTACATAAGGACTTACGTAGGGATTTAGAATAGTCATTGACAGGTCACCCCTATAGACATCCCATCCATAAGCTCACTCTAGGTGGAGTATTCCACGTATACAATTACTATTATTATTATTATTATTATTATTATTATTATTATTATTATTATTATTATTATGTGTATATGCATAGGTATTGATGTTGCAAACACTTGTGTAATAAAGATGTTAAAATATATCAACTAAAGGCGTTTGATGATGGTAATAGGAAAAATACACAATGGTGACATATATATACATACATACATATATATATATATATATATATATATATATATATATACACACACGCGCGAGTGTGTGTATGTACGTGTAGGTGTAATGATAAACATAGTAATTATGATAAAAATAAAAATAATACAACTAATAATAATGGTAGAAGTTATAATATAAATAATAATCACGACTATAATAATTATAAAAGTTTTGAAAAAATGAAGCCAAAAAATTGTTGTTTAGCCATTGAAACAGGGAAAAATCGATATATATATATATATATATATATATATATATATATATATATATATATATTACATGATTGTATATATAATCACATCAACTATTATTGAGGTTTACAAATATCTAAGTCAAACAAGGAGAGCATAATGTTAAAATAATATTTACGTCATAGGAGGAAAGCATAATGTTGTTAAGAAGTCTATACTGAGTAACATTATTCTCTTTCTACAAATTTAAAATGAAATCATTATAACAAAATTATGTTTGAAATTTAACACACTATATCATTTGTGTAATAGTTTCGTATGAGCACAAAAGAAATTGACAGGACAACTTTATTATATATTTATGTAATATCATGTTCGTTAATACAAATGTTTGATGTTACAAGTGTTTCAAGTTTCAAGCCCAAGTCCGATCCGAAGCCCAACTTCTAGAAGGAAATGGATTGTTTACATTAGATACATAAAAACCTTCTGGTCTTACTAACCAATAACAATATTGTGTACCAAATCCTTGTTTAACACATACATTAGAAGGATGACGGCTATCGAACACATAAAAATCCTGATATTTTGAACCCCACCAGAACTGACTCCAATAGTATATAGTTGTTGTTTCATGAATTTGCCATTGGTAAATTCCATTATAAGAAAGGGTGTGATTTTCGTGATCATCTTCTTTTGATCTCACATGAAAGGTGATATCTTCATTGATGCCATTGATTATGAACATGTTCCATTCACCGAGTACATCAAGAGGTTTATTTATAGAAGACGCGATGGTATAAGTAACTGGAAATACTGAGATGCAGAAGAAATAGACGAAAACAAAAAGGCGATACATTATACTACTTATATAATTTATTTTGAAGCAGTTATAAAATTTATCTTCACAATATTCACTTTGATCAATTTATAAGGAGTGGGTGGGAGCTCCATAGCATATTTTGCATTAATTATGTAATAAGTGTAATTAATTTATAGTTATTGTAAAATTTAGTTTGTCGTTTCAGAAGAATATTTATATATAACTGATACCTCTTGTTTAATTGGCATTTGGTGAAGATACCAAGGATCATAGCCACATCTTACATAGCGTATTTTGCCTTAATTATGTAATATTTTCTGATAACTGATACCTCTAGTTCAATTTCCATTTGGTGACGGTAATGATGAATCATAGCCACATCCCACATTGATTCGATTTAAAGCACTCAAACATTTTATGATGTTTAAGTATTTGCGCTTTAACTATGTTTCGTTGTGAATTTTTTGCTTTTTTTACAATGAAATCGGTCATATAGATCTGTGTTAATTCATTTTATTGGTACATCCTACACAACAACCAAATTGAACATAATATCACAGACTTATATTCGATACCCTTCCTTGCCCATGCGACGTATAGAAGTTCCCTCTAGAAAAAAGCAACCAGCCTACCCATATACACATGAAAACTTGTTTCACCATGTAATGGGTTAATTATAGACGTGACATTAACACCCGTATAGTTATGTCTAACCCACTACGACCTTCTTCACTGTTAATCCCTCTAGCATTTGTGACTCGGCTTGACGGAAACAACTAGACTAACAATGACCTCTCGGATTAATATGACCCTGATAATTCTGAAAGGAAAGCTAACCAGTGACATGGTCTTCTTTCTCTTTAATCTTCACGGTCACACCAACTATTCGTCGAGACATTCTCCCACCACCAAAATATACTATGTCATCATACGGTAGGAATAGAACTCATGTACCTTCCAATTTCGATCAACTCCGTCTACACCTGAGCCCCCGAACATCTTGATCTCAACCAGATATGTATAGGGTGTCACACCCCCAAACCTGAACGGCGGAAACGTTCGGGGGCGGATGACTTCATGTGGTAACGTAACAAATGAATACATAGTAAAGAAAGCAATACAACCATCATATATATAATTGAAAGTTTACATTTGTCAAAAGTTACATGTTCAAAACTCAATTACAATATGATGTCAAAATACGAGATTAAACTGGCGCCGCAGCATCCCTTCATCAAAAGCGAAATGAATACCTGAAATTACTGATTCCCTGGGACATACAAGTAATTTTGAAAGAGTAGATCAGCATTTAAGCTGGTGAATTTCATAAGTATTTAAGTGACAATGTTTGAATGAACTGAAATGTTTTATCTTCGTTTGTTTGTGGTTAGAAAATCCAATATTTTCTACTAGTATAAAAGTAGCCTTCACTCAAGACCAATGTTTGTTTCTAAAATGTATGTAAATGTAAAAGAACCAATGAATTTGAAAACCTTGTAAATCAATGCATTTTAATACCCCTTGTGAGTTTTATAACCATACTATTGACTCTGAATGCCTATACACAACGTTCTTCAGGCGTTGCAATGTTATGACGTTTGTCACCCCAAACGGTGGACTGCAGCTAACAGTCAGGGCGCGGGTTTGTCAAGCCCGTATAGATCTATACACAAACACCATGCTCCCCCTCCAAGGGATTCTGGTATATAATACAGGACTTGAAATGTGTACTCGAACGTACATGAAGTTAGTGTCTCACAAATCCGTGGTATAAAAACAGATCTACTTGTTTAAATGTTACGTTTGTTCTTGTATACGAAAGTAAACTTCTTGAAATATATGTTTCTAGTACATAAGAGTTAGAAATCTGTTCGTAAAACTATACCTATTATAGTTTTCATAAAGTATGCCTTGTTTGATTAGAAGTACTTAGGAAAAGAATCACTTGTTTTATGAAAGCATAGATTTTTGGTGTAGGGTCTAAGATAGACTATAAAAATCTAAGAACAGTTTAGTTTATACCTGCATTCCAACAACTTTATATTTTAAGAGATAAAATGCTATTGTAACATATGTTATATATATATAAAAGTTCCTTTAAAGGTTTATAAATCGCATGTGATTTGAATATATAACAGTATATAAAAGAGTTTCTTTATGTAACACACGATAATACTCGTGTGTTTTACTTGTAATCCCCCCCTTTGAAAGCATATAAAAGTATTTAGACTAATTAAAAGGTTGATTTAGGGGTATGAAACTCACTTGAAAGTTTGAAGATAGCGAGATGGAAAACCGGGCAGAGTTTCGTCTCGGGAAACGGATTTTCCTCGGGATTCTCGGGAATCTCAGGAGTAAAATCGACCTTCGGGACTTGAGCCAAAAAGACCAGAGCTTCGGGTTTGAACGGACACGGAAAACGAGGCAAAGTTGGGAGAGAAAGAAGAGAAATGAACCCTTTCTTTGGAAACCCTCGCATTCTATTTATAGGAAGGCTGGTCTGCCTCGGTACGCGGGGCGTACGCTCGTACGCGCTGCGTACGCGTACGTCATGCATGACCGAAGCCTCGACTGCCTCGGTTCGGATGGGACGGGTTGTTGGGTTCTCGGGTCGGATGGGACGGGTTGCTGGGGAGGTGGGTCGGATGGGACGCCGGGTCGGATGGGACGTCGGGTCGGACGGGTCGGGCGGTTCGGATGGATCGGATTCCTCGGATATGGCGACGTGGACGATCCGAGGCCAATCCTCTCGGTTACGCGGGGCGTACAGGAGTACGCAGCGCGTACTTCGGAGGAGGATGCTGACTCCCCTTCGGATAATATCCGAATTTTGAATTAAATAAATAAATAATTTATTTAATAAACTTCAAAAATCCATATCTTCTTCATACGAACTCCGTTTTCGATGGTCTTTATATCCTCGCGTAGGTGAGACTACGCTCTACAACTTTCGTTTAGACACCGTTGGCAAATTCCAAAATTATATTTTTATTATTTATTAAAAATTCATCGTGTTTAAGGAATTTCTTAGAAAATTCATAACTTCTTTACCTGATGTCGGTTTTTGCCAGACTTTTTACCGCTGGAATACCATTGTCGAGACCTTCGATTCTCGTTTAGGTCATTCCGGCCAAAAGTCGCTCGATCTCCGATTCGAGTTTTTAGCTGTCTGTTGCTAAGCCGAACTTGGAAAAAATCACATCTTCACTATATGAAGTCGGATTTGGGCGTTCTTTTCACGTACGATTATGTTTCAAAGACATTTAATCATAGAAGGAAATTAAGTAGAACTTATTTATACATGTTATTATGAAGGTAACTTTTTATTATTCAGAAGTGGTTACAATACTTGACCCATTTTGGTCGTTACAAAGAGTTGAAATATCGGGTTGTCACATAGGGTCAGGATCCTCGAAATTTGGCCACCTATAGTCTAATATTGGACTTACAAGAAGAGACGCAGAAGTCATCGGCAGGTCGCCCTTCTAGGCATCCCAACTACTAGTCTGCAACTATGGACCTAATGAAGATGCACATTTGAGTTGATGTATTTTCCATTTGCTCGAATGCGTCTCAGACACCACTGATTACAAACTCAAATTCAAAACACTTGCTTGTCAATACGTCGTCCAGAAGTTCCCACTAGAACCATGTGCCCAACTTACCCTGATACACATGCCAACTGGTTTGAAACTTCCATGGGCTCATCAAGGAGGTAACATTAGCTCTGGACCAATTGTGTATGACCTACGACAGTCCACTAAACAATCACACCCTCTGTCATTTATGACTTGGCCAGACGGAATCGACTAGACTAAAAACACACTCTCAAACCAACACAACCCCTATTGATCTCAATCACAAGTTAACCAGCGGCTTGGTCTTCTTTCTCTTTGGTCTTCACGATCACACCAACTTTTGGTTGTGACATTTTCTCACCATTAAAATATAGCATATCGTTGTGCGGTAGGACAAGAACTTTTGTCCCTTTCAATCTAGACCAACTCCACATATTTCTACACACTGCACATCCTGATACCAACCACATACGCATTGGGTCCGGGTCCTCGGTATGTGGCCACTTCAAGTTTACATAAGGACTTACGTAGGGATTTAGAATAGTCATTGACAGGTCACCCCTACAGACATCCCATCCATAAGCTCACTCTAGGTGGAGTATTCCACGTATATTATTATTATTATTATTATTATTATTATTATTATTATTATTATTATGTGTATATGCATAGGTATTGATGTTGCAAACACTTGTGTAATAAAGATGTTAAAATATATCAAATAAAGGCGTTTGATGATGGTAATAGGAAAAATACACAATGGTGACATATATATACATACATACATATATATATATATATATATATATATATATATATATATATATATATACACATGTGTGTGTATATGTATCTGTGTAAGCGAGTGTGTGTATGTACGTGTAGGTGTAATGATAAACATAGTAATTATGATAAAAATAAAAAAAATACGACTAATAATAATGGTAGAAGTTATAATATAAATAATAATCACGACTATAATAATTATAAAAGTTTTGAAAAAATGAAGCCAAAAACTTGTTGTTTAGCCATTGAAACAGGGAAAAATCAATATATATATATATATATATATATATATATATATATATATATATATATATTACATGATTGTATATATAATCACATCAACTATTATTGAGGTTTACAAATATCTAAGTCAAACAAGGAGAGCATAATGTTAAAATAATATTTACGTCATAGGAGGAAAGGATAATGTTGTTAAGAAGTCTATACCGAGTAACATTATTCTCTTTCTACAAATTTAAAATGAAATCATTATAACAAAATTATGTATGAAATTTAACACACTATATCATTTGTGTAATAGTTTCGTATGAGCACAAAAGAAATTGACAGGACAACTTTATTATATATTTATGTAATATCATGTTCGTTAATACAAATATTTGATGTTACAAGTGTTTCAAGTTTCAAGCCCAAGTCCGATCCAAAGCCCAACTTCTAGAAGGAAATGGATTGTTTACATTAGATACATAAAAACCTTCTGGTCTTACTAACCAATAACAATATTGTGTACCAAATTCTTGTTTAACACATACATTAGAAGGATGACGACTATCGAACACATGAAAATCCTGATATTTTGAACCCCACCAGAACTGACTCCAATAGTATGTAGTTGTTGTTTCATGAATTTGCCATTGCTAAATTCCATTATAAAAAAGGGTGTGATTTCCGTGATCATCTTCTTTTGATCTCACATGAAAGGTGATATCTTCATTGATGCCATTGATTATGAACATGTTCCATTCACTGAGTACATCAAGAGGTTTATTTATAAAAGACGCGATGGTATAAGTAACTGGAAATACTGAGATGCAGAAGAAATAGACGAAAACAAAAAGGCGATACATTATACTACTTATATAATTTATTTTGAAGCAGTTATAAAATTTATCTTCACAGTATTCACTTTGATCAATTTATAAGGAGTGGGTGGGAGCTCCATAGCATATTTTGCATTAATTATGTAATAAGTGTAATTAATTTATAGTTATTGTAAAATTTAGTTTGTCGTTTCTGAAGAATATTTATATATAACTGATACCTCTTGTTTAATTGGCATTTGGTGAAGATACCAAGGATCATAGCCACATCTTACATAGCGTATTTTGCATTAATTATGTAATATTTTCTGATAACTGATACCTCTAGTTCAATTTCCATTTGGTGACGGTAATGATGAATCATAGCCACATCCCACATTGATTCGATTTAAAGCACTCAAACATTTTATGATGTTTAAGTATTTGCGCTTTAACTATGTTTCGTTGTGAATTTTTTGCTTTTTTTACAATGAAATCGGTCATATAGATCTGTGTCAATTCATTTTATTGGTACATCCTACACAACAACCAAATTGAACATAATATCACAGACTTATATTCGATACCCTTCCTTGCCCATGCGACGTATCGAAGTTCCCTCTAGAAAAAAGTAACCAGCCTACCCATATACACATGAAAACTTGTTTCACCATGTAATGGGCTCATTATAGACGTGACATTAGCACCCATATAGTTATGTCTAACCCACTACAACCCTCTTCACTGTTAATCCCTCTAGCATTTGTGACTCGGCTTGACGGAAACAACTAGACTAACAATGACCTCTCGGATTAATATGACCCCGATAATTCTGAAAGGAAAGCTAACCAGTGACATGGTCTTCTTTCTCTTTAATCTTCACGGTCACACCATGTCACACCCTGAAAACCGAAGGCAGAAACATTTCCGGGGTTGACTCCACGTTGAGTATCAAATCCAATGCACATAGTAAGTAAAGTAGGACAACCATTACATTACATAAAAAAAATTTACAGTTGATTCAAAAGTAAAGTTTGTACAGTTGTGATACATAGTATATATAAACAAAATGAAACGGATCTTCATGTACTCCATCTTCTGATCAAAAGAAATCTCCGGGTACCTGTTCTAACGTTGACCTGAGAACACAAGCGGTTTGAAAATCAGCATAAAGCTGGTGAGTTCATAAGTAGTTTTGTTTTGTGAAAATGTTTATGTTTCCTTTCTGTTTCTGAAAATGTATCAGTATATTCCCAGGAAAGTCCCATACTTTCCTGAATAGTTAGTTATTGTAAAAGATGTAATGATATACAATTGGTTACACTTTTCTGGTTATGTGAATGTTACCCAGGAATGCCCCATGTTTTCCTCTATGTTGGTTTTTAATGTAAAAGATGTTTTCTGTCAAACTTGGTTATGTACAAAGTTTTCCCCAGGAAGATCCCATACCTTCCTGAATGTTGGTTATCATATGTAAAAGATGAAAAAGATGTAAAAGATGTAAACTGAATCCAGGTTATCCGTAAAATGTAGTATATGGTTCATTATTACTGTAAGTAAATCTCTGTTATCCTAATTGCGAGTTCCATAACCATACTAAAGACTGAACCTGTGGCAATAAGTAGTCCACAATTCTTATGACTTTCGTCACCCTTGAACCATTTCGGTTCGGCTGTAGCTAGCAGCCAGGTGTGGGGTAGTCAGCCCCATATAGATCTATACACTCAAGTCACGCTCTCTATAAATCCCAAAGATTCTGGTTACGGGTGTAGTCCTCCACTCGCGTATCTCTGTGCAGTGTTCGCCGAGGACATGTCTCCAATCATACGGAATAACAAATTTACTAGTAATAATAGTATAATCCTCCATTCGCGTATCTCTGTGGAATGTTACCGAGGACAAGACAGTGTACAAAATATATTATTCATGTGTTGTAAATTCATGCTTTTAACTGATAAAATGTGGAAACCATTTGTGAAATATATAAAACATAACAGTTTATAGATCCCATTTCACAAATAAATGTTTAAGTGAGCTGTATATTCTAACGGTTATCAGTTACGTGTATCAGTATTAAAAGCATAAGAAATGTGAAACAGACACAAGAAAATAATTTTTGAGTATAGGAAAACCCCTGTAGTTTGCTTGTGTTCCCCCCTGAAATTAGTGAAAAACAGTGAAAAAGGTAGGGGTATGAACTCACCGGACTCGGAAACGTGTCGGTTTTGAATGCTAGACGTTGGTTCGGGGTTTGATTACTCACGATGACCCTATGTAAAATGAAATAATGTCCATATATATACAATTAGGGATACATTCACTAATCATATGGAACATTACACTCCAATGAGGTTAAACACCTTAAAATGAGCGTTTGGAGTGACCCGGGTGGCGTTTAAGGACTTGTAAAGGCACTAGGGACTAGGGACTTGAGTTTACTCTCCATAAGTAAACATTTAAATGAGTTTACAACCACAAAACACACACATACATGAGTTTACGGCCGTAAACTCATGTGGGTGTGGTTTTGGGTGTTTAAATTGCTTAAATGGCTTACATGGACATGGGAAATGCTAGAATGATTTATCTAAAATGACTTGGAACACTTGGAATGAGTTTACAACATTTAAACATGAGTTTATGGCCGTACTCTTAGAGTTTACGGCCGTAAACTCACCCATGGCCAAGAATGGTTAGTTTAAGCTACAAGGGACAATCACATGTGATTCTAATTAATTTTCCAAGCTTTGTTATAAATTTAGAACATCATTTAACACATTTATTGGAGTTTACGGCCTAGAGGTATGTTCTAAGGCCGTAAACTCTCCTTTACCCATGAAAAAGATAGTTTTTGATGCTTAAAACAATCACATGTGATTAATAGGATTTATACCAAGACCTAGTATGAATTTTATGGGACATTTGAGAGGTATTATGGAGTTTACGGCCCATGAGACCCTCTTCATGGCCGTAAACTCTAATATAGGATGATATAATGTGTTTCAATGTCTAAAACTTGCATAGAAGGGCTTCTAAAATTTATCTAAAGGCTTTAGGGGTGTTTAGTTTGCATTCTAACACCAAAAATTTTGGAGTTTACGGCCCAAGAACAATGCCTTGGCCGTAAACTCTTAGAAAACCCACAAATGTTGTGTTTTTGATCCTTAAACTATTTTGGTTGGTCCCTTGATTTATTCCAAGGCTTTTGGTGGTGTTGGATGGCTTTCTAACACCTTAGAAATGAAATTATGTCATGTTTTAGGGAGTTTACGGCCCAAGCTTGTTCCTTGGCCGTAAACTCTTGTTCTTGACCCCAAAACTCAATTAAGTCATCAATTTGAAGGCTAAAGATGTTGAATAACATGCTAGAGAGGTTACCTTAAAGATTTGAAGCCTTAAACTTGTGATTTGGACCTTAATTCTAGCTTGGAGGAGAGAGGTTGTAAGAGTTTAGTGTGAATTTGGCCAAAGGCTTCAAATGGAGTCTAAATCATGTTTATATAGTGTTCGGGAATTGGACACGATAGAATTCTACCCGATACCGACGTTAATTGAGGTTTTTGGTCGTACCCGATTGAGTTACCGTAACTCGACATAGTAATTTCTAGAAATATTCCGATCACTAAAGTTGGGTGTTTGAAATGATTTCTAATGTATTAAGACACCCATTAAGTCATTTTAGGTCAATATAAACTAATGACTTTAATAAATTGGTGAAATTGGAAACGAAATTAAAAAGGACGTTTGGTTGATCGGATCGGATTACAAGTTGTGATACGAAATTTCGGGTTGTTACATTATCCCCCCGTTAGAGGGAATTTCGTCCCGAAATTCAAAGTTTAAACACAAGACAAGATACAAATCATAGATTAGAAAAGAGTTGTGGATATTTTTGTTTCATCGAGTCTTCTCGCTCCCAAGTGAACTCCGGTCCTCGCTTAGCATTCCAGCGAACCTTCACCAACGGGATGCGACTCTGTTTCGTACGTTTGACTTCTCGATCCATGATTTCGATTGGTTCCTCCACAAAGTTGAGGTTTTCATCGATCTCAATCTCGTCCAAGGGAATTGTTTGGGTTTCATCGGATAGGCACTTTTTGAGATTTGAAACATGGAAGACAGGATGAATGTTACTGAGTTCGTGAGGTAAATGAAGCTTATAGGCTACCGGACCAAATCTGGCGATGATTTCAAAAGGTCCAATGTACCTCGAATTGAGTTTCCCACGTTTACCGAAACGTACAGTGCCTTTCCAGGGCGATACTTTTAATAGAACACGATCTCCAACCTGGAATTCTAGTGGTTTACGACGATTATCAGCGTAACTCTTTTGACGATCGTGCGAGGCCTTTAGTCGTTCACGGATTTGGATAATTTTCTCAGTGGTTTCACGGATGATTTCAGGACCGGTAAGTGCGCTGTCGGGGACTCGACTCTTTGCTAACTGTGTATCTCCTACCTCGGCCCAGCACAGAGGGGATCTGCACTTGCGACCGTATAGGGCTTCGAACGGGGCAGCCCTAATGCTGGTGTGGTAACTGTTGTTGTATGAGAATTCGATCAATGGTAGATGTGCGTCCCACGACTTTCCAAAATCAATGACACATTCCCTAAGCATGTTCTCCAGAGTTTGGATTGTTCTCTCGCTTTGACCATCAGTCTGAGGATGGTATGCCGTGCTCATGTCTAGTTGGGTTCCAAGGGCTTTCTGAAGGGATTGCCAGAATCTGGAAGTAAACCTGCTATCTCGATCAGAGATAATGGATACAGGTATACCGTGTAGACGTACTACCTCCTGGATGTAGATTCGCGCAAGTCTTTCCATCTTGTATGATTCTTTAATTGGAATGAAGTGAGTGGATTTTGTCAAACGATCGACAATCACCCAAATGGTATCATACCCATTCAAGCACTTGGGTAGTTTGGTGATGAAGTCCATGGTAATCATCTCCCATTTCCACTCGGGGATCTCGGGTTGTTGAAGCAGACCTGAAGGTTTCTGATGTTCGACTTTGACTTTGGCGCAAGTCAAGCACTTGCCCACATATGTAGCTATCTCAGCTTTCATGTTTGGCCACCAATATTGTTTCTTGAGATCTAAGTACATCTTGTCAGAGCCCGGGTGAACAGAGTATTTGGTTCTATGTGCTTCCTCCATGACTAACTCTCTTAATCCTCCAGACTTGGGAATCCAGATTCGATCCATAAAACACTGGACTCCGTCACTTCTGATCTCAAGTTTCTTTTCCATTCCTCTCAAAGCTTCAGTTGTCATGTTCTCCGGTTTCAGGGCTTCAAGCTGAGCTTCTCGGATTTGCATGGGTAGATTGGAATGGATGGTTATCGACTGACTCTTCACTTTGTTGCTGGTATTCTCCTTTCGGCTAAGGGCATCTGCTACCACATTGGCCTTGCCGGGATGGTAGCGGATTTCACACTCATAATCACTGAGTAGTTCAACCCATCGCCTTTGTCTCATGTTCAGGTCTTTTTGGTCAAAGATATGTTGCAGGCTCTTATGATCAGTAAAGATCGTGCACTTAGTTCCGTAAAGGTAATGCCTCCAAATCTTCAATGCAAAAACTACGGCTCCAAGCTCCAAGTCGTGTGTGGTATAGTTGACCTCGTGTGTTTTCAACTGTCTAGAGGCATAAGCAATCACTTTTCCTCTCTGCATAAGCACACAACCTAAACCTTGAGTAGACGCATCGCAGTAGACAACAAAGTCCTCTGTCCCTTCGGGTAAGGATAGGACAGGCGCGCTGCACAGAGCTTTCTTCAACGTCTGAAATGCGGTCTCTTGTTTATCACCCCAACAAAAGGGTACACCTTTCTGTGTTAGAGTGGCTTGAGGTTCGGCGATTCGGGAAAAAGTTTTGGATGAACCTTCGATAATAGCCAGCGAGACCCAAGAATTGTCGGATTTCTGTGGGTGTCTTCGGTGCTGACCAATTCTCTATTGCCTTAATCTTGGAAGGATCAAGATGAATACCCTCCTCACTTATCACATGACCAAGGAAAATTACCTTCCGTATCCAAAACTCACATTTTGAAAACTTTGCGTATAGCTTTTCGGATCTAAGGGTTTCCAATACTAGCCTCAAGTGTTGTTTGTGGTCTTCTTCGCTTCGGGAGTAAACGAGGATGTCGTCAATGAACACGATGACGAATTTGTCTAAGAAGGGACGGCACACCCGGATCATAAGGTCCATGAACACTGCCGGTGCGTTGGTTAAACCGAAGGGCATCACTACGAACTCGTAGTGTCCATATCGAGTCCTGAAAGCTGTTTTGGGCACATCACTTTCATGAACTCGCAACTGATGGTACCCTGACCGAAGGTCTATCTTAGAGAAGTAACTGGCTCCCTGGAGTTGATCGAAAAGGTCATCTATACAAGGAAGAGGATATCGGTTTTTGACAGTCAACTTGTTTAGCTCTCGATAATCAATACACATACGAAAGGATCCATCCTTCTTCTTGACGAACAAAACCGGAGCTCCCCAGGGTGAGGAACTCGGCCTAATGAATCCTTTGCTAAGCAACTCGTTAAGTTGACTGGATAGCTCCTGCATCTCTGCTGGAGCTAAGCGATACGGAGACTTCGCTACAGGAGTAGCCCCAGGAATTAGGTCAATACGAAACTCGACCTGACGCTCGGGAGGGATTCCTGGAAGCTCTTCGGGAAACACATCAGGAAAATTGCAGACCTCGGGGATGCTCGCAAGGTTTTTAACTTCTTGATTTTCGTTGATTACGTGAGCCAAGAATGCAACACACTCCTTACGCAGGAGTTTCTGAGCTTTGATGCAGGAGATGATACGAAGGTTGGAACCGAGTTTATCGCCATAGATCACTAGAGTTTGACCAGAAGGAAGGTTAAGACGGATGGCTTTTTCGAAGCAAAGGATATCTGCATGATTGGGGCTCAACCAATCCATGCCAATAATGACATCAAAGCTCTTTATGGATACGGGCATAAGATCGATAGGAAATGAATGGTCGTTTAAGGTAAGAATGCAATCTACGAATACCTCACTCGCACTTTCTTTCTCTCCGTTTGCCATTTCGACGGTAAATATTTCGGTTAGAGATTGGGAATTATGTTTTAGGTTATGTTTGAATGCATGACTAACAAAACTTCTTTCAGCGCCCGAATCGAAAAGAATATTAGCATACGAGTTGTCGAGAAGAAACGTACCCGAGACAACATTGGGATCGGCAACTGCTTCTTCTCGTCCCATAGCAAGGACCCTTCCTGTGTTGCCAGCAGTAGTCTTCTTGGGGCAGTTCCTTTTAAAGTGCCCGGCTTCACAACAATTATAACAGGCTTGACCAACGCCTGTTCCAGAGGATTGATTTGCTGAATGAGTCGGAGCTTTGCAGTATAGAGCAGTGTGTCCCTTTTTACCACAATTGGTACAAGATAGTTCTCGACAGGGACCAGGGTTGTGGTGATACTTGCATTTTTCACAGAGAGGGAGGTTACCAACATAACGGCTGGTAGGAGTTGGAGCTGTGGATCCCACAACGGAAGCAACAGCTACGGGGGTAGTAGCAGCATGAACTGCTACTGTCTGTTGTTTCTTGGAAGATCCTTGAGAAGATTGACCCTTCTTTTCCTTCCAGAATTTCCTCTTTTCACCACTCCTTTGAGTCGACTCAGAAGTGGTAGTAATTTCCTTAATGTCGTCACTGTGATCAATCAGAATTTGAGCTAAAGTCTTGGCACTATCGTAAGTATTCGGACGAGCAGCCAAAACATGACTCTTTGTCGGTTGAGATAATCCCCAAACGAATCTTTCGATCTTTTTGTTTTCAGGAGTGACTAATCCCGGGCAGAGAAGTGCGAGATCATCGAATCGGGAAGTATACGCAGCAATGTCAGAACCTTTCATCTTCAAATTCCAAAGCTCGTGCTCTAGTTTTTGCATTTCGCCACGGGGGCAGTACTTAGCAAGGAGAACTTCTTTCATGGCCTCCCAGCCCATGGCATTGGCTACAGGTAAGGTCAGAGATTTGACTCGGCCATTCCACCAAGTCAAGGCTTTATCTTCGAAGGTACAAGCCGCAAACTTAACTTTATCAGCCTCTGCACAAGCACAGATTTCGAAGATGGATTCGATTTTCTCGAACCATCGGGATAAGGAAATGACACCTCCAGTGCCATTAAAGGATGTTGGTTTCGCGTTCATGAAATCCTTATAAGAATTTCCTCTTTGGTGCCCCTGACTACCTTCAGGGTTTTGAGATTGAGAACCACCTCCTGAACCATTAGAGTTCATTTGCGACATAGCTGCTACCATTGCAGCGGTCATCATCGTCTGGAGTGATGCTAGGTCAAACTGAAGAGGGGGTGGCGGCGAAGAGGGATCGTCGTTGTTCTTTGAGCTGGGTCTTTTTCTTGGAGGCATCTTGATCTAAAAAGATCAGGAAAGAGAGGATCATAAGTCCTCTGAATTTAATCAAGAGATATGGGACAGGAGATATCTCTTCAAGGCAAATGTAGCATCATACTAAGCGATAAAGCAGAAAGGAGTTATCAAGATAGAACATTTTATCACTAGAGTAATTATCAAAGAATAACGCGTATACAAGAACTCCTACAAAGGATCGGCTCGAGAAATACTCCCATAGTATTTCATGGTTCGCTGCAGCGACGATTTGTTGTTTGGGATATTGGGTAAGTTTTAGGCATGCCACGTACCACAATCACTCCCAGGCACATGTTGGCCGTGTCTCGAATGAATATAGTTGGCCATGCTATATTGACCCTAGACACGACTACATAACTGCCCAGGTTTAACTGCAATACACAACACCCATTTACTTATGTTTTGTTCTACTTATAGATACGAATCTCGAGGGTTCAGTATACTTGTATATTTTTAAAAATACTTATAGTCTGAAGATACTTTTATTTCAGAGCACTTAGGCCCTTTAGTGATTATAGTTTTATACCATGTAAGGTTTGGTATACTTTATTCACTATAAACAAGGGCTCTGATACCAATCTGTCACACCCCGAAAACCGAAGGCGGAAACATTTCCGGGGTTGACTCCACGTTGAGTATCAAATCCAATGCACATAGTAAGTAAAGTAGGACAACCATTACATTACATAAAAAAAATTTACAGTTGATTCAAAAGTAAAGTTTGTACAGTTGTGATACATAGTATATATAAACAAAATGAAACGGATCTTCATGTACTCCATCTTCTGATCAAAAGAAATCTCCGGGTACCTGTTCTAACGTTGACCTGAGAACACAAGCGGTTTGAAAATCAGCATAAAGCTGGTGAGTTCATAAGTAGTTTTGTTTTGTGAAAATGTTTATGTTTCCTTTCTGTTTCTGAAAATGTATCAGTATATTCCCAGGAAAGTCCCATACTTTCCTGAATAGTTAGTTATTGTAAAAGATGTAATGATATACAATTGGTTACACTTTTCTGGTTATGTGAATGCTACCCAGGAATGCCCCATGTTTTCCTGTATGTTGGTTTTTAATGTAAAAGATGTTTTCTGTCAAACCTGGTTATGTACAAAGTTTTCCCCAGGAAGATCCCATACCTTCCTGAATGTTGGTTATCATATGTAAAAGATGAAAAAGATGTAAAAGATGTAAAAGATGTAAACTGAATCCAGGTTATCCGTAAAATGTAGTATATGGTTCATTATTACTGTAAGTAAATCTCTGTTATCCTAATTGCGAGTTCCATAACCATACTAAAGACTGAACCTGTGGCAATAAGTAGTCCACAATTCTTATGACTTTCGTCACCCTTGAACCATTTCGGTTCGGCTGTAGCTAGCAGCCAGGTGTGGGGTAGTCAGCCCCGTATAGATCTATACACTCAAGTCACGCTCTCTATAAATCCCAGAGACTCTGGTTACGGGTGTAGTCCTCCACTCGCGTATCTCTGTGGAGTGTTCGCCGAGGACGTGTCTCCAATCATACGGAATAACAAATTTACTAGTAATAATAGTATAATCCTCCATTCGCGTATCTCTGTGGAATGTTATCGAGGAGAAGACAATGTACAAAATATATTATTCATGTGTTGTAAAGTCATGCTTTTAACTGATAAAATGTGGAAACCATTTGTGAAATATATAAAACATAACAGTTTATAGATCCCATTTCACAAATAAATGTTTAAGTGAGCTGTATATTCTAACGGTTATCAGTTACGTGTATCAGTATTAAAAGCATAAGAAATGTGAAACACACACAAGAAAATAATTTTTGAGTACAGGAAAACCCCTGTACTTTGCTTGTGTTCCCCCCCTGAAATCAGTGAAAACAGTGAAAAAGGTAGGGGTATGAACTCACCGGACTCGGAAACGTGTCGGTTTTGAGTGCTAGACGTTGGTTCGGGGTTTGATTACTCACGATGACCCTATGTAAAATGAAATAATGTCCATATATATACAATTAGGGATACATTCACTAATCATATGGAACATTACACTCCAATGAGGTTAACCACCTTAAAATGAGCGTTTGGAGTGACCCGGGTGGCGTTTAAGGACTTGTAAAGGCACTAGGGACTAGGGACTTGAGTTTACTCTCCATAAGTAAACATTTAAATGAGTTTACAACCACAAAACACACACATACATGAGTTTACGGCCGTAAACTCATGTGGGTGTGGTTTTGGGTGTTTAAATTGCTTAAATGGCTTACATGGACATGGGAAATGCTAGAATGATTTATCTAAAATGACTTGGAACACTTGGAATGAGTTTACAACATTTAAACATGAGTTTACGGCCATACTCTTAGAGTTTACGGCCGTAAACTCACCCATGGCCAAGAATGGTTAGTTTAAGCTACAAGGGACAATCACATGTGATTCTAATTAATTTTCCAAGCTTTGTTATGAATTTAGAACATCATTTAACACATTTATTGGAGTTTACGGCCTAGAGGTATGTTCTAAGGCCGTAAACTCTCCTTTACCCATGAAAAAGATAGTTTTTGATGCTTAAAACAATCACATGTGATTAATAGGATTTATACCAAGACCTAGTATGAATTTTATGGGACATTTGAGAGGTATTATGGAGTTTACGGCCCATGAGACCCTCTTCATGGCCGTAAACTCTAATATAGGATGATATAATGTGTTTCAATGTCTAAAACTTGCATAGAAGGGCTTCTAAAATTTATCTAAAGGCTTTAGGGGTGTTTAGTTTGCATTCTAACACCAAAAATTTTGGAGTTTACGGCCCAAGAACAATGCCTTGGCCATAAACTCTTAGAAAACCCACAAATGTTGTGTTTTTGTTCCTTAAACTATTTTTGGTTGGTCCCTTGATTTATTCCAAGGCTTTTGGTGGTGTTGGATGGCTTTCTAACACCTTAGAAATGAAATTATGTCATGTTTTAGGGAGTTTACGGCCCAAGCTTGTTCCTTGGCCGTAAACTCTTGTTCTTGACCCCAAAACTCAATTAAGTCATCAATTTGAAGGCTAAAGATGTTGAATAACATGCTAGAGAGGTTACCTTAAAGATTTGAAGCCTTAAACTTGTGATTTGGACCTTAATTCTAGCTTGGAGGAGAGAGGTTGTAAGAGTTTAGTGTGAATTTGGCCAAAGGCTTCAAATGGAGTCTAAATCATGTTTATATAGTGTTCGGGAATTGGACACGATAGAATTCTACCTGATACCGACGTTAATTGAGGTTTTTGGTCGTACCCGATTGAGTTACCGTAACTCGACATAGTAATTTCTAGAAATATTCCGATCACTAAAGTTGGGTGTTTAAAATTATTTCTAATGTATTAAGACACCCATTAAGTCATTTTAGGTCAATATAAACTAATGACTTTAATAAATTGGTGAAATTGGAAACGAAATTAAAAAGGACGTTTGGTTGATCGGATCGGATTACAAGTTGTGATATGAAATTTCGGGTTGTTACACACCAACTATTCGTCGAGACATTCTCCCACCACCAAAATATACCATGTCATCATACGGTAAGAATAGAACTCATGTACCTTCCAATTTCGATCAACTCCGTCTACACCTGAGCCCCGAACATCTTGATCTCAACCAGATATGTATAGGGTCAGGATCCTCGAAATTTGGCCACCTATAGTCTAATATTGGACTTACAAGAAGAGACGCAGAAGTCATTGGCAGGTCGCCCTTCTAGGCATCCCAACTACTAGTCTGCAACTATGGACCTAATGAAGATGCACATTTGAGTTGATGTATTTTCCATTTGCTCGAATGCGTCTCAGACACCACTGATTACAAACTCAAATTCAAAACACTTGCTTGTCAATACGTCGTCCAGAAGTTCCCACTAGAACCATGTGCCTAGCTTACCCTGATACACATGCCAACTGGTTTGAAACTTCCATGGGCTCATCAAGGAGGCAACATTAGCTCTGGACCAATTGTGTATGCCCTACGACAGTCCACTAAACAATCACACCCTCTGTCATTTATGACTTGGCCAGACGGAATCGACTAGACTAAAAACACACTCTCAAACGAACACAACCCCTATTGATCTCAATCACAAGTTAACCAGCGGATTGGTCTTCTTTCTCTTTGGTCTTCACGATCACACCAACTTTTGGTTGTGACATTTTCTCACCATTAAAATATAGCATATCGTTGTGCGGTAGGACAAGAACTTTTGTCCCTTTCAATCTAGACCAACTCCACATATTGCTACACACTGCACATCTTGATACCAACCACATACGCATTGGGTCCGGGTCCTCGATAAGTGGCCACTTCAAGTTTACATAAGGACTTACGTAGGGATTTAGAATAGTCATTGACAGGTCACCCCTATAGACATCCCACCCATAAGCTCACTCTAGGTGGAGTATTCCACGTATACAATTATTATTATTATTATTATTATTATTATTATTATTATTATTATTATTATGTGTATATGCATAGGTATTGATGTTGCAAACACTTGTGTAATAAAGATGTTAAAATATATCAAATAAAGGCGTTTGATGATGGTAATAGGAAAAATACACAATGGTGACATATATATACATATATATATATATATATATATATATATATATATATATATATATATATATATATTTATATATATACATACATATATATATATATATATATATATATATATATATATATATTTATATATATATATATATATATATATATATACACATGTGTGTGTATATGTATCTGTGTAAGCGAGTGTGTGTATGTACGTGTAGGTGTAATGATAAACATAGTAGTTATGATAAAAATAAAAAGAATACAACTAATAATAATGGTAAAAGTTATAATATAAATAATAATCACGACTATAATAATTATAAAAGTTATGAAAAAATGAAGCCAAAAAATTGTTGTTTAGCCATTGAAACAGGGAAAAATCAATATATATATATATATATATATATATATATATATACATATATATATATATATATATATATGTATATATTACATGATTGTATATATAATCACATCAACTATTATTGAGGTTTACAAATATCTAAGTCAAACAAGGAGAGCATAATGTTAAAATAATATTTACGTCATAGGAGGAAAGCATAATGTTGTTAAGAAGTCTATACCGAGTAACATTATTCTCTTTCTACAAATTTAAAATGAAATCATTATAACAAAATTATGTTTGAAATTTAACACACTATATCATTTGTGTAATAGTTTCGTATGAGCACAAAAGAAATTGACAGGACAACTTTATTATATATTTATGTAATATCATGTTCGTTAATACAAATGTTTGATGTTACAAGTGTTTCAAGTTTCAAGCCCAAGTCCGATCCAAAGCCCAACTTCTAGATGGAAATGGATTGTTTACATTAGATACATAAAAACCTTCTGGTCTTACTAACCAATAACAATATTGTGTACCAAATCCTTGTTTAACACATACATTAGAAGGATGACGGCTATCGAACACATGAAAATCCTGATATTTTGAACCCCACCAGAACTGACTCCAATAGTATGTAGTTGTTGTTTCATGAATTTGCCATTGGTAAATTCCATTATAAGAAAGGGTGTGATTTCCGTGATCATCTTCTTTTGATCTCACATGAAAGGTGATATCTTCATTGATGCCATTGATTATGAACATGTTCCATTCACCGAGTACATCAAGTGGTTTATTTATAGAAGACGCGATGGTATAAGTAACTGGAAATACTGAGATGCAGAAGAAATAGACGAAAACAAAAAGGCGATACATTATACTACTTATATAATTTATTTTGAAGCAGTTATAAAATTTATCTTTACAGTATTCACTTTGATCAATTTATAAGGAGTGGGTGGGAGCTCCATAGCATATTTTGCATTAATTATGTAATAAGTGTAATTAATTTATAGTTATTGTAAAATTTAGTTTGCCGTTTCCGAAGAATATTTATATATAACTGATACCTCTTGTTTAATTGGCATTTGGTGAAGATACCAAGGATCATAGCCACATCTTACATAGCGTATTTTGCATTAATTATGTAATATTTTCTGATAACTGATACCTCTAGTTCAATTTCCATTTGGTGACGGTAATGATGAATCATAGCCACATCCCACATTGATTCGATTTAAAGCACTCAAACATTTTATGATGTTTAAGTATTTGCGCTTTAACTATGTTTCGTTGTGAATTTTTTGCTTTTTTTACAATGAAATCGGTCATATAGATCTGTGTAAATTCATTTTATTGGTACATCCTACACAACAACCAAATTGAACATAATATCACAGACTTATATTTGATACCCTTCCTTGCCCATGCGACGTATCGAAGTTCCCTCTAGAAAAAAGTAACCAGCCTACCCATATACACATGAAAACTTGTTTCACCATGTAATGGGCTCATTATAGACGTGACATTAGCACCCGTATAGTTATGTCTAACCCACTACGACCCTCTTCACTGTTAATCCCACTAGCATTTGTGACTCGGCTTGACGGAAACAACTAGACTAACAATGACCTCTCGGATTAATATGACCCCAATAATTCTGAAAGGAAAGCTAACCAGTGACATGGTCTTCTTTCTCTTTAATCTTCACGGTCACACCAACTATTCGTCGAGACATTCTCCCACCACCAAAATATACCATGTCATCATACGGTAAGAATAGAACTCATGTACCTTCCAATTTCGATCAACTCCGTCTACACCTGAGCCCCGAACATCTTCATCTCAACCATATATGTATAGGGTCAGGATCCTCGAAATTTGGCCACCTATAGTCTAATATTGGACTTACAAGAAGAGACGCAGAAGTCATCGGCAGGTCGCCCTTCTAGGCATCCCAACTACTAGTCTGCAACTATGGACCTAATGAAGATGCACATTTGAGTTGATGTATTTTCCATTTGCTCGAATGCGTCACAGACACCACTGATTACAAACTCAAATTCAAAACACTTGCTTGTCAATACGTCGCCCAGAAGTTCCCACTAGAACCATGTGCCCAGCTTACCCTGATACACATGCCAACTGGTTTGAAACTTGCATGGGCTCATCAAGGAGGCAACATTAGCTCTGGACTAATTGTGTATGCCCTACGACAGTCCACTAAACAATCACACCCTCTGTCATTTATGACTTGGCCAGACGGAATCGACTAGACTAAAAACACACTCTCAAACCAACACAACCCCTATTGATCTCAATCACAAGTTAACCAGCTGCTTGGTCTTCTTTCTCTTTGGTCTTCACGATCACACCAACTTTTGGTTGTGATATTTTCTCACCATTAAAATATAGCATAGCGTTGTGCGGTAGGACAAGAACTTTTGTCCCTTTCAATCTAGACCAACTCCACATATTGCTACACACTGCACATCCCGATACCAACCACATACGCATTGGGTCCGGGTCCTCGGTATGTGGCCACTTCAAGTTTACATAAGGACTTACGTAGGGATTTAGAATAGTCATTTACAGGTCACCCCTATAGACATCCCACCCATAAGCTCACTCTAGGTGGAGTATTCCACGTATACAATTATTATTATTATTATTATTATTATTATTATTATTATTATTATTATTATTATTATTATTATTATTATGAGTATATGCATAGGTATTGATGTTGCAAACACATGTGTAATAAAGATGTTAAAATATATCAAATAAAGGAGTTTGTTGATGGTAATAGGAAAAATACACAATGGTGACATATATATACATACATATATATATATATATATATATATATACACATGTGTGTGTATATGTATCTGTGTAAGCGAGTGTGTGTATGTACGTGTAGGTGTAATGATAAACATAGTAATTATGATAAAAATAAAAATAATACAACTAATAATAATGGTAGAAGTTATAATATAAATAATAATCACGACTATAATAATTATAAAAGTTACGAAAAAATGAAGCCAAAAAATTGTTGTTTAGCCATTGAAACAGGGAAAAATCAATATATATATATATATATATATATATATATATATATATATATATATATATATATTACATGATTGTATATATAATCACATCAACTATTATTGAGGTTTACAAATATCTAAGTCAAACAAGGAGAGCATAATGTTAAAATAATATTTACGTCATAGGAGGAAAGCATAATGTTGTTAAGAAGTCTATACCGAGTAACATTATTCTCTTTCTACAAATTTAAAATGAAATCATTATAACAAAATTATGTTTGAAATTTAACACACTATATCATTTGTGTAATAGTTTCGTATGAGCACAAAAGAAATTGACAGCACAACTTTATTATATACTTATGTAATATCATGTTCGTTAATACAAATGTTTGATGTTACAAGTGTTTCAAGTTTCAAGCCCAAGTCCGATCCAAAGCCCAACTTCTAGATGGAAATGGATTGTTTACATTAGATACATAAAAACCTTCTGGTCTTACTAACCAATAACAATATTGTGTACCAAATCCTTGTTTAACACATACATTAGAAGGATGACGGCTATCGAACACATGAAAATCCTGATATTTTGAACCCCACCAGAACTGACTCCAATAGTATGTAGTTGTTGTTTCATGAATTTGCCATTGGTAAATTCCATTATAAGAAAGGGTGTGATTTCCGTGATCATCTTCTTTTTGATCTCACATGAAAGGTGATATCTTCATTGATGCCATTGATTATGAACATGTTCCATTCACCGAGTACATCAAGAGGTTTATTTATAGAAGACGCGATGGTATAAGTAACTGGAAATACTGAGATGCAGAAGAAATAGACGAAAACAAAAAGGCGATACATTATACTACTTATATAATTTATTTTGAAGCAGTTATAAAATTTATCTTTACAGTATTCACTTTAATCAATTTATATGGAGTGGGTGGGAGCTCCATAGCATATTTTGCATTAATTATGTAATAAGTGTAATTAATTTATAGTTATTGTAAAATTTAGTTTGTCGTTTCCGAAGAATATTTATATATAACTGATACCTCTTGTTTAATTGGCATTTGGTGAAGATACCAAGGATCACCTAGTAATGGGCTCATTATAGACGTGACATTAGCAGCCGAATAGTTATGTCTAACCCACTACGACCCTCTTCACTGTTAATCCCTCTAGCATTTGTGACTCGGCTTGACGGAAACAACTAGACTAACAATGAACTCTCGGATTAATATGACCCCGATAATTCTGAAAGGAAAGCTAACCAGTGACATGGTCTTCTTTCTCTTTAATCTTCACGGTCACACCAACTATTGGTCGAGACATTCTCCCACCACCAAAATATACCATGTCATCATACGGAAAGAATAGAACTCATGTACCTTCCAATTTCGATCAAATCCGTCTACAACTGAGCCCCGAACATCCTGATCTCAACCAGATATGTATAGGGTTAGGATCCTCGAAATTTGGCCACCTATAGTCTAATCTTGAACTTACAAGAAGAGATGGAGAAGTCATCGGCAGGTCGCCCTTCTAGGCATCCCAACTACTAGTCTGCAACTATGGACCTAATGAAGATGCACATTTGAGTTGATGTATTTTCCATTTGCTCGAATGCGTCTCAGACACCACTGATTACAAAATCAAATTCAAAACACTTGCTTGTCAATACGTCGTCCAGAAGTTCCGACTAGAACCATGTGCCCAGCTTACCCTGATACACATGCCAACTGGTTTGAAACTTCCATGGGCTCATCAAGGAGGCAACATTAGCTCTGGACCAATTGTGTATGACCTACGACGGTCCACAAAACAATCACACCCTCTGTCATTAATGACTTGGCCAGAAGTAATCGACTAGACTAAAAACACACTCTCGAACCAACACAACCCCTATTGATCTCAATCACAAGTTAACCAGCGGCTTCGTCTTCTTTCTCTTTGGTCTTCACGATCACACCAACTTTTGGTTGTGACATTTTCTCACCGTTAAAATATAGCATATCGTTGTGTAACAACCCGGAATTCATATCCCTAATTGAAACCCTTTCTCGCGACTCGTTCCGATCATCCAATCGCCGTTTCTGATTTCGTTTTCATTTTCGACGTGTTATTAAGTCGTTGTTGAGAGTTTTATTTTATGACTTAATAAGTGTCATAATACCCTTAGAACTCATTCTAACGTCTCGCATTAATGATCGAAACCTTTCTAGAATCAGCCATATCGGATTTCGGCAAATTGGCCGGGTGCGACCAAAAGCCTCGTCTAACGCCGGTATCGGGTAGAATTCTAACATGTCCCGAACTTAGACACTATTTAAAGTGGTCCAAGTCTCCATTTTGAAGCTTTTGCTCCATTCTACAACTTTCACTCCAACCTCTCTCCTCAAACTAGATTTAAGGGTCAAAATCTCAAGTTTAAGGCTTCAAATCACCAAGGTACCTTCCTTAATTAGTTATGCAACCTCTTTAGCCTTCAAATTAGAGTTCAAACTATGGATTAAGACCATTACCATGAGTTTACGGCCCTAGAACTATCCTAGGCCGTAAACTCATATAAAGAGGGTTTTTGGAGCAACTAAACCCTTCCAAACCTCATTTAGAGCTTGGATAATGTTACATGACTTTATGGAATGAGCTGAGAGTGCCTTGGACCATAATTTAATGACTTGTATATGAGTTTACGGCCTTAGAAGGTACCTAGGCCGTAAACTCACATTTAAAGAGATTTTAAGCCATTTAACCCTTCCATGACTCAACCAAGCCTTAGATATGATTTTTTAGAATTTGGACAATGGACTTAGAACACATTTAACATGAATTTTTATGGGATAAAAGAGAGTTTACGGCCAAGGCTCCCTCTTGGGCCGTAAACTCCTCTAAATGGGGATTAAACACCTTAAAACATGTCAAAATGCCTTGAAATTTAACCTATAGCTTTGTAGTAAATCCTAGAACACCTTAAAAATACATTTTTGATGAGTTTGTGTGAGTTTACAGCCAAGGCTTGTGCTTGGGCCGTAAACTCCTTAATCAAGGGTATAAACTCACTTCTAAGGTGTTAGAATGCAAACCAACACCACCAAAAGTCTTGGAATAAATCATAGGGTCTACCAAAAATAGTTTAAGGACTTTAAACACATCAAAACCCCACATTTGAGAGTTTACGGCCATAGAACTTGCCCCATGGCCGTAAACTCCTAAAAGGAGGTCATATGATGCCCAAAACTCATTTCTAGGTTTGTTGGAATTTTTAGAATCACATGTGATTAATTTTGGGACTTCAAAAACACCTATTCTAAGAGATTTGAGAGTTTACGGCCATAGATCCCATGCCTAGGCTGTAAACTCCTTTATGTGTTGCAATTGGTGAATTTAATCCATCCCAAGCCTTAGGTAAAATTTATCCAAGCATTTCCAAGTGTTATTGACCCATTTAGACCCATTAAACACCATAAACCACACCTACCATGAGTTTACGGCCGTAAACTCATGGGGAATGGGTGTTTAGACCATAAACTCATTTAGGAAGTTTACTTTTGGGGAGTAAACTCAAATCCCAAGTCCCTCGCTTCAATTCCCGTCCGTAGATGTCACCGGGGTCACTCCAAACACCCGTTTTGAGGTGTTTTCGTTCGTTGGCGTGTAACTTCATATCTAATTAGATTTTGTAAATCTAATTAGATATATTTGTATTCCATTTCACTTTACATAGGAATCTCGCGTGTTATCAGGCCTCGATTCGACGTTTAGCATCCGAAATCGACACATATCCACGTCCGATGAGTTCATACCCTACCCTTTTTCAATGATTTTTCAATGTTTTCAGGGGGGGGGGGGGGGGGAATAGAAGCAAAAGTACAAGAATAGTTTGTACTTAAACTTATGTTTTCAATCAAATGGTTTCGTAATTATACATTTTTATGAATTGAAAACCTTTTAACAAACTGTTTTAACTTGCAGGGTAGTTGTTTTAATCCGATTTTCAATTCTTAATATATTGATATATTGTATTCTTTAGATTGATTGTTCTCGTTTAAATTGATAAAGCACATAAACCATCGTAATGTCTGTAATAAAACACTAAGGTTCGAGTGTAAAAGTCAGACACCATTAGAAAGCATAAAACATCTATATATCCTTAACAATACACCTAGGTTCGAGTGTGAAAGATAAATACCATCACAGCGCACAAATCAATTATAATGTCCTTAATAATACACCTAGGATCGAGTGTAAAGGACAGTCATCATTAAATAACACCTAGGCTCGAGTGTAATGTCCTTAATAATACACCTAGGAACAAGTGTAAAGGGCAGATACGTTATATTCTAGTTAGTTGTAGATACCACTTCCCTAGGCGAGATGTGATGAGTAATCTTAAAGATTGGAGACACATCCTTGGTAACACGTCCCTCGGCACGAGATAGTGGAGGACTAACCCTGCAACCAGAATCTCCGTTCGTAGGAGAGCGTGGCTTGAGTGTATAGATCTATACGGGACTGACAATCCCACACCTGGCTGCTAGCTACAGCCGAACCGAAAGGTTCAAGGGTGACGAAAGTCATAAAAAGGATATTGACCCCGATGCGAGTCATATCTAGTCAAAGTATGGTTAAGGACTCACAATCTAGATTATTAACACTTTAGACTCGTTTACTAGCTTTATATTCGTAGTAAAGCTAATGTATATTTCGGTATTTCAAGTACAACTCACACACACACGGTCAGGGAAACATGGGGTTTTCCTGGGAAGGACACCGAACATAATCAGAATTGGTAACAACTCACACACACACAGTCAGGGAAACATGGGGTTTTCCTGGGAAGGACACCGAACATAATCAGAACTGGTAACAACTCACACACACACAGTCAGGGAAACATGGGGTTTTCCTGGGAAGGACACCGAACATAATCAGAACTGGTAACAACTCACACACACACAGTCAGGGAAACATGGGGTTTTCCTGGGAAGGACACCGAACATAATCAGAACTGGTAACAACTCACACACACACAGTCAGGAAACATGGGGTTTTCCTGGGAAGGACACCGAACATAATAAGAACTGGTAACAACTCACACACACACGGTCAGGGAAACATGGGGTTTTCCTGGGAAGGACACCGAACATAATCAGAATTGGTAACAACTCACACACACACAGTCAGGGAAACATGGGGTTTTCCTGGGAAGGACACCGAACATAATCAGAACTGGTAACAACTCACACACACACAGTCAGGTGAACATGGGGTTCTTCCTGAGTATCAATGGTATGTAACTAGAAAAGTGTAGCAAGTTAAACAACTGAACTACAATTCATAAGAACAATCATGTTTTCATTGTATATCGTTTACTTTACTTTCGGATTTGGAAATAAATTTTACATAATAAAATATGGGATTTTCTTGGATAACCACTTTTACAGGAAAACAAAGGAACTCGTACATTTTCAGAAAAACTAACCGCTGATGAACTCACCAGCTTTATGCTGATTTTCAAACCGCTTGTATTCGCAGGTCCGTGATAGACAGGTACCTGAAGATACTTTTGTGCGAAGACGGAGTTCTCAGAAGACTCATTTCGTGTTGTTTATATATATTATGTATCACATGTATAACTTTAGCTTTTGAAACAAATGTAAAACTTTCATATATATAATGTAATGGTTGATCTACTTTACTTACTATGTACATTGGATTTGATACTCAACGTGGAGTCAACTCCGAAAATGTTTCCGCCTTCGGTTTTCGGGGTGTGACACGTTGTGCGGTAGGACAAGAAGTTTTGTCCCTTTCAATCTAGACCAACTCCACATATTGCTACACACTGCACATCCTGATACCAACCACATACGCATTGGGTTCGGGTCCTCGGTATGCGGCCACTTCAAGTTTACATAAGGACTTACGTAAGGACTTAGAATAGTCATTCACAGGTCACCCCTATAGACATCCCACCCATAAGCTCACTCTAGGTGGAGTATTCCACGTATACAATTATTATTATTATTATTATTATTATTATTATTATTATTATTATTATTATTATTATTATTATTATTATTATTATATGTATATGCATACGTACTGATGTTGCAAACACTTGTGTAATAAAGATGTTAAAATATATCAAATAAAGGCGTTTGATGATGGTAATAGGAAAAATACACAATGGTGTCATATATATATATATATATATATATATATATATATATATATATATATATATATATACACGTGTGTGTATGTGTATTTGTGTAAGCAAGTGTGTGTATGTACGTGTAGGTGTAATGATAAACATAGTAATTATGATAAAAATAAAAATAATACAACTATTGGTCGAGACATTCTCCCACCGCCAAAGTATAGCATGGCATCATACGGTAAGAATAGAACTCATGTACCTTCTAATTTCGATCAATTCCGTCTACAACTGAGCCCCAAACATCCTGATCTCAACCAAATATGTATAGGGTCGAGATCCTCGAAATTTGGCCACCTATAGTTTAATCTTGAACTTACAAGAAGAGATGGAGAAGTCATCGGCAGGTCGCCCTTCTAGGCATCCCAACTACTAGTCTGCAACTATGGACCTAATGAAGATGCACATTTGCGTTGATGTGTTTTGCATTTGCTTGAATACGGCTCAGGCACCATTGATCACAAACTTAAATTCGAAACAATTGCTTGTCAATACGTCGTCCAGAAGTTCCCACTAGAACCATGTGCCCAGCTTACCCAGATACACATGTCAACTAGTTTGATCCTGCCATGGGCTCATCAGGGAGGCAACATTTGCACAAGACCAGTTGTGTATGACCTGCGACGGTCCCCTACACAATCACACCTTGTGTGATTTATGACTTGGCCAAACGAAACCGACTAGACTAGAAACACCCTCTCGAACCAATATAACCCCCATTGACCTCAATGACAGGTAACCCAACGGCTTGGTCTTCTTTCTCTTCGGTCTTCACGACCACACTAACTTTTGGTTGTGACATTTTCTCACCGTTAAAATATTGCATATCGGACTGTGGTAGGAGAAGAACTTTTTTCCCTTTTAATCTAGATCAACTCCGCGTATTGCTACACAATGCACATCCTGATACCAACCACATACGCATTGGGTCCGGATCCTCGGTATGTGGCAACTGCAAGTTTACATATGGACTTACGCAAGGATTTAGAATAGTCATCGACAGGTCACCTGTATAGACATCCCACCCATAAGCTCACTCTAGGTGGATTTTTCCACGTATACAATTATTATTATTATTATTATTATTATTATTATTATTATTATTATTATTATTATTATTATTATTATTATTATTATTTGTATGTGTATATGCATATGTACCAATGTTACAAACACTTTTATCATAAAGATGTTAAAATATATCAAATAAAGGCGTTTGATCATGGTAATAGGAAAACTACAAAATCGTGATATACATATATATATGTATATATATATATATATATATATATATATATATATACATATATATATATATACATATATATATATATATATATATATATATATATATATATATATATATATATATATATAGGATATAGATCCGGTAAGAAATTTTTTTTGGTAGGAAGGTAGGAAGTTTTTTTCTACATATTTTTTTGACGAACAAAAGAAATGAATCATTAGATGATTCATTTGTAAGATGATTCACTAGAAAAAAATTCCCAAAATAAGATATTTATGATTCATTTTTAAGTAAATTAAGAAAAAATTCACTTTTGTGACAATTTTAGTGTATAACAACAAAATCATTGTATAAATGAATCATCGAGATGTTTTTTTGGGAATTTTTTCTTGTGAATCATCTTACAAATGAATCATCTAATGATTCATTTTGTTTGTTTGCGAAAAAAATATGTAGAAAAAAAACTTCTTACCTTCCTACCAAAAATTTCCTTCTTATTTGATCTTGACTATATATATATATATATATATATATATATATATATATATATATATATATATATATATATATATATAGGGGAAAGTTCAAATAAAAACAATAAATAGTGTGAGAACGTAAAAACATTTTTTTATGTTATTATTCTGCAATGAATTCTGTATCGGCAACTTTCTGTCATTATTCAGTAAATAATAAATGAATAGTCAAAGGTTAAAATTAAAATTAGAATATACTACAAAAATGCACATACATAAGGTTATAATAGAATAATAACATTGTAATGAATATATACCTAATCGTAAGTTAATATTTATATTAGAATTACTTCAACAATACACATATACAAAATCAATTACATAATAATAACATAAACATACTGCTTTTACGTTCTAACACTATTTACTGTTTTTTTTTTTTTTAACTTACTACACAAGTGTGTATATGTCTATCTGTGTACGCGAGTGTGTATATGCACGTGTAGGTGTAATGATAAACATAGTAATTATGATAAAAATAAAAATAATACAACTACTAATAATGGTAGAAGTTATAATATAAATAATAATCAAAATTACAATAATTATAAAAGTTATGAAAAAATGAAGCCAAAAAATCTTTGTTTGGCCCTTGAAACAGGGAAAGAACAATATATATATATATATATATATATATATATATATATATATATATATATATATATATATATATATTACATGATTGTATATATAATCACATCAATTATTATTGAGGTTTACTCAAAATAATATATAAGTCATAGGAGGAGTGCATAACGTTAAAATAATATCTACGTCATAAGAGGAGAGCATAATGCTATTAAGAAGTCTATACAGAGTATCATTATTCCCTTTCTACAAATTTAAAATGAAATCATTATAAGAAAATTATGTTTGAAATTTAGACACTATATCATTTGTGTAATAGTTTCGTATGAACACAAGAAATCGACACGACAACTTTATTATATATTTATGTAATATCATGTTCGTTAATACAATTATTTGATGTTACAAGTGTTTCAAGTTTCAAGCCCAAGTCCGATCCAAAGCCCAACTTCTAGAAGGAAATGGATTGCTTACATTAGATACATAAAAACCTTCTGGTCTTACTAACCAATAACAATATTGTGTATCAAATCCTTGTTTAACACATACGTTAGAAGAATGACGGCTATCGAACACATGAAAATCCTGATATTTTGAACCCCACCAAAACTGACTCCAATAGTATGTAGTTGTTGTTTCATGAATTTGCCATTTGTAAATTTTGTTATAAGAAAGGGTGTGATTTCCGTGATCATCTTCTTTTGATCTCACATGAAAGGTGATATCTTCATTGATGCCATTGATTTTGAACATGTTCCATTCACCGAGTACATCAAGAGGTTTATAGAAGATGCGATGGTATAATTAACCGGAAATATTGAGATGCAGAAGAAAAAGACGAAAATAAAATGGCGATACAATATACTACTTATATAATTTATTTTGAAGCAGTTATAAATTTTTTCTTTACATTAGTCTCTTTGATCAATTTATAAGGAGTGGGTGGGAGCTCCATAGCATATTTTGCATTAATTATGTAATAAGTGTAATTAGTTTATAGTTATTGTAAAATCTAGGTTTCTCTAATTGAACATGCAATATATCCAACACTTTCATGGCTAGATCTAATGTAAACTAACAATAAAACCATATGAAAACAGATCCAGAATAATACCTTGAGTTACTTGCTTGAAAATATCTTCTTCTTGGAGCTTAGAGTCACAAATGTCACTCCTCTAATGACTTACAATCACCAACTAGCAAGAAGATGATTTATGAGAGGGAGAGAGATGCGAAGTGTGACAACCCAAATTTACTACCGTTACAAATTCCGCCTGCACTAATGGAATTCGTCATTATATATTATTTTCTGTAATAATTGGAGTCGTCAGTAAGCAAATATCTAGATAGTTATATATGTCATGATATTATTATAAGTAATTATAACTCGTAAATGTTAACCCTGTTTAACTAAATAGAGTTGCATTACTTTTCAACCACTTCACCCCGGGTAAAAAGTTTTAACCCCGTTAAACTTTAGCATCGGGTAGCCGTGTATCGGGTGCAATACCCGAGGCATATGAAATGAGTGTAAACAACATTGAACACTCTTTTACCACACATTCACTCTCTCTCACTACTTTCTCTCTCTAGACCCAAACCTGACTCCAAAACCGCGAATTCCGGCTTCCAAACGTAAGGACTCATTCCCTATCTTATTCTAAACATACTTCATTGTATTTAGAGGCTAACAATCATTGAAAATAAGGATCAAAAGGGAGTTTACGGCCTAAGAAGCCCCTTAGTCCGTAAACACCTAAAAACTTGCCTAAAGCCTCATTTTTCCTTCCTTTAAGTTTATGGACTAATTAAGAGATATAACTAGGAGAGTTTGGACATTAAAACACAAGAGTTTGAAGCCTAAAAAGGAGTTTACTGCCAAAGCTTATGCTTAGGCCGTAAACACCCAAAAACCCTTGTTAAAAGTCCCAAAAAACTCATCTAGGGCATGTAGTAATTTAGCCTTGACACTAGGAAATGTTTAAGTGCATTAAACAACACCATTTGAGGACAAAAAGAGGATTTTACGGCCAAGTCTAAGCTTAGGCCGTAAACACCCAAAATTTATGTCAAACAAGTCCCAAAACTTATCTAGGGCATGTAAGGAAATTGTGTTGTACCATTAAACATCTCATTTTGAAGCCAAATGAAGAGTTTATCGCCAAGGCTATGCTTGGGCCATAAACACTCCAATATTTATGCCAAAATGTCCCAAAACTCCATATAAGGCCTTCTAGTAATTATCTAAGATGAAGGGAGGTGTGTTGTACCATTTAAACATCCATTTTGAGGGATTAAATGGAGTTTACGGCCCAAGAACAAGCCTTGGCCGTAAACTCCCCAAAATGTCACCAAATGAGGGTTTAAACCCTCCATATTAGTTCAAGACACTTGCTAGTAAATTAGGGAAGTGAAATAAGGCCTTAAACTTGCATTTTGGAGGACCACATGAGTTTACGGCCAAGCCTAGGGGGCTTACGGCTGTAAACTCCCAAGGAGTGGCCTTTGGGCCGTAAACTCCAAGGGAGTGAACTCATGGACCCTCCCGTAAATCATTCTTGGCCTTGTACCACTCCCGGGAACCCCTTCTAGGCCCTAAAACCTCGAAACGATGCTAGAATGCCCAAATACTATAATGAAAAGCATAAGATGATTAACTTCTTGTAAAATACATATTTCATATGACATTAGGGTCCTAAAAAGTGCTCAAGTCGTTATTTGGTACCAAACGCTCAACCGACACTTTTACCCGATTTACCCGATTCACCCGATTTACGCGATTTCAGGTGAGTTCATACCCCTTTAATGAACCTTTCAAATGTTTTAAATGTTTTAGGGGGAGATACAAGTTGCTTATATATGTTTATGGAAATTTTTGCAGAACGATTTTCCATGTTACGAGGATTAATCACATGTGATTCACTATCCTTAGTTCAAATCACATGTGATTTATCACTATGCCTTATAAACAGATTTATACATTTTCAAAACTATTTTTGGACAAGCAAGCCAGATTTTAAATGTTCTTTTGGAAAATACTTTTATTAAATCAATTTACTTATAAAATGTAACCACTCTGATATATTTATATAAGTAAGACTTGGAGGACTTATGACCGATATCTCGCCTTATTTCCTGTTCTTGTTTGATTGTGGGCTTAGGGTAGTAGTTATCCGTCCGACTGTTGTTGATTTCTTAGTTATATAACTTGTATATTAGTATGGGACACGAATATTTCTCCTTTCACTAAATACTAAAGTCACTAACATGTCAAGAACCATCCACACTAAGTTAACTATAATAGGTATAGTTAATGTTGCTACTGCTACCACTCGCTAAAGTCACTACTCTCTACACTATAATACTCACTATTACCAGACAATACACTAGTAAGAGAATACACTCTGATCAATACTAAAAGATTACTACACTATAACAAAAGAGAAAACACTAAACAAATAATAATACACTAACCCACTACGAGTTACTCTATTCGCTACCCGCTACGCCCGGAGTTTTCCGACTGGAAGACGACACTACATGTATAGATCTATACGGGGCAGACGCTATTACATCCCGACTGTTAATTTCAGTCCGCGCCGTGCAGGCCCAGGGATGCCACTACTTCACTATATTGTGCATGACTGGGAAGGTCATGTGACCATCTATTATCCTCACTATTAGTAATATACAAGGAATACACTATAACTACACTAAAATACTACACTAAACGCTAAACTACATCCCAAAGTAAGTAAGTATCTATCACTAAAGGAAGCTTGCACCTCTATCACTGATTACAGGCTTAGCCTATTCTATCACATTACTATTTGGAGATTTGTTAATATACTTTTACAATAAACTGTTTCAAAAATGAAGAATGCATACTTTTCACAGATTTTCACTTACAATGTATTTTCTGGAAAATATGGGATTTTCTAGGTTTTCTACTGCTTATGAATATAAATGGCACATTTTTCGCACTATTGCTTTTTATACAAAAACTCACACTAAACTCTTATGAACTCACCAGCTTTATGCTGATATTTATTTTCAAAATAACTTGTATCTTCAGGTCAAAGATAGACAGGTACAGACGTAGCATTTTTGGAGAAGGTGGAGCATACAAGACCCATCTCTTATTTTTGAAATTACTTTTGGTGTTTGTTGAACAATATAAAACACGCTTGTAATTAAATTCACTATGTAAATGCAATGATTGTATGTTTCTTGTTTGCTATTATACAATTGTGATGATACGGTACATGACGTCCTTCACCCCGAGACGTATTCCGCCGTTATCGGTTTTGGGGTGTGACAGATTGGTATCAGAGCATTGTTTATAGTGAATCAAATATATCAACCTATAAAAGATATACGAACTATAAACACTTCGGGACTAAAACACTCTGACCAAGAATATATACTGTTAAGTATCTAAAAGATCTAACTAAGTATATATATACACACATCACTATAAAACACAGAAATCAGTATCACCCTAGAACAGAACAAAAGTATTAAGATTGTTGGGCAGCACAATTGAGCTTAGAGACATATAGTCACATTCGGGGTGATGTAGCCTAATCAACTACATTTTCCTGAGAGTGACTAGCATGTGCCTAAGTTTGGCTGTGGTGTTGCAACAAGTCTAAAACTTACCAACACTACCACAATAACGTTACCATAAGAATACTATAGGAGTATTCTGTATCTCTAGATTATACGTATGTGACAACAAAAAGGGTCGTTATTAGTAGGAAAATAGTTGCTAAGTGGATACACCACGATTACATGTGACTAGGGCGCTATAGACTCAGAATCTGCAGCCTTTGCTTCATTCCCTGTTCTTGTTTGATTGGGGGTCTGAAGTTAGGGTGGTTTATTCGAAGGACTATCTTGCTTCGGTTACATGCAATCGGTATGCACTATGCAAGTATTGGGTCGACTAATAATGATTCATCCTATAAGTATCCTAGAATAGTACGTCTATTAATCCTCTTTTCCCCTTTCTCGCGTAGATAGCATGTCTGGCTTCCACCTACCTGGCGATCCGTACTTTCCGAACCAGGGCAATGGAGGATGGCTCGAAGAGGAGTCAGACGACGATCACCCGATTCCTTTGGATGATCATCATGCTGAAGGGTTCTCGGATAGCTCGAGCTCCGAGCTAGAAGTCAACAACCAACCTCCTGAAGCCCCAAACCCTAACCCCCGTCCGACATTTCAGGGCCCCACTCCTATGTGCGCAATATCCTTGCATCGATGGAGCGATGAGCAGGGTCAGCCCTTGCCTTACAATGGAGACCGAAGCTTCTACAACATAAGCGAAGGAGGATCAGCGGATCGGGTTCTGCCCATCATGATCCGAAGGATTGCCAGGAATGTTGAGCAAAGTCAAGTTGCTATTGGTCGAGTTGTAGAAGTGGATGCCAACTCACTGTTCGCATCCGTCAACTCGAAGAAGCCATGGACAGGACAAGGAGGACCAACGAGGCTCTGCAGCATCAGCTGGCTGCATCCCGAGTTGAAGTTAGGGAACTCCGAGCACGCCAAAGGACTCATGATCGACACCTTCAAGAAGTAATGCGTCAGCTGGCGGATCTGAGGATTCGCCCAACAAGTAACCGTCGCCAATATAAGACGTCTAGTTAAATCACTCTTTTGTTTAAAGGATTAGCCTTTTTTTCTCTCTATGTTCCGTAGGTCTATTATTTGTAAACATTCCTTGCTTAAAAGTACTCTAGTTAAACCTCTGAACTGCAAAGATTTTCTCTATGGTATGATGTAAGACCTACTGTTAGGTCAATTTTCATGAACTTGTGTTGCATCATTAATACCAGTATATTGGCAGTTGATTTCTCTATTGCTATGACTCTCATACTGATCTTGGATTATGTTGATTTAATCCATGAAACACTCTATTCATATTCGCAATAGGCTCTTACTATTGCTATCATTTCTATGGTTTTTCAGTGAAGGATGCCTCCTCGAAAGCGTCCAAACCGAGGAAGACCAGCAACTCAAACCCCTCCTCCACCACCTCCTCCTCCGCAGTTCGACTCGGTGTTGTTCCAAACGGCTGTGACTGCGACTGTAACAGCAGCCATGGCCCAAATGAACTCGGGTGATGCGAGCGGTGGGAATTCTAGATTTGGTGAAGTCCACCAACAAGTGCAGGGATGCACTTATAAGGACTTCATGAATTGTAAACCTGCTTTCTTCGATGGTACCGGAGGAATTCTGGCATTGTCCCAATGGTTCGAAAGAACCGAAGCTGTATTCGAGATGTGCTCTTGTCCCGAAGAGAGCAAAATCAAGTTCGCTACTGCTACCCTCACTAACAGGGCCTTGTCATGGTGGAACGGCCATGTCAGTGCACTCTCCTTAGTCACATCAATTGCCATGGGCTGGGACACTCTAAAAGACCTCATGACAGGAGAGTACTGCCCTAGGGGAGAAGTTCAGAAACTTGAGGAAGAACTCTGGAACCTCAAGATGAAGGGGACCGACATAACGGCTTATATGGCCAGGTTTTGCAACTTGGCGGCTATGTGTCCCAATATGATCCCCTCTGAAAGCAAGAAGATTGAACGATACATCTGGGGTTTAGTGCCCCCGTATCGAGGAAATGTTCTGGCCTCACGCCCTACCACTTTTGACAGCACCAAGGAATTGGCCCAGAGTCTGAGCAACCACGAAATCTCCTCCACTTCAGCAACAACAACCACAACAACCACTGCACCACCCGATTCATCTAACAGAAAAAGGAAACGATGGGATAAGAAGGAAGGCAAGAAAACTCAAACCGCCTCCAAGGACCAGCAAATTGTGGCGGTCCATGCTGCCACCACCCGAGCCACACCAGCTGCTCCAGCCCCGCCAAAAGCTTACAGTGGAAACTTGCCTAAGTGTCCCAAGTGCCCTTTCCACCACAACGGCCCTTGCCGTGAATTGCAGTGTTCCAACTGCGGCCGAAAGGGCCATACTGTCCGATTTTGCAAGGCCCCTCCCAAACCTATCACACAGGTTCCTGGTACGGGAGTGACCCCAACTTGTTATGGATGCGGTGAAGCGGGTCATTTTAAGAAGAAATGTCCGAAAGCTGCAAATGCTGGGGGAACTGGAAGGTTACTCGCTATCGGTCACAATGAAGCGGTAGCTGATCCCACGATGGTCACGGGTACGTTTCTTCTCAACAACTCTTAAGCATGTGTCTTATTCGATAGTGGTCCAGAAAGAAGCTTCATAAATCAAAACTTTAAACACTTACTCAAACAAACCCCTCAACCACTAAAAGAAACATTCGTCGTAGAAATGGCTAATGGGAAGACAGAAAGCTCTAATGAAATCTATATAGGTTCTACTCTCACGTTAGATGATCACCCCTTTTTAATCGATCTTATACCACTCTCAATCAAAATTTTCGATGTCATTGTTGGTATGGATTGGTTAAGTCTTCACTACGCCGATATCCTATGCTCCGACAAAGCCATTCGCCTGAACCTTCCGAATCGCGAAACCCTATTGATATACGGAGATAAGCCAAGTACGATCCTTCGTATCATCTCTAGTATCCAGGCTCAGAAATACTTGCGCAAGGAATATGGCGCCTTTCTTGCTCACGTTGTCGACACTAACCAGAAATCGAAAGATCCAAAAGACATTCCTGTAGTATGCGATTCCCTGATGTCTTCCCGGAGGATCTTCCAGGCCTACCTCCCAAACGATAGGTTGAATTCAGAATCGACCTAATCCCAGGAGCTACCCCCGTAGCTAAGTCGCCCTACCATCTAGCGCCTACCGAAATGCAAGAACTATCTGGTCAACTCAACGAACTGCTCAACAAGGGCTTTATAAGACCAAGCTTCTCACCTTGGGGAGCTCCGGTCTTGTTCGTGAAGAAAAAGGATGGATCGTTTCGGATGTGCATCGATTATAGGGAACTCAATAAACTCACGGTCAAAAATCGCTATCCTCTCCCTTGTATCGACGATCTATTCGACCAACTCCAAGGAGCAAGTTACTTCTCCAAGATTGATCTTAGATCCGGGTATCATCAGTTACGGGTGCTTGAGGAAGATCTTCCGAAGACAGCCTTCCGAACCCGCTACGGGCATTTTGAGTTCGTAGTGATGCCCTGTGGACTGACTAACGCCCCCGCAGTATTCATGGACTTGATGAATAGGGTGTGTCGTCCATATCTAGATCAGTTCGTCATCGTCTTTATTGATGATATACTCGTCTACTCTCGGAGCGAGGTAGAGCACGGAGATCATTTACGACGAGTCCTGGAAATGCTGCGATCCGAGTTGTATGCGAAGTTCTCTAAGTGCGAGTTTTGGATCTGAAGAGTTGAATTCTTAGGGCACGTGGTCAGTGAAGACGGAATCCACGTGGACCCCTCCAAAATTAAAGCTATTGAGAACTGGTCAGCACCGAAGACACCTATGGAAATTCGTCAATTTCTAGGCCTCGCTGGCTACTACCGCAGATTCATCCAAAATTTCTCTCGGATTGCGAAGCCTCTCACTATGCTAACACAGAAGGGTGTATCATTTGACTGGGAAGAGAAACAGGAGAAGGCATTTCAGATGTTGAAGCGAGCCCTATGCACCGCACCAGTATTATCCCTTCCCGAAGGGACAGAAGATTTCGTTGTATATTGTGATGCATGCAATCAGGGGCTCGGTTGTGTCTTGATGCAACTAGGTAAGGTTATCGCCTATGCCTCGAGGCAACTAAAGACCCATGAAGTAAACTACACTACTCACGACCTCGAGTTAGGAGCGGTCGTCTTCGCACTAAAAATCTGGAGACACTACTTGTATGGGACGAAGAGCGTGGTGTACACTGATCATAAAAGCCTCCAACATATACTGAACCAAAAAGAACTCAACATGAGACAGCGTCGATGGGTCGAGCTACTTAACGATTACGACTGTGAAATTAGATATCATCCGGGGAAAGCCAACGTAGTAGCTAACGCCCTGAGTAGAAAGGAATATTCCGGTCGAAGGACCAAGTTGTTGACAATGACTATCCATTCGCATCTATCCACACAGATCAAAGAGGCTCAGCTGGAAGCCTTAAAGCCCGAGAACGTGACAGGAGAATCCCTGCGCGGAATGGATAAAAATCTTGGGGTTAAGGGTGACAGAGCCTACTACTTCATGGACTGAATCTGGACTCCACGCCATGGAGGTTTCAGAGACTTGGTTATGAGGGAAGCACACAACACTCGTTACTCCGTCCACCCGGGTTCAGATAAGATGTATCTGGATCTCAAAAAGCTATACTGGTGGCCGAACATGAAAGAGGAGATCGCTACCTTTGTAAGTAAGTGCCTTACTTGCGCGAAGGTCAAAGTCGAATATCAAAAGCCATCAGGACTCCTCCAACAACCTGAGGTACCGGAATGGAAGTGGGAGCGAATCACAATGGACTTTATCACCAAGCTGCCCAAGACAGCAGGTGGATTAGATACGATTTGGTTCATCGTTGACAGGTTGACCCAGTCTGCACACTTCATACCCATCAAGGAGACGGACAAGATGGAGAAACTCACGAGAACATACATAAAAGAAATAGTGCGACTGCATGGCGTCCCTATATCTATTATCTCGGACAGAGATAGTAGACTCACCTCTAGGTTTTGGCAATCATTGCAAAAGGCACTAGGGACGAGGCTGGACATGAGTACAGCCTACCATCCGCAGACCGACGGACAAAGTGAGAGGACGATCCAAACCTTAGAAGACATGCTGCGAGCTTGTGTGATCGACTTCGGGAAATCGTGGGATACACACTTGCCCCTTGTGGAGTTTTCCTACAACAATAGTTATCATACGAGCATCAAGGCAGCTCCATTCGAAGCCCTCTACGGCCAAAAGTGCAGATCCCCTCTATGTTGGGCTGAGGTGGGTGACACTCAGTTAGCTAAAGGACGAGTTCCTGAAAGCGCCCTCACTGGTCCGGAGATCATTCGAGAGACGACCGAGAAGACTGTACAGATACGTGAACGACTAAAAGCCGCTAGGGATCGACAGAATAGCTATGCCGACAAACGAAGAAAACCCTTGGAATTCCAGGTGGGAGACCGAGTCTTGTTAAAAGTCTCGCCCTGGAAGGGCACGATACGCTTTGGAAAGCATGGAAAGCTGAACCCAAGGTACATAGGGCCTTTCGAGATTCTTGCCAGAATCGGCCCCGTAGCATATAAACTCAACTTACCCCACGAGCTAAGTAACATACATCCTACCTTCCACGACTCAAACTTGAAGAAATGTCTGTCTGACGAGACTCTCGTGATCCCCCTCGACGAGATCGAGGTCAATGAGAGCCTCAACTTCGTTGAAGATCCAGCGGAGATTATGGATCGGGAAGTAAAACGGACGAAACAAAGCCGCATCCCAATTGTGAAGGTTCGGTGGAACGCCAAACGAGGACCGGAATTTACTTGGGAGCGCGAAGACCAAATGAAACTCAAATATCCCCATCTTTTCGCTTATTAGTATTGTAATAACATTATCTGTTTGAATTCTATATTTCGGGACGAAATTCCCCTAACGGGGGGATGATGTGACAACCCAAATTTACTGTCGTTACAATTTCCGCCTGCACTAACGGAATTCGTCATTATATATTATTTTCTGTAATAATTGGAGTCGTCAGTAAGCAAATATCTAGATAGTTATATATGTCATGATATTATTATAAGTAATTATAACTCGTAAATGTCAACCATGTTTAACTAAATAGAGTTGTATTACTTTTCAACCACTTCACCCCGGGTAAAAAGTTTTAAACCCGTTAAACTTTAGCATCGGGTAGCCGTGTATCGGGTGCAATACCCGAGGCATATGAAATGAGTCTAAACAACATTGAACACTCTTTTACCACACATTCACTCTCTCTCACTACTTTCTCTCTCTAGACCCGAACCCGACTCCAAAACCGCGAATTTCGGCTTCCAAACGTAAGGAGTCATTCCCTATCTTATTCTAAACATACTTCATTGTATTTAGAGGCTAAAAACCATTGAAAATAAGGATCAAAAGGGAGTTTACGGCCTAAGAAGGCCCTTAGGCTGTAAACACCTAAAAACTTGCCAAAAGCCTCATTTTTCCTTCCATTAAGTTTATGGACTAATTAAGAGATATACCTAGGAGAGTTTGGACATTAAAACGGAAGCGTTTGAAGCCTAAAAAGGAGTTTACGGCCCAAGCTTATGCTTAGGCCGTAAACACCCAAAAACCCTTGTTAAAAGTCCCAAAAAACTCATCTAGGGCATGTAGTAATTTAGCCTTGACACTAGGAAATGTTTAAGTGCATTAAACAACACCATTTGAGGACAAAAAGAGGAGTTTACGGCCAAGTCTAATCTTGGGCCGTAAACACCCAAAATTTATGTCAAACAAGTCCCAAAACTTATCTAGGGCATGTAAGGAAATTAGCTAAGGCCCTAGGAAGTGTGTTGTACCATTAAACATCTCATTTTGAAGCCAAATGAAGAGTTTATGGCCAAGGTTATGCTTAGGCCGTAAACTCCCCAATATTTATGCCAAAATGTCCCAAAACTCCATATAAGGCCTTCTAGTAATTATCTACGATGAAGGGAGGTGTGTTGTACCATTTAAACATCCATTTTGAGGGATTAAATGGAGTTTACGGCCCAAGCACAAGCCTTGGCCGTAAACTCCCCAAAATGTCACCAAATGAGGGTTTAAATCCTCCATATTAGTTCAAGACACTTGCTAGTAAATTAGGGAAGTGAAATAAGGCCTTAAACTTGCATTTTGGAGGACCACATGAATTTACGGCCAAGCCTAGGGGGCTTGGCCGTAAACTCCCAAGGAGTGGCCTTTGGGCCGTAAACTCCAAGGGAGTGAACTCATGGACCCTCCCGTAAATCATTCTTGGCCTTGTACCACTCCCGGGAACCCCTTCTAGGCCCTAAAACCCCGAAACGATGCTAGAATGCCCAAATACTATAATGAAAAGCATAAGATGATTTACTTCTTGTAAAATACATATTTCATATGACATTAGCGTCCTAAAAAGGTGCTCAAGTCGTTATTTGGTACCAAACGCTCAACCGACACTTTTACCCGATTTACCCGATTCACCCGATTTACGCGATTTCAGGTGAGTTCATACCCCTTTAATGAACCTTTCAAATGTTTTAAATGTTTTAGGGGGGAGATACAAGTTGCTTATATATGTTTATGGAAAGTTTTGCAGAACGATTTTCCACGTTACGAGGATTAATCACATGTGATTCGCTATCCTTAGTTCAAATCACATGTGATTTATCACTATGCCTTATAAACAGATTTATACATTTTCAAAACTATTTTTGGACAAGCAATCCAGATTTTAAATGTTCTTTTGGAAAATAATTTTATTAAATCAATTTACTTATAAAATGTAACCACTCTGATATATTTATATAAGTAAGACTTGGAGGACTTAGGACCGATATCTCGCCTTATTTCCTGTTCTTGTTTGATTGTGGGCTTAGGGTAGTAGTTATCCGTCCGACTGTCGTTGATTTCTTAGTTATATAACTTGTATATTAGTATGGGACACGAATATTTCTCCTTTCACTAAATACTAAAGTCACTAACATGTCAAGAACCATCCACACTAAGTTAACTATAATAGGTATAGTTAATGTTGCTACTGCTACTACTCGCTAAAGTCACTACTCTCTACACTATAATACTCACTATTACCAGACAATACACTAGTAAGAGAATACACTATGATCAATACTAAAAGATTACTACACTATAACAAAAGAGAAAACACTAAACAAATAATAATACACTAACCCACTACGAGTTACTCTATTCGCTACCCGCTACGCTCGGAGTTTTCCGACTGGAAGACGACACTACATGTATAGATCTATACGGGGCAGACGCTATTACATCCCGACTGTTAATTTAAGTCCGCGCCGTGCAGGCCCAGGGATGCCACTACTTCACACTAAACTCTTATGAACTCACCAGCTTTATGCTGATATTTGTTTTCAAAATAACTTGTATCTTCAGGTCAAAGATAGACAGGTACAGACGCAGCATTTTTGGAGAAGGTTGAGCATACAAGACCCATCTCTTATTTTTGAAATTACTTTTGGTGTTTGTTGAACAATATAAAACACGCTTGTAATTAAATTCACTATGTAAATGCAATGGTTGCATGTTTCTTGTTTGCTATTATACAATTGTGATGATACTGTACATGACGTCCTTCACCCCGAGAAGTATTCCACCGTTATTGGTTTTGGGGTGTGACACGAAGTCTTTGAGAGCTACGATTGCTTATCGGCCACTCTATGTTTGATATAGAACTTAATTGAACACATCAATTCTGTCCTGACCGGGCCCGGCACATAAGTCAAATCAAATCATCGAGCGGCCATGATATCGCTTTTACCCTCTTCGGATAAAATAACAGATCAACTTCGACTTATATGCATTTACTTATTCACTAATAAACTATACACAACAATGTGTTTTATGACATCAATTTACTGATGCGGTTTCGCATTATCAATGCACAACCAATTAGTAAATAACAAACCATATATCTTGGTTTTAAGACCATATGATATTATCGTCTTGCGATTACCTTTTGTCACATTCCATAAGGTGATTACAGCAAGCACGGGTTTATTCCAATGCTCAAAACTTATTCATAAGCACTCATGAACGTTGTAGCAAACTTTTGCTATGTCTAACAATATTTAGACAGTCTACACACCAATTCATGAGAATCTTCATTCATACCTACTTCCAACATATGAACGATTGTGGATTGTTCAAATAATTCGATTATTCTTAATAAACTCAATTATTCTGGAAGTCAAAACTTGCAAAGTGAAACAATAGTTAAACAATTAACATAAGACAGTAACATTACTTATAAATAATACTCCCTTATTCAATCATCAAATGTCAATTACATTTATCTATTACATGTTTCTAAACTATCTAATCTAAACTAACATCATCCTTCAGCCCAATACTCCTAGCATGCTGCAAGTGCTTAACCTTACTCAGTCCCTTTGTAAGCGGATCTGCTGGGTTATCTTCTGATGATATCCTCTTAACCACGAGCTGTCCTTCTTCTACTCGATGTCTAATAAAATGATACTTTATGTCGATATGTCGAGATCTACCATGATCCCTCGGTTCCTTGGTCAAGGCAACCGCTCCTTCATTATCACAGAAAATTTCCATAGGCTCCTTTATGGCAGGCACAACTCCAAGGTCACTAATGAATTTCTTCAACCATATTCCCTCCTTTGACGCTTCACTCACTGCAATGTACTCTGATTCACACGTTGAATCAGCTACAGTTTCCTGCTTGTAACTTTTCCAAGTTACTACTCCACCATTTAGAGTAAAGACCCAGCCTGACTGCGAATGGTACTTAAGTATATTCTTGGTCCTCCGAAGGTACTTAAGTATATTCTTGATCACAATCCAATGAGCTTTGCCCGGGTTCCCTTGATATCTACTGACCATGCTTAAAGCAAGGGCTATATCAGGGAGAGTACAAGTCATAGCATACATGATCGAGCCAACTGCGGAAGCGTAGGGTACTCGGATCATCTCTGCTATCTCGGCTTCAGCACTCGGACTTTGAGTCTTACTCAATTTGGCATTACTCTGTATCGGTAGTTCTCCCTTCTTCGAGTTTTCCATACTAAAATGTTTTAGTACTTTATCCAAGTAAGTATTCTAACTAAGTCATATTAGTCTTTTACTTCGTTCTCTCACTATCCTTATTCCTAAAATATAAGAAGCCTCTCCGAGGTCCTTCATAGCGAAGCACTTCCCGAGCCAGGACTTAACCTCCTGCAGAGTCGGGAATTCATTTCCTATGAGCAGTATGTCATCGACATACAAAATGAGGAAGCTAACTATACTCCCACTGGCCTTGACATATACACATGATTCATCTTCGCTTCGTACAAATCCAAATTCTTTGACTTTATCATCAAAGCAAAGATTCCATCTACGAGATGCTTGCTTAAGTCCATAAATGGACTTCTCAAGCTTGCACACTCTATTGGGATGTTTCGGATCGACAAAACCCTCTGGCTGAGCCATGTAAACATCCTCAGCCGACTTCATGTTAAGGAAAGTGGTATTGACATCCATTTGCCATATCTCATAATCATGAAATGCAGCAATGGCTAGCATCACCCTAATAGACATTATTTAAGCATCTGGTGAGAAGGTCTCATCATAGTCAACTCCGGGAGTTTGAGTAAAGCCCTTCGCAACCAATCGTGCCTTATACGTGTGTACATTCCCATCCATGTCGGTCTTCTTCTTAAAGATCCATTTACACCCAACCGTCTTACGTCCGGGCACATTGCCAACCAAATTCCAAACTTGGTTGTCATACATGGACTGAATCTCGTTGTCCATCGCCTCTTTCCATTTTGCAGACTCTGGTCCTGTCATTGCTTCCTTATAGCTATTTGGTTCATCAAGATTTATTAGCATACCATCACTAATATACATGTCCCCTTCAGTAGTAATATGAAAACCAAAAAACTGGGGTTGATCTCTAACTCTTTCCATACGTCTAAGAGGTAATGACTCGTCAATTGGTTCAACCGGAGTTTCATCCTCGGGTTGAGCGCCAGCGGTAGAGGTTCCTTCATCACTCGACTCTTGAATCTCTTCAAGATCGATCTGCCTCCCACTGTCTCCTTGGTTTATGAGTTCTCATTCTCGGAAAACCCCTCTTCTCACAACGAAGACAATGAAAATACATCGCTCACTACGAGGTTCGAGCTTGTCGTGAGTCTCTCATCTTACGAAAACTTCACAACCCCAAACCTTGATATGTGCCAATGAGGGAGCTTTCCCTGTCCACATCTCGTGAGGTGTTTTGGCAACCTTCTTTGTAGGGACTCGGTTAAGGATATGGGCGGCAGTCTCTAAGGCATACCCCCAAAATGAGATAGGTAGTGAAGCACGCACTACAAGAAAAATAGCCTTTTACGACGCGCAAACCACGACACTCATTGATTTATGTTACGCAATGGAGAGTGACGTTAAAAAGGTGTCATCTCTTCAAAAAATTTAAGGATAGAAGACACGCATTATTGCGCGCCCTTAAATTAGTGTCTAAAAAAAACACGGAGGGCACCTATAATAAATTGCGCGTCGTCTAAGGATGTCGCTTTATAATTTTTAATGGAACGTGCGTTCCATCCTTTAACAGTAGGGGGAAATGAAATTCTGAAAAAATTAAAAATCCCGCCTTCCTTTTTTTTCTCCTTTCCCTCTTGCCCAAATTATGGACGCTCCTTCCTTCCCCCTCCTGCTGCCTACTTCTTCCCTCACTTCTACCTACTGGAACCACCATATCTCCCACTCTATGTTGAAATTGTTAGAAAAAGCCCTAATTATACTCTCAAGTCTAAATACAGAAAAAATAGAAGATGGTGAAGAAGTAGCAGTAGAGGAAGTGGAGGATGAACAGTCGAAAATGGAAGGAATGACATCAATAGCGTTGTTACTAGATGGCAGCCATACGGAGGTCAACATTCTTTTCTCCACAAATTTCTGCCCTTGGGTCATCTTTATTTCCCTAATAGCGTGCCCTAAGAGTTATAACTATTACTATGGTTTTCAGCCATTCGATGCTTCGTCTCTCCCCCATTCTCCTACACTCCTCCATCTTCTCCGAAGGTTCGCCTTCATGATTCTCTCACCCCACATTCAAGCGATTCTCTCCAAAAAATACTAGGTAAAACTTAATTTCATGATCTTGTGAACAAGAAAGTCAAGTCGTCGCCGTCTTCTTCTTCTTCTATACCATAGAAATCGTTCATAGTCTCTCTCCTAAAACTGATGCCACATGGCTTTAGTTTCATACGGAACCAAACATACTGATGCTATTTGAATGCTCATGTATCATTGATTCATTGCTCTGTTGATCTTCATTTTATATTTAGATCAGTGGAAAAGCTTCTATACATGCCTATGCATAAAACAACTATGTCAATTTGAGTATATTGCATCAGCCATGTAAACAGTTCTATTCTTTATTTTATTTTTGCATCATGTCGATTTGAGTCTATTCTTATCTTGATAGGTAAGAACTGTGAAGGTTATCAATGTTTCCTTAAGTGCTTCCGAGCAAGACATCAAGGAATTCTTTTCGTTTTCTGGTGATATTGAATATATTGAGATGAAAAGGTTATTTCCCATTTTCTTAGGGTTTTTAAACATAGGTTTTTCTTTTTCTATAAATTATTCTAAAGAAAATCCATGTCATAAACACCATTTCAGTGAGAATGAGCGAGCTCAAAATGCATTCGTCACTTTCAAGGAGCCTCAAGGTGCAGAGACTGCAGTTCTACTCTCGGTATATACAAATCTTGATTATCTTGTACACAATTCTTCACAATTTATAAGAGTACACTCTTCCACCTTCTGGTTTTGATGATTTCAGGGAGCAACTATAGTTGACCAATCTGTTACCATTGTTCTTGCACCAGAGTACACTCTCCCTCCTTTTACAACTACACTTTCAGATCAACAAAACACCGTATGTTCTTTTTGTTATTTTATCATCAAGAATGCGTGTAAATGCTTTGTTATATTATCTGATATTGATATAATGTGGTTCATAATTTAGGCAACAGGGGGGCAAGGTGTGGGAGGTGCTGAATCTGCTGTTCAAAAAGCAGAAGATGTCGTGAGCAGTATGTTGGCAAAAGGTTTCATACTGGGAAAAGATGCAGTAAACAAAGCCAAATTGTTTGATGAGAAAGTCCAGTTTACATCAACAGCTGCAGCAAAAGCAGCTACAATAGACCAGAAGATTGGTCTAACTGAGAAAATCAACCTGGGGACAACATTAGTGAATGAGAAAGTGAAAGAGATGGATCAGAAGTTTCAGGTGTCTGAAAAGACAAAAACGGCCTTTGCGACTGCAGAGCAGACTGTAAGTGTTGCGGGATCTGCCCTTATGAAGAACCGGTATGTGCTGACTGGGACCGCCTGGGTCGCCGGAGCTTTCAGCAAGGTGACGAAAGTCGCCGGAGAAGTGGGACAGAAGACCATGGAGAAGGTGGCGGTGGAAGAACAGGCGGCTGGAACGGGAACCACCAGGACTACTCATCAAGAACCACCGCCTACTTCTACACACCCTGCTACTAGTTGAACAAGAGCACCACATGATCAGGTCTTGTTGCTTCAGTCAAGTGTTAGGCTGTAGATTATGCAGGATTTATGGATTTTATTATTATGAATTTTCTGTTTTTTTTTCATGGTTTTATTGGTTTAGGAGTTGATATATTACCTTTCATTTGTGATGTGAAGGCAAAGATTCAGAAGAAAGAGGGGATTCCATGGCATCAACAGATTTTGATCATTGATGGAAAGATCCTCGAGGATGGTAAGACTTTAGCAGATCATCACATCCGAATTGGATCTAGATTGGAGTTGGTTGTGAGTTTGGGAGGACCATAAAGTTGTTGTGTACAATCACCCTATCATGTCCCAAGCCGATGTCTCCTACAGGTATCTACATCGATCATGATTCGAATCTTATTCGATCACTTCTCATTTCAATTGTTCTACACAAATACCTGTGTCGATTGACTTGATTTTCATTTGATCACACATAATTGACTGATCTTTGTGTGTCCGTATTAGTTTACACCAGAGTTTCTTAGGTTTTGTTCATTCATTTCTGTATCTGATTTGGCCAAGTTTATTTTAGGTAAAATCGTGTTATTCAAAAGTGTATTCTTGTCATTTTGTTATTCTCTTCCGGCTTTTACTAATCTGGAACACACAACTAGGATGATTCAAAATCAATCAGTAACTTCAAATTACCTTCATTTATATTACACACTATTAACTTAAGCTCTGTATTTTCCTAAATTCCTATTTATTGACTGAAAATTTAGCTGATTGTCAGTTGTTGAATCATATATGCAAGTTTTTGTTAAGACTTTGACAGGGAAGACAATAAAGTTGGAGGTGAAGAGCTCAAAGAACATTGATACTGTGAAGTCAAAGATTCAGGACATAGAGGGGATTCCACTGCATCAGCAAATGTCTTCTGCCTATTCTTTCCTCTAAATGGTGTACCACCATACAACATCTCATATAATAAAATACATGAAATAAAAAAAAGAATATAATAAAAAATTAGTTAAAGTATTGAAATGGGTAAAAGAAGGTAATTCAAATAAATGGTGTATATTTTAAAGAAAAATTTTAATTCATGAAAATTAATAAGCTTACCCACTGCCCACCAATCAATAGCATTGGAGTGGCCAGCTCCTGTTATGACTTCCTGAAATATCATCATAATTTCAAAGGGTAAAATAAAGAGACCATAAATAAGTGAAATTACGTAAATGCCCTTTGAGTACTTTTCATACCAGAGGTGGTGGTGAGCCCTCCTTTTGTGTTTCTTACCTCTGCTAAAAGTGAATTGAGGCCTGAAATCCAAGTTGCAGCTCAAAATTGTTGGGTTAAGAAGGGTGGTGCATTCACCGGTGAGGTTAGGTATGTTTCAAAGTGTCATTTATCAAATTACCATCCTTTTTTTTCTAAAACTTTTCAATTTCCTATGTCAGATTTCTTCTTCTTGATTCTTACTAAATACTGAAGTTGGTTTTCTATATTTACAGTGCTGAGATGCTTGCCAATTTGGGTGTCCCTTGGGTCATCCTAGGTCACTCTGAAAGGAGAGCCCTATTGAATGAAACTAATGAGGTACCCTTTTCCTTGTGTAGATTTTACTCAACCTGTTCAAATCAATTCACACTTTTCCTTGTGAACATCTTAATCAGTGTTGTATGCAAGTTACTGAAAAAGTTTTGTTTTCTTTTTCTTGTTTCATTCAGTTTGTTGGAGACAAGGTTGCATACGCACTATCTCAAGGTTTGAAGGTTATTGCTTGTGTTGGGGAGACTCTTGAGCAACGAGAAGCTGGAACCACCATGGAAGTTGTTGCTGCACAAACCAAAGCAATTGCTGGTAATTATTTTAAAACTAAACTTGCTTCTACTGTATGTCAAAAATCAAAAATCTTGTTTTATCTTTGATATAATAAGTAACTTGCACACAAAAGTTATGATTTTGGTGTTTAATGCAAGAAATCACAATATGCCTTTTCTATGTGATTCTGATTTTGGTAATTTTTTGTTGCAAGAGGAAAAGAGGAAAAGAAAGCTCAAGCCGAAAGAGATAAGATGCTGCAAATGCAAGTGTTGCATTCTTCATTTCAATTGTTAGTATGAAACACAGAGTAGATGGGCCAATGTAAACTTCTTATCCATATAACATCTGTTTGGAGCATTAGTCTTAAAGAATTATGAAAGGCAAGATACAACTTTACTTAGTTGGAATTTGATGTAGAGAGTAGATTAGATGCGAATTTAGATATTGTAAAAAATAGAATTGTATGACATTAAATTTTATGCAATGGATTGTATTTTTTGTATATGATATTTTATTTCTATTATGAGACATTAAATGCAAATTTAATTTAAAAATTAATAAATATATAAATATTTTTTTAGAACATTTAAAATTATGATACGCAAAAATGTGTGTCATCTTCATTTATGACATGGCCTTTCTAGACAGGGGCTTCCTTGATACGCATTGCGTGTCATAAACACGCGCGTCGTAAGGTTACGACACGCAAATGCGTGTCGTCTTCCTTTATGACAGGGCCTTCCTTGATACGCATTGCGTGTCATAACCGCGCGTCGTAAATGAGCGTCGTAAATGCGCGTCATAAATGCGCGTCGTCTCTCTTTATGACAGGGCCTTCCTTGACACGCATTTGCGCGTCGTCTGAGCGTTTTACGACGCGCAATGAGCGTCGTAAAAGGCCTTTTTTCTAGTAGTGACGACTCATCATAGAACGAACAATGTCTAACAAGGTTCGATTACGCCTTTCTGCCACACCATTCAACTGTGGTGTCCTAGGTGGCGTCAATTGTGAAACTATTCCGCATTCCTTGAGATAGTCATGGAATTCAAGACTTAGGTACTCTCCTCCTCGATCGGATCGAAGTATCTTGATTTTCCTGCCCAATTGATTCTTCACTTCATGCTTGAACTCTTTGAACTTTTCAAATGTTTCTGACTTGTGCTTGATTAAGTAAATATACCCATATCTACTATAATCATCGGTGAAAGTCACATAAAAGCGGTTTCCATCCTTTGTGGTGGATCTAAAGGGTCCACATACATCGGTATATATGAGATCCAATAAACCTTCACCCCTCTCACAAGTACCAGTGAAAGGTGACTTGGTCATTTTTCCAAGCAAACAAGATTTGCATGTGTCATCTTCCCTAAGGTTGAATGACTCCAACACTCCATCCTTTTGGAGTTGGGCTATGCATTTCTTGTTGACATGTCCAAGACGACAATGCCACAAAGATGCTTTATCCATACTATTGGAAGAATCCATACACAACACATCATTTCCTAGGTTATCCACAACCATAACAGTTTCATAAATTCCATTACAAGGCATTTCTTCAAAGTATAAAACACCATTTAGATAAGCATAAATAGAACCATTCATATTTTTAAACGAATATCTAAATCCTTGTCTAAATAAAGTATGAAATGAAATGATGTTTCTTTCCATATCTGGCGAGTAGCAACAATTATTTAAATCTAAACCTAATCCATTACTAAGCACTACAGAATACACTCCAATCTTGGTGACAGGCGACGATCTTCTGTTTCCCATGATTAGATTTATTCTTCCATGCTCCACATCCCTATTTCTTCTTAGTCCCTGCAAATCATAACAAATGTGGTAACCACATCCTGTATCAAGAACCCAAGAAATAGCATGAGATGAATCATTAGATTTAATTGTGTATATGCCTGCGTAAGACGGCTTGATCTTTCCATCCTTGATGGCTTGCAGATATTCCGGGTAGCTTCTGTTCCAATGCCTTATTTGGTGGCAATGATGACACTCTGCCTCCTTCGGATTAGGGTTGGGCTTAGCAGGATCAACCTTGGTCCCACTAGAAGAGGAACCATCTTGGGGCTTTCCCTTGCGGTGGCTCTTTGACGGAGCCTTCCTCTTCTTGCCCCTTCCCTGCCCTATTGCCAAAACAGGAGCAGCGGTTGGTGCGAGAGTTGGTGCAACAGACTTCTCCTTGAGGTTGCTCTCAGCAGTTCTTAGGAGTCCTTGGATTTTTCTTAGGGTAACCTCTTCCTTGTTCATGTGGTAGGTCATCCTAAATTGGTTGTAGCATGAGGGCAAGGAGTGAAGAACAATGTCGATAGCCAAATCCTGCCCAAAGTTAACATTTAACTTGTGCAGATGATCAACATATCTTTGCATCTTTTGCAAGTGCAAGGTTAACGATTCTCCATTTCCCATCTTCGCGGTGATCATGTTGGTGATGATCTCATAGCGCTCTTGCCTCGTGCTTTGGTGGTACCTCTCCATCAAGTCTTGATGCATTTCATAGGGATACATGTCCTCATAGGACTTTTGGAATTCTTGGTTCATAGTGGCTATCATGATTCAATGGACTTTTGTTGCATCACGTTCGTGTGTCTCAAAGACATCCATCTCTTTGGGAGTAGTGATTTCTGGGTTGACCTTCTCGAGCTTTTCGTCGAGGACATACTCTTTGTCCTCGTAGCGTGCAATGGTGCGAATGTATCTTATCCATTCGCTAAAGTTTGTTCCATCGAAAGTCACCTTTTGGCAAAGACTCATTAACGTGAATGAGTTAGCAGCAGCGTTGTTCCCGTTTGACATCTACAAATAGAAAGGACAAAGTTGATTAGAATTGAATCCCTAATTAAACACCCAAAATGATAAATTAGGGCTAGGACCCAACAACATTATTCACATATTAGAAAAAGGGATGCCGTAATCCAACACGCAAATAATTTGGAGGTAAGTGAATGACGATTCACTAATTCTTCACCATGAAAAACATAATCCTAAGTTTTAAATGCATTGAGAATTCCTAGATTTTCCTTGAGATTCATTAATCTTTTCAATGGCATGTTTAAATCTGGATATGCCCCTCTCGTTTGTGACTGGGATGCCGAGAATCACAAAGTGGGTGTGAATAACCATGCAAATATACACAGTGCCTTCATTGTTACAATCACCTATTCGATGTGCCAGTAAACCACACACGCCCCATCGGACTATGATAAACAATGAATCACCATTTGCCACCTTTGCTTAGAATCAATTAGTTTGTCGGTAAACTACACACGCTCCACTAACTTCTTAGCAAGGGTGCAAAGTGTAATTTCATGGGATTGCATCAATTCACTTTTGCCGGTAAACTACACACGCTCCACCCATTAAGTGTCATTTTTTAGGCCGCAACCTTAAACCCACCTTATAGACCGACTTCGTGAATGAGGCCTACTAATGGTAAGACTAGCATTTTAATTATACTAATATATTTTTTAAGCTTTTAATAATATAATAGTATAGGGTTGAATTTTAAACTTGTAAAACTCTAGGTGTTGAAATTTAAATTCTTCTAAATTAAACTTTTAATCACAAAACTCAAATTTCAAAACTTCGGGATAAATTTTGAACTTTTTCAAAACTAAAAGGATCAAATAACAAATAATTCAAATTAAACAATTAATTCCATAATTATCTATATTTGACCTAATCTTATTTTAATCATTAGATAATTACCAAATAATCTTAAATAGTCCATATTTAGCATATAAATAATAAATATTCAAAAGATTTGAAATTATCTATTGTTATGTCACGGATAATCATTAAATTAGGTTAAAATTCGGATTTTTACATAGTAAAACGATTTAGGTATCAATCCAAGACAAAACAACAACAAAATCCCGAATTATCCTCTGTCTGATGCTCGGACTCACCGAGTCAAGCTTTGGACTCGCCGAGTAGGGCCAACTCGCCGAGTCCAAACACTAACACGCCGAGTTGGGTCGGACAGAGGTGAAGAAAAACGATTTTCAGCAAGCAAAACAGTTAAGCATCACATTCAATTGAAACCAATCAAGGCTCTGATACCACTGACGGGTTTGAGCCATAAGAACTTTCCTATGTGCACATGCAAACCCTAAACCTTGGATCTAGGTTTCTCTAATTGAGCATGCAATATATCCAAGACTTTCATGGCTAGATCTAATGTAAACTAACAATAAAACCATATGAAAACAGATCTAGAATAATACCTTGAGTTACTTGCTTGAAAACTTCTTCTTCTTGGAGCTTAGAGTCACAAATGTCACTCCTCTAATGACTTACAAACACCAACTAGCAAGAAGATGATTTATGAGAGGGAGAGAGGTGAGAAGTCGGCTCTAGGGTTTCCTCAAACATGGAGTGGCCGATTTCTCCAACCCTAAGGGTCTATTTATATTGTGAGCTCCTAGGGTTTCACCTTAAACCCTAATTGGATAACTTAGCCTCAAAGCAATCCAAAGATCATTATAGATAAGACTTGGACGATTTCTAGGAGATCCATATCCCTAAAATCGTCCACCCCTATATCCGTAAAGATCCTTAGCTCAAAACTCAACTATCACACATTTGACAGTTTATGCCCCTTTATTCAATTAATCTCTTTAAGTCACCAAATTAATTCCTAATTAAATTATGACTTATATTAATCAAATAATATTATTATTCCTTTAACATATTATTCTTCTAATACATTAACAATAATAATATCTCTACTCTCAATATATAAATCATCCTGTCAAGTTGCTATGGTGAAGGCAACCCAAAAGGACCATGCATAATCGGGTCAAGTACTTACCAAAAATAGTTACAGCCTTAGACACTAATCCAACACAATTGCCATTTGGTGACAATACCGAGGATCATAGCCACATCTCACACAACATAATTTACATTAATTATGTAATATTTTCAAATAACTGGTACCTCTAGTTCAATTTCCATTTGGTGACGGTAATGCTAAATCATAGCCACATCACACATTGATTCGACTTAAAGCACTCAAACATTTTATGATGTTTAAGTGTTTTCTCTTTAACTATGTTTCATTGTGAATTTTTTGCTTTTTTTACAATGAAGTCGGTCATATAGATCTGTGTTAATTCATTTTATTGGTACATCCTACACGACTACCAAATTGAACATAATACCACAGACTTATATTCAACCACCTTCCTTACCTGTGCGGCGTCCCGAAGTTCCCTCGAGAAAAAAGTAACCAGCCTACCCATATGCACATGACAACTAGTTTCGCCATGTATTGGGCTCATTATAGAGGTGACTTTAGCACCCGACCAGTTTTATCTATCCGACGACGACCCCCTTTACTGTTAATCCCTCTTGCATTTATGACTCTACTAGATAGAAATGACTAGAATAAAGATGCCCCCTCTGACCCACCCACTAGTCTGCCAATATGGACCCACTGAAGATGCACTTTTGAGTTGATGTATTTTCCATTTGCTCGAATGCACCTCTGACACCACTTATCACAATCTTAAATTCGAAACACTTTCTTGTCAATACCTCGTCTAGAAGTTCCCACGAGAACCATGTGCCCAACTTACCTTGATACACACGTCAACTACGCAATTACATTAGCCTAGATACACCCTGCCATGGGCTTATCAGGGAAGCAACATTAGCCCAAGACCAGTTGTGTATAACCAGCGACGGTCCCCTACACAATTACACCCTTTGTTATTTATGACTTGGCCAGGCGGAATCGACTAGATTAAAAACACCATCTCTGAACAATACATCCCCCATTGATGTCAATGACAAGTTAACCAATGACATGGTCTTCTTTCTCTTTGGTCTTCAAGATCACACTAACTTTTGGTTGTGACATTCTCCCACCGTTAAAATATAGCATATCGTTGTGTGGTAGGAGAAGAACTTTTGTCCCTTTCAATCAAGATCAACTCCACATATTGCTACACACTGCACTTCCTGATACCAACCACATATGCATAGGGTCCGGATCCTCAGTATGTGGCCAACGCTAGTTTACATATGGACTTAAACTAGGAATTAGAATAGTCATCGATAGGTCACCCTTGTAGATAACCCATGCACAAGCTCACTCTAGGTGGAGTAGTTCATGTACACAATTATTATTATTATTATTATTATTATTATTATTATTATTATTATTATTATTATTATTATTATTATTATTATTATTATTGTTGTTGTTGTTGTTGTTGTTGTTATCACTATTATTATTATTATTATTATTATTATTATTATTATTATTATTTTTTGAGTATAATAGATTGCGTCATTAGGCTATTTAATTAGTCCTTTTGTAGTCGATATTGGGTCTGTCAGTGGCCGTGTCATTAATTAGGGTTAGAGTAGTAATAGTGCATGCATGCACCATAGTTAGTATCAATCTGATTACTTTTGATTCTAATCCTAGCACACCTCTATAGTAGCAATTATTTCTTAGAATTCTTCTAAGGTTGTGTGTGACAACCCGAAATTTCCATTTTGTACAAACTATATCACTTCAATAGAAGTTATAGCAGTCACAGTTAATTTTCAGACTTTTTCGCGTAAGTTTGAGTAATTTAGGGTTGACACTTTAGGAAATATCAGGAGAGTCGGTGCACTAGGGTTTTGTGCAACACTGCTATTCCAACACTCTATTATATTAGTGATCATTTCAGGAATAAAAATATTTTTTGCCAAAAATATCTCAGGACTATAAATAGAATTCTGAACCAAATTCATTCATTATTCACATTTCCAACTAGAGAAAAGCCATTTTCTCTCTCATGGATCTTCGGGTTTTTATACCAAAATGTGAGTAACTCTTTCTAGTAGTGTTAGAAAGCTTTATATGTGTTAATAACATGATTTAGAAGGCTAAATCACTAGATTTAGGAGTTTACTCCCCAAGGTGTTCTTGGGCGGTAAACTCCCGAAACCGAACCTAGATTGTTCCTTGTGTTATGCTACTGCCTTAGACTCAATTGTAGGTGTATTAAGGACAAGAAAACAATCAAATACCACAAACACATGGGAGTTCACGGCCCAAGTGTATCTTAGGCCGTAAACTCCATTGAAATGGACCAAAGGGTGCTTTTAAGACACCTAAAGCCCTAGACCTTTACATGGAATTGTTTCCCACTTGATTGAAGGACAAAACCACATCAAAATCACCTCTTGAAGTGAGTTTATGGCCTTTGTAATGCTCCTAGGCCGTAAACACCAAACAAGGGTACCAAAGTGTGCCTAGAGTCCTCATTAGCTTTAAACACATGCCTAGAAATTATCCCACTTATGCATGAGGCTTGAAAACAACAAAAACAACACCCCAAGGGAGTTTAGAACCGTAAAATCCAAGGGAAATGGCCTTGAGGCCGTAAACTCCTAAATGGAGTGTTTCTAGACCTTAAACCCTTTCAAGAATTGAACTACCAAGTTGGAATAATTCTAGGAATCATTTGGAACTTCAAAACACACGATACACCCATGGTTGGGAGTTTACGGCCATAAACTCAAGAGTTTACAACCGTAAACTCCATGTGTGTTAGTATATGAGGAGTAAAGTCATATATGGGGTCCTTTGGAACCCTAAACACAAGTTCCTTGTCCCACAATAGCTTAGATGCAATCCTTAGGGCTTAAAACACTTATATAAAGTGTTTATTATGTCTAGGATGTCTTAACATTATCAATTAGTGATTTGAGACTAATTGAGTGCATATATGTGATTATATGTTCATTAGGATTGTAGTGTGTGTACAAGTCCTCGCTTGTCATCTAGCAATCCTATACCGTTCAGTTCATCCCAATCACCAACTACAGGTGACTTCATACCCCTAATCAATGTTTTAAATGATTTTAAATGCTTTAAAAGGGGGGAATACAAGTAGAAAGAAACATTTTATTAAATCATTAATATGTATTTTATAACTGTGTTTGTCATTTAACAGATTTCACATACTACAAAATGTGATGCATGAAATGGTTTTAAATCTTAAGAATACGTTGTTATCAAGTTTTACTTTTGAAATGTTTATTAAATTGACATCAAGTCATTGTTAATTATTGTTCAAAACCCATAAGATGTCTTACAAAACCATTTTACATTCTTGAACTAAACTATGCATATACACTTATATTCTTATATATGTATTGATGTTATAGTTTACACCTTTCATTTAGTTTCCCACACCCTTGAGTAGTAAGAGTGTATAAACCTATTTGAACAACCAATTACCTTTCAGTAAATTATTATAGGGATAATTTGTAGATATCAAACACAATTCCTATTACAAAGAATCACACAGGAGTGAGTTCATTCATGAGTCTATACCAGTACATTACCTGATACATATGCACATTTACATTTGAGTACATGATACCTGAGTACGTTACATATACTTACATGATACATGAACACGCTTACATGAACACATTACATGAGTACCTTTACGTAGATACATTTACCTGTGTATATTAATATGAATACTTGTATCTCAAATTGTGAGGATGATTTATTAGTACCTTCTGTGTAAATCTTCCTGCATATCCGTAGTACCTCGGGATATCTAGACAGGACCCTATCCCTAGTACCTCGGGATACCTAGACGGGCCCCTATCCCTAGTACCTCGAGATATACGGACGGGACTAACCATTCCGGAACCCATCTGTTAGCAACAGTAGGTGATGAACATCTACGGATGCCTACGGTTATTACTTATACTAGGAGTACCTTTACAGGGACTAACCCTTCCTCCACCCTGCTGCTGCTACAGAGGACAATTGGACAATCTTCGGATGTTCATTAGGTTATATATGTTGTGTTAGCCCTAGTACCTCGGGATAACAGTTACATATGTCGTGTTAGCCCTAGTACCTCGGGATAACACTTACATTAGTAATTTTTCCTGTTTACTTTATTTTGTGATATACTCACATAAACGACGAGTTAGACTAATTACTGTTTGTAATAGTCAAAAAGAAGGAAAAACTATCATTTTACTTACAAAACATTCGGGTCTTGGTAGAAGACTACATTGTCCTTACAAAACATTCGGGTCTTGGTAGAAGACTACATTGTTATAACAAAACATTCAGGTCTTGGTAGAAGACTACATCTCAAACTGATAGAAAAGAAGGGATTTTCTAGGGTTTTTCATACTTACATCAACATTCTCATTTAAAGGATTGCATGACTTTTAAAACAGCTTTTAGTAAGCAAGACAATGACACTTAAATACTTATGAATTCACTAGCTTTGAAGCTGATACTCTCTTTCAAAATAACTTGTATTCTCAGGTCAACAGTAGACAGGTACGATGGCCAGGTTTTGAGAAGACGGAGCAGACAAGTCTCGTCTTTTATTTTGATTTTATATTTTTTGTGTCTTACTACAATGAAAGAACACACATGTATTAAAACTTTACTTATAATGCAATGGATGATGTTGTTGCTTGTTTATGATATTACACTGTTGTGACACTGTACATGACGTCCTCCACCCCTGAACGTTTCCGCCGTTCGTGGTTTTGGGGTGTGACAGATTGGTATCAGAGCATTGTTTATAGTGAATAAAGTATATCAACCCATAAAAGATATACAAACTGTAAATACATCGGGATTAAAAAACTTTGTCTAAGAGTTATACTTTTAAATAATAAAATATTTAACAAAGTATACGTGCCTGCATTCATACTAAAATCAGTGTCACAACGACAAGAACAAAAGTATTACGATTGTTGAATCTCACAAGTAAGCCTGGGGATATATGGTCGGTGTTGGGAATGGCATAAGCCTGATCAACTATGCTGGTCCGAGGAGTGATTAGAATATGCCCAAGAATGGTTGTGATATGGCAACAAGTCTAAAAACTTACCAACACAACCATAAAGAAATACCGTAGGGGTATTTGGTGTTACTGTAATTATCTTAGTTAGTTCGTCTATTTTAGCTATTTCTTACATCCCTTTTCTCGCGTAGATTAAAATGGTTGGATTTCATCATGGCAACCTGTACTTCCCAAACCAAGGCAATGCGGGTTGGCTAGAGGCAGAACCAGAAGATGATCACCCAATCCCTTTGGATGATAACCATGCTGAGGGTTTTTCCGATAGTTCTGACTCAGAGCCTGAAGTCAACAACCTACCCCCAGGTGCTCAAAACCCAAACCTGAACCCCCGTCCCACATTTCAAGGACCCACACCTATGTGGGCCACTGACTTGATTACATGGAGTCATGAACAGGGTCAGCCCATTCCCTACAATGGAGACCGAAGTTTCTACAACCTCACTGAAGGAGGTTCTGCTGATAGAGTCCTACCAATCATGGTGCGTAGGATTTCTCGGAACTCGGTAATGGCTCACGCGACTATCAATCAAGTCTTGGAGGTTGACACCAACACTGGTGTTAACACTGTCCACATTCACCAACTAGAGTCTGCTCATGAAAGGACTCTGGTCCGCAATGCAAATCTGCAGAGGGAACTTGCTGAAACCCAAGCTGAAGTTAGAGAACTTCGAGCTCAGCAAGCGAGGTCGGACAAGCGTATAAGGGACATTGTACGTCTACTGTCGGGATCAAGGACTCATGCTAGCAGTTCTCGTCGCCGATAGAATATCATTGACTCATCTTTTGGATATAACCTAGTTTATGTAAAACTTTTGTCTAATTTCCTATCTATATAAATCTTAGACCTGTTAGGTCTTGATCTAGTCTTAATTCTGTAAAAATTTTCCATCTTGGTTGATGTAAGGCCTACTTCTAAGCCATTTTTCCCGAACTTGTTACATCTGTAATTCCAGTATTATTGATAGATATCTAATCTTATGGAAATTATTCTCCAAATGCTATCTTCTTCATTTAGTCATACTATTCCTTCTGTTGTTGGGCTATGGGGATTTAGTCCATAAGACACATTCATTAATCATTATTCTTATCCATGTCGTCATCTTTTAAACGTATAGTTAAAGATGCCGCCACGCAGGAATCCAAGGCGTAACCCAAACAACGAAACACCGATACCACCACCTCCACCACCACTTGTACCTCTTCAACCACCTAATCCTTTCAATGCCAACATGTTCCAGGCAGCTTTCACAGCAGCAGTTGCAGCTGCTGTGTCAGCAATCAACGCTCCTCGAACCATGGCGAAAGCCATGGACACCCTCGGGAATGCACCTAGTGGATCAGGAATAGGTGCACCACCCTCGAACCACGGCGAAAGCCATGGACACCCTCGGGAATGCACCTACAAGGACTTCACAAACGCCAAACCCCGCAGCTTCAATGGAACTTGGGGTGTTATGGTGTTGAGACAACGGATTGAAAAGATGGAATCTGTCTTTGAAATCTGTGCTTGTCAGGAGGGCAACAAGGTCAAGTTTGCAGCTTGTACCTTCTCTGACAGAGCACTAACATGGTGGAACAGCCATGTTAACTATCTGACTTTGGTGGTGGCGTATTCCATCAGCTGGGAAAAGTTAAAGGACATGCTGATGAAAGAGTATTGTCCTCGAGGCGAAGTACAAAAACTCGAGTAAGAAGTCTAGGGTCTACAAATGGTTGGATCCGATATCACGACCTATACAAATAGGTTCTGTGATCTGGCAAACTTATGCCCTGACATGGTTGCTCTCTAGAGCAAAAAGATAGAGAGATATATATCTGGGGACTGTCGCCCCAGATCCAGTCAAGTGTGATCGCTTCCAGGCCTATTACCTTCGATAGTGCCAAGGAACTGGCACAATCTCTCATCAATCACCGGAAACCTCAGAACCCATCAATCCCTATACCCGTACCACAAAAGTCCAACCCCGACTACAACAAGAAGGGGTGGAATAAGAGGAAAAGAGGGGCTTCGCAAGGATCCTCCAATAAACAACAACTTGTGGCGATCAATGCTGCCACAGTGACTCCTGTTGTCCCTGCGAACCCCTTACCAGCAAGGACTTATGCTAGAACTCTTCCGAATTGCAACAAATGCAGCTTCCACCACCACAGACCTTGCAAGGAGATGCAGTGCTCTAACTGCAACAGGAAGGGGCATACAGCCCGTTACTGCAAGGCTCCAACAACTCAGGCCGCCCAGGTTCCTAATGCCGGTATGGGCCAAACTTGCTACGGTTGTGGCGAGGTGGGTCACTACAAGAGGAACTGCCCTAAAGCGGGGATGGCTGGAGGAGTGGGAAGAGTTATGGCCCTAGGCCACGAGGAAGCAGTAGCTGATCCTATGATAGTTACTGGTACGTTCCTCCTCGATAACTCATATGCTTGCATACTTTTCGATAATGGAGCCGGGAAAAGTTTTGTAAGTCACAAATTTGCACACCTGCTTAAACAAAAACCATGTGCATTAGATAATTCATTCACGGTAGAAATGGCTAACGGGAAAACAGAGAGTACAAACTTCATATACGTAGGTTGTACCTTAACTTTAGATGGCCATACTTTCAAGATAGATCTCATGCCGGTCCCAATTAAATGTTTCGACGTTATCATCGGTATGGATTGGTTGAGTCTTCTTCACGCCGACATTATGTGCTTCGAAAAAGCAGTTCGTCTTAACCTTCCTAACAAAGAAACCTTAGTTATCTACGGCGACAAACCTAGTATGAGCATTCGCATCATTTCGTGCATTCAAGCCCAGAAGTGTTTGCGAAAGGAGTACCATGCATTTATCGCACACGTCGTCGATACCAGTCAAGATCTGAAAGACATTCAGAACATTCCAGAAGTACGTGACTTTCCCGACATCTTCCCAGAAGAACTTCCCGGTTTACCACCGCAACGCCAAGTCGAGTTCAGAATCGACTTAGTGTCAGGGGCTACCCCCATAGCCAAATCTCCTTATCGTCTGGCACCGGATGAAATGCAGAAACTTTCCAGTCAACTTAACGAACTTCTCAAGAAGGGATTCATTCGACCAAGCTTCTCACCCTAGGGAGCACCGGTCTTGTTCGTCAAGAAGAAAGATGGATCGTTTCGCATGTGCATCGACTATAGAGAACTCAACAAACATACCATTAAAAATCGTTATCCCTTGCCCCGCATTGATGATTTATTTGATCAACTTCAAGGAGCCAACTACTTCTCGAAGATAGATATGCGATCCGGATATCACCAACTACGAGTGTTAGAGGAAGATGTTCCCAAGACAGCCTTCCAAACTCGTTAAGGGCACTACGAGTTTGTAGTGATGCCGTTCGGATTAACTAACGCGCCCGCAGTATTCATGGATCTGATGAATAGGGTGTGTCGTCCTTACTTGGATCAGTTCGTCATCGTCTTCATTGATGACATACTCATCTACTCTCGAAGTAAGGAGGAGCATAGTCAACATCTCCGTAAAATCTTAGAAACATTGCGATCGGAGAAGCTCTACGCGAAGTTCTCAAAGTGCGAATGTAACAATGGAAAATTTAAAACAAATTTTTCATTTCTTAAAATATATTTCCATCAAATAAGTCATCAAGATCCAATGTATCATGTCATAATACAATCATATAAATCCCAAGATCATAAATCTTCCATCAGTGTGTACAGATCACGTCGGCGCCTTCCCACGGTCCTCGCTAGTACCTGAAACACATATCACAAAATCTGTAAGCATAAATGCTTAGTGAGTTCCCCAAAATACAACCTACGCACATATGCCTTTCCAGGCCCTGACCTTCCGGTCCATGTGTCTCAGGGGACTTCCGTCCCGACTAGGTAAACCTTCCGGTCCTACCCACGCCAACCTTACGGTCCACATTACAACGCCTTCCGGCCCATAACATATTCGCCTTCCGGCCCATAACGTAATGCCTTCCGGCCCATATCAAGCATATCATACATGGCACATATAACAATTAACTTATCACACATAACACATATATCTCATATCATATCCGACCTTCCGGTCACACAGTCAGCCCTTCCGGGTATAGTATAGTGAGAAGACTCACCTCGAGTATCTCGATAACTCGCGAATCCTGGAAATCACTCGTGCTCGATCCTCCAAGCTATAATCCTCCTATAACATCATATGTCTCCGATTAACACTTTTACCACTAAGGTTGACTACCCCTACAAGTCAACACTTGGTCAACTCTGGTCAATCGTCAACGGTCAACTTTGACCGGACTCGGCGAGTGCACTAGAGCGACTCGGCGAGTCTAAGCGTTTTAACCAACTCTCTAGGATTCCCTTTTTGACACGTCGAGTACTCCCCTGACTCGACGAGTTCCACCTGGTATGAATCGCGGGGCCACCCCGACTCAACTCGCCGAGTCTCAAGAACAACTCGGCGAGTTCCAGTTCGACTCACACCACCTGGTAACCCTCTCTGACTCCCCCAGACTCACTGACTCAACCCATAACTCGGCAGGACCACTCACTGAGTGGTTAATGACAATCTTCATGCTACTCGCCGAGTCTGATCTTCAGACTCGGCGAGTCCATGCCATGCATCAACTCAAACATGCTTCTGAGGTCAGATCCGCTCCAACAATTCATAGATCTGGCCCTCCTAAGCTTATTCATCACGTAAAGTTCATGTCTTGGTGCTCATAACACACCCTATGACCCATAAATGGTGTTTTGACCTTAAGCATAAAGACCCTAATCCAAAACCCCCATGGATTTATAAAAAGCTGGGACAAAGGGACACTTTGGACCTCCAAGGGTTCAGAGCCAGAACCTAACTCACTTAAGGGACCTAGGAAGCACTAGATCTAGCCACAAAAGGGCTCAATAAGCCTTAAATCAATATAAACATCAACATAACAGAGAATAGCTCGAAGGTAGTACCTAAAATGTGATGTTCTGGACCTCAAATCTTCAGGAAGTGGCTCCTCTTGATTCCCCTTAGCTATTGCTTCCTCTCCCTTGCAATGTAACACCTCCAAGGTCAATAATGGCTCCTTGCTTTGCTCCAAACGCTCAAACTCGCTAGGGTTTCACTCAGGGGTCTGGTGAGCACAAATGACGGCCTTAAGGCCCTTTAAATAGGTCCCAAACCCGATAAATTAGGGTTTCATTAAACAGCGCGGACTTGCCGAGTCCATACCCTGGACTCGCCGAGTCCAGGCACCAACCCGCGTCCAGAACCGCGATCCTACTCGGCGAGTCTGAGCTCCAACTCGCCGATTCCCCTAACAAAACACCGAAGACATAAGCATAAAAGATACCTGCAAATCCGGGCTGTTACAACTCTCCCCCACTAGAACTAGACTTCGTCCTCGAAGTCTCGCTCTGAAAATAGTTCTGGATGCTGCTCACGCATCTCACGCTTCGGCTCCCAGGTCATCTCTGATCCCTTCCGGTGTTGCCACTGAACCAACACCAGGGGTACCTCCTTGTTCCTTAGAACCTTGATTTTCCGATCTCTGATGGCCATTGGTCTCTCGGCATAATTCAGGCTCGCATCCACCTGAATATCCTCTAATGGAACCACTGCCGACTCATCGGCTATACACGTTTTCAGCTACGACACATGAAAAGAGTCGTGAATCTGCCCCAACTCTTCTGGCAAATCCAAACGATAGGCTACCCGGCCTACCCTCGCGATCACACGGAATGGACCAATATATCGGGGCCCCAACTTGCCCCTCTTCCTGAATCAAATCACTCCTTTCCAAGGAGAGACCTTCAGGAGAACAAAGTCGCCGACCTGAAACTCAAGCTCGGACCGGTGTCTGTCTGCATAACTCTTCTGATGGCTCTGAGCGGTCAACAACCTCTGTCTAACCTGTTGAATCTGCTCTGTCGTTTGAAGCACGATCTCTGTACTACCCATCACTCTCTGCCCAACCTCTCCCCAACAAATGAGGGTCCGACATCTCCTCCCATACAACAGCTCAAAGGGTGGCATACCAATGCTCAAATGATGGCTGTTGTTGTAGGAAAACTCTGCCAAGGGTAAATACGCATCCCAGCTACCCCCGAAATCCAACACACATGCTCGAAGCATGTCCTCAAGCATCTGAATCGTCCGCTCACTCTGACCGTCTGTCTGGGGATGATATGCGGTACTAAAATGCAGTCTAGTACCCAACTCCTCATGAAATTTCTTCCAGAATCTGGAAGTGAAACGCACATCACGGTCTGAAACAATCGAGATCGGCACCCCATGCTGAGATACCACTTCCCTCACATACACCTCCGCCAATTTCTCTGCTGAAGAACTCTCACTGATGGCAAGGAAGTGAGCGCTCTTCGTCAACCTGTCCACAATTACCCAAATTGCATCAACTCCTCTGGCAGTCCTTGGCAATTTGGTGATGAAATCCATGGTGATCTGTTCCCACTTCCACTTGGGAACTTCCAATGGCTGCAACTTGCCATGCGGCCTCTGGTGCTCGGCCTTAACCCTACGGCAGGTCAAGCACCTCTCAACAAACCATGCGACGTCCCTCTTCATACAGGGCCACCAATACTCCTTTCTCAAATCCTAATACATCTTAGTGGCCCCCAAATGGATCAAAAATTTCGACCGATGAGCCTCCTCCATCAAAGTGGTACGCGTTCCTCCCACAAACGGCACCCAGATACGCCCCTGAAATGTCATAAGCCCTCGACCATCCGTAACGAATCCTGATACCAAACCAACAACCCGTTCCCTCTTCTGCATCTCAGGTTGCACAGCCTCTGCCTGTGCCCCACGAATGGCATTTAAAATCGGGGTCATCACCGTCAACCTCATACAAATATCTCGGATCGGGACGCTTTCCGCCCTACGACTCAACGCGTCGGCTACCACATTGGCCTTACCCGGGTGGTACAGGATCTCACAATCGTAATCCTTCACCACATCCAACCATCTCCTCTGTCGCATATTCAGGTTTGGCTGATCCATCAAGTACTTCAGACTCTTATGGTCCATGTAGATGGTACACCGAACCCCATAAAGATAATGCCGCCAGATCTTGAGGGCAAACACCACAGCCCCCAATTCCAGGTCGTGGGTGGGATATCTCGACTCATGAGGCTTCAACTGCCTCGAAGCATACGCTATCACATGCCCCCCCTATACATAAGCACCGCCCCTAAACCCGATATAGAGGCATCACAGTACACCACAAAATCCTCCATCCCTTCTGGGAGTGCAAGCACTGAAGCCTCGCAGAATTTCTGACGAAGGGTCTCGAATGAGGACTGCTGCTCCGGTCCCCACGAATATGCAACACCCTTCCGGGTCATCCTAGTAAGTGGCATGGCGATCTTGGAGAAATCCTTGATAAACCTGCGATAATATCAGGCCAAACCCAGAAAGCTCCTGATCTCGGTGGGCGATCTCGGCACTTCCCATCTCATCACCGCCTCTATCTTGGCCGGATCGACCAAAATCCCTTTCTAGTTAACGAGGTGCCCTAGGAACTGGACCTCTCGTAACCAGAAATCACACTTAGAGAATTTGGCATACAGCCTCTCCGATCTCAGAACTCCAAGAATCTCCCTCAAATGTTCCTCGTGCTGCTCCCTAGACCTCGAATATACCAGAATATCATCAATGAATACGATCACCGACCGATCCAACATCGGCCTGCACACCCTGTTCATGAGATCCATGAACGCAGCTGCGACATTGGTGAGCCCAAAAGGCATCACCACAAACTCATAATGTCCATAACGAGTTCTGAAAGCAGTCTTCTGAATATCTTCATCCCAAACCCTCATCTGATGATAACCCGACCTCAAGTCTATGTTGGAGAGCCAAGATGCCCCCTGCAACTGATCGAACAGATCGTCGATCCTAGGTAACGGATACCGGTTCTTAACCGTCAACTTGTTCAACTCCTGGTAATCGATACACATCCGGTGTGAACCATCCTTTTTCTTGACGAACAAAATCGGCGCTCCCCAAGGTGAGTTACTAGGTCGGATAAATCCCTTACCCAATAGCTCCTGAAGCTGCGAGGATAACTCCTGCATTTCCGGTGGAGCGAGACAATAAGGCGCCTTGGCGATGGGCGCCGCTCCCGGAACTAAATCGATACGGAACTCCACTTGCCTTTCCGGAGGCACACCTGGTAACTCTTTGGGGAACACATCCGAAAACTCGCATACAACAGGAACGTCATCAACCGAATTGGGCCTCCCCGCGGCCACTCGAGTATCCGTCACGTAGGCTATGAATCCTTTGTAGCCCTGCTGTAAACTCTGCCTCGCCCTGGTAGCCGAACAAAACGCCGACCCACACCGGGTCCTCTCGCCATGCACCGTAAGCACTCCCCCACTAGGGTCTCGAATCGTCACCCGCTGTCCCTCGCAGTCAATAACTGCCCCAAACTTACTCAACCAGTCCATGCCCACGATAACGCAGACATCCCCCATCGCTATAGGAACCAAGTCTATAGGGAATTTGACACCGAAAATCTCGAGCACACATCCTCGAATCACGTCTACGGCATATATCACTTTCTCATCAGCTATGGAAACCCTCAAAGGTCGACTCATCATTTCCCGATCAATACCGAGGTGCTGACTAAAAGCCAGAGATACAAAAGACCGACTCGCACTCCAGTCAAATAATACTAAAGCAGGTACAAAATTCACAAGAAAAGTACCTACGCATAACATGACATAAGCACAACATCTCATAAAAGAATAATAAATACATGAAAGAATACATACCAGCCACAACATCAGGCATCGCGCGGACCTCCTCCGCAGTCAACTGGAAAGCTCTCCCGCGAGCCCTCGGGGCCTCGGCCTTCACTGGTCAAGTCTCAGCAGCCCTAGCAGCAGGTGCAGATCCCTGGAGAAGCTGAGGGCACTCGGCCATCCGATGGCCGGTCTGGTTGTAATGAAAGCAAACCATAAACCCCTTGGGGCAATCCCTAGCAATGTGCCCCTCCTTGCCACACTTATAGCAAGCACCTGATCGACATATCCCCTCGTGTCCCTTGCCGCACTTTCCGTAAGTGCGGCCCTTCTGACCTCCCGTCCTCGAATCGGCGGACTTAGTCTGCTTGGCTGCCGGCTGAGACTGAGCTGGCCTCCGATCCACCCATTGAGACTCGGCCTCCTCCCTGGCCTAGGTCTCCAACTCAATCTCGTGCTTCCTGGCATTCGCCTGAAGCTCAGCAAAAGTCTGATATGTCGAGTTCGATACGAACTCCCGGATATCCCTCCTCAACACACCCAAATACCGGCTCATCCGAGCCTGCTCCGTGGAAACCTGCTCGGGGAAGAACACCGCCCTCTCATGAAACTTCCGCGTGATCACCGTGACAGAATCATTACCCTGCTTGAGGGTCAAGAACTCCTGAACCAACCATTCCCTCTCCACCGGGGGAACGTACTCGTCTCTGAACATAGTGGTAAACCTCTCCCATGTCACAGCTGAAACCTCTGCCAGAGTGAAGTTCGCCGTCACGAACTTCCACCAATCCTTTGCTCCCAGGCGGAGCAGGTTCAAGGCGAACCGTACCCTCAGGTGCTCCGGACATAAACAAGTGTAGAAGCATCCCTCGATATCAACAATCCATCTCATCGCAGCGATCGGATCCTGCGTCCCGTCAAACTCAGGTGGCTTCGTGTTGCTGAACTCCCGAAATAGCAACGAGTCACCTCCCTGTGGTCTGGCAGCGGCCACAGCTGCGGTAGCTGCAGCGGCTGCAGCTTCAGTCAACGCGGCGTACCGCTCATCAAATGTCTCCATCAAAGTGGTCTTAATAGACCCAAACATCTCCGGAATCTCAACCTGGATCGCTGCAGCCACCTCCTCATGAATCATCTGACGAATCTCCTCGTCACTCACACTGCTCGTACTAGGTCTGTGGCGCGGTCCAACCATGATGCCTCTGAAATACAACATAGAAATATCAGAGACTCTATCGAGCATAATCACACTCGATAACTCAACCCTACTCAGTCTCCAATACCCAGGGATTTTTACTTGGGTTGTCCACTGACCCGGTGTCTTCGGTAGTACGGGCCCAATACTACCGACTTCACCGCATCAGCATTCACCCTAAGTCCTCCTCCCCAAACCCAGGATCATGAGTACTCTATTCTTGCCATGCACTAGCTACCCGCTCGCTCTCGAAGCATCTCATAGTAACAGAATTCCCTAGACTAAGGTATCACAAATCAGGCCACTCTAGTCCTAATATGAATACCTAGTCTTCTAGCGTGCATATCATATCATATTTCATAACACATATTGTAAGGGTATTTTGGGGATCTTTACCGTTCGGGCGCTGGCTGATCGTACACACTGCTTCATCCTTGTTTACCATAAAAATCCTTTATAAAAATTTTATGCTTTTGGTTTTTGAAAGATTCCTCAAATCCTCGGTTTGAGTTCAGTTACGCCCGAAGGTGTACCCGAATCCCTCAAACCTAGGCTTTGATACCAACTTGTAACAACGGAAAATTTAAAACAAATGTTTCATTTCTTAAAATATATTTCCATCAAATAAGTCATCAAGATCCAATGTATCATGTCATAATACAATTATATAAATCCCAAGATCATAAATCTTCCATCAGTGTGTACAGATCATGTCGGCGCCTTCCCACGGTCCTCGCTAGTACCTGAAACACATATCACAAAATCTGTAAGCATAAATGCTTAGTGAGTTCCCCAAAATACAACCTACGCACATACGCCTTTCCAGGCTCTGACCTTCCGGTCCATGTGTCTTAGGGGACTTCCGTCCCGACTAGGTAAACCTTCCGGTCCTACCCACACCAACCTTACGGTCCACATTACAACGACTTCCGGCCCATAACATATTCGCCTTTCGGCCCATAACGTAATGCCTTCCGGCCCATATCAAGCATTTCATACATGGCACATATAACAATTAACTTATCACACATAACACATATATCTCATATCATATCCGACCTTCTGGTCACACAGTCAACCCTTCCGGGTATAGTATAGTGAGAAGACTCACCTCGAGTATCTCGATAACTCGCGAATCCTGGAAATCACTCGTGCTCGATCCTCCGAGCTATAATCCTCCTATAACATCATATATCTCCGATTAAAACTTTTACCACTAAGGTTGACTACCCCTACAAGTCAACACTTGGTCAACTCTGGTCAATGGTCAACGGTCAACTTTGACCGGACTCGGCGAGTGCACTAGAGCGAATCGGCGAGTCTAAGCGTTTTAACCAACTCTCTAGGATTCCCTTTTTGACACGTCGAGTACTCCCCTGACTCGACGAGTTCCACCTGGTATGAATCACAGGGCCACCCCGACTCAACTCGCCGAGTCTCAAGAACAACTCGGCGAGTTCCAGTTCGACTCACACAACCTGGTAACCCTCTCTGACTCCCCCAGACTCACTGAGTCAACCCATAACTCAGCAGGACCACTCACTGAGTGGTTAATGACAATCTTCATGCTACTCGCCGAGTCTGATCTTTAGACTCAGCGAGTCCATGCCATGCATCAACTCAAACTTGCTTCTGAGGTCAGATCCGCTCCAACAATTCATAGATCTGGCCCTCCTAAGCTTATTCATCATGTAAAGTTCATGTCTTGGTGCTCATAACACACCCTATGACCCATAAATGGTGTTTTGACCTTAAGCATAAAGACCCCAATCCAAAACCCCCATGGATTTATAAAAAGCTGGGACAAAGGGACACTCTGGACCTCCAAGGGTTCAGATCCAGAACCTAACTCACTTAAGGGACCTAGGAAGCACTAGATCTAGCCACAAAAGGGCTCAATAAGCCTTAAATCAATATAAACATCAACATAACAGAGAATAGCTCGAAGGTAGTACCTCAAATGTGATGTTCTGGACCTCAAATCTTCAGGAAGTGGCTCCTCTTGATTCCCCTTAGCTATTGCTTCCTCTCCCTTGCAATGTAACACCTCCAAGGTCAATAATGGCTCCTTGCTTTGCTCCAAATGCTCAAACTCGCTAGGGTTTCACTCAGGGTTCTGGTGAGCACAAATGATGGCCCTAAGGCCCTTTAAATAGGTCCCAAACCCGAGAAATTAGGGTTTCATTAAACAGCACGGACTCGCCGAGTCCATACCCTGGACTCGTCGAGTTCAGGCGCGAACCCACGTCCAGAACCGCGATCCTACCCGGCGAGTCTGAGCTCCAACTCACCGAGTCCCCTCACAAAACACCAAAAACATAAGCATAAAGGATACCTGGAAATCTGGGCTGTTACAGCGAATTTTGGATTCGGCGAGTCGAATTTTTGGGCCATGTTGTTAGCGAAGAGGGAATACACGTGGACCCCTCCAAGATCAAAGCCATTGAGAACTGGTCAGCACCGAAGACACCTACCGAATTTCGTCAATTTCTAGGTCTCACTGACTACTATCGCCGGTTCATTCATAACTTCTCTAGCATAGCGAAACTTCTTACAACCCTGACCTAAAAAGGTGTGGCCTTTGACTGGGAAGCGAAATAGGAAAGAGCGTTCCAAACGCTCAAACGAGCCTTGTGCACCGCTCCGATACTATCCCTCCCCGAAGGGATAGAAGACTTCATTGTCTATTGCGATGCATCCAATCAAGGACTCGGATGTGTTCTAATGCAGCGAGGTAAAGTCATCGCCTATGCCTCGAGACAGCTGAAGACACATGAGGTTAACTACACAACCCACGATCTTGAACTAGGAGCAGTTGTGTTTGCTCTGAGGATCTGGCGACATTACCTGTACGGTACAAAAAGCACGATCTTTACAGACCATAAGAGTCTACAACACATTTTCGACCAGAAAGAGCTCAACATGAGACAACGACGGTGGGTCGAGCTACTCAGTGATTACGAGTCCGAAATTTGTTATCATCCGGGTAAAGCCAATGTAGTAGCCGACGCCCTAAGTCGGAAAGAATATACTGGTCGTAGAGTCAAATCTTTGACTCTAACTATCCATTCACACTTATCCACGAAAATAAAGGAGGCTCAGCTCAACGCCTTGAAACCTGAAAACATGACTGGTGAATCCCTTAGAGGGATGGATAAGAACTTAGAAATCAAGGGAGGCGGAGCCTTATACCTCATGGATCGGATCTGGACACCGAAACACGGTGGCTTCAGAGACTTGGTCATGAACGAAGCTCACAACACTCGTTATTCCGTCCACCCGGGTTCAGATAAGATGTATCTGGATCCTAAAAAGTTATACTGGTGGCCTAACATGAAAGCAAATATTGCTACCTTCGTGAGTAAATGCCTTACTTGCGCAAAGGTCAAGGTCGAATACCAGAAACCCTCCGACCTCCTACAACAACCGGAGATACCTAAATGGAAGTGGGAGCGGATCACTATGGACTTCATAACCAAGTTGCCCAAGACGACGGGTGGACTTGATTCCATATGGGTCATCGTCGATAGACTGACCAAGTATGCACACGTCTTGCCAATCAAAGTAACAGACAAGATGGAGAAACTTACTAGAACTTACATTAGGGAGATTGTAAGGCTGCACGGTGTTCCTTTATCTATCATCTCGGACCGAGATAGTAGATTCACTTCGAGGTTCTAGCAGTCATTACAAAGTTCCCTAGGAACTAGGCTGGACATGAGTACAGCCTACCATCCACAGACCGACGGGCAAAGTGAGAGGACTATCCAAACCTTAGAAGATATGTTGCGTGCCTATGTGATTGACTTTGGAAAAGCTTGGGATACCCATTTACCCCTTGTTAAATTTTCCTACAACAACAGTTATCACACGAGCATAAAGGCAGCTCCATTCGAGGCCCTCTATGGCCGAAAGTGCAAATCCCCTCTATGATGGGTTGAAGTGGGTGATACCCAGTTAGCTAAGGGACGAGTTCCCGAAAGCACTCTCACGGGTCCGGAGATCATTCGGGAAACGACAGAGAAGATCGTTCAAATTCGTGAACGACTGAAAGCCTCTAGAGACCGACAGAAAAGCTACACTGACAAGCGTAGGAAACCATTGGAGTTCCAGGTGGGCGACCGAGTCCTACTGAAGGTCTCACCCTGGAAGGGCTTGATACGCTTTGGGAAGCGTGGGAAGCTCAATCCAAGATACAATGAGCCTTTCGAGATTCTCGCGAGAATCGGCCCTGTGGCTTACAAGCTCAATCTACCGCAAGAACTCAGTAACGTACATCCTACCTTCCATGTGTCAAACTTGAAAAAGTGTCTATCCGACGAGACTCTTGTTATTCCACTCGACGAGATCGAGATCAACGAGAGCCTCAACTTCGTGGAGGAACCAGTAGAGATCATGGACCGAGAGGTCAAGCAAACAAAGCAGAGTCGTATCCTGATAGTGACGATGCACTGGAAAGCAAAGCGTGGACCGGAATTCACTTGGGAACGTGAGGATCAGATGAAACTGAAATACCCTCACCTTTTCGCTTAGTTATTTGTAACTTCTTAATTGCTTAAATTCTAATTTCGGGACGAAATTCCTTCTAATGGGGGGATGATGTGACAGCCCGAAATTTCCATTATGTACAAACTATATCACTTCAATAGAAGTTATAGCAGTCACAGTTAATTTTCAGACTTTTTCGCGTAAGTTTGAGTAATTTAGGGTTTACACTTCAGAAAATATCAGGAGAGTCGGTGCACTAGGGTTTTGTGCAACACTGTTATTCCAACACTCTATTATATTAGAGATCATTTCAGGAATAAAAATATTTTCTGCCAAAAATATCTCAGGACTATAAATAGAATTTTGAACCAAATTCATTCATTATTCACATTTCCAACTAGAGAAAAGCCATTTTCTCTCTCATGGATCTTCGGGTTTTTATACCAAAACGTGAGTAACTCTTTCTAGTAGTGTTAGAAAGCTTTATATGTGTTAATAACATGATTTAGAACGCTAAATCACTAGATTTGGGAGTTTACTCCCCAAGGTGTTCTTGGGCGGTAAACTCCCGAAACCGAGCCTAGATTGTTCCTTGTGTTATGCTACTGCCTTAGACTCAATTGTAGGTGTATTAAGGACAAGAAAACAATCAAAGACCACAAACACATGGGAGTTCACGGCCCAAGTGTATCTTAGGCCGTAAACTCCATTGAAATGGACCAAAGGGTGCTTTTAAGACACCTAAAGCCCTAGACCTTTACATGGAATTCTTTCCCACTTAAATGAAGGACAAAACCACATCAAAATTACCTCTTGAAGTGAGTTTACGGCCTTGGTAATGCTGCTAGACCGTAAACACCAAACAAGGGCACCAAAGTGTGCCTAGAGTCCTCATTAGCTTTAAACAAATGCCTAGAAATTATCCCACTTATGCATGAGGCTTGAAACCAATGAAAACAACACCCCAAGGGAGTTTACAACCGTAAACTCCAAGGGAAATGGCCTTGAGGCCGTAAACTCCTAAATGGAGTGTTTTTAGACCTTAAACCCTTTCAAGAATTGAACTACCAAGTTGGAATAATTCTAGGAATCATTTGGAACTTCAAAACACACGATACACCCATAGTTGGGAGTTTACGGCCATAAACCCAAGAGTTTACAACCGTAAACTCCATGTGTGTTAGTATATGAGGAGTAAACTCATATATGGGGTCCTTTGGAACCCTAAACACAAGTGCCTTGTCCCACAATAGCTTAGATGCAATCCTTAGGGCTTAAAACACTTATATAAAGTGTTTATTATGTCTAGGATGTCTTAACATTATCAATTAGTGATTTGAGACTAATTGAATGCATATATGTGTGATTATATGTTCATTAGGATCGTAGTGTGTGTACAAGTCCTTGCTTGACACCTAGCAATCCTATACCGTTCAGTTCATCCCAATCACCAACTACAGGTGAGTTCATGTGACAACCCGAAATTTCCAATTGTATGAATATCATCTATTCAATAGAAGCTAGTTCAGTTTCAGTGATTTTAAAGCTTTTCCGAACAAGTTTGTGTACATTAGGGTTTATGTTTTAGATGATATCAGGAGAGTGGATACTCCTGGTTTTATGAAACTTGGGCATTTCAAGTTTCATACTATTACAGTCCAACATCAGGAATAAAAATATTTTCTGCCAAAATATTCCAGGACTATAAATAGTTTTCTGAATTAAATTAATTCATTATTTACAATTCCAAATAGAGAAAAGCCATATTCTCTCTGACGGATCTTCGGGTTTTCATCCCAGATTGTGAGTCTACTTTTCTATATGTGATTCAATACTTGTTAGGTGTTTATTAACATCAATTGCATGTCTAGATATCAAGATCCGGGAGTTTACCGCCCAAGAACGTTCTTGGGGAGTAAACTCCAAAATGGAACATTATGGCTTCCTAGTCCCGATTCCTTGTTAGACAACTTGTTTAGGAGTTAGGATATGATCTTTATAGGCCAAAAAGCATCCAAGAAACACAAGTTCTAGGAGTTTACGGCCAAGGAACTCCCTTGGCCCGTAAACCCCTTTTCAAGGGCTTAAGTGCCCTAAAACTTTCCCCAAATGCTTAAGGACTTTAACTATTAGTACTTGTGCTTGTTTAGAACATCAAAAGCTCATCAAAATCACAAGTTAGTAGGAGTTTACGGCCAAGAACTCCCTTGGGCCGTAAACCCCTTTTTGTGGGACAAAAATCATTCCAAGCTACCCTTAAGCCTTTAGACAATTTACCTTGCACCCTTGGGACTAGAATGGAGAGTAGAACACATCTAAACCACTCCTTGAAAGGATTTTACGGCCAAGGAACATGACTAGGGCCGTAAACTCCAAGTGAAGGCACCAAAGTGTGCCTCTTGTCCCCATAAGCCTTAGATAAATTCATGAAAGCAATCCTTGTTGTTTAATTGCTTCAAATCAATTAAATCCAAGAGTTTACGGCCGTAAACTCTAGGATGAAGGACTTTAGGCCGTAAACTCCCTTATGGAGTGTTATAAAGCCTTAAACTACTTCATGTGTTATTCCAATAAAGCTACGAGTGTTCTAGGATCAAGATAGCACCACAAAACACCCAAAAACACCATTTGAGGAGTTCACGGCCATAAACCCATGAGTTTACGGCCGTAAACTCCAAGGTGTGGGGTTTGTTGGATGGTGAACTCTTATACAAGGCCCTTTGATGTTTCAAATCCTTTTGCCTTGTCCCGTAGCATCTTAGATGCAACCATTTGAACCTTAAACACTCATAAAAGTGTTTAAATGTTTTCTAAGTGTCTTAACTTATTTATTTAAGTTATTATTTGTCTAATTAGTTATATATATGCTTATTATATGATAACTAGGCTCGTGCGTGTAAACCAGTCTCCGTTTGTCACCTAGCACGGTAGCCGACACTACAATTCATACGACTCACCACAAGTGAGTTCATACCCCTTGAATCAACCTTTGAAATGATTTTAAATGTTTTATAACACTTTAGGGGGGGGGGGGGGAATACAAGTCAAATACTTATAAGTTATTACTTCAATCACATGTGATTGTGTTTAATCACATGTGATTAATAACTAGGAAAACAACGATTTTCACACTGTTCAAGCTGTTTTTCAACTGCTTTACTATTGAAATGTTTTACAAACTGTTTTACTATCCAAACTTACTTATAGACTGTGATTCAATCAAATGCTTCTTATACTTAAACTGTTTTATCAACTTATGCTTTCAAAATGATTTATAGATCGACATCAAGTCAATCTTCTCTTGAAATTATATTTATGCATCAAAATGTTTTATGAAAACTTATTTATGCTTTATATATACAATTGCATGCCCATATATGTATAGATATATAAATAATGTTCAAAAGGCTTAGGAATGCCATCCGCCCTATTTCCTTTTCCTCGATTTGGATGTGGTCTGGTGGGATTTCGGGTGACCATCCGAAGGTCATTTCCATATTACTTATATATCATATATACATGTATAGACATAAAAGTACTTCCATATTCGTAATCATCAGTACATCATTAGCTGGTTACCATCGGGGTAACGCAGGACAATACATATACAGATATACTAGAAACAATACATATACATATATACTAGAAACAATACATATATAGATATACTAGAAACAATACATATACAGATATACTAGAAACAATACATATACAGATATACTAGAAACAATACATATACAGATATACGAGAAACATGAACATATACAGAAACACTAGAACGAGAAACATTACATATACATGAATACTTAACAATTGTGATCCACTGTATCGGGCATGCCTTAAGTGTCATGGCCTGAGTTGTAGCCAGAATTCTCTTGGAGGGAGAGCGTGAGTTTGCGTATAGATCTATACTGGATTGACTATCCTACACCTTGCTGCTAGCTACAGCCGGACCTGCAGGTCTGCGGGTGCCAAACGTCATTTCTTTTATTACGACCGTTCATTATGTCGTTGTTACCAGTCGATAGCATGGTGCAATTTATCACAATATACCTTAATATAAATCCGGTTTAAGGTAGTAATAGTATTTAGTACAACAGTAGTCTTATTATACAAAGCTACAGTACTACAATGATTTACCCATTACATATTTTAGTGATAACATCACTCAAGCGTTAATGTACAAACTATATTTTAACAAATGATAGTTATACTTAGGTAATTACACACTTTTACAATAGACAGGTTCACAAAACAGTTTAGCCTTGGTAGAAGGTTACTTTTATAGAAAATATAGGATTTTCTGAGGGATTCAAACTTTTACAAACACTTTCAAACATTTGCTTACATTTTACAAACATATACATTGAGACAGGTTCAAACGTTTTTACAAGAAACATTGACACTAAAATACTTATGGACTCACCAGCTTTATGCTGATAAACTCTTTCAAAATAACTTGTATTCTCAGGTCATCAGTAGACAGGTACCGAGGCCAACTTTTGAGAAGATGGAGTGCATTCAAGACTCATCTCATATTATTTTGTTATACATTATTTTTGGTGTCTATAACTGTGCAGAACACACTTGTATTAAAATTATATATTTAATGCAATGGATGATGTTGTTTGCTTATTTACATTTACTGTGTTGTGATACTATACATGACGTCCTCCGCCCCAGAACGTTTCCGCCGTTCTTGGTTTTGGGGTGTGACAGATTGGTATCAGAGCATTGTTTATAGTGAATCAAGTATATCAACCCATAAAAGATATACTAATCTATAAACCCAAAAGGGACTAAAACACTCTGACCAAGAGTCTATACTTTAAATAATAAAATATTTAATTAAGTATACTAGTCTGCATTCATACTAAAATCAATGTCACAATGACAAAAACAAAAGTATTACGATTGTTGAATATTACAAGTGAGCTCGGGGATGTATGGTCAGTCCTGGGAATGGCATAGCCTGATCAACTATGCTGGTCCTAGGAGTGATTAGCATATGCCCTAGAATGGTTGTGATATGTTAACAAGTCTAAAAACTTACCAACAATACCACAAGAAGATCAGTAGAACTTAAACTTAAAATACTATAGGAGTGTTTTGTGCTATTAGTTACACGTATACTATATTCTTATGCCTCTCTTCTCGCGTAGATCTAAATGGCTGGTTTCCATCATGGCGACCCGTACTTTCCCAATGAAGGCAATGCCGGATGGATCGATGAAGAGCCTGAAGATGAGCATCCAATCCCTTTGGATGATCACCTCGCAGAAGGATTTTCGGATGGATCCGACTCCGAGCCTGAAGTTAACAACCTACCGCTAGTAGATCAAGCCCCGAACAACAACCCTCGGCCAGCGTTTCCAGGCCCTACTCCCATGTGGGCCAACGACTTGAATCGTTGGAGTGATGAGCAGGGTCAGCCCTTACCATACTTTGGGGACCGAACCTTTTACAATGTTAGCGATGGTGGCTCTGCTGATAAAGCTCTGCCGGTAATCATCCGCAGAATAGCTCGTAATGTCGAGCAAGGTCGAGCAGCCATCGACCGGGTCATGGAGATTGATGCCAATTCAGGCGTCAATACGGCCCGCATCTGCCGTCTTGAAGAAACATGGAACGGACCCGGAGAACCAACGAAACTCTACAACAACAGCTGGCTGCCTCCCGAGCTGAGGTCGTGGAACTTAGAGCTCGTCAGAGAGCTCAGGACCGACACCTTCAAGAGGTGTTTCGCCAAGTGTCCGACCTCAAGGATCGCCCGAGGAATTCCCATCGCCATTAGATGATGTCTAGTACATCTCTGTCTTTTGAATTAGGGATAGCCTTGAACTTATATGCTCTAAGTAGCACTTGTCTGTAAAATATTCCTAACTTTCAGTACTCTAATTAGGAATCTAGGACTGTCAGTATTGTCCTTATGGTATGATGTAAGACCTACTGTTAGGTCGATTTTCCTTGAACTTATTACATCAGTAATACCCGTACTATTGAAATCTACCTAATCTGTGGGAAAAATTTGTACACTTGTGTATTCCTACTGATATTTCTTATTGTGATTTCTAACACTCATTCAACTGTTGGGCTATGGGTAATTAGTCCATGGGTCACTCTCACATTGCTTACAAATTGATTCTTATCATCCTTCTTGTTGTTATAAACTTATAGCTGAAGGATGCCTCCTCGCAAGTCTCCCAGGAATAGGAATAATCCTGTACCTCCACCACCTCCACCACCTGCAGTCATCGATACTGCAACCCTGAATGCTGTCGTAGCTGCAGCAGTGGCAACTGCCATGGCTCAGTATCACTCATCAGATGCCAGCAGAGGTGGAACCCCTGTTGAATCTATCCCGGTTGAAATCCCAGTGCGCTCCAGGGAGTGCTCTTACAAGGATTTCACAAACTGCAAGCCGAAGCCTTTCTATGGCACCAGCGGAGTCATTGCTCTCTCGCAATGGTTCGAGAAGACTGAATCAGTCTTCGAAATCTGTTCGTGCCCGGCTGCATTTAAAGTGAAATATGCCGCGTGCACCTTCGAGGATAAAGCCCTAACGTGGTGGAACGGCCACGTCAAAGCCCTAACTCTCGTCGTGGCTAACGACATGGGTTGGGCAACGATGAAGGACCTCATGACTGAGGAGTACTGCCCTAGGGGCGAAGTCCAGAAGTTGGAACATGAACTCTGGAATCTGACAATGAAGGGCACCAACGTGATCGCTTACACTGCCCGCTTTAGCGAACTGGTGGCCCTATGCCCCAACATGGTTCCCACTGAAGGGAAAAAGATTGAGCGGTATATATGGGCGCTAGTGCCTCCGTACCAGGGGAACGTCTTAGCATCCAACCCTGCTACTTTCGACAGTGCCAAGCGATTGGCATCAAGACTTATTGATCATGGAGTCAAGACCCCTGCAACTACAACCACCCTAGCCGTCCCAGAACCCTCTAAACCCGCTGGCAACAAGCGGAAGTTCTGGGATGAGAAGAAGAAGCAGCGAGCTTCAAAGAAACAAAAAATCGTAGCAGTACATGCTGCGGTAGCCCCTACTCCTGTTACTGCTCCAGGGAAGCAGTATGCTGGAAGTTTGCCGAAGTGCAACAAATGCAACTTCCACCATAACGGCGCCTGCCGTGAAATGCAGTGTAACAACTGCCACAGAAAAGGACACACCGTCCGATTCTGTAAGTTCCCGGCGCAACCGATCTCCCAGGTACCTGGCTCTGGCGTGAGCCCAACTTGCTATGGATGTGGCGAAGCAGGCCACTTTAAAAGGGACTGCCCTAAGGCGAGGAATACTGGAGGAGCAGGGAGGGTACTAGCAATAGGCCACGGGGAAGCAATCGCTGACCCGATAGTGGTGACTGGTACATTCCTCCTTGATAACTCCTATGCATGCATTCTGTTCGATAGTGGAGCGGAGCGAAGCTTCGTAAACCACAAATTTGCTCGCATGCTTAAGCAACAACCACACGCACTTAATGAACAATTCACAGTAGAGATGGCCAATGGGAAAACTGAAAGTACTAATAGCATATACTTAGGTTGTCTTCTAACCTTAGATAACCATTCATTCCCAATCGACCTTATGCCGGTCTCAATAAAAAGTTTCGACGTTATAATCGGCATGGATTGGTTAAGTCTTCATCGCGCCGAAATTCTATGCTACGAGAAAGCAGTCCGTCTAAACCTCCCGTCTAACGAAACTCTTATAGTCTATAGCGACAAACCAGGTGCGAGTCTTCGCATTATATCTAGTATTCAAGCACAGAAATATTTGCGCAATGAATACCACACATTCCTTGCTCACGTCGTCGACACGAACCTAGAAACGAAAGAACTAAAGAACCTCCCAGTAGTGAGCGACTTTCCCGACATTTTCCCACAAGAACTACCCGGGTTACCTCCGCAACGACAAGTCGAGTTCCGAATCGACTTAGTCCCAGGAGCTACCCCAGTAGCCAAGTCGCCCTACCGTTTAGCACCAGCCGAGATGCAAGAACTCTCTGGTCAACTTAACGAACTGCTCAGCAAGGGCTTTATAAGACCAAGTTTCTCACCTTGGGGAGCACCGGTCTTGTTCGTTAAGAAGAAGGACAGATCATTCCGTATGTGTATTGACTACAGAGAACTCAACAAATTGAAGATCAAAAATCGTTACCCTCTGCCACGCATAGATGATCTATTCGACCAACTGCAAGGGGCGAACTATTTTTCCAAGATTGATCTGAGATCCGGATATCACCAGTTACGAGTGCTCGAAGAGGATGTGCCGAAGATAGCCTTCCGAACTCGTTACGGACACTACGAGTTCGTGGTGATGCCATTCAGATTGACCAATGCGCCCGTAGTCTTCATGGATCTGATGAATAGAGTATGCCGACCTTACTTAGATTAGTTCGTCATCGTTTTCATTGACGACATCCTGATCTACTCCCGAAGTAAGAAGGAGCATGGTGATCACCTACGACAAGTTCTAGAGACACTACGAAAGGAGAAACTTTATGCGAAGTTCTCGAAATGTGAATTTTGGATCCGAAGAGTCGAATTCTTAGGACACGTGGTTAGCGAAGAAGGAATCCACGTGGACCCATCCAAAATAAAAGCCATTGAGAACTGGTCAGCACCAAAGACACCTACAGAAATTCGTCAATTTCTAGGTCTCGCTGGCTACTACCGCAGGTTCATTCAGAACTTCTCCCGAATAGCGAAGCCTCTTACGACCCTGACCCAGAAAGGCGTGGTCTTTGACTGGGAGGAGAAGCAAGAAAGAGGTTCCAAACGCTCAAACGAGCCTTGTGCACCGCACCAATACTATCCCTTCCAGAAGGAATAGAAGACTTCGTAGTCTATTGTGATGCATCCAATCAAGGACTCGGATGTGTTCTGATGCAGCGAGGTAAGGTCATCGCCTACGCCTCGAGACAGTTGAAGACACACGAGGTTAACTACACGACCCACGATCTTGAACTAGGAGCAGTAGTGTTTGCTCTGAAGATCTAGAGACATTACTTGTATGGAACGAAGAGCACTATCTTTACCGACCACAAGAGTTTACAACACATTTTCGATCAGAAGGAGCTCAACATGAGACAACGACGGTGGGTCGAGCTACTCAGTGACTACGAATGCGATATTCGTTATCATCCGGGTAAAGCCAACGTAGTAGCAGACGCCCTAAGTCGGAAAGAATATTCTGGTCGCAAGGTCAAGTCATTATCAATAACCATCCATTCACACTTGACTAAGCAAATTCAGGCGGCTCAGCTAGAGGCCATGAAACCTGAAAATGTGTCGAGTGAATCCCTTAGGGGAATGGACAAGAACTTCGAAGCCAAGGGTGACGGAGCTTTATATTTCATGAACCGGATCTGGACACCGAAACACGGTGGTTTCCGAGACTTGGTCATGACCGAGGCGCACAACACTCGGTATTCCGTCCACCCAGGTTCAGATAAGATGTATCTGGATCTGAAAAAGCTATACTGGTGGCCTAATATGAAAGCAGAGATTGCTACCTTTGTGAGTAAATGCCTTACTTGCGCGAAGGTTAAGGTCGAGTACCAGAAGCCCTCTGGTTTACTGCACCAACCAGAGATCCCGGAATGGAAGTGGGAGCGGATCACTATGGATTTCATAACCAAGTTGCCCAAGACGACGGGTGGACTTGACACCATATGGGTCATCGTTGATAGATTGACCAAGTCTGCACACTTCCTGCCTATCAAAGAAACCGACAAGATGGAGAAACTTACGAGAACATACATTAGGGAAATTGTATGGTTGCATGGTGTACCTATTTCCATTATCTCCAATAGAGATAGTAGGTTCACTTCAAGATTTTGGCAATCCCTACAACGTTCCCTGGGAACAAGGCTGGACATGAGCACAGCCTACCATCCACAGACCGACGGACAGAGTGAGAGGACCATCCAAACATTGGAAGACATGTTGCGAGCCTGTGTGATTGATTTTGGGAAGGCATGGGATACTCATTTACCCCTTGTCGAATTTTCCTATAATAACAGTTATCACACGAGCATCAAGGCTGCTCCATTCGAAGCTCTCTACGGCCGCAAGTGCAGATCCCCTCTGTGCTGGGCTGAGGTTGGTGATACCCAATTAGCGAGAGGGCAAGCTTCCGATAGTACTCTCATTGGTCCAGAAATCATTCGGGAAACGACAGAGAAAATCATTCAAATCCGTGAACGATTGAAAGCCTCTAGAGACCGACAGAAGAGCTACGCCGATAAACGAAGAAAACCTTTGGAATTTCAGGTGGGAGACCGAGTCCTTCTCAAAGTCTCACCCTGGAAAGGCTTGATACGCTTCGGCAAGCGTGGGAAGCTTAATCCGAGGTACATAGGGCCTTTTGAGATTCTTGCCAGAGTCGGCCCCGTAGCTTACAAACTTGATCTACCCGACACACTACATAACGTACATTCTACATTCCACGTATCTAACTTGAAAAAGTGTCTGTCCCACGAGACTCTCGTAATCCCACTCGACGAGATCGAGATCAACGAGAGCCTCAACTTCGTGGAAGAACCTGTAGAGATCATGGACCGTGAGCTCAAGCAGACGAAACAAAGTCGTATCCCTATCGTGAAGGTTCGCTAGAACGCCAAGCGAGGACCGGAATTCACTTGGGAACGCGAGGATCAGATGAAGTTGAAATACCCTCATCTTTTCGCTTAAATTGTTTGTAACTTTTATTTGCTTAAATTTTAATTTCGGGACGAAATTCCCTCTAACAGGGGGATGATGTGACAACCCGAAATTTCCAATTGTATGAACATCATCTGTTCAATAGAAGCTAGTTCAGTTTCAGTGATTTTCAAGCTTTTCCGAACAAGTTTGTGTACATTAGGGTTTATGTTTTAGATGATATCAGGAGAGTGGATACTCCTGGTTTTATGAAACTTGGGCATTTCAAGTTTCATACTATTACAGTCCAACATCAGGAATAAAAATATTTTCTGCCAAAATATTCCAGGACTATAAATAGTTTTCTGAATTAAATTAATTCATTATTTACAATTCCAAATAGAGAAAAGCCATATTCTCTCTGACGGATCTTCGGGTTTTCATCCCAGATTGTGAGTCTACTTTTCTATATGTGATTCAATACTTGTTAGGTGCTTATTAACATCAATTGCATGTCTAGATATCAAGATCCGGGAGTTTACCGCCCAAGAACGTTCTTGGGGAGTAAACTCCAAAATGGAACATTATGGCTTCCTAGTCCCGATTCCTTGTTAGACAACTTGTTTAGGAGTTAGGATATGATCTTTATAGGCCAAAAAGCATCCAAGAAACACAAGTTCTAGGAGTTTACGGCCAAGGAACTCCCTTGGGCCGTAAACCCCTTTTCAAGGGCTTAAGTGCCCTAAAACTTTCCCCAAATGCTTAAGGACTTTAACTATTAGTACTTGTGCTTGTTTAGAACATCAAAAGCTCATCAAAATCACATGTTAGTAGGAGTTTACGGCCAAGAACTCCCTTGGGCCGTAAACCCCTTTTTGTGGGACAAAAATCATTCCAAGCTACCCTTAAGCCTTTAGACAATTTACCTTGCACCCTTGGGAATAGAATGGAGAGTAGAACACATCTAAACCACTCCTTGAAAGGAGTTTACGGCCAAGGAACATGACTTGGGCCGTAAACTCCAAGTGAAGGCACCAAAGTGTGCCTCTTGTCCCCATAAGCCTTAGATAAATTCATGAAAGCAATCCTTGTTGTTTAAGTGCTTCAAATCAATTAAAATCCAAGAGTTTACGGCCGTAAACTCTAGGATGAAGGACTTTAGGCCGTAAACTCCCTTATGGAGTGTTCTAAAGCCTTAAACTACTTCATGTGTTATTCCAATAAAGCTAGGAGTGTTCTAGGATCAAGATAGCACCACAAAACACCCAAAAACACCATTTGAGGAGTTCACGGCCATAAACCCATGAGTTTACGGCCGTAAACTCCAAGGTGTGGGGTTTGTTGGATGGTGAACTCCTATACAAGGCCCTTTGATGTTTCAAATCCTTTTGCCTTGTCCCGTAGCATCTTAGATGCAACCATTTGAACCTTAAACACTCATAAAAGTGTTTAAATGTTTTCTAAGTGTCTTAACTTATTTATTTAAGTTATTATTTGTCTAATTAGTTATATATATGCTTATTATATGATAACTAGGCTCGTGCGTGTAAACCAGTCTCCGTTTGTCACCTAGCACGGTAGCCGACACTGCAATTCATACGACTCACCACAAGTGAGTTCATACCCCTTGAATCAACCTTTGAAATGATTTTAAATGTTTTATAACACTTTATGGGGGGGAATACAAGTCAAATACTTATAAGTTATTACTTCAATGACATGTGATTGTGTTTAATCAAATGTGATTAATAACTAGGAAAACAACGATTTTCACACTGTTCAAGCTGTTTTTCAACTGCTTTACTATTGAAATGTTTTACAAACTGTTTTACTATCCAAACTTACTTATAGACTGTGATTCAATCAAATGCTTCTTATACTTAAACTGTTTTATCAACTTATGCTTTCAAAATGATTTATAGATCGACATCAAGTCAATCTTCTCTTGAAATTATATTTATGCTTCAAAATGTTTTATGAAAACTTATTTATGCTTTATATATACAATTGCATGCCCATATATGTATAGATATATAAATAATGTTCAAAAGGCTTAGGAATGCCATCCGCCCTATTTCTTTTTCCTCGATTTGGATGTGGTCTGGTGGGATTTCGGGTGACCATCCGAAGGTCATTTCCATATTACTTATATATCATATATACATGTATAGACATAAAAGTACTTCCATATTCGTAATCATCAGTACATCATTAGCTGGTTACCATCGGGGTAACGCAGGACAATACATATACAGATATACTAGAAACAATACATATACAGATATACTAGAAACAATACATATACAGATATACTAGAAACAATACATATACAGATATACTAGAAACAATACATATACAGATATACTAGAAACAATACATATACAGATATACTAGAAACAATACATATACAGATATACGAGAAACATGAACATATACAGAAACACTAGAACGAGAAACATTACATATACATGAATACTTAACAATTGTGATCCACTGTATCGGGCATGCCTTAAGTGTCATGGCCTGAGTTGTAGCCAGAATTCTCCTGGGGGGAGAGCGTGAGTTTGCGTATAGATCTATACTGGATTGACTATCCTACACCTTGCTGCTAGCTACAGCCGGACCTGCAGGTCTGCGGGTGCCAAACGTCATTTCTTTTATTACGACCGTTCATTATGTCGTTGTTACCAGTCGATAGCATGGTGCAATTTATCACAATATACCTTAATATAAATCCGGTTTAAGGTAGTAATAGTATTTAGTACAACAGTAGTCTTATTATACAAAGCTATAGTACTACAATGATTTACCCATTACATATTTTAGTGATAACATCACTCAAGCGTTAATGTACAAACTATATTTTAACAAATGATAGTTATACTTGGGTAATTACACACTTTTACAACAGACAGGTTCACAAAACAGTTTAGCCTTGGTAGAAGGTTACTTTTATAGAAAATATAGGATTTTCTAAGGGATTCAAACTTTTACAAACACTTTCAAACATTTGCTTACATTTTACAAACATATACATTGAGACAGGTTCAAACGTTTTTACAAGAAACATTGACACTAAAATACTTATGGACTCACCAGCTTTATGCTGATAAACTCTTTCAAAATAACTTGTATTCTCAGGTCATCAGTAGACAGGTACCGAGGCCAGCTTTTGAGAAGATGGAGTGCATTCAAGACTCATCTCATATTATTTTGTTATACATTATTTTTGGTGTCTATAACTGTGCAGAACACACTTGTATTAAAATTATATATTTAATGCAATGGATGATGTTGTTTGCTTATTTACATTTACTGTGTTGTGATACTATACATAACGTCCTCCGCCCCAGAACGTTTCCGCCGTTCTTGGTTTTGGGGTGTGACAGTTCATAACCCTAATCAATGTTTTAAATGATTTTAAATGCTTTAAAAGGGTGGAATACAAGTAGAAACAAACATGTTATTAAATCATGAATATGTATTTTATAATTGTGTTTGTCATTTAACAGATTTCACATACTACAAAATGTGATGCATGAAATGGTTTTAAATCTTAAGAATACGTTGTTATCAAATGTTTTACTTTTGAAATGTTTATTAAAATGACATCAAGTCATTGTTAATTATTGTTCAAAACCCATAAGATGTCTTACAAAACCATTTTACATTCTTGAACTAAACTATGCATATACACTTATATTCTTATATATGTATTGATTTTATAGTTTACACCTTTCATTTAGTTTCCCACACCCTTGAGTAGTAAGAGTGTATAAACCTATTTGAACAACCAATTACCTTTCAGTAAATTATCATAGGGATAATTTGTAGATATCAAACATAATTCCTATTACAAGGAATCACACAGCAGTTAGTTCATTCATGAGTCTATACCAGTACATTACCTGACACATGAGTACATTTACATTTGAGTACATGATACATGAGTACGTTACATATACTTACATTTGAGTACATGATACATGAACACGCTTACATGAACACATTACATGAGTACCTTTACGTAGATACATTTACCTGTGTATATTAATATGAATACTTGTATCTCAAATTGCGAGGATGATTTATTAGTACCTTCTGTGTAAATCTTCCTGCATATCCCTAGTACCTCGGGATATCTAGACAGGACCCTATCCCTAGTACCTCGGGATACCTAGACGGGCCCCTATCCCTAGTACCTCGGGATATACGGATGGGACTAACCATGCCGGAACTCATCTGTTAGCAACAGTGGGTGATGAACATCTACGGATGCCTACGATTATTACTTATGCTAGGAGTACCTTTACAGGGACTAACCCTTCCTCCGCCCTGCTGTTGCTACAGAGGACAATTGGACAATCTTCGGATGTTCATTAGGTTATATATGTTGTGTTAGCCCTAGTACCTCGGGATAACAGTTACATACGTCGTGTTAGCCCTAGTACCTCGGGATAACACCTACATTAGTAATTTTTCTTGTTTACTTTATTTTGTGATATACTCACATAAACGACGAGTTAGACTAATTACTGTTTGTAATAGTCAAAAAGAAGGAAAAACTATCATTTTACTTACAAAACATTCGGGTCTTCGTAGAAGACTACATTGTCCTTACAAAACATTCGGGTATTGGTAGAAGACTACATTGTCATAACAAAACATTCGGGTCTTGGTAGAAGACTACATCTCAAACTGATAGAAAAGAAAGCATTTTCTAGGGTTTTTCATACTTACATCAACATTCTCATTTAAAGGATTGCATGACTTTTAAAACAGCTTTTAGTAAGCAAGACAATGACACTTAAATAGTTATGAATTCACCAGCTTTAAAGTTGATACTCTCTTTCAAAATAACTTGTATTCTCAAGTCAACAGTAGACAGGTACGATGGCCAGGTTTTCAGAAGACGAAGCAGACAAGTCTCGTCTTTTATTTTGATTGTATATTTTTGGTGTCTTACTACAATGAAAGAACACACATGTATTAAAACTTTACTTATAATGCAATGGATGATGTTGTTGCTTGTTTATTGTATTACATTGTTGTGATACTGTACATGACCTCCTCCACCCCTGAACGTTTCCGCCATTCATGGTTTTGGGGTGTGACATTGTATCTTTTTATCATTCGATACCTTGTTGATTCGTCCTGTGTTCTTACTTTACTTCGTATTTATATTATACTTGTTTAGAATCTATTCGATCTATAAGGATTTTAGTCTTAACAATTGGTATCAGAGTAGGAGACTGTGTAAATCATACGCATCTCTTCTGTTTGAAGAACTCATTAGGGTTTTCACTATTATTGAATCTGTTGGAGTCGTCATTACTTTGTTGATGCTACTCCGTGATCTTGATATTACCCTAATACGATCATACAAGTTTGATTGTTAACAGGTACATAAAATCAAGTCAACATATCACACGATGATTTTCAAACCAATCCAATCAACATCTCAAACAACATAGGATCAACCACAAGGATTCCGATACTATACACTCACGAGTATGAAGTATGGGCTCTTCATTTTGAAGACTATGCCCTTTGCTCAGAAGATAATGGGTATTTGATCTAGAAAGTTATTAGTTTAGGTCCTTTTGTTCACTCTGAAACCAAAATCACCATCAAAACTCAAAAGGAATACAACCAGTTGCTCATTAATATGAAGGAGGTTCCTAAGGATGAGAAAGACAAACTTATCAACAATAACAAAGCAATGAGGGTTATAAGGTTCGCTCTACAGTCTGATACATTCCGCTTGGTGAGTTCTTGTGACAATGCGAAAGATACTTGGGACAGGCTTAAAGAGATTTATTCCACAGATACTAATCTTCAATATTCCACCCAAACACTCCTGCTTTCCGAGTTTGGTGAATTCAAACAAATGCCAGAAGAGAATCTTAGCTAGATGTTCAACCGATATAATCATCTTCTCATTAAGATGATTAAGCATGTAATAGAACGAAAGGTGATCGAGTAGAAGGTCATATTCATGAATGGTCTTAGACCTGAATGGATGGCAGTAGTCTCAATTGTTAAAGAAAACGAACTGTTCAAGAGTTATTCATTGGCCAAACTTGTTGTTATTCTTAAGTAACATGAAAGTGTAGTGACGAAAGAAACGAAAGTTGTGTCCGATATGGGGTCCTTGGCTCTCATTTTGAAGAGCAAGGGTGTTGCAGAGGAAGAACTAGAGGCTGGTCTCTCTGATAATGATTTGACGAGTGAAGAATATGATTTGATGGTCTCAAACCCCAAATGGTATGCATGAAAGAAATTCCCTACCACTAAGAACCGAAACTGGCAGGGAAGTTATAGCTCCGAGAAAGAAAAAGAGGAGAACAAAAGCACTCCTAAAAGGACGAAGAGAAGAAGGAAAGCAAGTTGGTTGGTGACTCAGGTTATGACTGTAACTATTGTCATGGCAAAAATAATTTGGCCAATGAGTACATGTTGAGGAGGCTGAATGAGAAGAAAGCAGGAGAGGATGATGACGCTTACCACTTGCGTAAGCTGGAAGAGATCAAGAAGAAGAAGTCTACTGATAACTCAATGCCTTCTTTAATTGTGCAGGAAAACACAACTGAGAATGAGTTTGGAGGAGTAGAGATCTGGTCTACTGATTCAGAGGGCGAGGAAGTTCGCAAGCCTACACATGGAAGGGAATTTGTTGCGCAAGAAGATGGCTCGGAGTTTGCTAGAAGGTGTCTGATGGTGACCAGTGACGTGTCACAGATGAGAGGCTACATAACTGATGGTGGATATGAGAAAACAAAGGAGAGAAGAGATGATAAGTGCTTTGCAGCGGAACCAGTCTGTGAGTAGATCAATGAATGTGATCAACTAATCAAGAAGGTAAATTCCATTCTCGAATCACTTAAAATACCCATATCTAACTACGAAACAAAATTAAATGATCTAAAATTTACCTTTTCTAATATAAGTGGTAGCTTAAAACAAAGTCGCCTGACGAATTCTAACCTAACTGATCAAATCAGCAGGATATCATCCAAGAGTGATGAGCGAAGGATTTGGATAGAAAAGATAGAGTCTGAGTTGTCTAGATCTAGGGATGAACACATGTATTTGCAGCGAGATAACTTAATGGTTTTGAAACAAAGGAATATTTTTTGTTTAATTGCTAACAAATTTATTCTAATATTACTCATTTTCATTTAGATTGTGAAATTGGGAAAAAGATTCACAGAATGATCTTGACTTTCCTTGAATTAAAGGAAGACGAAATTGATGCTGAGTGTTACAAATGTCAATCTATCGTTTCTTCAGATGAAACCTCAAATGCTTATAAAATTGTTCTGGATAAAATTGAATCCCTTATTAAGTCCAAAGACCACAAGGACATGATGAAAAACTTAATTGATGAGAATGACAGGTTAAAAATAAAAACCGAAACCGTACAGAAATTTGACTCATTGAGTTCTAAGTTGAGTTCAGAAAACAAAATCAATGTTGAAACTACGTCTGAATTTGATGAGGACAGTGACATGAGTGAAATATCTATGGAGGATGAGGTTGATTGTTCCAAATTTTTTAAGAATGAGCCTGAACCTGTAAAAGTCCTTATCTTTAAAAATTCAGTTGAATTCGCTCGGATATCTCAAAATCAACCAAAAACACTAAAAGCGAAAGCAACTGTTTTTCCAAAAGTCCAATGTACCAAATCAAGTGTTTGCCACTGGTGGACTAGAAAAACATCATAGCATCAAACTAATGTCCATCGTTAATGAAGACAACAAAGATGGCTTTGCTGAATTTGTCACACCCCCAAACCAGAACTGCGGAATTGTTCGAGGGTGGATGACTTCAGGTAGTATCATAACAGTTGAGTAAATGGTAAAGAAAGCAAACATAACCATCATAAATATAATTTAAAAAGTTACATTGTTGATTGTATTACATGTTTCAAAAGAAATTTCATTATGATGATAAAATAAGTTGAAATTGACACCTTAGTGTCCCTTCCCCAAAGCTGTTGTTTACTTGTATTACTGAATCCCTGAGAAATACAAGTGGTTTTGAAAAAGTGTCAACAATTAAGTTGGTGAGTTCATAAACATTTTTGTATAAGAATTGTACATATTTTTGTATAAAGTAACTGAGTTTGTTCCTACAAAGTCCAATATTTTCCATAAATGAATAGTAGTTTTAGAAGTTCTAAAAACCCAAAATGCATAAGTATTTTCCATACCTAAATAGTGTAAGTAGATTTATATATGTATATATAATCACTAAGGCGTTTGATAGCCCCGTAAATCAAATGTTTTAATACTTCATGTGAGTTTTATAATCGTGCTATTGACCCAGATTGCCTGTCACAACGTTCTTCAAGCGTTGGAATGATATGACGTTTGTCACCTCAGACCTGCCGGTCCAACTGTAGCTAACAGTTTAGGTGCAGGACTGTCAATCCCGTATAGATCTATACACAAGTATCACGCTCTCCCTACAAGAGATTATGGTATATAATACAGCACTTAAAATACGTACGTGAAAGTATGTGAAGTCAAATGTCTCACAAAGTTTGTATCAAATAGATTTACGCATGAAAAGTCCATTGTTCTTGTAAATGTAAGTATTTCCTTTCTATAGTGTTTATAGAGTGTAAAATATCATGAATATCTCGTAAACTATACCTATTATAGTTTTCCAAAAATGTATTTCATCTGCATGATAAACCTTAGTGTGCTACCAACTTTTCATGTAAAGTATAACATTTGTAATAATGTTATTTTACTTATTTAACATTTATACACATAATGTAGATAAAGCATTAGAAACTGTGTGTAACAATTTGCATTTTAACATAAGTTTTTCTTGCATTTCACTTGTATTTTTCCCCTTAAAATATAGTAAAAACGTGAAAATATAGGGGTATGAACTCACCTGGTAAGTGGGATGATTTGAAGAAAACGAGACTTTTCTCGGGCAGCACTTCGACCGGAAAGTGGAAAACTTCTTGGGATTTCTTGTAACAACCCGAAGTTATCCATCGCCGAAACCTTTGTTGTCCGTAAGACCCGTTTTTCGAAATTCGCTCCTGTTTTGTTTTTGGGCCAATTTATTCAAACTCACATGATTATTATAATCTAATGAGTGTCCAAACCTCTTAGGAACTCATGAAATTGGCCCAAATTATTGATTTGAAAACTTTTAGAACTGTTCCCGCCGGATTACGACAACATAATCGGGTGCGACCAAAAGCCCCGTTTAAGGTCGGTATCGGGTAGAATTCCACCGAGTCCAAATCCCGAATATTATTTAAAGTGTTCTAAGCTTCCATTTGAAGCTTTTGCTTCATCTCACAACTCTCTCTCTAACCTCTCTCCTCAACCAAATATTCAAGGTCCAAAACATTAAATTAAGGCTCCAAATCTTGGACCTAGAACATGTGTTTAGGGCCAAGAAGCATGCTTGGGCCGTAAACACCTAAAAACTTGGGTTTTAAGCAATTTAACCCCTCCAAACCAATTTTGGGACTTAGATACGACTATATGGCTTACCATTCTGGACTTAGAACACCCTAAACATGAATTTTGAGGAGCAAACATGAGTTTACTGCCCAAGAACATGCTTGGGCCGTAAACTCATCATTCATGGGTAGTAAACTCAAAAACAAGTGTTTAAAAGCCATTTAAACACACCATTAGCCTTGGAATAAAGCCTAGAATCATCTAAAAATATTTTGGAGACCTTAAACATGTCAAACACCCTCCATTTAGGAGTTTACGGCCAAAGCTTCCCAAGAAAGAGTTCCAGGGCCGTAAACTCATAAAAACATGTTAAAAGGTGCCCTAAATTCATACCAAGGCTAGTAAAAATTGTTTGGGGACTTTAAACATATCAAACACCCTCCAAATGAGAATTTACGTCATGACACCCCAAGGACAAGTACTAGGGTCGTAAGCTCCTCTATAGGTGTCAAATGATGCCCAAAACTCATACCAAGGCTTGGAAAATTAGTTAGAATCACATGTGATTGTCCTAGCCTCACAAAATAATTATCGATTGAGCTTGGAGGGGATTTTACGGCTGTAAACTCCATATTTACTGCCGTGAACTCCCATAAATAATATATAAGCACATTCAATCCATTCCAAGGTTTTAGAAAAATCCATTCCATCATTTCCCATGAGTAATCAAGCCATTTAGCACTCCAAAATACCCAAACATGAGTTGACGGCCGTGACCTCATGTGTATATGTTGTATGAGGCCTAAAACTCCCTAAGGAGTTTACTCTTGAAGAGTAAACTCAATTCCCAAGTCCCACGCATCAATACACGTCCGTAGATGTCACCCGGGTCACTCCAAACACTTGTTTCGAAGTGTTTTAGTTCATTGGAGTGTAGTATCCCATCTAATTAGTATTTTTAAATCTAATTAGATACATTTGGATATTATTTCATATTACATAGGAACCTCGCATGTAATCAAGCCCCGAACCAACGTTTAGCATCCGAAATCGTCGCGTTTTCTCGTCTGGTGAGTTCATACCCCTACCCTTTTTCAATGGTTTTTCAATGTTTTCAGGGGTGGAATACAAGCAAAAGTACAAGGATATCTTCTACTTAAATTCATTATTTCATTTAAATGATTTCATAATTCGCACACTTTTAAGAATTGAAAACCTACTAACAAACTGTTTTAACTTGCACAGTTGTTTGTTCAAATCGATTTTTAATTCTTATTATATACTGTTATGTTGTATACTTCACAATTGGTTGTTCACACTTATATTGATAGAGAATATAAAACATTTGTAATGTCTGTAATAAAACACCCTAGGCTCGAGTGTAAAAGACAGACACCATTAGAAAACACAAAACATTTGTAATGTCCTTGATAACACACCCTAGGCTCGAGTGTAAAGGACAGGCACCATTAGAAAACATAAAACATTTGTAATGTCCTTAATAAAACACCTAGGATTGAGTGGAAAGGACAGGCACCATTAGAACTTAGTTAGTCATAGATACTACTTCCCTAGGCACGAGAAGTAAAGAGTAATCTTAAAGATTGGAGACATGTCCTCTGTAACACTTCCTTGGCACGAGAGAGTGGAGGACTACCCCTGTAACCAGAATCTCCAGGAGGGAGAACGTGACTTGAGTGTATAGATCTATATGGGACTGACAATCCCACACCTGGCTGCTAGTTACAGCCGAACCGAAAGGTTCAAGGGTGACGAAAGTCATAAAAAGGATACTGGCCCTGTTCCGAGTCATATCTAGTCTCAAGTATGGTTAAGGACTCGCAATCATGATTATGAACACTTCACACTTAATTATTAGTTTTATGTACGTAATAAAACTAATGTACATTTAAGGATAATCAAACTTTCAGGAGAATTCATACACACACATTCAGGAAAATATGGGATTTTCCTGGGGATAACACTGAACATAATCGGAATCGGTAACAATTCGCACACACACATTCACGAAAATATGGGATTTTCCTGGGGATAAAACTGCACATAATCAGAATTGGTAACAGTTCACACACACACACATGTAGGAAAATATAGGATTTTCCTGGGTAACAGTAATACGTAACCAGAAACGTGTAACAATTTAGATATCAAACTTTACAATTCACAAGAATAATCATGTTTTCAGTGTACATCTTTTACATTACATTTTGGATTTGGTAACCAACTTTTAAGAAAATATGGGATTTTCTTGGATAACCACTTTTTCTGGAAACCATAGGAACTCGTACATTTTCATAAAAACTAACCGCTTATGAACTCACCAGCTTTATGCTAATTTTCAAACTGCTTGTATTCTCAGGACCACATTAGACAGGTACCTGACGATCTCTTTTGGCGAAAACGGAGTGCGTAGAAGACTCGACTCATTTTGTTCATATATACTATGTATCACACTTGTACAATTTACTTTTGAAACAAATGTAAACTATTATATATGTAATGTAATGGTTGCCTACTTTGCTTACTATGTGCATTGGATTTGATACTCAACGTGGAGTCCGCCCCGGAAATGTTTCTGCCTTCGGTTTTCGGGGTGTGACAGATTGGTATCAGAGCCCTTGTTTATAGTGAATGAAGTATACCAAACCTTACATGGTATAAAACTATAAAATTTAAGGGGCCTAAGTGCTATGAACTAAAAGTATCCTTCAAAAAATAAGTATTTTCAAAAGTATATAAGTATAGCGAACCGTCGATATCTGTAACTACAAGTAGAACAATGTTGGATTAATGTCTAAGTCCATAACTATATTTGGTATGTACTTGACCCGACCCGGCATGGTCCATTTGGGTTGCGCTTCACCGACACAAATTATATGGATAGTCTTTTGAGAATAGTATATTTATGATTCATATTAATATATTATAAGTTCTAATATATTAATATGGAATCATATTATTTAATTAGTATTGATCAAGACTTAATTTAGAATTAATTAATTGATCCAAATGAACTAATTAAATATGGACTCTTATATATATGGAATGGGCCAAGTTCATTTAGGTTGGGCTAAGCTTTCATGGATAGTCCATGGAGTGTTTAACCCATGGATCATATGAAATGAAAGGTCATGGGTTTAACCCTAGTCTCCATACTATATAAAGATGTCCTTGGTTGGTGAAATTGGCACTAGTGTGGTTACACTAAGAGGGCTAGCCGATTTCACTAGAGAGAACCAAGTATTCATATTCTCTAAAGTCTTCCAAGGTGTTTTTGGTGATTTGTGATTCCACTTGAGGCTTCCACACTATTAGGGCTAAGCTCTTAAAGCTTGAAGACATCAAGCTACATCAAAAGGTATGTCATCTAACTAGTACTTTGTAGTATAATAGCTTCATAATATGCTAGTTAGGATTAAAGCCTTGGAAAGTTCTTATTTGTATGTATAATATAGAAAACATAGATCCAAGGTTTATAGGGTTGCATGTACACCATAGGAGTGTTACAATGCTCAAAACCCAACAGTGGTATCAGAGTCTAAGCTTGTTTTCTTGTTATACTTGCAATAGAAGCTGAAAAATCGAGTTTTGTTGCTGTCTGCCCAGCAGACTCGCCGAGTCCAAGGCAAAATGCATCCAACTCACCGAGTTGGTTCGTGCACTCGACGAGTTGGACCCCCAGACATCATATATTCGACCTTTTTGGAATTGGACTAGGAACATTACCCTAAGATGTTTTTTGACTTATAAACTTGTTGTTGATGTGGTAATGTTCATGCTAATCCAATTTCAAAGATAATTGTTAACAGATTCATGTTTTGTATTAGTTTAAGGTTTAGACTAATTACATGAAAAAGTTTGATGTGAATTATCTTGTTCTTATGAGTTTCTTAGATTAATAGAAAAGTGGAGTGCAATAGTTGTTTTCAATCCAAATTAATCTAAGAGTTGATTCTAAAATGTGTTTTTGTAACTTGTCCTCAAGTTATATGAAAAGTCACATTTAAGTTTCATAAAACTCATAAAAGTTGGCAAAGGTTACAAAATGAAGAGTCTGGTTCTAATTAAATGGTTTTATGACTCCATAACTTGTCCTCAAGTTATGGAGAACCAAGAGTCTCTTCATTAAATAATAAATAAAAAAAAGGTGTAACCTTAATTAATTCCATAAGTTATAAAATAAAGAAAATTTAATTCTTTTATTAGTTTTTCCATAACTTGTCCTCAAGTTATGAAACTTGAAGAGTTTTTGGATTAAAACTACATTAAACACATAAGTTATGGAATTAATTAGTTTTGAATAGTTTCAAAACTTGTCCTCAAATTTTGGAATTTGAAAAAGTTTCACTTATGAATACTTTAATTCCAAGTTATCCCTTAGAATTTTAAAAGTTAAAATTCAACCCTTATACTTTATAATATTATAAGTTAATAATATATATATATATATATATATATATATATATATATATATATATATGTATGTATGTATAAGAGTAAAGTCAGTCTTACCACTAGTACGCCTCATTCACGAAGCCGGTCTATAAGGTGGGTATAAGGTTGTTGCCTATAAAATGGCAACTTAATGGGTGTCCACTCTCAAACACCGCTTGCTTGACTTGTGGAGGGTCATTAGTCAAACGGGATTGACAAGACTATAATTATCCTTTCATTACAAGTATTAATGATAAATACTAAGTAACTAAACTCTTAATAATACCCAATATTAGTTACTTAGGAAAATGTGAATAAGGTGCTAATCCATGAAATTACACTTTGCACTTTGTTTAAGTCGGTTAGTGGAGCATGTGTGGTTAACCGGCACACTAACTCGTATTTAACAAGGTAGGAAAAGGGTAACTTAATGTTTATCATAGTATCGATGGAGCGTGTGTGGTTAACCGGCACATCGATTGAGGGGTAAACACTTAAGGGTACCCAGTAATTTGCATGATTACTTCACACCTTGTTTTGTGATCCTTGGCATCCCAGTCACAAAACCTGAAGGGCACACTCGAGATTGAAACATGTCATTGAACAGTTCAACGAATCTCAAAGATCTAGGAATTTCAAATCCAATTAAAACCTATTTAATTATTTCGTTTTTTATGGTGGAAATTGGTGAATCGTCATTCACCTACCTTCAAATATTCTATAGCTTGGATTACGGCATCCCTCTTCCAAGTTATAAAATAGTTTGTTGGGTCCTAGCCTTAATATTTCATATTGGGTGTTATATTAAGGACTTTAAAATCAACTATCTTGAATATCTCCCAAGAGATGTCAAGTTCAGACATCTATGATCTTCCCAAATATCTTGGAACTTCACTTCCTCCACCTCCTCCAATTATTCTCCCTAACCCACAAGTTCAAGGTCACTCAAGCCCTATAGGCAAGGCAAGGTCTAGGTGTGATCACATCTTGGAGATGAAGTCACATATTGACAAGTCGGGAGAGTTGGGTGTCAAAGTCTTGAGAAAGTTAGTGGTTCAATCACTTTCTAAGACACATAGTGAGTTCCTTTGGGACTCCTATGAGATAGACTATGACAAGACCCTTAATGATCTTATCTATTTGCTTGGCTCTGCTAAATCAGAAATGATTTAGTGTACTAGCAAAGCAAATTTGATTAGGAGATCAACTTCCCAAAACTTTATGGACAGGGACAATAGTGACAAGGGAAATCCAAAAATGCATTCTCTTCCCAATGGAAAGGGATTGACCATAGTCAACTTGGTTGACCAAATGGTAAAGAGAAAGGCTAAGTCTGAGATAGTCCCATGTACTATTACCTAAGGGTCCATATATTTCTATTTCCAAAGGAAGGGGCTTTGGTTATGAAGCTGCCAAACTTACCTAAGGATGGTAAAGTCAATAAGTTTGACTTTATTTCAGGTAAATTCCATTGTCTAACTCTATTAAGTTCCTACTTGGAGATTCTTATTAAAGGAAGTATATGTTGATCTGATCGCGAAGATGGATCGCATGGTTCGGTTATCAGAATTTTCAGCATGTGCTTAAGAGTTATGATAGATTGCTTAGGAATAGATAACAACAAGTTTTCATATACATCTGCATTGTTAGGATTAGTTTTTCCGCAAAGTTTTAAAATAAAAGAAAAGTTTTTAACTATATTTATTTTAAAATATCCTTACAATGGCATTTGTAGGAAAAGGAAAAGATGTTGCTTATATGATTCCATTGATAGCAATATTGGAAATATGAATTTGATTCTTTCATTTGTGGTAGTGTCTAAATTTACCAAATAAGGAAAGATTCTCATCACCCAAGTTTCAATTGGACCGGAACTTGGAAACATGCAAGTTGGATAGTATGATGAATGAGAACTTTCGAGCATTGGAAAATTAAGACTAACTACTTGCTCACATGGATGTGTGAGTCAAGATAAGGACTAAGGGATCAAGTACATTTTCTTATGCACTTGTCAAAGTCCACCACAAAAGATGGATAAGACTATTCGTCATGATTTACTAAGTTTTAGTAAATATGATTATACTTACAAGCTTAAGTATAATTCTAAAACATTGGAAGATTTTCAATGTATGACAGAACGAATAAGAAGAATCAAATTAGGCAGAAGGATAAAAGTTTCTCAAATCTGAAAAGATGGGAGAGTACTTTAGTATCATGTTTTAAGATCATCTTAATGATTTTGAGACCTTATCAAAATTCATCCTCTAAGTGCATTCTGATAGCTAAAAAGAGGAGCTATGAATTGTTTAAGTGGTCAAATCAAGAAGATGAGTCATACTTCGTTTCAAAACAAGTCTTAGAGTCATACTCCAAGACTATAAGTTGAGTGACATATCTTAAAGAAAGGTTTAAAACACTTGTCAAATGTAAGAGTAAAAGTTTTCTACTCTTGTACATTTGAAATTTGTAAGTTGTGATGTTTTGGATAAAACAAAGACCAACTTAGGCCAATTTTGTTAAAGTGTTTGTCTCTTGAATATTTGACAAGAGAGTCTTATATGTCAAGAGGATAGTGGGAGTCTTAATGGTACTTGAAAGTCTCAAGAACTAATCAAGAATAAAACCTGAAGTTCTTCACTAGCACACGACTTGAGGTTTATAACCTATCATGTTGACATATTCTGTGCCCATTCCAATTAAAGTTGGCTTTTCATATGAGTTCTTAGAGTTCTCAATTGGTTGCACAACAACTTGGAAGCAATGGCAGGCCCTTGAGCTGTCAGGTGGCAAGAAATTGAGATTGCACAAGTTCAATCCATATGAGTTAGGATTTGTCACTAACCTAGTCTTGTGATTATGGTTTGACAAATTCACATGGATAGGAACACTTACACCATAAAATCTAAGATTCATAAGGTTTCTCTTCGATTCATGAAAATGATGGTAAGGAAACTCTTTCACTAAGTAGATTTTAAGTTGATAGCATTTGTGATATTTATAGTTCTCAAAGTCGTTAGTGGAGCGTGCGTGGTTAACCGGCACACTAACATTGACTTATGAGAAATGGAAAAAGGTCTAAACAATTTAGATTATGACTACGGCATCCCTTTTCATAGTTCTTGTAACGCCCCGTCTCTGGTATGTTGCTTCCGTGGCATTTAATTAGAAGTTTTATTGAGGGACTCGGCGAGTCTATGGCCTGACTCGTCGAGTAGGGTCGAGTTTTTATGCACATGTTAGTTGGCGACTCGGCGAGTCCATATTCGGGACTCGGCGAGTCTGCCTGCCTGGAAGAAACCCTAAATCCCCGGGTTGCTCACTATTTAAGCAATGTTATGAGCCCCAAACTCGCCTCCTTCACCCTCAGAGAGCTGTGAGAAAACACTAATCCATCCCTTATTGTTTAAAGTGCTTTTGTGTGTGGATTTTGAAGGCTTGAAGAAGAAGAAGAAGAAAGGAGCAAAGAGAAGAGGTGTAGAGCAAAGATCCAAGGGCAATATCAAAGTTCTTTGAGGTATTTCTCGGATTCCTTCTGTTTTATGCTTTAGACCTCCATTAGAACTCTTCTAGGGCTAGTTTGATGCATTTTCCAAGCCTCATAGTTGTATGGATGCCTTAATAGGTCGAGATATCCCTAGATCTGTTCATTTAGGAGTTGTAGAGCCCGGATCTATTGCCTTTTGGACCCTAGATCTAGCCTTTATTATGCTTTTTGAGCCTATTATCTTCTTGGTCGCTTATAGGCACGTAAAGATAGAATCTTTACGTGCTAATCGAGTTAAGGAAGCCCAGATCTATAAGTTTTAGCCGCTAGTTTCAAGCAGAATCGATTTTTGAGTAGCTGCATGGATGTGACTCGGCGAGTCGGATGAACGACTCGGCGAGTCTAGTCGCGAGTCCTGCTTTTTTCCCTTTTTGAGTGATGACGAGTGGAAGCCTGTGAGTTGTAAAGTGCACTCAGTGAGTTGGAGGGCAGACTCAGTAATGGAGGGACTCGACGAGTTGTTCATACAATTCGGCGAGTCCAAGGCAATCTTCTTAGCTCAAGAACAACTCGTCGAGTTGTTCATATGACTCGGCGACTCGGATGAAGATTGTCTGAGTTCTTGGATCGAGAGGGTACTTGATGAGTCGATGCCATACTCGACGAGTAGCCACGAGTAGGGTTGAGAAGTGAGACTAGAGACTCGGCGAGTTGGCGGCCCAACTCGGTGAGTCAGGTCAACTGTGGGTTGACTTTGACTGAGAGTGTTGACTTTGACCAGGGGTAAAAGAGTCATTTTACCTAATGCAGTGATTAGTATCTGATTGAGTGTGTTATGGAATTGTAGCCGGGGAGATACCGGAGCAGCAACAGTTAGTTTCCAGAGCCATACACACAGCAGCCAATTCACGAGGTGAGTTTCCTTCCAGTAGGAACAGGTCTAAGGCCACAATGTTGGCCCATTCAGTCAGCTGTAGTTTCAGGACTTCGGTCTAATGTAGTAGTTAGTATGTTTGACACTTCCGTGGCTGATACAGGATTTATGCGTTTATGCTATGTTGTGTTCAGTCAGTCAGCTTCGGACTTCGGCCCGATGTAGGGGACAAGGTCCCAGTCAGTCAGCTTCGGACTTTGGCCCGATGCAGGGGACAAGGTCCCAGTTAGCCAGCTTCGGACTTCGGTTCGATGTAGGGGACAAGGTCCCAGTCAGTCAGCTTCGGACTTCAGTCTGATGTAGGGGACAAGGTCCCAGTTAGTCAGCTTTGGACTTCGGTCCGATGTAGAGGACAAGGTCTCAATCAGTTAGCTTCAGACTTCGGTTCGATGGAGGGGGGCAAGGCCCCGTATGTGTTTTATATGTTATTGCATGGTATGTGGTAGTTTGGGGGAGCTCACTAAGCTTCGTGCTTACAGTTTTGGTTTTGGTTTTGGTTTCAGGTACTTCCGCAAGCAAGGGGAAGAGCTCAGGATGATGGCATCGCATACACCACAGCTTCAGTTTTGTCCTGGGAGTTGATTCTGTTTTCTTGTCATGTTTAGATACATTGTGATACAATTTTCCTCACAGTATTTTATCGTGGGTTTTGAACATTGCAACGTATGGTTTTATTATTGATACTTAGTTCCATGGTTTTATTATAATAAAAAGTCAAAATTTTTGGGTCGTATTTTTGGAATGTTTCAAGTTGGTATCAGAGCCTTGGTTTGAGGGATTCGGATACACCTCCGGGTGCATCTGGACTCAAACTAAGGGAAAGATAAAAAGATTTTCAAAAAGAAAAATGTTTACGAATGAAATTTTGAAAAGCACTTAGAAAGAAAGGAATTTTTAAACAAGAAAAGGGTGTGGTGCATGCGATCAGCCGAGCTCAAGTAAGTACTCCCAAATTACCAATACAAGTTTTATCATTATGATTAATTGTTCCAGTTTCAGTAGAACAGCATGCTAGTATTGGACTAAGGATCTAGGAGGATGCCTTATGTGTCTGCTATATGTGTTACAGCTTTATGAGAATTGCATGCTAATATTGAGTAGACAGCAGTAGGATAGCCTGTTTAGGTTATGCCTGGTAGCGCGAGCTTAGCATTGTATGCTAGTGTAGTTTCTCGTTATGAGAATAGTTTGCCTGAGTGTGTTTCCTTATCCGAATGCTGCTTGCTCTGTGCTTTGTGGGACTCTGAGTGGTGGGAGTTAGCCATTAGGTGAATACGTCACATCACATGTGAGCAGGGTTGAATAATCTCAGAGTGCTGGATTTGGCCCTATTGCGCAGCTCTTGTCTGAGTCCAACCGTTGTAGGGACGAGTCTATTACTCGAAGGATTATCCGAGCCTCATTGCATGTGATGGTATTCAGCTAGTGGCTAATTAGCATTACAAGGAGGCCTTTAGCAGTTGAGGACTGGTTTGAGTGGAGTCAGAGATTTCCCTAGGGCAAGCCTAGGATGAGAGTAGCAGAGATCAGAAGTAGTAGAAGTGACTTGGTGGAGTCAAGGCAGTTCTTGAGGAAAGTACGGATAGATGTGAAAGGTAGTATGGGCCCGTACTACTGAAAGCAGAGGATCCGTACTCGAATCAAGGAAGGCCGAGACAAGACCAGGAAGCTAGTAGTAGTATCAATGATCCCTTGAGATATTTCAGTTTTCTGATGTTGCTATGATATGTTTCAGAATGGTGGTTTTGCGTCCGAGGACAGCAGCCGGCAGTGGAGTTGCCGGGGAGGGATCAGGATCAGGATCAGGCTCGGGGGACGAGCGCATGGATGAGCAGACCAGAGAGTTTCTTTCTTCAGAGATTACTCGTATCATTTTAGAGCAGACTCCTGTGATCTTCGGTTCGATCAAGGAGGGTATCCTAGAGATGATGGATGAGAGATTGGGCACTTTCCGTGCCGAGGTGGCGGCCATGATGGGGTCGCGTACACTTACATTCAGGGAGTTCAGGGCATGTGGAGCTCCGGACTATCATGGGGCACGGGACCTCATAGCGAGTACTAGATGGTTGGCGGATGTGGCCAACGCGTTCCGCACTAGCAGATGTCCCGAGGGGGACAAGGTCAGATTGGCATCCTGTCTTCTGAAGGACAGGGCACGAGATTGGTGGGAGGAGGCCGGACATACCATGGGAGATGATGCAGCATTGGATGCCATGACCTGGGCTGATTTCTCTACCAGGTTCAGGGCGGAGTTTGCGCCAATTATTGAGGTGCAGCAGTTAGCCAGAGAGTTTCAGGACCTCACCCAGACTACAGAGACCGTAGCGGAGATCACCACCAAGTTTAGGGAGAGGGCTCTTCTTGTTCCTCAGTATGCGGCCGATGAGGAGATGAAGAAGGCCCGTTATCATGAGATGTTGTGGAGCGATATCCGTCAGTTTGTGAGCCGGTCCAGCTGTAAAACGCTGGATGATATGATTGCTAGGGCTTGGGAGAGGGAGATTGATCTCGAGATGGAGAAGAAGAGGAAACCGGAGGCGGTTTCGGGTGCAGGCAGTTCAGGCAAAAATCCCAAGGTTTCAGATCACAGATGCAGGGTTCAGCCGAGCCACAGTCGATGTGGCAGGTGTGGGAAGATGCACGATGGGGTGTGCAAGGTAGGGAGTTCCGGCTGCTTCAAGTGCGGTCGGACTGGGCATTTGAGCAGGGATTGCACGGCTCCTGCTACTGCCATGGCAGCATCAGATCTGATTTGCTTTCAGTGCAATCAGAGGGGACATAAAAAGTCCCAGTGTCCGAGTTTAGCTGCAGCAGGGAAGGTGGCTGCACCTGCCCCTGCTACTCTGAGGATTACAGATGGCCGGCAGGGCCGAGCCGAGGCGCTAGTGGCGAAGAGTAGGGCGTTTTAGATGACAGCAAAGGAGGCACGAGCGACTCCTGATGTGGTGACGGGTATGTATCTTCCCTTCATCTCTTTATTATTATTGATTGATTATTGCTTATGATTGTATGTTTTATATAGGGTCGTTCTCTGTGAACGGCATTTCTGCTATGGTGTTATTTTATTCAGGGGCTACCTGATCATTTGTATCGCTTGCGCTTAGCAAGAGATTCAATAGAGCTCCAGGTGAGCTGGATTCTCCACTAGAGGTTGAGATAGCAGATGACAGGACCGTGAGGGTCGCCAAAGTGCATAGAGGGTGTTCTCTTCAGTTGTTTGACGAGCAGTTTTCGGTGGACCTGGTTCCTATTCCCCTGCGAGGGAATAAGGTTGTTGTAGGCATGGATTGGCTGAGCCCCAATGGGGCGGTGATTGATTGTGAGCTGCAGCTTGTGAGGGTTCGCACTCCCAGTGGGGGAGAGTTAGTGATTCAGGGCGAGAGGACACAGCGCGGACCGAACTTTTGTTCCGCCGCAAGGGCGAGGCACTATTTCTAGCAGGGTTGCGTTGGTTATGTAGCTTATGTCTTGGATGCCCGGGAGAAGGGCAAGATGACAGTTGATGATATTCCGATAGTGCGAGACTTTCCGGATGTATTTCCCGAGGATTTACCGGGAATACCTCCTGAGAGGCAGGTTGAGTTTGGGATCGACCTGATTCCGGGTGCAGCTCCGATAGCCAAGGCACCGTATCGCCTAGCTCCCCCTGAGATGCAGGAGTTGTCTACGCAGCTGCAGGAGCTGCTAGACAAGGGTTTCATTCGGTCGAGCAGTTCGCCTTAGGGAGCGTCGATCCTGTTTGTGAGGAAGAAGGATGGGATGCATCGTATGTGTATAGATTACCGGGAGTTGAATAAGGTAACGGTGAAGAACCGTTACCCACTTCCGAGGATAGATGATTTGTTTGACCAGCTTCAGGGAGCGTCTTGGTTCTCCAAGATCGATCTACGCTCCGGGTATCATCAAATGCGGGTTAGAGACGAGGATGTGTAGAAGACTGCTTTCAGGACCAGGTATGGTCATTATGATTTTGTGGTGATGCCATTTGGGCTCACCAATGCCCCAGCCGCGTTCATGGATCTCATGAATCACGTGTGCAGGCCGATGCTGGATCGGTCAGTGATAGTATTCATAGATGACATCTTGGTATATTCCAAGACGCAGGAGCAGCATGAGGAGCACCTGAGGGAGGTGCTGGAGGTTTTGAGGAGGGAGAGGCTTTTCGCAAAGTTCTCCAAGTGTGAGTTCTGGTTGCGCGAGGTGCAGTTCCTTGGTCATCTCGTCAACCAGAAGGGTATTTTGGTGGATCCGGTCAAGATAGAGGCCGTGATGCAGTGGGAGGTCCCGAATTCTCCATCTGAGATTCGGAGCTTCCTGGGGTTGGCAGGGTATTATCGGAGGTTCATTCAGGATTTCTCCAAGATAGCAGTGCCGCTCACCCGACTGACCAAGACGTCGGTGGTATTTCGTTGGGGGCCTGAGCAGCAGGCAGCGTTCGAGACCCTCAGACAGAGATTGTGCGAGGCTCCGATCCTTACCTTGCCAGAGGGAGTAGAGGACTTCATAGTCTATTGTGATGCCTCAATCACAGGTATGGGAGCAGTGTTGATGCAGCGAGGCCATGTGATAGCTTACACCTCGAGGCAGTTGAAGCCTCACGAAGCTAACTATCCTACCCATGATTTAGAGCTGGGGGCGGTTGTGTTTGCCCTCAAGATTTGGAGGCATTATCTTTATGGGGTCCGTTGTACTATCTACACGGATCACAAGAGTTTGAGGTACCTGATGGATCATCCGAGTCTGAACATGAGGCAGAGGAGGTGGTTGGATGTGCTGAAGGATTATGATTGTGAGATCATTTACCATCCAGGAAAGGCCAACGTGGTGGCCGACGCTCTAAGCCGCAAAGTGTCGGCAGCCCCTATTAGAGATTTGTGTTTGAGGATGATAGTGATTATTCCGTTGTTGGAACGGATCAGGGAGGCTCAGGTTGAGGGCCTCAAGGAGGAGCGGCAAAAGTGTGAAAGGATAGTGGGCAGAGTATCTTCGTTTGATTATGACAGTCGGGGATTGCTGACACTTCATGGGAGATTGTGGGTACCGTACTGGGGTGGGGTACGGCAGGTGTTGATGGATGAGGCTCATAAGTCTCGATTTTCTATCCACCCAGGGGCGACGAAGATGTATAGAGATCTTCGCCCCGATTATTGGTGGCCCTGCATGAAGCGGGATGTTGCTTGGTATGTTGAGAGGTGCCTGACCTACAGGAAGGTCAAGGCGGAACACCAGAGGCCTCACGGCAAGATGCAGCCGTTAGACATTCCCGTGTGGAAATGGGAGGACATCACCATGGATTTTGTCACCAAGCTTCCCAGGACCGCACGAGGAGTAGATTCGATATGGGTAGTAGTGGATCGGTTGACGAAGATTGCTCATTTTATCCCGATCCAGGAGAGTATATCGGCAGAAAAGTTAGCCGATATCTATGTACGTGAGATCGTGGCACGTCATGGAGTGCCGGTATCGGTGGTGTCAGACCGAGATGTTCGTTTCACCTCCAGATTCTGGAAGCGGTTTCACGACGAGATGGGTACTCGTCTTCATTTCAGCACCGCTTTCCACCCTCAGACGGACGGACAGAGCGAGAGGACGATTCAGACTCTCGAGGATATGCTCCGGGCATGTGTTTTAGACTTCGGTGGCAGTTGGGATACGTATTTTCCGTTAGCGGAATTTTCGTATAACAACAGCTATCATGCAAGCATTGATCGACCTCCCTTTGAGATGCTTTATGGGAGGAAGTGTAGGACCCCGATTTGTTGGGGCGAGGTTGGTCAGCGAGTCGTTGGGAGCACTGAGGTGGTGCTCAAGACGACCGAGTTGATTCAGCAGGTCCGTAGTAGACTGCAGACTGCGCAGAGTCGGCAGAAGAGTTACGCTGACAGGAGGCGTTCAGACTTGGAGTTCCGCGTGGGCGATATGGTCCTTCTGAAGGTCTCACCCTGGAAGGGTGTTATCAGGTTTCGTAAGAGGGGCAAGCTGGGCCCCAGATTCATTGGTCCTTTCAGGGTTTTGGCCCGGGTGGGTCGGGTCGCTTATCGGTTGGATCTTCCGTTAGAGCTTAGCCAGATCCACAACACTTTCCATGTGTCTCAGCTGAGGAAGTGTTTGGTGGATGAGTCAGCAGTTGTTCCCTTAGAGGATATTCAGGTTGATAGCAGCCTGAATTATATTGAGAGGCCTGTCACGATTCTGAACCGGAAGACAAAGACCTTGAGGAACAAGGCAATTCAGTTAGTGAAGGTGCAGTGGCAGCACCGGAAGGGGTCTAAGTGGACGTGGGAGGCTGAGGAAGAAATGAGAGAGCATTACCCTGAGTTATTTGTTGATTCAGCCGCAGCAGACTTCGAGGACGAAGTCTGAGACAAGTGGGGGAGAATTGTAACGCCCCGTCTCTGGTATGTTGCTTTCGTGGCATTTAATTAGAAGTTTTATTGAGGGACTCGGCGAGTCTATGGCCTGACTCGTCAAGTAGGGTCGAGTTTTTGTGCACGTGTTAGTCGGCGACTCGGCGAGTCCATATTCGGGACTCGGCGAGTCTGCCTGCCTGGAAGAAACCCTAAATCCCCGGGTTGCTCACTATTTAAGCAATGTTATGAGTCCCAAACTCGCCTCCTTCACCCTCAGAGAGCTGTGAGAAAACCCTAATCCATCCCTTATTGTTTAAAGTGCTTTTGTGTGTGGATTTTGAAGGCTTGAAGAAGAAGAAGAAGAAAGGAGCAAAGAGAAGAGGTGTAGAGCGAAGATCCAAGGGCAATATCAGAGTTCTTTGAGGTATTTCTCGGATTCCTTCTGTTTTATGCTTTAGACCTCCATTAGAACTCTTCTAGGGCTAGTTTGATGCATTTTCCAAGCCTCATAGTTGTATGGATGCCTTAATAGGTCGAGATATCCCTAGATCTATTCATTTAGGAGTTGTAGAGCCCAGATCTATTGCCTTTTTGATGATGCTTTGCATAAGGACCCTAGATCTAGCCTTTATTATGCTTTTTGAGCCTATTATCTTCTTGGTCACTTATGGGCACGTAAAGATAGAATCTTTACGTGCTAATTGAGTTAAGGAAGCCCAGATCTATAAGTTTCAGCCGCTGGTTTCAAGCAGAATCGAGTTTTGAGTAGCTGCATGGATGTGACTTGGCGAGTCGGATGAATGACTCGGCGAGTCTAGTCGTGAGTCCCGCTTTTTTCCCTTTTTGAGTGATGACGAGTGGAAGCCTGTGAGTTGTAAAGTAGACTCAGTGAGTTGGAGGGCAGACTCAGTAATGGAGGCACTCGACGAGTTGTTCATACAACTCGGCGAGTCCAAGGCAATCTTCTTAGCTCAAGAACAACTCATCGAGTTGTTCATATGACTCGGCGAGTCGGATGAAGATTGTCTGAGTTCCTGGATCGAGAGGGTACTCGTCGAGTCAATGCCATACTCGACGAGTAGCCACGAGTAGGGTTGAGAAGTGAGACTAGAGACTCGGTGAGTTGGCAGCCCAACTCGGTGAGTCAGGTCAACTGTGGGTTGACATTGACTGAGAGTGTTGACTTTGACCAGGGGTAAAAGAGTCATTTTACCCAATGCAGTGATTAGTATCTGATTGAGTGTGTTATGGAATTGTAGCCGGGGAGATACCGGAGCAGCAGCAGTTAGTTTCTAGAGCCATACACACAGCAGCCAGTTCACGAGGTGAGTTTCCTTCCAGTAGGAACGGGTCTAAGGCCACAATGTCGACCCGTTCAGTCAGCTGTAGTTTCAGGACTTCGGTCCAATGCAGTAGTTAGTATGTTTGACGCCTCCGTGGCTCATACAGGATTTATGCGTTTATGCTATGTTGTGTTCAGTCAGTTAGCTTCGGACTTCGGTCTGATGTAGGGGACAAGGTCCCAGTCAGTCAGCTTCGGACTTCGGCCCGATGTAGGGGACAAGGTCCCAATTAGCCAGCTTCGGACTTCAGTTCGATGTAGGGGACAAGGTCCCAGTCAGTCAGCTTCGGACTTCAGTCCGATGTAGGGAACATGGTCCCAGTTAGTCAGCTTTGGACTTCGGTCCGATGTAGGGGACAAGGTCCCAGTCAGTTAGCTTCGAACTTCGGTTCGATGGAGGGGGGCAAGGCCCCGTATGTGTTTTCTATGTGATTGCATGGTATGTGGTAGTTTGGGGGAGCTCACTAAGCTTCGTGCTTACAATTTCGGTTTTTGTTTCAGGTACTTCCGCAAGCAAGGGGAAGAGCTCGGGATGATGGCATCGCACACACCACAGCTTTAGTTTTGTCCTAGGAGTTGATTCCGTTTTCTTGTCATGTTTAGATACATTGTGATACAATTTTCCTCATAGTATTTTATCATGGGTTTTGAACATTGCAACGTATGGTTTTATTATTGATACTTAGTTCCATGGTTTTATTATAATAAAAAGTCGAAATTTTTGGGTCGTATTTTTGGGATGTTTCAGTTCTTAAATTGTTTAGACACGCATGTGAGCTATCTAAGAGAGGTGTATGATATTGATAAAGTCTTATCAAGGCAATCTAGTATCAGAAATCTGAACTTTGGTAAGAAAGTCAATAAAGTATTGATTTCTAGAAGTCCGGTTGATTTTTGGGTACATGTCGAAGCTAGTGGGAGCATAAGTCTTATGCTATTAATCATCATGTTAGTGGGAGCATGATAAAGGTTGCAAGTTAGCAATGTTAATTATAGAAAACAAAAGGTCTCAATTGGGAAAAGTTGTTTTGCTATAATTAAGGGAGAGGAAATTATACTTCATCTCAAATCTAAAAGCTTAGATTGAGGTCTTAAACGTATTTAGTCAAGAATATATATATATATATATATATATATATATATATATATATATATATATATATATATATATATATATATATATGAATTTCATGTTTGAATGGCTCAACATAAGGAAATTCTATGTATGGTTTCTTTATTTGCGTTCTAAAATTCGATTATGATTACGGCATCCCTTTTCATAATCTGAATTATGAGAACATGGCAAATAGAAATGGAAATATTATAGCAAAAGACTGGTTTAGTCTTTATGTGAGACATCATGAATCGTGTCCCATATGCTTCGGATATAGGATCGATTACATGTGCTATATTCATCCTTTCTAAAATTTTCTAAATGCCTGGGGCATTAAGAAGGGAAAAGGTCTAGAATTGGATATGACTAAAATGATTAAGCAATTGTAGAGGACAATCTAAGGTTTACCAAGGATTGGTTGCTCAAGGACAGTTGGAAGTATAGTGTTGACTTTGGAAGGACCATATTGACATAATCTGTAAGGAGGGAACTCCTGTTCAGAAGTGATAGTCAAAATGGAATATGGAAATGGTTCCAAGATAGAAAGTTGTTCAATCAATCTGTGTAAGATTAAGAAACTTAATGTAAGAAGTATGTTTCCAAGGAGTTGATCTCCTTTGGAATACTCTATAGTGATTGTTGCCAAGTGAATTTGTGCATAATCATTACAAGAGGATCAATGCATATAAGTTTAGAATCTAACAGATTCCGGTAAATGGCATGAATTTGGAATTTTTGCATTTGCAGTAAGGATTTGGTATTGTGAAAAGATGATCATTGGAATTATGTTCAATCGATCTAAATCACAAAGTAAGGATCATAGACAAACATAGAGTGCACACTTGGTGTATGGCAAAGCTATTGTTTAAGAAAAACATAGTGTACATGCTTGGAGCATGGGACAACTAGTGTTTTTAATTCAAGTATAAAGTTGATAAAACCGAAACAATGAATAATGAGTAATCAGTATGGTGATAAATAAAAGTGTTTATTTATATTCATAGGGTTTGATACCATATTTGATTCATTTATTCTTGTGTTTCACTTTGCATGTTTTGACTTCCAGAATAAACTAGGTTATTCTTCCGGAATGACTAAGTTATTCAAACCATCCACAGTCGGTCATATGTTGGAAGTAGATATGAATCAAGACTGTCATGGGTTAGCTTGTAGAGGTCTAAGGTGTTGGATGAAGGGCTACAACACTCATGAGTGCTCATAAGTTCTGAGTATTGGATTCAACCCGCGCTCATTGGAATCACTTCATGGATTTTATCACGAGTGATCATGAGACGATAATATCTTATATTCTTCAAACCTAGAGATATGATTTGTTACTATGAGTTGGTTGTACATTGATTGCACGAAAACACATTCGTTAACTCGGTGTTATAAAACGTGCCTTTGTGTATGATTCAACAAGTAGTAGAACAAGCCATATGAGTCGAAGTTTATCCATTCCTTTTACCTTCGGGAAAAAAGCGATATTTGTGGGCCCCTCGATGATTTAATGATGACACATGTGAGTGTTTGGCCAAGCCAGGGCTGATTTGATTTGTTCAATCAGTCAGTCTTCATGAATCGGAAATCGGGAAACAACAAATGGACAGAGAGAATGATTATAATCCATGTCTCAGTCCATATGATATCTAGAATGGAGGAATATACGATCCCTTATCTAATGGACACGTTCGTTGACAAGATCAGAGTTCGACAACGGCTTTAAGAGCTACGATTGGTATTTAGATTTTGAAGTCATACGCAATAATAGTTTTAGACTTATCCAAGTGGGAGACTGTTGGATTAATGTCTAAGTCCATAACTATATTTGGTATGTACTTGACCCGACCCGGCATGGTCCATTTAGGTTGCACTTCACCGACACAATTTATATGGATAGTCTTTTGAGAATAGTATATTTATGATTCATATTAATATATTATAAGTTCTAATATATTAATATGGAATCATATTATTTAATGAGTATTGATCAAGACTTAATTTAGAATTAATTAAGTGATCAAAATGAACTAATTAAATATGGACTCTTATATATATGGAATGGGCCAAGTTCATTTAGGTTGGGCTAAGCTTTCATGGATAGTCCATGGAGTGTTTAACCCATGGATCATATGAAATGAAAGGTCATGGGTTTAACCCTAGTCTCCATACTATATAAAGATGTCCTTGGTTGGTGAAATTGGCACTAGTGTGGTTACACTAAGAGGGCTAGCCAATTTCACTAGAGAGAACCAAGTATTCATATTCTCTAAAGTCTTCCAAGGTGTTTTTGGTGATTTGTGATTCCACTTGAGGCTTCCACACTATTGGGGATAAGCTCTTAAAGCTTGAAGACATCAAGCTACATCAAAAGGTATGTCATCTAACTAGTACTTTGTAGTATAATAGCTTCATAATATGCTAGTTAGGATTAAAGCCTTGGAAAGTTCTTATTTGCACGTATAATAGAGAAAACATAAATCCAAGGTTTATAGGGTTGCATGTACACCATAGGAGTGTTAGAATGCTCAAAACCCAACAGGAACAAAACATAAGTAAATGGGTGTCGTACGCTGCAGTTAAACTTGGGCAGTTATGTAGTCGTGTCTAGGATCAATATAGCCTGGCCAACTATATTCATTCGAGACACGGCCAACATGTGCTTGGGAGTGACTGTGGTATGCGGCATGCCTAAAACTTACCCTAATACCACAAACATCGAGCCAGTGTCGTAACGAATCATGAAATACTATGGGAGTATTTCTCGAGCTAATCCTTGGTAGAAATCCTCGTTCATGCATTGTTCTTTGATCATTCCCTTAGCGATAATTTTCCTGCTTTATCGCTTGTTAGCATATATCTGTCATATCTCTTGATTCAATTCAGAGGACTTATCATCCACTCTTCCTTGATCTTATTAGATCAAGATGCCTCCAAGAAAGAGACCCAGCTCTAAGACCAACAACCCTCCACCACCACCTCCTCCCCAAATTGATCCTGTAGTATTCCAGACAGGTATTACAGCCGCAGTGGCAGCTGCCATGTCTCAACGGAACTCTGGCGGTTTTGGTAGTTCGGGAGGTGGTACCCAAACCCAAAACCAAGAAAGTAGTCAGGGACACCAAAAAGAGGGTTCCTATAAAGATTTCATGAACGCAAAACCCATGTCCTTTGACGGCACTGGAGGTGTCATTTCCCTCACCCGATGGTTTGAGAAGATCGAATCCACCTTTGAAATTTGCGCCTGCTCAAAATCAGACAAGGTGAAGTTTGCCGCCTGCACCTTTATCGACAAAGCCCTGACTTGGTCGAACGGCTGAGTCAAATCCCTAACCTTACATGTAGCCAACGCCATGGGTTGGGAAGCCATGAAGGAACTTCTGTTGGCTGAGTACTGCCCTCGGGGCGAAGTGCAGAAGTTAGAACACGAACTCTAGAACGTGACGATGAAGGGTTTCGATATCATCACTTACACTTCTAGGTTCGATGACTTGGCATTACTCTGCTCGGGGATGGTTACCCCGGAAAGTAAGAAGATAGAGAGGTTCATCTGGGGGCTGACCCAGCCAACGAAAGGAAACGTCATAGCTACGAGGCCGGATACACACGATAGCGCCAAACGCTTAGCACAAATCTTAATCGACCATAGTGAAGACCCTGAGGAGGCAGTTACTACTCCTGAGCCAACAGAGAAGAGTAGTGAGAAAAGAAAAATTGGGAAAAAGGAGAAAAGTCAGACATCGTAGGAGTCTTCGAAGAGGCAGCAAACGGTGGCAGTGCATGCTGCCACTTCCCCTGCAAATGTTTCTGTTGTTGGATCCTCACCTCGAAAACCTGTCAGTAGGTATGCTGGAACCCTTCCTAGTTGTGACAAGTGCAACTATCATCACCTTCCTTCCGGTCCATGTATAGAGGTGTTTTGCAACAGTTGTGGCATAAAGGGTCACATGGAGAAAAACTGTAAGACACCAACTCAATCAACGAGTCAAACTTCCGGAGCGGGCATTGGTCGGGCCTGCTATGGTTGTGGAGAAGTTGGACATTTCAAGCGAAACTGCCCCAAGGCAGTAACATCTGGCAACACCGGAAGAGTTCTGGCGATAGGACAAGAGGAGACAACCACCGATCCCACCGTTTCCACAGGTATATTTCCCCTTGTTAAATTTTATGCCTGTGATTCTTTTCGATTCTAGCATTGAAAGAAATTCACTAACCATCCATTTGAACATCTTTTAAACCCTGTCGTTCGTGAGTAATCGAAAACGTATACCTTCGAGATGGTTATCAAGTGAGAATGAGAACGCTAACGTCATATCCGTAGATTGTATCCTCAATCCGAACAATTATTCTTTTCCATTCGATCTAATGGCTAACTTTTCATGAAATGCTTGGATGCCATCTGTGGCATGTAATGAACAAGCCTCATACATGTTGTTGTTCTTAATTTTGAGAAAGCCATCTATCTTAGCTTTCCTCAGACCCGACTCTCATGATCTTCGTGCATCAAAGCTTAAAAATTTTTCCCATGTATTCCTCGTCCGCGTGATCATCGAGAATCGAGAAGTCTACAACTTTTTTCCCCAATGCATTTTTTCAAAGATTTCCTGAGAATTTCCTTCCGAGCGTAGTCAAGTCTCGCATCGACCTAATCCCCGGAATTACCATGTAGCCAAAACCTCAGAGAGGACGATGTATCCAAGGCAGCAACCAAGGCTTGATATGATCACTACGAGATAGTAGTGGTGCCCTTCGGTCAAACCATTTTCCTGGTTATGTAGATAAGCAAAGCAGTCATACTCATGGACCTTTCCAAAAGCTAAGGCAATAAAGAATTAGTTGGCACCGGAGGTACCCATAGAAACCCGTCAACTCTTGGGTCCCGCCGACTATTATCGCAAACCCGCCTAGAAATTTCCTTTAGAACCATCGGACCCTTAGTTACTCTGCCACATGAAGATGTGCCCTCTTGTTGGAAGTCTTACTCTGGAAAGACATAGAACGCCTTTGGAAGTGCGGAAAGCTTAACTCATGGAACATTAGACCCTTCGAGATCCTCGTTAGGAATCGATTCTGTAGCCCTCTCCGAGCTATCTTCAGAAATCAGCAGCAACTATCTGGTATTCCACATCTTTGTTCGTAAGGAGTGCCGACTTGACGAAACCCTAGTAATTCCTTTGATGAGATCGAAACCAACGGAAGTCCGAACCTTCATGGATGAATCAATTGAGATCATGGATCGATAGGTTGACCGTTCGAAACAAAGCCGCATCCAAACAGTGAGGGTTCGCTGGAATGTCAAGCAGGGACCCGATTCCACTTAGGAGCTTGAAGACCCGAAGCAATAGATTCATTCTCATCTATCTTTTCACTTCATGATCTGTATTCAAATCTTTGAATTTCGGGACGAAATTCCCTCTAACGGGGGGATAATGTAACAACCCGAAGTTATCCATCGCCGAAACCTTTGTTGTCCCGTAAGACCCGTTTTTAAAAATTCGCTCCGGTTTCGTTTTTGGGCTAATTTATTCAAACTCACATGATTCTTAGGAACTCATGAAATTGGCCCAAATTATTGATTTGAAAACTTTTAGAACTGTTCCCGCCGAATCACGACAACATAATCGGGTGCGACCAAAAGCCCCGTTTAAGGTCGGTATCGGGTAGAATTCCACCGTGTCCAAATCCCGAATACTATTTAAAGTGGTCTAGGTTCCATTTGAAGCTTTTGCTTCATCTCACAACTCTCTCTCTAACCTCTCTTCTCAACCAAAGATTCAAGGTCCAAAACATTAAATTAAGGCTCCAAATCTTTGAGGTAACATCCCCAACTTGTTGTTTAACCTCTTAGGCCTTCAAATTCGTGTTTAATCTATCAATTTGGACCTGGAACATGTGTTTACGGCCAAGGAGCATGCTTGGGTTGTAAACACCTAAAAACTTGGGTTTTAAGCAACTTAACCCTCCAAACCAATTTTGGGACTTAGATACGACTATATAGCTTACCATTCTGGACTTAGAACACCCTAAACATGAATTTTGAGGAGCAAACATGAGTTTACTGCCCAAGAACATGCTTGGGCCGTAAACTCATCATTCATGGGTAGTAAACTCAAAAACAAGTGTTTAAAAGCCATTTAAACACACCATTAGCCTTGGAATAAATCCTAGAATCATCTAAAAATAGTTTGGAGACCTTAAACATGTCAAATACCCTCCATTTAGGAGTTTACGGACAAAGCTTCCCAAGAAAGAGTTCCAGGGCCGTAAACTCATAAAAACATGTTAAAAGGTGCCCTAAATTCATACCAAGGCTAGTAAAAATTGTTTGGGGACTTTAAGCATATCAAACACCCTCCAAATGAGAGTTTACGGCCATGACACCCCAAGGACAAGTCCCAGGGCCGTAAACTCCTCTATAGGTGTCAAATGATGCCCACAACTCATACCAAGGCTTGGAAAATTCGTTAGAATCACATGTGATTGTCCTAGCCTCATAAAATAATTATGGATTGAGCTTGAGGGGGGAGTTTACGGCCATAAACTCCATGTTTACTGCCGTGAACTACCATAAATAATATATAAACACCCATTCCAAGGTTTTAGAAAAACCCATTCCATCATTTCCCTTGAGTAATCAAGCCATTTAGCACTCCAAAATACCCAAACATGAGTTCACGGCCGTGAACTCATGTGTATATGTTGTATGAGGCCAAAAAATCCCTAAGGAGTTTACTCTTGAAGAGTAAACTCAATTCCCAAGTCCCACGCATCAATACACGTCTGTAGATGTCACCCGGGTCACTCTAAACACTTGTTTCGAAGTGTTTTAGTTCATTGGAGTGTAGTATCCCATCTAATTACTATTTTTAAATCTAATTAGATATATTTGGATATTATTTCATATTACATAGGAACCTCGCATGTAATCAAGCCCCGAACCAACGTTTAGCATCCGAAATCGTCGCGTTTTCTCGTCTGGTGAGTTCATACCCCTACCCTTTTTCAATGGTTTTTCAATGTTTTCAGGGGGGAATACAAGCAAAAGTACAAGGATATCTTCTACTTAAATTCATTATTTCATTTAAATGGTTTCATAATTCACACACTTTTAAGAATTGAAAACCTACTAACAAACTGTTTTAACTTGCAGAGTTGTTTGTTCAAACCGATTTTTAATTCTTATTATATACTGTTATGTTGTATACTTCACAATTGATTGTTCGCACTTATATTGATAGAGATTATAAAACATTTGTAATGTCTGTAATAAAACACCCTAGGCTCGAGTGTAAAAGACAAAAACCATTAGAAAACATAAAACATTTGTAATGTCCTTGATAACACACCCTAGGCTCGAGTGTGAAGGACAGATACCATTAGAAAACATAAAACATTTGTAATGTCCTTAATAAAACACCTAGGCTCGAGTGTAAAGGACAGGCACCATTAGAACTTAGTTAGTCATAGATACTACTTCCCTAGGCACGAGAAGTAAAGAGTAATCTTAAAGATTGGAGACACGTCCTCTGTAACACTTCCTTGGCACGAGAGAGTGGAGGACTACCCATGTAACCAGAATCTCCAGGAGGGAGAACATGACTTGAGTGTATAGATCTATACGGGACTGGCAATCCCGCACTTGGTTGCTAGCTACAGCCGAACCGAAAGGCTCAAGGGTGACGAAAGTCATAAAAATGATATTGGCCCTGTTCCGAGTCATATCTAGTTTGAAGTATGGTTAAGGACTCGCAATCAAGATTATGAACACTTCACATTTAATTATTAGTTTTATGTACGTAATAAAACTAATGTACATTTAAGGATAATCAAACTTTCAGGAGAATTCATACACACACATTCAGGAAAATATGGGATTTTCCTGGGGATAACACTAAACATAATCGGAATCGGTAACAATTCGCACACACACACACATTCAGGAAAATATGAGATTTTCCTGGGGATAACACTGAACATAATCAGAATTGGTAACAGTTCACACACACACACATGTAGGAAAATATAGGATTTTCTTGGGTAACAGTAATACGTAACCAGAAACGTGTAACAATTTAGATACCAAACTTTACAATTCACAAGAGCAATCATGTTTTCAGTGTACATCTTTTACATTACATTTTGGATTTGGTAACCAACTTTTATGAAAATATGGGATTTTCTTGGATAAGCACTTTTTCAGGAAACCAAAGGAACTCGTACATTTTCAGAAAAACTAACCGCTTATGAACTCACCAGCTTTATGCTGATTTTCAAACTGCTTGTATTCTCAGGACCACATTAGACAGGTACCTGACGATCTCTTTTGGCGAAAACGGAGTGCGTAGAAGACTCGACTCATTTTGTTCATATATACTATGTATCACACTTGTACAATTTACTTTTGAAACAAATGTAAACTATTATATATGTAATGTAATGGTTGTCTACTTTGCTTACTATGTGCATTGGATTTGATACTCAACGTGGGGTCCGCCCCGGAAATGTTTCCGCCTTCGGATTTCAGGGTGTGACATTTCTGGACCTTTGGACCTTCGTCCTAGCTTGGATATGTAATCGGGGCGTCGGGATAGTTTCAGGAGGCTCGAGAGTGACAAAATATGGGAGAAAGTTTGTGAATTGGTAAAAGCAGTCAGAACCCTCGCATCTTACTTATAAGGCTGGGACTGGCCCTCGTACACTGGGCGTACGCGCGTACGCTGGGCGACGTCATGCATGACGCACACTTCAGACTTTGGGCTTTGGATGGGACAGGCTAGAGGGTCACAGGGGATGTGGTCGATCTGAGGCCGAGCACTGAGTATGCTGGGCGTACCCTCGTACGCTATAGCGTACTCCCCTCGGTTTGTGTGCCCCAATCTTCTAAAATGCATAACTTTCACATACAAGCTCCGTTTTTGACGTTCTTTATATCCATGCGTAGGTGAGAATATAATCTACAACTTTCATTTAGACTTAGTTGGCAAATTTTGACATTATTTTTAACTATTTATTTTTAATAGGCCGGGACAGGAAAAGACCGTTAAAAATTCATAACTTCTTCATCCGATGTCCATTTTCGTCTATCTTTTTACCGTTATACTACTATTGTTGAGATCTTCAATTCTCTTTTAGGTCGTGTTGGCTAAATATCGTTCGATCTTTATTTCAAGTTTTTAGCTGTCTATCGCTACTCCGAAACTTAGAAAAATCATAACTTCTTCATACGAAGTCAAATTTGGACGTTCTTTTTATGTACATTGACGGTTTGATGATATCTACAACATTCGTTTTGATACTTAAGGCTAAAAAGTATTTTATTAAAATTTTGTGTTTTTCGCTTAATAGTGTTTTACCAACGGAATCATACATCTAATTCGTATACAACGAAACATCCTTGAACTTGAATTGATATTTAAGAATGTATTGATCGCCTCAATAACACTTATTTGAAAAATAATAAACAAATTGATGATCAATACTGTTTTCTTAATTCATCTGTAGATTCAACTTCCATTTGTTCTCGAGGGATGAACTGAAAACAGAGATGCCCTGTTATTGTTTTTCATGTCAACCATCGTAGTTAGCTTTAATGGCTTAAGATGATTTTGACTTCAATCTATGCATATATGATGGTAACCCCCATCTCTTTTTCTTCCTTAAAACGGTCTGATTTCTTATTCAAATGTTGATAAACAACATTATATATATATATATATATATATATATATATATATATATATATATATATATATATATATATATATATATATATATATATATATATATATATATATATATAACTTATGACCGATTTGCCCTATTGATTTTCTTTTTTAATTTTATTTTTATTGCAACAAATATAAAAACATAAATAAAGTACAACCCCCTCTCTCTCTCTTTCTCTCTCTCTTCTAAAATACCACCACCACTGGTCGATTTTATGGTGAAGACCCTCGTTTTTCCGGCAAAGATCCTTGTATTTTCTGGTGAAGTATGAATACCTTCTTCATATTTATCAATTTGAAAACCCTCCCCTTCTTAAAATTTGAAAACCCATCCCATAGTGGTATCTCAATTTTTAGGATAGAGCACTGCCGCCATTGCCCATGTCCGTTCATATGGCCAAGCTTCAACAACGATGAAGTTTAGATGGTGTTTTGATATCGGGTCCGATAGTTATTCCAGATGTAGATATAGAGAAAGAAATGGAGAAGGGGAGCAGGGAAAGGAGTGATAAAACCCTAGTTCTGATCTCGTCTGGATCTTGGAGGTGCCACATCGCTGGAGAAGGAAAAAGAGAGTGGACCAACACATCTATAAACTTGTGCAAACCCTTGCTCCGATTTGAGGTGGCGACGTCTTCGTCTGCTCTGGTTTGAGGTGGCAACGTAGATGTGAAAAAGTGGGCGGCTGTCTGAAACCACCCTTGTCGTCTGCTATAATCAAGTTGGAGAAGGATGAGGTTTTCAGATATTGAAAATTTAGTTTTTAGAGTTTTTTGTTTGAAGATCTAGATAATTTAGTTCATGATTGTAGGGTTTTTTGACTTTGCAAATCCAGAAAATGAATTCTTGTTCTTGAGATCTAAAAAAATAAAGTTTGTAAAAATATCTTATTCTTGAGTGTTCTTGAGTGTTTGTATTGTAGTTTGAATGTTTTGGAAAGATTGAGTTTAAAGAAAAATCGGTTGTTCATGTTTGAGCTTGCAGATTTGAAAAAACAAGTGTTTTGTTGTGTCCGACAGCGGTGCTGGCGGAGGTGGTATCCAGCGTCGGTGATGGTGTCCGGCGATAGGGTTCCCAAATCTGATTAACTAGAAGAGGGGATAAGGTGTCAAATACAGAGTGAGTAGGTGGGTAAGGGTGTGGTATCTCTTTTTGTCTTTTTTTTTAGTTAGAAAAATGTTAAATAATTGAACAAAAGGAAAGAGGGAAATACCAAGGGCAAATCTGTCATTATAAAAAGTTTAAAATTTTTTGAACTAGGCTTGCAATAAAATTCTTATTTTAGAATACCAGTGCAACTCCAAATCATTTTTGACCAAAATCAAAATTTTTGATACCATAGGGATCAAATTTGCAATTTTTGTCTATCTATAACTATATATTATCTTTTGTATTTCTATTATTGCTATTTTTAGACAAAACTATAAATTTGGTCCCTATGGTTAGCAAAAAAATATGGATATGGTCCCAAATATTTTGGATTTGCATGGAGTGACAAAATCAGATCTTTTTGTGGTTATGGTCCCTATTAAACATGAAAAAATGAATTTTTGTTGTGCTTACCATGTTTTAATCCGATTCAATAACATATTTCTGATTTTTAAAAAGCGCAAAATCACCTTCGGGCACAGTAAACACCATCACAACCTAGCCATCGTCAGGCACATATAGCTACAGGACCATCATGGTTTTCTTCTTTGTCGGTGCAGCAGGAGTCGGTGTTGCACATTGTTGGATTAGTGTCTAAGTCCATAACTATTTTGGTATGTACTTGACCCGATGGTACATGGTCCTTTTGGGTTGCCTTCACCAAAGTAACTTCATAGGATGAATTATAGAGAGAGAAACGAATAATTATGATTTATTAATATATTATCAGAATAATATATTAAAGGAGAAATCATATTTTTTAATTAATATTAGTCAAGAATTAATAAGAATTAAGTTTGTGGCTAAAAGAGATTAATTAAACTTAAGGGACTGGAATTGTAATTATAAGATAATTGCAATTGGGCTATGGATTACCTTATAAAATAAGGTTGGACGAATTCTGTGACAACCCGATATTTCAAGACGATATGTTGGGACGCAAGTCAAATTTAGGTCAAAATTTAACTTTCAATCTTATTTGGGTTAAATAAAGTAGAAGGAATCGTATCAAGGTTTCCAAGCATATAAAGAACGCTAAAATCCGAGTTATAACGAAGGAGTTATGACCATTCTAAGTTTTTCCGACAGAAAAATGACAATACGAAGTTACGTAAAACTCGAATCGGAGATCGAGCGACTTTTGGCCGAAATGACCTAAACGAGAATTGAAGGTCTCGTCAATGGTATTTCAGCGGTAAAAAGTCTAGCAAAAACCGACGTCAAATAAAGATGTTATGAATTTTTAAAGAAATTTCTTAATCACGTCATTTTAATAAATAAATAATAAAAATTATTTCATAATTTGCCAACGGAATCTAAACGAAAGTTGTAGATCATAGTCTCACCTTCGCGGGGATATAAAGAACGTCGAAAACAGAGTTCGTATGAAGGAGATATGAATTTTTGAAGTTTAATTAAAATAATTATAAATTTAATTAAAAACCCCCGGTATTATCCGAAGGGGAGTCATCGGATAGGACCGCAGTACGCCCTGCGTACCTTCGTACGCCCCACGTACTGAGATCAAGGACCTCGGATCGTCCACGTCGCCCTATCCGAGGCATCCGACCCGTCCGACCCGTCCGAAGCGCCCGACCCGTCCGACCCGCAGACCCGTCCGACCCGCCGTCCCATCCGACCCGCCTCCCCAGCAACCCGTCCCATCCGAAGCCGAGGCAGTCGAGGCTTCGGTCATGCATGACGTACGCGTACGCGCTGCGTACGAGCGTACGCCCCGCGTACCGAGGCGGTTCAGCCTTCCTATAAATAGGATGCGAGGCTTTCCGAAAAATTTGCTCAATTCTCTCATTTCTCTCGCGGTCTTGCCTCGTTTTCCGTGCCCATTCAAACCCGAAGCTCTGGCCTTTTTGCTCAAGACCCGAGGGTCGATTTTACTCCCGAGAATCCCGAGAAAAATCCATTTCCCGAGACGAAACTCTGCCCGGTTTTCCATCTCGCTATCTTCAAACTTTCAGGTGAGTTCATACCCCTATAATCCACACTTTTAAATGTTTTATAAATATTTTTATATGCTTTTAAGGGGGGGAATACAAGTAAAACACACGATGATTATCGTATGTTATATAAAGTTTCGTTTTATACTTTTTATCAACGGAATCTTTTGTGATTTATAATTATTATAAAGAAACTTTCGTATGCAAAATGTATCATGATAACATCATATCTTTTGAAATGAAAAGTGTTGTTATTTATATATAAATCAAACACACTGCTTATACTGTATGTATATGTGTCCACCTATCATACTACAAACATATGATTATTTTGGCACGAAAAACATCAATATTTTGGGATACTTCTTGTTAATAAATCAATCTTATGTGATTTATAACTAGTATACAAATGGATTTACTACAAGTCTAACAGTTTCACTAAACATATTACTTCAAATGACTTTCTTAAACGTTTTTACATGATTAAAGCTCGTTATCAAACTGTCTTACATACTGTAAGCTTCCTTTCAAAATCGGTTACAAAGGTGTTTTCAAACAATGGTTTTCCGTGTACTTAAACTGTCTTATCAAACAAAATACTTTCAATCATTTTATAAACTGACATCAAGTCACAAATTCTTTATTAGACTTTTCAACGGTTTTACAAAACTTCTTTATGCTTTTATATTATAAATTGCATGCCTCTATATGTATACTTATATAAGAAATGTTTAAAAGACTTAGGAAGGCTATCCACCCTATTTCCTTTTCGCGCCTTGAGATGTGGTCTGGTGGGATATTGGGCATTCGTCCGAAAGTCGTTTAAATATTAGTTATATATCATGTATACATATATGGTCATAAATGTTCCATCAGTTAATTTAGTTCCGATACTCGTAGATAGCAATGGTGTATTAACCTACTTGGTCACTCATCAATTACATTTTAGTAAACTATTATAGGAATAGTTTAGAGTAAACAAAACATTTTCCCTACTACAAGAAATTACACCATAGTCAGTTCATTCATGAGTCCAGACTACATGTTATATGAAGGAATACTCTTACATGAATACTTATACATGAATACTTTTACATAGACATTATATGGCAAATTACTACTACATGTTATATGAAGGAATACTCTTACATGAATACTTATACATGAATACTTTTACATAGACATTATATGGCAAATTACTACTACATGTTATATGAAGGAATACTCTTACATGAATACTTATACATGAATACTTTTACATAGACATTATATGGCAAATTTCTATTACATGTTATATGTCTAGATACGGTTATATTGTTCGCCTTTCTATCTTTACCTTGTGATTCAATCACATCATCGACGAGATAGACTGGGACTTTATCTCCTAGTACCACATCATACTTTGAGGGACTAACCATTCCGACAACCACTGTTAGCTACAGAGGTAAATGAATAATCTACGGATATTCTAGGTTGATACCATCGTGGGTATACATAAGGGACTAACTATTCCTAAACCCGGCTGTTAGCAACAGAGGTAAATGAACAGTCTACGGATGTTCTAGGTTGATACCATTTCAGGTATACTTAAGGGACTACTAATAATAGTTAAAAAGGGAAAAACCATCACATTTTCAAGAGATGCGTACTTTCAAAACAGTCAGGTCTAGGTAAAAGACTACTTTCAAAACATTCGAGTCTTGGTAGAAGACTACTTTTATACTAGTAGGAAATATGGGATTTTCTAGAGCTTTTCATACTTATACTAAATGTTTCATCATTCATTTACCAGTCTTTCATATCAATTAATCAAAGCAATGACATTAAATACTTATGAACTCACCAGCTTAAATGCTGATCTACTCTTTCAAAATAACTTGTATTCTCAGGTTACAAATAGACAGGTGTCGATACAAGGTTTAGAGAAGACGGAGCAGTCAAGACTCGTCTTTTATTTTGATAAGTTATCATCATGTCTTGTACTATGAAAGAAAACACTTGTAACTAAAATTATACTATTAATGCAATGGATGATGTTGTTGCTTGTTTACTACTTTACATTTGTTGTGATGCATACATGACGTCCTCCGCCCCAGAACGTTTCCGCCGTTCTCGGTTTTGGGGTGTGACAAATTCTATGGGAAAATCCATTAGAAATCGTCCAAGACTTGTTAAGGAAGGAGTCCATGGGTTGCTTAGGGCCTAAGCATCCAAATTAGGGTTTCCTTGTTTGATAACCCTAATAGCTTCACTATTTAAAGGACCCTTATGGCTCAAAAAAACGTGGGGAACTAGTTGATTAGGGTTTCCACACGTTTTGGGTAGCCTCCTTCTCTTCTCTTCTTCATCCTCTTGCTCTTGGTGTTTGTGAACCATTAGAGGAGTGACATTTGTGACTCTAAGCTTTCTAAAGTCATTACAAGAAGGATTTAAGATTGTTATTGCTACATAAGAATCAAGGTATGATCTAAACCCTAATTCATATGTTATATTGATTATCATATTCTAGATCTAGGGTTTATAGTCTTGGATGAATTGCATGTACAATAGAGAAACCTAGATCCAAGTATTAGGGTTTTTATGAGCACATAGGATGTTCTTATGGCTAAAATCCATCACACGTATCACCTTGAATAATGGATACAAACAGAAAATCAATAATCTGGTTCAATCCTTTTATCGAAAATTTGGTGTGCAGAATGAAAGTTACATGTACAATAAATATTATGAGAAGTGTTTCACTTACATGGCTAGCCAAGGAAGAGGAATATTAAGTTTATGTTCTTGGTTCTTAGGAAAGAAGAGTAAAAGCATCAAAAAGAAAAAAGGAACTTGAAAAAATACCTAAAAAGTCGAATTTAAGATAAAATAGAACTATGAATCTAATTTAAGAAAGCATGTGAAGAATCTTCTTGAAAGATATCCATTGATGGTGGTAGTGATGAAGGCGTTGACACGTAGAGTAGCAGTGATGTTGAGTAGCAATGAGCGTTGGAGAAAGCCATCGACGGTAGGTTGAGGATTTAACAGAGAACTAAGGCAGAGAAGAATGGATGATAGAATGGAAGTGTATGTTCAGTCTGCAGATCGGTGGATGATAGAATGGGAGGCGGTGGAAATATTATCTATCACGTGGAACCACTATCGTAGAGGCGGTGGGAATTTATAGAAGCAGAGATAAACGAAGACTGTGGAGCAAGAGGGAAGATAAAGTGAACGGTGAATGATGGGGAAATATACCGGATAGGAATATGAGATGGAACTGGGTGATCGGAAAAGAGAAAGAAGATTAACGAAGATAACTGGTGGTTTCGTATACTTCCAAGGAATGAAGCGGTGGGTACTAATCATATTGTTATTGGTTGTACCGGCGGTAGAATGAAAAGTGGACAGGCCCAGGAAAACAGACGAAGCAAAAAATAAAAAACAATATAAAAAAAATCCTCCAATAGTAGCATGGAATTGTTCACAAAGGGACCTTATAATTAGTGTGTGTCTGTGTGTGTATATATATATATATATATATATATATATATATATATATATATATATATATATATATATATATATATATAGGTAAAGGTTCAAATGAAAAAAGGTTAAGAATCGTAAGAACCTCTAATTTTAGATGTTTATAAAGGGTTTAGGGTTTAAGGTGTTTATAAAGGGTTTAAGGTTTAGGATGTTTATAAAGGGTTTAGGGTTTAGGGTTACCCTAAACCCTTTATAAACATCTAAAGTTAGAGGTTCGTATTGTTCTTTACCTTTTTTGGTTCTCATTTGAACCACTCCCTATATATATATATATATATATATATATATATATATATATATATATATATATATATATATATATATATATATATATATATATATATATATATATATGCCTAAGTTATTCTATTAAAACTAACTATTGTGTTATTGTATGCATAAATGTGGGCCAATCTTTTTACTTATTTTAAGAAAGTGATTAATACATATTATTGAATTAAAAATAATTGAAAAATACCATCCAATTTAACTAGAAGGGTATTTTAGTCAATTAATACATATTTAATAAAGGAAATTTGCATATTTTAAGGGATCATAGATTCTATTAATTTTAAAAATCCGAATTTTAATAATTATAAGGTTTTTAATTCGGACATTCTGACATAATATGCTTATGAGTATATTCAAAAAAAAAATATTCTTGAGCCGTAAATAATAAAAAAAATTATAGAATAACAAATTCTTAAACAATCAATTGAAGAATAAAAACAAAAAATACATTATTTCTTATAGAATACGGGTAACAATTGTTAAGAATTACATTTTTTTGTTAAAGAATAAAACTAAAAAACTTTCAAAACGGGAAAGAAAACATCAAAAATCTAACAATGACTAATACATTCTAAAATAATAATGTGGTCCGTTTTAATTTTGTGGTCCGTTCTTCAAATATCAACTTCTGTGATTCCAATAGAATTGGAATTCGTGAATCCATTCCCACAGAATCGGAATTTGTCACCATCTGTAGCAGTGCAAAGAAGGGATAAAATGGTAAAAATCCGAGAAATTTGAAAAGAATTTCGGATATTGGGTAAAATCCGTGAAGATCTGAAAGTCGTGGGGGCTAAAAATGAAAATATAACCCATATTCTTCAATTTGACGCTGAAAGTGTGAAAAGAGGGTTAATTCTGTGAAGTCTGTAAACATTTGAGGACTGGAATAGTTAAAGCGCTGAAGTTGCAGGGACCAAGAATGTAACATCAGTCATCTTCTTCGTACGAACAAAAAAGAACACGCTTTTGACTCCTAACGCCTTGTTCCCGAGTTCTACTTAAGGAGAGAAATGGGAGGATACGGAGGGAAAGTGAGGGGTGTCGAAGGAAAATCGTGTTCCTGAGTTTCATTAATGGAAGGAAAGTGAGTGGAGGGGAAGGATTTTGGAGTCATATTTTCCTTCCAAATTTTCCTCCCAAATTGGACGGATTTGGGAAGAAAGTGAGGGGAAGGAAAATTTTGTGTTTTATTTTCTTTTTCCTCTTAACTCGGGAACATAAAAAATTAAAATTTTCCTTCCATTTCCTTCGAACTCGGGTACACGGAATAATGAATATTTTCCTTCACCTCCCTTTCTTTCCGTCAAAATTTTCCCTCCCTTTCTTTTAATGAATTTACAAAAAAACTCGGGAACAAGGCGTAAAAGTCAAAATCAAATTTTTGTTTACCATCCTCCGATCTATTTTCTGAAAATGACGAAATTGATTACCGACAATTCTAGTTTCCATCGCGACTGTGTTGTGCACATCTGACAATTCTAGTTCCCACAGCCTTCCGATCTTTCCATAAATGAGAAATCAAAATCGAATTCCCATTCAAATCAAACACCTCTACTCTCTCCAACAAATGCCCGTTTCTTCACTGATTCCAATCGAAGTTTCATCAGTTCGTGCGCCATTACTCTGCCAAATTACATAACTTGTGGATTAGTGTGTGTATTACGATGGAGAAGAATAAAACTTGTCGGTGGAGCTGGAGACGGCGGCGTAGACAGGACGGCAAGTATGTGGTGAAGAAGCAATTGTTGAGAGGGTAATCACCATGTTCGGTAGTGGGTATGAGATTATATATATATATATATATATATATATATATATATATATATATATATATATATATATATATATATATATATAGAGAGAGAGAGAGAGAGAGAGAGAAGTGGGTTCAATTGAAAAAATAAAAGAGGTTGAGAATGGGGGAATCATTCTCAGCCACTCATTTTATCTAAGCATAAAAAGACACGGTGGCAAACTTGTAAATATGATAACAACCTTCAATCTCAAATACGTATCTATAGAGAGTTAGATTACAGTTCAAACTCATTCATCGTTCATCATCAAAATTTCTTCTCCAACTTTCAACAATCATCAAGATTTCTTCAATTAAAACATCATCAACATCATCCAGTGCTAATCAATCATCGATCTTCTTCAATAACATCAAAAATTCGTTTTTGGTTCTTTTAATTCAACCTTCAATTGTGCTTGAATACGATCAGATCTTCAACATCTATGATTAATTATACTCCCAGCATTATTAGATCAACATCGTCGATAATCAACAAAAATCCACTTCATATCATTAATTCAATATCCATTATCAAATAAAACTTCAAAATTGAGGTTAGAAAAATATCAAATCGTTTTTTTTTTTTTTTTTTGAAAAATTTCATATAATTCTCTATCAATTTACTCTTTTGTAAGATTTAAATAGTCAAAATACCATGTTTTTAACATTTAAAAAAAAAAGTTAAATTGTATGTACTCCAACTATTTGATGAAATGCATGAATTAAATTACCACGTTATATTCATATATTAATATGTTTTCTCGGTATATGATTATTAAAACAAAAAAACAAATATGCAAGTATGTATGTTATTTATATGTGAATAACATATAAAAATTATATATATTTGTGAAAATACCTTTTAATATTCATATGTGAATATACTGTGTAATATTCATAAATGAATATATCATCTAATATTCACAAATGAATATACTATGTAATATTCACATGTGATATACCATGTAATACTATGTAATATTCAGATATGAAAATATTATCTAATATTCCTAAGTGAATATACCATCTAATATTCACAAGTGAATATACTATGCAATATTCATAAGTGAATGCATCGTCTAATATTTAAATATGAATATATTATGTTTATTATATGCTATATTCATATATGAATGATACTTAAATTGTAAAAAAAAAAAAAAAAAAAAAAAAAAATCAATCATAGTTTTTATTCATAACTGAATAACGAATGTACTGTAGTAAAAATCTGATTCATTTTTATTCACTTATAAATAACGATAGCTGAAAATATAACGAAAATAAATTTTTTATTTTATCTTAAAACTATATCAATATGGATGTCTATTTGTAGAGAATAAAAAATCATGGATTTTGATATATTTAAAATCATTTTTCGATAAAAATAGCTTCTTAAAAATTAAAAAAAAAAAACAAAAAAACAAAAAAAGCTATATTTTTGTATATATTAAGTTAATGATTAGCATAGTTTAAGGAAACATGTTTTGTTGGAAAACACATGTTTATTCCTTTCTCGTTTCTGTTGGTATGACGGAGGCTTTTGCGGCAAAAATAAATGAGTGGTTGAGAATTATTCCCCCATTTTCAACCTTTTTTTCTCAATTGAACCCTCCTCTCTCTCTCTCTCTCTCTATATATATATATATATATATATATATATATATATATATATATATATATATATATATATATATATATACTAGCCGTTTACCCGCGCCAAGCGACGGGTGCGAATAGTTTTTTCAGAAATTTGTTTATAGAGGCGATTAGTTTTTTGTGTAAATAGTTTACTACACCACATATATGTTTAATGTTCACTAACAATAAAGAAATATGCGACTCAATCCAGTCAATTCAGACCTATCCACAATAGTACAATGCTATAATTATTTACTTTAAATAGCAACCAAATTATAATAAATGAAAAAAATAATAGTTTATATGTAATACTTGGACATGATACATAAACACCAAATTATAGAACTGCTTATCAAGAAAATAATATTTTAACACAAAAATAGCATGGTATTAAGGCTTAAAAACAAAAGTAGCATGCCAAAATTTCGTATGCAAATTGCTATATACTACTTACAGATCATGTAAATAAAGAATTTTCATATGGAAATTGTTATACACAACTCACACATAATGTAAATAAGGAAAACCCATAAACTAAGGTCTCAACAATTCTTGACAGAATATCAATTTCATCGTAAAGGTGGAGATCTGTAAACTTTCTTGAACAAAATTGTAAAAGAAGTGACTTGATGTTACTTTTAAATTCTCCATTATTTGATTCAACATTCCCACGATCCAAATATTCTTTAACCTATTTAAATCACAAAAGAAAAACATTGGTGAGGTCAAGGTTGGGAGGTCATGTTGGTCGTGGTTAAGGTTAGCGGTGGTGGTGAGGTCAACACTAATCTCTTTGTTAGATTTAAGTTAATTGTTTAATTTGTAACTCTAATTTTTCAAAAAAAAAAAATAAGAATAAAACAAATACATAATTGGTCAAAACTTATGAAGCATTATAATCAAATATTTTAAACTTTTGGAAATAAATGGAAAAAAATCTCGAACAACAAAATATATCCATTAAAACATACAATTCAGAAATTACATTATGATGAAATATTTTCTATCATACCATATCTTTTTTCACCATAGAACTGACAAAGCGAAATGATCTTTTGATACCATTAAAATCATTTGCACAACTTCCATCTTTATCTATATCCGCCATTATCTGATTAATCTGTTGAGAAACAAAGGTTTCCAAGCAAAATTTTATTCCATAAACAACATGATTTATCCTCATAAGTAAAATATATATTCATATCAATCTTGATATCAAGGCAGTCTAAATGATATCAAAATCAAAATATAAAAATTTGAATTGTTATCAATGCATTCATATATGATATCTTAACAATGTGTTTTATAGTTAGAAGAGGGGATATACTTAAAGGAAACAATAGAAACTCTTGAATTTTATCACAAAAAAAAAATATTTACAAATGAACTCAATTACATATTTAAACATTTTCTTTTTGAAGGAAAAATAGAAAAAACAAAAGCAACATAGAGCACTATTTCGCCGTTGGGACAAGTAAGCATTCTCAGCACAAAAATCATCAATGACCATAAATGATTACTAATTAGCTTCAAATCGGCACCATCAATGATTAGAGAGAAGAAATTGGCTTATTGCAAATTACTTAGCAGGGTATGAAGTATGAACTACATAAATCGATTTAGGGTTCTTACCTAGTACTACACAGACTAATGGTGTCGCTGGCTCAACCACGCTACACACCACAAACATCACCACCTCCAAAACCTTCTAGAATAGCGATGGTGATGGTCTTGAAGGTGGTGAGTGGTTCGACAGTGGTGGTTGGTGAAGGCTTCAATTTTATAAGATGAACAACCTCACAATAAAACCTGAAAAAACTGAAATCGGGCATAACAATAGATCACTATAAAAACCCAAAAATATGCTAACCTTGATATGTTGAAGGCTTTAGCTTTATAAGATCAACCTCAAAATCAATCACGATTGGCCTATCTTCATATGTTGATCTCTATTTCCTTCAATTTTTAAAAAATGTGAAAGATTAACCTTTATGTGCTTTGAGAGTCAGAGAGAGAAGAGTGAGAGCAAAAGATGCAGACGATTTATGATTTGGTGGTGGAGAGAGAGAGGAGATGAATGAGAAGAGAGTTAGCTTTATCCATTTACATACCTTCCGGCTTTTTCTCCCCAAATTCATAGTTGTTCAAAATACACATCAGCTCATATATAATCAGTTACATAGACATAAACATATGATAAAATAGAAAATCAAAAGAAAAAAAGAGATAATAAAGGGAATAGTGGAAAGTTGTGCGATGGTTGTTGTTAATCAACCTCAATCGATGATTTTGAAAGGACGCGAGGTTGACAAATAAAGGCTATGTAGATACTAAATGGAATTGAATTTGTAATTTGATATGGGAATAAATAGTTTACCTGGATATGAATAGCTCATGATACAGGAAGATGGTTGAGAGATTTTTGTCACACCCCAAACTAAGGATGGCGGAAACGTCCGGGGGTGGAGGACTTCATGTGTAGTATCATAACAACAATGGCAATAGTGATGAAAGTAAACACAACCAACATATATATAATTGAAAGAGTTACATCATTGTATGAATTACATGTTTCAAAATCAATTACAATATGTTGACAAAATATGATAACTTTGACGCCTCAACGTCCCATCCTCAAAAACACTTTGTTACCTGTTTAGCGATTTCCTGAGAATACAAGTTGTTTAAAAAAATGTCAACACAATGGTTGGTGAGTTCATAAGTTTTTGACAGTAGGAGTTGGAAAATCGATCTTTATAATGAGTTGTATGTTACCAAGAAAATCCAATATTTTCCTTATAAAAGTTAGGTGATCCTAAATACCAGGACCGAGAACGAACAAGTAATTTCCATAGTTAATGATATGAACGTGGTTTTAAATTAGCATAAAACCCCTTTTTGACATGAAAGCGCACAAGTATTATTCCAAACTTAAAGTAATTTCTGAGAGCTAAATCGACATAACTCGCTAATTTAAGAGTAGAACCCGTAAATCTTATGATTTGTTAATACCACATGTGAGCTATTATAACCATACTTGACATGGATGGCCTCGTAATACGACGTTCTTCAGGCGTCGCCGTTAAATGACATTTGTCACCACAGACATGCCGATCTAGCTGTTGCAAGCAGCTCTGGTGTGGGTTTGTCAAACCCAATATAGATCTATACACAACTATCACGTTCTCCCTACAAAAGACTCTGGTTACAATTTACAGGACTTTTTGACTTTGTTACTTTGGAAGTAACCCGAAGTGAATGACTCACAAATTTATTCATTAACAAATTTACGTGAACTAAACTGAAAACCTTTGGTAAATAAGTTTGAGAAGTAAATGATACATAAACTATACCTATTATAGTTTATCCAAAACATTTGTAATGTATAAGATTTTTTTTATGAAAATGCCTTAATGCTATGAATCCATAAACTATGTTCATTATAGCTTAATATACGTGTTCTAAATGAATGAATAATCTTATCATGAATGACTATGTTTCAGTTTATGATGATAAACTAACAAGGAAACACATTCAATATTTAGAACTTATCGTTATACACTTTGCTCAACATAATACAAAGTGTTATGAAAGTTATAAGCTGTTAACTAATTTTCAACCTTTCTACATTGTTTTTGAAAAGTCATAGAAAAATCATACGAAGTCGAAAACTAAATCCGTAGATTCAGAGAGTTCCCAAAATGTGTGTAGTTTACTCATAATTTTTATCATGATTTTCAATGACCTTCAACTTGGGTGAAAAAGTCCATAGTCACAGACTGGTCCGGATTGGTGTTTGAAATGATAGGCAGTTTTGTAAAAAACACCATAAATTGTAGAAAAGTCGTATGGAGATGTGCAAGTAGTCATTTTAAAGCTAAGAACTGGAACTACTTACACCTAAAACAGTTTTTCAAACAAAAATGTTTAAGTTGTCCAAAACAGTCCGTGAATGGAGTCCAACTTTTCTGATGAAATCTGTTAGAAAATTTTAGTTATGTTCTTGGTGTTTTAACTTGTATTCCCCCCCTAAAAACTTGAGAAAATATGAAAATGTAGGGGTATGAACTCACCTTAAGTGATTTCAGTAGATGATTGTTGAAGAATGGAAGTGTTTAACTCAAGAACACTTGGAGATGCCTTGAAGATTTTCGAGAATCTAGCATCATAGTTATGGAGTTTGTGTAAGCAATCAATGATTTGAGTAGAATGAAGTGCAATAATCACAAGGAGGATGAATTATACTTACCAAGAGTGGAAGAACACTTGATGATCAGCCTTGGGATCTCGAATTAGAGAGAAAAGTTTGAGGGAAAAGTTGGAGTTGGATCATTGGTGAAATGAGAGTAATTGAAAGAAAAATGAGGAGAGAGGTTGAGTGACCAGCCCTAAAAACGTGGGGATGGCTTGTGAGAGGGGTAAAAAGTACAAGGAAGTGACAAGGTATGGTGGGGAGGAGTGTGGGTTAGGCATGGAGTGGGTATGGGGTTGCTTGTGTCATAAAATAAAGTAAAGTCAACACTCTACCTTTGTACTTCACCTACTCTCTTTTGGATAAGGTTTTATCCTTTAAACGTGATAAATCATTAATTAAGGGGTCTTATATGTTAAAATAAAGTTTTGGGTGAAAATTCCGTGTTAAAACAATTAAAAACGGGCCTAAAACGCAAAATTAGTCGAAAACCAGGAGAAAAGGGACTTCTAGCGAGACCTCTCGATCCTAGGCCGAGGTTCGGACCCTAGGCCAAGGTTCGGTCCCTAATGATGCTAGGCGCGAAGCGAAGGGGGGCGAGGAAGTGAGAGGCGAAGGCTCGGTCCGAAGGGTCAGAACCGAAATGGACCGAAGGTTCGGGTTCGGGTGATGTGCGAGGTTCGGTTACAGGAGCCTTCGGGTTCGGTTCTTTGAGTGAGGTTTGGTTCGGCAGACTTCGGCTCAGAAGGGTTCGGTCCCTTAAGAGGACTTTCGGGTCCTAAGAGAACTTTCGAGTCCTAAGAGAACTTTCGAGTCCTAAAAGGAGTTTCGGCTCCTTAAGTTCGTTTTTTGCGTAGACTTTCGTTTTTGGGCTGTTTTCGCCAAATTCGAGGGTCGGGATGCCCCGAGTGGTTATAGAAAGTTGAGAGAGATGTTGAGAGAGATTCCACATACTTAAAGAGATTTGGGAGAGATTTGACATTCTTGGAGAGATTTCTCATACAAAGAGATATTTGGGAGAGATTTCACATACAAAGAGATATTTGGGAGAGATTTTACATACTTAGAGAGATTTGGGAGAGATTTGACATTCTTGGAGAGATTTCTCATACAAAGAGATATTTGGGAGAGATTTGACCATAGAGAGAGAGAGAGATAGAGTGGAAACGACTGAGAGTGGTTTCATGTGTGACAATTGTGAGTGTTTGGCTCTGCAACACAAGGTCCGTAGACCCCGTTAAGCCATGTTTTAGGATCTTACACACTCCTGATGAGTATGCAACATTTTTTTTATTGTTCTTGTTCATTGTTTAGCACTAAGGTTAAGGAAATTTAAACATACGAACTTTCCAAGTGATGTTTTCTCATTAAAATAGTGAGTTATATAGTAATTACATAATGTGCGCCCTAATACACAAGGTTAAACGAGTCGATCGGTTTGACTTGATGACTTTGACTTGACTCGAAATTGAAGATTGTCACATCATCCCCCCGTTAGAGGGAATTTCGTCCCGAAATTTAAACTCGGACTGGGACTTCAAGGGTTTGGGAAGAGATGCGGATACTTTTGTTTCATTTGGTCTTCGCGTTCCCAGGTGAACTCAGGTCCTCGTTTCGCGTTCCAACGAACCTTCACTATGGGAACTCAGGTCCTTTTGGTTCCTCCACGAAGTGGAGGTTTTCGTTAACTTCGATTTCGTCGAGTGGTATTACGAGTGTCTCATCAGTCAGGCACTTCTTCAGGTTCGATACGTGAAAGGTGGGATGTACCTTATCGAGTTCTTGAGGTAATCGAAGCTTGTATGCCACTGGTCCCATCTTGGCAAGGATTTCAAATGGACCAATATACCTTTGATTCGGTTTCCCACGCTTGCCAAAACGTATCATTCCTTTCCAAGGGGAAACTTTTAGTAGCACTCGATCACCAACCTGGAATTCCAAAGGTTTGCGTCGCTTATCCGCGTAACTCTTTTGCCGATCTCGGGAGGCCTTCAGCCTCTCTCGGATTTGAACAATCTTTTCTGTGGTCTCCCTTATGATTTCAGGACCAGTGAGGGTGCTATTAGGGACTTGCCCCCTAGCTAGCTGAGTATCCCCCACTTCGGCCCAACACAGGGGTGATCTGCACTTGCGACCGTAGAGAGCTTCGAATGGAGCAACCTTAATGCTAGTGTGATAACTGTTATTGTAGGAGAATTCAATCAGTGGCAAATGGGTATCCCATGCTTTACCAAAGTCTATCACACAGGCTCTCAACATGTCTTCTAATGTTTGTATAGTGCGCTCGCTTTGCCCGTCGGTTTGTGGATGGTAGGCCGTACTCATGTCTAGCCTAGTTCCCAAGGATTTCTGCAGGGACTGCCAAAATCGCGAAGTGAATCTACTATCTCAGTCGGAGATAATGGATATTGGTACACCATGCAGTCGCACAATCTCCTTGATGTATATCCTGGTTAACTTCTCCATCTTGTCGGTTTCCTTTATTGGCAAGAAGTGCGCATACTTGGTCAATCTGTCTACGATTACCCATATAGTGTCAAACCCGCCTGAAGTCTTAGGCAGCTTGGTTATGAAGTCCATGGTTATCCGTTCCCACTTCCATTCCGGTATATCAGGCTGTTGTAGTAGTCCTGAGGGTTTATGGTATTCCACCTTGACCTTGGCGCAAGTCAGACACTTGCCCACATAAGTAGCAATCTCGGCTTTCATATTCGGCCACCAGTATAACTTTTTGAGGTCTAGATACATCTTTTCTGACCCTGGATGGATGGAGTATCGAGTCTTGTGTGCTTCATTCATGACCACGTCTTGGATCCCACCGAACTTCGGTGTCCAGATTCGGTTACTGAGATAACGAGTTCCGTCATCCTTGACTTCTAAGTTCTTATCCATTCCCCTTAACGCCTCACCTGCCACATCCTTTGGTTTCAAGGCTTCTAGTTGAGCTTCCCTGATTTGCGTGGCCAGGTGGGAATGGATGGTCATGGTTAAGGATCTTACTCGGTGGCCCGAATATTCCTTCCTGCTTAGGGCATCAGCCACTACATTGGCCTTGCCCGGGTGGTAGCGAATTTCGCACTCGTAGTCGTTTAGCAGTTCAACCCATCTTCGTTGCCGCATGTTGAGCTCTTTTTGATTGAGGATATGCAGAAAACTTTTGTGATCGGTGAAGATGGTGCATTTTGTGCCGTAGAGGTAGTGCCTCCAGATCTTTAAGGCGAACACTACCGTCCCCAGTTCAAGGTCATGGGTAGTGTAATTAACTTTGTGTGTCTTAAGTTGCCTTGATGCATAAGCGATGACTTTCCCTCTCTGCATGAGCACGCATCCGAGGCCTTGTTTTGAGGCATCACAATATACCACGAAGTCATCGGTTCCTTCTGGAAGAGACAAAACTGGTGCGCTGCATAGGGCTTGTTTTAATGTTTGGAAAGCGGCTTCTTGTTTATCTCCCCACTTAAATACCACACCTTTCTGAGTCAAGGTGGTGAGTGGTTTAGCGATCTTGGAGAAGTTTTGTATGAATCTTCGGTAGTAGCCGGCGAGCCCTAAAAATTGTCGAATTTTTGTCGGCGTTGTAGGTGCTGACCAGTTATTGATAGCTTTGATTTTAGAGGGATCCACGTGTATCCCCTTCTCGCTGAACACATGGACAAGAAAATTCACTTCTCTGATCCAGAATTCGCACTTAGAGAATTTGGCGTAAAGCTTCTCAGCCCTCAGTGTTTCCAAGATTAGCCGGAGATGTTGACGGTGCTCTTCCTCGCTTTGGGAGTATATTAAAATATCGTCGATGAATACAATCATGAATTTGTCTAAGTAGGGTCGAAACACTCGATTCATCAGGTCCATAAATACCGCCGGTGCGTTCGTTAATCCGAAGGGCATTACCACAAACTCATAGTGCCCGTAGCGAGTTCTGAACGCAGTCTTGGGAATATCCTCTTCTTGAACTCGTAGTTGATGATAACCCGACCTTAGGTTGATTTTTGAAAAGTAGCTTGCTCCTTGGAGTTGGTCGAAGAGGTCATCGATTCGGGGTAGGGGATATCGGTTCTTGATAGTGAGTTTGTTTAGCTCCCGGTAGTCTATGAACATGCGAAATGATCTGTCCTTCTTCTTTACAAACAGGATCGGTGCTCCCCAGGGTGAGAAGCTTGGCCTGATGAATCCTTTGCTCAACAGTTCATTTAACTGGCTGGAAAGTTCTTGCATTTCTGCCGGTGCTAAGCGGTATGGAGCTTTGGCGACGGGGGTAGCTCCTGGAATTTAGTCGATCCGAAATTCGACTTGTCGTGCGAGGGGTACACCTGGAAGATCTTCGGGGAATACATCGGGGTAGTTGCACACCTCGGGAATGTCGTTGATATCATTCACCTCTTGTTTTGTATCTACTACGTGGGCTAGAAATGCATGGTATTCCTTTCGGAGATACTTTTGGGCCTTGACGCAAGAGATGATTTGCAAATTTGAACTGGGTTTGTCGCCATAGATGAAGAGGGTTTCGCCATTTGGCAGATTAAGGCGAACGGCCCTTTCGTAACATAGAATGTCGGCACGATGGGAACTTAACCAATCCATACTGATGATTATGTCAAAACATTTTATTGTGACCAGCATCAGGTCTACTTTAAACGAATGGTTGTCTAGAGTGAGGGTTGATATGTGCATATTTAGTGTGTATTTAGTATAGTTTTTTTATTTATATAGTAGCTAAATTATTGCATATTATGGACAAAAGGTACTTAAAAGTGTTAAATTATGTTTTTCAGTCCAAAGATGAAGCTCGGAAGCAAAAGGAAGCAAGAGAAACAGTTAGGAGTTCGAGAGTGGAATGAAGAAGGAAAAAAACACTAAAAAAAGCTTCTACTCGTCGAGTCAGATAGCTACTCGACGAGTCCGGTCGAGGAATCAGAAGGATAATGACTCGGGATCCCAGATAGTTATCGCAATACGGGTAATGTGAGTGGGACTCGACGAGTCACCACTTGACTCGACGAGTCGGATCCTATATTTAAAGATAATTCCACAGATCGAGAGGGGAGAGTTCTGGAAGAGTTCTGGGGGAGTTCTGGGAAGTTTCAGAAGTGCTTAGCTGCGAATAAGAAGCCAGAAGAACCCTAGAAGTCGACCAAGGAAGCTAGAATCCAATTCCGGGAGTAATTAAGGCATAATTCCACCATTCTACTTATTTCTTTTGTTTTGTCAACATGATTAAGCAACTTGAACTTATTTGTTTGTTGTTATTTACCTTAGTTATGAACTAAATTCTTTAAACTTCTATTTGGGGATACGAAATTGGTAATATGGTTTGATTCTTGGTAGGATTAATTCTATGTTGGTTAATTTAGTTATTTTAGCTTGCTAAAGAACCTTGTGTGTGAATGATAATTGATTTTCTGTTAATAGGGAGATAATTAATTAGCATGAACATCTATTAGTTATCAATCTCATATGCTTAGTGAACACTTTTTGTCATATGTCTAGTGTAATGAACATGAAACTAGGATTAATAAGAAAATCAAGTAAATTTATGTCCAAGCTTGTGAGATGACCATTGAACAAGAAGTTAATTAAAAGATAAATTAATTAGCTATTGCAAGTCTAACTTAACCCGAATATTATATCTAGTAAATTTAATTGAAATAGACAATTGGCCATTGTTTAAATTGATTTATTTGCTAAGGATTAATGAAGTGAATACGGAATTAATCAATTGAATCGGTAACTAGCAAAAGAATTAATCCATTGCACTTTTACCTTGAAATCAACCATAGGATCAATTAAGTTGAACTAAATAGAAGTACTTCTCCGTTATTGAATCTAGTCAAAGTCTTTATTTTCTAGCTTAAATTAGTAAGTTTCTAGTCTTGTAAAACTAGAGAACAACCCCTGCTTTTTAATTAACTTAGATTAAATTAGTTTTTAGTTTAATTTGCCGTTCCCTGTGTTCGATACCCTGCTTATTTAGCTATACCACAATTGATAGGTTCACTGCCTTTTGTGTGTTATTTGATAATTAAAAGTAGGTTTAAAACTAGTGGGTTTTACACACATCAAGTTTTTGGCGCCGTTGCCGGGGAACGGTTCTAAAATTAATATTAAAATCTAGTTTAATCGATCCTTTGTGTGGGATTTATCTTACACAAAGTTATTTACAAAGCAAATCAGTAAGTAGATTTAGTTTTAATAAATTCCGTTTTTAGATTTACTAGAAATTTTTCTTTTCTGTTTTTTGCCTTGTACTCACCGAGTGCATGCGAGCAGACTCGGCGAGTCCATCGCAGTTTTAGTCCCTATTTTTTTTATTCCGTTTTTGTTCCTTTTACGCGTTTCGTTTCTTTTGTTTCATTTCTTTTCAGCTGTTTCATGACCCGAGGATCGGACACACCTCTAGTACCACCTTTGGAAGACCCGGAATCCGCACTAAAGAGAAGCAAGGGAAAAGCCGAAGGAGAAACCGCAACTTCAAAGAACTCACCACTCAAGAACTTGAAATCCGTTTTCAGCAAGAAGAAAGGCAGCAAATCAGGAGCATCCAGTGCCTCATTAACAATTGAAGAACCAATTCACGAAGATATCGAGTACGAGACCGAGGAAGAAGAAGAGCATATTTCCGAGCACGAAACCGATTCCGAAGAAGAGTTAGCTATCACTATGGCTAACATCGATGAAGTCCCCATGGGGGAGTGGAAGAAACGGATGCGTGATGACACCGGGCCGGGACTTGTGCAACCCGCAATTCCCACAACCGCTACGTTTGAGCTAAAGGGCCATATTCTCGCTCAACTCAAGGAGATCCCTTTTTACGGGAGAGATCATGAAGACGCTTACAAGCATTTGGACGAAGTAAATGATGTGGCCGATTACTTCAACGTGCCTAATGTTCCACGCGAGACCCAGCTTCTTCGAATGCTTCCTGTCACGTTTAAAGGCGCTGCAAAAGATTGGTTAAAATCACTTCCTCCCAGATCGGTCACCACATGGGCCAAGATGAAAGAAGAGTTCATTGACCATTTCTGCCCACCTTCCAAGATAGCCAAGCTAAAGAAAGCCATTGCCAACTTCGAGCAACAACCCGGTGAATCTCTTTATGAAGCTTGGGAGAGATACAAGAGCCTACTTAGAAATTGCCCACACCATGATCTTAATAGCCAATAAGAGGTCTCCATCTTTTATGATGGAGTTAATGTCACCACAAGGCAACTACTCGATTCACAAGGCCCGCTCACCCGAAAGCCACCTCCGGAAATAAAGGAATTAATTGAAGAATTCTCTAAGCATTCTAGAGAATACCACAATCCGAGGAATGAAGTGAGTCGTGGAGCAGTAAACTCGGTGAACGATGGCATGGCGGCGGTAATAGCTAAAGTCGATAGCCTAGACTGAAGAATGACGAAAATGGATCAAACGATCCATGCTATTAGGGTAGGATGCGAAAATTGTGGTGGCCCCCATCTTGCCAAGGATTGTGATCGAGACGGGAATGGAGATAAAAAGGCTCAAGTATTTTATTCCATTGGCGATAGATACGATGAAGACTGGAGGAAACCGAAGAAGGAATGGCTCCCATACGAAGAATATAAAAAGGCTAAGGAGGAGAAATACAAACAGAGGGAGAGGGGATTCTATCAAAAGGAAGAGTCGGTGACGGAAAAAAAGGCAAATTTAGAAGAAATACTCACAAGGTTCATAACCGCGTCCGAGAAAAGACATAATGATCACGATGTAGCAATGCAAGAAACCAGAAACATCTTGAGGAATCAGCAAGCTTCCATTCTCAACATTGAGAAACAGCTGGGACAGCTTGCACATCAAGTGAAAGAAGACCGGGTCAACTTCCGAGCAACACCGAGCCCAATCCAAGAATGGAGAACGTGAGCGTAATAACCTCCAGCAATGAAGAAAAACTTACAGAAGCACTAAGGATCTCCAAGAAGAAGGAAGAGAAGGTAGAAGAATCGAAGCCAGTCAAACCCGACCCGACTCGCCGAGTCACTCCTATGGACTCGACGAGTCCATGCGAAAATGAGAAACCCATCAGTTCTTCGAAACCTTATAAGCCTCCTTTGCCATACCCAACCAGAGCCATGCCTGCAGAAAAAGTTCAAGCCTATAGAACCTTCATGGAGCATGTTAAAGCTTTACAAGTCAATATGCCATTTGTGGAAACAATGCTCCAAACTCCAAAATACTTTAACTCGCTTAAAGGCCTTTTTGCTGCTAGGAAAAATCTGGCTGAAGTCGCGGACATATTGATGAGTGAGCTGCCAGAGAAGAAGGGTGATCCGGGTAACATAGTAATTCCGTGCCAATTTGGTAATGAAGTTTCTACACGAGCATTGACTGATTCAGGTGCAAGCGTTAATTTGATGCCCTATTCATTCTTTAAGAAGCTGAATTTACCAGCACCAAGGCCGATAAATATGAGAATCCATTTGGCAAACAAAACAATAATTCATCCACAAGGCATTTGTGAAGATCTCCTTATCAAAGTGGACAAGTTTATTTTTCCAGTAGACTTCGTGGTGGTGGAAATGGAAGAAGACCCCGAAATACCAATTATTTTGGGAAGATCATTCTTAAACACCACGTGTGCCCTAATTGACATATGTGAGTCTACATTGACATTAAGAGTGGGTGATGAGTCGGTGATGTTTAAAGCTGTTCCAGAAGTCAAGCAAGAAGAAGAAAAGAGAGAAGAAATCTCATTTATCCAATTGGATGATGAGGTATTACAAAAAGAGCTTGAAATTTTACTAAAAGAAGACCCAAGTAAGTTCACGCTACACTCTGAAGGAGTTGAAGATGCTAACAAAGACTTGGAGGAGCTAGAAAAGCTACTGGAAGGAGCCAACTCAGAAAACACTCCAGGATTGATGAAACCCGATCAGACTCGCCGAGTCACCTTAATGGACTCGACGAGTCCAGTCGATTTGGATAAAAACTTGACCAAAGCTGATTTGTTTGTTGACAGTTCTTCACATACCCTGGGTTCAGTTACTGTTTTTGATTCTTTAGAAGAACAATCGGCAGAGGAAGTAAAAGGAATGGAGGTCCAACACGCCGATGTGGCATGCCTTGATACGATGCCATTTGGAGAAGAGTTGAGCACAAAAGAGGATGAAGACATAAAGGGAAGCAGAGTGGAAGCTGATCACCAATTCACCACTAAACCTAGAGCACGGACCATTATGAAATATGAAGTTATTAAAATTAAAGAGAAGGAGGTTCAAGAGTTGGTGAAAAAGAAGGGGGTGAAGAAGAAAAAGAGGAAAAGGCAAGCCCAAGCAGCTGAAGATGAGGCAATGAAAAGGAGAAGAGACGAATTGAAGAGGGCTTACAAGAAAAAGATTTACGCCTACAAGACCAAGTATAAACCACAAAAAGTGAGGCGTACATTCCCGATGCTTGAAGATGACAAAACGTAAATGGGAAGGAGTCTAGCTAATGACTCCTCAAAAAGAATCGCTTGGCGGGAGGCAACCCATTCAATAGAGTTTGATTTCTTTTACTTTTTAGTCTTCTTTTTATTTTTCTTTTTATTTTCCCTTCGTTTTTATTCTTAATCTTCTAAATCATCGGGCATGTCTGCTTGAGAGTTGCATAGCCTAAGTGTGGGGTGAAATGATTCTTAATAGACAGAAAATTTTGAAAATTATGCAAATTTTTAAATGACTCGCCGAGTCTGACCACGACTCGACGAGTCCACAGGGATTCTAGAAAAGCATTTAACTTCGCGACCAGACTCGGCGAGTCTAACCACAACTCGACGAGTCGGTCTTATTTACAGAAAAAAAATAATTTCAAAATTAATTTTACAATGGGTAAGTAGGGTTTTAACCCTAAAGAATCAGTTTCACATCTACACTCGTCGACGGGCCGTTTTTTTTTTTGCAACTCTCTCTCAAGCATTCAAGTTCTTCAAGTTCTTCCAATTTCTAAAAGTTTTAAACTCAAAAGGTAACAACTTTCTTCTTCATTTCTAGTAAGAATGTGATTATAAGGCCATCTATACCTGCAATTGCATGAAAAAGCCGTTTTTGAAAAGTTCTAAATTTCTAGGGTTTTGATTTTTCATGAATTAAGTTGTTTTGAATGCTTATATTGGCCTTAATACATCAATACTAAGTGTTGAGACAAAACCATTGACAGAAATTACAGGTTTTATGGTCCAATTTTATGCGACCCGTCGACTGACTCGTGCAGGTTGCGCGACTCGCTGAGTCGGGCCTGGACTCGACGAGTCCAGTCGAGTTACAGACAGGATCCAGTTTTTAATTATATTCTGTGTTTCTGGGTTTTGTTTACATGTTTTGCAAAAATCATGTTCAGAAGAGGACAGTCTTCAAGTGGCAACCAAGGCGAATTTCCGTGGCTAAATTTCCCACAAATTGAGTCTGCTTCAACGTTGCGGAAATGGAAGAAGAAGTTGGCTGATATTAAGAAGAAGGAGGTCTATGTGCCCAACCGGATCGACTGGGAATGGTTGCAAAGTGTGCGTTTTGAGGAGGAACTCGCTCCTTATCTTTTAAAGGAGTTTCATTATAATGGCGAAACTATGGTGTGTGACGGGTGGAGCCGGGTCTTCCGTATTCAAGAACCGGTTTATTTGGAGCTTTGCTTGGAGTTCTTCTCTACGGTATCTTTTATCGGGGGAGTAGATGTTTTTCACCCGACGAGCTTCAGTTTCTGCCTTGGGGGAGAGTTCCATCAATGCTCAGTGGTGGATCTTGCATGCCGATTGGGGGTTTATGACCAGCCCTTGGTCTCGACACCCATCTTTCAGGCCTTTTTAGCACAAACCCATATGACATTTCCTGAAGGAATTACAAGTGCGGGCTGGTGGAATACCATTGGCAATAAAGTTTACATTCCGAAGTCGGCGCAAGAAGGGAGCATTCGATCCCCAATACACCGCTTAATACACCGCCTCATTTCATCCACCATCAACCAACGAAAGGATGATGACAAGGTTTCCAACCTTGATGTCTTTTTCCTATGGAGCATCATTACACCCGGCGTCTTTTGAAACATCCCTTGGTGTATTGCTTCATATCTTTCGGAGGGTGCGGTCAAAGATCGCAAGACTTCAAGAATAAATGGTGGGATGTTTGTCACTCGATTGGCTAATTCATTCGGGTTGATGAACCGCGGTGCCTGGAACTTCATGACATTGATCCCGACGCCCCCGTTTAATCCCATTCTTTTCCGAAGAGCACGGATAATTAAAGACTATGGTGGTGGCCATTATGCCATCCCAAATGATGACCCCGTTGTTGGTCCCGAAGCACTGGGAAGGAGGGTGAGATCAAGAAGAGAGCGGGATGTGGAGGAAGAGCCGCCAGTGATTCCGGTCGAAAATGAAGACGTACCAATGGATTGGTACAATGTGGAGATGAGGCAGATGCAGGATCAAATGGCGAGGGCGCTTAACTTTGGCAACCAGTCCCACATACGACTTTTTGACCACTTCAATATTCCACATATTGATGGTGGGAATTACCCATTCATTCCATCTTGGGATGAGAGGATTGGTGCGCGACAAAGTGGAGCCGGGGGAAGTGGAGCCGCCAATGATGATGAGGAGGATGAAGATTGATTTTGATGTTTTGTGTTTTTAATCAAACAATTTTATTTTTTTGTTTTGTTTTTTTTTTTGGTGTGTATGCTTTGAGATTTTATTATGTTTAATGGTTGTTTGCTTTAGTTATTTTTCAGGATTGAATTATGATTGCTTGCTTAGGATGGTTTAGAGATGTAAAGCATGGATATTTTCGAGAGTGAGAGCGAGTCAAGGAAGCGAGTTTTTAACGTCAAAGTGTCAAGTCCGGTCTTAGGGGTATGAGCAATTGAGTCCAAATGTGAGGAAGGGTTAAAGAAGTTTTTAGAGGCTAAAACAGTTGCAAAAATACCAAGTTTTTTCGTTCAGTAGCCTACTCGACGAGTGCACTAAGCTGACTCGACGAGTCGCCTTGTATTTCTACATATTCTGAGAAGGCGCGCTGGTACTCGACGAGTCGTTCATTTTTTATACCGACGGACTGCTGATTTGATGCTGCTACTTGTCCTACTTGCTCACTTATTCTTCCATTTCCATTCTTGAAGATCTTACACTGATTTCCGCGTATTTGGAGCGACCCACACGAGTCTTGACACCCAAGGCATGGATGAGATGTTACCATGTCTAAAGTTGATTGAAGTTGGAGCTTAAAATGGAAGTGATCAGCCTATCCACTGCTATCCCAGGGGAGTTTGTTCCAATTCCCTCTTTAGTTCTTTTTATGTTTTTATGGATCATATGCAATGAGGGCATTGCATCACATAAGTGTGGGGTAGGGGGTTGGTTATATAATAGTCAATTTTAAAAAATTCTGCATACCAAAAGTATTATTTAGGATTTAATTAGAAAATTTTGGTAAAAAATTAGGATTCCATGCTAGTATTATGTTGATGATTGCATGAGAACCCAAATGTTTAGTTGAGCCTATACACGTTCTAGTGCATTTGTGGCTTCCTTATTTTAGTGAAATCATGAGACAAAAATACGATCTTGCTCAGCCTGAGGGATGCAATATGTTTAGCAGCCTAAACCTGAAATGTATCCAGGAAAACTGTTATCATTAGCCAATAAAGGTTGAGATTGAGCGCCCCTGCTTAAGCATGTAGGGTTTTGAGTGAAAAAAGTGAGGTATACATGTAAAGAAAAAAAAAAGAGAGAATTACAAGAAAAGTTATTGAATTTTGGAGCAAATAAAGTGAAGATCTAAAGATCAAAATTCCAAGAAATCCAAAAAAGTTGAAGATACCAAAAGTCAATACAAGTTGGTGAATTCAAAGATATCAAAGATCAAATTATCAAGAAAGTGAAGAATTCAAAAAAAATCCATAATGGTATCGAAAAGTTGTAATTCTAGAATATGTATGCTTGGGTTGCTCAATTAAAAATACCTTGAGGGTAAAGAGGTTTTCTGAGGATGGATTCGGAGGGTTGCATAAAATGAGCATAGTTCGGGGTCAGTGGGTGAATGTTTATGAGGATTGTGAGTATTTGGAATATGGGAGGTTCTTTAGGAAAAATTTTAGACACAAATGCATGCGTTGCGGTCTTGGCATAATGGCTGGGTTAGATTGGAGTTGTTATACATAATTCTAATGTGTTAAAATTCAGTTTTGCTTAAGGGCAAGCAAAAGACAAGTGTGGGGTATTTTGATATGTGCATATTTAGTGTGTATTTAGTATAGTTTTTTTATTTATATAGTAGCTAAATTATCGCATATTATGGACAAAAGGTACTTAAAAGTGTTAAATTATGTTTTTCAGTCCAAAGATGAAGCTCGGAAGCAAAAGGAAGCAAGAGAAACAGTTAGGAGTTCGAGAGTGGAATGAAGAAGGAAAAAAACACTAAAAAAAGCTTCTACTCGTCGAGTCAGATAGCTACTCGACGAGTCCAGTCGAGGAATCAGAAGGATAATGACTCGGGATCCCAGATAGTTATCGCAATACGGGGAATGTGAGAGGGACTCGGCGAGTCACCACTTGACTCGACGAGTCGGATCCTATATTTAAAGATAATTCCACAGATCGAGAGGGGAGAGTTCTGGAAGAGTTCTGGGGGAGTTCTGGGAAGTTTTAGAAGTGCTTAGCTTCGAATAAGAAGCCAGAAGAACCCTAGAAGTCGACCAAGGAAGCTAGAACCCAATTCCGGGAGTAATTAAGGCATAATTCCACCATTCTACTTATTTCTTTTGTTTTGTCAACATGATTAAGCAACTTGAACTTATTTGTTTGCTGTTATTTACCTTAGTTATGAACTAAATTCTTTAAACTTCTATTTGGGGATACGAAATTGGTAATATGGTTTGATTCTTGGTAGGATTAATTCTATGTTGGTTAATTTAGTTATTTTAGCTTGCTAAAGAACCTTGTGTGTGAATGATAATTGATTTTCTGTTAATAGGGAGATAATTAATTAGCATGAACATCTATTAGTTATCAATCTCATATGCTTAGTGAACACTTTTTGTCATATGTCTAGTGTAATGAACATGAAACTAGGATTAATAAGAAAATCAAGTAAATTTATGTGCAAGCTTGTGAGATGACCATTGAACAAGAAGTTAATTAAAAGATAAATTAATTAGCTATTGCAAGTCTAACTTAACCCGAATATTAAGGGTACACCCTGAGTATATATCATTAGTGTGCTCTTCTTTCCCATTAGCCATTTCTACTACGTATGTATCTTTTAATGAATGAGGGTTTTGTTTTAGTAATTGTTTGAATTGATGGCTCACAAAACTCCTCTCTGCTCCACTATCAAATAGTACGCATGCATATGTGTTATTGAGGAGAAACGTACCAGAAACCACCGAGGGGTCCTTGACTGCTTCTCCGTGTCCCATTTTCACGACTCTCCCTACACCTCCATCATTGGTGTTTCGTGCTTTTGGGCAGTTTCTTTTGAAGTGCCCTGCCTCTCCACAGCCGTAACAGGTTTGACTTGCTCCGATGTTGGCGGCTGGGGCGACTTGAGGGGCGGATTGGGATGGCACTTTAAAAAATCGAGCAGTGTGCCCCTTCCGGTTGCAATTACTGCAGTGCATTTCCCGACAAGCACCAGTATGGTGGAAGTTGCACTTGTCGCACTTGGGAAGAGTTCCCGCGTATTGCTTTGGTGGCGCTGGAGTGGTAGCAGTAGTGGCTGCACGGACAGCAACAGTCTGTTGCTTCTTTGTGGGGTCCTGCGTTGGTTGTTTCTTTTTACTGTTCCAGAACTTCCTCTTGTTGTTCCCTCCTTTTTTTTGGTCGGTGGTGGCGACCATGGTGCCACGGCTGGCCCTATGATCGATAAGTTGTTGTGCCAATTCCTTGGTACTCTCAAAGGTAGTAGGTTTTGAGGCCATAACACTATCATGAATCTGGGATGATAGCCCCCAAAGGTATCGTTCTACCTTTTCCCCTCCGGAGTGACCATTGCAGGACAGAGGAGTGCTAGGTCATTGAATCGGGCGGTATAAGCTTCGAGATCCGTCCCCGACATCTTGAGATTCCAGAGTTCTTCTTCGAGTTTTTGTATTTCTCCCCTCGGGCAATACTCCTTTAACATCAACGCTTTTAAGTTTTCCCAGCCTATGGAGTTAGCCACTGCAGGAGTAAGTGACTTAACTCGGCCATTCCACCAAGTAAGAGCTTTTCTTGTGAAAGTGAATGTCGCATACTTGACCTTGCTCGCTTCGGGACAAGCACAGATTTCGAAGACTGCTTCGGTCCTTTCGAACCATTTCATCAGCGCTATGACACCCCCGCTTCCGTCGAAAGGATCGGGTTTGCCATTCGTGAAGTCTTTGTAAGAACACTCCTTAGTACGCCCCGTGCTGTCCCCCTGATTCGAGTTAGTATTCCCGGATCCGGAACCGCCAGAACCATTTGTACCCATTTGCGACATTGCTGCTGCCACGACTGCTGTTACTACAGCCCGAAACATCACAGGATCAAACTCCGGAGGTGGTGGCGGAGGGGGTGGTGCTGAGTTTCCGGAAGGTCTTGGTCTTTTCCTTGGTGGCATGGTTCTGACATAAAAATAAAAAGAAAAGACTTGTCGGTAAGACTTCAATGGTGATAACGAGTCGAGCGTTACTTGTTTCATCTCAATTGTATTTTATCCGAGTTTATTAATTTAGAAGGTAATTCATCGAAAAGTTTATGCAATTAATCTTATGAATTAAATAGTGTTGACCCGAGCAGAGTCATGTGTTTGGTTCGTGTCAGCATCCAAGGAAGTAAAATACATGCCAGATTCATTGATAATTTGTTAGTACATATTGTTTTGAGGAATTTGACCTCACAAGGGTCTACATTACATCATAATAAAAGATAAAGTTTTGGCAGTACAAAAGCCCCTTTGACTAGTGTAATCACTTAGTCGTGGGGTTAACCTATTCGCAATAAAGAGTAGCACCAACGCATACTCGAAATCCTAGATTTATAACAAAACATGAGCAGTGTGAACACTACTCGCGGCGGATGGTATTTGGTTCATGGTGGCCCTGAGATGAGGTCGAGGCTCCCTGAAGCTCCGCATTCCGGTGTTCGGCCGCGATCACTCTCTCCTCGAGAGCTGCGTTCCTCTCCTGGTACTCCCTTACCTCCGCTCGAGCAGTGGTAAGATCCTCGATGAGTTGGTCCACTGGATAGAAGTCCCTCTCCAGATCCCAGGTGCGTGCATCGGTGGTTGCCGTAATAGCGCTGAGATTTCGAACCTGGTCTGCCATTTCCCTACTCTGGTTCCCCAAGTTCGTGATGTGCTGGGTCATAACGGGGAGAGCTCTGTCAACCGGTCCCCCGTGACTGAGGTCATAGTAACCTCGTTGGTCGCCATATGGTGACCGTTGGCGCTGTTGTTGGCTCCACCTTTCGATTGTTGTTGCCCAATGGGGTTCAGGCTTGTTGTGCCCCCAACGGTTTGCAGGTACCCTCGCGATGTAAAGAGGGTTGAAGACTTCCTCCTCTGGCTCTTCTTCACCTTCGTCCTCATCCATGTCCACCTCGTCGTCTTCCTCTTCTTCTTCTTCTTCGTCTACCTCCTCTTCTTCCTCTTCGGGTTCTTCTTCGGGATCCTCTTCAGGATCCTCTTCAATCCAGCCGGCATTTCCCTGATTGGGAAAATATGGGTCTCCTGGTAGGTGAAATGCTGCCATGTCGTCTGCGCGAGAATAGGGGTGTAAGAAGCAGATAGCAGTTAATATTAATAATATTGCGATATAGCAACATACAAATACTCTTATAGTATTTTAAATGTTTAGATTTGGTTCTTATAGCATTCTTTGTAGGGTGAAGTTAGGTTATTAGATTTGTTGCCCTCCTACGACTATCCCCCGATATGAGTAAGTCACTTCCCGGACGAATATAGTTGATCAGGCTATATCCTTCCCAAAACTGATTACTCATACCAGGGCATACTCGTAGATTTCAACTCCTCTTCTTTTAGTTTATGTTCTTCTAGTTATGACACTACGCGAGTATGCAATGCATGTAGGTATACTTTTAAACAAGAATCTATTCATTTTCTAAAAGTATAACCCGTTAGGTTGTTTTAAAATCAGAGACTCTTAGTCCCAATTGTGTTTATAGTTTGTATATCCTATGTTGTTTGATATACTTAATTCACTATAAACCGTGCTCTGATACCAATCTGTCACACCCCCAAACCAAGGATGGCAGAAACGTCCGGGGGTGGAGGACTTCATGTGTAGTATCATAACAACAATGACAATAGTGATGAAAGTAAACACAACCAACATATATATAATTGAAAGAGTTACATCATTGTATGAATTACATGTTTCAAAATCAATTACAATATGTTGACAAAATATGATAAGTTTGACGCCTCAACGTCCCATCCTCAAAAGCACTTTGTTACCTGTTTAGCGATTTCCTAAGAATACAAGTTGTTTAAAAAAAAATGTCAACACAATGGTTGGTGAGTTCATAAACTTTTGACAGTAGGAGTTGGAAAATCGATCTTTATAATGAGTTGTATGTTAGTCGAAAACCGGGAGAAAAGGGACTTCCAGCGAGACCTCTCGGTCCTAGGCCGAGGTTCGGTCCCTAATGATGCTAGGCGCGAAGCGAAGGGAGGCGAAGGCTCGGTCCGAAGGGTCAGAACCGAAATGGACCGAAGGTTCGGGTTCGGGTGATGTGCGAGGTTCGGTTCCAGGAGCCTTCGGGTTCGGTTCTTTGAGTGAGGTTCGGTTCGGCAGACTTCGGCTTAGAAGGGTTCGGTCCCTTAAGAGGACTTTCGGGTCCTAAGAGAACTTTCGGGTCCTAAAAGGAGTTTCGGCTCCTTAAGTCCGTTTATCGCGTAGACTTCCGTTTTTGGGCTGTTTTCGCCAAATTCGAGGGTCGGGATGCCCCGAGTGATTATAGAAAGTTGAGAGAGATTTGAGAGAGATTCCACATACTTAGAGAGATTTGGGAGAGATTTGACCTTCTTGGAGAGATTTCTCATACAAAGAGATATTTGGGAGATATTTCACATACAAAGAGATATTTGGGAGAGATTTTACATACTTAGAGAGATTTGGGAGAGATTTGACATTTTTGGAGAGATTTCTCATACAAAGAGATATTTGGGAGAGATTTGACCATAGAGAGAGGGAGATAGAGTGGAAACGACTGAGAGTGGTTTCATGTGTGACAATTGTGAGTGTTTGGCTCTGCAACACAAGGTCCGTAGACCCCGTTAAGCCATGTTTTAGGATCTTACACACTCCCGATGAGTATGCAATATTTTTTTATTGTTCTTGTTCATTGTTTAGCACTAAGGTTAAGGAAATTTAAACACACAAACTTTCCAAGTGATGTTTTCTCATTAAAATAGTGAGTTATACAGTAACTACATAACGTGCGCCCCAATACACAAGGTTAAACGAGTCGATCGGTTTGACTTGATGACTTTGACTTGACTCGAAATTGAAGATTGTCACAATTTTTGCCTGGATTAAGGATCAAATGACCAATTCAAAAACTTGCGATATGGTGGAGAGGTTGTTGGGTGGGATATGGAATGAATGCAGACCGAGTCAAGATCCATCCGGGTTTAATACCTATGTTTGACTAAATAAGACTCATTCAAACGATAATATATAGACTTTTTCTGCATGCATAAATTCATTGTATATATTATATAAGTTCTTGTACCTCTTAAAATTCAGCTAAACATGCTAAATGCTTATTAAGGTGTATATATATATATATATATATATATATATATATATATATATATATATATATATATATATATATATATATATATATATATATATATATAATATGTTTTTTTTTTTAAAATTTTTTCAATAATTATTTTAGTAATAATTACATTACTCCAAAATAAGAGTGCAATTTAATAATATTCTTTTTATTTTTTTAGGAGTTTAATGCTTATTTATTTTTTCTTGAGTAATAATTTTTTATTTACCTCTATAAAGCACTATTGCTAACAGTCAAGCTATAGCAAAGAAAATCTACTTCAGGAAAGGTCCGATCTTTTACATGCATTGACCAATGAAATGCATAATAAAATCTGATAAAGAAGTCAACAAAGATGGAAAATATCCTTGTAAACTACTACTTTTTATATAAACTTTAACTATGATGTTATTTAGTATGGTGAAAATAATTTAGAAATTTATAGTGATGAACTTGATTTTATAAATGTAAAATTGTATTTATTTTTAATTGTTGTATTTGTACCTTTCATTTATATATTCACATAATTTGTTTTTACATAAAACAGAAATCCCTTAGAATGTATATCATAAAACAAATATGTAAAAGCTTATTTATTATCATATAATAAATAAATTGATAAAGTGGTATGGTAAATGTTAAACTGATTATCTTTTTAATCTATAAAAATATTGTTTTTTTAAGCAAAAGATTAAATTACATCTCATCCAGATTTTTTCTATACAAAATTCAAAATTGTGCAGAATTTTTAGTGATGTTACCACTTAGCACACATTGAACAAGAAAAATACAACTTTTATCTGTTTTATAATTGTTATTTCTTGAAGCCATTATTTATTTATATATGTAAATTGAATAAGTGTACTTTTTTTAGTTTTTTATATGTATACCAACTCATCTATTTCTTTTACCGATTATGATTCCATATATGCAAAAGTTTTTCAAACAACGTTATCTATGTACAAATAATAGCTGGTCATCATGTTAAAAAAATACTTATGTCAATAATTATTCTATGTCCATTATTAAATGATATATATTTCATTCAAAATGAAAATAAAAATAACTCGGCTTACCTTTACTATTATAATTAATAAAAGTGAAGGCCATTTTTTTTTTTGAAATGTTGATGTTTTTCTACAGAAAATGGACAGCATAAATGACAACTGTAGAAGTTCTTAGTCTCACATAATTCGTAACAATTTTTTTTTTTTTTTTTTTTTTTTTTGGGATCAACCCTATTTTTTAAACATAGATGTCTAATGTATATTATCTTTTAATATTTGTATTTAAGATTTAATATTTTATGCGAAGTAAGTTTTAGAAACCTTTTTTTTGTTTATAATTAGTTAAATCTTTGTTATTCTACTGCTAATACTTTGCTAAATATATGAACGATTGAAAAATCATGTGATTTTGTTTACGCCTAATCCATCAAACAACAAATTGATTCATTACTTGATTGAAACTACAAATGAAGATTATATACGAACCTCTAGAAAAGGAAAACCAGCTAATCAACTAATAACTAACAAGTAGTTAAATTACTAAACTACCCCTGTCAGTTAGAACGGTAATAATTAAGCGCCCCTCAAGATGGAGATTCAAGAATAGATGTTCTTTAATCCCATCTTGAACATAAAAGGTATCAACTTTGTAGCTGGCAACGGTTTAGTGAACATGTCGGCTAACTGATCGGAAGATCTGATTGACATCCATTTGATTGTTTGGTCAACAACCTTATCTCTTACAAAGTGGCAGCCTACCTCAATATGTTTCGTACGTTCCTGAAATGTTGGATTTGTAGTAATTTGTATTGCTGCATCATTATCACAAAAAAGAAGCACGGAATCAACATGATCAACATTGAAATCTTTTAGTAATTGTTTCAACCATATAAGCTCAGAAGTAGCAACTGCCATAACTCTATATTCTGCATCTGCAGATGAATGAGAGATTATTGACTGTTTCTTTGACTTCCATGAAACAAGAGAATTTCCCAAGAATACACAAAACCCAGTGATTGAACGTCTTGAATTTGGACATTTAGCCCAATCTGAATCACAGAAACCTTTAAGATGAATAGAAGATGAGGAAGAGAAGAATATTCCTTGACCAGGAGATCCTTTAAGATACTTGATTAGATGTGTTGCAGCATTGAAATGTTGAACTTTGGGTGTGGACATGTATTGAGACAACTGTTGGACAATAAAGGTTATATCTGGTCGTGTAATATTGAGATACAATAAACGACCAACAAGCCTCCTATATTGAGAAGGATCTTTGTAATCATCTCAATTTGCACATAAGTTGACCCTGGGTTCCATGGGAGTAGACTTAGGTTTAGCACCTAACAAACCAGCATCTTCAATAAGTTGCAATGTATAATTGTGTTGTGAGACGAAAATGGTCTCCGTGGATTTGGCAATTTCCAATCCCATAAAATAAGCCAATTTGCCTAAGTCTTTCTATTTAAACTTATTACTTAGTAATTGCTTCAAACCCATAATTCCTTTTTCATATGAACCAGTGATGATTATATCATCAACGTATACTAAGAGAGCAACATAAGAATCACCAGATCCTTTATAAAACAAGGAGTAATCAGATTTTGATTGAACAAAACTGGATTTAAGCATGAATTGTGAAAACCTTTCAAACCACTGTCTTGATGCCTGTTTAAGACCATAAATGGACTTATTCAATTTACAAACAAGTCTTGAAGAGCTTTTAGAATATTGTGAAACGTCAAGACTAGGTGGGATGTCCATGAATACTTCTTCATGCAATGCTCCATTCAAAAAAGCATTGTTGACATCTAATTGCACCAATTCCATTTCTTTATAGCTTCAATGGCAGGTAATATCTTAACAGTAACTAATTTGGCTACTGGTGAATATGTCTCAAAATAGTCTATTCCTTCCTTCCGGTTAAAACCCTTTGCCACAAGTCGGGCTTTATACCTTTCGATCTTCCTATCACTACCATGTTTAATCTTGTAAACCCATCTGCATCCCACTGAATTCTTTTCATTTGGTAAAGGAACTACATCCCATGTATTGTTGGCCTTCATAGCATTCAGATTCCATAGCATTACACCACTCAGGATATTGGGATGCTTGATTATAATGTTTGGGCTCAAAATTGGCTGAAATAGACATGACAAAAGCTCTATGTCTACGAGAAAGTTTATCATAAGATAAGACATTTTGTATTGGATAATGAGTAGGTGAAGTAGAATTATTATCCAAATCAATTGAATGAGAAATTTGATTACAGTGAAAATCTTGCAAATAAGAAGGAGGATGAGAGTATGAGACACACGAGTGGTTCTTCTTAAGGTATTAAGTTGTTCCAGAAATCATTGAATTAGAAGATGGAATAGAAGGTTGAATGGAATGTGACTCATAAATTGAATTATTATCATTGAAAATACGAGGCAAAACAGTATCTTGAAACGGATCAGATTGACTAGAAATGTTGTTTGAGGACAAAAAAGGGAAAATTTGTTCATGAAAAACAACATCTCTAGAATAGAAAATCTTATTAGTATGAAAAATCAAGAAGCTTGTAGGCTTTCATACTTGGGGGGGGGGGGGGGGGATCAAATTTCAAACGATTATTGGTAAGAGTAAAGGCATAAGTCAAACATCCAAAGGAACAAAGATGTAAATAATTAGGAGAAGTACCAAATAAACGTTGATATGGACTGACATTTTTGAGAACTTCAAAAGGTGTTCTATTTATCAAATATGCTGCAGTCAAAACACATTCTCCCCAAAACTGAATAGGAATTTGAGACTGAAACAATAAAGAACGAGCAACATTTAGTAAATGTTGATGTTTTCTATTATAAGATCCTACTTTTTTAGTCATTTCTCGATTATAGCATTCGACTTTACGAATTGCATACAAATACATAATTTTCTATTTGTAAAAATACACATATACATACATAATACATATACAAAAACACATATACATAGATGATATAAATAGAAATACACATATATGATACACATACAAATACATGATACAAATACAAATACACAAATACATAAATAATACACATAAAAACACATATACATAGATGAATACATAGAAATACATAAGAAATGCATTATACATATCAAAATAATAATAATAAAAAAAGAAAACAGATAATAAAGGAACCTATTGTGCTGTAATCTGGCAGAGAAGGGTGGTGGTGGCGGTATTTTGGTAGTAGGAGCGTTTTTTCGGCCAGCACGATCGCTGCCAGACAAATTCTGGCAGAAAACAAGATTATCCGGCAGAGGTTAGCAATTCCGGTAGAGGACTAACACAATACAACACGTATGTCACTGGGGAGAGAAGAATGAAAACAAAAAGCATTAGAGACGGAGGTTTCCAGAGCTCACATGTCGTCGTCGGTGATATATACACGGAATTCTCGACGGAATTGATGGAATGGAAGTAGACGGAGACGAAATTGACGGAAGACTGTGGTAAATCACAGGTGGAATTTTACAGAGAAAAGATGGAATTTTACAGAAAAAAGTGAAAGCAGTAGAACGAAAAGAATGAGTTGCATCGGTGTGTTAACAGTAAATTTGGTATTTCTAAATAAGATTGTATAAATATAATATTTTGATATATTATACCAACTTTTAACAAATAGTGGTGTACTCGCTAATGTAATATGAAATCAGCCAGCAACAATTTATAGGTACTTAAATAATCCTTGAGATAGTAGGTATCTAAAACTCCAACAAAATGCTAGTGCAAATTAGTAGGTATAAAGTCACTTTAGCGCATTTCTCATACATCTTCTTTTGACACGTTCTGATTCACTTCTCAATGGCAATTTTATCTCTATGGTCACCTTCCTGTAAGGGAATATCGTTGTCTGTGGAATTGATGATCTACAATAAACAAACAAATTATAAATTTGTAATCTTAAACATATTCTAAAAAGCATAAAAAATTAAAGGTAAATGATAAAGCAAATACCTGAGGCGACCGGTTATGGCCTACAAAAAAAATCAGTGTTATGATACTTATAATCGTGTCAATTTGTTTGAGGGTTTTTTTGAATTTTCTATTAATTTTCCACCCCAGCGCAAATTTATAGGCGTAATTGTGTTCTTGGCTTTTAGTGACAAGCACATAAGTCCTGCGGAGGGCCTCCTCCAAGTCCACCAAAGGTTCTCTTATTGCGGAAGCATTGTAAAGATCAAACACTCTTAGCTCAACAAGCAAATTTCCAATAAATTTTATACGTCTGAAAAGATCTTTGCATGCATCTGAATTTTCAGCGGCTCTGGTATTTGCATCCAGAATCAATTTTGTTAGAGTAATTGCGTCCATTTCAGCTAAATGTGCCATTATCCACAACGTTACCAATTTGTTCCAACACTTCTGAAGAATTGAAACAAATAATCTCTGCGAAAATTATGAGAATAATTCATTGAATCATATCTTAATGGGATTATCAGTAAAATCAAAATCGATTTATAAAACAGAAATATCTAAAGTACATTAAACAAAATCAACAGACTCGCTACTAATTATCTTGAATGTTAATGTAAGCCAAGAAACACAATTAACAAACTAAATATTAAACTTCTGAATGAATTTGAAACAGAAAACGTTTGATGATTTTTACAGATCACAAATTGTATATATAAAAAAATGAAACTTACACGATGAAGTAGCAAATGTTGCTTTTAACTCTTAATCTAAGCTCTGAGTGGGAGAAAAAAAGGCAACGAAAAATATCTGGAAGAGAAAGTAGTCTTAGGGTTATGACGAACACATTGCATATGCATGTGCATCCTTTTTATATATAGAGATTTTGGCGTAGTGTACAAGCCAAATACGCTTCTACAACTATGTTTCCTAATTAGAATTGAAGTACGGTGCTTGGTTTAAGTTTCAACACCCTAAAACCAATACACTTGTTTCCTTCTATTGTAGCAGCCCTCCAACTTCTCAGCAGCAACACTTTTGGTCCTTCTATCTTTAACACGTCTCAATGAATTGTACAATAGTTCCAAATACACCTTGAAAACAATACAATGTGGGTGATCCAATATGTTTATTATTTCCATAGTAGAATTGAATATCCATCTGGTATTTTTAACACCCCAAAAATGATACAAAGTGTCTAGTTGATCCAATAGGTTACCAAAATAATAGAGATATCGATTTTTGTCAAGCGTAAAGATAATTTATAATATCACAAAATTCCACACATTTTTTAATATTTTATGAAAGAAGGAAAGAGAGGGATAAGACATATGTGTCGACTAATGTTCACTACGAGAAATGCTAGTATTATATAGTACAAATTATTGGCAATGGAATCATTTCATTGGAAGATACGAGGAATGACAATTAATCGCGGTCAGATTGAAAGATTGAAACACCCTAGTAACGATTTATGATGGATAGGCAACAAGCAATAAAGGATAGCGACTGAGACAAAGACCGTGGGAAATCTATTGGTGAATATCAACCTGTCATTAATAAAATATTATTTCTTTTAACTGTCGTCGCAATTCATCAATAAAAATTAAATCTGAAAAATACACCATCGGGGTTCGAACCTCGGCCATTGTTTGGGGGAGCATCTACCACTTCGGTTATTAAGCCTCATCGAAACGACTTTTAATATGCATATCTTCTATATAATACATACATCTGTTAATTATTATTATTATTATTATTATTATTATTATTATTATATATTATCTTTTCTATTTCTATTATTATTATTACTCGACAAAACTATAAATTTGGTCTATGGTTAGCAAAAAAGTGTGGATAAGGTCCAATATCTTTTGGACTTTCATGGATGGTCCGGAATCAGTATTTTTGTGGTTACAGTGCCTACTAAACATGAAAACAACTGTTTTGCCCTTTTTATTTCATTTTTGCTTTGTTTCGATTTATTTAAATATTTTAATTAATTACAAATGAAAGTGGTCCCCACCCAATTCAAGCACAACTCTCTCTCTCTCTCTCTCTCTCTCTCTCTCTCACACACACACACACACACACACACACACACACACACACACACACAAACAAACACACATCCATCATCTTCATTTCAACAACTATAAGGTTGTTCATGAGGTTCATCAACTATTCAAGAGAAATCCTCACCCTTTACCTTTTACCTCACCATACACACACAAACACACATCCATCATCTTCATTTAATTACTTTTTACTATTATTTTTAAATTATAAAAGTCTTAAAATAGATATAAAAATCTATAAAAAGAAAGTAAACGGGAAATACAATCATTTAAAATTTTAAGGGACAAAAACCATAAAAAATATACGATTTTGGACCACAAGTTGGGTTATTGATTAGAGTGATATTGATGATGTTTTCTGGTAATCATTGTTTGAAGGGACTATTTTTATGATATTTATCTTAGTAGTTTATGAATTGAAATGTTATTTGATTAGGTATTGTTTACTAGTGTTGCATTTATTTTGCATTTGATAGTTTTTATAATTATTTGTTACCAAAAGAATGGAAATTAAAGACGGATGAATATGTTTCATGTACTTTTAGAGATTGTTGTTCTAGGAAGATGTATTGTAGTCATTTCTTTTGTTTAAATTGAAGTATTTTTTTAGAAATCAAAGAAATTCCTTCACTTTATCTTCTAATTAATCTTGCAGCTTATGCTAGAAGTCGATTGTGTTTGGTATATTCCTATATGTTTGTGTTATATGACCATTGTATTTGGTTCATGTAATTAACTTAATATAATATGTACTTCAATGTAGCAATTTAGTTAAAATTTGAATTTAAGGGTTGTTGCCACGTATTTTTTGTTAGATAATTAGTAGTAAGATTGTGTTTTTAAAATTTAGGTAGATAGAAGAGGATCTTACTTTCGTTTTGATTCATATTATAGCATTCTACTTTGTAAGCCTTCCAACTACAACATCTTACTTTCGTTGTAGTTATTTTCAAAAAACCTTGCTTTAAAATCATGTTATGCTTTATAACGAAATACATATCGTTTAGATAGATTCATATGTGTTAAACATATCTATGAATTAAATACATATTGATAGCCTATATAGTATTAGCCCACTTGTTTATGTGTCCTTTAGTCTTTAGCCCGTTAGGGTTTTGTCTAGCTAGTATTTATATCCGCTTTGTTCTGTGTAGTCTTTATACTTTTCATTGAGAACCCTTGTAATTTCTCTTTATTATAATCATATGACAATGTTAACATGGTATCAGAGCGGAGGTTTGATACGTTGTTAGAAGCCTTTGTAGCAGTCATCATGGGATCTAAGGGTTACTGTAGTAGATTGTATTCATTTGTTGTTGCTGGTATTTGTTGTTGATGTGTTGATTCGTTGTTGTTGTTGACTCATTGTCGCTGTTGATTCGTTGTCCAATTGATTGCTTTTATTGGTTTGTTACTCCTTTCATTCTCAGATTGCTATACTGTTATTGTGGTTATTTGTTCATTGTCACCATGACTGGAACGGATGATTCCCTTCAGTCAATCAGTACTAATCTAGATGGAAAGAATTATATGTATTGGGGTTACGTTATGAAGAACTTCCTTCGTGGGAAGAATATGTGGGGCTATGTCACTGGGACTAAATCCAAACCCGCAGTGCCTCAAATTGAGAATTATGATTTGTTGCTTGATGCTTGGGAGACGGATAACACCAAGGTCATTACTTGGATTAATAACTTTGTTACTCAGTCCATTGGTGTGCAGTTGGCTAAATATGACACAACAAAGGAAGTTTGGAATCACTTGGAGAAATTATATACTCAGTCCAACTTTGCTAAACAATGTCAATTAGAATATGATATTCGTGCCCTTCAACAAAATGACTAGAGCATTCAAGATTTCTATGCTACTATGTTTGATCTGTGCGATCAATTGGCTCTTACTAAATCTAAAGAGTTAAAAAATTTTGAGGGTTACATTGCTAGGAGGGAAGAACAACGCTTGGTCCAGTTCTTGATCGCCTTGCGTTCTGGTTTTGAATGTCTATGTGGAACAGTTCATCATTGCTCTCCTCTTCCCTCAGTTGATTCTATTGTCCATGAGTTAATTGCAGAAGAGACTCGTATCAAGTCTCATTCGGATAAAGGGTTTAAAGCAACCTCTATTCCTACTCCCGATCCTACTGTGGTTGTTGTTTCCACTAATCAGTCTCGAAAAAGTTCAAGAGTTTCTTATGATGAGTGTGCATTCTGCAAACAGAAAAATCATTGTAAAGCTCAGTGTCCATTGTTAGTCAACAAGCGTAAATATGGTCAACCTTAGTCGAGACAACAAAATAGATTTGGTCAACAGAAGTTTCAACCATGTTCCCCTGGTACTCCTTCAAGCACCCCTCATCCTTCACAATTTGTTGCTGCTTCTAAACCACCAGTTGACACAGATTCTGTTTGAAACATGCCACAGTGTTCATGAGTACTTCTGGAATGAGATTCGAGTATTGGATTCAACCTACGCTCATTTAAATCACTTCATGGATTTTATCACGAGTGATCATAAGACGGTAATATCTTATATTCTTGAAACAAAGACATGTGAGTTGTAGTTGCAAGTCAGTTGCATGTTGACAAATGTAAACGCATTAGTAACTTGGTGTTATAAAACATATTATTGTGTGTTCTTTGATGAGTAAGTACAAGCAAGCATTTGGGTCGAAGTTTATCCATTCTTTTTACCCTTAGAGGGATAAAAACGATATATGTGGGCCCCTCCATGATTTAGTGATGACACCCGAAGTGCTTGGCTAATCCTAGACTGATTTGATTTGTTTAATTTGTCATTCGTCATAAATCGGAAATCGGGAAACAACAAATGGACAAAGAGAATGATTAAAATCCATGTCTCATGTCCATATGATATCTAGAATGGAGGAATATATGATCCTTTATCTAATGGACGCATCATTGACTAGGGCAGAGTTCAACAACGACTTTTAAGAGCTACGTTGCTAGTCGGGTTGTGGAGTTGTACTTAAAATAATAGTTATTAGACTTGTCCAAGTGGGAGACTATTAAATTAGGTGTCTAAGCCCATAACTATAATTGGTATTTACTTGACCCGAGAGTAGCATGGTCCATTTGGGTTGCATATGACCACGACAATTTGATAGGATGGACTTTTGAGAAGAGGTTATTTATGATTTGTTAATATATTATAAGTTCTAATATATTAATATGAAATCATATGATTTAATTAGTATTGATCATGAATTAATTTGGAATTAATTTTGTGATCAAAAGAGACTAATTAAATATATGGAGATTGATTTGGTAAATCAATGATTCTTATAGTATGGACTAATGGTTATTTAGGTTGGGCTAAACCCACATGGTAGTCCATGGATAGTCCATGGAGGTTTAACCATGGTTCCTAAGTATTATGAAGGGTCATGGCATTAGGGTTTACTATTGGATTAGGTGTCTAAGTTCATAACTATTTTTGGAATGTACTTGAGTTGATTAGCATGGTCCATTTGGGTTCCATGGCATCATGCATTTGGATGGACGAAAATGAGATAAATAACACTTAAGGTTTATTAATATATTACAAGCTCTAATATATTAATAATATTATTTAATTAGTATTAATCAAGAATTAATTTGGAATTAATTAAGTGATCAAAAAGTGACTAAGTAAATATATGGGTTGATTGTGTAATTCACCCATACTTGTATAGTGGGCTAATGCTCCATGGATTATCAAGTTGGGATAAAACCCATGGGATGTTCCATGGTGTCTTTGAACCCATGGATCATGGAAATGAAGATTCATGTCATGTTAGGGTTTACATGGTGTAACCCTACTTATGACACACTATAAAAGGAATATGTGAGCAACCAAAATCGGCACTAGTGTGAGAACAAGAGGGCTGGTCGATTTTAGAAGTGTTCTATTTCTCTTAAGGTTATTCCAAGTGTATTTGATGTTGTGTGAGACATTTGAGGCATCACACTTGAGGTGCTAGGCTCACAAGGTTCTCAAGGAATCCAAGCAACTAAAGGTATGTATTACTTACTAACTTTTATGTTTAAAAGTTCCCCACATATGCTAGATAGTTTATGAATCTTGGAAAAACAAATTTGCATGTGTCATAGATAAAACATACATCCAAGGTTTCTAGGGTTACATGTGCACCATAGGAGTGTTAGAATGCTCAAAACCCAACATTTACATGGTGCTAACCCTAATCTTTGCCACACTATAAAAGGAATCCCTTAGCTTATAAAATTGACCACTAGTGATCTTTGGAAGACCATAGTCGATTTGTGTGCAAGAAAATCTCTCAAAAGTCATCCTTTGTCCAAAGGTGTGTTGTGATTTCATTTGAGGTGCAATACTTGGGGCATTAATTCTTAAAGGCCAAAACTACAATCTACAACAAAGAGGTAACTCTATAACTCAATTATATGTTGTTTAAGTTAATTGTATGCTTGTTGTAGGCTTAATGCTTCGGAAACAATGTTACATGTATAATTAGAGAAAACATAGATCTGAAGCATTTAGGGTTGTATGTGCACAATAGGATGTTGTAGTATACTAAAACCCATCAGTCTTGTACCAGTATCGACAAAGGGTGGGTCAACCTATTATGTATCTTTTATAGATGATTATATTCGATATACATGGGTTTATCTTATGAAACATAAATCTGAATTTCTTTGATATTTACAGTAATTTTAGAGCTCTTGTTAAAACTCAACATTTGGTTGTGATTAAGTGCTTCAGGTATGACTTAGGGGGTAAATATACCTCTAATGATTTTACTCAGTTACATGCTTCTGATGGTACCATACACCAGTCCTCGTGTATTAACATACCTCAGGAAAACGGTGTGGCAGGACGAAAACACCATCATATTGTTGAGACTGCCCGCTCATGGCTCCTATCTGCGCATGCCCCTAGTGCCTTTTGGGGAGAAGCAGTCCTAACTGATGTGTATGTAATTAATCGTATCCTTACTTCATTGAATTCAAGAATGTCTCCTTTTTAGAAGCTATATGGATGTACCTGTTTTAGTCTTCGTCCTCATGTTGAGAGGAACAAGTTGGTGCCGAAATATGCTATTTGTGTATTTTTTTGGGTATGGTATTGGAAAAAAACGATACTGTTGTTATGATCATGTGATTCAGAAGTTATATGTTTCCCGATATGTCACTTTTTTGGAACATATTCCTTTCTACTCGATTCCTGCTACAACCCACAATGTAACGAAGTCCGATCTTCTGCATATAGATCCTTTTAATTAAGAGATAGAGGCTCGAGATCCATCTATGTCTCCTAATCTATCAGCTCATGACACACCCACTTTTTTAGAGAGTTCCTCGACCCCCCTGTTCCTGAGCCTACTCCTCCGATTGTTGAAATGAGGATCCACCTCCACCACCACCGCTCAGGAGATCTACGCGTCCTGTCCAGTCCATCAAGCTTCCAGATTTTACTTACTCTACATATTCATGACCATTTGCTTCATTTATAGCATGTGTCCATCATCTGTCTGAACCTGAATCATATAGAGAAGCTGGTTTAGATCCTCTTTGGCAGAATGCTATGGCTGAGGAACTCCCTACACTTCATCTGACTCATACATGGGATTTGGTTTCCCTTCCTCCTGGGAAGCATACAATAGGTTTTTGTTCGGTATACAAGATAAAAACAAAAGTTGATGGGTCTGTTGAGCAGTACAAGGCCAGATTTGTAGCAAAAGGGTATTCTCAACAATATGGTTTTGACTACGAGGAGACGTTTGCCCCAATTGCAAAGATGACGACAGTCCGTACTATGATTGCAGTTGCATCTGTTCGATAGTGGAAGATCTTTCAAATGGATGTCAAGAATGCTTTTTTGAATGATTGATCTCCATGAAGAGGTTTATGTGACTCCTCACCTAGGAATTCAACACCGGTCGGGTGAGGTTTTTCGGCTTCACAAAGCTTTCTATGGTCTCTAGCAAGCCCCTCGTGCTTGGTTTGAGAAATTCTCCACAATGATTACCTCTCTTGAATTTTTCAAGAGTAATCACGAATTTTCTTTGTTTGTTAGATGCTCGAGTGCCAACGGATTCTTCTGTCCTTATATGTGCATGATATGATTTTTACGGGTAATGACCGTGGTGGTATTGAGTCTTTGAAGCATGATCTAGCTCATTGATTTGTTATGAAGGATTTGGGCTTGCTATATTATTTCTTGGGTACTACGATAGCCCTGTCTAAGAAAGGGTATCTTCTTTCTCAGACTAAATATATATATCTGACTTGTTTACACGGGCGGGTCTCTCTGACAATCGGACTCATGATACTCCTCTTGAAACCAATGCATGATACTCTCTTACTGATGGTGTTGCTTTGTCCAATCCGAACCTTTATCGCATTGTTGTGGGAAGTTTGATCTATCTCACAGTTACTCGTCCATATATTGCTCATGTTGTTCATGTTGTCAGTCAGTTTGTTATTGCCCCTACCTCTGTTCATTGGGGACTTGTTCTCTGTATTCTAAGATATCTTCGTGGCACTCAGTTTCAGACCCTCTTGTTTCCCTCGATGTCTTCTCTTGAGTTACGTTCCTATAGTGATGCTGATTAGGATGGTGATCGCCATGATCGTATGTCCACCATTGGTTTTTGCGTATTTTTTGGAGAGTCTCTCATTTCATGGAAGATCAAGAAATATGACGTTGTCTCTAGATCTTCCACGGAGGCTGAATATCGTGCTATGGTTGTAACTACATGTGAGATTATCTGATTATGTTGGCTGCTTGCGGATATGGGAGTTCTTATTTCTTCATCTACTCACTTGCATTGTGATAACAAAAGTGCGATACAAATTTCAAAGAATTCTGTTTTTTATGAGCGGACGAAGCACATTGAGATTGATTGTCATTTTACCAATCATCGCCTGCAGTTCGGGATCATATCGCTTCATTTGTTTCATCAACCTTGCAGCTTGTGGATATTTTTACGAAGGCTCTATTGGCTTCATGGTTTCGGTTCGTATGTGTCAAACTCTCAATGCTTATTGTTGCGGCATTGTGAGTTTGAGGGGGGATGTTAGTGATAGGTTTTATACAAACAATCTTATGTGCACATGCAACCCTAGCATTGGATCTATGTTTTCACTATTAGATACACAACATTATGAACACATAATAAAACCCTAATGATGATTTCTATTTTTGAAATTAACCAAGAAGGTTAGATTACATACCTCTTGTTATTATATTGTAATAACAACTTGAATCTTCAAACCCTAGGTCTTGAAAGCAAGCACCACAAGTGTAGTGCCTCTAATGGCTCACAAACACCACAAGCAATTGGAGAAGATATATAGAGAGAAGGAGAGGTATATAATTCGTCCCTAGGAAGCCTTGGGAAGGTATGGACGAAATCATGAGCCAAAGGGGTGTTTATATAGGTGTAGAGATAGGGTTTCAGTCCTTATCCTTATCTAGTTGCTTGCCCACCAAGCAACCCATAAGATAAGCCTTGAATCCTTATCATGGACAAATTCTAATGCCTTATCACCTTAAATTCGTCCAACCTATCCTTAGGATAATCCTTACCTTATTTTGTAACTATCACATAATTACAATTCAGCCCCTCTAGTTTAATTAATTACATTTGATCACAAAATTAATTCTTAATTAATTATTGACCAATATTAATTAAACAAATATGATTTCTACTTTAATATATTATTCTTGTAACATATTAATAAATCATAATAACCTCTTTCTCTATTATTTCTCCAATCAAGTTGCTTTGGTGAAGGCAACCCAAAAGGACCATGCACAATCGGGTCAAGTACTTACCAATTATAGTTACAGGCTTAGACACTAATCCAACAGTCTCCCACTTGGATAAGTCTAGCAACTACATATTGTAAGTACACCTCGATTAGCAATCGTAGCTCTCAAAGACGCTGTCAAACTCTGATCTTATCAGTAACCTTGTCCTTTAGATAAGGGATCGTATATTCCTCCATTCTAGATATCGTATAGACATGAGACATGGATTAAAATCATTCTCTCAGTCTATGTGTTGTTTCTCGATTTCCGATTTACGACGACTGACTAATTGAACAAATCAAATCAGCCCTAGCCCGGCCGAGCATTTAAATTTGTCATCACTAAATCATCGAGGGGCCCACAGATAACGCTTTTATCCCACTTTGGGTAAAAGGAACGGATAAACTTTGACTCAATGTTTGCTTGCACTCACTCACCAAATCACACACAACAGTAAGTTTTATAACACCGAGTTACTGGTGCGTTTACATATTATCAATGTGCAACCGATTCGCAAGATACAACTCACACATCTCGGTTTCAAGAATACAAGATATTATCGTCTCACCAATCACTCGTGATAAAATCCATGAAGCGATCCAAGTGAGCGTGGGTTTAATCCAATGCTCAAAATCATATTCACAAGCACTCATGAACTTTGTATCAAACCTTTTCTATGTCTAATACGCTCTAGACAATCTACAAACCAATTCATGACAGTCTTCATTCTTACTTACTTCCAACGTATGACTGACTGTGGTCCATTTCAATAATTCGATTATTCTTAATAAACTCAATTATTCTGGAAGTCAAAACGTGCAAAGTGAAACACAAAGGTAATACTAATCCTATATGGTCCCAACCCTTGAGTATAAATAAAACACCTTTATCTAATCACCATATTGATTACTCATTATCTATTGTTTAACGTTTCAGATAATCAACTTTATAACTTGAATTATAACCACAATTGTCCCATGCTCCAAGCATGCACACTTTGGTTTCCTATGGTTTATTCTTTGTGAAATAGATCAAATGAACACATTTTCAATCATCCTCTTTTCACAAATCCCAATTCTTATTATAAGTACAAGAATGTTAAATTCTAGCTACTTATAGAATATGTCAAATTCTAATAATTTTTATGCAATGATCATCTTGTGAAGTCACGGCATAAAATCACAAAGACTCGGACATCGAAATCACAAGGTACTCTATTAAAATAGTTACAGAACAATTACATAGATGTGATGTCTCTCACTCAAAGTACATTCCTTGAACATCCTTTTGCATAATTTTTTTTTCTAATCTAGACATAAATTCTTAATTTTCAACTCCCATTTATGGAAACATTTCCATATTTACTATATGACAACTCATTCTTAATAGAATCTTATCTATTCATAATGATGTCGATATGGTCCATTCAATGCCATACTTCCAACTACTCACAAGCGACAAATCCTTAGCGAACTTTGGATCGTCCTTTGATAGTTGTTTAATTATCTTAGTCAAAAACCGATTCTTGTCCTTTTTCCCTCTTAATGCGCTAGACATTTGGAAAAATTTAGAATAGTGAAATATTACAGCATTTGCAATCGATCCTATACCCAAAGCGTATGGGACACGATGCATAATGTCTTACATGAAGATACGATACTCTATCAATCTTCTGCCATAACATTTTATGTGTCACGTTCATACAATTCGAACTATGAAGAGGGATACCGTAATCATAATCAAAATTTTAAGAACACACTATGTATCCTTTGACTAAATTTATTAAAATTTCTCAATCTAAGCTTTAGATCTTGAAACGAAGTACGGTATTCTCTCCCTTAATTATAGCAAAACAATTTTTTTCAACACTTGTTTTTCTATAATTAATATTGCTAACTTGCAATACTTACCATAATAATCATGCTCCCACTTACATGATGATTATTTGTTCACCAGCATAACACTTATGCTCCCACTAGCTTTGACATGTATTCAGAATTCAGCTGAAGTTCTAGAAAACAATTTCTTAAGTTCATATTTCTAATACTAGATGCTTCGATAAGACTCTTTCTAAGCTTCTTAAACTCATACACCTTTCCTTGGACAGCTCATATGTATATGTCTAAACGATTCTAAGACTCATATCAATAAGTCTAAGATGTTCAGACCTAGTTGCTATTTCCCACAATTCGAACTATGAAGAGGTATGCCGTAATCAAAGTTGAATTTGAGAAAACCAAATCACATGATACCATCTTCAAAATCTCTCTTAGTGAAAGCGTTTCCTTAAAATCATTCTTATGAATGAAAGAAACCTTATAACACTTAGATTTTGTGGTGTATTCATTCTCTTCCATATGAATTTGTCATAACCATAATCACAAGATAATGTTAGTGACAAATCCAAACTCTTATGGATAGAACTTGCTCTTCTTAATTTCTTGCCATCAAGGGTCCCACCATTGCTTCCAAGTTATTTAGCAGCTCACCCCTTCATTTCAATGTACTTTCCATTGAACAAGGTGCCTTGCCCCTATACAATCCATTGAGAACTCGTAGAACTCACATGTATAATTAAATCTATTTGGAATGGCACAGAAGCAAAACAATGTCAACACGATAGGTTGTAAACCTCAAGTCGTGTGCTAGTGTTGTATTATAAGGTCTATTCTTGATTTGTTCTTGAAACCTTTCAAGACCATTAAGACTCCCACTGACTCCTTGACATATAAGATTCCCTTGTTAAGAAACATTTCTTGACAAATAAATATTCAAGAGTTAGTGGAGCCTTTATCAAGACAAAACTTTTCACATAATTGGTCCTAGTTGGTCTTTGTCTTATCCAAGACATCACAACTTACCAATTTCAAATGTGCGAGAACAAGAAAACCTTTTCCAAGTTCCACATTTGATGAAAGTTATAAACCTTCTTAAGACTTGTCACCTAATTCACAATCTTGGAGTATAACTCTAAGACTTGACATTGGAACGAAGTATGATTGACTTCTTGATTTAACCATTTTCACAATTCTCATTTCCTCTTCTTAGACATACAAATTGTACTAAGAATCACTTAGAGAATAAATTGAGATATGGTTCTTAATCATTAAGTCCTATCATAAAACACAATAAGAGGTACTCTCCCTTCTTCTTAGAATGGAGAAACTTTTATCTGTCTACCTATATGATTCTTCTTATTCGTTCTGTTATTGATTGAAACTCTTTTAATCAATTCAGAATTATACTTAATCTTATTATAACCATATTTACTAAACTTTAGTAAATCATGACGAATATCTTGTCACTTTTGTGGTGGACTTAATCAACACACAACTTTGTGTACTTGATCTCATAGTCCTTCAGTCGACACTTTGTCAACGACTAGTCTAAATTTCCCAAATGTGGTAGTTTTCATTCATCATGCAATACTTGTTGCACGATTCCAAGTTCCTATCCACTTGAAACTTGGCTGATGAGAAACTCTCCCTATTTGATAAACTTTTGACACTTCCACAAGTAACCTAATTAAGAATCAAATCTATTTTGCTAATAGTAGAAGTACACAAACATCAATTTTTTCATAGATGCCATTGCAAGGATAATCAAATAAGATAAAATCCAAAATTTATTTTACTTATCAAAACAGCCGAAAACATGTCCTTACAATGCAAAATTAAAATGAAAAACTATGTATTCATATACTCCTAACAAATCTATCATAACTTTCTAAGCTCAAAATCTGATCTTCGAATCCATGCGATCGTAATCCATTTCTTCGTGATCAGACTCATCTTGTTGTTCCATCAACTTTCCTTTCTTTTCTTTGATCCTGCAAACATGCAAATGTAATCTTATCACATTATGTATAAAGAATAGGAATTTAATGGAGTTAGATTGTGGATTTTGTACCTGAAGCAGAGCCACACTTCTTGACTCTTCCATCTCTTAGACTCTTCGGTTCCTTTGGGCAGCTTCGTATCCATTTCCCTTTCCCTTGGCAGCAGAAACATGTGGCCCCTCCTAGATCATCCACGGAAGCATGGTTGGTTGAATTTCCCAAAAAATGCTCCATTGCTTTGCCAAATCATTTCTTATTCAGCAACAATGATCATGTAAGTTAGGTCAATGAGGTTTTCGTCATGATCCATCATATAATACATTCTTTTGAACTCATTATATGATTCAGGAAGTGACTGGAGAACCCAGTTCACAACCAACTTATCCGGGAATGACGCACCCAACATTATCAACCTATCGATGTGTGATTTCATTCCTAGAACGTTAGCACACACGGGTTTACCATCTTCATGTTTCATTTCCAATAGGGCTTTAGTGACATTGAACCTTTCAATTCTTCGATCTTGTGGGTTAGGGAGAATAATTGGAGGAGGTGGAGGAAGTTAAGCATGATTTCTTGTTCCTCGATCGAATCGTGGAATATCATCTTCATGTGGAAAGCTTGTTCCACGGGATTTGGGAAGACCGTAGCTGTCGTACTTTGACATCTACAAAACAAGAGAAAACAAATTCAAGTTAGTTGATTGATTGAGTCCTTAATAAATCACCCAAATTAGATATTAAGGCTAGTACCCAACACAATACGCTACAACCTAGAAAAGGGATGCCGTAATCTAGTTGCAGAATATTTGAAGGTAAGTGAATGACGATTCACTAATTTTCCACCATGAAAAACGAAAAGGAAATTTAAGTTTTAAATTTATGAAAACTCCTAGATTCTTTGAGATTCATTGAACATTTCAATGGCATGTTTAAATCTCGATATGCCCCTCTAGTTTCTGACTGGGATGTCGAGGATCACAAAGCGGGTGTGAATAACCATGCAAAGTTACATGGTGCCCCCACATGTTACAGTCATCTATTTGATGTGCCGGTAAACCACACACGCTCCACCGAACTATGAAAAACATTGAGTTACCCTTTGCTACCTTTGCTTAGAACCATTTAGTGTGCCGGTAAACCACATACGCTCCACTAACGTCTACGCAAAGGCACAAAGTGTAATTTCATACGCATTATCCTGTTTGAAGAAATCGTTAGGGTTTCTGCTATTATCGAATCTATTGGAGCCATCATTTCTTTGTTGATGTCGCTTCGTGATTTTGATATTCCTCTAATACAATCTTACAAATCTGATCCTTTGCAGGTATAGAAAAACAAGTCAATATATCGCACAATGATTTCCAATTCAATCCAATCAACATCTCAAACAACATAGGTTCTACCACAAGAATTCCGATTCTATATCCTCACGAGTATGAAGTGTGGGCTCTTCATTTTGAAGACTATGTTCTCGGATTAGAAGACAATGTCTACTTGATCTGGGAAGCTATTACTTTGGGTCCTTTTGTTCACTCTGTAACCAAAAGAGTCCTCAAAACTTAGAAGGCATATAATCAATTGTTCGTTGATATGAAGGAGGTTCCTAAGGATGAGAGAGAAAAACTCACCAGTAACATTAATGAAATGAGAGTTATAAGATTCGCTCTACAGTCTGACACATTCCGCTTAGTGAGTTCATGTGAAACTGAGAAAGAAATTTGGGATAGGTTTAAAGAGCTTTATTCCACATATGCCGATCTCGAACATTCTACCCAAACACTCTTGCTTTCGAAATTCGGTGACTTCAAACAAAATCCGGAAGAGAAACTTAGCCAAACATTCAACCGATACAATCATCTTCTTAGTAAGATGATTAAGCATGGAATAGAATGAAAGTTGATCGAGTAGAAGGTCACTTTCATGAATGGTCTTAGAGAAGAATGTATGGCGGGGGTCTCAACTGTTAAAGCTCATGAACAGTTCAAGAATTATTCATTGGCCAAACTAGTTGGTATTCTTAAGTCACATGAAAGTGAAGTGACGAAAGAAATGAAAGTTGTGTCCAATTTGGGGTCATTGGCTCTCATTTCAAAATGCAAGGGTGTTGCAGAGGAAAAACCAGAGACTGATCTTTCTGATAATGATCTGACTAGTGAAGAATATGCTTTAATGATTTCAAAACCAAACGGTTTGCAAGAAATAAATTCCCTACCACTAAGAACAAAAACTGACAGGGAAATTATAGTTTCGAGAAAGCAAAAGATGAGAACAAAAGCACTCCTCTAAAGGATGAAGAGTAGAAGAAGGAAAGCAAGCTGGTTGGCGACTCAGGCTATGATGGGTTATAGATTTGTGGTTTGGAGGTATTTTGTAGCTTGTTGAAGTGTGTTTACGACTGAGTTGGTGTTCACGGCTGTAAACAACTTTACAGTCGTGAACCTGTTTACGGCCAGTCATTCCCTATATATAGTATGTATCAGAGTCTGTAAGTAAGTGACGTATCATATGTTTTTATGGTCAAACTGTGTGTAACTCAAGGTGTACCATACGTTCTTCTATAATAGACGTGTGCATTGCTTGATAATCTTTTTCTTCTATTCATTCTTGTTATTGTTTCTTTTGATTACTAGTTTGGATATTGTAATTGGGACCTTATAATTGGTATCAGAGCAGATCTGGTGTGAAAACAACTTTAGTGGAGTTTACGGTTGAAAGGATCTTCATTTTCTTCATTGTTCAAGCTTGGTTTTGTATTTGTTTGAGTTTTCACAGCTAAAGGAATCAAAATTTGCACGATAAACACTTGTTCTCATCATTTCTGGGAGTTTACGGCTAGTAGTGTTGAAGGGAGTACGACCGTAAATACTTGCTACAGCCATAAATTGTTGATCTTCAAAAGGCGTAAATTGTTGATCTTCAAAGGCCACAAACTATTGCTTGAGCGTAAACTATCTTGGACCATAAAAGCTTCATTTAGCCGTAATTTGTTGACCGTGAACTGAGTGTACGGCCGTAAACAATTTCCGGCCGTAAACACTTATATTGCTCTAATTTTTTCTATTCAAGTATCTTTTCATTTAATCAAGAAAAATTAATAACAAATAAAATAAAAAGAAATAAATTCACAAAATTCTCACCATGAACTTGATTTTTTTATGGGCGCTATCACTCGCATGCCCCGTTTGTTATCAGCTGAGGGGTTCCCGGAATGGAAATATCGTATGGAGAAATGTATCAAGATGAAATATTTCAAAATTTTGAGATGTGTTTTGAAGGGACTTATCAGAATCACCACAACAGTTCTAGTTAAAACGATCGTTGACAAGGCTGTCTAAGAGTATACTGATGAAGAATTCGATAAAGTTGAACAGCAAGAGAGAGCACTTGCTACTCTTACTATGGCTTGGTCACCATAAATTGCTCAAGGTTTCTGTGAATACACATATGTGAAGGCACTATGGGAGGCACTGATTGAGGTTTATGAAGGGAATGAGGATATGAAACAAAATAGACAGGATATGTTGAGAGAAAAGTTTAACATGTTCAATCATATCTTAGGAGAATCTCTTGAGGCTCAACTGCAAAGGTTCATTGCTTTAACAACTGAGATGAGCTTTGCAGGCATCTTGGTCACCAGGTCTGAAATAAATAAGAAGCTGCTCAATTCTCTGCCGAAGTCATGGGACATGAACGTGTCTGTGATTAAGAAGACGAAGGACCTTAACCATCTGAGTCTGGCTGAAACCATGTCAATTACTAAAGCTTGTGATCTAGATGACCATCAAAGGGAGATCGATCACGTCAATTTGTACTCCACTGCTAATCTTTGGATTCAATCCAACAATGCATTCTCATCCTTCACCACTCCTCAAGTTCAGTCGTTTGTTGCTCCTCAACCATCATCATATGCCACTCAATTCATGCAAAGTGTTCAACCTCCAATATCTTATCCAAAAGTTGCTTCTTCATCAAAAGCACCTACTCCAGCTCCTGCTCCCAAGGAAAATGATGAAAATTTGGCTCTTGCTACTGGTCTTGTCAACTGCTACAATGCATTTGTGGCTGGCGAGCTACCTTCTCAACTATCTTTCGCTGATTTGGATCAAATTCATCCCGAAGATGTTGAGGAGATGGATATAACATGGAAAATCGCTATGGCAGTGTTCCAGGAAAAACAGTTCTTCAAGAAGACAGGCAAATATAACTTGGGTATGAATGCTGAAAAAAAAGGTGGGGTTCAACAAAGGCAAACTCTGATGCTTTAACTGCCATAAACCTGGCCATTTTGCCAGAGACTGCCCGAAGCCTGACAGGAGAGAAAACAACGAGAGAACAATGGTGCCAATGGGTAACAATAAGGGAGCTACCACCAGCAACCAGACTGCAAACCTTGCTATGGTAACTCAATCGTTTGATTGGGATGACCAAATTCAGGCTCTGAACATCTAGGGACCTGAAAATGCGCATCTTGCTTAAATCAATGATATTAAAAAAGGAGAAGGTGAGATGGATCCAGAGGAGGAGATGATGAATCTACAATTTTCATTCATTCTTTAAACTACGCCAGAGCCTGAAAAGTCAAAGCTTAGTGAAATCACTTGCTCTCCATCTTGTATTAAAACTATCAACTTTTTACGTGAACAGGCTGATTTCATGCGTAGAGAGATAGAGGAACTAAAGTATGAAGGATACCAACTTAGGAAAGGCCAGAAACCATTGAAAGACCAATTAGAGGCCAAGACAAATGAATATAAGAAATTACAAGCAGACTATAGTGACAAGTGTGTTCATTATAAATATCTTAAAAAGGACTTTGATGTTGTAACTACGGAACTTGACACATTGAAGACTTGTTTTGCAAATGCTGATTTTAACTTCAAGAAATTCGATGTGTCAAGTGAAATAGTTGCAACAATAATTGAACACCAAATGAAATGGAGGGACCAGAAGCAAGTAGGAATAGGTTAAGAGAACGTCCCTCTCCCATTCAATCAGAATTATACTGCTACTCCATTAACACAAGCTAAGATTGATCGTGAACCATTTATGGTTTATGGTAAACTAGATGTTGAACAGGCAATCGAATGTAGTGCTAGGAATTTAGATACTAACATTTCTACTTCCGATGCAGATTCATCGGTAAGCCAGGAAAAGCAGAAGAATGGAAGAATTGAGTCTGAATATAAGTTTGTGTCAAAATTTGGTGTTCTTATTTCAAAAGTTGATGAGTGTGTTTTTGATGTTAAGACGGATGTTTTAATTTGTGATGATATGGTGTCAAATGTTAATGTCTCTGATAAATGTGGTGTTGTTTGTGTGAAACCAACTGAATCTGAATCTGTCACTAGCACATCCACATCTTCTACACCTATCACAAAATCTGACTCATGCAATTGTACATGTGGGGAAATTAGAAAAGTCAATAAGAGCATAAAATCTGATAAAGGTGGTACCAGGTCTAATGATAATAAGAAAATGTGTTTCAATTGTGGTACTGCTGGCCACATTGCTCGAAATTGTTCCAACCGGGCATTTGTGCATTTTTCAACAACGAAGAAAGAAAACGAGTCTTGAGGAAGGTCTCTAACGAGAAACTCCTCAAGATCTCGTCTTCGTGATAATGATAGGAAAGTTTATAATAATAAGAAAAGGTCCGATCTTTAATCGAATAAACAGGTTTTCTCAAAACCAGCCACAGGTACTTTGCTGAAATCGACTGTGGCTGAGCCAAGGTGAATTTCGTCAAAGGGTGCGTATGGATCTTTGACTAATTGTAGCTGAAAATCTAAACGCTCAAAGAAAAGGGAAATTTTTTTAATTCACCTGTGAATACTTTAAAACCTAACTACCAATGGGTGCCCAAATTTACAATTGTCCGATCATCTACATCCTTTGAAAGTGTTTCTAATATTAATGCAAATATGAAAAATCAAAAAGATAAATGTGTCAAAGTTAAGGGTACACCCAGGGCTGTAATGACCTGGGTTCCCAAATCTAAATAATCCCGCTTATTGTCCAGGAACAGCTGTGGAGGAATGTCGCCAGACCATGGTATATCGACTGTGATTGTTCCAGGCACATGACAGGAGACATCTCCCAACTGCGGAATATTTAGAATTTTAATGGGGGATTCGTTTACTTTGTGGGAGGAGATGGCGGAAAAATCACTCAAAAAGGAACAGTTTCTAATAGAGTGCTGAGCTTCGAGAATGTTAACTATGCGCCTGAGTTAAAGCACAGTTTGTTAAGCGTCTTTTAGATTTGTGACAAGGGTTATTTGATGCATTTCACAGATAAAGAATGTCTAATTTTGAAGCTAGGCATTATCATTCCAGAAGAATGGATTCTTGTGAAATCAAAACGGGATGGCAATGCATATATCATTGACATAAACAACAATCTTCCTGAACAAGTCACTTGCCTTATATCAAAAGTTTTCGAGCACAATTCTATGTTGTGGCATCGAAGTCTTAGATATGCTACGCAAAGAACTTGAATCGACTTGCTAAGAATGAAATAGTATGCATGCTTCTTGTCAAGGATTTCATCACATATGAAAAGTGTGTGGCATGTGCCCAAGGTTCACAGAAAACCACACCTACCTAAACAGGTCAATTCAATCAACCAGGTGCTCCAATTGTTACATGTAGACTTATTTGGTCCGGTCAACGTCCTCAGATCAACAGAAATTCATATTGTATGGTTGTGATTGATGACTTCGCGATTCACGTGGGTTTTCTTCGTCCAATAAGGTTGGGGTTGCTGACTTGATTAAGAAGTTTATTATGATGATAGAGAACCAAACCAACCACCGGGTGAAGGCGCTCAGAACTGACAACGGGACAAAATTCAAGAATGTTGTTCTCGATCATTTTTGTGCAGAAAAAAGGATAGTGCGTCAATATAGTGTCGCTCACACTCCTCAACAAAATGGTGTTGCTGAATGGTGAAACCAAACAATACAAGACTCCACAAGGATGATATTATGTGACTTCAAACTTCCAGTTTTCTTTTGGACCGAGGCGATTAACACGACGTGTTATGTTCAAAATCATGTTCTGATCAACAAAGCACGAATGAAGGCTCCATAAGAAATTCTCTAAGGTCACAAACCATCGGTTAGTCACTTCCGTATTTTTGGCTATCCTTGCACCCTCCTTCATCGGGAATCCAATCCCAAATTCGACACAAAATTCGATGATTGTTACTTTGTGGGGTATGCTACTCGCACGACGTACAAGGTCTATAATAAGAAGAAAAATCGAATCATAGAATCCTTCGACGTGCACTGGTTGGAGGAGAACGAAACGGTTACTAGAGTCGGTCCATATTGGTTGTTTGATTATACATCTCTATTCAAGTCGTTCAATGTGTTTTTCAGATAATTTTTCTGGTTCTATCTCTAGTTCGAAGTCTGTGATTGAAGATGAAGACGAAGAAGTGGTTTACAAACCGTCGGTGGTGTCCTCTAGGACTCCTATAGTGGATGCAGTTGTTCAAAGCGATTCGTTAGAGTCTCCATGTCAACCAAACAATCCAGATGCTGATGTCACTCCTCTTAGTCCTGATGAAAGAGAGTTCATTTCCAAAGATGCTTCCATTGTTACTCAAACATTTATGGAACTTATCTTTCCCAAATCGATTGCTAATGTGTTTGTGGCAGGCTCCTCTCACGATTCCAGACCGCTGAGGTGGATCATTGAGCAGATGATGGATTTGTCAATATTCACAACCTTCCTATAACGCTCAATAACATCAGCCAGGAGCTACCTTCCAGAATTCAACACGATCACCCAATCGAAAACGTCATTGGTTAGTTGGGTGACGGTGTTCAAATGCGGAGTTAGAGTGGAGATGTAAATACATCTCTCTATTATTGCTTCATATCTCAAATAGAGCCAAAGAATGTTGAAATGGATTTGAATGAGCCCGGTTGGGTGGATGCTATGCATGAAGAGTTGAATCCGTTTGAAAAGCTTGTGGTTTGCCAGCTGGTTGAATTACCTAAGGGCAAGAAGTCTCTCAACACGTGCAGGGTTTATCGAAACAAGCAAGATGATTCATCGGTTATTGTGCGGAATAAGGCCCGATTTATTGTACGTGGATTTCGCCAAATTGAGGGTCTTGACTACACCGAAGTTTATGCTCTAGTGGCTCTCTTGGAGGTTATTCGCATTTTTCTCGTGTACGCTTCTTACATGAACTTCACGGTTTACCAGATGGATGTCAAGACTGCTTTCCTGTACGGTGTTGTGAACGAGGAAATCTATGTTGATCAACCTCCTGGGTTTTTTAACATGAAGTTTCTGAATCACGTCTACAAGTTGGACAAGGATTTATACGGGTTACATCAAGCTCCAAGTGCGTGGTATGCAACTCTTATGAAGCACTTGCTTGAGCATGGCTATTAACAGGGAACAATTGATCAAACCTTGTTCATTAAGCATGTTGGTGGCAATCAGATTCTTGTTCAAATCTACGTCGATGACATCATTCTCGGGTCAACATGTCCACAGCTATGCAAAGAGTTCAAATGAGTGATGAGGAAGAGGTTTGAGATGAGTTCTTTGGGGGAAATGACCATGTTTTTGGGGCTTCAGGTCAAACAAGACACAACTAGAATCATTTTACATAAAGCTAAGTATGTTGAAGATATGCTAGAAAGTGCAGGTTTCGAGACGCAAAACCTGCACTGACGCCAATGGCCCAGAGACCACTGCTAACTCCAGATATTGAAGTCGAATCCGTAGATCAAACTAACTACAGATCGATGATAGGATCGTTGATGTATCTAACCACAAGCAAGACAGACATCATGTTTGCGGTTTGTCAATGCGCACGATATCAGGCTAATCCTAAACTTTCACATCTTATTGCTGCTAAGATAATTTTTCGGTATCTCAAAGGCAACCCAAAATTGGGTCTTTGGTATCCAAAAAATTATGAAATTGATTTATATGCTTTTGCTGACAGTAATTATGGAGGTTGTGAGCTTGACAGGAAATCAATGTGTGGCGAATGTCAATTTCTTGGAGAGCGGCTAGTGTCATGTGATCGATTTTGAGCATTCTAACACTTCCTAAGTGTACATGCAACCCTAATAAACCTTGGATTTTGTCTAACTACATGCAAAATTTGGTTTCCAAGGTTCATAATCCTATCTAGCATACATGGGAACTTTAATCCTAAAAGGATAGCTAGAAATACATACCTTATAGTTGATTTTGATTCCTTGAAACCATGTGAGCCTAGCACCCCAAGTGTGATGTCTCAAATGCTTCACACAACACCAAATGCCTTTTGAATGACTTTAGAGAGAATGCACACACTTCTAAAATCGGCCTAGCCCTCACTTCTCTTTGTGTAGCCGATTTTGGTGGAGATTGTGTTCTTTATATAGTGTGAAACATCTAGGTTTACACCATGTAAACCCTAATGTGTCATGGCTCTTCATTTCCGTGACCCATGGGTTTGTAACTCCCATGGAGCATCCATGGAGAATCCTATGGGTTTAACCCAACTTGATAATCCATGGAGCCTTTTAGCCCACTATACAAGTTATGGATGATTTACATAATCACCGCATATTTTTAATTAGTTATCTTTTGATCACTTAATTAATTCCAAATTAATTCTTGATCAATACTAATTAAATAATACTATTAATATATTAGAACTTATAATATATTAATCAACCACAAGTGTTATTTCTCTCATTTAGTCTATCCAAATGCGTGGTGCCATGCAACCCAAATGGACCATGCCGGGTCGGGTCAAGTACAAACCAGAAATCATTATGGACTTAGACACCTTATCCAGCATTCTCCCACTTGGATAAGTCTAATAACTATAACTGCAAGTATGACTTCAGGAACCGATCAGCAATCGTAGTTCTTTTAAGGTCTCTCGGAATCGAGAAGATGATGATACGCCATTTAAGATAAGTGATCATATAATCCTCTGTTCGAGATATCAGCCGGACAAATACATGGAACAATGTCTTACTTATTTTCCAGCAATTTGTTTCCCGATTTCCGATTTGTTTGACAAAGAACTTAATTGAACACATCAACTTAGTTCTGACCGGGACGGTACATAGGTCAAAACAAAATCATCGAGGGGCCCAGATATCAGCTTCTAATCCAAGAAGGAACAGATAAACTTCGACTCATATGTTCGTTCTACCACTCATTGAATTATACACAAGAGCACGTTTTATAACATCAAGTTACCAATGTGTTTTCGTACAATCAATGCATAACCAACTAATAAGTAACAAATCATATCTCTAGGTTTGAATACTTATATGATATTACTGTCTCACGATCACTCGAGATAAATTCCATGAAGTGATTCCAGTGAGCGTGGGTTGAGTCCAATGCTCAGAACTTATGAGCACTCATGAGTGTTGTAGCCATGTCCAACACCTTAGACCTCTACAACCAAACATGACAGTCTTGATTCACACCTACTTCCGACATATGACCGACCGTGGAGGTTCGAATAATATGATATACCAAACATAATAATTCTGGAAGTTAAAACATGCTAAAGAAATATAGTAAATGATCGACAAGAGATAGAAATACTTAACTCATAAATAAAACGCCTTTTATTCATCATCTAATGTCAATTATACTTTACAAATTCCGAGGTTATCTAACTACTAAATCTAATATCATCCTTCAGCCCTATGCTCCGAGCATGCTGGAGATGCTTAACCCGAGTCAGTCCCTTCGTGAAGGGATCTGCTGGATTCTCATCCGATGATACCCTCTTTGCCACAAGGAGTCCTTCTTCTATTCGATGTCTGATGAAATGTTATTTTCTGTCGATGTGTCTGGATCTCCCGTGATCCCTTGGCTCCTTGGCTAAGGCAACAACACTTTCACTCTCACAGAAATTATCCATTAGCTCCTTAATAGTTGGTACAACTCCAAGGTCTCCAATGAAGTTCTTCAGCCATATCGCCTCCTTTGCTGCCTCGCTAGCTGCTATATACTCTTATTCGCAAGTTGAATCAGCCACTGTCTCTTGCTTTGAACTCTTCCAAGAAATTGCTCCTCCATTTAAGGTAAAGACCCAGCCTGACTGAGAGCGGAAATTATCCCTATCAGTCTGAAACCTAGCATCACTATAGCCTACAAGTCTCAAGTCATGCCTCCTACCAAGGGTAAGGACCCAGTCCTTAGTCCTTCGTAGGTACTTGAGGCTATTCTTTACTGCAGTCCAGTGTGCCTTGCCAGGGTTTCCCTGATACCTGCTAACCATGCGCAAGGCAAAGGCTACATCGGGTCGAGTACATGTCATAGCATACATGATCGATCCTACAGCCGAAGCATAAGGTATTCGACTCATTTCTGCTATCTCATCCTCAGTACTAGGGCTTTGTGTCTTACTTAATCTGGCATTACTCTGGATGGGTAACTCTCCTTTCTTGGAGTCCTGCATGCTGAATCTCTTCAGCACCTTATCCAAGTAGGTACTCTAACTAAGTCCAATTAGTCTTTTACTCCGGTCTCTCAAAATCCTTATCTATAGAATATAGGCAACTTCTCCTAGGTCCTTCATAGAGAAACACTTCCCAAGCCAGGACTTAACTTCCTACAGAGTTTGGATGTCATTTCCTATGAGTAGTATGTCATCCACATACAATACCAAAAAGTTAACTATACTCCCACTAGCCTTGACATATACACAAGATTCATCTTCACTCCTAGAAATGCCAAACTCTTTGACTTTCTCATCAAAGCAAAGATTCCATCTGCGAGGTGCTTGCTTTAATCCATAGATGGATTTATCAAGCTTACACACCCTATTAGAGTACTCTGTATTGACAAAACCCTCTAGCTGACTCATGTAAACATCCTCAGTCAACTTTCCATTAAGGAAAGCGGTTTTGACATCCATTTTCCATATTTCATAGTCATGAAATGCAGCTATGGCTAACAGAACCCTAATAGACTTAATCTTGGCTAATGGAGAAAAAGTCTCATCATAATCAACTCCCAAAGTTTATGAGAAACCCTTTGCAACCAGTCATGCCTTATAAGTGTGTACATTACCATCCATATCGGTCTTCTTCTTGAAGATCCACTTGCACCCAACTGTCTTACGACCTGGTACATTCTTAACCAAGTTCCAAACTTGATTGTCATACATGGACTGTATCTTGCTGTCCATTTCCGCTTTCCACTTGGCTAACTTAGGGCTTGCCATGACTTCCGCGTAACTGTTAGGTTCATCCAGACCTATCAGTGTCTCATGACTAATAAGTGTATCACCTTCCGCAGTAATATGGAATCCATAGTTATGCTCAGGTGCATTCCTAACCCTTGTGGAATGCCTTAGAGGTACAGACTTGGCAATTGGCTCAACAAGAGTTTCCTCCTCAAGTTGAGTGCTAGGGTTTGAAGTTCCTTCACCACTTGACTCTTGAATTTCTTCAAGGTCAACTTTCCCCCCATTGGTTCCTTGGCTTATGAACTCTCTTCCCTCGAAAGACAGCCCTCCTTGCCACAAAGACCACATTTCACTAGGTCTGTAGAAGAGGTAACCAAAGGATTGATGTGGGTAGCCGATGAAAATACACCTCTCACTTCGAGTTTCAAGCTTATCATGAGTGTCGCGTCTCACGAAAGCCTCGCAACTCCAAATCTTGATGTGGTTAAGTTTAGGTACTTTACCAGTCCACATCTCATGAGGAGTTTTGGCAACTTTCTTTGTAGGGACCAGATTAAGGATATGGGTGGTAGTCTCTAAGGCATACCCCCAAAATGAGATTGGTAGTGAAGCTCGACTCATCATGGAATGAACCATATCTAACAAGGTTCGATTACGCCTCTCAGCTACACCATTCAACTACGGTGTCCTGGGAGGTGTCAATTGTGAGACAATCCTACATTCCCTAAGATAGTTGAGGAACTCTGAACTAAGATACTCACCACCTAGATCGGATCGAAGCATCTTAATGTTCCTGCCCAATTGATTCTCGACTTCCTGTTTAAACTTTTTAAACCTTTCGAAAGTCTCTGACTTATGCTTGATTAAGTAGACATATCCATATCTACTATAGTCATCAATAAAAGTCAAATAATAACGATTAGCATCCCTTGTGGCATGTTTGAAGGGTCCACACACATCCATGAGTACAAGATCCAACAAACCTTCACCCCTCTCACAAGAACCTGTGAAGGGTGACTTTGTTATTTTTCCAAGTAAGCATGATTCACAACTATCATCTGACTTTAGGTCAAATGACTCCAAGACTCCATCCCTTTGGAGTTGGCTTATACGTTTCTTGCTTATATGTACAAGACGACAATGCCATAATGATGGTTTATCCAAGTTATTATCATTAACAGAATCAATACACAAAACATTATTTCCTAAGTTATCAACCATAGATACAGTTTCATACACACCATCACAAGGTAATGCTTTAAAATAAACAACATTATTAAAGAAAGCATTAATCGAACCAACTTCATTATCAAATGAAAAGGTGAAACCTTGTTTATACAATGCATGAAAGGAAATAATATTTCTTGCCATTTCTGGCGAATAACAACATTTATTCAAATCTAAACTAAACCCACTACTTAGCGATAAAATATGAACTCCAATCTTGGTGACAGGTAAAGCTTTCCTATTCCCCATGATTAAGTTTATTCTTCCATGCTCCACATTCTCACTTCTTCTTAGTCCCCGCAAATCAGACCAGATATGAATACCACAACCGGTATCAAGGGCCCATGAATTATAATGGGGTGAGTTATTAGATAAGATAGCGTAAATACCTGCATGGTTGGGTTTAACTTTCCCATCCTTCACATCTTGCTGGTACTTTGGGCAGTTTCGCTTCCAAAGTGACTTTTCATGACAATAGAAGCATTCAACCTCTTTTGGGTTAGAAGAAGGAGTGACGAAACCTTTCTTGGTTCCACTTGAAGAAGAGCCATGAAGGGTCATAGCCTTGGTACCCTTCGAAGAGCTCTTTCTCTTCTTCCCTCTACCTTTCCCGATTTCTAAGGCAGGGGTGGAGTTTGGAGTAGGAGGGATAACAACCGACTTTCCTTTAAGACCTGTTTATGTGGTCTTGAGGAGTCCCTGAAGTTTGTTGAGTGTGACCTCTTCATTATTCATGTGATATGTCATGTGGAATTGATCATAGCACGATGGTAAGGAGTGCAAAATGATATCTATTGCAAGATCTTCAGGGAAGTTCACATTAAGGTTCAGTAAACGATCCACATACCTTTGCATTTTCTGCATGTGGCTCGTGATGGACTCTCCGTCCTTCATCATGGTTGTTATCATGGTGCAGATGATTTCATACCTCTCTTGTCGTGCACTTTGATGGTATCATTCCATCAGATCTTGGTGCATTTCAAAAAGGTAGAAGTCCTCATAGGACTTTTGGAGTTCTGTTGTCATCGTGGCCAACATGATGCATGCCACTTTGGTAGCATCCCTTTCATGTGCCTGGAAGTTAGCGATCTCCTAGGAAGTTGCAGTGGTCTCATGAATCTCCTTAAGCTCCTTATCGAGGACATATTTTGTGTCCTCGTACCGGGTAATCATCTTGATGTTTCTGATCCATTCATTGAAGTTGGATCCATCAAAAGTGACTTTCCCACACAAATTCATAAGGGTAAAGGAGCTATTAGGAAGTTGCAGTGGTCTCATGAATCTCCTTAATAGAATCCTTAATAAAACACCTAAATGTAATATTAAGGCTAGGATCCAATCACAATATATTATAACATAGAAGTGGTATGCCGTAATCCAAGCTATAACATATTCGAAAGGTAGGTGAATGACGATTCACCAATTTCCACCATGAAAAACGAAATATTAAATATTAGGTTTTTAATTTGTTCTTAGAAATTCCTAGATTCTTTTGAGATTCAATGAGCTTTTCAAAGGCATATTTGAATCTCGAGTGTGCCCTCCAAGTTTTGTGACTGGGATACCGAGGATCACAAAACGAGGTGTGAAGTAACCATGCAAATCACTTGGTGCGCTTCAAGTTTATCACTCAATCGATGTGCAGGTAAACCACACACGCTCCACCGATACTATGCTAAACCTTAAGTCACCCTTTACCTACCTTGTTAAGTCCAAGTCAGTGTGCCGGTTAACCACACACGCTCCACCAACGACTTAAAAAAAGTGTAAAGTGTAATTTCATGGAATAGCACCTTATTCACATTTTTCCTAAAGTAACTAAGATTTGGGAATTTAATAAAACATTTAGTTACATTATAATATTCATCATACTTTTAATGAGAATTTATAAGTCCTCTTCCTACGCGTTCGGCTAATGACCCTCCACCGATCAAGGAAGCGGCGGGTGAGAGTGGACACCCATTAAGTTGTCATTTTATAGGCAACAACCTTATACCCCTCTTATAGACCGACTTCGTGAATGAGGCGTACTAGCGGTAAGACGACTTAATCTTATACATACATATATATATATATATATATATATATATATATATATATATATATATATATATATATATATATATATATAAACTTATAATATAGAGTATAAGGGTTGAATTTTAACTTTTAAAATTCTAAGGGTTGGAACTAAAGTTTATTAAGTGACTTTACATGTTCCAAAACTTGAAGGCAAGTTTTGTAACTTTACAAAACCTTTCACATTCATAACTTATGAGTCATTAAAATGAAGACTCTTCATTTTGTAACTTATGTGTTCTTTTAATGACTTTTAACACAAAGAGACTTTTGGTTATCCATAATTATGGACAAGTTATGGACTCCATTAAAACACATAAAGATCATGAATTAATCATATACACAAGTAATTCCTATAATCTATAAAGAACTCATACGAACACGAACTTGCATATCAAAATTTCAAGAACATATGAATACATATAATCATGAAATTTTGATATTAGCCATTATAAATGGATTAGAACAACTAGTACACCATCTAAAACAAGTTTTATAACACTAAAACAGTTTAGGGTAATGTTTCTAGTCCATTTCCAGCAGCCAAGCTCCAAAAACTGCTCACTGGATGACAAACTCGTCGAGTTCTTCTGGGAACTCATCGAGTTCATGCTATAACACACAAACTCGACGATTTTTTTGGCCAGAACTCGTCTAGTTCTTCTGTCTGGACAGTTTTTGGCTTTTGATAAACAAGTTGGCATCAAGTATTTAACAAACAAGCCTAGGCTCGGATACCACTGATGGGTTTTGAGCATTCTAACACTTCCTAAGTGTACATGCAACCCTAATAAACCTTGGATATATGTTTGTCTAAATACATGCAAAATTTGGTTTCCAAGGTTCATAATCCTATCTAACATACATGGGAACTTTAATCCTAAAAGTGTAGCTAGAAATACATACCTTGTAGTTGATTTGGATTCCTTGAAACCATGTGAGCCTAGCACCCCAAGTGTGATGCGTTAAATGCTTCACACAACACCAAATGCCTTTGGAATGACTTTAGAGAGAATGCACACACTTCTAAAATCAGCCTAGCCCTCACTTCTCTTTGTGTAGCCGATTTTGGTGGAGAATGTGTTCTTTATATAGTGTGAAACATCTAGGTTTACACCATGCAAACCCTAATGTGTCATGGCTCTTCATTTCCGTGACCCATGGGTTTGTAACTCCCATGGAGCATCCATAGAGCATCCTATGGGTTTAACCCAACTTGATAATCCATGGAGTCTTTTAGCCCACTATACAAGTTATGGATGATTTACATAATCAACACATATATTTAATTAGTTATCTTTTGATCATTTAATTAATTCCAAATTAATTCTTGATCAATACTAATGAAATAATACTATTAATATATTAAAACTTATAATATATTAATAAACCACAAGTGTTATTTCTCTCATTTAGTCTATCCAAATGCATGGTGCCATGCAACCCAAATGGCCCTTGCCGGGTCGGGTCAAGTACATACCATAAATAGTTATGGACATAGACACCTTATCCAAAATCGTGGCAGTGCAAGAAACAACATACAGTCTCAACCTCAACGACAGAGGCGGAATACGTAGCTGCTTCTGCCTGTTGTTCTCAAGTTATATGGATACAACATCAGTTACTAGACTATAGTTTGAATTTTCTAGAAACCGCTATTTTTTGTGACAATGAAGCTGCAATTCAAATTGCTAAAAATCCAGTCCAACCCTCAAACACCAAGCACATCGATATCAAAGTGCATTGTATCATAGATGGTTATGAGCGTTTGCTCATTCGGTTGGAACAGGTTCCCAATACTAATAATGTGGCGGACTTGTTCACAAAACCATTTAACAAAGCTCAATTCGATGTGCTTGTGGGATTTTTAAAAATGATTCGTTTTAAGGACTAATTTTTGTTTTAGGTTAGTTTAAATTTGCGCATTTAATTTTCATTCTCACCCTTGCACAAGTTTAGGGGGAGAAATTAAACAAAAACCAAAAAAAATTAGAAAATTAATAAAATCCAAAAATAGTTTCTTTTGTGTAGTTGTTATGTTGGGAGGTGATATATTAATGTGATAACAGGCAATTTGAATTTGTGTAATCTACCAAAGTCGAATTGTCTAGGCTCTGTGTTTGATGCGCAAGTAGACACGAAAGATTTAAATAGACTTGACTAGGTGTAGATGAACTTAAGGAATCTAGAGATTTGACAAATCTTAACTTAGATAGTTCCATTTAGCCTGACAATACGATGCTTGGGTAGATTGAGCAGGGAGATATACATGAGACTCCATCGGTTCACACTAAAGTAATCCGTATCTAGAACCGTGGTTTAACTCTTCCTCGATGTACGCACTCTGTCCTTAATTTCGGTATTGACGGGGTGACTAGGGAATTCCGATAAATTAGGTCTGTAGGAAATTATTTTCTTTCTTACTTTTTGTTAGTCATATGTTGCCTCCTCTGCATGATTGAAAGATATCCGACCTGGATTGCAACATATGCAATTCTATTTCTCTGCATCCTCTATCTACGCAGTTCTTTAGTCATATGTTGTCTCCTTTGCGTGATTGAAATACATCCAACCACGTAGACAGCATATGCACCATTCAACTTCTCAATCCCTCTAAATCTGGTTAGTCATATGTTTCACCCTCTGTGAGATTAGAAGAGATCCGACCCGGGTTTACAACAAATGCAATCTAAATCTGACTTCTCCCATAATAATTGTCTGCTCACCTAAAGTTGGGAGTACTTTTGGAAGTTCCTGATTATTGGGGTATGCCAGGAAGCAGCAAACATGTTTTAGTTCATTAAAAATTCAACATTCACTAGGTTATGTGTAGACCTCGCTGCTCAATTTAGGTGGACGACAATATCCTTGGTCATCGCCAGATGAATGGTCCTTAGGAATTTTATCTAGAAACGTAAGGTCACAATGCCTTGTCATTAATAGTATGTCAAAAATTTGTCACAATCTATCGTGTTTAAGTGGACCACAATACTGGCAATCGACCAGATCTAGAGATGAAGGTAGAGGTACCGATAAACGGATTTGGACTGTCTAAAAACTTTGATCCCAATCTCATAAAAATCGTTATTATCATTAGTTGAGGTGAAATTAGTTTTAATTCATTTTAATTTCAAATTTTATTTTTATGTTTATTTTTTTATTTTTTTATCTTGATAAAATTAAAAAAATTAAAAAAATTAAAAATTTTGATTAGTTTAGTTTTTAGAATTTTCTTTATTTTATTTTATTTTTTAGTCCTCAAAATGCATTATTTTTTAATTGTTTTTGGGTATTGGTCTTAATTTTTGAAGCTTCCTGGGTTGTAGTCCATGGTTTTTGAACCGGGTCTTGGGTACGGGTATATAAGGTATTGAGTTCGGCTGTACACTCTTTTACTCTCACTTTTCTTTCTGCGACCATAAACTCCCTCAAATCCTCTCAAGGGTGTTCATCGATTCATCCTACTTTGTGTTTATAACTTGAAATTGATTGTTTACGTTTGTAGATTAAAATGGATGGACTCAAGTTTGCTGATAGTCATAAATTGGTGATCTTTTTGGTTGACGCTCCTGTAGCTCATGATGAATTCAAGTCCATGATCCATGGTTTGAAAAATTGTTGCCTAGCTACTGCTCTGACTCTAAATCCAACAGTTTACCAAAGCCTGATTAAAGAGTTATGGAAGTTTGAAGTAGTGAAGAAGGAGAATGATGGCTCAATGTCTGTTGAAGCTATTGTTAAAGGAAGCACGGTCATTGCAACGAAGCAGATTATCCGCGATGTTCTGAAGATTGAAGACCAACCAAGTTTCCTAACCGAGAATGAAATGGATCAAGCTCAAGAACTTCTCAGTAAAATGGGATATGAAGGAGAATTTCCTCCAACCCTAATGAAGCTGTTACCACCATACTAGAGGTTTCTAGCTCATTTGATTGTGACCTACATCTCGGGAAGGAGATCTGGAGCGAATGAAATCTCTTTACGGAACACAGGTGCAATCACTGCTCTTGCTACATGACTTGATTTCAACTTCTCCAAGTTCGTCTTCGACGAACTCATTGGGAATATTAAAAGAAACACAAGAGATAAATTTCTCATGTACCCAAGGTTCATTCAGCTGCTCATCAACAACCAATTCCCGGAGATCGAAAAAGAAGGAGAAACTTTAGACATGAAGTATCATGGGTCAAACACCATCGGGTTAATTAAACAGAACCATAAGGGAAAATTTATGTTCCATGGAAAATACCCTTTGGTGAAGTTTGGGGCATTTATTGAACTAAATAATGCATCTGAGTCCAATAATTCCTCTGTTAACTTGGAATCTGAAGACGATATCATTACCGTCTCAGAACATGAAGAAGAAAAAGTTCCTCGTGTTGCAATTGTAGCTAAGGAACATGACACCATGAACAATGTGGAGGCATATAGTGACTTCAACAAGAGTCAAGACACGAGTGGTGATGGTGATGATGATGGTATTGATGAGGATTTCAATGATGATGACTCAATTTTTGATGATAACTTGGCTAGATATGATGATGTGGAAATGAATTTTGGGCTTGCAAATGACTTTTTCCCCACAAATGCGGACTTTGACTCCTTCTTTTACAATGTCCATGAAGTTGCACAACCGGCAACGGAGACACGGGAAGTGGATAATGTTCAAGAAGCTACACCTCCTTCCTCTACACAGATGGCCAGTACTCCAATTCATACGGATGCAACATCAAGGATTCCTCCCCTTAATGCTGATGTTCCAACTTCTACGCCATTTATGAGTGATCCGCTTGTGACACATACCCCCCAGCCTCCAGTGAAGAGACGAAGACATGATCCCAGGTCGGAGGTACTAATTCAGGAACAGACCTCACCCATTCATCCTGCAATGACAACATCAACTACTACTCCAACCGTTTCAACTGCTCCTGATCCTGAAGGGCCAAGAACTATCTTGGAAGTATGGATCCCTTCAGCTCCTGGAATTTCCTCCCTCCAAAGGCCTGATCATGACATCGCTTCGAAAAGACTTGCTCATGCCTTGGCAGCACAAGAATCAACTGCCCTTCCTCCTCGAGGAAAAGGCATATCTATTGAGGAAGGTAGATCCGAGGGAGTTGAGCCCTCCAATACAGAGCTGAAAGTTGAGATTGGTGTGTTGAAACAGACTATCATTGAAAAAGATGTTTTGATAGGTAATCATGACATTCGTCTTTCAGATGTTGAATCTGACAACAGGGCCAAATCAAAGCAAATAACTAATCTCCAAACTCACCTTGAGCTTTAACTGCATGCTACTATTACTTGAAGAATAAGCTTTATGAAGAATTTGGTGACAAATCAAGTCATATGTCGTTCCACCAGTAACAACTGAAGCCCCTTCTAGCGCCCCAGTCCAGCCTTCTTCAAATTACAATCCTGTGGATCCTCCACCTCCTAGAACCACACGAGTTTTCAATCAATTCGAAGCTAAGCAAGTCAATGCCAATACTCGAATCACTATCAAGCACGGTAAAAGAAAATTTACTTCTGAGAAGAAAGAAGGATGTTTTTTTATGAAGAACTCTGATGAGAATCGAAGTGGAGACCAGCATGAATGCACAGTAACTAATCTTGAAACACGAAAATTTGGAAACAAGTTTGGAAATCGTTTGGGAATTAAGATGTTGGGATATCATGCTGACTTAAAACTGTGGTTAGTGAAGAGGAACTTTGGCCCTGTTGAATACTATAAGAGTACACACGACTTTTGTTCTTGGACAAGAGTCGATCTTACAGAACTCTCAAATGCTCCATTCCACAATCCCTCCAAAGATCCTCAGGCTTTCAATTTCAAATTCTTTTTGGAGCGGTAGGTCGAAGAAAAATTCTCTGGAATGATGAGACTAACTCTTTGATTAGAAGAAATCCATTGGTGCTTGATCCCAAAAATGATCCAATGAAGATAGTGTTGTGGTCTGCTACTAAACAGTTGAAAGAAATTCTAATTCCTTAACATTTTCAAGATGGATATCTACATCGGATGGAATTTTGGGCTTTTGATAAGGTCACAGCCACTGCAACAATCATGTTCTCAGACAGTGACACTTTCCTTCGACTTGTTGAAGCTAAGGATCTTTTGAGGTTCAGGGAGAGAGACATTCACACCTTGGCAAGTCATCAAATAATTTACAAATTAGACATCTTGGAGACAGCCGCTAAAGAGTACACAGGAATGGTTGCAAAGATCATTGCCAACAGGCTTTGGATGGGGGCTACTGAAAGATCGGATGTGAGGTTGTTTGAGAACCCATGATAAAAGAAGACCAAGCTTATGCTAGCCACAAACCAAGGGGGACATTGATAGGTCATAGATTTGTGGTTTGGGCTAGGCAATTATCTCTATATGTCTTGGTAGGGTCTTGTTCATGTTGGAGGTATTTTGTAGCTTGTTGAAGTGTGTTTACGGCTGAGTTGGTGATCACGACCAGTTATTCCCTATTTAGAGTATGAGTCAGAGTCTGTTAGTGAGTGGCGTATCATAAGTTTTTACGGTCAAACTGTGTGTAACTGAAGGTGTACTAGACGTTCTTCTATAATAGACGTGTGTATTGCTTGATAATCTTCTTCTTCTACTCATTCTTGTTATTGTTTGTTTTGATCACTAATTTGGATCTTGTAATTGGAACCTTATAGGCTATGAATGTAACTATTTTCATGACAAGAATCATTTGGCAAAGGAGTGCATGCCGAGGAGGATGAATGAGAAGAAAGATGGAGAGGATGATAAGGTTTACCACTTATGTAAGCTAGAAGAGATTAAGAAGAAGAAGACTAATGATAACTCAATGTCTGCATTGATTGTGAAGGAAAATAAAGTTGAAGAGGAGTTTGGAGGAATGGAGATTTGGTCAACTGACTCAGAGGATGAAGAAGTTCGCAAGCCCACACTTGGTCAACGACCTACCATTCACCTTTTCAAGTATAACTAATAGTCTTAAAAAAACTTGTCTAGTGGATGCTAACCTAACCGATCAAATGAGCAGTACGTCATCCAAGAGTGTGGAGCGAAGGATGTGGATTGAGAAGATAGATTTTGAGTTGTCTAGGTCTAGAGACGAATCAATTTATTTTCAGAGAGATAATTTGAAGTTTTTGAAACAAAGAAACATTTTTTTATTGCTTAACGAATTTATTCGAATATTACTCAATTTCGTGTGAGATAGGTAAAATGATTCACAAAATGATCTTGCCTTTCCTTGAATTCAAGAAAGACGAGATTGATGCTATTGTTACAAATGTGAATCTATGGTCTCTTCAGATGAAACCTCTGAAGCTTACAGAATTGGACTGGACAAAATTAAATCTTTTATTAAGTCCAAAGACCATAAGGACATGTTGAAAAACTTGCGTGATGAAAATGACAGGTTCAAAATCAAGACCAAAACTATATAGAAATTTGACTCATTGCATTCCAAGATAAGTTCAAAAATAAAATCAATCTTCAAAATACATTTGAATTTGACTTGGAAATTGAAATGAGTTAAATATCTATAGAGGATGAGGTTGACTGTTCTGAGTTTGTGAAAAACGAACCCAAACCTATAAAAGTCCTAATTTCCGAAAACTCAGTCGAGTTCGCTTTGAATGCAAAAGCTACGATATATCCTAAAGTCCAAACGGTCCCAAATCAAGTTGTCAAGGTCGATGGAGTGGAAAAAATTCAAACAATGGAATTATCTTCGCTTGTAGAATAAGACAACAAAGATGGGTGTGACGATTACTTTTGGTCTGCACCAATTGATAATGCGGGCGAAACGAAAGGTTTGTCTGAAAGAAACTCCTGGAGAGTTAAAGGACTTTATGTGGCTGAGCCAATAAATAAGCCTTTAAGTTTTGGAAAAGGTAGTCCAAGTGTTACAAAGGAATGTCCACGCGAAACTTCTTCTAGAAAGAGCGAATCCCATGCAAGTGAATCAAAGCGAAAGACGAACATTCACGAATCTTCAAAGCAACTTGCTGAACAAAAAAGACTAAGGAATCGGAGGTACCAAAAAAATCTTAATGAAATGAAGCAAATTTGGTAATCCCAAAATTCTAGATATGTTCGCAAAGGGAAATCTTCAAATCAAAAGGCGAAAGCTAGTTCGCGTGCAAATCCTAATCAATGTTCACATTGTCATTCTTGCAATCAGAAAAAGCAAACAAAGAATTTTGCACCAAAACCTTCTTCTTTAGCGAAATCAAGCCAGAAATCAAAATCTCATTTTCCTCAACCCATAAAAACTTCACCCAAAGATTTCAAAGGAAAGGGAAAGCTTTTAGAGGAATTTAAAGTTCCAACCAAGAAATCGATATCTGATTCTAAAAGAGTGGAGAGAGAATTCCTCAAAAATCAAATCAAAAATTAACAAAAACAACGTAATTTTAAAGAGAAGAAACTTCAAGATAATAAAATCAAATTTTTTACTATTAAAAGAAAAGACGAAACCACTTTGATAAAACGAACATATATGGTTGATCTTTCTATTGTTTTTCCCCGTTCCGTAAAAGGCTCACTAGGACCCAAGCAACTTTGAGCTCCTAAATCTGCTTAGTCTTTGCAGGTTATTTGTGACGGGCAGTTTGACGATGAATGGTACATTGACAGTAACTGCTCACGTCACATGACTGGGAGAAAGGAAGAGCTGAGGGATTTTCATGCTCTGAAAGATGGAGGAAATGTAAAGTATGGTAACAACTCATTAGGAACAATCAAAGGCTATGGGATCACATCGAATGGAGATTTCTCAGTAAGATAGGTGGATTATGTAGAAGGAATACAATACAACCTGATCAGTGTCTCTCAATTGGTTGTGGGAACAGGCTTGGAAGTAATATTTGATGACGAAGGTTATGAAATTATAGAGAAAGAAATGAAAGTTGTTCTTTTGAAATCTCCTAGGAAAGTCGAAATGTATCCTCTAAATTTGAACCCTATAATAGGGAAATCTTCTATCTGTTTGCTAACGAAAGCACACTCAGATGTTAGCTGGCTGTGACATAGATGACTTTCGCACCTTAATTTCAAGGATATCAACAAGCTCGTGCTTGGTGATCATGTGTGATGGCTTCCTCTATTAAATTTCAATAAGGATCATTTATGTGCAGCATGTGAAATGGGAAAGCAATGTAGGAAAAGGCATCCAACTCGAGTAATCATTGAATCCTTAGAAAATCTACACATAGACCTTTATGGACCTTCTACAATCGAAAGTGTCGGTGGTAGTAAGTATATTATTGTTATAGTTGATGATTTTTCACGTTTCACTTGGGTGTTCTTTCTTAAATCTGAGGAAACTCCTACACTCAAGAGCTTTATAAAGAAAGTTGAGCTTTAACTGCGACAGTTGGTTCGCAACATTTGCAGCGATAATGGGTTGGAATTCAAAAATCAAGACTTTGAAGAATTTCTAGCTGATAAGGGAGTGACACACAATTTTTCTGCTCCTTATACCCCAAAACAGAATGGCGTAGTTGAAATGTGAAATTGTTCTTTGTGTGAAGTTGCTCGAACAATGTTTACCTTCACTTCGCTTCCTCTGAATGCTTTACCCAAAATAGATCCATTCTAAACAAGCGATTCTCTCTTACTCCATACGAAATTATTAACAATCACAAACCTAACGTTAAGTTTTTCCACATTTTTGGTTCCAGGTGTTTCATCTTCAGTTCCATGGAAAACCGCAACAAATTTGTTGCAAAAGTTGATGAGGGTATATTTTTGGGGTATTCTCTCAATTCTAAGGCATTTAGGGTTCTCAACAAACGCACAAAGAAGTTAGAAGAGACATACTATGTCATATTCGATGATAACTATTCGAAGAAGATTCAACAAAATGAATATCCATCGACAGAGATCTTTCCAAAGCCAAGTCCAGCAATGGTTCCTATCTCAACTTTATATGATGAGTATATGCTTCTCTTTGATGAAACAGAAAAGGCCATCTCCTCTGAATCTAAAGTAGCAGACAATAAAGAAGATGAATTCAAGAAAATCATCGATGATACCGTGAAAGATATGGAAAAAGAATCTCCTAGCTCAAACGAATCTCATAGCGTAAATGAATCTCGTAGTTCAAACGAACCTCCTCGCTCGAACGAAACTCCTAGTTCAAGCGAACCAACAAAAGAAAACACACCATTGCAGGAGGAGGGTTCGTCTTCGTCTTCTAAACCTAATGTGCCTTTCGAGGGAGAGAATCCATCTCCAAGAATTACCCATGAACATTCAGTTGAGGGGGAGCACTCTGAACCAGAGGGCGAAGTATCATCATTCGAGGGGGAGAATAATGAAGCAAACGATGACTCGGATGCAAAGTCTGAATTCAAAGAAGTAAATGCCAAATTTGATCCTTCATATGATCCAAGTTATCCTCCACTAACGAAATGGACCAGAGATCATCCGAAAGCTGAAGTCATAGGTGAATCGTCTGAAGCTGTCCTCAAACGGTCTCAGTTAAAAGCAAAGTAAAGTGCATTAATCTCTAAGGTGGAATTTTGCATGTTCAACTCATTTGTTTCTAAAGTTGAACCTAAAACCGTTAATACAACTCTTGATCATTCTGATTGGGTGCAAGCAATGCAAGCCGAACTAAATGAGTCTAAGCGAAACAAGGTCTGGAGATTAATACAAACACCACCAGATGCATCAGTTGTTGGTTTAAAATCGGTATTTCTCAATAGGATGGATCAAGAGGGCAACATGATAAGAAATAAGGCGAGACTAGTAGTCAAGGGATATTCTCAGGAAGAAGGAATCGACTATGAAGAAACCTTCGCTCCAGTAGCAAGGTTAGAATTTGTTCGTATCTTTCTGGCATATGCAGCACATAAAAAATTTAAGGTGTTTCAAATGGACGTCAAGTATGCTTTCTTGAATGGAGAGCTGGAAGAAACTGTATATGTCGAGCAACCACCTATTTTTGTGAACGAGAAATTTCCCAATCACTGCTACATTTTGGACAAAGCATTTTATGGTCTAAAACAAGCGCCTAGAGCCTGGTATGAAACCCTAACTCACTTTATTAAAATGTCAAAATTCAATCAAGGTTCGGTTGACCGAACCTTCTTTTGCAAAAATGAGGGTGACCACCTAATGATCGTCCAAATTTATGTTGATGATATTATCTTTGGTTACACAAATTCTAGCTTAACTCCTGAGTTTCGCAAGTTGATGGAAACTAAATTTGAGATGAGTTCAATGGGTCCAATTAACTTTTTCCTTTGACAAAATATTAGACAGGAACTAGAAGGCATTTTCATAAATCAGGAAGCTTACACCAAAACCTTACTCGCGAAGTTTGGTATGATGGGAGATTCAAGAGTGAAAGCTCCAATGGCATTCGGAACGAAACTAACGCCATCTTTGGAAAAACCAGCTGCTGATATGACTCTGGATCGTCAAATGATAGGGTCATTGATGTTTCTAATAGCTAGTAGACCAGATGTGTTTTTTGTTTGTTATTGTGCTAGGTTCCAAGAAAATCCACGTGAACCTCATATGGTGGCAGTAGAGAACATATTCAGATACCTAAAACGAACCTCATCTCTTGGTATATGGTATCCAGGGAAATCAAGGTTCTTTGTTCAATCGTTCTCAGATACCGAACTTGGAGGATGTGGTTGAGACAGAAAAAGCACTACTAGCGGGTGTCAATTTCTCGATGGCAAACTCGTCAGTTGGCAGTCCAAGAAACAAACATGTGTATCCTTGTCTACAACCGAAGCTGAGTATATAGTTGCTACATCTTGTGCTTCACAGGTTATTTGGATTCAAAGCCAATTACGAGACTATGGCCTAAACATGAAACGAATCCCTTTATACTGTGATTCTGAATGTGCTATTGAATTTCTCATAATTCGGTGCAAAACTCAAAGACAAAACACATTACACTAAAGTATCACTTCATCAAGGATCACGTAGAAGATGGAAACGTTGAAATACACTTCGTACCATCCTCTGATCAACTAGCTGACATTTTCACGAAAGCCTTGCCTGAAGCATCATTCAATAGAATACTCTAAGGCTTAGGAATGATGGAAGCTAAATCTATTCCAAAACTATCTTCACTTTCATGAGAATCACCTTTGCTTTCACCTTGTAAGTATTTGTAAAGCGAAATGAGGCGAACGCTCTCTATATTTTGTTTCCGATTATCTCGGGACACGAAATGGACCGAACTCTCGCTCCAATTCGCTTCACTCCTTCTCTATAAGCGAATTCTCGGTTGATTGATCGACTTTATTGTTGGTTTGGAACTCCTGTATCCTTTTTGTATATTATGTATACTATTTCGTTTAACTATATCTTAAATTTTCTTTTTTATTTTTCAGAAAAGCCCAAAATCCAAAAATATTTTACTTTTCATTCTGTTTTTAAATTCTTTTTCAGAAAATTAAAGATAACAAAAATATTTTCCTTTGTGTTTAGTTTTATTTCTTTTCTTTCTCACAAAATTTAAAATACCATAGAAAGACAATAGTGACACTTGTGTCAACACATCTCAAGAGTTACTCTCATTCGCTTGATGAGGTAGGTATAAACTTCTTTATCTATGTATTAGCTAACTGTCCCTAGAAGCATGCTGATGCATGTTGTCCTAAGCCTCAACAGACTTCTTGTGAAGCCTTAGTGAAATGAATCTACCTTTCGTTTCTTCCTAATCAAGCTGCTAAATTCACTTAAGTCATGAGTTACCTTACTCTTCTCACATTGAGTTAAGAGTTATCTGCTTGGTCACTTTCGCATAACAGAGGTACTTTTGTTTCTTATACCACCTAAACACTTTTCTCCATTAAATTCACTTTCACTAATGTAACCCTTGAGACTCTTAGCATTTACCACAAAGGTTTATGATTACACAACATCTGTGTTAGTGATCTTAGTTTCGTTTTACGATGTAATAAGTGAGACCCAAAATTCAACACCACAATGAATTGACGGTGAACCATTGAAAGTTCTAGCTTTTCACCCATGAATTAACGAAAGTCATTGTCATGGTTTATACCACGAAATCTCTTTTATTTTTGTGAGATCTTTACAGAATGTTCTGACACTAATACATTTCTTCCCAAAAGATCCAGTTTCGGTTTTGTTTTTGAGATTTCTTAAATTTTCCCATGTCACTGTAAAATTATCCAACCTACTTGATGTTTTTGGCTACATTGGCCACACAAGTACTTCAACCAACTTTCAAACTTATGTCAAGTTTCGTGGTTTGATTGAAGCGAACTCACCCATAAAGCTGAAAGTAAAAGACACCTTTCAATGTTTCTTAATAAACAATTGATCTTACTTGAAACGGGAAACCACACAAACACTTTTAAGTCTCTCTTGACTTTGAAGGAAGAGATTCGTGCCCGGGATCCATAGATTCGTGTCTCTAATCACATCACTTAAATCCCGCAGATATAACTTGTTTTATTTCTTTTTCTTTGGCACACTCTTGCACGAAAGTCTATTTATTTTCCAAAAGTCTTGTTCGTGGTGATTATGGCTCTTGTGTTTTATAGATCTAATGATGTTTTGCTTCTACGTGGGTTTATTCAAGCTAAAGGGGCTCAATTTATTTAATCGGGATATGAGGAGTTAGGGAAAAATATGAAGAGACTGAGGAATGGATAAAATTTCAAAAGGGGCGTGCTTTTGAATCGTCTTCAATCGTCACGCCGCCTGCCACACTTTTCGAAGGCGCAATTGTCAAATCACGTCTTTTTGGGTGATGTTTAAGAGATTTTTACGTGATTGACGATTTGATTTTCGCTCTCTTGGGAAATTGTATAAAAGGGATTGTCGATTATTACGTTAATCTTTACCACACTCAGAATTATCAAGAACCCTAAAAGGCGATTTCTTTCTTACTGTTCATCTTCTCGAAGCACCTGCAACGATGGATGACTCATCATCTGTTCAAGAACACTTTGCTTAGTCTTCTTTTCTCACAATCAAGCCCAACCAGAACTTGATCTTCAAGTTAGCTCCATTCAAGTATGACCCACACATGCTTCCCATTATTGAGTGCTTGAAGTACTCACCTTTGGTGACTACCTTAACCAAGGTTGAAAGTGTTCCAATGTCTCTGTTATCAAAGGCCATCTCATCTGCTAAGTATGTCAAGGAGGAGGAAAATATTATCTTTGAAGTTCATGATAAGAAACACCCAGTCTCCAAGTCCAGGTTTTGCTCTCTTCTAGGGCTAAACTATGTTGATTCCATGGTGAACCCTGAGTCCATCACCACTGCCCAAATCTTCGAGATTTTTTTATCATATTGGGTATACTGAACTTCTCACCACAATCACCAAGTTCAAAAAATCCTCTCTCCCACCAAAATGGAATGATTTGTTTACTCTTCTCTTCGAGTCTTTCTCTGAGAGAGTGTCTGGATCTGACCGTGCTAGCAAATCCTTCATGACAATCCTATATGGCCTTTACCATGGGATTAACCTTGATTATGGGTCCGTGCTTTGGGCTCAATTGGTGCAGAGTATGAACTCTTCGTCTCGACACCAAGAGATCTCATGCGGACGTTTCTGGACGATAGTGGTGCAGCGAACAATTGAAAATTTCAATCTTCCAGTGATGGCGGACTCGTTAATGTCGTCGATTGTTACATTCCACACTACGAATATTCTCATCGCTGACAATTCTAAGTTTTCATTTGTGGGATCTATTCCGGAGGCGATATATAGGTGTGTTTCTGGGGCGAGTAAAATTATCACAGAGTACAAAAAGCATCCCATTTCGGGTCCCGGGGAGCTTACATCAGAGATGCAACAATCCTTAGATGAGGCTGATAAACCCAATAAGGGAGGCAAGAAAGGGGAAAATAAGAAAGGGGTTCCTAAAGGTCAATCTTCTCAAGCTCCTAAGAAACGAAAGGCTCAAGGAGAAACTCCTTCCACTCCTAATAAGCGAAAGCTATGCAAGATGATTCTGCTACCCAACTCATCTTCATCAAGCTCTGAAAGTGAACACTCTCAACCTGATGGTTCACTTCGTGGTGATTTGCCTCCACCTTCTCCACAACAAGAGGTAAATCTTAATGATAAAATTTCAACTCCATCTTTTCTCCTACTAATACCTCCATTCCAATTACTATCACACCTTGTCCACCTCCTGTTACTACACAATCAATCCCAGTTTCATCTCAACCACCAGTTTCTTCTCAGCCACGAACAAGAATTCCTCTTTTGATCCCTGTCTTTACTGATTCAATAGTAGATCCTACTGTCTCCATCCCACCTGTTGTATTAGTCAACATATCTGATACGAGGGCTCTAACTTTAAGTTTCTCCACTCATGTTTCACCTCCTATATCCCCTCTTAATCATGATGATCCAAAAATGCTCTTCTGTGATCACGAAGATGAAGATCTTGGGGGGGGGGGGGGGTTTACATACAGTGCCTTCCAAATCAGGACTGAGAATGAAGATGAGGTGGAAGTGACAAAAGGGCAACTACAATCCCTCCATGAAAAGATCGACTAGCTGCTTCTCTCTAACAAAGCTTCTTCTCCTGACGTGTATGCTAAAGCAGTCGTGAGTCTATCTTTGAGCTAATCATGAAAGAACATTTCGCTTCTGTTGAAACATCGAATAATGTTGTTACCGATTCTGTTGAGGTTTGTAAGTCTACGACCGAAAATGTCGATAAACTAATTGGACGAGCCACTGCCTTTATGGAGAACTTCACTTACATTTCCAGCACCACGTCAGCTAATGAAGCATTGAAGAGTCTGGGATCTCTCTTTAAGAATGAAAAGATGCAACTCCAAGAGCTTCAGACTGGTCTGCAATCATACCATGAATCATTTCATGCCACTATCTCGTCTATGCTCTCTCAGCTTGAAGACGATCTTGTCAAGGAAAATGCTCTCAAGGATTCTCTAGCTCTGAAGACAGAAGAAGCCAAGGTGTTAATTACCAAACTTGAAGCGAAGGAGAAATAGGTCAATGATTTGTTATCTGAGAGGGCAGTCATGTGAAGCTGTATAACTGGTGTTACTAGCATGCTCTCGGATATCATTGAGACAAGGGATTCCATGATCACTATCACTATGCGTAAGCATCTGACCGAAAATCTCAAGCCAGTCTTCGCCATGCTTCACCACCTTGAAGGTGCTTCTGATCAATGTGGCTGGTGGATCACGAACGGAAGAACCCAAAGTTCCTGCCAAACCATATACAGCTCCAACTAAGCCACCTAAAGCTCATGTCAAGCCAATTGTCAAGAAGGAACCTAAAGATAAGGAAAAGTTGTTCAGTGACGAAACAATTATTGAAAATGAAGAAGAAGAAGATATTACTGAAGAAGAAATAAGAAGGCGAAAAGTCCGTGAAGCAGAAATGGATGAACATCACCGAATCATCCTTGAAGCTGAAGACAAGGAAAGAGATGAGAAAAAAGCACATGCTACCCTTCAGAGTAAAAAGCTTTTGTTCCTAAGTGGACTCTGAAGCGAATCCAGCGTGATGTTGTTGATCTTCCAAGTCAGTATTTGTTAGAACCAGCAGTTTCGTTTGAACTTCAGAACACACGAGACTGCCAACTGGATCTGCCAATTACTCCAAAAGCCTTTAGATTTCATTCTTTTGTTACAGTGGCGAATGCTCCAATTACAGACACCGGAGCGGATCATATGCTTTTCCCGTTCTATCTAAAGCATATGAAGCCACAATACGAAATCTAGTCATTGTGCAAAATTACGAGTGTGAAAGTTATAGGGCCGATCGATATTGATAGATTTCTGAATGCCAACTTCAAAGTAGCAAGAGGTTCAGCCAGTCAATGCAAAGAGATATTCCATGCGTTAACCCAAATGACTGGTTCGTTCTTTACAACATATTGTTGAAGAAAAAAGCAAAGTATGAACCTGTCATGTCTCATCTCAAGCTTCTGATACAGTCCTACATTCAAAAGATTGGAGAGATGGATGTTGAAGTTGTTGGCATCCTGCGAATGAAGCCTTCGACTGTTCTTAAGGGAAATCCTAAGGATTTTAAAAAATTTAAACCAGGAAAACTTTACAATGGATATTGGTTCATTGTTTATTCTGCTAGGGAACGAACTAGAGCAAATTTTCTTAAATGTTGCTTCTATCTTTCTGATAAGCATCTCTATACTGCAACCTTCCGTGAGTTCATTTTGGAGCAAGTGGGAAAGTTCAGAGGCAACAAGAAAGAAGATATCAAGTGCTTCTCAGATATGATTCTTTGGTACATTGAAATTCACCAAGAAATTTATGCTATGATTCCAAAGGTGTATGAAGTACAGAAACAAATCCAAGGATGAAGGTTTCAAGCCTCAATTGATGCAAAGGGGGGGGGGGGGTTTGTTGAGTATAATAAGTTGTGTCATTGGGCCGTTTTACTTAGTTCATTATGTACACGGTTTGCGCTTGTCCAACCGTATTAATGATTAGGGTTATAGTATATATAGTGCATGCATGAACCGTAGTTGATAGTTGTTGAATCGATCTTTTCATTATAACTGTAGCACACCTCCACAATAGAAATTCTTTATAGATTTGTTCTGAGGTTGTGTCTTTTAATCATTCGTCACCAGTTAATACGTCTTGTGTTCTTGATTTCTTATTGTGCTACTACTTTACTTGTTAGAATCTAATCAATTTGAAAGGATTTTATTCCTAACATATATATTATTAGCCCACTTGTTTATGGACCCTTTAGTCTTCAGTCTGTTAGGGTTTGATCTAGCTAGTATTTATATCTGTTTTGCTCTTTGTAGACTTTTTGTTTTTCATTGAGAACCCTTGTAATTTCTCTTTATTATAATCATATGAGAATGTTAACACATGTCTTTTGGATAAATTCCCTTTTTTGTAAATATATATAACATCATTAAATAGTAAGAAACATTATTGAAATAAAATGATCACGTCTACCCGCCGCACGGTGCAAATTACCCCATAGTTAATTTTTGAATTCCATCTAAATTACTGATATTCCTAGGTTAGTAATAGTTATGCAGTTTTGTTCTTTTTTGGGAAAAATACATAAAGATACAAGATGTTGTTGATATCTTATCATAAGAAAAGTACATCAAATTTGTGACGTGAAAATTATTATCGTCTTTTTTTGTTATTAATATTCGTCAAAGTTGCCTCATGTTTACTATTTTTATTCATGACAAAAGAGGTTGATATGGCTCACACTCTAAAACATCTGCATCATCATTTTACTTTAAATAGATTTTTAGACAACAAGACTAATGATGCAGTCACTTTTTTCACTACAAATTTAGTTTGTCACGTAAGCGCTACATCACTTTTCCCCGCCCTGAACCAATAGGAAGTAGTCTTCCATGCCACCTCTCACTATTTTTCTTTTTTAAATTAATGCGTTAAAATATAATTTGTTTCAACCGGAAAAACATTTGCAATCGGTGTTTATGAAGAACATGCACACAATTTGTTTCAGGTGGATCTTGGGGTGAGGTTTGTGGGAGAGTTGTTTGGATTCATTTTGGTAGTAGAAATGGTAGTGTTTTGTATAAATTAAGTAGTAGAAAGAATAATTGTTTTGTGAAATGAATTAAATATATGAAACATGTTATTTATAGAGGTTATTTTTTCAAAAAAAGAATTAAAATGTTACAATTTATAGTCGTTGGGATTGAGTTTGGGAATTCAATGTGGTATAGTGGTCTCGTGTCGGAGTGGACACTACTGTAACATCCATTTTCCAAGTATAAGTTTTTTGGCATCAATTGTTTAAGTCAGATGTTTTTTGAGTTTTGTTGAAACTGCATCCTGGTGGCTTCGTATTCGTTGCATGGCCACGTCATTTAATTAGGGACACAGTCAGCCATGGACAGGTGCATGGTAGCAGCTTGGTTCATAACCTTAGGTATCAGGTCGTGTTCCTTATTTAAGGATTATAACTTTTATGATTTTCTCTCTTGATCAATCCCCACCCTTTAATTGAGAAACCCTAGCATTGAGAGTTCATTTGGTGTGTGTGGCGACCTTGAGCCTTTGGAGTGCTCCTTGTGAAGATAGTGGTGTTGGGTTATGGTTATATAATAATCATTTGGTGTGTGTGGAGACCTTGAGCCTTTGGAGTGCTCCTTGTGAAGATAGTGGTGTTAGGTTATGGTTATATAATAAGCACCCATGAATCTTCTAAAAAGTTTCATTATTTATGAATTCTATCCCATACTATAAACATGCATAAAGCACCTTATAAAGCACCTTATGAAGGAAATAAGATTTTAATGTTAAGGCATAATTAGCTTCTAAAATGTCATGAGATCAAAATGTAACACCGTAGATTACAAAATAATTTTTCACAATTTATAAAAACATTTCCCATTAACTTTTCATAAAATCATCAAGTTTAAATCCCAATTTACATTATACAAAATCCCAAGATCACAAGTATAACAAAATCCCATGCGTGTGTACGGATCAAGCCGGCGCCTTCCCACGGTCATCGCTAGTACCTGAAACAACAACACTAACACTGTAAGCACAAAGCTTAGTGAGTTCCCCAAAATACCACACATAAAACACATATTAGCCACTCGAGGCTATAACTCTATGGGTCTGTGCACCCAAACTCTGTGAACCCTCAGGTTCTAACTCTAGGAACCTTCCGGTTCCAACTCTGTAAACATGCACAGCATAATCACATAGAAATAATGCAGTACAACATATAGCATACAATACTCTGTCACATAACTCTGGTTACCTACTCAAGGTAAAGTATAGTGAGAAGACTCATCTCGCGTATCTCGATGACTCACAAATCCTGAAATCCCTCGTGCCCGATCCTCCGAGCTATAATCCTCCTATAACATCATATGTCTCTAATTAACACTTTTTATCTCTAAGGTTGACTATCCCTAAGAAGACAACACAGGTCAACTCTGGTCAACGGTCAACGGTCAACTTTGACCGGACTCGGCGAGTGCACGAGGGCAACTCGGCGAGTCTAGACGTTTTCACCAACTCTCTAGGATTCCCTTCTTACACGTCGAGTACTCCCCCTGACTCGACGAGTTCCACTTGGAAGAATCGCGGGGCCACCCCGACTCAACTCGCCGAGTCTCAAGAACAACTCGGCGAGTCCCAGCTCGACTCAGTCCTCTTGACCACCCTTCCCTACTCGCCCTGACTCACTGAGTCAACCCAATACTCGACTGGACCACTCACTGGCCGATCCAAGGCAATCTTCAAGCTACTCGCCGAGTCTGCTCATCGAACTCGGCGAGTCCATGCCATGCAATCACTCAAACTCGCTTCTAAGGTCAGATCTGTTCCATCAATTCATAGATCTGGCCTTCCTAGACTGATTCACCACGTAAAGCCCCAAACTTGGTGTACATACAACCTCTATATGTCCATATATGAAGAATTATCAACAAATATCACAACTCAAGGTCATAACCTCCATTGTTCTTCATAAAGCTTGATGAATGAGGCTCTCTGGACCTCTATGGATCCAGATCCAAAGCCTCATCACTAGCAAGGGACTATTTGGCCATCAAATAAACCCAACAAAGGCCACAAGAAACCCTAAATCCAAATATACTTCACAAAACAGAAGATGAGCCGAAATCATACCTTTAGATCGATGATCTAAGCTTCAAATCCACAGAATAGCAACCTCCTTTGCTTCCTCTTGGCTAGAACCTTCCTCTTCTTTGCTAAACAACACACAAAGGTCAAGAAATGCTTCCTCTCTCTCTCAAATCGGTAAAGCACTCTAGGGTTTCTCTCTATGGACTGCTGGGTACAAATGCCGGCCATAAGGCCCTTTAAATAGGTCCCAAACCCGAGAAATTAGGGTTTCATTAAACAGCGCGGACTCGCCGAGTCCATATCCTGGACTCGCCGAGTCCAGGCGAATCCCGCGTCCAGAATCGCGTCCCTACTCGGCGAGTCTGAGCTCCAACTCGCCGAGTCCCCTCTCAAAATACAAAAATCATAAACAATAAAGATACCTGGAAATCCGGGCTGTTACAATTCTCCCCCACTAGAACTAGACTTCGCCCTCGAAGTCTCGCTCTGAAAATAGCTCCGGATGCTGCTCCCGCATCTCGCGCTCCGACTCCTAGGTCATCTCTGATCCCTTCCGGTGTTGCCACTGAACCAACACCAGAGGTACCTCCTTGTTCCTCAGAACCTTGATCTTCCGATCTCTGATGGACACTGGCCTGTCGGCATAATTCAGGCTCGCATCCACCTGAATATCTTCTAATGGAACCACTGCCGACTCATCGGCTATACACTTCCTCAATTGCGACACATGAAAAGTGTCGTGGATCTGCCCCAACTCTGCTGGCAACTCCAAACGATAGGCTACCCGGCCTACCCTCGCAATCACACGAAATGGCCCAATATACCGGGGTCCCAACTTGCCCTTCTTCCTGAATCGAATCACTCCTTTCCAAGGAGAGACCTTCAGGAGAACGAAGTCGCCGACCTGAAACTCAAGCTCGGACCGGCGTCGATCTACATAACTCTTATGTCGGCTCTGGGCGGTCAATAACCTCTGTCTGACCTGCTGAATCTGCTCTGTCGTCTGAAGCACGATCTCTGTACTGCCCATCACTCTCTGCCCAACCTCTCCCCAACAAATGGGGGTCCGACACCTCCTACCATACAACAGCTCAAAGGATGGCATACCAATGCTCGAATGATGGTTGTTGTAGGAAAACTCTGCCAAGGGTAAATACGCATCCAAGCTACCCCCGAAATCTAACACACATGCTCGAAGCATGTCCTCAAGCGTCTGAATCGTCCGCTCACTCTGGCCGTCTGTCTGGGGATGATATGCGGTACTAAAATGCAATCTAGTACCCAACTCCTCATGAAATTTCTTCCAGAATCGGGAAGTGAAACGCACATCACGGTCCGAAACAATCGAGATCGGCACCCCATGCCGAGATACCACTTCTCTCACATATATCTCCGCCAACTTCTCCGCTGAAGAACTCTCACTGATGGCAAGGAAGTGAGCGCTCTTCGTCAACCTGTCCACAATCACCCAAATTGCATCAACTCCTCTGGCAGTCCTCGGCAATTTGTTGATGAAATCCATAGTGATCTGCTCCCACTTCCATTCGGGAACCTCCAATGGCTGCAACTTGCCATGCGGTCTCTGGTGCTCGGCCTTAACCCTGCGGCAGGTCAAGCACCTCTCAACAAACCAGGCGACGTCCCTCTTCATACAGGGCCACCAATACTCTTTCCTCAAATCCAAATACATCTTCGTGGCCCCCGGATGGATCGAAAATTTCGACCGATGAGCCTCCTCCATCAAAGTAGCACGCATACCGCCCACAAACAGTACCCAAATCCGACCCTGAAAAGTAATAAGCCCTCGACCATCCGTAACGAACTCTGAAACCAAACCAACGACCCGTTCCCTCTTCTGCATCCCCGGTTGCACAGCCTCGGCCTGTGCCCTACGAATGGCATCCAATACCGGAGCTATCACGATCAACCTCAAACATACATCTCGCAGTGGTGTGCTCTCCGCCCTGCGGCTCAACGCATCGGCTACCACATTAGCCTTGCCTGGGTGGTACAGGATCTCACAATCATAATCCTTGACCACATCCAACCACCTCCTCTGTCGCATATTTAGGTTGGGCTGATCCATCAAGTACTTCAAACTCTTATGGTCCGTGTATATCGTACACCGAACCCCATACAAGTAGTGACGCCAAATCTTGAGAGCGAACACTACTGCCCCCAACTCTAGATCATGCGTGGGATATCTCGTCTCATGAGGATTCAACTGCCTCGATGCATATGCTATCACATGACCCCTCTGCATCAACACCGCACCCAGCCCCAAAATCAATGCATCACAATATACCACAAAATCCTCTATCCCTTCCGGGAGAGCTAATACCGGGGCTTCGCACAACCTTTGGAGAAGTGTCTCAAAGGAGGTCTGCTGCTCGAGACCCCATGAGAACGCAACACCCTTCCGGGTCAATCTGGTGAGTGGCACTGCGATCTTGGAGAAATCCTTGATAAATCTCCGACAATACCCTGCCAACCCAAGGAAACTCTTGATCTCAGATGGTGACTTCGGCACCTCCCAACTCATCACTGCTTCAACCTTGGCTGGATCGACCAGAATCCCTTCCTGGTTAACAAGATGTCCAAGGAATTGGACCTCCCGCAACCAGAAATCACACTTGGAGAACTTTGCATAAAGCTTCTCCAATCTCAAAACCCCAAGGACCTCCCTCAAATGTTCCTCATGCTGCTCTCTAGATCTTGAATATACCAGAATGTCATCGATAAATACAATCACCGACCGATCCAACATCGGCCTGCATACCCTGTTCATGAGATCCATGAACACAGCCGGGGTATTGGTGAGCCCAAAAGGCATCACCACAAACTCGTAATGCCCATATCGCGTCCTGAACGCTGTCTTTTGGACGTCCTCATCCCGCACTCTCACCTGATGATATCCCGACCTCAAATCTATCTTGGAGAACCAAGATGCTCCCTGCAACTGATCGAATAAATCGTTGATCCTCGGTAACAGGTAACGGTTCTTGACCGTCAGCTTGTTCAACTCCCGGTAGTCAATGCACATCCGGTGTGAACCATCCTTCTTCTTGACGAACAGGATAGGCGCTCCCCACGATGAGCTGCTCGGCCGAAGAAACCCCTTCCCCAGCAGCTCCTGAAGCTGCGAGGATAACTCTTGCATCTCTGGAGGTGCAAGACGATAAGGCACCTTAGCGATAGGCGCGGCCCCTGGAATCAAATCAATACTGAACTCCACTTGCCTCACAGGAGGCACACCCGGTAACTCCTCGGGAAAAACATCTGGAAACTCACGCACCACCGGAACCTCCTCAACTGAACTCGGTTTCTCGGAAGCCACCCGTGTATCCATCACATACGCCACAAAACCCTTACAGCCCTACTGTAGACACTGCCTCGCCCTAGCGGCCGAACAAAAAGCTGATCCTGAACGTGTACCCTCGCCGTACACTGAAAGAACTCCCTCACTAGGGTTTTGTATGGTCACCAGCTGACGCTCACAGTCGATAACCGCGCCGAATCGGCTCAACCAGTCCATGCCCACAATGACACAGACATCACCCATCGCAATAGGAATCAGATCAATCGGAAACTCACCCCGAAAATCTCTAATACACCTCCCCGGAGAACCTCCGTGGCACTAATCACTCTATCGTCAGCTATGGAAACTCTCAGAGGCCGACTCAATGCCTCACGGCTAACACTGATATGCTGACTAAAGGCCAAAGATACAAAAGACCGACTCGCACCCGAGTCAAATAACACTAAAGCAGGTACAGAGTTCACAAGAAAAGTACCTACGCATAACATAATATAAGCATAATATCTCAACATAAAAATAATTACATGAAAGGAAACATACCAGCCACAACATCGGGCGCAGCGCGGACCTCCTCCGCAGTCAACTGGAAAGCTCTCCCTCGAGCTCTCGGCGCTTCGACCTTCACATGCCGACTCTCTGTAGCTCTGATGGCGGCAGGAGCAGATCCCTAAGATGCTCCGTGCAACTGCAGACACTCGGCCTTTCGGTGTCCGATCTGGTTGCAGTGAAAACACACTGCAAACCCCTTGGGGCAGTCCTTGGCCATATGCCCCTCCTTGCCACATTTGTAGCAAGATCCCGCTCGACAGACTCCATCATGACCCTTGCCGCACTTCCCGCAAGTGCGGCCCTTCTGGCTCCCTGGTTTGGGATCAGCGGGCTTGGCCCGCTTGGCTGCCGACTGAGACTGTGCCGGTCGCCGATCCCTCCCCTAAGACTCCGCCTCCTCCCTGGCCTGAGTCTCAAGCTCAATCTCCCTCTTCCGGGCATTTTCCTGAAGCTCAGCAAATGTCCGGTACGAGGAGTTCGCAGCGAACTCCCGAATATCCCGCCTCAAAATGCTCAAGTAGCGGCTCATACGTGCCTGCTCAGTGGACACGTGCTCAGGACAGAACATCGCCCTCTCATGGAACATCCTCGTGATCGCTGTAACTGACTCAGTACCCTGCTTGAGGGTCAGAAACTCCTGTGCCAAACGTTCCCTCTCCACCTGGGGAACGTACTCATCTTGGAACATGACAGTGAACCTCTCCCAGGTCATTGCCGCAAGCTCAGCAGGTGTATAATGCGCTGTCACAAACTTCCACCAGTCCTTCGCTCCCAAGCGAAGCTGGTTCAGCGCGAACCGAACCTTCAAATGCTCAGGAGATGAGCAAGTGAAGAAACACCCCTCAATATCAGATATCCACCTCATAGCTGCCACCGGATCCTGAGTGCCATCAAACTCTGGTGGTTTCGTGTTGTTGAACTCGCGGAACAGCAACGCATCACCACCTTGCGGCCTTGCAGCAGCAATCGCTGCGGTAGCCGCTGCAGCAGCAGCCTCAGAAAGAGCGGCATAACGCTCATCAAACGTCTCAATCAGTGTGGTCTGTATAGACCCAAACATCTCTGGTATCTCCGCCCTGATGGCCGCAGCCACCTCCTCTTGGATGATCCGGCGGATCTCCTCCTCACTGGTACCACTGCTCTCGGGCATCAAACGTGTCCTCATCATGATCTACCTCTGAAATACAACATACGAAAATCAGAATCCACACGAGCATACTCACACTCGACAACTCTTTACTCCTTGATTCTTGGTATTCCAAAGATTCTTACTTGGGCTGCACACCGCTCCGATGCTTTAGTAGTACGGGCCCAATACTACTATCCGCACCGCACCAGAATACACCCCAAGTCCTCCTCTTCGGATTCCAAGTCCCAAGTACTCTATCATGCGTAGACCACTCTCTAATAGATCTCTCATAAGCCCCTCGCTGCTACCTACTCACTCTCAAACATCTCATAGCAGCTCACCTCTCCCTAGGCTAAGGCATCACAAATCAGGCCACTCTAGTCCTAATAGCAATACCTAGCCTACTCTAGCATGCAGATACATCATATCAATATCAATATCACATAATATAAGGTATTTTGGGAAATCACCGTTCGGGCGCTGACTGATCGTACACACATCTCTTGCTCTGCGTTTTTCAAAAATCTTTTACTCTTTTTGAAAATACATCTCAAATCCTTAGTTTGAGTTCAAATACGCCCGAAGGTGTACTCGAATCCCTCAAACCAAGGCTCTGATACCAACTGTAACACCGTAGATTACAAAATAATTTTTCACAATTTATAAAAACATTTCCCATTAACTTTTCATAAAATCATCAAGTTTAAATCCCAATTTACATTATACAAAATCCCAAGATCACAAGTATAACAAAATCCCATGCGTGTGTACGGATCAAGCCGGCGCCTTCCCACGGTCATCGCTAGTACCTGAAACAACAACACTAACACTATAAGCACAAAGCTTAGTGAGTTCCCCAAAATACCACACATAAAACACATATCAGCCACTCGAGGCTATAACTCTATGGGTCCGTGCACCCAAACTCTGTGAACCCTCAGGTTCTAACTCTAGGAACCTTCCGGTTCCAACTCTGTAAACATGCACAGCATAATCACATAGAAATAATGCAGTACAACATATAGCATACAATACTCTGTCACATAACTCTGGTTACCTACTCAAGGTAAAGTATAGTGAGAAGACTCACCTCGTGTATCTCGATGACTCACAAATCCTGAAATCCCTCGTGCCCGATCCTCCGAGCTATAATCCTCCTATAACATCATATGTCTCCAATTAACACTTTTTATCTCTAAGGTTGACTATCCCTAATAAGTCAACACAGGTCAACTCTGGTCAACGGTCAACTTTGACTGGACTCGGCGAGTGCACGAGGGCAACTCGGCGAGTCTAGACGTTTTCACCAACTCTCTAGGATTCCCTTCTTACACGTCGAGTACTCCTCCTGACTCGACGAGTTCCACCTGGAAGAATCGCGGGGCCACCCCGACTCAACTTGCCGAGTCTCAAGAACAACTCGGCGAGTCCCAGCTCGACTCAGTCCTCTTGACCACCCTTCCCTACTCGCCCTGAATCACTGAGTCAACCCATGACTCGACTGGACCACTCACTGGCCGATCCAAGGCAATCTTCAAGCTACTCGCCGAGTCTGCTCATCGGACTCGGCGAGTCCATGCCATGCAATCACTCAAACTCGCTTCTAAGGTCAGATCTGTTCCATCAATTCATAGATCTGGCCTTCCTAGACAGATTCACCACGTAAAGCCCCAAACTTGGTGTACATACAACCTCTATATGTCCATATATGAAGAATTATCAACAAATATCACAACTCAAGGTCATAACCTCCATTGTTCTTCATAAAGCTTGATGAATGAGGCTCTCTGGACCTCTATGGATCCAGATCCAAAGCCTCATCACTAGCAAGGGACTATTTGGCCATCAAATCAACCCAACAAAGGCCACAAGAAACCTTAAATCCAAATATACTTCACAAAACAGAAGATGAGTCGAAATCATACCTTTAGATCGATGATCTAAGCTTCAAATCCATAGAATAGCAACCTCCTTTGCTTCCTCTTGGCTAGAACCTCCCTCTTCTTTGCTAAACAACACACAAAGGTCAAGAAATGCTTCCTCTCTCTCTCAAATCGGTAAAGCACTCTAGGGTTTCTCTCTATGGACTGCTGGGTACTAATGACGGCCATAAGGCCCTTTAAATAGGTCCCAAACCCGAGAAATTAGGGTTTCATTAAACAGCGCGGACTCGCCGAGTCCATATCCTGGACTCGCCGAGTCCAGGTGAATCCCGCGTCCAGAATCGTGTCCCTACTCGGCGAGTCTGAGCTCCAACTCGCCGAGTCCCCTCTCAAAACACCAAAATCATAAACAATAAAGATACCTGGAAATCCGGGCTGTTACACAAAATTTCTACATGGATAAAATTACTTTTTAGGCATAAACCTAAGACAACATAAGAAGTAAATAAATTTTGTCCACTATATATACACTTTGTAAGAGTTGGATAAGAAGCTAATGCTCTAAAAACGGAAAACATTTAAAACTTGACATAGACAACATAAACTCGTTACACATACACATTTAATGAAACAAGAAACATCAACAAAAACACAAATTGGTATCTCTTGAAAGTAACATAAAAGACACAACAACTTTAATAAAAAAAATGTAGACTAGTAACAAAATTTATAGCCACATCAACTATAACTAAGACCAAGAATCGACATGTAGTCTTTAATTTTGATTAAATTAGAAATAAATCACTAACTTGAACTAAAATCAGAAATATAAAAACATAACTTAGATTAAAATCGAGCATGGTGATGATAACCAACCTGATTTGAAGTCCTACAGAGGTAAGAAACTCCGAGAAACCAAGAAGAAAAACGGGGGACTTCAGCTTGATTAGGCAGCGATATATATATATATATATATATATATATATATATATATAGAGAGAGAGAGAGAGAGAGAGAGAGTAGGAGAGATACCAATGACTTTGAGTAAGAGTTTATTGAGTAGCGAGTACAGAAATGACAGACTTCGGATCGATAATGGCAATGACAGAGGAGATTGAGGGGTGACTAATAATGTTGGCGAAGAGGATGGGAAAACGAAACATGAGAGAAATAGAGAGACATATAGAATGAGAGGCAATCTAAAACATGTTTTTTTTTACCAAAATGGTGTTTATTAGAAACATATTTACCAAACAAGTATATTTTTAAATATATTTACCACTTTTTGTGAAAGTCTAATACTAAGTCAAAATTACAAACAAGGCAAACAGAATAGAACGACCACACCAAGGCACCTCGACACCCCAACATCATCTGAGATCGATCCCACCAATCATATTCTTTGACTTTGGCCATAGCAGAGTGCGAATATTATGATTTTGGCCACAACAGATGCTGACAAGTACACCTCCACCATAGAAGACACCTATGAGTCTTCCTTCACCACTGTAGACACCAATGAGCCTTAATTTCTAAAGCTCTCTCCCTCTCTTGGCGATTTCTTGCAGCTTTCTAAGTATTCACTTTGTGTTTATCGTCTTCCAGTGTTGTTGAAAAACTGATACTTCTACATTAAATCTTAGTTTTTTACTCTATTTCTTACGACCAATAGAAGCAAAGTAAAAACCATTAAAGAAAGGAGTTCGATCCGTGCAGTTCTCTAAGATCAAGATCAGCCATCAACACGTCAGTTTTACCTTTTTGTCTCGTGTTTACTTTCGTCCACTAACATGACACTCTTCTTCTACCTTTCTTGTAATCAGATCTAATCAAGAAGGATTAATCTGGTTTCTAGACGAAACTTGGTAATTATATTAATAATAATTGGATTTATTATTCACAAATAATCGACATATAATTCTTAATATTATTTATCGGTTTCCTTACGTGTCTGCTGGTTTGGATATTCAACATCTAGGTATGGTGTTGTAGTTAGAGATCATTTTATTTTTCCTTCTTCAAAATCGATATTGGTGTCTCCTGTAAATTTGAAAGCTTTTTCTTTTCCCTTTGCATTTTCTCAGATTTTGAAACATTTTTTCTCAATACGAACTACAACTTTTCCTTCTTTAAAATTGATTTTTCATCATGGGTGTATGCTATCTTTTGAATCGTATTGTTCTTTATTTATGGTTATTAAAGAATTGAATCATCAAGAGTGACCAATAATCTACCTAAATTGAGGAATTGACTCCACCACTTTTAGTCTATATTAGGGTTGTAATTCCTTATGATCATAATTCACAAACTAGAATATGACATGTATGTAAATGTAAGAACATGTAAAAGTTGGGTAAATGGTAGCTTACACAAGTTCTACTATGATTTTGGCCAAAGGTTAACATCGAGATCCATGTCAACATGAATTAGTGGAATTGAACATGTGTATTACAAATCAATTTGCTCCAATACTACTAAAATGGAATTGAACATGTGTATTACAAATCAATTTGCTATTTAATAGCTAACTATAATATGTACCCAAAAATCTTGTATATGCATAACTTAATATAACATGTGTTTAAAAAATAATAGAGAATAAAATGATAAGATTGTCATATTTAGCATTCAACACAGACAGTCAGATGTATAATCAAACAATGTGGCTTCAGTAAGAACTAGAAAGAATCAATCGAATCAGAGCTTCATACTCGGTTAGACCTCTAACTCAGTTAGCTTTATACCCGGTTAGACCTCTAACTCAGTTAGCAAATATCAAACAACCCATTAAAAAGAAAGGAAAAATAATTATTTTTTTAAAATTTTTTAATCTTAAAAAAAATCTATTATATGAAGTTATTATTAATATTATAATTATTAATATTATGCATAATTTTATTATTATATGTTTTATTCACATTAATGTTTTTATTATTTTTTATTATATGTACGTGTGTGTATATATATATATATATATATATATATATATATATATATATATATATATATATAGAGAGAGAGAGAGAGAGAGAGAGAGATAGAGACAAAATAGAGAGAGAGAAAGAGAGAGAGACAAATAAAGATCAAAGTTCTTTTAAGAATCAAAAAATTTGCGACAAGTTGAGAACTCCTAATTTGTTCTCATTTTTCAAAACAAAAACAACCAATATTAAAAAAATACAGCGTCTAAGCCATATCTAAGCTAAAAGAATAGTATTTGACTATTTGTTTTATTAGAAATGTTTTCATAAATTTGAGTCAATATATATATATATATATATATATATATATATATATATATATATATATATATATATATATATATATATATTTACGTCTGCAGTCCATATGATCGCGGTCGCGTAGTTATAACTGCGGATGCTTTAGTTCTCAACCACTAACAAATCCTTAAGTTCTCACAATAACTCAGAACTATATATATATATATATATATATATATATATATATATATATATATATATATATATATATATATATATATATATATATATATATATATATATATATATATATATATATCAAGGTTGCAGAAAACGCTAGACGTTACCTAGGCGGTGGACTGGGGTCTAGGGATTAATCGGCTAGACGGGGATTAATCGGGGACCATTAATTATTAGAAAAATAATTCAAAAAATTGTAAATCTAATTTTAATACTAAGAATATAAGTAAATAAGCATAAAAGTTTAATAATATCTTAATAAGTTTAACAAACACAACCATTTATCATCCAAAATAAACATAAAAGTTTAATAATAAGTTTAACAAGCACACCAAATCATATCCAACAAGTCCATAAAAGTTTAAAATAAGTTTTAACAAGCACAACAATTTTCTTCTAATCTTCACCACATACTTCCATTATTTGAACCCCATCCGACTCATATTCGTCTTCTTCTAACACTTGATCCTCACTCTCGGACTCAAAATCTTCATCAAAAAGTTCCCTCGTTTTTGGACTTTCTCGGGGTGCTTGACTAACATCGGTTTCAAGAGTTTCATCAACCGTTTTGGGGTCTACTTCATCTACATCACAATCATCGCAATCAACAATCCATTCTTGAGCGAAGAGAGAATGATTTGATAATAGCACTTCTATGTTTCTATCTTTTCTCTTTTTGTTTTTCTCCATTAAATTAGCATTGAATTGAACATAAACAAGATTGTTCAATTTGCTTGTCTCCAATCTATTTCGTTTCTTTGTGTGTACCTACAAATTTAAACACAACAGAGAGTTTAAACATGCTTAATATTTAAATTTTATAAAATATAAATTTAATGCTTTATATTACTAACCCCTTCAAACGTGCTCCAATTCCTTTCACAACCTGATGAACTACTAGTTAAAGAAAGAATCCTCATTGCAATCTTTGTCAAATGAGGAGTTGTGCCACCAAATAGTCCCCACCAACTAGCTATGATTTTGAAACAAAAACACATTATTAATCGATAAATATCAAAATTTTATAAAATAGATAAATAGATAACTAAAAGGAAAACGAATTACCCGGATCAAAGTCGGCATCATTCACCTTACAATGTTTAATTGCAAGATCGGAGCCAAATCTATCAACCTTCTTCTTGTACTTTGGCAAGTCAATAGTTACGACTTTCCTTTGTATCTCTAAATCTCCAAGAAATAATGTATCAAAAAAATCAAGAACCGCATCCATTACATCGGGATCAAATTGGAGTTGTGCATCATTATAATGGTAATACGGATTCAAAAGATAAGATGTCAAATGTAAAGTTGAATCTAGTCGACCTTTCATCTTTGTGTTTATGATATCTATAATAGGCTTGTAGTGTTTCTCGTTACCACCCAAAGATTTGATAATTTCTTCTTTTGCAACTTTAATCTCCCCATAAACAAAACCCATTGAGGGCTTCCAATCCGCATCAACCATTCGAAGGACTTTCACCAAAGTAGAGAACACTTTTAAACATTGTGTCACACCGGACCAAAATTGAACACTTGTCACCGTTTTATATGAGGCGATCCCTTTAGGCTTACCGGAAAATTTACATTCCTCCCATTTGTTGCTAGAGAACATATGTCTTAGTTGTTCCTTTTTTCGGACAAACTTTGTAATGTTAGAAAGGCCGAAGCAAATCTTGTGACTCCCGGTCGGATAATTTCCCTTTTGTTGGTGTAACTTCTTATCATCACCAAGGTTTTGTGGTGAGCGTAAATGAATATGGTTAGTTTCTTTGCTTGATCTAGGATTTTCTTAAACCTTGGGAGTGCTCCGATACCTTGAAAAACAAACACGATTAAATAACAAATTATAATATATAATTAAACATTTTTATACTACATAAACTACTAAAAAAATAAAATAATAAATACAATAAATAAATAAAATAATGTAAATACCTTCAAGCATGAGGTTAATGGTATGTGTTGCACATGATGTCCAAAAAATAGATGGTCTTTTCTCTTTTAGCAACTTCGCTACCCCCATGTTATTTGTGGCATTATCGGTCACAACTTGAACAACATTCTCAGGACCAACTTGTTGAATACAAGATTCCACATACTCATATATGTGTTGGCTTGTATGTGCTTCACCGGAACATTCTTTTGAAAATAAAAAACGGTACCCATCTTCGAATTAACACATAAAGTCATAATGCTTCTCCTCTTTCGATCGGACCAAGCATCCGTCATAATCGAGCATCCATCCTCTTTCCATTCGTTTTCGTTTTTTTTCAACAAATTTTTTGTTCATTCAACTTCAAGCTTTAGAAGTGGGTTACTCAAAGCATATCTAGTAGGACATGGAAGCCCGGTTCCAAATTGGCCAATAACCTCTAACATCATTTTGAAGCTATCCCTTTCAAAGGCATGAAAAGGAATCGCACTCTCGTATGCCCACCTACTAATAAATTTATGGACCGCTAATATTCTTTCTTTCCGGACAATATTGTTAAGATCAATATTTTTTCCCTTTCCCGCCTTCAAAACTTCTTCGGGGTTTATTATGTTTGTGAAGTTATCCATGGGGCCTATAACATTTGGAGCCTTCAACCCCAAAGAATTTTCTACTTCATCCACGCTATCATGCAATTCTTGTCTCGCCTCTACCCTTAAATCTTCAATATGAACTTTTTTAGCTTTCTTTTTCAACTTCCCTTCGTTAAGATAATTTAGACATTTCAATTGATCATCTTTTGTAGACTTTGGACATGAAGATACATTTCCCGTTACATGAGCAATATGTTGTTTCATCCTATAAATCCCCCCACCAAACACTTTTCCGCACAAGGTACATTTCAATCTATCCATGTTGCTTTTATCTGGGATGACACCATATTCCCAACCAACATCATCTGAATTACGTTTATGTGCACCAGTGGCGGTTGATCCAATAGATGTAGTAGATGCATTACATGCCATTGATTGTCAACTGTTATAAAAATATACATTAACACATTAAAAATTCTCACTAAATCAACAAACTTTGTATCATATCCATTTATCATCACTTCATCTAATATTTATTATTGAGTATATCATGATTATCATCACATTAACACATTAAAAATAGTTGAAAACTCACTCACATATCACTAAAAAAATCACATTAACAATAACACCGTATTGGTGTTATTCATATCAGAGGCTCTGTAAACAAGTTCTGTAAACCGACTAAACTCAATCATATTTCCAAACTCGCTTCTAATTAATTTTTAGCAAAAACAACCTGTTCTGTAAACTCAATCTCAGCTCTATATGAAGCAATGATACTGGAACTAAGTAAACTCAATCACATTAACAGAATAACAAGTACGAATGTTACCCAACTTTCGTATTCAACAGGTAGTAAAGATTAAAGAATCAGGCCAAAATACTGGAAACAAGTGTATAAACTAAACAAGTTGATACCGGAATTGGGCCAAAGTACGAATGTTACCCAACTTTCGTCTTCCATGTTTAACATAAAAATAAGCATATATTTCATCATTATTTTATCAGAAATCAATTGATTAAGACCTTAAACCGAGGACAATAGATAAAATTGAAATTTGATAGCAAAAATCGAGTTTGATAAACTAACCTGTGTCGATTATGAAGATTGTTGTCGAACACCGAATACAATGCAGCCCTAACAGCGGCTCTAACAGCAAAGATGGTGGATTTCACACATTGGGGTTGTAACAGGCGATGGCGATGACACTATTATCTTCTTCGATTTCATCTTTTAGTCAAGAGAGAAACCACAAAAAAGTTTTCAGCTTTTCGTCGAGAGAGAAACCACAGCGACGGGAATGAGCGAAGTGGGAACGAGCCCTAGAAAAAATTATCAGTTTTTACGATTTTGCCCCTAATCTTTTTTGAAAATCCGTTGACCGATGTTGACTAATTAAAGGCCTAGATCCGCTTATCTCCGATTAGCTCCGACTTTGACCGTCTTTGACCAGCCCCGATTACCTTGAGCGATTACACATAAAACGTGGTCGGTTGCAGTCCGCCTAGCGCCTAGGCGCCGATTAATCGGCCGCCTAAGCCGATTTTTATAACACTGATATATATATATATATATATATATATATATATATATATATATATATATATATATATATATATATATATATATAACTATGTGCATGTGTATGCATATGTATAGATGTCTATTTATGTTTTATGAATATGTACGTAATTGTACATTTTTATGATACATATACTTGCACATACATACACACGCATACAAATAAATTCAAATTAATAGACATGAACTCAAATATTTATTCCCGATGCATAGTTGCTTTAAAATAAAACTCATAACATTCAATAAATTAATAATGTGATTACTTGTAATGCCTATAAGCCAACCATAAGATATAGACAATAATAGCAAGGTTAATAATCATAATCACGATTAGGGAGGATGGAATCGTCCCCGTCCTTCCCGCTACCTGCCAAAGCCTCTGTGGAGGGAGTCACACCCGCCTAAACTGCATCCCTCCCAACCCATCTTCCCTATTTTTCTTCTGTGATTCAACCCTCCAGCGGTTTCTTGAACCCACTCAACACCCTCTCTTTCTCTCCTGCTCTCCTCCCGGTGCTTCTTCTTCTTCTCCTTGCTGGTCAAAACCGCTACCATTCTGTTCTCTCTTATAACATTAACTTTAATGAGAATGGTAACCATAAATGGTCTCTGCGGTTTTACAAAAGTCACAAATTCAATCGATGCTAAAAAAAATTTATTGAACACGAGGTGCGGCAGTAGAAAGGGTCTCATACCAAAAGTTAACAAACAACCAAACCATAGTATTAAAAAGATTTACAATTTACAATAATTTTTGATAAATTTTGAAAATAATTACAATATTATCGAAAATAACCCATGCATAATGCTTCAACAAGTGTTGTCTCTCTATGTGTCACTTACCATATGATCCTTGAAAAAGCATGTAAAATGAGCGGTCAACTACTGAAATAGTTGGGGAGTTCACATGTTTATAGCATAACATAGTTTCAAATCATGAAAATCAGAACATTGATTAAAGTTTCCTTAAATGGAAGTTTGTTGCTGAAACGAGTAACATGTTTGCATAAAACAGTAGTTTGTTGCCAATGTAAGTAAACACGTTTGCATAAACAGTAGTTCGTTGCTAAAGTAAGTAAGCATGTTTGCATAACAAAGTCCGTTGTTATCATAAGAAATAAATTATGTTGCTAAAAAAAGAAATAAAGTTCATTTTTTTCATCAGAAATAAACTTCTTTGCTAACATGAGATACAAAGTTCATATTTTCATGAGAAATAAAGTTCGTTGCTAATATGAGAAACAAAGTTTGTGTCACACCCCCAAACCAGAACGGCGGAAACCTTCGGGGGCGGAGGACGTCATGCTCAGTATCATAACCATAGTGAAGAAAGTAAACACAACCATCATAAATATAATTTAAAAGGTTACATCGTTTCATAATACATGTTTCCAAATAAATTACATATGATGTAAAAATAGTTCACAAAAAATCTACGCCTTAGCGTCTTGTCTTCAAAAAGTCTTGTGGTTACCTGTATTACTGATTACCTAAGAATACAAGTTGTTTTTTAAAGAGTATCAACATTAAAGCTGGTGGGTTCATAAGCAACTTATAAATGAAAAATGAATGTTGTTCCTTAAAGTTTGTTATGAGTTTGATTCCAAAAAATCCAATATTTTCAAAAAGGTTTATTGTAGTCTTAACTGAACCAGGACTTAGTATATGTAAGTAAATCATCATACGTATACGTGGTTTTATATGTAAATAAAACTCCTTTTTGTGAAATCCTTAAATTCCTGTGAACGGCGTGTTTGTTAATTTCCCATGTGAGTTGTTATAACCATACTATGACTCGAAGACCTCGTACTTGACGTTCTTCAAGCATCGGAATGTTATGACACTTGTCACCCCAGACCTGCCAGTCTAGCTGTTGCAAGCAGCTTAGGTGCGGGTTGTCAAACCCAATATAGATCTATATACAATTATCACGCTCTCCCTATAAGAGATTCTACCTATAATTACAGGACTTTTCTATAGTACTAAAGAGTACTCCAAAGATGAATGTCTCACAAATTTATTCATTAACATGTTCACGTAGTTTGTAATAAAATACTCACTTTGTAAATCGATAGTATTATCATTTGAGGTGCCCAAACTATACCTATTATAGTTTTATCAAAATGTTTTATGTTGTAAATGAAACCTTGTTATGCATGACCTTGTATTTCAATAGAATGACATTGAAAATGCTAAATATAAAATCTTACACACCTTGCTCAGCATGTTACAAGGTGTGAAAAATACTCTTAAACTTGTTTTAACAGTTTAATTATTAACTGCCACTGTTTTAGATTATTTATAGAAAAATCATCGTGAGTTGAAAACTAAATCCGTAAACTCAGAGAGTTTGGAAAACGAGTCTATTATGTTCACAAATTTTCTTATAAGGTGACAAGTGAGAGGGTGACACATGGAAGGCAAGTGGGTACACTTGACCCACTTGTGGGGTAAATATCCTCTTAATATAAAATAATGATTTTAAATTAATAAATCCTTGAGAAATAAATAAAATATGAGTTCTGGGAGTTTAAAATGGTAAAAATATGAATTTGGTGAAAAAAATCCCGTCAAAAACGTCAAAAACGGGCTTAGGAGGCGCAAGTAGTCGAAAACCGGAAGAAGGAAGAGAACCTGCGAGGTTCGGTCCTTAGGAGGTGAGAACCGAGAGAAGAGAGGAGTAGGGACCGATGGTACGTGAAGGGACCGAAGGTGGAGGCTCTGGTCCGAAAGTGGAGGTTCAGCTCGCAGATTTCGGTCCAAGGGGGGCTTCGCTTCTAACAGCTTCGGCCCTTATGAGAGGTTCCCTCTAAGAGGGTTCGGTTCCTAAGAGGGTTTCGGCCCTAAATGGCTATTTTTCAATATAACTTCTCGTTTTGAGTGATTTTTGGCCAGGTTAAGGGTCAGGATGACCCGATTGACTATAAAAAGTTGACAGAAATTTTGAGAGAGATTTGGGAGAGACTAGGAGAGATTTGGGAAAGATCCACTTTTAGCCATTTTCATTGAATAATCTTACAATGCAAGGTCCGTGGACCCCGTTATACTTTGTTTATGATTATTTTAAGTCCCCAAAAGGGTTCATAAACATGTCTTGATGCGTTTAACTCCCTTCTTAGGGTTTCACATTGATAACACATAGATTTACCGAGACACTCGAATTCTTGACACACAAATGTACGTTTTGATAGAATAACATTTAATCATACAAATATTATACAAGATTGACCGGTTTGACTTGTTGACTTAACTTTGACGTGTTGACTTTGGATTTGACTTGTTGACTTTGACTTTGACTTGAATTTGACGGTTGTCACATTATCCCCCCGTTAGAAGGAATTACATCCTGAAATTTGCATTTTGAGAGGGACTTTAAGGTTTGGGGAATAGATGTGGATACTTTTGCTTCATTTGATCCTAATGCTCCCATGTAAATTCGGGTCCTCGCTTGGCATTCTAGCGGACCTTTACGATGGGGATTCGACTTTGTTTCGTCGATTTGACCTCTCGATCCATGATTTCAACAGGTTCCCTCTATGAATTGGAGGTTCTCATTGATCTCAATTTCTTCCAAAGGAATGACAAGGGTCTCATTAGACAAATATTTCTTTAAGTTCGACACAAGAAAGGTAGGGTGCATGTTGCTGAGTTGCTGTGGTTATCGAAGCTTGTATGCCTCCGGGCCAATCCTGGCGAGGATTTCAAATGGCCCGATATACCTTGGATTTAACTTCCCATGTTTTCCAAAACGTATTAATCCCTTCCAAGTTAATACTTTCAGTAGTACTGTAACATCCCGAAATATCAAGAGTATGGTAGAAGGGCTAAAAAAGTAAATTGGGAAAGAGTGACTCGGCGAGTCCATGGGTGGACTCGGCGAGTAGAGTCGCGACTGGGTCGCATGTTAAGTAGCCGACTCGGCGAGTCAGTGAGATGGACTCGGCGAGTAGACGCTGAGTGGAGAAAACCCTAATTCTCGGGGTTGAGCCCTATATAAAGAACATGACAGCCCTCTCTCAGCCTCCTTATTCCCCCTTGAGTCCCAGAAACCCTAAAATCATGGAGAAGCACCATTGTTGAGCAAACTGGATCTTGGAGAGGTGATTGTGGAAGAGATTATAGAGAAGGAGAGGCTTAGAACAAGGGGCTTTGCTTGGATTCGAATTTCATTGCAGTTGGGACGTTCTTTGGAGGTAATATCTCGTCCTTGGGTTGTTGTTATGTTGTTTCTTCATTTTGGGGGTATTAGAGATTAGATATTTGGATGTGTTGGAGTTTAGAGGTTAGATCTGAGGTTGCTACCTCAGATCTTGTATGGAGAAGAGTTGGAATGCATGAAAGTCCCTGTGTTGAGTGTTGGATGGAGCTATCATGTCCCAAACCTTAGCCCTAATGTGTGAAATGCATAGATCTCTTTGGATTCACGTAAAGTTTGCCACTTTACGTGATGGATGAGTTGTAGGAGGCTAGATCTATGTTTTGGAGCAATTGCATGGCCTGGAATGCTTCTGAATGGATTCAGACCGGTGGTACTCGACGAGTCACATGGGTGTACTCGACGAGTTGCTTGAAGATGAGCCAGAACTCGACGAGTTGGAAGAACAACTCGGCGAGTAGGATGAAGATGGCCTGGAACTCGGCGAGTTGTATGAACAACTCGGCGAGTAGGTTGAAGATAGCCTTAGACTCGGCGAGTCTGTTCTTGGGCTCGGCGAGTCTTGTCGAAGAGTCCCAATATTTTTCTGGTTGAGTCGAGAATCGGCGAGTCAAGGGATGACTCGGTGAGTTGTGGACGAGTGGACTCAGAGTTGTTGGACTCGGTGAGTCTCGGGGTGACTCGGCGAGTTAGGTCGCGGATTGATGGAAGTTCTGTGTATGGGGACTCGGCGAGTCATCGGGTTGACTCGGCGAGTAGAGTCAGTCAGGGGTTGACTTTGACCTTGTCTTTGACCAAGGGTTGACAAGTGGTTTCCAGGGGCATTTTGGTAATTGTTGATTATTGTTTTGAGTTCAGTGCATTGGTGGTTGTCCAGTGGTGGGGATTGTATCAGTGATCGAAGCAGCTTGGGTTATCTGTTCAGTCGGCAGTTTCGAGGTGAGTAATCCTCACTATATCGACAGGGTCTAAGGCACCAAGGCCGACCCTTATCGGATTGAGATCCGGGTAGTTATTGTTATGTTGTTGCTATGTTATCTTTGCATCCCGAGAGCTAGGGTGGCATATAGAAACCTGTTTGAGATCGGTACCCTGAGAGATAGGCAGATGCTATGCTGGTGACCTGTTAGGTCGGTATCCTGGTTAGGATGATGATATGCTATGTGATCTGTTTGATCTGCTTGTTGAATGTGAATTGCTATATGATTGTATGTATATGTGCACATGGTTGTTGGACTGGAGTTGGGTTGAGGCGGGTCCTACTGTGTGTTGTAGGCCAAGATACCCAGGGCGGACCGGTTGTCCCAAAGGCCAAGCGAGTGGTCCGGATAGGCTGTAGGCCCTGAAAGGGCGGACCAGACGTGCCGAAGGCTCGGAGAGTGGACCAGATAGACTGAAGGCCCGACGTGGGCAGACCAGTCATACTGTAGACCCGGAGAGTGGACCAGGTGGATTGAAGGCCCGGGAGCGGGCGGACCAATCACACTGTAGACTCGATGTATGTGGATAGACTCAGAGGGTGGACCAGGTGGACTGAAGGCCGGTGCGGCGGACCAGTCACACAGTAGACCCGAAGTGCATGGCTGTTATGTGATCGGATATGTTATGGCATGTTATGCGTGTATGGTATTTGTGGTTGGTATTTTGGGGATATCTCACTAAGCTTTTGGGCTTACAGTTGTGGTTTCATGTTTTTCAGGTTCTTCAGGAGACTGTGGCAAGGCGAAGGCGTGATCGTACCGCTCCTCATGATTTTGTAGCATTGTGATTCTGGGATCATGTTATATGTTTTGTATTGAAAACCTTTTCGTAAAGATTTAATGGAATCGAGATGTTTTTGAAAAATTTAAAATTGGTTGTATTTTTCGGTCGTTACAAGTTGGTATCAGAGCCTTGGTTTGAGTGAATTGGAGGAACATTCATGTGACTCCAGTCTCAAATCGAGGAGAGTTTTCAAAAGAGTATTTACAATGGTTTTCAAAATGAGTAAGGGAGGATGCGGAGGTACGATCAGTTGGAGCCAGTAAGTAACCCCAAAATACCATGCATGTTATTTGTTTTTGAGCTTTGATAGAACAGCATGCTAGTGATAGGCTAGGGATCTTCAGGATTTCATGATATGTTGCCTGATTTGTGATGCCTGTAGCCTAGGGTTCCTTATGGGAGATTTTCAGTGTTCCTCTAGTGGTGAGGGTTGAGCGTTGTTATGCATGTTTCTCTAGGGTGTTGTGGTAGTACTTCATACAAATATGGGTAGGTGTGGAAGGTAGTATGGGCCCGTACTACTGAAAGCACAGGACCCATACGCGTATCAGGGAAACCATGATCTCTAGGGTTGGGTTGAGAGAGTTGGATCCCAGGTTGTGGGAAGAGTATGAGATTTTGTGTGGTGTTTTCAGTATGGAGATTCCGAGGCATGATGAGAGTGGATCCGGATCAGGATCGGGAGCTGGAGAGGGAGTTCCGGGCGGATCGGTGCCACCCGAGGTTATCGGTCAAATGAGCACGAGCGAGTTGGATGCGAGGATTCGTGAGATCCTGCGTGATGAGATTGTTGAGTTGTTCCGGGCTGAGTTGCCAGAGCTGTTCGGGTCAATTAAGACCGCCATGGTTGAGTATTTTGATGAGCGCTATGCAGCTCTCGCAGAGACGGCTGCCGCGACGGCTACATCGGCTGTAGCAGCGGCAGGGGGAGGAGCTAGTCGGGGTTTTCAGTATCGGGACTTCGATAATACGAAGCCTCCCACATTCGATGGAGTTCAGGACCCGATTGTTGCTATGAGGTTATTATTGTTGGGTTTTGAGCAATCTAACACTTCCTAAGTGTGCATGCAACCCTAATAAACCTTGGATCTATGTTTGTCTAAATACATGCAAAATAATAATTTTCCAAGGTTCATAACCTATCTAACATGGCATGGGGTACTTTTAAACATAAAATAATTAGATGAGATTACGTACCTTTTGATGATGAGTTCAATTCCTAAGGAGTTTGAGGGCCAAGCACCAATAGTGTGAATGCCTCAAATGGAATCACAAATCTCCACAAACTCTTGGAAAACTTTGAGAGAGTGTATACACACATAGAAATCGGTCACACACAAACACATATTCTTTCTAGTGACACTAGTCACAGTAGTGTGCATTTCATGCAACATAAGCATGCTTATATAGTGTACATGATTAGGGTGAAACCCTAATAACCCATGACCTTTCCTTTTCCAAGGATCCATGGGTTAAAAGCTCCATGGATCATCCATGGACTTTCATACAAGCCTAGCCCATTAACAAATGAGTATTAGCCCACAGCATATAAAACAATAGCCCACAATTTAATTAGTCTTCATTTTAATCTCTAAATTAATTCATAATTAATTTAAGACTAACACTAATTAAATAACTTCATATTAATATATTATAACTTACAATATATTAATAAACATATGTGTATAACTCTCATAAAATTATCCATAAATAGTTTGGATGAAATGCAACCCAAATGGACCATGCCGGGTCGGGTCAAGTATATACCAAATAAGTTATGGACTTAGACACCTTATCCAACAAACTCCCACTTGGATAAGTCTAATAACTATATTTGCGTATGTTACTTCAGGAACCAACCAGCAATCGTAGCTCTCGAAAACTCTGTTGAACTATGAAGCGCCATTTTAGATAAGTGATCATATGATCGTCTGTTCTCATGATATCAGCCGGACAAATACATGGAACAACGTCGTACTTATTGTCCAGCAATTTGTTTCCCGATTTTCGATTTGTTTGACAAAGAACTTAATCGAACACATCAATTTAGTTCTGACCGGCCGGTACATGGGTCACAACAAACTCATCGAGGGGCCCAGATATCGCTTCTATTTCTAGAAGTAACAGATAAACTTCGACTCATATGCTTGTTCTACTACTTGTTGAATTGTACACAAAGGCACGTTTTATAACATCAAGTTACTGATGCGTTTACGTGCAATCAATGCACAACCAACTCATAGGTAACAACTCATATCTCTAGGTTTGAAGATTTATATGATATTACCGTCTCACGATCACTCGAGATAAATTCCATGAAGTGATACAAGTGAGCGTGGGTTTATTCCAATATTCATAACTTATGAGCACTCATGAATGTTGTAGCAACCATTGCTATGACTAAACCCATTTAGCCATCTACAAACTCGATTCATGACAGTCTTGATTCATACCTACTTGCAACATATGAACGACTGTGGAGTGTTTAAATAACTTAGTCATTCGGAAAGAATAACCTAGCTATTTTGGAAGTCAAAACATGCAAAGTGAAACACAATAATAATCGAATCCAATATGGTCTCAGAACCCTTTTGAAGATAAATAGAACCACCTTTTATTTATCACCATATTGATTACACATTATTCATTGTAAAATGTTTCAAACAATCAACTTAAGACTTGAATAAAACAACAGTCGTCCCATGCTCCTAGCATGTACACTTTGTTTTTCTAAACAATAGTTATGCCATACTCCAAGTATGCACACTATGATCCTTACATTGTGATGTAGATCAATTGAACATGATTCCATTGATACTCATTTCACAATCCCAAATCCTTATTTTAAATGTGAGAATCCCCGATTCCTATCATTTACCAAAAAAAACTTTTAGATTTTAAACTTTTATGCAATGTTCCTCTTGTAATGATTATTCAGAAAGTCACCAAAACCTTGTCACCAGTCATTACAGAGTATTCCAAAGAAGGTCAACCTCTATGGAACGGAAGTCTCATATTCAAAGTACATTGCTTTGAACATCCTTCTTGCACTAAGGTTTTCTAATCTTACATAGATTGAATAACTTCCACCTATGGAGACATTTCCATAGTCCCATTTTGACTATCACTTCCAAACAAGAGTTACTTCTTTTCAGAATATGTCAATATGGTCCTTTCCGACAACTTACATCATACTTCCAACTTTCCCTGAGCAACCAATCTTTGGAGAACCGCATATTGTCCTCGACAATTGCTTAATCACTTTAGTCATATCCAGTTCTAGACTTTTCCCTTCTAAATGCCCTGAGCATTTGGAAAATTTAGAAAGGATGAATATTATAGCACATGCAATCGATCCTATATCTGAAGCATATGGGACACAATTCATGATGTTTGACATAAAGACATGATACTAGACCAGTCTTTTGCTACAATATCTTTTAGTTGCCATGTTTTCAAAATTTAACTATGAAGAGGGATGCCGTAATCATAATCGAATTTTGAAAACGCAATATATATAGAATTTCTTCAAGTTGAACCATTCCAACATAAAATTCATATATATATATATATATATATATATATATATATATATATATATATATATATATATATATATATATATATATATATATATATATATATATATTCTTGACTAAACATGATTAAAATCTCAATTTTTGAGAACGCAATATATATAGAATTTCCTTAAGTCGAACCATTCAGACATAAAATTCATATATATGTCCTTGACTAAAGATGATTAAAATGTCAATCTAACCTTTAGAATTGAAATGAAGTATAATTTCCTCTCCCTTAATTATAGCAAAACAACATTTCAACCCCTGCAACTTCACGAATTGAAACTTTGTTTTCTATAATTAACATTGCTAACTTGCAACACTAAACGTAATAATCATGCTCCCACTAACATGATGATTATCAGCAAAACACTTATGCTCCCACTAGCTCTAACATATTTCCAGAAATCTGCTGGACTTCTGAAATTTAGATTCATACACCCTTTCTTAGATAGCTCACATGTGTGTCTAAACAATTTTCAAAACTATGAAAAGGGATACCGTAATCATAGTCTTAATTGTTTAGACCGTTACCATTTCTCACAAGTCCATGTTAGTGTGCCGGTGAACCACACACGCTCCACTAACGACTTTTGAAAATGCAAATAACACAATTGATATCTACGTAAAATCTACTTAGTGAAAGCGTTTCCTCACCATCATTTTCATGAATCGGAGAGAAACCTTATGACACTTAGATTTTATAGTGTATGAGTTCCTATCCATGTGAATTTGTCAAAGCCATAATCACAAGATAAGATTAGTGACAAATTCAGCCTTACATGGATTAAACTTGTTCAATCTTAGTTTCTTGTCACCTTGGTAGCACGAGGCCCACCAATGCTTCCAAGTTGAACTCTGATAACTCACATGCAAATTCAACTTATTTGAAGTAGGTACAGAAATAAGAATTATGTCAACAACATAGGTTGCAAACCTTAAGTCGTGTGCTAGTGATAAATTATAGGTTTTACTCTTGATTAAATCTTGAAACTCTTTCAGGATCTTTAAGGCTCCCAATGACACCTTGACATATAAGTTTCCCGAGTAAGGAACCATTCCTTGACAAAACAAATATTCAAGGGATAGTGCGGATTCTTATCAAGACTAACACTTCACACAATTGGTCTTAGTTGGTCTTTTTCTCATCCAAGACATCACAACTTACCAATCTCAAATGTACAAGAGTAGAAAACATTTTACTCTTACATTTGACTAGTGTTAATAAATCTTCCTTTATGTCACTCAAAGTTACAATCTTGGAGTATGACTCTAAGAATTGTTTTGGAACGAAGTATGACTCATCTTCTTGATTTTAACCAATCCAACAATTCATGACCTCTCTTCTTAGCCATAACAATGCACTAAGACGTCCTTAGAGTATGAATTTGTGATATGGTTTCATAATCATTAAGATGATCATGAAATACGATACTAAAGTACTCTCCCATCCTTTCAGATTTGAGAAACTTTTATCTTTCTGCCTAATTTGATTCTTCTCATTTGTTTTGTTATACATTGTAACCTTTCCAATGTTACAGAATTATACTTAACCTTATAAGTATAATCATATTTACTAATCTTTAGTAAATCATGACAAATCAATCTTTGTGGTGGACCTTGACCAGCGCACACCCAGTGTACCTAATTCGTTAGTCCTTCAATTGACTCACATATACATGTGATCAAAGAATTAGTCTTAATTTTCAAAGATGAAAATTCTCATTCATCATACAATACAACTTGTATGATTCCAAGTTTCTATCCAATTGAAACTTGGGTGATGAAAAACTTTCTTCATTTGGTAAATTCAGACACTACCACAAATGAAAGAATCAAATCCACTTTCCAATATTGCTATTACTGGAAACATATAAGCAACAATTTTCCACAGATTCCATTGTAAGGATATTTTTAAAATAAATAAAATTAAAACTCTTTTTTTTTCTTTTATTTTAAAACTTTGCGGAAAAACTTATCCTTACAACCCACATGAAAACCTTGTTGTTATCTATTCATGAGCAATATATTATAACTCTTAAGCAACAGCTCAAAATTCTGATTACTGAACCATGCGATCGAAACCCACCTTCGCAATCAGAATCAACATATACTTATTTTAAGCTTCCTATTTGATTCTTAAAACATCAGCATGTGACCCATTCACATTATGTAATAAGAATCTCCAAATAGGAACTTAATAGAGTTAGACATTGGACTTTACCCGAAGTAGAGTCAAACCTCTTGACTTGATCAACCTTATGACCTTTCAGGTGAATAGGGCAGCTTCGCAACCAATGCCCCTTCCTTTGGCAACAAAACACATGGACCCTTTGGCACATGAGACTATCTCAGACTTAGCCTTTCTCTTTACCATTTGGTCAACCGAGTTGACTATGGCCGATCCCTTTCCATTGGGAAGAGAAATCTTTTTCTGGATATCCAATGCTACCATTGTCAATGTGCATTTAAGACTTGGGAAGTTGTTCTTTTAATCTAATTTGCTTTACTGGTGTTCCAAATCATTGTTGATTCCACAACACCAAGAAAATAGATAACATCATTAAGGGTCATGTCATAGTCCGTCTCATAGTAGTCCCAAAGAGACTCACTATGTTACAAAGAAAGTGATTGAACATCCAACTTTCACAGGACTTTGACACCCAACTCTCCCGGCTTGTCAATATGTGACTTTATCTCCAGGATGTGAGCACACATAGACTATGCTTGCCAATAGGGATTGAGTGACTTTAAACTTTTCAAGAACTTGTGGGTGAGGGAGAATAATTGGAGGAGGTGGAGGAAGTGAAGCATGATGTTGAGGGACACCATCTTCAAGAGATTTGGGAAGATCATAGTTGCCTGAACCAGACATCTATAATGGGAGAAAATCAAGTTAGTTGATTCAAAATCCTTAATATAACACCCAATATGAAATATTAAGGCTAGGACCCAACACAATATTTTATAATTTGGAAGAGGGATGCCGTAATCCAAACTATAAAATATTTGAAGGTAGGCGAATGACGATTCACCAATTTTCCACCATGAAAAACGAAATAATATATTAGGTTTTAATTGGATTTGAAATTCCTAGATCTTTTGAGATTCATTGAACTTTTCAATGGCATGTTTCAATCTCGAGTGTGCCCTCTCAAATTTTGTGACTGGGATGCCGAGGATCACAAAACAAGGTGTGAATAACCATACCAATTCACTTGGTACCCTTAATATTATCACCTAATCAATGTGCCGGTTAACCACACACGCTCCATTGATCTATGACAAACATTAAGTCACCCTTCGTGATCCTTACTAGTCCAAGTTAGTGTGCCGGTTAACCACACACGCTCCACCAACGACTTGGTAAGGTACAAAGTGTGAATTCCATGGGCTAGCACCAAATTCACATTTTTCCTAAAGTAACTAAGATTGGGAATTAAATAAAAAAATATTTAGTTACTTTATAATATTCATTATACTTTTAATGAGAATTTAAAGTCATTGTCCTACCCGTTCGGCTAACGACCCTCCACCGATCAAGCAAGCGGTGGGTAAGAGTGGACACCCATTAAGTCGCCATTTTATAGGCAACAACCTTATACCCACCTTATAGACCGGCTTCGTGAATGAGGCCTACTAACGGTAAAACGACTTGTTCTTATACATATATATAATAATTAACCATTAATTTTATAATAGTATAAGGGTAGAATTTTAACTTTTAAAACTTCTAGGGGTTGGAATTAAAGTTTATTAAAGTGTGTGAAACTTTACAAATACCAAAACTTGAGGGCAAGTTTTGTAACTCTTCAAAACTTCTCATTTCATAACTTATGAATTAAAGGTTCATAAAAATGAAGACTCTTCATTTTCATGTAACTTATGTGTTTAAATGTGTGTTAAAGAAAAGTGACCTTTGGATATCCATAACTTGAGGACAAATTATGGACTCCATTAAAACACATAAATGATCAAGAATTAATTCTAAACAATTCAGCAAATAATTCCTATCATCTTCTAAATTCATAAGAACATGAACATGATCATCAAAATTTCAAGAATTATATGAACACATAAAAAACATGGAATTTTGATATATGCTATTGCAAATGGATTAGAACAACCATTACACCAACTAAAATAAGTTTTAAAACATCAAAACAGTTTAGGGTAAAGTTTCTAGTCCATTTCCAGCAGCAAAAGTCGAAAATCTGCATTCTGAACCTTCTACTCGCCGAGTGCACGAACCTACTCGCCGAGTAGGATGAATTTTGCCTTGAACTCGGCGAGTCCCCCCATGGACTCGGCGAGTCCATCAGCCAGACATCAACAATTTCAACCTTTTTCACTATTTTGCATCAAGTATCAAACAAGCAAGCCTAGGCTCTGATACCACTGTTGGGTTTTGAGCAATCTAACACTTCCTAAGTGTGCATGCAACCCTAATAAACCTTGGATCTATGTTTGTCTAAATACATGCAAAATAATAATTTTCCAAGGTTCATAACCTATCTAACATGGCATGGGGTACTTTTAAACATAAAAGAATTAGATGAGATTACATACCTTTTGATGATGAGTTCAATTCCTAAGGAGTTTGAGGGACAAGCACCAATAGTGTGAATGCCTCAATTGGAATCACAAATCACCACAAACTCTTGGAAAACTTTGAGAGAGTGTATACACACATAGAAATCAGTCACACAAAAACGCATATTCTTTCTAGTTACACTAGTCACACTAGTGTGCATTTCACGCAACATAAGCATGCTTATATAGTGTACATGATTAGGGTGAAACCCTAATAACCGATGACCTTTCCTTTTCCAAGGATCCATGGGTTAAAAGCTCCATGGATCATCCATGGACTTTCATACAAGCCTAGCCCATTAACAAATGAGTATTAGCCCACACCATATAAAACAATAGCCCACAATTTAATTAGTCTTCATTTTAATCTCTAAATTAATTCATAATTAATTTAAGACTAACACTAATTAAATAACTTCATATTAATATATTATAACTTACAATATATTAATAAACATATATGTATAACCCTCATAAAATTATCCATAAATAATTTGGATGAAATGCAACCCAAATGGACCATGTCGGGTCGGGTCAAGTATATACCAAATAAGTTATGGACTTAGACACCTTATCCAACAGTTATCACACGTGGAGGGGTGTTTCTTCACGTGTTCATGCCCTACGGATCAGAGGGTGAGGTGTGCTCTGAACCTGTTGAGGCTCGGGGCGAAGGATTGGTGGAGATTGACCACGGGGTCATATTCGGAGGCGTAGAGGGCTGCGGTATCATGGGATCAGTTCCGAGAGATGTTCATCACTCGTTATGTTCCGCAGGTTGAAAGGGAGAGATTGGCTCAGGAGTTCCTTGAGCTGAAGCAGGATTCGGAGTCGGTGATTGAGATCACCAGGATGTTCACTGAGAGGGCGATGTTTTGCCCAGAGTTCACTTCGAAGCAGGCTCAGATGTCTCGATATCCGAGCATGCTCGAGAGGGACATCAGGCAGTTTGTGTCTGCGCAGAGGTGCGGGACATTGTTGGAGTTGCAGGAGGCCGTTAGGCGGCGTGAGTTAGAGATTGAGTTGCAGTTACGTGAGCTAAGGCAGGCTCTGGTGCAGTCGCAGCCAGCGCCGAAACGGTCCAAGACTGTTGATGTTAGAGTGGGGGATCTGAGCAGCCACACTTGTGTGAAGTGTGGGAGGGGTCACACCGGGGTTTGTAGGTCCGGTGGTGCATGCCGCAAGTGCGGAAAGGAGGGGCACTATGCGAGGGATTGTCGGCAGTCAGCGCCAGTTCGGGATTTGAGGATTTGCTATCATTGTCATCAGGTTGGGCATGTGAGGGTCAACTGTCCACAGCTTGTTGCAGGACCGGTGCAGGCTCCAGCACCAGCCACTTTGAGGATCACAGGTGGAGGTCAGGGTGGAGCAGAGCCCCCAAGGGCTTAGGGTCGTGCTTTTTAGCTGGTAGCAGAGGAGGTCAGGGCAGTGCCAGATGCAGTTGCGGGTATGTTTCTTTCTTGATGTCTTTTTATCTTGTGATTTTTGTGGTGTAATGTTTATGAGCTGGTATTTTGTTTGGTTTTCGATGTGGTATTCGTTATTTTGCGGGTTGTGGTTTTCGTTATGGGTTATTATTTTGCGAATTTTGTTGGTTATTATTAGTGGAGACTCGGCATTGGGTTGTAGGCCGGGTAGTATCTGCTTTCTGAGGAGTGGTTAGATGCAGATTGAGTTTCTTTCGAGCAGGATGATCGGTGTTGATGTGAGATCTCGTTGAGGTTGTTTATGCTTGTGAGAAGTAGTCCGCGTGTAAGTGTTTTCTTTGTGAAAGAGTTGTTCTGGGAGGTCGGTGATCGTGACCGGTGGTTGATAGTTAGTGCCCAAGTGGGGGAGACTTGGAGAATTCTCCGGGAGATCGACGAGCATTCAAGAGTGGTTAGCTGTTGGGATTCAGCAAGTGTTCTGTCATCCCAGATTATAGGCTGATAGGAGTAAGTGTCGGGCATGCGGGGCGGGATACAGACCTAGGGCATTAATTGTGGAGGGCTTGAGAGCAGGCCAGGATCGAGTATGTATGATGGAGTTAGAGTTCGGAACCCATTGAGGGCTAGAACGGTATACATAGGAGGACTTCCGAGGGGGATAGCTCGGAATGTTGAATGCTAGTTGAGCGGTCCGGATAGACTGAAGGCCGGAAGGCATACCAGTCAAACCAAAGGCTCGGAGAATGGTCCAGCCAAACTGAAGGCATTGAGAGCGGTCCAGATTGGCTGAAGGTTTTGAGAGAGTGGTCCAGATGGGCTGAAGGCCTGGTGAGGCGGTCCAGTCATGCTGAAGACTCTGCAGGTATTGTGGATCAGTTTGAGAATATGGTTTGTGTATGTTGCAGTGTGATTGCATTAGAAGGTCTAGCCCCGGGTAGTGATCTTGATTATTGGAGATAGTGCATGGGCTTGAGAGTCCCTGCGATGAGAGTCAGAGTATGTGTATTGGATGGATAGCGGATACGCTAAAAAGGGTGGTGTAGCGTTAGGCGAGCACCGTGGCACTTGTTGGAGTCGCAATATGGCCAAGTGGATTCCTTGGAAAAGGAAGTGAGAGAGGTGTGTAACTCCGAGAGGGAGTGCAAGTTCACGAAAGTGAAAGCGGCAGAGCAGAGTTATGATTAGAGTAATTCGAGTATGGTTTTTGAGCAGAGTGTTTGCGGCAGTGGATTAGAAGCTCATACGATTTGGGATGTCTGCTGGGGTTGCGGAGGAATTCCGCAGACGTAGAGCCAAGAGGCTCGGAAGGGATGCAGGGAGAGAGCCTTGGGCTCTCAGTGTGATTCTGATCAGGGTATTGGATATGTATTAGTGGTTCATCCTGGGGGGATGATGGGGGATATCATCAGTGTATCAGGTCTTCCCAACCTGAGGGTGCGGGAGCAAGTTCAGCCTGTGTATGTGATTGCAAGGGGAGAACTCGTGGGAGTTGCTCTGAGATTGAGAATGGGTCTTTCCGTCGTCACGGAACCGATAAGAGTGGGATTCGGATCGGGGATCCGATGGTTCATGGCTTTCTAAGCCCTTATGGGTCGAGTGATTGTTGAGATTTGGGGCAGTGATGCGTCATGGGTAATTTGCGGTTATTGAGTGTGATTATCAGAGGGTACAGCCGATGCCCGGCTCGAGACGGTAGTCAGGACACTGCAAGGAAAGAGAAAGTGTGTTTGAGTTTCGAAGGGTATGCCTTGAGGGACCTGGCCCGGTTAAGGCCAGGTGGCGCGTTGTGGGAGTATCATTGGGATTGAATTGCAGTAGGCTTGGAGGACGAAGCCTAATTTAAGTGGGGGAGAATTGTAACATCCCGAAATATCATGAGTAGAGTAGAAGGGATAAAAGAGTAAATTGGGAAAGAGTGACTCGACGAGTCCATGGGTGGACTCGGCGAGTAGAGTCGCGGCTGGGTCGCGTGTTAAGTAGCCGACTCGGCGAGTCAGTGAGATGGACTCGGCGAGTAGACGCTGAGTGGAGAAAACCCTAATTCTCGGGGTTGAGCCCTATATAAAGAACATGACAGCCCTCTCTCAGTCTCCTTATTCCCCTTTGAGTCCCAGAAACCCTAAAATCGTGGAGAAGCACCATTGTTGAGCAAATTGGATCTTGGAGAGGTGATTGTGGAAGAGATTCTAGAGAAGGAGAGGCTTAGAACAAGGGGCTTTGCTTGGATTCGAATTTCATTACAGTTGAGACGTTCTTCGGAGGTAATATCTCGTCCTTGGGCTGTTGTTATGTTGTTTCTTCATTTTAGGGGTATTAGAGATTAGATTTGGATGTGTTGGAGTTTAGAGGTTAGATCTGAGGTTGCTACCTCAGATCTGGTATGGAGAAGAGTTGGAATGCATGAAAGTCCCTGTGTTGACTGTTGGATGGAGCTATCATGTCCCAAACCTTAGCCCTAATGTGTAAAATGCATAGATCTCTTTGGATTCACGTAAAGTTTGCCACTTTACCTGATGGATGAGTTGTAGGAGGCTAGATCTATGTTTTGGAGCAATTGCATGGGCTGGAATGCTTCTGAATGGATTCAGACCGGTGGTACTCGGAAAGTCACATGGGTGTACTCGACGAGTTGCTTGAAGATGAGTCGGAACTCGACGAGTTAGAAGAACAAATCGGCGAGTTGGATGAAGATGGCCTGGAACTCGGCGAGTTGTATGAATAACTCGGCGAGTAGGTTGAAGATAGCCTTAGACTCGGCGAGTCTGTTCTTGGGCTCGGCGAGTCTTGTCGAAGAGTCCCAATATTTTTCTGGTTGAGTCGAGAATCGGCGAGTCAAGGCATGACTCGGTGAGTTGTGGGCGAGTGGACTCAGAGTTGTTGGACTCGGCGAGTCTTGGGGTGACTCGGCGAGTTAGGTCGCAGATTGAGGGAAGTTCTGTGTATGGGGACTCGGCGAGTCATCGGGTTGACTCAGCGAGTAGAGTCAGTCAGGGGTTGACTTTGACCTTGTCTTTGACCAAGGGTTGACAAGTGGTTTCCAGGGTCATTTTGGTAATTATTGATTATTGTTTTAAGTTCAATGCATTGGTGCTTGTCCAGTGGTGGGGATCGTATCAGTGATCGGAGCAGCTTGGGTTATCTGTTCAGTCGGCAGTTTCGAGGTGAGTTATCCTCACTATATCAACAGGGTCTAAGGCACCAAGGCCGACCCTTATCTGATTGAGATCCGGGTAGTTATTGTTATGTTGTTTCTATGTTATGTTTGCATCCCGAGAGCTAGGATGGCATATAGAGACCTATTTGAGATCGGTACCCTGAGAGATAAGGAGATGCTATGCTAGTGACCTGTTAGGTCGGTATCCTGGTTAGGATGATGATATGCTATGTGATCTGTTTGATCTGCTTGTTGACTGTGAATTTCTATATGATTGTATGTATATGTGCACATGGTTGCTGGACTGGAGTTGGGTTGAGGCGGGTCCTGCTGTGTGTTGTAGGCCAATATACCCAGGGCAGACCGGTTGTCTCGAAGTCCCAGCGAGCGGTCCGGATAGGCTGTAGGCCCCGAAAGGGCGGACCAGACGTGCCAAAGGCTCGGAGAGTGGACCAGATAGACTGAAGGCCCGGCGCGGGCAGACCAGTCATATTGTAGACTCAGAGAGTGGACCAGGTGGATTGAAGGCCTGGGAGCGGGTGGACCAATCACACTATAGACTCGATGTATGTGGATAGACTCAGAGGGTGGACCAGGTGGACTGAAGGCCGGTGCGGCGGACCAGTCACACATTAGACCCGAAGTGCATGGCAGTTTTGTGATCGGATATGTTATGGCATGTTATGCGTGTATGGTATTTGTGGTTGGTATTTTGGGGATATCTCACTAAGCTTTCGGGCTTACAGTTGTGGTTTCATGTTTTTCAGGTTCTTCAGGAGACTGTGGCAAGGCGAAGGCGTGATCGTACCGCTCCTCATGATTTTGTAGCATTGTGATTCTGGGATCATGTTGTATGTTTTGTATTGAAAACCTTTTCGTAAAGATTTAATGGAATCGAGATGTTTTTGAAAAATTTAAAATTGGTTGTATTTTTCGGTCGTTACAAGTACTCGATCTCCAACTTGGAACTCCAAAGGCTTCCGTCTTTTATCGGTGTAGCTGTTTTGTCGTTCTTGTGAAGCCTGCATCCATTCTCGAATTTGGACGATCTTTTCTGTTGTTTCCCTTATGATCTCCGGGCCAGTGAGTGTGTTGTTAGGAACTTTCCCTTTTGCTAGTTGTGTATCGCCCACCTCAGCCCAGCACAGGGGTGATCTGCACTGACGGCCATAAAGGGCTTCGAACGGGGCAACTTTGATACTAGTGTGATAACTATAATTGTATGATAATTCGATAAGAGGTAGGTGAGCATCCCACATTTTACCAAAGTCACCACACAAGCTCTTAGCATGTCCTCTAATGTTTGAATGATCCTTTCACTCTTCCCGTCGGTCTGTGGGTGGTTAGCTGTACTTATGTCCGGCCTAGTTCCCATAGCTTTCTGAAGTGACTGCCAGAATCATGACGTGAACCGACTATCTCTATCGGAGATAATGGATATCGGTACCCCGTGAAGTTACACAACTTCTTTAATGTAGATCCTTGTCAGTTTCTCCATTTTGTCAGTTTCCTTTATTGGCAGGAAGTGAGCGGATTTGGTTAATCTGTCGACGGTTACCCAAATGGTGTCAAGTCTACCCGTTGTCTTAGGTAACTTAGTAATGAACTCCATTGTAATTTTCTCCCACTTCCACTCGGGTATCACTGGTTGTTGAAGTAGTCCCGAGGGCTTCTGATACTCTACCTTGACCTTTGCGCAAGTCAGACACTTGCCCACGAAGGTAGCTATTTTCGGCTTTCATGTTCGGCCACCAATACACCTTCTTGAGGTCTAAATACATCTTGTCTGAGCCGGGATGCACCGAGTAACGAGTTTTGTGAGCTTCGTTCATGACAACTTCTCTGAATCCACCAAATTTCGGTGTCCAAATCCGCTTCATGAGACAACGAACATTGTCATCCCTGACTTCAAGATTTTTGTCCATTCCTCTCATTGCTTCGCCTACCACATTCTATGGTTTCAAGGCTTCTTCTTGTGCCTCCTTGATTTGTGTAGACAGGTGTGAATGGATGGTCATGGTTAATGCCTTTACTCGGTGGCCAGAGTATTCCTTTCTGGTTAAAGCGTCTGCCACCACGTTGGCTTTTCCTGGGTGGTAACGAATCTCGCATTTGTAATCGTTTAGCAATTATACCCATTGTCTTTTTCTCAAGTTGAGTTCTTTTTGGTTGAGGATATGATGAAGGCTTTTATGTTCGGTGAAGATAGTGCATTTGGTACCGTAGAGGTACTGCCTCCAAATTTTTAGGGCGAAAACTACCGCTCTTAGTTCGAGATCATGTGTCATATAGTTTACCTCATGCGTCTTCAGCTGTCTTGAGGCGTAGGCAATGACCTTTCCTCGTTGCATCAGCAAACATCTAAGACCTTGGTTTGATGCATCGCAATAAACCAAAAAGTCCTCTTTTCCCTATGCTAGGGACAAGATCCGAGCACTACACAAGGCTCGTTTCAGTGTTTGGAACGCAACCTCTTGCTTATCCCCCCAGGCGAAGGTTACTCCTTTTTGAGTCAAGGTGGTGAGTGGTTTTGTGATTTTGGAGAAGTTTTGGATGAATCTTCGATAGTAACTGGCGAGTCCTAAAAATTGTTGTATTTCTGTGGGTGTTCTTGGCATTGCCCAACTTTCGATTGCCTTGATCTTTGAAGGGTCCACATGTATTCCTTCCTTGCTGACTACATTTCCGAGGAAATCCACTTCTCGAATCCAGAACTCGCACTTTGAGAATTTTACGTACAATTTCTCTGCCCTCAGTGTTTCTAGGACTTGACGTAAATGTTGGCTATGTTCTTCCTCACTTCGGGAGTAGACTAGTATATCGTTGATGAAAACAATCACGAACTTGTCTAAGTAAGGTCAACACATCCTATCCATCAGGTCCATAAACACCACGGGTGCATTTGTTAAGCCAATGGGCATCACTACAAACTCGTAGTGACTATAGTGCAGTTCTGAAGGTTGTCTTGGGAATATCCTCCTCTTGAGCTTGTAGTTGATGGTATCTAGATGTAAGGTCAATCTTCGAGAATAAACTCTTTCCCTGTAGTTGGTCGAAGAGGTCATCGATTCGAGGCAAAGGGTACCGGTTTTTGATGGTGAGTTTGTTTAATTCGCGGTAGTCAATGCACATACGAAACGATCCGTCCTTCTTCTTAACGAACAAAATCGATGCTCCCTAAGGCGAGAAGCTTGGTCTAATGAAGCCTTTGCTCAGTAGCTCGTTTAATTGACTGGATAGTTCCTGCATCTCGGCTGGGGCTAGACGGTATTGCTATTTGGCTACAGGAGTAGCTCCATGAATTAGGTCGATTCGGAATTCGACTTGTCTAGCAGGGGGCACTCCTGGAGGTCTTACGGGAATACGTCAGGGAAATTACAGACCTCCAGAATGTCCTTTATATTTTTAGCTTCTTGATTCTTATCCACGACGTTGGCTAGGAAGGCGTGGTACTCCTTGCGGGGGTACTTTTAGGCCTTGACACACGAAATGATCTGAAAGTTTGAACTGGGGTTGTCACCATAGACGAAGAGGGTTTCGCCATTTGGTCGATTAAGGCGAACGGCCGTTTCGTGACATAGGATTTCAGCATGGTGAGGGCATAACCAATCCATGCCAATAATGACATCAAAACTTTTTATGGTGACTAGCATAAGGGCGATTTGGAAAGAGTGATTGTTTAGGGTGAGGGTACACTCAATGTAAAGGTCGTTAATGTTTTCTGTTTTTCCATTAGCAATTTCTACGGTGAATGTGTCTTTTAGTATTTGTGGTTTTTGTTTTAGCAGGCGTTTAAATTGACGGCTCACGAAGATTTTCTCCGCGCCACTATCGAAAAGAATGCATGCGTATGTATAGTTGAGGAGAAACGTACCGGTGACCACAATTGGGTCTGCAACTGCTTCCTCATGACCTATCGCCAGAACTCTGCCCACTCCACTAGTGTTGGGGTTTCTTGCCTTTGGGCAGTTCCGCTTGAAGTGTCTTACCTCTCCACAACCATAGCAGGTTTTACTTGCTCCTGTATTGGCAGCTTGTGCGTTTTGTTGGACTGCAGCTTTACAAAATCAAGTGGTGTGCCCCTTTTTGTTACAGTTGGTGCAATGCATTTCACGGCAAGCGCCATTATGGTGAAAGTTGCATTTGTTGCACTTTGGCAGGTTCCCGGTGTATTGCCTTATCGGAGTTGGGTTGGCAGCAGTTGTGGCGGCGTTTATAACAACCACTTGTTGTTTCTTGGCAGGATCTTTAGCAGGTTGACCCTTCTTCTTGTTCAAGAACTTCCTTTTGTTGTTTCCTCCTTTAGCTTGCTCGGAGGTGGTTGTCACAGTATCATTACTGGCTTTATGATCGATGGGTTGTTGTGCCAGTTCTTTGGCACTATCATAGGTAGTTAGCCATGAGGCCAATACACTTCCTTGCAGTTGGGAAGATAGTCCCCAAATGTATCTTTCGACCTTCTGGCTTTCCAACGGAACCATTCCTGGACACTGTTTGGCTAGATCATTAAATCTTGAGGTATAAGATAGGATGTTGAAGCCTGTCATTTTGAGACCCCAAAGTTCCTCTTCCAACTTTTGTATCTCTCCCCTTGGGCAGTACTCCTTCATCAACATGGTTTTCAGGTCTTCCTATGTTATCGAGTTAGCCACCGGAAGTGTCAATGTCTTGGCGTGGCCATTCCACCAGGGCATGCACATATTTGAAAGACGGATTCAGTTTTCTCGAACCATTGTAGCAATGCTATGACACCTCCGCTCCCATTGAAAGTTTTGGGTTTCGCATTAGTAGAGTGTTTGTAGGTACACTCTCTCGAGCGTCCGTGACTATCCTCGTTGTTAGAATTTGTGGGACCATTACTCGCACCACCCGCATTATTGGTGCTGATTTGGGACATTGTGGCTGCTATTGCGGGTCTTACGACAGCCTCAAACATTACTGGGTCAAACTGAGGGGGTGGTGGAGGTGGTGGTGGTGGTGGTGGAGCTCTTGCTGCGCCACCACGTCTAGGATTTCTATGAGGTGGAATTTTCTGCCATAACAAGAATGAAAAGACAATAAGTCTTTGAAATCGCTCCAAAAGTCGAGAGTGAAACTAAACATCATTAGTTCTTTATGCACATAAAGATTTCGACCTGTAAGGTTATTGTATGAATCCATTCATACTAGAGGTCTATATAGAATTTATGAATGCTGATGGATTTGATTTACATGAAATATTGAGATAGAATCCATACCGGGTCCATCCATCAATCGTCTGATGTATAATATTTATATATGATTAAGATTTAATAAACTTTCGAATCTAATTGTTCTACCCTGGGCCCACAACCAAACAAGGAACAGGATCCAAGGCGGAACCACCATTTCTAGGTCGACATGGTCTTAATTATATATAATTTGACTTATAAATCAAACAATCATAAATCGGACACCAGTAAATTTAGTCTGAAAACAATCCGTATTATGAACTTGGTGTGATAAAGTAATTAGTGTGTTAATTTCATTGATATAACTTAGTATACAATATTGGTAAAATTTGACCCTAAAAGGGTCTATGTTACACCAATGTACGGAAACATTTGACCGCCTAACTGATCCCAGAAGTGTAAACACTTAAATTGCGGGATCGAACATAACATACTAGAAAATAATAATAATATTTATCCGCAAAACTAGATTAAGCTGAAGCGAGCAGTGCAAGTACTACTTGCGGTGGTTGAAGCTCTACTGATCATGAAATGAAGACACGAAGTTCCTCATTTCGGCTGTCGATTCAGCCGCCTGGCGTTCTGCGTCCGTCAGACGTCCTTCTAGAGCAGCTCGGTGTTCTTGGAGTTCTTGTACTTCAGCTCGGGTCGCGGTCATCTCCTGTCGAAGAAGCTCGGTGCGGTCTCGAGTTCGATCGTGGTCATCATCCAACCGACGAATACGAAAGGAGTTGACTTGGCTGGTGGCACCAACTTGCATGAGATGTCGTGTGTTAACTCTTGATTTGTGACACCCCAAAACCGGAACGGCGGAAAGGTTCGGGGTTGGAGGACGTCATGTTAAGTATCACGAGATATGTATATGGTAAGCAAGTAATAAAAAACCATTTCATTTCAAAAGAAAGTGTTTACAATGTGTGTTCACAAAACATAGAATCCATACACAAATAACAAAATAAGACTTGAAGCTGAAATGCTTCATCTTCTAAATCCCCAACACGAGCACCTGTCTAATAGCCTCCTGAGCATACAAGTTATTTGAAAGAGTTAATCAGCAATTAAGCTGGTGAGTTCATAAGATTTTAGTGATGTGAGTAAGCTGTAAAGCGTTGTTGAAAATGTATATGTGAAAGTGATGTAATATGTAAAATGTTATGGAAAAATTTATATGTAAAACCGATGTACGCTGAAGTTCTATTTTGAAAAGTTCGCCTGTTCGTCTAGAAAATCCTATATTTCCTACTTGAATGAATGTTAAGTAAAATGACACTACAAGCCTTTGTATGAGTACTAAGCGAGTACAAGTTATATATAACTCAGAGTAAACAAACAATCGATTGAGCGCATCTTCCCTAAGCTCACAACCCAACGGGGAATAGAAAGTGAGGCGGATAGCACACATCCCATTGGTTGTTAGATCATTGTCATATATAACCCTGGTGTATTCACTTGTTACTCATGGAGTTATTTGTAATGGTTCCTTTAAATCTAATGAAAAGTTCTATTAAGAAAACCTATATTTCTTATAGTAAAATATTGACCACAGTGACCACTTTTATAATAGCTTTGTTTATACTACTATATATAACCTGATATCGAGTAGAAAGTTAATTGGGTGAATCTGCCCTAAGTCCACAACTCAACAAGGAACAGGAGGTAAGGCAGAAAACACACATTTAACTACCTATTGGGTATTAGTTTTATACATAAACATGGTGTATAAACTATGGTATTATAGAGTTACTCACCAAAAGTCTTTAAAATTGTATTGGCTTAATAATATGGATTAAACCCTTATCTGGAAAATCTCTAGTTTTGTATATCAAAAGTACTGACTTTGAGAAGTATGTTTTGTACTAGAAAAAATGTGCTTTGACACTGTGTCCTACAACCTGATCCATACTTGGTACCCTTATGATGACTTAATGTATACTAAGCATAAATATATATAGATTCGGGTAGATAATAGATTGGGGGAACTCGGTTCAAGACCACTATCAAACGAGAACAGGAAATGAGGTGAAGAAACACATCCTATTAGCTGTCGGGATCTATTAGTATATATGTATCCTATAGTGTATACATTAAGGAATCATAAGATTAGCATTATGGTCCTAACTTTTAAAAGTAGCCTTCTACCAAGACTCGACGGTTTTGAAAGTAGTCTTCTACCAAGACTAGACTGTTTTGAAAGTAGCCTTCTACTAAGACCCAATATGTACGGCTATTATTAATTAAATCTAATCTACCTCATCGATTATGTGAATATGACACATGGCAAAGGTATTAATAATATTGAAAATAGAATTTTATATCCTTCTGTAATTGTCATGTTGACAGTGTAAGTACAACAGTATTTGTAATAAGGGACTACTTTTAGTACTATTGTGCCTTAATTGAGGGTTAAGGCATAATTTGATGGCTAGATCCCATGCTAGACGCTCCCTTGTCAAGAGGTTCTAGGAACTACACGCGACCCCTGCATGAGTGCAAGTCGTGAACGTCCACATTACTATGATAATGTATACCCAATATAACCATCACAATGTAGAAGTGATTCATTGGTATAGTTAGATCCTAAAAACGTTCCATGCTATAGCACCTTATTATGTTCTGTTCTGTTATCATGTATTGATATCGTATTTATGTAAATGTATTCCATGTAAGCGTATCTATGTAAATATATTTATGTAAACGTATTTATGTAAACGTATACCACTTGTATAGACTCATGAAGTGAACTGACTCTTTTTGTGTTTCATTGTAGCGTTCTCCTAAACTATACCTATAATAGTTTATTAATGTGCTAACTGTACTGTTACTGAAAAGACTCCTTTATTTAATATTTTATGCTTATACTTTAAAAACGGAGTTTTGTATAACTATAAAGTAACATAACCTTTAAAAGAGTTTTGAATGGGGTTTACAACTTATAAATAACATAAGTAACATTTTGAAAGATGTTTATAACAAACATTTACACAATTATCATTTTGTTGAACTTGTATCCCCCCCCCCCCCCCCCTTAAAACAGTTAAAATAGTTTAAAAGATTCATTACCGGGTATGAACTCACCTGATGTGGGTGATTCAAATGGGTATGCGCGTACGGATGAGAAGTTCCACGAATGAAGTCTCGTGACACAATAAGTCCTAAATGACATATAAGGACACATATTGACATCAATATAGTGTTTATAAACAACTATATGAAAGGAAACACCTTCCGGGACTAGGAGATACCTTGGTTAAGTGTTGGAATCACATGTGATTCAACAAAGGGAAGTGAAAAGGCACTAAGAGGTGTTTACAGTTTTAGGACCAACTCCATTTGAGTTTATGGTCGTAAACCCATGAGTTTACTATCGTAAACTCATGTTCCTTTGACCATTTTGTGCTTTGAAGTCCTAGAAGTCATTTTGAAGCATCCTAACTTCAAGTCTAATCCTTACGAAGTGATTTGGGGATCATTTCACTCCTTAATGGAGTTTACGGTGCATGGACCGTTTCTCCATGTGTTTGCTTCCGTAAACTCCTAGGGACCATGGTATTTTGATTTTTTTGGGTACTAAACACATCATGGTAAGGTGGTAGGCTAGTTTCTTGGCTTAAGAAAGAAATATGGGGCATTATAACCCTCGTTGGGGTGTTTACGGTTTTGGGAGCTCCCCAAACCATAAACACACATACATGGGACATTTTTGTTGTTTTCATGTGCTAAACACATCAAACGAAGGTTCTATGTTTGCTTCTAAGGTTTGACAAGAGTTTAGGGACACTTTGGCAACCTTTTTAGGGTTTACGGTCCAAGAAGATTCCTGGGCCGTAAACACCTTATCTGTAACGTCCCAAAATTTAGGCTAAAAAAAATTCTTTTATAAAACATTACTTAAAACACAATTATCAATCCATAACATAATCAGAGTATTAATTTCCAAAACATATATTCATTATCAGAGTAAAACATCCCAGACTGTCTAATTTATGGTGTGTGCCATGCGATCACCCTGAGCTCTTCCCTCCGCTACCAGAAGTACCTGAAACCAAAACTGAAAACCGTAAGCACGAAGCTTTGTGAGTTCCCGCAACCTACCACATACAATGCAGAAACACACACTACACATACTAGGCCACACCCGTTATTCTAGGCCTCACCCCCTACCTCGGGCCTCGCCCGCTATAACGGCCACACCGCTCCAAGCCCTGCTTGGCTTCGAGCCTCGCTCGGATATAGATCTATTTCGCTTAGGCCTCGCCTAGCACTGGGCCTCCCTTGCCGACATATACTAACACATAAACATATCACAACACATAAACTAAACAGATACTACCAATCCTATTCTAAGGCCTCGCTTGTCTTGGATCTCGCCCATGTCCTGCAACTGATGGTTCCTGGAACCCTGTCCACTCTTCTACTGATAGTGAGATACGGGCCCGGCCCACACTCACCCTTTCCCTAACCTAGTCCTTGCCCCTACTCTGCTGCTAATGAGGTATGGAACACCGTCCACACTCTGCTATTGGTGAGATACGGTACCTCGCCCACACTCACCTCCCTACCAGGCACATACGTGTATCACACAAACAACAAGTATAACTATCATGCAAACTATTCCTTGCGCGCCCGCTCGCTAACATTGGACCTCGTCCTGAATATCATACTAGCATATTGTATCTAGGGCTAACCCCCGGGTCTTCCTACTCATAACTACATGGGCCGGTATTGTGGTCGTAGATCCATCCAGACAAAAGGGAAACTCACCTCGAACTACTAAACTTGCTGATAACCCCTCTGGATGATGACTGACAATTCCCTGAACTGCTGCTCCGCTCCCCTAGCTCCCTGAGCTACCAATATCAAAACATATATCACTTAGCTTAATTGGTCCACAAAATTCAACTAAGTCAACTCTGGTCAAAGTCAACCTTCTAGGTCAACCCTACTCGTCGAGTCTACCTACTGACTCACCGACTTCATATGCTCAGGGTCCTTCTATTCGCGACTCGACTCACCGAGTCAGCCCATGACTCGCCGAGTCCACCGATTTCCGAGTCCTATCCTGTCCAACTCACTGAGTCTCCTCTCGACTCACTGATCCGAGTCTTAACAGGAGGGGTTTCAGGGTTTCGCAACCTGACTCGCCGAGTCTGAGAACAGACTCGCCGAGTCCAAGGCAATCTTCAATAGACTCACTGAGTTGTTCTTCCAACTCGCCGAGTTCCTGCCCAACTTCGTCTAACTCGCCGAGTCCACCCATGTGACTCGCCGAGTCGCTCCTGATCTTAATCCATTCAGTGGTTTTTCGAGCCATGCAGGGGCTCCAAACTGTAGATATATCCTTTCCAAGCCTATTCCTCACGTAAAGTTGCAAACTTTACGTGTAGAGAAGGAGATCTAGGATAAACACACCATAAACTAGGGTTTAAGACAAAGAGGCTTAACAACCAACCCAAAGACTGATGCTTTATGATTTCCTAGACCAGAATACACTTAGATTTGAAGTAGCAACTTCAGATTTGGGCTCCAAATCGAAATGATTCAAGGACATGGCATAAAAGCCCCAAAACTCATATCCAAGATAGATCTAGATGCAAAGGAGTCCAAGTACTAACTTATTACCTCCAAATGCTCTGAGATGTCTTCCCGATCCCGAATCTATAGCCCCTTCTTGCTCCTCCAAGATCCCTCTTCCTTCTCCAAGCTTTAATGCACTTCTTCACGGCAAGAATTAGCCCAAAAACGGATATGGTGGCTAGGGTTTGGTGTTTAGGGTTAGAGAGGCAGAAAAGGAACCCTAGGGAAGAGAATGAGATGTTTAAATAGGCTCCAAGTCGCGGATTTAGGGGTTTCCTCGTTCAGATCAGACTCGCCGAGTCCCCTTAGCCGACTCGCCGAGTCGGTCACTTACTCTTCGACCCGGATCCCACTCGGACTCGCCGAGTTCCTCCTTGGACTCGTCGAGTCTGCCCCCTTTAACTTAGGGTTTCTTTCCTTTCTTGGCCTTCCTGATTTTGGGTGTTACAACTCTCCCCCACTTAAACTAAACTTCGTCCTCGAAGTTTGCCATAGCTAACCGCCTGCGATCGGCTTCCAATACTCTACTTATTAATCCAACAGTAGTTGCCTATCTTCACTGGCCTTACGCCCGGTCCTCCTGATGACCATTAATCCTTGCGGACAATAATCTCGGGTCAACCCTAACCCTGAACATTCTGGAAATACAACTTACTCAACCGACAATCCTTCTGGTACTCTTCGAGTACTGCAACTGAACCTATAGGAGTTCACCCCCTCTTTCCTGGTGTGTTTTCTTGCCTTCCCAAGGCGATGTTCCATAACCAACTATTTCCTTTGTCACTGTGAAGGTCCTATCCTTCACCAAATCCATTACTCCCGCTACCTCCAGTACGAGTCATTACCGCCAGTATCCACTGGGCATTTCTCTCTACTATAATTTGGTGTCGAGCACCCCACAATCAACTAACTGAATTCTACCATAGATTGCTTGCCAACCCTGCTACTGACCAAAAATTTTTGTTATTCCTTCTCTGCCTTCCGGATGAATCGAGACCACCCTGGTCTCCATCGACCTATCCATATCTGGACTACCGGCTCCCACCGGTTGCTGCGCCCCATCGCGATCTCCTAGTCGCTCCTAGCGACTCCCGATTATACCTCGACTATATATAGTTTCTCTATCTATTCTGCCACCCTGACACTACAAGTCATGGGATCCTCGATCCCCTATCTTGACACTACGGTCCCTACCAGGTCTCACATGCACTACTATAATCTCACGGGCCTCGCCTACGGGTCCCACCCGCCTAACCTTAAGTGATCTATCCTTCTAGTCTCACTTGTCTACCCACTCTGGCACGGACCTCGCCCACGGGTCTCACCCAACCATACTACTTAGCAACCCTGCTCTCAGGTCTCACCTATACTGCTACTCATATACGGGCCTCGCCCACGGGTCCCACCCAACTATATCCTGGAGCAGCCTCTCCCAAGGTCTGACCTTTCTAGGGCTATACCGGCATGCTCCCTACAATCCTCCACCACTACCCATTCTTGATCCCTACCTTGATCACTAGGAGATAAGGGCCTCGCCTAACTCCGGCTAACTGGAAGATACGGGCCTCCGCCCGATCTAACCGATCTAGCACTTAACAGCACCCTCCTGAAACTAGTGGGACACCTCCGAGCCCCACACAGATATGCTACAGTTACTGCACCCTATTTAATCTGCTCTATGGAAGAATTACGTCTACTCATCAATCTAGGATCCAAGGTATGTAGATGGCATATATAACACTCACAAGCAGGCCACACCATAATACAATACTCATACTAATAAGGATGCAGAACCATAACAGAATAATCATAAATAAAAGTCAACAAGGAATAGAAATTACACACCTGCAACATCTGGTGCTGCTCACGCCTCCATGGTAGTCATCTGAAAAGCCCTGCCTCCTACCGTAGACGCCTCTGCTCGGCCCTGACGTCTGTCTGTGATCCTCAATCTTGCAGGGGCAGGTGCCATCACCCGTCCTGCTGAAAGCAAACTGGGGCACTAGGCCTTCTTGTAGCCCCGTTGGTTGCAGTGAAAACATATCCAATCTGATCCCGGTTGGTGGTAACAGTGCAATCCCTGCTAAAATGACCAGTCCGACCGCACTTGAAACAGCCAGACTCACCACCGCTACCGCTCCTGCACGCACCCCCGTGCGTCCTGCCACACTTCCCGCACCGGCCTCAGTCCTGATAATCCCTCGATCTCGAATCTGATCCCTTTGGCCTTTTGCCCGAACCTGTGGCTACCTGAACCTCATCCGGCTTCCTCTTCCGGATCTGCTCTAAATCAATTTCCCTCTCTCTAGCCCGGGAAATCATATCTTCCAACGTTTTGCAGTCGGACCTGCTCACGAACTCCCTGATGTCAGCCTTCAACATCTAGTGATATCGGGCCTTCTTCATCTCCTCATCCGCGACATACTGCGGTACAAGAAGAGCCCTCTCCCTGAACATGGTGGTGATCTCCGCCACAGTCTCAGTAGTCTGCGTCAAATCCTGAAACTCCCGTGCCAACTGCTGCACCTCAATAATCGGTGAAAACTCAGCCCTAAACCTGGCTGAGAAATCGCTCCATGTCATCGCATCCAACGCGGAATCATCACTAATGGCATGACTAATCTCGTCCCACCAATCCCTTGCTCTGCCCTTCAGAAGACAGGAGGCGAGTCTGACCTTGTCCCCCTCGGGACACTGGCTCGTACGAAAGGCGTTGGCAACATCAGACAACCACCTGCTGCTAGCAATGGGGTCCCTAGCCCCATGGTAATCTGGTGCCTCGCAGGCCCTGAACTCTCGGAATGTCAAAGTGCGAGCCCCAATCAAATCCATCACCTCCGTACGGAAGGCTCCCAGCCTCTCATCTAAAATCTGCAGTATACCCTGCTTGACCGTGCCGAAGATCATAGGAGTCTGGTCTAGTATGTTGCGCGTAACCTCTGCTGATATAAACTCTCTCATACGCTCCTCGAGCTGCTCAGTCCCTGAACCCGAGCCTGATCCCTCTCCGGCGCCTGATCCGCCCACTGGCCTCTCTCGGAACGTCACCATGCTAAAAATATAACGCAATCACTATCAGAATACTTATCACTTCTGCGAGACCAAACACACGCACTACCAGGTTCCCATTCTTGTCTCGACCTTTCCCGAATCGAGTACAGATCCTCTGCTTTCAGTAGTACGGGCCCATACTACCTTCCACATCTATCCGTACTTTCCTCGAGAACTGCTTCAACTCCACCAGGTCCCTTTTCTACTACTATTGCTCCCAGCACTACCTCTTCCTAGGCTTGCCCTAGGGAAACCTCTGACTCAAACCAAACCAGTCCTCAGCCGCTGAAGGCCTCCTTGTGATGCCAATTAGCCATCACCTGGATACCATCACATGTGACGAGGCTCAGATAATCCTTCGAGTAAAAGACTCGTCCCTACAACGGTTGGACTCAAACAAGAGCTGCGCAATAGGGCCAAATCCAGCACTCTGAGATTATTCAACCCGGATCACATGTGACGTGACGTATCCACCTAATGGCTAACTCCCATCACTCAGAATCCTACAATGCACAAAGCAAGCAGCATTCAGACAAGGGAAAATCTAACCATAACATACTCAAGCAGTCATAATCTCATAAGCTCAGGCATAACCTAAACAGGCTATCCTACTACTGTCTAACCAGTATTATCATGCAGCTCCAAAAGCGCATATAACAGGAACATAAGGCATCCTTCCTAGATCCTTAGCCCTAATCTAGCATGCTGTTCTATTAACTGATAATCATAACATAAACTTGTATGGATATTTTGGGGTACTTACTTGAGCTCGGCTGATTGCATGCACCACACCCCTTTTCTCTTTTCAAAGTTCTTTTCTTTCTGAATTCTTTTTGCTTTTCTAAAGCTGTTTTCTTTCTCAACAATCTTTTTACAAAACTATCTTTTTATTTTGAAAACTTCTATACCAATTCCTTATTTTGAGTTTAGACACACAAGAGAGTACGTCCGAATCCCTTAAACCAAGGATCTGATACCAACTTGTAACGTCCCAAAATTTAGGCTAAAAAAATTCTTTTATAAAACATTACTTAAAACACAATTATCAATCCATAACATAATCAGAGTATTAATTTCCAAAACATATATTCATTATCAGAGTAAAACATCCCAGGCTGTCTAATTTATGGTGTGTGCCATGCGATCACCACAAGCTCTTCCCTCTGCTACCAGAAGTACCTGAAACCAAAACTGAAAACCGTAAGCACGAAGCTTAGTGAGTTCCCCCAACCTACCACATACCATGCATAAACACACACTGCACATACTGGGCCACGCCCGCTATTCTAGGCCTCGCCCCCTACCTCGGGCGTCGCCCGCTATAACGGCCCCGCCGCTCCAGGCCCCACCTAGCTTCGAGCCCCACTCGGATACAGATCTGTTTCGCTTAGGCCTCGCCTGTCACTGGGCCTCCCCCGCCGACATATACTAACACATAAACTAAACAGATACTACCAATCCTGTTCTAAGCCCTCGCTTGTCTTAGGCCTCGCCCATGTCCTGCAACTGATGGGTCATGGAACCCCGTCCACACTCCTACTGATAGTGAGATACGGGTCCGGCCCACATTCACCCTTTCCCTAACCTGGGCCTCGCCCCTACTCTTCTGCTAATGAGATATAGAACACCGTCCATACTCTGCTATTGGTGAGATACGGGACCTCGCCCACACTCACCTCCCTACGAGGCATATACATGTATCACACAGACAATAAGTATAACTATCATGCAAACTATTCCATGGGCGCCCGCCCGCTAACATTGGACCTCGTCCTGAATATCATACTAGCATACTTTGCCTAGGGCTAACCCCCGGGTCTTTCTACTCATAACTACATGGGTCGGCATTGTGGTCGTAGACCCTTCCATAAAAAAGGGAAACTCACCTCAAACTGTTGAACTTGCTGATAACCCCTCTAGATGTTGACCGACAATTCCCTAAACTGCTGCTCCCCTAGCTCCTCGAGCTACCAATATCAAAACATATATCACTTAGCTTAATTGGTCCACAAAAGTCAATTAAGTCAACTCTGGTCAAATTCAACCTTCCAGGTCAGCCCTACTCGCCGAGTCTACCTACTGAATCGCCGAGTTCATATGCTCAGGGTCCTTCTATTTGCGACTCGACTCGCCGAGTCAGCCCATGACTCGCCGAGTCCACCGATTTCCGAGTCCTGTCCTGTCCAAGTCACCGAGTCTCCTCTCGACTCACTGATCAGAGTCTTAACTCGAAGGGGTTCGGGGTTTCGCGACCTGACTCGCTGAGTCCAAGAACAGACTCGCCGAGTCCAAGGTAATCTTTAACAGACTCGTCGAGTTATTCTTCCAACTCGCCGAGTTCCTCCCCAACTTCATCTAACTCGCCGAGTCCACCCATGTGACTCGCAAAGTCGCTCCTGATCTTAATCCATTCAATGGCTTTTCAAGCCATGCAGGGGCTCCAAACTGTAGATCTATCCTTCCCAAGCCTATTCCTCACGTAAAGGTGCAAACTTTACATGTAGAGAAGGAGATCTAGGCTAAACACACCATAAACTAGGGTTTAAGACAAAGAGGCTTAACAACCAACCCAAAGACTGACGCTTTATGATTTTCTAGACCAGAATACACATAGATCTGAAGTAGCAACTTCAGATTTGGGCTCCAACTCGAAATGATTCAAGGACATGGCATAAAAGCCCCAAAACTCATAACCAAGATAGATCTAGATGCAAAGGAGTCCAAGTACTAGCTTATTACCTCCAAATGCTCTGAAATGTCTTCCCAATCCCGGATGTATAGCCCCTTCTCGCACCTCCAAGATCCCTCTTCCTTCTCCAAGCTTTTATGCACTCTTCAAGGCAAGAATTAGCCCAAAAACGGATATGGTGGCTAGGGTTTAGTGTTATGGGTTAGAGAGGCAGTAAAGGAACCCTAGGGAACAGAATGAGATGTTTAAATAGGCTCCAAGTCTCGGATTTAGGGTTTTCCTCGGTCAGACCAGACTCGCCGAGTCCCCTTAGCCGACTTGCCGAGTCGGTCACTTACTCTTCGACCTGGATCCGGCTCGGACTCGCCGAGTTCCTCCTTGGACTCGTCGTGACTGCCCCTTTAACTTAGGATTTTCTTTCCTTTCTCGGCCTTCCTGATTTTGGGTGTTACGTTATCCTTTGTGATTTTGGGTGTTTTCTTGATGCTCCTAAGGTTTAAACATGTCAAGGATAGTCTCTAGGTTCAGCTCCAAGGTTTGGAGGGACATTGGGCACATTTTAGCCACATTTTTAGTGTTCATGGTCCAAGAATATCTTGGGCCGTGAACACCTTGTCCTTGGGATTTTTGAATGATTTCATGATGTTTAACACTTGATCTAAACATATTAGGGCTAGAAACACTTATAAGTTGACGATCTTGAAGAAAAACGGGATGATACTTGAGAGAGAAATGGCTCAAGTCTTGGAAATGTGAAAAAGTGAATAAAATATCGAAGTCTCACTTATATAGTCTTTAGGGTTTACGGTCCCAATTCTATTTTTGGACCGTAAACTCCAAACTCTTGAAGTTTTGGGCACTTATTGCTACATAATAAACCATAGGGTATCCACTCTCCTGATATCTTCTGAAGCACTAACATTAAAACACTCAAACTTATTCCAAAAAGCTTGAAAGTTAGTAGAAATAGTTTTGACTCCTATTGAAGTGGATGGTTGTACAGAACAAAATTTTTTTGTTGGGTTGTCACATCATCCCCCCGTTAGAATGAATTTCGTCCCGAAATTAGCTCTGTTAGCATTGCTACTGGAGTTGCGCTCTTCTGATTTGCAGAATACTCACTCGTAGACCTGGCAACTTGCCCCAGTGTTCTTGATAGGATTCATAGTTGATCCATCTATCATTACCTCGTGTATACAAGCCGTATATAATTAGGATTAGTAGGACTGTCGGATGTGCGACTCTGCCCCAGGTCCACAACCCAACAGGGAACAGGAGATAGGGCAGAAACACACATACTACATCTGCGTAATCATACTCATATACCACCCTCGCGTATATACTAAATAATAATAGGCGGGTTGTATTCGTCCTTAGCCTCTGTGCTCGAACTTGGTCTGGCAGACGAGTGGTATTTCGTGACGGTCTGTGGACATCTAACGATAAAGCTTCGGAGGACAAAGTACTCTTCGCACGAGTACTTCGGGGGTTTAGAATGCGAACGATAAAGTTTAGTTTTAGGTCGCACTTTCGATACGAAGGACGAAAGTTTTGAGAACTTGCCGATCGAGGCGATAGAAACATATGAACTAAGTATGGTGAGGACCACGCTAACTCATGATGAAAGAAAACAACGGACTCTATACTAAACAAAGTTTTGGTCAAATGAAAGAAACGTATGATAAATGACGATGTATCCCTGGTATGCTCGATACTGTACTCCTAGTATGTTTCAACAATGTACTCCTTGTAACTGTTCTCTTGTTTCCTGTTTTCTATTTGAAGTTAACACTCCTATGTATTGTACCGCTATGTGCGCATACATACAAATAAAAGCGCTTTATTAACTGAAGGGATACTTTTATACCATAATCTCCCTTGGTACCACTATCATCGCCCGTCATATACAAGTTGTGAATTATTAAGATGGGTCAGGCAGTCGACTGAGTCTCTCTACCTCAAATCCTCAACCAATTAAGGAAAAGGAGACCTAAGCGGAGTCACTCACTCTAGGGCTGCGACATCTTAGTTGTGCACAACCTTGATGTATATGGTGAGCCATAATAGCTTCTCTAAGGGATCTTTTAGTTCTATTGAATACTATGACCTATTTCAACATGTGAGTTGTTATAGTTACTTTTAAGTGTCATCCCCAAATTTTAATCTTATATGAATATAAATTAATTTTAAAAGTAATTACTATTTTGAAAAACGTACCACTACTCGTCGACGACTCCGGGGTAGATTCTCCTGCGGTGATCATCAGAATGCATCCATCCGCTCCTGAGTTCCTTATTATTGGGCAGTTGCTCTGACGGTGTCCAGTCTCATCACAGCCATAGCAGGCTTGGTTTTCTTCAGTTCCGAGGACTTGGGAGATCGGTTGAGCCGGTGCCCTGCAGGAATGGACTGTGTGTCCCCTTCTGTGGCAGTTCCGACACTTCATTTCTCGGCGTACTCCAGTGTGGTGAAAGTTGCACTTTCCACACTTTGGAAGGTTTCCAGCATATCGACTAGCAGGTGCTGAAATAATAGGTGTCGTAACGGCGTACATAGTACTTGTTTGTTGCTCTCTCGGGGTATCTTATGTTGTTCGCTTCTTCTTCCTCTTGTTCCCGACTTCTGATTATTGTCCTCTTCCCTCGATGGTTCGGGAATAGGGATTTTTACGCTGTGGAGGACTCCATGATCGATGAATCTCTGAGCCAAGCGTTTAGCACTATCGAACGTGGCTGGTTTAGAAGATAACACATTTCCTTGGGTCGGAGCAGTCAGACCCCAAATGTATCTCTATCTTCTTCTTCTCCAAGTTAATCATCCCGGGGCATAGAGCTGCTAGTTCGCTAAACCGGTCCGTGTAGGTTACTATGTCTTAACCGACCATAGTGAGATCTCACAGTTCTTGTTCCAGTTTTTGAATTTCGCCTAACGGGCAATAATCTTCCCGCATTAACTCTTTTAGGTTTTCCCAACCTATTGAGTTTTCCACAGATAGGGTCAGTGACTTAACATGGCTGTTCCACTAAGTTAGGACCTTGCCATCGAAGGTGCAGGCAGCAAATTTCACTTTGCTTCCTTCTGGGCATAAACAGATTTCAAAAACCGACTCGGTTTTCTCGAACCATTGCATAAGGGGAACGACTCCTTCAGTCCCATTAAAGGACAATGGTTGGCATCTAGTGAAGTCCTTGTAAGAGAATTCTCTCGGGCGCATAGGGACCTCACCTTGAGTAGGATCAGTAAGCATTTCACCTCCACCTATACTGACGAGGTGATATTGAGCCATGGTTGTTGCCACCGCCGCAGCCACTGCAGCATTTATAGTTGCCATATCGATTTGCAAAGAAGGCGGTATCGAAGTTATCGGAGTAGTGTGTCTAGGTGATCTGCGAGGAGGCATCTTTGCTAAAAAGAAAACAAAGATGAAACGGGATAAGCTTAAAGCAATGGACACAAGCCGAAAGCTAAAAAAACAAGGTTATCCTAGTTCCAGATGTATCGGGTCCTGACGTCCACAGGGTTCTAGAAACAATTCATACATGAGTCTATACCTAATAAACTCTATGAATTTGAATTAACTATCCTAAAATGAATATTTGTTTCCTGAATAACTGTTACCAGCTGTATGTAAGAAAATAATTCTAACACATGTAATGTGAGCAGTGTTTCCACTCGCTCGATAACTTAATCTAATCAATATTTATTAGTGTGACGCGTAAGATGTTTTGGTTACTTCGGCCGATATTTCCTCGAAAACTTCTCATGAACTTGTCCTTGTTCCTCCTGGACTCTTCTGTTGTATACTCTGAGGATGTGGTTATATTTATCTAGGTTTGTCGTGCGAGAATGAAAGTGACTAAAGAACCTATGAGCTTTAGGGTAACTTTATGGGGTGATCCTTACGGAATCCTCCAATAATTGTACAAGGTACACAAGTTTGTATATAATGGGGGATTAGATAGACTTTCGAATAATTGTTCCCACCTCAACACTACACCCTTAAGAGGAATGGATAGCGAAGCTTACGCCATAGATTCTATGTCTATAAAATCCCGATTATATGTAACACTTTAGGAATATACCTTGCAAAATTATAGACTTATCCGTAAGGGTCTTTTAAATTCTCACATAAGTTATTTATCTGGACAAAAATACTCCTATAGTATCCTAATATAATGTACTTGGTATGATCTAAAATCGTTATCATGCTATCATATCATAGAATACTCCCATAGTACTCTAATTCTAACTGTACTTGTTCTGGTGATCTCTTGACTGGTGTTCAGGTAAGTTTTAACCCTGTTGCAACACCACATCATTCCCAAATACATGTTGGTCACATCTCGAATGAATATAGTTGATCAGACTATATTGATCCTAGCTATGGTTACATAATTGTTCGGGTTGACGACATTGCCTAACCTTTAAATACTTTTAGTTCTGTTCTCCTCGTGACACTAGTTCTATTATGTACATGTATAAGCAAGTAGGTATATTTTTATAACTTGAAGCTATATTCTAAAATATATCATTATCCAGAGCACTTAAGCCCCATTGTATTTATAGTTGTATACCTTTTATCGGTTGATATACTTAGTTCACTAGAAACAATACTCTGATATCAATCTGTCACACCCCAAAACCGAAACGGCGGAAACGTTCGGGGGTGGAAGACGTCATGTTAAGTATCACGAGATATGTATATGGTAAGCAAGTAATAAACAACCATTTCATTTCAAAAGAAAGTGTTTACAATGTGTGTTCACAAAACATAGAATTCATACACAAATAACAAAATAAGACTTGAAGCTGAAATGCTTCATCTTCTAAATCCCCAGCACGAGCACCTGTCTAATAGCCTCAAGAGAATACACGTTATTTGAAAGAGTTGATCAGCAATTAAGCTGGTGAGTTCATAAGATTTTAGTGATGCGAGTAAGCTATAAAGCGTTGTTGAAAATGTATATGTGAAAGTGATGTAATCTGTAAAATGTTATGGAAAAATGTATATGTAAAACCGATGTACGTTGAAGTTCTATTTTGAAAAGTTCGCCTGTTCGTCTAGAAAATCCTATATTTCCTACTTGAATGAATGTTAAGTAAAATGACACTACAAGCCTTTGTATGAGTACTAAGCGAGTACAAGTTATATATAACTCAGAGTAAACAAAAAATCGATTGAGCGCATCTTCCCTAAGCTCACAACCCAACGGGGAACAGAAAGTGAGGCGGATAGCACACATCCCATTGGTTGTTAGATCATTGTCATATATAACCCTGGTGTATTCACTTGTTACTCATGGAGTTATTTGTAATGGTTCCTTTAAATCTAATGAAAAGTTCTATTAAGAAAACCTATATTTCTTATAGTAAAATATTGACCACAGTGACCACTTTTATAATAGCTTTGTTTATACTGCTATATATAACCTGATATCGGGTAGAAAGTTAATTGGGTGAATCTGCCCTAAGTCCACAACCCAACGAGGAACAGGAGGTAAGGCGGAAAACACAGATTTAACTACCTATTGGGTATTAGTTTTATACATAAACATGGTCTATAAACTAAGGTATTATAGAGTTACTCACCTAAAGTCTTTAAAATTGTACTGGCTTAATAATATGGATTAAGCCCTTATCTGGAAAATCTCTAGTTTTGTATATCAAAAGTACTGACTTTGAGAAGTATGTTTTGTACTAGAAAAACTGTGTTTCGACTCTGTGTCCTACAACCTGATCCATACTTGGTACCCTTATGATGACTTAATGTATACTAAGCATAAATATATATAGATTCGGGTAGATAATATATTGGGGAACTCGGTTCAAGACCACAATCAAACGAGAACAAGAAATGAAATGAAGACACACATCCTATTAGCTGTCGGGATCTATTAGTATATATGTATCCTATATTGTATACATTAAGGAATCATAAGATTAGCATTATGGTCCTAACTTTTAAAAGTAGCCTTCTACCAAGACTCGACGGTTTTGAAAGTAGTCTTCTACCAAGACTCGACTGTTTTGAAAGTAGCCTTCTACCAAGACCCAATATGTACGACTATTATTAATTAAATCTAATCTACCTCATCGATTATGTGAAGAATACACATGGCAAAGGTATTAATAATATTGAAACTGGAATTTTATATCCTTCTGTAATTGTCGTGTTGACAGTTTAAGTACATCATTATTTGTAATAAGGGACTACTTTTAGTACTATTGTGCCTTAATTGAGGGTTAAGGCATAATGTGATGGCTAGATCCCATGCTACATGCTCCCTTGTCAAGAGATTCTAGGAACTACATGCGACCCCTGCATGAGTGCAAGTCGTGAACATCCACATTACTATGATCATGTATACCCAATATAACTATCACAATGCAGAAGTGATTCATTGGAATAGTTAGATCCTGAAAACGTTCCATGCTATAGCACCTTATTATGTTCTGTTCTGTTATCGTGTACTAATATCGTATTTATCTAAATGTATTCCATGTAAGCGTATCTATGTAAAAGTATTTATGTAAATGTATACCATTTGTATAGACTCATGAACTGAACTGACTCTTTCTGTGCTTCATTGTACCAGAAGAAATGAATAGCGTTCTCCTAAACTATACCTATAATAGTTTATTAATGTTCTAACTATACTGTTACTGAAAAGACTCCTTTATTTACTATGTTATGCTTATACTTTAAAAACGGAGTTTTGTATAACTATAAAGTAACATAACCTTTAAAAGAGTTTTGAAATGTATTGACAACTTATAAGTAACATAAGTAACATTTTGAAAGATGTTTATAACAAACATTTACACAATTATCATTGTGTTCAACTCGTATTCCCCCCTTAAAATAGTTAAAATAGTTTAAAAGATTCATTACTGGGTATGAACTCACCTGATGTGGGTGATTCAAACGGGTATGCGCGTACGGATGAGAAGTTACACGAATGAATTCCTGTGACACAATAAGTCCTAAATGAAATATAAGGACACATATTGACATGAATATACTGTTTATCAACAACTATATGAAAGGAAAAACCTTCGGGGACTAGGAGATACCTTGGTTAAGTGTTGGAATCACATGTGATTCAACAAAGGGAAGTGAAAAGGCACTAAGAGGTGTTTACGGTTTTAGGACCAACTGCATTTGAGTTTATGGTTGTAAACCCATGATTTTACTGCCGTAAACTCATGTTCCTTTGACCATTTTGTGCTTTGAAGTCCTAGAAGTCATTTTGAAGCATCCTAACTTCAAGTCTAAGCCTTAGGAAGTGATTTGGGGATCATTTCACTCCTTAATGGAGTTTGCGGCCCATGGACCATTTCTCCATGTGTTTGTTGCCGTAAACTCCTAGGGACCATGGTATTTTGAATTTTTTGGGTACTAAACACATCAAGTTAAGGTGGTAGGCTAGTTTCTTGGCTTAAGAAAGAAATATGGGGCATTATAACCCTCTTTGGGGTGTTTAAGGTTTTGGGATCTCCCCAAACCATAAACACACATACATGGGACATTTTTCTATTTTTCATGTGCTAAACACATCAAAGGAAGGTTCTATGTTTGCTTCTAAGGTTTAGCAAGAGTTTAGGGACACTTTGGCAACCTTTTTAGGGTTTACGGTCCAAGAAGATTCTTGGGCCGTAAACACCTTATCCTTTGTGATTTTGGGTGTTTTCTCGATGCTCCTAAGGTTTAAACATGTCAAGCATAGTCTCTAGGTTCAGTTGCAAGGTTTGGAGGGACATGGGGCACATTTTAGCCACATTTTTAGTATTCACGGTCCAAGACGATCTTGGGCCGTGAACACCTTGTCCTTGGGATTTTTGAATGATTTCATGATGTTTAACACTTTATCTAAACATATTATGGCTAGAAACACTTACAAGTTGAAGATCTTGAAGAGAAACGGGATGATACTTGAGAGAGAAATGGCTCTAGTCTGGGAAATGTGAAAAAGTGAATAAAATATCCAAGTCTCACTTATATAGTCTTTAGGGTTTACGATCCAAATTCTATTTTTGGACCGTAAACTCCAAACTCTTGAAGTTTTGGGCACTTATTGCTACATAGTAAACCATAGGGTATCCACTCTTCTGATATCTTCTGAAGCACTAACTTTAAAACACTCAAACTTATTCCAAAAAGCTTGAAAGTTAGCAGAAATAGTTTTGACTCCTATTGAAGTGGATGGTTGTACAGAACAAATTTTTTTTTTGGGTTGTGTGACAACCCAAAAATTTCTATTTTGTACAACCATCCACGTCGATTGAAGTCAATTCTGTTTTTGCTAAATTTCAAGCTTTTTGGAATAAGTTTTAGTGTTTTAAAGTTAGTGCTTCAGAAAGGTATCAAGAGAGAGGATACCCTTGGGTTTATTACGTAACAATAATTGTCCAAAACTTCAAGAGTTGGAATTTACAGTCCAAAAATGGTATTTGGACCGAAAACCCTCGAGACCATATATGAAAAACTTAGCCATTTGGAATTCATTTCTTACATTTCCAACTAGAGAAAACTCGAATTCTCTCTCAAGGATCTTCACCCGATCACCCCCAAGTGTAAGTACTTCAACCTAGAGTGTATTGAAGTGTGTTATATGCCTTAATAACATGAAAAATCAGCCAAAACACCAAGGAAATGGTGTTCACGGCCCAAGATCTTCTTGGACCGTGAACACTAAATTTAGGGCCAAAGTGTGCCCAATGTCCCTCCAAACCTTGGAAACCAAACATGGAACAACCCTTGACATATCTAGACCTCAAAATCATTAAGAAACAAGGGGTAGAAGTGAGTTCATGGCCAAGGATGTTCTTGGGCCGTGAACTCCATTTTATGGTGCCAAAATGCCCTAAATGCCTTCCTTAAGCCAAAAGACCAGCCTAGAACTTTAACTTGATGTGTTAAGGACCCAAAACAATCAAAATACCATCACCCATAGGTGATTACGGCCGCAAACACAAGCCAAAATGGTCCAAGGGCCAAAAACTCAAGTTAGGGGTGTTTTGATGCCACAAACACTTCCTAAGGCTTAAGCTTGAATTTAGGATGCTTCCTTATGACATTTTAGGACCTCATAAACATAAATGGCCATAAGTTTATGGTAGTAAACTCATTTGGGCTGTGAACTCCTCAAAAACTCCAAAAAAAAAAGTGGTTTTTCTTCGTCCTAGGATAGAGCTAAGGTCCCTAAATCATTCCCTAGCCTTCAAACTTGCATTCACACATGAGTAACCATGAGTTTACGGCCGTAAACTCCCTTGGGCCATAAACCCATGGTATTAAACTCATGTGAGTGCCTTTATACCTTCCTATGTTGAGTCACATGTGATTCCAACACTTGGTCAAGGTGTTTCCTAGTCCCGGAAGGTGTTTCCTTTCATATAGTTGTTATAAACACTATATTCATGTCAATATGTGTCCTTATATGTCATATAGGACTTATTGTGTCTCGGGACTTCATTTGTGGAACTTCTCATCCGTACGCACATACCCGTTTGAATCACCCGCATCAGGTGAGTTCATACCACGTAATGAATCTTTTAACTATTTTAACTGTTTTAAGGGGGGAATACAGGTTGAACACAATGATAATTGTGTAAATGTTTGTTATTAAACATCTTTCAAAATGTTACTTATGTTATTTATAAGTTGTCAAAACATTTCAAAACTCATTTAAAGTTCTGTTACTTGATAGTTATACAAAACTTCGTTTATAAAGTAAAAGCATAACTTAGTAGAGAAATGAGTCTTTTCAGTAACAGTTCAAGTAGGGCATTAGTAAACTATTATAGGTATAGTTTAGGAGAATTCCATTCATTACTTCTAGTACAATGAAGCACACAAAGAATCAATACCATAACAGAACAAACAGTGAAGAGAATCAAAAAATACCAGAACATAACAAACAGTGAAGAGAATCAAACAATATCAGAACAGAACATAACAAGTTAAGTTGCTATAGCATGATAACACACAAACAAGATCTAATTATACCAATGAATCACTAACGCATTAGTGATAGTTATATTGGGTATATATGATCATATAACTTTAATGTGAATTACACCGCTTGCATGGATTTGCTGGGGTCGCGTTTAGTTCCCTCAATCTCTTTACATTGAGAGCGTTTAGTAAGGGATTCTAGCTTTCACATTATGACAGTAATAAAACAAATATGTTTTAGGTTATTAGTACATCTGCAGGTCATTATAATCGACATCAGTGTACTTACTTCTCCCATTACTTTCATAAAGTGTCGGTAACACTTGAAAGTTGATCTATTTTCTAGTCGAGATAGTTATAAACTATGGAGAACATACTTTTACATTTGACAAAGGAATAATAGGGTTTAACTCGGAACAGAGGGTGCCTTGGTAGAAGGCTACGATTAAAGGTTAGGATCATGATTCTAGCTTTATGATTCCTTAATGTATACGCTATAGGATACATATATGCTAGTAGATTCCGGCAGCTAATAGGATGTGTGCTCTTCACTGTAATTCCTGTTCCCGTTGGATGTGGGCTTCCACCGAGGTCAACCAATCTATTATCTACCCGAATCTATATATATATCTATGCTCAGTATACATTAAGACATCATAAGGGTACCAGGTATGGATCAGGTCATAGGACACAGAGTCAACGCATAGTTATTCTAGTACAAAACTTACTTATCAAAGACAGTAGTTTTGGTAGACAAAACTAGAGATTTCCTAGAAAAGGGCTTAATCCATTTTATTAAGCCAGTACAGTTTAGAGACTTTAAGTGATTTAACTCTATAACACCTTAGTTTATACACCATGTTTATATATAAGACTGATATCCAATAGATAGTTAAATGTGTGTTTTCCCCTAACGTCCTGTTCCCGTTGGATGTGGGCTTAGGGCAGATTCTTCCAATTAACTATCTACCCGATATCAGATTATATATAGCAGTATAAACAAAGCTATTATAAAAGTAATCACCGTAGTCAATATTTTATTATAAGAAAAACAGGTTTTCTTAAAAGAACTCTCCATTTGATATAAAGGAACCATTACAAATAACTCCATGGGTAACAAGTGAATACACCAAGGTTATGTATGACAACGATCTAACAACCAACGGAATGTGTGCTATCCGCCTTACTTGTTGTTCCCCGTTGGGTTGTGAGTTTAGGGCAGATGTGCACAATAGATTGTTTATTTACTCCAAGTATATATAACTTGTACCCACTTAGTACGCATAGAAAGGCTTGTAGTGTCATTTTACTTAACTTCCATTAAAGTAGGAAATATAGGATTTTCTAAAGGAACAGGCGATCATTTCAAAATAGAACTTACAGCTTACATCACTTGTACTTATACATTTTCAACAACACCTTACAACTTACTCACATCACTAAAATCTTATGAACTCACCAGCTTAATTGCTGATCAACTCTTTCAAATAACTTGTATTCTCAGGAGACTATTAGACAGGTGCTCGTGCTGGGGATTTAGAAGATGAAGCATTTCAGCTTCAAGTCTTATTTTGTTATTTGTGTATGAATTCTATGTTTTGTGAACACACATTGTAAACACTTCCTTTTGAAATGAAATGGTTGTTTATTACTTTCTTACCATATACATATCTCGTGATAATTAACATGACGTCCTCCACCCCTGAACGTTTCTACGGTTCCGGTTTTGGGGTGTGACAGGTTGTCACATGTTTTCTCTTCGTAGCGTGTGACACGGTGAACTATGACAGGGAGGGCTCGGTCGGCTGACCCTCTTCTGCTGAGATCGTAGAAACCCCGTTGCATGCCATAGTGAGGTCGTTGGCCTTGGGGCGTCGGGCCCTGATAGTGTTGCGGAGGAACAGGGGCAGGGTGTGGATTGTAAACTTCGGGTTCCGAATCGGTTCCATCTGAGTCTTCTTCTTCTTCTTCACCGTCTACTAATTCTTCCTCTTCCATGGGTTCTTCATCCTCCATGGGTTCCACTTCCTCCATGGGTTCCTCTTCAGAATCTTCCTCCGGGTCTTCCACAATCCATCCAGCATTCCCTTGGTTGCGGAAATAGGGGTCACCCGGCAAGTGAAATCCTGCCATCGCGCCTGTACGAGAATAGGGATGAGAAGGATATGGAGAGAAATTTTAGTATAAGAAATTAGTTATTGTAAATATATAATGTGATCATTACCGTTTTTGTGTTAAAATACTCCTATAGTACTTTTATGTTTGCTTTACGAGATTTTGGTAAGTTGAAGACTTGTTGCTCATCATGATCCTTCTTCGGCATACATTGGTCATACCTTGGCCAAATATAGTTGATCTGGCTATATTCATCCAAGGTCTGACTACATACCCCAAAGCTGGATCATGGTGTCCAACTTGTCTTAATACTTTTACGTTATTGCTATTATGATACTAAACTAGTGAGTGCGATGGTACGAATACTTTTATAAAAACACGAATTTTTACTTTTAAAAGTATTTTTGAAAGGCTACGTCAAAGAATTTTGTCCCGTTGTATATAGTTTGTATATCTTATGTGGTTCGATATACTTAGTTCACTATAAACAAAGCTCAGATACCAATCTGTCACACCCCCAAACCGGAACGGCGGAAACGTTCGGGGGTGGAGGACGTCATGCTCAGTATTGTAACAATAGTGAAGAAAGTAAACACAACCATCATAAATATAATTTAAAAGGTTACGTCGTTGCAAAATACATGTTTCCAAATAAATTACATATGATGTCAAAATAGTTCAAAAGAAATCTACACCATAGCGTCTTGTCTTCAAAAAGTCTTGTGGTTACCTGTATTACTGATTACCTGAGAATACAAGTTGTTTTTGAAAGAGTATCAGCATTAAACCTGGTGAGTTCATAAGCAATTTATGAATGAAAAATGAATGTTGTTCCTTAAAGTTTGTTATGAGTTTGTTTCCAGAAAATCCAATATTTTCAAAAAGGTTTATTGTAGTCTTAACTAAACCAAGACTTAGTATATGTAAGTAAATCATCATACTTATATGTGGTTTTATATGCAAATAAAACTCCTTTTTGTGAAATCCATAAATTCCCGTGAACGGCATGTTTGTTAATTTTCCATGTGAGTTGTTATAACCGTACTATGACTCGAAGACCTCGTACTCGATGTTCTTCAAGCATCGGAATGTTATGACACTTGTCACCTGTAACACTTGTGTTTCTAGCCTAGGCATTTATATTGAGTTGATAGTCTAGGTTAACCTTTGTAACTCACTTTGAAGAAATGAAAAGCAATTATCTGAATATTATGTGAATTATGTGTTTTAGTCTTAATTATTAGGGCTTAATTAATTAAGATTAAAAATAAGCGTCAAAATTAAAGTGTGAGATAAGCCCAATATCTTTACATAAAGTTGTAGTGGTCGAAACAAGGATTTCGGGGATATAAAGAATACCAAAATCCGAGTTATAACGAAGAAGTTATGACCTGTCGAAGTTTCGCGACAAAACCGGCACGGTGCTGAATGTCGTAAAAAGTGAGTTTTTGATAAACTACTTTTTAGCCCTAGTAATCTAAACGAAAGTCGTAGTATTCGTTAAACCGAGAAGTTCGATAAAAAGAACACCCAAATCTGACTTCGTATGAGAAAGTTATGATTTTTCGAAGTTTCAGCTTAGCAGTAGACAGCTAAAAACTCGAATTTTAGATCGAGCGATTTTTAGCCGACACAACCTAAACGAGAATTGAAGGTCTCGTCATTAGGAGCACAACGGTAAAAAGTCTGACAAAAACGGACGTCGGATGAAGAAGTTATGAATTTTTAACGGATTTCCTATCCCGGTCTGTTAAAAATAATAATATAAAATTTAAATTCAAAATTAGCCGACGAAGTCTAAACGGAAGTTGTAGATCGTAATTTTAGCTATGCGTGCATATAAATAACGTCAAAAACGGAGCACGTATGCGAAAGTTATGGATTTTAGAAGTTTTGGCGTGAAAACCGAGAAATTTCGCATAGTCACAATTGCCACGTCACCCTCGCTTAGAAAGTGACACGTGTCCTGCTGAGTCACCTGGCTGCTGAGTCATTAGGCTGCTGAGTCACCGAGGCTGCTGAGTCATGCGAGCCACGTGTCCTCTTCTGATTCGACCGAGGAGGAGGCCCAATCCGAAGCAGCCAGCTCCCCAGCCGAAGCTTCGCCCAGCTGCCGCGTGTGTCCGAGCCTCGCATAGCCTAGCTCCGAGCCTCGCAGGTGCGCCAGCAAGCCGCGGTCCACTTAGAAGCCGACAGTGAGCCCTCGCATGTGCGAGGCATGTGCGAGCCATGCGAGCCATGTGCGAGACACCCCCTGCGAGCCGTCGGATCTCCGAAGCGTGCCATCTTCTCAGCCGTTGGATCAAACTTCGGACCCTATAAATAGAAGGGTACCTGCGAGGGTTTCCGGTTACTTTTGGAATTTTGCCACTTTTAGCCCCTTTCTCCATATTTTCTTCATCTTAACATCCCGCAAAGCCCCGGTATCAATTGTAAAGCCCGGAATACCCCACAAAGTGCCCGAGAAGCCCGGAAAATTTATCTTTTCGGTTTCGAAGCCCGACTTTTGCAGAGCCCGGTTTCTCAATAAAACTCTCGGTTTTATTAGAAACGATCGTTTTAGGAAACGAATTGCTGCACGATTTTCACCAAAATACGTGAGTGTGTAGTTACTTTCAATTTACACATAGATATGAAGTATTTACCTTGAAATACATGTTATGTGTAAATATGCTAATTGTTTATTCGAGGTGACTGTTGAATTGATGTTTTATACAAGTTTTAAACTGTATATGCTTTTTATCTACAAAATATGTTGGGTAGAACAAGGGTAGATGAAATAGTTGATGTGTGTTAAAATGGTGAGAGGCCTCGATGTCGATGTTGTTGTTGTTGTTGTTGTTGTAGTCATCTAGCGAAGTATAGATGACGACCACGGACTTTCTAGATAGTCCAGTGGAACACTAGCAGGTTCGCAACTTGTAGGTGTTGATGAATTAAATTTTCATTGGCGTACTTCATCCCCCTCATGGTTGCCTTAAGGACATGTATGGCTGAGGAAACCCCTTAGCAGTAGTGTCCATCCCGATGATAATCCTTAGGCTAGGTCCCTTGTGATAGGTGTTTAGGGACGTAAAGTGAGGACAACGGGAATGGGTAATCAGGGTTATTGTTGATTGGTGAACTTAATAAGTATATTATTATTGTGGGTTGAAAACCCTATATGCTCACCAGGCTCCCAAGCCTGACCCACTCAGTTTTATGATTACAGGTAGTGGACCCCGAGCATAGTCGGAGGATGACGAGAGATTTTTGGATTATAGGCCAGTAGTTGTAAATAACTGTTGAAAGGCTTATAATGTCTTGTTTATGCTTTTGATCTGTATCGAAACTGATGGGTTTTGAGCATTCTAACACTCCTAAGTGTACATGCAACCCTAAATACCTTGGATCTATGTTTTTCTCTATTAAACATGCAAATAAGAACTTCCAAGGTATTATCCTAATCTAGCATACAAATCAATGAATGTAACAAGATAGAATACATACCTTTTGATGTAGCTTGATGTCTTCAAGCTTTAAGAGCTTAGCCCCAATAGTGTGGAAGCCTCAAGTGGAATCACAATCACCAAAACACTTAGAATAGCTTGAGAGAATTCTACAACTCATGAAATCGGCTAGCCCTTTCACTTCACACTCTAGTGGCCGATTTTGGTCAAGAATAAGATGCTTATATAGTTAGGGTTACACCATGTAAACCCTAATGGCCTTTCATTTCTATGATCCATGGGTACAAATACACCATGGAGCATCCATGGACCATCCTATGGGTTTTATCCCAACTTGATTATCCATGGAGCATTAGCCCACTATACAAGTATGGATGATTTACACAATCAACCCATATATTTAATTAGTCTTCTTTTGATCACTTAATTAATCCTAGATTAATTCTTGATCAATACTAATTAAATAATCTTATTATTCTTATTATTAATATACTAGAACTTATAATATATTAATAACCATAAGTGTCTTATTTCTCTCATTATAGTCTATCCAAGTGCATGATGGTATGCAACCCAAATGGACCATGCCGGGTCGGGTAAAGTCTTACCAATTATAGTTATGGACTTAGAAATTAATCCAACAGGAACATGACATCCCGAGGTTTTGATATATATGTGGAAAATATATACCTTCTTAATGAAGGATTTTGATAAACTTTTATCATATATTGTTTGGGGACCAATTCCGCAATATCTTATAAAAAGATTTCTCTGATTTTATTTTAAAAAGCATAAATTAAATCGGTCTTTTCTGGCCGAGAAATATGGGGATGTCACAGTTGGTATCAGAGCATTAGTTTAAGTGAACTAAGAAATAGTAGAATTTATAGACTTGAACTTAGAATGCTAAGTGATGATTATGAGATGAGTGTCTACCATATTTTAGACACGAGCACTACTTTATTTTAGGCAAGATGCCTAAAACGCCCTTATGTGCTAAATGTTATGTGTTTGCCATGTGTGCCATTATTTGTTCGGATCTATGGTCTGTTGCCGACCGGATCTGGAAACCTTATGTGTGTAGCATTCTAAGCGTATGAATACGAGATTAGAACTAACATGTAAACGTTTCGGAGTGTTAAGGGAATTGACATGTCTAACAAGGATAAAGACCTAAATTTCGCCTTATTCGGTGTATAGATTGTAATGGCAAGAACTCGGAGTGGAGCTGGAAATGCAAACAGAAACCAACAACCTCAACCTCCAGTGGTGGAACAGGTGCCTATAGTAGGAGCTGCACCCGAACCCATCACTATGGCTGGAGTACGAACTATGATTCAGGCCATGTTGGCTGAACAGAGGGAGGAATTAAGGCAAATGTTGCTGAACGACAGGGATGAACCTTCAGTTCCTGTTGAACAACGTGAACTAAATGACGATCGATCTGAAGAAGGGAACAATAGCAGATCGGTTGGTCATAGTGAACCGCTTGTGGTTGGGAGGAATAACCATGAGGGTAGAGTGGAGAGAAATGGGTGCAAGTATAAGGACTTTATGACTTGAAAGCCATCGACCTTCAATGGAAAAGAAGATCCTGTCGGAGTAATGGACTGGATCTCGGAAATAGAGTTGGCTTTCATGACTTGTGATTGCCAAGGCAAGTTACAAACTACGTTTGCAGTACGTCAGTTCAGGGGTAGTGCTGCTCGTTGGTGGAGCACTTTGGGGAAAACCCTAAGCCCTAATGAGCCACTGCAATTAACTTGGGCAGAGTTCTTGGTGCACTTCAAGCACAAGTACTGCTCGGCCCAAAACGTACTTGAGTTAGAAAACCAATTTCTAACGTTGCAGAAGGGGAGTATGACCGTTGACAAATATACAAATAACTTCATAGACAAAATGGAGTTTGCTTTGCGTATTGTCCCAGATGAGTTGGCAAAAATAGACAGGTACGCAAAGGGACTTCCATGGGAGTATGCGGTGCCAGTACGTCAGGCACTTACTTTGGAGGCAGCTATCTGGGCTGCCAAGTCTGTTGAAGATATGATAAAAGGGAGAGCCGCTAGTAAGGTTGAAGTTGGCGAAAAGAGAAAGTTTGAAGGAACTTCAGGTTCCAATAAAAAGAACAAATTCTCGAAGACTGGTTCGAGAAAGTTTGGAGGAGGAAGCGAAGCCAAGTGGTGTGACAAGTGTAGGAAGAAACATGCTGGGAAGTGCAGCGTGGAACTCACTTGTTACAAATGTGGAAAGCCAGGGCATTATGCCAATGAATGCACCTTCAATAAGAACATATGTTTTGGGTGCAATGAAGAAGGGCATATTTTGAGGGACTGCCCGAAGAAGAAGGACGCAGCAAAACCCAATCTACCACCAAAGCCGAAGGCGAGAGCCTTTCAGATGACACTCGAAGCTGCGAAAGAAGAAGTCGATGTCGCTTCAGGTACCTTTCTCGTAAACGAATTGCCTGCCCAAATTTTGTTTGATTCTGGAGCCAATTACTCCTTTATATCGCATGAATTTGGTAGAAAGCTAGCTTTGCCTGTAGATATGCAAGTTAATGCTATAATAGTCGAGATTGCTAGTGGCAAGTTTGTACCTGTTAGCCATCGTATGAAAAACATCCTCATTGACTTGGATGGGAATAAGTTCCAAGAGGAATTATTTCCTATCGAGTTAAATGGATTCGACATAGTTTTAGGAATGGATTGGCTTAGCGCCAACGACGCAGAAATACTATGTAGAAAGAAGATAGTAAAAGTAAACCCGCCAGGGAAAGAATCGTTTATGGTGTACGGAGACAAACGCAGAGTAAACTCTGGAATCATTTCCCTAATGAAAGCCAGAAAGTGTTTGGCCAAGGGATGTACATCATATCTAGCGTTCGTGATCGATGCCAAGATAGAAAAGAAGGAGGTGCAGAATATTCCGGTGGTGTGTGATTATCCGGAAGTCTTTCCCGAAGATCTTCCCGGATTGCCCCCTGATCGACAAGTAGAATTTCGTATCGACTTGTTACCAGGAACGACGCCGATAGCGAAAGCACCGTATCGATTAGCGCCAACCGAAATTGTAACAACCCGAAGTTGTTCATCGCCGAAAACCCGTTCTACCCGAATAACTTGTCGGAAATCGAAATGTCCCGTTATCGTTTTTGGGCTTAGTTATCTAAAATTATATGTTTATTATCATTCAATGAGGGTCCAAACCATTTAGGAACTCATGAATTTAGCCCAAAACATTTATTTCTTAAGTTTTAGAAATATCCTCGTCGGGTGACGGAAACTCAATCGGGTGCGACCCAAAGCTTCGTTTAAGGCCGGTATCGGGTAGAATTCCACCGTGTCCAAGTTTTAGGAACTATATAAACATGTTTAAGCACTCATTTGAAGCTTTTTCCTTCTCTCTCTACTCTCTCTCTAACCTCTCTCCTAAATCCAAAGATTAAGTGTCCAAAACTCAATTTTAAGGCCTCAAATCTTTAAGGTACCTTCCTAGCCTTAATCTATAGCATGTTTAGCTTCCAAATTAGACACTTAATCATGAAATTGGACAATATATGTGAGTTTACGGCCCAGGAGGCTGCCTAGGCCGTAAACACCATTTTGAAGGGTTTTTAGCCCTTAAACTCCTTCCTAGACTCAATTGGACTTTAGATATGGCTAAGGGACTTCAAGATATGGACTTAGAACACTTAAAACTTTGATTTTGAGGACTTTGAAGGAGTTTACGGCCAAGGCATAAGCTTGGGCCGTAAACTCATGTTAATGGGGTTTTTCATGCCTTTAAACCCTTCCCAAATCACTTATATGGCTTAGATATGAATTATAGGACCTTGGTATTAGCATTTGGACACTTGAAACATAATTTTTGGGGGATTTAGACGAGTTTATGGCCAAGGATAGTCCTTGGGCCGTAAACTCCCCAAAACTTGGCATAAATCCAATTCTAAGGTGTTAGAAAGCCATCCAACACCACCAAAAGCCTTGGAATAAATCAAGGGACCAACCAAAAATAGTTTAAGGGCCTAAAACACATCACTTGTGGGATTTCTAAGAGTTTACGGCCAAGACCTGTTCTTGGGCCGTAAACTCCAAATTTTTTGGTGTTAGAATGCAAACTAAACACCCCTACAGCCTTTAGATGAATTTTAGAAGTCGTTTCATGCATGTTTTAGACCTTGAAACACATTGTAGCTTGACATATTAGAGTTTACGGCCATGAAGGGGGTTTCATGGGCCGTAAACTCCATAAATCCCTCATATGTCCCATATAAACTCATTTCTAGGCTTGTGGGAATTTTTAGAATCACATGTGATTGGTTTTAACAACATTTAGCATCATTTTCATAAGGATTAAGGAGTTTACGGCCAGGAGCCTATGCTAGGCCATAAACTCCCATAAATTAATCATTTTGGTGATTTTAGTCCATTCCAAGCATTTAGAACAAAACCTAGAAACATTTCCCATGTCCATGTAAGCCATTTAAGCCATTTAAACACCCAAAACCACACCCAGATGAGTTTACGGCCGTAAACTCATGTATGTGTGTGTTTTGTGGTTGTAAACTCATTTAAAAGTTTACTCATGGGGAGTAAACTCAAGTCCCAAGTCCCTAGTGTCATTTCCCATCCCTAAACGCCACCCGGGTCCTTCCAAACACTCGTATCGGAGTGTTTTCGCGACTAGAAGAAATTGTCCCTATCCAACAATCAATCTAAGTCCTAATTAGATACAAATGTGTATCTTTACCTTATAATTAGGAACCTTGTGTATTTACAAGCCCCAGATCAACTCTTAGCGTCCAAATCGACACATTTCTAGTCCGGTGAGTTCATACCCCTATGCCTTTTTCCGTGTTTTTCAATGTTTTCAGGGGGGGGGGGGGGGGGGGAATACAAGCAAAACCAAACTGTTTTCAAATCATAACATTTATGTGTTTCAAATAATATCTGGCAATCTTATAAACTCTTTTACTCCTTATGTATTTTGTTGAGCATAAGGAATGATTTATCAATTACAACTAAATGGATTTTAGTTAAGAAAATAACCAAACTAATCAAATTATTATGGGAATAATTTGGGGTTCTATGATTCTTTTTATATCGTGTACTGATATCTGTATTAAGTTATTAGATAAACTATGTCTGATTCAGTTTATCTCCGTATCATTCGAATGTTTTGCCAGATAGTTTCATTATATGTATCTATTTTTCAACTGTATCATGTCTTAAAATCTTTGTATGTTGTTATCGTATGAGAATCCTCTGAATAGTATAATACTAGCTTGTGAGATAGTCACTACCCTTTTATGGATGATCAAGTAAATCCTCTCCGGAAGTGTAACCAGAGTCTCCTGGAGGGAGAGCGAAGAGTTTGTGAATAGATCTATTCGGGACTGACAATCCCACACCTTAACTGCTAGCTACAGTTAGGCGGGCACGCCTGGGGTGACAAATTCTGGATATCATTCGACGTCTGACTAACGTCAAGGAGGTCTCGTTGTCATATCAGCATGGTTACCCGACTCACAATACATATTAATATAAACTTATTCACAGCTAGGATTTGTTTAGAATCTATATCTCGTTCGGGATGGTAATCCCATGGTTTTATGTCTATATTTCGTTCGGGATGATAATCCCATGATCTTGTATCTATATTTCGTTCGGGATGGCAATCCCATGGTTTTGAAACTAAATCTTATACGGGATGATAATCCCATGGTTTATCAAGCTATCTTATATCTACTTTCGGGATAGTGATCCCATGATCTTTATCGAATTATCTTATAACTGGTTCGGGATGTTAGTCCCAAGGTTTTCAAATACTAACTGGTCCGGGATGTTAGTCCCAAGATTTTCAAAATACCTTCTATCTATAGTTCGCCTAAATTATAGTTTTGTATATTAAACTATACTATGTGTTATTCAATCAATCTTGCAATTAGGAAAATATGGGATATTCCTGGGGTTAACTTATATCTTGTAACAGAACTGTAACGAAAGATAACTTAACTACTTTACATAAGAAAATATGGGATTTTCTTGGATATCAAAGCTTTTCAGAAAACTAAAGAAAACCAATACATTTTCACAAAACAAAACCGCTTATGAACTCACCAGCTTTATGCTGATTTTCAAACTGCTTGTATTCTCAGGTCCAAGTTAGACAGGTACCCGGCGATATCTTTTGGTGAAGACGAAGTGCTCCGAAGACTCGTCTCGTTTTGTTCATATGATATATGTATAACTTTTGTACAATTTACTTTTGAACCAAATGTAAACTTTCCTATATATGTAATGTAATGGTTGTTTACTGTGATTACTATGTACATTGGATTTGATACTCAACGTGGAGTCAACCCCGGGAACGTTTCCGCCTTTGGTTTTCGGGGTGTGACAGAAATGAAAGAACTTATGACACAACTTCAGGAGTGATTGGACAAAGGTTTCATTCGACCTAGTTCATCACCCTGGGGAGCCCCTGTGTTATTTGTAAAGAAGAAAGACGAAAGCATGAGAATGTGCATCGATTACAAAGAGCTGAACAAAGTGACGATAAAGAACAAGTACCCGTTGCCAAGGATCGATGACTTGTTCGACCAGTTGCAGGGTTCGAGCTATTTCTCGAAGATCGATCTTAGGTCGGGATACCATCAACTAAAGGTGAGAGAGCAGGACATCGAAAAGACTGCTTTTAGAACGAGATATGGACACTATGAATTTTTGGTTATGTCGTTCGGACTAACCAATGCCCCAGTAGCTTTCATGGATTTGATGAATAGGGTTTGTAAACCATTCTTAGATAAATCCGTGATAGTATTCATAGACGATATCTTGATTTATTCGAAAAGCAAGCAGGAGCATGAAAAGCATCTACGTGAAGTGCTAGAAGTCCTGAAAAAGGAGAAGTTGTATGCAAAGTTCTCCAAGTGTGAATTTTGGATTCAAGAAGTCCAATTTTTAGGTCATGTGGTTAACCAAGAAGGAATAATGGTTGACCCAGCAAAGATTGAAGCTGTAATGAAGTGGGAACAACCAAAAAGTCCTACGGAGATTCGAAGCTTTTTAGGATTAGCTGGATATTACCGAAGGTTTATCCAAGGCTTTTCTTCGATTGCTACTCCCTTAACAGCTTTGACCCACAAAGGAGCCACTTATGCTTGGAATGAGAAGCATAAGGAAGCCTTTGAGAAGTTGAAGAAGAGATTGTGTGAAGCACCGATTCTTTCATTGCCTGAAGGAGTTGATGACTTTGCAGTTTATAGCGATGCATCTGGAGTTGGGTTAGGTTGTGTTCTGACCCAAATGGATAAAGTGATCGCGTATGCATCGAGGCAATTGAAGGAGCATGAAAAGAACTACCCCACTCATGATTTGGAATTGGCAGCGGTAGTATTTGCCTTGAAGATATGGAGGCATTATCTTTATGGCACCAAGTGTAAACTTTTCACTGATCATAAGAGTCTCCAATATCTCTTTAATCCGAAGGAATTGAACATGAGGCAACGACGCTGGCTAGAGTTACTCAAGGACTACGACTGCGAGATACTTTACCACCCTGGTAAAGCAAATGTTGTTGCCGATGCTCTCAGTCGGAAGGTAAACCTTGAAAAGAAAAGGCCAAGAGCGTTGAGAATTGAAGTTGTCTCGACAATTGTGGAAAGTATAAAGAAAGCTCAGGAAGAAGCTTTAGAGAAAAATGACCGAAAGGAAGAACGTTTGGGAAAAACGTTAGTGTTCGGTACAAACAACCAAGGGTTGAAGGTATTTCAAGATAGAATTTGGGTACCTAAGACGGGCGGAATAAGAGATCTTCTGATGGAAGAAGCTCACAAGACCATGTACTCAATTCATCCCGGCAGTACGAAAATGTATAGGGATCTAAAACCCTATTATTGGTGGCCGACGATGAAGCTCGATGTTGCTAAGTATGTGGCCGAGTGTGTAACTTGTGCTAGGGTTAAGGCACAACATCAGAAACCGTATGGGAGTTTAGAACCTTTACCCGTACCCATGGGTAAATGGGAAGACGTCACCATGGATTTTGTGACTAAACTGCCCAGAACAAGGAATAGTCACGACATGATTTGGGTGGTCGTTGATCGCTTCACTAAGAGTGCGTATTCATAGCGGCCAAAGAGAAATGATCTGTGGATAAACTTGCGAATTCTTACGTGAAGGAAATTGTGAGGCTTCACGGTGTTCCGTTAACGATTGTGTCCGATCGTGACAGCCGTTTTACCTCAAGGTTTTGGAGGAGTCTACAAGAGGAATTGGGTACCAAGTTGTGTTTGAGTACAACTTACCATCCGCAAACCGATGGTCAGAGCGAGCGAACGATTCAAACATTGGAGGATATGCTGAGAGCATGTACCCTAGAATTCCAAGGTAACTGGGATGAACACTTACCTTTAGTAGAATTCTCCTATAATAATAGTTTCCACTCAAGCATTAAGATGTCACCTTATCATGCTTTGTATGGGGAGAAGTGTCGAACGCCCTCATGTTGGCTGGAAGCTGGGGAAAAGCAGTTTATGGGACCTGAAATAGTCCATGAGACTGCTGAAAAGTTGAAAGTGATAAGGGAAAGGATGTTAGCTGCTCAAGATCGACAAAAGAGTTATGCTGACAAGAAAAGACAACTGATATCCTTCGATGTTGGAGATTCGGTTTTACTTAAAGTCTCGCCGTGGAAGGGACTTATAAGATTTGGGAAACGAGGGAAGTTGAGTCCAAGGTTTATTGGACCATTTAAAGTTCTTCAGAGGATCGGGAATCAAGCTTACAAGCTAGAGTTACCGGAAGAACTAGAGGGTATTCATAACACCTTTCATGTGTGTTATTTGAGAAAGTTCACAGGAGATGTGCCCGACATAATTCCGATTTCTGAGTTAAGGTTGGATGAAAACAAGAGGTTGATCGAAGCACCTGAGGCAATCATTGACCGTAAGATTATGAAGTTACGACGCAAGATGGTCGATTTATTGCTTGTGCGTTGGAAACATACGAATGGACCAAATCTCACTTGGGAAACGGAGAGTGACATGATGAGTCGCTACCCGCAGTTGTTTGGTGATATGTGATTCCGGGGACGGAATCATCCTAAGGGGGAGAGAATTGTAACACTCGTGTTTCTAGCCTAGGCATTTATATTGAGTTGATAGTCTAGGTTAACCTTTGTAATTCATTTTGAAGAAATGAAAAGGAATTACGTGAATATTATGTGAATTATGTGTTTTAGGCTTAATTATTAGGGCTTAATTAATTAAGATTAAAAATAAGCGTCAAAATTAAAGTGTGAGATAAGCCCGATATCTTTACATAAAGTTGTAGTGGTCGAAACAAGGATTTCGGGGATATAAAGAATACCAAAATCCGAGTTATAACGAAGAAGTTATGACCTGTCGAAGTTTCGCGACAAAACCGGCACGGTGCTGAATGTCGTAAAAAGTGAGTTTTTTGATAAACTATTTTTTAGCCATAGTAATCTAAATGAAATTCGTAGTATTCGTTAAACCGAGAAGTTCGATAAAAAGAACGCCCAAATCTGACTTCGTATGAGGAAGTTATGATTTTTCGAAGTTTCAGCGTAGCAGTAGACAGCTAAAAACTCGAATTTTAGATCAAGCGATTTTTAGCCAACACAACCTAAACGAGAATTGAAGGTCTCGTCATTAGGAGCACAACGGTAAAAAGTCTGATGAAAACGGACGTCGGATGAAGAAGTTATGAATTTTTAACGAATTTCCTGTCCCGGTCTGTTAAAAATAATAATATAAAATTTAAAGTCAAAATTAGCCAACGAAGTCTAAACGGAAGTTGTAGATCATAATTTTAGCTACGCGTGCATATAAAGAACGTCAAAAACGGAGCTCGTATGCGAAAGTTATGGATTTTAGAAGTTTTGGCGCGAAAACCGAGAAATTTCGCATAGTCACAATTGCCACGTCACCCTCGCTTAGAAAGTGACACGTGTCCTGCTGAGTCACCTGGCTGCTGAGTCATTAGGCTGCTGAGTCACCTAGGCCGCTGAGTCATGCGAGCCATGTGTCCTCTTCTGATTCGACCGAGGAGGAGGCCCAATCCAAAGCAGCCAGCTCCCCAGCCGAAGCTTCGCCCAGCTGCCGCATTTGTTCGAGCCTCGCATAGCCTAGCTCCGAGCCTCGCAGGTGCGCCAGCAAGCCGCGGTCCACTTAGAAGCCGACAGCGAGCCCTCGCATGTGCGAGCCATGTGGGAGCCATGCGAGCCATGTGCGAGACACCCCCCGCGAGCCGTCGGATCTCCGAAGCGTGCCATCTTCTCAGCCGTTGGATTAAACTTTGGACCCTATAAATAGAAGGGTACCTGCGAGGGTTTCCGGTTACTTTTGGAATTTTGCCACTTTTAGCCCCTTTCTCCATATTTTCTTCATCTTAACATCCCGCAAAGCCCCGGTATCAATTGTAAAGCCTGGAATACCCCACGAAGTGCCCGAGAAGCCCGGAAAATTTATCTTTTCGGTTTCGAAGCCCGACTTTTGCAGAGCCCGGTTTCTCAATAAAACTCCCGGTTTTATTAGTAACGATCGTTTTAGGAAACGAATTGCTGCACGATTTTCACCAAAATACGTGAGTGTGTAGTTACTTTCAATTTACACATAGATATGAAGTATTTACCTTGAAATACATGTTATGTGTAAATATGCTAATTGTTTATTCGAGGTGACTGTTGAATTGATGTTTTATACAAGTTTTAAACTGTATATGCTTTTTATCTACAAAATATGTTGGGTAGAACATGGGTAGATGAAATAGTTGATGTGTGTTAAAATGGTGAGAGGCCTCGATGTCGATGTTGTTGTTGTTGTTGTTGTTGTAGTCACCTAGCGAAGTATAGATGACGACCACGGACTTTCTAGATAGTCCAGTGGAACACTAGCAGGTTCGCAACTTGTAGGTGTTGATGAATTAAATGTTCATTGGCGTACTTCATCCCCCTCATGGTTGCCTTAAGGACATGTATGGCTGAGGAAACCCCTTAGCAGTAGTGTCTATCCCGATGATAATCCTTAGGCTAGGTCCCTTGTGATAGGTGTTTAGGGACGTAAAGTGAGGACAACGGGAATGGGTAATCAGGGTTATTGTTGATTGGTGAACTTAATAAGTATATTATTATTGTGGGTTGAAAACCCTATATGCTCACCAGGCTCCCAAGCCTGACCCACTCAGTTTTATGATTATAGGTAGTGGACCCCGAGCATAGTCGGAGGATGACGAGAGATTTTTGGATTATAGGCCAGTAGTTGTAAATAACTGTTGAAAGGCTTATAATGTCTTGTTTATGCTTTTGATCTGTATCGGAACATGACATCCCAAGGTTTTGATATATATATGGAAAATATATACCTTCTTAATGAAGGATTTTGATAAACTTTTATCATATATTGTTTGGGGACCAATTCTGCAATATCTTATAAAAAGATTTCTTTGATTTTATTTTAAAAAGCATAAATTGAATCAGTCTTTTCTGGCCAAGAAATATGGGGATGTCACATCACCCTAGACCTGTCGGTCTATCTATTGCAAGCAGCTCAGGTGCGGGTTGTCAGAACCAATATAGATCTATACACAACTATCACGCTCTCCCTACAAGAGATTCTGGCTATAACTATAGGACTTTTCTGTAGTACTAAAGAGTACTCCGAAGATGAATGTCTCACAAATTTATTCATTAACATGTTCACGTAGTTTGTAATAAAATACTCGCCTTGTAAATCGATAGTATTATCATTTGAGGTGTCCAAACTATACCTGTTATAGTTTTATCAAAATGTTTTATGTTGTAAATGAAACCTTGTTATGCATGACCTTGTATTTAAATAGAATGACATTGAAAATGCTAAATATAAAATCTTACACACCTTGCTTAGCATGTTACAAGGTGTGAAAAATACTCTTAAACTTGTGGGGTAAATATCCTCTTAATATAAAATAATGATTTTAAATTAATAAATCCTTGAGAAATAAATAAAATATGAGTTCAGGGAATTTAAAATGGTAAAAATAGGAATTTCGTGAAAAAAATCCCGTCAAAAACGGGCTTAGGAGGCAAAAGTAGTCGAAAACCGGAAGAAGGAAGCAAACCTGCGAGGTTCGACCCTTAGGAGTTGAGAACCGAGAGAAGGGAGGAGTAGGGACCGAAGGTAGGTGAAGGGACCGAAGGTGGAGGCTCAAGCCCGAAGGTGGAGGTTCGGCTCGCAGGGTTCGGTCCGATGGGTGGCTTCGCTTCTGACGAGTTCGCTTCTGATGAGTTCGCTTCTGACAGTTGTGACCCTTATAAGAGGTTTCCTCTAAGAGGGTTCGATTCCTAAGAGGGTTTCGGCCCTAAATGGCTATTTTTCAATATAACTTCTCGTTTTGAGTGATTTTTGGCCAAGTTAAGGGTCGGGATGACCCGATTGACAATAAATAGTTGAGAGAGATTTTGAGAGAGATTTGGGAGACACTGGGAGAGATTTGGGAGAGATCCACTTTTAGCCATTTTCATTGAATAATCTTGTAATTTAGGGTCCGTGGACCCCGTTATACTTTGTTTATGATTATTTTAAGTCCTCAAAAGGGTTCATAGACGTGTTTTGATACGTTTAACTCCCTTCTTAAGGTTTCACATTGATAAACACATGGATCTACCGAGACACTCGAATTCTTGACACACAAATGTACGTTTTCATAGAATAACTTTTAATCATACAAGTATTATACAAGATTGACCGATTTGACTTGTTGACTTGACTTTGACTTGTTGACTTTGGCTTTGACTTGTTGACTTTGACTTTGACTTGAATTTGACGGTTGTCACAGTTTGTTTCCAACAAGAGAAACGGAGTCCGTATGTGCATAATGAACAATCCATGAGTTCACAACCCAAGACTAAAGACCGAGTTCCCTCGTAAATACTATGTCTACCGCTAACATAGGAAGAACTATAGTAAAATGCACTCTGCGAACCGTGCGAGTGAGGATTTGTCTACCTCCTAATAGCGCTATCATAATTATCATCGGCTTAGAAGAGTTAATGAATTGTGTGAAACATTCCAGGGACTTAGTGTGATATAGGCCTCACGAATCAAAGTAGCATACACATACATAGAAAAACATAGTAAACAAGTTTGATGCAATTCAAATTTAATAAAACGAACCAAATTATTTTTGGACATGCTTTTCCACCCCACAATGTAAAAACCGAAAATAGGTGTTTTGATTACTCACCACTTATTTCGTGATGATGCTAACGATTCCTTGAAGTAACTTTCACTTGTACCACTATCGATGTCCTACAATAGTGGTATACACTAGTGCTCTAGTCGAAATCTAATACTAGTATACTTTATCTTATACAATAGAATTTTGCTAACAATGTGTCAAAATTTTGATATTTATAACTTACAAACATTTTTCTATGAAATTTAGATTTCAATGAATCAATTTGTTATATAACAAATTCAAGTGTAAATTCTCATTTATGAAAGGAGACTTGCAATGTATTTTTAACATTTTAGGAAGTGTTTTAAAAGTTAAACATTCAAAAACTCAATCAAATAAGTTCTAAAATTTCCCAAACTTTGTCTTTCAGTTTTAACTAAAGTCAAAGACATTAAGATATATTTTCTTATATTTTGTATTTGACTAACTATTTTTCACCATTTTAATTCCTTGAATAATCATAAAATCTAGGAAAACTAGTAAATGGTCATGAAAAATTCTTAGATTTTTTTTGTAACTATTTCACAATGTCCCTAAACAGGGAAAAATATTGAAAGTCATTTTTGAACAGTAAAGCCTGATTTTTAAAAATTAAGTGTGTTTAATACCATGAAAAGAAGAAATAAATAGTAAAATGCTAAGATGAATCCTCAAAATTTTTTATTTGTGATTATAATGTAGTAAAAATGTCGTGCTAAAGTTTTATAATTTCTCAACAAGTTTAACTATTTTTACATTCTTTAATCCTTTTAATATACAGTAAATTTGGAAAAATAGTAAAAGGTTGTGAAAAATTCTCCAAAGTTTTTTGTGAAGGTTCTATAATGTATAGAAGCTTCGAAATATAATAAATGTGGTTTTTGTAACTCAGAAATTGATTTTTGTTATTTATTTGTGTTTATTAACAATAAAATCGAAAATAATGGTAAACAGTAATAGCAATTGCTCAAACTTTATGAAAGATGTTTATTTAGAATGTAGGTCCTTCATGAATTTTTTTCAGAGTTTATTTACTAGTGTAAGTATTTTATATGCTTTAACACTATTTTTAATTATTCTTATATAAAAATAAAGAAACTATATTTGGAGCTGAATTTTTCTAGAATGAATATTCATACAATGGTGGAAAATCGTGTTCTCATTTTGGATGTTGAAAACATTCGTAAAGGCTTAATAGATTATAGAGAAAAATTTGGTTATTGTGATTTTGGTAAAAATTGTTGATGTCACTTTGAGAATTTTTATAACATTTTGTGACTACTTTTAAGTTAGGATCTTTTTGTCCCTATAATTTTATGATGCTAGGAGTTGAAAATATATTTTTGAAGGATTTTTAGTGATGATTTACTCTCTTTAACATGCAACTTAAAACTAGTACTCCCAAGAAAAGAGTTGTTGGATCAACAGTTTTGCAAAGATTGTTCAAAATAGAAATCTTAATGATTTCCTGTAAGGCTTTTTTGTTTAGAAGACTAACTCAATTTACTATATCTAAAATAATCTCGATTTTTGGTTAAGAAATAAGTAAGAAATGGAAGTTTAAAGCCAAGTGTAGAAATCTAACAGATTGCATGCATTATAAGTGGTTGGAAAAGTGAGCTTTCATCATTACTTAGAGTAAATCCCTTGAAATATTTTAAAGATATCATAATCCATTTATGAAATGGTCAGGTTTCCAGAAATCAAATAGATTTAAAATCATAAAATACATACATGCATACGCATACAACAATCTTATTTCTCATGAACTCTGAAAATGAGTTTGGTGTTCTTAACTAGAAAACCGATTTTTGTGCTAAGATCATGAACATGAAACCAAGTTTTTCCACATGCATGGAGCTAAAACACATGTACATGATGTTCTAAAAACCATTTTAACCAAAAGAAAACAAGTTTGAAGAAGATGAAATAGTAGAAGTCGGTTTTTGAGGTAATATTCACATGCATGGCTTAAATCATGATCTTAACATCGGTTTGATCATGAATTTTCATCATTTCTAACACATATAAAATGTGATGGTGAGAATCTACAAACATTAAGATAAAAGAAATGATTCTAGTCCTTAGAAGGACATAAAATTCGAAAATGAGATGAAATGAGAGATATTTTGAAGTAAGAATGGAAAAATCATAAAAGAGATTATGTGCTTCATACCTTGACTTTGATTTGCGCTTCAAAAACACCAAAAATATTTACAAATTTCATGGGTTGAAGGTTGATTTTAGTGGGGGAAAGGTGGGGTTTTAGAGAGAAGAAAAAAGTGAAAATAATATCACATTTCTCTCGTCATCGCTTTGGGGTTATACTCCACCAAAATCACACACCAAAATCCAGAAGTGTAACTTGATTTATGAAAAATTGAGTGGGTAAATCTCTCCCACAAATTATTCTTCTAAGTTCATATTTTGCTAGAGAGAAGGGAGAGAGGGAAAGTTTTAGAGAGACAAGTGGAGAGATGAAGTTTGTAAGATGGCAAAATGACTATGGTTAGGGAAATGGTTATATTGAGGAGTGTATGTCTGATTTTGGGTGAGAAAAGAGGGAGATTCTCTCTCCTTTTTATTTATTTAAATTGTTTCATTCAAATTTTATAAACTTTTTCAAAATTTTTATAAAATTTCCATTTTAAATTGAATTTTGTTAATAACTCTTGGACTTTTGGCTTGTAAAATAAGGTTAAATATTAATTGCCTAAATTTTATTTTCTTGATTATATTTTCATAATTTTAGTTAATCTAAGATAATATTATAAGGTTCATAATAGTTTTTATAGAATTTTATATGTTAAATTTTATAAATTTAGGTTTTTAGAGCATTTAGGGTTTTTAGGAGTTTGTTATCTTTGGATATCAAAATAATTTGAGTTTTTGAGACTTCAAATTATTTTAGATTCTTATAACTCTTTTCCAGTTATAAAAATACATCAAATATGTTTTTGTCGGTTTATCGTCATTTCTATGTAGTGATTCTGAGATTCAAGTGAAATCGAAGAATCAAGCATACTAGTCCTAGTTTTCAACTTTGAATTAAGTTCCTATTACACTCTAATCTAATTTCTGCTTCTAGGTGAAGTGCATGATGTGCCTACATGAATGTACAAAGATGCTCGAGTCAAGGAATTACCAGAATTTGATAGTTGTTATAGTTCAAGTAGCTATAGAAGTTACGTATCAATGTGAAATCTTAGAAGGTTATTCCTTAGCTTCTAACTACAAAGTCTAGCATGTGTCGTGTCTATATGTGCAACTAAGTTTAATCAAGTCTAGAACTAACTCCAATTTTGATGGTGGTCACAAATGGTCCTTTTGTTCATACCGTAGGTTGTTTTCCATTAGTATATAAGTAATTTGGTTTTTTTGAGGTAACCATGGACTCTGTGTGTGTGTGACCATGCGCAAACCATAAGGACCGCTTATGTAATTTTGTTCTATATTTTATGTTTATGAGTTTGTGGCTTTTCCACTCATTTACTTTTAAAATGTTATTTTGACCACTCCATTATCTAAACTTTTCATGTTTATCCGCGTAGAATATATTATTTGATTTTCTTTAATAAATTTCGTTCATAAACCTAAAAAATAATAATTTTTATGAGTTGATTTTATGTATATGCTGGTATAGATTCAAGGTGATCAATGTTTCGATGTGAATTTACAACCCACTTAGTTATTAAAAAAATAAAAAAATAAAAAAATAAATCTTACCTGTTTTTTAATCCACATGTCGGTTTAAATTCGAGTTTGTCTATCTTTCGGAGTATTTTTTTGTTTTCGTGCTTAATTTTATGTTCGTTTCCTACGTATGAATCGGGTTACATATAATAACTTTTGTTCTTTAATTTAAAAATAATAATAATAATAATAACATTCGAGTTTATCTATATTTCAACGTTAATGTTTTTTTAATGTTTTTGTTCTTTTTTTTTTGAAAAAAATGGTGTTAATGGTCCTGTGGTTTACCAAATGTCACAAACTCAGTCTTTGCTAATTTTTTGATGAACATGTTTCCAAAACCTGCATGAATGCTTCGTTTTGCTAACACCATTAGTTTTCTCCCATTAGTTTGTGTTAATTTGGTCTTTTCATGTAGTAGGGACTGAGTTTGTGACCATGGATAAACAATAGGAACCATTTATATAGACAAAACTGCAAAAAATGGACCATGTGGTATGCGTTTTTTTCGGGTTTTCATCCAAACTCGACTTTTTTTTGGTGTCATCGTCCTTTCGACCACATTTCTATGTGTAAATAGTCCCTCTTAAAAATAAAATTACTATTATAACTTGTTATTTTATTTTTATATTATTTAATATCTATTTCAATATTTTAATAATTAAATCAATTGAAGGAGGCCTATACCTATCATCTCTCTCTATCTCTCTCTCTCTCTCTCTCTCCCCCTCTCTCCCTATCTAACTCTCTCAAACACATATCGATTACTAGCCACACCCTCCATTAAAGCAACCACCAAACACCATCATCAATTTGTGTTCTTCATCTTCTTCCCCCTTTCACTAAAAATCATATATCCAAATCTGATGAACACCTAAGAACAAAAATTGTATCCAGATTTGATGAATCTAAAGCAACCCCTTCGTTCACAAAATCACTTGTTCACTTTTGATTTTGTTGTTAAAGAGAGGAAAGAGAAGAAAGAGAGTTTAGATCCACCCAAGAACACCTTGACATAAACATTTTGTTGAACTACACACCCATATGTTTTTTTCTAGAATCGACTTCACACACACATACACCCACACATATTTGTTCAAGTTAGAATTCACACACACACATAGAGACACACACACTCGCACATATATGAAATTTTCATATTCGATTTCACACACCCACACGCAACTACATTTCCATCTGAAGAGAGAGAAAAGAGCTAAAGAACAAACATATTTGATTTCGAGGTTTATTCTTGAGAGTTCGATGTAAGAAAACCCAACCCTACATATTTGCAATGTATCTCTGCAACTATAAGCAATTCTAGTTTCGATTGATTTGACATCGATTTTAAGAGACATGAAAGAGGAGAAATGGATATATTGCAAGAGAATGAGAGCACACGACTTTGTTTGAATGATGATATTATTTCATGTGTGTGTGTTCATCAGATTTCGTGTGTGTGTGTGTGTTCATGTCACACCCCCGAACTAGACGGCGGAAACGTCCGAGGGCTCGCGTGACTTAAATTGAAATATCATCACAATGAGTATATATGAAACATAACACATTCAGCACCAAACATTACATAGTACGACTGACATTGTTTACATCAAGTACATGATTTACATTACATGATCCCAAAATATAAAGTGTTTGATGATTAGCAACTACAAAAGAAACTTTCAACACACTGGATGCTTCCTCGTTCTAATGATTTCCTGAGAATACAAGTTATTTTGAAAACGGTTAAGATATATAATGTTGGTGAGTTCATAAGTATGTTTGATGTAAAATAGTTTATGTCGTTTGTAAAACCCATAAAATCCGATATTTTCTGTAATAAGACTTTTCATGAAAATGTTGTGATGATTCTGTAAGCATATGCGTGAATGATTTCAAAACGTGTATAAATGAGAAGTTTTTCATTATAGTTATTGAAAGTACAAGTGAATAAGATTGGTTTCCCTAGAAAACCCGATGTTTTTCGATAAAATATTATGATTGATTTGTATTATTGTATCGTCACAGGGAATGAATATGATTTCCCATGATTTCTTAGATGGAATTGGATCTCTATGTGAGTCGTTATAACCAAGCATGATAATTACTAGTTCGTCTGTCTTGGCATTCTAATGAACACCGGAATTGATCTTAAGATTTTGTCACCCTAGACTGGTCGAGTCTAACTGTAGCGAACAGTTTAGGCGTGGGGGGGGGGGGGGGGAGGGGGTCACCCCCGTATAGATCTATACACAAACTCTCCCTCTCCCTCCAGGAGACTTTGATTATAACTACAGACTACGACTGACACTTATTGGTGTCGCCCGTTATTACTCACTTATTCCAAATGAATTTGATTAACCTTGATTAACGACCTGATTTTTTTTACTTGAATAGAAGGTAAGCCGAACAAACGAGGAGAAGAGGACTACTAGGCCCTACTAATTACGTATGTTATTTAAGGCTGTCGAGTATACGAAAGACGCGCTGGCACATTTCGCATAAGATTTATTTGGACCTTACTAGCAATGCTAATGGGCCACTGAGGCCCAATAGCATGTAAAAGCCATTGAGGGTCCCTTAAGCATGTAATTGGGTCACAGGAGGCCCAATAACATGTATTATTTATGTTAGGCCCAAAAGTCGTGTCAATGGGTTACGAAGGCCCAATAAGCATGATTAGAATCTTTCAACCCCATCAATTAGAATGTTTACTTGTTTTATATAGTATTAATGCTGCGAAATTGTTTAATCGATATGTCGTAATAATCACCAAATTGTTTTATAACGATTCATATATTTTTTAAAATATATATATATATATATATATATATATATATATATATATATATATATATATATATATATATATTTCTATTTAACCCGTATGTTATAAAGTTTCATATATCTTGACTCAATTATTTCATTATTAACATAATTTACTAAAAATATTAGTTTGGCCAATTCAGCCCTTAGTTTGGTAATGTTGGCAATTTTTAGCCCTTTTTATGAAAAATGACACATTAGGTCCTTGAACCATTTTTCTTGACATTTTTGACCTAAGCACTTAGTTAAATGATGTTTTAAGCCCAAAATTTTATTTAGGACAGTTTCAGCCCCTTAGTTAAAAGATTTGCATTTAAATCCACACTTTTCGCAATTTTTACAATTTTTACCCAAAATCCAAAATCTTTCAAATTTTGTCCCTTTTGATAAATAAGGCCATTTGACCCCTGAAATGGGTTTATTTACGTTTATAGTCCCTGTTTGGAGAAAACATTCCATTTCAGCCCCCATAAATTTGGTTTTTCGCATTTTTGGGCATAAATAGCCGAAAACCCAAATTTTAGCCCATTAAACTAAAATTTACATTTTTAGTCCTTTAGAAAGCCTAATATTTATAAAAGTCTTATTTTAGCTGTTTTGACCTTTTGATCCTTGTAGAAACTGTGAATGACATCTTTTTCCCCAACTTTTGTTTATTTATCAAAAAATGGACCAATAACAAATTTTATGTTGTAGTGTATTTATTATAAAGCTTGTATGGTATTTTATCTTGATGTGTTAAGTGAAATATAACCTAGATCACAAATTTTTCCTTCTTGAACTATAGATCTGGAAATATATATCATTTTTAGCATATATTTACCTCATAAACACAAGAAATTACACATAACATACAAATACACATAGATCTTCACAATTTAACTTGAATTCTCCCCCATAAATCATATGAAAACCGAAAATAGAGGGGTATGAACTCACCTTGAGTTTGTGGATTCGGTTTTTGAAGAAGATGTGGAAAGATGAAGTGATTTTTCGGCCCTAGCAACTCCCTTGAGTAGATCTCAAAGTCAAGAGGATTTCTAGGAGTATGATTAAAAATATAAGGTGGTAAGAAGAGTGATTAAGTTGTAAAAAGCAAGTATGTTTTCAAGATCTTACCACAAGTATGTATCTTGGAGTGATTCTTGGATGAAAACCTTCTTGAATGCCCTTAATCTTGAAAAATTTGAAGAAGGAATGAAGGTGTTCTTGAGAGGATTTGGAAGTGAATTAAGTGTGTGTGTGTGTGTGTGTGTGTGCGTTTGGTGATCCTCGGCCAAGAGTAGAAGAAGAGAGGGGAGAGAGTGAGATGAGCTAACATGTAGAGATATGATAATGGTGCATGGATATCCTATGTACATTTATGAGGTGGCGCCACAAATTTCAACCCTCATTTCAACCTTTCATTTCTTTTCTTTCCTTGGCTCGAGTTCAAGAGGCCCATAAGGAAAGCTTACGGCCCATTGGGCCCTTAGGGTAGCTCACGGCCTAATCTTTGTATAATAGAATGGATTTGAGTCCATTAAAGCTAATTGGATTTGTTATGACCCAATAAGGCCCATTAAAGATAAACTAGTCCACTTTAGGCTTATAAGACCCAAAAAGCATAAGTCTCATGAGAGTGGGTCCAATGAGAGCCCATTTAAGAATTCTAAGCCCAAAATAGTCAAATTGGCAGCTTATTGGCCCATTAGGCCCAATAAGGAAATCCTAGTCCATATAGGACTTAAACCGGGATTTCTAGGGTTTTTCAACTTTACTTGATGAATCTAGGTTTGACTGTGTTTCCATAGGTTAAACTTCAAGCATAACATGAATTAGGGTTACGAGTTTACAGTACATAATGTTTACAAGAGTATAGAATTTCCTAGCTAGAATGCTAGTTGTGACATCATCCCCCGTTAGAGGAAATTTCGTCCTGAAATTCTTTTTGAAGCTAAAGTTCAAGAATGCGAAAATAAGTGAGGGTACTTCTGTTTCATCTGGTCTTTGCGTTCCCAAGTGAATTCTGGTCCACAGTTTGCGTTCCATCGAACCTTCACTATTGGAATGCGACTTTGCTTAGTACGCTTCACCTCCTTGTCCATGATCTCGACGGCTTCTTCCACGAACAGGAGATTCTCGTTGATTTCGATTTCTTCCAACGGGATGACGAGAGTCTCGTCGGATAAGCATTTTTTCAAATTTGAAACATGGAACACGGGGTGTACATTGCTAAGTTCGATAAGTAGGTCCAAAATAGTCAAATTTGCAGCTTATTGGCCCATTAGGCCCAATAAGGAAATCCTAGTCCATATAGGACTTAAACTAGGATTTCTATGGCATTTTAGTCTTTTTAGTTTTTCGAGGTTCCAAAATCATAGACAAACATGGTCAAAAGGGCCATCAATCCAAAGAAAGTCAGGCTTTGGACAAAAACCCAGAAAAATAGAATACCATATGGACCATTTTTGCAGTTTTGTCTTTTTTTTTTAAAAAAAAAACATTTACTTGTTTTTTATGCATATGTCGGTTTAATTATGTTATGACGTATTTTGGTTTTATGTTTTCATGCTTAGTTTTATGTACATTTACTATATATATGAATCAAGTCACATATAATAATTTTTGTTCGTTAACTTAAACAAGTGTATTATATTCCAATTTGTCTATGTTTTGACGTAATTATTTATTTACATGTTTGTGCTTAATTTTATACACGTTTCCTAAATATGATTTGAGTCACATATATTAACTTTGGTTCATTAACTTAAAAACATATTTACGTACTTATTTTTATATATGTGTCGATATAAACCGAAAGGTCATCAACGTTTCGACATAAAATTATAAGTTTCGTTCATTAGTTTAAAATAATAGATGTTTTTTAAGTACGTGTCAGTATACCTTCGATTTTTCTACGTTCGACATAGTTTTTTTTCTCGTGCTTATTTTGTGTACGAAAAAAAATAAGCATGAAAACATAAAAAACAAATTACGTCGAAACGCAGACGAACTTGATATAAATAAAAAAATAAGTTTTTTTTTTTAAATTAATGAATGAAATTTCTAAATTTACATCGAAACATTGACCATCTTAACTTTATACCTGCACGCACATAAAAAAAATGTTTTTTCTAAGTGAACGAACGCAAATTATTATATATGACCAAACTCACAAGTTTCTTTTGTTTTTTATTTTCACAAAGTTTTGCACCATAAGTAAAACAATTAGTCTCGGATACCACTTTTGGGGATCAGAAGCATCGAGTACACAATGCATAGATAGCAGAAAAATCAAAACTTGATATACCTAAGTAAACATGCAAACTAGGATGTATGTTTTACTATTGCAGTATCCTACATTGAAATATGACATAGAACAAAATTACTAACCACTAGTTGACTTCCTTGTATCTCGTACATGCCAGCTTAGTTGCAATATGAAAGATCCAAAGGAGAAACCGTTTAATGGAATTAGACCCACACACCATATTACAAAAGGAATAACCTATAAACTAGGGTTTATCGAAAACTCAAGAACCCTATGAGATGGGGTGAGAATGCGTTTATAGAGAGGGATAGAACGAGATTGGAAGATTTTAGGTTAGAGAACACCTTGCTTTAGGGTTTACCCAAATTGCATAGTTATTGTTAAGCATGGAGTATTCAAGAACGATATAAACTCTAGGTTTATCCTTATCTAAAACAAACCTGACATATCCCTATCCAAGTGTAACAGCCCAAAAACTTAGGTAAAATTTTTCATATATTTACTAAAAACAATATCCATAGTAGTTCCCACAAAACCATTATACAATACAATGTTTAAAAGATAAGAGTAAACAAAATAACTAGTGTGGGATACTGGAGAGTGCATGATGTGCCATTAAGTCGAGCCCTTGCCCTTAGGGCCAGAAGAACATGAAACACCCAACAAACTGTAAGTAAGAGCCTAGTGAGTTTCCCAAAATACACCACACATACAAGCACATAAAAACTAAGAAATAGAAAGATGTACAAGAATTGCCATGGACTCCCTCCAAGATCTTTACTTGGAATGCTACGGCCTCCCCCATAGTCTGACAACCAAGTGCTACAGGCTCCCCCCATGGTCTTTACCTGGAATGCTACGGGCTCCCCTCATAGTCTGATAACCAAGTGCCACAAGCTCCCCCCATGGTCTTCACATAAAGAAATCCATACCACAAAGCATACAATTGCATAAAACAATCCGTACTGTGAGACCAATAGTGCCCTCACCAGAAACTTGGCGGTGATCTCCGCCACAGTTTCTGTAGTCTACTGCAAGTCCTGGAACTCTCTCACCAAAGTTTGCACCTCAATGGACGGTGCAAACACTTGATAAAACCTCCTCACAAACTCCTCGGAATACATCTCAGCCACACCCGCCGACCCCTCCTCACGTGTAACCTCCTCCCACCAGTCTCGTGTTCAGTCCCTCAACATACAGGATGTGAACCCCACTTTTTCCACCTCAAGGAAAAATCTCATGCGTTCGGCATCCTCCATGTCTGCCACCAAACATCGACTGGTGATAGGATCCCTGACCCCGAATAACTCAGGCGCACCACACGCCTTAAACTTGCAGAACGAGGGAGATCGGGCCCCAATCTGGCATGCAGCAATATCGGTTCAGAAAGACGTGAGTCGCTCCTCCATGATCTCCTTGATGCCCTCCTTGACGGTACGAAAGATCACCCGGGTAGCGTAAAGGATGCCACGAGTAACCTCAGTCGCAATAAGGTTGCACATCCTCTCGTCAATGGGATATGCACCACAGCCTGAACCCAAACCTCGCGTGATTATCATCATCCTCAACTGGAAAAAAAATACCACTTGACAAAAATGATAATGAATTCAAGGGGATTCCTCCTCACTGGACTCCTTAAAGCTTCCAGGCCTGACATCATTCGGGTAAAGGTTCTGTGCTTTCAGTAGTACGGTCCAATACTACCTTCCACACCTACATGTACCTTCCCCAAGGCCAAACCTGATACCTCTAATTCAACCAACCACAATTCATGAACGACAAAACACAACACCAATTCAAATCCTAGACTATTCTAGGATATCTCAATCCTTACCAAACCAGAAGCTTAAAGTAATCATAACAGGTTGCCCTATGCATGCAAGTTATACACAAACAGAATCACATAGACTGTCAAATAAGCTTCTACCCTAAACCACAACCAAACAAGGAACAAGAATAAGGCATAATTCATCATTCTAGGGCTATGCAATCCTAGAAATATACAAATTTGAAAACAAACTTATAGCAAGTAATCAATTCTTCAAACATAACAATAACATGCTGGTACATTGGAACCACTTACTTGAGCTCGGCCGATTACGCGCATTGCACTCTCCCTTTTTACTTACAAAAACCATTTTAAAGGGAATCTTTAACTTTTGGTTTCTTTTTGAAAAAGAGTATACCATTTCCTCAGTTTGAGTCTTGACACACCGAAGAGTGTGCTTGAATCCCTCAAACCAAGGCTCTGATACCAACTTGTAACAGCCCAAAAAACATAGGTAAAAAAACTTCATTTATTTACTAAAAACAATATCCATAGTTGTTCCCAAAAAAAACCATTATACAATACAATGTTCAAAAGGTTAGAGTAAACAAAATAACTAGTGTAGAAAACTGTAGAGTGCACGTTGCACCATCAAGTCGAGCTCTTGCCCTTAGAGCCAGAAGTACCTAAAACACCCAACAAATTGTAAGCAAAAGCCTAGTGAGTTTCCCAAAATACACCACCCAAGAATTGCCATGGACTCCCTCCATGGTCTTTACATGGAATGCTACGGGCTCTCCCATTGTCCGACAACCAAGTGCTATAGGCTCCCTCCATGGTCTTTACCTGGAACACTACAGGCTCCCTCCATACTCTGATAACCAAGTGCAACAGGCTCCCCATGGTCTTCACATAAAACAATCCATACCAAAAAGCATACAATTATATATCAACTAATCATTATATTTTAGATAATGGATCGGCATTGGCGCCTTCAACCCATGAGTACGATGGGAAGACTCACCTCAAAGATAGCCAAATCCTAGAAATGATGTGGCTGTTGTGAATCAGCTCCTACCACTGGAACAAAACCCAAGACTAAACTCAATAAATAACTATAGCTAAATTTAAACACTAGGCCCAACAAACTAGACCCACATATGGTCCAAGTCCATTGGGCCCACTAAGACCCAAACACGATCCTAGGCCCAACCGAGCAAGTCCAAAAGACAAGAACTCCAACACTAAAAGGAAACATTCAGTCCAAGCCCAACAAACAACACCCAACTCAAGCCCAAATCTCAAGAGTCTAAAAGATGGCCCAAGGAAAACTCCAATGATGAGCCGAAAAATGGGTGTTCCCACATGAGACACTGGGCGTTCGTCACCAGCCATAGATCGCGATCCTAAGTCGGAACGCAGAGCGTTCCTCAAACCTACGTGCGGTGTTCTCACTCTGTCTTCCAAAAATCGCCATTAATCATTTAATGCTTAAAGCCACACATCCCAAACATAGATCCAAGTTTTAAAGGACATCTAGAACCATAAAATCACTAACTTGGTGGCTTTGCATGCCCCAAAATGTCCCAACTTTAAGATATAGCATTCAACTTCCATAAAAGGGCTTAATCTCATGCATGGGGATTTTTCAACACTAAAGATGCAAAGTTTATGGATCTAAAACCTCAGAAAGACCAAGAGGAGCAACTCAAAGCTTCTGGAGAGAATACAAACTAAAAGACCTCACTAAGGGACCTAAAGGGGCTAAAATCCATTAATACTAAGATCTAAGCTTCTAATGAGCTAGGTTAGAGCTTTAAACATCAAATGAACTGGAAATGGAGCAGATAACCAAGATCTATAAGCTCCTACTTGAACCACCACCTTGCACCAAGCTTTAGTTCCTTGAATATGCTTCAAACATGCACCAGAACACACACAATGAGCTCACAACACTCTTGGAGGCTCTAGAGTTTCGAGATTAAGGTTTGGAGACTATGGAGGCAGGAAATGAGGCCAACACCTAGGACTTAAGGTGTTTAAATATGTCACAAACCATAAAAATTAGGGTTTGCACTTTACACGTGAACGTCATGCGTTCCCCAAGGGAACGCCCCACGTTCGAGCTCCGCTTCCAAAAATCCAAACTTGGCAGAAATGGTCCCTCATCCCCCTCAAACTCGCAAAACAAGGCCAAAAAGCGACAACTTAATATATAGGTGACCAAAAATAAATAATATATGGATCGAGCGTTACACCAAGGGATCTAGATATCGTCCCTGACATCTCTTTAGGAGGGTCTAGAATATTCCAATTAATCCATATAATTAATTAATATTCAACCTATTTAATTAATAAATCCTTTTAATTAATTTACCAAAATAAAATCTAACTAATTTATTAATAAATTAACACATTATTAATCTCCATTTCCGTATGCAATTGGGGCATGAAGCAATCCAAAAGAACCCTATCATTATAGGAAATATTACTAAAACAATTAATGATCTTGGAGATTATATATTTTCAACAAATTATTGGTGTGTTTAAAACATCGACGTCTGAAACTGTAATTAACCTCGTTAACTTTCACACACATTTCCTTCCATTTGGAGTTAACTTGATGTGTTGAACGATCTGAACATTCATGTTCTTTTTTAAAGTGATCGAGAACTCTTCCCCTTAAAAGCAAACGATCTTTGTTGATTTCCAAAATCATTATTTGCTAAAATGTAAATGTAAACTTCAATTAATTCCACTTCTTCCTTTCCGTACCATTGCTTGCACCGGTGGGATTTATTAGGAGTAGGATCCATTTGAAATGAAAGTAGATTGGTACTAGAGAAAGTGAGAATGAAATGGAGAGAATTAGAATGAAATTGTTGGAAGGTGCTTTTCATAGTGGTATAAGGTTATATTATAGTGACTAAAAACGATATAAAAAAATTAAAATGTGATTGTTGGTCAAAGAGGGAGGGAGGGAGGGAGAGAGTATCAATGATTTACATATCCCGATATCTCTTTTAATTGGTGGTACCGTAAGAGGAGGGTCGGGTGTAACAAACAATATCGGTGGTACCGGGTCCGACTCGCGACTCATGACACTCGGAGGCGAGCCTATGTTGCACTAAAGGGTGTCTATATACATCCCTTGTTATGGAATTCTCTATATATATTATATAGTAAATTTGGGATGGACACCTATGGAAATCACAAAATGACACACGTGACTTTGTGAAACAAGATTAAACAAAGTAGAAAAGTTCTAACTGTTTAGGAATCCGTATATTAAGTAATCTACAACTAACAAATGAATGTGCTTAATTGTAAAATATACGAAAAGAATCAAAGATAACCAAAGCCTTGAAAAACGATTTTTCATTTTTTCTGGGTCATTGGCCCTGCCGCTCAACCGTTATCCCCAAAAAAATTTCTTTTGATGCCTTTGGACATGGTCCTCTTCATTTAGGTGTTGTTTGATTTTCTGAAACAAAATTTCATAAAGTCTGGGGACCAGCTCTGCAGTAGAAGAAATTGACCAAACGGCTGCAGACTGTAATAAGAAGCATGTTTGTTTTTTTTAACATCTGCATACTGTTGTAGATATTAAAAAATTAAAATAAATTTTATTTTATAAACCGGATATAGTTTTTTAATACGGAAAATTTAATAATGTATAGCATTTCGACAAGAATTAATGATATTTCAGTAAAAGATAATGATATTTCAACAAAAAAATAAAAATATTTTAGTAAAAATAATGATATTTCATCAAAAACTATCATTATTCAATATAAAAAAACGAAAAAAAAATTCAACAAGAATAAAAAAAAAAAAAAAAAAAAAAAAAAACGAAATAAATTTTGAAATAAATTTTCAACAACATATAATCAAAATTTCAGCAAGAAAAAAAAAAAGGTTGGAAGAGACAGTACAAGTGTTGCGCCAAACAGAACACGCGCAAATGTTTTTGACTCCGAAACTTCCAAAAAACAAACAACTACGAGATTAAAAGTGATGCGCGTATGCTGCGCCTCGCAACAATAAAAGGTCTGAAGATGTTTTTCGAAAAAAACAAAAAGCACCTTAGCTTCACGAGTGGGTCAACTCTGAGTCTAACCATAAATGTCATTTTTTATGTCTTCAACTTTTCATCTCTTCCCAAATAATATTTTATTTTATTTGGTAATTTACTTAACTAATTTTGTATATGGTGTTGTTTGATTATAATTTTGTTATTTTGTTATATAAATCTTAGAATTATTATAATTACGACTTTGTAACTATTATTATGTGTAATGCACAATGGTGTAATTTATGACCCAATCCGAAACTAAATTATATTTTAACTTGTTTATATTTCTTCCAAGTCAGACATATGTCAGTTAGAATCGTAGATTCCTCACTTATGATGCTCCATTATTTCAACCTGAATAAGTCATTAATTTAATTATTTTTATCTTCTACTCCTAGCTCCATGGCTTCATTCCCATAAAATCTAGTGTTAACTTAATCAAACAATGTGACAGAGATAAGGTGTGTCGAGCATGTTGGATGTACTCTTGAAGCAAGGTCATGTGAATATCATGGATAAAAAAAAGAACCCTTAAAGACAATGTCATAGGTATTCTAATTATAAGATAAGTTGAATAATGGGTGACACTGTACACAAGAATATTGATCATTAATGGCGATAGGCATCCCTAAAGGGTCATCGTTATTGGTTCGTCGCTAATGCTCCAATGGTCGCCAATATTGCTAAAGGTGTCTCGCGCCTAATGTTCTATATCACCACTCATGCTTCGTCACCTGTAATACTCTTTGTCGCCCCTAATGCTCCTCGTTGCCACTTATTCTCTCTGTCGCCAGTAAAGGTGCCGCCACTAAATGTAGGTTTCTCTCTCTTTTTTTTTTCGTTTTTTTATTGTTTAGCATTAAAAATACAGAAAAATGGTATAAAAGTATAAAAGCTGCTATGAAATATTAATTGTAGAAATATAGATTAAGTGAAAGTTATGTTTTAATTCTAACAAAACATTACATAAATCCTACAGGTAGCAACTTCTAATCATCACTCCCATCGCTCCCCTCGTTCCTCCGGTATCATTTCGTGGTGGAAATGATCGAAACCATTCTTCAAGTGTCGTACTACATGGCAAGTCTTTTATTAGCATTGTTTGAAGCATATCCAACTACAAAAAAAAAAAAAAAAAAAAAAAAAAAAAAAAAAAAAAAAACACAATCTTATATGTTAAACCAACAACTTACTAAAATATAAGCAAAATACAAAATATATTACCAATATATCAAACCATAAATTACCAACCGTTGAGAGAAAAACTTGGAGAAACATTTGAACAAACATTAGTACAAGAGTGTAAGTTGCGGAATAAGTTAATCTCAAGGATCTTATCAGCTCAAGAATAATAAAAGTTAGAAGAGTTAGATTTTTAGATGCGGAAATGTAAAGGAAAAATAAATAACAAGAAGTTATATCAAGGATACACCAAGTTGTTTCAAAACAAGATTTGCATTCAAATACATGTTGGTAAACAAGAACAACTTAAGGTGAAGAGGAACTTGAGAGTTCTTATAAGATAGAGATATAGAGAGAATGATCTTTGTATTTCAATGAAGTTCAAAAAGATCGTAAAAGTTGTTGTTATAAAGAAAGGGAGTCTCTATTTATACATCCCTGAAAAGATACATGAATAATAAATTAATACTATTCTACTGACTTCAGTGAACATCCAAAGTTCACTGGACAAAACTATGCTAACAAGCTAAGTCAGTAATGTAGATCATTCTTCTCTTCGGTAGTAGATAAGGTTGTGGTTCACTTCAGTTCATTAAGTATCTTCTTTAACTCCGGTAGGAAAAATTCAATTACGGTAGCAACTCCAGTTGCGGTAGAAAAAACAGGACTGCGGTATCACTTCTCACTACAGTATCAGTAACTTATCAGGCCGCGGTTCCTTTAGCTAAAGAGGGTCACTTTTTGTATCAACAATTTCCCCCAAAGTGACCTCTTAGCTATCTTGTCTTCACTTGTTAAGCTTTAGGAACTGGATGAGAGTCTACCAAAATTTTCTAACTTCAAATAACCATTTAATTCCTCTTGACATTTCAGATCTGACTTCAACTATAGTGTGCTTCGAATATTGAAATGAAGCCGAAGTGGTGTCAAGTTGTTTCTTGGTGAGTCGGTGAATTGCGATCACTAGAATAAAATACTTTGGACCGTCTTGAGCCCATTTGTAGACAACTCCTAACTCTGGAAAATTAGTTGCCCCGAGTGACATTTCTTGAAACCCATTTGTGAAGGCTGGAACTGGATCAAGTGTTGGCAAGTTGAATTTTTAGGTGAGGATTGGGTAGATTTCTGCATCAATTCTTGCAAAGTCACACACCAGGGCCATGAGAAATTCACAATACCTTTCACAAGAAATTTTCATCATGTGATGCTTTTCTGATTTCAATTGAAGTACACGAGCAATGAAGAATATTTCCTAAAGGGTGACGTTCATGAAGCATGCCTGAGTCTGAATGTACTCATCACCTCTGCGGATCAAGGTGTATTGAAAGAAATCAGCCTACATAAACATTCTTGCCTTGTAGTTTTTGACTCCTTCTGGTCTATCATTAGACCAGATTCGCTTGAATTCAGAACCGTGCTTGGCTTGAAAGAGGTTTAAGCGCTCAAACTCCATTGGAAGTCTCTTTTCGTCTGGAAGATTCAAATCAAAAGATTCAAAGAATGGAAAGAACTTGGAGCTTGGAGATATTGGAATGTTCCAGTAGCCATCCGAAGGAGGTGCAACATAATAAGGACTGGCTTGTAATCATCATCCAATAACCTTCGGGTAGGATTAACCCAAGAGTTTACCAATGATTTGACCATCATTGTATCAAAGCCATGAGCTCTCCAAATCTGCTCAACAAATTTTGCTTCCCTCCAATCATATTTCCGTTGGGCCGTAGCTGGAGAATCATCAGAGTGTTCAGAAAACATTTCTGATGCAAGATTCTTGAAGTGCGGGGGAGTTTCTTGTCATGGAGGAGATTCATGCTTAGAGCCTTGAGAAGTAGATTTTTGAGGAGGTGATTACGGTGAGCAAATTTGAGTTAGTGTTTTGTTATGTTTTGCGGTAGGAGTTGGTTGAATTCTTGGAGGGGTTTGATGTTGCTGCTGAACCAAAGGAATTTTTAAATGAGACGGATCATGTTAAAGTTGAATTGAGGAATCTTGTTCTTGATTAATTCTGGTAGGGCTTTCACTTCCCCCTTTTGAGGAATCAACCACCTGTTGTTCCTCAAACCATTGCTTGAGTCCATCGATTTTGGAGAAGGTTTCATTGAACTGAGACTTGATTAAATAAGAGACTTGGAGATTGTTGGGAATTTCAGTGTTGAAGAGAAGTTCATATATTTCCTTTGTTAGATGCAGGATTTCATCAACACTGGAGTTTGCAGTAAGAGAATGCCTTAAGCCATTGATGGTATATTGGAGAACCACAAGACTTGCTTCATAGGCATTATAGGTTTCTTCTACAATTTTTTTGGAGAGAGTTGCTTGGTTTGCAAGAGTAGTCTTGATCTCATCTTTCAGTGCGGTAACTTCCTTGATAAGTTTTTCAACAGTGGAGAGAAATTCATTATGATCTTTTGTTCTTCTCTTATCAAACTGTCGAATACCCATTTCAACTCTTATAATCATTCTCTTTGCGGCCATGCACTCCCTTGTTTCCAATCGTTCCACTCGATCAACGAGTGATTGCGATGTGGCCGCATCAGGGTTCTGCGGTGGATTGGTGGCGACTACAGCCAAGATTTGATCAACTTTGGCCTGGGGACTTAAAACTTCCTTTCAAGAGACCGTAATCTTCTTCTTCTTTGCATTAGGTTTTGAAGTGGAATGTTGTGATCCACTGGACTCATTTTCGTCTATCACCATTAAGAAATCATCAGATGGAATGAGGTGTTGAACATCTTCAAGGTTTTCTTCATCGATCCCAAACATTGGGCTGAGCTTATTTCGATTGCAGTTCAATCATCATTAGATTCATGCTCTTTTCTTCCTGTTGAGGTGGCTTTGATGGACCAACACCACCTTCCATGACTTGAGCTTTTTGCATGGTTGCTTCCATTTTAGTCATCCATTACTGAATTTTTAGAATATCATGAACAACTTTGGCATTGCTAAAAGCATTTGACCAATACTTGGCTACTGATTGAATGGCTTCATCATTTTAATGTTGTTGTTGTAGGTGATGTGCTCTTCTTACTTTAACTACTCTCTGAAAAGCTTCAAATTTTCTGATTCCAGACTCAGTACGTGGACGGTATCGAGTCCAGGAATCATTAGAACCATAACCGTCAATTCCTTGTTGCCCCGAGGTGTCCCATAGTTTCATGGTTCCTTGCACATTCATGCTCCCCATGCCTAGACCACTTCTGAGTAATGTTGATGGAATAGGATTTCCTGAGCTTCCTTGGTCTCTTTGAATTGGAGTCAAGTTTGGCCTCGGCTCAGTTCTGGTAAAGGCTGAAGAAGTTCCTTGCGGTGCAACTAATGGTTGTAGTGTTTGTGTGACACGAACAAGAATAGAGTTCAACTCCTCAGGCTCAAAAAAGTGCAAGAGTGATGCCCTAGAGACCTTAGGGTGTCTCGAACCAATAGGACCCACTTGGGATCCGACTGGGGGGTGTCTCCATGGTGTGAAGAAATAGATACACTTAAAATATCTGAGTGTTGAGATAGGGTGTGAACGGGTGAGCCTGCGATAGCTCCAATGACTACCGGAGTCTTTTGAGAGACTGCTGTATTTTTCGTGCATCACATATGGCTCTGACTGGGGGTTAACTTTAGTTTATTTCTCCTAAAGATGTCACCAGATGATGAAGACTCTTGGTGAGTGTCATTGATGACATTCACAGAGGGATCAAGAGTCTTGGTAGGAGAGTTATGGACCGCAGCAGAGAAGCTTGCAGTTTTGGTTTTGCGTTTATTTGATATACCAGCTCCTTGTGTGACAATGTTAGCAGAATCTTTCTTGGAAATAACAAGAGATTTGAGTCTTTTAGGTTTGGGTTGAGTGTTTTGGTTTGTGGTAGTAGAAAGAACTTGTGTTGCGGTAGGGGCTGTGGTAAACTTACTCGGTCTTGGCGGGGAAGAGTGGTATGGTTCAATACCACTCATAGCCTTAATATGGTCAACTAACTCAATGTTTTAGATTCCAATGGACACAAGGATATACATGGCCAATCGTCTAAGAGGTCCAAAAATAGTTTGATCTTTAGAGGCTATGTACTGTTTTAGATCGCGAGTTGAAAACAGGTTTATGTCATTGCCCATATCGAGCTTTGCCTCCTTGTGAAGGTAAAAAATGCAGAGTGACCGAAATCGGTAAAAATTTAGTTCTGTAGCATCTTCTTTTGGAGCCTCCTTGGGAATATAATTCAAGAAATCATCCTATAAAATTTTACCATAATTGACCGCGTTGCCTGTGTAGATACTCCACATGATTTCCAGGAGCTTGATACCCATGTTATCAGTTCCACTTGTTCTTCCAGACAGACACCTGATAATAAAGTGACATACAAACTACCACACAGCCAGAAGATGATTCTTCTTAAACTCGCCAACGCCCTTGAGCTTTTTTCTGGTAAGCCATTTGGTACAGAGTTGACAACTCATCAGTTGGACTTGGAGTGTAGAATTTGGTAGATGGAAGAACTCGAAGGTTGATTGCTGAGAGAAAATTCTCTTTGGTTAGGACTACCAAAGAATCATTTACCAGGTTCAGATGAACCTCTTGTAGATTGTGACCAGATTGAAAAGAAGAGAATGTGTGATAGCCCGAACCTTTTTCCATTAACATTAACTGATTTCGTTAAATAAAATTAAAATTTTTATTTTAGTTCCATCAAATTCCTATGGTTTGGAAAATTGTTGGAATGATATTCCTTAATGATCGATAGATTGAAGCAGAATAATAAATGACAATGTAATAGATAACACAATAAAGAACACATGAATGGTTTAACTGGTGTCGAATGATTAAACTTTAACACCTCAGAAGAGCTCGATTAAGAACTTCGACTGTAGAGGTGTTTTGGGTTACAAAGCAATAATGATGATAATAAATGACCTCCTATCTAAGGCATATATGCATGCACTATAAATAACATAACCCTAACCTATAATCACGGATGGACAGGCCCAATCTGCATATACAAAAATAGCCCATGACACAACACTAAATACCCAACAATCTCCCCCTTTGCGTCAATGGAGCCGAGAGCTTAGTTCGGTTGAGCTATAGTAGACTTTTTGACGGTCTTGAACACACTTGGTATAATGGCTAAAATAGTTTGTCTAAAATTAATACACCGAATCATGTCCGTAAAATTCTTTTTGTCTAAGTCAGAGTTCTCCTTACACTGATGAATAAGATTGAGAATGTGTTCCAAGCAATCGGTGGAGAACAAGTGCTTATATTGAGTTTATAATCATTCTAGAGAGCTTATATTGAGGTTTTAATCACCTTTTGTCAAGAATATATATATATATATATATATATATATATATATATATATATATATATATATATATATATGAATTTCATGTTGGATTGGTTCAACTTAAGAAAACTCTATATATTGCGTTCTCAAAATTCGATTATGATTACGACATCCCTTTTCATAGTCAAATTTTGAGAATATGGCAAACAAAATTATTATGGCAAAAGACTGGTCTAGAACCATGTCTTTATGTGAAACATCATGAATCTTGTCCCATTTACTTTGGGTACAAGATCGATTACATGTACTATAATATTTATCCTTTCTGAATTTTCCAAATGCCTTGGGGCATTAAGGAGAAATATGTCTAGAATTGGATATGACTAAAGTGATTAAGCAATTGTCGAGGACAATCTAAGGTTTACCAAAGATTGGTTGTTCAAGGACAGTTGGAAGTATACTGTTAATATTGGAAGGACCATATTGACATAGTCTGAAAAGAGGCAACTCTTTTTCAGAAGTGATAGTCAAAATAGGAATATGGAGTTGTCTCTATAGGTGGAAGTTATATGTGTAAGATTAGAAACTTAATGCAAGAAGGATGTTCAAAGCAATGTGCTTTGAGACTTTGTCTCCATGGAATTGATCTCCATTGGAATACTCTGTAATGTCTGTTAACAAGTCATTGTGACTTTGTGCATGATCATTACAAGAGATTCAATGCATATAAGTTTAAAAACTAAACAGATTTTGGTAAATGTTAGGAATCTGGAATTCTTACATTTTTCTGATAAGGATTTGGGAGTGTGAAAAGAGAATCATTGAAAGTACGTTCAATCGATCTATTTCACAAAGTAAGGATCATAGACAAACATACAGAGCATACTTGATGTATTGCAAAGCTATTGTTTAGAAAACATAGTGTACATGCTTGGAGCATGGGACAACTAGTGTTTTTAATTCAAGTATAAAGTTGATAAAACCGAAAAAATGAATAATGAGTAATCAGTATGGTGATATATAGAAAGTGTTTTATTTATATTCATAGGTTTTGATACCATATTAGATTCATTTATTCTTGTGTTTCACTTTGCATGTTTTGACTTCCATAATAACTAGGTTATTCTTCCAGAATGACTAAGTTATTCAAACCATCCACATTCGGTCATATGTTGGAATTAGATATGAATCAAGACTGTCATGGGTTGGCTTGTAGAGGTCCAAGTTGGTGGACAATGTTGTGCTACAACACTCATGAGTGCTCATAAGTTCTGAGTGTTGGATTCAACCCGCTCTCATTTGAATCACTTCATGGATTTTATCACGAGTGATCATGAGACGATAATATATTATATTCTTCAAACCTAGAGATATGAGTTGTTACTATGAGTTGGTTGTACATTGATTGCACGAAACCACATTCGGTAACTCGGTGTTATAAAACGTGCCTTTGTGTATGATTCAACAAGTAGTAGAACAAGCCATATGAGTCGAAGTTTATCCATTCCTTTTACCTTCGGGATAAAAGCGATATCTGTGGTCCCCTCGATGATTTAATGATGACACATGTGAGTGCTTGGCCAAGCTAAGACTGATTTGATTTGTTCAATCAGTCAGTCGTCATGAATCGGAAATCGAGAAACTGTAGGGTCCATTAGGTGTTGCGTATTGGGCTCGGTCCATAGTCCAAATTTTGTATCCGGATTGGGCCTGTCCATCCGTGATTTTATTATTAGGGTTTAGTATTCATAGATGCTTGCATGCATCTTTGTACGTAAGTTTTCAGAGTCGATTATTCACAAAATATATCTTTTATCGATTGTAACCCTAGAAAGCCTGTACAGCGGAAGTTCTTTATCGAGCTCTGCTGAGGCGTGAATCTATTGAATCATTCATCATATTTTGATTCATTCTCTTGTTTGATATTTCTGTTTGAATTATTTTGATCAACCCATTTAAGATCTAATCGATCAAAGAGTTTTTCAACTCATCAATTGGTATCAGAGCAGGAGACTGTGTAATTCATACACATCTCTTCTGTGAAAGAAGTGATTAGGGTTTATTCCGCATTCATTGATATTTATTGAGCCGTCACTCCATAATTGACGTATCTCATTAATTATTCATCTTGCCCTAATATTACATATTACAAAGTCTGATCTTATAACAGGTTAAACGATCAAGCATGGACGATTCTCAATCCAATCCCATCAACATCTCTAACAGCATCGGATCAACCACCAAGATTCCAATCCTCCACACTCAAGACTATGAAGTGTGGACGCACCACTTTGAAGGTTACGTTATTGGATCTGAAGATAATGGGTATCTGATATGGGAAGCTATCACATCTGGCCCATTTGCTCATTCAAGTACTTCTAGAATCATTAAAACTCAAAAGGAGTATAATGATCTATTAAAAGATGTGAAAGACGTCGCTCGGGACGAAAAGGAGAAGTTCCAATGCAACATTAAGGCATTGAGATTAATTTGATTCGCTCTTCAATCCGACACGTTTCGATTAGTAAGTTCTTGTGGTACAGCAAAGGAAATATGGGATCGGCTGCGAGAGCTGTACTCCACAGATGAAGATCTGGAGCACTCAATTCAGACCCTACTTCTCTCTGAATTTGGAGAATTCAAGCAGATGCCAGAGGAGGTTGTTACACAAACATTTTATCGATTCAATCATCTTCTCAGCAAGATGATCAAACATGACATTGAATGAAAGCTCATCGAACAGAAGGTCACTTTCTTAAATGGCCTAAGACCCGAATGGAGGGCAGTTGTGTCGACGGTTAAAGCGCATGAGCAGTTCGATATCGTATTCCTTGGCAAAACTGGTGGGGATTCTGAAATCCCAGGAAAAGATTGTGCTACAAGAGAAGAGCGTGGTTTCAAACTTGGGGTCTATGGCTCTTCTGTCTAAAGGTAAGAATGCAGCAGAAGAAGAAGAAGATTTGAATCTGGGAGACTATTATTTAACATCTGAAGACTATGCAATGATGGTGTCAAATCCCAGAAGGTTCATCAAGAAGAAGTTCCCTACCAACAAGAACCGAAACTGGCAGGGAAGCTACAGCTCTGAAAAGGTGAAAGAGGATTCGAAGGTTGAGGAATCAAAGAAAGAAGCAAAGGGTGAAGCTGACTCTGGTGTCAGTTGTTTTTACTGTGGTGGGAAAAATCACTATGCAAAAGATTGCGTGTAGAAAAAGATGGCAGAGAAAGATGAGGAGAAGGATGAAGAAGCGAATCTCCTGAAAAGACTGGAGGAGATTAAAAGGAAGAATTCTAATACTAATCCCTCTATGAATGCTCATGTTGTGCAGGATTCGGTAGATGATGATGAGTTCGGTGGCGTACAGGCATGGTCAACCGACTCAGAAGATGATGAGGTGAGAAAGCCTTCTCATGGAAAGGCTTATGTGGCGAAGAGTAGTGATGCTGGTGGAAGATGTCTGATGGTGACGGATGTATCCCAGATGAGAGGATACAACACTGATGGAGGAAACGAAGTGGATAAGGAGCGAGAGGACGTGTGATTTATAGCGAAGCCTCTCAGTGTGCAGATCAGTGAACTAGATGAACTGATCAAGCAGGTACAATCCATTTTTATTTCATTTAAAATTCCACAAACATCATATGAAAAGGAATTAAATAACCTAAATTCAAGAATTTCAAATCTAGATAGTTGTTTAACTCAAACACGTGTCACGAATTCTAATCTAACTGACCAAATAAGCTGGGTATCATCCAAGAGTGAGGAGCGAAGGATATGCATAGAGCAGAAGGAGTTGGATCTGGTTAAGTCTAGGGATGAGAATATCTATTTGCAAAGAGACAATCTTAAGTTGTTGAAATAGAGAAATGGTTTTTGTTTGATTGCAAAAAGACTTTATACTAACATCACTCAGCTGCATTTAAACTGTGAAATAGGCCAGAAGATACATCGCATGATTTTGCCCTTCCTTGAGTTAAAGTAGGATGAAATCGATGCCGAAGCATACAACTGTGAAAGTGTTGTATCTTCAGATGATGTAAATCCCACTTATATGTATGGTCTGGACAAAATTAAATCTTTTATAAAGTCCAAAGACCATAAGGACATGCTTAAGAATGTTTTGGATGCAAATGATAAGTTGAAACTCAGGGCCGAAACTATAAACAAATTTGACTCATTGAGTACCAAATTAAGTTCAGAAAATAAAATTGATGTTGAAAATGCATCTGAACTTAATGAGGATGATGAGATGAGTGAAATCTCTGTAGAGGATGAGGTTGACTGTTCCGAGTTTATTAGGAGCGAACTCGAAAACCACAAAAACTTAATTTCTGAAAATTCTGTGGAATTCGCTCATCTGTCCAAAAACATGTCCCCAATCCTTAAAGAAAAGGCCGTTGTATATCAAAAGGATAGAACCACTCCAAATCAGGTTTATAAGGTCACAAGAGTAACCGAACATCAGACAGCCGAACTCACTGCCATAGTGAATGAAGATAATGCAAATGGTTGTGATGAATTTTTCTGGTCTGCACCGATAGACAACACAGATGAAACAATTCGTTTGTCGGAGCGAACATCATGGAAGGCCAAAGGTAGATATGTGGCAGAACCACTGAATAAACCTAACAACTTTGATGTGCCTAGTTCCAGCGGAACAAAAGAGGTTCCAGTGGAATATGTCTCCTCAACTAGCAAAACCTCTTCCATGAAAAGTGAACCTGTTGCTAAGAAGCCGAAACAGAAGGCAAATATTCACAGACACCCGAAACAGGTGAAAAATCAAAAGCAATAGAGAAATCTGAGATACAAGAAAAATCTCTCAGAGCGAAAACAATTTTGGCGCTCCCAAAATCCCCACTATACTCACTTTGACAGAAATTCCAAGCCAAAAGGAGAAGAAAATAAGAGTAAAAGGAGCTTCGGTCCATCAGATCAAAAGAACCAGAAGAAGACTTTCGGGACACAGGAAGAACAAAACCAGAAGGATAGGTTCGGTCCCGAAAGTAACAACAACCGAAAGGCTGGTTTCGGTCCACCAAACAACAGACAAAGACCAGAGTTCATCCCATCAAGCTTTTACAGTAGAAGACCCAGCTTCGGTCCAGCAACTCACAACAACTGGAAAAACAGTTTCTGTCCATCATCAAACAGCAACCGAAGGTCCAGGTTCGGTCCCTCAAATGACCACAACCGAAAGGGTCATTTCGAACCTCAAGTCAGGAAAGATTCTCATTCTGATTTCTTTTCCTCTAATTCTTCTCGTTCTCATTCTTCTTCTAAGCCTAATTCTCGTCCTACACCAAACTCACAATCGTCAAAGGATTTGAAAGGAAAAAGGAAGATTTCCTCAGCAAATGAAGACCGAAAGCAAGCTAAAGTCCAAATGCCTGAACATGAATCCAAAATACCTACATCTAACTCCAATAAAATCAAAGTGTTTACCATTAAGAGGAAAGATGAAACAACCTTAATAAAACGAACATATCTTGTTGATGTTTCTCTTACTATTCCTGTTTCTGTAAAAGGCTCACGAGGACCCAATAAACTTTGGGTTCCTAAATCTGCTTAACTTTTGCAGTTTATAAGTGACGTGCAGTTCAACGAAGAATGGTACATAGACAGTGGCTGCTCACGTCACATGACAGGAAGGAAGGAAGAGCTAAGGAAGTTTCGGTCACTTCAAAACGGTGGCAATGTCAAGTTTGGTAACAACTCTTATGGAACGATAAAGGGTTATGGGATGATAACCAATGAAGATTTTACAATCAGGAAGGTGGTGTATGTAGAGGGCTTGCAGCATAACCTCAGCAGTGTGTCTTAATTGGTGGGAGGTATAGGTCTCAAAGTCTTATTCGATGACGAAGGTTCAAAGATAATAGAGAAGAAATCCAACAAATTCATTCTCAAGTCTGAACGAAAAGGTGAAATGTTCCTTCTGAATCTCAGACCAATCAAAGGGAATCCAACAATATGTCTTTTGTCCAAAGCTCATTCAGACGAAAGTTGGTTGTGGCACTAAAGGCTCTCACATCTCAACTTCAAAGACATCAACAAGCTAGTCACCGGTGGTCATGTTCGGGGACTTCCATTTCTCAATTTCGATCGTGAACACTTATGTGCTGCATGTGAAATGGGGAAACAAAGTCGCCAAAGTCACCCAACAATCATAAACACCAAAGTTGTTAAACCACTTGAATTGTTTCACATCGACTTATGTGGTCCATCATCAATAGAGAGCATTGGCGGTAACAAGTACATCCTTGTGATTGTTGATGACTTCTCACGTTTTACTTGGGTTTTCTTTCTAAAGCACAAATCTGAGGCGACTCCCAAACTGAAGATCTTTATCAAGCAAGTCGAAGTGCAACTGAGAAAAGTCGTTCGAAACATCAGGAGCGACAATGGACTTCAATTCAAGAACAAAGAATTCGAAGATTTTTTAGCAGAAAAAGGCACCAGTCACACCTTCTCAGCCCCTATATACCTCAACAGAACGGAATTGTTGAAAGGAGAAACCGATCACTGTGTGAGGCGGCCCGAACCATGCTGAGTTTTGCTTCTCTTCCTCTATATTTCTGGGCTGACGCCATTGCTGCAGCTTGTTTGACTCAAACCAGATCTTATCTCAACAAGCGTTTCTCACTCACCCCTTATGAGATTATTAACAATAGGAAGCCGAATGTCAAGTTCTTTCATGTATTCGGTTCAAGGTGCTTCATCTTCAACTCCAAAGAACATCGCAACAAGTTTGATGTCAAAGCTGATGAAGGTATCTTTCTGGGATATTCTCTTACTTCAAAGGCATACAGGGTTTTGAATAAGCGTTCTAAAAGAATTGAAGAAACCTATTATGTGACGTTCGATGACAATTACGTCAAAAAGATGAAGTCTACTGAAGAAGCAATTAGAGAGATTTTCTCTCAAACAGGTCAAGTCACAGCATCGATCGCCAACTTCTTTGACCAGTTCATGGATTTGTTTGATGAACCTGAGAAAGCTGCTCACTCTGAGGCCACGGCAGTAGACAACAAGATTGATCACCTTAAGAAGATTGTCGAAAATGCAGCCAAACAAATGGGAGAAGAAGAACCAGTTCGAAAAGAACCTCCTCAGAGCGGTACTTCGGTCGAGGGGGAGAATCAGTTTTCTTCAAATCATCAAGACTCACATATCCAGGGGGAGAATCCAATCTTTGACGCACCCGAAAGCTCTGTTGAACCCCAAAGTCCTGTAGCACCCGAAAGCCCCGCTGCACCGGAAAGCCCAGTTGCACCCGGAAGTCCGGATCAACCCGAAAGCTCAGTCGAAGAAAGACTTCTTGGTTCATCATCTGTCGATGGGAGAACTCAGATATGCTCTATGATGATGACATTCAATCAGAGTTAGAAGAAATGGTAAATTCTGAATTGGATCCATCCTATGATCCAAATTATCCTCCTCTCACCAAATGGATCAGAGATCATTCTGTATCTCAAATAGTGGGTGATGCATCTGAAAAGGTTCTAACTCGATCTCAACTGAAGGCGAAGCAAACTACCTTATTCTCCAAAGTAGAATTCTGCATGTTTAATTCTTTCATCTCCAAAATAGAGCCGAAGACTGTTAATATTGCTCTCGATCATTCTGATTGGGTTCAAGAAATGCAAGACGAACTCAATGAGTTTGAAAGAAATAAGGTCTGGAGACTCATTCCAACACCAAAAGATGCATCGGTTGTCGGTCTCAAATGGGTGTTCAAAAACAAAATGGACAAGGAGGGAAATGTGATTCGAAATAAGGCTCGGCTAGTGGTGAAAGGTTATTGCCAGAAAGAAGGAATCGATTACGAAGAGACATTTTCTTCGGTAGCAAGGCTGGAATCCGTTCGAATATTTCTTGTCTATGCTACACACAAAAATTTCGAGGTCTACCAGATGGATGTGAAGTGCGCCTTTCTGAATGGGGAACTTGAAGAAACTGTGTACGTGGAGCAACCTCCTGGTTTTGTAAATGAAAAGCATCCAGATTACTGCTACATCTTGGATAAGTCTGTTTATGGTCTGAAACAAGAACCTAGGGCATGGTATGAAACATTAACTAAGTTTTTAAAGATGTCTAAATTCAAACAAGGTTCGGTTGACCCAACCTTCTTTCGTAAAAAGGAAGGTAACCACCTTATGATCGTTCAAATCTATGTCGATGATATCATCTTCGGCTCCACGAATCCTAGCCTAACAACTGAATTCAAGAAGTTGATGGAGACTAAATTTGAAATGAGCTCAATGGGTCCGATTAACTTTTTCCTTGGTTTAAATATTAGACAGGGACTCAAAGGCATCTTTATCAACCAGGAAGCATACACAAAGACCCTCCTTGCCAAATTTAGCATGATGGGAGACTCGAAGGTCAAAGTCCCTATGGCGTTTGGTACCAAGCTCACACCATCCTTGGAAAAACCAGCAGTCGACATAACGCTATATCGCCAAATGATTGGTTCCCTGATGTACCTCACCGCTAGCAGGCCAGATATAATGTTTTCAGTGTGTTATTGTGCCAGGTTCCAAGGAAATCCTCGTGAACCACATATGTTGGCAGTGAAAAATATATTCCGGTATTTGAAGCGAACCACCTCTCTCGGTCTCTGGTATCCGTCAAACTCAGGTTTCTTCGTTCAAGCCTACTTAGATGTAGACCTAGGAGGATGTGGTCTAGACCGGAAAATCACTACAGGAGGCTGTCAATTCCTTGACGAGAAATTGGTGAACTGGCAATCTAAGAAACAAACATGTATTTCTCTGTCTACAGTCGAAGCAGAGTACATTGCCGCTGCCTCCTGCACATCTCAAGTGATTTGGATCCAAAGCCAACTCCGGGATTATGGACTCAATATGAAAAAGATCCCACTATATTGCGACTCAGAAAGTGCAATTAGGATATGTCATAACCCAGTGCAACATTCCAAGACAAAGCATATAGCACTGAGGTATCACTTTATTAAGGATCATGTGGAAGAAGGAAACGTAGAAATTCACTTTGTTCGAACCAATGATCAACTGGCCAACATCTTCACCAAAGCCCTTCCTGAAGCAAGTTTCAATAAAATCCTACAAGGCCTAGGTATGATGGAATCGGAGTCGGTACCAATAACACCTTCTCAAAACTAAAAGTTGGAAGCGAAATGAACCGAACGCTCGGTCTATTTCGGGCTCGGTTCACATGGGAACCGAAATGAACCGAACACTCGGTCTATTTCGGGTTCGGTCCCACTGCACTTATTTTCGCTTATCTCAAAAAGGTGATATCTTTGGTTGTATACTTTTGTACAATTGTTTTCTAAAAATTCGAAAAATATTTTTTTTAAAACCGAAATAAACCGAGCGTTCGGTCTATTTCGGGTTCGGTTCAAAAAAATTTCAGTTTGGTTTGTTTTATTTTTCTCTTTACAAAAAGTATCAAAAATTCCAAAAATATTTTCTTTCTTTTTGTCTCTACTTCTGTTTATTTGAACAGTTTATGGAATATTGATGGGGCAGGTATCATTCTCACACTTTTTACTAGCTAAGTGTCCCTAGAAGCATGCTGCTGCATGTTGTCCAAAGCCTCAACTGATTTTGAATAAAGCCTTATTGACTCGGTATATACAAACCTTGTCTTCCCAATTAGGCTGCAACATTTATTCTAATCATGAGCTACCTTACTCTTTCCTCACATGAGTTAAGAGTTTTCTGCTTGGTCACTATTTTTATAGCAGAGGTACTTTAGTTTTCTTACACCACCTCAAATAATTTTTCTCCATCATATTCACTTCATACAAGTAACCCTTGAGACTCTCAGAACTTACCACTGAGTTTTTTATGGTTACACAATCTCTCTGTTTGTAATCTTAGATTCGTGTCACTACATGCTAAGTGAAACCCACAATTCAATACCCACTATGCATTGACGGTGAACAATTAAATTTGCTCTAGCTTTCACTTATGAATTAACGAATCCACTCAAGTGGTTGTACCATGAAATCTCTATTTTCCCTTTGCGTGATTCTTATGAAATTGTTACATACCATAACATTTCTTCACACAGAATCCGGTTTTAAATTTTCTTGAGATTTCACACCAAACATTTTCAACAAGTCACTAAAATATTGTTCAAACCTACTTGTTCAATAGATCACATCGGTCTCACAAGTACTTCATTCGGTTTCTATCTTATGTCAAGATCAGGAATTCTAAACTGAAGCGAAAGCCACCTTTATAAGCCTCATTAAAAGATGCCTTTCAACACTTCTTAACAAGTGCTTGATCGTAATTTAACGGGAAACCACACAAACACTTTAAAGTCTCTCGTGACTTTGAAGGAAGAGATTCGTGCCCGGGATGCATTGTTTGGTGTCTATATTGGCATCACAATTTCCCACATATATGTTGCTTTATTTCTTTATTCTTGACACTCTACGCATGAAAATCTTTTTGATTTTCCAAAAGTCTGGTTTCGTTCACTACAAGCTATTTTTATAGTTCTGGTATTTAATGCTATATTCTCAACGGGATGCTGTGGTTTATTTACGTGGTTGCTTTTATTTAGTGAAGATAGCTCATTTTAAGGATAAGATGATGACTCAGCCGGGAGACTAAAGGTTTCATGGAATTCAAAAAGGTATCTGATGGGAAGCGTGCAAAATGGAAACGTTTTTCTGTCTCATGCGTAATCATAGGAGCTGCTAACTGTCACACGTCAATCAACTCAGGAACCGATTCGTTTTTCAAGAAGATTTGGGGGCGGATTTTTCTTTCACCTCTACACACGGTATAAAGGGTAAACCCTAAGTTTTTTTTTACCTCTTTACTGCACCCAATTTTCTGAGAGCAAACAAAGACACTTTTCTACCACTGTTCATCTCCTTCTTCGAAGCACTTAACAATGGCGGATTCCTCCTCTGTTCATGAAACCTCCCACATTCTCCCTATCCGACCCCAGCAAAGCTCGGTCATTGATCTCACCCCATTTTCGTACGATGCCTTCATGTACCCTATAGTGGAGTGTCTTAAACACTCTCCACTGGTTCTCGCACTGACCAAGGTCGAAATCGTACCTATGGAGTGTTTATCCCTGATTTTCTCTACTGCCCACTACGACAAGTCTATTGATAGCATTTTCGTCGACATTCTTGATACCAAAACCTCCATCTCAATATAGCAATTCTGCTCGCTTCTAGGGTTTGAACCTGATGAGTCGAGGGTTAACCCTGAGTCGATTTCTGTGGGACAGTTGTTCTCCATGTTTTACAACATGGGTTACACTGAAATCCTGACCACTGTCACGAAGTTCAAGAAATCGTGTCTTCCTCCTCAGCGGAATGGCTTTTTCACAATCCTGTTCAAGGGTCTATCAGAGAGGAGCGCAGGTTCTGATGGGGCTATTCGTCTATTCATGACGATTCTCTATGGGCTGTAAACTGGTGTCAACCTCAACTATGGCTCAGTTTTATGGCAGCAGTTAATCCAAAGTCTTGCCTTTACTTCTCGCCATTTTGAAATTTCATATGCAAGGTTCTGGACGCTCGTCACCAAATGGGCAATGGACAAGTATCATGTCCCGATTGTGGCTACATCTCCACTCTCATCTATCGGAGTCTTCCACACTACGAAGATCATTGTGACGGATCCTTCCAAGTTTTAGTTTGTTGGTTCTATTCCAGAATCAATGTATACGTGTGTATCAGGGGAGAGTCGCATCATCAAGACCTACAAGGAGTTTCTTCCTTCGGGTCCCAGAGAGCTCACTCTAGAGATGATCCAGTCAATCCATGACGCTGACAAGCCTGCTCCCAGGGGCAAGAAACCAGAAAAGGGGAAAGACAAGAAGGTGGTCAAAGGGGCGAAAGGCCCTTCTCCTAAAAAGAGAAAACCCACGAAGGCAGCCCAATTACCTTCACCAAAGAAGAGGAAAACCCAGCCCAGGTGAAAACTCATTCTTGCCTCTTCCTCCAGTGAATCAGAGGATGAGGGTTCAGACACAGAGGAGTCGTTTCGTGGTGACACTCCTCCTCGCTCGCCTTCACCTGAGGTACCAATTTCAACCAAACCTGTTTCTCCTCCCCAATCTATATCTTTATTTCCATTCCCCCCATAACCTCCACTACTCATATTCCACCCACTTCTATTCCTGTACCACCTCCCATTTTCTCAGACGCTACAACAACAACAACCACTGGAGTTCGAACCAACGTATCTGATATGGGGGCTTGCACTTCAGCACCCAAACACACACTTGCAACCGAACCTACTTCCAAACCCGAACCTACTACCTCAACCGAACCTCCACCTTCGCCTTCATCTCCAAATCACTCAGCAGATACTGAGACTTTTCTTGGAGGGGAAGACATGACCTTCGATTCTGTCTACTACAGTCCCTACCAGGTTCAAAGCGATGATGACGATGATGCTCCTGTCACCAAAAAGCACATCAAGGAACTTCATGAGAAAATTGAGAGTCTCATCGCTTCCTCCTCCTCCTCTTGGTCCAACATCTCATAGACTGCCATTCAGGCCCTATTTGATTCTTTCACCAAGGCACATGAAGCTTCTATCAACTCCGCCACTGCTACTATAGAAGCATCTACAAAGGCCTGTGCTGCTGCGACTGAAAAAGTCAAAAAACTATTTCACGATGCTAACAGTCTTTTACAGTCTTTACAGGGAGCAGCTGACTCTAGTGCAGCGAAGGTCGATTTCGTTGTCGAGAAGCTGGCTACTTCATTCGCATCAGAACAACAATTCTTTGCCGGTCTTCGTCAGTCTCTTGAAGCTGACAATAAATCTTTCCAGGCGACTGTTGAGGAGCGATTGACCAAGCTCCAAGAAGATCTTGCTTCGGAGAATTCAGTGATGGATGCGCTTGCTTGTAAAACCACTGCTCTAAAGGTCAAGAGTCTTCAGCTTTCCCAATCAGAAAAGGAGGTTGCGTCTCTTCGATCTGAGCGAGCGGTCATTTCAACTTGTGTTTCGGATGTCCACGGCGCCCCCTCCAACATTATTGAAGCACACGAATCTATCCTCAACTACTCAGTAAGGAAAACTCTTGCTGAGAAGCTTGCTCCTGCCCTTGCCTTGCTCAGCAAAATTGAGGGGCTTCCTGAGTTCGTGGCCCATCCAAAATAAGGGGGAGAAGGAGTTTCAAAGGGCGAAAATCAATCTCAACCGCCTCCTACTTCTACATCAGCTTCAACTAAAGAAACCGAAACTCCAACAACTGGTCAGGCTTCGGGTTCGAGAGCTCAAGATAAAGGGAAAAAGGCTATGGTTGACAGTGATGGTGATGATGACAAAGAGACCATTGCTAATCTCTTGAAGAAACAGTCCAGGGATAAAGATTCAGACATGAGTGCTCGAATCGCTAGAGAGGCAGAAGCGAACGAAAGGAAGATGAAGGAGGCTCATGATCTCCTTGAAAGTCGAAAAACCCTATTCCCTCCATGGACTCTAGATAAGCTTATCAAAGAAGCTATCGATACTCCCAGTATCCTCTGGCTTGAACCGGTGATTTCCTTGGACAGGGTTAATTTTGTCGACTCTCAGTTCGACATGCCTTTGACCTGAAAGCCCTTCATATTTCATGCATTTTCCCACGTTGTTGATGTCCCTCATCCTCACCGGAAGGTCGATAGGGAGCTTGTTGAATTTTATCTGAGGTCTGCTCAGCCTCAGTATCAGACGTGGAGTGCGCAGAAGATCATCAATGTTCGGGTCCTCAAACCGTTTCGGGAGGGTAACTTCATAAATGCCAGGTTCAAAGTTTTGAGGGGGTCAGCTAAAACCTAACATGCCATTTCACTTACTGATCTTCCTAACCTGAATCCATATGATTGGATCATTTTGCATAACATCCTCCTCACCAATAAAGCTGAATATGGGCCGATCATAGATCACTTCAAGAGGATGTTGGTTTGCTACATCATGGAGGTTGCCAAGATGGATCAGGAGATTGCAAGTGTCTTCAAGAAGAAGCCCACCATCTCTCCAGTTGGTTCTGCAAGTGATTTGAATATGATGCAGATGGGGAGAATCAATCCAAAGTGGAACTCAATCATGTTCACCAGGAATGAAGGCCAAAAATGCCTATTCGCCTTGGCAGACAAGCATCTTTATACCACTTCGTGCTTGGAGCATGTTCTGGGGATCATTAATCGGTGCAAGCAGAATTCTGAAGATGACAAGAAGTATTTTGATGATATGATCCAGTGGTACATTCGTTTCAGACAGACCATTCTTGCCATCATTCCTCGTCTGTTCGATACCACGAAGAAAGTTCCTGCAGCAGGACCCAGCAAGCCTAAGTAGAGTCTCGCTCCAATTGACGCAAAGGGGGAGATTGTAGGGTCCATTAGGTGTTGCGTCTTGGGATCGGTCCATAGTCCAAATTTTTTATCCGGATTGGGCCGGTCCATCCGTGATTTTATTATTAGGGTTTAGTATTTATAGATGCTTCCATGCATCTTTGTACGTAAGTTTTCAGAGTCGATTATTCACATAATATATCTTTTATCGATTGTAACCCTAGAAAGCCTCTATAGCGGAAGTTCTTTATCGAGCTCTGCTGAGGCGTGAATCTATTGAATCATTCAGCATATTTTGATTCATTCTCTTGTTTGATATTTATGTTTGAATTATTTTGATCAACCTATTTAAGATCTAATCGATCAAAGAGTTTTTCAACTCATCAGAAACAACAAATGGACAGAGAGAATGATTATAATCCATGTCTCAGTCCATATGATATCTAGAATGGAAGAATATATGATCCCTTATCTAATGGACAAGTCATCGACAAAGGTTAGAGTTCGTTAACAAGATCAGAGTTCGACAGCAGCTTTAAGAACTATGATTGCCAGTTAGGTTTTGAAGTCATACTCAATAATAGTTTTAGACTTATCCAAGTGGGAGACTGTTGGATTAATGTCTAAGTCCATAACTATATTTGGTATATACTTAACCCGACCCGACATGGTCCATTTGGGTTGCACTTCACCGGCACAATTTATATGGATAATCTTTTGAGACTAGTATATATGATTATATTAATATATTATAAGTTCAAATATATTACTATGGAATCATATTATTTAATTAGTATTGATCAAGAATTAATTCAATGATCAAAATGAACTAATTAAATATGGACTCTTAGATATATGTGTGTGATGGGCCAAGTTCATTTAGGTTGGGCTAAGCTTTCATAGATAGTCCATGGAGTGTTTAACCCATGGATCATATGAAATGAAAGGTCATGGGTTTAACCCTAGTCTACACACTATATAAAGATGTCCTTAGTTGGTGAAATTGGCACTAGTGTGGGTACACTAAGAGGGCTAGCCGATTTCATTAGAGAGAACCAAGTATCCATATTCTCTAAAGCCTTCCAAGCTGTTTTGGTGATTTGTGATTCCACTTGAGGCTTCCACACTATTGGGGCTAAGCTCTTAAAGCTTGAAGACATCAAGCTACATCAAAAGGTATGTCATCTAACTAGTACTTTGTAGTATAAGAGCTTCATAATATGCTAGTTAGGATTAAGGCCTTAGAAAGTCCTTATTTGCATATATAATAGAGAAAACATAGATCCAAGGTTTATAGGGTTGCATGTTGTGACAACCGTCAAAATTTGAGTCGGTTCTAGATTTGAATAAACTTAGTTGCACATATAGGCATGGCACATACTAGACTTAGTAACTAGATCTTAACATATATAACCTGTTAGAAACTTGGAAATATTAGAAACAACGGATAATATGCTTGGATTTCACATTGGTATGTGAATTCTACTACCACTTAACTGTAGAGGCAATCCATATTTGGGTCACTCTTTGACTTGAACACTATTTCATGAATCATATACACACATCATGCACTTGACCTAGTGGTAGAAATTAGGTCAAAGTCACATAGAAACTTAAGTCAAAGCTGAAGACTAGGACTAGTATACTTGATTCCTCAATTTCGCTTGAATCTCGAAACCACTACATAGAGTGCCAATAAGCCAATAAAATAAGTTATAAACATTCTTATAACTATAAAAGAGTTATAATAACATAAGATAAATTTAAGTCTCAAAGATTCTATTGATTTTGATATCCAAAGATTTACAAACTCTCAAAAACCCTAAATGCCCTAAAAACCTAAATTTATGAAATTTAACCTTAACAATTCTATAAAGATAGTTATGAACCTCATAATATGATCTTATAATAATTAAAATTATAAATATGCATTCATGGAAAATAAAATTTAACTCATTAACATTTACCCTTAATTTATAAATCAAAAATTAAGGTTTTATGAATAAAAACTTGATTTTAGTGCAGATTTTATATAAAAATTGAGATATTTTATAAAAGAACTTAAATTTTATAAAAAAAAAATGAATGAGAAATGGGTATTATACTAAAAAATTTGGATCCCTCTCTCCCCATATCTCTCTTACCCTCTCATTCTCCAACACACACACACATCTTTCTTCTTTCTCTCTCTAGAAAACTCTCACTACCTTCTCTCTAATTTTTTTCTCCAAACAACACTCCATTTTCTCTCTTCATTTCTCTATACCTACGAAATTTTCCAGAGAATAAGTTTAAGAACACACCTCAAACTCAAATCTTCATCATCTAGTGGTGTTCATTAAGGTAGAACACGATTTCCTTTCATTTTCCTCCATGTTTTCAAGGTTTTTCTTGCATTTCCTTCTTCATCTTCTTCAAACTTGTTTTTTTTTTGTTAAAATGGTTTTTAGAACATCATGGATGTGTTCTAACACCATGCATGTATGATAAAAAAGGTTGCATGTTCATGATCTTAGTGCAAAAATCGATTTTAAGGACTAAAACATCAAAATCAAGTTAAGAGTTTTTGAGAAACAAAATTTTGTTCATAAATGCGTGTATACATTTTGATAAGTTTTAATCTTTTGATCTCTGGAAACATGACTAAAATATGAGTTTATCATGATATATTTAAAATATTTCAAAAGATTTACTCAAGGAAATGATGAAAACTCACTTTTCTAACGAATCATCATGCATGCAATCTGTCAGATTTCTTTACCTGACTTTAAAATGTCATATCTCACTCATTTCTTAACCAAAATTCATGATTATTTTTCTGAAATATAATATTTTGAGTTAGCTATCACACCCATCTGACCTCAATGGAAAATTCCAGTATTTCGATTTTTAACAATTTTTACAAAACTGTTGCTCAAACAGCACTTTCCTTATGAACATTTGTTTTGTGGTGCATGTTCAAAGGACTTATTCATCACTAAAAATCATTCAAAAATTATTTTCAACTCTTAACATCATGTATTAAGAGGTACAAGAAGATATTGATTTCAAAGTCTTTGGAACATGTTTCAAAGTCTTTAGGCATGTTTTTCGACATCAAAAATAAGAAAACAATTTTTCATTGTTATTAAAGTGTATGAAGATGTGTTCTGGAAATTTTCAGCTCAATATACATTTTCTTTATTTTTACATGAAAATAATAAGAAAATATAGTTTTAAATCATATAAAATACTTAAACTAGTAAATAAATTCTGGAAAAATTCTTGGATGATCCTTGAAGTTACTAATCGTCTCCCATTAAGTTTCATCCATTTTTGTTACTATTTAATATGGTTTTGAAATTTCTTTTTGTTTAGCTCTAATAAATCATAAAACCATATTAGGGAATATAAAAATGGTATCTAATAGTTTTCGCAGCTTATACTCTCCATGGAAGGCTTAGAAAAGTATTTCCAGAATATTTCATAATGTATTCCTATTTTTCTCCGATTTTTGTATTTATAATGGACTAAAAACAGGAAAAATAGTTTTACTCATCCAAAAATTATGCAAATTTACCAGAACACCTTGTAGTAAATTAGAAGGCTACATAAAATTTTGATGATTTTGCTCTTCTGTATACTATTTTTCTTCTATTTTCCCAAGATTAAATACACTTAAACCCAATTTTTATTAGAATAAATGCTCAAAAATCATAAAATTGGGTTAAACAATTTAGAAATTCATTTTTATATTTTTCGGAGCTTAATAATGTTTAATAACAGTGTTACAAAAATATTGGGCAGTTTTGGAAACTGGTTTCTATTTATTTCAATTTTTATTAGAATAAATGATTAAAAATCATAAAATTGGGTTACATAGTTTTAAAATCCATTTTTATATTTTATCAGATTAATTATGTGTAGTGGTGGTATTATAAAAAGTTTGGTGTATTTTGTTAACTGATTGCTATTTTTCATGAATTTTAGAACTAAATTGATTTATTTTTAGAATATTTAACCATTAGAACGACTCTTAAGATGTTAAATATTAGCATTTCAATAATGAGAATTTTCCACTTAAATTGTTATATAACAATTGATTCATTGAAATTAAATTTTCACAGAAAAATGTTTGTAACTTATCAATATTAAATTTTGACACACTATTGGCATAATTCTATTGTAGTAGTAAGTATACTAGTGTTAGATTTCGATTCGAGACTCACTAGCGAATACCATTATTGTAAGAATTGATTGTGGTACGAGTAGATCATAGTCAAGGCACCATTTGCATCATCTCAATGCATATTGTTAGTATTCACGCACTCCCCTATTTTCAGTTTTTATGTTTTGGGGTGGAAAAGCATGTCCCGAAAAACTATTATTTGAATTTTAAACTATATTATGTTATAAATTTGTGAGTACTCAACAACTATTTTTATAGTTGATGCTCGTTTTACATGCTTTTTCAGGAATTATCGAGTAAGTGGCACTTAGTGACACTTCACTTTTAGGTGCATTCGCATGTGTTGCATTTCTATTTTCATTGTAATTTCTTTTAAAAGTTGTTCAAACCCATTGTAAATTTGTAATGATTTTTAATACTATTGTTGGTGTTGTGTTTTAACTTTTGCTATGAAACCCTTTATACTGCCACGCCTCGAGTTTCCGCTTTAGCGGGGTGTGACAGAAAATGGTATCAGAGCTGAAGGTTATATAGAATACCGGTTTTCCTTTGGAAAACCACAACTATAGCCAAAAAATTTCTAAACGTTTTTTTTTAAATACTGAACATACTACTGGTATAACTAATTCGAGTACGCATTATTGGACTTTAATTAAGTATAGCCTTGGCAACGATGCTTAATTAAGGAAACTTAATGTGAGGCTAGAAACGGTTATACTAGAATTATGTTCAAAACAATTTTCAACTTTGAAAAACAAAATTTTTCGGTGTGCGTACGGGTGCATATTATAGGCATTCATCTAGATATACTTAGAAACTAAGTGCACTATTATAACAATGCCTTTATTTAGAAAATATTCTTGTCCCTTATCAAGTGTTAGGTTAACCACTTAGGTTATATCACTAGCCACTCTAGGAGCAATGCACTTAGTACTGAGAATGGGTATTCCTCGGTAGCTATTGACTTTAGATATAAGGTTAGTAGCAAGATATACACTAGTAATAATCTTAAGTCGAAACATATACCAATTATTCCTCAATACCTCATCATCGTCTTCGTACTAGAGTTACAACTAGAAAAAAACATTCCGATATCGACGCAAATGATAATTGGAGCATCGCGTAAGGAGGTAGATGAGTTGCCACTAAGTAATCATTTGGATACCATTAGCGGACATTCCAGATTCGACTCACGAGGAGACACAGAGGTTTAACCCATTGCTACCCATACATGAGACCTTATTAATATGCTACGATTTAATTCTACGTTGTTTCCACCTTGAGCTTAAAACTTAACATAGGATGTCCCTTTGACCTCTTTAAAAGGCGGTGAAACTGCATTGACACCATAAAACATTTTTCAAATAATTTTTTTTTCTTGTTCTTTATCTTGGGGAAAAGACACCGGTACTGGCCTTAGACTTGCCTTGTACTCGCCTTAGTATTTAGGTACGATCAACTACACTAACATGCTTATTCCTTATTTCTTAATCTTCCATCAAAAAGTTAGTTTGTTTCATCGTTTTTATTTATAATCGATAAAATACTTTATAACCACTTCATACAACTTACTTGACAATTCCTAGCAATGTAAGCCATATTCTCGCTAAAAATCTTTTTACAACTTGCTTTAACTTAACACTTTTCTTCAAAACTCAATTTAACCAATATTGTTTTTAACATTGCTATTTCAATTTCATTTCAAATCCATTTCAATGGATATATGTGCTTTTAAGGGCATATAAACCATTTTAAACCTTGCTTACCATTTTGGCATGTTTTCGAAAAACTTAGAAACATTTTCTTTTATAAAAAGTGCTTAAACTCTATGCTGTAAAACTTAAACATATGATGTTAAAGTTGATATTATGTGAAAAAGCTTCATCGGATCTTCAAACCACTTTTGTTTTAAGTCTTTTGACTACTTTCTCATTTAAGCATTGTACTTACTTAAATGTGTTTTCTTGAATCCCAACATTATCTTTTCACAACTTTCTACTTCACACATGTTTCTAAGATATCTCTAATTCCTAAATTTCCAACACACATCATTTGTTTATTTTATTTCATATTTTTTTATAATCAGTGTTTATAAAACTTACAGCATTGCAAAACTTAGTGTTCACTATTAAACTTCCAGCGACGTACTTTTGACAATGCACAGTTATTCATCTAAATACGTTAAATATTTAACTTATCCGTTTTAACCATTGTTGCACACCAGTCAAAAAGGTCAAAACTGTCATATTTCAATTGCAAGTTTTAGTGTTTCTTCTTTTTCACAAATGGCGTTTAACTTAATAGATAACTCGTGAATTTTTAACAAAACTTAGAAAACACTTTAGAACTTCTGCATTTCTTTTTAACCATTAATATACATCAAATATTAAAGTTTGAAATATATCTCAACCTGGTTTTAAATCTACATATGTGTATTGTTCTTATAATTTTAACAATAACAATCATTGTCGTCGCTACCTTCCTTTTTTCTTTCTTTCGTCCAAACTTTATTTCTTGCTCTCCTTTTGATTTTAGATCTCGCACGCCATAATATTAACATAATACATTGTCTAACTTTGTTTCTGTCTATTTTGATTCTCGTGGTATCATGTTCGTACACATAAAGAGTAGAAGTCTACCCTTTCTTTTTGAGCGATTAATATGTGTATAGTCTTGAAGAATAATTTTGATTTAGTCAACTTTGACATATTCAAATACGTTATTTATCATATCCTTTTTATTTATATTTTGAAATCTACTCTTAAACAAGTAATCCTTATTTACATTTGCTCTTTCGTTTTAAAGTCGGAAACTTGATTTAAAATGTAATTTTCATTGTATTTTTGTTACAATTAATAGACAAGATGAATACCATTGTTCTTATCATTTTTCTAAATCCATAAAATATATGTGAAGGAATACATTTTCTAATGCTTCTTCTTTTCTTTAAATACATCAAAAGTCTTGAATTTTACTATTATATATTCTCTAAATGATTGTTTTTGTAGAAACACTAAACTATGAATGCACTATTTCCAAAGACTGACATTTATTTTTACACCTTTCTTAAAATAGTATTTTACTTTGCAATTTTCAGTGAGTTCCTAAACTCTCAAACTTGTTTTCATAAGTATTCTACTCCTTATAAACTTGAATTTGTCCTGAGTTTGACAATTGGACAATTTCTCGAAAGTTAATACAAATATTTCTACACAAATTCCTTTAATGACGACTTAAACCTTTAACCATAATTAATCTTTATATTATTTCACTACTTTGTTGGATCGCCACATATGTATCTTCATTATCATAGAATTATTACACATTTTGATAATAGTGAGATTAATTATCATTTCTAAACACACATTTTGATAACAGTGAGATTTTTATCACTTCTAAGCACTTAAAATGCTATCTACACAATGTGATTTAATTTATCATAAAGTTTCACCGCCTTCATTAGAAACAATGACTCTCTAATTATATATACTCTTCGAATATAGTTCTATTATTGTAAGAGTAACCGTAGTAGTAATTATAGCCTCGGAGATCCTCAATCATTTCGTAATTTATTTTGTAGACGACACTTAAATAGCCTTTACATTTGAGATGTACCAAAACTTCGTTGCCTACCCTAACTACGTATTTTTAGGAACTTACCCTCGATCGCTTCCCTTTCATTCGTGCTACCCCTTCTTATTTCGAAATATATCTTTTCCAGAGGTAATAGCTAACCCAGAAGTGAACAAATTGTTCCTAATCTCTTCTTTATTAGGTGGTAAATTTACACTTAGTGCTAATTTAGAGTGCGACTTAAGCATCAATTTTGATTTAACGTTGAGTGCAGTTGGAGATTCAGCAAAGCTTATACCGCTCTCTTAATTCAAATAATATCTAACTAGATAATCTTTTTCAACTAGGTCAACATGGTTGGATCATGATTTCCTTAATCCTAATTTCTCGCAATCTAGACTGTAGGACTCGAATTAGGGAAACATTAATTTGATTATAGCTAAAGAGTTGGGCTCTTCCCTTGAGGAATTAACCCAAAATAATAAAAGAGCTCTTCAAGTCACCACCTCTCCAATTATACAATTGTATTCAGCTGAGTAATAATAGAATGTGTCACGAATTGAATTTCGGGACGAAATTTTTCAACCGGGGGAGACTGTGACAACCGTCAAAATTCGAGTCGGTTCTAGATTTGAATAAAATTAGTTACACATATAGGCACAACACATACTAGACTTAGTAACTAGATCTTAAGATATAACCTGTTAGAAACAATGGATAATATGCTTGGATTTCACATTGGTATGTGAATTCTACTACTACTTAACTATAGAGGCTATCCATATTTGGGTGACTCTTTGACTTGAACACCATTTCATGAATCATATACACATCTCATGCACTTGACCTAGTGGTAGATATTAGGTCAAAGTCACATAGAAACTTAAGTCAAAGTTGAAGAGTAGGACTAGTATACTTGATTCCTCAATTTTGCTTGAATCTCAAAACCACTACATAGAATGCCAATAAGCCAATAAAATAAGTTATAAATATTATTATAACTATAAAAGAGTTATAATACCATAATATAAATTTAAATCTCAAAGATTCTATTGATTTTGATATCCAAAGATTTACAAACTCTTAAAAACCCTAAATGCCCTAAAAACCTAAATTTATGAAATTTAACCTTAACAATTCTATAAAAATAGTCTTGAACCTTATAATATGATCTTATAATAATTAAAATTATAAAAATGCATTCATGGAAAATAAAATTTAACTCATTAACATTTACCCTTAATTTATAAATCAAAAATTAAGGTTTTATGAATAAAAACTTGATTTTAGTGCACATTTTAGATAAAAATTGAGATATTTTATAAAAGAACTTAAATTTTATAAAAGAAAATGAATGAGAAATGGGTATTATACTCAAAAATTCGGATCCCTCTCTCCCCATATCTCTCTTACACTCTCATTCTCTAACACACACACACATCTCTCTTCTTTCTCTCTCTAGCAAACTCTCTCTACATTCTCTCTAATTTTTTTTCTCGAAACACCACTCCATTTTCTCTCTTCATTTCTCTATACCCACGACATTTTCTATAGAATAAGTCCAAGAACACACCTCAAACTCAAATCTTCATCATCTAGTGGTGTTCATTAAGGTAGAACACAATTTCCTTTCATTTTCCTCCATGTTTTCAAGGTTTTTCTTGCATTTCCTTCATCTTCTTCAAACTTGTTTTTTTTTGTTAAAATGGTTTTTAGAACATCATGGATGTGTTCTAACACCAGGCATGTATGATAAAAAAGGTTTCATGTTCATGATCTTAGTGCAAAAATCGATTTGAAGGACTAAAACATCAAAATCAAGTTAAGAGTTTTTGAGAAACAAAATTTTGTTCATAAATGCGTGTATACATTTTTATAAGTTTTAATATTTTGATCTCTGGAAACATGACTAAAATATGAGTTTATCATGATATATTTAAAATATTTCAAAAGATTTATTTAAGGAAATGATGAAAACTCACTTTTCTAACCAATCATCATGTATGCAATCTGCCAGATTTCTTTACCTGAATTTAAACTGTCATACCTCACTCATTTCTTAACCAAAATTCGTGATTCTTTTTCTGAAATATGATATTTTGAGTTAGCTTTTACACCCAACTGAGCTCACTGGAAAATTCCAATATTTCGATTTTTCACAATTTTTACAAAACTATTGCTCAAACAGCACTTTCCTTATGAACATTTGTTTTGTGTTGCATGTTCAAAGGACTTATTCATCACTAAAAATCATTAAAAAATTATTTTGAACTCTGAACATCATTTATTAAGAGGTACAAAAAGATCTTGATTTAAAAGTCTTTGGAACATGTTGCAAAAATTCTCAAAGTAACATCAATAATCATTACCAAAATCACAAGAACCAAGTTTTCTCTATAATTTATTGAGCCTTTAGGCATGTTTTTCGACATCAAAAATAAGAAAAAAATATTATCATTGTTATTAAATTGTATGAAGATGTGTTCTGGAAATGTTCAGCTCAATATATACATTTTTTATTTTTACATGAAAATAATAAGAAAATATAGTGTTAAATCATATAAAATACTTAAGCTAGTAAATAAATTCTGGAAAAATTCTTGGATAATCCTTGAAGTTAATAAACATCTCCCATTAAGGTTCATCTATTTTATTTACTGTTTAATATGGTTTTGAAGTTTTTTTTTGTTTAACTCTAATAAATCATAAAACCACATTAGGGAATATAAAATTGGTATGTAATAATTTTCGCAGCTTATTTGTGGAAGACTTTGAAAAATATTTCCAGAATATTTCATAATTTATTCCTATTTTTCTCTGATTTTTGTATTTATAAAGGACTAAAAACAGGAAAAATAGTTTTACTCATCCAAAAATTATGAAAATTTACCAGAACACCTTGTAGTACATTAGGAGGCTGCATAAAATTTTTGATGATTTTTCTCTTCTTTATACTTTTTTTCTTCTATTTTCCCAAGATTAAATAAACTTGAACCCAATTTTTATTAGAATAAAAGTTAAAAAATCATAAAATTGGGTTAAACAGTTTAGAAATTCATTTTTATATTTTTCCCATCTTAATAATGTTTTATAACAGTGTTACAAAAATTTTAGGCAATTTTGGAAACTATTTTCTATTTATTTCAATTTGTATTAGAATAAATGCTCAAAAATCATACAATTGGGTTAAATAGTTTTGAAATTCATTTTTATACTTTTCCCAGCTTAATAATGTTTAATAACAGTGTTACAAAAATTTTGGGCAATTTTGGAAACCGTTTTCTATTTATTTCAATTTTTATTATAATAAATGATTAAAAATCATAAAATTGGGTTACATGGTTTTAAAATCCATTTTTATATTTTCTCAGATTAATTATGTGTAATGGTAGTATTATAAAAAGTTTGGTGTATTTTGTTAACTGATTGCTATTTTTCATGAATTTTTATCTATTTAGAGAATTAAATATATGAAAAATGGTGAAAAATAGTTAGACGAATCAAAAATTCAAGAAAATTTATCTTGATGTCTTTGACTTCAATTAAAACGGAAATGCAAAGTTTGGGAAATTTTAGAACTAAATTGATTTATTTTTAGAATATTTAACCATTAGAACGACTCTTAAGATGTTAAATATTAACATTTCAATAATGAGAATTTTCCACTTAAATTGTTATATAACAATTGATTCATTGAAATTAAATTTTCACAGAAAAATGTTTGTAACTTATCAATATTAAATTTTGACACACTATTGGCATAATTCTATTGTAGTAGTAAGTATACTAGTGTTAGATTTCGATTAGAGACTCACTAGCGAATACCATTATTGTAGGAATCGATTGTGGTACGAGTAGAGCGTAGTAAAGGCACCATTTGCATCATCTCAATGCATATCGTGACTATTCACGCACTCCCCTATTTTCAGTTTTTATGTTTTGGGGTGCAAAACCATGTCCCGAAAGACTATTATTTGAATGTTGTATTTAAATTGATTTGTATCAAACATGATTGCTAATTTATTGCTACATCTCTCTATGTATGTCTATGCAACACGGAACATGAGAACTTATCGTATTAAGACCCTTCCCTTATCTCTAACCATTAACTCTTTGAACCAATGGTCATTATGGATAGCGTTATTAGGAATTAACAACTCCTCACTTGCCCTATTGTTGGAGTGCATGATACCATATTCATCTATGGAACGATAAGCATAGATCTTGATAGGGCTTCAATCATAGGTTTGGTTGAGAACTTATTGTTTGCTCATACACATACAAACTCGTTACTCATTATAGCAATAAACTTGTTATTAGTTATGGCAATAAGCTCGTTTATAAATTATAGCAGTCAACTTTATTTCCCATGAGGATATGAAAGTTGCATCTCTTTTGGGCAACATACTTTATTTCTCATTATGACAACGAACTTTGTTTACAAAAACTTATTTACTTATTTTAGCAATGAACATTTGTTTATGGAAGCTGTTATAAATATTCAGATTATCATGAATTTCAAACTATATTATGTTATAAATTTGTGAATACTCACCAACTATTTTTATAGTTGACGCTCGTTTTACATGCTTTTTCAGGAATTATCGAGTAAGTGGCACTTAGGGACACTTCAATTTTAGGAGCATTCGCATGTGTTGTATTTCTATTTTCATTGTAATTTCTTTTAAAAGTTGTTCAAACCCATTGTAAATTTGTAATGATTTTTAATACTATGGTTGGTGTTGTTTTTTAACTTTTGCTATGAAACCCTTTATACTGCCACGCCTCGTGTTTCCGCTTTAGCGGGGTGTGACAGAAAATGGTATCAGAGCCGAAGGTTATATAGAATACCGGTTTTCCTTTGGAAAACCACAACTATAGCCAAAAATTTTCTAAACGTTTTTTTTAAACTGAACATCCTATTAGTATAACTAATTCGAGTACGCATTATTGGACTTTAATTAAGTATAGCCTTGCCAAATATGCTTAATTAAGGAAAGTTAATGTGAGGCTGGAAACGGTTATACTAGAATCATGTTCAAAACAATGTTCAACTTTGAAAAACAAAATTTTTCGGTGTGCGTACGGGTGCATATTATAGGCATTCATCTAGATACACTTATTAACTAAGTGCACTATTATAACAATGCCTTTATTTAGAAATATTCTTGTCCCTTATTAAGTGTTAGGTTAACCACTTAGGGTATATCACTAGCCACTCTAGGAGCAATGCACTTTGTACTGAGAATGGGTATTCCTCGGTAGCTATTGACTTTAGATATAAGGTTAGTAGCAAGATATACACTAGTAATAATCTTAAGTCGAAACCTATACCAATTATTCCTCAATACCTCTTCATCGTCTTCGTACTAGAGTTACAACTAAAAAAAACATTTCGATACCGACGCAAATGATAATTGGAGCATCGCGTAAGGAGGTAGATGAGTCGCCACTAAGTAATCACTTGGATACCATTAGTGGACATTCCAGATTCGACTCACGAGGAGACACAGAGGTTTAACCCATTGCTACCCATACATGAGACTTTATTAATATGCTACGATTTAACTCTACGTTGTTACCACCTTGAGCTTAAAACTTAACATAGGTTGTCCCTTTGACCTCTTTAAAAGGCGGTGAAACTGCATTGACACCATAAAATGTTTTTCAAATAAATTTTTTTTTTCTTGTTCTTTATCTTGGGGAAAAGACACCGGTACTGGCCTTAGACTTGCCTTGTACTCGCCTTAGTATTTAGGTACGATCAGCTACATTAACATACTTATTCCTTATTTCTTAATCTGCCATCAAAAAGTTAGTTCGTTTCATCAGTTTTATTTATCATCGATAAAATACTTTATAACCACTTAATACAACTTACTAGACAATTCCTAGCAATGTAAGCCATATTCTCGCTAAAAATCTTTTTAAAACTTGCTTTAACTTAACACTTTTCTTCAAAACTCAATTTAACCAATATTGGTTTTAACATTGCTATTTCAATTCATTTCAAATCCATTTCAATGGATATATGTGCTTTTAAGGGCATATAAACCATTTTAAACCTTGCTTACCATTTTGGCATGTTTTCGAAAAACTTAGAAACATTTTCTTTTATAAAACGTGCTTAAACTCTATGCTATAAAACTTAAACATATGACGTTAAAGTTGATATTATGTGAAAAAGCTTCATCGGATCTTCAAACCACTTTTGTTTTAAGTCTTTTGACTACTTTCTCATTTAAGCATTGTACTTACTTAAATGTGTTTTCTTCAATCCCAACATTATCTTTTCACAACTGTCTGCTTCACACATGTTTCTAAGATATCTCTAATTCCGAAATTTCCAACACACATCATTTGTTTATTTTATTTCATATTAGTTTTATAATCAGTGTTTATAAAACTTACAACATTGCAAAACTTAGTGTTCACTATTAAACTTCCAGCGACGTACTTTTGACAATGCACAATTATTCATCTAAATACGTTAAGTATTTACCTTATCTATTTTAACCATTGTTGCACACCAGTCAACAAGGTCAAAACTGTCATAATTTAATTGCGAGTTTTAGTGTTTCTTCTTTTTCACAAATGGCGTTTAACTTAATAGATAACTCGTGAATTTTTAGCAAAACTTAGAAAACACTTTAGAACTTCTGCATTTCTATTTAACCATTAATATACATCAAATATTAAAGTTTGAAATATATCTCAACCTGGTTTTAAATCTACATATATGTATTGTTCTTATAATTTTAACAATAACAATCATTGTCGTAGCTACCTTCCTTTTTTTTTCTTTCGTCCGAACTTTGTTTCCCGCTCTCCTTTTGATTTTAGATCTCGCACGCCATAATATTAACATAATACATTGTCTAACTTTGTTTCTGTCTATTTTGCTTCTCGTGGTATCATGTTCGTACACATAAAGACTAGAAGACTACCCTTTCGTTTTGAGTGATTAATATGTGTATAGTCTTGAAGAATAATTTTGATTTAGTCAACTTTGACATATTCAAAAACATTATTTATCAGATCCTTTTTATTTATATTTTGAAATCTACTCTTAAACGAGTAATCCTTATTTACATTTGCTCTTTTGTTTTAAAGTCGGAAACTTGATTTAAAATGTAATTTTCATTGTATTTTTGTTACAATTAATACACAAGATGAATACCATTGTTCTTATCATTTTTCTAAATCCATAAAATATATGTGCAGGAATACATTTTATAATGCTTCTTCTTTTCTTTAAATACATCAAAAGTCTTGAATTTTACTATTATATATTGTCTAAATGATTGTTTTTGTAGAAACACTAAAATATGAATGCACTATTTCCAAAGATTGACATTTATTTTTACACCTTTCTTAAAATAGTATTTTACTTTACAATTTTCAGTGACTTCCTAAACACTCAAACTTGTTTTCATAAGTATTCTGACTCCTTATAAACTTGAATTTGTCCTGAGTTTGACAATTGGACAATTTCTCAAAAGTTAATACAAATATTTCTACACAAATTCCTTTAATGACGACTTAAACCTTTAACCATAATTAATCTTTATATTATTTCACTACTTTGTTGGATCGCCACACATGTATCTTCATTATCATAGAATTATTACACATTTTGATAATAGTGAGATTAATTATCATTTCTAAACACACATTTTGATAACAGTGAGATTTTTATCACTTCTAAGAACTTAAAATGCTATCTACACAATGTGATTTAATTTATCATAAACTTTCACCGCCTTCATTAGAAACAACGACTCTCTAATTATATATACTCTTCGAATATAGTTCTATCATTGTAAGAGTAACCGTAGTAGTAATTATAGCCTCGAAGATCCTCAATCATTTCGTAATTTATTTTGTAGACGACACTTAAATAGCCTTTACATTTGAGACGTACCAAAACTTCGTTGCCTATCCTTACTACGTATTTTTAGGAACTTACCCTCGACCGCTTCCCTTTCATTCGTGCTACCCCTTCTTATTTCGAAATATATCTTTTCCAGAGGTAATAGCTAACCCAGAAGTGAAAAAATTGTTCCTAATCTCTTCTTTATTAGGTGGCGAATTTACACTTAGTGTTAATTTAGAATGCGACTTAAGCATCAATTTTGATTTAATGCTCAGGGTAGTTGGTGATTCAGCAAAACTTATACCGCTCTCTTAATTCAGATAATATCTAACTAGATGATCTTTTTCAACTAGGTCAACATGGTTGGATCATGATTTCCATGATCCTAATTTCTCGCAATCTAGACTGTAGAACTCGAATTAGGGAAACATTAATTTGATTATAGCTAACGAGTTGGGCTCTTCCCTTGAGGAATTAACCCAAAATAATAAAAGAGCTCTTCAAGTCACCACCTCTCCAATTATACAATTGTATTCAGCTGAGTTCTAATAGAATGTGTCACCAATTGAATTTCGGGACGAAATTCTTTCAACCGGGGGAGACTGTGACAACCGTCAAAATTCGAGTCGGTTCTAGATTTGAATAAACTTAGTTGCACATATAGGCACGACACATACTAGACTTAGTAACTAGATCTTAAGATATAACCTGTTAGAAACTTGGAAATATTAGAAACAATGGATAATATGCTTGGATTTCACATTGGTATGTGAATTCTACTACTACTTAACTATAGAGGCTATCCATATTTGGGTCACTCTTTGACTTGAACACCATTTCATGAATCATATACACACATCATGCACTTGACCTAGTGGTAGAAATTAGGTCAAAGTCACATAGAAACTTAAGTCAAAGTTGAAGAGTAGGACTAGTATACTTGATTCCTCAATTTCGCTTGAATCTCGAAACCACTACATAGAATGCCAGTAAGCCAATAAAATAAGTTATAAATATTATTATAACTATAAAAGAGTTATAATACCATAATATAAATTTAAATCTCAAAGATTCTATTGATTTTGATATCCAAAGATTTACAAACTCTCAAAAACCCTAAATGCCCTAAAAACCTAAATTTATGAAATTTAACCTTAAAAATTCTATAAAAATAGTTATGAACCTCATAATATGATCTTATAATAATTAAAATTATAAAAATGCATTCATGGAAAATAAAATTTAACTCATTAACATTTACCCTTAATTTATAAATCAAAAATTAAGGTTTTATGAATAAAAACTTGATTTTAGCGCACATTTAATATAAAAATTGAGATACTTTATAAAAGAACTTAAATTTTATAAAAGAAAATGAATGAGAAATGGGTATTATACTCAAAAATTCGGATCCCTCTCTCCCCATATCTCTCTTACACTCTCATTCTCCAACACACACACATCTCTCTTCTTTCTCTCTCTAGAAAACTCTCTTTACCTTCTCTCTAATTTTTTTTCTCGAAACACCACTCCATTTTCTCTCTTCATTTCTCTATACCCACGACATTTTCCAAAGAATAAATCCAAGGACACACCTCAAACTCAAATCTTCATCATCTAGTGGTGTTCATTAAGGTAGAACACGATTTCCTTTCATTTTCCTCCATGTTTTCAAGGTTTTTCTGGCATTTCCTTCTTCATCTTCTTCAAACTTGTTTTTTTTTTGTTAAAATGGTTTTTAGAACATCATGGATGTGTTCTAACACCATGCATGTATGATAAAAAAGGTTTCATGTTCATGATCTTAGTGCAAAAATCGATTTGAAGGACTAAAACATCAAAATCAAGTTAAGAGTTTTTGAGAAACAAAATTTTGTTCATAAATGCGTGTATACATTTTTATAAGTTTTAATATTTTGATCTCTGGAAACATGACTAAAATATGAGTTTATCATGATATATTTAAAATATTTCAAAAGATTTATTCAAGGAAATGATGAAAACTCACTTTTCTAACCAATCATCATGTATGCAATCTGCCAGATTTCTTTACCTGACTTTAAACTGTCATACCTCACTCATTTCTTAACCAAAATTCATGATTCTTTTTCTGAAATATAATATTTTGAGTTAGCTTTCACACCCATCTGAGCTCACTAGAAAATTCCAATATTTCGATTTTTAAAATTTGTTACAAAACTGTTGCTCAAATAGCACTTTCCTTATGAACATTTGTTTTGTGTTGCATGTTCAAAGGAGTTATTCATCACTAAAAATCATTCAAAAATTATTTTGAACTCTTAACATCATTTATTAAGAGGTACAAAAAGATCTTGATTTAAAAGTCTTTGGAACATGTTGCAAAAATTCTCAAAGTAACATCAATAATCTTTACCCAAATCACAAGAACCAAGTTTTCTCTATAACTTATTGAGCCTTTACGCATGTTTTTCTACATCAAAAATAAGACAAAAAAAATTTCATTGTTATTAAATTGTATGAAGATGTGTTCTGGAAATTTTCAGCTCAATATATATTTATCTTTATTTTTACATGAAAATAATAAGAATATATAGTGTTAAATGATATAAAATTCTTAAACTAGCAAAATAAATTCTGGAAAAATTCTTGGATGATCCTTGAAGTTAATAAACATCTCCCATTAAGTTTCATCTATTTTTGTTACTGTTTCATATGGTTTTGAAATTTCTTTTTGTTTAACTCTAATAAATCATAAAACCACATTAGGGAATATAAAAATGGTATCTAATAATTTTTGCAGCTTATCTGTGGAAGACTTAGAAAAATATTTCCAGAATATTTCATAATGTATTCCTATTTTTCTCTGATTTTTGTATTTATAATGGACTAAAAACAGGAAAAATAGTTTTACTCATCCAAAAATTATGAAAATTTACCAAAACACCTTGTATTACATTAGGAGGCTACATAAAAATTCTGATGATTTTTCTCTTCTTTATACTATTTTTCTTCTATTTTCCCAAGATTAAAAACACTTAAACCCATTTTTTATTAGAATAAATGCTCAAAAATCATAAAATTGGGTTAACCAATTTAGAAATTCATTTTTATATTTTTCCCATCTTAATAATGTTTTATAATAGTGTTACAAAAATTTTAGGCAATTTTGGAAACTATTTTCTATTTATTTAAATTTGTATTAGAATAAATGCTCAAAAATCATACAATTGGGTTAAATAGTTTTGAAATTCATTTTTATACTTTTCCCAGCTTAATAATGTTTAATAACAGTGTTACAAAAATTTTGGGCAATTTTGGAAACCGTTTTCTATTTATTTCAATTTTTATTATAATAAATGATTAAAAATCATAAAATTGGGTTACATGGTTTTAAAATCCATTTTTATATTTTCTCAGATTAATTATGTGTAATGGTAGTATTATAAAAAGTTTGGTGTATTTTGTTAACTGATTGCTATTTTTCATGAATTTTTATCTATTTAGAGAATTAAATATATGAAAAATGGTGAAAAATAGTTAGACGAATCAAAAATTCAAGAAAATTTATCTTGATGTCTTTGACTTCAATTAAAACGGAAATGCAAAGTTTGGGAAATTTTAGAACTAAATTGATTTATTTTTAGAATATTTAACCATTAGAACGACTCTTAAGATGTTAAATATTAGCATTTCAATAATGAGAATTTTCCACTTAAATTGTTATATAACAATTGATTCATTGAAATTAAATTTTCACAGAAAAATGTTTGTAACTTATCAATATTAAATTTTGACACACTATTGGCATAATTCTATTGTAGTAGTAAGTATACTAGTGTTAGATTTCGATTAGAGACTCACTAGCGAATACCATTATTGTAGGAATTGATTGTGGTACGAGTAGAGCGTAGTCAAGGCACCATTTGCATCATCTCAATGCATATTGTGACTATTCACGCACTCCCCTATTTTCAGTTTTTATGTTTTGGGGTGGAAAACCATGTCCCGAAAGACTATTATTTGAATGTTGTATTTAAATTGATTTGTATCAAACATGATTGCTAATTTATTGCTATATCTCTCTATGTATGTCTATGCAACACGGAACATGAGAACTTATCGTATTAAGACCCTTCCCTTATCTCTAACCATTAACTCTTTGAACCAATGGTCATTATAGATAACGCTATTAGGAATTAACAACTCCTCACTTGCCCTATTGTTGGAGTGCATGATACCATATTCATCTATGGAACGATAAGCATAGATCTTGATAGGGCTTCAACCATAGGTTTGGTTGAGAACTTATTGTTTGCTCATACACATACAAACTCGTTACTCATTATAGCAATAAGCTTGTTATTAGTTATGGCAATAAGCTCGTTTATAAATTATAGCAGTCAAATTTATTTCCCATGAGGATATGAATGTTGCATCTCTTTTGGGCAACATACTTTATTTCTCATGATGACAACGAACTTTGTTTACAAAAACTTATTTACTTATTTTAGCAATGAACATTTGTTTATGGAAACTATTATAAATATTCAGATTATCATGAATTTCAAACTATATTATGTTATAAATTTGTGAATACTCATCAACTATTTTTATAGTTGACGCTCGTTTTACATTCTTTTTCAGGAATTATCGAGTAAGTGGCACTTAGGGACACTTCAATTTTAGGAGCATTCGCATGTGTTGTATTTCTATTTTCATTGTAATTTCTTTTAAAAGTTGTTCAAACCCATTGTAAATTTGTAATGATTTTTAATACTATGGTTGGTGTTGTCTTTTAACTTTTGCTATGAAACCCTTTATACTGCCACGCCTCGTGTTTCCACTGTAGCGGGGTGTGACAGAAAATGGTATCAGAGCCGAAGGTTATATAGAATACCGGTTTTCCTTTGGAAAACCACAACTATAACCAAAAATTTTCTAAACGTTTTTTTTTTAAAACTGAACATCCTACTGGTATAACTAATTCGAGTACGCATTATTGGACTTTAATTAAGTATAGCCTTGCCAAATATGCTTAATTAAGGAATGTTAATGTGAGGCTGGAAACGGTTATACTAGAATTATGTTCAAAACAATTTTCAACTTTGAAAAACAAAATTTTTCGGTGTGCGTACGGGTGCATATTATAGGCATTCATCTAGATACACTTAGAAACTAAGTGCACTATTATAACAATGCCTTTATTTAGAAATATTCTTGTCCCTTATCAAGTGTTAGGTTAACCACTTAGGTTATATCACTAGCCACTCTAGGAGCAATGCACTTAGTACTGAGAATGGGTATTCCTCGATAGCTATTGACTTTAGATATAAGGTTAGTAGCAAGATATACACTAGTAATAATCTTAAGTCGAAACCTATACCAATTATTCCTCAATACCTCTTCATCGTCTTCGTACTAGAGTTACAACTAGAAAAAAACATTCTGATACCGACGCAAATGATAATTGGAGCATCGCGTAAGGAGGTAGATGAGTCGCCACTAAGTAATCACTTGGATACCATTAGCGGACATTCCAGATTCGACTCACGAGGAGACACAGAGGTTTAACCCATTGCTACCCATACATGAGACCTTATTAATATGCTACGATTTAATTCTACGTTGTTTCCAGCTTGAGCTTAAAACTTAACATAGGATGTCCCTTTGACCTCTTTAAAAGGCGGTGAAACTGCATTGACACCATAAAATGTTTTTCAGATAATTTTTTTTTCTTGTTCTTTATCTTGGGGAAAAGACATCGGTACTCGCCTTAGACTTGCCTTGTACTCGCCTTAGTATTTAGGTACGATCAGCTACACTAACATACTTATTCCTTATTTCTGAATCTTCCATCAAAAATTTAGTTCGTTTCATCGGTTTTATTTATCATCGATAAAATACTTTATAACCACTTCATACAACTTACTAGACAATTCCTAGCAATGTAAGCCATATTCTCGCTAAAAATCTTTTTACAACTTGCTTTAACTTAACACTTTTCTTCAAAACTCAATTTAACCAATATTGGTTTTAACATTGCTATTTCAATTTCATTTCAAATCCATTTCAATGGATATATGTGCTTTTAAGGGCATATAAACCATTTTAAACCTTGCTTACCATTTTGGCATGTTTTCGAAAAACTTAGAAACATTTTCTTTTATAAAAAGTGCTTAAACTCTATGCTATAAAACTTTAAACATATGACGTTAAAGTTCATATTATGTGTAAAAGTTTCATCGGATCTTCAAATAACTTTTGTTTTAAGTCTTTTGACTACTTTCTCATTTAAGCATTGTACTTACTTAAATGTATTTTCTTGAATCCTAACATTATCTTTTCACAACTTTCTACTTCACACACACATTTGTTTATTTTATTTCATATTAGTTTTATAATCAGTGTTTATAAAACTTACAGCATTGCAAAACTTAGTGTTCACTATTAAACTTCCAGCAACGTACTTTTGACAATGCACAGTTATTCATCTAAATACGTTAATTATTTACCTTATCCGTTTTAACCATTGTTGCACACCAGTCAAAAAGGTCAAAACTGTCATATTTCAATTGCAAGTTTTAGTGTTTCTTCTTTTTCACAAATGGCGTTTAACTTAATAGATAACTCGTGAATTTTTAGCAAAACTTAGAAAACACTTTAGAACTTCTGCATTTCTATTTAACCATTAATATACATCAAATATTAAAGTTTGAAATATATCTCAACCTGGTTTTAAATCTACATATATGTATTGTTCTTATAATTTTAACAATAACAATCATTGTCGCCGCTACCTTCCTTTTTTTTTTCTTTCGTCCGAACTTTATTTCTCGCTCTCCTTCTGATTTTAGATCTCGCACGCCATAATATTAACATAATACATTGTCTGACTTTGTTTCTGTCTATTTTGCTTCTCGTGGTATCATGTTCGTACACATAAAGACTAGAAGACTACGCTTTCGTTTTGAGCGATTAATATGTGTATAGTCTTGAAGAATAATTTTGATTTAGTCAACTTTAACATATTCAAATACATTATTTATCATATCCTTTTTATTTATATTTTGAAATCTACTCTTAAACAAGTAATCCTTATTTACATTTGCTCTTTTGTTTTAAAGTCGGAAACTTGATTTAAAATGTAATTTTCATTGTATTTTTGTTACAATTAATACACAAGATGAATACCATTGTTCTTATCATTTTTCTAAATTCATAAAATATATGTGAAAGAATACATTTTCTAATGCTTCTTCTTTTCTTTAAATACATCAAAAGTCTTGAATTTTACTATTATATATTCTCTAAATGATTGTTTTTGTAGAAACACTAAACTATGAATGCACTATTTCCAAAGACTGACATTTATTTTTACACCTTTCTTAAAATAGTATTTTACTTTGCAATTTTCAGTGAGTTCCTAAACTCTCAAACTTGTTTTCATAAGTATTCTGACTCCTTATAAACTTGAATTTGTCCTGAGTTTGACAATTTGACAATTTCTCAAAAGTTAATACAAATATTTCTACACAAATTCCTTTAATGACGACTTAAACCTTTAACCTTAATTAATCTTTATATTATTTCACTACTTTGTTGGATCACCACACATGTATCTTCATTATCATAGAATTATTACACATTTTGATAATAGTGAGATTAATTATCATTTCTAAACACACATTTTGATAACAGTGAGATTTTTATCTCTTCTTAGCACTTAAAATGCTATCTACACAATGTGATTTAATTTATCATAAACTTTCACCGCCTTCATTAGAAACAATGACTCTATAATTATATATACTCTTCGAAAATAGTTCTATTATTGTAAGAGTAACCGTAGTAGTAATTATAGACTCGGAGATCCTCAATCATTTCGTAATTTATTTTGTAGATGACACTTAAATAGCCTTTACATTTGAGATGTACCAAAACTTCGTTGCCTACCCTTACTACGTATTTTTAGGAACTTACCCTTGATCGCTTCCCTTTCATTCGTGCTACCCCTTCTTATTTCGAAATATAGCTTTTCTGGAGGTAATAGCTAACCCAGAAGTGAACAAATTATTCCTAATCTCTTCTTTATTAGGTGGTAAATTTACACTTAGTGCTAATTTAGAGTGCGACTTAAGCATCAATTTTGATTTAACGTTGAGTGCAGTTGGTGATTCAGCAAAACTTATACCGCTCTCTTAATTCAAATAATATCTAACTAGATAATCTTTTTCAACTAGGTCAACATGGTTGGATCATGATTTCCATGATCCTAATTTCTCGCAATCTAGACTGTAGAACTCGAATTAGGGAAACATTAATTTGATTATAGCTAAAGAGCTGGGCTCTTCCCTTGAGGAATTAACCCAAAATAATCAAAGATCTCTTCAAGTCACAAATTGAATTTAGGGACAAAATTCTTTCAACCGGGGGAGACTATGACAACCGTCAAAATTCGAGTCGGTTCTAGATTTGAATAAACTTAGTTGCACATATAGGCACGACACATACTAGACTTAGTAACTAGATCTTAAGATATAACTTGTTAGAAACTTGGAAATATTAGAAACAATGGTTAATATGCTTGGATTTCACATTGGTATGTGAATTCTACTACTACTTTACTGTAGAGGCTATCCATATTTGGGTCACTCTTTGACTTGAACACCATTTCAAGAATCATATACACACATCATGCACTTGACCTAGTGGTAGAAATTAGGTCAAAGTCACATAGAAACTTAAGTCAAAGTTGAAGAGTAGGACTAGTATACTTGATTCCTCAATTTCGCTTGAATCTCGAAACCACTACATAGAATGCCAATAAGCCAATAAAATAAGTTATAAACATTATTATAACTATAAAGGAGTTATAATACCATAAGATAAATTAAAGTCTCAAAGATTCTATTGATTTTGATATCCAAAGATTTACAAACTCTCAAAAACCCTAAATGCCCTAAAAACCCGAATTTATGAAATTTAACCTTAACAATTCTGTAAAAATAGTTATGAACCTCATAATATGATCTTATAATAATTAAGATTATAAAAATGCATTCATGGAAAATATAATTTAACTCATTAACATTTACCCTTAATTTATAAATCAAAAATTAAGGTTTTATGAATAAAAACTTGATTTTAGTGCACATTTTATATACAAAATTGAGATATTTTATAAAAGAACTTAAATTTTAAAAAAGAAAATGAATGATAAATGGGTATTGCACTCTCATTCTCCAACACACACACATCTCTCTTCTTTCTCTCTCTAGAAAATTCTCTTTGCCTTCTCTCTAATTTTTTTTCTCCAAACACCACTCCATTTTCTCTCTTCATTTCTATATACCCACGAAATTTTCCAGAGAATAAGTCCAAGAACACACCTCAAACTAAAATATTCATCATCTAGTGGTGTTCATTAAGGTAGAACACGATTTCCTTTCATTTTCCTCCATGTTTTCAAGGTTTTTCTTGCATTTCCTTCTTCATCTTCTTCAAACTTTTTTTTTTGTTAAAATGGTTTTTAGAACATCATGGATGTGTTCTGACACCATGCATGTACGATTAAAAAGGTTGCATGTTCATGATTTTAGTGCAAAAATCGATTTTAAGGACTAAAACATCAAAATTAAGTTAAGAGTTTTTGAGAAACAAAATTTTGTTCATAAATGCGTGTATACATTTTGATAAGTTTTAATCTTTTGATCTCTGGAAACATGACTAAAATATGAGTTTATAATGATATATTTAAAATATTTCAAAAGATTTACTCAAGGAAATGATGAAAACTCACTTTTCTAACCAATCATCATGCATGCAATCTGCCATATTTCTTTACCTAACTTTAAACTGTCATATCTCACTCATTTCTCAACCAAAATTCATGATTATTTTTCTGAAATATAATATTTTGAGTTAGCTTTCACACCCATCTGAGTTCACTGGAAAATTCGAATATTTCGATTTTTAACAATTTTTACAATACTGTTGCTCAAACAGCACTTTCCTTATGAACATTTGTTTTGTGTTGCATGTTCAAAGGACTTATTCATCACTAAAAATCACTCAAAAATTATTTTGAACTCTTAACATCATGTATTAAGAGGTACAAAAAGATCTTGATTTAATAGTCATTGGAACATGTTCCAAAAATTCTCAAAGTAACATCAATAATCTTTACCAAAATCACAAGAACCAAGTTTTCTTTGTAATTTATTGAGCCTTTAGGCATGTTTTTCGACATCAAAAATAAGAAAACAATTTTTCATTGTTATTAAATTGTATGAAGATGTGTTCTGGAAATTTTCAGCTCAATATATATTTTCTTTATTTTTACATGAAAATAATAAGAAAATATAGTGCTAAATCATATAAAATAATTAAACTAGAGAATAAATTCTAGAAAAATTCTGGGATGATGCTTGAAGTTAATGAACGTCTCCCATTAAGTTTCATCCATTTTTGTTAGTGTTTAATATGGTTTTGAAATTTCTTTTTATTTAGCTCTAAGAAATCATAAAACCATATTAGGGAATATAAAAATGGTATCTAATAATTTTCGCAGCTTATACTCTCTTTGGAAGACTTAGAAAAATATTTCCAGAATATTTCATAATGTATTCCTATTTTTCTCTGATTTTTGTATTTATAATGGACTAAAAACAGGAAAAATAGTTTTACTCATCCAAAAATTATGAAAATTTACCATAACACCTTGTAGTAAATTAGGAGGCTACATAAAATTTTGATGATTTTTCTCTTCTGTATACTATTTTTCTTCTATTTTCCCAAGATTAAATACACTTAAACCCAATTTTTATTAGAATAAATGCTCAAAAATCATAAAATTGGGTTAAAAAGTTTAGAAATTCATTTTTATATTTTTCAAAGCTTAATAATGTTTAATAACAGTGTTACAAAAATATTGGACAATTTTAGAAACTGGTTTCTATTTATTTCAAATTTTATTAGAATAAATGATTAAAAATCATAAAATTGGGTTACATAGTTTGGAAATCCATTTTTATACTTTTCTCAGATTAATTATGTGTAATGGCAGTATTATAAAAAGTTTGGTGTATTTTGTTAACCGATTGCTATTTTTCATGAATTTTTATCTATTTAGAGAATTAAATATATGAAAAATGGTGAAAAATAGTTAGACGAATCAAAAATTCAAGAAAATTTATCTTGAGGTCTTTGACTTCAATTAAAATTGAAATGCAAAGTTTAGGAAATTTTAGAACTAAATTGATTTAGTTTTAGAATATTTAACCATTAGAACGCCTCTTAAAATGTTAAATATTAGCATTTCAATAATGAGAATTTTCCACCTATATTGTTATATAACAATTGATTCATTGAAATTAAATTTTCACAGAAAAATGTTTGTAACTTATCAATATTAAATTTTGACACACTATTGGCATAATTCTATTGTAGTAGTAAGTATACTAGTGTTAGATTTCGATTAGAGACTCACTAGCGAATACCATTATTGTAGGAATCGATTGTGGTACGAGTAGAGCGTAGTCAAGGCACCATTTGCATCATCTCAATGCATATCGTGACTATTCACGCACTCCCCTATTTTCAGTTTTTATGTTTTGGGGTGGAAAACCATGTCCCGAAAGACTATTATTTGAATGTTGTATTTAAATTGATTTGTATCAAACATGATTGCTATTTTATTGCTATATCTCTCTATGTATGTCTATGCAACACGGAACATGAGAACTTATCATATTAAGGCCCTTCCCTTATCTCTAACCATTAACTCTTTGAGCCAATAGTCATTATGGATAGCGCTATTAGGAATTGACAACTCCTCACTCGCCCTATTGCTGGAGTGCGTGATACCATATTCATCTATGGAACGATAAGCATAGATCTTGATAGGGATTCAGTCATAGGTTTGGTTGAGAACTCATTGTTTGCTCATACACATACAAACTCGTTACTCATTATAGCAATAAACTTGTTATTTATTATGGCAATAAGCTCGTTTATAAATTATAGCAGTCAACTTTATTTCCCATGAGAATATGAACGTTGCATCTCTTTTGGGCAACATACTTTATTTCTCATGATGAAAACGAACTTTGTTTACAAAAACTTATTTACTTATTTTAGCAATGAACATTTGTTTATGGAAACTGTTATAAATATTCAGATTATCATGAATTTCAAACTATATTATGTTATAAATTTATGAGTACTCACCAACTATTTTTATAGTTGACGCTCGTTTTACATGCTTTTTCAGGAATTATCGAGTAAGTGGCACTTAGGGACACTTCAATTTTAGGAGCATTCGCATGTGTTGTATTTCTATTTTCATTGTAATTTCTTTTAAAAGTTGTTCAAACCCATTGTAAATTTGTAATGATTTTTAATACTATGGTTGGTGTTGTGTTTTAACTTTTGCTATGAAACCCTTTATACTGTCACGCCTCGTGTTTCCGCTTTAGCGGGGTGTGACACATGTATACCATAGGAGTGTTACAATGCTCTATTCCCAATAGTTTGAACCTCGGGTTATTTTGAAATTAACATTAACAAATTTCCCTGCAGGCCTAGGTTTCAACACCTTAACCGTTGTAATATTATGTGCACTCCAGGTCAGATACTGAGGTTGACCAAAGTTGAGATAGAAATCAACGAGTTCACGATCAACTTGAGGATGTGGGAAGGGAACTTCAACAGTTGAAGCAAAGAAGCGAAAAGTAAATGCCTTTCATGTTATAGGCATATCAAACTGTGAGTCCCTCGTATTCTCACAATCAAACAAAGTAACAGATTCTAGCCAGTACATGCTAGGAAACTCTATTTCTTCTTTGATCAGTGTTTCCCTAGTCCAAGGAGGGAAAAGAGTTTGTTTGCAAATAATAGTATCATGCTCTTCTTTCTTCTTTCGTTCCCTTTCTTATTCTTCCCCTGCAACCCGAAGATTTAATTTCATCTATCTCCTTATCCCTTTTCATGCGTTTCAGGGCATCAACAATAGTCTCTTTGTCTTCATCACTGTCATCATTTTCATCAGTGGCACCTTTCTTCTTCTCTCGATTACCAGAATTCGAAGCTACATTATCCTTCAGTTCGGTTTTGACAATCACCTTCGGTTTAATAGTAGGTTGAACAGGAGAAGCTTGTGATCTACCCTCTCCCCCTTGGTGCGGAGAAACAATCCTCTCCGAAACACCCTTCATCTCACGTAAAAGTTCAATCGCTGGAAGGAGCTTGGAGGAAAGGTGATTCCTGACGGTAAGAGTAAGAATCGGATGTAACTTTAGGATTATCTTCAGTCTTTTCTCCCACATCAGATGTGTTGACTTGTACTGGAGATTCGGTTGTGGTTGTGATGATCGGTGTAGTGGTGATAGTTGCTTGGGAAATAATTGGAGGTGGTAATGGGGTTGTGGATAAGGATATTGAGTTGACAGGTGGTGGTGGTGGAACAGTGGTAGTATTTTGAGTTGTAGGAGATGGAGGAATTGGGGCAACCGAAACTTGAACAGTAGTCTTCGATGGTGATGGAGGAGGAGTGGGAACAAAATCATTATGAGTGCCTTCTTGAGTTAAGACCGAGGTGGTGTATTACCCCTAAGAGAACCTTCACGTTGATCTTTCTCTTCCTCATCAGCATACTGCTCCTCATCATTACCAGAGCTGGAAGGTGAATGAGTCTTCGGTTTCCGAGCCATCTTCTTAACTTTCTTAGGAGCCGATGAAGCAGCTTTTTCAGCTTTTCGCTTCTTGGATTTAACAGGTTTGGAAGAAGGTCCTTCGGTTTCCACCTTCTTGGAGTTTGCTTTCTTTCCTCGCTTTGTTGGCTTCTCAACATCATCTAGAGCAACTTGCATTTCATGAGTCAATTGTCGTGGATTCTTAAGAGGAAGCAATCGGTACTCGGCCATCACATTACTTTCCATAGAAACACATCGATACATTGTTTCAAGAATTGAACCAATGTGTGGAAATTTTGTTGGATCAGCAACAATAATCTTCTTGGTGTGAAAGGTGCTATAGAGGAAAGCACAACATCCTTCATGACAGGGATCTGAAGAAAGTTAATTTCCCGACGAGTGACAAGAGTCTAGAAACGACCACAAGAAATTTCAGAGTGTTTGTTCGATAATGTCAAACTCTGCAGCGGTTGAGACCGGAGCAAGGAACCTTAATCAAAGTTGAGTCCATTGTAGAGACCATACAGAATAGTCATGAAACACTTGTTTAATCCATTAGACCCACCGACCCATTCAGATAACCCCTTGTGAAGAATAGTAAGTAAACCATTCCATTGTGGAGGTAAAAAAGATTTCTTGAACTTTGTGAAAGTGGTACGTACCTCAGTATAATCCATTTCATAGAACATTGTAAACAGCTGAGTTGTGGTGATGAAATCCGGAGAGATAACTAAAGCATCGACAGCAAGCCCTAACAGAGAGCAGAAACGACCTTTTGAGATTGATGCCTTATGATTAAAAATTTGAAAGTAGATCCTCTCCTTGGTCTTGACGTACGTCGCAGTAGAATATACTTGAGACAGCAGGGACATGGGAACTGATTCCACCTGCGTAAGAGCGATTACCAGTGGGGAGTACTTGAGACATTCAACGACATGTAACATATAGGAATCATATAAGAATGGAGATAGGTGAATGATCATGTTCTGATTAGGTTCGATTGCAAGCAATGAAGAGGATGCAGTTTGATCTTGAAGAGATGATGAATCCGCCATTGTTGATGTTAAGAAGAAGATGAACAGAAACAATCGCCTATTGTATCAAAGAAGGTAGTGATGTACAAGAGGTGTGAGAATCCTCTTGTATTAAAGAAAAAAAATTGTCTGTAATGATTATATGATCGCTGAAACGTCGCCTGAAAAAGCGAGATGTGACAGCTTGGATTCCTTAGATAGATGTCATCACGCGTGGGTATAGGAACCGTTTCAAATTCAGGCGCCCAAATTTAATACATATCTTATGATTCGATGCAAAATCTTATCCACATATTGTTGCTTCAAAAGAATCTTCAACTTACGGCCCAAACAAAACATAACTCATTCATTCGCTTCAAAGTGACCACTTTCGCTCCGTTTGACAACAAAACAAGCCATTGGTAACATGAACTAGAATTTTGGAAAATTACAAAGAATTTTCGTGCGAGAGTGTGCCAAAGATAAAGAAATAAATCAAAATATGTATCGGATGTGAGTGATGTCAAGTATGACATGAAGCAGATAATTTCGGGCACGAATCTCTTCCTTCAAAGTCAAGAGAGACTTGAAGTGCTTGTATGGTTCCCCAAAAAATAGAATCGAGTGTTTGTTAAGAAACACCGAAAGGCTTCTTTTTAGATAATGGCTTTAAGGGGTGGCTTATCTTCAACCGAACTTCGATACTTAATATAAGACCAAAAGATGAGTGAAGCAATTGTGAGACCGATGTGGTCTGTTGAACAAGTGGGTTGGATATCATTTGTTGTGACTAAGTATGTAATTGAAATCTAAAAAACAAAAACTAATCTGGATCTTTTGGGAAGAAATGCCTTGGTGTTAGGAAATTTCATAAAGATCACGCAAAAATAAAAAGAGATTTCGATAAGTAACAAGTGAGATCTTGAATTTTAAAATTCGCCGTCAATTCTTTATAGGTGTTGGATTTTGGGTCTCACTTAGCACATGGTGTACGCATCTAAGATCATAGACACAAATTTTGTGTAACCATAAACCTTAGTGGTAATAGCTGAGAGTCTCAAGCGTTACGTTGGTGAAATGAAATTTTATGGAGAATATAGAGGAGGTGGTTAAAGAACCAAAAGTACCCCTGCTATATAAAAGTGACAAAGCAGAAAACTTGTAGCTCATTTGAGAAGAGTAGGGTAGCTCATGACTTGAGCGAATGTAGCAGCCTAATTCGGAAAAAACGATAGGTATAGATCGAATCATTAAGGCCTTACTCATAGTCTTAGAGACTTTGGGCTACATGCAGCAGCATGCTTCTAGGGACACTTAACTAGTTCAAATAAGAATTGTCATAGATGCCCTAGCTCCAAATCATGTTGCAACATTATCCTTGGTACCTAGTAAAGAAATGAATAAAGACAAACAAACCACATACAAGCAAAACAAATATATTCACGACAAATAGAAGATAAAATCCTTTTGGTATTTTTAATTTTCTGAAAAATAATAAAAATAGAAAAATAAAAAAGAATAAATGAAATTAATTTTAAAAACTTTAGAAGAAATGAAATATAAAAAAGAAGAGAAAGCAAATATAAAGCTTAAAATAATTTATAAAGTATACAACCAAATCCAAACCTTTAAAAAAATGAAGCGAAACAAGCCGAGCATTCGGTTCATTTCGGTCCCCGAAAATTCTGGAGCCGAAATAAGTCGAGCGTTCGGTTCATTTCGGTCCCCAAAAAATCCGGAACCGAAATAGATCGAGCGTTCGCTCTATTTCGCTTGTCTAATTTTTAGAAAGAGGTTTGAGGGTTCGGTACCGACTCTGCTTCCATCATCCCCAAACCTTGTAAAATTTTATTGAATGTTTTTTATGGTAAGGCTTTAGTGATGATGCCAGCGACTTGATCAGAGGACCGAACGAAATGAACTTCCATGTTTCCATCTTCAACATGGTCCTTGATGAAATGATATCTTAGTGCAATATGCTTTGTCTTTGAGTGTTGCACCGGATTGTGACATATTCTTATTGCGCTTTTAGAGTCATAGTAGAGAGGTATTTTCTTCATACTTAATCCGTAGTCCCTTAATTGGCTTTATATCCAGATTACTTGTGAGGTACAGGATGCTGTAGCTATGTACTCAGCTTCGGCTGTTGAAAGAGACACGCAGGTTTGCTTCTTACACTGCCAGCTAATGAGTTTGCCATCAAGTAATTGGTGTCCACCAGTTGTGCTCTTTCGGTCCAGACCGCATCCTCCATGATCGGAATTAAAAAAGGCTTGAACAAAGAATCCGCATCTAGCAGGGTACCAGAGACCGAGAGACGATGTTCGCTTCAGATAGCAAAAAATGTTTTTCACTACTACCATGTGAGGTTCTCTTGGATTTGCTTGAAACCAGGCACAATAACAATCAGAGAACATAATGTATGGTTTACTAGTCGTTAGATACATAAGAAGCCCTATCATTTGACGATAGAGTGTTACGTCAACACCAGGTTTCTCTAGGGATGAAGTTAACTTCGTGCCAAAAGCCATGAGAACCTTCACCTTTGAATCTCCCGCCATACCGAACTTCACTAGCAAATTCTTCGTGTAAGCTTCCTGGTTGATAAAAATGCCTTCTGGTCCCTGTCTTATATTCAATCCACGGAAAACATTAATTGGACCCATTGCGCTCATTTCAAATTTAGTCTCCATCAGCTTCCTGAATTCAACTGTTAAGCTAGGATTTGTGGAGCCGAAGATGATATCATCGACATAAATCTGAACTATCATTAAATGTTCGTCTTCTTTCTTTCGAAAGAAGGTTGGGTCAACCGAACCTTGCTTGAATTTTGACATTTTAAGAAAGTGAGTTAACATTTAATACCAGGACCTCGGTGCTTGCTTCAGTCCATATACAGCTTTATCCAACACATAGCAGTGATCAGAGAATTTCTCGTTTACGAACCCAGGTGGTTGTTCAACGTATACAGTTTCTTCTAGTTCTCCATTTAAGAAAGCACATTTTACATCCATCTGGAAAACTTCGAAGTTTTTATGTGAAACATATGCCAAAAAGATTCTAACCAATTCCAACCTTGCCACTGGAGCGAAAGTCTCCTCGTAATCTGTTCCTTCTTCCTAACAGTATTCCTTCACCACTAGCCGAGCCTTATTGCGAATGATGTTGCCCTCTTTGTCTAATTTATTCCTGAAGACCCATTTTAAGCCGACTACAGAAGCATCCTTTGGGCGGGAATTATCCTCCAAACTTGATTACATTCAAACTCATTGAGTTCATCTTGCATAGCTTGTACCCAATCAACGTGATCAAGTGCAGCATTAACCGTCTTCGGTTCGATTTTGGAGACAAACGAATTAAACATGCAGAATTCAACATGAGAGAATAGAGCAGTTTGTTTCGCTTTCAATTAAGAGCGTGTGAGAACTCGCTCAGATGATTCACCAATAATTTTTATTTTGGGATGATCCTTAGTCCACTTTGTTAGAGGTGGGTAATTCGGGTCATAAATAGGATCCAACTCTGCATTTACCTCTTCTGCGAATTCTGATCGATCGACTTCATCCTTTGAATTTTCATTCTCCCCCTCAAATGGCAAAGTGTATCCCTTGTCAGGTTCAGGATCCTCCCCCTCGATTGGAGTTGGATTCTCACCCTCGGTTGGAGTTGGATTCTCCCCCTCGGTTGATAATTCGTTTGTATTAGATATAGATGAACCATCCCCTTGAATATTGAGCTGTTATTTGAAGGTTCAATTGAGGGTTGATCATCAATTTGTTTAGAAGGATCCTTTTCCATGTCTTTCACAGCTTCATCGATGATCCTTTTTAGATGGTTGATTTTGTTGTCTGTTGCATTCACCTCCGAGTGTATAGCCTTTTTTGCTTCATCAAATAGCCTTCTGTACTCTTCAAATAAGTTGGAAATGGGAACCAAGACTTGTCCTAATTCTGGAAATATTTCCCCCATGGTATTTTCGCTAGGTTGAACCTTCTTCATATAGTTTTCATCAAAGGTTACGTAATAGGTTTCTTCAATACGTTTAGAGTGTTTATTCAAAACCCTATAATCCTTTGAAGTGAGTGAATAACCGAGGAAGGTTCCCTGATCGGCTTTAACGTCGAACTTGTTTCGGTTCTCTTTGGAGTTGAAAATGAAGCACCTAGATCCGAACACATGAAAAAACTTAACGTTGGGCTTTCAATTGTTCAGAATCTCATACGGAGTGATTGAGAATCGCTTGTTAAGTAAGGATCAGTTTTGAGTATAGCATGTAGTTGCAACAGCATCAGCCCAGAAGTATAATAGAAGAGAAGCGAAGCTCAGCATGGTTCTGGATGCCTCACATAAGGAACGGTTTTGTCTTTCAACAATTCCATTATGTTGTGGAGTATAGGGAGTAGAGAAGTTGTGAGATACTCCTTTTTTGGCCAGAAAGTCTTCAAACTCTTTATTCTTGAACTCAAGCCCATTATCACTTCTAATGTTCCTCACCACCTTTCGCAGTTGTAGTTCCACTTGCTTGATAAACACCTTCAACTTGGGAGTCGCTTCTGATTTCTGTTATAGAAAGTAAACCAGGTGAAGCGTGAAAAATCATCTACTATGACAAGTATGAACTTACTACCGCCGATGCTTTCTATAGCCGAAGGTCCACATAAGTGAATATGCAGAAGTTCAAGAGCTTCAATGATCTTGGTATTGATACGTGTAGGATGGCTCTTTCGGATTTGTTTTCCCATCTCACATGTTGCACACAGGTCTTCCTTATCAAACTTAAGAAGAGGGAGGCCTCGAACATGATCACCAAGCACCAACGTATTAATATCTTTGAAGTTCATGTGTGATAGCCTTCGGTGCCAAAACCAGCTTTCGTTAGAGTTCGCCTTTGACAAAAGGCATATTGTTGGTTTTCCTCGAATTGGGTTGAGTTTTAAAGGATACATCTATCCCTTGAGCTCAGACTTCAACATCACTCTTTTGGATTGTTTTTCAATAATTTATGATCCCTCATCATCGAATGAGACTTTCAGTCCTGTTCCCACAACCAATTGAGATAAACTTATGAGATTGTGCTGCAATCCTTCCACGTACGCCACTTTTCGAATTGTGAACTCTCTGTTGGTTAAAATCCCATATCCTTTGATAGTTCCATAAGAGTTATTGCCAAACTTTACACATTTACCATCCTTAAGGGACCGAAACTCCCTCAGCTCTTCCTTCCTTCCTGTCATGTGACGTGAGCATCCACTATCTATTTACCATTCGTCATCGAACTGCTCGTCACTTATAACCTGGAAATTCAAGAAGATTTAGGAACCCAAAGTCTTTTGGGCCCTGGTGAGTCTTTTACAGAAAAAAGGAACAACAACAGAAAGATCAACCAAATAAGTTCCTTTTATTAGAGTGGTTTCGTCTTTCCTTTTGATGGTGTAAACTTTTATTTTATTTTTGTCTTGTCTAAATTGTAGTGTATCGATTGAAGTTTTGTTAGTTGGTTTTGGAATATTCTTTTGAGACCTAGGGTTAGCTGACTTTTTCTTATGATTGATGTTAGAGTTCGAATCAAGCTTTCCCTTTCCTTTAATATCCTTCGCTGAATAAGGCTTTTGTTGATTGCGAGAATTACCAAAACTAGACTTTCGGTTCTCAGTCTTGGTGTTGGGACCAAAGCTTGAAGTTCGGTTCTGAGATCTGGGGTTGGAACTGAGACTAGATGTTCGGTTCTGAGATAAATTGGGACTCAAATAAGGCTTTCGGTCCGAGAATAGTAAGAGTTTGGACCAAAACCGGACTGTCGGTTGTTCTTTGACTTGCATTTCCTTTGACATTTGTTTCTTTCTTGGAAGGAACATGGTTATGGTTTTGAGACTCCCAAAACCATTTTCGCTCATGCAGATTTTTCATGTATCTCTGATATCTTTCCCGTTTCTATTCAGCCAACTGCTTTTGAGATTTATGAATATTGAAGCTTGACTTCGGCTTCTCCTTGTGAGCTTCGGTTGTCTTGGAAGATACATTGGATGCTTTCTTTGATTCTTCCGGTATCTATTTGGTTCCACTTGATCTTGGTTTATCAAAACTTGAGTGTTTGTTAATGGGTTCAGCAACGTACCTTCCCCTTACTCTCCATGATGTTCGCTTTGATAAGCCGACAATTTCGTCTGCACTATTTGTCACACCCCAAAACCGGAACGGCGGAAACGTTCTGGGGTGGATGACGTCATGTCAAGTATCACAACACATGCATTATAGTAATCAAAGTACAACAACCATTGCATTAATAGTAATAGTTTTACATGGTTTACATATCAATGCATCAAAGTAATACAAGTAATAATATAAGTACTGCCTGGTACTAAGCTATCTTCATCAACAGCTCCGGGGATGTACCTGTCTAATGTTGACCTGAGAATATAAGTTATTTGAAAAGCAAGTATCATTTTATCCAAATAACTTCAATAAAAGTGTTAGTTTTAGAGTGTCCATTACATTAGTGTCTTTTCTAGAAAATCCTATATTTTCTTTAATAAAAGCAGTCTTCTACCAAGACTGGACGGAGTTATGTGGTAAAAACTAGTTTTCCCTTAATCGCTATCACTATCAACATACAGAATTTGATTATTAAAGAAAGCAAGAGAATCAGGGAAATAACATATGCCTCAGCAGTGAAGACTGCTGACTAAGGCAAAGGAATCATAGAATCCAAGAGAGTATCGAACAAACGACACACCAGGCTCAGTCTAACAAAGAGAGACACAGACCCCAGATGGTACCAAATGAAAGGTACAGCTAGCAAGGTCTAAGAACAGGGAATACAGACCCCAAATAGTATCAAATGAAAGATACAGCTAGCAAGGTCTACAACAGAGGATACAGACCCCAGAAAGTATCAAATGAAAGATACAGCTAGCAAGGTTTAAAAACAGTGTGACTCTGAGAGTGGGTTCCCAGCATACAGTGTAAATTGCTGGTAAAATATCGTTACCTTAAGGCCATAAATTATAAAGTAACCTGGGATACTCGTAACCATACTAACCAACACTAGAGTACCTAACGCCCTACAAGCATCTATAAAATGTGACATTTGTCACCCCTTGGCTTGGTAGGCCGTGGACTGTAGCTAGCAGTCAGGGTGTGGGGGTGTCAATCATGTATAGATCTATACACACAACGTCCGCTCTCCCTACAGGAGACTCTGGTTATCAACTAGACGACGGAGAAGGTCGTGTCCCGAAGACGCATCCCAAATAGTGGGTAGTGTGTTTCCAATATAAGTGTTGAACTAGAGGTAGAGACTCATAACTGAACTGACTAGAGTGAACCTATATGTCTATGCTCGTATACATAATATATAACTAATGAATCAAATGACCTTCTGACGGACATCCGATCCCACCAGACCACATCTCACCGAAGAAAACGAAATAGGGCGAACAAACCTTCCTAAGTCCTTCAACCATTATTTATATGCATCTATACAAGCATAGGCATACATCCAAATACGCTTGAGTGTGTAACAAGTGGAGACATATCGTGAAGTATAACCAAATCATGTGGAATAACCAAATCATGAAGTATAAGTGTACAATGTGGAATAACCGAATCGTGATGTATAATGAACAGTGTGGAATAACCGAATCGTGGGGTATAAGCGTACAGTGTGGAATAACCGAATCATGGAGTGTAAACATACAGTGTGGAATAACCGGATCGTGAAGTATAAGCGTTAACAGGTATAAGTGAATCACGAAGTGGAAGCGACTACAGGTGAAGTAAGAGCATCTAACAGGTATAAACGACTACAAGTACAAACGAAATAGAGGCAATAACAAGTATAAACGCATCACGGCGTGAAAGCGTTATCAAGTAGGAGTTTAAAACTAAGAAGGAGTATCAAACATGGAAGAAAACCTTTATTCTTGAGAAATCACGACAGGGTATTCTTTTGTAAAATAAGTTTGAAAACCTTTGGAAATTCTTTGGTAAACTCTCATAAATCAGTTTTAAATGAAACATTGGTAAAACAATATAAGTAAAAGATTTTAACGAGTGAAAACATTTTAGAAAGCCATTTATAGTGTCATACTCGGTAAAACAGTTTACAGTGTGGTAAATCCTTGTGCATGCGGGTTATCAATCACATGTGATTGATATGATAACTGGCATGTTTAACTTGTATCCCCCCTATAAAACATGTAAAAACATTTAAAAGTTTCATTCAGGGGTATGAACTCACCTGGTGTAAGTGGATCCGACGAAGGTGCCGGTTGGGTGCTCGGTGTCAAGTAAAGACTTGGACACACTTAGTGACCTATTTAACATATGATAACATATGTTCACATACAATTAGTACATTTAATACTAATTAAATAAGTATACACACTCTAAGGAGTGGAAAACACTTTGGTTAAGTGTTTGGGGTGTCCCGGGTAACATTTAAGGGTGTGAATCGCTTAGGAATGGAGTTTACTCTCCAAGAGTAAACTCTCCATACGGTGTTTACGGCCCTGGGACAGCTCCCCATGAGTTTACGACCGTAAACTCATGGTGAGGGGTTCTAGGATGTTTAAAGGCTTTATCTCGATCGTGGAATTTTGCTAGGTCCAAATCCAAAAGGTATGAATGGGTTTAAGGCATTTAAAGGGACCAAATGGGAGTTTACGGCCCATGAACCACCCCTATGGGAGTTCACGGCCGTGAACTCCTATACCTTGATTTTATTGAAGTTTTAAGCCCTTACTACACTCTTAGTAATTTATAATGAAGTATAAGGTCATTTAGGGGGATTAAAACTACCATTTGACATGGTTTAGAGGGTATTTACGGCCTAAGCATGTTCTTGGGTCGTAAACCCTCTTTTATGTCCCAAAAATGATTGTATTGTGGTGCAAACACTCCTAGGCTAAATCCCCAATTGGTTTCCAACCTCAAGGATGAATTTAAAGGCAAGTTTGGCATCATTTTAGGGGTTTACGGCCCTAGAGTGTTCTTGGGTTGTAAACTCCTTACTCCTTGCCTTCTTGGACGATTATTGAGCTATAATGACATGCAATGGGTTGTAAAACAAGCTAGGGTATAAGAACTTACGATCTGGAGGCGGAAACTTGCGGTTTTCGGGACGAAATCGGGTTTTATGAGAGAGATATAGAGAGAGAGTGAAAAGGGGTGGAATGAAGTCCATTCCCCCTTATATATGGGTTGGAGTTGGAGCTCAATGGGAATCTACCCGATACTGCCGTTAAACGGGGCTTTTGGTCGCACCCGATTTAGTGGTCGTGATAAAATTTAACCTTTTTCCAAATTACTATGGAAATGTAATTTAAGTGTTTTCATTTATTTTATTACGACTATAATGACATAAAATATAAATAAATAAAACATTTATTTATTTGGCAACCTTAAATTAACGGAACTTTTATAAAATGGAATATTCCGTTAACCGTAACAGGGTAATGTGACGGAATAAACTTTGGGTTGTCACACTATCGATAGAGGGAATTTCATCCCGAAATTCAGGTCTAGGCAAGGAAGTAGGTATGAATGATAGAGGCAGGAGGGTACTTCCTATTCGTTTTGTCCTCGCATTCCCAAGTGAACTCTGGTTTGTGCTTGTCATTCCAACAAACCTTCACTTACGGGATGCGGATTCCGTCTTGTGCAGTTAGCGTTTTCCGACTGGTGTATCTACGAGGTTAGGGTTCTCAATGGTTTCTATCAAGATGAGTGGGATACGAAGAGTGACGTCGGGTAAACACACATCAAGTCTAAGAAGTGGATCGATCGGTTGTGAAACTTGTGGAATATCCGGAAGTAGTAGTGTTCTGACGAGGGTTGGACCAAATCTCCATGAGGATTCTCAGATGGTCCTGAGCTCTCGGAAGGGTAGAGCTTCTCAGCACTTAGAACATAGTGTACTTCTATGGCAAGATCATCACTGGCGTGATCACCATTTCGAAGTTCCTAACGTTCTCTATTATACTGGTAGTGTAGTCCTTCAGGTTGGTTCTTAGGAAGCTCGGGTTGTCTTTAGTTTCGTGTTTCCTGTAAATTGGTTTTTAGAGGCTTTCTAGATCATCGGATGGGTTGTGTATTTATGGTTATCTGTCTGTTGTAGAGTGTCTATCTCAAGCTCGTGCAAAACGAACCTGCACTTGCGAATCTTGAGATATTTCTAACGGAAACCCTTGGGGTCATGGAGATAGGGTTTCACCAGACGAGTGTTGGACTATCTCGGGAGATGGTTCTACTATCTCTGCGTGAGATAGTATTCTTGGAACACCTGATAGTCCAATGAATCTCTAAGGCTTTGGTTTATTCTAGTGTGGAAAGTGCATGCTCCTGCATAACCCCTCGACTAACACCAAGGCTGGTGTTAAGTCTATAATCTCTTCGGGATCTGGGTCATGAGGCTTAACGCAACTAATTTTGCACTTTGATCAAGTATTCTTGGCTGCGGAGGTTTATAGGCACTACTTGTCTGTAACAGGGTGGACGAAGTGCCTGAGTAGTGCGAACATCTTCTGCAACTACTTTTCCAAAGTTCCTGAGTGTTTCCCGGTCTAGGTCAAACCTAGTGAGTATAGGTTCCCATCACTCGAAACTTTAATCTCTTTACTAACTGAGGGTGTTAGTTATCATGTGAGCTTAACCGGTATGACAACAAATTTCGGGTCTGTGGTCAGTATAGTGGCTCAACCCACAGTGGTTCTCTTGACTCCAGCTCCTATTTTATGGAATAGGATGAAGGGCTTTACTATGAGGTTTGTGGTAGAGCTCATACTTGGCTTAACCACTAATACTTGGTGTATGCAGGAGGTATATAATTGAGGTCGGTAGGATGTTCAGTTGTGCAACTCCACCCTAGACCCACAACCCAACGAGGAACAGGGAGTAGGGAGGAAGCACACATCTTAAATCTTCTTGATCTCAACTACATACCACCTTATGCATATACCTGGTTATAGTGGTCGTTCCTATGAGTTCTATTCTCTGGGTTCACGAACCTGATGTGCGAGGTGCGAAGGGTCTTTATGGGGAATCTACGAAGTATGCTTCGGATGGTTATTGTCTTCTGGAGTATCTTGCAGTGTCTTTCGCTTCGGTTTCCATATGACTAAGAGGGGTCGGTCAACAGCGCGCGGTACCCTTCTCTTGGGTACTTCGGAAGGTTTGAAATAAGAGGGACGACTGACGGATCGTATTAGGTTTGATTATTTGTATTATGTTTAGGTTCGGAAGAACCTTTATTTGCCGACATGGCTACAGAGAAAGTTCCTTTTACACAGCACAAAGGGCATACACATGGTTGCACTACGTCAAACCATGATAGGTAGAGTCGTCGAAGTTTGCATACTTCGACATGACATAAATGAAGATCAATAGGGTCATGCGCCGAACAGGCACACAAGTTCTAGGCATCTCGGGTTTCGTCCTGCGTATCACTTCCGCGGATACTTGGACCGATAGAGTCGACGTGGAACTATAGAGAGTCCTAAGTGTTTCCGAGTAGAGTACCTTCTCATGAATGGATTCTCACGAGGCATTTCTATAATCGCCTAACATATACTAGTCATGTATAATTAAGGTGGGGAGGACTGTTGACTGAGCGACTCCTCCCTAAATCCACAACCAAACGAGGAACAGGAAATGAGGCGACATTCACTCACTCTAGGTCTATCGATCTTAACTATACATGGCCGTAACGTATATGTTTAGCCATTATAGTTTTACCTGATGAATTTTAAATTTTATAATAGTGATGCGACTTTCGCCTTAATGGGGGAGTATTTACATTTGAATTAGCCTTTTAATGTTTTCAGTTTAGTTATATGAGATCGAGAGACATACCAAAATCTTTCGGGTTCCTTGATGCTTCTCCCTAAGTAGTAGAGTTAGGCTCCTCCTGTGTCCTTGTTGTTTCCTTCAGTTGGGCAATCTCTTTTGAAGTGTCCAATCTCACCACATAGTCGGCAAACTGGATTGGCCGTCACATTGGTGATTGATGCAATACGCTCCACTGGAGCTCTGCATACACGAGCAGTATGCCCCTTCATGTTGCACCTAGCACATATGAGTTCCCGGCAGACACCATGATGATGGTAGCTGCACTTGCTGTAGTGGGGGAGGCTTCCTAGGTATGGTCTTCTTGGAGTCAGGAGGGAAGGATTGACAAGGGTATTGACTGTCTCAGCTCGTTGACCTTCGGAAGGTCCTTGAGCCGAGGTACCTCCCTCCTCGATCTTGAGTTTTCTCTTTAGTGGATTCGGTTGAGGTCCTTGGGTGGCTGGGTATGCAGGTGTTGGTTGTTGCTGTCCATTTCTAGGATCAGAAATCCTGAGTTTGGACCAAAACCGGACTGTCGGTTGTTCTTTGACTTGCATTTCCTTTGACATTTGTTTCTTTCTTGGAAGGAACATGGTTATGGTTTTGAGACTCCCAAAACCATTTTCGCTCATGCAGATTTTTCATGTATCTCTGATATCTTTCCCGTTTCTATTCAGCCAACTGCTTTTGAGATTTATGAATATTGAAGCTTGACTTCGGCTTCTCCTTGTGAGCTTCGGTTGTCTTGGAAGATACATTGGATGCTTTCTTTGATTCTTCCGGTATCTATTTGGTTCCACTTGATCTTGGTTTATCAAAACTTGAGTGTTTGTTAATGGGTTCAGCAACGTACCTTCCCCTTACTCTCCATGATGTTCGCTTTGATAAGCCGACAATTTCGTCTGCACTATTTGTCACACCCCAAAACCGGAACGGCGGAAACGTTCTGGGGTGGATGACGTCATGTCAAGTATCACAACACATGCATTATAGTAATCAAAGTACAACAACCATTGCATTAATAGTAATAGTTTTACATGGTTTACATATCAATGCATCAAAGTAATACAAGTAATAATATAAGTACTGCCTGGTACTAAGCTATCTTCATCAACAGCTCCGGGGATGTACCTGTCTAATGTTGACCTGAGAATATAAGTTATTTGAAAAGCAAGTATCATTTTATCCAAATAACTTCAATAAAAGTGTTAGTTTTAGAGTGTCCATTACATTAGTGTCTTTTCTAGAAAATCCTATATTTTCTTTAATAAAAGCAGTCTTCTACCAAGACTGGACGGAGTTATGTGGTAAAAACTAGTTTTCCCTTAATCGCTATCACTATCAACATACAGAATTTGATTATTAAAGAAAGCAAGAGAATCAGGGAAATAACATATGCCTCAGCAGTGAAGACTGCTGACTAAGGCAAAGGAATCATAGAATCCAAGAGAGTATCGAACAAACGACACACCAGGCTCAGTCTAACAAAGAGAGACACAGACCCCAGATGGTACCAAATGAAAGGTACAGCTAGCAAGGTCTAAGAACAGGGAATACAGACCCCAAATAGTATCAAATGAAAGATACAGCTAGCAAGGTCTACAACAGAGGATACAGACCCCAGAAAGTATCAAATGAAAGATACAGCTAGCAAGGTTTAAAAACAGTGTGACTCTGAGAGTGGGTTCCCAGCATACAGTGTAAATTGCTGGTAAAATATCGTTACCTTAAGGCCATAAATTATAAAGTAACCTGGGATACTCGTAACCATACTAACCAACACTAGAGTACCTAACGCCCTACAAGCATCTATAAAATGTGACATTTGTCACCCCTTGGCTTGGTAGGCCGTGGACTGTAGCTAGCAGTCAGGGTGTGGGGGTGTCAATCATGTATAGATCTATACACACAACGTCCGCTCTCCCTACAGGAGACTCTGGTTATCAACTAGACGACGGAGAAGGTCGTGTCCCGAAGACGCATCCCAAATAGTGGGTAGTGTGTTTCCAATATAAGTGTTGAACTAGAGGTAGAGACTCATAACTGAACTGACTAGAGTGAACCTATATGTCTATGCTCGTATACATAATATATAACTAATGAATCAAATGACCTTCTGACGGACATCCGATCCCACCAGACCACATCTCACCGAAGAAAACGAAATAGGGCGAACAAACCTTCCTAAGTCCTTCAACCATTATTTATATGCATCTATACAAGCATAGGCATACATCCAAATACGCTTGAGTGTGTAACAAGTGGAGACATATCGTGAAGTATAACCAAATCATGTGGAATAACCAAATCATGAAGTATAAGTGTACAATGTGGAATAACCGAATCGTGATGTATAATGAACAGTGTGGAATAACCAAATCGTGGGGTATAAGCGTACAGTGTGGAATAACCGAATCATGGAGTGTAAACATACAGTGTGGAATAACCGGATCGTGAAGTATAAGCGTTAACAGGTATAAGTGAATCACGAAGTGGAAGCGACTACAGGTGAAGTAAGAGCATCTAACAGGTATAAACGACTACAAGTACAAACGAAATAGAGGCAATAACAAGTATAAACGCATCACGGCGTGAAAGCGTTATCAAGTAGGAGTTTAAAACTAAGAAGGAGTATCAAACATGGAAGAAAACCTTTATTCTTGAGAAATCACGACAGGGTATTCTTTTGTAAAATAAGTTTGAAAACCTTTGGAAATTCTTTGGTAAACTCTCATAAATCAGTTTTAAATGAAACATTGGTAAAACAATATAAGTAAAAGATTTTAACGAGTGAAAACATTTTAGAAAGCCATTTATAGTGTCATACTCGGTAAAACAGTTTACAGTGTGGTAAATCCTTGTGCATGCGGGTTATCAATCACATGTGATTGATATGATAACTGGCATGTTTAACTTGTATCCCCCCTATAAAACATGTAAAAACATTTAAAAGTTTCATTCAGGGGTATGAACTCACCTGGTGTAAGTGGATCCGACGAAGGTGCCGGTTGGGTGCTCGGTGTCAAGTAAAGACTTGGACACACTTAGTGACCTATTTAACATATGATAACATATGTTCACATACAATTAGTACATTTAATACTAATTAAATAAGTATACACACTCTAAGGAGTGGAAAACACTTTGGTTAAGTGTTTGGGGTGTCCCGGGTAACATTTAAGGGTGTGAATCGCTTAGGAATGGAGTTTACTCTCCAAGAGTAAACTCTCCATACGGTGTTTACGGCCCTGGGACAGCTCCCCATGAGTTTACGACCGTAAACTCATGGTGAGGGGTTCTAGGATGTTTAAAGGCTTTATCTCGATCGTGGAATTTTGCTAGGTCCAAATCCAAAAGGTATGAATGGGTTTAAGGCATTTAAAGGGACCAAATGGGAGTTTACGGCCCATGAACCACCCCTATGGGAGTTCACGGCCGTGAACTCCTATACCTTGATTTTATTGAAGTTTTAAGCCCTTACTACACTCTTAGTAATTTATAATGAAGTATAAGGTCATTTAGGGGGATTAAAACTACCATTTGACATGGTTTAGAGGGTATTTACGGCCTAAGCATGTTCTTGGGTCGTAAACCCTCTTTTATGTCCCAAAAATGATTGTATTGTGGTGCAAACACTCCTAGGCTAAATCCCCAATTGGTTTCCAACCTCAAGGATGAATTTAAAGGCAAGTTTGGCATCATTTTAGGGGTTTACGGCCCTAGAGTGTTCTTGGGTCGTAAACTCCTTACTCCTTGCCTTCTTGGACGATTATTGAGCTATAATGACATGCAATGGGTTGTAAAACAAGCTAGGGTACAAGAACTTACGATCTGGAGGCGGAAACTTGCGGTTTTCGGGACGAAATCGGGTTTTATGAGAGAGATATAGAGAGAGAGTGAAAAGGGGTGGAATGAAGTCCATTCCCCCTTATATATGGGTTGGAGTTGGAGCTCAATGGGAATCTACCCGATACTGCCGTTAAACGGGGCTTTTGGTCGCACCCGATTTAGTGGTCGTGATAAAATTTAACCTTTTTCCAAATTACTATGGAAATGTAATTTAAGTGTTTTCATTTATTTTATTACGACTATAATGACATAAAATATAAATAAATAAAACATTTATTTATTTGGCAACCTTAAATTAACGGAACTTTTATAAAATGGAATATTCCGTTAACCGTAACAGGGTAATGTGACGGAATAAACTTTGGGTTGTCACACTATCGATAGAGGGAATTTCATCCCGAAATTCAGGTCTAGGCAAGGAAGTAGGTATGAATGATAGAGGCAGGAGGGTACTTCCTATTCGTTTTGTCCTCGCATTCCCAAGTGAACTCTGGTTTGTGCTTGTCATTCCAACAAACCTTCACTTACGGGATGCGGATTCCGTCTTGTGCAGTTAGCGTTTTCCGACTGGTGTATCTACGAGGTTAGGGTTCTCAATGGTTTCTATCAAGGTGAGTGGGATACGAAGAGTGACGTCGGGTAAACACACATCAAGTCTAAGAAGTGGATCGATCGGTTGTGAAACTTGTGGAATATCCGGAAGTAGTAGTGTTCTGACGAGGGTTGGACCAAATCTCCATGAGGATTCTCAGATGGTCCTGAGCTCTCGGAAGGGTAGAGCTTCTCAGCACTTAGAACATAGTGTACTTCTATGGCAAGATCATCACTGGCGTGATCACCATTTCGAAGTTCCTAACGTTCTCTATTATACTGGTAGTGTAGTCCTTCAGGTTGGTTCTTAGGAAGCTCGGGTTGTCTTTAGTTTCGTGTTTCCTGTAAATTGGTTTTTAGAGGCTTTCTAGATCATCGGATGGGTTGTGTATTTATGGTTATCTGTCTGTTGTAGAGTGTCTATCTCAAGCTCGTGCAAAACGAACCTGCACTTGCGAATCTTGAGATATTTCTAACGGAAACCCTTGGGGTCATGGAGATAGGGTTTCACCAGACGAGTGTTGGACTATCTCGGGAGATGGTTCTACTATCTCTGCGTGAGATAGTATTCTTGGAACACCTGATAGTCCAATGAATCTCTAAGGCTTTGGTTTATTCTAGTGTGGAAAGTGCATGCTCCTGCATAACCCCTCGACTAACACCAAGGCTGGTGTTAAGTCTATAATCTCTTCGGGATCTGGGTCATGAGGCTTAACGCAACTAATTTTGCACTTTGATCAAGTATTCTTGGCTGCGGAGGTTTATAGGCACTACTTGTCTGTAACAGGGTGGACGAAGTGCCTGAGTAGTGCGAACATCTTCTGCAACTACTTTTCCAAAGTTCCTGAGTGTTTCCCGGTCTAGGTCAAACCTAGTGAGTATAGGTTCCCATCACTCGAAACTTTAATCTCTTTACTAACTGAGGGTGTTAGTTATCATGTGAGCTTAACCGGTATGACAACAAATTTCGGGTCTGTGGTCAGTATAGTGGCTCAACCCACAGTGGTTCTCTTGACTCCAGCTCCTATTTTATGGAATAGGATGAAGGGCTTTACTATGAGGTTTGTGGTAGAGCTCATACTTGGCTTAACCACTAATACTTGGTGTATGCAGGAGGTATATAATTGAGGTCGGTAGGATGTTCAGTTGTGCAACTCCACCCTAGACCCACAACCCAACGAGGAACAGGGAGTAGGGAGGAAGCACACATCTTAAATCTTCTTGATCTCAACTACATACCACCTTATGCATATACCTGGTTATAGTGGTCGTTCCTATGAGTTCTATTCTCTGGGTTCACGAACCTGATGTGCGAGGTGCGAAGGGTCTTTATGGGGAATCTACGAAGTATGCTTCGGATGGTTATTGTCTTCTGGAGTATCTTGCAGTGTCTTTCGCTTCGGTTTCCATATGACTAAGAGGGGTCGGTCAACAGCGCGCGGTACCCTTCTCTTGGGTACTTCGGAAGGTTTGAAATAAGAGGGACGACTGACGGATCGTATTAGGTTTGATTATTTGTATTATGTTTAGGTTCGGAAGAACCTTTATTTTCCGACATGGCTACAGAGAAAGTTCCTTTTACACAGCACAAAGGGCATACACATGGTTGCACTACGTCAAACCATGATAGGTAGAGTCGTCGAAGTTTGCATACTTCGACATGACATAAATGAAGATCAATAGGGTCATGCGCCGAACAGGCACACAAGTTCTAGGCATCTCGGGTTTCGTCCTGCGTATCACTTCCGCGGATACTTGGACCGATAGAGTCGACGTGGAACTATAGAGAGTCCTAAGTGTTTCCGAGTAGAGTACCTTCTCATGAATGGATTCTCACGAGGCATTTCTATAATCGCCTAACATATACTAGTCATGTATAATTAAGGTGGGGAGGACTGTTGACTGAGCGACTCCTCCCTAAATCCACAACCAAACGAGGAACAGGAAATGAGGCGACATTCACTCACTCTAGGTCTATCGATCTTAACTATACATGGCCGTAACGTATATGTTTAGCCATTATAGTTTTACCTGATGAATTTTAAATTTTATAATAGTGATGCGACTTTCGCCTTAATGGGGGAGTATTTACATTTGAATTAGCCTTTTAATGTTTTCAGTTTAGTTATATGAGATCGAGAGACATACCAAAATCTTTCGGGTTCCTTGATGCTTCTCCCTAAGTAGTAGAGTTAGGCTCCTCCTGTGTCCTTGTTGTTTCCTTCAGTTGGGCAATCTCTTTTGAAGTGTCCAATCTCACCACATAGTCGGCAAACTGGATTGGCCGTCACATTGGTGATTGATGCAATACGCTCCACTGGAGCTCTGCATACACGAGCAGTATGCCCCTTCATGTTGCACCTAGCACATATGAGTTCCCGGCAGACACCATGATGATGGTAGCTGCACTTGCTGTAGTGGGGGAGGCTTCCTAGGTATGGTCTTCTTGGAGTCAGGAGGGAAGGATTGACAAGGGTATTGACTGTCTCAGCTCGTTGACCTTCGGAAGGTCCTTGAGCCGAGGTACCTCCCTCCTCGATCTTGAGTTTTCTCTTTAGTGGATTCGGTTGAGGTCCTTGGGTGGCTGGGTATGCAGGTGTTGGTTGTTGCTGTCCATTTCTAGGATCAGAAATCCTGATAAGGCCCTTGCTAACATTAGCGTTGCTAGCATTCAGGTGAGCCATGACAACTGCTACGGCTATCGAGACCGCAACTTGGAATGTAGCTTCATCGAATAATAGAGTAGGTTTCTTGCTTGTGGACTGGTTACGCTTCTTCGGAGGCATGGTTTTTCCTACACGGAAAGGAATACAAGATAATGAGAGATGATGGCTAACCCTGGACATATCTGTCCTGACTGTATTAGGCATAAATTTTTCCCGTGCCTTGGGTACTGGTTGTCTGAGTGTCGACCTACATCCCTATGATGTAGTCCTGGTGTACAAGGTAGGAGTGTGAGTATCGGAAAAATTCCATAAGATGGGTGTCGTTCCTACTAAGTTACCTTAATACTGGGAAAGGTTTCACTCTCCGGCTTGGAGAGATTTGAGAACGGTTCGGAACGAGAATCGCGGAAAGAGAGGCATCATGAAAGCTCATGGCTAAACACTCTCAATAGAGGTGCGGGGATCCGCTCTAATCGTGTTACTGGCAACGGGAAACGACGATTTTACCTAACACGTAGCGTGAGTAGTGTCACCACTAAGTCACTAAATTGTAATATTTTATGGGTGTATTAGTGTGACGAACACGAGGAAAAGACACTTCTCGGGTTCCATGTACTGGCTCCCTCTGTCTGCCTCGTATCTTTGACTTGTATCGGCGTTGGTTTCCTTCGGGTAGTTACCTAGGGTTCTCTTCTCGTGAAGACGCATTGAATTTCTACTCCCCCTTACTTCCGAATCCGACTCCGGGTGTCATCAGTTCATGATGGATGACAGGAAATCTCGGAAGTTTAGGCGAATTTCTAACCGATGTCCCTAAAAAGATATAGGCACTTGGTGAATTCAATAGTCTCAACCCAGTTCATTTATTTCCGAGCAGGAAATCTTCTCAATGAACCTCTTCTGGTTCTGCATCAACTCTTCTGTCAAGCACTGAAGTGGATAGGGTTGTCTACCGGGTTCGTGCGAGAATGGAAATGTCTAAAGAATCCTAAGAGATTATTAACATTTCACTGAGTGATCCATATCGAGTCCTGCTACAATTACATAGGGTATACAAATCATATATAACTTAGATCCGATAGGCCTTCGAATATATGATACTACTCGGTATCCACATCCAAACAAGGAAAAGGAAGTAGAGCGAAACCACACATTCTTAGCCTATGGGATCCTTATTATATATAACCTTGGGAGTATACTCTCTGCAATTGTAGGTATATCAATAAGGATCTTTTTAGTTCTTCACACAACGTTAATTATGGATCCAAAAATACCCCTATGGTATTTTAATTTCTTGTTTGGTTCTTATCTTCTGATTATGGTTCTCGGATTAGTGTGAATCTTTTAGTGTTCCAAAATACTCCTATAGTATTTTTAACTTTATGTTTGGATCTAGCATTCCTAGTTGGTAAGTTTCAGACCTGTTGCAATACCACCATCACTCCCAAGCACACGTTCATCGCATCTCGAATAAATGTAGTTGATCAGGTTACATTTGTTCCAACTTACGATTACATAACTACCCAGGTTTGACGGTAATGCTTAACATCTGAAGACTTTTATTATTGTTCTTCTTGTGATACTTGTGTTCGAGTGTTTAGGTTTTGGATGTTCTTATACTTTGGTAAAATATGGTTATATTTTAAAGTATAATTCTTGGTCAGAGTGTTTTATCCCTTTGTATTTATAGGTTGTATATCTTTTATGAATTGATATACTTAGCTCACTATAAACAATGCTCTGATACCAATCTGTCACACCCCAAAACCGGAACGGCGGAAACGTTCTGGGGTGGATGACGTGATGTCAAGTATCACAACACATGCATTATAGTAATCAAAGTACAACAACCATTGCATTAATAGTAATAGTTTTACATGGTTTACATATCAATGCATCAAAGTAATACAAGTAATAATATAAGTACTGCCTGGTACTAAGCTATCTTCATCAACAGCTCCGGGGATGTACCTGTCTAATGTTGACCTGAGAATACAAGTTATTTGAAAAGCAAGTATCAGCATTTTTACAAATGCTGGTAAGTTTATAAGTATTTAGTGTCATTTTATCCAAATAACTTCAATAAAAGTGGTAGTTTTAGAGTTTCCATTACATTAGTGTCTTTTCTAGAAAATCCTATATTTTCTTTAATAAAAGCAGTCTTCTACCAAGACTGGACGGAGTTATGTGGTAATGTCACAACTAGAAATTTTGTGTCTTCTAATCACAACACTCAAGTAAAATGTTGAATCAAAAACTTAAGAGCATGTAAGATACTTACTTCATGGCAACAAAATTTCAATCAAGTACACCATACAAGCATTTCAAATAGTCAACAAGTAATTGGAAACCCTAGAAGTTCTTGTGTAGGTCCATTTTGGACTAGGACTTCCTTATTGGGCCCAATAGGCCAATAAGCTTCCAACTTGGCTATCTTGGGCTTAGAACCTTAAATGGGCTCTAACTGGACCCACTTTCATTTATTTCCAACATTTTGGGCCATATTGGGCCTAGAATGAAATAAATCAATTATATGAACTACTATGGACCATAATTAACCTAATCTAGCCTAATAAAGCATAAAAATCACACTTATATTTTATAAGGCCAACAATCATTCAACCTAATTCTAATATGGGCTTAGGGGAAAAAAGCCCAAAAATCCTTTCTCTCCTCTCTCTATTCTCGGCCCAAGACAAGCCCAAAAGAAAAGGAAGAGTTGACTTATTTCATGACACCTCATTTTTGTCCTTAGGTTTTCCATGCAACACACATATCTCCATGCAACAATCTTGTCAAGCTTCTCACTCCTTCCCTCCCTTCTTTTTTCGGCCGAGAGCACACACACACACACACACACACCTCACAAAAACATTCTCTAAATTACTCAAGAATCACCCACTCTCTCCATCCAAGATCTTGAAAATTTGGCTAGAAGCTTAAGGATCTTCATAAAGTGATTCATCATCTAAGGTAAGTTAATGGCTAACTTATGATCTAACTCCCTTCACTTCATAAAAATCTCTTCAAAATTCATTCAATCTTGTGATCTTGCACCTTAGAAGCTCCTAAACTCGAGATCTTCAAGGAAAGGTTGCTAGGGCCGAAAATCACGTCATTTTTTTCCATCTCTTCTCCAAAACCGAAACCACACCCAAAGGTGAGCTTCATACCCCCTATTTTTCGGTTTTTATAAGTTTTTTTTTGGAGGAGAATACAAGCAAATGTGTAGATCTATGAGTGTATGTATGCTTTGTGTGATTTCTATGTTTATTTACATATTCTTATGTGATTATGGTGTTGGATCTAGTCAAAAAGGAACTAAAAACCAAGATCTACATTATGTTGAATGAAATAAGTATAAATCATATTATTTCATACAAATCAACTCTAGAAAACTAACCAAGTTGGTTAATATGAACTCCTTTGGGCTAAAATCCCATTTTTGGACTTTAAATGTTAAAAATATAAAGTTAAAGGGCCCAAAATGTCAAAATACAAATTCTGATGGTTGAGGTGAGTTAAAACAGTTTCAAAAATGTATTTTCTGGAAAATTACTCTTTTGAAGGACTAAAATGGAAATTTTTAAACCTAATGGGCCAAAAATGCACTTTTCGGCCCAACAAGGCCCAAATTGCGAGATTTTCAAACTAGAGGGGCTGAATCTGTATTTTTCTATAAAACAGAGGACTACTAGTGCTCCAAGTCCATTTCAAGGGTTAAAAATACTTTTCATATTCAAAAGGGACTGAAGATGCAAAAATTTTCTATTTTGGGCCAAAAATGTAAAAATTGCGAAAATTGAGGTTTCAGCCGAGAAAACTTCATCTTGAGGGACTAAAACTATTTTTCAAATAAACTTGAGCTGAAAAATACCCTTTCAATAAGTTTTGATACTAAAGTGTTAAGAAAAATGGTTTAAGGACTAAAACGGAAGTTCTTTTATACAAAGGGCCAAAATTGAAAATTTATCCAAAAGAAAGGGGCTGCAAAAGAAAAATTCTAGTGATTTTAAACAATAAATCTGTTAGGATGGAATACTAGTACCACGACTATCGACGAAATATAATACACCTTCAACACCCAAAATCGTTATCAAACGAACTGATTCGGTCTCGAATCAATAACGAATCCGAACTTAATAACACGACGCTACTTCAATACACACGCGGAAATTTCGGGAAGTCAATACACACGTGGGAATACACCAGATGTCGATACACCATCTTTGGGCCCGAAAGTTTCAAATTGTGCTTGTTGGGCCTAGCTAGCCCAATGACATGATCTTTAGGCCCGAAGGAAACTCGCTTACATGTAGTTGGGTCTTATATGACCTAATTCCGTGTAAAAGGAATTTCAACGGCTTTTGTGCTGTTGGGCCCCAAGGGTCCTTTGGTACTACTACCGAAGTCGAGAATTCACCAATGCGAGTCGGGCTAAGGGCCCTTCGCATTCACGATAGCCTTGAACGACTTATGGAATTATCGGGGGCTTCGTACCCTCTTTTCCTCCTCGGTTGTGGGGCTATGAGAAGTCGGGTGGTTGGATTAAGTGAATAGTACGGACGGCGCCAAAGGGATCGGTTGTATAGTTGTAAACTAGTCATTTTCATTAATGTGTGTTTATAACAATTCACAATCCATAATTAATCCAATGTCACCGGGACTCATCGAATACACACGTCGCAACAAAATAACAAAATATAAGACGCTTAATTCAAAGTCTTAGGAAAACATCGGGTTTTCCTAGGGTTTTTCAATTCATACACCTACGAGATGCATACCAAGTTTAACAAATTCCTTTTTTTTTTTACATTTATAGAAACAAACAAGCATACTTACGGATCTTCACACTTTTTATACTATGCTCTTTTCAGAAAATATCGGATTTTCTGGTGGTTTTCAAAACAATACAAAACATTATATTTCAAACATTACTTATGAACTCACCAACATTTCATATGTTGACGTTTTTCAAAATACTTGTATTCTCAGGTAACAGGTAAATCGAAAGGGAAAAATGTACTCAGTAATGTCTTGCTGTTTGTTTAATTAGTATCGAACAATTTACTTTTGGGAATGTAATGTTATGGATCAATGTACTGAATGTAAACGCTACCAGTTGTAATACTTCAATGCTTGGTGATGTATGATGTTATGTTTCATGTATATTCATTGTGATGGTATTCAATTGAGTCACAATAGCCCTCGGACGTTTCCGCCGTCTGGTTCGGGGGTGTGACAGGTATAAAGTAGTTTTCCCTTAATCGCTATCACTATCAACATACATAATTTGATTATTAAAGAAAGCAAGAGAATCAGGGAAATAACATATGCCTCAGCAGTGAAGACTGGTGACTAAGGCAAAGGAATCATAGACTCCAGGAGGGTATCGAACAAACGACACGCCTCGCTCAGTCTAACAAAGAGAGACACAGACCCCAGATGGTACCATATGATAGGTATAGCTAGCAAGGCCTAAGAACAGGGAATACAGACCCCAGACAGTATCAAATGAAAGATACAACTAGCAAGGTCTAAAACATAGGATACAGACCCCAGACAGTATCAAATGAAAGATACAGCTTGCAAGGTTTAAAAACAGTGTGACTCTGAGAGTGGGTTCCCAACATACAGTGTAAATTGCTGGTAAAATACCGTTACCTTAAGGCCATGAATTATAAGGTAACCTGGGATACTCGTAACCATACTAACCGACACTAGAGTACCTGACGCCCTACAAGCGTCTATAAAATGTGACATTTGTCACCCCTTGGCTTGGTAGGCCGTGGACTGTAGCTAGTAGTCAGGGTGCAGGGGAGTCAATACCATACAGATCTATACACACAATGTCCGCTCTCCCTATAGGAGACTCTGGCTACCAACTAGACGACAGAGAAGGCCGTGTCCCGAAGATGCATCCCAAATAGTGGGTAGTGTGTTTCCAATATAAGTGTTGAACTAGAGGTAGAGACTCATAACTGAACTAACTAGAGTGAACCTATATGTCTATGCTTGTATACATAATATATAACTAATGAATCAAACGATCTTCGGACAGACATCCGATCCCACCAGACCACATCTCAACGAAGAAAAGGAAATAGGGCGGACAAACCTTCCTAATTCATTCAACCATTATTTATATACATCTATACAAGCATAGGCATACATCCACCTACGCTTGAGTGTGTAACAAGTGGAGACATATCGTGAAGTATAACCAGATCATGTGGAATAACCAAATCATGAAGTATAAGTGTACAGTGTGGAATAACCGAATTGTGGAGTATAAGCGTACAGTGTGGAATAACCAAATCGTGGAGTGTAAGCGTACAATGTGGAATAACCGGATCGTGAAGTATAAGCGTTAACAGGTATAAGTGTATCACGAAGTGGAAACGACAACAGGTGAAGTAAGAGCATCTAACAGGTATAAGCGACTACAAGTAGAAGAGAAATAGAGGCAATAACAAGTATAAACGCATCACGGCGTGAAAGCGTTATCAAGTAGGAGTTTAAAACTAAGAAGGAGTATCAAAACATGGAAGAAAACCTTTATTCTTGAGAAATCACGACAGGGTATTCTTTTGTAAAATAAGTTTGAAAACCTTTGGAAATTCTTTAGAAAACTCTCATAAATCAGTTTTAAATGAAGCATTGGTAAAACAATATAAGTAATATTTGAACGAGTGAAAACATTTTAGAAAGCCATTTATAGTGTCGTACTTGGTAAAACAGTTTACAGTGTGGTAAATCCTTGTGCATGCGGTTTATCAATCACATGTGATTGATATGATAATTGGCATGTTTAACTTGTATTCCCCCCTATAAAACATGTAAAAACATTTAAAAGTTTCATTCAGGGGTATGAACTCACCTGGTGTAAGTGGATCTGACGAAGGTGCCGGTTGGGTGCTCGGTGTCAAGTAAAGACTTGGACACACTTAGTGACCTATTTAACATATGATAACATATGTTCACATACAATTAGTACATTTAATACTAATTAAATAAGTATACACACTCTAAGGAGCGGAAAACACTTTGGTTAAGTGTTTGGGGTGTCCCGGGTAACATTTAAGCGTGTGAATGGCTTAGGAATGGACTTTACTCTCCAAGAGTAAACTCTCCGTATGGTGTTTACGGCCCTGGGACAACTCCCCATGAGTTTACGGCCGTAAACTCATGGTGAGGGGTTCTAGGATGTTTAAAGGCTTTATCTCGATCGTGGAATTTTGCTAGGTCCAAATCCAAAAGGTATGAATGGGTTTAAGGCATTTAAAGGGACCAAATGGGAGTTTACGGCCCATGAACCACCCCTATGGGAGTTCACGGCCGTGAACTCCTATACCTTGATTTTATTGAAGTTTTAAGCCCTTACTACACTCCTAGTAATTTATAATGAAGTATAAGGCCATTTGGGGGGGATTAAAAATACCATTTGACATGGTTTAGAGGGTGTTTACGGCCTAAGAATGTGCTTGGGCCTTTAACCCTCTTTTATGTCCCAAAAATGATTGTTTTGTGGTGCAAACACTCCTAGGCTAAATCCCCAATTAGTTTCCAACCTCAAGGATGAGTTTAAAGGCAAGTTTGGCATCATTTTAGGGGTTTATGGCCCTAGAGTGTTCTTGGGCCGTAAACTCCTTACTCCTTGCCTTCTTAGATGATTTTTGAGCTATAATGACATGAAATGGGTTTTAAAACAAGCTAGGTTACAAGAACTTATGATCTGGAGGCGGAAACTTGCGGTTTTCGGGACGAAATCGGGTTTTATGAGAGAGAGTATAGAGAGAGAGTGAAAAGGGGTGGAATGAAGTCCATTCCCCCTTATATATGGGTTGGAGTTGGAGCTCAGTGGGAATCTACCCGATACTGTCGTTAAACGGGGCTTTTGGTTGCACCCGATTTAGTGGTCGTAATAAAATTTAACCTTTTTCCAAATTACTATGGAAATGTAATTTAAGTGTTTTCATTTATTTTATTACGACTATAACGACATAAAATATAAATAAATAAAACATTTATTTATTTGGCGACCTCAAATTAATGGAACTTTTATAGAATGGAATATTCCGTTAACGGTAACGGAGTAATGTGACGGAATAAACTTTGGGTTGTCACACTATCGATAGGGGCAGACTATAAGTAATCGTCGCACCCTTCAGCATTGTCTGTGTCAACCAAGATTTTCGATTCTGCTGTTTGTTTTTCGATGATACCTTTAGCAACATACACATGATTTGGCACCGTTTGAACTTTTTGATAGACCATTGCTTTATCTTTGAGTTTCTTTGATTTGTCTTTAGAAAAGTTAGCATATTCAACCGAGTTTTCAGAGATGAGGGGTTTTTCTGTCTCGGTTTCACTCTTCAAAAACTCAGAACAATCAACCACATCATCCACTGAGATATGGCCCTTCTCACTTTCCTCATCAATTTCAAACGTGTTTTCTACATTCATTTTATGTTCTGAACATAATTTGGCATTTGACGAGTCAAATGTTTCTATGGTCTCGGACTTGATTTTCAACCTATCATTTTCATCCAAAAGATTTTTAAGCATACATTTGTGCTTCTTGGAGTCGATAAAGGTTTCAATCTTGTCTAGTCCATATTTGTAAGTGACCGAAATCTCATCTGAGGACATTATTCATTCCCATTCAACAATGACTTCATCCTCCTTAAATTCAAGGAAGGGTAAAATCATCTTATGAATCTTTTTCCCTATTTCACAATCTAGGTGCAGCTAAGTTATATGTGTATATAAGCGTTTTGCAATCAAACAAAAAACATTTTGTTGTTTCAAAAACTTTAAGTTATCGCTTCGTAAATAAATAATCTCATCCCTAGTCGTAACTAACTCCTGCTCCTTCAGTTGTATCCATGCCCTCCTTTCCTCACTCTTGGAAGACTTCCTTCTGAGTTGGTCAGTTAGGTTAGAATTCGCTGGGCAAGTTTGCATGACACTACCACTTAAGTTGGAAAATTTAAATTTTAGTTCGTTTAATTCTTCTTCATAATTAGTGACAGGAACTTTAAGTGATTCAAGGATGGTTTGTACCTTTTTGTTCAACCGATCGCAGTCGTTGATCCTTTCACTCACGGGCTTGGCTACAAAACACTTATTCCCTGTCAGGTTCGGCTCCTTATGCTCATCTTCGGATGTTCTTCCAGCAGTAACCATTAGACATCTCCTTGCCGAACTAGTAGCTTCCTATCCTACCAAGTATGCTCTTCCATGTTAGGGTTTTCTAACTTCTTCATCCTCAGAATCGGTTGAACAGACTTCAACGCCACCAAACTCATCTTCATCCACATTTTCCTGCACAATCAGGGCATTCATTCAAACATTAGTTGCCCTCTTTTTCTTTATTTCTTCCAACTTTCGCATGTAATAATCTTCATCATCTTCACCATCCCTTTTCTCAGCCATCTTTCTCAGCATACATTCCTTGGCAAAGTGGTTCTTGCCATGACAGTAGTGACAATCATACCCTGAGTCTCCCATAACCTTGCTTTCTTTCTTTTCATCTTCCTTATAAGAATTGCTCTTCGTCTCTTCCTTCACCTTCTTAGAACTATAGCTTCCTTTCCAGTTTCAGTTCTTATTGACAGGAAACTTCTTTCGAGCAAACTTCTTTGGGTTTGTCACCATCAATGCATACTCCTCATTGGTTGGATCACATTCTGACATGTCAGATTCTTCTTCCTCTTCAGCTACACTTTTGTTCTTTGAAACCTATGCCAGAGAACTTATACCTGACACAACCTTCGCTTCTTTAGTTACTGTGCTTTCATGTGATTTTAAGATACCCATCAGTTTCGCCAGCGAGTATGATTTAAATTGTTCATGAGCCTTTACTGTTGAGACCACTGCCATCCACTCAGCTCTCAAACCATTCAAGAATGTTACTTTCTGTTCGATCTCCTTCCTTTCAATACCATGCTTCATCATCTTGCTCAGCAAATTATTGTAACGATAAAACGTCTGGAGCAGTGTCTCTTCAGGTTTTTGTGAAAATGCTCCAAACTTAGAGAGCAGTCGGGTTTGGATCGAATGCTTTAGATCCTCATTGGTTGAATACAGTTCTTTCAGCTTCTCCCATATCTCTTTAGCGGTAGTGCATGAACTGACCAGACGGAAGGTATTGGCTTGTAATGTAAATCTGATCATCCTCAAGGCTTTGAGATTACACAACAACTTATCTTTTTTGTCCTGAAGTATTTTTCTACGTCCACCAAAAGTTGATTATACTCTTTTTGAGTCTTCACTGTCCTGTTTGTTCCATAATGAATAAACGAAATGATCGTGATAGCTTCCGAGATGAGATAACCATTATCTTCAGATCCAACTACGTAATCTTCAAAGTGATGCGCCCATACTTCGTAATCTTGGGTGTAGAGAATAGGAACCCTTGTAGTGGATCCAATATTGTTTGAGATGTTAATGGGATTGGTTTGGGAATCGTTGTGTGACAGGATGATCTTATTCCTCGAATCTGCTAGAATCAGACTTGAAAGCTTGAGATTAGGGTTTTATCAAACACTATAAATACCGTCGACAAGAAGAAGACGGCCTTAATATATTTGACAAAAGCGGAAACCCTAAAGAATTCTTCACACAGAAGGAATTCGTATGAGTAAAACAGACTCCTGCTCTAATACCAATTGTTGGAATGATATTCCATAATGATCGATAGATTCAAGCAGAATAAGAAACGACAACGTAATAGATAACACAATAAAGAACACATGAATGGTTTGACTGGTGTCGAATAATTAAACTTTAACACCTTAGAAGAGCTCATTTAGGAACTTCGACTGTAGAGGTGTTTTGGGTTACAAAGCAACAATGATGATAATAACTGACCTCCTATCTAAGGCATACATGAATGCATTATAAATAACGTAACCCTAACCTATAATAACGGATGGACAAGCCCAATCTGGATATACAAAAAGAGCCCATGACACAACACTGAATACCCAACAAAAATCATCTAAGATATATATATATATATATATATATATATATATATATATATATATATATATATATATATATATATATATATATATATGGGTCAGAACCAAAATCGAGCGATAACCCGAATTTCCTTCAAAAATCAGCAGTTTTCGGCCTGACTGGTGTTGACAGCGATAAACCCGATGACAGCCGTAAACTAGTTCACGGCTGGTGGACCCCACCACCGACCATGAACCCCCTCCTATATATACGTCATTACTACCCTCATATACACTTTTCTGGCCGAAAACTCCCTCATTCTCTCTCTAACCTCTCAACTGCAAACAACAAAATACCCTCTTTTCTTCCAAAAATCATCAAGAATCACCTTTGGGCGTTATTGTGGAGCATCTAAAACGTGTTTTTCGTCGGATCAAGCATAGTTGTTCTTGAGTTCACATCCGTACACCCTTCAAATCTTCAAACCTTCAAGGGCCGCAAACCGGTCACGACCGTGAACCCTTCAAAAATTCATAATTCCTTCAAGATCCCCGTTCAACGCCGTAAATGTCACACCCCAAAACCGATAACGGCGGAATACGTTCCGGGGTGGAGGACGTTATGTACAGTATCATCACGATTGCATAATAGTAAAAACAAGAAACAACAACCATTTCATTTACATAGTGAGTTTAATTACAAGCGTGTTCTGTAAAGTTTCAATAGACACCAAAAATATAACAAAAATAAGAGATGGACCTTGTATGCTCCATCTTTTCCAAAATGCTGCACCTATACCTGTCTATCTTTGACCTGAGGATACAAGTTATTTTGAAAATGAGTATCAGCATAAAGCTGGTGAGCTCATAAGTATTTAGTGTGGTTGAGGTATAAAATGTGTTAAAACTTATAGTGTTAAAAGCTGCAATCTGCATTTATAAGTAGTAGAAAACTCTAGAAAATCCTATATTTTCCAGAAAGTATATCGTAAGTGAAATCCTTTGAGCTGCGTGTAAACTTTATCATTGAAAACTTTTAGTTGTACAGGCACAGTAGTAAATCTCAAGTACGTAGTGTAGATAAGGAAAAGTTATGCCTGTTGTCAGTAGTAGTGGTGCAAACTTCCATTAGTAATAGATACTTACTTACTTCGGGATGTTAGCTTAGACTTTAGTCTTAGTGTATTAATGTGGATATAAGTGTATTCCTTTTTATGTGACCAATAGTGTGAGAAATAGAGAGTCCGATGACCTTCCCGGTCATACGTAGTGTAGTGAAGTAGTGCCACCCCTGAGCCTGGTCGGCTCGGACTATATTTAATAGTCGGGATATAATAGTGTTTGTCCTATATAGATCTATACATGTAGTGTCGCCTTCCTTCTGGAAAGCTCTGGTCACAAGATGTAAGCGCGGTAGAGTGTCTTATAGAGGAATAGTGTGTTATACTCTAGATTAGTGTTTTCTCTTGTATTATAGAGTAGTAGTCTTTTGTATAGTTCATAGAGCGTTCTCTTATACATGTATCATCTTGTAATGATAATAGTTATAGTGTGTTTATTAGTAGCAGTAACGAGTCGTAGTAGCCTTAACTATACCTATTATAGTTAACTTAGTGTGTATGGTTCTTGGCTTTTGTATAACAAAGGTATTGAATATGATGAAGACTTTTATATCTAACACAAATATACATGATATATAACTAAGAAATCAACGACAGTCGGACGGATAACAGATACCCTAAGACCACATCAAACAAGAAAAGGAAATAAGGCGAGCTATCGGTCCTAAGTCCTTCAAGTCTTACTTATATAAATATATTAATGTAGATACATTTTTTTTATAAGAAAAGTAACTTAAACACAGTTTGAAAATAATTTAATAACAATTTAACAAAAAGAATGCATTTAGATATTTTCTAAAAATAGTTTTGTTCTCAAAGCAGTTTTTTAAAATGTAGAGATCTTTTATAAAGAATGGTGATAAATCACATGTGATTTTTACTATGAATTGTAAATCACATGTGATTGATTTTCATAAATTGTACATTTGACTTGTATCCCCCCCTAAAACATGTAAAAACAGTTAAAAAGGTTCATTAAGGGGTATGAACTCACTTGAAACGAGTAAATCGGGTGAATGTGTTGGATGAGCGTTTGGTGTCAAGTAAGGACTTGTACACCCTTTATGACCCTAGTATCATATGAGATATATGTTTTACAAGAAATTAGTGACTTATACTTTTATTAAAACATTTACACATCCAAAATTGATTAAAAGTCTTATGGTTGAGTGCTAGAAGGTTAATGAGTTGCATGGAAGGAGTGTATGACCTCACACTGGAGTTTACTCTCCTAAAACCCACCCTAAGTGAGTTTACGGTTAGGAGGCCACATACCCCATGAGTTTACGTCTGTAAACTCATGGGAGGAGTGTTTTTGATAGCTTTCAAGTTTCATATGGAATTAGAAGTGGTTCTAGGGAATTATACAAGGCCAAAGGGGTGTCTAAGGGTCCAAGAGTTTACTCCCTTGGAGTTTACGGCCCAAAGGCCACTCCTTGGGAGTTTACGGCCGTAAGCCCCATGGCTTAGGCCGTGAACTCTTGTGCACCCTCAAATCTTTGATTTTAAAGTCCTTGTTTCAATCCCAACAATTTCTAGTGAAGGTATAGGGCCATTTAGGGGACTTAAACTCTCATTTGACATGGTTTGGGGGAGTTTACCCCTCAAATGATGATGTTTAATTGTTCCAAACTCGAAATGGAAATTCCCTAAGCCATATCTCAAGCCTAAACATGATTTGGAAGTGTTTTTGGGGCATTTTTGAATGGTTAGAGGGTGTTTACGGCCTAAGCATGTGCTTGGGCCGTAAACCCTCTTTTATACCCTAAAAATTATTGTTTTGAGGTTTAAACACTCCTAGGTAAATTCCCCAACCAGTATCTAAGCTTAAAAGAAGGAAAATCGGGACATTTGGCACCATTTTAGGTGTTTACGGCCTAAGGAGGTTCTTAGGCCGTAAACTCCTTTTTGATGGCCATTTTGTGTGATTTTTGAGCTATTGCAACAATAATTGATGTTTAGAACAAGTTAGGGTAGAAGATCTTACGTTTTGGAGGCGGAATTTGCAGTTTTGGAGTAAAAAACGAGCTAGAGAGAGAGAGTAGAGAGAGAGAGTGAAGCTTGAGTGGTAAAAGAGTTCTAGGAAGTGTTTCACCTTCCTTATATAGGTCTCGGATGTTGCACCTGGTACACGACTGCCCGATGCTAAAGATTAGCGAGGGTTAAACTTTTTACCCGGGTTAAATGGTTGAAATATTATAACTTTATCCCATTAAATGGAAATAAAATTTACAAGTTATATTTATTTTGTTATGACAATAATCACATGAAATACAAATAAATAAATATTTATTTATTTGACGACCCCAAATTACGGAACTTTTATAAAATGACATATTCCGTTAGTGGATACGGATTAATATAACGGAATAAACTTTGGGTTGTCACATCACCCCCCCCCCCCCCCCCCCCGTTAAGGGAATTTCGTCCCGAAATTTAGAATTCAAACAGTTAAGTTATTACAGTACTACTAAGCGAAGAGATGGGATATTTGAGCTTCATTTGATCCTCGCGCTCCCAAGTGAATTACGGTCCTCGTTTGGCGTTCCATCGAACCTTCACAATTGGGATGCGGCTTTGTTTCTTTCGTTTTACTTCTCGATCCATAATCTCCGCAGGCTCTTCCATGAAGTTGAGGCTCTCGTTAACTTCGATCTCGTCGAGTGGAATGACGAGAGTCTCGTCGGACAGGCATTTCTTCAAGTTTGAGACGTGGAAGGTAGGGTGTATGTTACTTAGCTCGTGGGGTAGGTTGAGTTTGTAAGCTACGGGGCCGATTCTAGCAAGAATCTCAAAAGGCCCTATAGACCTTGGGTTTAGCTTTCCACGCTTTCCGAAGCGTACCGTGCCCTTCCAGGGTGAGACCTTCAAAAGGACTCGGTCTCCCACCTGGAATTCCAAGGGTTTTCTTCGTTTGTCTGCGTAGCTTTTCTGTTGGTCCCTGGCGGCTTTTAATCGTTCGTGTATCTGTACAATCTTCTCGGTCGTTTCTCGAATGATCTCCGGACCCGTGAGAGCGCTGTCAGGAACTCGTCCTTTAGCAAACTAAGTGTCACCCACCTCAGCCCAACACAGAGGGGATCTTCACTTCCAGCTGTAAAGGGCTTCGAATGGAGCTGCCTTGATGCTCGTATGATAACTATTGTTGTAGGAAAACTCCACAAGAGATAAGTGCGTATCCCACGATTTACCAAAGTCAATCACACAGGCTCGCAACATATCTTCTAAGGTTTGGATCGTCCTCTCACTATTTCCGTCAGTCTGCGGATGGTAGGCTGTACTCATGTCTAGCCTCGTCCCTAATGCCTTTTGTAGTGATTGCCAAAATCTCGAAGTAAACCTACTATCTCTATCCGAGATAATAGATATGGGGACGCCATGCAGCCGTACTATTTCCTTAATGTATGTTCTCATGAGTTTCTCCATCTTGTCTGTTTCCTTGATGGGTAGGAAGTGCGCGGACTTGGTCAATCTTTCGACGATGACCCAAATGGTATCCAATCCACTCGTTGTCTTGGGCAGCTTGGTTATGAAATCCATTGTGATCCGCTCCCACTTCCATTCCGGTATCTCCGGTTGTTGGAGAAGACTCGATGGCTTCTGGTATTCGACCTTAACCTTTGCGCAAGTAAGGCACTTACTCACGAAGGTAGCAATCTCTGCTTTCATATTAGGCCACCAGTATAGCTTTTTGAGATCCAGATACATCTTATACGAACCTGGGTGAACGGAGTATCGAGTGTTATGTGCTTCCTTCACCACCAGGTCTTTGAAACCTCCATGGCACGGAGTCCAGATTCGGTCCATGAGATAATAGGCTCCGTCATCCTTGACCTCCAAACTCTTATCCATTCCACGCAGGGATTCTCCCGTCACATTCTCAAGCTTTAAGGCTTTGAGCTGAGCCTCCTTAATCTGTGCAGATAGATGCGAATGGATAGTCATCGTTAACGACTTGGCTCTTCGACCAGAATACTCTTTTCTGCTTAGGGTGTCTGCTACCACATTGGCTTTCCCTGGGTGATAACAAATTTCGCAGTCGTAATCATTGAGTAGTTCGACCCATCGACGTTGTCTCATGTTGAGCTCTTTCTGGTTCAATATGTGCTAGAGGCTTTTATGATCAGTGTATACTATGCTCTTCGTTCCATACAAGTAATGTCTCCAGATTTTTAGAGCGAAGACGACCTCCCCTAACTCGAGGTCATGAGTGGTGTAGTTAACCTCATGTGTCTTCAGCTGTCTTGAGGCATAGGCGATGACCCTACCTCGTTGCATCAAGACACAACCGAGCCCTTGGTTCGACACATCGCAGTATGCCACAAGAGATAAGACCGGTGCAGTGCGTAGAGCTCGCTTCAAGGTCTGGAATGCTTTCTCCTACTTCTCTTCCCAGTCAAATGTTAGGCCCTTCTGTGTCAACATGGTGAGAGGTTTCGCAATCCGAGAGAAGTTTTGAATGAATCTGCGGTAGTAGCCCACGAGGCCTAGAAATTGACAAATTTTCGTAGGCGTCTTCGATGCTGACCAGTTCTCGATAGCTTTAATCTTGGAGGGATCCACGTGGATTCTTTCTTCACTAACCATGTGTCCTAAGAATTCAACTCTTCGGATCCAAAATTCGCACTTAGAGAACTTCAAATATAACTTCTCTGATCGTAGGGTTTCTAGGACGCGTCGTAGATGATTCCTGTGTTCTTCCTCGCTCCGAGAGTAGACGAGTATATCATCAATAAAGACGATGACGAACTGATCTAAGTATGGACGACACACCCTATTCATCAAGTCCATGAACACTGCGGGTGCGTTATTCAATCCAAAGGGCATCACTACGAACTCGTAGTGCCCGTAACGGGTTCGGAAGGCTGTCTTCGGGACATCCTCCTCTAGCACCCATAACTGGTGGTACCCGGACCTGAGATCAATCTTGGAAAAGTAACTCGCTCCTTGTAGTTGGTCAAATAGGTTGTCGATACAGGGAAGAGGGTAGCGATTTTTGACCGTGAGTTTGTTGAGTTCCCTATAGTCGATGCACATACGGAATGATCCGTCCTTCTTCTTCACGAACAAGACCGGAGCTCCCCAAGATGAGAAGCTTGGTCTTATAAAGCCATTGCTAAGTAGCTCATTAAGTTGACCGGACAGTTCTTGCATCTCAGTAGGTGCTAAACGATAGGGAGACTTAGCTACGGGGGTAGCTCCTGGGACTAGGTTGATTCTGAACTCAACCTGACGTTTGGGAGGTAGACCCGGAAGGTCCTCGGGGAAGACGTCAGGGAAATCGCATACAACGGGGATGTCTTTTGGATCTTTTGCTTTCTGGCTTGTGTCAACGACGTGTGAAAGGAAGGCATGATATTCTTTACGCAAGTATTTCTGGGCCTAAATACTGGAGATGATACGAAGGCTCGTACCGGGTTTGTCTCCATAGATCAATAGAGTTTCGTGTTTCGGTGGATTAAGGCGAATGGCTTTGTCGAAGCATAGGATATCGACGCGATGAAGACTCAACCAGTCCATGCCAACGATGACATCGAAATTCTTGATTGAGACTGGTATGAGGTCGATTGGAAATGAGTGGTCGTCTAACGTGAGGGTACAGCCTATGTAGATTTCGTTAGAGCTTTCGGTCTTCCCGTTAGCCATTTCTACGACGGATGTTTCTTTTAGTGGTTGCGGGGATTATTTAAGTAAGTGTTTAAAGTTTTGGTTTATGAAGCTTCTTTCTGCACCACTATCGAATAAGACACAGGCATAAGAGTTGTTGAGAAGAAACGTACCCATGACTACTGTGGGATCCGCCACTGCTTCGTTGTGACCAATATCGAGTAGTCTTCCGGTTCCTCCTGCATTCCTAGCCTTCGAACAGTTTTTCTTGAAATGGCCAGCTTCACCGCAGCCATAAGAAGTCTGGGTCACTCCCGAACCGGGAACTTGCGAGTTAGGTTTGGGTGGGGCTCTGCAAAATCGGACAGTATGGCCCTTCCGGCCGCAGTTGCAACATTGCAATTCACGGCAGGGGTCGTTGTGGTGGAAGGGGCACTTGGGACACTTGGGCAGGTTTCCAACATAAGCTTTTGCCTATACAGGAGTAGCAGGAGTGGTGGCAGCATGGACAACCATGATTTGTTGGTTTTTGGAAGAAGATCGATTCCTTTTGTCCTTCTTCCGATCCCCACACTTCCTTTTGTTATCGGATGAGTTGGGTGGCACGGTGGTATTTGTCGGGGTTGTTGCTGTTGTGGAAGAAACCTCATGATTGATTAAACTCTGGGCCAATTTCTTGGTGTTGTCAAAGGTCGTAGGGCGTGAAGCTAGAACGTTTCCTCAATACGAGGGCATTAAACCCCAAATGTATAGCTCGATCTTCTTGCTCTCCGATGGGATCATGTTGGGACACATAGCCGCCAAGTCGCAGAACCTGGCGGTGTAAGCTGCTATGGCGGTCCCTGTCATCTTAAGGTTCCAGAGTTCCTCCTCAAGTTTATGAATTTCACCCTAGGGCAGTACTCCGCCCTCATGAGGTCCTTCAGTGTGTCCCAGCCCATGGCATTGGCTGTTACCAAAGAGAGTGCATTGACATGGCCGTTCCACCATGTAAGGGCTGTTAGTGAGGGTGGCAGTAGCGTACTTAATTTTGCTCTCCTTGGGGCATGAGCACATTTCAAAGACAGCCTCAGTTCTTTCGAACCATTGAGACAATGCTAGGATTCCTCCGGTCCCATCGAAGAAAGTAGGTTTGCAGTTCATGAAGTCCTTATAAGTGCATCCCCGCACTCTTTGATGGACTTCACCAAATCTAGAGTTGCCACCGCTCATATATCCAGAGTTCATTTGAGCCATGGTTGTCGTTACAACTGCAGTCACAGCTGTTTGAAACAGCACTGGATCGAACTGCGGAGGAGGAGGTGGTGGAGGAGGGGTTTGAGTTGCTGGTCTGCCTCTGTTTAGACGCTTGCGTGGAGACAACTTTCACTGAAAGTTCATAGAAGTGATAGCAATAGTAAGAGTCTATTGCTAATATGATAAGGGTGTTTTATGGACTAAATCAACATAATCCAAAGATCAGAAAGAGATTCATAGCAATAGAGTAGTTAACTGCCAATTCACTGGTATTAATGATGTAATGCAAGTTCGTGAAAGTGACCTAATAGTAGGTCTTACATCAAACCATAAGGAAAATGTTGGCAGTCTAGAGGCCTAATTAGAGTACTTTCAAAGCTGGAAATGTTTACAGACAAGTGCTCTCCGGAGCATAAAAAGGAAAGGCTAGTCCTTAACAAAAGGGTGAGGTAATTAGACATCCTCTATGGGCGACGGGTACTCGTTGGGCGGACCCTCAGATAAGCTAGTTGAAGCATAACTTCTTGGAGATGTCGTTCATGAGTCCTTTGACGTGCTTGCAGTTCCCTAACTTCGGCTCGGGATGCAGCTAGTTGTTGCTGCAGAGCCTCGTTCGTCCTCCTTGTCATATCCATAGCTTCTTCAAGTTGGCGGATGCGAACAGTGTTGAGATTCGAGCTGGCGTCCACTTCTACAACTCGGCAAATGGCTGCTTGACCCTGCTCGACATTCCTGGCAATCCTTCGGACCATGATGGGCAAAACTCGGTCCGCTGATCCTCCATCGCTTATGTTGTAGAAGCTTCGGTCTCCATTGTAAGGTAAAGGTTGGTCCTGCTCCTCGCTCCATCGGTTTAAGGATATTACCCACATGGGAGTGGGACCTTGAAATGCCGGACGAGGGTTGGGGTTTGGAGCTTCAGGGGGTAGGTTGTTAACTTCTGGCTCTGAGCTGGAGCTATCCAAGAAGCCTCCAACATGATGATCATCCAAAGGGATCGGGTGGTGATCGTCTGACTCCTCATCGAGCCATCCTCCGTTGCCCTGGTTTGGATAATACGGATCGCTGGGATGGTGGAAGTCAGCCATGCTATCTATGCGAGAAAGGGGGACTGAAAGTTAATAGACGTACTAATCTAGGATACTTATAAGATGAATCGTTATTATTCGACCCAATACTTGCGTAGTGCATACCAATTACATGTAACCGAAGCAAGATAGTCCTTCGAATAAGCAACCCTAACTTCAGATCCCCAATCAAACAAGAATAGGAAATGAAGCAAAGGCCACAGATTCTGAGTCTATAGCGCCCTAGTCACATGTAACCGTGGTGTATCCACTTAGCAACTATTGTCCTACCAGTAACGACCCTTTTAGTTATCACATATGCAGTTAGTGGTATCCAGAATATTCCTATAGTATTCTTGTTCTAACGTTCTTGTGGTAGTGTTGGTAAGGTTTTAGACTTGTTGCAACACCACAATCACTCTTAGGCACATGCTAGTCACTCCTGGATAAATGTAGTTGATCAGGCTACATCCCCCCAGATGTGACTATATGTCTCTAAGCTTAATTGTGTTGTTCAACAATCTTAATACTTTTGTTTTGTTCTAGTATGATACTGACCCTTTTGTAGTAATGAGTGTATATATATACTTAGTTAAATCTTTTAGCATTTAGAAGTATATATTCTTGGTCAGAGTGTTTTAGTCCCGAAGTGTTTATAGTTCGTATATCTTTTATAGGTTGATATACTTGATTCACTATAAACAATGCTCTGATACCAATCTGTCACACCCCAAAACCGATAACGGCGGAATACGTTCCGGGGTGGAGGACGTCATGTATAGTATCATCACAATTGCATAATAGTAAAAACAAGAAACAACAACCATTTCATTTACATAGTGAGTTTAATTACAAGTGTGTTCTTTAAAGTTTCAATATACACCAAAAATATAACAAAAATAAGAGATGGATCTTGTATGCTCCATCTTCTCCAAAATGGTGCACCTGTACCTGTCTATCTTTGACCTGAGGATACAAGTTATTTTGAAAACGAGTATCAGCATAAAGCTGGTGAACTCATAAGTATTTAGTGTGGTCGAGGTATAAAATGTGTTAAAACTTATAGTGTGAAAAGCTGCAATCTGCATTTATAAGTAGTAGAAAATCCTATATTTTCCAGAAAGTATATCGTAAGTGAAATCCTTTGAGCTGCGTGTAAACTTTATCATTGAAAACTTTTAGTTGTAAAAGCATAGTAGTAAATCTCAAGTATGTAGTGTAGATAAGGAGAAGTTATGCCTGTTGTCAGCAGTAGTGGTGCAAACTTCCATTAGTAATAGATACTTACTTACTTCGGGATGTTAGCTTAGACTTTAGTCTTAGTGTATTAATGTGGATATAAGTGTATTCCTTTTTATGTGACCAATAGTCTGAGAAATAGAGAGTCCGATGACCTTCCCGGTCATACGTAGTGTAGTGAAGTAGTGCCACCCCTGAGCCTGGTCGGCATGGACTGAATTTAACAGTCGGGATATAATAGTGTCTGTCCTGTATAGATCTATACATGTAGTGTCGCCTTCCTTCCGGAAAGCTCTGGTCAATAGATGTAAGCGCGGTAGAGTGTCTTATAGAGGAATAGTGTGTTATACTCTAGATTAGTGTTTTCTCTTGTATTATAGAGTAGTAGTCTTTTGTATAGTTCATAGAGCGTTCTCTTATACATGCATCATCTTGTAATGATAATAGTTATAGTGTGTTTAGTAGTAGTAGTAACGAGTAGTAGTAGCCTTAACTATACCTATTATAGTTAACTTAGTGTGTATGGTTCTCGGAATTTGTATAACAAAGGTATTGAATATGATGACGACTTTTATATCTAACACCAATATACATGATATATAACTAAGAAATCAACGACAGTCGGACAGATAACAGATACCCTAAGACCACATCAAACAAGAACAGGAAATAAGGCGAGCTATCGGTCCTAAGTCCTTCAAGTCTTACTTATATAAATATATTAATGTAGATACATTTTTTTATAAGAAAAGTAACTTAAACACAGTTTGAAAATAATTTAATAACAATTTAACAAAAAGAATGCATTTAGATATTTTCTAAAAATAGTTTTGTTCTCAAAGCAGTTTTTTAAAATGTAGAGATCTTTTATAAAGAATGGTGATAAATCACATGTGATTTGTACTATGAATTGTAAATCACATGTGATTGATTTTCATAAATTATACATTTGACTTGTATCCCCCCCCCCCCCTAAAACATGTAAAAACAATTAAAAAGGTTCATTAAGGGGTATGAACTCACCTGAAACGAGTAAATCGGGTGAATGTGTCGGATAAGTGTTTGGTGTCAAGTAAGGACTTGTACACCCTTTATGACCCTAGTATCATATGAGATATATGTTTTAAAAGAAATTAGTGACTTATACTTTTATTAAAACATTTACACATCCAAAATTGATTAAAGGTCTTATGGTTGAGTGCTAGAAGGTTAATGAGTTGCATGGAAGGAGTGTATGACCTCACACTGGAGTTTACTCTCCTAAAACCCACCCTAAGTGAGTTTACTCTCCTAAAATTGTTATTAGGATCCCGTTAAGTGTCGCGTACATTAATCCAGAGGTCTGCATTTGCAGTTTCGTTGTCCGACATTTCACGCAACCAACTGTGAGTTAATACCCCTATACTTTTATGTTTTTAATGTTTTCAGGGGGAGAGTACAAGCCAAAATCAAATTATTTGTGAATTTATACAAAAGGATTTCAAAACACTTAAAATTGAAGCAATGAATATAGTCATACGGTTTCCACATTTCATAAAATATTTAGGTATTTTGTCCCTTTTGTATTATGCTAAGCATAAGGGACGTTTTCGACTTACTGCCAAATTACATAGTTTTCAGAATCAATTCATGAACCAAATACATAATATTCATGCAAACTATAATAAGTATAGTTTGGGGTTTCAAAATACAACATCACAAATTCAGAGTTTATACATTGTTAAAGATATAAACTATGACATACTTAGTTTATTATATTCTCGGGTAACAAGTATACTTTATTACATAATTATTTAAGTATAATTGTTACTCTATAAAGTATACACACGAGTAAATACAACAGATTAATACAGAACTACATGTAAACTAGATTACACAGAATTGTGAGACTCTACTTCAAAATTGTACCCTTTGGTGTACTGAACTAAATCCTGTCATAGTATAACCAGAGTCTCCTGGAGGGAGAGCGTGAGATTTGTGAATAGATCTATTCGGGACTGACAATCCCACACCTGAACTACTAGCTACAGTTAGGCAGGCATGCCTGGGGTGACAAGTATCATATATCCGACACTTGTAGAACGTCGTAAAGGTCTTTAGGTTTAACATCCAAAATTTCAAACAAATTTAAACTTTTAAAAACATGTCAATTTCATCAAAATATTACAACTTTATTTTCAAAACATTGATTATCAGAGTCTTTTCCCAGAAACATGAACTGAACGATCACGCCTTGGCCTTGCCGCGATCCCCTGAGGTACCTGAAACAATAAACTAAAACTGTAAGCCCGAAAGCTTAGTGGGTCACCCCAAAATACCGATACACATACAGTCCACAGAGCAATATCAACATTAGCATATCATATCGAAACAGAACAGCATACACTGGGTCCCTAGCTTTACAAGCTGGACTACCCCCAGGCCCTCAGTACGAGTCTGGAATTTCTACTAGGCCCTCAGCTCGTATCTGGAATGCCATCGAGTCCTCAGTATGTGTCTGGAATGCGTACCGGGACATCAGCTCATATCTGGAATACTCTCGGGTTTGTTGGCTACCGCACGGAGCAGTATAACCTCAACCCACCCCACATAACATGTCGACATGTAACATATAAATGCACATACAGGTAATCAATCAGTATCACAGGCAGTCCTACAGATCTACCCGACTAGCACATCAATTGGCATACATCACCAACTCAAACTCAACATAACAATAACTACTAGGATATCAAATCCCATGGGCCGGCCTTGGTGCCTTAGACCCCTTAGTATAGTGAGGATAACTCACCTCGAAACGTCGACTCACAGAAATTAGCTCCAACCTTCGGGTTACTGACACGAGTCCCACCACCTATATTTATCACGAATTGCATACGAAAGTTTCTTATCCTTCTAGAACTGTCCTCAAAAGTCAATAGATCAACTTCGGTCAATGGTCAAAGTCAACAATCAAGGTCAACAGTCCATGTTGACCTGACTCGCCGAGTTCCCTCAGCTACTCGCCGAGTTTCCTTGGCTTTCGGTGCACTCGCCGAGTCATCGACTGACTCGTTGAGTTTCCCTTGTTTTTCGACTGAACTCTAAAGCCACTCGTTGGGTTTCCTAAGCGAGAATCGACGGGTACATACTGATGGGATTAAAACAACTTTTAATCTAAGAAGATCGATTAGATCTTGAACAAGTATATGAATTTAAAACAGTAAAAACGCAATAATAAGAACAAACAGCTTAAATCAAACGTGTCGAATGATTAAATAAAATCCTTAGAAGAGCTCGATTAAGAACATCAACTGTAAAGGATTGGAAGATTACAAGAACGATTACAGGAAAATATTATACTCTTGATCAATCGCTATATCGATAATCTCTCGAATCTTGACCTAATATGCATGCAAGCATTAACTTAAATACTATACATAAAAGGCTCTCGGTTGGACAGGCCCAAACCGGAGAATAAAATGCTAATCTAACGAGCCCAAAAGACGCAACATCAAAACTCTTTTCAGCCCAACAATCTCCCCCTTTGCGTCAATTTGGAGCGAGACCTTCACTTTCTACTTGGGCCGACGGCTGAAGCTGGTACTTTCTTCTTCACGGTACTAAACAGACACTTGGTTATGGAAAGGATGGTCTGTCTAAACCGGATGTACCAATTGATCATATCATTGAAGTACTTGATATCATCAGCCGAATTGTCTTTACACTCTTGATGATGAATAAGATGTGCTCCAAGCAAGTCGTAGTGTAAAGATGTTTGTCAGCTAAAGCGAAGAGACATTTTTGTCCTTCGGCTCTAGTGAACATCACAGAGTTTCGCCTCGAATCTATCTTGCCCATTTGCATTTGATTCAGATCACTGGCCGATCCCACAGGCTTGACTTTCGGTTTCTTCTTAAAAACTGTGGCAACCTCCTGATCCATTAGGGCCACCTCCATGATATAGCATGCCAGCATCCTTTTGACATGGTCTAAGATGGGACCATATTCGGCTTCGTTTGTCAGCAGGATATTGTACAAGACTATCCAATCATGAGGGTTCAGATTGGGCAGATCCGCCAGAGAGATCATGTGAGTAGTTCTTGCAGATCCTCGGATAAGCTTGAACTTGACGTTTGTGAATCTCCCCACGGCAAAAGGCTTCATCACCCGAACATTGACAATCTTCTGGGCGCTCCATGTAAGGTACTAAGGGCGAGCGGCCTCCAGGTAGAAGTCAATGAGCTCCCTGTCAAGCTCATCGTTCGGATGCGGGACTTCAGAAATATTAGAGAAGGCGTGGAAGATGAACGCCTTTCGAGTTAGCGGCATATCAAACTGCGAATCAATAGTGTTGTTGCAGTCGAAAGATATCACCGGCTCGAGCCACAGTATGCTTGGAGTCTCTATGGCCTCTTTTATCAAACGATCCCTGGTCCAGGCAGGGAAGAGCAACTTTCGGCTCTCAAGGAGATCGTGGGCTTCTTTTTGCTTTCGTTCGGCTTCTTCAGCCTCACGCGCCACACGACTGGCATCACCTTCAGCATTGCGACTGTTCTTTCTTTTTAACATGTCCGCAATGGTATCCTTGTCTTCATCTTCATCTTCATCCTCTGCTATGTGTTTGCCCTTGTTCTTCACACCCGAACCCGAGGCATGACCAGTTGGGGGTGGTTCGGTTGTGTGAGTAGCTTTGGAGGACGGAGGTGGTTTCGATCCTTTCTTCTCTTCTCCCCCTTGTTTCGGAATGGACACGAAACTGGGTAGGCCTTCAATTTTGCTTAAGAGGTCCATGGCCGGAGATAGCTTTTCAGCAAGGGTGCGCCTCACCGAATGATTAAGGATGGGATCGTGTGCTTCCAGGATGTTAGATAGAGCTGCGTGGACATCCGAAACACACGTCTTTATGACCTCCCTCTCGGATCGAAGAGCTTCCAATTGTTGTTCGGAGTTGGAAAGCTGCGTGCTCTTGACCTTTAGGGCAGCTGTTTTACTCGCCAGAGCGTCCATCAGAGAGTTCTCTGCCGCAAGATCCTCTTGTAGTTTTGCCAGACGGGCATCGATAGAGGCACGGAGTGCCGAGTTGTCGTCGCTGATATTTTGTCGGAGGGTAGCGAACGAAGTCAACTCCGTGGAGACGAACTTGGCCAATTGCTGAACAATCGGTTCCAGAGTTGTCTTTGTGGCATTGGCGCTTTCCTGCAGAGACTTCAGCAGGTCAGAAGCGTCATTGAATAGTTTATCGACTTTTTCGGTCGCAGCCTCACAGGCTCGGGTGGAGGCGGCTATCGCAGCAGTTGCTGAGGCCACTGAGTCATGTTGAGCCCTGGAGAAGGCATCAACTATCTTCTGAAGGGCAACTTCAGACAAGGATGACTGCTGGTTGGAAGAGGAGGCGAGAAGTTGATCAACCTTCTCGTTAAGGTCGCGGAGATGCTTCTTTGTCACTGGAGCATCATCCTCCTCATCACTTTGAACTTGAAACGGACTATAGTAGACCGAATCAAAGTTCATGTGATCACCACCAAGGTATTGATCATCGCCATTGGAGGCGTCTTCTGGAGATTGAGGTGGTGGTGAAGCTGATTGATCCCGTTGTATACCCCATACATAATCGACAGGAAAAGACGACTGGCCCCGTCCGATCCTGAGCTCCTTTCTGACAGTCCCTTGAAGAGAACTGTAAATAACCCATTCCACTGGGGCGGTAGGCAGGACTTCTTGAACCTTGCGACGGAGGTAAGAACTTCCGTGTAGCCCATGTTGTAGAACATGTTGTAGAGCATACCAACCGGAATCGTCTCCGGGTGAACACGCGATGGGTCAGCAGCAAACCCAAGCATGGTGCAGAAGCGGGGTCGAGAAATCGACGTTTTGTGTTCCGCCACTTCGAAAAAGACCCTGTCGACGGCCTTGTCGTAGTAAGCCGTTGCGTAGACCTGAGATAAGGCCACCATTGGCACCGTTTCAATCCTTGACAGTGCAGGAGCAAGCTGGGAGTATTTGAGACATTCGATGACCGGCGACATATAAGAATCATACGCCAGTGGGTTGAGATCAATCACGAGGCATTGCTGAGGACGGATTGGAAGAATCTGAGAAGTAGCATGGACGGAAGAGGATTCAGCCATTGTTGCAGGTTTGGGGAAGAAGATAACCGGGAGAGAGTTTGGAAGTATTTTTGCTTTGGAAATTATGGGGCAGTAAAGAGGTAAAAGGTGGTGTTGATGGGTTTTTATAGTAGGTGATAGGAGAGAGAAAAATCGTTTCAAATCTCTTATGGAAATACGAAACGGGTTTTTTGGAGTGACTGATTGGTGACAGTTGGGACGTGCGATGATCACGTAGGAGAGAGAGTGTCAGATTCCTAGGATCACGCCTCTCAATAAGCGCCGGTTCAGAGAAAGAAATCGTTTCCATTTCCACACGCGCCTGTAACTCCATAGATATGACGCTTCGATATTGCACATGCGTACTCAAGTGTCAGAAAAAGCGCGGCCGTTTCAAATTCACGCGCCCTCCTTTTTACCGTCGTTTGAATTTCTATCCTTTTAACTCCCGCCGAGTCAGCAACTTTTTGTCTTTTCCCCTTTTTTAATCAGCTGTATTCAATATAGGACCCACGTGGCTGATTTTTGGCCTCAACTTCATTAGCAACGCTTCAGTAATAATCCAGCCTGTAAAGTAATTAGTAACGGAATTTTTGAAAATCTAGGATTTTCGTGCAAAGAGTGTAAAAGAAAAAGAAATAAAGCAACTCTTTTTAGGATAATCTGTGATGTCCATAAGGACATGAAACTGATGATCCCGGACACGAATCTCTTCCTTCAAGGTTAAGAAGAACCTCAAAGTGTTAATGTGGAATCCCGTTGAATTACGATCAAACATTTGTTAAGAAATGTTGAAAGGCTTCTTTTAATTAGGCTAAGTAATGGTGGGTTCGCTTTGATTCAACAATACAATTCTTGATATAAGAACGAATGTGAACAAAGTACTTGTGAGACCGGTGTAGTCTGTTGAACAAGTAGGTTGGAGTTGATTTTTGAAGTGGCTTGGATTAATATGAAATCTCAGATAAAAAAAATTTAAAACTAGATCCCTTGGGAAGAAATGTTATGGTTTGTAACAATTTCATTGGAATCATGCAAAGAGAATAAAAATTGAGACTCCATGAAGGTACATTCGTCAATTCATTGGTGAAGACTTGATAAAGTTAATTGGTCACCGTCAATTCGTTGGTGTTGAATTTTGGGTTTCACTCAGCTCGTAGTGGCACGAAACTAAGATCATAAACACAGATGTTGTGTAACCATAAACCTCAGTGGTAGTTTCTGAGAGTCTCAAGGGTTACAGTGATGAAACGAATGTTATGGAGAAATATAATGGGGATGGTGAAAGAAGACATAGTACCTCTGCTGCGAACAAAAGGACCAAGCAGGAAACTCTTATCTCATGTGAGAAGAGAGTGAGGTAGCTCACGATTAGAATAAATGTGTTAGCCTTATAGGGAAGACAAGGTTTGTGTATACCAGGTCATGAAGGCTATTATTCAAAATCTTATGAGGCTTGGGACACATACAGCAGCATGCTTCTAGGGACACTTAAGTAAGGCATCGAATATATTCCCATAAACAAATGAGCACACAATAAAAACATTTTTGGATTTTTGATATTATTAGAAAAAAAATATAAAATATTGAAAAGAAAAAAAATATGATAAAAAAAAAACTTTCGAAAAATGGAAAAACCGAACCCGAACGTTCGGTTGGTTTCGGTTGGAAAAAGTTGAAAAACCGAACCCGAACCTTCGGTTGGTTTCGGTTCTTGAAAATTTTGAAAAACCGAACCCGAACCTTCTGGGGGTTTCGGTTTTGGAAAATTTTTAAGAAACCAAGGAGTTTAGATATGCAATATGAAAAAAACTTTTTACACAAAGAAAAACAAATTTTGCACAAGAAATATACAACACAAAAAAACTACCTTTGAAGTAATGAGCGAGTGAGATGGTTGAACCGAACCCGAACGTTCGGTTGGTTTCGCTTCTTACGTTTGAGATTGAGAGGTAGTGTGAGGTACTGACTCTGATTCCATCATTCCTAGCCCTTGCAATATTTTATTGAACGATGGTTCTGGAAGAGCTTTGGTAAAAACGTCAGCCAGTTGATCAGTGGTTCTTACGAAGTGAACTTCGACATTTCCATCTTCCACATGATCTTTGATGAAGTGATACCTCAGTGCTGTGTGTTTGGTTTTAGAGTGTTGCACTGGGTTATGACAGATCCTAATTGCACTTTCAGAGTCACAATATAGAGGGATCTTCTTCATATTGAGTCCATAGTCTCGAAGTTGACTCTGGATCCAAATCACTTGTGATGTGCAGGATGCAGCGGCAATATATTCCGCTTCAGCAGTAGACAGCGACACACATGTTTGTTTCTTGGATTGCCAGCTGACCAACTTCCCATCAAGAAATTGACAGCCACCAGTTGTGCTTTTGCGGTCGAGTCCACATCCTCCAAGGTCAGCATCAGAATAGGCTTGAACGAAGAAGCCTGAATTGGATGGATACCATAGACCTAAGGAGGCGGTTCGCTTGAGATAGCGTAGGATGTTCTTCACTGCCAGCATGTGAGGTTCGCGTGGGTTAGCCTAAAATCGAGCACAATAACACACAGAAAACATGATATCAGGCCTGCTAGCAGTTAGATACATCAGTGAGCCTATCATTTGACGATAGAGCGTGATGTCGACAGCCGGTTTGTCTAGAGAAGGGGTAAGCTTGGTGCCGAATGCCATTGGGACTTTGACTTTTGAGTCTCCCATCATGCCAAACTTTGCTAGGAGAGTCTTTGTGTAAGCTTCCTGATTGATAAAGATGCCTTCGGGTCCCTGTCTTATATTTAAACCAAGGAAAAAATTAATAGGACCCATTGAGCTCATTTCAAACTTAGTCTCCATCATCTTCCTGAATTCAGCTGTTAAGCTGGGATTCGTAGAGCCAAAGATGATGTCATCGACATAAATTTGAACTATCATAAGGTGGTTACCTTCCTTTTTGCGAAAGAAGGTTGGGTCAACCGAACCTTGTTTGAATTTGGACATCTTTAAAAATTTTGTAAGCGTTTCATACCAGGCTCTCGGAGCTTGTTTGAGGCCGTACACAGCTTTATCCAGAATATAGCAATGATTTGGATACTTTTCGTTCACGAACCCAGGAGGTTGCTCCACATACACAGTTTCTTCAAGTTCTCCATTGAGAAATGCACACTTGATGTCCATTTGGAAGACCTCAAAGTTTTTGTGAGCAGCATAGGCCAGAAATATTCTAACCGATTCTAGCCTAGCTACTGGAGCGAACGTCTCTTCATAATCTATCCCTTCCTCCTGACAGTATCCCTTGACAACCAGACGAGCTTTGTTCCTTATGACATTACCTTCCTTGTCCATTTTGTTTCTAAAAACCCATTTAAGACCAACAACTGAAGCATCCGGAGGAGTTGGAATGAGGCGCCAGACTTTGTTCCTTTCGAACTCGTTCAGTTCGTCTTGCATTGCTTGAACCCAATCAGAGTGATCGAGGGCAGTGTTCACTGTCTTCGGTTCAACTTTTGATACAAATGAGTTAAACATACAAAACTCAACCTTTGAGAATAGGGATGTCTGTTTTGCCTTTAGTTGAGATCGGGTCAGAACCTTTTCAGATACATCACCAACTACTTGAGAGATAGGATGATCTCTGGTCCATTTTGTAAGAGGAGGGTAATTCGGATCGAAGGTTGGATCTAGTTCAGCATTGATCATCTCTTCGGGCTCAGATTGGCTATCGTCATCAAGCGTCATATCATCATGCTCCCCCTCAAATAATGAGTCTTGAGAAACATGAGGCTCAGGATTTTGTTGTGGTGCTGGATTTTCAGACGTTGAAGCACCTTCGTATGGAGGGGCATCTTCGGTTGGAGAGGCACCTTCGGTTGGTGAAGGACCTTCGGTTGAAGTAGTAGAGCTTGGCTCCCCCTGGACTTGTGAGCTTGGCTCCCCCTCGACATGTGAGCTTGGCTCCCCCTCGACAGAAGCAGTGTTGGTTGGAGATTCATCAGTGAGCGATTCTCCTTCATGCATTCTTTTCGCAGCATCTTCGACAATTTGTTTCATATGATCAATTTTGTTGTCAGCTGCACCTGCTTCTGAGAGAGAAGCTTTTTCCGGTTCATCAAAGAGTTCCAGAAATTTCTCGTACAAATTGGCGATTGAGACCGTGACTTGGCCAGTTTGAGGAAATATTTCCCCGGCAGTGTCATCTATGGCCTGTAGCTTCTTGACGTAGTTATCGTCGAAGGTCACATAGTATGTCTCTTCAATCCTTCTTGATCGTTTGTTTAGGACCCTGTACGCCTTGGATGTAAGTGAGTAACCCAGAAAGATTCCCTCGTCAGCTTTGACATCAAACTTGTTGCGGTGTTCTTTAGAGTTAAAGATGAAACACCTTGAGCCAAACACATGGAAAAATTTCACGTTGGGCTTTCTGTTGTTTAATATCTCATATGGTGTGAGCGTGAATCGCTTGTTGAGATAGGACCTGTTTTGAGTATAACAAGCAGCAGAAATAGCGTCAGCCCAAAAATAAAGAGGTAAGGAAGCGAAACTTAACATAGTGCGGGCAGCTTCACACAGAGATCGGTTTCGTCTTTCGACTATCCCGTTCTGCTGTGGTGTGTAGGGAGCTGAGAAATTATGACTAATTCCCTTTTCTGCAAGAAACTCTTCAAACTCCCTGTTCTTGAATTCGAGACCATTGTCGCTCCTGATGTTTCGAACGACCTTCTTGAGCTGGACTTCAATTTGCTTGATAAACACTTTCAGCTTTTGAGTCGCTTCAGATTTGAGTTTAAGAAAGAACACCCATGTAAATCGAGAGAAGTCATCAACGATAACAAGAATGTACTTGCTACCACCGATGCTTTCAATAGATGAAGGACCACACAAATCGATATGAAGCAATTCGAGTGGTTCAACAACTTTTGTGTTAATTACGGATGGGTGACTTTGACGACTCTGCTTTCCCATTTCGCATGCAGCACATAAATGCTCTCTGTCAAACTTGAGCAATGGAAGACCCCTAACGTGACCTCCAGTGACAAGTCGGTTGATATCTTTGAAATTGAGATGAGAGAGTCTTCTGTGCCACAACCAGCTTTCGTCGGATTGAGCTTTTGATAGCAGACATATGGCTGGGTTTCCTTTGATGGGTTTCATGTTCAGAGGAAACATTTCACCCTTTCGCTCTGACTTCAGAATCACTTTCTTTGTCTTTTTCTCTATGATTTCAGAACCTTCATCATCGAATGAAACTTTGAGACCTGTACCTCCGACAAGCTGAGATACACTGATGAGGTTGTGTTGAAGTCCTTCCACATAGGCCACCTTCCTTATGGTAAATTCACCATTCGTTATCATCCCATATCCCTTTATGGTGCCGAAAGAGTTATTTCCAAACTTAACGTTGCCACCATTTGCAAGAGATCTGTATTCCCTGAGCTCCTCTTTCCTCCCTGTCATGTGACGCGAGCAGCCACTGTCGATGTACCATTCTTCGTCAAACTGCTCGTCACTTATAACCTGCAAAAATTAAGAAGATTTAGGAACCCAAAGTTTCTTGGGTCCACGTGAGCTTTTCATGGGAAAAGGAATAGTAAGAGAGATGTCAACTAGATATGTTCGTTTTATTAGAGTTGTTTCATCTTTCTTTTTAATGGTAAAGACTTTTATTTTATTGACATTAGGGATGTTCGTTTTGGACTCAGGTTTGGATTCATTGACCTTCTGCTTTCCCTTCTGTTCAGCAGATGGATGAGGTTTTTGAGAACCAACGGAATTAGCGTTAGAGTAAGATGGAGATGAATGGTTGGAAGTGGAAGAACGAGAAGAATTAGGAAGAGAGGATTTGGATTTGGATGGAGATGTCTTCCTTGCTGATGACTCTAGGTGACCCTTTTGCTTTTGATCGTTGGTGGGGTTAACCTTTGAGTCTTGTTCCTTTTTTATTTCAGAGCCGAACCTCTGTGTTCGGTTGGAGTTGTTCTTGGAACCGAACCTTTGTTTTCGGTCGAAGTCCTTTTCAGAACCGAACCTTGGCTTTCGGTTGGTGTTTTCTTGTGAACCGAACCTTAGCTTTCGGTTGGTGTTTTCTTGTGAACCGAACCTTAGCTTTCGGTTGGTATTTTCTTGTGAACCGAACCTTGGCTTTCGGTTGGAGGAACTTTCAGGCTTTCGTACAGGATTGTTTTCATACTTCAGATTCTTGTCCTTGTGTGTATAGTATGCGTTCTGGGAGTGCCAGAATTGTTTCCTTTCAGAAAGATTTTTCCTGTATCTTTGGTTCCTCTCTATCTTCTTATCCCTCATCTGCTTAGGTTGATGATGAACGTTCGCTCTTGTTTTTGCTGTCACTTTGACTGATTCCTTTTGAACTTCAGGAGTTTTTCTTTGAGCAGAGGGAACAGATGGAATATCGGAAGAAGATTCAGTTTGCCCTGAGGAAGTGGAAGGAGTATCTGATGAAGTTTCGCTTCGAGCTGTAGGTGTTGAAGGAATGTCTTCTTTTGCTAAACGATCATCCTCTTGAGGAATTTCTTTGGTACCACTGGTGCTTGGTTCACTGAAATTATCAGGCTTGTTCAAGGGTTCAGGTATGTATCTCCCTTTTCTCATCCAAGAGGTTCTTTCAGATAGGCCGACGGTTTCGTTTCCATTATCAATAGGAGCTTCCCAGAAATACTCATCACAGCCATCAGCATTGTCTTCGTTAACAATAGCTGTGAGTTCAGCTGTTTGATGTTCGGTTACTCCAGTCACCTTGTATACTTGATTTGGAGTGGTCCTGACCTTTTGATACACAACAACTTTTTCTACTAATTTCGGGGACTTTTGTTGGGACAATCTAGCGAATTCCACAGAGTTTTCAGAAATAAGATTTTTGTGGTTTTCAATTTCGCTTTTAACAAATTCTGAGCAGTCAACCGTATCCTCCACAGAAATTTCACTCATGTTTTCGTCCTCGTTAAGCTCAGATGCATTTTCAACATCGATTTTGTTTTCTGAGCTTACGTTGGCGTTTAGAGAGTCAAATTTTTGCATGGTTTCGGTTCTCAGTTTAAGTCTGTCATTTTCGTCCAAAAGGTTTTTGAGCATGTCCTTGTGGTCTTTGGACTTAATGAAGGACTCAATTTTGTCCAGTCCATACATATAGGTCGGATTGACATCATCAGACGATATCACACTCTCACAATTGTAGGCTTCGACATCGATATCATCCTCCTTAAATTCTAGAAAGGGCAAAATCATGCGATGGATCTTTTGTCCTATCTCACAATCCAAGTGAAGTTGAGTAATATTGGAATATAAACGTTTAGCTATTAAACAAAAAACATTTCGTTGTTTTAACAATTTCAAATTGTCTCTCTGCAAATAAATGTTTTCGTCTTTAACTTTAATTAATTCCGACTCTTTTAACTCAATCCACATTCGCCGCTCCTCACTCTTCGACGCCGCCCTGCTTAATTGATCAGTCAGGTTAGAATTGGTGACTCGAGTTTGAGTTAGGCTACTATCTAAATGAGAAATTCTTGTATTAATATTTTTTAGTTCTTTCTCGTAAGAAGATGGTGGTACTTTAGATGAAATAAAAGCAGATTGTACCTTCTTTATCAGTTCATCGAGTTCATTGAACTGCTGGCTGAGTGGTTTGGCCGTAAAGCACATATCCTCCTGCACCTTCGGTCCATTGCTTCCTCCATCGGTGTTGTATCCCCTTATTTGAGACCCTTCAGACACCATGAAGCATTTTCCACCACTGCTTTCCTCCTTAGCCACATATGCCTTTCCATGAGTAGGCTTCCTCACTTCTTCGTCTTCTGAGTCAGTAGACCAAACTTCAGTGCTACCGAACTCATCGTCATTGACCGAACCCTGCACAATAAGAGCATTAATAGAAGGGTTAGCGGTAGACTTCTTCTTTCTCAACTCATCCAATCTCTTCTGCAGCACAGCTTCCTCATCATTTCCATTGTCCTTTTCAGCCATCTTCTTAAGAACACAGTCCTTAGCGTAGTGGTTCTTGCCACCACAATAGAAAACAGCTTACTCCGGAATCGCCATCTGCTTTCGGTTCCTTTTTGGGCTCCTCAGCTTTCGGTTCATTGTTTGCTTTTTCTGAGTTGTAACTCCCCTGCCAGTTTCGGTTTTTGTTGCTGGGGAATCTCTTCTTTATGAACCTCTTAGGATTGGATACCATCATGGCATAATCCTCAGTTGAGAGGTCATATTCTTCCAAGTTGAGCTCTTCATCCTCCACCACAGCTTTACTTTTAGATAGGAGGGCCAACGAACCAAGACTGGAGACAACATTCTTCTCTTGAACCACAATCTTCTCTTGGGACTTTAGAATACCCACCAGTTTCGCCAAAGAATATGATTTAAACTGTTCATGGGCTTTGACTGTGGAAACAACTGCTCTCCATTCAGATCGCAGTCCGTTCAAGAACGTAACCTTTTGTTCGATGAGCTTCCTTTCAATGTCGTGTTTGATCATCTTGCTGAGAAGATGATTGAAGCGATCAAACGTCTGGGTCACAGTTTCTTCGGCCCCTTGCCTGAATTCACCAAATTCAGATAGAAGCAAGGTTTGGATGGAATGTTCAAGATCTTCGTCTGTGGAATACAGTTCGCGAAGTCTATCCCACACTTCCTTCACCGTAGTGCATGAGCTGACCAGCCTGAATGTGTCGGACTGAAGGGCGAATCTGATCAACCTAAGTGCCTTAATATTGCACTGGAGTTTGTCTTTTTCATCTTGCGCGATATTCGTCACGTCCTTGAGCAGATCATTGTACTCTTTTTGCGTCTTAATGATTCTGGACGTCGTAGAATGAGAAAACGGTCCACTGATGATGGCTTCCCATATGAGATAACCATTGTCCTCCGATCCAATCACATAATCTTCGAAATGATGCGCCCATACTTCATAGTCATGGGTGTACAAGATTGGAATCTTTGTCGTTGAACCGATGCTGTTGGAGATATTAATAGGGTTTGATTGCGTTGCGTCCATAATGATCGTAAAAACCTGTTCAAAGATCAGACTTGTAATAAAGCAGATTAGGGCAAAATAATAAATACTAAGATACGTCAATTAAGATTAGGTCAATAAATATCAATAATTGCGGAAAAACCCTAATGGTAATCTTTTTCACAGAAAAGATGTGTATCGATTACATAGTCTCCTGCTCTGATACCAATTGATGGGATTAAAACAACTTTTAATCTAAGAAGATCGATTAGATCTTGAACAAGTATATGAATTTAAAACAGTAAAAACGCAATAATAAGAACAAACAGCTTGAATCAAACGTGTCGAATGATTAAATAAAATCCTTAGAAGAGCTCGATTAAGAACATCAACTGTAAAGGATTGGAAGATTACAAGAACGATTACAGGAAAATATTATACTCTTGATCAATCGCTATATCGATAATCTCTCGAATCTTGACCTAATATGCATGCAAGCATTAACTTAAATACTATACATAAAAGGCTCTCGGTTGGACAGGCCCAAACCGGAGAATAAAACGCTAATCTAACGAGCCCAAAAGACGCAACATCAAAACTCTTTTCAGCCCAACACATACATGTGCATATCTTTGGGGGAAGTTCATCCAACTTGCTGAGTTGTTCATCAACTCGCCGAGTTTCATGACGATCTTCATCGGACTCGCCGAGTTGTTCATCCAACTCGTCGAGTTCACGGCTTTCTTCATTAGACTCGCCGAGTCATCCTTGCGACTCACCGAGTCCATTCGGTCCTTTTTCCATATAGACATATTTCGACCCATGCGGTAGCTCCAATTCGTAGATCTAGGCTTCTATGTCATACTTATCACGTAAAGTCAGAAATTTGTGTACATGCATTGCCTTTAAGGCTCTAAATGCCAAGTCTAAGTTCTTAATGGGGATTCATGCCCAAGAGGGACCTCATACATGATCAATTTTGAGACTTTATGTTGCTAGAGCTTAGAGAGGGTTCAGATCTAAAGTTACAACTTCAGAAACAACTCATTGTTCAACTTATCAACCCATAAAGTCCATAGAAAACCATAGAACTTCAAAAAAAAAAAAGGAAAAATCACTGAAGAGATGGTGATTTAGGATACCTCTGGAAGATGACAACTGAAATAGTGCTGATTTCCCCACCTTACTTGCTCCAACCACCTCTTCCTTCATGCCTTCTCCTTCAAAATCTTCAAACAAGCTTCACACACTCACTAAAGTACACACACTTGAATCAAGGACTCTTTAAGACTGTAAAGAGACCCAAGGGAGGATAAGGCTCCATTAAATAGGGACACAAACCCTGGGAATTAGGGTTTCACTTGCCAGCTCCTACTCGCCGAGTCCCACTAGTGGACTCGCCGAGTCAGTCACTTAAGTTGCGATCTAATCCCGCTGCTACTTGACGAGTAGGGCAACCGACACGTGAAGTAGGGCCAAAATCAAGAAACTTTAATTGAACAATACCCGAGAATCGGGGTGTTACAACTCCCCCCCTCTTGAACTAGACTTCACCCTCGAAGTTCGCTGGAATAAACAATGTCGGGTAGTGCTCGCGCATCTCCGCCTCCGGCTCCCATGTCCACTCGGATCCCCTCCGATGATCCCACTGTACCTTTACTAAAGGTATTTCCTTGTTACGCAAAATCTTCGTCTTTCTTTCCAAAATTCCCACAAGCCTTTCCACATAGTTCAGGCGCTCGTCGATCTGAACATCATCCAATGATACCACAGCCTCCTGGTCTGTAATGCACTTTCGCAATTGCGATACGTGAAAAGTATTGTGGATCCGACTAAGCTCTTCCGGAAGCTCTAGTCTATAAGCCACCTTGCAAACCCTTGTAGTGATCCTGAATGGCCCAATGTATCGAGGGCCCAATTTTCCCCTTTTCCTCAAATGGATCACACCCTTCCAGGGCGAGACCTTCAGAAGTACCATGTCGCCTGTCTGAAATTCCAATTCAGATCAGCGTTTGTTGGCATAACTTTTCTGCCGACTCTAAGCTGTCTGTAATCTCTGTCTGATCTGCTGAATCTTCTCGGTCGTCTGCAAAACCACCTTCGTCCGGCCCATTACCCTGTGAACCACCTCCCCCCAACAAATCGGGGTGCGACATCTCCGCCCGTACAACAACTCGAATGGCGGGGCGCTAAGGCTAGAATGATAGTTGTTGTTGTAGGCGAACTCTGCAAGCGGTAGGTGAGAATCCCAGCTCCCAGCGAAGTCGATGGCACACGCCCTCAGCTTGTCCTCGAGGGTCTGAATAGTCTGCTCGCTCTGGCCGTCTGTCTGAGGGTGGAATGATGCGCTGAAGTGCAACCGCGTGACCAGTTCCTCGTGAAACTTCTGCCAGAAACGGGAGGTAAACCTCACATCCCGATCCGAGACAATGGAAACGGGAATTCCATGGCGAGACACGATCTCGCGAACGTACACCTCGGCCAACTTCTGGGCCAACGAACTCTCCCGTATGGCCAAGAAATCGGCACTCTTGGTCAATCGGTCCATGATGACCCAAATGGCATCGAACCCCTTCACCGTCTTTGGCAGCTTGGTGATAAAGTCCATCGTGATCTGCTCCCACTTCCACATGGGAATCTCTAGGGGCTGCAGCTTGCCATGCGACCTCTAATGTTCGGCCTTGACCATCCTGCAGGTCAAGCACCTCTCGACGTACCAAGCGATCTCGCGCTTCATACCCGGCCACCAATAGCTCAAACTCAAATCCTGGTACATCTTGGTGGCCCTCGGGTGGATGGAAATGTGAGGCTTATGAGCCTCTTCCATAACCATCTGCCTGATCCCACCAGACATCGGAACCCAAACCCGACTATACCTGGTCAGTAATCCCCAACTATCCTGCACGAACCTGGTGTTTTCACCCTTGATCCTTTCCCTCTTCAAATTTTCCAGTCGCATGCCCTCCATCTGGGCATCCCTGATCAAGCTCACAAGCGGGGAGTCTACAACTATTTTCATATATGTTACGGGAGTGGGAGACCCTGCCGACTTGCGGCTCAAAGCATCCACAACCACATTCGCTTTACCATGGTGATAAAGGATCTCGCAATCGTAGTCCTTGACTACATCGAGCCACCTGTGCTGCCTCATGTTTAGGTTTGGCTGGTCCATGATGTGTCTCAAGCTCTTGTGATCCATGTACATGGTACAGTGGACCCCATAAAGGTAATGTCTCCATATCATGAGGGCGAACACCACCACCCCCAGCTCCAAATCGTGCGTAGGGTATCGAGTCTCATGCGGTTTCAACTGCCGCGATGCGTAGGCTATCACTCGTCCTCTCTGCATGAGAACCGCCCCTAACCCTATGATGGAGTCATCATAGAACACCACAAGATCCTCAACTCCCTCCGGGAGTGTCAGGATTGGCGCCTCACACAGACGCTAACGGAGAGTCTCGAACGCTCCCTGTTATTCGGGACCCCACCGAAAATCCACCCTTTTTCTCGTGAGACAAGTGAGGGGTACTGCAATCTTAGAGAAATCCCGTATGAATCTCCGGTAGTATCCTACCAATCCCAAAAAGCTCCTAATATCCGAGGGGGATTTCGGAACCCCCCACTGCATAACCGCCTCGATCTTGGCCGGATCGACCAAAATCCATTCTTGGTTAACGAGATGTCCAAGGAACTGGACCTCTCGCAATCAAAACTCACACTTCGAGAACGTGGTGTACAGCCGTTCCCACCTCAGGACCCCCAATAGCTCTCGCAGATGCTCCTCATGTTGCTCTCTGGTCTTGGAATACACCAAGATATCATCTATAAACACTATGACCGAGTGGTCGAGCATCGGTCTGCAGACCCGATTCATCAGGTCCATAAACACCATTGGCGCGTTGGTGAGCCCAAACGGCATCACCACGAACTCGTAATGACCATAACGAGTTCAGAATGCGGTCTTCTCCACGTCCTCCTCCCTAACCCTTGCATGGTGGTACCTGGACCTCAAATCGATCTTGGAAAACCAAGATGCGCCCTGCAGATGATCCGAGAGGTCGTCTATCCTCGGGAGTGGATAACGGTTCTTCATTGTTAGCTTGTTTAACTCCCGGTAATAAATTCACATCCGGTGTGATCCGTCCTTCTTCCGGACGAAAAGAATCGGCGCTTGTCACACCCCAAAACCGGAACGGCGGAAACGTTCGGGGGTGGAGGACGTCATGTTAAGTATCACGAGATATGTATATGGTAAGCAAGTAATAAACAACCATTTCATTTCAAAAGAAAGTGTTTACAAAGTGTGTTCACAAAACATAGAATTCATACACAAATAAGAAAATAAGACTTGAAGGTAAAATGCTTCATCTTCTAAATCCCCAACACGAGCACATGTCTAATAGTCTCCTGAGAATACAAGTTATTTGAAAGATTTGATCAGCAATTAAGCTGGTGAGTTCATAAGATTTTAGTGATGTGAGTAAGCTGTAAAAATGTGGTTTAAAATGTATATGTAAAGTACTGTAAGCTGTAAGGTGTTGTTTTGTAAAGTTTGACTGTTCCTCTAGAAAATCATATATTTCCTACTTAAAATGGGAGTTGAGTAAACTGACACTACAAGCCTTTCTATGCGTAATAAGTGGGTACAAGTTATATATACTTGGAGTAAACAAACAATCGATTATGCGCATCTGCCCTCAACCTATAACCCGACGAGGTACAGTAAGTAAGGCGGATAGCACATATTCCATTCGTTATTAGATCGTTTTCATATATAACCTTGGGGTATTCACTTGTTACTCATGGAGTTATTTGTAATGATTCCTTTAAGTCTAATGGAGAGTTCCTTTTAAGAAAACCTATATTTCTTATAATAAAATATTGACTATGGTGATTACTTTTATAATAGCTTTGTTTATACTGCTATATATAATTTGGTATCGGGTAGATAATAGATTGGGTGACCTTGGTGTAAACCCACATCCAACGGGAACAGGACGTACAGCGAAGAACACACATCCTATTAGCTGTCGGATATTAGTCTTATATATAAACATGGATTAAGCCCATAACTGGGAAATCACTAGTTTTGTATATCCAACAGTAGTGACTTTGAAACGAAAGTTTGGTACTAGAAAAATTGTGCATTGACTCTGTGTCCTATGACCTGATCCATACCTGGTACCCTTATTATGACTTAATGTATACTAAGCATAAAAATATATAGATTCGGGTAGATAATAGATTGGGTGACCTCGGTGTAAGCCTACATCCAACGGGAACAAGACGTACAACGAAGAAAACACATCCTATTAGCTGTCGACATCTACTTAACAATTATGTATCCTATAGTGTATACATTACGGAATCATAAGGTTAGCATCATGGTCCTAACTTTTAAAAGTAGCCTTCTACCAAGACTCGATTGTTTTGAAAGCAGTCTTCTACCAAGACCCTACTGTTTTGAAAGCAGTCTTCTACCAAGACTCTACTGTTATGAAAGCAGTCTTCAACCAAGACCATATTGTTATGAAAGCTGTCTTCTACCAAGACTCTACTGTTATGAAAGCAGTCTTCTACCAAGACCCTACTATTTTGAAAGCAGTCTTCTACCAAGACTCTACTATTATTGTCAACTGTAAAGTACATTCTCCCTAGTTTATAACCTATCTCGAATAGAGAATAGATTAACCTTCAAGTGTTACCTACACTTTATGAAAGTAATGGGAGAAATGAGTACCCTGATGTTGTTTATAATGACATACGGAGGTACTATCAACCTAAAAACATATGTGTGACTTATTACGGTCATAATGTGACAGCTAGAACTCCTACTAACTCGCTCTCATGTATGGAGATTGAGGGAACCAAACGCGACCTGAGAAAATCCATGCAAGCTGTGTAATTCACATTAAAGTTAGATCATGTATGCGTGTTGTCATGCTATAGCAAATTAACTTTTTAGTTATGTTATGTTCTATTCTGTTCTGATATTGACTCTTTGTGTGCTTCATTGTACTAAAAGTAATGATTAGTATTCTCTTAAACTATACCTATAATAGTTGACTAATGCTCTAACTGGACTGTTACTGAAAAGACTCATTTATCTACAAAGTTATGCTTATACTTTAAAATGAAGTTTTGTATAACTATAAAGTAACATAACCTTTAGAAGATTTTTGAAATGTTTTAACAACTTATAAATAACACAATTAACATTTTGAAAGAATGTTTAACAAAAAATAATTACACAATTATCATTGTTTTCAACTTGTATTCCCCCCCTTAAAACAGTTAAAATAGTTAAAAGATTCATTACGGGGTATGAACTCACCTGATGTGAGTGATTCAAACGGGTATGCGCGTACGGATGAGAAGTTCCATGAATGAAGTTCCGAGACACAATAAGTCCTAAATGATATTTAAGGAAACATAATGACATGAATATAGTGTTTATAAACAACTATATGAAATGAAACACCTTCCGGGACAAGGAAACACCTTCCGGGACTAGGAAACACCTTAACCAAGTGTTGGAATCACATGTGATTCAACCTAGGAGGGTATTAAGGCACTTATATGAGTTTACTACCATGATTTCATAGCCCAAGGTAGTTTACGGCTGTAAACTCATGGTTACTCATGGGTTATTGCTAGTTTGATGTCTAGGGAATTATTTAGGGACATTAGCTTTAGCCTAGGGTGAGAAATACCACCTTCTTTGGAGTTTTTGAGGTGTTCACGGCCCAAATGAGTTTACTACCGTAAACTCATGGCCAAATATGTTTATGAGGGTCTTAAAGGTCATAAAGAAGCATTCTAAATTCATGCCTAAGCCCTTGGAAGTGTTTGTGGCATCAAAACACCTCTATTTTGAGTTTTCGGCCCATGGACCATTTGGTCATGTGTTTGCGGCCGTAAACACTTATGGGAGATGATATTTTGGTTGTTTTGGGTCCTAAACACATCTAGGTAAAGTTCTATGCTTGTCTCTTGGGTTATGGAAGGCATTTAGGGCATTTTGGCACCCTAAAATGGAGTTCACGGCCCAAGAACTTACTTGGCCGTGAACTCACTTTTGGTCCTTGATTTTAATTGCTTTTGATGCCTACACATGTCAAGGTTTATCCCATGTTTGGTTTCCAAGGTCTAGGGGTCATTGGGCACACTTTGGCCCTTGAAATGGAGTTTACTCTCCAAGGTGTTCTTGGGCGGTAAACTCACAGATCTTGGTGTTTTCCTATGATTTCTAGTGTATTAAGCATATATAAAGCTTTAAAACAACACTAGATAGAAGTACTCACTTTCCGGAACAAAAGTTCGAAGATCCTTGAGAGAGAATTTGGCTTTTCTCTAGTTGGAATTGTAACTAATGAATAATTTGGTTCAGAATTCTATATATAGTCCTGGGATTTTTGGCAGAAAATATTTTATTCCCGGAAAAAAATCTAATATCATAGAGTTTTGGAATAACAGAGTTGCACAAGACCCAAGTGCAACCTCTCTCCTGATATCTCCTTAAGTTTAAATCGTGAACTGCTCAAACTTATCCCAAAAGTTTTGAAAGTTACCAGAAACAGACTTGGCTTCTATTGAAGTGGAAATTTTTGGGTTGTCACATCATCCCCTCGTTAGAATGAATTTCGTCCCGAAATTAGCTCTCTTAGCATTACTACTGGGGGTTGAGCTCTTCTGTTTGGTAGAATACTTACTCGTAGACCTGGCAACTTGCCCTAGTGTTCTTGATAGGATTCATACTTGGTCCATCTATCATTACCTCGTTCATAGAAGTCGTATATAATTAGGATTAGTAGGACTGTCGGATGTGCGACTCCGTTCTAGGTCCACAACTCAACGGAGAACAGGAGATAGGGCGGAAACACACATACTAGATCTGCGTAATCATACTCATATACCACCCTCGCGTATACACTAAATAATAATAGGCGGGCTGTATTCGTCCTTAGCCTTTGTGCTAGAACTTGGTCTGTTGGACGAGTGGTATGTCGTGACGGTCTGTGGATATGTAACGATAATACTCCAGAGAATAAAGTACTCTTCGCATGAGTACTTCGGGGTTTGGAATGCGAAAGATAAAGTTTAGGTTTAGGTCGGACCTTTTATACGAATGACAAAAGTTTCGAGAACTTGCCGATCGAGGAGATAGAAACATATGAACTCAGTATGGTGAGGACCACGCCAACTCATGACGAAAGGAAAAGAACAGACTCTATACTGAACAAAGTTTTGGTCAAATGAAAGAAACGTCTGATAAACGACGATGTATCATCAGTATGATTTGTATTGTACTCCTTGTATGTTCAACAATGTACTCCTTGTAACTGTTCTCTTGTTTCCTGTTTTCTATTTTGAAATTAACACTCCTATGTATCGTACCGCTATGTGCGCATACATACAAATAAAAGTGTTTTACTAACTGAAAGGATACTTTTATACTATGATCCCCCATGGTACCACTACCATCGCCCGTCATATAAAAGTTGTGAATACTTAAGATGATTCAGGCAGTCGACTGAGCATCTCTGCCTCAAATCCTCAACCAATTAAGGAAAGGGGACCTAAGTGGAGTCGCTCACTCTAGGTTTGCAACATCTCAGTTGTGCACAACCCTGATGTATATGGTGAGTCATAATAGCTTCTCTAAGGGATCTTTTAATTCTCTTGAATATTACGACCTATTTCAACATGTGAGTTGTTAAAGATACTTTTAAGTCTCATCCCCAAATTTTAATCTTATATGAATATAAATTAATTTTTTTAAAAGTAAGTACTATTTTGAAAAACATACCACTACTCGACGACGACTCTAGGCTAGATTCTCCAACGGTGATCATTAGAATATGTCCATCCGTGCATGAGTTCCTGATTATCGGGCAGTCCTTCTGACGGTGTCCAGTCTCAGCCATAACAGGCTTGGTTTTCTTCAGTTCCGAGGACTTGGGAGATCGGTTGAGCCGGTGCCCTGCAGTAACGGACTGTGTGTCCCTTTTTGTGGCAGTTTAGACACTGCATTTCTCGGCACACTCCAGTGTGGTGAAAGTTGCACTTTCCACACTTTGGAAGGTTTCCAGCATAACGACTGGCAGATGCTGAAGCAGTAGGCATCGTAGCGGCGTACATAGTACTCTCTTGTTGCTCTTGTGGGATGTCTTGTGTTGTTCGCTTCTTCTTTCTCTTGTTCTCCGACTCTTGATTATAGTCCTCTTCCCTTGATGACTCGGGAATAAGGACTTTTACGCTGTGGCGAACTCCATGATCGATGAGTCGCTGAGCCAAGCGTTTAGCACTATCGAACGTGGCTGGGTTAGAAGATAACACATTTCCTTGGGTCGGAGCAGTCAGACCCCAAATGTATCTCTCTATCTTCTTCTTTTCTGAGGTAATCATCTCGGGACATAGAGCTGCTAGTTCGTTGAACCGGTCCGTGTAGGTCACTATGTCTGAGCCGACCATAGTGAGATCCCACAACTGTTGTTCCAGTTTTTGAATCTCTCCTAACGGGCAATATTCTTCCCGCATTAAATCCTTTAGGTTTTCCCAACCTATGGAGTTTGCCACTGATAGGGTCAGTGACTTAACATGGCTATTCCACCATGTTACGGCCGTGCCATCGAAGGTGCAGGCAGCAAACTTCACTTTGCTTCCTTCGGGGCATGAATAGATTTCGAAGGCCGACTCTGTTTTCTCGAACCATTGCAGGAGGGCAATGAATCCTTCAGTCCCTTTAAAGGACAGTGGTTGACATCTGGTGGAGTCCTTATAGGAGAACTCCCCCTAGCACACAGGGACCTCACCTTGAGTAGAATCGGTAGGCACTTCACCTCCACCTGTACTGGTGGAGTGATATTGTGCCATGGCTGTTGCCACAGCCTCGGCCACTGCAGCGTTCAAAGTTGTTGCATCGATTTGTGGAGAAGGTATGGGAGTTATCGGAGTAGCGTGTCTGGGTGATCTGCGAGGAGGCATATTTGCTAAAAGAAAACAAAGATGAGACGAAATAAGTCTATAGCAACGGACACAAGCCGAAAGCTGAAAAGACAAGGTTATCCTAGTTCTGGATGTATCGGGTCCTGACTTCCACAGGGTTCTAGGAACAATTCATAAATAAGTCTATACTTAATAAACTCTATGAATTTGAAATAACTATCCTTGAATGAATATTTGTTTCCTGAATAACTGTTATCAGTTGCATGTATGAAAATAATTCTAACACATGAAATGTGAGCAGTGTTTCCACTCGCTCGCTAGTTTAACCAAGTTAATATTTTATTAGTGTGATGCGTAAGACGTTTTTGGTTACTTCGGCTGATCTTTCCTTGAAACCTTCTCATTGGTTTGTCCTTGTTCCTCCTGAACTCTTCTGTTGTCTACTATGAGGAAGTGGTTATGTTTATCTTGGCTTGTCCTGCGAGAATGAAAGTGACTAAAGAACCTATGAGCTTTAAGGTAACTTTATGGGGTGATCCTTACGGAATCTTCCTATAATTATACTAGGTATACCAGTTGGTATTGTATATAATTGAAGATCAAATAGACCTTCGAACAATCGATCCCACCTCAACACTACTTCCTTAAAAGGAATGGATAGCGAAGCGTCGGTCACAGATTCTATGTCTATAAGATCTTGACAATATATAAAACTTTAGGAATATACCCTGTAAGATTATAGGCCTATCCGCAAGGGTCTTTTAAGTTATCACATAAGTTATGTATCTGGACTAAAATACTCCTATAGTATCCTAACGTAATGTACTTGGTATGATCTAAAATCGTTATCGCGTTATAGTATCATAGAATACTCCCATAGTACTCTAATTCTAACTGTACTTGTTTTGACGTTCTCTTGACTGGTGATAAGGTAAGTTTTAACCTTGTTGCCACACCACATCATTTCCAAACACATGTTGGTCACATCTCGAATGAATATAGTTGATCAGGCTATATTGATCCTAGCTATGATTACATAACTGTTCGGGTTAACGACAGTGCCCAACCTTGAAATACTTTTAGTTCTGTTCTCCTCGTGATCCTAGTTCTATTATGTACATGTATGAGCAAGTAGGTATATTTTTATAACTTGTAGTTATATTCTAAAATATATCATTATCCAGAGCACTAAAGCCCCATTGTATTTATAGACGTATATCTTTTATCGGTTGATATACTTAGTTCACTATAAACAATGCTCTGATACCAATCTGTCACACCCCAAAACCGGAACGGCGGAAACGTTCGGGGGTGGAGGACGTCATGTTAAGTATCACGAGATATGTATATGGTAAGCAAGTAATAAACAACAATTTCATTTCAAAAGAAAGTGTTTACAAAGTGTGTTCACAAAACATAGAATTCATACACAAATAACAAAATAAGACTTGAAGCTGAAATGCTTCATCTTCTAAATCCCTAGCACGAGCACCTGTCTAATAGTCTCCTAAGAATACAAGTTATTTGAAAGAGTTGATTAGCAATTAAGCTAGTGAGTTCATAAGATTTTAGTGATGTGAGTAAGCTGTAAAAATGTGGTTTAAAATGGATATGTAAAGTACTGTAAGTTGTAAGGTGTTGTTTTGTAAAGTTTGCCTATTCCTCTAGAAAATCATATATTTCCTACTTAAAATGGGAGTTGAGTAAAATGACACTACAAGCCTCTCTATGCATAATAAGTGGGTACAAGTTATATATACTTGGAGTAAACAAACAATTGATTATGTGCATCTGCCCTCAACCTACAACCCGATGAGGTACAGTAAGTAAGGCAGATAGCACATATTCCATTGGTTATTAGATCTTTGTCATATATAACCTTGGGATATTCACTTGTTACTCATCGATTTATTTGTAATGATTCCTTTATGTCTAATGGAGAGTTTGTTTTAAGAAAACCTATATTTCTTATAATAAAATATTGACTGTGGTGATTACTTTTATAATAGCTTTGTTTATACTGCTATATATAATTTGGTATCGGGTAGATAATAGATTGGGTGACCTTGGTGTAAACCCACATCCAAAGGGAACAGGACGTACAGCGAAGAACACACATCCTATTAGTTGTCGGATATTAGTCTTATATATAAACATGGGGTATAAACTAAGGTATTATAGCGTTAACTCACTTAAAGTCTTTAAAACTGTGTTGGCTTAATAAAATGGATTAAGCCCTTAACTGGGAAATCACTAGTTTTGTATATCCAACAGTACTGACTTTGAAACGAAAGTTTTGTACTAGAAAAACTGTGCATTGACTATGTGTCCTATGACCTGATCCATACCTGGTACCCTTATGATGACTTAATGTATACTAAGCATAAATATATATAGATTCGGGTAGATAATAGATTGGGTGACCTCGGTGTAAGCCTACATCCAATGGGAACAAGACGTACAGCGAAGAACACACATCCTACTAGTTGTCGGCATCTACTTAACATATATGTATCCTATAGTGTATACATTACGGAATCATAAGGTTAGCATCATGCTCCTAACTTTTAAAAGTAGCCTTCTAACAAGACTCGATTGTTTTGAAAGCAGTCTTCTACCAAGACCCTATTGTTTTGAAAGCAGTCTTCTACCAAGACTCTACTGTTATGAAAGCAGTCTTCTACCAAGACCCTACTGTTTTGAAAGCAGTCTTCTACCAAGACTCTACTGTTATGAAACCAGTCTTCTACCAGGACCATACAATTTTGAAAGCAGTCTTCTACCAAGACTTTATTGTTATTGTCAACTGTAAAGTACATTCTCCCTAGTTTATAACCTATCCCGAATAGAGAATAGATTAACCTTCAAGTGTTACCGATACTTTATGAAATTAATGGGAGAAATGAGTACCCTGATGTCGTTTATAATGACATACGGAGGTACTATCAGCCTAAAAACATATGTGTGTTTTATTACGGTCATAATGTGAAATCTAGAACCCCTACTAACCCGCTCTCATCTATGGAGATTAAGGGAACCAAACGCGACCTGAGCAAATCCATGCAAGCCGTGTAATTCACATTAAAGTTAGATCCTATCTGCGTGTTGTCATGCTATAGAAAATTAACTTTTTAGTTATGTTATGTGATGTTCTGTTCTGTTCTAATATTGACTCTTTGTGTGCTTCATTGTACTAAAAGTAATGATTAGTATTCTCTTAAACCATACCTATAATAGTTTACTAATGCTATAACTGGACTGTTACTGAAAAGACTCATTTATCTACAAAGTTATGCTTATACTTTAAAATGGAGTTTTGTATAACTATAAAGTAACATAACCTTTAGAAGAGTTTTGAAATGTTTTAACAACTTATAAATAGCATAAGTAACATTCTGAAAGAATGTTTAACAACAAATAATTACACAATTATCATTGTGTTCAACTTGTATTCCCCCCCCCCCCCTTAAAACAGTTAAAATAGTTAAAAGATTCATTACGGGGTATGAACTCACCTGATGTTGGTGATTCAAACGGGTATGCGCGTACAGATGAGAAGTTCCACAAATGAAGTCCCGAGACACAATAAGTCCTAAATGATATTTAAGGCACATAATTACATGAATATAGTGTTTATAAACAACTATATGAAAGGAAACACCTTCCGGGACTAGGAAACACCTTCCGGGACTAGGAAACACCTTAACCAAGTGTTGGAATCACATGTGATTCAACCTAGGAGGGTATTAAGGCACTTATATGAGTTTACTACCATGATTTCATAGCCCAAGGTAGTTTACGGCTGTAAACTCATGGTTACTCATGGGTTATTGCTAGTTTGATGTCTAGGGAATTATTTAGGGACATTAGCTCTAGCCTAGGGTGAGAAATACCACCTTCTTTGGAGTTTTTGAGGTGTTCACGGCCCAAATGAGTTTACTACCATAAACTCATGGCCAAATATGTTTATGAGGGTCTTAAAGGTCATAAAGAAGCATTCTAAATTCATGCCTAAGCCCTTGGAAGTGTTTCTGGCATCAAAACACCTCTATTTTGAGTTTACGGCCCATGGACCATTTGGTCATGTGTTTGCGGCCGTAAACACTTACGGGAGATGATATTTTGGTTGTTTTGGGTCCTAAACACATCTAGTTAAAGTTCTATGCTTGTCTCTTGGGTTATGGAAGGCATTTAGGGCATTTTGGCACCCTAAAATGGAGTTCACGGCCCAAGAACTTACTTGGCCGTGAACTCACTTTTGGTCCTTGATTTTAATTGCTTTTGATGCCTACACATGTCAAGGTTTATCCCATGTTTGGTTTCCAAGGTCTAGGGGTCATTGGGCATACTTTGGCCCTTGAAATGGAGTTTACTCTCCAAGGTGTTCTTGGGCGGTAAACTCACAGATCTTGGTGTTTTCCTTTGATTTCTAGTGTATTAAGCATATATAAAGCTTTAAAACAACACTAGATAGAAGTACTCACTTTCCGTAACAAAAGTTCGAAGATCCTTGAGAGAGAATTTGGCTTTTCTCTAGTTGGAATTGTAACTAATGAATAATTTGGTTCAGAATTCTATATATAGTCCTGGGATTTTTGGCAGAAAATATTTTATTCCCGGAAAGAACTCTAATATCATAGAGTTTTGGAATAACAGAGTTGCACAAGACCCAAGTGCAACCTCTCTCCTGATATCTCCTTAAGTTTAAATCCTGAACTGCTCAAACTTATCCCAAAAGTTTTGAAAGTTACCAGAAACAGACTTGGCTTCTATTGAAGTGGATATTTTTGGGTTGTCACAACGCTCCCCATGGAGAACTACTAGGTCAAATGAACTACTTGCCCAACAGTTCCTGCAGCTGCGACGACAGTTACTGCATCTCAGGTGGCACCAATCGGTACGACGACTTAGCGATAGGGGCCGCACCTGGCACCAGGTCGATCCTGAACTCGACGTGCTTCTCCGGAGGTATCCCTGGAAACTCCTATGGAAACACATCTGCGAACTCTCTGACCACTGGTACATCGGAGACCGAAATCTGGTCCCAAACTCGGTATCTACCACGTACGCTAGATAACTCATACACCCATGTTGAATGTACTGCGGAGCCCTGGCGGCTGAGAAAAAACCTAAGCCTACTCTAGTGCCCTCACCGTATATAACCAGTTCTCCCCCACTTGGGGTTCGAACCACCACTCGCTGACCCTCGTAATCAATCATAACACCGGACCTACTGAGCCAATCCATGCCCACAATCACGCACACCTCCCCCATGGGAATCGGAATCAAGTCTATCGAAAAAGACACCCCAAAAATCTCCAAGTCACATCCTCGATAAACTGAAGAAGCAGAAATGTCGAGTTCGTTAGCGATGGATAATCGCAACGGTCACTCTAACTCGCCTATAGGCGTACTAAACTCCCCACTAAAAGACTGAAATACAAAAGACTGACTCGCCCCCGAGTCAAATAAGACCAAAGCAGGAAAATAATTCACCAAAAACATACCTAATTACAGGTACAACAGATAAGTATATAACAGATAAATAAAACAAGATGAGGATAGAAACATACCAGCAACCACATCTGGTGCTGCTCTGGCCTCATCCGGCGTAAGCTGGAAAGCACGACCCTGAGCCTTCGGAGGCTCTGTCCTATCTGATCTCCCGTCTGTGATCTTCAAAGTAGCCGTTGCTGCAGCCTGCACCGGCTTGGCGGTTTGTACTGGACAGTTGGCCCTCATGTGGCCGACCTGATTGCAGTGATAACATAAGCTCTTACCCTGAACTGTGGCAGTCTGGCGACAATCTTTCGCGTAATGCCCCTCCCTGCCACATTTGTGGCACTCACTACCAGCCCGACATATCCCCGAATGACCCTTGCCACACTTCCGACAAGTTCGGCCCTGTTGACCCCTGGTCCTAGTATCTGCAGTCTTAGGCCGCTTCGGTGCTGGCTGTGACAGTACCGGGGCCGGCCGCTGCTCCCTCAGCTACAGCTCAATCTCCAACTCCCGCCTTCTGGCGGCCTCCCGTAACTCTAGAAGAGTATCACATCGCTGGGTGGATACAAACTGTCGGATATCAGTGTTGAGCATACTCAGATAACGGGTCATCTGAGACTGCTCGGAAGCAAACTCTAGGCAAAGCATCGCCGTCTTAGTGAACATATGGGTGATCTTCTTCACCGACTCTCGATCCTATCTCAGACTCAGAAACTCCTGTGCCAAACGTTCCCGCTCAACCCTCGGAATGTAACGACCGTGGAACATATCCCTGAACTGCTCCCAAGTAACAGCAGCTCTCTGATCATCAGTATAAGCCCCAGTCGCAAGTCTCCACCAATCCTTGGCCCCGGAACTAAGCAGATTAAGAGCACACCTGACCTTTTGGTCAGTAGGACACGAGCAGGTAAAGAAACACCCCTCCACATCCGAAATCCATTTCATAGCCTTGATGGGATCCTATGTCCCATCAAAAGTAGGGGGCTTCGTGTTCTCGAAGTCTCGGTACTGAAAACCCCTACCTACTCCTCCCCCTGTCGTAGTTACAGCTGATGCAGCTGCTGCGGCGGCTGTCTCTATGAGGGCTGCATAACGCTCATCGAAATACTCCACCATGGCGGTCTTAATTGACCCAAACATTTCTATCAATTCGGCCCAGAACAACGCAACAACCTCTTCATGCAGGATTGCTCAAATCCTGTTGTCTATCTCCTCCGGCCTCATTTGGCCGATCATCTCGGGTGCTGTCAGCTCCCCCTGTCTGCCCTCTCCTGATCTCGACCCTGATCCTGACCCGGATCTAGTCACAAAGCTCCTAGTCATGACCATTCTGAAACACAACAAAAGGTATTAGATAACTTCATACACAACAACTAGGGGCCAACCCCCAACAAAACCCTGGGAGTTGTGACTTCCTTGTCACGCGTATGGGTCCTATGCTTTCAGTAGCATGGGCCCATACTACCTTCTACACCTACCCATATTTCTTCCAAGTATCACCACAACGCCCTGGTAATACATATAATCACATCGAGCACTCAATTCTGGTTCCTAAAGGAATGCTAGACAACACGAATTCGGCGGACTTATCCCAACAACCTACCCACTCACAAAACTTCCACCAACCCTGCAACACTAATGTATGCTAGCCATACATAACGCTGGACCCGATAGACTTTTGAATATTCAATTCTACCCTAAGCTCCCAATCAAACAAGAACAGAACATAAAGCTAAATCAAACATTCTCAGGCAATAAGGACTTAATTATGTATAGCTGTGATGCATACACTAAATCACTACAGTAATGATGTCAATTTCATGTAAAGGAAACCCTGGGCTAGCAGACACCACGTAATCAGGCAATTTTATCATGCAATTCCTGAAGATCCCTAGCCTAGCACTAGCATGCTGTTCTGACATGTCACATAATCAAATAACTGTATGGTATTTTGGGGTTTGCTTACTGGATCCGGCTGATCGTACACCCTGCATCCTCCTGATTTATTTTGAAAACCAATTTATTACAACATGTTTGAAAACCGCTCCTTGATTTGAGACTGGATTCACACGAATGTTCCTCCAATTCACTCAAACCAAGGCTCTGATACCAACTTGTAACATCCAAAATTTCAAACAAATTTAAACTTTTAAAAACATGTCAGGTTCATCAAAATATTACAACTTTGTTTTCAAAACATTGATTATCAGAGTCTTTTCCCAGAAACATAACATAGTAGGAGGAGCTATACGATCACGCCTTGGCTTTGCCGCGATCCCCTGAGGTACCTGAAACAATAAACTAAAACAGTAAGCCCGAAAGCTTAGTGGGTCACCCCAAAATACCGATACACATACAGTCCACATAGCAATATCAACATTAGCATATCATATCGAAACAGAATAGCATACACTAGGTCCCCAGCTTTACAAGCTGGACTACCCCCAGGCCCTCAGTATGAGTCTAGAATGCCTACCGGGCTCTCAGCTCGTATCTGGAATGCCATCGAGTCCTCAGTATGAGTCTGGAATGCCTACCGGGCCCTCAGCTCATATCTGGAATACTCTCGGGTTTGTTGGCTACTGCACGGAGCAGTACAACCTCAACCCACCCCACATAACATGTCGACATGTAACAGATAAATGCACATACAGGTAATCAGTCAGTATCACAGGCAGTCCTATAGATCTACCCGACTAGCACATCAACTGGCATACATCACTAACTCAAACTCAACATAACAATAACTACTAGGATATCAAATCCCATGGGCCGGCCTTGGTGCCTTAGACCCCTTAGTATAGTGAGGATAACTCACCTCGAAATGTCGACTCACAGAAATTAGCTCCAACCTTCAGGTTACTGACATGAGTCCCACCACCTATATATATCACAAATTGCATACGTAAGTTTCTGATCCTTCTAGAACTATCCTCAAAATTCAATAGATCAACTTGGGTCAATGGTCAAAGTCAACAGTCAAGGTCAACAGTCCATGTTGACCTAACTCGCCGAGTTCCCTCGGCTACTCGCCGAGTTTCCTTGGCTTCCGGTGCACTCGCCGAGTCATCGAGTGACTCGTCGAGTTTCCCTTGCTTTTCTACTGAACTCTAAAGCCACTCGTCGGGTTTCCTAAGCGAGACTCGATAGGTACATACGTGTGCATATTTTTGGGGGAAGTTCATCCGACTCACCGAGTTGTTCATCAACTCGCCGAGTTTCATGACGATCTTCATCGGACTCGCCGAGTTGTTCATCCAAATCGTCGAGTTCACAGATTTCTTCATTAGACTCGCCGAGTCATCCTTTTGACTCACCGAGTCCGTTCGGTCCTTTTTCCATACAAACTTATTCTGAGCCATGCAGTGGCTCTAATTCGTAGATATAGGCTTCTATGGCATACTTATCACGTAAAGTCACAAACTTTACGTACATGCATTGCCTTTAAGGATCTAAATGTCAAGTCTAAGTTCTTAATGGGGCTTCATGCCCAAGAGGGACCTCATACATGATCAATTCTGAGACTTTATGTTGCTAGAGCTTAGAGAGGGTTCAGATCTGAAGTTACAACTTCAGATCCAACTCATTGTTCAACTTATCATCCCATAAGGTCCATAGGAAACCCTAGAAGTTGATAAAAAGGAAAACTCACAGAAGAGATGGTGATTTAGGATACCTCTGGAAGATGACAACTGAAATAGTGCTAATTTCCCCACCTTACTTGCTCCAACCTCCTCTTCCTTCAAGCCTTCTCCTTCAAAATCTTCAAATCAAGCTTCACACACTCACCAAAGTACACCCACTCGAAGCCGGGACTCTCTAAGACTATAAAGAGACCCAAAGGAGGCTAAGGCTCCTTTAAATAGGGACACAAAACCCGGGAATTAGGGTTTCACTTGCCAGCTCCTACTCGCTGAGTCCCACTAGTGGAATCGCCGAGTCAGTCACTTAAGTTTCGATCCAATCCCACTGTTATTCGACGAGCAGGGCAACCGACTCGTCGAGTAAGGCCAAAACCAAGAAACTTTAATTGATCAATACCTAAGAATCGGGGTGTTACATTAGGTCATAGCAAGCATGGTTATACGACTCACAATAGTATAAACTAACCTTTTTGTTTACGGGATTTCATTCTTCTTTTGTTTTATTTTCATTAATAGAACTATTTCAAAATACAACTGGAGGATTCCACGGATTTCAACTTACTGTTTTATTTTAATTAATAAGACTAATATATATATATATATATATATATATATATATATATATATATATATATATATATATATATATATACTGGTGATATCCAGGGTTTTTATACAAAAAGGGGTTTTACAATGAAAACTGTAATATACAATTCATCTGGTGGTAATCAGGCATTCAAACTAATACTTCATGGTACACTGTGACAAACTCATATGTTAGAAAATATTGGATTTTCTTGGAAATCATACAATTTTTTCACTGATTCGGAAACAAGATTTTATTACAAAAAAATGTTTATGAACTCACCAGCTTAATGTTGATACTCTTTTTAAAACCGCTTGTATTCTCAGGAAATCGGTAGACAGGTACCTTAGCAAACTTTTGAGAAGACGGGGCATATTGAGTCACGTATTTATATTTTCTTATACTTTTGATGTATATAAATATGAATCAAGCAGATGTAAATACCTTTTTTATATATTCAATGTAATGGTTGTGTTTACTTTGATTACTATGATGCGATTGTTGTGATACTACACATGACGTCCTCCACCCCCGAACGTTTCTGTCGTTTCGGTTTAGGGGTGTGACAGATTTGTGTCAGGGCTATTGTTTATAGTGAACTAAGTATACTGAACCTGACATGGTATACAACTACAAACAGTAAAGGGTCGAATCGCTCTAAAACTAAAAGTATACTTTAAAATTTTAAGTATTTTACAAAAGTATACAAGTATACATATGAACAAGAAGCTAACATAGTAAGAACTACATAGAAGTATTTAGGGAGAGTTGGACACTACGGTTAAAACTGAATAGTTATGTAGTCATATGTGGGGCCAATATAACCTGATCAGTATAGAAGGCTTATCGTCATTTTTCCCTTGTATCTTTTACAAAAAGATGCCTCCCAGGAAGAGACCCAACAGAAAGAGCAACAACCCTCCGACAGATCCTCAGCCACCACCTCCTCAATTCGATCATGTAATGTTCCAAGCAGCAGTTACAGCCGTTGTGGCTGCCACAATGTTGCACATTAATTCTAGCGGCTCTAGCGGGTCCGGAAGTGGTACCCATCCCCTTAATCTTGAGGGTGGTTAGGGACACCAGAAGGAGTGTTCCTAATAAAGATTTCATGAATGTGAAGCCCAAATCCTTCGACGACAATAGAGGAGTCATTACCCTAACTCGGTGATTCGAGAATATCGAATCAATTTTCAATATTTGTGCTTGTTATGAGGCCAGCAAGGTGAAGTTTGCCGCATGTACATTCACCGATAGAGCATTGACTTGGTGGAAAAGCCGGGTCAAATCCCTAACTCTGCCAGTAACTAATGCCATGGGCTGGGAGAGTTTAAAGGAACTTATGCTTGCTGAGTACTGCCCAAGAGGCGAAATGCAGAAGTTGGAGCATGAGCTTTGGAACCTGAAGATGAATGGTCCCGATATTTCCGCCTATACAACTAGATTCTGCGATCTGGCTCTTCTCAGTCCGGGAATGGTCACCCCGGAAAGCAAGAAAATAGAGAGGTACATTTGGGGATTGACGCCCCCAAATCAAGGAAATGTTTTGGCTGCTAAACCTCTCACATTTGATAGCACCAAGTGTTTAGCACAAACTCTTATAGATCACGGGGTTGATCTTGATGTAGTGGTGGGAAGAAAAAGTTTTGGAACGAGCGTAAGGGCTACTCTTCCCAAGAGCCCTCCAAGAAACAACAAGTAGTGGCAGTTCATGTTGCTACCGCTCCTGCCGTTGTTCCTGCAATTCAAGCACCTGGCAGTAGATATGTTGGTACTCTTCCAAGGTGCGACAAGTGCAACTTTCATCATCACGGACCCTGCTGTGATTTGCAATGCAACAGCTGTGTCAAGAAGGGGCACACACCTCGATTTTGCAAGACACTAGCCCAACCAACCGATCAGTCTCCAGGAGTGGGCGTTGGTCAAGCCTGTTATGGCTGTGGGGAGATCGGTCACTTCAAGAGAAATTGTCCTAAGGCAACAACAATTGGCAACATAGGGAGAGTACTAGCTATGGGCCAGGAGGAGGATGTCGCAGATCCCACCATAGTAATGGGTACGCTCCTCCTTGACAACTCTTATGCATGCATTCTTTTTGATTCTGGTGTGGAGAGAAGTTTTGTTAGTCATGTATTTAAACATCTACTCAAGCATAAACCCCAACCTTTAATTGAAACAGTTACCGTCGAGATGGCTAACTGAAAAAAAGGGAGCACTAAGGACGTATTCATAGGTTGTACCCTTACCTTAAACGACCATTCCTTTCTAATCGACCTTATGCCAGTTTCCATAAAAAGATTCGATGTCATCATCGGCATGGATTGGTTGAGCCCCAATCATGCTGATATCCTTTGTTATGAAAAATCCATTAGCCTCAATCTATCATCTGGTGAAGCCCTTATTATTCATGGTGATAAACTTAGCTCAAATCTTCGTATCATTTCATGCATCAAAGCCCATAAATATCTCTGAAAGGAGTGCCATGCATTCCTTGCCCATGTCGTTAATAAGAAGCAGGAACTTAAAGACCTCATGAGCATCCTTGAAGTCTGCAACTTTCCTAATGTCTTCCCCGAAGACCTTCCCGGAATCCCTCCCGAGCGCCAAGTCGAGTTTCGTATCAACTTAATCCCCGGAGCTACTCCTGTAGCCAAATCCCCTTATTGTCTAGCGCCGGTAGAAATGCAAGAATTATCCAGCCAGATCAATGAACTACTCAGCAATGGATTAATCAGACCAAGTTCCTCACTTTGGGGAGCCCCGATCTTGTTTGTGAAAAAGAAAGATGGATCCTTTCGGATGTCCATAGATTATTGTGAATTGAACAAGCTCACCATCAAAAACCGTTATCCCTTACCCAGAATCGACGGCCTCTTCGATCAACTCCAAGGAGCTGGCTATTTCTCAAAAATAGACCTACGATCAGGGTACCACCAGTTGTGTGTCCATGAGAGTGATGTTCCCAAGACAGCATTCCGAACTCGCTATGGTCACTACGAGTTTATAGTAATGCCCTTTGGTCTAACCAACGCACCGGCTGTATTCATGGATCTGATGAATCGTTTGTGCCGCACATTCCCAGACAAGTTCGTAATAGTGTCCATTGATGATATACTTGTCTACTCTTGGAGTGAGGAAGATCATAGACAACACTTTAGGCTAGTGCTAGAAACTCTAAGGGCGGAGAAACTTAATGCAAAATTTTCAAAGTGTGAATTCTGGATCAGAAAAGTAACTTTCATTGGTCACATAGTTAGTGAGGAAGGCATACACGTGGACCCTTTAAAAATCAAGGTGATTGAAAATCGGTCAGCACCGAAGACACCCACAGAAATCTGTCAATTCTTGGGTCTCGATGGCTACTATCGTAGGTTTATCCATAACTTCTCCAGGATTGCTAAGCCTTTAACCACCCTGACTCAAAAAGGTGTACCCTTTAGTTGGGGAGAAAAACAAGACACTATGTTCCAAACATTGAAGGAGACCCTATGCAGTGCACCTATTTTGTCTCTGCCTGAGGGGACGGAGGACTTCGTGGTCTATTATGATGCATCCAATCAGGGGCTAGGTTGTGCGCTCATGCAGCGAGGAAGGGTTATTGCCTAAGCTTCGAGATAGTTGAAAGCACACGAAGTATATTATACAACTCATGATTTGGATTTAGGATCAGTGGTCTTCGCATTAAAGATTTGGAGACACTATTGAAGGGTTTTGAGCATTCTAACACTCCTATGGTGTACATGTAACCCTATAAACTTTGGATCTTTGTTTTCTCTATTATACATGCAAATGTTTGACATTTCAAGGTTTCATCCTAACTAGCATAATAAGAAGTAACTATACAACAAGAATCAAGTAGAATGGCATACCTTTTGATGTTGTAGCTTGATTCCATGGAGCTTAACAGCCTAGTGCCTCAAGTGTGACACCTCAAATGGTTCACACAACACCACCAAAAACTTGGAATAACCTGAGAGAGAAGTTCTTATACTCAAGTCGGCTATCCCTCATGTGTACACACCTTAGTCCAATTTCTTGAGCCATGGGGTCCTTATATATTGTTGCTATTAGGGTTACACCATGTAACTCATATCTTTCCATATTCTTCAAGCTCCATTGGTTAAAACCTCCATGGAGAATCCATAGGTTTAGCCTAACATGAAGAACTATGGATCATAAGCCCACATATATAAGAATGAATGATTTACACAATCAATCCCCATATATTTAATTAGTCTCCTTTTGATCACAAAATTAATTCCAAATTAATTTTGATCAATACTAATTAAATAATATGTTTTCATATTAATATATTAGAACTTATAATATATTAACAAATCATAAATATCCTTTTCTCACAAAAGTCTATCTAAATTATTTCGATGCCATGCAACCCAAAGGGACCATGCCAAATCGGGTCAAGTACATACCAATTATAGTTATGGGCTTAGACACTAATCCAATAGTCTCCCAGTTAGATAAGTCTAAAACTATTATTGTGTATGACTCCAAAACCCGACTAGCAATCGTAGCTCTTAAAAACCATTGTCGAACTCTGAACAAATGAATGATGCGTCCATTAGATAAAGGATCATATATTCCTCCATTCTAGATATCATATTGACTGAGACATGGAATATAATCATTCTCTCTGTCCATTTTTTGTTTCCCGATTTCCGATTTATGACAACCAACTAATTGAACAAATCAAATCAGTCCAGGCTTGGCCAAAAACTTCGGGATGTCATCATTAAATCATCGACGGGCCCACAGATATCGCTTTTATCCCTTCAAGGGTAAAACTAATGGATAAACTTCGACTCATATGCTTGTTCTACTACTTGTCGAATCATACATAAAGGCACGTTTTATAACATCGAGTTACCAATGCGTTTTCGTACAATCAATGTATAACCTACTCATAGGCAACAACTCATATCTCTAGGTTTGAAGTGTATAAGATATTATCGTCTCATGATCACTTGTGATAAAATCCGTGAAGTGAGTCAAATGAGCATAGGTTTAATCCAATGCTCAGAAATTATGAGCACTCATGAATGTTGCATCAACTCTTGCTTTGTCCACTACCTTGGACATCTACAAACCAACTTCATGACAGTCTTGGTTCATATATACTTCCAACATATGACCGACTGTAGATGGTTTGGATAAATTAGTCATTCAGGAAGAACGACCTAGTTATTCTGGAAGTCAAAACATGCAAAGTGAAACACAAGAATAATCGAATCCAATGTGGTCTCTGAATTTATGAATATAAATAGAACACCTTTTATTTATCACCATATTTATTACACATTATTCATTGAATACTGTTTCAAACTATCAACTTTATACTTGAATTAAAACAATAGTTCTCCCATGCTCCGAGCATGTACACTATGTTTTCTAAATACTAGTCATGCCATACACCAAGTATGCACACTATGTTTTTCCAAACATTAGTTATGCCATCTACCAAGTATGCACACTAAGTTTGTCTATGATCTTTACTTTGTGAAATAGATCGATTTAACATAATTCCAATGATTCTCATTTCACAATCCCAAATCCTTACAGCAAATGCAAGAATTCCAAATTCCTGCCATTTACCTAAATATATTAGATTCTAAACTTATATGCACTAATCCTCTATGATGATTATGCACAAAGTCACAAAGACTTGTCAACAGACATTACAGAGTATTCAAATGGAGATCAACTCCATGGAAACAAAGTCTCAGATTCAAAGTACATTGCTTTGAACATCCTTCTTGCATTAAGTTTTCTAATTTACACAGATTGAGTAACTTCTACCTATGGAGACAACTCCATATTCCCATTTTGACTATCACTTCTAAACAAGAGCTGCCTCTTTTCAGAGTATGCTATGGTCCTTCTAAAATTAACATTACACTTCCAACTGTCCCCGAGCAAACAATCTTTGGCAAACCTTAGATTTTCCTCGACAATTGCTTAATCAAATTAGTCATATCCGGTTCAAGTACTTTTTCCCTCTTAATGCTCTAGGCATTTGGAAAAATTTAGAACAGATGAATATTATAGCACATTCAATCGACCATATATCTGACGCATATGGGACACGATTCATGATGTCTCACATAAATACATGATACTAGACCAATATTTTTGCTATAATATTTCTATTTCTATTTTCCAAGTTCTCATAATTCAGATTATGAAAAGGGATGTCGTAATCATAATCGAATTTTAGAACGCAAACAATGGACCCATATATAGAATTTCCTTATGTTGAGCCATTCCAACATAAAATTCTTATAAATATCCTTGACTAAAGATGATTAAGACCTCAATCTAAACGTTAGAATTGAAATGAAGTATAATTTTTTCTCCCTTAATTATAGCAAAACAACTTTTCCCAATTGAAACTTTTATTTTCTATAATTAATATTGCTTACTTGCAACACTTATCATAATTATCATGCTCCCACTAACATGATGATTATTAGCATAACACTTATGCTCACTAGCTTTGGCATGTATTCAGAAATTAGCTAGACTTCTAGAAATCAATACTTTATTGACTTTCTTACCAAAGTTCAAATTTCTGATACGAGATACTTTGATAAAACTTTATCAAGATCATACACCTTTCCTTAGATAGCACACATGTCTGTCTAAACAAATTCAGAACTATGAAAAAGGATGTCGTAATCAAAGTCATAATTGTTTAGACCTTTTCCATTCCTCACAAGTCCATGTTAGTGTGTCGGTTAACCACACACGCTCCACTAACGACTTTGAGGATGAAAAGATCACAATTGCTATCTACCTAAAATTTACTTAGTGAAAGCGTTTCATCACCATCCTTTTCATGAATCGGAGAGAAACATTGACAATTAGATTTTATGGTGTATGTTTTCCTATCCATGTGAATTTGTCAAAATCATAATCACAAGACAAGGTTAGTGACAAATCCAAACTCATATGGATTGATGTTGTGCAATCTTAACTTCTTGCCACCTGGCAGCACAAGGGTCTGCCATTGCTTCCAAGTTGTTATGCAACCAATTGAGAACTCTCAGAACTCATATGCAAAGTCAAATTTAACTGGAATGGGCACAGAAATAGAAATATGTCAACATGATAGGTTATAAACTTCACGTCGTGTGCTAGTGATAAACTACATGTTTTTATTCTTTATTAGACTCTTTCAAGATCTTTTAGGCTCCCACTGTCATCTTGACATATAAGACCCTCTTGCCAAATGTCCAAGAGATAGTATGTATTCTTTATCAAGACAAACACTTCACACAATTGGATTTAGTTGGTCTTTCTTTTATCAAAAACATCACAACTTACCAATTTTAAATGTACAAGGACACATTTTACTCTTACATTTGACAAGTGTTAACAAACCTTCTTTAAAATATGTCACTCAAGTTATAATCTTCGAGTATGACTCTAAGAATTGTTTTGGAACGAAGTATGACTCATCTTCTTGATTTAACCATTTCAACAATTCATGACTCCTCTTCTTAGCCATAACAATGCACTAAGATGTCCTTAGAGGACCAATTGTGATATGGTTTCTTAATCATTGAGATGATCACAAAACATGATACTAAAGTACTCACCATCTTTTCAGATCTGAGAAACTTTTACCTTTTCTGCCTAATTTGATTCTTCCCATTTGTTCTGCCATACATCAAAACTTTTCCAATGTTTCAAAATTATACTTAAACTTGTAAGCATAACCATATTTCTAAACTTTAGTAAATCATGACGAATAGTCTTATCGATCATTTGTGGTGGACTTGACCAGTGCACAAGAATGTGTACTCAATCTCTTAGTCCTTTACTAGACTCACATATGCATGTGAACAAGAAATTAGTCTTAATTTTCCAGAGATGAAAACTCTCATTCATCATACTATACAACTTGAATGATTCCAAGTTTCGCTCCAATTGAAAACTTGGGTGATGATGAGAATCTTTCCTTATTTGGTAAATTTAGACACTACCACAAATGAAAGAATCAAATTCATATTTTCATTATTTCTAGAAACATACAAATATCAATTTTTCATAAATGCCATTGCAAGGAGATATAATAAAATAAAACAAAATTTTATTTATTTATAAAAATGTGGAAAAACCTTTTCCTTACAATGCAACTTTAAATGAAAAACTATGCTATTACATATTTTTCTAGCAATCTATGATAACTCCTAAGTAGTGGCTCAAGAATCCGATCTTCGAACCATGCGATTGAAATCCATCTTCGTGATCAGATTCAGCATACTCTTTCTTTAGGTTCCTTTCCCTTTGCTTGATCCTGTCATACATTAAAATGTATTAAGAATCTTCAAATACGAACTTAATTGAGTTAGATAGTGGACTTACCTGAAGTAGAGTCAAACTTTTTGACTAAACCTTCTGTCAGATCTTTCCGGTAGTTAGGGCAGCTTCGCAACCAATTCCCCTTCCTTTAGCAATCGAACCATATGGACTCCTTGGTAATGGTACATGGGACTATCTCAGACTTGGCCTTTCTTTTTACCATTTGGTCAACCGAATTAACTATGGCTGATCCCTTTCCATTGGGAAGAGAAAGCTTTTCTGGATGTCCAATGTTACCATTGTCAATGTCCATGGAAGTTTGGGAAGTTGATCTCCTAATCAAATTTTCTTTACCAGTGCTCCAAATCATTGCTGATTCAGCAGCACCAAGCAAATAGATAAGATCATTAAGGGTCATGTCATAGTCTGTTACATAGTAGTCTCAAAGGAAACTCACTATGTGACTTAGAAAGTGATTCAACAACCAACTTTTTCAAGACTTTGACACCCAACTCTCCCGGCTTGTCAATATGTGACTTCATCTCCAAGATGTGAGCACACATAGACCTTGCTTGGCAATATACTTTGAGTGACCTTGAACTATTCAAGAACTTGTGGGTTAGGGAGAATAATTCAAGGAGGTGGAGGAAGAGAAGTTTGATTTCCCTGAGATTTGGGAATATTATAGTTGTCTAAACCAGACATCAACACTGGAAGAAATTCAAGATAGTTGATTTCAAGTCCTTAATATAACACCCAATATGAAATATTAAGGTTAGGACCCAACACAATATTTTATAACCTGGAACAGGGATGTCGTAATCCTATGTCACACCCCCAAACCGGAACGGAGGAAACGTTCGGGGTGGAGGACGTCATGTGTAGTATCACAATAATTGTATCACAGCAAGCATAGTAAACACAACCAGACATTGAATACATATGTGAAAAAGGTTTTCATTGTTTAATACATGGGTTTTTATTCCTAGTAAAAGTATATAGACAGACACGACTCTAACTCCTCGTCTTCTCTGAACTCCTGGAAGTACATGTCTACTAATTCCCTGAGAATACAAGCGGTTTTTAAAGAATATCAGCATAAAGCTGGTGAGTTCATAAGCGGTAGTTTGTAATGAAAACTTGTTGAGGAGCTCGTAAAAGTATTTTGTATAGTTTCAAGAAAATCTAATATTTTCTTTATTAAAAATGTAGTGTTATTAGTTCTGTAGTAAACTATGAATATTTGTATGTTTCTAAGAAAATCCGATATTTTCTTTAGTGAAAATCTAGCGTTATCGATTCTGTGTAACACCATGAATGTTCATTACTGAAAACTGTAGTGATATGCAAAAATACTACCTCATGTGACTAGCTAAAGCTAATCATCAAGTATAAGTATTTTGTATGTGAAGCCATTGCACAATTGGTTCTGTTTGAAAACCCTGGCTTTGGCCAGTATACGTAGTGTGTTTTAGTTCTATTTAGTATAAATAAAACCGTTGAAGAGTGTCAGATTGTAAACTAAAGGTGATTTATACATAATGGGAGTCGTATAACCATACTTGATATAACTAGAGACCTTTCCAACGTTCTTCAGGCATCGAATTAAATGACATTTGTCACCCTGGGCATGCCTGCCCAACTGTAGCTAGAAGTTCGGGTGTGGGATTGTCAGTCCCGAATAGATCTATTCACAAATCTAACGCTCTCCCTCCAAGAGACTCTGGTTATACTATGATAGGATTTATTCATGTACACCTAAGGGTACAGTAGTGAAGTAGCGCATCACTATATCGTACAATCTAGTTTACGTGTGGTGTAGTAGCGTTCTACCGTAGTGAAAATCTGAATGTATACTGTTCATAGAGATAATTACTGTTATGAAAAACATGATAGAGTAGTGGTGCAAACTATAAACTATTCTTGTTCTTAGTGCATACGTTTAGTAGGGAAAGTTTCTATACTTGTTATGTTTAGAAAAATCCCAAACTATACCGATTATAGTTTGCATGTATAACGTAGTGAATAGCGAATCCGGAAAACTATGTAATTTTAGTGAAAAACGACCCTTATGCTCAGCACAGTACAAAAGGGTTAAAGTATGAAGTTTGCATAAGTTTTAAAAACATTTATGTTTAGCTTGTATTCCCCCCTGAAAACATTAAAAATACGGAAAAATGTAGGGGTATGAACTCAGCTCGAGTGATTTGAGCGAAGGATCGATACGGAATGTGGGATGTTCAAGTGAAGCCTTGAACACGATTTGATCCTAATCAACAAGTAATGAAACATAAAGGAGTCAAATGATGGTATTTCTCCACTAGAAGTGATGAAGAACCATTCTAAGAACTTGGGACAACTTGCACTAAGTGTTAGGACCTCAAAGGATTGCATGAGTGGGGTGTATGACCACTTTAAAGGTGTTTACGACCATGGGTGTGCGGCCATACACTCAAGAAATGTGGTGTCTTTGAAGTGCTCTCAAGGTCCATACTCACATCCACAAAGTGTTCAAGGTCTATACTCAATTGAAGTGCAACATAGGGGTCCTAGAGGTGGGTTTATGGCCCTAAAATGAGTGTATGGTTGCACACAAAACTATGTGTGGTCGCACACTTGGGTGTGCTGCCACATAATTGGAGTGTTCTGCCGCACATAGGTGTGTGCGGTCGTACACCCCTCAAAATGATGCCTAAATTGTCCATTCCAAGGTGCAACAAGGCTACGGCATGTCAACATCGATTATGGAAGTTAAACTCTCACTTTGGAGGGTGTTTTAAGGGTGTGCGGCCAACTTTATGAAGGTGTGCGGCCGCATTCCTTCAAGGGATGAAGAACATGATGAATCTTGATGAATCAATGCTTAGATTAAGTGGTTCTTCATGTAAGGGATGGATTACTCAAGTTTTTCAACCATTGGGAGGGTTTGCGGTTGAAGAGTCTTGAGAGAAAAAGTGTTGTGTGCTGCCAAGATGTTAAACGAATGAAAGGAAAGGGGTCTACCCTTTATATTGGGTGATTGTGCTACCAGGAGATGTGTGTGCGGCCGCACACCCATGTGTACGGCCGTACACTCCCTCTAAGGGTGTGTATGGCCTTGTTTTGACAGTATACAACTTGCTAACTCATTCCTAAAGTCAACCTTGGTCATACTCAAGCTTAGAATCGCTTAAACGAACCCTCAAACAGTGCCAGAAGTCAACGAAACATATTTAACTTTGATTGAAATGGCTGAGTGTGCGACACAAAAGTTTCGGGTTGTCACATCATCCCCCCGTTAGAGGGAATTTCGTCCCGAAATTCAAGAATAAGAATGTAACTCATGGTCATAGAAAAAGATGTAGGCACTTAAGGTTCATGAGACTCTCGCGCTCCCAAGTGAATCCAAGTTCCTGATTGACATTCTAGTGGACCTTCACTTTCGGGATGTGACGTTATTTCTTTCGCTCGGCTTCTCGATCTGTGAGCTCGGATGATTCTCTCACCAAGTGTAGACTCTCGTCTAACTCGAGGCTGTCGAGGGGAAATTGTAAGTGTCTCATCGGACGGACACTCATTTTGGTTTGGAACGAGGAAGACGAAATGAGTGTCGCCAAGCGCTTGAGGTAACTGGAGCTCGTGCACTATGGGACCGATCCTAGCAAGGATGTCAGATGGTCTAACGTATCTTGGATTTAGCTTTCTACGCTTTCCAAAGCGTATCAGGCTTTTCCAGGGTGAAACCTATAAGAAAGTCGTGTTCACTAATCTGGGACTCCAATGGTTTTTGTCTATTATCGACATAGCCCCTTTCGTACGATCTTTTCTGTTGTCGCTCAAGTGATCTCAGGACTCGTGAGAGTGCTGTCGGAGACTTGACTCTTTTCTATTTGCGTGTCGCCTGCCTCGGCCCAGCACAGATGGGGTATGTACTTATGGCTGCAGAGAGCTTCGAACGGCGCAGCCTTGCTACTAGAAAGGTCGCCATCGTGGCAATAACGTTCAATTAAGGATAGATGTGGGTCCCATGACACATCTTCAATTGTCCGGATGGTACTCTTACTTTATCCTTCTCTTTACAGATGATACTCTTCGTATGAATACTTTCGGATTTCGAAGAGAGATGAATTCTTTGAAGTTCACATCTGGTTGTCGTCATGAGTGACGGGAGTTTTGCGATTGAACGATTTAAGACAAAAGGGTTTGGTATAACATAGACTCAGTCGAGCTAGACAGGATGGTTTCATAGAATCGTGCGTCAGTTTAGTCTGGGAGGATAGTTTTGCTAGCATATCGGCATCCCTAAATGAACGTCTCTGGTATTTTTTGCGTTTGATTTATACTTTGTGGGTACTACAGATGCGAGGGTCCAAATGTTTCGAAACTATGGGCTCTCGATGGGATGGTTCTTAGTAGATTTTCCTATGATTACTTGGCGTATACGAGTTATGTATAACCACCACTGACCCTAGCGCATTCACTTAAGCTATCATGATTTGCTTATTAGGGCTTTAAACCTTATAAGGATTACATGATTCAATCTGGACGAGAATGTAATCCCAATTATGAACAATTATTGGGGTTTTTGAACACGTACCAAAACAAGGTAGGGTCCATCAATGCTTCCTTCTTCACTAAGGTCAGACTCCTCTGATTCCCTCGTTGTTCTTTTCTGTTGGGCAATCTATTGTGAAGTGTCCCATTTTGCCACATGTACCACACACTTGAACTATGCTACCGTCGGTAGTCGAAGTGATGTGTTGAGTCGGGGTTTTCGCGAAGCGAGCCTTCTGACCATCCTTAGCCCCCGGACAATTTCTTTTGAAATGTCCGAGTTTGCCACAATTGTAGCAAACCTGACCCACCTTTTCCCCAGAAATCAAAGCTTTTTATAGTGCTAGTGCTCTACAATAACGAGCGGTGTGTCCTTGCCTATTGCAGTTCTTAGATTTCGATTCATAGCATTCTCCCACGTGGTGGAAGTTGCATTCCTCACAATTTGGAAGTTTTCCAGCATATCGTCGCACTGATGTTGGCACCGGTCTGGCGGATGTGGTGGTTGTAGGAGTTATCACGGGTTGTTGTCCCTTGGCAAGTTTCTGAGACAACTTGCGCTCCTTCTTGTTCCAAATTTTTCATTTGGTGCTCTTAGGTTTGAGAGTTGGAGTGTCCTCCTGGATAAGCCCTTGTTGGTTTCCTGATGTGTTGCTACAGTTCGAGATGTGCAAACTGTTCCCATTCGCACTTAGGTTATTAGCGTTAAGTGTTGGGTTATGAGCATTCTAACACTCCTATGGTGCACATGCAAGCCTATAAACCTTGGATCTACGTTTTCTCTATTATACATGCAAATAAGAACTTTCCAAGGCTTTAATCCTAACTAGCATAACATGAGGCAACTATACTATAAAGACTAGTTAGATGACATACCTTTTGATGTAGCTTGATGTCTTCAAGCTTTAAGGGCTTAGCCCTAATACTGTGGAAGCCTCATGTGGAATCACAAATCACCAAAACACCTTGGAAGACTTTGAGAGGATATCATGCACACTTGAAATCGGCCCACTCTTATGTCTTTACACACTAGTGCCATTTCTTGTGCCAAAGGCCTCTTTATATAGTATGGAGGATTAGGGTTAAACCCTAATACCCATGACCTTTCATTTCCTTGGATCCATGGGTTAAAGCTCCATGGACTATCCATGAAGACTTAGCCCGACCTAAATGAACTTGGCCCATTCCATATATATATATATATATATATATATATATATATATATATATATATATATATATATATATATATATATATATATATATATATATATATATATATATATATAAGAGTCCATATCTAATTAGTTCCTTTTGATCACCTAATTAATTCTAAATTAATTCTTGATCAATACCAATTAAATAATATCATTCCATATTAATATATTAGAACTTATAATATATTAATATAAATCATAAATATACTATTCTCAGAAAACTATCCATATAAATTGTGTCGGTGAAGTGCAACTCAAATGGACCATGCTGGGTCGGGTTAAGTACACACCAAATATAGTTATGGACTTAGACATTAATCCAACAGTCTCCCACTTGGATAAGTCTAAAACTATTATTGAGTATGACTTCAAAACCTAACTAGCAATCGTAGCTCTTAAAGTCGCGGTCGAACTCTGACCTTGTAAGTGACTTGTCCATTAGATAGGGGATCATATATTCCTCCATTCTAGATATCATATGGACTGAGACATGGATTATAATCATTCTCTCTGTCCATTTGTTGTTTCCTGATTTCCGATTTATGACGACTGACTGATTGAACAAATCAAATCAGTCCTAGCTTGGCCAAGCACTCACATGTGTCATCTTTAAATCATCAAGGGGCCCACAGATATCGCTTTTATCCCGAAGGTAAAAGTAATGGATAAACATTGACTCATATGGCTTGTTTTGGTACTTGTTGAATCATACACAAAGGCACATTTTATAACATCGAGTTACCAATGCGTTTTCGTGCAATCAATGTACTATCAACTCATAGTAACAACTCATATCTCTAGGTTTGAAGAATATAAGATATTATCGTCTCATGATCACTCATGATAAACTCCATGAAGTGATTCAAATGAGCGCAGGTTGAATCCAATACTCAGAACTTATGAGCACTCATGAGTGTTGTAGCACAACTTTGTCCACCAACTTGCACCTCTACAAACCAACCCATGACAGTCTTGATTCAGATCTACTTCCAACATATGACCGACTATGGATAGTTTGAATAACTTAGTCATTCTGGAAGAATAACCTAGTTATTATGGAAGTCAAAACATGCAAAGTGAAACACAAGAATAAATGAATCTAATATGGTATCAAAACCAATGAATATAAATAAAACACTTTCTATTATCACCATACTGATTACTCATTATTCATTGTTTCGGTTTTATCAACCTTATATTTGAATTAAAACCCTAGTTGTACCATGCTCCAAGCATGTACACTATGTTTTCTAAACACTAGTCATGCCACACACCAAGTATGCATACTATGTTTGTCTATGATCTTTACTTTGTGAAATAGACCAGTTGAACATAGCTCCAGTGATTCTCATTTCACAGTCCCAATTCCATACTGCAAATGCAAGAATTCCAAATTCATGCCATTTACTGAAATATGTTAGATTCTAAACTTATATGCATTGATCCTCTTGTAATGATTATGCACACATTCACAAAGACTTGGCAACAATCATTATAGAGTATTCCAAAGGAGATTTACTCCTTGGAAATATCCTTCTTGTATTAAGTTTCCTAATCTTACAGATTGAATACTTTCTAACTTTGAAACATTTCCATATTCCATTTTGACTATCACTTCTGAACAGGAGTTGCCTCCTTACAGATTATGACAATATGGTCCTTCCAAAATTAACACTATACTTCCAACTGTCCTTGAGAAACCAATCTTTGGTATACCTTAGATTGTCCTCAACAATTGCTCAATCATTTTAGTCATATCCAATTCTAGACCTTTTCCCTTCTTAATGCCCCAGGCATTTGGAAAATTTTAGAAAGGATGAATATAGCACATGTAATCAATCCTATATCCGAAGCATATGGGACACAATTCATGATGTCTCACATAAAGACTAAACAATCTTTTGCTATAATATTTCCATTTCTATTTTCCAAGGTCTCATAATTCAGATTATGAAAAGGGATGACGTAATCATAATCGAATTTTAGAACGCAAATAATGAACCCATATATAGAATTTCCTTATGTTGAGCCATTCCAACATGAAATTCATATATATTCTTGACTAAATTCGATTAAAACCTCAATCTAGGCTTTTAGATTTGAGATGAAGAATAATTTCTCTCCCTTAATTATAGCAAAACAACTTTTTCCCAATTGAGACCTTTTGTTTTCTATAATTAACATTGATAACTTGCAACCTTTATCATAATTATCATGCTCCCCCTAACATGATGATTATTAGCATAACACTTATGCTCCCACTAGCTTTGATATGTACTCAGAAATCAGTTGGACCTCTAGAAGTCAATACTTTATTGACATTCTTACCAAAGTTCAGATTTCTGATACTAGATTGCTTTGATAAGGCTTTATCAAAATTATACACCGCATCTTAGATAGCTCACAGGTATGTCTAAACAATTTCAGAACTATGAAAAGGGATGTCGTAATAATAGTCTAAATTGTTTAGACCTTTTTCCATTTCTCATAAGTCAATGTTAGTGTGCCGGTTAACCACGCACGCTCCACTAACGACTTTGAGAACTGCAAATATCACAATTGCTATCTACTTAAAATCTACTTAGTGAAAGAGTTTCCTTACCATCATTTTCATGAATCGGAGAGAAACCTTATGACACTTAGATTTTATGCTATATGTGTTCTTATCCACGTGAATTTGTCAAACAATAATCACAAGACAAGTTTAGTGACAAATCCTAACTCATATGGATTGAACTTGTGCAATCTTTACTTCTTGCCACCTGGCAGCTCAAGGGCCTGTCATTGCTTCCAAGTAGTTATGTAAACAATTGAGAACATGTAGAACTCCAATGTATAGCCAACTTAACTTGAATGGGCACAAAAATGTCAACACGAGAGATTATAAACCTCTAGTTGTGTGCTAGTGATGAAATACAGGATTTATGCTTGATTACTTCTTGAGACCCTTTCAGGATCTTTTAGACTCTCACTGTCTCCTTGACATATAAGACTATCTTGCCAAATATTCAAGAGATAGTGCGGATTCTTTATCAAGACAAACACTTCACACAATTGACCTAAGTTGGTCTTTGTTTTATCCAAAACATCACAACTTACCAATTTCAAATGTATAAGAGTAGGACACTTTTACTCTTACATTTGACAAGTGTTTTAAACCTTTCTTTAAGATATGTCACTCAACTTACAGTCTTGGAGTATGACTCTAAGACTTGTTTTGGAAAGAAGTATGAATCATTTTCTTGATTTAACCATTTAAACAATTCATAACTCCTCTACTTAACTATCAGAATGCACTTAGAGGATGAATTGTGATAAGGTCTCAAAATCATTAAGATGATCTTAAAACATGATACTAAAGTGCTCTCCCATCTTTTTAGATTTGAGAAACTTTTATCCTTCTGCCTAATTTGATTCTTCTTATTCGTTCTGTCATACATTGAAAATCTTCTAATGTTTTAGAATTATACTTAAGCTTGTAAGTATAATCATATTTACTAAACCTTAGCAAATCATGACGAATAGTCTTATTCATCTTTTGTGGTGGACTTTGACAAGTGCACAAGAAAGTGTACTTGATCCCTTAGTCCTTCTCTTGAGTCACATATACATGTGAACACGGAACTAGTCTTAATTTTCCAAAGTTGAATATTCTCACACATCACACTCAACACCTTGTATGATTCCAAGTTTTGGTCCAATTGAAACTTAGGTGATGAGAATATTTCCTTATTTGGTAAATTTAGACACTACCACAAATGAAAGAATCAAATTCATATTTCCAATATTGCTATGAACACACAAACATCAAGTTTTCATGAATGTCATTTTAAGGAGATAAAAATAAAGTAAAACAAACTTTTATTTATTTTAAAATGCGGAAAACTTTTCCTTACAATGCAACTTGAAATGAAAACTATGTTATTACATGTTTCCTAGCAATCTTTCATAACTCCTAAGAAGTAGCTCTAGAATCTGATCTTCAATCAAGCGATAGAAATCCATCTTTGCGGCCAGATTCAGCATACTATATCTTTAAGTTTCCTTCACTTTTCCTTTGATTCATAAAACATCAACATGTGACCCAGTCACATCATGTAATACGAATCTCAGAATAGAAACTTAATTTAGTTAGATAGTGGACTTTACTTGTAGTAGAGTCAAACTTATTGACTTTACCAGCCTTATGATCTTTCAGGTAAATTTGGGAGCTTCGAAACCGATGCCCCATCCTTTGGCAATCTAACATATGGACCCTTTGGTAATGGTACATAGGACTATCACAGACTTAGCTTTTCGCTTTAGCATTTGGTCAACCGAGTTGACTATAGCTGATCCCTTTCCATTGGGAAGAGAATGCTTTTTCTGGATTTCCAGTGTCATCATTGTCAATGTCCATAATGTTTTGGGAAGTTGATCTCCTAATCAAATTTGCTTTACTAGTACACCAAATCATTTCTGATTTAGCTGCACCAAGCAAATAGATAAGATCATTAAGGGTCTTGTAATAGTCTATTTCATAGGAGTGCCAAAGGAATTCATTATGTGACTTAGGAAGTGATTGAACCACTAACTTTCTCAAGACTTTGACACCCAACTCTCCCCACTTGTCAGTATGTGACTTCATCTCCAAGATGTGATCACACCTAGACCTTGCCTTGCCAATAGGGCTTGAGTAACCTTGAACTTGTGGTTTAGGGAGAATAATTGGAGGAGGTGGAGGAAGTAAAGTTCCAAGAGATTTGGGAAGATCATAGATGTATGAACGTAGACATCTTTTGGGAGATATTCAAGATAGTTGATGTAAAGCCCTTAATATCACACCCAATTTGAAATATTAAGGCTAGGACCCGACAAACTATTTTATAACATAGAAGAGGGATGCCGTAATCCAAGCTATAAAATATTTGAAGGTAGGTGAATGACAATTCACCAATTTCCACCATGAAAAACGAAATAAATTATTAGGTTTTAATTGGTTTTGAAACTCATAGTTCTTTTGAGATTCATTTAACTTTTCAATGGCATGTTTCAATCTAGAGTGTGCCCTTCAGGTTTTGTGACTGGGATGCCGAGGATCACAAAACAAGGTATGAAGTAACCATGCAAATTACTTGGTACCCTTAAGTGTTTACCCCTCAATTGATGTGCTGGCTAACCACACACGCTCCATTGATACTATGATAAACATTAAGTTACCCTTTGCCTACCTTGTTAAATACAAGTTAGTGTTCCGGTTAACCACACACGCTCCACTAATTGTCTTAAACAAAGTGCAAAGTGTATTTTCATGGATTAGCACATTATTCACATTTTCCTAAGTAACTAAGATTGGGTATTTACAAACGGTTTAGTTACTTAGTATTTATCATTAATACTTTTAATGAAGGGAGAATTTATAGTCTTTGTCCTACCCGTTCGGCTAACGACCCTCCACCAGTCAAGGAAGCGGTGGGTGAGAGTGGACACCTATTAAACTGCCATTTTATAGGTTGTAACCTTATACCCCCCCCCCCTTATAGACCGGCTTCGTGAATGAGGCCTACTAACGGTAAGACTGACTTTACTCTTATACATATATATATATATATATAAATTTTATTAACTTATAATATTATAAAGTATAAGAGTTGAATTTTAACTATTAAAATTCTAAGGGCTAACTTTCAATTAAAGTATTCATAAGTGAAAACTTTTCAAATTCCAAACTTGAGGGCAAGTTTTGAAACTATTCAAAACTAATTAATTCCATAACTTATGTGTTTAAAGTAGTTTTAAATTAAAAAAACTCTTCAAGTTCCATAACTTGAGGACAAATTTTGGAAGACTTTAAACTAATTAAGAAAGTGACTCTTCATAATTCATAACTTATGGGAGCTTTATGAGTTTAACTAAGGTTACACATATTTTATTTAATGAAGAGACTCTTGAACCTCCACAACTTGAGGACAAGTTATGGAGTCATAAAACCATTTAATGAGACAAGACTCTTCATTTTTGTAACCTATGACAACTTTTATGAGTTTTAAGAAACTTAAATGTGACTTTTCATGTAACCTGAGGACAAGTTACACAAACACATTTTAAAATCAACTTTTAGATTTAAATGGACTGAAAACAACTATTCAATTAACTTTTCTATTAATCTAAGCAACTCATATGAACAAAGATGATACACATCAAACTTTTTCATGTAATTAGCATAACTTTTAAACTAATACAAAACATGAATCTATTGACAATTATCTTTGGAATTGGATTAGCATGAACATTACCACATCAAAAATAGGTTTATAAGTTCAAAAACAACTTAAGGTAATGTTCCTAGTCCAATTTGTGACATCCCCATTTTTCACTGCCAGAAAGACCGATTTTGTTTATGCTTTATAAAAATCAGAGTACTTCTTTTTATAAAAATGTTGCGGAATTTGTTCCCAGAAAAATACGATAAATATGTTATTAAAACATTTTCGAAGAAACGTATTTATTTCATTTTAAAATGTTTGGGATGTCATCGTTAATACAGAAACATAAGAATAAATAGAACTTACAATTATTTACACTAGTGATCTACATCTCTTTAAATCTCTCAATGTAATGTCACTTCATATCGTCACCTGTGATATAAATAAACTGAGTGGGTCAGGTTGGGAAACCTGGTGAGTACATAGGGTTTTCAACCCACAATAATATAATTATTATGTTCGATCATCAAAGAATTAACCCAATTACCCATCCCCATTACCTTCTTTATTCTTAAGGATCTACCTTAAGAATCAGCTATTTCTCATTCATTCATTCCTAAGGATCATCCTAAGGAAACAACATGAAGTCCATTGTTGCCAATGACACATTGGTTAAGCGCAGCTGCTAATCTTGTCACTTAGGCGCAACTGCCAGAATTGTGACATTTTCTATGAGGTGCTTCTGCCGATATTGACCTTTAAACGCTACTGTCATGGTCATAAGGCTCCCCATTAGGCGCAGTTGCCGATACTGTCCATAGAGCGCAGCTGCTAGGACGTTTACGGTAGATCTAAAACATCAACGGGTTGTGGCGCAGCTGCCAGTGTTCATCTATAGGGTATTAGGTCCAATGCTGCCAATGTATACCTATAGGGCACTAGGTCCATGCTACTAATGTTCCTCTATTTAAGCTTTTATCCCTCATCATTCATCTACCCATGTTTTACCCAACATATTTTGTAGATATAAAATACTTTACACAGTTTACATCATTTAAAACATGTATAAAAATCTTTCACCAGCATAGACAGCAAGTATTCAGACAATATGCACACATAGTATGTAATTTATAATAAAATACTTCATATCTATGTGTAAGCTGAAAGGGACCATGCACTCACCTGAGTAGGTGGTGACTCAGCACTCGAACAGCGCTTCGATACTCTCAAAACAATTTCCTTCGATAAAACCTAGTATCAATACCACTAGGGTTTAGTCTAACCATAACCGCGACAAACTAATAGTCTGACTATTATTATTATTATTATATAAGCATTAAATAACACTCAATATAACTCATAATAATAGCCCAAATACTCATTATAAGTTCCTAATAATGTTACTATATTAAAACATAAGCTATACTAAAGATAGGTTAGGCGTAGCTCACTTACAGCGGGTTTTCTCGAAAACCGGGCTTCACTGGAGCAGCGTTCCCAAGCCGAAAGGCTCTTTTCTCGGGACTCCGGGAGCCTCGGGGCTTCCTTCGGGTGCTAGGGGGTTTACCTAGGCTTTTAGGGGTTAGGGGGCTAGAGAGAGTCTAGAGAGAGAAAGAATAGTTTGGGAAGGTGTGAAGAATGAGGGAACCCGGCACCTCTATTTATAGGGGTGCTGACTGGCCTACTCGCCGAGTAGGGGGGCCTACTCGCCGAGTTGGTCCATGTGGTCGCCTTCTGGTGGTGCCACGTGTCCAATTCTGGTGGTGCCACGTCACCCCTATCGCGTATCAGCCTTCGAACTTAGAAAAATCATAACTCTCGCATACAAGTTCCGTTTTCGACGTTCTTTATATCCAAGCGTAGGTAAAATCAAGATCTACAACTTTCATTTAGACTCCGTCGGCTAATTCTCGACCGATCTCAAATTTAACAGTAGGAGGCGTTTAGATTGTTAAATGACCACGAAGAATTTCTAACTCCTTCATACGAACTCCGTTTTTGTCCATCTTTTTACCATTGAGTTCCTATTAATGAGATCTTCAACTCTCATTTAGGTCGTGTAAGCCAAAAACCGCTCGAACTAAATTCGAGTTTCGGGACGTGCACTACTAAGTCGAATCTTAGAAAAATCATAACTTCCTCATACGAAGTCAGATTTGGGCGTTCTTTTAATCGACGCTCTTAGTTTAACATATTCTACAACTTTCATTTAGATTGCTAAGGCTATATCTCGCTCTATCGTAAATTCACTATTTACGCTTCCCGGTGCCGTGTCGGTTTTGCCGTAAAACTTCGACGGGCCATAACTTCTTCGTTATAACTCGGATTTCGGTGTTCTTTATATGTATCGAAACCTTGTGACATATTCTACAACTTGGTTGAGTTTATTTATTCTAAATAATCTTTTTGTCGAAAAGTTGTTTTCGACCCCTATTGCCTCTAATTTTACTAGCCCGGATCTACGGGCGTTACAATTATCTCCCCCTTAGGATGATTACGTCCCAGAATCATCAACGAAACAGGGTCGTATAATGACTCCATACGTCATTTCTTCATCCTAGGTATTAATTATAACTTCTATATTCCTTCAAGTCTATCTTTTAGACTCATTGACTGTAAGCAGTACTTGATCGTGCACCTGCTCTCCACCTCAGGCTAGACTCCCAATTATGACCTTCAAGTCACAATCTCGATCCTTACTGGATACGAACTTGAGATGATTTCTTTTATTACTACTAAGGACCGATGTGTCATATTCTAATGACCTATCATCGTACATTGCAACACTTAGACTTAGGTCTCTTAGAGTTAAACTCTAAAACAGACTATGCCTTCCTTCATGTTCTAATGTGATATAATCACACTTTAACATTAGGCATTTCTAGCTATCAACTTCTTTAACAATGAGCGCGATATTTCTATTGATCGCTTTGATTTCAATCGTTTGGTTTAAGTCGGACGCTACACCGATCTTGATTTTCTAAACCACATAGCATACTTAGCGAGTCGGACTCAATTTGATATGACCACTAGGGTTGGAATATCAACAATCTTCTTATTCATTACCAAAACGATGGTAACGACACACTAGAATAAAACGAAATCAATTACCAGCTTCTTGGTAACCTTGTGACTTTCCCTGATCCAAGTGTGAGTGTTGTGCTTCCGGTAGTATAGGCCTCTACTACCATTCACACCTACTCATACTCGTCCCAAGTATTGTCCCGCAGTTTTTCCAAGTTATCATACAAGAAAACCACACAAAAACTTAATACATCAGATAACAAAACAAAGGTTTTATATTATTTCTTGAAACGATTACATAGGTGTTCAAGTTCACCCTAGATTATGCCTCTAATAAGCTACATCATATGACACTATCTATATGGCTTCTTCATAATTCGATCTCTATATATCCATCCTTACTCCTGATTCCTTGCATCGTCAGCTGCTTCATCAAGGATCATTTGAAATGCTCTTGCCTTTGGTTTCAGCGGCACATTTGGCTTTGTAGCCCCTCCTCTCTTTGGGAAATCTTGCTTGAAGTGCCCTTCCTCGTTACATTCGTAACACACCCTTTTGTTGAATTTACACTCGTTGGCATAATGCCCTTGCTTCCCACACTTGAAACAAGTCACCTCCTCACCGCATTTTCCAAAGTGTTTCTTTTTGCACTTCTCACACCATCTTTCTTCACTCCCTCCTCCTCTAAACTTCCTTGTATTGGACTTGCTTCTCTCATCGGGATTCGCAGACCCCTCAAACTTCCTCTTTTCACCAACCTCGGTCTTGTTGGCAGCTCTTCCCTTGATCATATCCTCAACCGACTTGGCAGCCCAGATAGCTGCCTCCAAGGTAGGTGCCTGACGCATTGGCACCGCGTACTCCCATGGAAGTCCCTTTGCGTACTTATCAATTTTCGCCAGCTCATCCGGAACAAGACGCAAGACAAACTCCATCTTTTCTGTGAAGTTGTTCGTGTATTCATCGATTGACATGCTTCCTTTCTTCAGAGTCAGGAATTGGTTTTCTAGCTCAAGCAAATTTTGGGCTGAGCAGTACTTACGTTTGAATTGCACCAGAAACTCTGCCCATGTCAGTTGCAGGGGCTCATTGGGGCTCAAAGTCTTCCCTAGGGTATTCCACCAGCGAACAGCGCCTCCTCTGAATTGACGTACTGCAAACATGGTTTGTAGCTTGCCTTTGCAACCACATGTCATGAAGGCCAATTCCATCTCTGAGATCCAATCCATGACTCCGATCGGATCTTCCTTCCCAGTGAAAGTAGATGGCTTGCAGGTTAGAAAATCTTTGTACTTGCATCCATTCCTCTCGACTCCTTCATATTGATTGTTCCTCCTAATCACCGGTGGATCAGCTTGACCAACGGTCCTGTTGTCGTTCCCTTCCTCAGACTGCCCGTCATTCAGCTCGGGCTGCTCAATAGGCATCGTAAGTTCCTCTCGAGCTTGTTGAAGTAAACTCCTTGTTTCCTCCATTTGACGATCCAACATCACCTGGATCATCGCTTGCACTCCGGCCATCGTTATTGGCTCAGCAGCGGCTAACACAACCGGTATCTACTCAATCACCGGGGGCTGATCTCGGTTCCCATTTGCATTCACGTTTCCGCTACAGGTTCTTGCCATCTTGATCTATACACCGAATAAGGTTAATCTAGATCTTTACTTAGGATTGACGGTTAAATCATCCGTATCACTCCGAAACGTTTATATGCTAGTTCTAATATCGTAGTCGTACATTTAGAATCTAAACACATAAGGTTTCCAGATCCGATCGGCAACAGACCATAGATCCGAACAACTAACAGCATATCAGGCACAAGTATTTAGCACATAAAAGCATTTTAGGCACAATTTCTAAAATAAGCTAGTGCTCACACCTCGCAATCATCGCTTAGCATTCTAAGTTTAAGTCTAGAAATAAATCCATATTCCTAGTTCACTTAAACTAATGCTCTGATACCAACTGTGACATCCCCATTTTCACGGAGGGCAGCAGATCCCATAAGAACTCTGCAATTAATCGTGCTCGGGCGGGAGTAGTACCAGGATGGGTGACCCCCTGGGAAGTCCTCGTGCCGAGTGGCCCAAAGCGGACAATATTGTTATACGTGCCAAAGGGGGATGTTACAAATGGTATCAAAGCCAGGGCACGGGTCGATGTGTTCGATGGGAATGTCGAACCCTATAATAGGGGGTGAAAGTGGGTTAGATCTGATCCCACATTGGCTTGGAAGGAGAACGAAACATTTCCTTATAAAGGGGTGTGGATACCTTCCCTATCACAACGCGTTTTAAAGCTGTGAGGGCAGCAGATCCCATAAGAACTCTGCAGTCAAGCGTGCTCGGGCGGGAGTAGTACCAGGATGGGTGACCCCCTGGGAAGTCCTCGTGCCGAGTGGCCCAAAGCGGACAATATTGTGATACGTGCCAGAGGGGGATGTTACACAATTCCATCCAAAAAAGTGGAATATATGCTGTTTGGGGGTCCAACTCGTCGAGTGCACGAACAAACTCGGCGAGTTGGATGCATTTTGCCTTGGACTCGTCGAGTCCCTTTATGGACACGGCGAGTCAGTTGTGCAGAGAGCACCAAAATTCGATTTTTAAGCAGTTTTTTAAATTGTAACAAGAAAACAACCCTAGTCTCTGATACCACTGTTGGGTTATGAGCGTTCTAACACTCCTATGGTGTAAATGAAACCCTATAAACCTTGGATCTATGTTTTCTCTATTATACATGCAAATAAGAACTTTCCAAGGCTTTAATCCTAACTAGCATAATATGAGGCAACTATACTACAAAGACTAGTTAGATGACATACCTTTTGATGTAGCTTGATGTCTTCAAGCTTTAAGAGCTTAGCCCCAATAGTGTGGAAGCCTCAAGTGGAATCACAAATCACCAAAACACATTGGAAGACTTTGAGAGAATATCATGCATACTTGAAATTGGCCCACTCTTATGTCTTTACACACTAGTGCCATTTCTTGTGCCAAATGCCTCTTTATATAGTATGGAGGATTAGGTTTAAACCCTAATACCCATGACCTTTCATTTCCTTGGATCCATGGGTTAAAGCTTCATGGACTATCCATGAAGACTTAGCCTAACCTAAATGAACTTGGCCCATTTCATATATATATATATATATATATATATATATATATATATATATATATATATATATATATATATATATATATATATATATATATAAGAGTCCATATTTAATTAGTTCCTTTTGATCACTTAATTAATTCTTGATCAATACCAATTAAATAATATGATTCCATATTAATATATTAGAACTTATGATATATTAATATAAATCATAAATACTATTCTAAGAACACTATCCATATAAATTGTGTCGGTGAAGTGCAACCAAAATGGACCATGCCGGGTCGGGTCAAGTACATACCAAATATAGTTATGGACGTAGACATTAATCCAACATTAAGAACAGCTAGCGCGACTGCTATGGCTGTTGTGACAGTAGCTTGGAACATAGCTGAATCCATCTGAAGGATTGGTGTCTTACCGGTGGGTTGGTTACGTTTCTTTGGAGGCATGATCTGCTACATGTCAAGAAAAGAAGTTTGTGAGCAACAATGGTTGCCTCTGGATATATCCTAAATGTTCATCTATGCATTGGGATTTTCTTCATTGCTATCTGACTCTCATTGATTCGACCCACATCCCCATGATATGGTCTTAGCAAGAATAGAAAACAATCTGAACACAACAGAGTTCACATAAAATAAGTTTACGAACTCCTGGTTGCTCAGCTCCTTGCGCTGGTTGGATAACTCTCACATTTTCGTCGGCTCGAGACGATATGGAGATTTAGCTATAAGGATAGTTTCGGGGATCGAGTCGATATGGGATTCAACTAGACACTCGGAACAAATCCTTTGAATCTCTTTGGGGAAGACATCAGGAATATTGCATACTTCGGAGATGCTCCTAGGCTTGAAGCAGGAAATGATACAAAGGTTCGAAAAATCTTGTCACTGAGATCAGTGAGGATTTCGTCGAAGGAAAGATTGAGAAGAATCAATTTCTCGAAGCAAAGGATATCAGCACGATTTGAGGCTTAACCATTATGTGCCGATTAGGATATCGAAGTTGATACGAAAATGATGGGGATAAGGAATAATCATCTGAATATATCTTATGATTCACGTTTTGAGGACAAAACAATGATGTGACCTTGATAAAGTTGCTTACTTTTTATGCTATCGATATAAGGTATACTTTTGACAATGAAAATCTTCAACTAAAATATGATAGTTGCCACCATTGTCGATATCAAGATTACATAGAGTTTGGAAAAATTTGACCTAGGAGTAGGTCTACAACATACCAACATAGGAACAATTTGACAACATAAAGAACTAGTGACTCGGTACTTGCAAGACAAGAATGCCTACAGAGAAAGGAGCTACTTAGAACATAAATAGGAAAGCTATCCTTCAAACCAAAAGGAAGGACAGGCAGAATATTTCTTACTGGCGATGGGCACTTATCGGGCGGAACCTTAGGTTAGTCAACTAGCGCTCCATTTCAAGTAGGCGACTCTCATATACTGATTGGCGTGCTCGGAGCTCTATGACCTCAGCTCGAGTTGCAGCTAGCTCTCGCTATTGCGCTTCATGGTCTCTCAATCTCCTGCCATGAGCAACCTCGAGACTGTGAAAACGGTTTGTGTTGGCATCCAAGTCTGCCTCGAGTTCCACAGTTCGGTGAATGGTCGTCGTGTTCATTTCGACATTGCGGGCCATTAGGCGGACTATGATTGGAAGGGCTCTATCTGCGGATCCTCCTGTGTCCACATTGTAGAAGCGGTGATCCCCATTGTACGAGCGGGGTTGGCCTTGTTCGTGACTCCACCTATCCAGGCTTCCGACCCACATAGGCGTTGGGCCTTCGAGTACAAGCTGAGGCTTGGCATTTGGTATTAGGGCCACTGGGGGTAAGTTCTCGACTTCTGGTTCCGAGTTAGTCTCTCCAGGAAATGGTCCGGCCATGCCATCGTCAAAAGGGATTTCATGGTTTCCTTCTGGCTCTGTTTGGATCCATCCATCATCTCCTTGGTTAGGAAAGTACGGGTCGCCAGGAAGATGGAATCCATCCATGTTATCTATGCTAGGCGAGGGTAAAGGAATAGTTAATCGGCATCAAATCTATAATACTCCTAATATTTTATAGTTACATGATTGATTCTCCTGGTTCAAACTTCGGTTCGGTTGTTATAGCATCCTAAAATACTCCTATAGTATTTTAATCCTTATGTTTGGTTCTAGAACTCTTCTGGTATCTAGATAAGTTTTAGGCTTGCGGCAACACCTCAGTCACTCCCAAGCGCATGTTGGTCATGTCTCAAATGAATATAGTTGATCAGGCTATATTAACCCTAGACATGATTACATAACTGCCTAGGTTTAACCACGATGTCCAACGTCCAAATACTTTTTTTTGTTCTTCTTACGAAACGGATTCTGCTACTCGTTTATGCTTATATACTTTTATAAAAATACATGTATTTTTGAAAGTATACTTTTAGTTTAGAGCACTTAGGCCCCTTAGTATTTATAGTTGTATGTCATGTAAGGTTCGGTAAACTTAGTTCGCTATAAACAAGGGCTCTGATACCAATCTCTCACACCCCCAAACCGGAACGGCGGAAACGTTCGGGGGTGGAGGACGTCATGTGTAGTATCACAACAATTGTATGATAGCAAGCATAGTAAGCACAACCAGACATTGAATACATATGTGAAAAAGGTTTACATTGTTTAATACATAGTTTTTATTCCTAGTAAAAGTAAATAGACAGACACGGCTCTAGCTCCTCGTCTTCTCTGAACTCCTGGAAGTACATGTCTACTAATTCCCTGAGAAGACAAGCGGTTTTTAAAGAATATCAGCATAAAGCTGGTGAGTTCATAAGCGGTAGTTTGTAATGAAAACTTGTTGATGAGCTCGTAAAAGTATTTTGTATAGTTTCAAGAAAATCTAATATTTTCTTTAGTAAAAATGTAGTGTTATCAGTTCTGTAGTAACCTATGAATATATGTATGTTTCCAAGAAAATCCGATATTTTCTTTAGTGAAAATCTAGCGTTATCGATTATGTGTAAGACCATGAATGTTCGTTACTGAAAATTGTAGTGATATGCGAAAATACTACCTCATGTGACTAGCTAAAGCTAATCAAGAAGTATAAGTATTTTGTATGTGAAGCCATTGCACAATTGGTTCTGTTTGAAAACCCTGGCTTTGGCCATTATACGTAGTGTGTTTTAGTTCTATTTAGTATAAATAAAACCGTTGAAGAGTGTCAGATTGTAAACTAAAGGTGATTTATACATAATGTGAGTCGTATAACCATACTTGATATGACTAGAGACCTTTCCAACGTTCTTAAGGTGTCGAGTTAAATGACATTTGTCACCCTCGGCATGCCTGCCCAACTGTAGCTAGCAGTTCGGGTGTGGGATTGTCAGCCCCTGATAGATCTATTAACAAATCTAACGCTCTCCCTCCAGGAGACTCTGGTTATACTATGATAGGATTTATCCCTGTACACCTAAGGGTATAGTAGTGAAGGAGCGCCTCAGAGTATCGTACAATCTAGTTTACCTATAGTGTAGTAGCGTTCTACTGTAGTGAAAATCTGAATGTATACCGTTCATAGAGATAATTATTGTTATGAAAAACGTGATAGAGTAGTGGTGCAATCTGTAAACTATTCCTGCTCTTAGTGCATACGTTTAGTAGGGAAAGTTTCTATACTTGTTATGTTTAGAAAAATCCCAAACTATACCGATTATAGTTTGCTTGTATAACTTAGTGAATAGCGAATCTGGAAAACTATGTAATTTTAGTGAAAAACGACCGTTATGCTCAACACAGTACAAAAGGGTTAGAGTATGAAGTTTACATAAGTTTTGAAAAGATTTATGTTTAGCTTGTATTCCCCCCTGAAAACATTAAAAATACGGAAAAATGTAGGGGTATGAACTCACCTCGGGTGCTTTGAACGAAGGATCGATACGGAATGCGGGATGTTCAAGTGAAGCCTTGAACACGATTTGATCCTAATCAACAAGTAATGACACATAAAGGACTCAAATGATGGTATTTCACCACTAGAAGTGACGAATAACCATTCTAAGAACTTGGGACAACTTGCACTAAGTGTTAGGACCTCAAAGGATTGCATGAGTGAGGTGTATGGCCACTTTAAAGGTGTGTACGGCAATGGTTGTGCGGCCCAAAGGGTGTGCGGCCATACACTCATGAAATGTGGTGTCTTTGAAGTGCTCTCAAGGTCCATACTCACATCCACAAAGTATTCAAGGTCTATACTCAATTGAAGTGAAAGATAAGGGTCCTAGAGGTGGGTTTATAGCCCTAAAATTAGTATATGGTCGCACACAAGAGTGTGTGGTCGCACACTTCGGTGTGTTGTCGCACACTTGGAGTCTGCTGCCTCACAAGGGTGTGTGCGGCCGTACACAGGTGTGTGCGGTCGTACACCCCTCAAAATGATGCCCAAATTGTCCATTCCAAGGTGCAACAAGGCTAGGGGCATGTCTACATCGATTATGGAAGTTAAACTCTCTCTTTGGAGGGTGTTTTGAGGGTGTGCGGCCGTACTCCTTCAAGGGATGAAGAACATGATGAATCTTAATGAATCAAGGCTTAGATGAAGTGGTTCTTCATGTATAACAAGCTAAGGGATGGACTACTCATGTTTTTGAAGCCTTGGGAGGGTTTGCGGTTGAAGAGTCTTGAGAGAAAAAGTGTTGTGTGCTGCCAGGATGTTAAAGGAATGAAAGGAAAGGGGTCTACCCTTTATATAGGGTGAGTGTGCTTCCAGGAGGTGTGTGTGCGGCTGCACACCAATGTGTACGGCCGTACACTCCCTCTAAGGGTGTGTATGACCTTGTTTTGACAGTATACAACTTGCTGACTCATTCCTAAACTCACCCTTGGTCATACTCAAGCTTAGAATCGCTTAAACGAACCCTCAAACAGTGCCAGAAGTCAACGAAACATATTTAACTTTGATTGAAATGGCTGAGTGTGCGAGACAGAAGTTTCGGGTTGTCACATCATCCCCCGTTAGAGGGAATTTCATCCCGCAATTCAAGAATAAGAATGTAACCCATGGTCTTGTAAAAATATGTAGGTACTTAAGGTTCATGGGACTCTCGCACTCCCAAGTGAATCCAAGTTCCTGATTGACATTCTAGTAGACCTTCACTATCAGGATGTGACGTTATTTCATTCGCTCGGCTTCTCGATCCGTGAGCTAGGATGATTCTCTCACCAAGTGTAGAATCTCGTCTAACTCGACGCTGTCGAGGGGAAATTGTAAGTGTCTCGTCGGACGGACACTCATTTCGGTTTGGAACGAGGAAGACGAAATGATCGTCGCCAAGCGCTCGAGGTAATTGGAGTTCGTGCGATATGGGACCAATCCTAGCAAGGATCTCGGATGGTCTAACGTATCTTGGATTTAGCTTTCTACGCTTTCCGAAGCGTATCAGGATTTTCCAGGGTGAAACCTGTAAGAAAGACGTGCTCACTAATCTGGGACTCCAATGGTTTTTGTCTATTATCGACATAGCCCCTTTCATACGATCTTTTCTGCTATCCCTCGGGTGATCTCAGGACTCGTGAGAGTGGTGTCGGAGACTCGACTCTTGTCTATTTGTGTGTCGCCCGCCTCAGCCCAGCACAGATAGGGTCTATACTTATGGCTGCAGAGAGCTTCGAATGGCACAGCCTTGCTACTGGAAAGGTCGCCGTTGTGGCAATAACGTTCAATTAAGGATAGATGTGGGTCCCATGACACATCTTCAATTGTCTGGATAGTTCTCTTACTTTGTCCTTCTCTTTGCGGATGATACTCTTTGTATGAATAGTTTCGGATTTCGAAGAGAGATGAATTCTTTGAAGTTCGCATCTGGTTGTCGTCACGAGCGAAGGGAGTTTCGCGATAGAATGATTTAATACAAAAGGGTTTGGTATAACGTAGACTCGGTCGATCTAGACAGGATGATGTCATAGAATCGTGTGTCAGGTTAGTCTAGGAGGATCTTTGCTAGCCTATTGGCATCCCTAAATGAACGTCTCTGGTATTTTCTGCGTTTGATTTGGACTTTGTGGGTACTACTAATGCGAGGGTCTAGATGTTTTGAAACTATGGGATCTTGTTGGGATAGTTCTTACTAGATTTTCCTATGATTGCTTGGCGTATACGAGTCATGTATAACTACCATTGACCCTAGCGTATTCACTTAAGCTATCATGATTTGCTTATTAGGGCTTTAAACCTTATAAGGATTACATGATTCAATCTGGACGAGAATGTAATCCCAATTATGAACAATTATTGGGGTTTTCGAAAAGGTACCAAAACAAGGCAAGGTCCATCGATGCTTCTTTCTTCACTAAGGTCAGACTCCTCCAATTTCCTCATTTTTCTTTTCTGTTGGGTAGTCTATTATGAAGTCTCCGATTTCGCCACATGTACCACACACTTGAACTATGCTAGCATCGGTAATGGAAGTGATGTGTTGAGTCAGGGTTTTTGCGAAGCGAGCCTTCTGACCATCCTTATCCCCTGTACAATTTCTTTTGAAATGTTCGGGTTCCCCACAATTGTAGCTAACCTGACCCACCTTTTCCCCAAAAATCAAAGCGTTTGACAGTGCTAGTTCTCTACAGTAACGAGCGATGTATCCTTGCCTATTGCAGTTCTTACATTTCGATTCACAACATTTTCCCACGTGGTGGAAGTTGCATCCCTCACAATTTGGAAGTTTTCCAGCATATCGTTGCACTGACGTTGGCACCGGTCCGGCGGATGTGGTTGTTGTAGGAGTTATCACACGTTGTTGTCCCTTGGCAAGTTTCTGAGACAACTTGCGCTCCTTCTTGTTCCAAATTTTTCGTTTGGTGCTCTTAGGTTTGGAAGTTGGAGTATCCTCCTGGATAAGCCCTTGTTGGTTTCCTGATGTGTTGCTATAGTTCGAGATGTGGAAACGGTTCCCATTCCCATTTGGGTTGTTAGCGTTAAGAACAGCTAGGGCGGCTGCTACGGCTGCTGTGATAGTAGATTGGAACGTAGCTGAATCCATCTGAAGGATTGGTGTCTTACCGGTGGGTTGGTTACGTTTCTTTGGAGGCATGATCTGCTACATCTCAAGAAAAGATGTTTGTGAGCAACAATGGTTGCCTCTGGATATATCCTAAATGTTCATCTATGCATTTGGATTTTCTACATTGCTATCTGACTCTCATTGATTCGACCCACATCCTTATGATATGGTCTTCGCAAGAATAGAAAACGATCTTAACACAACAGATTTCACATAAAATAAGTTTACGAACTCCTAGTTTCTCAGCTCCTTGCGCTGGTTGAATAACTCTCATATTTTCGTCGGCTTTAGACGATATGGAGATCTAGCTATAAGGATAGTTTCAGGGATCGAGTCGATACGGGATTTAGCTAGACACTCGGAAGAAATCCTTTGAATATCTTTGGGGAAGACATCAGGAAAGTTGCATACTTCGGAGACGCTCCTAGGCTTGACGCAGGAAATGATACGAAGGTTCGAAAAATCTTGTCATTGAGATCTGTGAGGATTTCGTCGAAGGGAAGATTAAGACGAATTGATTTCTCGAAGCAAAGGATATCAGCAAGATTTGAGGCTTAACCATTCCGTGCTGATTAAGATATCGAAGCTTATACAAAAATGATGGGGATAAGGAATAATCATCTGAATATATCTTATGATTCACGTTTTGAGGAAAAAATAATGATGGGACCTTGATAAAGTTGCTTACTTTTTATGCTATCAATCTAAGGCATACTTTTGACAATGAAAATATTCAACTGAAATATGATAGTTGCCACCATTGTCGATATCAAGATTACACAGAGTTTGGAAAAATTTGACCTAGGAGTAGGTCTACCACATACCAACAGAGGAACAATTTGACAACATAAAGAACTAGTGACTCGGTACTTGCAAGACAAGAATGCCTATAGAGAAAGGATCTACTTAGAACATAAATAGGAAAGCTATCCTTCAAACCAAAAGGAAGGACAGGCAAAATATTTTCTATTGGCGATGGGCACTTCTCAGGCGGCACCTTAGGTTAGTCAACCGGCGCTCCATTTCAATAGGCGACTCTCGTATACTGATTGGCATGCTCAGAGCTCTACGCCCTCAGCTCGAGTTACAGCTAGCTCTCGCTATTAGGCTTCATGGTCTCTCAAACTCCTCCCATGAGCAACCTCGAGACTGTAAATACGGTTTGTGTTGGCATCCAAGTCTGCCTCGAGTTCCACAGTTCAGTGAATGGCCGCTTCATTTTGACATTGCGGGCCACTCGGCGGACTATGATTGGAAGGGATCTATTTGCGAATACTCCTCCGACCACATTGTAGAAGCGGCGATCCCCATTATATGGGCGGGTTTGGCCTTGTTCGTGACTTCACCTATCCAGGCTTCCGACCCACATAGGCATTGGGCCTTCGAGTACAAGCTGAGGGTTGGGATTTGGTATTGGGGCCACTGGGAGTAAATTCTCGACTTTTGGTTCCGAGTCAGTCTCTCCAGGGAATGGTTCGGCCATGCCATCGTCAAAAGGGATTCCATGGTTTCCTTCTGGCTCTGTTTCAATCCATCCATCATCTCCTTGGTTAGGAAAGTACGGGTCGCCAGGAAGATGGAATCCATCCATGTTATCTACGCGAGGCGAGGGTAAAGGAATAGTTAATCGGCATCAAATCTATAATACTCCTAATGTTTTGTAGTTACATGATTGATTCTCCTGGGTAAAACTCCAGTTCGGTTGTTATAGCATCCTAAAATACTCCTATAGTATTTTAATCCTTATGCTTGGTTCTAGAACTCTTCTGGTATCTAGATAAGTTTTAGGCTTGCTGCAACACCTCAGTCACTCCCAAGCACATGTTGGTCATGTCTCAAATGAATATAGTTGATCAGGCTATATTGACCCTAGACATGATTACATAACTGCCTAGGTTTAACCGCGATGTCCAACGTCCAAATAATTTTGTTTTGTTCTTCTTACGACACGGATTCTACTACTTGTGTATGCTTATATACTTTTATAAAAATACATGTATTTTTGAAAGTATACTTTTAGTTTAGAGCACTTAGGCCCCTTAGTATTTATAGTTGTATGCCATGTAAGGTTCGGTAAACTTAGTTCGCTATAAACAAGGGCTCTGATACCAATCTGTCACACCCCCAAACCGGAATGGTGGAAACGTTCGGGGGTGGAGGACGTCATGCGTAGTATCACAACAATTGTATCATAGAAAGCATAGTAAGCACAACCAGACATTGAATACATATGTGAAAAAGGTTTTCATTGTTTAATACATGGGTTTTTATTCCTAGTAAAAGTATATAGACAGACACGACTCTAACTCCTCGTCTTCTCTGAACTCCTGGAAGTACATGTCTACTAATTCCCTGAGAATACAAGCGGTTTTTAAAGAATATCAGCATAAAGCTGGTGAGTTCATAAGCGGTAGTTTGTAATGAAAACTTGTTGATGAGCTCGTAAAAGTATTTTGTATAGTTTCAAGAAAATCTAATATTTTCTTTAGTAAAAATGTAGTGTTATCAGTTCTGTAGTAAACTATGAATATTTGTATGTTTCTAAGAAAATCCGATATTTTCTTTAGTGAAAATCTAGCGTTATCGATTCTGTGTAACACCATGAATGTTCATTACTGAAAACTGTAGTGATATGCGAAAATACTACCTCATGTGACTAGCTAAAGCTAATCATCAAGTATAAGTATGTTGTATGTGAAGCCATTGCACAATTCGTTCTGTTTGAAAACCCTGGCTTTGGCCAGTATACGTAGTGTGTTTTAGTTCTATTTAGTATAAATAAAACCGTTGAAGAGTGTCAGATTGTAAACTAAAGGTGATTTATACATAATGTGAGTCGTATAACCATACTTGATATGACTAGAGACCTTTCCAACGTTCTTCAGGCATCGAATTAAATGACATTTGTCACCCTCGGCATGCCTACCCAACTGTAGCTAGCAGTTCGGGTGTGGGATTGTCAGTCCCGAATAGATCTATTTACAAATCTCACGCTCTGTCTCCAGGAGACTCTGGTTATACTATGATAGGATTTATCCTTGTACACTTAAGGGTACAGTAGTGAAGTAGTGCCTCACAGTATCGTACAATCTAGTTTACATGTAGTGTACTAGTGTTCTACCGTAGTGAAAATCCAAATGTATACTGTTCATAGAGATAATTACTGTTATGAAAAACGTGATAGAGTAGTGGTGCAAACAGTAAATTATTCATGTTCTTAGTGCATACGTTTAGTATTAAAAGTTTCTATATTTGTTATGTTTAGAAAAATCCCAAACTATACCGATTATAGTTTGCATGTATAACGTAGTGAATAGCGAATCCGGAAAACTATGTAATTTTAGTGAAAAACGACCCTTATGCTCAACACAGTACAAAAGGGTTAAAGTATGAAGTTTGCATAAGTTTTGAAAAGATTTATGTTTAGCTTGTATTCCCCCCTGAAAACATTAAAAATACGGAAAAATGTAGGGGTATGAACTCACCTCGGGTGATTTGAACGAAGGATCGATATGGAATGCGGGATGTTCAAGTGAAGCCTTGAACATGATTTGATCCTAATCAACAATTAATGACACATAAAGGAGTCAAATGATAGTATTTCACCACTAGAAGTGACGAATAACCATTCTAAGAACTTGGTACAACTTGCACTAAGTGTTAGGACCTCAAAGGATTGCATGAGTGAGGTATATGGCCACTTTAAAGGTGTGTACAACCATGGGTGTGCGTCCCAAAGGGTGTATGCATGTACACTCATGAAATGTGGTGTCTTTGAAGTGCTCTCAAGGTACATACTCACATCCACAAAGTGTTCAAGGTCTATACTCAATTGAAGTGCAAGATAGGGGTCCTAGAGGTGGGTTTATAGCCCTAAAATGAGTGTATGGTCGCACACAAGAGTGTGTGGTCGCACACTTGGGTGTGCTGCCGCACACTTGGAGTCTGCTGCTGCACAAGGGTGTGTGCGGCCGTACACAGGTGTGTGCGGTCGTACACCCCTCAAAATGATGCCCAAATTCTCCATTCCAAGGTACAACAAGGCTAGGGGCATGTCTAAATCGATTATGGAAGTTAAACTCTCACTTTGGAGGGTGTTTTAACGGTGTGCGGCCAGCCTTATGAAGGTGTGCGGCCGCACTCCTTCAAGGGATGAAGAACATGATGAATCTTGATGAATCAAGGCTTAGATGAAGTGGTTCTTCATGTATAACAAGCTAAGGCATGGATTACTCACGTTTTTTAAATCTTGGGAGGGTTTGCGGTTGAAGAGTCTTGAGAGAAAAAGTGTTGTGTGCTGCTAGGATGTTAAAGGAATGAAAGGAAAGGGGTCTACCCTTTATATAGGGTGAGTGTGTTGCCAAGAGGTGTGTGTGCGGCTGCACACCAATGTGTACGGCCGTACACTCCCTCTAAGGGTGTGTATGGCGTTGTTTTGATAGTATACAACTTGCTGACTCATTCCTAAACTCACCCTTGGTCATACTCAAGCTTAGAATCGCTTAAACGAACTCTCAAACAGTGCTAGAAGTCAACGAAACATATTTAACTTTGATTGAAATGGCTGAGTGTGCAAGACATAAGTTTCGGGTTGTCACATCCAAGCTATAAAATATTTGAAGATAGGCGAATGACAATTCACCAATTTCCGCCATGAAAAACGAAATAATTTATTAGGTTTTAATTGGATTTGAAACTCCAAGATCTTTTGAGATTCATTGAACTTTTCAATGGCATGTTTCAATCTCGATTGTTCCCTCTCAGGTTTTGTGACTGGGATGCCGAGGATCACAAAACAAGATGTGAATAACCATGCAAATATACTTGGTACCCTTAATATTTATCACTTAATTGATGTACCGGTTAACCACACGTGCTCCACCGATCCTATGATAAACATTAAGTTTCCCTTTGCCTACCTTGTTAAATCCAGGTTAGTGTGCCAGTTAATCACACACGCTCCACTAACGATTTAAGCAAAGTGCAATGTGTAATTTCATTGGCTAGCACCAAATTCACATTTTCCTAAAGTAACTAGGATTGGGAACTAATAAAAGGTTTAGTTACTTTATATTTATCAGTATACTTATAATGAAGAGAGAATTATAGTCCTTATCCAACCCGTTCGGCTAACAACCCTCCACCAGTCAAGGAAGCGGTAGGTGAGAGTGGACACCCATTAAACTACCATTTTATAGGCAGTAACCGTATACCGCCTTATAGACCAGCTTCGTGAATGAGGCCTACTAACGCTAAGACTGACTTTGTTTTTATACACACACACACACACACACACACACACATATATATATATATATATATATATATATATATATATATATATATATATATATATATATTAACTTATAATACTATAAAGTATAAAGATTGAATTTTAACTTTTAAAATTCTAAGGGTTTCATTTGGAATTAAAGTATTCATGAGGGGAAACTTTACAAATTCCAAAACTTGAGGGCATGTTTTGAACTATTCAAAAACTTTTCAATTTCATAACTTATGTGTTTAAAGTAGTTTTAAGGAAAAACTCATCAAGTTCCATAACTTGAGAACAAGTTATGGAACACTTTATGACATTTAAAAATGAGACTCTCCATTTTCATAACTTATGGAAATCTTATGAGTTTTTACTAATCATAAATGTGACTTTTCATATAACTTGAGGACAAGTTACAAAAACACATATTATGAATAATTTTTAGATCAATTTGGATTGAAAACATATTATCACATAACTTTTCTATTAATCTAAATCAACTCATAAGAACAAGATAATTCAAATCAAACACTTTTCTTGTAATTTGCCTAACCATTAAACTAATACAAAACATGAATCTATTGACAATTATCTATGAAATTGGATTAGCATGAACATTACCACATCAAAAAAAAGGTTTACAAATTCAAAAACAGCTTAGGGTAATGTTCCTAGTCCAATTCCAGCCAAAAAACTCGAAAATCTGCCAACTTGAAGACAAAGTCATCGAGTTCCTTACAAGAACTCATCGAGTTCATGCCTTAACACATGAACTCGTCGAGTTTATAGCCAGAACTCGTCGAGTTTTCGGTCTGGGAAGATTCTCAGCTTTGAAAAATAAGTTGCATCAAGTATAATTGAAAACAAACCTAGGCTCTGATACCACTGAAGGGTTTTGAGCATTCTAACACTCTTGTGGTGTACATGCAACCCTATAAAACTTGGATCTATGTTTTATCTATTATACATGCAAATTTTTTATATTCCAAGGTTTAATCCTAACTAGCATAATAAGAAGTAACTATACTACAAGAATCTAGTAGAATGACATACCTTTTGATGTTGTAGCTTGATTCCCTGGACCTTAAGAGCCTAGTGTCTCAAGTGTGACACCTCAAATGGTTAACACAACACCACCAACAACTTGGAATAACTTGATAGAGAAGTTCTTATGCTCAAATCGGCTAGCCCTCATGTGTATACACCTTAGTCCAATTTCTTGAGCCATGGGGTCCTTATATATTCTTGCTATTAGGGTTACACCATGTAACTCATGTCTTTCCATATTCTTCATGCTCCATGGGTTAAAACCTCCATGGATTATCCATGGGTTTAGCCCAACATGAAGAACTATGGATCATAAGCCCACATATATAAGAATGAATGATTTACCCAATCAATCCCCATATATTTAATTAGTCTCCTTTTGATCACAAAATTAATTCCAAATTAATTCTTGATCAATACTAATTAAATAATATGATTTCATATTAATATATTAGAACTTATAATATATTAACAAATCGTAAGAGCCTACAACATATCTTCAATCAGAAAGACATGAGTTACATGGTGTAACCAAGTGTTACTAATGCAACTATTATCTATACGGAACCAAGTGTACTGTCTTCACCAACCATAAGAGCCTACAACATATCTTCAATCAGAAAGAATTGAGTATGAGGCAATGGTGATGGGTAGAGCTACTCAGTGATTATGAGTACGAAATACGCTATCATCTCGGTAAGGCCAATGTGGTAGCGGATGCCCTCATCCGGAAAGAGTATTCAGGTAGTAGAGTGAAGGCACTTGCAATGATCATCCATTCCCATCAGTCCGCTCAAATCAAAGAGGCTCAGCTGGAAGCCTTAAAACCAGAGAAAATGTCAGATGAAGCCTTGAGGGGAATGGAAAAGAACTTGGAGATCAGAGGAGACGGAGTTTACTATTTCATGAACCGGATCTGGACCCCAAAGTTCGGCGGTTACAGGGAGGATGTCATGAACGAAGCTCGTAGGACTAGATACTCTGTTCATCTAGTTCGGATAAGATGTACCTAGATCTCAAAAAGCTCTATTGGTAGCCAAACATGAAAGCAGAGATCGCTACTTTCGTGGGCAAGTGCCTGACTTGCGCCAAGGTGAAAGTGGAATATCAAAAGCCATCACGTCTACCTCAATAGCCAGAAATACCTGAGTGGAAGTGGGAAAGGATTACGATGGATTTCATCACTAAGTTGCCCAAGTCTCCGAGTGGGTACGATGCCATCTGGGTAATTGTCGATCAATTGACTAAATCCGACCACTTCTTGTCAATCAAAGAAACATTCAAGATCGAGAGACTTACTCGAATCTACATCCAATAGATAGTTCATATGCATGGTGTGCTTGTGTCCATTATTTCCGATCAGGATAGCAGATTCACCTCAAGATTTTGGCAGTCACTGTAGAAGGCTCTTGGAACTAAGCTAGATATGATCACAGCCTACCATCCTCAAACCGATGGGCAGAGTGAGAGAACCATTCAGAAATTGGAAGACATGTTGAGAGCATGTGGCAAAGACTTTGGTAAGTCATGGGACACCCATTTGTCCTTTGTCAAATTCTCCTACAACAACAGCTATCACACCAGTATCAAGGCTGAGCCGTTTGAAGCCCTCTATGGCTGTAAGTGCAGGTCGCCTATGTGTTGGGCTGAGGTGGTTGACACGCAGTTAGCTAGAGGTCAAGTCCCAGATAGCTCTCTCACTGGCCCAGAAATCATCTGAGAAACCACAGAAAAGATCGTACAAATCCGCAACCGATTAAAAGCTTCAAGAGATAGACAAAAGAGATACGCCGATAAGAGAAGAAAACCTTTGGAATTCCAGGTTGGTAACCATGTTCTATTGAAGTTCTCACCCTGGAAAAGCATGATATGCTTTGGAAAGCGTGGAAAGCTGAATCCAAGATACATAGGACCATTCGAGATCCTCACCAAGATCGGTCCCGTAGCGTACAAACTTTATTACCCCAAGAACTTAGCAATATTCATCCCGTCTTCCATGTGTCGAACCTTAAAAATTGTCTATCTGACCAAAACCTTGTGATCCCTCTTTATGAGACCGAGGTCAATGAGAACCTTTAATTTCACGGAAGAACCAGTCAAAATCATGCATCGAGAAGTCAAACGAACAAAACAAAGTCGCATACCAATAGTGAAGGTCCGTTGGAATGCCAAGCGGGGACCTGAATTCACTTGGGAGCGCGAAGATCAGATTAAACAAAAATACCCACATCTTTTTCCGAGTCCTTGATTGTATTTTAGGTTTGAATTTCGAGACAAAATTCCCTCTATCGAGGGGATGATGTGACAACCGAACTTTTTTCCGTTAACATTAACTGATTGCGTTAAATAAATTTTAAATTTTTATTTTAGTTCTGTCAAATTCCTATAGTTTGAAAAATCATTTAAGATATATAGTTGTATTATATATATATATATATATATATATATGAGTCGGAACCAAAATCGCGCGAAAACCCAAATTTCCTTCAAAAATCAGCAGTTTCCGGCCTGACTGGTGTTCACGGCCATAAACCCGATCACGGCCGTAAACTAGTTCACGGTTGGTGGACCCCACCACCGACCATGAACCCCCTCCTATATATACATGATTCCTACCCTCATATACACTTTTCTGGCCGAAAACTCTCCCATTCTCTCTAACCTCTCAACCACGAACACCAAAATAGCCTCTTTTCTTCCAAAAATCATCAAGAATCACCTTTGGGCATTACTGTGGAGCATCTAAAATGCGTTTTTCGTCGGATCAAGCATATTTGTTCTTGAGTTCACGGTCGTACACTCTTCAAATCTTCAAACCTTCAAGGGCCGCAAACCGTTCACGGCCGTGAACCCTTCAAAAATTCATAATGCCTTCAAGAACACTGTTCACGGCCGTAAACCCTTCAAGGGGATGTTCACAGCCGAGAGCAGTTCACGGTCGCAAACCCTCCCTAAGTGGTGAACTTGGCTGAAAAACCTGCTTTCCCCGATTCAATCGAGTCCCAGTAACATACCTAAACCAAAAGCAAGTGTTTTTCCAACACTATAAATAATGGTTTCGCTAATAAAATACATATAAGTATTTAATTGTTATTTGGATCCCATTAAGTGTCGCGTACACCAATCTGAGGGTCTTCATTTCAAGTTTCGTTGTCCGACATTTCACGCAACCAATTGTGAGTTCATACCCCTATACTTGTATGTTCTTAATGTTTTCAAGGGGAGAGTACAAGCCAAACACAAATGATTTGTGAATTTATACAAAAGGATTTCAAAACACTTAAAACTGATGCAATAAATATAGTTGTTTGGTCAAAAATATCGTTTATACTTTAATTTTTTTGAAAAATGTATTTTTGTGTTTTTGACCGTAAACAACTTGGTGTTTACGGTCGTAAACGAGTTTATGGTTGTGTTTACGGCCATAAACCCATTTACAGCCCATTTCCACCAAGCCCATGTTCCCCTTGTATAAATATAGGTGTTAGGGTGTGAGGAACAGATTGATGAACAGAAGAGAACATAGGAGCTTATATGTGTGTGTGAATCTGTTGTAACTGGAACTTTAATTCTAATCAATTCATACAGAGATTCATATTATTCTTCTTCTCCTTCTCTTCTATTTTATCTGACATCATCGGTTTGATTGGGATTCCGCACCATCAAACGGATCTGATTGATACACAAGCAAATTAGGGACTTACAGTTGGTATCAGAGCTTGGATTGTATCAGTCATGTTTTTCATATCTGGAGTTTATTTGATCTTATTTTCGAATTATTTTTGCGTTTTTGGATAAATCTCTTAAAATTAAGGGGGGTTTGTTCTTTGCATTTTTTATAAAAACGAGTTTTTGATCGAGTTTTTGAGCAAAAAAGGGTGAAAAATGTCGTTTTTTGAAGGGTTTACGGCCTTTGAAGGGTTCCCGGCCGTAAACAGTTTGCGGCTAGGGTTTCGGAGTTCACGGCCCGACCTTGCGGCCTCGGTTTACGGTCCTCGGTGGTTTACAGCTCGGGTTTATTGTTAGCAGCATCCGGTTCGCACCAGGTCCTCGCAGCAGCTAGTTCGTCGCCTCGCTTCGCATATATATAAAAAAAAAATTGGAAACGAGATTGGGGGCTGCCGAGAATCGAACTCGAGACGTCTGATTCATCGACCAGCGCCTTGAACAACTCCTCTAGCATCACCTTTGTTCCTTTCCTCCGCATTCTTTATTCACAAACACTCCTTTTCGGTTCCAAGTTTCGCAAAATTGTCACTTTTAGCCCAAAAAATTAAATTTCTTTTAAATTTTAAATTCCTTTTTCATCCAAAATTAATAAAAAAAATAAAAATAAAAATAAAAAATAAAAAATAAAATAATAATAATAATGATAATTAAATAAAAAATTAATTAAAATTAATAAATTTTAATTTTTGACTTTTATTTTTTAACTTTTGACCTTAAATTTTGACTTTGACTTTTAAGTTTGACCTTTGACTTTAAAACTTTGATTTTTTCATTTAACTTTTAAAATTTCAAATTTAGCTTTTCGGTTTGACTTTTAAGTTTGACTTTTGAGTTTAACTTTTTAAATTTGACTTTTAAGGTTGACTTTCGAGGTTTAAAATCAAAGGGTTTGACTTTTAAGTTTGATTTTGGCTTCTAGTTGTGCTTTTTAATTGATTTTAAGGTCTACGAGGGAGTTGAAAACATGAAAGAGAGTCGTCAGGATATGTTAAGACAAAATTTCAACATTTTCGATTATATCCCTGGAGAAACCTTCGGAACTCAGTTGCAGCGATTTACTACACTTACTACTGAGATGAATATAGTTGGGATCTTCTTGTCTAAGTTTGAGATAAACAAAAAGCTACTGAATTCACTTCCGAAATCGTGGGATATGAACGTGGCTGTCATCAAGAAGACAAAAGATCTCAATCATCTTAGTCTTGCTGATGTAATTGAAGAACTTGATGCTTTGAAGTGTAGAAAAACAATGAGTTCTGAAAAAATTCCGATCACTAAAGTTACATGTACTCCAGCTTGTGAAACTACGATTAAATTTCTTCGGGAACAAATTGATTTGTTAAAAAGAGAAGTTGAGGACCTGAGATATGAAGGATATCAACTCAGGAAAGGACAGAAACCCCTGAAGGCTGAATTAGAAGCAAAAACCAAGGACTTTAGGAAACTTCAGGAAAAGTATAGCAACAAGTGTGAAAGTTATGACTATATTAAGAGACAACTTGTTGCTTTAACTGAAGAACTTGACACTTTGAAAATTAAGTGTGGAAAAACAGACGTCAGTTTCAAAAATTATACTGCGTCAAGTCAGACAGTCGAGTCCTTATTTGAAACCCAATTAAAATTTAAATATAATCAAAACAAGGGTCTAGGGTATGATAGTGTTCCTCCACCATTCAATCATAACTATACATCCATCCCTATGACTCAGGAAGAAATTGACAGGGAGGCACATCTTCAATATGGCAAACCAGCTGGATTTGTATCAGGAGGTATTCAGGTAGAAAATTCTAATGTTTCTACTTCATGTGTAGGTAAAGTAGTAGAAGATGAGAACAAGGAGAACACTACTGAACAAACCAATGACACCCTGAACTCAGAATCTGTTGCTTCGAATTCTGTTACTCCTAACAAACCTGTCGTTGAGAAACACAGGCCTCCAATTCCAGAGCAACAGAGTTATTGTTACAAGTGTGAATGTGGGAACAATAAGAGACAAAGCAAGGATACGTCACCAGGGGCAGGAATAAACAACTTCACAGTGAAGAAAAAGGCATGTTTTCACTGTGGAACACCTGGACACATTGCCAAAAATTGTCCTAATCGCGCATACGTTCCCTACAGCACACAAGGATGGAAAAACACGCCAAGTGGGAGATACTTCAAAAGAAATCCTTCCAGTTCACATTCAGACAATGTTGACTGGAACGCGCAGAAGGCAAAGAATCAAACCCACAAGGCCAAGAATCCGAATGCCAAGGGCAAGAAGGGAGTGCCGGCCAAGAAGCCCAATCCAAGAGATGCTCCAGTGAAACAAATATTGGCTAAGTCAAAGTCATCTCGAAGATCGACTTCAAGTTCCAAATCAAGTGCCGAGGCACCCATCGGATCGAACAAGAAATGCGTTAAACCCAAATATAGATGGGTACCAAAGGTGAAAACTCCAAATCTTCTAATGACTCTAATATTTCATCGTCTTATGTTTGTGATAAGCAGGATATGTCATGGGAGAGAGTACCCTGCATTGATGACAAAGGTCAACCTAGTTTCAAAATGGACTGAGTTCCAAAGATCAACTGATCCCGCTTTGTGTCGGAGCAGCTATGGAGGCATATCATCAGACTTCGGTTTGTTGGTAGTGGCTATTCCAGGCACATGATAGGGCACATCTCTCAACTATACACCACTCAGAACATTGTTTGAGAGTATGTGTCCTTTGCAGGAAATGAAGAAAAGACGGGATCACACATGGGGTTATTGCTTAATGACATGAAGAATTTCCGGATCTGTTCTGAGATTATGCGTGCTGTTCTCAGACCTTCTGGATGAAAATTCAATCGATGACTTACGGTTTGAATTTTCATCTCTATACTCCTGAATTTTTCTTAACCTGATTCGCTTTAAAGACTAATTTTTGTTTTAGGATAGTTTAAATTTGCGCATTTACTTTCATTTCTCTCCTATGCACAAATTTAGGGGGAGAAATAAAAACAAAACAAAAATTAGAAAATTTTAAATTAAAAAATACAAAAACATTAGAAAATCAGAAAATCAAAAATATGGTGTTAATGGAATGTGCTTGCAGGAGATGTTTTGGGAAGTGATATAATCATGTGATAACAGGCAATCTGAATCTATGTAAGGGACTGAATCTGAATTGTCTAGGCTTTGTGTTCGATGCGCTGGTAGGCACGAAAGATTTTAAACGGACTTGACTAGGAAGAGTTAAAACTTAAGTAATTCAAGGACTTGACAAATATTGAACTAGTTAGATCCGTTTAGCCTGACAATACGACGCTCGGATAGGTTGAGCAGGGAGATATACATGGGATTATATCGGTCACACTAAAAGAACCTGTATCTAGAATTGTGGATTCACTTTTCCTTGATGTGCGGATTCTGTCCTTAATTCCGGTTGGATGGGGTGACTGGGGAATTCCGATAAATTAGGTCTATAGAAGGTTATTTTCTTTCTTTCTGTCTGTTAGACATATGTTGCCTCCTCTGCGTGATCGAGAGATCCGACCTGGACTGTAACATATGCAACTCTATCTCTCTACATCTTCTATCTATGCACTTCTTTCTATGTGTTAGCCATATATTGTCTCCTTTGCATGACTCAAAATCCAACCTGGTACACAGTATATGCACCATTCTCTTCTCAATCCCTATGAAACTTCATTTAGTCATATGTTTCATCCTTTGCGTAGTCATATGTTTCATCCTTTGTGTGATTGGAATAGATATGACCTAGATGTACACCATATGCATTCTAAATCTATCTTCTCTCTTAATAATTGTCTGCTCACCTGGTGTAAGGAGTATTATGGAAGTCATTGATGGCTGGAGCATATCAGGAAGCGAGAAACACGTTCTAGTACAATTAAAATTGAACACATACAGTTTGTCTGTAGATCTCACTGCTCAATTTAGGTGGACAATAATATCTTTGGTCGTCGTCAGCTGAATGGTCCTTAAGGAATATTATCTAGTAACTTAGGATCACATTGTCTTGTCACTTATAGTATGTCCTAATTTTGTCACAATCTTGCGTGTTTAAGTGGACCAAAATACCGGTGATTGACCAAATCTATTCATGAAGGGAGAGGTACTGATAAACAGATAAAGGTTGTCTAAAAACTTTGATCCCAAATCACTCTTAAAGTTAGCTATTATTTTTGTTTTTGTTAAGTTTGTTCATAGTGTTCTTCTAATTTAAATATAAGGGGGAGAATTTAAAAAAACAAACAAAAATCAAAAAAAAATCCAAAAATCCAAAAATACTTTTCTTTCTATTTTAATTTGTATGCTAAGTTTTCTTTTAGTTTTGTTTTTTCTTGAAAAGTGATTTCAGGTGAAGATGAAACTCATGGAGTTTGTGTTGAAGATTTCTGAGCTAAAGCCTCGTCTGTGAGCATCGAAGAATTCTCATTCGAAGGAGCAAGAAATGAAGAATATTCTTTCAGCATTCAATCCTTCAACCCTAGAAGCAAGGTGAAGCAGAAATTGAAGATTATGTGACGGATTGCATTGAAGCCTCCTCAAGCAGTCTGATGCTATCTATAAACCTGCTGAAGTGATCCAGAAAATTATTTCTCTATGAAGTTTTCTCTGAAGATTCTCAAGCTGAAAGCGTCATCTTTCAAGAATCAGTACATCAAGCATCCTCACCCAATGTGCATTCAATGCCAAATCTTGAAAAATTGCCCAAGTGCTCAAGATGAAGTCATTCATTGAAGATAAATGTTGAAGCCATGCTTCCAATGAAGATTGACAAGAAGAGTCAGCTACTTTTTAGGGGGAGCTTGTTGGGTCAATTGAGAAAAGAAAGTTATAAACCAAGGGGGAGATTGTTGGGTCAAAAATATGGTTTATACTTTACTTTTCTTGAAAAATGTATTTTTGTGTTTTGGACCATAAACAACTTGGTGTTTATGGCCGTAAACAAGTTTAAGGTTGTGTTTACGGCCGTAAACCCATTTACGGCCCATTTGCACCAAGCCCATGTTCCCCTTGTATAAATATAGGTGTTAGGGTGTGAGGAACAAATTGATGAACAGAAGAGAATATAGGAGCTTATATGTGTGTGTGTGTGAATCTTTTGTATCTGGAACTTTAATTCTAATCAATTCATACAGAGATTCATATTATTCTTCTTCTCCTTCTCTTCTATTTTATCTGACATCATTCATTTGATTGGGATTCCGCACCATCAAACGGATCTGATTGATACACAGGCAAATTAGGGACTTACAATAGTCATACAGTTTCCACATTTCATAAAATATTTAAATATTTTATGACTTTTGTATTATGCTGAGCATAAGGGACGTTTTCGACTTAGTGCCAAATTACATAGTTTTCAGAATCAATTCATGAACCAAATACATAATATTCATCCAAACAATAATAGGTATATTTGGGTTTCAAAATACAGCATCACAAATTCAGAGTTTATACATTGTTAAACATAAAAACTATGACATACTTAGTTTATTATATTCTCGGGTAACAAGTATACATTATTACATAATTATTGAAGTATAATTGTTACTCTATAAAGTATACACCTGAGTAAATACAATAGATTAGTACAGAACTACACGTAAACTAGATTATACAGAATTGTGAGACTCTACTTCAAAATTGTACCCTTTGGTGTACTAAACTAAATCCTATCATAGTATAACCAGAGTCTCCTAGAGCGAGAGCATGAGATTTGTGAATATATTTATTCGGTATTGACAATCCCACACCTAAACTGCTACCTACAGTTAGGCAAGCATGCCTGGGGTGACAAATGTCATATATCCGACACTTGAAGAACATCATAAATGTCTCTAGCTCATATCAAGCATGGTTATATGACTCACAATAGTATAAACTAACCTTTTTGTTTACGGATTTCATTCTTCTTTAGTTTTATTTTCACTAATAGAACTATTTCATAATACAACTGGAGGATTCCAGGGATTTCAATTCATGGTTTTATTTTAATTAATAAGACTAATATATATATATATATATATATATATATATATATATGTGTGTGTGTGTGTGTGTGTGTCTATATATATATATATATATATATATATATATATATATATATATATAGAAGTATGTTCATGCGAAAACATAAATGTTGCGCGAAAACGCGAAAACAGATTTTATCTTAAAAAAATCAAACACATTGACTATAAAAATTAAATTTATTTGCAATAAATTAAAGATAATAAGTTTACATTGAATTGTGTTATGATAATATAGATTTAAAGGCTGTTTTAACAACAATTTTTTTTCACATCCTTAGAAACTTTTAAATTCATGTTTTCATAATAAAAATGTCAAAAATCATGTTTTGCCAATATGAAACAGTTTCTCATGTATCATTGTTTAGCATCATATAGTTCGAAGTTTGGTTGGATTATTGTCCAATATATATATATATATATATATATATATATATATATATATATATATATATATATATATATATATATATAGATCCGGTAAGAAATTTTTTTTGGTAGGAAGGTAAGATGTTTTTTTCTACATATTTTTTTGACGAACAAAAGAAATGAATCACTAGATGGTTCATTTGTAAGATGATTCACAAGAAAAAATTCCCAAAAAAACATCTTTATGATTCATTTTTAAGTAAATTAAGAAAAAAATCACTTTTGTGACAATTTTAGTGAATAACAACAAAATCATTGTATAAACGAATCATCGAGATGTTTTTTTGAGAATTTTTTCTTGAGAATCATCTTACAAATGAATCATCTAATGATTCATTTTGTTTGTTCACGAAAAAAATATGTAGAAAAAAAAACTTCTTACCTTCCTACCAAAAATTTCCTTCTTATTTGATCTTGACTCTATATATATATATATATATATATATATATATATATATATATATATATATATATATATATATATATATAGGGTTAGTTTATATTGTTCTAACTATCTATTGTGTGCATGTATGATTGATTCTGGACCAATCATTTTAGTTGTTTTAAAAAAGTAATTAATGCATATTGGATGTTAAAGATATAATGAGCATTAATTAGAACTTCAGCATTTAATATGCATTAATTACTTTCTTAAAATAACTAAAATGATTGGTCCAGAGTCAATCCTAGAAGCACACAATAGATAGTAAAAAAATTTGAACCTAACTCTCTCTCTCTCTCTCTCTCTGTGTGTATATATATATTGGTGATATCCAGGGTTTTCATACAAAAAGGGGTTTTACATTCAAAACTGTAATATACAATTCATCTGGTGGTAATCAAGCATTCAAACTAATACTTCATGGTACCCTATAACAAATTCATATGTTAGAAAATACTGAATTTTCTTGGAAATCATACAAACTTTTTTACTAATTCAGTAACGGGATTTTATTACAAAAACATGCTTATGAACTCACCAGCTTAATGCTGATACTCTTTTCAAAATCGCTAGTATTCTCAGGAAATCAGTGGACAGGTACCTCAGCAGACTTTTGAGAAGACGGAGCATATAGAGTCACGTCTTTATATTTTGCTATACTTTTGATGTATGTAAATATGAATCGAGCAGATCTAAATACATTTTTATATATTCAATGTAATGGTTGTGTTTACTTTGATTACTATGATGCGATTGTTGTGATGCTACACATGACGTCCTCCACCCTCGAACGTTTCCGCCATTTTCGGTTTGGGGGTGTGACAGAATGAGTATTTGAAAAGGACCGCCATTAGAATAGCTTCATTGAAAGCTTCAAACGCCCCATAAATAGGATATTTTGGTAGGAACTTGATCATCAATCTCACAGCTTTATTGTAGGAGGGATGAACTTCTAACGTAGCTCTGAAGTTACTTGAAGCATTGGATGGTGTGATATCGGGAGCATTCCATACATGGGCTAAGGGCCAGGGAAGGCATTCCAGACTCATGTTGTGCGCTCGGAGGCAACCCAGTCCTATGTTGAGGACCTTATAAGGGTATTCCATTCATAGGATGTGTGCCTAGTGAACAAGGTTGTTCATTTCTTCTGCTTGCAGTGCTATCGGTGTTGACGCGCTGATGGGAGTTGGGCGACTCAAAAATCAGATGGTTTTGATAAGGGAAGCAGTAAGGGAGTATCAGTTAAGTATCAGAAAGTGCATGTGGAATTTATGCATTATATTTCTATTTGATCGTAAGTTGTTTTTAGGGTTTTGATTTTCAAGTTGGGAAATTGGTTATGAAGTTGCAATTCATAAGTTATTTATGAATGTCTTGAGTGGTTGTTTAGGTGGGGGTACACCTGAGACAATAAGGGGTTGGATGTAATGAGGAAATTTTTGGTTTAATCATCTTTGCTCGTTGAAGCAGTGGTTGATAATGACATAGGAGAGAGTCAAGGGTTATTAAGGTTTTCATACATCATATGGTTTGGTTTTCGGTGAAGTGCGCGATCAGTATGTTTTGAGGATCATTTTACATGTTTCTGGTAGTGTCTCTAGTTAGGGACTGGGGGGGGGGGGGGGGGGGGGGGGGGGGAATTTATAATTTGATGCTCATCAGTTTTATGGAAGGGCTTACAAGATGATATTGTGAGTCGCCATTTCCGAGTGGGCTTATGGTGGAAACTTGCGTTGGGAATTGTGAGTGTATCCATGCAAGGTCTGTATTCAGGTAGATGTGTGTTATAAAATCTTTATGTTAAGGCATCAACTAGAGAGTTCAGGATTTAGCTTATGTGTATGTGCTCTGGGATAGTTCTACATGTGTGAAGGTCGGGCAAGTGATGAGGCATCAGGATTATATCAACATCGTATTGGTCCGTCAGTTAAAGAAATCTATATCGTCTATCTCTTTATGTTCATGGAATTGTTATCATCAGGGGTTGAATAGATCGTTTGAGGGAGAAGTTGTTGGGTTTTGAGCATTCTAACACTCCTAAGGTGTGCATACAACCCTAAATACCTTGGATCTATGTTTTCTCTATTATAAATGCAAATATGAACTTACCAAGGTATTACCTATAACAAGCATAAAATTGTCATATACAACACAAGAATCTAGTTAGGATAACATACCTTATTGTGGAGCTTGAATTGTTGATGTATCTAGCCTTAAGAGCTTAGCCCCAATAGTGTGGAAGCCTCAAGTGGAATCACAAATCACCATCAACAACTTGGAAGAACTTGAGAGAATATGGAGCTCACTAAAATCGGCCACCTTTTCTTTTTTACACACACTAGTACCAATTTTGTGAGCCGAGGACCCCTTTATATATTATGGAGGATTAGGGTTACATCCATGTAAACCCTAATACCCATAACCCTTCATTTACAAAGGATCCACGGGTTAAAAGCTCCATGGACTATCCATGGACTTCCATACACTTTTAGCCCATCCTAAATAAACCTTGGCCCATTCCATATATATATATATATATATATATATATATATATATATATATATATATATATATATATATATATATATATATATAAGTGTCAATATTTAATTCGCCTCTTTTGATCACTAAATTAATTCCAAATTAATTCCTGATCAATACTAATTAAATAATATGATTTCATATTAATATATTATAACTTATAATACATTAATAAATCACAAATATCCTTTTCTCATAAGTCTATCCATACAAATTGTTCTGGTGAAGTGCAACCCAAATGGACCATGCTACTCTCGGGTCAAGTACATACCAATAATAGTTATGGGCTTAGACATCTAATCCAACAGTCTCCCGCTTGGATAAGCCTAAAACTTTTATTGCAAGTACGACTTCATAACCCGACTAGCAATCATAGCTCTTAAAACCGTTGTCGAACTCTGAACAAATCAAATGACGCGTCCATTAGATAAGTGATCATATTCCTCCATTCTAGATATCATATGGACTGAGACATGGATTATAATCATTCTCTCTGTCCATTTGTTGTTTCCCGATTTTCGATTTATGACAACTGACTAATTAAACAAATCAAATCAGTCTAGGATGGGCCAAGCACTTAGGGGTGTCATCACTAAATCATCGAGGGGCCCACAGATATCGCTTTTATCCTTATAAGGTAAAAGGAATGGATAAAATTCGACTCATATGCTTGTACTAACTACTTGTTGAATCATACACAAAGGCACGTTTTATAATATCGAGTTACCAATGCATTTTCGTGCAATCAATGTATAACCAACTCATAGTCAACAACTCATATCTCTAGGTTTGAAGAATATAAGATATTATCATCTCATGATTCACTCGTGATAGAATCCATGAAGTGATTCAAATGAGCATGAGTTTAATCCAATACTTAGAACTTATGAGCACTCATGAATGTTGTAGCAACCATTGCTATGTCTAGTGCACCTTAGACAAATCTGACAAGCCATATTCATGACAGTCTTGATTCATATCTACTTCCAACATATGATCGACTGTGGATGGTTTCAATAACTTAGTCATTCAGGAAGAATGACCTAGTTATTCTGGAAGTCAAAAACATGCAAAGTGAAACACAAGAATAATACTAATCCTATATGGCCCCAACACTTTGAGAGTAAATAAAAACACCTTTCATCTAAGCACCATATTGATTACTCATTATTCAATGTTTCGATTTTATCAACTTAATACTTAAATAAAAACAATAGTCATGCCATGCACCAAACATGCACACTATGTTTACCTATGGTCCTTTCTCTTGTGAAATAGATCAATTGAACTTCACTCCAATGATGCTCATTTCATAATACAAATCCTTTTTTTAAATGTAAGAGTACCAAACTCTTGCCATTTACTGTAATCTGTTAGATTCTAAACTTATATGCAATGATTCTCTTGTAACGACTATGCACAAAAGTCACAAACACTTGGCAACATACATTACAAAGTATTCCAATGGAGATCAATTCCATGGAAACGAAGTCTCATATTCAAAGTATATTCCTTTGGACATCCTTCTTTGCATTAAGTTTTTTAATCTTACACAGATTCAGAGAATAACTTCCACCTATGAAAACAATTCCATATTACCATTTTGACTATCACTTCTGAACAAGAGTTACCTCTTTTCAAAATATTTTAATATGGTCCTTTCCAAAGTTTACATTAGACTTCCAATTGTCCATGAGCAACCAATCTTTGGTAAACCTCAGATTGTCCTGGACAATTGTTTAATCATTTTAGTCATATCCAGTTCTATTTCTTTTTCCCTCTTAATGCCCTAATCATTTGGAAAATTTAGAATGGATTTAATCGATCCTATACCTGAAGCATACGGTACACGATTCATGCTATAAAATTTTATTTACCATGTTCTCACAATTTGAACTATGAAGAGGGATGTCTTAATCATAATTGAATTTTAAGAATGCCACATATATAGAATTCCTTATGTTGAACCATTCCAACATAACATTCATATATATCCTTGACTAAAGCTGATTAAAATCTCAATCTAAGCTTGTAGAATTGAAATGAAGTATAAAATCCTCTCCCTTAATTATAGCAAAACAACTTTTCAAATCCCGAATTGAAACTTTTGTTTTCTATAATTAACATTGCTAACTTGCAACACTTAACATAATAATCATGCTCCCACTAACATGATGATTATTAGCATAACACTTATGCTCCCACTAGCTCTGATAGGTACTCAGAAATCAGCTGGACTTTTAGAAATCAATACTTTATTGAATTTCTTACCAAAGTTCAGATTTCTGATACGAGATTGCTTTCATAAGATTTTATCAAAATCATACACCTTTCCTTGGATAGCTTACATGTGTGTCTAAACAATTTTAGAACTATGAAAAAGGATGTCGTAATCATAGTCTCAATTGTTTAGACCTTTTCCATTTCTCACAAGTCTATGTTAGTGTGCCGATTAACCACATGCGCTCCACTAACGACTTTGAGAATGCAAATGTCACAATTGTTATCTACGTAGTGAAGGCGTTTCCTCACCATCATTCTCATGAATTAGAGTGAAACCTTATGACACTTAGATTTTATGGTGTATGTGTAACAGCCCGGATTTCCAGGTATCTTTTATGTTTTCAGTTATTGATGTTTGTGAGGGGACTCGGCGAGTTGGAGCTCAGACTCGCCGAGTAGGATCGCGATTCTGGACGCGGGTTCGCGCCTGGACTCGGCGAGTCCGCGCTGTTTAATGAAACCCTAATTTCTCGGGTTTGGGACCTATTTAAAGGGCCTCATGGCCGACATTTGTGCTCACCAGTCCCTTGAGTGAAACCCTAATCGAGTGTGAGCGTTTGGAGCAAAGTAGGAGGCCATTATTGATCTTGGAGGTGTCATCTTGCAAGGGAAAGGGAGGATCAGCTAAGGGAAAGCAAGAGGAGCCACTTTCTGAGAGTTTGGAGTCCAGAACATCGCTATTGTGGTAATATCTTCGAGCTATCCTCTTCTATGTTGATGTTTGCATTGATTTAGGGCTTATTGAGCCCTTTTGTGGCTAGATCTAGTGCTCCCTTGGTCCCTTAAGTGATTTAGACCATAGATCTGGACCCTTGGAGGTCCAGAGTGTCCCTTTTGCCCAAGCTTTTTGTGAATCAATGGAGGTTTTGGATTGGAATCCTTATGTCTTAGCTCAAAATGCCATTTATGAGCCATGGGGTGTGTTATGAACACCAAGATAAGGACTTTACATGTTGAATCAGTCTAGGAAGGCCAGATCTATGAATTGTTGGAACAGATCTGACCTTAGAAGCAAGTTTGAGTGATTGCATGGCATGGACTCGCCGAGTCCGATGATCAGACTCGGCGAGTAGCTTGAAGATTGCCTTCAGATCGCCCAGTGAGTGGTCCAGTCGAGTCATAGGTTGACTCAGTGAGTCAGGGCGAGTCAGAGAGGGTTGACAGGTGGACTGAGTTGAGTTGGGACTCGCCGAGTTGTTCTTGAGACTCGGCGAGTTGAGTCGGGGTGGCCCCGCGATTCTTCCAGGTGGAACTCGTCGAGTCAGGGAGAGAACTCGACGTGTCAAAAGGGAATCCTAGAGAGATTGGTGAAAACGTCTAGACTCGCCGAGTCGCCCTAGTGCACTCGCCAAGTCCGGTCAAAGTTAACCGTTGACCATTGACCGTTGACCAAGAGTTGACTAGTGTTGACTTATAAAGGGTAGTCAACCTTAGTGGTAAAAATGTTAATAAGAGATGTATGATGATATAGGGAGATTGTAGCTCGGAGGATCGAGCACGTGTGATTCCAGGATTTGCTAGCTATTGATATTCACGAGGTGAGTCTTCTCACTATACTGTACCCGGAAGGGTTTTGACTGTGTGACCGGAAGGTCGGATATTGTATGAGACGTATGTGCTATATGTGAAAAGTTAATTGTTATATGCGCTAAGTATAATATGCTTGATATGGGCCGGAAGGCATTATGTTATGTGCCGGAAGGTGAATATGTTATGGGCCGGAAGGCGAATATGTTATGGGCCGGAAGGCATTATGTTATGGGCCGGAAGGCATTATGTTATGGGCCGGAAGGCGAATATGTTATGGGCCAGAAGGCGTTGTAATGTGGACCGGAAGGTCAGGGCCTGGAAAGGCGTATGTGCGTAAGTTGTATTCTGGGGAACTCACTAAGCATTTATGCTTACAGTTGTTGTGTATGTGTTTCAGGTACTAGCGAGGACCGTGGGAAGGCGCCGGCGTGATCTGTACACACTGATGGACGATTTATGATCTTGGGATTTATATGATTGTATTATGACATGATACGTTGGATATTTATGCCTTGTTTTGGATGAAAATACATTTTTTTAGAAATGAAAATTTTGTTTTAAAATTTCTGTTGTTACAATTTGGTATCAGAGCCTTGGTTTGAGGGATTCGGGTACACCTTCGGGCGTAACTGAACTCAAACCGAGGATTTGAGGGAAACTTTTAAAAACAAAGGCATAAAATTTTTATAAAGGATTTTGTGGTAAACAAAAAAAATGAAGCAGTGTGTACGATCAGCCAGCGCCCGAACGGTAAAGATCCCCAAAATACCCTTACAATGATGAGCTAAGAGATATGATATGATATGAATTGTTATGCATGCTAGAAGACTAGGTATTCATGATAGGACTAGAGTGGCCTGATTTGTGATACCTTAGTCTAAGGAAGTCTGTTGCTATGAGATGCTTTGTGAGCGAGCGGGTGGTTAGTGTATAACAAGAGTAGAGTACTCAGGATCCGGGGTTTGGGGAGGAGGACTTGGGATGAATGCTGATGCGGTGTGGTCGGTAGGATTGGGCCCGTACTACCGAAGACACCGGGTCAGTGGGCGACCCAAGTAAGAATCCCTGGGTATCGGAGACTGAGTAGGGTTGCGTTATCGAGTGAGATTATGCTCGATAGAGTCTCTGATAGTTCTATGTTGTATTTCAGAGGCATCATGGTTGGATCACGCCACAGACCGAGTACGAGCAGTGTGAGTAACGAGGAGATTCGTCAGATGATTCATGAGGAAGTGGCTGCAGCGATCCAGGCTGAGATTCCGGAGATGTTTGGGTCTATTAAGACCACTTTGATGGAGACCTTTGATGAGCAGTACGCCGCGTTGACTGAGGCTACAGCCGCTATAGCTACCGCAGCTGTGGCCGCTGCCAGACCACAGGGAGGTGACTCGTTGCTGTTTCGGGAGTTCAGCAACACGAAGCCACCTGAGTTTGACGGGATGCAGGATCCGATCGCTGCGATGAGATGGATTGCGGATATCGAGGGATGCTTCTACACTTGTTCATGTCCGGAGCATCTGAGAGTACGGTTCGCCTTGAACCAGCTCCGTCTGGTAGCGAAGGATTGGTGGAAGTTTGTGACGGCGAACTTCACTTTGGCAGAGATTTCAGCTGTGACGTGGGAGAGGTTTACCTCTATGTTTAGAGACGAGTACGTTCCCCCAATGGAGAGGGAACGGTTGGTTCAGGAGTTCTTGACCCTCAAGCAGGGTAATGATTCAGTTACGGTGATCACGCGGAAGTTTCATGAGAGGGCAATGTTCTGCCCCAAGCAGGTGTCCACAGAGCAGGCTCGGATGAGCCGGTATTTGGGTGTGTTGAGGAGGGATATCCGGGAGTTCGTGTCGAACTCAACATATCATACCTTTGCTGAGCTTCAGGCGAATGCCAGGAAGCGCGAGATCGAGTTGGAGACCCAGGCCAGGGAGGAGGCCGAGTCTCAACGGGTGGATCGGCGGCCGGCTCAGTCTCAGCCGGCAGCTAAGCGGACTAAGTCCGCCGATTCGAGGACGGGAGGTCCGAAGGGCCGCACTTGCGGAAAGTGCGGCAAGGGTCACGAGGTGACATGTCGATCAGGTGCTTGCTACAAGTGTGGCAAGGAGGGGCACGTCGCTAGGGATTGCCCCAAGGGGTTTATGGTTTGCTTTCATTGCAACTAGACCGGCCATCGGAAGGCCGAGTGCCCTCAGCTTCATCAGGGATCTGCACCTGCTGCCAGGGCTACTGAGATTCGACCAGTGAAGGTCGAGGCCCCGAGGGCTTGTGGGAGAGCTTTCCAGTTGACTGCGGAGGAGGTCCGCGCTGCGCCTGATGTTGCGGCAGGTATGCTTTATTTCATGTATTTATTTTGATGTTGAGATATTAATCTTATGTTATGATATGTGTAGGTACTTTCCTTGTGAATTCTGTACCTGCTTTAGTGTTATTTGACTCGGGTGCAAGTCGGTCTTTTGTATATTTGGCCTTTAGTCGGCATATCAGTGTTAGCCGTGAGCCGTTGAGTCGGCCTCTGAGAGTTTCTATAGCTGACGAGAGAGTGATTTGTGCCATGGAGGTTCTCCGGGGATGTGTATTAGAGATTTTCGGGGTCGAGTTTCCGATTGATCTGGTTCCTATTGCGATGGGTGATGTCTGTGTCATTGTGGGCATGGACTGGTTGAGCCGATTCGGCGCAGTTATCAACTGTGAGCGTCAGCTGGTGACCATACGAGACCCTAGTGGGGGAGTTCTTTCAGTGTACGGCGAGGGTACATGTTCGGGATCAGCTTTTTGTTCGGCCGCTAGGGCGAGGCAGTGTCCACAGCAGGGCTGTAAGGGTTATGTGGCGTATGTGATGGATATGCGGGTGGCTTCCGAGAGGCCGAGTTCAGTTGAGGAGGTTTCGGTGGTGCGTGAGTTTCCAGATGTTTTTCCCGAGGAGTTGCTGGGTGTGCCTCCTATGAGGCAAGTGGAGTTCAGTATCGAATTGGTTCCGGGGGCCGCTCCTATCGCTAAGGTTCCTTATCGCCTTGCACCTCCAGAGATGCAAGAGTTATCCTCGCAGCTTCAGGAGCTGCTGGGGAAGGGATTTATTCGGCCGAGTAGCTCGCCGTGGGGAGCACCTATTTTGTTCGTCAACAAGAAGGATGGTTCACACCGGATTTGCATTGATTACCGGGAGTTGAACAAGCTGACGATCAAGAATCGTTACCCGTTACCGAGGATCGACGATTTGTTCGATCAGTTGCAGGGAGCATCTTGGTTCTCCAAGATCCATTTGAGGTCTGGATATCATCAGGTGAGAGTGCAGGATGAGGACGTCTAGAAGACAGCGTTCAGGACGCGTTATGGACATTATGAGTTTGTGGTGATGCCTTTTGGGCTCACCAATGCCCCGGCGGTGTTCATGGATCTTATGAACAGAGTATGTAGGCCGATGTTGGATCGATCGGTGATTGTATTTATTGATGATATTCTGGTATATTCGAGATCTAGAGAGCAGCATGAGGAGCATTTGAGGGAGGTCCTTGAGGTCCTGAGATCGGAGAAACTTTATGCAAAGTTCTCCAAGTGTGATTTCTGGTTACGGGAGGTCCAATTCTTAGGACATCTTGTTAACCAGGAAGGGATACTGGTCGATCCGGCCAAGGTTGAGGCAGTGATGAATTGGGAAGTGCCGAAGTCACCCTCTGAGATCAGGAGTTTCCTTGGGTTGGCAGGGTATTATCGGAGATTTATCAAGGATTTCTCCAAGATCGCAGTGCCACTCACCAGATTGACCCGGAAGGGTGTTGCTTTTTCATGGGGTCCCGAGCAGCAGACCTCCTTTGAGACACTTCGCCAAAGGTTGTGCGAAGCCCCGGTATTAACTCTCCCGGAAAGGATGGAGGATTTTGTAGTATATTGTGATGCATCGATTTTGGGGCTAGGAGCGGTACTGATGCAGAGGGGGCATGTGATAGCATATGCATCGAGGCAGCTGAAGCCTCATGAGATGAGATATCCCACTCATGATCTAGAGTTGGGGGCAGTAGTGTTCGCCCTCAAGATTTGGCGTCACTACTTGTATGGGGTTCGGTGTACGATATACACGGACCATAAGAGTTTGAGGTACTTGATGGATCAGCCCAACCTAAATATGCGGCAGAGGAGGTGGTTGGATGTGGTCAAGGATTATGATTGTGAGATCCTGTACCACCCAGCCAAGGCTAATGTGGTAGCCGATGCGTTGAGCCGTAGGGCGGAGAGTACTCCACTACGGAATGTATGCTTGAGATTGACCGTGATCGCTCCGGTACTGGATGCCATTCGTGGGGCACAGGCCGAGGCTGTGCAACCTGAGATGCAGAAGAAGGAACGGGTCGTGGGGTTGGTTTCGGAGTTTGTCACGGATGGTCGAGGGCTTATGACTTTTCAGGGTCGGATTTGGGTACCGTTTGTGGGCGGTACGCGTACTACTTTGATGGAGGAAGAGCATCGATCGAAATTTTCGATTCATCCCGGGGCTACAAAGATGTATTTGGATTTGAGAAAGGAGTATTGGTGGCCCTGTATGAAGAGAGACGTCGCATGGTTTGTTGAGAGGTGCTTAACCTGCCGTAGGATTAAGGCCGAGCACCAGAGGCCGCATGGCAAGTTGCAGCCATTGGAGGTTCCCGAGTGGAAGTGGGAACAGATTACTATGGATTTCATCACCAAATTGTCGAGGACTGCCAAAGGAGTTGATGCAATTTGGGTGATTGTGGACAGGTTGACGAAGAACGCTCACTTCCTTGCCATCAGTGAGAGTTATTCAGCGGAGAAATTAGCGGAGGTGTATGTGAGAGAAGTGGTATCTCGGCATGGGGTGCCGATCTCGATTGTTTCGGACCGTGATGTGCGTTTCACTTCCAGATTCTGGAAGAAATTTCATGAGGAGTTGGGTACTAAACTGCATTTTAGTACCGCATATCATCCCCAGACAGACGGTCAGAGTGAGCGGACGATTCAGACGCTTGAGGATATGCTCCGCGCATGTGTGTTGGACTTCAGGGGTAGTTGGGATGCGTATTTACCCTTGGCAGAGTTCTCTTACAACAACAGCCATCATTCGAGCATTGGTATGTCACCCTTTGAGCTGTTGTATGGGAGGAGGTGTCGGACCCACATTTGCTGGGGTGAGGTTGGGCAGAGAGTGATGGGTAGTACAGAGATCGTGCTTCAGACGACAGAGTAGATTCAGCAGGTCAGACAGAGGTTGTTGACCGCCCAGAGCCGACAAAAGAGTTATGCGGACAGACGTCGATCCGAGCTTGAGTTTCAGGTCGGTGATCTCGTTCTCCTGAAGGTCTCTCCTTGGAAAGGAGTGATTCGATTCAGGAAAAGGGGCAAATTGGGGCCCCGATATATTGGTCCATTCCGTGTGGTTGCGAGGGTAGGCCGGGTAGCCTATCGTTTGGATTTGCCAGCAGAGTTAGGGCAGATTCACGACACTTTTCATGTGTCGCGGCTGAGAAAGTGTATAGCCGATGAGTCGGCAGTGGTTCCATTAGAGGATATTCAGGTGGATGCGAGCCTGAATTATGCCGAGAGGCCGGTGGCCATCAGAGATCGGAAGATCAAGGTTCTGAGGAACAAGGAAAGTACCCTTAGTGTTGGTTCAGTGGCAACAGCGGAAGGGATCAGAGATGACCTGGGAGCCGGAGCGAGAGATGCGTGAGCAGCATCCGGAGCTATTTTTAGAGCGAGACTTCGAGGGTGAAGTCTAGTTCTAGTGGGGGAGAGTTGTAACAGCCCAGATTTCCAAGTATCTTTTATGTTTTCAGTTTTTGATGTTTGTGTGACAACCCGATATTTCAACTCTTTGTAATGACCTAAAAAGTCAAGTTTTGTAACCACTTTTGAGTTAATAAAATTAACTTTGATAATAAATTGTCCAAAAAGTTCTATTTAAATTCCCTCTATGTTTAAATGTCATTAAACCATGATCGTACGTAAAAAGAACGCCCAAAACCGACTTCGTATATTGAAGTTAAGATTTTTCCAAGTTCGGCTTAGCAGCAGACAACTAAAAACTCGAATCGGAGATCGAGCGACTTTTGGCCGGAATGACCTAAACGAGAATCGAAGGTCTCAACAATGGTATTTCAGCGGTGAAAAGTCTGGCAAAAACCGACGTCAGATAAAGAAGTTATGAATTTTTAAAGAAATTCTTTAATCACGTCATTTTATAAATAAATAATAAAAATAATTTCGGAATTTGCCAACGGAGTCTAAACGAAAGTTGTAGAGCGTAGTCTCACCTACGCGTGGATATAAAGACCATCGAAAACGGAGTTCGTATGAAGAAGATATGATTTTTTGAAGTTTATTAAATAAATTATATATAAATTTAATTCAAAAATCCGGTAATATCCGAAGGAGGAGTCAGCATCCTCATCCGAGTTACGCGCTGTGTAACCCCGTACGCCCCGCGTACCCGAGGGCCTTGGTCTCGGTCCGTCCACGTCGCCCCTATGCGAAGCTACGGACCCGCCCCATCCGACCCGCCCCATCCGATCCGTCCCATCCGAAGCTGAGGCAGTCGATGACTCGCTCATGCATGACGTACGCGTACGCGCTGCGTACGAGCATACGCCCCGCGTACCGAGGCTTCTCAGACCCCCTATAAATAGAAATGCGAGGGTTTCAGGAAAATCACCCCATTTCTCTCCTTTCTCTCACGATCTTGCCACGATTTCCGTGCCCGTTCAAACCCGAAGCTATGGTCTTTTTGCTCAAGTCCCGAGGGTCGATTTTACTCCCGAGATTCCCGAGAATCCCGAGAAAAATCCGTTTCCCAAGACGAAACTCTGCCCGGTTTTCCATCTCGCTATCTTCAAACTTTCAAGTGAGTTCATACCCCTTTAATCAACCTTTGAAATGATTTTAAATGTTTTAAATACTTATGGGGGGAACACAAGTTAAATACTTATAGTTATTGCTTCAATCACATGTGATTGCATTAATCACATGTGATTAATAACTAGGGAAACCAGTGATTTTATCACTGTTCAAACTGTCTATCAAACTATTTTATTTCAAAATGTTTTACAAACCCTTTTACTTTTCAAACTTATTTACAACTGTGATTCAAACAAATGTTCCTTATACTTAAACTGTTTTATCAAACCTATGCCTTCAAATTGTTTTATAGATTGACATCAAGTCGATCTTTTCTTAAAATAATACTTATGTATCAAATGTCTTATAAAAACTTATTTATGCTTTTATATTATAAATTGCATGCCCATATATGTATAGATGTATAAATAATGTTTAAAGGGCTTAGGAAGGCCATCCGCCCTATTTCCTTTTTCTCGATTTGGATGTGGTCTGGTGGGATTTCGGGTGACCATCCGAAGGTCGTTTCAATATTAATTATATATCAAATATACATATATAGACACAAAAGTACTTCCATATTCATACGTACTAGACACACCATTAGTAAGTTACCATCGGGGTAACACACGATCATACTATTACAACTGCTAAATCAATGAGTCAGTTCATTCATGAGTCCATATACAACTATACTAGGAAGAGAACATATACAACTATACTATGAGAACATATACAACTATACTAGGAAGAGAACATATACAACTATACTAGAACGAGAAACATTACCCTTACATTAATACGTTAACAATTGTGATCCACTGTATCGGAGCATGCCTTAAATGTCATGGCCCGAGTTATAGCCAAAATTCTCTTGGAGGGAGAGCGTGAGTTTGCATATAGATCTATACTGGATTGACTATCCTACACCTTGCTGCTAGCTACAGCCGGACCTGCAGGTTTACGGGTGTCAAACGTCATTCCGTTATTACGACCATTCGTATGTCGTTGTTACCAGTCGATAGCATGGTGCAATTATCACATTTTACCTTAATATAAATCCGATTTAAGGTAGTTAGTACAGCAGTAGTTACTATAAAACTAAGCTACAGTACTACAATGATTTACCCATTACATATTTTTAGTGATAACCTCACTTGAACTTTAATGTACAAACTATATTTTGTTAAAAGATAGTTGCACTTGGGAAATTACACACTTTTACAACAAACGAACATACAAAACAGTTAAGCCTTGGTAGAAGGTTACTTTAATAGAAAATATAGGTTTTTCTGAGAGATTCAAACTTTTACAAACACTTACATACATTTTACAAAACTTATACTTGAGACACGTTCAAACGTTTTTGATAACAAACACCGACACTAAAATACTTATGAACTCACCAGCTTAATGCTGATAAACTCTTTCAAAATAACTTGTATTCTCAGGTCATCAGTAGACAGGTACCGATGCCAGCTTTTCAGAAGATGGAGCGCATTCAAGACTCATCATATTATTATTTTGATTTACGTTATATTTTTGGTGTCTAAAACTGTACAGAACACGCTTGTATTAAAATTATATATTTAATGCAATGGATGATGTTGTTTGCTTATTTACATTTACTGTGTTGTGATACTTTACATGACGTCCTCCGCCCCAGAACGTTTCCGCCGTTCTTGGTTTTGGGGTGTGACAGATTGGTATCAGAGCATTGTTTATAGTGAATCAAGTATATCAACCCATAAAAGATATACTAAACTATAAACCCATTAGGGATTAAAGCCCTCTGACCAAGAGTCTATACTTTAAATATTAAAATATTTAATGAAGTATACTAGTCTGCATTCACATTTTCCTAAGTAACTAAGATTGGGAATTTATAAGTTTTTAGTTACTTAGTATTTATCATTATACTTTTAATGAAGGGAGAATTATAGTCCTTTCCTACCTGTTCGGCTAACGACCATCCACCAGCCAAGGAAGCGGTGGGTGAGAGTGGACACCCATTAAGCTGCCATTTTATAGGCAACAATCTTATACCCCCCTTATAGACTGGCTTCGTAAATGAGGCCTACCAAAGGTAAGACTGACTTGCTCTTATACATATATATTACTAACTTATAATACTATAAAGTATAAGGGTTGAATTTTAACTTTTAAAACTCTAGGGTTTGGAATTAAAGTGTGTGTGAGACTTTACAAATTCCAAAACATGAGGGAAAGTTTTGAAACTATTAAAAAACGTTTCATTTCTATAACATATGAGTTTAATATGGATTTTAATGGCAAGACTCTTGGACATCCATAACTTTAGGACAAGTTATGGAGCTAATAAAACAATTTATGGAAAAAGACTCTTCAAGTTCATAACCTAAGACTCTTTAATAATTCTTTTAAAGAAAAACTTTTGGTTTTCCATAACTTGAGGACAAATTATGGAATCCATTAAAGGTCATTTAGATCATCAAATAAACAAACAAATATGTCAAGGAAAACTATGATCTAGATTAAACTCATATGAATAAGATAATTCAAATCAAACAATTTTTCATGTAATTAGGCTAACCATTAAACTAATACGAAACATGATTCTATTGACAATTATCTTTTGAATTGGATTATAATGATCATTATCACATTAAAAACGGGTTTATAAGTTCAAAAACAGCTTAGTGTAATGATTCTAGTCCAATTCCTACCTTGAAACTCGAAAATATGCGGTCTGGGGGTCCAACTCATCGAGTGCATGAACCAACTCGATGAGTTGGATGAATTTATGCATGGACTCGGCGAGTCCATCAGTGGACACGGCAAATCCACTGTCCAGAACCGCAGAAAATCAATTTTTTCAGCATTTTTCAGAAATTTGCATCAAGTATAATTGAAAACAAGCCTAGGCTCTGATACCACTGTTGGGTTTTGAGCATTCTAACACTCCTAAGGTGTGCATGCAACCCTAAATACCTTGGATCTATGTTTTCTCTATTATACATGCAAATATGAACTTACCAAGGTATTACCTATAACTAGCATACAATTGTCATATACAACACAAGAATTTAGTTAGAATAACATACCTTATTGTGGAGCTTGAAGTCTTGATGTATCTAGCCTTAAGATCTTAGCCCCAATAGTGTGGAAGCCTCAAGTGGAATCACAAATCACCATCAACAACTTGGAAGAACTTGAGAGAATATGGAGCTCACTAAACTCGGCCACCTTTTCTTTTTTACAGACACTAGTGCGAATTTTTTGAGCCAAGGACCCCTTTATATATTATGGAGGATTAGGGTTACATCCATGTAAACCCTAATACCCATGACCTTTCATTTACAAAGGATCCATGGGTTAAAAGCTCCATGGACTATCCATGGACTTCCATACACTTTTAGCCCATCCTAAATAAACCTTGGCCCATTCCATATATATATATATATATATATATATATATATATATATATATATATGTATGTATGTATGTATATATATAAGAGTCCATATTAATTAGCCTCTTTTGATCACTAAATTAATTCCAAATTAATTCTTGATCAATACTAATTAAATAATATAATTTCATATTAACATATTATAACTTATAATATATTAATAAATCATAAATATCCTTTTCTCATAAGTCTATCCATACAAATTGTTCCGGTGAAGTGCAACCCAAATGGACCATGCTACTCTCGGGTGAAGTACATACCAATAATAGTTATGGGCTTAGACATCTAATCCAACAGAAGTGTCATGGATTTAGCATGGGTTTAGTTTGGGCAGTATGTCAGGGAGTTAGACCAGTTTGATACTTCATGTTTCAAATAAAGATGGTTAGGTTTCTGCATGGCATTGCGGATTCGTCGGCTTCGAGTAGGAAATCATGTTGGGTTCAGTTGCCTTGGGAAGGCAATTGTATGTTCAAGGATGTGGTTGTGTCCCTTAGGATGTCGGACATGCATGGAATGATAAGGAATGAATTCGAGGACAAATTTGAATTTAAGTGGGGGAGAGTTTTAACACCCGGTTTCGAATCACTTCATTATTTGGGGTTGCGGCCCGATCATCGGTTATCTTAAGGCTTGGGATCTTGGAGAAGATGGATTTGGCCATTTTTGGATGAGGGTGTTAAAGTCTAAGTGATCCAAGTTTTCGATGGAGTTTCGGAGCCCAATGGCATAATTGTAATTTGATTAGTCGGTTCTTTATGAATTTTGGGTTTGGTTCGGGGAAGGATATGATGGGTTGCTAGAAGTGTATGGCTTCTCGTCACCTTTCTGTGGACATAAAGTTCGTCAGAAATGGACTTACATCGAGGAAGTTATGCTCTTGGAGTATTTAGGGTTTGGAGGGAACCCTAGTACGCGAGGCGTACCAAGGGAGTACGCGGGGCGTACAGCTGCATAGTCAGTATGCTTGGCGTAAAGAGGTATACATTAGGCATAATGTGAAGGGTGGTGTAGGGGTGTGAGGCCTCGTACGCTGTGCGTACGAGGGTTAGTTAGAAAACCCTAATCTTTTGTGTTGTGCCCTATATAAGCTTTATGATATCCCTTTTGGTCATTCCTAAGTCAGCCTCCATGCTCTAACAACCCTAATTCGACCCCTGGCCCATGTTTGGTGATCTCGAAGCTCTTGTGAGGTTTGTGGAGGCTTTTGTGGACCTAAAAGAAGAAGGAGGAACTTGAATACTTTTTGTTTGAAGGAAAGCTTTGAGATCCATCATATGTATCTCCTTTTGGCGGCTTGGGAGATATAAAGTCCTAACCTTGCCTTTTCATTGCATAGATCTTCTTCTTGGTTCATTTTTAGTCATTTTGATTCTTTTGGTTGATGATTGGGAATTTAAGTCGTTTGTGAAGCTGTAATTGTAGATTTGGATATATCATGGGTTCTTTCGGCATAAAGGTGCAAACTTTATGATGGTTTTGGTTCCATGCATGTATTAAGTCAAGTATTAAGCCCTTTTGAGCTCGAGAGTCCCATTTAGCCATGCATGCACATAAAGTTAGCAACTTTATGTGATTGACCACCTTGGGAAAGTCAGATTTGAGCATGGATTAAGTGCTTAATTAGAAAGTTAGCTTTGGGTTGGTGAGTACGTTGGGCATACAAGTATCTACGTCGCGCGTGCAAGCCTCCCATGGGGCTAGATGTTGATGCGTTGTCATCTTGGTATCTGATAGTGTATGTATCTTTTGGATTTGTAATCAAAGATTTTGCGTGGGTTCAACTGTTGATGGGGTGTTGTCTTGTTACTAGCAGTTTGGGAATCTGTCAGCCAGCAGCCAGGGATCGTATGGATGATTCAGTAGTGTGAGTTGAGTTTTCCTCACTATACTTTCAGATCGAAGGCACCAAGGTCGGCCCATTGGTTGGATAACCAGTTATTGTTGATATGCTGAGAATGGAATAAATATGAATGCTAGTCTTAATATGCTAGTCTGGTATGGCTACCTGTGATTCTGTCTGCATGATTACCTGTATATGTTTGTTAGCTATCGGCATATTGTGTTGGGTTGAGGTTGTACTATTTCGTGTTGTATCCAACAAACCATGGAGCATTCTATATATGAGATGAGGGCTAGGTAGGGCATGCCAGACTCATATTGAGGGCTCAGGTGAATTCCAGATACGAGCTGAGGACCTGATTGGTATGCCAGACTCGTAGTGAGGGCTTGAGAGTATTGGAGCAATCCAGATATGAGTTGAGAGTCGGGTAGGGCATGACAGACTCTGAGGGCTCAGTATCATTCCAGATACGAGCTAAGGACCCAGTGAGTATACCAGACTCATACTGAGGGCTGAACATTGGTATTCTATTTTGATGACTGATTAGGTTGGAGCAATCCAGACATAAACTGTGAGCCCCGAGGGCAAGCCATACTTATTTTGTAGACTCAAGAGCAGGCTATATATGAGTTATGGACTTGATAGGCAAGCCAAGCTCATATCGTGGGCTCAAGGGTAATCCAATCTCTTAGTTGTGGACCCAATTACATGTTATTTATATATGTTATTTGCTTGTGTGTTGGTACTTTGGGGGAACTCACTAAGCTTTGTGCTTACACTTTTGTTTATGGTTTCAGGTCTTCAGTTGATTCGTGGCAAAGCGAAGGTGTGACCGTACACATCCTTGGTTTTACAACATATTGGATCATGGGAGACTCTGATTTTAAATCATGTTTTGGAAACAATGTTTTTGTAAACACTTTTGTTAATAAATGATTTTTTTGTTGAAAAGTTTAAATTTGTTGATATTTTTGGGATGTTACATTACTCATAAATTTCGGTCGAAGCAACATATTGACCAGGGCAAACTGATTAGCCAAATATGCAGCATATGTGGAATTCCTTTACACAAAGGTGAACATGCTTTATCCAATAATGGAAATCTCTTTTAAATTCCTTATCTAGAAACTTCCTTCTAAGGAATTTTTACAGCTCCTTGGAACATAAGCATAAGAGTCACGGAAAGTATATTGACCTTGTTTGGTGGTAGGAACGATTATGTTTTGTCGAAGAATTATTTAGGATTTAGTCTTAAAACATTATATGTCTTGACGCCATATAACATTTTAGTCGGGAGGGGGTAGGGGGTTGTAACACCCCGATTTTCAGGAATGAAGTTCTAGAGATTTTGACCTTTTTGAGAGCCTACTCGACAAATTAGAGGACCCAACTCGTCGTGTAGGAACTTTTATGGTCGTTCATACCATGGGACCAACTCGACAAGTTGGATCTGGGAAGGGAAACCCTGATTTTTAGGGTTTGACACCCTGTTTAATCACCTTAACTCTCATTTTCTTGTCTCATCTTCAACCCCCATCGTCCTAAGCCCTAGCCAGGAAACCTTAATCCATTTTTGAAGTGTTTAGAGCCATTCCTTGGGATTTGAAGCTTGTGAAGGAAGGAGGAGCTTGGGGATTCAAGAGGAAGCTTGTAAATCTAGAGTTCAAGTTACATTTCGGACTCATTTGAGGTATAAATTTTATACCTTGGATTTATATCACTTAGATCTTCATTTAGGATAGTATGTTGTCACTTTTGGGCCATTTTGAAGTCACTTTCAGGATTTGAGTGCATTATGGAGTTATGACTTCAGATCTAGGAACATATGAGCTCATGAAGCTTAAATTTGTCACCTTTATTAAGCTATGACCCTTCCCCATGCCCTATATCTCCTTTATAACTTGGATTTGGTGTTTCTAACTCAGAACACCATGCATGAACATAAAGTTAGCAACTTTACGTGTTATGTTAGCCTACGGAGACCAAATCTATGATTTAGAAGCATTGAACTTGACCGGAAACGATTGAATGAATTTAGACTTAGGGGGACTCGAGGATTTGTTCATCCAACTCGGCGAGTTGGGTCGTGGTCTGTCACACCCTCGAACCGGGATGGCGGAAACGTCCAGGGGCGGTTAACGTCATTTTACAGTATCATAACAATTGAATATGAATGAAACATAGCAACCAAACATCATACATTGGAAACATACACATACATATTTTACATATTGAACTTGTTCATCAGTTACACGAAAGTAAGAAAGCAAAATTTCTTGAATTCGCACCACTTGATCTCATAGCCGAGCTTATTACCTGTTCCTGAGAATACAAGTCGTTTTGAAAAGCGTCAACTAAAAAGTTGGTGAGTTTATAAGCATTTTTTTATAAAATGGTTTTCTACTTGTTTATGGTAGATCTCATAGTGTTTTTAGAAAATCCGATATTTTCTATAAAATAATTTGTAAGTCTTGTTCTAAAACTGTGAATATATGCATGCATGTCCTAGGTTATCATTTGTTTGCAAAAGTGAAACGAATATTCCTAGAAAAATCCAATATTTTCTAAAGGGAAACGTTTTGAAATATTTGTGTCTGATCTTATATTAATGCATTTGTGTTAATGTTTGCAAGAAATAGAAAGAGAATGATCCCAAACAACCCGATGTTGTCCGCGTAAGAGAATGTTGGGATCTCAACCCCCGAGGTTGAGTACCAGCGCGTATAAGTTACCGATTTATCCAAAAATAAGGTTTCCCGTAAATTTTATAACGTTAATTCCTCTAAGTGAGTCACTATAACCATACTAGATAATGACAATTTCGCCTGTCATGGCGTTTTTGGACGCCGACGGAATAGAATAAGGTTTTTGTCACCCTAGACTGGCCTAGTCTAACTGTAGCGAACAGCTCAGGTGTGGGGTGTCATCCTCATATAAATCTATACACAAACCCCCGCTCTCCCTCCAAGAGACTCTGGTTATAACTACAGGCTGCGATTGTACACTCAATAAGTGTCAACTGACACGTCTCACTAGATCCTTAATCGAATTTACGCGAAAAGAGAAAGAAAAACATATAAGGTATATCCCACACCCACTAAACATGTAAGTGGATAACTAAGGCCCACTAAACATGCATATTATTGTCAGGCTCAAAAGGAATGAGAATGTATATACCGGGCCCAGTATACTTGTAAAAGGACAACTAAGACCCACTAAACATGTAAAAGGACACTAAGGCTCACTAAACATGTAAAAGGACACTAAGGCCCACTAAACATGCAAAAGGACACTAAGGAACACTAAGCATGTAAAAGGAAACTAAGGCCCACTAAATATGCAAAAGGACACTAAGGCCCACTAAGCATGTAAAAGGACACTAAGGCTTACTAAACATGTATATTATTTACAGGCCCAATAAGGACGTATATATATATATATATATATATATATATATATATATATATATATATTAAGTACATATAATTTAACATGTCTAGATGTTTTAAAAGTATATATAACTTATACAAACTTGCATCTAACATATGTATAAGAAGCATGATAAAAATAATTTCTTGTTTTTGACATTTCTGTCCCTGTTTTCAGAAAAAATATAGAAAAATCATCGTAAGTAGAAATTCGGTTCTGTAAACTCTGAGATTTTGGAAAATGAGTCTACTTTATTCATAATTTTTATTAAGATTTTTAATGGCCTCAAACCAGTGTGAAAATATTAATCTTCACAGACTCGTCCGAAATTATTCCGGAAATGATAGGCAGTTTTGTAAGAATCGCCAAAAATCGTAAAAAAATCGTATAATTGCATGAGAGTAGTCATTTTAAAGGTATAAACCTGAACGTTTTGCATGTAAAACAGTTTCGAAAAATATTATAATTAGTGTGGTCAAAACAGTCCGTAATTAGACCAAATCGTTTATGTTAAAAGCTGATTTTTGAGTTTAGGTTATACATGTTTGAACACAACACTTATTTTTGTTATTTTGAGTGTATAATCCCAGATATACAAGTTTATATGTAATATATATGACAACACATACTTTTCTCATGGTTTTTATGAATATCTAAGTGATAAACTTCATGTTCAAGTAAAGATCTAAAAGTTAAACACAAAACCAATGGTGCATGCAAATATCCAATGGTTAAACAAGAGTTGACATCCTCCCCTCGAAAACATGAAAAATACAAAAGATATGTGGGTGTGAAGCTCACCTTGGGGTTTTTGAGATGTAGATGAATAAGAAGATGAAATTTCGAGCCTAGCTTGTGTTCTTCGTAAGCTCTCGAAATGGAGGTGGTTCTAAGGTCCAAAATCACGAAAATGAAGTGTAAGAGGAAGGATTTTGGTGTAAACTTGGACAAAACAAGAGAGTTAACCAAGACTTACCAAACTTATGAAGCTTGAAGAAGACCTCTTTGAAGGACCCACACACCCACGAAATTTGAGAAGAAGGAATGAGAGAAATTTGGGTTTTTGAGAGTAGGAAATGGAAGGATGTTCTTCAATATAAGTGAGGGGAGTGAAAGTGTGAAGTATTTATGTGTGTATGGGCCGAGATATAAGAGAGGGAGGAAAAGAGATTGGATCTTGGTATATTTGATACATGTTGGACAATGGTACCATGCCTAGATGTTTGTAGGTTAAACACATTTTTATTTAGTATGTAATTATGAGGTGTCAAGTTTATTACCCAAGCTTATTTCTCTTTTTTTAAATAGGCCAACCGATTAGAAGAGGTATTCGGCACAAGGTTGGCCTAAATGAAATTTCTGCCCACTAATGTTCTAGGAAAGGTTTTAGCCCAATTAAGGGGTTTTCGGTTCGAAGGGCCTAAAAATAATAATTCTCAGCCTGAATAAGGTTCTAGTATATGTTTTCGAGCCCAAAAAAAAGCTCGTTAGAGGAGTTTACTTGTACAAGGGCCAACTTCCTAACCCAAATTTGCTAGTTGTGACATGGTCCCCCAACCTTTTTTTTGTTACTGAGTAAACTCGTTGAGTCTAGGAAATGACTCAGCGAGTTGGAAATGGTTTTGAGCTATGAAGATTGAGGAACTCGACGAGTTCAAGGAGAGACTCGGCAACTTGTGAGTGAAATGTCTCGACTCTGTTTGAAGGGGAACTCGACGAGTAGGATCGAGATTTCCAGAGTTTCATGGATCAAGAACTTGACGAGTTGATGGACCAACTAGGCGAGTTGAGTCAACCAGGATGTTGAATTTCACCAGAATGTTGACTTTGACGTTGAATTTGACCAAGGTTGACCCTTAGAGGGTTATGAAGTATGGGAAGGATGCTAGAGGGTGGTCCCATGTAAGGGTTGGGGCCCAATTTGGAAAATTGGGCCATTAGTGGGCTCTTATGGGTTATGGATCGTGGTGGGAGACCCTAATTGCTAATTGGGTGATGTTTTGGGGATAATGATAGCTCAAGGAGTTTCCAGGACAGCAACTAAGGACCCCTTGCAGTGGACTTCAACGGTATGAGGTGAGTTACCTTCTAGTAGAAGTGTGTCTAAGACCACAATGTCGGCCTACTAGTAGGAGTTGTTTGATTAGATGATTGTCTTTGTGATAATTGTCTAGTATGACACTATATGTTATGCTTTATGTGCTAGTATGTTATGTTATCATGTGATAGTGGTAGGAGGGGTGGTTAGACCCCGCAACCGGTTGTGACAAACCGGAGGGTAGGTCAAGCACCCCAGATATGCCTAACAGTATGTTTATGTTATGTTATTATGTGGTAGTTGTAGGGGTGAAATAGTCCACGTAGCCGGTCGAGATAAACCGGAGGGTAGGTCGGGCACCCCAGAATTGCCTGGCAGGGTAGGTCGGGCACCCCAGAATTGTCTGGCAGGGTAGGTCGGGCACCCAGATATGCCTGGCAGTATGTGAGCATGTGGTATGATGGGGGAAATCACTAACCTTCGTGCTTACGGTTTTTAATTTTGGTTTCAGGTACTTTGTTTTCAATGGAAGGAGTCGGCTCGATCGCAGCGCGTCACACTATGCTTTCCGCACAAGAGATCTTTGGGATTATACTCTGATATTGATTTATGATGACGTCTTTTGATTATTGACATACTGGTTTTGACATGGGATGATATTATGAATGTTTTTACATTATTGGTTTTTATAACAACTTATTTAAAAATCAAATTTTTTGTCTTGAAATTTGGGATGTTACAAGTTGATATCAGAGCCTTGGTTTGAGGGATTCAGACACACTCTCGGGTGTGTCTGGACTCAAACTGAGGACTTGGTATGAAATTTTTCAAAGAAAAATCATTGTTATAAAAATAATTTTGAAAAGAGAAAAAGAAATTTGAAAAGAACAAGGTGTGTGATGCGTGCAATCAGCCGAGCTCAAGAAAGTTTTCCCCAAGATACCCATACATGTTATGTTATGTTATGTTATGATATGAATTGAGAATATGTGAATTGCATGCTAGATTAGGGCTAAGGATATAGGAAGGATGCCTGATATGCCTATTGTATGTGCTTGTAGACCTGCATGCTAGTACTGATCAGTCAATGATAGGATAGCATGTTTAGGTTATGTCTGATTGTATGAGACTTAGAATCTCATGCTAACATAGATTCTTGATAAGAGGATAGAATGGTTTGATTGAAGTATGTTGGTTTGATTTTTCCATTGTCCAAATGCTACTTGCTTTGTGCTTTGTGGGGCTCTTAGTAATGTGGATTAGCTACTAAATGAATATGCTAAGTCACATGTAGCACAGGCTGGATAATCTCAGAGTGATGGACTTGACCCTATTGCGCAGCTCTCGTCTAAGTCTAACCATTCTAGGGATGAGTCTTTTAGTCGTAGGATTATCTGATCTCTACCACATGTGGCTATATTCATGAGGTAGCTAATTGACATTACTGGGAATCTTTCAGCAGCTGAGGACTGGGTGGGTTCGGGAACCTAGGAAAGCCTAGGATATGCTTTAGTGGGTTAGTGGCGCAGGTTAGTGAGTTTTGAGTGCATTAGTTTGAGGAAGTTACTTAGAGGATTCGGGAGGATTGCTGAGGAAAGTATGGATATGTATGGAAGGTAGTATTGGGCTCATACTACTGAAAGCATAGGAACCATACTCGAATCGCCGAGATTCTTGGAGAATCTGAGAAGCTTCGGGGAGGAGAATCCTTGAGTATGTTTTGACCAGTGGTTTTGGGGTTTATCAGATTGGAGATGAACACTCAGGGAGACAGTTCTAGTTTAGGATTAGATCTCGGCTCGGGTGGTGAGTGGGTCGGGGGAAGGATTGCTAAGATTTTGAGCTCGTGTTGGATTGAGGAGATGGAAAGTGTTTTCCGCACTAGTCCCTACCCCATAGGAGTCAAGGTTCAGTTGCCTTGGATCTCTTGTATCGGGCGGCGAGGAGATGCTGGGAATTAATTGCGCGATCTATTGCGCTTTCTGAGTTGGAGACTATGTCTTGCGAGGAGTTTGTGACCCGGTTTGGGGCAGAGGATGTTCCAGCTGTTACAGTTCATCCATTGGCAAGCGAGTTAGTAAGCATGACAGGGTGTCAGATCCTAAAAGATATGACTTCCAGAGTCCGAGGACGCGAGATCGATTTGGAGCACATTGAGAAGAGGAGCGCATATCAAGTGCATGTTTTGGAGGGTCTCGGAAAGAGACCTAAGACTTCTGACCAACATTCGAGAGGCCAGCAGAACGTCAGTGCAGCACATGTGCGAAACTGAACAAGGGAGTTTGTCGTTCCAGAGGTTTAGGCTGCTGCAAGTGTGGCAGTGTTGGTCACGCCAGCAGGGATTGTCCTCAAGGGGCAAGCCCATTATGCTTTCACTACAATCGAATGGGCCACAAGAAGGCATAATGGTGTATGGGGTTAGCCCATACACAATAGTAGTACAACACAAGGCAATCATTTACCCAGCCTGCCAAAGTCATGCCAAAAGGAAGAGTAGAAGAGGAGGATAGACGTAGAAGGACAACCAGACAGAAATATGGAATATCTTCCAAAGATCATGTATAGTAAATATGTACAATAAAAGAGATCTGGCGAAGGACACAATATCTTAATATTATATTGGTAGATTAACATACTAGACAATATAGTATTCACATGGCCTTCCATTCCTTTGGTATAAATAGAAGCTCTATTCAACACTCCACGTATGTGTTCCTGACTCACTTCAACTTATTTCTCTCTTTAATGGAGACATATTTCTTCGCACAGTTGGCTCTATCTCGCTAATGAGTCGACTCTCTTTACACCAACAATCTAACTTGATCGTTGGAGCTTGCTCCATGGGGTAAGTTTAACGATCTTGTTTCTTGTTGCTGCTCAGGTTTTATAGTCGGAATCCAACCACGACACACACCCGATGAACATATGAGCTAGAGCAACACCCGGATAACTAATTACAAAACCCGACGTAGCAACTATATATATATATATATATATATATATATATATATATATATATATATATATATATATATATATAGAAAAAGTGAATATACATCATATCCCCACGTTTACGAACTAAACCTCATGAAAATACGTTGTTTTACTATATAAAGATTGTGATTAGGGGATTCACGATTAATACTTAAAGATGTAGATTCTAGATCGACACAATAGTTTTGATAAGGAACCAAAAATGTTAATTATCTTCGACTTTCGTGACAGTGGAAAACAGTAATGTTTGTTGGGATGAAGTAATAAATGATAATTGAGGAAAGATAACATAGTTGGTAAAACGATAATGAATGATAGAAATGTTATCGTGGACGCTATATTACTAAGTGAAAACCAAACTGATTATTTTTTCTAAGTTAAAACGACATATTTTAGAGGTTTAGTACCTAAGCTTTGGTGGGCCTGTAATATATATTCTCTCTCTCTCTCTCTCTCTCTCTCTCTATATATATATATATATATATATATATATATATATATATATATATATATATATATATATATATATATATATATATATATATATATGAGAATCGAGTACTTGAGGTATATTGTATTTTTTTCGATTCGATCCAAAGACATATTAGTCATTTTAAAAACTAACAGGTTAAAAAACGTCTAAATCAGTAATGCAAAGTTTTGAGACCATAAGGACCGATGATGTAGCTTTTCAATAGCTATCCTTAAAATGATACTTTTTTAGAAACCATAAGAACCAATTTTAAATTTTGTATTTTTTAAAAAAATTGCAAGAACAATAAATATTTGCAAGTTAACAAATTTCAGAATTAAAAAAAATCGATATTTCTAGAAAAAAAAAATCAAGTATGAGTCTACTTCAAATGATTAAGATATATGTTTTGGTAGTGAATTCAAATCCTATTGAAACCATTTTTTTTAAATCATGGAAGGCGAGAACTAAAATATAATAATTATTTTATTATCTGTTTGTTTTGAACCCATGCATTAATAAATAAAAACTACATAGTTTTAACCATCTATACTAACTATTCTTTTTAAAAATATTATAGGTTGTCGTTTGTCGGTTGGTTGCGTTGTGTAGCACACGCGTAATTCGTAGATGTTTGTTTTTTCAGAAGACTTTTAACTTAAAAACTGTTGTGTATGTGTGCTGCGTAGCGCAACACTGGACTCTCTTCTTCAAATCACTTCACACATTACTTTAACTTGTATTATTGAATATAGATTTATTTTAATTTTTTTAACTACATTTTTACTATTTTAATAATATTATAACGGATATTATAAACCATTCGAGTATATTTTATATAATTTCAAAACCATTTGGTAAAAATTTCATAGAAATATTCTTTTGTGTTACTTTGTTTTTAACCAAATATTAATAAATTATAAAGTTAATTATTAATATTATAAAATTTATTGAATTCAATTGAAAAAATAATCATCGTTTTCGAAAATTTAAAAATATGTAATTTTAGTTTATATTTGATTTGCATATAATTAAACTTATAAAATTTTGATTTATTATTATTTTTAACTATTTTATAAGTAATTTTAGTTTATTGCAATACAGATGGTTGCAGATGTTGTCCTCAAACTTTATTAATTTTAGTTTCAAAAAAACAAACTCAAACATTATTAATTTTAGTTTCAAAAAAACAAACTAACATAAGCCAAATTTAAAATCTTTCAACCCAAAAAAAATGTATCATCCTCACAAAATTAATTCCAAATTTTAAAATAACAGTATTTAATTTTGTAATATTTGCAATTTGGTGGGGGTATTTTGTAAACTAAAACCAAATCAGCTGCAGGTACAAAAGATAGGAATTGGCATTTGATATCCACCTCAACCCTCCGTGTTTACGAACAAGATAAGAAAAAAGCTCTGATAACAATGGCGCTACTAACGGCGTCGTCTGGACTGGCGACAGGACACGCTTCCATTTCATGCTTCGTCAAGCCTCAATCGGCGTCAATAAGATTGAAGCCCAACTCCCCGGCGGTTTCGGAGCTAGGGTTTGTTACTTCTCAATTGAGTGGCCTCAAAATTTCTTACGAACAATGCACTTTACCCAATAACCTCTCTTCCACAATCAAGCTTCCTCTTCAACCTGTTGCTCGTAATCTCTCTCTCTCTCTCTCTCTCTCTCTCTCTCTCTCTCAATTTCCCTTTTTGGATTTTGTGTTATTATACCCAATTTCTATGGGTATATGCTAAAAGGATATAAATTCAGGGGACCGTGTTCTTTTTGTTTAATTGGGTTTCCCTATTCCATTCGATAAGAAATTCAGCAATCGCAATTGGTTTATTTGAATATGCTTCTGATAGATTGTTTTAGGGGCAGTTTGGATGTTTGAGAGACTTTGGCAAAAACTAGTATTATGATTCTGATTATTAAGATAGGGTTAAATACAAGAAACAGCAATACTTTTATGTGTATTACAGCTATAATGGTCGATTTTTCAAAATTCCATGCTCTAATACAAATAAATGGAAGAATGACACTATTATAAATGTAAAGTAACTTCCATTGATCATCTGCTTTCACCACGTTATGTTTCTTTGTTGATTTTTTTGAGAAATGGGAAATTTTCAGGTAGAATCTGTCCGTTTACTGGAAAGAAATCAAATAGGAAAAATCTTGTATCTCACTCAAACCACAAGACAAAAAAGTTGCAATTTGTGAACCTTCAATACAAGAGAGTATGGTGGGAGGCTGGAAACCGATTTGTGAAATTGCGTCTATCAACCAAGGCATTAAAGACAATCGAAAAAAATGGTCTTGATGCTGTTGCTAAGAAAGCAGGAATAGATCTTAGCAAAAAATAGTTTCATTCCTTTGAACAATGTTGTTATATTTATGTTGAAATTGTTGCTTAAAATTTCCTCTTTTCAATGAAATCATGTTTCAAGTCTCCTAACATGTTATTGTGATTTACATCTCACTTGTTTTCATAAAATGTTGTCTTAATTTATGAAGAATTCGAGATAGATTAATCATGGACATGATGTTATACATATATAGAAATTACAATTACAAAAGTACAATAGATATTGTCATACAATTACACAATGGTGGAATATCTTTTTTTTTGTATATGTATAATATTATAAAACTAAACGACTATTTTCCCCAAAAGCAAATGGTTTTGTAACAAAAAGGTCGAATATTTGAATTCATCTAAAGGGTTCGATAGGTTCGGATTCTTGAAGCATAATTGCAGCCTCAAAACATTCAGCAGCTTCAAGAGCCGATGAACCATGTTCAACCTTGTAAATAAGACCAAGATTAAACCATGCTAATGAATTTGTCCTATCAAGCCTTAATGCATCGGTTATAAAGCTTTTGGCAATTGGTAATGATCGATCATTAAGTTCTCTTAGAACAATGGCTGTTGATATTAAGCTAGGAACATGATTTGGATCAACGTCTAATGCTTTCTCAAAAGAGCTTAATGCTTCTTCCTTTTCGCCTTTCGCTTGATGGAGTATCCCTAGAAAGTCGAAAACATGTTTTAGTAAAGTGATGTATATATCTTTTTTCGACTGAATGTGAGTAAATGACTATTTTACCTTTCTGTTTAGAAGTGATAACTAGTTATACGAATGCAATAATATTTAATCACGACATGATTAATAAATAGTAATCAAAACTAGGGTTTTACCTATGGCATGCCACCTAGATGCAGAATGAGGATCGATGGTCTTGGATTTTGATAGGCACACCTCAGCATCATGCCATTGCAACAAACTAGTGTATAAGTTTGCTAGATCATGCCATGTTTCCATTTCCAATTCTCTTTCTTTGTTGCTCCTTTTCTACGAAATCAAACAAAAACTATTAAAAGTTGAAAAAAAAAACTTAATAAAAGTAAAATAATAGTCCATTCTTGATATACAGGTTGTTTGTTTCTTTTTTTTTTTTTCTCATTAAGTCGTGTATAAGTAAAATGGTTGAATGGGTAATGATGTATGACCGGATAAAATGTTGTATACACAAGGTTTGTTTCTTTTTAGATTGAATAAACTGTTTGAATGAGACTAAGTAATCGTTTTACCTCACATTCCAAAAAACTTTACAATATTCATTTAGAGGAGTTTAGAGGAAAAAGATGGACAAATAGGTAAAGGGTCAGAGTGTGTTTGGTTGTGTTAACTGTTTTCATTTTTCTAAAAAACATTTTCATAAAATAGAATTTGCGTTTTTATTTTTAGTTTTCAATGAAAATTTTAGAAAACACGTTTGATTGAAACCGAGGAGTTTTCATTTTCCGTTTAAGAAATTCAGAATACTTTGGAAAACGGTAAAAAACCATGTTTCTAATTTACATACAATTTGGAAAACAAAAAATTTTCATTTTCTTGGAAAAATTTTGAAAACTGAATCAACCAAACTCGTTTCAAAATTTTCTTTTTCATTTGAAAATTTTCATAGAAAATTGATAATCCATCTTTTTTTGGCTTAACCTATTAAGTCATTCTGTCTAGATTAAGTAAAAAACAAACAACTATATCTAACTATCTAGATTAAGTGTTTAGTAACTACCTTTAATAGTCTTTTATGAACCCCAAAACTTTTGCTTCTAACTTGAAGAACAGCAAGAAGACGAGTATACGTCTCTATACCATTTTTCAACTTGCCTTGTGCAATTTGCAATTTAGCTTTAGTTCTCAACAATTCTCCTTGATCCCATTTCCCTGTTTCATCTATAGCAGCATCAATGACAACTTCAGCATCAAAATATTGTTTTTTAGCCGATAAAATACGCGCTAAAAGAATCCATCCTTTTACATTATCTCCTCCTTCAACTTTCACAAGCTTCTTTGCATAATAAACAGCCATATCCAACTTCCTCTGTTCTGCATATTCAAGGCTAAGATGAAACAAAATATTGGCATCTTCTTGTTTCATTTTATGTGCAGTTTCCAAAGCGTTTAAAGCTTCAGATTGCATTTTTATCCTTTCAGAATCCAAATTCGTGTTTCTTGATTGTGCAGAAAGGGAGATACCAAGGAAAAAATTAGCGACGCTTTTTGTTTCATTGCAATTTTCTTCCAATTTCATGAGTTTGTGAAGGTATGTGATTCCTTCTTGAAGGGAATCGGATTGATCAATACAGATTTTGGAAGCGAGTAACATTTCTAAAACGAAGTTATGTTGGTTTTCTGACTTTTCTTGATTATTTAACAAACTTCTTAATAGATTCAGCGACACCATATCTTCATCTTCTCCATAGTAACATAACGCAAGAGTGCTGTATCTTTCCTTTTTCTCAATGATTCCAGGTGGGAATTCTTCAATTTGATGAGCGAGTGATTTTAGGTCATGGGAAATCGATAAAGCAAAAGAAAGATGATGGTAGATTGATGGGTCCCACTCGATTATACCGATAACAATCTTTCTCAAAAGAATCAGAAGCAAAAGAATGGCTTCTTCTACATTGTTCTTGGGTACATATGAACTTTCCATCTGGGATCGAAGATTTGGAGGTGTCGCGTCACAGCCACTGTACAAAAGAAACACAGCGAATTCCTTTTCAAGATTCATTCGCGTCTTTTTATCAAGATTCCATTGGAAAAGCAACGCTCGTCTGTATGATAAAATGGCCGATTGTGGATCTGAAGCTAGTTTCCAAAGCTCAGGTAACAACTCAACCGCTTTATCTACAGTTTCTTGAAGCTTATAATATGAAGAAAAATCAAGAAATCCATCGGGTAATGCAGATTCGATTGTTTCCAGTATAATTTTGCAGGATTCGGCAGCTTCTCTGAATCGTCCTAGGGCTTGCAACGACTTTGATTTGAGAAAAACAGCTTCGAAGAGTAAACTGATAGCATGAACTGACATGGGTGGCGATGGATCATCATCACCTTGAGAATGGCGTCTTGAAAGTTCTGATCTTCTTGCAAGTGAGTTTTTAATCTTGGGAATAACAGCAGGAATGTCGATTCCTTCGAAAACATGAAGTGCGCCCTCTACGTTTCCTTTTTGATACTCTAATCGACCTAATAATGCTCTTGCTTCCTAAAAAGTTGCGAAATTGTATGTGTTAATTATCTAAGAAGATTAAAAATGGAATTGAAATGCAGAATAAAACCTCGTAATTGAGAAAACCACTTTCACGAAGAGAGGATTCTGCTTCTTCTATATTGCTGTTATCCAATTTGGGATCAGGTTCATTAACTCGAGAAGAATATCCGCTAGCTGAATAATCCCTAGTGGCTAACGATTCCGATGAAGCGTTCATTTCCTTTGCCCCAAATCGTTCGCCGGAGTGAAAGCATTTCATCATCATCTTCCGTACTGTTCCACTCAACTTGATTCTGTGTTTTTCAATCCAGTGTTTGATTTTCATTCTGCTGCTTCATTACATCTGAAATCTTTTTGAAGGTACAAATTACAGTTTTAAGTTAGAAACTGATGCATATCAATTATTGCGCAGTGTGCAATCATGTGAACAGGAGCCTATGAAACACCAAATCGACATTTAAAAAAGAAAACCCACAAATCTACAGGCGTATGCAGAACATATATTCATCCCCCTTTTACAAAATTCAACTTTTCTTATCGGATTGATACAGCGTACAATCAGTAATTTAAAGCTCCGAAAAGATGGAACAAAACCCATGTATACCCGACAGCAGATTGCAAAAAGCAAACATGAAATTGAGGAGAAAGAAGGTGGAAGAGGAAGAAAGTTAGTAAATGAACAGTGAAATCGAAGAAAAAGGGTACCTTTTGAATAGCGAAAAGAAGCGAAAGAGCCCACAAAGCACTACTACTACCCATTTGACGTGAATCAATCATCGAAATAAAATAAGGATGGGTAGATTGTTATGTCATCTCGTATAGAAGAATCCGAGGCTTGTTTGTGCTTCAAATTAAGAAAGATCCAAAAGAAAAAAATTCTTTCTTTGGTTGTTGATGATGGCAATGACTAATGAGTGTATTGGGTATGGGACAAGAGAGTGATGGATTTCAAAGTGGGAAGGTCAGAAATGCTTGGCGCATTGAATATGAATATGATTAGAACCATACCACCTCATCAGATGTGAATGGAGGGAAGACTTTTTTGGCTAACTTTTTTGAATAAGCTCTTTCTCCCATGTCATTAGCCTTTTAAATAATAATATTCTTACAGTTGGAATTGTTGCTAGCTATGATTTTACAAGGTGATGACATCATTGCTACAATTTCTTACTAGATGCTAACTAGGGGTTGAATCGCTGCGTTTTGTAACAGGAGATTGAAAATAAATAAATAAAAGGTAATTAGGTTGAAAAATAAATAAAAAATAGATTATATATAGGTTATAATGTGAATTGATAATTATTGTACGGACGCATGGACACTGTAATTCTATAAGAATTATTAATAGAATAAGTGATAAGTTATAAAACAAACTTAAAGATCGATTAGATCTTTGTAACAGGTAGTGCGAAGAACATAAAACAATAAACAAGACAAGATTGAATCACAATGTGTCGAATGATTAATTCAAACAATCCTCAGCAGAGCTCGACTAAGAACTTCCGCTGTAGAGGATTTAGGGTTACAAGAACGACAATAATAAACTTCTGAATAATGCACTGATCTATCGTTACTATCGTTTTTTTCTAAGATGCATGCAAACACCTATATTTATAATAAACCCTACTATACTCACGAATGGACAGGCCCATACCGGAGATACAAAAACGGACTAACAAACGAGCCCAATAGACGCAACATTCAAAACACGACCCAACAATCTCCCCCCTTTGCGTCAAATTGGAGCGAGACTACTTCTTCTTCTTGCTTGGGCCAGCAGCGGGAGCCTTCTTCACAGTATCAAACAGACGTGTGATTAGAGCGAGAATAGTCTGTCTGAACCGAATGTACCAATGTATCATGTCATCGAAGTACTTGACATCATCCGCTGAGTTTTGCTTGCATCTGTGGATGATCCCCAAAACATGCTCTAAGCGAGCAGTAGTATACAGATGTTTGTCAGCCAAGGCAAAAAGACATTTTTGTCCTTCGTTCCTGGTGAACATGACCGAATTCCTTCTCGAGTCAATTTTGCCCATCTGCATTTGGTTCAGATCACTGGCAGAGCCAACAGGAGATATTTTTGGTTTCTTCTTAAATACGCTTGCAATCTCCTGATCCATCAGTGCAACTTCCATGATGTAGCACACTAGCATCCTCTTGAGATGGTCGATGATCGGACCATATTCAGCTTCGTTGGTGAGAAGAATGTTGTGAAAAATAATCCAATCATGGGGATTGAGGTTCGGAAGATCTGCAAGAGAAATGGCATGTTCGGTTTTGGCAGATCCCCGAAGTACCTTGAACCGAATGTTGATGAAGTTCCCTTCACTATACGACTTCAAGACCCGAACGTTGATAATCTTATGAGCGCTCCAAGTCTGATACTGAGGTTGAGCAGCCTTCAGATAGAAATCAATTAAGTCCCGATCAACCTGTGGATGAGGATGAGGGAACTCTGAAACGTTGGCGAAGGCGTGAAAGATGAACGCCTTTCGGGTCAGAGGCATGTCGAATTGAGAGTCGATAGTGTTGGAACAATCAAGCGATATTACAGGTTCCAGCCACAAGATACTTGGAGTGTCGATGGCTTCTTTTATCATCCTCTCGAGAGTCCAAGCAGGAAAAAGAGTTTTCCTACTCTCAAGAAGGTCGTGGTCTTCCTTCTGTTTACGTTCGGCTTCTTCAGCCTCTCTTGCCACACGAGCACTGACATCAGCATCATTATTTCGACGTTTTCGCTTTAAAAGATCAGCGATAGTTTCTTCATCTTCATCTTCTTCCTCAGCAATGTTCTTGCCTTTATCTTTCACACCAAAACCGGAGGCTTGGCCTACTGGAGGAGGTTCGGTTGTGTGAGTTGCCTTTGAGGATGGAGGTGGTTGAGACATGGAGTCCTTCTCTCCCCCTTGTTTCGGAATGGACACGAAATCAAGTAACCCTTCAAGTTTGCTTAGCAGGGCAAGGGCTAGAGCGAGTTTCTCTGCAAGGTCACGCCTCACAGTGTAGTTAAGGATGGGATCATGTGCTTCGAGGATGTTGGAGATGGCAAAGTGGACATCCGAAACACACGACTTTATCACCTCCCTTTCGGACCGAAGAGAGTCAATCTCTTGTTGAGAGTGAGATAGTTGAACACTCTTGACTTTCAGAGCAGTGGTCTTCTTGGCCAGAACATCCATCAAAGAGTTCTCAGTAGCCAAATCTTCTTGTAGCTTCGATAGACGCTCGTCAATGGTTGCACGAAATGCTAAGTTGTCGTCGGAAAGCGTTTGACGAAATGAAGCGAAGGACTTCAACTCAGTTGAGACAGACGTTGTCAACTGTTGAACAATTGGTTCCAACGTAGTCTTAGCAACATTTGCACTCTCCTGTAAAGACTTTAACAAGACAGAGGTATCAGAAAATAGTATATCGACTTTTGCGGTCACATCCTGACAAGCTTTTGTTGAGGCGTCGATGGCGGAGGTTGCAGACGCAATGGAATCTTGCTGAGCCTTGGAGAAAGCATCAACAATCTTCTGAAATGCATCGTCAGAAAGGGATGACTGAGTAGTGGAAGAGGAGGCGATGAGCAAATCAACTTTGTCATGGAGCTCCTTGAGATGTCGTTTTGTAACGGGAGCATCGTCATCGTCATCACTCTGTATTTGAAACAGACTATAGTAGACCGAGTCAAACGTCATATCTTCCCCACCAAGGAAAGGTTCTTCATTCTCTGAAGCATGACCAGGAGAAGGTGGTGGTGGTGAAGCTGGTGGAGCTGAAGAATGGGTAGGTTCGGGTTGGGTTGTTTCGGGCGTTGGTGTAGGTTAGGGTGCTTTTGTGGTTTCGGGTGCATCAGTATGAACCCCCGTATCAGATACGTTGGCTCTAACATCTGCAGTGGATGTTGTGGTTGCTTCGGTGAATATTGGTGTTGGTATTGGGATTGAAGTGGGTGGTATTGAAGTAGTGGAAGTTATGGGCAGAATAGAAAAAGGAATGGTTCTAGGTGGAGAATTAATGGGAGAAGTAGAGACATGAACCTCTGGGGTAGGAGATCTGGGTGGAGTGTTACCTCATGGAGAGTCGTCAGAATCCGAACTCTCACCCTCAGACTCGCTTGAGGATGAAGCGATAATCAGCTTTCGCCTCGGCTGAGTTTTTTGTCTCTTTTGCTGCGGAGACTGAGCAGCCTTGGTTGATTTCCTCTTCTTTGGAGAAGGGCCTTTAGCCCCTTTCGCCACTTGTTTCCCCTTATCAGCCTTCTTGCCTCTTGGAGCAGGCTTGTCGGCGTCATGAATAGACTTCAACATCTCCGGAGTGAGATCCCTCGGACCAAAACGCTTAAATTCTTTGTATGTTCTGATAATACAGCTATCAGCAGGAACGTCGCCATACATAGTTTCCGGAACTGAACCGTTGAATGGAAACTTAGAAGCGTCCGAGACAATGATCTTCGTGGTATGGAATGTACCAATCGAAGACATTGGAGCACCAGCGACAATGGGGACGTGGTACTTGTCCATCACCCATTTCGTGATCAGAGTCCAGAACCTAGCGTAAGAAATCTCTGAATGCCTGGAAGTAGAGGAGAGACTCTGGATGAGCTGTTGCCATAGAACAGACCCATAATCTACATTGGTGCCATTGTAGATTCCATACATTATTGATAAAAATAACCGACTGGCACCATCAGATCCAGCACTTCTTTCAGAAAGCCCTTTGAATAGAACATTGAACATCCTGTTCCACTGTGGAGGTAGGCACGACTTCTTGAACTTCGCGACTGAAGTAAGCACCTCCGTATAACCCATGTTGTAAAACATATTGAACAAATGCCCCATTGGAATCGTTTCAGGGTTAACCCTCGAGGAATCAGGTTCAAACCCTAACAGCGAGCAAAACCTTTGTTTGGAAATTGATGCCTTGTGCTGAAATATATCAAAGAAGACTCTGTCAACAGCCTTGTCATAATGAGCAGTCGCAAAGATTTGCGACAAGAACTCCATCGGAACAGATTCAGCTCTTGTAAGTGCAGGAGCAATCGAGGAATACTTCAAACACTCGATAATGGGGAACATGAAGGCGTCGTAAACATTAGGGGTTAAGTCAATGATGAGGCTTTGTTGTGGGCGAATGGGTAGTATGTTGGATGTTGCGTGAACAGAAGAAGAATCTGCCATGGCTTGAAGAGAGTTGAGAAGATGATGAACAGGAAAGTATTAAGGAATTTTTGCTCTCTGGGAATTTTAATTGCGTTAAAGAGGTAAATGAAGGATTATGTTGCTTTTTATACTGGGGATTTAGGAGAGAGAAAGATCTTCCCAAATCTTCAATTTGAGAATCGAAGAGTTTTCCGGAGTTGACTGATGCGTGACAGTTGGGGTAGCCGATGATTACGCATGAGAGAGAGTGTCAGACCCCTAAGAACACGCCTCCCATCAAGCGCCGTTTGGATATGAACCGTTTCAGATTCACACGCGCCCCTTCTGTGCCATTTGGAGATGAGATGGTTCCAATTCGCACGCTTTCCTTTTTGTGCCGTTTGAAATCAAATCGATTAGACTCCCGCCTGAGTCAGCATGTCTTCATCTTATCCCTTTAAGGTGTAACGGCATCTTTCGAAAGAAAAAAAATCCCCCACGTGGATTAAAATCAACCACAGCCTTTAATCAACCACTAATCCAATGAAAATACCTGTAATTAATAGAACCTGAATTTTGGAAAATCAAAGATTTTTGTGCTTAGGGTGTAAAAGAAAAGAAACAAAGCAAATTTTTTGGGAAAATATGTGATGTCCATAAAGACACGAAACAAATGATCCCGGGCACGAATCTCTTCCTTCAAAGTCAAGAGAGACCTTAAAGTGTTTGTGTGGTTTCCCGTTGAATAACGATCAAACACTTATTAAGAAGTGTTGAAAGGCTTCCTTTAACTAGGCTTATTAGGGTGGCTTTCGCTTCGATTCAAACTTCCTAATCTTGATATAAGATAGAAAGCGAACGAAGTACTTGTGAGACCAATGTAGTCTGTTGAACAAGTAGGTTGGAGATAATTTAATTTGGCTAGGAAATATAGATATAAAATCTCAACAAAAATTTAAAACTGGATCCCAAGGGTAGAAATGTTATGGGTGTTTAACAATTTCATAGGAATCACACAAAATTTTTTTGAGATTTCAAGGAGGTACGTCCGTCAATGCATTAGTGAAAACTAGAGCAAATTAATTGTTCACCATCAATTCGTATTGGGTATTGAATTTTGGGTTTCACTTAGATCGTAGTGGCACGAAACTAAGATCATGAACACAGAAATTGTGCAACCATAAACCTCAGTGGTAATTTCTGAGAGTCTCAAGGGTTACGTTTGTGAAGCGAATGTGATGGAGAAATGCAACATAGATGGTGTAAAGAAATGAAAGTACCTCTGCTATAAAGATTAGGACCAAGCAGAAAACTCATATCTCATGTGAGAAGAGAGTTAGGTAGCTCATGATTAGAATAAATAAGAAAGCCTAATTGGGAAGACAAGGTTTGTGTATACCAAGTCAGTAAGGCCTATTATTCAGAATCAGGTGAGGCTTTGGACACATACAGCAGCATGCTTCTAGGGACACTTAGCTAATTTCAACAATTTCCCCATAAACGAACACACAAATAAAATTAAAGCCAAAAAAAAAGAAAATAAAGAATAAAATATTTTTGGAGTTTTTGATAATATAAAAAAATGAAATAAAAAAAACAGATAAAGAGAAAAAATATTGGAATTTTTGATAAAAATTAAAAGGAATAAAAATAAGACAAAAAAAAAATAATTAAAAAAAACTTTGGAACCGAACCCGAGCGTTCGGTCTATTTCGGTTGTGAAAAACTTTGGAACCGAACCCGAGCGTTCGGTCTATTTCGGGTGAGAAAAATTTTGAAACCGAACCCGAACGTTCGGTCTATTTTGGTTACCAAAGAAAATAGATTTTCAAAAAGAGAATTGTTTTGACAATAAGAGAAATGCATTTGGAATAATGATACAAAAGATTTACAACCAAGAAAACTACCTTTGATTAAGGAGCGAAAACCAGATGATTCAACCGAACCCGAGCGTTCGGTTCATTTCGGTACATTAGTGCAAGACCCGAACCCAAACATTCGGTCTATTTCGCGTTTTACGTTTGAGTTTGAGAGGTAATTTTTGGTACTGACTCCGATTCCATCATACCTAGCCCTTATAGAATTTTGTTGAACGATGCTTCAGGAAGAGCTTTGGTGAAGATGTCAGCCAGTTGATCAGTGGTTCGAACAAAATGAATTTCGACGTTCCCATCTTCCACATGATCTTTAATGAAGTGATACCTCAGTGTTATGTGCTTGGTCTTGGAGTGTTGCACTGGGTTATGACAGATCCTAATTGCACTCTCAGAGTCACAATATAATGGGATCTTTTTCATATTGAGTCCATAGTCCCAGAGTTGACTTTGGATCCAAATCACTTGAGAAGTACAAGAGGCAGCTGCAATGTATTCCGCTTCAGCTGTAGATAAAGACACACAGGTCTGTTTCTTTGATTGCCAACTAACTAACTTCCCGTCAAGGAATTGGCAGCCTCCCGTGGTGTTTTTCCTGTCTAGTCCACAACCTCCAAGGTCTGCATCTGAGTAGGCTTGAACGAAGAAGCCTGAGTTGGATGGATACCATAGGCCTAAAGAGGTAGTTCGGTTGCGATAACGGAGTATGTTTTTCACTGCGAGCATATGAGGTTCACGTGGATTCGCCTGAAATCTAGCACAGTAGCATACAGAGAACATTATATCAGGCCTACTAGCAGTAAGATACATCAAAGAGCCGATTATCTGGCGATATAGCGTAATATCAACTGCTGGCTTATCCAATGAGGGAGTGAGCTTGGTGCCGAACGCCATTGGAACTTTAACCTTCGAATCTCCCATCATGCCAAATTTTGCAAGAAGAGTCTTTGTGTAAGCCTCCTGATTAATAAAGATGCCTTCGGGTCCCTGTCTAATATTTAAACCAAGGAAAAAGTTAATTGGAACCATTGAGCTCATTTCAAATTTAGTCTCCATCAGCTTTCTGAATTCAGCCGTTAAGCTAGGATTCGTTGAGCCAAAGATGATATCATCGACGTAAATTTGAACACTCATAAGGTGGTTACCTTCCTTCTTACGAAAGAAGGTTGGGTCAAGCGAACCTTGTTTAAATTTGGACATCTTTAAAAACTTGGAAAGCGTTTCATACCAGGCTCTCGGAGCTTGTTTCAGTCCATATACGGCTTTGTCCAAAATGTAACAATGATTGGGGTACCTTTCATTTATGAATCCAGGAGGTTGCTCCACGTACATAGTTTCTTCAAGTTCTCCATTTAGAAATGCGCACTTGACATCCATTTGGTAGACCTCAAAGTTTTTGTGTGTAGCATAGGCAAGAAATATTCTAACGGATTCCAGCCTAGCTACAGGAGCGAAAGTTTCTTCATAGTCAATTCCTTCCTCCTGACAGTATCCTTTCACCACCAAACGCGCTTTGTTTCGTATCACGTTGCCTTCCTTGTCCATTTTATTTCTGAAGACCCATTTGAGACCAACAACTAAGGCATCTTGAGGAGTTGGAATGAGATGCCAAACTTTATTCCTTTCGAATTCATTCAATTCGTCTTGCATAGCTTGAACCCAATCGAAGTGATCAAGAGCAGTGTTAACCGTTTTTGGTTCAACTTTTGAGACGAAGGAGTTGAACATACAGAATTCTACTTTTGAAAATAAGGAAGTCTGTTTTGCCTTAAGTTGTAATCGGGTCAGAACCTTTTCAGAGACATTACCGACAACCTGGGAGACAGGATGATCTCTGGTCCATTTGACAAGAGGAGGGTAATTTGGATCATAGGATGGATCCAATTCAGCGTTTATCATCTCTTCTAGTTCAGATTGACTGTCATCGTCAAAAAACATATCAACATTCTCCCCCTCAACTGATAAGCTTTCAGGTATGTTTTGATTTTCTTGAGCTACAGGGGTTTCGGGCGGTATCGAGCTTTCAGGTGTTGACGCACCTTCGGGTGATGTAGCACTTTCGGGTGTTGTAGCACCTTCGGGTGCTGTAGCACCTTCGGGTACTGCTGATCGTTCAGGAGTAGCTTGAGAACTGTCCTCCCCCTCAACATGTGAACTCTTCTTTAATGAAGAAGATGGATCCTCCCCTCGATTGAAGCATTGTGTTGTAGAGGTTCATTGGAACAAGATCCTCCTTCATTCATTTGTTTGGCAGCATCTTCGATGAGTTGCTTCAAATGATCTACTTTATTGTCTGCTGCACTGACTTCCGAGAGAGTAGCCTTCTCTGGTTCATCAAATAACTCGAAAAACTTCTCAAATAGATTTGTGATCGAGGCTGTGACTTGGCCTGTTTGAGGAAAGATTTCTCCAACTGCATCTTCGTTGGCCTTTAGCTTTTTGACATAGCTATCATCAAAAGTCACGTAATAAGTCTCTTCTATTTTTCTTGATCGCTTGTTTAATACCCTGTACGCTTTCGAAGTGAGAGAATAGCCCAGAAATATCCCTTCATCGGCTTTGACATCGAACTTGTTACGGTGTTCTTTAGAATTGAAGATGAAGCACCGTGAGCCGAACACGTGGAAAAATTTGACATTTGGCTTCCTATTGTTGATGATCTCATAAGGAGTGAGAGTGAATCGTTTATTGAGATATGACCTGTTCTGCGTAAAACAAGCTGCAGCAATAGCATCAGCCCAAAAATATAAAGGTAAAGAAGCAAAACTTAGCATGCTTCGGGCTGCCTCACACAAAGATCGGTTTCGTCTTTCAACAATCCCATTTTGTTGAGGAGTGTAGGGAGCTGAGAAGTTATGACTGGTTCCTTTGTTGGCTAAGAATTCTTTAAATTCTTTATTTTTGAACTCCAGAGTATTGTCGCTCCTGATGTTTTGAACGACTTTCTTCAGCTGTACTTCTACCTGCTTGATGAACATCTTCAGCTTAAGAGTTGCTTCAGATTTGTGCTTCAGAAAGAACACCCATGTAAAACGCGAGAAGTCATCAACGATGACAAGAATATACTTGCTACCGCCGATGCTTTCGATAGATGATGGACCACACAAGTCAATGTGAATTAACTCTAATGGTTCAACAACTTTAGTGTTAACAATCGATGGGTGATTTTGACGACTCTGCTTCCCCATTTCACACGCAGGACATAAATGTTCTCGATCGAATTTGAGCATTGGAAGACCTCGAACATGACCACCTGTGACAAGTTTGTTAATATCCTTGAAGTTGAGATGAGAGAGCCTTCGGTGCATGCCACAGCCAACTTTCATTAGATTGTGCTTTGGATAACAGACAGATAGTTGGATTCCCTTTGATGGGTTTGAGGTTCAGGGGAAACATTTCGCCTTTGCGCTCCGATTTGAGAATTACTCTTTTCGTTTTCTTGTCAATTATTTCCGAACCCTCATCATCGAATGAGACCTTGAGACCGGTACCTCCAACAAGCTGAGATACACTGATGAGGTTGTGATGTAGTCCTTCAACGTATGCAACCTTCTTAATCGTAAAATCACCATTTGTAATCATTCCATAGCCTTTTATGGTGCCGAAGGAGTTGTTCCCGAACTTGACATTTCCACCGTTTGAAAGAGACCGAAATTCCCTCAGTTCTTCCTTCCTTCCTGTCATGTGACGTGAGCAGCCACTATCAATGTACCATTCTTCGTCAAACTGCTCGTCACTAATAACCTGCAAAAATTAAGCAGATTTAGGAACCCAAAGTTTTTTGGGTCCACGTGAGCCTTTCACAGGAACAGGAATAGTAAGAGAGATGTCAACAAGATATGTTCTTTTTATTAACGTTGTTTCATCTTTCTTTTTAATGGTGAAAACCTTAATTTTATTGGGATTTGTTTCTTTCAGTTTGGATTCTGGTTTAGGTATTTGGACATTGGAGTGCTTTTGATCGGTTTTGACTGAGGAGACCTTCGATTTTCCTTTCAAATCTGTTGAAGATTTTGGATTCTGAGTGTGAACAGAGTTGAATTTAGAAAGAGGTTGAGAGGAATTAGAAGAATTAGAAGAAGAGGAATGAGAGAAGTTAGACTGAGATGATTTCTTGGCTTGAGATTCTAAGTGACCCTTTTGTTTTTGATCATCAGTGGGACCGAACCTAGATCTTTGGTCTCTTTTGCTCTCGGAACCGAACCTCTGCTTTCGGTAGATAGTGTTTTCTGAACCGAACCTCTCTCTTCGGTTGTTATGACTCTCTTGTGACCTAACAGTGTTTTTCTCTGTCTTTAAATTTCTGTCATGATAAGAGAAATGGGCATTTTGAGATTGCCAGAACTGTTTTCTTTCAGAGAGATTCTTCTTGTATCTCTGGTTCCATTGCTGTTTTTGATTTCTCACCTGCTTCGGCTGACGATGGACATTCGCTTTTTGCTTTTGCTTTTTGTCAGTCGGTTCAGTCTGAACTGATGAGGTTTCGCTTGAAGGAGTGACTTATTTTGCAGGATCTCCTTTTGCTTCAGGAACATCTTTTGTACCACTAGTACTTGGCATGTCAAAGTTATCGGGCTTGTTCAGAGGTTCTGGCACATATCTGCCTTTGGTTTTCCATGAAGTCCTTTCTGACAGACCAACTGTTTCGTCAGCATTGTCGATAGGAGCAGACCAGAAGAACTCATCACAACCGTCAGCATTATCTTCGTTTACAATAGCTGTGAGTTCGGCTGTCTGATGTTCTGTTACGCCTGTGACTTTATACACCTGATTTGGAGTTGTTCTCACTTTTTGGTATACAACAGCCTTTTCTTCAAGGATCGGGGACTTTTGTTGGGACAGACGACCAAACTCCACAGAATTTTCTGAAATAAGATTTTTGTGGTTTTTGGGTTCGCTCTTGACAAACTCTGAATAGTCAATTGTGTCTTCAATAGAAATTTCACTCATATCATCGTCCTCATTGAGCTCAGAACATCAACTTTATTTTCTGAGCTCAGGTTGGCATTCAATGAGTCAAACTTTTGTATGGTTTCGGTTCTTAGTTTTAGTTTATCATTTTCATCCAAAAGATTTTTCAGCATATCTTTATGGTCCTTGGACTTTATGAAAGATTCGATTTTGTCTAGACCATACATATATGTCGGATTAACATCCTCAGACGAAACAACACTTTCACAGTTATATGCTTCAGCGTCAATTTCATCCTCCTTAAACTCAAGGAAGGGCAAAATCATGCGATGAATTTTCTGCCCTATTTCACAGTTTAAATGAAGTTGAGTGATATTAGTGTAAAGACGCTTAGCAATTAAACAAAAGACATTTCTCTGTTTTAAAAGTTTTAAATTGTCTCTTTGTAAATAAATGTTTTCATCCTTGGATTTGATTAACTCTGACTCCTTCAGCTCGATCCACATCCTCCGTTCCTCACTCTTTGAAGATACCCTGCTTATTTGGTCAGTTAGGTTAGAATTGGTGACCCGTGTTTGAGTTAAACTGCTGTCTAGATGAGAGATTCTTGAATTAACATTTTTCAATTCCTTTTCATATGAACTTTGTGGGACTTTGAATGAAACGAAAATTGATTGTACCTTCTTGATTAATTCATCAAGCTCGTTAAACTGCATGCTGAGAGGTTTTGCTGTGAAGCACAAGTCCTCTCGCTCCTTTGTGTCTTCATTCCCACCACCTGTGTTATATCCCCTCATCTGAGACACGTCTGACACCATTAAACACTTTCCACCGCTCCCTTCACTTTTTGCAACATAGGCCTTTCCATGAGATGGCTTCCTGACTTCATCGTCCTCAGAATCGGTTGACCAGACCTCCACGCCACCGAACTCATCATCCGCTACCGAACCCTGCACAATTAAAGCATTCATAGAAGGGTTAGCAGTGGATTTCTTTCTTTTGATCTCTTCCAGCTTTTTCAACAACACAGTTTCTTCGTCTTTCTCCTCATCCTTTTCTGCCATTTTCTTGAGAACACAATCTTTGGCATAGTGGTTCTTTCCTCCACAATAATAGCAGCTCACACCCGAATCTCCTTCAGCTTTCGGTTCCTTCTTTGGTTCTTCTGCCTTCGGTTCTTCCCTAACCTTTTCAGAACTGTAACTTCCCTGCCAATTTCGGTTCTTATTTGTAGGGAACCTTTTCTTGATGAACCTTTTTGGGTTTGACACCATCATTGCATAGTCTTCAGAGGTAAGGTCATAATCCTCTAGGTTGAGGTCTTCATCTTCCATCACAGCTTTGCTTTTGGATAGAAGGGCCAATGATCCCAAGCTTGAAACCACATTTTTCTCCTGTAACACAATCTTTTCTTGGGATTTCAAAATCCATACCAGTTTCGCCAAAGAGTAAGATTTGAATTGCTCATGCGCTTTAACAGTGGACACAACCGCTCTCCACTCAGATCTGAGACTGTTTAAAAATGTAACCTTTTGTTCAATCAACTTCCTTTCAATATCATGTTTAATCATCTTACTAAGAAGATGATTGAAGCGATCGAACGTCTGAGTTACAGTTTCTTCAGGACTCTGCTTGAATTCACCAAATTCGGACAAAAGCAAGGTTTAAATGGAATGCTCGAGATCTTCGTCCGTAGAATATAACTCTCGCAGCCTATCCCATATTTCTTTAGCAGTGCCGCACGAACTCACTAGCCGGAAAGTGTCAGATTGAAGAGCGGATCTGATTAGTCTCAATGCTTTAATATTGCACTGAAATTTATCTTTTTCGTCTTGAGCAATATCTTTAACATCTTTCAAACGATCATTATACTCCTTCTGAGTTTTAATAATTCTTGAAGTTACTGAATGAGCGAATGGTCCAGATACGATTGCTTCCCAGATGAGATATCCATTGTCCTCAGATCCGATGACATAATCTTCAAAGTGATGTGCCCAGACCTCGTAATCCTGGGTGTAAAGGATGGGAATCTTTGTCGTTGATCCAATGCTGTTTGAGATGTTAATGGGATTAGATTGTCACTCGTCCATGCTTGATCGAAAAACCTGTTTAAAAGATCAGACTTGTAATATATTAAATTAGGGCAACACAAATAAATATTGAGTTACGTCAATTATGGGATGACGGCCCAATAAATATCAGTAAATGCGGAATAACCCTAATCGCAACCTTTTTCACAGAAAAGAAGTGTATGAATTACACAGCCTCCTGCTCTGATACCAATTGATAAGTTATAAAACAAACTTAAAGATCGATTAGATCTTTGTAACAGGTAGTGCGAAGAACATAAAACAATAAACAAGACAAGATTGAATCACAATGTGTCGAATGATTAATTCAAACAATCCTCAGCAGAGCTCGACTAAGAACTTCCGCTGTAGAGGATTTAGGGTTACAAGAACGACAATAATAAACTTCTGAATAATGCACTGATCTATCGTTACTATCGTTACTATTGTTTTTTCTAAGATGCATGCAAGCACCTATATTTATAATAAACCCTACTATACTCATGAATGGACAGGCCCATACCGGAGATACAAAAACGGACTAACAAACGAGCCCAATAGACGCAACATTCAAAACACGACCCAACAATAAGTTTGTTAGTAATGCGAATACGTTCAACCTTACAAAAATATCGTCATTTTCATTTATTTTCATTAATTTTTATTCATTTTTATTTTCATACATCATTTTTCACTCATTTTCATTCTGATAGAATACGATTCAATAAACATTATGAGAATGAGAATAATAATAAAAAGTCTATAATAACTTTATAAATGAGAATGGGTGTTAATGACAATAGTTATGTAAGATTGAACGTATTCATATTATCCAACAACATATTATCTTTGTTATACTCACATAATAGCATTGTATACACATCCACACAATAGATGTCAATCCCCTCTCTCTCTCTCTCTAAATATTATGTAAATGTATGACCACTTATTGTACATTGGATTAAAAGAATTAATGATTGTGATATTAAGGTCCATGTTTTTAACATAGGATATCATATACTATATAATTACACTTAATTAATTCTAAAGGAAAAATCATAAGAATGATTAATAAATATATGTGGAATGTACGCTTTTAATGGGATATCAATGTCAATTTTAGTTTCAGTTTAATTTTCAATTTACGTAATTAAATTCTAATCTCAAGATACGTATCATAATTACCAATGATTCAAGAAAAAAATAATCAAGAATTCTTGAAAAAGATAGTGGTATATCTTAAACTTTAACTTGATTTTTAAGGGGTACAAATTAACAATTGGTTTAACTTACTAACGAGTCAAATATTTTGGTTGAATTTAGGGTTAATAATAGATTTAACTTGGCAACAAATCAAATATTCTATTATAATTTATGGTTAAGAAATGGTTTAACTTATTTCATTTTTTTCTAAAGAATTCTTAAAGAATTGATGTATTATAGCTCTATAAAACCACAAATGTTTTATACAACTGAAAAAATTCTTAAAGAATATACTGCTTTAGCTCTATAACACCATAACCTTTTTTTACATAACTGAAGAATTCTCTAAAATTAAAGCATTTTTGAAGAATACAATGTCTAAAAATTATTATGATAGGTTTTGTATATCTTTAGTCAATGGAACCTTTTAGTCTTTTGAATTTATGGTATGAAAAAAAATATGGTTTATGGAAGTTATGGTTGAAAAAATAATTAAGGTTTTTGGTTATTAGTCTAACAATTTTTGATGGGTTTTATGCATAAGAACAATCCTATGTGCTCATACAAACCCTAATGCTTGGATCTAGGTTTCTCTATTGTACATGCTTTGAATCCAAGACTTACAAACCTTGATCTATCATATATAATTCGAAATTATCATAAAGAAAACAGATCTAAGTGTTTTACCTCTTCCAAGTAGCTTGAATCCTTGTAATCTTCTTGATCTTGAGCTTAGAGTCACAATTGTAACTCCTCTAATGGTTCACAAACCCCACAAGCAAGAAGGCAATATGATGGAAGATGAGAGGTGTTGAAATCGGCCCTAGGGTTCTCTTAGAAGCATGTGTAGCCGATTTCCATAGCCTAGGGGTCTTATTTATACTTGCAGGCTGCTAGGGTTTCAGTCTAAACCCTAATAGTCAGCTTAACCACCAAGCAGGCCAAGGAACCTTCTGGAATAAGGCCTTGGACGAAAATATGATGGATCGTCATCATAATTTCGTTCCCCCTTAAGTCCATAAGGTTTCCTTAGCCCAAAACTTAACTATCATACATTTGACAGTTTATACCCCTTTATTTAATTAATCTCTTTTAGTCACCAAATTAATTCCTAATTAATTTATGACCAATACTAATTAAATAAGTATGATTTCTCCTTTAATATATTAGTCTTATAATATATTAATAAACCATAATATTCTCTCTTTCTCCTTAAATTACCTTGTCAAGTTGCTTTGGTGAAGGCAACCCAAAACGACCATGCACAACCGGGTCAAGTACATACCAAATATAGTTACGGGCTTAGACATTATTCCAACAATTTTTTCAACAGTTAATGCGTTAAGTAATGATGTTATAACTATATATATATATATATATATATATATATATATATATATATATATATAGTGAAATGGTCGATTCTTAAGGAATATGAGTAGGTAATAACTTAAATTAATGGTTCGAAGGATGTAACATTTACATGAACAATGTCTAATAATACTATAATAATATTTTACGTTTATATGTATAATGTCTAAGAATATTTTGTAGTAGTATGGTTTTAAGTAATAAATCTTATTTCATTCACATGGACAATCTTTAAGAATAGTTTGTAATAGTATGATATTAAGTAAGAACATGAATGTAAGTATGTTGTAAGTCGTAAACGATTCTTAAATAATATTTCAAGGTCACATTATGTAACATTAACATGTACAACATCTAAGAATTCTTTCAGAAAACCATATATTCAAAATGTAACACCCGTGTTTCTAGGCTAGACATTAATGATGATGTAATAGTCTAGGTTAACCTATGTAAACCGTTGTGAAATAATAAAAATGTATTATTTTGAGTGTTATGTGTTCTATGCTTAATTGTGTAATTTAAATGAATTAAGAACAAGAATAAGCATAATAATAAAATATTAGATAAGCCCAATATCTATGAAGGAAGTTGTAGTGGTCGTGGCAAGGTTTCCGAATGTATATAGAATGCGGAAATCTGAGTTATAAAGAAGGAGTTATGACCGGTCGAAGATTCGCGACAGAACCGGTACGACACTGTATGACGTAAATAGTGAATTTACGATAGAGCGATATTTAGCCTTAGTGATCTAAAAGAAAGTCGTAGAATACGTTAAACCAAGAGCGCACATAAAAAGAACGTCTAAATCTAACTTCGTATGAGGAAGTTATGATTTTTCGAAGTTTCGACTTAGTGGTATGCAGCCCAAAGTTCGAATATGAGATCGAGTGATTTCTAGCTGAAACAATCTAAACGAGAATTGAAGATATCGTCGATAGTACTACAACGGAAGAAAGACAGACGAAAACGGACGTCAGATGAAGAAGTTATGAATTTCTAACAGAGTTTTCCTGTCCCGGCCTACTAAAAATAATACAATAAAAGTTAAAGTCAAAATTAGCCGACGGAGTCCAAACGAGTGTTGTAGAGCATAATCTTACCTACGCATGGATTTAAAGAATGTCGAAAACGAAGCTCGTATGCGAAAGATATGAATTTCTGAAGTTCGGGGCACGAACTTCCACCTGTGTCAGAGCTCGCGACGTGAGCATAGTGTTCACGACGTGTGCAGGTGATGGACATCTTCCAAGGCAAGTGGCCATGACGAACGCAGTGACCTGTTGAGCTCACGACGTGAGCAGTAGTGGCTCACGACGTGAGCATAGGATTTCATCCTTCTATAAATAGAATTCGAGTCCAGCCGTTTATGGTTGCCAAATCTCTTTCCTCTCACTCCATATTACCTCGATTTACGTGCAAGTTATACCCCGAAGCCCTGGTATCATCCTGAGACCCGAAGTGAGTACCCAAGCCCCCAAGATCCTGAGAAACAAAGTTCCCGAGCCGAAACTCTGCCCGCGAGAAGCCCGGTTTTTGTGAATCGTCTCGGTTTCATCGAAGATTATTATTTTAAGAGCCGTAGTGCTGTCTGGCCATCGTCTTATCAAGTGAGTGCATAGTCCCTTTCATATACACGATTTTAATACAAGTATTGATGATTGTATTAGATATATGATATGAGTAAGTGTCTAGTTGCTTTCTGATAATACACATATATGAATTATACTCTATGAAATACGTGATATGTGATTATATACTATTTGTTATGTGGTATGATTATTGAATGAATATGTTATACTGGTTTTAAGTTGTATATAGGCAAGTATATTTTATCTACAAATATGTTGGGTAGAACATAGGTAGATAGTGATGTGTGATGAAATAAAAATGATGAGAGGCCTCGATGTGATTGTGATTTAGTTGTCCAGCAGAATATGGATGACGACTACGGACTTTTCTAGACAGTTGAGTGGAACGTTGGCAGACTCATAACCTGTAGGTGTAGTGAACTTGGGTGTTCATTTTTTGTATTCTATCCCCCTCATGGTTGCCTTAGGACATTCATTTCTAAGGAAACCCCTTTACGGTAGTGTCTGTCCCGATGAAAATCCTAGATTAGGTCCCTTGTAATAGTTTTGTCATAGGGACGTAAAGTGAGGATAACGGGAATAGGTAATCGGGTTATTGTTGGTTGGTGAAATTAAATATAATTATATATTGTGGGTTGAAAACCCTATATGCTCACCAAGCTCCCAAGCCTGGCCCACTCAGTTTCTTTGTATTACAGGTAGTCGCGCGAGAGCATAAGTTGGAGAACTTGTGAAGATGTTTTTGTTTATAGACCAGTAGTTGTATATAATTGTGTAAGGTCTATGTTTTATTGTTTATGCTTTTGTATCTGTATCGGAACATGACATCCCGATTTTTGATATATAATGAAAATACATTTCTTTATGAATTGCTTTGATAAACCTTATTTTATCATGTGTTGTTTTGGGGACAAATTCCGCAACTCTTTTAAATCAATGGATTTTTTCTGAAATTATTTTAAAAGCATAAATGAAACCGGTCTTTTCTGGCCGTGATTTTGGGGATGTCACAGTTGGTATCAGACTATCAGAGCATTAGTTTTAGCGAACTAGGAATTTGTAGGATTTCTAGACTTAAACTTAGAATGCCAAGTAAATTTATGATATGTGTGTCTGTCATTTTTTTACACAAGCACTAGTTTATTTTAGGAAAGTTGCCTAAAAAGCTTTTATGTGCTAAATGTTATTTGTTTTCCATATATGATATTATTTGTTCAGATCTATGGTTTGTTACCAACCGGATTTGGAAACCTCGTGTGTTTAGGATTCTAAGCGTAGGATTACGGTATTAAAACTGACATGTAAACGTTTCAGGGTGATAAGGATGATTTAGTTATCTATCGTGATTGATGATCTAATTTCACCTTATTCGGTGTGTAGATAAAAAATTGTAAGAACCAGAAGTGGAGTTAGAAACGTGAACGAAGACAGGAATCAACCACCTATGATTGAGCGAGTACCTGTTGTAGCAGCAGCACCTGAGCCAATAACAATGGCTGGTGTACAATTGATGATTCAGACGATGTTTGATCGTCAAATGGATGAAACTAGACGTCTGCTTCGGCATAATCGTGAAGAACTTTCTATACCAATTGAACAACCCGAATTGAATGAAGGGCATTCGGAAGGAGGAAACTTCAGTGGGATCATTGGCCAAGCCAACCCACCGACAGTTAAACAAAATAACCATGATGGAGGAAATGATGGACTTGGATGCAAGTACAAAGAATTTTTGACTTGCAAACCATCGACCTTCATGGGAAAGGAAGATCCGGTCAGAGTTATGGATTGGATCTCAGAAATGGAGCTAGCCTTCATGACGTGTGGCTACAGAGGCAAGTTGCAGACCACTTTCGCAGTATGTCAGTTTAGGGGTGGAGCTGTTCGTTGGTGGAACACTCTGGGGAAGACCCTAATCCCTAATGAGCCACTGTAACTGACTTGGACAGAGTTCTTGGTGCAGTTCAAGCGCAAGTTATGCTTAGCCCAAAATCTACTGGAGTTGGAGAATAAGTTTCTGACATTGACTAAAGACAGTATGTCATTCGATGATTACACCAATGCCTTTACATATAAAATGGAGTTTGCTTTGCGCATCATCCCAGATGAGCTGACAAAAGTTGACCGGTACGCAAAAGGACTCCCATGGGAGTACGCAGTGCCAGTATGTTAGGCACCTACTCTAGAGGCGGCTATTTGGGCTGCCAAGTCTGTTGAGGATATGATCAAGGAAAGAACCGCCAGCAAGGTTGAAGTTGATGATAAGAGAAAGTTTGAAGGAACTTCGGGTTCCAGCAACAAAAACAAATCTTCGAAGTCTAATTCGAAGAAGTTTGGAGGCGAATCGAAATGGTGTGAAAAATGCAAGAAAAAGCACTCTGGGAAATCTAAGTGACCTGCTACAAATGTGGAAAAACTGGCCATTATGCCAATGAGTGTCCATACAACAAGAGATTGTTCTTTGGATGTAACGAAGAGGGGCACATTTTGAAAGACTGTCCTAAAAAGAAGGAGGCAGCAAAACCCAATATTCTGCCAAAGCCGAAGGTGAGAGCCTTTCGGATGACACTTGAGGCTACGAAAGATGAAGCTGGTGTCGCTTCAGGTACCTTTCTCGTAACCAAATTGTCTGCCCAAATTTTATTTGATTCTGGAGCCAACTAGTCCTTTATTTCGCATGAATTTGGTAGAAAACTAGCTTTGTCTATCAATAGACTAGATAATGCTTTATTAGTCGAGGTTGCTAGTGGCAAGTTTATCCATATTATGAAAAACATCTTAATTGATTTGAATGGGAATAAGTTCCATGAGGAATTATTGCCTATTGAGTTAAATGGTTTCGACATCATGTTGGGAACGGATTGGCTTTGCGTCAATGATGCTGCAATATTATGCAATAAGAAGATTGTCAATGTAAACCCGCCAAGGAAAGAGTCATTTATGGTGTACGGGGACAAACGCAGAGTAAATTCTGGGATTATTTCTCTAATGAAAGCCAGAAAGTGTTTGGCCAAAGGATATACATCATATTTGGCATTTGTGATAGATGCAAAGAAGGAGAAAAAGGAGGTGCAGAGTATTCCAGTGGTGTATGATTATTCGGAAGTATTTCCCGAAGATCTTCCTGGATTACCGCCTGATAGACAAGTGGACTTCAGAATAGACTTGTTACAAGGGACGACGCCAATAGCAAAAGCACCTTATCGATTAGCACCGACGGAGATGAAGGAGCTGATGATGACCTAGTTCATCACCCTGGGGAGCTCCGATGTTATTCATAAAGGAGAAAAATGAAGTATGAGAATGTGCATCGATTACAGATAGTTGAACAAGGCAACAATAAAGAATAGATATATGTCGCCGAGGATTGATGACCTGTTCGATCAACTACAAGGTTCAAGTTATTTTTCAAAGATCGACCTAAGGTCAGGATATCATCAAATGAAGGTGATAGAGAAGGATATCGAAAAGACTGCATTCAGAACATGATATGTACATTACGAGTTTTTGGTTATGTCGTTTGGACTAACCAATGCTCTAGCAGCATTCATGGATTTAATGAACAGGATTTGTAAACCGTTCCTTGATAAATCTGTGATAGTGTTCATAGATGAAATTCTGATTTACTCGAAAAGCCAAGAGGAGCATGACCAACACTTGCGAGAAGTGTTAGAAGTCTTGAAGAAGGAGAAGCTGTATGCAAAGTTCTCCAAATGTGATTTTTGGATTCGAGAAGTCCAATTCTTGGGTCATGTGGTCAACCAAGAAGGGATAATCATTGATCCAGCAAAGATTGAAGCTGTGATGAAGTGGGAACAACCGAAAAGTCCCACGGAGATCCAAAACTTTCTGGGATTAGCCGGATATTACCGAAGGTTTATCCAAGGCTTTTCTTCGATCACTACTCCTTTAACAACTTTGACCCACAAAGGAGCTACTTATACTTAGAGTGATAAGCACAAAGAAGCATTCGAGCTGCTAAAGAGGAAGTTATGTGAGGCACTGATTCTTTCTCTACCCGATGGAGTTGAAGACTTCGCTGTCTATAGCGATGCGTCTGGTGTTGGGTTGGGTTATGTTTTGACCCAAAGAGAAAAGGTGATAGCATATGCATCTCGACAGCTGAAAGAGCATGAAAAGAACTACCCCACCCATGATCTGGAGTTGGCAGCGGTAGTTTTCACTCTAAAGATATGGAGGTATTACCTCTATGGCACGAAGTGCAAACTTTTCACTGATCATAAGAGTCTCCAATATCTCTTTAATCAGAAAGAATTGAATATGAGGCAACGACGCTGGCTAGAGTTACTTAAGGACTACGACTGTGAGATACTTTACCACCCTGGTAAATCAAATGTTGTCGCTGATGCTCTCAGTCGGAAAGTCAATCTTGAAAGAAAAAGGCCAAGAGCGTTGAGAATAGAAGTTGTCTCGAACATTGTGGAAAGTATAAAGAGAAAACTCAAGGGAAAGCTTATGAAAATAATGACCGAAAGGAGGAACGTTTGGGCAAAACATTGGTATTTGGTACAAACGGTCATGGACTGAAGGTATTCCAAGATCGTATTTGGGTACCTAAGTCAGGAGGAATAAAAGATCTTCTGATGGAAGAAGCTCACAAAACCATGTAATCAATTCATCCTGGCAGCACTAAAATGTAAAGGGGCCTAAAACCCTATTACTGATGGTCGACATTGAAGCTTGATAATGCAAAGTACGTGGCAGAGTATGTGACATGTGCGCGGGTCAAGGCACAACATCAAAAACCATACGGGAGTTTAGAGCCTTTACCTGTGCCTATGGGTAAATAGGAAGACATTGCTATGGATTTTGTCACTAAACTGCCCAAAACAAAGAATGGTCACGACAAGATTTGGGTGGTCGTTGATCACTTCACTAAGAGTGCGCATTTCATAGAAGCCAATGAGAAATGGTCTATGGATAAGCTTGTGAATTCTTACGTGAAGGAAATTTTGAGGCTTCATGATGTTCCGTTAACGATTGTGTCAGATTGTGATAGCCGTTTCACCTCACAGTTTTGGAGAAGTCTACAAGAGGAATTGGGTACCAAGTTGTGTTTGAGTATAGCTTACCATCCACAGACTGATGGTCAGAGCGAACCAACGATACAAACAATTGAAGATATGCTGAGAGCATGTACCCTGGAATTTCAAGGTAATTGGGATGAATATTTACCTTTGGTAGAATTTTCCTACAATAATAGTTTCCACTCGAGCATAAAGATGGAACCTTATCAAGCTTTGTACAGACAGAAGTGTCGTGCGTCGTATTGTTGGCTTGAGGCCCAGGAAAAGCATTTTATGGGACCTGAGATAGTCCATCAGACTGCTGAAAAGATGAAAATAATCAGGGAGAGAATGTTAGCAGCTCAGGATCGTCAAAAGAGCTATGCTGACAAGAAAAGACGACCGATGACTTTTAAAGTTGGAGATTTGGTTAAAGTCTCGCCGTGGAAGGGACTTATAAGGTTTGGTAAAAGGGGAAAATTAAGTCCAAGGTTTATTGGACCATTTAAAGTTCTTTAGAGGATTGGGAACCAAGCTTAAAAGCTGGAATTGCCTAAAGATTTGAATGGTATTCATAACAACTTTCATGTGTGTTATCTGAGAAGTTCACGGGAGAATTTCCTGGCATGATTCTACTTTCGGAATTCATAATTGATGAACATAAGAGGTTAATTGAAGAACCAGAGGCAATCGTTGACCGTAAGACTAAGAAGTTGCGACGTAAGATGGTCGAATTAGTGCTTGTCCGATGGAAATATGCGAATGGGGCAAATCCCACCTGGGAAACGGAGAGTGACATGATGAGCCGTTATCTGCATTTGTTTGTTGATGTGTGATTCCAGGGATGGAATCATCCTAAGGAGGAGAGAATTGTAACACCCGTGTTTCTAGGCGAGGCATTAATAATGATGTAATAGTCTAGGTTAACCTTTGTAAACCATTGTGAAATAATAAAAATGTATTAGTTTGAGTGTTATGTGTTCTATGCTTAATTGTGTAACTTAAATGAATTAAGAACAAGAATAAGCATAATAATAAAATATTAGATAAGCCCGATATCTATGAAGGAAGTTGTAGTGATCGTGGAAAGGGTTCGAAATATATATATAGAATGTTGAAATCCGAGTTATAACGAAGGAGTTATGACCTGTCGAAGTTTCACGACAAAACCGGTACGACACTGTATGACATAAATAGTGAATTTATGATAGAGCGATATTTAGCCTTAGTGATCTAAATGAAAGTTGTAGAATACATTAAACCGAGAGCGTACATATAAAGAACGTCTAAATTTGACTTCGTATGAGGAAGTTATGATTTTTCTAAGTTTCGAATTAGCGGTATGCAGCCCAAAGTTCGAATATGAGATCGAGTGATTTCTAGCCAAAACAATCTAAATAGAATCGAAGATCTCGTCGATAGTAATGAAACGGAAGAAAGACAGACGAAAACGGACGTCAAATGAAGAAGTTATGAATTTCTAGCAGAGTTTTCCTGTCCCGGCATACTAAAAATAATATAATAAACGTTAAATTCAAAATTAGCCGACGGAGTCTAAACAAGAGTTGTAGAGCATAATCTCACCTATGCGTGGATATAAAGAACGTTGAAAACGGAGCTCGTATGCGAAAGATATGAATTTCTGAAGTTCGGGACACGAACTTCCATCTGTGTCAAAGCTCACGACGTGAGCACAGTGTTAACGACGTGAGCAGGCGATGAACATCTTCCAGGGCGAGTGGCAATGACGAATGCAGTGACCCATCGAGCTCACGACATGTGTAGTAGTGGCTCACAACGTGAGCATAGGATTTCAACCTCCTATAAATAGAAGTCGAGTCCTGCCGTTTATGGTTGCCAATTCTCTTTCCTCTCACTCCATATTACCTCGATTTACGTGCAAGTTATACCTCCGAAGCCCCGATATCATCCCAAGACCCAAAGCGAGTCCCGAAGCCCCGAAGATCCTGAGAAACAGAGTTCCTGAGCCGAAACTTTACCCGCGAGAAGCCCGGTTTTTGTGAAGCATCGTGGTTTCATGGAAGATTATTATTTTAAGAGTCGTAGTGTTGTACGGGCATCGTCTTATCAAGTGAGTGCATAGTCCCTTTCATATACATGATTTTAATTCAAGTATTGATGAATGTATTAGATATATGATATGAGTAAGCGTGTAGTTGTTTTCTGATAATACACATATATGAATAATACTCTATGAAATACGTGCTATGTGATTATATACTATTTGTTATGTGGTATGAGTATTGAATGAATATGTAATACAGGTTTTAAGCTGTATATAAGCAAGTATATTTTATCTACAAATATGTTAGGTAGAACATGGGTAGATAGTGATGTGTGATGAAATAAAAATGATGAGAGGCCTCGATGTGATTGTGATCTAGTTGTCCAGCAGAATATGGATGACGACCACAAACTTTTCTAGACAGTTCAGTGGAACACTGGCAGACTCATAACCTATAGGTTTAGTGAAATTGGGTGTTTATTTTGTTGTATTCTATCCTCCTCATGGTTTCCTTAGGACATTCATTGCTGAGGAAACCCCTTTGCGGTAGGGTCCGTCCCAATGAAAATCCTAGATTAGGTCCCTTGTAATAGTTGTTGTCATAGGGACGTAAAGTGAGGATAACGGGAATAGGTAATCATGTTATTGTTGGTTGGTGTAATTAAATATAATTATTTATTGTGGGTTGAAAACCCTATATGCTCACCAAGCTCCCAAGCCTGACCCACTCAGTTTCTTTGTATTACAGGTAGTGGCGCGAGAGCATAAGTTGGAGAACTTGTGAAGATGTTTTTGTTTATAGACCAGTAGTTGTATATAATTGTGTAAGGTCTATGTTTTATTGTTTATGCTTTTGTATCTGTATCGGAACATGACATCCCGAGTTTTGATATATAATGAAAATACATTTATTTATGAAATGCTTTGATAAACCTTATTTTATCATGTATTGTTTTGGGGACAAATTCCGCAACTCTTTTAAATCAATGGATTTACTCTGAAATTATGTTAAAAGCATAAATGAAACCAGTCTTTTATGGCCGTGATTTTGGGGATGTCACACTAAAAGAAATAGTTATGCCACATTGTTTAAAAAATGAATTATGTATCGAATAATAAACTAGTACATGGGAAGGTAAAATAGCAAAACAAATAGTAGAATACATGGTTAATTTTAAAACATACATAACACATAAAACCAAATGAAAAAAAAACATAAAACCGTTTAAATGTATTGTTGCATGGAAATTAGGGGGGAAAAACTAGTCTACTTTAAGCTTGGCATGATAATTCCTCTTATCATGATTAACTATCTGTTTTCATACGGAACACAATCTATTTGGCTTCTGGAATTCAGTTGTCAACATTTTTTTTAAATTTATTTTCTTAAGTCTTTTTCCACGACTAGCAGAACCTTTGTTGCTGATGATATTATGATTCTCAATTTCATGCTCTTTTGGAATAGTAGCACCTATAATTTGTTCAAATGTGACCTGTTGCTAACCAAATCATTATAAGAGGAAATAAAACAAAACTTCATATTCAACTTATTTATCTCCTCCAAGTACTCATGCAACTTCACTAGAACATGACTAAAAAATGAGAAACAATGATCAATAGTTGAAAAAATGTCTATATCTGCCTTGTCAACATTTTCGTTCATTTGATAATACTTAAACCGACACCTCAATAATTCTGGTTGAATTATGTCTCTACACCAACATCTCACGATGTATCTTTCAGGTATTTTTTTTCAAGATTATAGTACCTAATAATAGAAAATATGTGTCTACATAGAAGTCAAACATGTTCGAAATGCATGCAGGTACACAAGAAGGATATTTCATTTTTTGTTGTGAGTAACCTACATTTTATTGGTGAAATAATATTAAATTTCAATACTAGTTAATCTGATTATGATATGATTTTTTTTAGAATATAAATAAAACATACCTTAAAATCTTTGTCGTTTACAAGATTACAAAATTGATATTCTTCAACCTCAGTGTAACACTCCAAAAATTCTAACCAATTTAAACTTTTCAAAAACAACCTAGTTTCGTTAAGTTATTACAAAAAGGTTTTTAATACAATTATTATCAGAGTCTTCCCAGAACCATATCATAAAAACATAAACATGAGGAGCGGTACGATCACGCCTTTATCTTGCCACGGTCTCCTGAAGTACCTGAAACATTTAAACCACAACTTTAAGCCTGAAAGCTTAGTGAGATACCCCCAAAATACCAACCACATATACCATACACATAACATGTCATAACATAATAGAACACAGGACAACCATGCACTTCGGGTCTACTGTGGGACTGGTCCGCCGTACCGGGCCTTCAGTCACCTGGTGCAACCTCCGAGTCTAGCCATATACATCGAGTCTACAGTGTGATTGGTCCGCCCGAACCGGGCCTTCAATCCACCTGATCCACCCTCTGAGTCTATAGTATGACTGGTCCGCTCGCATTGGGCCTTCAGTCGGCCTGGTCCACTCTTCGAGCCTCGGCACGTCTGGTCCGCCCTCTTGGGGCCTACAGCCTATCCGGACCACTCGCTGAGCCTTCGGGATAACCGGTCCGCCCTTGGTATGTTGGCCTACAACACAAAGCAGGACCCACCTCAACCCAACCTCAGTCCAACAACCATGTGCACATAAACATTCAGTCATATAACAATTCACATCCAATCAAACCGATCTAGCAGATCACATAACATAACATCATCCTAACCAGGATACCGACCTAACCGGTCACTAGCATAGCATCATCCTATATACCATGATACCGAGCTTAACCAGGTCTCTAACATATACCATCCTAACTACCACGATGCAAACATAGCAAAGCAATAACATAACAACGATACCCGGATTTCAATCCGATAAAGGGCCGACCTTGGTGCCGTAGACCCTGTCGATATAGTGAGGATAACTAACCTGCAACTGCCGACTGAAAAGATAAGACCAAGTTGCTCCGACCACTGACACGATCTCCACCACTATCCAACACCAAATCACTGAACTCAAAATAAATGCCAACAATTACCAAAAATACCCCTGGAAGTCAACTGGTCAACTCTTGTTCAAAGTCAAAGTCCTCAATCAAAGTCAACCTTCCTGACTGACTCTACTCGCCGAGTCAACCCGCTGACTCATCGAGTCCCTATACTTAGAACTCCTAATCCATGACTCAACTCGTCGAGTTGCCCCAAGACTCGCCGAGTCCAACAAACTCTGAGTCCTTTCCTGATATACTCACCGAGTCGTCCCTCGACTCACCGATTCACAACTCAACCCAAAAAGGTTAGGACTCCATGACCAAACTCGCCGAGTCCAAGAACAGACTCGCCGTGTCCAAGGAAACATTCAACATACTCGCCGAGTTGTTCTTCCAACTCGTCGAGTTCCTGCCCATCTTCATCCAACTCGCCGAGTTCACCCATGTGACTTTCCAAGTACCTCTAGTTCTTAATCAATATAGAGGCTTTCCAAGCCATGCAGGGGCTCCAAACCATAGATCCACTCCCATACAACCCATCCATCACTTAAAGTGGAAAACTTTACGTGAATCCAAGGAGATCTAAGCATAAAACACTCTTGGGCTAAGGTTTGGAACAAAAGAACTTCACCTACATCTCTTGAACATAGACTTTATGGCTCCTTGAGTCATTATAAGCCTAGATCTGAGGTAGCGACCTCAGATCTTACACCAAACTCGAGATGGACCTCATTTATGCCCCAAAAACCCTACAATTGATAGATCTAAAAGCACAAAAGCTCAAGAACATATCTATTACCTCCAATGAAGCTCCCACTGAAGTAGACCTCGAATCTATACCACTCCCTTGTTGTAATCCCTTAGTCTTCAAGTTCCCCTTTCAAGATCTCCTTTCCCAAAGCTTCAATTTCACTATCAATGGAGTTCCACTCGATTTCTAGGGTTTGCAAGCTCTCAAGGGTGGTAAGGAGGCTGAAGAAGGGATGATATGTTCTTTATATAGGGCACAACCCCCGGGATTAGGGTTTTCTCCATACAACACCAACTCGCCAAGTCCACCTATGTGACTCGCCGAGTTGGTCACTTAGCACGCGCCCCGTAACGCGACTCGGCTCGCCGAGTCTACCCATCAACTCGCCGATTCGACTTTCTTATTTATAGTTTAGCCCTTCAGCTATACTTCTGAATTTCCGGGATGTTACAATATTCCCCCACTTAAATTAGGCTTCATCCTCGAAGCCTACTGCTGCATACACTTCAGAACAAACCCTCGCACTGTGGACTCCGACTTCCCAATCAACTCAGGTTCTTCCAAACACTGCTATCAAACCCCTATAAAGACCAACTATTTCTCACAAAGTCACGACAACTGCTTCAAGCCGGCCACCGGCTTCTTTCTCCGCTAACAACCCTCCTTAACCAAAGATCACCTGAGGATACATTCACCACCCCAGATCACAACCATCACTTGCCCTTCACAAAGCTAGGCATCACCTTGAACCACCGGGTCCTGACCCGGTACTAAACTGCCATCCCTTTCCTTGACTAGAATAACCTTTATCGAATTCATTTATGAGACTCATCCCGCTTCCATTCCAAATCCAACTCTTTTTTTTTCTGCACTAACATGATGACACATTCGTCAACTCCTGAGTAACTCTCATGAGCTCTCCTCTACAATCACATACACATGCTGAACCTGCTTTAACATCCTCGGGCTGGAAAACTTGACACACTGAAGATACCTCCAAACACCCCCAGGATGAATTACCGCTACATACATAACCTCCTGATCACAACCATACTGAAAATCGAAGGCTCCATCCTTGTCTCCCTTCCGAACTCCTCTGGTTCTATACCAACGGGAATTCATCCGCAACCTCAACAGACACCCAACCCAGGTGTGCTTCTATACCACTAGTATTATCACAGTGCTCAACAACCATAATTGAAATACTCTCAATCATCCATTCTCACTACTGCTTCCTCTTCCGTGAACCAACACTCCCTCCTGGAGTTACATATCTTTCCCTTTTCTTATCCAAGGAAATCTACTTGCCAACCTTGCCACTTCAGACAAGTGCCACATTGTACATACCCCACTCTACACTATCCCTTGTAGAGTAACCGCTACTTCGTGCATCTCACATGCTCTGAATCTACTCGCAAGGACTCTCGAGTCCATGCATTGCTTTCCACTAACTTGATCAACACTTGGGGCCAGACCATATCAATCATCATTCCCTGGCGATGCATTTCCTCATTCTCCTCATATCGATTCACTAACACGTACAGAGTCTTCAGCATGGTTGGACCGGACCTCCAAGCCTTCAGCCTATTTGGACCACTCTCGGAACCTTCAGGATGTACAGACCGCCCTCCTAGGCCTTCAGCCTGTCTGGACCATTCTCAGAACCTTCAGCATGTCTGGACCACCTCCCTGGGCCTTCAGCCTGTCTGGACCGTTCCCCCGAGCCTTCGACCTGACTGGTACGCCTTCCGGCCTTCAGTCTTCCCGGTCTGCTCAACTATCATACATCATTCCAACTACCTTTACAGGGAATCCTTCCCGTTCATACTGTTCTAGCCCCTTAGGGGTTCTGAACTCTCGTTCCAATACCAAAATCCTTTCCATGGCCTAAACCCAAGCCTAACATCAAACACTATCTATCTTGAATCCATGGTCTGCTCCCTGCCCCACTAGTCTGCCACTTACTCATACCAGCCCACACTCTTGGCTGACAGAAGCACTGCTGACTCCTAAACAACTAATTAACCTCAAGTACTTGTCGATCCTCCTGAGAATTTTCCAATTCTCCCCACTAAGAGCACTGACTATCGACCACCGGTGACCCAACCGGCATTGCGCATCTTGAACTCTAAGGGAGTTCGACTCCCCATTGGACACTTCTCAAAACACAATTGCTATACCCGACAACAAGACCAATCAACCAAAATCTGACCATCAATCCTTGGATGCTAACTGATTTCAACCTCGAACTACCGACCCCTCAATAATACCATAAACCCGAAAGATCGAACGAATATAATACCATAAATTATGAGAACAAGACTAGCAGATATAATACTCCATAACAACCATAAGATAACAAGATATCAAGAAGGAAACATACCCGCAGCTACATCCGACTCTGCCCTGACCTCCACTGCTATCAACTGAAAAGCACGCCCCTGAGCCCTCGGGGCTCTACTCCACCCTGACCTCCACCCGTAATCCTCAAAGTGGCCAGTGCTGGAGCCTGCACCGGTCCTGCAGCAAGATGTGGACAGTTGGCCCTCATGTGACCAACCTGATGACACTGATAACAAATCCTCATATCTTGAACTAGGGCTGAATGACGGCAATCCCTCGCATAATGCCCCTCTCTCCCGCACTTGCGGCACGCACCACCGGACCTACAAACTCCAGTATGACCCTTCCCGCACTTCCCACAAGTGTGGCTGCTCTGATCTCCCAACCTAGAATCAACGGTCTTGGACCGTTTCGTCGCCGGCTGTGACTGTGCTGGGGCCTGCCTCTGATCTCTCAACTGCAACTCAATCTCCAACTCACGCCGCCGAGCGGCCTCCTGCAACTCTAGCAAGGTCTCGCACCTCTACGTAGACACAAACTGTCTGATATCCCTCTTGAACATACTTAGATATCGGAACATCTGATCCTGCTCTGAAGAAAACTCTGGGAAAAACATCGCCCTCTCAGTGAACATCCTGGTGATCTCCGTCACCGACTCTGAATCCTGCTTTAGCTCCAGGAACTCCTGAGCCAACCTCTCCCTCTCAACCCGTGGAACATAACGGGTACTGAACATCTCCCGGAACTGAACCCATGAAACCGCAGCCCTCTACTCATCCGAATATGACCCCATGGTAAATCTCCACCAATCCTTCGCCCCGAGCCTCAACAGGTTTAGAGCACACCTCACTCTCTGATCAGCAGGGCATGAACACGTGAAGAAACACCCCTCCACTTCTGACAACCATCTCATAGCAACAATCGGGTCCTAAACTCCATCGAAGGCAGGGGCTTCGTATTATCAAAGTCCTGATACTGAAAACCTCTACCGGTTCCTCCCCCTGCCGCTGCTACAGCCGTTGTAGCCGCCGCGGCAGCCGTCTCTGTAAGAGCTGCATAGCGCTCATCAAAATACTTGACCATGGCGGTCTTGATCAACCCAAACAGTTCCTGCAACTCGGCCTGGAACAACCCCACAACCTCATCATGCAGGATCTCACGAATCCTAGCATCCAACTCTTCTATGCTCATCTGACCAATAATCTCGGGCGGTACTGACCCACCTTGACCTCCCTCTCCTGCTCCCGATCTTGATCCGGATCCGCTCCCAGCATGCCTCGTAACCACCATAATGAAAATACCGCAAAACATCAGACGCTCTCCTAGAACCCCAGGAACCAACTCCCAACCCAACCCTAGAGGTTGTGGCTTCCTTAATACGCATATGGGTCCTGTGCTTTCAGTAGTACTGGCCCATACTACCTTCCACACCTACCCATACTTATATCAAGTATCACCACAACACCCTAGCGATGATCATACATAACAAGCACTCAACCCTCACTCCTAGAGGAACACTGGAAATCTCATACAGAAAGAAACCCTAGGCTAGCAGGCATCATAAATCAGGCAACTCTATCATGAAATTCCTGAAGATCCCTAGCCTAGTACTAGCATGTTGTTCTATCATATCTCAAAAACAAATATCTTGTATGGTATTTTGGGGTTACTTACTGGCTCCGGCTGATCATACCTCCGCGTCCTCTTTTACTCATTTTGAAAACCATTTTAAATTCTCTTTTGGAAACTCTCCTTGATTTGAGACTGGATTCACACGAATGTTCCTCCAATTCACTCAAACCAAGGCTCTGATACCAACTTGTTACATTCCAAAAATTCTAACCAATTTAAACTTTTCAAAAACAACCCAGTTTCGTTAAGTTATTACAAAAAGGTTTTCAATACAATTATTATTAGAGTCTTCCCAGAACCATATCATAAAAACAGAAACATGAGGAGCGGTACGATCACGCCTTTGCCTGTCCACGGTCTCTTGAAGTACCTGAAACATTTAAACCACAACTGTAAGCCCAAAAGCTTAGTGAGATACCCCTAAAATACTAACCACGTATACCATACACATAACATGTCATATCATAACAGAACACAGAACAACCATCCACTTCGGGTCTACTGTGGGACTGGTCTGTCGTACCAGGCCTTCAGTCCACCTGGTCCACCCTCCAAGTCTAGCCATATACATCGAGTCTACAGTGTGATTGGTCCGCCCGCACCGGGCCTTCAATCCACCTGGTCCACCCTCTGACTCTACAATATGACTGGTCCGCCCGCACCGGGCCTTCAGTCGGCCTGGTCCACTCTCCGAGCCTCGACACGTCTGGTCCGCCCTCTTGGGGCCTACAGCCTATCCGGACCACTCGTTGGGCCTTCGGGATAACCGGTTCGCCCTGGGTATGTTGGCCTACAACACAAAGCAGGACCCGTCTCAACCCAACCCCAGTCCAACAACCATGTGCACATAAACATTTAGTCATATAACAATTCACATCCAATCAAACCGGTCTAGCAGATCACATAACATAACATCATCCTAACCAGGATACCGACCTAACCGGTCACTAGCATAACATCATCCTATATACCAGGATACCGACCTTAACCAGGTCTCTAACATATACCATCCTAACTACCAGGATGCAAACATAGCAAAGCAATAACATAACAACAATACTCGGATTTCAATCCGATAAAGGGCCGGCCTTGGTGCCGTAGACCCTGTCGATATAGTGAGGATAACTCACCTGCAACTGCCGACTGAAAAGATAAGACCAAGCTGCTCCGACCACTGAAACGATCTCCGCCGCTAGCCAACACCAAATCACTGAACTCAAAATAAATGCCAACAATTACCAAAAATACCCCTGGAAGTCAACTGGTCAACTCTTGGTAGAAGTCAAAGTCCTCAGTCAAAGTCAACCTTCCTGACTGACTCTACTCGTCGAGTCAACCCGCTGACTCGTCGAGTCCCTATACTCAGAACTCCCAATCCACGACTCAACTCGCCAAGTCGCCCCAAGACTTGCCGAGTCCAACAAACTCTGAGTCCTTTCCCACTCAACTCACCGAGTCATCCCTCGACTCACCGATTCACAGCTCAACCCAAAAAGGTTAGAACTCCATCACCAAACTCGCCGAGTCCAAGAACAGACTCGCCAAGTCCAAGGCAACATTCAACATACTCACCGAGTTGTTCTTCCAACTCGTCGAGTTCCTGCCCATCTTCATCCAACTCGCCGAGTTCACCCATGTGACTTGCCGAGTACCTCTAGTTCCTAATCCATATAGTGGCTTTCCAAGCCATGCAGGGGCTCCAAACCATAGATCCACTCCCTACAACCCATCCATCACGTAATGTGGAAAACTTTACTTGAATCCAAAGAGATCTAAGCATAAAACACTCTTGGGCTAAGGTTTGGAACAAAAGAACTTCACCTACATCTCTTGAACATAGACTTTATGGCTCCTTGGGTCATTATAAGCCTAGATCTGAGGTAGCGACCTCAGATCTTACACCAAAATCAAGATGGACCTCATTTATGCCCCAAAAACCCTAGAATTGATAGATCTAAAAGCACAAAAGCTCAAGAACAGATCTATTACCTCCAATGCAAGCTCCCACTGAAGTAGACCTTGAATCTATACCACTCCCTTGCTGTAATCCCTTAGTCTTCAAGTTCCCATTTCAAGTTCTCCTTTCCCAAAGCTCCAATTTCACTATCAATGGAGTTCCACTCGATTTCTGGGGTTTGCAGGCTCTCAAGGGTGGTAAGGAGGCTGAAGAAGGGATGATATGTTCTTTATATAGGGCACAACCCCCGGGATTAGGGTTTTCTCCATACAACACCAACCCGCCGAGTCCACCCATGTGACTCGCTGAGTTGGTCACTTAACACGCGACCTGTAACGCGACTCGACTCGCCGAGTCTACCCATCGACTCGCCGAGTCGACTTTCTTATTTACACTTTAGCCCTTCAACTATACTTCTGAATTTCAAGGATGTTACACTCAGGTTTAGGACGACTTCCTTTTTCCGTGTGCTAACACTTTTCTTTCTCTCCAAAACATTTGTCATACCGCCGAACCGAACGGCGGAAACGTCCAAGGGATCTCGTGACTCAAATTGAATACCATCACAATGAATATACATGAATCATAACATAATTCATCACCATGCATTGAAATATTACAACTGATATTGTTTACATTCGGTACATTGTTTTAGAGATTACAGTTCCATAACATAAACAGTCTGACAGATAATCTAAGCAAACACCATGACATTTCTTGATACTTATTCTTCGGTTTACCCGTTACCTGAGAATACAAGTTATTTTGGAAAACGTCAACATATGAAATGTTGGTCAGTTCATAAGGAATGTTAGGGTAAAATGATTTGATGAAGTTTGAAAAACCCAGAAAATCCGATATTTTCTGTAAAAAATGTTTGTTTATAAAAAGTGTGAAGATTCGTAAATTTTCTTGTTCATTTTTAAAACATGTATCATTGTTGAACTTTGTATACATCACACTGGTAAAAAAAATGTCGAATTCCCCGGGAAAACCCGATGTTTTCCCAATACGTAAACTACATGACTTATTTGTTGTTATACCGTTACGACGAATGTTTTTGATTACCCAGGTGACATTGGATTAATTAGGGTTGTGTGTTGTTACAATCACACATTATCGAAATGACTAGTTTATAACCACAGGTTACGAACGATCCTTAAGGCGTTGTCCGTACTACTCACTAAATCCAACCACCCTGACTTCTCTTGATTAATGCCACAAATCTGTTTACTCGATTTCTCAGAAGCCCAACAACCGAGGAGAAAGAAGGGTACGAAGCCCCCTTTATTTCCATAAGTTATTCAAGGCTATCGGGAATGCGAAAGGCACTTGGCCCGACTTGCATTTGACTTCTCGACTTCACTAGCAGTACTAATGGACCCTTGGGGCCCAATAGCACAATGGAGCTATTGAAAGTCCTTTTACATGAAATTAGGTCATAGAAGGCCCATTAACATGTAAGCGCGTTCCCTTCGGGCCCAAAGATCATGTTATTGGGCTAGCAAGGCCCAACAAGCACAATTTGAAACTTCCAAGCCCAAAGTTTGTATATTGACTTATCATAGTTAGCACGTGTTTAACGAATTGTTTTGGTTTGATGATTTTGTATTGTTGTTGATTCGAGACCGAATCAATTTGATTTGTACCGATGTTTATTGTTGAAAGTGTAATTGTTTTCCGTTTTGTCGATAGTCGTGGATTTGTATTTCGTATTATTGATTTACTTTGCTCGAAAATGTAGTTTGGTCCTTTTCATTTCCTTCCTTTTATAAAAATAGCATCTTTTGTCCTTTATATAAAAGAATTTCATTTTAGTCCTTAAAACATTATTTTGACACTTTTGTATCATAAACTTGTTGAAAAGACATTTTTAGCCCAAATTTATTTTGTAAACAACTTTAGTCCTTCCAGAATGATGTTTTCTCGGTTAAAACCCCCAATTTCGCAACTTTTACAGTTTTGGCCCCAAATAGAAATTTTTTACATTTTTGATCCTTTTTGAATTTGAAAAGCATTTTTGACCATTGAAATAGTTTTAATACACTTCAATTGCCCTGTTTTACAGAAAATTGCATTTTCAGCCCCTCAAACTTAGAAATCTCGCATTTTGAGGCTTATTGGGCCGAAAAGCCCAAAGTTAGCCCATTAAGTTCAAAATTTACATTTTAAGCCCCTCAAAAATATTGTTGTTTAGAAAAATTATTATAGAAACTGTTTGGACACTTTTGACCCTCCAGAAACTATAATTTATCGGTTTGGACCCTAAGTTTTGTATTTTTGACAATTTAAGCCCAAAAATGGGTTTTATGTTCAAGTATGTTCATCCTAAACATATAAACTATTTTTCTTGACTTGATTAGTGTAAAATAGTTTAAGTTATGTTTATTTCCTTCCTCATGTTTTAGATCTCGGTTTTTACACACTTTTTGGATAACATATTCATCACAAACACATGATATCACACACATACATGCATCAAATCACACATAGCATACATTTACACTTAGATCTACACATTTACTTGTATGCTCCCCCATAAAAACTCATAAAAACCAAAAAGAAAGGGGTATGAAACTCACCTTGAGTTGTGGATCGGTTTTGAAGAAGATTTGGAGAAGTTTGGTCCTATTTTCGGCCCTAGCAAGTTCCTTGGGATGGATCTCGAACTTAGTGGGTTCTAAGATGCAAGATCATGAACTTGAGTGGATTAAGAGATGATTTTTGATGAAAAGAAGTAGCTAGATTATGGATCTAAGTAATATCTTACCTTAGATGCTGAGTTTTTGTGGAAGAAATTCCTTGAACACCTCTTAGATCTCGAAAATTTGGAGAGAATGGAGGGAGAGTTTCTTTGAGAGAAATTTGAATGTAGTGTGTGTGTGTGTGAGCTTGGATTCGGCCGAGAGCAAATGAGAGAAGGAGAGGAGAGAGTGTGATAAGATGGTGCATGGAGATTTGGGTTATTTGAATGGATAACCTCCATGTAAAAATGAGGTGGCAAGCCTAAGTCAACTCTTCTTCATGGGTTGGGCTTGGGCCGAGAATAGAGAGGGAAAAGAAAATTTTTGGGCCTTAAATGCTTAAGCCCAATTTTATGGTTATGTTGAGTGATTTTTGGTCCAAATAAATATAAATGTGATTTTTATGACCTATTAGGGCTAAATTAGGTTAGTTATGGCCCAATAAGGTGCATTTAAATATTTTGTTTCATTCTAGGCCCAATATGGCCCATAATATTAAAACAAATGAAAGTGGGTCCAATTAGAGCCCATTTAAGAGTTCTAAGCCCAAGATAGTCTAATTGGAAGCTTATTGGTCCATTGGGTCCAATAAGGAAATCCTAGTCCAAAATGGACTTAAACAAGGATTTCTAGGGTTTCCAATTATTTGTTGACTATTTGTAGTGCATGTATGAAGTGTTTGATTGAAATTTTGTTGTCAAAGAGTAAGCATCATGCATGATTTCATGTTTTTGATTCATAATTGACATAAGTGTTGTAGTTACAAGGCACCAAAAATTTCTAGTTGTGACAACATCAGACATGTAGATCCATCCCATCCGAATTACTAGAAACAACTTTTATAATGAAGCACGATTTTTCAGATTCAAAAATCTCTTCCTGAACTTGATAAAATATTGTTATTGTGTAAACCTTTGATGTATATGGTTTGTAAAGAAGATATGAAATGCTCTTAGGAAATGATGTGGTTGTTAAATCTAATGACTTTGAGTATGCCTTTGTCTTTCTATGACCAAGTCAAATATCATCATAAAATTGACAAGATGTGATCTAGTTAACGTACTTTTTAAAGAAGACAAGTTTTGACTTTCTGATATTGACGTGCTTCTCATCAAGCATGTTTCCACTCCCCTACAACCCATCCATCACGTAAAGTGGCAAACTTTACGTAAATCCAAAGAGATCTAAGCATAAAACACTCTTGGGCTAAGGTTTGGAACAAAAGAACTTCACCCACATCTCTTGAACATAGACTTTATGGCTCCTTGGGTCATTATAAGCCTAGATCTGAGGTAGCAACCTCAGATCTTACACCAAAATCGAGATGGACCTCATTTATGCCCCAAAAACCCTACAATCGATAGATCTAAAAGCACAAAAGCTCAAGAATAGATCTATTACCTCCAATGCAAGCTCCCACTGAAGTAGACCTCGAATCTATACCACTCCCTTGCTGTAACTCCTTAGTCTTCAAGTTCCCCTTTCAAGATCTCCTTTCCCAAAGCTCCAATTTCACTATCAATGGAGTTCCAATCGATTTCTAGGGTTTGCAGACTCTCAAGGGTGGTAAGGAGGATGAAGAAGGGATGATATGTTCTTTATATAGGGCACAACCCCTGTGATTAGGGTTTTCTCCATACAGCACCAACTCGCCGAGTCCACCCATGTGACTCGCTGAGTTGGTCACTTAACACGCGACCTGTAACGTGACTCGACTCACCGAGTCTACCCATCGACTCGCCGAGTCGACGTTCTTATTTACACTTTAGCCCTTCAACTATACTTCTGAATTTCCGGGATGTTACACTCAGGTTTAGGACGACTTCCTTTTTCCATGTGCTAACACTTTTCTTTCTCTCCAAAACATCAGACATGTAGATTCCATCCGAATTACTAGAAACAACTTTTATAATGAAGCACGATTTTTCAGATTCAAAAATCTCTTCCTGAACTTGATAAAATATTATTATTGTGTAAACCTTTGATGTATATGGTTTGTAAAGAAGATATGAAATGCTCTTAGGAAATGATGTGGTTGTTAAATCCAATGACTTTGAGTATGCCTTTGTTTTTCCATGACCAAGCCAAATATCATCATAAAATTGACAAGATATGATCTAGTTAACGTACTTTTTAAGAAGACAAGTTTTGACTTTCTGATATTGACGTGCTTCTCATCAAGCCTGACATTGGAACAATATGGAAGAATGCATGAATTCAAAGTCTCCTCAAACCAAGCATGTTTCTCAACCTAAGACTTAAAATCTTTAATCATAGTATCCCGTCATGCTTCTTGTGTCCCATGCAGTGCTTCGAAATCCACTCATTAACAAGATCTTTCATACTATTCAAAAGAATGATGATACATATATAAGCCATATTAATATGTGTGTTTATTCTAAATGAGTATTCTGTTCAAATTGAAGCAACCTACAAAACAACTCCTTTTATTCTACAAGAATTTTCTGCTCTAGACAAAGCAATTAAAATCAAAGGGATGAACATCTACAACTCTGTTACAAAATTCAACATTCTTTAAGAATA